>NC_135239.1:112144468-114684468 GCF_051348905.1 Ranitomeya variabilis | reverse complement strand
AGGAGGAGGTGGAGGAGATAGGAGGGATTGCCACACACACAGCTGGGGAACAGCTGACATTACTGAACCCCAATAACAGAGGAGCGACTGTTGACTGTGCGTACAGCACTTCCAGGCAACAACTAGCGGTGTTGGAGCCCAGGGACAGAAGGAGGAGGAGGTGGAGGAGATAGGAGGGATTGCCACACACACAGCTGGGGAACAGCTGACGTTACTGAACCCCAATAACAGAGGAGCGACTGTTGACTGTGCGGACAGCACTTCCAGGCAACAACTAGCGGTGTTGGAGCCCAGTGACAGAAGGAGGAGGAGGTGGAGGAGAGAGGAGGGATTGCCACACACAGAGCTGGGGAACAGCTGACGTTACTGAACCCCAATAACAAAGGAGCGACTGTGGACTGTGCGGACAGCACTTCCAGGCAACAACTAGCGGTGTTGGAGCCCAGGGACAGAAGGAGGAGGAGGTGGAGGAGAGAGGAGGGATTGCCACACACACAGCTGGGGAACAGCTGACATTACTGAACCCCAATAACAGAGGAGCGACTGTTGACTGTGCGGACAGCACTTCCAGGCAACAACTAGCAGGGTTGGAGCCCAGGGACAGAAGGAGGAGGAGGTGGAGGAGAGAGGAGGGATTGCCACACACATAGCTGGGGAACAGCTGACATTACTGAACCCCAATAACAGAGGAGCGACTGTTGACTGTGCGGACAGCACTTCCAGTCAACAACTAGCGGTGTTGGAGCCCAGGGACAGCAGGAGGAGCAGATAGGAGGTATTGCAGCACACACAGCAGGGGAGCAGCTGACGTTACTGAACCCCAATAACACGGCAGCAAGTGTTGACTGTGCGGACAGCACTTCCAGGCACCAACTAGCGGTGTTGGAGCCCAGGGACAGCAGGAGGAGCAGAGGAACACAGTGTAGGCCGAAGCCTGATTGGAGAAAGTCGAAAGGGAACCTTTAACCCCCCCAAGGCGTTTGTAGCTGAAAGAGCCAGCTTGTGCAGCACAAAGGATGCAAAAGGAAAAGGTGGCTCTTTTCATTATGCTCCTTGCAAACACAGAACTAAACACTTATAAAATGTGTCCCCTGATACCGTGAGACCGTCCCGGAGGTGGGACTTTCCTTCGTAATATGACGCAGCACAGCCGTCATTCCTACCCCCTTGGCGCCGTGCCCCGGCTCCTCAGCGTTGTTTGATTCCGTCCCGGAGCCTGCGCTGTTATGTTATCCCTTGGCCAGGCACACTTAGCGCTGCCCATCTTCTGACATCATTTGGTGTCAGTCTGGCTGCGCCTGTGCGTCCGCGCTGGCCGAGATCCCGCCTCGCAGTGTCGTCTAATGTAATCCCACTGTGGGCCTGGGATCTGTGGCCATGCGCAGTGCATATCCTCGCCTCTTACTCCCCTCCCTCCGGCTTCTTCAGACTGTGCGGTGTCACGGCCATGGCATGCTATTAGGGATCAGCTGACGGCGCACAGTCTGAAGAAGGCGAAGGGAGATGAGTGAGAGGCGGAGGTGAAGATATGCACTGTGCATGCCCATGGATCCCAGGCCCGCAGTGTGATTAAATCAGAGGACACTTTGAGGCGGGATCTCGGCCAGCGCGGACGCACAGGCGCAGTCAGGTTGACAGCAAATGATGTCAGAAGAGGGGCAGCGCTAAGTGTGCCTGGCCAAGGGATAACATAACAGCGCAGGCTTCGGGACAGAATCAAACAACGCTGAGGAGGCGGCGCACGATGCCAAGGGGGTAAGAATGACGGCTGTGCTGCGTCACATTACGAAGGAAAGTCCCACCTACGGGACGGTTTTACGGTATCAGTGGACACATTTTATAAGTGTTAAGTTCTGCGTGTGCAAGGAGCTAAACAAAAATAGCTACCTTTTCCTTGTGCAGCATTACTGCTGCATAAGGTGGCTCTTTCAGTAACAAACGCCTGGGGGGGGGGACAGGTTCCCTTACATTTCTGTTGTTGTGTCAGCGTGGCGGTCGCAGGACACATTGCCGGCTACATAGCTGGGGATCAGCTGACGTTACTGACACCCAATAACACTGGGTCGTATGTTATGACTGTAGACGGCACTTCTGAGCCTCAACTGGCGGTGTTGGAGCCCAGGAATTAAAGTTCAGGTGGTAGAAAGATGAACACAACAGGAGACCTGGATACTGTAGACAGTCACCTAATTATTTAATCAGGAAGAGGAGTGGCAAATTCCTGCGAGATCCAGGCCTGGTTCATTTTCAGGAAAGTAAGCCGGTCAACGTTATCGGAGGATAGTCGCATGCGACGGTCAGTTAGTACACCACCTGCAGCACTAAAGACGCGTTCCGATAATACACTAGCCGCAGGGCAAGCCAGCACCTCCAATGCATACTGGCTTAGCTCTGGCCATGTATCCAGCTTTGAGACCCAAAACTTGAAAGGGGAAGAGCCGTCTGGGAGTACAGCAAGAGGGCAAGACATGTAGTCTGTCACCATCTGACGGACCCGTTGCCTCCTGCTGACTGGAGCCGTCTGTGATGGTGTAGACTTTTGTGGCGGGCACACAAAACTGTGCCACAGTTGGGCCATACTGGTTTTGCCTTGGGCAGAGGCACTGCTTCTGCTCCCTCTTTGTGCAGAGCCTCCTCCACTGCCTTGACGCACTGAGCTGCTTTGTAATGCACTAGCAGCACTTCTCTCAGTTGGACTGGAGAAGATGATGGAATTCACCAGTGTGTCTTGGTACTCCCGCATTTTTCGCTCCCAGTTCAACGGTGTGATGAGGCTTTCTACGTTGTCCCGGTAGCGAGGATCGAGGAGGGTGAACACCCAATAATCAGACATGTTGAGAATGTGGGCGATGCGGCGGTCATTTCTCAGGCACTGCAGCATGTAATCCACCATGTGCTGCAGACTGCCAACTGGCCAAGAAACGCTGTCCCCTGCTTGAGGCGTGATCTCTGCCCGCTCGTCATCACCCCACCCTCGCTGTACACACTGACTACTGTACAATTGTGTAACTTCCTCCTCTGGACGGATGTCTTCCTCCTCCATTGACTCCTCCTCATCCTCCTCACAAAGTGTCCCCTGCCTACGTGTTTGTGAGGAACCACGTGGCGCTGACTGTCCAGAAGATGATGGAAATGGTGAATCCTCATCCTCCACCTCTTCCACAACATCATCCCTTAGCGCTTGCAGTGATTTTTCAAGCAGGCAGATAAGGGGGACAGTCATGCTGACTAGTGCATCATCTGCACTCGCCATCCGCGTGGAATAATCGAAGGGACGCAAAACCTGGCAGACGTCCTTCATGGTGGCCCACTCTGTGGTTGTGAAGTCTGAACGGCGCGGAGTGCGACTTCTTTGTGCCTGATGCAGCTGGTACTCCATTACTGCTTGCTGCTGCTCACACAACCGCTCCAACATATGTAACGTGGAATTCCACCTGGTAGGTAGGTCACATATGATGCGATGTTCCGGAAGGTGGAATCAGCGCTGCAGAGACGCAATGCGCGATTTTGCTGTGCTGGAACGCCGCAAGTGAGCACACTCTAGGCGGGCCTTGTGCAGCAGTGCATCAAGATCCGGATAGTCCCTCAAAAAACTCTGCATGACCAAATTGAGCACATGTGCCAGACATGGGATGTGAGTGAGGTTGCCGAGGCCCAGAGCTGCCACCAGATTTCGGCCATTATCACACACTACCATGCCTGGCTGGAGATTCGGTGCCACAAACCACACATCGCTCTCCTGCTTGATGGCATTCCAGAGCTCCTGCGCTGTGTGGCTTCGATTCCCCAAAGAAATTAATTTCAAGACGGCCTGTTGATGTTTGGCCACAGCTGTGTTCATGTCGGTCGTAACAGGTAAATGTTCACGGGTCCATGTGGAGGTGGACTGTGACGGCTCCTGCAGCGACGATTCTGAGGAACTTGTGTAAGAGGAGGAGTCAATGCGTACAGACTGGATTCCTGCAATCCTTGGAGTGGACAGGACACGTCCTGCGCCACTCACACGATCTGTACCCAGCTCAACAACATTAACCCAATGGGCAGTGAGGGAAAGGTATCGCCCCTGTCCATGTTGACTGGTCCACGCATCGGTGGTGAGGTGGACCTTGCTACTGACGGCGTTCAGTAGCGCGTGTTTTATGTGTCCCTCCACATGCTTGTGCAGGGCAGTGACAGCTTGCCTGCTGAAATAAAAGCGGCTGGGCACATTGTACTGTGGGACTGCCAATGAAATCAAGTCACAGAAGCTGTCAGTCTCCACCAGCCTGAATGACAGCATTTCCAGTGACAGAAGTTTGGCAATGCCTGCAGTCAGAGCCTGTGCTCGTGGGTGGTTTGCCGAGAAAGGCCGCCTTTTCTCCCATGCCTGTACTACCGATGGCTGTAGACTGACCTGGGAGTGTGAGGATAACTGGGAACGTGGTGCTGCGGGTGGAATTACAGTGGGTCTCTGGACAACAGTGCCAGAGGTTCTTCCACGGCGATCCTGGGAGGAAGCCGAACCAGCTGCGTGTGAGCTGGAGGAAGAGGCAACACGAGCTGAAGAGGTGGTAGCTGCCGCTGTTGGTTGGCCTAGCTCTTCAGTGTGTTTTTGTAACTCCGCCGCGTGGCTGGTCCGCACATGTTTCCACATGTTGGAGGTATTGAGGTTGCTGACATTTCTCCCTCTTTTGACTTTGTGATGACACACCTTGCATTTGACATAGCAAATGTCATCTGCAACTGTGTCAAAAAAGGACCAGGCACTGCAAGTCTTGGGAGCGCCTTTTTGGCCTTTGGAAGAGACACGCTCCTAACGGGTGCCAAAGTGGAGGCTACAGGATCCGCAGTCTTCCCCCTCCCTCTCTCGCCCGTTCGGGGAATCTCTTCCTCAGAGCTGCTCCCACCACCTTCCTGTCCCTCACGCCAAGATGGGTCAAGGACCTCATCATCTACACTACCCTCTGCCACCAACTGCTCCTCCTGGGTAGTCTCAGCAGCAGAGCACGCACCAGAAAGTGGCACCTGAGTGTCATCAGCGGATGCGTCCTGCGATGTGGTGACTGGAGGCACTGGCCCACCCGCCTCTTCAGACTCAGACAGAAAAAGCTGTTGGGCATCACTGCACACTGCCTCTTCTTCCATTTCTCCAATGCTGCTTGGCTGGCCCCCTGTTTCCAAGCCAAGAGATTCAGAGAACAGAAGTAGAGACGGCTCCTGTCCTGGGCTCTCTGTCTGCCTGGGCAATTTGGCAGGTGGTGAAGAGACAGATGGGTGCTCTCCAGTGCTGTGTCTGAGAGGATGTGGCACTAATTGAAGTTGATGCGTTAGCTGCCATCCATCCAACAACGGCTTCAATTTGGTCTTCACGCAGCAGCGGTGTACGGCGCTCTCCGACAAAGCTGCGCATGAAGGACTGTTCCCTGCTGAAACTGGGTGATGATGAGTCACCGGTGCCCGCAGCAGGCACAGAATCCCCACGTCCTCTCCCTGCTCAGCGCCCACGCCCACGTGCCTTACTCCCTGCCTTCTTCATCTTGGTTGACTGATAAAGATAAGCAGAAAAGTACTAACGGCTTTGTGTTATGGTTCTCAATGGCAAGAGAACATAGCCCAGCAAACATAAGAACTAGCTCTTGGAAGGATGGAAACTAAACTGACCATGAACTAAACCTGCCGCACAACTAACAGTAGCCGGGTAGCGTAGCCTGCGTTTTATTCCTAGACGCCCAGCGCCGGCCGGAGGACTAACTAATCCTGGCAGAGGAAAATATAGTCCTGGCTCACCTCTAGAGAAATTTCCCCGAAAGGCAGACAGAGGCCCCCACAAATATTGGCGGTGATTTTAGATGAAATGACAAATGTAGTATGAAAATAGGTTTAGCAAAATTGAGGTCCGCTTACTAGATAGCAGAAAGACAGAAAGGGCACTTTCATGGCCAGCTGAAAACCCTATCAAAACAACATCCTGAAATTACTTTAAGACTCTAGTATTAACTCATAACATCAGAGTGGCAATTTCAGATCACAAGAGCTTTCCAGACACAGAAACGAAACTACAGCTGTGAACTGGAACAAAATGCAAAAACAAACAAGGACTAAAGTCCAACTTAGCTGGGAGTTGTCTAGCAGCAGGAACATGCACAGAAAGGCTTCTGATTACAATGTTGACCGGCATGGAAGTGACAGAGGAGCAAGGCTAAATAGCGACTCCCACATCCTGATGGAAACAGGTGAACAGAGAGGATGATGCACATCAGTTCAATTCCACCAGTGGCCACCGGGGGAGCCCAAAATCCAATTTCACAACAGTACCCCCCCCCTCAAGGAGGGGGCACCGAACCCTCACCAGAACCACCAGGGCGATCAGGATGAGCCCTATGAAAGGCACGGACCAAATCGGAGGCATGAACATCAGAAGCAGTCACCCAAGAATTATCCTCCTGACCGTATCCCTTCCATTTGACCAGATACTGGAGTTTCCGTCTGGAAACACGGGAGTCCAAGATTTTTTCCACAACGTACTCCAACTCGCCCTCAACCAACACCGGAGCAGGAGGCTCAACGGAAGGCACAACCGGTACCTCATACCTGCGCAATAATGACCGATGAAAAACATTATGAATAGAAAAAGATGCAGGGAGGTCCAAACGGAAAGACACAGGGTTAAGAATCTCCAATATCTTGTACGGGCCGATGAACCGAGGCTTAAACTTGGGAGAAGAAACCCTCATAGGGACAAAACGAGAAGACAACCACACCAAGTCCCCAACACAAAGCCGAGGACCAACCCGACGCCGGCGGTTGGCAAAAAGCTGAGTCTTCTCCTGGGACAACTTCAAATTGTCCACTACCTGCCCCCAAATCTGATGCAACCTCTCCACCACAGCATCCACTCCAGGACAATCCGAAGATTCCACCTGACCAGAAGAAAATCGAGGATGAAACCCCGAATTACAGAAAAAGGGAGACACCAAGGTGGCAGAGCTGGCCCGATTATTGAGGGCAAACTCCGCTAAAGGCAAAAAAGCAACCCAATCATCCTGATCTGCAGACACAAAACACCTCAAATATGTCTCCAAGGTCTGATTCGTCCGCTCGGTCTGGCCATTAGTCTGAGGATGGAAAGCAGACGAGAAAGACAAATCTATGCCCATCCTAGCACAGAATGCTCGCCAAAATCTAGACACGAATTGGGTTCCTCTGTCAGAAACGATATTCTCCGGAATACCATGCAAACGGACCACATTTTGAAAAAACAGAGGAACCAACTCGGAAGAAGAAGGCAACTTAGGCAGGGGAACCAAATGGACCATCTTAGAGAAACGATCACACACCACCCAGATGACAGACATCTTCTGAGAAACAGGAAGATCCGAAATAAAATCCATCGAGATGTGCGTCCAGGGCCTCTTTGGGATAGGCAAGGGCAACAACAATCCACTAGCCCGAGAACAACAAGGCTTGGCCCGAGCACAAACGTCACAAGACTGCACGAAGCCTCGCACATCTCGAGACAGGGAAGGCCACCAGAAGGACCTTGCCACCAAATCCCTGGTACCAAAGATTCCAGGATGACCTGCCAACGCAGAAGAATGAACCTCAGAAATGACTTTACTGGTCCAATCATCAGGAACAAACAGTCTACCAGGTGGGCAACGATCAGGTCTATCCGCCTGAAACTCCTGCAAGGCCCGCCGCAGGTCTGGAGAAACGGCAGACAATATCACTCCATCCTTAAGGATACCTGTAGGTTCAGAATTACCAGGGGAGTCAGGCTCAAAACTCCTAGAAAGGGCATCCGCCTTAACATTCTTAGAACCCGGCAGGTAGGACACCACAAAATTAAACCGAGAGAAAAACAACGACCAGCGCGCCTGTCTAGGATTCAGGCGTCTGGCGGACTCAAGATAAATTAGATTTTTGTGGTCAGTCAATACCACCACCTGATGTCTAGCCCCCTCAAGCCAATGACGCCACTCCTCAAAAGCCCACTTCATGGCCAAAAGCTCCCGATTCCCAACATCATAATTCCGCTCGGCGGGCGAAAATTTACGTGAGAAAAAAGCACAAGGTCTCATCACGGAGCAATCGGAACTTCTCTGCGACAAAACCGCCCCAGCTCCGATTTCAGAAGCGTCGACCTCAACCTGAAAAGGAAGAGCAACATCAGGCTGACGCAGCACAGGGGCGGAAGAAAAGCGGCGCTTAAGCTCCCGAAAGGCCTCCACAGCAGCAGGGGACCAATCAGCAACATCAGCACCCTTCTTAGTCAAATCAGTCAATGGTTTAACAACATCAGAAAAACCAGCAATAAATCGACGATAAAAGTTAGCAAAGCCCAAAAATTTCTGAAGACTCTTAAGAGAAGAGGGTTGCGTCCAATCACAAATAGCCTGAACCTTGACAGGATCCATCTCGATGGAAGAGGGGGAAAAAATATATCCCAAAAAGGAAATCTTTTGAACCCCAAAAACGCACTTAGAACCCTTCACACACAAGGAATTAGACCGCAAAACCTGAAAAACCCTCCTGACCTGCTGGACATGAGAGTCCCAGTCATCCGAAAAAATCAAAATATCATCCAGATACACAATCATAAATTTATCCAAATAATCACGGAAAATGTCATGCATAAAGGACTGAAAGACTGAAGGGGCATTTGAAAGACCAAAAGGCATCACCAAATACTCAAAGTGGCCCTCGGGCGTATTAAATGCGGTTTTCCACTCATCCCCCTGCTTAATTCGCACCAAATTATACGCCCCACGGAGATCTATCTTAGAGAACCACTTGGCCCCCTTTATGCGAGCAAACAAATCAGTCAGCAGTGGCAACGGATATTGATATTTAACCGTGATCTTATTCAAAAGCCGATAATCAATGCACGGCCTCAAAGAGCCATCTTTCTTAGCCACAAAGAAAAAACCGGCTCCTAAGGGAGATGACGAAGGACGAATATGTCCCTTTTCCAAGGACTCCTTTATATATTCTCGCATCGCAGCATGTTCAGGCACAGACAGATTAAATAAACGACCCTTAGGGTATTTACTACCCGGAATCAAATCTATGGCACAATCGCACTCCCGGTGCGGAGGTAATGAACCAAGCTTAGGTTCTTCAAAAACGTCACGATATTCAGTCAAGAATTCAGGAATCTCAGAGGGAATAGATGATGAAATGGAAACCACAGGTACGTCCCCATGCGTCCCCCTACATCCCCAGCTTAACACAGACATAGCTTTCCAGTCAAGGACTGGGTTATGAGATTGCAGCCATGGCAATCCAAGCACCAACACATCATGTAGATTATACAGCACAAGAAAGCGAATAATCTCCTGGTGATCCGGATTAATCCGCATAGTTACTTGTGTCCAGTATTGTGGTTTATTGCTAGCCAATGGGGTGGAGTCAATCCCCTTCAGGGGTATAGGAGTTTCAAGAGGCTCCAAATCATACCCACAGCGTTTGGCAAAGGACCAATCCATAAGACTCAAAGCGGCGCCAGAGTCGACATAGGCATCCGCGGTAATAGATGATAAAGAACAAATCAGGGTCACAGATAGAATAAACTTAGACTGTAAAGTGCCAATTGAAACAGACTTATCAAGCTTCTTAGTATGCTTAGAGCATGCTGATATAACATGAGTTGAATCACCGCAATAGAAGCACAACCCATTTTTTCGTCTAAAATTCTGCCGTTCACTTCTGGACAGAATTCTATCACATTGCATATTCTCTGGCGTCTTCTCAGTAGACACCGCCAAATGGTGTACAGGTTTGCGCTCCCGCAGATGCCTATCGATCTGGATAGCCATTGTCATGGACTCATTCAGACCCGCAGGCACAGGGAACCCCACCATAACATCCTTAACGGCATCAGAGAGACCCTCTCTGAAATTCGCCGCCAGGGCGCACTCATTCCACTGAGTAAGCACAGCCCATTTACGGAATTTCTGGCAGTATATTTCAGCTTCGTCTTGCCCCTGAGATAGGGACATCAAGGCCTTTTCCGCCTGAAGTTCTAACTGAGGTTCCTCATAAAGCAACTCCAAGGCCAGAAAAAACGCATCCACATTGAGCAACGCAGGATCCCCTGGAGCCAATGCAAAAGCCCAATCCTGAGGGTCGCCCCGGAGCAAGGAAATCACAATCCTGACCTGCTGAGCAGGATCTCCAGCAGAGCGAGATTTCAGGGACAAAAACAACTTGCAATTATTTTTGAAATTTTGAAAGCAAGATCTATTCCCCGAGAAAAATTCAGGCAAAGGAATTCTAGGTTCAGATATAGGAACATGAACAACAAAATCTTGTAAATTTTGAACTTTCGTGGTGAGATTATTCAAACCTGCAGCTAAACTCTGAATATCCATTTTAAACAGGTGAACACAGAGCCATTCCAGGATTAGAAGGAGAGAGAGAGAGAAAGGCTGCAATATAGGCAGACTTGCAAGAGATTCAATTACAAGCACACTCAGAACTGAAGGAAAAAAAAAAAAAAAAAATCTTCAGCAGACTTCTCTTTTCTCTCCTTTCTCTGTCAATTAATTTAACCCTTTGTTGGCCGGTCAAACTGTTATGGTTCTCAATGGCAAGAGAACATAGCCCAGCAAACATAAGAACTAGCTCTTGGAAGGATGGAAACTAAACTGACCATGAACTAAACCTGCCGCACAACTAACAGTAGCCGGGTAGCGTAGCCTGCGTTTTATCCCTAGACGCCCAGCGCCGGCCGGAGGACTAACTAATCCTGGCAGAGGAAAATATAGTCCTGGCTCACCTCTAGAGAAATTTCCCCGAAAGGCAGACAGAGGCCCCCACAAATATTGGCGGTGATTTTAGATGAAATGACAAACGTAGTATGAAAATAGGTTTAGCAAAATTGAGGTCCGCTTACTAGATAGCAGAAAGACAGAAAGGGCACTTTCATGGCCAGCTGAAAACCCTATCAAAACAACATCCTGAAATTACTTTAAGACTCTAGTATTAACTCATAACATCAGAGTGGCAATTTCAGATCACAAGAGCTTTCCAGACACAGAAACGAAACTACAGCTGTGAACTGGAACAAAATGCAAAAACAAACAAGGACTAAAGTCCAACTTAGCTGGGAGTTGTCTAGCAGCAGGAACATGCACAGAAAGGCTTCTGATTACAATGTTGACCGGCATGGAAGTGACAGAGGAGCAAGGCTAAATAGCGACTCCCACATCCTGATGGAAACAGGTGAACAGAGAGGATGATGCACACCAGTTCAATTCCACCAGTGGCCACCGGGGGAGCCCAAAATCCAATTTCACAACAGCTTTGTGTGCTTATTCCTGAACAGCTCCTAACAGGTATAAGAAACACTAATTTTCTAAAGTGTGGACTAGACTTTAATATGAGCTAATGTGGCAACTGTAAAGAGGTGTGTTTGGTGAACTTTATTATTTATTTATTTTGTGGGGGCTGAACTGACAACAGGGAGAGCTGCAGTCACACAGAGACTGTGCAGACAGCCGTAAACGGCGCTGCAAGGCCCCAAAAACCTCCTCTGCGTTATCCTATGTAGTGTTTTTCAACAATTTAGGTGGATACGGGTGGAAAAACACTAATAGGAATTTTTTGAAAAAATGTGCAGCAGCCTGCACTACTTGAAGAAAAGGAAAATGGATTTTATGGTATAACGCAGTGACGCACCCTGAGCTGGATACAACCGGCTATGGCTGCACACAGACTACAGGGCGAGCTGCAGTCACACGGAGACCGTGCAGACAGCCGTAAACGGCGCTGGAAGGCCCAAAAACACTTCTCTACGTTATCCTATGTAGTGTTTTTCCACAATTTAGCTGGATACGGGTGGAAAGACACTAATAGGAATTTTTTGAAAAAATGTGCAGCAGCCTGCACTACTTCACTACTTGAAGAAAAGGAAAGTGGATTTTACGGTATGACGCAGTGACGCACCCTGAGCTGAATACAACCGGCTATGGCTGCACACAGACTACAGGGCGAGTTGCAGTCACACGGAGACCGTGCAGACAGCCGTAAACGGTGCTGCAAGGCCCAAAAACACTCCTCTACGTTATCCTATCTAGTGTTTTTCCACAATTTAGCTGGATACGGGTGGAAAGACACTAATAGGAATTTTTTGAAAAAATGTGCAGCAGCCTGCACTACTTAAAGAAAAGGAAAATGGATTTTACGGTATGACGCAGCGACGCACCCTGAGCTGGATACAACCGGCTATGGCTGCACACAGACTACAGGGCGAGCTGCAGTCACACGGAGACCATGCAGACAGCCGTAAACGGCGCTGCAAGGCCAAAAAACACTCCTCTACGTTATCCTATCTAGTGTTTTTCCACAATTTAGCTGGATACGGGTGGAAAGACACTAATAGGAATTTTTTGAAAAAATGTGCAGCAGCCTGCACTACTTAAAAAAAAAAAAAAAAGAAAATAGAACAGTATGAGGCAGTGAACCACCCTCCCTGAACTGAATACAACCAGCTATGGCCTATGGCTGCACACAGACTAGAGAGTGGGCTGCACACACACACACACAGAGACCTTGCAGATCGCTGTGAAAACAGCGCTGCAAGGCAAAAGCAAGGTGATTAGTAGGTGAACACAGCGGTTGCTAAATTAGCCTTGGAAAAGAACAATGAAGCAAATCGCTATCTCAACTGGCCCTCAGTCAGCACACAGCGTCCTGTCACTAACTGAATTCACAGCAGAGTGAGCGCAAAATGGCGCCAGCGACTTTTAAACTGCAGCATGACATCATTTCAGCAGCCAATCACAGCCTTGCCAGTAGTTACATGCCCACCATGCTGAACAGGATGTGCCCAAACTCAGAATCATTCCTCATTGGCTGAATTCGTGCAGTTTGAATCCTGGGAACTTCCCATTCCGGTATCCGATATGCGGCAAGTTTCGGATCTCTGTATCGGAATTCCGATACCGCAAGTATCGGCCGATACCCGATACTTGCGGTATCGGAATGCTCAACACTAGTCAGGTCCTCATTTTTTAAAATGTGAACACTCCTGGTTGGGTGTCCATCTGTTGGACTGGGTGTAGTGGAAGACCTGTCAGTCCCTATTATACTATCTATACTGTGGTGATTGATGCCACTGTTTTGATGTCTGCCAGTTATTTTTGGAAATGTGAACACTCCTGGTTGGGTGTCCATCTGCTGTATTTTGTGTAGTGGAAGACCTGTCAGTCTCTATTATGCTATTTCTAGTCTCGTGAAATTGATGCCACTTTTGTAGTGTAAGGCCCTCATTTTTTTTAATGTGAACACTCCAGGTTGGGTGTCTATCTGCTGTATTGGGTGTAGTGGAAGACCTGTCAGTCCCTTTTATGCTATTTCTAGTCTCGTGAAATTGATGCCACTTCTGTAGTGTAAGGCCCTCATTTTTTTAAAATGTGAACACTCCAGGTTGGGTGTTCATCTGCTGGATTGGGTTTAGTGGAAAATTTATCGTTCCCTATTATACTATTTCTACTGTGGTGAAATTAATGCCACTTTGGTGGTGTCGGCCAATAATTTTTGGAAATGTGAACACTCCTGGTTGGATGTCCATCTGCTGTATTGGGTGTAGTGGAAGACCTGTCGGTCCCTATTATACTATTTCTACTCTCATAAAATTGATGCCACTTCTGCGGTGTAAGTCCCTCATTTGTTTAAATGTGAACCGTCCTGGTTGGGTTTCCATCTAATGGATTGTGTGTAGTGGAAGACCTGTCGGTCCCTATTATACTATTTCTACTGTGGTGAAATTGATGCCATTTCTGTGGTGTAAGGCCCTCATTTGTTTCAATGTGAACACTCCAGGTTGGGTGTCCATCTGCTGGATTGGGTTTAGTGGAAGACCTATCGGTCCCTATTATACTATCTCTACTGTGGTGCA
Source organism: Ranitomeya variabilis (assembly GCF_051348905.1). Lineage (NCBI taxonomy): Eukaryota > Metazoa > Chordata > Amphibia > Anura > Dendrobatidae > Ranitomeya > Ranitomeya variabilis. The sequence continues at coordinate 114,670,586 of NC_135239.1, read as the reverse complement.
ATTGATACCACTTTGGTGGTGTCTGACAATAATTTTTGGAAATGTGAACACTCCTCGTTGGGTCTCCTTCATGTGTGTTGCGTGTAGCAGTAGGCCTCCGACACCGTCAGGCCTCCACTTTATTGGACTCAACTACCTGTGTTACTATCTTTACATTTTTCTGACAGTGGTAGTCTACAAAACTGATATTTGTGCCACCCGAGTGTGGCTCAGCATGAAAGCAGGTAGAGGTGTTGCATGTGGTATCTGGGCTTCCAGCAAAAGGGGCCTACACCGATCCCTCACCCACCTCATCTTACTGTGACGTTCAATTGAAAGCTGTAAATGCTGTCTCAGATCCCAATACCTCATGCCTGGCTGTTTGATGCAGTTCCATGCTAAAATTTGTACTGTGGGTGAATTGAGGCCACTTTTCTGGTGTCTGTCCCTCATTTCATGTGTTTTGGCAGCATTTGGGGCCGTTATAAGGTGTCGTGCATGTGAATGTTTTTGCTTCCCAATGACTGTAAAGGCGTTCGGTTATGTTCTGCGAATATTGGATGAATGAATCGGCAAATATTGCCAATTCGGCGATCGTAATCCGAACCAAACATTGAAATATTTGCTCATCTCTACTATGAGAAACATTATCGTCACTGACGTCACCGCTCATCACAATCGTTGGGTGTCGCAGAGCGCAGTGGGAGCCGTGAGCGAGTGCTAATCAAAGCCTATGTGTCATGGTCAGGACACTGTTATGTCTTGTACTCTCAGGGTTAATGTTTTTAGCCTCTCTTTCATGATGGGAGGGCTATTTATACTCGCTCCTAATATGGTATCCTTGTCAGCTATAGGTTTTCTGCAGTCTGTATGCTTGACTTCTGTAGTGTGTGCTGGCTTGCCTTGTGTCTTGCTGTCACCTGCTTTATTCGCTTTCCTGGATTACTGACCCCTGGCCTGGCTTCTGACTATTCTCTGACTCTCCCTGTTGGTATCTTGTAATCTCCTGGCTACGATCTCGGCTTGTTTCACTATTCCTTTATGCTTGCCCCTTCTCTGTTTCCATGGCGTCTGGCTCCTCCCCCTGACCACCTCCCACTCTGTCACATGATCGTAGGTCCTTCTACTTTGCCTGTTCACTCTGTCTCATGTGAAAGGTCCCGTTGGTGTTCATGTTAGTTACCCGGTGTCTGGTTCAGTTCTGTTGCTGCTGGGTGCAGTTTCCCCTGCAGCATTTATACCCGGGTATCGTGACATTATAGCTCACCTGATAGTTTTGTGGGGGGTGGTGTTTGTATGCCATGGACCCGGTAAAGGCTCTCGCGGCACAGGTTAATGAGCTTTCTCAGCTGTTTCAGAAGCTGTCTGTGGAACAGCAAGCCCTGGTCCACTTGCAACAACAGGTGCAGGTGTGGCAGGTGCTTTACAGGTGTCTGCTCCATTTCGGTCTCGGGAGGGGGGTCCCTCTGATGTATCCTTAGCGGACCCCGAACCACCGGTAAAATTACCCGACACTTTTTCTTTGGATAAAAAATTGTTCAGGGTCTTTAAGATGGGATGTAAGTTGTTTTTTGAGTTACGTCCCCGGGCCTCTGGAAATGAAAGGCAGAGGGTGGGGGTAGTTATGTCTTTATTAAGGGGGTCCCTGCAGGCATGGGCCTTCTCTCTCTCTTCCTCTGCTCCTGAATGCATGTCTGTGAACCTGTTTTTTGAGTCTCTGGAGCACATTTATGATGAGCCAGATAGAGTGCGTCTGGCAGAAGATATGGTAATGAGTGTGACACAGGGTAAGCACTCCGCTGAATGGTTCTGCTCAGAGTTTAGGCACTGGGCAGCTGAAGTTTCTTGGAACGATGCAGCCCTGAGGGGGTTGTTCCGCATGGGTTTGTCCGACCCTCTGAAGGACGCTCTAGCACTTCATTCTCCTCCTGATACCCTGGAGGACGCCATGACACAGGCAGTTCGAATGGACCGGAGACTCCGTGCTAGAGGAATGATGCAACAGGAGACTTCCTTGTTCTCTAAGTTATGTGACTTTGCACCTGTATCTGGACCCATGAAGATTGGGTCAGTCTCGGTATCTGAAAGTGAGAGAAGACACCGCAGAGACAATCAACTGTGTTTTTACTGTGGAGCCTCTGGACATTGGAAAGGGAACTGTCCATCCTGCCCTTCTGTGAAACCATCTGAGAAACGACTGAGTCTGGGCAACAATCAAGGAGGTTGTCCAGACTCTCAGGTACATTTTTTCTCGCTTACAAAACTTGTGCTCCAGGTGAAATTGGAGCTTGCTGGCGGTCCTGTGGTGACCACCGCTTTTGTTGACTGCGGTTCTTCAGTTAATTTGATTGATGCCCAAGTTGTGACTCATAATAAGATAGGGACAGTTAGGTTGAAAAACCCTGTTAAAATTGTGGCTGTTGATTCATCCCCTCTTACCCGGGATGGAAGTTGTTTCAAAACTGATGTTTTTGCTCTGAAAGTGGGTTTCACTCATGTGGAGCAATTAAGTTGTTTTGTATTGAATAATCTGCCTGCAGGACTGGTTCTGGGAATGCCCTGGCTGCAACGCCACAATACTGCCATTGATTGGGTGGCAGGGGAGATTACTCAATGGAGATGTAAGGGTAATTGTCCGTGTTGTAACCTAGGACCTTTTGTTAATGCGATAAAGTCTGTATCTGTGTCGTCTGTCGGTCTGGAGGGTATTCCGGAGTACCTGAAAGACTTCGAAGACGTGTTTTCCGAAAGTGAGGCCGAGGCGCTTCCACCACATCGACCCGGTGATTGTGCTATTAATTTAATCCCAGGAGCCAAATTACCCAAGGCTCGTTTATACAATTTGTCTGGGCTCGAGCGCCAAGCCATGAAAGAGTACATTACTGAGAGTCTCTGTAAGGGGCATATTCGGCCTTCTGTTTCACCCGTCGCAGCGGGATTTTTCTTTGTGAAGAGAAAAGATGGTGGTTTGCGACCGTGCCTTGACTTTCGGGAACTGAATAAGATCACTGTGAAAAACACGTATCCTCTTCCTCTGATTCCTGATTTATGTAATCAACTCACTGGGTCCAAATGGTTTTCTCAGCTTGACTTACGAGGGGCTTATAACCTGATAAGGATTCGAGAGGGAGATGAATGGAAAACAGCTTTTCTGACTTCCGAGGGCTTATTTGAAAATTTGGTTATGCCTAGTGTTGAGCATTCCGATACCGCAAGTATCGGGTATCGGCCGATATTTGCTGTATCGGAATTCCGATACCGAGATCCAATACTTTTGTGGTATCGGGTATCGGTATCGAAACAACATTAATGTGTAAAATAAAGAATTAAAATAAAAAATATTGCTATACTCACCTCTCTGACGCAGCCTGCACCTTACCGAGGGAACCGGCAGCGTTGTTTGCTTAAAATTCGCGCTTTAACCTCCTTACGTGAAGTCCCGGCTTGTGATTGGTCGCGCGCCGCCCATGTGGCCGCGACGCGACCAATCACAGCAAGCCGTGACGTAATTTCAGGTCCTTCAGGATTTTAAAATTACGTTCCGGCTTTGTGATTGGTCGCGTCGCGGTCACATGGGCGACGCGACCAATCACAAGCCGTGACGTCACGGGAAGCTGGACACGCGCGCATTTTAAAATGCGCGCGTGTCCAGCTTCCCGTGACGTCACGGCTTGTGATTGGTCGCGTCGCCCATGTGACCGCGACGCGACCAATCAATCACAAGCCGTGACGTCACGGGAAGCTGGACACGCGCGCATTTTAAAATGCGCGCGTGTCCAGCCTCCCGTGACGTCACGGCTTGTGATTGGTCGCGTCGCCCATGTGACCGCGACGCGACCAATCACAAAGCCGGAACGTAATTTTAAAATCCTGAAGGACCTGAAATTACGTCATGGCTTGCTGTGATTGGTCGCGTCGCGGCCACATGGGCAGCGCGCGACCAATCACAAGCCGGGACTTCACGTAAGGAGGTTAAAGCGCAAATTTTAAGTAAAACAACGCTGCCGGTTCCCTCGGTAAGGTGCAGGCTGCGTCGGAGAGGTGAGTATAGCAATATTTTTTATTTTAATTCTTTATTTTACACATTAATATGGTTCCCAGGGCCTGAAGGAGAGTTTCCTCTCCTTCAGACCCTGGGAACCATCAGGAATACCGTCCGATACATGAGTCCCATTGACTTGTATTGGTATCGGGTATCGGTATCGGATTAGATCCGATACTTTGCCGGTATCGGCCGATACTTTCCGATACCGATACTTTCAAGTATCGGACGGTATCGCTCAACACTAGTTATGCCCTTCGGTCTCACCAACGCCCCTGCTGTGTTCCAGAATTTTATTAGTGTTGTTTTTTCTGACCTGATTGGGCGCTATGTTGTCATTTACCTGGATGACATCTTGATATACTCAGAGGACAGTCAGTCTCACTTACACCATCTTCAGACAGTTCTTGTGAGACTCAGGGAGAACCATTTATATGCTAAACTGGAGAAGTGCTCATTCTTTATGCAAGAACTGTCTTTTCTGGGATTAATTGTATCTGGGGATGGGTTTCGCATGGACCCGGGGAAGGTTCAGGCCGTTTCTGGTTGGGTGCAACCTCATGACCTGAAGGGGTTGCAGCGATTTCTGGGCTTCGCTAACTATTATAGGAAGTTCATTAAAGGGTTTTCGCAGGTGGTGAAACCCTTAACGGACCTCACACTAAAAGGGGCGGAGGTAAAAAATTGGTCCGAGGCCGCAAAAAATTCCTTCCAGACACTGAACAAATGTTTTGTTTCGGCCCCCGTGTTGATACAACCTGATCCGTTGAGACCTTTTATTGTAGAGGTTGAGGCATCGGAGGTGGGGGTGGGGGCAGTGTTGTCTCAGGGCCCGTCCACCCTTACTAATCTTAAACCCTGTGCCTTTTTCTCTAAAAAATTCTCTTTGGCTGAGAGAAGTTATGATGTCGGCAACAGGGAATTGTTGGCAATTAAATTGGCCTTCGAAGAATGGAGGCATTTTTTGAAGGGGGCTGTTCATCCCGTTACGGTCATCACTGATCATAAAAATTTGGCCTATATTGAGTCTGCTAAGAGATTGACCCCCAGACAGGCTCGGTGGGCACTTTTTTTTTCTCGGCTTCATTTTACCATTACGTTCCGACCAGGGTCTAAAAATGTAAAGGCGGATGCTTTATCCCGAAGCTTTGATTGTGTGTCTCCTCCAGAACCTCCTTCCTCCATTCTTCAACCTGGAGTGGTTGTGGCTGAAATCTCATCTGAGTTACAGAGAGAGATTTTGGAAGCACAATCACAAGCTCCCAAGAGTAAATCCTCTGGCAAATTGTTTGTACCTGATCATTTCCGTCTCACACTTCTGCAAGAATTTCATGACTCTGTGAGTGCTCACCCTGGGATTGCAGCTACCCGGGGGCAGTAGCTAGGAATTTTTGGTGGCCTTCTATGGGTACTGATATTAAAAAATTTGTGAATACTTGTGGGGTGTGTGCTCGCTCTAAGAGCTCTCTGGTCCGTCCGGCCGGGGAATTGGTACCTTTGCCAATTCCGGATAAACCTTGGACACACCTGTCCATGGATTTTATCACTAATCTTCCTCCTTCAAAGGGCAACTCTGTAGTCTGGGTAGTGCTTGATAGATTTTCTAAACAAGCCCACTTTGTGCCGTTATCTGCATTGCCTTCTGCTGAAACCTTAGCTCGTTTGTTCATTCAGCATATAGTTCGGTTGCATGGGGTCCCTGTGAATGTGGTGTCTGACAGGGGTGTGCAATTTGTTGCTAGATTTTGGAGGGCTTTTTGTAAGAAGTTGGGGGTTACGTTGTCGTTCTCCTCTGCTTATCACCCGGAATCTAATGGTCAGACTGAACGCACCAACCAGTCATTAGAACAAATTTTGAGATGCCTTGCCTCTTCCAGACAGGAGGACTGGTGTGAGGTATTACCCATGGCAAAATTTGCATTCAACTGTCGTATTAATCAGTCTACTGGCAAATCTCCTTTTCAGGTCAACTATGGATTTGTTCTGCAATTTGGAGAATTTTCCCGCATGGATTCTGGTTGCCCTGGTGCAACAGTTAAGAACCCTTTGGTGGGAGGTTCAGGGTAATATCTCCAAAGCTCAAAGGAGGTACAAACATTTTGCAGACAGGAGGAGGGGGTCAGCTCCTACACTGACAGTGGGGGAGAAGGTGTGGTTGTCTACCCGTAACATCAAACTTAAGGTACCCTCTATGAAGTTGGGCCCCAGGTTTATAGGTCCATACAAGATATTAGAGGTGATCAACCCGGTGGCCTACAGATTACAGTTGCCCACCTCCTTCAAAATATCAAATGTCTTCCACAGGTCCCTATTAAAACCTGTGGGGACGGTTAGAGAAGATTCCTCATCCAATGTTCCGCCAGTGTTGGTAGAGGGTCAGCCGGAGTATGAGGTAGGGCGCATTATTGATTCACGGTGGATGGGTCAAAGGCTTCAGTACTTAATACATTGGAAGGGTTATTCTATTGAGGATCAGTCATGGGTTCCAGCCAGTTCTGTGCATGCTGATCGACTGGTGCGGGCTTTTCATGCCTGGGGGTCCAGTGGCCCCCCGTTAAGGGGGGGGGGTACTGTCATGGTCAGGACATTGTTATGTCTTGTACTCTCAGGGTTAATGTTTTTAGCCTCTCTTTCATGATGGGAGGGCTATTTATACTCGCTCCTAACCTGGTATCCTTGTCAGCTATAGGTTTTCTGCAGTCTGTATGCTTGACTTCTGTAGTGTGTGCTGGCTTGCTTTGTATCTTGCTGTCACCTGCTTTATTCGCTTTCCTGGATTACTGAACCCTGGCCTGGCTTCTGACTATTCTCTGACTCTCCCTGTTGGTATCTTGTAATCTCCTGGCTACGATCTCGGCTTGTTTCACTATTCCTTTATGCTTGCCCCTTCTCTGTCTCCACGGCGTCTGGCTCCACCCCCTGACCGCCTCCCACTCTGTCACATGATCGTAGGTCATTCTACTTTGCCTGTTCACTCTGTCTCATGTGAAAGGTCCCGTTGGTGTTCATGTTAGTTACCCGGTGTCTGGTTCAGTTCTGTTGCTGCTGGGTGCAGTTTCCCCTGCAGCATTTATACCCGGGTATCGTGACACTATGGAGACTCAGAACGAGTCTCCATAGCCTTTGGTCAACGAAATAGAGGAACGTAGTGGGAAGTGCTGGACTACAACTGACCTGCATGGGAACTTTTCTTTCTAATATATTGCTGAATGAGGGTCAGTCTCTTGTTTATACACACGTGGTCAAAATTGTTGGTACCCATGGTTTAATGACAGAAAAACCCACAATGGTCACAGAAATAATTTGAATCTGACAAAAGTAAATAAAAGATCTGTGAATATGAACAAATGAAAGTCAGACATTGCTTTTCATCCATGCTTCCACAGAATAAAAAAAAAATATAAAACTCATGAAATATGTCTGGACAGAAATGATGGTACCCCTGAAAATAATGTGACAAAAGGGACATGTTAAATCAAGGTGTGTCCACTAACTAGCATCACAGATGTCTACAATCTTGGAATCGGTGAGTGAGCCTGTATATACGGCTACAGATACTCACTGTGCTGTTTGATGACATGGTGTGTATCACACTCAACATGGACCAGAGGAAGCGAAGGAAAGAGTTGTCTCTGAAGATTAGAAAGAAAATTATAGTATGTTAAAGGTAAAAGTTATAAGACCATCTCCAAGCAGCTTGATGTTCCTGTGACTACAGTTGCACATATTATTCAGAAATTTAAGTTCCATGGAACTGTAGCCAACCTCCCTGGACGTGGTCGCAGGAGGAAAATTGATGACAAATCAAAGAGACGGATAATACGAATGGTAACAAAAGAGCGAGAAAAACTTCTAAACAGATTAAAAGTGAACTTCAAGCTCAAGGAACATCAGTGTCAGATAGAACCATCAGTTATTGTATGAGTGGACTTCATGGGAGATGACCAAGGAGGACATCATTGTTGAAAAAAATCATAAAAAAGCCAGACTGGAATTTATCAAACTACAAGTTGAAAAGCCACAAAGCTTCTGGGAGAATGTCCTTTGGACAGTTTACAATAAAATTGAACTTTTTGGCAAGGCACATCAGCTCTATGTTCACAGAAGGAAACATGAAGCATATAAAAAAAGAACACTGATCCTACTGTGAAACATGGAGGAGGCTCTGTTATGTTCTGGGGCTGCTTTGATGCATCTGGCACAGGGTGTCTAGAATTTGTGCAGGGTACAATGAAATCTCAAGACTATCAAGGGATTCTAGAGGGAAATGTGCTGCCCAGTATCAGAAAGATTGGTGTCAGTCGCAGGTCATGGGTCTTGCAACAGGATAATGACCCAAAACACACAGCTAAAAACACCCAAGAATGACTAAAAGGAGAACATTGGACTATTCTGAAGTGGCCTTCTATGAGCCCTGACCTAAATCCTATTGAGCATCTTTGGAAAGAGCTGAAACATGTCATCTGGAAAAGGCAACCTTCAAACATGAGACAACTGGAGCAGTTTGATCTTGAGGAGTGGGCCAAAATACCTGTCGAGAGGTGCAAAAGTCTCATTGACAGTTAAAGGAATCGTTTGATTGCAGTGATTGCCTCAAAAGGTTGTGCTACAAAATATTAAGTTAAGGGTACCATCATTTCTGTCCAGGCCTATTTCATGAGTTTTATTTTTTTTAAATTCTGTGGAAGCTTGGTTGAAAATCAATTCCTGACTTTATTTTTAAATAAAGTAAACATTTCATTTTTAAATATTTGTAAAAAAAATAATAATAAAAAAAATCAAAAAGATATTGTACCCATAAATAAATATTTGTATGAAAAAAACAGTAAAAGTACACATATTTGGTATTGCCACGTCCGAAACGACCTGACCTATAAAATTGTTTCACTAGTTAACCCCTTTAGTGAACACCATTAAAAAAATGAAGGATATGAATATACATGGTAGCACTGAAAACATCATCCTGCAAAAAGCAAGCCACAATACAGCTCCATCAGTGGAAAAATAAAAAAAGTTATAGGGATGCAAAAATAATTATTTTTTTCTATATAGTTTTTATTATATAAAAGTTCCAAAGCATAAAAAAAAATAACTGCGGTATCGCTGTAATCAAAATGCCAAAAATTAGGGATTCATAGGGACTCATATACACCCTGTATTAGATGTAAAAGAGTGCCTCATACACATTTTGTTCAAATTGCCATGCATTGGTAGTTCTAGACTCATAAAGGCTATGCACAAAGTGCAAATTCTGCCAAACATTAGAAGCAGTGTCATCCATACATCCTGAAGGTACCAACTGTATTGTCTCATTCAAATATGGCAAACAAAGTGTAGTCATGGTACTCCTACACTCAGAAAGTCTTTGAGTCTTTGTACAAAGTGCGAAGCCAGGAAAAAATTATAAGCAGGGTCATCCATAGACCCTGGTCTCATTCAAATATAGAACATTAAAAAAACTTTATATGCTGCTATCATCTGGTAGTGTGTAAAAGATGGGTCTAAGCTAGGCTTTGTTCGATGCTATCAGAGTGAGTCTGTCAGCACATTCTGTTGACAGGCGAAAGCATCTGTCTGTTATGACCGCACTTGGCACAAAAAATCTGCACAGGCAAGACGGTAGTAGCAGGGCATCCAAACACCTGCAAGTCATAGAGGGACAGCTCATGCCAGGTGTCCAGCTTTTAAACCCAATAGCTGAAAGTGAAAGAGGAATTAGTGAGTACACTGGTTTCGTAGGCCAGGTATTGTTTGAACATCATTTAAAAGTTTTCACTCTTTGTCAAAAATGCCTGGTCATGAGAGCATGGATGCTGGGAGGGTGTAATGAAATTGGCCCAATGTCTTTGATAGTATACCCCTGTTTTTTCTGTACCTGATGTGTCTCTCCCTCACCTCTCCTCATTAGTTGGGCAAGGAAGCTTTCCCCATGCCACTAGCATTGTCTGATGGGAGATTTTTCAGAATATTTTCTACAATGACCTTCTGGTATAGCACCATTTTAGAAGACCTCTGTGCCTCAGGAAGAAGAGATGCAAAGTTCTCTTTGGAGCGTGAGTCTAGCAGTAAAGGGAAAGGCAGTGGTACATAAAGTCTGCCATATGTGCCAAGGTCTCTACAGCCAACACTTCCCTGTCTCCACCATGATGACTACTCTTCATCTTCAACTCCTCCATCTATTCCTCCTCATTCCCCTTCTCAGTCCATCCACGTAGGAGAGATGGTGCAAAGGTTGTGTAGCTACTAGCCTCTTTTCTGCTCAGCTACGTCCTGTTTCTCCTCCACTTTCTCAGCATCAACCTCCTTGTTGTTACACAATCTGCACTGAGCAGATGAGTTGAGGCTGGGCAGTATCTCCGTCTCATGTATTTCCTCTGTCTTCACCTGGTCTGCATGCAAAGCTTCATGTTTACTTGTCAGCAGTGACTGTTTAACCCCTTAGTGACAGAGCCAATTTGGTACTTAATGACCGAGCCAATTTTTACAATTCTGACCAGTGTCACTTTATGAGGTTATAACTCTGGAACGCTTTATCGGATCCCGCTGATTCTGAGACTGTTTTTTCGTGACATGTTGTACTTCAAGTTAGTGGTAACATTTCTTCGATATTACTTGCGATTATTTATGAAAAAAATGGAAATATGGCGAAAATTTTTAAAATTTTGCAATTTTCAAACTTTGTATTTTTATGCCCTTAAATCAGAGAGATATGTCACAAAAAATAGTTAATAAATAACATTTCTCACATGTCTACTTTACATCAGCACAATTTTGGAAACAATTTTTTTTTTTGTTAGGGAGTTATAAGGGTTAAAAGTTGACCAGCAATTTCTCATTTTTACAACACCATGTTTTTTTTAGGGACCACATCACCTTTGAAGTGATTTTGAGGGGTCTATATGATAGAAAATAACCAAGTGTGACACCATTCTAAAAACTGCACCCCTCAAGCTGCTCAAAACCACATTCAAGAAGTTTATTAACCCTTTACGTACTTCACAGGAACTAAAACAATGTGGAAGAAAAAAATGAACATTTTACTTTTTTTTGCAAACATTTTACTTCAGAACCATTTTTTTTAATTTTCACAAGTGTAAAAACAGAAATTTAACCACAAATTTTGTTGTGCAATTTTTCCTGAGTACACAGATACCCCATATGTGGAGGTAAACCACTGTTTGGGCGCACCGCAGAGCTTGGAAGTGAAGGAGCACCGTTTGACTGTTTCAATGCAGAATTGGCTGGAATTGAGATCGGACGCCATGTCGCGTTTGGAGAGCCCCTAATGTGCCTAAACAGTGGAAACCCCCCACAAGTGATACCATTTTGGAAACTAGACCCCTTTAGGAACTTATCTAGATGTGTGGTGAGCACTTTGAACCCCCAAGTGCTTCACAGAAGTTTATAACGTAGAGCCGTGAAAATAAAAAAATCGCATTTTTTCTACAAAAATGATCTTTTTGCCCCCAAATTTTTATTTTCACAAGGGTAACAGGAGAAATTAGACCACAAAAGTTGTTGTGCAATTTCTCCTGAGTACGTCGATACCCCATATATGGGGGTAAACCACTGTTTGGGCGCACCGCAGAGCTTGGAAGAGAAGGAGTGTTGTTTTACTTTTTCAATGTAGAATTGGCTGGAATTGAGATCGGACGCCATGTCACGTTTGGAGAGCCGCTGATGTGCCTAAACAGTAGAGACCCCCCACATATGACACCATTTTGGAAACTAGACCCCTTAAGGAACTTATCTAGATGTGTGGTGAGCACTTTAAACCCCCAGGTGCTTCACAGAAGTTTATAACGTAGAGCCGTGAAAATAAAAAAATCGCATTTTTTCTACAAAAATGATCTTTTTGCCTCCAAATTTTTATTTTACCAAGGGTAACAGGAGAAAATGGACCCCAGAAGCTGTTGTACACTTTGTCTTGAGTACGACGACACCCTATATGTGGGGGTAAACCACTGTTTGGGCGCATGGCTGAGCTCGGAAGCAAAGGAGCGCCATTTGACTTTTCAATGCAAAATTGACTGGAATTAAGATCGGACGCCATGTCGCGTTTGGAGAGCCCCTGATGTGCCTAAACAGCAGAAACCCCCCAAAAGTGACCCCATTTTGGAAACTAGACCCCCCATGGAACTTATCTAGATGTGTAGTGAGAACTTTGAATGCCCAAGTGCATCACAGAAGTTTATAATGCAGAGTCGTGAAAATAAAAAATATATATTTTTTAACAATAAAGATTTTTTAGCCCCCAAGTTTTTATTTTCACAAGGGTAACAAGAGAAATTGGACCCCAAAAGTTGTTGTCCAATTTGTCCTGAGTATGCTGGTACCCCATATGTGGGGGTAAACCACTGTTTGGGCGCACGGCAGAGCTCGGAAGGGAAGGAGTGCCATTTTGGAATGCAGACTTTGATAGAATTGTCTGCGGGCGTTATGTTGCGTTTGCAGACCCCTAATGTACCTAAACAGTAGAAACCCCCAACAAGTGACCAAATTTTGGAAACTAGACCCCCTAAGGAACTTATCTAGATATGTGGTGAGAACTTTGAAAGCTCAAGTGCTTCACAGAAATTTATAATGCAGAGTAGTGAAAATAAAAAAATATATTTTTTTCCAACAAAAAAGATTTTTAGCCCCCAAGTTTTTATTTTCACAAGGGTAACAGGAGAAATTGGACCCCAAAAGTTGTTGTCCAATTTATCCTGAGTACGCTGATGCCCCATATGTGGGGGTAAACCACTGTTTGGGCGCACGGCAGAGCTCAGAAGGGAGGGAGTACCATTTGACTTTTTTAGCGCAAAATTGGCTGTCGTGTTTGGAGACCCCCTGATGTACCTAAACAGTGGAAACCCCCCAATTCTAACTCCAACCCTAACCCCAACACAGCCCTAACCCTAATCTCAACCCGATCCATAATCCTAATCACAACCCTAACGATAATCACAACCCTAACCCCAAAACAGCCCTAATCTCAACCCTAACCATAACCCTAATCAAAACCCTAAATCCAACACACCCCTAACCCTAACCCTAATCCCAACCCTAATCCCAAACGTAACCCTAATCCCAACTCTAACCCTAACTTTAGCCCCAACCCTAACTTTAGCCCCAACCCTAACCATAACTTTAGCCCCCGTCGTCACAAAAAAAGTTCAATGTAACCTTTTTTTTGTACGTCGCGTCCGCCATTTCCGCGGATGCGTGGCCGTAACTCTGCCCCCTCCTCCCCAGGACATAGACTGGGCAGCGGATGCGTTGAAAAACTGCATCCGCTGCCCACGTTGTGCACAATTTTCACAACGTGCGTCGGTACATCGGGCCGACGCATTGCGACCGCCCCGTACCGACGCAAGTGTGAAAGAAGCCTAAGGCTACTTTCACACTAGCGTCGTACTCGGCCCATCGCAGTGTGTCGGGCCGACGTACCGACGCTAGCGTTGTAAGCGCCGCACAACGGGTGCAGCGGATGCTGTTTTTTCAACGCATCCGCTGCCCCATTGTGAGGTGCGGGGAGGCGGGGGCGGAGTTCCGGCCACGCATGCGCGGTCGGAAATGGCGGACACGTCGCACAAAAAAGTTACATGCAGTTTTTTTTGTGTCGACGGTCCGCCGAAGCACGACGCATCCGTCGCACGACGGATGCGACGTGTGGCAATCCATCGCAATGCGTCGCTAATGCAAGCCAATGGAGAAAAAACGCATCCTGCAAGCACTTTTGCAGGATGCGTTTTTTCTCCAACGACGCATTGCGACGGAAGCCAAAAAACGCTAGTGTGAAAGTAGCCTAACTCTAACCCTAGCCCTAACCCTAAATTTAGCCCCAACCCTAACCCTAACCCTAACTCTAACCCTAACCCTAACCCTAACTCTAACCCTAACTCTAACCCTAACCCTAACCCTAACCCTAACCCTAACCCTAACCCTAACTCTAACCCTAACCCTAACCCTAACCCTAATTTTAGCCCCAACTTGTCTTCTCCTGCCAGCCGGCAGATGGCAGCAGATGGCGGGCGCACTGCGCCTGTGCCCGCCATGATGAAAAAGCCGGCTGGCAGGAGAAGACAGAAGAGGACCCAGGGACCCCGGGTGAGTATGATAGGGTCCCCGAATCCCCCTATTTCTCTGTCCTCTGATGTGCGATCACATCAGAGGACAGAGAAATAACTGATCGCTTTTTTTTTTTTTTTTTTGCGGTCGCCGGTAAACTGTTAATTACCGGCGATCGCAAAGCAGGGGTCGGTGCAAACCGACCCCGATCATGTTCTTTGGGGTCTCGGCTACCCCCGGCAGCCGAGACCCCAAAGAACATCCGGGTGCCGGGCGGCGGGCGCACTGCGCGTGCGCCCGCCATTTTTTCCCGGAAAAAAGATGGCGGCGCCCATGGGGAGACACGAGGAGCACCGGGGGAGGTAGGTAAGTATTGGGGGGCTATTGGGGGCCATCGGGGACCACATTTCTCTGTCCTCCGATGTGCGATCACATCGGAGGACAGAGAAATTAAACGGCAAATCGCGTTTTTTTTTTTTTTGTTGCGACCGCCGGTAAACGGTTAATTACCGGCGATCGCAACTCGGGGGTCGGTAAAAACCCCCCGAATCATGTTCTCTGGGGTCTCGGCTACCCTCGGCAACCGAGACCCCAGAGAAAATCCGACTCTGGGGTGCGCTATTCACTTTTTCCACAGCGCCGTTAATTAACGGCGCTGTGGATTAAGTACCCTTAGCGGCCGCCGTTAAAAGGCGTATCGGCGGTCGTTAAGGGGTTAAGTAAGCACAGAAGCTCTGGCAAATCTGTTCAGGTTTTCAGAAACTGCTGAACTGCCAAGTTGAGCACATGTGCCAAGCATGGTACATGTGGAACTTGACAAGCTTCCCATCCACCACCAGGTTACACCCATTATGATATATTATGGAAGTTCAGCGGCAAAAACTCAGATCAGTATGGTCTGTTATTCCTTTAAGTAACTCTGCAGTGGTGTGCGGTTTGTCTCCTAGACAAAATGGCTTCAGCAGGGCATGTTGCCGCTTTGCTAAGAAGGTGCTGCAGAGTTTCCAGTTGCTGTGTATGACATGTTCTGAGAGAGCACATCGGAGATGAAGGATGAGTAGGAGCAGGAGGGGCTGCAGGAACTGGTGAAGGCAGTGGAGGAAACTCTGATATAAGTAGGAACAGCAATCCTTGGCTTCCATAGAACATGTGCCATGCCAGGATGGGACTCAACCCCAGCCTTCACAATGTTCATGAAGGGTGCCATCAGGGAAATGTAGCATCCTTGGCCATAAGCACTTGCCCACTTGTCAGTCACTAAGTGGACAATCCCATAACCGCGTTAGTGAGGGCAACGGTGCTGTTCCTGGACATGAGCAGGAACAAGGCGGGGACACCACAACAGGAAAAATAGGGGCAGCTGGGGGCTGAGTACCTAGGACACAAATTTCTACACCTGTACCCGGTCAAATTTTATTTTAATTTGAAAGAGACTAAGTTTCACACAAAACAAGTTCTAGAGTATATGTGAGAATAGTCAATTTTGGAACAACCCAATGTCAACACTGATACAAGGATACATTTTTGTTTTATTAGTATCCAAGAAGTAACGTTTCTCCTTGCGGAGAGTGACATGTGTGACAATACTACATTTTTAAACAACCAAATTTCTACATCTCTACCAGCATTTTTTTTTAAACCAACGATATCTAACACCAAGTTTTAGAGCATATATGGCAATAGCAATTTTTTAACAAACATATTTCTCCAACTCTACCAGGCCAATTTTGGATTTTATTTTAAACCAAAGACAATTCACACAAATCAAGTTGTACAGTTTATGTGGCAATAGTCAATTTTTGGAACAAAAATATTTTAACTGTACCAGGATAAGCAGATTGTAAAAATTTTAACCCACTGTAATTTTACACAAAGCCCATTATACTGTATGGATGACTAAATGAATCAGGAAAATTATTTTTAAGGTTTTTTGGAGTGTTAAATACCATCGAAATGTACCCAAGAACATGTAATACTGTATGGATGAGCAATATAATATCAATACATTTTTGAACAAGTATTTGGAGACTTATATAGCAAGGAAATGTACCCAAGAAGACAAAATAACTTATGGATGAGAAATATAATATCAATACATTTATGAACACGTTTTTAAGGGTTATGTCGCAAAGAAAGTTACCCAGGATCACGTTATACTGTGTGGATGAGCAATATAATATCGATACATTTTTTAACAAGTATTTGGAGGCCTGTATAGCAAGGAAATGTACAAAAGAAGACGTAATATCCTATGGATGAGAAATATAATATCGATACATTTTTTAACAAGTTTTTGAATGGTTATATATCACTGAAATGTACCCAAGAACATGTAATACTATATGGATAAGCAAAATAATACTGATACATTTTTGAACAAGTTTTTTGAGCTTTATATAGCACAGAAATGTACCCAAGAACACATTATACTGTGTTGATGAGAAATATAATACTGATAATATTTTGAACAAGTGTTTTGAGAGTTACATGCCACCGAAATGTACTCAAAAACATGTAATATTCTATGGATGAGCAAAATAATACTGACCCATTTTTGAACAATTCTTTGGAGGGTTAGATGTCAGGACTACTTCCAGGCTCAGACTGGCCCACCGGAAAACCGGAGGATTCTCCGGTGGGCCCAGGCACTGACACCTGTTGGCATACAGGCCAGCAGCTGACTAGGGCCCCCACTGCTCCAGGCTATAGGGCCCCTGAGTCAAGGTGGCCCGCCCTGTGCCAGTAGCAGCAGCTGGAGACAGGATCCTGTCCCCGCTGCTAAAGCCAAATGAATATTGACGCTTCCCCACGCCCCTATGGGCATGGAGAAGCGTGAATACCATTTCTCTTTAATAGCAGGCAGCGTTAGCCGCAGGGTGCAGCTAACACTGCCCACATGTAAAGCCGCACCCCACACACACACACACACACACACTCACAAAGTACCGCACACCCACACACACACACAGCACCGCACTACACACATACACACACGCAGGCACACAGACTCACAGAGCAGCTCACCTCCCGGCATCCTGCTTCCTGTCTGAGACAGCCCAGCTGGATGACGTCATCATCCAGCGTGCTGCTGTCTCAGTCAGAAAGCTTCCATGAATCCAGCGAGGAAGAGGTGGATGAGCTGCTGCTGTGGGGAGGTGAGCTGTGCTGTGTGGCTGTGTGTGTGTGTGTGAGAGAGAGAGAGTGTGTATGTGAGAGAGTGTGTGTGTGTGTGATGAGCTGCTGCTGCGGTGAGCTGTGTGTATGGTGAAGGACAATGATATTGGTGGGGGAGACAATGATGGAGGTGATGGGCAATAATGGTGGGGGGAAGACAATGATGGAGGTGATGGGCAAAGATGGTGGTGGTGGGGAGGCAATGATGGAGGTGAGGGGAGACAATGATGGAAGTGATGAGCAATGATGGTGGGGAGACAATGATGGAGGTGATGGGCAATCATGGTGAGGGAGGGAATGATGGAGATGATGGGCAATGAGGGTGAGGGAAGGCAATGATGGTGGGGGAGGCAATGATGGAGGTGATAGGTAATGATGGTATGGGAGGCAATGATGGAGGTGATGGGCAATGATGGTGGTGGTGAGGCAATGATGGAGGTGATGGGCAATGGTGGTGGTGGGAGGCAATGATGGAGGTGATGAAATGAGCAATGGTGGTGGGGGAGAGGCAATGATGGAGG
Organism: Ranitomeya variabilis; assembly: GCF_051348905.1. NCBI lineage: Eukaryota > Metazoa > Chordata > Amphibia > Anura > Dendrobatidae > Ranitomeya > Ranitomeya variabilis. Next base: position 114,652,817 of record NC_135239.1, on the reverse strand, counting down.
TGATAGGTAATGATGGTATGGGAGGCAATGATGGAGGTGATAGGCAATGATGGAGGTGATGGGCAATGATGGTGGTGGGGAGGCAATGATGGAGGTGATGGGCAATGTTGGTGGTGGGAGGCAGTGATGGAGGTGATGAAATGGGCAATGATGGTGGTGGGGGAGGCAATGATGGAGGTGATGGACAATGATGATGGTGGTGGGGGAGGCAATGATGGAGGTGATGGGCAATGATGGTGGTGGTGGGAGGCAATAATGGAGGTGATGATGGAGGTGATGAAATGGACAATGATGGTGGGGGAGGAGGCAATGATGCAGGTGGTGAAATGGGCAGTGATGGTGGTGGGGGAGAATGATAGGAGTGGTCGGGAGAAGGCAATGATGGAGGTGGTGAGGACAATGATGGGTGTGGAGAGGGGCTGCATTATACTTTATGAGGGGGCTACATTATATTCTGTGGGGGGACTGCATTATTCTCGGGACTGCATTATATTATGAGGGGCTACATCATACTATGTGAGGGGGCTACAGTATACTCTATGGGGGCTGCATTATATTCTGTGGTGGGGCTGCATTCTCTCAGTTGACTACATTATAGTCTGTGGTGGCTGCATTATACTATATGAGGGGGCTGCATTATACCCTATGAGGGTGCTACATTATATTCTATGGTGGGGACTGCGTTATACCTGAGGGTGTTGCATTATATTTTGTGGGGTGCTGCATTATATTCTATGAGAGGGGACTGCGTTATATTTTATGAGGGGGCTAAATTATATTCTGTGAGGGGGCTACCCAACCCTTGCTACATAATTAAGATGTGAACTACCTTATATTATACCCTGATTTTAGCACTTTTTACCGCACAATTGGTGGTCTTGTATCTATTTCTATGTAGCTATATAGTGGGCCCCAAGAATGATTTTCTCTGGTGGGCCCAAGGTGCTCCAGTCCGACGCTGACTACTTCACTGCATCATTGGGAGAATGGATTGAGCCATGTACCATAAAATCCCGAGTGACAACCTCCTTCCCTCCACCAGCACATTAAAAATGGGTCATGGCTGGGTCTTCCAGCAAGACAATGACCCAAAACATACATCCAAGGCAACAGAGGAGTGGCTCAAAAAGAAGCACGTTAAGGTAATGGAGTGGAGTCTCCAGACCTTAATCCCATAGAAAACTTATGGAGAGAGTTGAAGCTTCGCGTTGCCAAGCGACAGCCTCAAAATCTTAATGATTTAGAGATAATCTGCAAAGAGGAGTGGACAAAAATTTCTCCTGACATGTGCACAAACCTCATCATCAACTATAAAAAACATCTGACTGCTGTGCTTGCCAACAAGGGTTTTGCCACCAAGTATTAAGTCTTGTTTGCCAGAGGAATCAAATACTTATTTCTCACTGCAAAATGCAAATAAATTTATATAATTTATACTATGTGAATTTCTGGATTTTATTTTTGATATTATATCTCTCAATGTTAAAATTAACCTACCCTTAAAATGATAGTGTTCATGTCTTTCACAGTGGACAAACTTACAAAATCAGCAAGGGAACAAATAATTATTTCCTTCACTGTATATATCATAGATGTATAACCATGTAATATTCTATGGTTGCAAAATTTAACTTAGCAAAATTTGTTAACGCTTTATTCAAGTGTTATATATGACAAAAATGTAACCCAGGCCACATAAGTGTATGGGTAAGAAGTGTAACCCAGCAAAATGTTCAAATACTTTTTTTTGGAGTGTTATACTGTATATCACAGAAATGTACCCCAGACCACAGAATAGTGTATGGGTTAGAATCGTAACCAAGCAAAACATTTAAACGCTTTGCTAGACTGTTATATACCACCAAAATGTGACAGAAAGCACGTAATACTTTATGGATGAATAATCCAATCCAGAAATATGTTTCAACTCTTTTTGTGAGTTTTACAAACCACCATAATGCAGCAAAAACCATGTTAAACTGTACGGATGGCTCACTGAATCCATAAAAATTTTTAGAACATAAATATTTTGATAGTGTAGTTTATATACTTATACAGTCATAAACGCTTTTCATAAAGTGTAAAGACAGGCAAAAATCATAAGAAGGGTCATCCACAGACCCCTGAGAAGCAACAACTGGTAGACCTCACAAACACTTTATGTGCTGCTGTCATCTGGTGGGGTGGAAAAATGTGTGCAAATTCAGGCTTTGTTCATTTTTCTAAGTGTGAGCCTGTCAGCATTCTCAGTTAACAGGAAAAATCACCTGTCTCTTATGACCTCCCTGGCACTAAATACCCACTTAGACAAGACACTAGCAGCAGGGAAGCACAGCACCTCCAAGGCATAGAGGGACAGATCATGCCAGGTGTCCAGATTTGAGACCCAATAGTTGAAAGTAGCAGAGGAAGTAGGGAGTACGCTGGTTTGGCCAGCCATGTATAGCTTGATCATCTTTAAAAACTTTTCCCTACTTGTCAAAAATACTGGGTCATAAGGCCCTGGATGCTGGGTTGGTGTCATGAAACTCACCCACACCTTTGACAGCGTCCCTCTGCCTCTGCTGTGTGTCTCCCTGGCCTCTCCTCCTTGGTTGGACCAGGAAACTTGCCCCCTGCCACTAATGTTGTCTGATGAGTACTTTGTCAGCATATTTTCCACAATGGCCTTTTGGTGCAGCACCAATTTAGGAGACCTCTCCACCTCAGGAAGAAGAGATGCAAAGTTATCCTTGTAGCGTGGGTCTAGTAGGGGGAACAACCAGTACTCTTTTTTGGCCAAGATGAATGTAACATGAGAGTCACGGGAAAGACTCCATACAGCCGACCGTTCCCTGTTTCCATGATGATGATGCCTCTCCATCTCATCTTCCTCTCCTTCTTTCTCATTCCCATCCTCAGCTCATCCTCATAAGAGAGACGGGAAGAAGGTTGTGTTTCTACTGGCCTCTGTTATGCTAGCCACCAGCCCTTGTTCCTCCTATTCCTCCTCCTCAGTGTCCACATCCTCATTGTTACCAAATCTGCACTGAGCAGATGAGATGAGGCTGGACTGGCTAGAAATTCTCTGTGATATATCTTCTTCCATCCCCACCTGGTCCGCATGCAAAGCTTCATGTTGAATTTTGAGCAACGACTGTTTAAGTAGGCCCAGAAGCAGGATTGTTGCATTAAATATGGCATCACGCTACTCCTCTTTGTAGAGTCCTCAAAGTCTTGGAGAACCGCACAACTATCAGACATCCATGCCCACTCTTTAGTTCTGTGCGGAGGCTGACCAGAATACCGACAGGCGTGATGGAGTTGGCACTCAACCACTGGAGTCTGCTTCTCACAAAGTCTTGCCAGCATGTGCGTGTGGAGTCCCAGCCTGTGGTAATGTTGCACACTAGTCTGTGAGCTGGCACTTGCATGCGCTGCTGCAGTCTTGCCAGAGCAGCAGGAACTGTAGCCGACTTGTGGAAATGGGCGCTGACAAGGCGTTACTTTACCAGAAGCTCTGGCAAATTTGGGTAGGTTTTCAGAAATCACTGAACTACCAAGTTGAGCATATGTGCCAAGCATGGTACGTGTGTGAGCTTGCTAAGCTTCACAGCCGCCACCAGCTTACACCCATGATCACACACAACCATGTCTGGTTTGAGGTTCAGTGACAAAAAACACAGATCTTTCTGGTCTGTTAATCCTTTAAGTAACTCTGCTGTGGTGTGCGGTTTGTCTCCTAGACAAATTGGATTCAGCAGAGCCTTTTGTTGATTCGCTGAGGCAGTGCTGCAAAGCTTTCAGCTTCCGGCTGAGGTAGACGACGTGCTCTGAGATAGCACATCAGAGATGGAGAATGAGGAGGAGCTGGAGGGGGTATACAAACTCCTGTAGGAAGTGGAGGAAACCCTGGTCGAAGTAGGGCTAGCATTCCTCGGTGTCGGGAGCACATGTGCCATTCCGGGGTGTGGCTTGGCTCCAGCCTCCACAATATTCACCCAGTGTGCCGTTAGGGATATGTAATGTCCCTGGCCACAAGCTCTTGCCCACATATCAGTCACTAAGTGGACAATTCCAGTAAGAGTGTTAGTAAGGGCATGTGTGATGTTCCTGGACACATGCTGGTACAACGTGGAGACACCACAATGGGAGAAAAAGTGGCGGCTAGGGACCGAGTACTGATGAATTGCTTCAGTGTCAAAAAGGCAACATTTCCATAGCAATCAGAGTGGAAACGTGTCCGTTTAGCCTTTGGTCCTGTAGGTGGTTGGCTGTGAACTTTCTTTTCTGTTCCAAGGCCTTAGGCAGAGACAGATGAAAGCTGTGCTGGGACAAGGATTTGGAATTGCCTGATGATGGTAAGTCAGAATGTACAAGGATAGGTCCAAGGCAGGAGGCATCTGCGCCAGTGTTTTTGACAGGGAATTGGGAAGCACCTAGCAGAGGGGAAGAGGCAGTGGTGTCACCTGATAGCACAAATCGTCAATTTGCTAATAAAAATCATTTGGGCTAATATTGGGGTGCAGGCAGGAGGCCCCATTTGCTGATCCATATAGTTTGGGCTAATATTGAGGTGCTGTCATGTTGGATGCTGTTCAGACCAGGTCGTTCGACAGACAGCGGTAATTCCGCTTTTGACCACTATTTGCTCATTGGCGTCGGCTAGGTTTTGTCCAGCTGTTCCAGGGTTAATTTACCTGATCCTCGGATTGGAAGCTGGGCCATGCCCATGGCCTTTAAATAGTTCTTCGGATCATTGGGCGTCGCCGATTATAGCTTCTGTCTTGCGTTGTTATCTCGGTCTGGAGTGGAGAGCTGGTTGTTGGAGAATCGTTGCTGGTGGTGTATTTTCCTTTGTCTTATTTACTCCTTCCTATATTTGTGTTTATTTTGCCCTGCACATTTATAGTGTATTCCTGAGTGACTGCGGCGTGGTGAATATTTTCTTTTATCCTTGTCTGTGCTAACTGTGGGTATTGGTGTATTACATTCACTGGGTGGAGGGTGCAGGTTTTCAGCTTAGGGTTGTAACAGGAGGCAGGGTGAAGTTCGAGGCCTGGACATGCACACCATCAGTGTAAACTTCAGGTAGAGGGTCAGTCAGCATTTCCCTAGTCTGAGGAAAATTGCAGGGGCATGGGTTATTAGCTCTCACCCACCTAGTCTCCCCGTGACATTATAATCGGCCCAACAACAAAAAAAAAAGGGGTTTCTTTTTTTTTTTTGTGTTTTGTCATGGATCCCATGACTTCCATAACCCGCCAGTTGGAGGCGCTGTCCCTACAAGTCACGGAGTTGAGGGGGGCAGTACAGCAACAGGGACTAGCAGTATCTAATGTGCAAGCTAGAGCGACAGAAAGAGTTGCTGAGCCTAAATTTCCTTTGCCTGAAAAATTTGCTGGGGAACGCAGTAAATTTGTTTCTTTTCGTGAAGCTTGCAAACTATATTTCCGTATGCGCCCGATCTCCTCGCGTAATGAGGCTCAGCGTGTGGGCCTGGTGTTGTCATTGTTAAGCGGGGATCCCCAAGCATGGGCGTTTTCTTTGCCATCTGATTCTGCTGCATTTGACTCTGTGGAGAGTTTTTTTTCTTCTCTTGGGAAAATCTATGATGAACCTGACAGAATGGCTCTGGCAGAATCTAAGATACGCTCCATTTGCCAGGGGGAGCGAGTAGCAGAGGATTACTGTTCTGAATTCCACCGCTGTGTCACATGTAAAGCGTCGAGTCCCAGAGATCAGGAAGCAGGGAGCCTGTTTTTACTGTGGTAAAATTGGTCATTTTATTAACATCTGTCCTCTGCTGTCTAAGAAAAACGCAACGGCGGAAAACTTCTAAGCTCAGATGGTGTGGAGGAGACCAATCTGAGCTTATGTATATCCTCCATGGTGGTTTCTCAATGCATGCTCCCTGCTAAGGTTTTTATCGCTGGCAGTGAGCTGCCAATTACTGTTTTTGTGGATAGTGGTTCAGCCACAAATCTCATTGATGAGGAGTTTGCGCGCACAGCAGGTTTTAGGATTGAAAAACTGTCTCATCCTATCCGTGTGGTCACCATCAATGCTGCTCATCTCTCTCAGGGGGAGATTACTGAATTTGTGGCTGAGGTGAAACTCCACATTGGGGTTCTACATTCCGAGCGGGTTACATGTAAGGTGCTCAGGAGTCTTCCTGCTCAGGTGGTTTTGGGTTTTCCTTGGTTGTGCATGCACAACCCGGAAATTGACTGGAAAACTCAGGACATAATTCAGTGGAGCGAGTTCTGCCAGGAGAATTGCCTGGCTACATGTGTGGCTGTGGTGACTTCAAGCGTTCCGGAGTCACTTCTGGATTTTGTGGATGTGTTCTCTGAAAAGGGTTGCTCAGAGTTGCCGCCACATCGTCCCTATGACTGTTCTATCAGGTTTAAACCAGGGGCCAAGTTGCCTAAAGCAAGGATGTTTAACATCTCCGGTCCGGAGAGACAAGCGTTAAAAGATTATATTGCTGAAAGCTTGAGCAAAGGGCACATCAGGCCATCATCCTCGCCGGTGGCAGCAGGGTTCTTCTTCGTGAAGAAGAAAGATGGTGGATTACGCCCGTGTTTGGATTTCAGGGAGTTGAACCAGATTACGGTTCGTGATCCATACCCGATGCCACTGATACCAGATTTGTTCAACCAGGTGGCGGGTGCTAAGTGGTTTACCAAGCTTGACCTCAGGGGGCGTACAACCTCATAAGAGTCCGTCAAGGTGATGAGTGGAAGACGGCTTTTAATACCCCTGAGGGTCATTTTGAAAATTTGGTGATGCCTTTTGGGTTGACTAACGCACCTGCAGTGTTCCAACATTTCATCAATGATGTGTTCTCGCATGTTTTGGGGAAATTCGTTATCGTGTACCTAGATGACATCCTCATATATTCTTGTGACCGTGATGCTCATTTAGATCATGTCAGGCAGGTGTTACAGCTTCTCAGAGAGAATAAGCTGTATGCTAAACTTGAGAAATGTGTATTTTCTGTTCAAGAGTTGCCTTTCTTGGGTTATATTGTGTCTGCTTCTGGTTTTAAAACGGACGCCGCTAAGGTGCAAGTGGTGCTGCATTGGGAACGTCCTGATAACCTGAAAGCACTTCAGCGGTTCCTTGGGTTTTCTAACTACTATAGGAAATTTATCAAGGATTTTTCCATCAATGCTAAATCGCTAACTGACATGACTAAAAAGGGTATCAATTTCTCCGTTTGGCCTGAGGCTGCTGTGCGCGCATTTGAATTTCTTAAGAACAGTTTTGTTTCAGCCCCCATTCTTGTGCAGCCAGACGTATCAAAACCCTTTGTTGTGGAAGTCGATGCGTCTGAGGTTGGTGTGGGGGTGGTACTATCTCAAGGCTCATCTTTGAGTGGTTTGCGTCCGTGCGCCTATTTCTCCAAGAAACTGTCGTCCGCCGAACGTAACTACGATATCGGCAACAGGGAGTTGTTGGCAATCAAGTTGGCATTTGAGGAATGGCGACACTTCTTGGAGGGGTCGGTACATCAGGTTACTGTTATTACCGATCATAAGAATCTGCTGTATTTGGAGTCAGCCAAGCGTCTGTCCCCCAGGCAGGCTCGCTGGGCATTGTTTTTTACGCGGTTCAATTTTGTTGTCACTTACAGTCCGGGGTCTAAAAACACTAAGGCGGATGCTCTGTCCAGGTGTTTTCCGGGGGGTGAACCTTGGGTGGATCCAGTACCCATCCTCCAAAAGGGTGTTGTGGTTTCGGCTCTCACTACCGAGGTTGAGGCTGAGATTGCCGAGGCTCAGGAGGAGGTACCATCTGAGCTTCCCATCAACAAATCTTTTGTACCGCTTCATCTCCACCTAAAGGTTTTGGCGGAGCATCATGATGCTGTTCTGGCTGGCCACCCAGGGGTTAGAGGTACCTTGGAGTTGGTGTCACGTCGGTTTTGGTGGCCCAAGATCCAACAGGATGTGGTCTCATACGTGTCAGCTTGTACCACGTGCGCTAGGGCTAAGACGCCCCACTCCCGTCCTGTTGGCACACTACTTCCTCTTGAAGTACCTAGTAAGCCATGGACGGAAATCTCCATGGATTTCATCACTGATTTGCCCTCATCAGCTGGGAACACGGTCATCTTGGTGATTGTTGATCGGTTTTCAAAAATGTCGCACTTTGTGCCTTTGCCTTCGTTGCCTAACGCTAAGACTCTGGCTCAGGTATTTGTGCAGGAGGTGGTCAGACTTCATGGGGTTCCGTCTGACATCATGTCTGATAGGGGTACTCAGTTTGTGGCAAAATTTTGGAAAGCATTTTGCTCACGGCTGGGGATCAAGTTGTCTCATTCTTCGGCGTTCCATCCTCAGTCAAATGATCAGACTGAGCGTATGAACCAAAATTTGGAACAGTACTTACGCTGCTTTGTCTCTGATAACCAGGAGGAGTGGTCTACCTTTCTTCCTTTGGCTGAGTTTGCCATCAATAATCACCGCCAGGAGTCGTCTGGGGAGTCTCCGTTTTTTTGTGTTTACGGGCTACATCCTCAATTTTGTACCTTGAGTCAGAGGGGCTCTTCCGGCGTTCCGGAGGAGGACCAGTTAGGAACACAATTGTCATCAGTCTGGAGGAGAGTTAAACAGCGCCTGTTGAGTGTGGGTGCTAGGTACAAACGTGTGGCTGACAGGTCCGGACCTGAGTGTGGATGACTGGGTGTGGTTATCCACAAAAAACATAAGACTCAAGATACCGTCCCTTAAATTGGGTCCACGGTTTATTGGTCCATTTAGGGTCACCGCCGTCATTAACCCAGTAGCGTACCGATTGGAGCTCCCTACAGTGTATAAGATACACAACGTGTTCCACAGGTCTCTTCTAAAGAAGATGGTGGGTTCTGTGGACGCGGCGCCTATGCCACCTCCAGTCTTGGTGGATGGTAATTTGGAGTTTGAAGTCTCCAAGGTGGTTGACTCTCATATAGTGCGTCGTACTTTACAGTACTTGGTACACTGGCGTGGTTATGGGCCTGAGGAGAGGTCCTGGGTACCAGCCTCGGATATTGATGCGGATCGGCTGGTCAGATTTTTTCATCATCGCCATCCAGACAAGCCGGGTCCTATAAGCCGTGAGGGCCCTGGGGTCCCTCGTAGAAGGCGGGGTACTGTCATGTCGGACGCTGTTCAGACCAGGTCGTTCGACAGACAGCGGTAGTTCTGCTTTTGACCACTATTTGCTCATTGGCGTTGGCTAGGTTTTGTCCAGCTGTTCCAGGGTTAATTTACCTGATCCTCGGATTGGAAGCTGGGCCATGCCCATGGCCTTTAAATAGTTCTCCGGATCATTGGGCGTCACCGATTATAGCTTCTGTCTTGCGTTGTTATCTTGGTCTGGAGTGGAGAGCTGGTTGTTGGAGAATCGTTGCTGGTGGTGTATTTTCCTTTGTCTTATTTACTCCTTCCTATATTTGTGTTTATTTTGCCCTGCACATTTATAGTGTATTCCTGAGTGACTGCGGCGTGGTGTATATTTTCCTTTATCCTTGTCTGTGCTAACTGTTGGTATTGGTGTATTACATTCACTGGGTGGAGGGCAGAGGTTTTCAGCTTAGGGTTGTAACAGGAGGCAGGGTGAGGTTCGAGGCCTGGACATGCACACCATCAGTGTAAACTTCAGGTAGAGGGTCAGTCAGCATTTCCCTAGTCTGAGGGAAATTGCAGGGGCCCGGGTTATTAGCTCTCACCCACCTAGTCTCCCCGTGACAGGTGCAGGCAGGAGGCACAACTTCCTAATCAAAATTGTTTGGGCTAATATTGTGGTGCACGTAGAAGGCCCCTTTTCCTAATGAAAATAGTTAGGGATACTACTGGGCAGCAGGCACCAGGCCCCATTTCCAAATTAAAATAGTTTTCACTAATATTGGGGTGCAGGAGGCCTCATTTCCTAATCAAAATTATTTGGGCTAATATTGGGGTGCAGGCAGGTGGCCCCATTTCGTAATCTAAATCATTTGGACTTATACTGTTTTGCACTCAGGACTCAGTAGGCCCCATTTCCGAATCAGAATTCTTTGAACTAATATTGGAATATAAACAAAAAAAACATCGGCTTACCTAACCAAAGCCGAAGAAGAGATCCAGGGAATAAATATAAAATCACTTTTTATTACACATTATATTAAAATCCAGACAGGGCCCTCATTCCTCCTGGTATCTATTTTGAACTGTGATTTCTGTCATGCTGTAATGTCTATTGTCTGTACAAGTCCCCTCTATAAGTTGTAAAGCGCTGCGGAATATGTTGGCGCTATATAAATAAAAATTATTATTATTATTATTATTATAAAATCATACATAGGAAAATACTATAAAAAGCAGAAGGGGAAGTGTTTATCATCAAAGATATAAAAGATGGAGGTATGACTATGCTCAGCTATATATAAACAATATGCATCCAGAATAATACTTAAAGAAGCATATGTCTTAGGAAAGCACCTCAATACTTATTTTTGTATAATACATAAAGTTTCCAGAAGGGTGTCTATTCCAGAGGACTCTGTAACCAATATAGGCAGGCAGAGCAGGGAACATCAGCAAGTAGGGATCTTTAAAAGTAGAAAGCATGTAATATATATAAATAGGTAGATTTATAATACCTTACTCAGGAACACAGGTAGATCGATGGAAGGTATTTCCCCCTCACTAATATTGGGCTGCAGGCAAGAGGCTGCATTTCCTAATCAAAATAGTTTTCGCCAATATTGGGGTGCAGGCAGGAGCCCACATTTGGCATACAGTTTATTATTCTGAAAAACCTGTACACTTGAATGATGTGTTCCTGATGTGACTTGAGATCAGGTGAATACATCAAGATATCATCAAGATGCACCACAACAAACCTACTCACAAGGTCTTGAAAAATGTTGTTAACAAAATGTTGGAAAATGCTGGGAATATTAGTCAAACCAAAGGGCATGACAAGATTTTCATAAATCCCTGCAGGAGTGTTAAAGGCAATCTTCCATTCACCCCCCTGCTTGATCCTGATCAGAAGATTATAGGCTTCCATGAGGTTCAATTTAGTGAATCATGAATATGTTGGGAATAAGTGGGAGGGGATACGGGTCTCAGATACTAATTCAATTTAACTGATGAAAATCTAAAAAATCTAAACAGGGACGAAAGCCCCCATCTTTCTTCTTAACAAAGAAGAACCCCACCACTATGGGTGAAAAGGAGTTTCTAATATGACCCCTAGCATGACTCTCAGAGATGCAATCTTTCATGGCCAGCCTTTCAGGTTCAGACAATGTATAATCTGATTTTGGGTAACTTCGCTCCAGGAAGCAAGTTTATGGGAAAGCATACACACGGTGGGGACGTAGTCCGTTAAACCCCCTTTCTGAAAACACATAATAATCTTTATTTTTATATTGCGCTAAAATATTCCGCAGCGCTTTACAGTTTTTGCACACATTATCATCATGTCCCCAATGGGGCTCACAATCTAAATTCCCTATCAGTATGTATTTGGAATGTGGGAGGAAACCGGAGTACTCAGAGGAAACCCACACAAACACGGGGAGAACATACAAACTCCTTGCAGATGTTGTCCTTGGTGGGATTTGAACCATGGTGACCTTCAATGACTCAGGAGTTTCGTAAAGCACAAATGCATCTTTTAATCTTTCAGATAGTCCCTGACAAAACTGACTCCTGAGAGCAGGATCGTTCCACTGCATGTCAGAAGTCCATCTACGGAACTCAATGCAGAATTCCTCTCCCTGCTGGAGCTTATGTAGTATAGACTCAGCAAGGGAGGCTCTGCCCGGATTGTTGTATATGAGGCCTAGCGCCGCAAAAAAAACTTCAACCGATCAGAGAGACGGAATGTCTGATGGGAGTGAAAAGTCCAGGATTGAGAATCTCCTTGAAGGAAAGAAATAAAAATCCCACCCTGTTGCTCCTCACACCCAGATGAACGTAGACAAAGCCTAAAATAAAGCTTGCGGGCTTCACAGAACACAACAAATTGATCTCGTCACCCAGAAAACCTATAAACCTATAAATGTTGTACTTATTATTTTTCTCTATGGCTTGTTTCCATGTATTTACTGATATGTGACTAATAGTGTTGAGCATTCCGATACCGCAAGTATCGGGTATCGGCCGATGCTTGCCGTATCGGAATTCCGATACCGAGGTCCGATACTTTTGTTGTATCGGGAATCGGTATCTGGATCGATATAATGTGTAAAATAAAAAATTAAAATAAAAAATATTGATATACTCACCTCTCCGACGCAGCCTGCACCTTACCGAGGGAACCGGCAGCCTTCTCTGCTTAAAATGCGCGCGTTTAATGCCTTCCATGACGTCCGGCTTCTGATTGGTCGCATGCCGCCCATGTGACCGCGACGCGACCAATCACAAGCCGTGACGTAATTCTCAGGTCCTAAAGCCTAATTCTAGGCATTCAGGACCTGAAAATTACGTCACGGCTTGTGATTGGTCGCGTCGCGGTCACATGGGCGGCACGCGACCAATCAGAAGCCGGACGTCACGGAAGGCATTAAACGCGCGCATTTTAAGCAAAGAAGGCTGCCGGTTCCCTCGGTAAGGTGCAGGCTGCGTCGGAGAGGGTGAGTATATCAATATTTTTTATTTTAGTTCTTTATTTTACACATTGATATGGATCCCAGGGCCTGATGGAGAGTTTCCTCTCCTTCAGACCCTGGGAACCATCAGGGATACCGTCCGATACTTGAGTCCCATTGACTTGTATTGGTATCGGGTATCGGTATCGGATTAGATCCGATACTTTGCCGGTATCGGCCGATACTTTCCGATACCGATACTTTCAAGTATCGGACGGTATCGCTCAACACTAGTGACTAATAATAATTTGTATTCTTATTGATATCTCTCATGTGTTTATACATTTTTGCTTTGGCAGTATATATTATTTATGTTTTTATTTTAAATGTTTTTTATTCTATAATTTTTTTACATTATGCATGTATCCTTTTTTTTTGACCGGACCATTTAGTACAAGTAGGATATACTCATTCTGTATTTCATTTTAAGAACCAACCCTCCCTTATTTCACCTCCCCTGATGATTTGAAAAGGTGAAAAGTATCGGGAGTTTATTGTGGTATATCTGGAATCTGTTGCAGTGGGCCAATGTGTGGCAGTGTAATGTGCCCCCCCTCCCTCTGGAAAACCAGGACCCTTTGACATACTTTGAACACAGCCTGGCCTTACCTATGAACGCAACCGGGTGAGATGGTACCTTTACTAATCTTATTTAACATGTATTAAGGTGTTCTTTTTGAGAGTGAGCATTTTGTGCAGTAACCATTTGATTACTGTTTTGTATACCATACATTTATTACACGGTTATTTCTACTTGTGACAGTCAAAAGAACTATTGAGTATTTATGGTATACTATGTTATGGTCCTCTAACCAATGGCACATGTAAATAGGCACCTTAAAAGGATTCTTCTCTCAAAGATTATAATAGTTCCCTCATTGTGTGCAGGAGGATGAACCCCTCCCATAGATATTTCTACAGTCCCATGCTAATCCAATTGATATTACATGTTTGAATGTTTGTCTTGTTTGTTATTTATCTCATTTTACTGAGGGTCTAATTTTAAAGAACATTTTAAAAGTTATATTTTATTTATACCCCTACCTTGCTTTACTCACTTATCCTGTTTTTTTCATGTTTGTGTATATATGGGTATTTTGTAGTCCATGAGCAAGGTCTTAGAACCAAAACATTGGCAAAAATCTTGTAGGGACACTTTTTTGCTGCACACTTAAAATTACATCTTTTCCATTGGAACATATCTATGCCATGGTATTTCATTCCATATCAAGTTTATTGTACCACTGAGCAAGAAATCTACTGACTGTCTGGGTGCCCACACTATCATTCTCTACCCTCTCGATACTGGAAACCATGGCCAGCCTTAGCTATGCGCGATCACACAGGGCGCCGATCAGCAGACTGCAGTGAGGTCGACATCCCCTTCCTTCTGGGCTTCTGTATACTCTCCTGTCAAATCACAGTTACAAGCAGAAAGGGAGACGATGATTGGCCAAACAATGACCAATAAGGGCCAGATTTCTTTTCTGCTGTATCCCTGAAGCTCAGCTGTTCATCCTACTTGTTATAATCACCTTGGCAGGTTAATGATGCAACTATTTTTTATTCCATACGTCCATAGTTTTAAAACAAATCCAGGTAGATTGCCAAAATACAATGTTCCCAGTCCACAAGATCCCTTCCCTGGGGCCCATAGTCCCACTGTCCCCGTACCAGGCGAAACTCTGTCTCCCAACTTTTGGTTGGGCCACAGATTTCGTATCCTCGTCAGTTTAGTCTGTAGTCACAATCAAGGTTCCTCCAGGTGACAAATAACACAATTGACGTCCATGTATCGACGACCAACAATCATTAAGAAAGTTTATGAAATCCAGATGACAGATCCATCAACCATAGCAGGGGGATCCAGCCCAGCCAGCAACTGATCTACAAAACTCCCCAAACCATTTATTCATCTCAGCTTGGATCCTCTCCCTTCGAAGTCACTCCAACAACTGCCTGACTAAACCTGTGGCGTCTTTTTCTCCCTCCCCCTTAAATAATTGCCTTTAGCTCAAAGAATGAAGCCTATTCAATAAAGGTACCTTCACACATAACGATATCGTTAAGGATATCGTTGCAACATCACGCTTTTTGTGACATAGCAACGATCCCGCTAACAATCTCGTTATAGTGTGACAGCGACCAACGATCAGGCCCCTGCTGGGAGATCGTTGGTCATAGGGAATGATCAGGACCTTTATTTGGTCGCTGATCACCCGCTGACATTGCTGGATCGGTGTGTGTGACGCCGATCCAGTGATGTGTTCACTTGTAACCAGGGTAAACATCGGGTTACTAAGCGCAGGGCCGCCTAAACAGAGCACAGCAGTGACGTCACCGCTGTGCTCTGCTTTACGGCCGGCCGGCGCGGCTGACACATTCAGTGCAGGGAAGCCGCCGGCGGGGGACGTGACAGACATCAGAAAGTGAGTATGTAGTGGGTTTTTTTTACTTTTACAATTGTAACCAGGGTAAATATCGGGTTACTAAGCGCGGCCCTGCGCTTAGTAACCCGATGTTTACCCTGGTTACCCGGGTGCTGCAGGGGAACTTCGGCATCGTTGAAGACAGTTTCAACGATGCAGAAGTCGTTCCCCTGATCGTTGGTCACTGGAGAGAGCTGTCTGTGTGACAGCTCCCCAGCGACCACACAACGACTTACCAACGATCACGGCCAGGTCGTATCGCTGGTCGTGATCATTGGTAAGTCGTTAAGTGTAACGGTACCTTAAGCCTGTCACCTGGGATTGCATGTGAGACCCTCTGTGGTGACAGCTCCCCTTGGTCTACTATCCCTATCCACACAATGGGCCAAGAGCTTGGGGAACAATGGCTTGAGACCTTGAGATACAAATGAGATTAATAGAATGATTGATTTACATTTACCTTTGGCAATCTCCTGTCTGACCTTAGGTATACATAAGATCCGGCCTGCAAGCCTTTCTCTGCTTGCTGTCACTAAATGGAAACATTGATTCCTGAGAATGAACTGAAGAGCAAGCAAATCACTAATAAAACACAGCAAGCAAATCTAATATATAAAGGTGTGTGTGTGTATGTACAGTATGTATGTATTGTAAAGCAGCAGTAGCATCGTACGCAGTGAAGAAGCAGTGACCCACAAATTCAAACACAAAAGTGTCTTTTAATGTGTTTCTTCACAGCATTAAAGTCCAATTCACATAAATGCATATAACTTCAGTGGATATTATCAGTGACCAGTTTACACCGGTTCAAAGCAATACATATCACATGGCTTTAGATTTGCGGTCCCTAAACAGGCCAGACTTCCCTAGTCCAGTTTCCCTGGGTGACCGCACGCCATCTCAGTCTCTATATGTCTCCATACACACAGCCTCATATGTTGCAGACACTACACACGCCAGCCCTCCTCTGTCTAGTTCTCGTGGGTGTCCTGCATCGCTGTATCACAGTCTCTTTACAGACTCTTTACTCACACAGTCGTACACAGTTCAGGATATCCTCTGGATAGCAGCCGGGCACCATATCCACCTGTTTGCAATCATTGCACATGCTAGTCCTCTTTCGGGCACAGGACATCCACCTCCGGGCACAGGACTGTCCACATCCTTGCGCTGGTGTGTACTCCGGAGGACAGAGAATGAACTTCAATCCAATATTGCGGCCAGCATGCAGCCAGTGGGTAAGGAAAGGGTGAATCAAACACCCGAAAACCCCGCCCATATGACCCAAAACTGGTCCTGCCAAATTCAGGTGACAGGTTCACTTTAAATACTCCACAATTTGTTGCTTCTCAGCAGCTGACTAGTGTTGAGCGATACCTTCCGATATGCAAAGGTATCGGTATCGGATTGGATCGGCCGATACCGGCAAAATATCGGATCTCGCCGATACCGATACCCGATACCAATGCATATCTATGGGACACAAAATATCGGAATGGTTCCCAGGGTCTGAAGGAGAGGAAACTCTCCTTCAGGCCCTAGGATCAATATTCATGTATAAAATAAAGAATAAAAATAAAAAATATTGATATACTCACCCCTCCGGCGGCCCCTGCTCTTAGCGGTGCCTCCGTTCCTAAGAATGCCGAGTTAAGGACCTTCGATAACGTCGCGGCTTGTGATTGGTCGCGTGACCGCTCATGTGACCGCTCATGCGACCAGTCACAAGCCGCGACGTCATCGCAGGTCCTTCACTCGCTCATTCTTAGGAACGGAGGCTGCCGGTTGCAGCGGTTACAACCAGGGCGCGTCAGAGGGTGAGTATATCCCTATTTTTTATTTTTATTCTTTATTTTACACATGAATATGGATCCCAGGGCCTGAAGGAAAGTTTCCTCTCCTCCAGACCCTGGGAACCATACGCTGGGAACTTCCGATTCCGATATAAAAAAAATATCGGAACTCGGTATCGGAATTCCGATACTGCAAATATCGGCCGATACCCGATACTTGCGGTATCGGAATGCTCAACACTACAGCTGACACATCCTTTTTCTTTTCCATTTTGGCAAAAAATGTAGGCTGCTTAATAATGTGGAACAGCCTTCTTAAGTAGTCTTGCCTTTATTTGGACACACCTGCCAAACTAATTTGTACAGGTATCTGCAATTGCTTTCAGTGATATAAAGAGCCCTGACACACATCACCATCAATGAGTTTAAATGACAAACAAAAAAATTCTAACCTTATCACTCCTAAACTCTTTGTGCATAATAATTTGGAACACAGTGTATACAGGGGAGATGACATACAGGTATATACTATATATAGGAGGAGATGACATACAGGTATATACTATATACAGGAGATGACATACAGGTATATACTATATATAGGAGGAGATGACATACAGGTTATACTATATACAGAAGAGATGACATACAGGTATATACTATTTACAGGGGAGATGACATACAGGTATGTACTATATACAGGGGAGATGACATACAGGTATATACTATATGCAGGAGATGACATACAGGTGTATACTATATATAAGGGAGATGACAAACATGTATATACTGAGGGGAAAATGAGAGGTGTGAGGTGAAAATGAAAAGGTGTGCGTGCAAAATGAGAGGAGTGAGGGAAAATAGTGGAGTGATCGGAAAATGACAGATGTGAGGTCGAAATGACAAGTGTTAGGGGGGAGAGGAGTGAGGGTGGAATGAGAGGAGAGAGGGGGAAAATAAGAGGAGTGAGGGGGAAAATAAGAGGAGTGAGGGGGAAAATGAGAGGTATGAGGGAGAAAATGAGAGATGTGAGGGGGAAAATGAAAGATGTGAGGAGGAAAATGAGAGGCATGATGGGAAAATGAGAGAACTGAGGTGCTAAATGAGAGGCGTGATGGGAAAATAAGAGAAGTGAGGTGCTATAACTAACCACAGATATTTACTATGCCCAGGCAACGCCGGGCTCTTCAGCTAGTAGCTAATAAAACACGAAAATATCGACATAAAGGGTGCTCCATGCTGGAAAAAGTCTGTAACCTGTAGAGCTGTGGACTCCACTCTATATACAACTTACTGTATATCTGAGTGTGTTTATATCTAATGTATACCCGATACCTACTGTATTTGTTTTGTCAATGTACATTGTATGTGTGCCAGGTGCAGTATATGTCCGGTGTGTGTGATTGCTGTATACAGGGTGTGAGTGCCATGTAATGTATCTGTTCAGTGAGAGGGCTCTGTACATTATTAAGTATGTCCAATGCCTGTGTGCGGTATACAGCCAGTGTGCGGTTCTGTGGAGGACCATCATACTGTATAGAGGACTGTTGAGGGGACCATCATACTATATGAGGGGTGGGATGGTTACCATACTGATTTGGGGCTGGGGATCATCAAAGTGTGTGTGTGGGGACCATCATACTGTGTGGGGTGTCTTTGGGGTACTATCATACTGTGCTTGTGGTGGACATTACACTGTGTAGGGTAGCTGTGGGGGGACCATCATACAGAGTTACAGCTGGATCCTGCCTACTCATAAAACTGTAAGCTTTTAGCCTGGTAGAGGTATTTTAGGTTGGGGCCCCATCAAAAGCATATGCCTTGTCAAGGCTGGTGGGCTCTCATGAATTGGCCAATTTGTGCTCTAAGTACCTTAAATTTTTAAGCATATTTTCTATATCAGTAATGCGGTTCTAATTTCATATATTCAATATTTGCATATTAAAGCATTTCAAAGTGAAAACTGTATTATCTTCGTTTTTTATTATATGGAGGTACAGGGAATTATTATAAGGGGTCAAGGGTGATTATCATTAATATAGGCACAAGGGAATGATAAGGCAGCACAAAGGGATATCATTGCGGTATGGTGCTGTATAGCTGTAAGGAGGCACAGCAAATAATTATTATCATAACGATGCACAAGGGGATATTATTTTTATAGGGTGCTTTATAACTATAAGGAGGCACAGAGGAGCATTATTCCTATGAGGAAGTACAGAGGAAACGTTCTAACTGTGTAGGGTCACTCAGAGGGCTCTGTTATTGTGTGGGGTATTATTATTATTATTATTATTATTATTATTTGTTTATATAGCACCATTAGTTCCATGGTGCTGTACATGAGAAAGGGGTTACATACAGAGTTACAGATATAGTTTACAGTAAACACGTTTACAGTGACAGACTGGTACAGAGGGGAGAGGACCCTGTCCTTGCGGACTTACATTCTATGGAATAGTACAATAAGATAGTAGTATAGGGCAAAGAAAAGGCATTATTACACTTTGGTGCAGTGTTAACAGCATTATACGGTTTGTGTAGAGGTGGTAGAGTGTGAGGCGAGTCCTGGAAAGGCAGTAAAGTAAATCTGTCTTTGTGTTATATTTTACAGGGAGGAGCCATGGATCGAAGAAGAGGTCATGGTAGTCTGGACCGAATGCAAAGGAAAAGGGAAAACGAATGACAACAATCAGCGCGAACATCACTAGTGAGAACCTCTACATTATAGATATATATGGTGTGCAGGGCACTGGTGTAGACCTGATGTTACCATTGTCACTGTATGGTGGCGATAACAGTCCTAGTACAGTGGTTTTGTTAAAGCGGTGATCCAGGCTTGAAGTTAGTCTGCAGTCATGCTGTATAACTGCACCGTTCTGAATCCTTAGGCTATGTGCGCACATTGCGTATTTGCTTGCAGAAATTTCTGCAACGTTTCTGCATCTCTTGGCAGAAAAACTCAGCAGAAAATTTGCGCGTTTTTATGCATTTTTGATGCGTTTTTGCATGCATTTTTCATGCGTTTATGCATGCATTTTTTCATGCGTTTTTGTACAACCATAGAGCTAAATAAAGATATATTATTTAAAAAAAAAAAAGAAAAAAGAATTGTGATGTCATTTCCTTGTTCAACCTCTTCTTTTTCATTCTCCATTTTGGAATTGAACACCATAATGTCATTGCATACCATGTTCAAATTTATAATGCTTAACACACACAAATATTAAAAAAAAAGAAATCCTGGCTCAGTTGGAGTGTCGCTGGATAGTCTCCCTTGGAACCATGTCACCCCTTTGGGATAAACGAGAAACTTTGTGTCCCTTTATACCTATTTTTGAGCACCATCACAGTGTGTCCTTCTTTGTTTCTCTTGTTTTTTAATTTGTTGCTGTTGTTGTTAATTTTATTTTATTTATATTCCATATATGTAGTTGGATTTCTACCGATGAACTGCTTTATGCATTGAGGAGTGTGCCTGGATGTTCCCTTTATACCATCAGCCCAGGATCATATATATAGGCATCTACGGTGACCAGGCTGGATTTTGGATGACTTATGTGATCATTGACGACTAATTCCTTCCGAACCTGGATCTACCGCAGTATTATGTGTGTTTTTTATATATATATTTTTCATTCTCACATTGTAACTGTATTATAGATGCCTCTTTTAGTACTCACGGTGTTGCCCACACTTGTTCCATCATCCAAGATCGCCACCGCGGTGCGCGCGTGTGCGGTGTGTTCTGGTTTCGCCCACACCCCGGAAGGCATTCAATCCACTCAGTGCAGGTCATCTGACGTGACAGGAAACTTTTCCTTATAAACAGAAGGGTGAATGACCTCGGAGATCAAAACATCCAACACCGCGGAGACACCATCACGTGTTTCTCAACGCAGTGATCCAGAACACTGCCCTCATCCCTAAAGGAAAATATGCAAATGCATGTGGAAAAGCCGCGGAGACACCATCACGTGTTTCTCAACGCAAGCAATGAATAGCCAGGTCTTTCACCGGGAAGGAATAGGTATATAGGATAGATGGTTTTCCTTTATTGGATGCTGCCCTTCCCGTGGTTGTTCCTTCCCGGTGAAAGACCTGGTGATGGTGTCTCCGCGGCTTTTCTACATGCAGGAAACTTTTCCTTGACCTGGCCGGAAGTGATGCTGGTGCGGCTCGGGACCCGTCCCCCATGCGCTCCATAGAGCTGCGGTAATTACAAGCGTGTGTGAAGGTAGTATTTATGGCCCCCCTCTGTACACAGCGACACACACAAGCCCCCCAAAGAAGCCATCATCGCGAAACGTGCATTGGGATTTAGGACGGATAATGCACCCCATCCATGTCCTACCTGGGTAAGCACTATGTATAGCGCTTTCTATAAACACTTGGCACTTTACCCTAGTTGACACATGTTTTACCTGTGTGCAGGTTAGTTTTTGTACCAATTGGGTACCACAAGTATCAATACCCCTTGAGCCATTTGTCAGATTTGTCTGACCGTACTCACACATATTTGGGGCCAATTTATCTGTGGTCCCTGGGTTAGTTAAATCTAAGTGCCATAACACCAGATACGGTATTTTTTGATTGTGCTTTCTGAGTGCTGTGACACTTTTGGCAGTACATGGTTGGTAGGTGTGGCGTTTTTGTCCCCTGTGCCATCACCATTTATCCATTATTATTACTTTACATTTTTTTATTTGTTTTGTCTGTATATTTGTTTAATAAAATTTTGTATACTTTTTTATTAAACTTTATAGTCTCTGATTTCGGGGGCGTTGTACTCCATATTACTTTATAGAATTCATTAATTACGGGACGGGACTCTTTCTGCACTCCAGCACTTTTTCCATGTGGGGAATGACTGTGTGTGTTTTGGAGATGTCAGTGTTTGTCAAACTAATCATTGTACTGTGTATTTTCACAGCTCTTTCTACCAACCATATGGATCATAAAGCACAAGAAAAGACGTGGCTGTGGATCAGGTTTTAGGTGATGACAGAGAAATGTATGAATCGGTTACCAAGCTCAAATACCTCCTTAACAAAAAGACACGCCTACGGTGGAACAAAGCGTTCTTAGAATGCTATTTAGCGAAAGAGCTAATACCTCGGGGCCTCCGTGTGCAAGTGTTCCCATCATTCATAATTGAGTATGAAGGCCTCAAAAAACAATGGGAGGTTTAGTCCTCCAATTTTTCTAAGGAATTATATGGGACTACTCATTAAATCCAATACAATATCAATGCAGGAGGTGGAGTTAGAGATTAAAACCTTGCAGGATAAGTTAACTGCTGAGGCTACAGTATATACCTTGGATTTCTCTGTTATTACAGTAGAGCTACAGATTAATCTTGACCATTTTTTGCTACTGAAGAGTTGAGGTAAATTTTAAGGATTACCTTCCCAACAACTTATTTACAGTGGGGTAAAGTTATTACCTTTAATAATTACATTAAAAATAATTCAAAGAAGATATTATATGTTAAAGTCAACCTGTCAGCTGCTAATGCTGCCTTAACCAGTCACTATGAATCAGACATTGGCTCTATCATATCAGCCAGGTATGTATTATTCCAAAAACACCATGGTGTATCAGAGAAAACATACTGTACATTTAACAGACGGCTGGTGACCCGGCTTCGCAGGCGATAAGTCCAAGAGGCCATCTCGTATTAGGATGAAACATCTTCACCTTGCTTCTCTCTGCTTGGGTAACAGGCCTCATAAATGTTTGTATAGGAAGGGACCTATCACTCAAGGTAAGAGGGGCTATGAGAAGCCACAGGGAAACACACTCTTGAAGTAGCCAGCCAAGCAGATTGACTTGTAAATGTATGTTTTCTCTGAATCACCACATGATTTACAATTAAAACATACAAGACTGAAATGATAGCGTCTGACACCGATTCATGCAGTTTGTGGTTTGGGCAGCATGAATTAGCTGTCAGGTTCCCTTTAATATGAAAATGCATTATGCAGATATATTTATACATATAAGAGAAATTTGCAAACATTTCTTTGGCCCAGTTGTGTCTTTACCTTTCTCCGGCTCACCTGTGAAGTAAATATCACTCTCTGTGACCCACTTAAGGAAGTCTTTCATTGGACAATAGCAGTCCCAGGGATTGGAGCTGAGGCCTAATGTTCGTAGACTCGGTAGTTCACTAACTGTCGTGACATCTAAGTAAGTCAGCGCTGTTCGACTTAGATCCAACTGACGGAGTCCTGTGTTGTTGGCAAAGGCATCTTTTTCAATCTCCTCCAAGTTGGGGTTGTCTGAGAGCTTTAAGACAACCAGACTTGTCAAAAGATAGAAAGTGCCTGTTGTAATTTTGGAAATGTTGTTGTGACTTAGATCCAGATAAACCAATGGCAATGCAATGAAGGTGGCTTCCAAAGAGTCTCCTAAAATATTGTGGCTACAATCCAGGTACACCAAGTCAATTAACAGGTTAAGATCCATTGATGGAAGGTAGGTCAGATTGTTATGAGTTAGGATCAGCTGTCTGGTATCCATTGGGATGCCAGAAGGGAATTCTTCAAGTTGTCTATCAGTGCAGTTCACTAAAAGATGTTCACAGCTGCATTCCCTTGGACAGCATCGGCCACTCTCTAATATAGAGACCATTGTAATAAAAAAAAGAAACTTCTGTCCGCAACTTTGTGACCTCTGAATGTAAATGCTTTTTTCATCCATGAAAATGATTTGTCCAGAAGATCTTCTCCTCCAAGATAAGTAGGGAAACAGAAGCATAACTATCTTCACAAGGACCGGCCCTATTAGCACAGTCCCCTATCACGGCAATTGATCGTAAGGCTGCAGTCATGTCACGTAACATGCACGCCTCTCTTACCATGTGTATTGTCTATCGTAACTATTCTCTGTTCTCTTATTCAGAGTGTCACGTTGCTCTCATTCTTGAAGTCTCATTGACAGCCTATTTTCACTGTCTGGCTGTGAAAGTGCTGCTGCTACCATAAAACCTCTTTGAACTTGAAAGTGAAGCGGATGGTTAAATAGCTGGCTCGGACACAGAGGAGGACACATCTAGTCTCAGTGGTTGCCAGTCGACACCTTGGTGACGTCAGCGGCTGTTCCAAGGCTGGTTGCTGGTTACATGAATGTGTGCATCATGGAGCAGTGTGCATGCTTGTCATTCATGATGTGAGGAAACACATCAACACTGTTGTAAAGCATTCTAATAAGGATGTAGCTGATTAGCAGGAAACACAGCAGTGTCCTCTGTGCTGTTGCTCTGTGTAGCCTAGTGCTTTTGTTTGTGGTTCATACTGTAGTATATTGTACATTCGTTGTGGCATTATTGCATATTTCAATAACATAAACTACATGTAACACATTATTGTGTTACCTTTACACAAATTACATACACATACACTAGAATGTATAGAAATTATTAGATGCAACATTAATAAACAGAAAAACATTTTTAACCCCTTAACGACCGCCGATACGCCTTTTAACGGCGGCCGCTAAGGGTACTTAAACCACAGCGCCGTTAATTAACGGCGCTGTGGAAAAAGTGAATAGCGCCCCCCAGAGTCAGATTTTCTCTGGGGTCTCGGTTGCCGAGGGTAGCCGAGACCCCAGAGAACATGATTCGGGGGGTTTGTACCGACCCCCGAGTTGCGATCTCCGGTAATTAACCGTTTACCGGCGGTCGCAACAAAAAACAAAACGCCATTTGCCATTTAATTTCTCTGTCCTCCTCTGTGATCGCACATCGGAGGACAGAGAAATAGGGTCCCCGATGGCCCCCAATAGCCCCCCAATACTCACCTATCTCCCCCGGTGCTCCTCGTGGCTCCCGATGGGCGCCGCCATCTTTTTTCCGGGGAAAAAATGGCGGGCGCATGCGCAGTGCACCCGCCGCCCGGCACCCGGAAGATCTTTGGGGTCTCGGCTGCCTGGGGTAGCCGAGACCCCAAAAAACATGATTGGGGTCGGTTCTTACCGACCCCTGTTTTGCGATCGCCGGTAATTAACTGTTTACCGGCGACCGCAAATAAAATAAAAAAAAGCGATCTGTAATTCTCTGTCCTCTGATGTGATCGCACATCAGAGGACAGAGAAATAGGGGGATTCGGGGACCCTATCATACTCACCCGGTGTCCCTGGGTCCTCCTGCACCTCCTCTTGCCGGCCGGCTTCTTCCTCTGGAAAGAAAATGGCGGGCGCATGCGCAGTGCGCCCGCCACCTGCTGCCATCTGCCGGCCGGCAGGAGAGACGAGTTGGGGCTAAAATTAGGGTTAGGGCTAGGGTTAGGGCTAGGGTTAGGGTTAGGGTTAGGGCTAGGGCTAGGGTTGGGGCTAAATTTAGGGTTAGGGTTAGGCTACTTTCACACTAGCGTTTTTTGGTTACCGTCGCAATGCGTCGTTGGAGAAAAAACGCATCCTGCAAAAGTGCTTGCAGGATGCGTTTTTTCTCCATTGACTTGCATTAGCGACACATTGCGACGGATTGCCACACGTCGCATCCGTCGTGCGACGGATGCGTCGTGCTTTGACGGACCGTCGGCACAAAAAAACGCTACATGTAACTTTTTGTGCGACGTGTCCGCCATTTCCGACCGCTCATGCGCGGCTGGAACTCCGCCCCCACCTCCCCGCACCTCACAATGGGGCAGCGGATGCGTTGAAAAAACAGCATCCATCGCACCCATTGTGCGGCGCTTACAATGCTAGCGTTGGTACGTCGGCCCGACACACTGCGATGGGCCGAGTACGACGCTAGTGTGAAAGTAGCCTTAGGCTTCTTTCACACTTGCGTTGGTACGGGGCGGTCGCAATGCGTCAGCCCGACATACCGACGCACGTTGTGAAAATTGTGCACAACGTGGGCAGTGGATACAGTTTTTCAATGCATCCGCTGCCCAGTCTATGTCCTGGGGAGGATGGGGCAGAGTTACGGCCACGCATGCGCGGAAATGGCGGACGCGACGTACAAAAAAAAGGTTTCATTGAACTTTTTTTGTGACGACGGTCCGCCAAAACACAACGGATCCAGTGCACGATGGACGCGACGTGTGGCCATCCGTCGGTAATACAAGTCTATGGGCAAAAAAGGCATCCTGTGGGCACATTTGCAGGATCCATTTTTTGTCCAAAACGACGGATTGTGACGGATGCCACACGACACAAGTGTGAAAGTAGCCTTAGGGTTAGGCTTGGGGCTAAAGTTAGGGCTAGGGTTAGGGTTGGGGCTAAAGTTAGGGTTAGAGTTGGGATTAGGGTTAGGGTTTGAATTAGGGTTGGTATTAAGGTTACGTTTGGGATTAGGGTTGGGATTAGGGTTACATTTGGGATTAGGGTTGGGATTAGGGTTGGGATTAGGGTTAAGGTTAGGGTTGGGATTAGGGTTAGGGGTGTATTGGGATTAGGG
Source organism: Ranitomeya variabilis (assembly GCF_051348905.1). NCBI lineage: Eukaryota > Metazoa > Chordata > Amphibia > Anura > Dendrobatidae > Ranitomeya > Ranitomeya variabilis. The sequence goes on along the minus strand of NC_135239.1, from coordinate 114,626,573 downwards.
TTAGGCTTGAGGTTAGGGTTGAGATTAGGGTTAGGGGTGTGTTGGATTTAGGGTTTTGATTAGGGTTATGGTTAGGGTTGAGATTAGGGCTGTTTTGGGGTTAGGGTTGTGATTATCGTTAGGGTTGTGATTAGGATTATAGATCAGGTTGAGATTAGGGTTAGGGGTGTGTTGGAGTTAGGGTTGGAGTTAGAATTGGGGGTTTCCACTGTTTAGGTACATCAGGGGGTCTCCAAACACGACAGCCAATTTTGCGCTAAAAAAGTCAAATGGTGCTCCCTCCCTTCTGAGCTCTGCCGTGCACCCAAACAGTGGTTTACCCCCACATATGGGGCATCAGTGTACTCGGGATAAATTGGACAACAACTTTTAGGGTCCAATTTCTCCTGTTACCCTTGTGAAAATAAAAACTTGGGGGCTAAAAATTTTTTTTGTGGGAAAAAAAAATATTTTTTTATTTTCACTACTCTGCATTATAAACTTCTGTGAAGCACTTGAGCATTCAAAGTTCTCACCACATATCTAGATAAGTTCCGTAGGGGGTCTAGTTTCCAAAATTTGGTCACTTGTGGGGGGTTTCTACTGTTTAGGTACATCAGGGGCTCTGCAAAGGCAACATAACACCCACAGATAATTCTATCAAAGTCTGAATTCCAAAATGGCGCTCCTTCTCTTCCGAGCTCTGCCATGTGCCCAAACAGTGGTTTACCCCCACATATGGGGTACCAGCATACTCAGGACAAATTGGAGAACAAATATTGGCATCCAATTTCTCTTGTTACCCTTGTGAAAATAAAAACTTGGGGGCTAAAATTCTTTTTTGTGGGGAAAAAAAATATTTTTTTATTTTCACTACTCTGCCTTATAAACTTCTGTGAAGCACTTGGGCATTCAAAGTTCTCACCACATATCTAGATAAGTTCCTTGGAGGGTCTAGTTTCCAAAATGGGGTCACTTGTGGGGGTTTCTACTGTTTAGGTACATCAGTGGCTCTGCAAACGCAACATAACGCCCGCAGACCATTCTATCAAAGCCTGCATTCCAAAATGGCGCTCCTTCCCTTCCGAGCTCTGCTGTGTGCCCAAACAGTGGTTTACCCCCACATATTGGGTACCAGCATACTCAGGACAAATTGGACAACAACGTTTGGGGTCCAATTTCTCTTGTTACCCTTGTGAAAATAAAAATTTGGGGGCTAAAAAATCTTTTTTGTGGGAAAAAAATATATTTTTTATTTTCACTACTCTGCATTATAAACTTCTGTGAAGCACTTGGGCATTCAAAGTTCTCACCACATATCTAGATAAGTTCCTTGGGGGGTCTATTTTCCAAAATGGGGTCACTTGTGGGGGGTTTCTACTGTTTAGGTACATTAGGGGTCTGCAAACGCAACATAACGCCAGCAGACAATTCTATCAAAGTCTGCATTCCTAAACGGCGCTCCTTCCCTTCCGAGCTCAGCCATGCGCCCAAACAGTGGTTTACCCCCACATATGGGGTACCAGCATACTCAGGACAAATTGGACAACAACTTTTGGGGTCCAATTTCTCTTGTTACCCTTGTGAAAATAAAAACTTGGGGGCTAAAAAATCTTTTTTGTTAAAAAAAAAAAATATTTGTTATTTTCACGACTCTGCATTATAAACTTCTGTGATGCACTTGGGCATTCAAAGTTCTCACTACACATCTAGATAAGTTCCATGGGGGGTCTAGTTTCCAAAATGGGGTCACTTTTGGGTGGTTTCTACTGTTTAGGCACATCAGGGGCTCTCCAAATACGACATGGCATCCGATCTCAATTCCAGCCAATTCTGCATTGAAAAAGTCAAACGGTGCTCCTTCACTTCCAAGCTCTGCGGTGCGCCCAAACAGTGGTTTACCTCCACATATGGGGTATCGACGTACTCAGGAGAAATTGCACAATAACTTTTGTGGTCTAATTTCTCCTGATACCCTTGTGAAAATAAAAATTTTGGGGCAAAAAGATCATTTTTGTGAAAACAAATGCGATTTTTTATTTTCACGGCTCTACGTTATAAACTTCTGTGAAGCACTTGGGGGTTCAAAGTGTTCACCACACACCTAGATAAGTTCCTTAAGGGGTCTAGTTTCCAAAATGGTGTCACTTGTGGGGGGTTTCTACTGTTTAGGCACATTAGGGGCTCTCCAAACGCGACATGGCGTCCGATCTCAATTCCAGCCAATTCTGCATTGAAACAGTCAAACGGCGCTCCTTCACTTCCAAGCTCTGCGGTGCGCCCAAACAGTGGTTTACCTCCACATATGGGGTATTGGCGTACTCAGGAGAAATTGCACAACAAAATTTGTTGTTAAATTTCTGTTTTTACACTTGTGAAAATTTAAAAAAATGGTTCTGAATTAAAATGTTTGCAAAAAAAAAGTTAAATGTTCATTTTTTTCTTCCGCATTGTTTCAGTTCCTGTGAAGTACGTAAAGGGTTAATAAACTTCTTGAATGTGGTTTTGAGCAGCTTGAGGGGTGCAGTTTTTAGAATGGTGTCACACTTGGTTATTTTCTATCATATAGACCCCTCAAAATGACTTCAAATGTGATGTGGTCCCTAAAAAAAACATGGTGTTGTAAAAATGAGAAATTGCTGGTCAAATTTTAACCCTTATAACTCCCTAACAAAAAAAAATTTTGTTTCCAAAATTGTGCTGATGTAAAGTGGACATGTGGTAAATGTTATTTATTAACTATTTTTCATGACATATCTCTCTGATTTAAGGGCATAAAAATACAAAGTTTGAAAATTGCAAAATTTTAAAAATTTTCGCCATATTTCTGTTTTTTTCATAAATAATCGCAAGTAATATCGAAGAAATGTTACCACTAACTTGAAGTACAATATGTCACGAAAAAACATGCTCAGAATCAGCAGGATCCGATAAAGCGTTCCAGAGTTATAACCTCTTAAAGTGACAGTGGTCAGAATTGTAAAAATTGGCTCGGTCATTAGGTACCAAATTGGCTCTGTCACTAAGGGGTTAAAGGACTTTTCTGTGATTTTCAAAATTTGCAATATAGTAAGTAGTAGAAAATGCAAATAAATGTTTACCTCTTGAATCTCCGGACCAAGTAATGGTCCCTGCCTATTGCGCATTGATAATGTCCTGTTTAAAGGGAACATGTCACCCCCAAAATCGATGGTGAGGTGGTAAGCTCACCGTCATCAGGGGCTTATCTATAGCATTACAGAATGCTGTAGATAAGCCCCTGATGATGGTGAGCTTACCTCACCATCGATTTTGGGGGTGACAGGTTCCCTTTAATATCAGTAGTCTCAGTGGTGATGTTTGTATGTAAGGCAAATGATTGAAGAGGCCAGTGACTGACTGCAGTGGCCACATAAATGCTGGTTAGGAAGTTACAAATGCAGTAAACAATAGTGATCACTGAACCCTGAAGCACTGGAGGATTCAAGTGGTAATCAATAGCTATTCCTTTTTTCTACAACTTCCTTCTCCACTGCAAGTTTTTAAAAATCCCCCCAAAAAAACCATCTGAGTGAGAACATTTGTACTATTTAGTATGTAATCAAATCACTGGTTTACTTTATATACCGCAAATGAAAACTATAGTAAGGAAACGCAAAAAATAGTTCATGTCTCTTTATCTTCATTTTTAGTAAAAAGGGAACCTATTGTAGGGGAGACTATGACATTGTGTCAAGAAGGAGTTAGTGTGAATAGTGTTATAAGATAATGTGTTATGCTATATGTTTGTTAAAGAGTGGTGCATGGAGCATTATATGGAGCATCTATGGGGCCATAGGTGCATGGAGCATTATATGGGACATCTATATGGGCAAATGACTTGGCAAAATACTACGTGACTGGGCAATATACTACTTGACTGGCCAAAATACTACGTGACTGGGCAATATACTACTTGACTGGCCAAAATACTACGTGACTGGGCAATATACTACTTGACTGGCCAAAATACTACGTGACTGGGCAATATACTACGTGACTGGCCAAAATACTACGTGACTGGGCAATATACTACGTGACTGGGCAATATACTACGTGGACATGCATATTCTAGAATGCATCTAGTGCTATATGTTTCTTAAAGTGTTGCATTTTATCCTTATGGCCGGTTTGTATCTTGGTTCTCCTGGAGGATCTGCCTCAACGCTGTTCCGATGGTTAGAGGAGGTCTGTCCACTGGGGAACCATTACCGCCGCCTGGAGTTCATCGCTCATAGCAAGTGAATATTTCTACTACATAGAGGCGATCTGATCATCACATCCATGTATAAGAGCTGATCGGGTTGTGGCAGCTTCTATTCTCCCATGGAGCCTTTTGAAGCATGCCAAAAGTAAAAAAAAATGTTTTTAAAAATATAAAGAAAAATATAAAAGTTCAAATCACCCCCCTTTCGCCCCATTAAAAATAAAACAATAAAAAAACAAAGATACACATATTTGGTATCTCTGCGATCAGAATCGCCCAATCTATCAATAAAGAAAATGATTAACCTGATCACTAAATGGCATAGCGAGACCAAAGTCAAAACGCCAGAATTACGTTTTTTGGTCGCCATGACATTGCATTAAAATACAATAACGGGCGATAAAAAGATCGTATCTCACCAAAATGGTATAATAAAAATTGTCAGCTCAGCACGCAAAAAATAAGCCCTCACCCAACCCGAGATCACGAAAAATGGAGATGCTATGGATATTAGAAAATGACGCAATTTATTTTATTTTTTTTTTAAGCAAAGTTTGGATTTTTTTTTACCACTTAGATAAAAAAGAACCAAGACTTGTTTGGTGTCTATGAACTTGTAATGACCTGGAGAATCATAATGGCAGGTCAGATTTAGCATTTAGGGTATGTGCACACGTTGCAGATTTGCCTGTGGAATTTTCTGCGCAGATTCTGCATCTCTTGGCAGAAAATGCAGAGAAAAATCCGTGTGGATTTGATGCGTTTTTGATGCAGGTTATAAAATAGCTAATAAAATAGCTAAATAAAGATCTATTCTTGAACAAAAAAAATTGTGATGTCATTTCTTGCCAACCTCTTCATTTACATAGTCCATTGAAGAATAATGTTTACATACACAGAAAGATAGATAGATAGATAATTAATAGATAGATAGATAGATGGATAGATAATAGATAGATCTATAGATCTATCTGTACATAGATCTATCTATCTATCTATCTATCTATCTATCTATCTATAGATATATCTATCCATCTATCTATAGATATATCTATATATAAATATATCTATAGATAGATGGATAATACCAAGCCCGATGTTTAGTAATAAACATAATAAAATGGTACATAAAGAGGTAAATAAAGACACCCACACACACAAAAATCGGGGTTAGGCCTGGGTCATACTTGCGAGAAACTTGCACGAGTCTCGCACCTCAATACCTGGCACTGCTGCCGGCATTCAGCTGCCTAGAAATACATGCAGCCGCACGCTCCAGTCCCAAGTACCGAGTATTGATGTGAGAGACTCGTGCGAGTTTCTCACAAGTGTGACCCCAGCCTTAAACGCAATATCTGTTTAATTTATAAAAAAATTGAAAAAAATGGCGTGGGCTCCTGCGCAATTTTCTGCGCCAGAGAGGAAAAGCCAGAGACTAGGGGCCAATGTTGATAGCCTGGGAAGGGGTTAATACCCATGGATCTTCCCAGGCTATGAATATCAGCCTGTAGCTGTATATTTAGCCTTTACTGCCTATTAAGATAGGGGACCCGTCAAAAAAACATGGGGTCCCCCTATAACTAATAGCCAGAAAAGGCTATGCAGACAGCTGCGGGGTGATATTCATAGCCTAGGAAGGGACCATGGATATTGCCCCCCTGGATACAAACACCAGCATCATTCACCCCAGAAATGGAGCATCTGTAAGATGCGCCAGTTTCGGCACTTAGCCTCTCTCTTCACACTGCCATGTAGCAGTGGCATATGGGGTAATAGGGGGTTAATGTCACCGTTGAATTGTAAGGTGATATCAAGCCAGCTTAGTAATGGAGATGCGTCAATAGGGCACCTATCCATTACTAATCCTATAGTTGTTAATGGGTTAAATAAACACACATGCAGAATAACATAGTAACATAGTTATTAAGGTTGAAGGAAGACTTTAGGTCCATCTAGTTCAACCTATAGCCTAACCTAACATGCCCTAACACGTTGATCCAGAGGAAGGCAAAAAAAAACCCATGTGGCAAAGAGTAAGCTCCACATTGGGGTAAAAAATTCCTTCCCGACTCCACATACGGCAATCAGACTAGTTCCCTGGATCAACGCCCTATCAAGGTATCTAATATATATAACCTGTAACATTATACTTTTCAAGAAAGGCATCCAGTCCCCTCTTAAATTTAAGTAATGAATCACTCATTACAGCATCATACGGCAGAGAGTTCCATAGTCTCGCTGCTCTTACAGTAAAGAATCCGCGTCTGTTATTATGCTTAAACCTTCTTTCCTCCAGACGTAGATGATGCCCCCTTGTCCCTGTCTCAGGTCTATGATTAAAAAGATCATCATAAAGGTCTTTGTACTGTCCCCTCATATATTTATATATTAAAATAAGATCACCCCTTAGCCTTCATTTTTCCAAACTAAATAACCCCAATTGTAATAACCTATCTTGGTATTGCAGACCCCCCAGTCCTCTAATAACCTTGGTCGCTCTTCTCTGCACCCGCTCTAGTTCAGCTATGTCTTTCTTATACACCGGAGACCAGAACTGTAAACAGTATTCTAAGTGTGGTCGAACTAGTGACTGGTATAGAGGTAAAATTATGTTCTCCTCCTGAGCATCTATGCTTCTTTTAATGCATCCCATTATTTTATTTGCCTTTGTAGCAGCTGCCTGACACTGGCCACTAAATATGAGTTTGTCATCCACCCATACTCCCAGGTCTTTTTAATTGACGGTTTTTGCCCAGAGTTTTAGAATTAAGCACATAGTTATACATCTTATTACATCTACCCAAGTGCATGACCTTACATTTATCCCCATTAAAACTCATTTGCCATTTATCAGCCCAAGCTTCTAGTTTACATAAATCATCCTGTAATATAAAATTGTCCTCCTCTGTATTGATTACCCTGCAGAGTTTAGTGTCGTCTGCAAATATTGAAATTCTATTCTGAATGCCCCCTACAAGGTCATTAATAAATATGTTAAAAAGAAGAGGGCCCAATACTGACCCCTGTGGTACCCCACTGCTAACCGCAACCCAGTCCGAGTGTGCTCCATTAATAACCACCCTTTGCTTCCTATCCCTGAGCCAGCTCTTAACCCACTTACACATATTTTGCCCTATCCCCATTATTCTCATTTTATGTATCAACATTTTGTGTGGCACCATATCAAAAGCTTTTGAAAAGTCCATATACACTACGTCCACTGGGTTCCCTTGATCCAGTCCGGAACTTACCTCTTCATAGAAGCTGATCAGATTAGTCTGACAGGAACAGTCCCTAGTAAACCCGTGCTGATATTGGGTCATGAGGTTATTCCTCTTCAGATACTCCAGTATAGCATCCCTTAGAATGCCCTCCAGGATTTTACCCACAGTAGAGGTTAAGCTTACTGGCCTATAATCTCCGAGTTCAGTTTTTGTCCCCTTTTTGAATATTGGCTCCACATTTGCTATACGCCAGTCCTGTGTTACAGACCCTGTTATTATGGAGTCTTTAAAGATTAAAAATAATAGTTTATGAATGACTGTACTTAATTCCTGCAGTACTCGGGGGTGTATCCCATCCGGGCCCGGCGATTTGTCAATTTTAGTGAATTTTAGACGCCGCTGTACTTCCTGCTGGGTTAAGCAGGTGACATTTAATGGGGAATTTTTGATATCACTGATCATATTGTCTTGTGTAAATACTGATGAAAAAAAGTCATTTAGCATATTGGCTTTTTCCTCATCCTCATCCACCATTTCACCCAGACTATTTTTAAGTTGGCCAACACTATCAGTTTTTAGTTTCTTACTATTTACATAGTTAAAGAATATTTTGGGATTATTTTTACTCTCTCTGACAATGAGACTCTCTGTCTCAATCTTTGCTGCCTTGATTTGCTTTTTACAGAATTTATTTAATTTTCTGTATTTATTTAATGCCTCATCACTACCTACTTCCTTTAATTCTCTAAATGCTTCTTTCTTTTTGTCACTTATTGCGCCCCTTACAGCTCTTTTTAGCCATATTGGTTTCCTCCTATTTCTAGTATGTTTATTCCCATACGGTATATACTGTGCACAGGTCCTATCCAGGATGCTAATAAACGTCTCCCATTTTCTTTGTGTATTTTTATGTCTCAGGATATCGTCCCATTTAATTGCACTAAGATCATCTCTCATCCGTTGGAAATTTGCCCTCCTGAAGTTTAGTGTCCTTGTAACCCCTCTGCTACACATCTTATTAAAGGATACATGAAAACTTATTATTTTGTGATCACTATTCCCCAAGTGACCCCCAACCCTTATATTTGATATGCGGTCTGGCCTGTTGGTTAATATTAGGTCTAACGGTGCCCCCCTTCTTTTTGGGTCCTGAACCAGTTGTCAAAGGTAATTGTCTCTCATAGTTGTCAAAAACCGATTACCTTTGCTGGAACTGCAGATCTCTGTTCCCCAATCTATTTCAGGGTAGTTGAAGTCCCCCATAATAATGACTTCTCCTTGAATTGCTTTTATGAGGCTATTCTCCGTTGCTTCCATTATTTTTGAAGACTTATAACAAACCCCTATCAGTAATTTATTATTTTTCCCCCCTTCCCTTATTTCCACCCACAGGGACTCTACATTTTCATTAGATTCACCTATATTATCACGCAGGATGGGTTTTAAGGATGATTTTACATATAGACACACACCTACCCCTCGCTTATCCGTTCGGTCATTTCTGAACAGACTATAACCCTGTAAGTTAACAGCCCAGTCATGGCTCTCATCCAGCCATGTTTCAGATGTCCCCACCATGTCATAATTATGCTCCAACACCATTCATTCTAATTCGTCCATTTTGTTGGCGAGGCTTCTGGCATTAGTATACATGCACTTTATGTATCTCTCTGTACCTCTATTATTTCTTAAATTATTAATTGTTCTAACCCCACCCCCCATGTGACCGCCACCCCCAACTTCCTTATTTGTGCCCAGGTCTCTATCTGCACTATCTTCCCCTCCTGTAAAATGAATACCCTCCCCCCCCATTCCCTAGTTTAAACACTCCTCTAACCTTCTAGCCATTTTCTCTCCCAGCACAGCTGCACCTTCCCCATTGAGGTGCAGCCCGTCCTTAGCATAGAACCTGTAGCCAACGGAGAAGTCAGCCCAGTTCTGCAGGAACCCAAACCCCTCCTTCCTACACCAATTCTTGAGACACTTATTAACCTCCCTAATCTCCCGTTGCCTCTCTGGCGTGGCACGTGGTACAAGCAGTATTTCAGAAAATACCACGTTGGAGGTCCTTGCTTTCAGCTTGAAGCCTAATTCCCTGAAATCATCTTTAAGGACCTTCCACCTACCTCTAACTTTGTCATTTGTGCCAATGCACACCAGCCCCTCCCAGTAATCTGTCCACCCGATCAGCGATGTGTCGGACTCGAGCGCCAGGTAGGCAGCACACTGTCCAATGATCCCTGTCTTTATGACAGATTGCCCTCTGTTTCCCTAATAATTGAGTCCCCCACTACCAGCACCTGTCTGGCCTGCACTGCTCTCCTATTTCCCTCCTTACTGTAGCAGTCACTCCTCCGGCTTTCAGAGGACATGCCTGGCTGTAGCAGTGCTACCCTTGTACTGGCACCCCCCCTCATCTGCCAACTTAGCAAACATATTGGGGTGTGCCAAATCAGGACTAGCCTCCCTGGCACTCTTCCATCTACCTGGCCTTCTAACTGTCATCCAGCTTGCTGCTCCACTGTCCTGCAGCTCCATCCTACCATCCCCCCCTTCTATCCCATTGAGTGTCTGCTCAGTGAGCAGAAGACTCCCTTCCATATTGTCTATGGATCTCAGTGTTGTCAGCTGCACATTTGGATCCAGTAGCTGGGCTTTCTAATGCACAACGTGCTCACATCTTGCACAGCAGTATGCACCCTCGACCGGCTGCTCAAGGACTGCATACATGTGGCAAGATGTGCACTGGATGGCATTAACAAGCACATTTCCTAATGGGGATTGCACCAGACAGGAAAGTTAAATAAAAAATAAATGTAAAGTCTCAATAAAATACAGCTAGCAATTCAGTAATTCCTCCCTTGGAAACTCTCTGAATCCAAAGTCACTGAATCTCAAGTCACACTTACCGCCGTTCGCACTTACGCTCAGGTCACACTCAGCTCGTTCACATTTGCTAAGCTGAAGATTAAATTATTTTAATGAAATAAAACACCACACAGTTTTGCCATCCTTATTTTTCTGCCAATAAATGCGATCGGTTGCCAATATGGAACCTTATGTAATTCAGATACAAAGAAGATAAAACGTAACTTTTAATCAAGCTAAAAACATACACTATCATGCAACCGTGCTGGCTACCAAAACCCTATTAATTGTCACCTGACAAACATAACCTACCTAACAGCGGAGGTTGGTACCCTAAACACAGATAACGAGAGTGGCGCCCCCTCTCCTCGACGGCTGTCCCCTACTCTCCTAGATATCCCTGTATCAGTGGGTTATACAGACACCCAAATACACACACAGAAAAGGAATGTATAGGGTTTGCCTCTTAGAGGACCAAAATAAAGGTAGGAAAATTAGATAGAAAAATGTGCAAAAACTGTGAAGACAATACTACATAAATAAAGTGCCAAGTGCAAACAATAGATCCCTTGCTATACTGTTCCCTATAGACTGAATAACCTGCCTAAAAGCGGAGGTTGGCACCCTACTGGTCAATGGAATGGCGCCCCCGCTCCTGGTGGCTGACCCTTATAGAGACGCTGATCTCACTAGATTAATGATGTAAGGGCGGCCATTAGCAAATTGTAAGATATATATACATAGACATAAGAAAAGGAAGGTACCCTGCTTGGTATCAAAGGCACAAGATAAGTTACAAATATTGATAGCAGTAAGCATAAAATTGCTAAAGATTAGTTGACATTCATAGAGCCTTAATATACATACAGAGTAATGTCAAAAAAACAAATACCCAGCTTGGCATCTAAATAACAGGATAAGTGCCAAATATTGATAACAGTAAAGCTTAGGGATACTTAAGATTAGCTGATATTCATGAAAGCTTTACTGGACGGGGGGATTTCAGTCTCTCGGTGTACAAAACTGATAGAGACATACCACAAGTGACTTGCAGCTGTAATCGCAGCAAAAGGTGGCGCAACAAAGTATTAAGTTAAAGGGGCCGAATAATATTGCACGCCCCACTTTTCTTTTCAGTTTTTAATTTCCACAAAAATTTAAAATAACCAATACATTTAATTCAACTTCACAATTCTGTTCCACTTGTTGTTGATTCATCACCAAAAATTTACATTTGGTATCTTTATGTTTGAAGCATGATATGTGGGAAAAGGTTGAAAAGTTCCAGGGGGCCGAATGCTTTCGCAAGGCACTGTACTTGGGGAAGGGGGGGGGCAAACTGAATTCTTGCCCCTGGTGCCAGAAACCTAAATACACCTCTGATACCTATTATATATTGAGATAATATCTTGGAGATGGAAATACCCCTTTAAGGTCGTATTCTTCTCTGAACCTGTGATACAATGCTCTCAGGCAAGAGAATCAGATCACAGTAAGATGACTTTTGGCTCAAAGTCTGATCAGAGTTTAAGCTGAGTGTCACTGCCATAATTGATATGATTTTCTCCGAAGAGAGAATCATTGCTTGTGTGAGTGAGCCCTGATACTGAATTTTTACTCACAAAAAAATATATCAATCTGCTCTCTAACCCCTGCACAATAACATAGTTCCTGTAGATTAGACTGTTTTGATGGTAACGTTATCGTTAAAGAGCAATTTTTGTTTTTCAATTTTGTTTTTGATTGCTAAGTCAGTAGAACAAAGGTGAGAAACTCTGTAATATAATTTACTGCAGTACTTATTATCTATATGAACAGGTTGAAAAAAGAAATTCTGTTGACTCACAGAGGCCTGAATGGTAAATCTGCATATGGTGCATATTTGGCATGGATTTTCTGCACAGGTTTGTATGCAGAAAAGCCTCAATAGTGGAGTACAGTACCAACAAAGTTAATGAGATTTTAAAAATCTCATCTACATGTTACAGAAACTTTGTGCACATATATTGACCTACACAATAACAACCTTGGCATGTCAATTCTCTGTGTGTATTTCATTGTAGCCTACATTCTTGCAAATAATTGGGTGAAATTCTCAACAAAGTCTGCAACAAAATCTGTCTGTAACGTGCACATTTTGATGCAAAAACACAAATGCTGCAGAGATGCTGCATATACGAGGTGGAAAATCTCTATCAAATCCACCTTGTATGCAGTCATCCTTAACCCCTTCACCCCCGGAGCTTTTTCCGTTTTTTTGTTTTCGTTTTTCACTCCCCTCCTTCCCAGAACCATAACTTTTGTATTTTTCCGTCAATATGGCCATGTGAGGGCTTATTTTTTGCGGGACGAGATGTACTTTTGTATGATACCATTGGTTTTACCATGCTGTGTAACAGAAAACAGGAAAAAAATTCCAAGTGTGATGAAATTGCAAAAAAAAGTGCAATCTCACACTTGTTTTTTGTTTGGCTTTTTTGCTAGGTTCACCAAATGCTAAAACTGACCTGACATTATGATTCTCCAGGTCATTACGAGTTCATAGACACTTAACATGTCTAGGTTATTTTTTATCTAAGTGGTGAAAAAAATTCCAAAGTTTGCTAAAAAAAAAATAAATAAAAAATTGTGCGATTTTCCGATACCCGTAGCGTCTCCAATTTTTGTGATCTGGGGTCGGGAGAGGTCTTATCTTTTGCGAGCCAAGCTGGCATTTTTAATGATACCATTTTGGTGCAGATACGTTTTTTTGATCGCCCGTTATTACATTTTAATGCAATGTCGCGGCGACCAAAAAAACGTAATTTTGGCGTTTTGATTTTTTTATCACTACGCCATTTAGCGGTCAGGTTAATCCTTTGTTTTTATTGATAGATCGGGCGATTCTGAACGCGGTGATACCAAATATGTGTATGTTTGATTTTTTTTTTTTAATTGTTTTATTTTGATTTTTTTTATATTTTTAAACACTTTTTTTAAAAAAATTTGGCATGCTTCAATAGCCTCCATAGGAGGCTAGAAACATGCACAACTCGATCGGCTCTGCTACATAGAGGTGAAGTACAGATCACCTCTATGTAGCAGAAATGCAGGTGTAATTTGAACGCTGACCACAGGGTGGTGCTCAAAGCAATCGGCCATCAACAACCATAGAGGTCTCAAGGAGACCTCTGGTTGTTATGGCAATGCACCGCTGACCCCCGATCATGTGACGGGGTCAACGGTGCGAGCACTCCCGGCCGGCAGCGCTAGTTAAATGCCGCTGTCAGCGCTTGACGGCGGCATTTAACTAGTTGATGGGCACGGGTGGATCGCGATTCCACTCGCACTCATTGCGCGCACATGTCAGCTGTACAAAACAGCTGACATGTCGCGGCTTTGAGGTGGGCTCACCGCCGGAGCCCACCTCAAAGCGGGGGATCTGCCAGCTGACGTACTATTCCGTCAGCTGGCAGAAAGGGTTAAGTATATAACTTTCAGGTATTTCTTAAAAATCTATTATAAGGAACAGCATCTTTCTATTGGGTGTGTTTCAATTCCACCATGTGTACTGTGTGGACACTCATTTGTCATGTCACACTAAAATACTGTATATGGATTTAAAAAATGTTGCAATAAAATCTTTACTAGCTTTAAGGTCTGTTTCCACGGAATGACCAGCAGCACTAAACAATTGCCGATTGGTAAATATTTACTTATGGGCTGTAATTTAATAGCCTATTTTTTTAAAAAAGACATCCACTCTTCAGACACTAACAATAACACAGGTCAACAAAAAAAAGTTTTTTTCTGGTGTCCAAAATATTTTAATGAATTTGGGGTATTTTTGGGGTGCTGATTCTGAATATGCTATCAGTTTTGCCAGATTGGCTCAAGTTTTTGAGATTTTTGGTATCTTATTTATAGCACTTGTTGGTAAATGCGACGCATCATCTCATTAATTTCTTTGGATTAGTACTTGAACTGAGCAGTTCTCAATATAGTTTTGTGTTAATTAGTGTTCTAAAAGTTTGTTCATAGCTTGATTTTTGCACTAACTTTATGTTGTCTGTTTTCCAGTGAAAAGCATGAACTCATCAAGAAGAAGTTGTCTTAACGATCCAGACTCATTCTGTTACATTTGTGGTGAATACACACTGCCAAAACATAGAAGAAACATAACAGACTTCGTAAAAAAAAGTGTATTTTGCCTATTTTGGGGTTATGCTTGGGGACCAAGACAAGTTTTGGGCACCACACATAGTGTGCAAAGCATGTATCGAATTATTACGAAAATGGAGCAAAGGACAAAGAAAAAGCTTCAAATTTCGTGTTCCAATGGTGTGGAGAGAGCCAAAAAATCATCATGATGACTGTTATTTCTGTGCAGTGCAAGTGCAAGGATTCAATAAGCATAAGAAACGAAAATGGGAGTAACATGGAATCTGCAAGAAGGCCTGTCCCTCATTGTGAAGATGTGCCTGTACCTGTGTTTACCATAAATAACAGTCATCATGATGATTTTTTGGCTCTCTCCACACCATTGGAACACCAAATTTGAAGCTTTTTCTTTGTCCTTTGCTCCATTTTCGTAATAATTCGATACATGCTTTGCACACTATGTGTGGTGCCCAAAACTTGTCTTGGTCCCCAAGCATAACCCCAAAATAGGCAAAATACACTTTTTTTTACGAAGTCTGTTATGTTTCTTCTATGTTTTGGCAGTGTGTATTCACCACAAATGTAACAGAATGAGTCTGGATCGTTAAGACAACTTCTTCTTGATGAGTTCATGCTTTTCACTGGAAAACAGACAACAACATAAAGTTAGTGCAAAAATCAAGCTATGAACAAACTTTTAGAACACTAATTAACACAAAACTATATTGAGAACTGCTCAGTTCAAGTACTAATCCAAAGAAATTAATTAGATGATGCGTCGCATTTACCAACAAGTGCTATAAATAAGATACCAAAAATCTCAAAAACTTGAGCCAATCTGGCAAAACTGATGACATATTCAGAATCAGCACCCCAAAAATACCCTAAATTCGATGAAATATCTTTGGCACCAAAAATGCTGTTGACCAGTGTAATAATAGTAATAATAATCTTTATTTATATAGCGCCAACATATTCCGCAGTGCTTTACAGTTTAACAGTTTCAAACACAACAGTCATAAGTAACAACGTTAACAATACAATAATTAAAGCAACATAAGACGACCCTGCTCGTGAGAGCTTACAATCTACAGTGAGGTGGGGGAGATACAAAGTACAGGTGTGTGTTTACAATGATGTATTTACAATGATGGTCCAGCCATCTTCAGGGAGTGGGGGATAGATGGAGATGGTGAATGGGCTACACACAAGCATAAAATGACTTTGAATAGGGAACGTGATAGGCCGCTCTGAACAAATGTGTTTTGAGGAGCGCCTAAAACTATGCAAATTGTGAATGTTCCTAATATCTTGGGGTAGAGAATTCCAGAGGATTGGCGCAGCACGGGAGAAGTCTTGGAGTTGGGAGTGGGAGGTACGGATTAGTGCAGAGGTTAGTCGAAAGTCATTTGCAGAGCGCAGAGGTCGGATAGGCCGATAGACAGAAATGAGGGAGGAGATGTAAGGGGGTGCTGCACTGTGAAGAGCTTTGTGGGTGAGAACAAGTGCTTTGAATTGGATTCTATAATTAAAGGGCAGCCAGCGTAATGACTGGCAAAGAGAGGACGCGTCCGAGTAATGATTAGCTAGATAGACAACTCTGGCTGCTGCATTAAGGATAGACTGCAGAGGGGAAAGTCGAGTAAGGGGGAGGCCAATTAATAGAGCGTTGCAGTAGTCCAGGCGGAGTGGATCAGAGCAACAGTGAGGGTTTTTGTTGTTTCCATAGTGAGAAAAGGGCGAATTCTACACTATGTTCCAAATTAGTATGCAAATGACATTTTTCTCGGATTTTCCTAAATGGTCAGTGCAAATGACAGTCAGTCTAATAAAAGTAATCACCCGTTAGAGTATACATCGAATTTTATTGAAGAAACCTCCCAATGATAACAGTATAATCTCCAAAATGAATAAAAACTCAAAATGCACTGTTCCAAATTATTAGGCACAGTAGTATTTCTAAATATTTGATATGTTTTAAAGAACTGAAAATGCTCATTTGTGGAATTTGCAGCATTAGGAGGTCACATTCACTGAACAAAAAAGCTATTTAACTTCAAAACATCCTAACAGGCCAAGTTACATGTTAACATAGGAGCCCTTCATTGATATCACCTTCACAATTCTTGCATCCATTGTCTGCAGTGTGATTTCTAGAAGTGTGTACTAAAAGTGTGGATTACATTAGAATTAAAACCTGAAAGATGTATACAGACAGTGCCCTGCTACCTACCACCATCGCACTCTAACAAGCATCTCTATTCTTCCAACAGGTATGTTCATCCACCCAGCTCTCCTGCTATGAAGTGCACATAGTACATCACCCAGCTTTGCACATAGACTTTCCTCTGCTCCTAGCATCCACATGGTATGCCTTTCAGCTAACCCCAACTTACCCTGTGATATTTATGACCTTGTTTACTTAGGCTTGATTGTATGCATCTGGTCCACCCTTAATTCTCTGACCAAGATGAGCAGAGACCACTCCTCTCTGCTTCACACCTGAACGCACTTAGTTTTCCATATATTGCATAGCACAAGTCTGCATGATTTAGCCTGCAGTGTGATTTCTAGAAGTGTGTTCTAAAAGTGTGGATTACATTAGAATTAAAACCTGAATTGAACCTGAAGGGAACTGGCCTGTCACTGTAAACAATGTTTCTGTTAATTTTCACTTTCACCCCTATATTCTTTCACTTTCTGCTACCTCCCCCAATCCCCACACCAAGTAAGGAACTGTTCATCTCCTCTTCAATCCTCCCCATCCATCTCACCTCCTCCTCAGAACTGTTCCTCAACATACAATCCTCAGTCTCCAAACACAGACAGCCACCTCATGCCCTCTCCTGCTTCCACCTGCTAACACTTTATCTGCTCCTTCTCACTGCTGGTGATATCTCTCCAAATCCTGGTCCTCCTCACCATATTCCCACAGTCATTTCTACCTCCCATCCACGCTCTATCACAAACTTCCGTAACCTCTCTAACCTTATACCCATTCGCCCAGCCCCCGCTTCCCCAGTCCCACTAACAGGAGCTCTGTGGAACGCTCGCTCTGTCTGCAACAAGCTTTCCTACATCCATGATCTTTTTGTTACTACCAAACTTTCCTTCCTCGCCATCACCGAAACCTGGCTCACTCCTTCTGACACAGCCTCCCCTGCTGCACTCTCTTACGCTGGCTTCCACCTTTCTCACACACCCCGCCCCAGCAGCAAGCATGGCGGAGGAGTTGGTTTTCTCCTGTCAGATAACTGCTCCTTCACCCCAATCCCACTGCCACCCTCTGTTACCCTCCCTTCCTTTGAGGTGCACTCTGTGCGCATCTACTCCCCCTCCAACCTCCAACTGGCTGCCATTTACCGCCCCCCCGGGGCCAGCCACCACCTTCTTTGACCACTTCACCACCTGGCTACTTCATTTCCTTTCTGCGGACATCCCCACTATCATCATGGGCGATTTCAACATCCCCATTGACACTTCCCTCTCAGCTGCCACTAAACTTCTATCTCTCACTTCCTCCTTTGGCCTCACTCAATGGTCTTCTGCAGCCACTCACAAAGATGGTCACACACTGGACCTCATCTTCACCCGCCTCTGCTCCCTATCTAACCTCTCTAACTCACCTCTTCCACTCTCTGACCACAACCTTCTCACATTCTCATCTCTCTCCACTCCATGTCTACAATCCCCACCCCACAAACTTTCACACCCTCGCAGAAATCTTAAACATCTTGACCTACATTCATTCTCTGAATCCCTCCTCCCTCTCACAGACATAAGTTCCATACACAATGCGGATGATGCTGCCACTCTATATAACACCATAATAGCTGTAGCTTTGGAATCTGCTGCCCCACTTACACATACCAAAGCTCACAAAATCAACAGACAGCCCTGGCACACCAGCCTGACCAAAGAACTGAGGCGAGCTTCCAGGGCTGCTGAGCGCAGATGGAAAAGATCCCACTTCAACGACCACTTTATCGCATTCAAACAGTCCCTCACTACTTTCAAGACCACACTCGCCACAGCTAAACAAACCTACTTCTCATCTCTCATATCCTCCCTGTCTCACAACCCTAAACAGTTATTCAACACCTTCAATTCTCTCCTCTGTCCCCCAGCACCTCCTCCCTCCCCACTTATCTCCGCTGAAGACTTTACCTCATTCTTCAAGCAGAAGATTGATAGCATCAGAGACAGTTTTGGTCAACAAGCCCCAGAGCCCTTCCTCCCGACTTCCTTGCTCTCCACCTCCAAAACCAACTTCTCCACCATTACAGAAGATCAACTCTCCACTCTACTCTCAAGATCGCATCTCACCACCTGTGCGCTTGACCCGCTCCCATCCCACCTCATCCCAAACCTCACCACAGTCTTCATCCCAACCCTAACCCATCTCTTCAACCTATCACTAACAACTGGTGTTTTCCCCTCAAGCTTTAAACATGCCTCCATCACACCTATTCTCAAAAAGCCCTCTCTTGACCCATCCTCTGTATCTAGCTATCGACCTATATCACCTCTCCCTTATGCTTCCAAACTACTGGAACAACACGTCTACCTTGAACTGTCCTCTCATCTCTCTTCTTGCTCCCTCTTTGACCGCTTACAATCTGGCTTCCGGTCACACCATTCCACTGAAACTGCCCTAACTAAGGTCACCAACGACCTCTTAACCGCCAAGAGCAAGCGACACTACTCTGTTCTCCTCCTCCTCGACCTGTCAGCTGCCTTTGACACAGTGGACCATTCCCTATTATTACAGATCCTCTCATCCCTTGGCATCACAGACTTGGCCCTATCCTGGATCTCATCATACCTAACAGACCGGACATTCAGCGTCTCCCACTCACACACCACCTCCTCACCTCGCCCCCTATCTGTCGGAGTCCCACAAGGTTCAGTTCTTGGGCCCCTGCTCTTCTCCATTTACACCTTTGGCCTGGGACAGCTCATAGAATCTCATGGCTTTCAGTATCACCTCTATGCTGATGACACACAGATCTACATCTCTGGACCAGATATCACCTCCCTACTAACCAGAATCCCTCAATGTCTGTCCACTATTTCATCCTTCTTCTCCGCTAGATTTCTGAAACTTAACATGGACAAAACAGAACTCATCATCTTTCCCCATCTCACGCGACCCCCCCAACGAACCTAACCATTACAGTAAATGGCTGCCCACTCTCCCCAGTCCCACAAGCTCGCTGCCTCGGGGTAATCCTTGACGCTGATCTCTCCTTCAAACCACATATCCAAGCCCTTTCCACTGCCTGCCGACTTCAACTCAAAAATATTTCACGAATCCGTTCATTCCTCAACCAAGAATCTGCAAAAACCCTAGTCCATGCCCTCATCATCTCTCGCCTTGACTACTGCAACCTCCTGCTCTGTGGCCTCCCCTCGAACACTCTCGCACCCCTCCAATCTATTCTAAACTCTGCTGCCAGGCTAATCCACCTGTCCCCCCGCTATTCCCCTTCCTCTCCCCTCTGTCAATCCCTTCACTGGCTCCCCATTGCCCAGAGACTCCAGTACAAAACCCTAACCATGACGTACAAAGCCATCCACAACCTGTCTCCTCCATACATCTGTGACCTTGTTTTCCGGTACTTACCTACACGCAACCTCCGATCCTCACAAGATCTCCTTCTCTACTCCCCTCTTATCTCCTCTTCCCACAATCGCATACAAGAT
Source organism: Ranitomeya variabilis (assembly GCF_051348905.1). Classification (NCBI taxonomy): domain Eukaryota; kingdom Metazoa; phylum Chordata; class Amphibia; order Anura; family Dendrobatidae; genus Ranitomeya; species Ranitomeya variabilis. The sequence continues at coordinate 114,606,431 of NC_135239.1, read as the reverse complement.
TTCTCTCGCGTATCACCCCTACTCTGGAACCCTCTACCACAACACATCAGATTCTCGCCTACCATCAAAATCTTCAAAAAGAACCTGAAGACCCACCTCTTCCGACAAGCCTACAACCTGCAGTAACCACCGATCAACCAAACCGCTGTATGACCAGCTCTATCCTCACCTACTGTATCCTCACCCATCCCTTGTAGATTGTGAGCCTTCGCGGGCACGGGCACGATGCTGCTCCATCCTACATCCCCATCCTGTCATGTGTGTGCCCCCATTCTGTCATGTGCTGCTCCCATCCTGTTCCCCCATTCTGTCATGTGCTGCTCCCATCCTGTCATGTGCTCCCATCCTGCGCCCCATCCTGTCATGTGCTCCCATCCTGCACCCCCATCCTGTCATGTGTGCGCCCCCATTCTGTCATGTGCTGCTCCCATCGTGCGCAATCATTCTGTCATGTGCTGCTCCCATCCTGCGCCCCCATTCTGTCATGTGCTGCTCCCATCCTGCGCCCCCATTCTATCATGTGCTGCTCCCATCCTGCGCCCCATCCTGTCATGTGCTCCCATCCTGCACCCCCATCCTGTCATGTGTGCGCCCCCATTCTGTTATGTGCTGCTCCCATCGTGCGCAATCATTCTGTCATGTGCTGCTCCCATCCTGCGCCCCCATTCTGTCATGTGCTGCTCCCATCCTGCGCCCCCATTCTATCATGTGCTGCTCCCATCCTGTGCCCCCATTCTGTTGTAATGTGCTGCACCCATTCTGCCTGTTCCTGTTTCCATTCTGCCATATGTTGCTTCCATCTTTCTCTCTCCGGCTCTACTGCCCGAGTGCGGCTGTGCTGAGTGCGGGCGGCTGTGCTGAGTGCGGGCGGCTGTGCTGAGTGTGGGCGGTTGTGCGTGGCGGTGCTGAGTGCGGGCGGCTGTGCGTGGTGGTGCTGAGTGCAGGCGGCTGTGCGTGGCGGTGCTGAGTGTGGGCGGCTATGCATGGTGGTGCTGAGTGCGGGCGGCTGTGCGTGGCGGTGCTGAGTGCGGGCGGCTGTGCGTGGCGGTACTGAGTGCGGGCGGCTGTGCGTGGCGGTGCTGAGTGCGGGCGGCTGTGCGTGGCGGTGCTGAGTGCGGGCGGCTGTGCTTGGCGGTGCTGAGTGCGGGCGGCTGTGCGTGGCGGTGCTGAGTGCGGGCGGCTGTGCGTGGCGGTACTGAGTGCGGGCGGCTGTGCGTGGCAGTGCTGAGTGCGGGCGACTGTGCGTGGCGGTGCTGAGTGCGGGTGGCTGTGCTTGGCGGAGCTGAGTGCGGGCGGCTGTTCGTGGCTGTGCTGAGTGCGGGCGGCTGTGCTGAGTGTGGGCGGCTGTGCATGGCGGTGCTGAGTGCGGGCGGCTGTGTGTGGCTGTGCTGAGTGCGGGCAGCTGTGCGTGGCTGTGGTGAGTGCGGGTGGCTGTGCGTGGCTGTGGTGAGTGCGGGCGGCTGTGCGTGGCTGTGGTGAGTGCAGGCGGCTGTGCGTGGCTGTGCTGAGTGCGGGCGGCTGTGCGTGGCTGTGCTGAGTGCGGGCGGCTGTGCGTGGCTGTGCTGAATGCGGGCGGCTGTGCGTGGCGGTGCTGAGTGCGGGCGGCTGTGCGTGGCGATGCTGAGTGCGGGCGGCTGTGCGTGGCTGTGGTGAGTGCGGACGGCTATGCGTGGCTGTGGTGAGTGCGGGCGGCTGTGCATGGCAGTGCTGAGTGCGGGCGGCTGTGCGTGGCGGTGCTGAGTGCGGGCGGCTGTGCGTGGCTGTGGTGAGTGCGGGTGGCTGTGCATGGCTGTGCTGAGTGCGGGCGGCTGTGCGTGGCGGTGCTGAGTGCGGGCGGCTGTGCGTGGCGGTGCTGAGTGCGGGCGGCTGTGCGTGGCGGTGCTGAGTGCGGGCGGCTGTGCGTGGTGGTGCTGAGTGCGGGCGGCTGTGCGTGGCGGTTCTGAGTGCAGCGGCTGTGCTGAGTGCGGGCGGCTGTGCGTGGCGGTGCTGAGTGCGTGGCGGCTGTGCGTGGCGGTGCTGAGTGCGGGCGGCTGTGCGTGGTGGTGCTGAGTGCGGGCGGCTGTGCGTGGCTGTGGTGAGTGCGGGTGGCTGTGCATGGCTGTGCTGAGTGCGGGCGGCTGTGCGTGGCGGTGCTGAGTGCGGGCGGCTGTGCGTGGCGGTGCTGAGTGCGGGCGGCTGTGCGTGGCGGTGCTGAGTGCGGGCGGCTGTGCGTGGTGGTGCTGAGTGCGGGCGGCTGTGCGTGGCGGTTCTGAGTGCAGCGGCTGTGCTGAGTGCGGGCGGCTGTGCGTGGCGGTGCTGAGTGCGTGGCGGCTGTGCGTGGCGGTGCTGAGTGCGGGCGGCTGTGCGTGGCGGTGCTGGGGGCCTGAGCAGGCGGGGAAACCGGTGCGCTGTGGGGGTCAGGTGTCCCCGGCACTTGCTATAGTCACCTGATCCCCTGTTTCACCGATGCAGACTGCTCCATCCTCCACATCCTCTGGCTGTGACTGTTCAGTCAGAGGGCGGCGCGCATTAAGCGCGTCATCGCGCCCTCTGACCTGAACGTCACAGGCAGAGGATGTGGAGGACGGAGCAGTGCGCATCGGTGGAACGGGACAGGTAAATATTGCATACTCACCCTCCTGGCTCGTCCCTGCTTCTCCGTTGGAGATCGCAGCGTGCGTTCAGTGCTTACGCATAACGCGATCCCCTGGGAGCGTCACTCTGTGGGGTCCAGACTGCGCCGGCGCTTGCGCTTGCGCAGTCTATAAAGGCTTCGGACAGAGTGACGCTCCCAGCGTTATATTATAGATATATATATATATATATATATATATATATATATATATATACAGTGGGGCAAAAAAGTATTTAGTCAGTCAGCAATAGTGCAAGTTCCACCACTTAAAAAGATGAGAGGCGTCTGTAATTTACATCATAGGTAGATCTCAACTATGGGAGACAAACTGAGAAAAAAAAATCCAGAAAATCACATTGTCTGTTTTTTTATCATTTTATTTGCATATTATGGTGGAAAATAAGTATTTGGTCAGAAACAAAATTTCATCTCAATACTTTGTAATATATTCTTTGTTGGCAATGACAGAGGTCAAACGTTTTCTGTAAGTCTTCACAAGGTTGCCACACACTGTTGTTGGTATGTTGGCCCATTCCTCCATGCAGATCTCCTCTAGAGCAGTGATGTTTTTGGCTTTTCGCTTGGCAACACGGACTTTCAACTCCCTCCAAAGGTTTTCTATAGGGTTGAGATCTGGAGACTGGCTAGGCCACTCCAGGACCTTGAAATGCTTCTTACGAAGCCATTCCTTCGTTGCCCTGGCGGTGTGCTTTGGATCATTGTCATGTTGAAAGACCCAGCCACGTTTCATCTTCAATGCCCTTGCTGATGGAAGGAGGTTTGCACTCAAAATCTCACGATACATGGCCCCATTCATTCTTTCATGTACCCGGATCAGTCGTCCTGGCCCCTTTGCAGAGAAACAGCCCCAAAGCATGATGTTTCCACCACCATGCTTTACAGTAGGTATGGTGTTTGATGGATGCAACTCAGTATTCTTTTTCCTCCAAACACGACAAGTTGTGTTTCTACCAAACAGTTCCAGTTTGGTTTCATCAGACCATAGGACATTCTCCCAAAACTCCTCTGGATCATCCAAATGCTCTCTAGCAAACTTCAGACGGGCCCGGACATGTACTGGCTTAAGCAGTGGGACACGTCTGGCACTGCAGGATCTGAGTCCATGGTGGCGTAGTGTGTTACTTATGGTAGGCCTTGTTACATTGGTCCCAGCTCTCTGCAGTTCATTCACTAGGTCCCCCCCGCGTGGTTCTGGGATTTTTGCTCACCGTTCTTGTGATCATTCTGACCCCACAGGGTGGGATTTTGCGTGGAGCCCCAGATCGAGGGAGATTATCAGTGGTCTTGAATGTCTTCCATTTTCTAATTATTGCTCCCACTGTTGATTTCTTCACTCCAAGCTGGTTGGCTATTGCAGATTCAGTCTTCCCAGCCTGGTGCAGGGCTACAATTTTGTTTCTGGTGTCCTTTGACAGCTCTTTGGTCTTCACTATAGTGGAGTTTGGAGTCAGACTGTTTGAGGGTGTGCACAGGTGTCTTTTTATACTGATAAAAAGTTTAAACAGGTGCCATTACTACAGGTAATGAGTGGAGGAAAGAGGAGACTCTTAAAGAAGAAGTTTCAGGTCTGTGAGAGCCAGAAATCTTGATTGTTTGTTTCTGACCAAATACTTATTTTCCACCATAATATGCAAATAAAATGATAAAAAAACAGACAATGTGATTTTCTGGATTTTTTTTTCTCAGTTTGTCTCCCATAGTTGAGGTCTACCTATGATGTAAATTACAGACGCCTCTCATCTTTTTAAGTGGTGGAACTTGCACTATTGCTGACTGACTAAATACTTTTTTGCCCCACTGTATATATATATACCGTTAGGTCCATATATATTTGGACAGAGACATTTTTCTAATTTTAGACATTACCATTTACCACAATGAATTTTAAACAAAACGATTCAGATGCAGTTGAAGTTCAGACTTTCAGCTTTCATTTGATGGTATCCACAATAAAATTGGATGAAGGGTTTAGGAGTTTCAGCTCCTTAACATGTGCCACCCTGTTTTTAAAGGGACCAAAAATAATTGGACATTAAATAATTTTAAATAAAATGTTCATTTTTAGTACTTGGTTGAAAACCCTTTGTTGGCAATGACTGCCTGAAGTCTTGAACTCATGGACACCAGACACTGTTTCCTCCTTTTTGATGCTCTGCCAGGCCTTCACTGCGGTGGTTTTCAGTTGCTGTTTGTGGGCCTTTCTGTCTGAAGTTTAGTCTTTAACAAGTGAAATGCATGCTCAATTGGGTTGAGATCAGGTGACTGACTTGGCCATTCAAGAATATTCCACTTCTTTGCTTTAATAAACTCCTGGGTTGCTTTGGCATTATATATTGGGTCATTGTCCATCTCTAATATGAAACGATGACCAATCAGTTTGGCTGCATTTGGCTGAATGTGAGCACACATTATGTCTCTGAATACCTCAGAATTCATTCGGCTGCTTCTGTCCTGTGTCACATCATCAGTAAACACTAGTGGCCCAGTGCCACTGGCAGCCATGCATGCCCCAGCCATCACACTGCCTCCACCGTGTTTTACAGATGATGTAGTATGCTTTGGATCATGAGCTGTACCACGCCTTCGCCATACTTTTCTCTTTCCATCATTCTGGTAGAGGTTGATCTTGGTTTCATCTGTCCAAAGAATGCTCTTCCTGAACTGTGCTGGCTTTTTTAGATGTTTTTTAGCAAAGTCCAGTCTAGCCTTTTTATTCTTGATGCTTATGAGTGGCTTGCACCGTGCAGTGAACCCTCTGTACTTACTTTCAGGCAGTCTTCTTTTTATGGTAGATTTGGATATTGATACGCCGACCTCCTGGAGAGTGTTGGTCACTTGGTTGGCTGTTGTGAAGGGGTTTCTCTTCACCATGGAGATTATTCTGTGATCATCCACCACTGTTGTCTTCTGTGGGTGCCCAGGTCTTTTTGCATTGATGAGTTCACCAGTGCTCTTTCTTTCTCAGGATGTACCAAACTGTAGATTTTGCCACTCCTAATATTGTAGCAATTTCTCAGATGGGTTTTTTCTGTTTTCGCAGCTTAAAGGGAGGGTGCCGTGATTTTAGTTTTTGTATTAATAATTATTGATTATATAATCAATTATTTTTAATACAAAAGTAAATGTACCTCTTTCATACTTTTTTATTTATTCACTTTTACTTCTACCACTGGAGGCCGCCATTTTCATTAGTGTGGGTGTGAGTGTCTGGGCACGACACTTGCACACCTCACATACGGCAGCCATGTACATAGGAGCCAACGGTCGGGCTCCGACCCCATCTCCTCCTGCCTCTCAGCTGTGACTTGGCCACGCCCACTGAGCTGCTACGTCACAGCTGTGAGAGGAGATCGCGGCCATTTTGTTTATTTCCCTCTGCCATCGCACACACAGCTCAGTGCGTGCGATGGCAGAAGCTGCTGCTGGGAGAAGCTGCTGCCGAGGGTCCAGGGTAAGTATCTGCAGCGAGGAGCTGTGATTGCAGCCTGTACTTAGTATTACAGTACAGGCTGCAATCACTGCCGACCTGTTCAGAGCAGAGCAGGGAGATCGTGGCACTGCTCTGCCCTGAACATGACTCAGCACTTCCTGGGAGAGGATGGAAGGTAAGTACAGGGTTTTTATTTTCTTATGCATCTACCACTTCTACCAGCCCCTATATACCACTGCTAGCTGCCCCTATATACCACTGCTGCCTGCCTCTATATACCACCTACCACTGCTACCAGCCCCTATATACCACCTACCACTGCTACCTGCCCCTATATACCACTGCTAGCTGCCTCTATATACCACTGCTAGCTGCCTCTATATACCACTGATAGCTGCCTCTATATACCACTGCTAGCTGCCCCTATATACCACTGCTGCCTGCCTCTATATACCACCTACCACTGCTACCAGCCCCTATATACCACCTACCACTGCTACCTGCCCATATATACCACTGCTAGCTGCCTCTATATACCACTGCTAGCTGCCTCTATATACCACTGCTAGCTGCCTCTATATACCACTGCTAGCTGCCTCTATATACCACTGCTAGCTGCCTCTATATACCACTGCTAGCTGCCCCTATATACCACTGCTAGCTGCCTCTATATACCACTGCTAGCTGCCTCTATATACCACTGCTAGCTGCCTCTATATACCACTGCTAGCTGCCTCTATATACCACTGCTAGCTGCCTCTATATACCACTGCTAGCTGCCTCTATATACCACTGCTAGCTGCCTCTATATACCACTGCTAGCTGCCTCTATATACCCCTGCTACATGCCTCTATATACCCTTGCTAGCTGCCTCTATATACCACTGCTAGCTGCCTCTATATACCACTGCTAGCTGCCTGCCTCTGTATACCACTGCTGCCTGCCTCTGTATACCACTATCTGCCTCTATATACACCTACCACTGCTACCTCTGTCCTGTGTAGCTAATCTAGTCCTGGGTAACTAATCCTGTCCCGTGTACTGTGTCCTCAGCAGTCAGTATCACACAGGACAGGATTAGATACACGGCTCAGCAGTTGGTATCACACAGGACAGGATTAGATACACGGCTCAGCAGTCGGTATCACACAGGACAGGATTAGATACATGGCTCAGCAGTTGGTAACACACAGGACAGGATTAGATACACGGCTCAGCAGTCGGTATCACACAGGACAGTATTAGATACACGGCTCAGCAGTCGGTATCACACAGAACAGGATTAGATACACGGCTCAGCAGTTGGTATCACACAGGACAGGATTAGATACACGGATCAGCTGTCAGTATCTAATCCTCTCCTATGCACTCTCCCCCCTGCGTGTCTTTTCCCATTGTGGTTTATTATTTTTGTTGTGGGAGATGTGGGAGTCGAGGATTATGCGTTCGGTATGGTAAAAGATCAATAAAGGACTTTATTCTGGCCAAGTATTTACAATACAACTATAGGATTAGTAATGGATGGGTGCCTTATAGACGCCTCTCCATTACTAAGCCGTGGGCTTGATGTCACCGGACAATATGAAGGTGACATTAACCCCAAAAATATGAACCCCACTTGCTACCGCTACAGGGCAAGTGGAAATTGCCAGGCAAAGTGCCAGAAGAGGCACATGTAAAAGGCGGCTGAGAGCTGATGTTTTTAGCCTGGGGGGGACAATATCCATGGCCCCTTCCTAGGCTATTAATGTCAGCCCGCAGCTGTCTGCATAGTATTTGATGGTTATTAATTATAGGGGGCCCCACGTCTTTTTTTGGGGGGTGTCCCCCATTTTAATAGCCAGTAAAGGCTAAGTATACAGTTGCGAGCGTGTGAGTGTGAGCACACCCTCCCACCCATAGACCAGTACACTGCTCTCCTGAAATACTCTGTGCTCCTGTCACCCTGCTCCTTCCACCATACGTCTCTGTGACCTCCCTAGAGCAGCACAATACCATATGGATCACGTATAATGCCGCTATATATATTTATCACATAATACTCCTGTAAAGACCACACATTATGCCGAGATATTATAATATATATAATATCACACATTATGCCGCCAAGTATTGTGTGATCTATGTGACGGTATTATATGTGATCTATATGGCGGTATTATGTTTGATCAGTGTTGTGGAATGATGTAAAAACTATATGACGGTGGTATATGAGAACTATATTGTGGGATTATGTGTGATCTATGTGGCAGTACTAGGTGAGAATTATATGGCGGTATTATGTGTGATCTATATGGTGGTATGTGAGAACTGTATGACAGTATTGTGTGATCTATTTGATACTATTGTGTGATCTATATGACGGTATGTGACAACTGTATGACAGTATTGTGTGATCTATTTGATAGTATTGTGTGTGATGTATATGGCGGTATTATGTGTGATCTATATGGCGGTATTATGTGAGAACACTATGGCAGTATTATCTTCAGAAAGCGGACCCATTCTATGGTGGTTCTGGCTGAGCACCTGCACGCGGGTCTGGGGTAATAGAGGGGGCAGCATGACCTCCAGTTAGGTGCAGTCAGGGCTGGTGATGCAGCTGAAGAGAGGGGTCTCATGTTTATCGTTACTATATGGCTACGTTTCCTTCCCAGCGTCACCCCATACTTCGCCTGTCGTCTCACTTTCACACATCGCCAGGACAGGATAGAGAAGACAGGATGTAAGGAGGTGAATGGGGTCTTTGCATGCAATGTCTGGATCAGAACAGGCCATCAATCCGCAGAAATGTTTCCTGGATTTCTGTAGAGCAGACGGCCCATCCATGTGTATAAAAGACAGCGCTCTATGTACAATCCCTGGCTGCTCCGTGCACTGAACATGGTGCACCCCCATAGACCAGCACACTGCTCTCCTGAAATACTCTGTGCTGCTGTCACCCTGCTCCCTCCACCACATATCTCCCAGAATCCTTGCTGCTTGCCATCCTCGGTGACTGTCTACTTGTCAGTATAAGGCTGCCGTCGCACGTTCAGTATTTGGTCAGTATTTTACCTCAGTATTTGTAAGCCAAAACCAGGAGTGGGTGATAAATGCAGAAGTGGTGCATATGTTTCTATTATACTTTTCCTCTAATTGCTCCTCTCCTGGTTTTGGCTTACAAGTACTGAGGTAAAATACTGACCAAATACTGTTAGTGTGACGGCAGCCTTACTCTGCAGTCACCAACAAAATGGCTGCTCACTGGGTTCCTGAATATCATCCTCTCTTATCCCTTAGCAAACACCCAGAAGGGGAGGAGAGGAGTGACATCACACATGTCAGCAGACTCTGCCCATAATTACTGCAGTGCAGTAATGTGAGCTAGTTGTACACTAGGTTTTTCTGAAATTTCAGCAGCTGCTCCCCCTAGTGTTTAAAAGTGGAAATTCCAAAACTTTTCAAATTATTTTTCATATTTTACTAAATTATAAACAAATGATAATATTTTTTAAGAAAATGTAAACATTAATTCTTTACATTTTTACAATTGCTGTAAAAAAAATTTTTTTGATGGCACCTTCCCTTTAAGGATTGCTTGTTTCACCTGCATGGAGAGCTCCTTTGACCGCATGTTTACTTCACAGCAAAACTTTTCAAATGCAAGCACCACACCTCAAATCAACTCCAGGCCTTTTATCTGCTTAATTGAGAATGGCATAACGAAGGGATTGCCCGCACCTGTCCATGAAAGAGCCTTGGAGTCAATTGTCCAATTACTTTTGATCCCTTTAAAAACAGGGTGGCACATGTTAAGGAGCTGAAACTTCTAAACCCTTCATCCAATTTTAATGTGGATACCCTCAAATGAAAGCTGAAAGTCTGAACTTCAACTCCATCTGAATTGTTTTGTTTAAAATTCATTGTGGTAATGTGGTATATATGCACACACCGCAGTGTCACCTATATAAGGTATATACGCATCAGTAGCAGTGTCACATATATAAGATATAGACTGCTATACATATATTATATAGGTGATATAGTGATTATATACAGCAGTATCACCTATATAATTGGTATATATAGCAATCTATACACATTATATAGGTGCAACTGCTTTATATACATAAAAAAAAAATAATCTTGGGACTCACCCAGGTCCCTGAGATGGGCGGAGGTCGGGAGGATGAAGAGCTGAGGTGGGTCGGGTCTTTTCCAGCGTCGGCGGTGAAGAAGAGAGGATCCCAAGCATTGGTGAGGAGAGCAGTCTTCTCTGACGCTGGTACGTTAGTAGTTCCAATTCTCCTTGTTTGTTGCCCATGCTTTGTGTATTTGCATAGAAACATTTTAGTTTGTGACTGGTTTCTCTTTCTCCAATATTTTAATTATTTAGATTATTTTTGTCTTTGTTCTTCCTTTCTACTTCTAATACGTCTAATAGCAGAGTTCTCAATAGTATTTGAGTATAGTGCAGTGTGGAGTTCAAGCATGTGATGACATTACACAACAGTCGGTGAGTTGGCACTTGCATGCACAGCTGCAGCACTGCAAGAGCGGCAGCAGCTGTAACTGATTTGCATAAATGGGCATTGACACGGCGTAGCTTGATCAAAAGCTCTTGAAAATCTGGGTATATTTTCAGAAATCGCTGAACTACTAAGTTGAGCATGGTATATACACTATGTTCCAAATTATTATGCAAATGACATTTTTCTCTGATTGTCCTAAATGGTTGGTGCAAATGACAGTCAGTCTAATAAAAGTCATCACCCGATAGAGTACACATCAAATTTTATTGAAGAAACCTCCCAATGATAACAGTACAATCTCTAAAATGAATAAAAACTATAAAAACTCAAAATGCACTGTTTCAAATTATTAGGCACAGTAGAATTTCTAAACATTTGATATGTTTTACAGAACTGAAAATGCTCATTTGAAGAATTTGCAGTATTAGGAGGTCACATTCACTGAACAAAAAAGCTATTTAACTCCAAAACATCCTAACAGGCCAAGTTACATGTTAACATAGGAGCCCTTCTTTGATATCATCCTCACAATTCTTGCATCCATTGAACTTGTGAGTTTATGGAGAGTTTCTGCTTGTATTTCTTTGCATGAAGTCAGAATAGCCTCCCAGAGCTGCTGTTTTGATGTGAACGGCCTCCCACCCTCATAGATCTTTTGCTTGATGATAATCCAAAGGTTCTCTATAGGGTTGAGGTCAGGGGAAGATGGTGGCCACACCATAAGTTTATTTCCTTTTATGCCCATAGCAGCCAATGACTCAGATGTATTCTTTGCAGCATGACAACATGAGATAGTGCATTGTCATGCATGAAGATGCTTCTGCTCCTGAAGGCACGTTTCTGCTTTTTATACCATGGAAGAAAGTTGTCAGTCAGAAACTCTATACACTTTGCAGAGGTCATTTTCACACCTTCAGGAACCTTAAAGGGCCCTACCAGCTGTTCTGGACCAAAACATGACTCCTCAACCTCCTTGCTGATGTCGCAGCCTTGTTGGGACATAGTGGCCATCCACCAATCATCCACTACTCCATCCATCTGGACCATCCAGGGTTGCTCGACACTCATCAGTAAACAAGACTGCTTGAAAAATAGTCTTCATGTATGTCTGGGCCCACTGCAACTATTTCTGCTTGTGATCACTGTTTAGGGGTGGCCGAATAGTAGGTTTATGCACCAAAGCAAGCCTTTGAAGGATCCTACACCTTGAGGTTTGAGGGACTCCAGAGGCACCTGCAACTTCAAATAACTTTTTGCTGCTTTGTAATGGTATTTTGGCAGCTGCTCTCTTAATTCAATGAATTTGTCTGGCAGAAACCTTCCTCAATATGCCTTTATCTGCATGAACTCTGTTTCAGTCATAAATCTCTTCATAGTATGATGATCACTCCTAAGTTTTCGTGAAATATCTAATGTTTTCAAACCTTGTCCAAGTCATTGCACTATTTAACGCTTTTCAGCAGCAGAGAGATCCTTTTTATTTCCCATATTGCTTGAAACCTGTGGCCTGCTTAATAATGTGGAACATAATTTTTTAGTTTTCCTTTAATTAGAATCACCTGGAAAACTAATTATCACATGTATTTAAGATTGATTTCAGTGATCCATTGAGCCCTGAGACCCAATACCATCCATGAGTTTATTTGAAAAACAAAACGATTAAATCTTTATGACACTTAAATCCAATTTGCATAATAATTTGGAACACAGTGTATGTGCGCTTGCCAAGCTTCACAGTACCACCATCACCAGTTTACGCCCATTATCACACACGATTATGCCTAGCTGGAGGTTAGCCAGGGTGTGACTCGCCCCCAGTCTCCACAATATTAACCCAGTGTGCCATCAGGAAATGTAGTGTCCCTGGCCAAAAGTGCTTGCCCACATGTCGGTCAAGTGGACAATTCCAGTAAGTGAGTTGCTAAGGGTAAGAGTGATGTTCCTGGACACATGCTGGTAGAAGGCAGGGACACCACACCAACAGAAAAAGTGGCTGCTAAGTACCGAGTAACGAGAAAGCGTTGCTGCCATTAGTCGACAGAAATCCTCATTGTCAACATGCCGAAAAGACAACATTTCTTTGTTAATCACCCTGTAAATTTGTCCATTTTGACTTTGGGTCTGTGGGTGATTTGCTGTAAACTTTCTTTTTCGTTCCAAGGCCTGGTGTAAGGACAGCTGAATGCTGTGTTGGGACAAGGATTTGGAAGTGCCTGATGATGATGCCTCAGAATATGCAAGGACAGGTTCAGGGTGAGAGGCATCTGTGCCAGTGTCATGGACACGGGATTGGGAAGCACCTATCACAGAAGAAGAGGAAGTGGTGTCACCTGCTGGCACCAATCGTGGACACAGGCGTGCGGCCCCCCGACTCGGGTGCTTAGATGACATGTGCCTGATCAGGCTGATGGTGGTTACGTTCCTAGTGTTTAGGTCCCTAATGATCTTGGCATGGCACAGGTTAAAAATTGCCATTTTGTTTGTTTCTTTAAAAGTCCCAGACTGGGGGAAACCTAACACTTTAACCAAAAAAATTCAGGATTATTGGTGCACTGCGGAACAGTTGCCCGCCTTCTCACTCTGGTCATCCCAGTGCCTCTTCATGTCTGATTTGCTCCTGCTGATCTCTCCCCCTCAGTGTTGCTGGCCTTGCTCTGCATGTCAGCTTCTTAGGTTGAGTCAGTGACTTTGTCAATCACCACCTCGTCTTCCACCAGCTCACCCTGGTCCTCCTGATTTTGTGACTTAACAACAAGACTTAGCAGCAACTGTGTCTTATTATCAACTTCCTCCTTATCCCAAATTTTCAGTTCCCCACTATCAAGTTCTTGTGGGCATGGCTACTCTAAGTTTTGTACATCACTAAACAGCATGTTCTCCTGTCCCTCTTGCAGAATGCAGGTTGAGAGGTCACAATCAAGAATTGATATTATAAAGAGATCCTTGGAGATTCCTGGTGTGGGATAACTAATCTCCTGGGATTCAATATGGTGGGAGGAAGGAAAATTAGGGTGAGGATTAAGTGATCCAGACTTTAGGATGGTGAGACTGGACTGCGTCGAAGACTGGGTGGTGCTGCCAAGCCTACTGGAAGCATTATCTGCTGTCCAACCAACCACCTGTTTGTACAGCTCTGGCTTCAGATGTTTTGTACTGTGCCTTCCTGCAAAGTGGGACAGGAACCTATGTGTCATGGATGGGAGTGTTTCTTGTGCTGCAGCAAAAGGCATAGTTGCACCTGCCCCACGTCCTCAGTATCTGCATGCACCATCATCAGCGCTTCCACTTCCCCATCCTTTAATGCACGCCTTACGCATTTTGTATTTACTAAGTCTCTTGAAACCAAGTTTATTTTTAATAAAAGAAAAAAATTGGTCACCTGCAGCAATCAAAGCGTTTTTTTTTAGATTTTACTCCACCGTAATTTAATAGAAAGAATGCAAAAGTATATGGATAATAATCAAGTTCAATCCAGAAAAATGCTTTTTCTTGGTTTTATAGATCACAGAAATGTACCCAGACCACATAATACTGTATGGCTGAAAAATGTAACCCTACAAAAAGGCGTGTACTACAAATATAAAAAAAACTGACTGGCACTTCCAAAGAGAAGAAGACAACTATGAACAAGTGCAAGCTAAGAGATCCACTGTATATAACTAACAAATTAAAATGGCACTCTGAAAGCCGTAGCATGTAGACATTGAATATTTGAAGTTGGAACTGCATTACTGCTGCAGAAAACATGGTAAAAAAAATTAAGTTACTTAGTGCACAAATTGGCCAATTTGTGTGAGCCCAAACTCCAGGCGAAAAGGCATACCCCTTTGTTGGGACCTCAAACCTAACATGATGCCTCTTTCGGATCAAGCTTTATTTAAAAATGCGTTAGGCTGATGAAATGTGTGCACTGCAAATATTAAAAAAAAACCTGACTGGCACTTTCAAACAGAAAAAGATAAGTGTGAAAAATCCATCTAAGCTTTATGTAGAAACAAGAAATATTTTTTATCTGCATGAGTCATGATTAGAACTACAATTTTACATCACTGCAAAGTCCCTGGCAGCCCAGCTTCACTCCTCTGCAACTCCTACCCCAGTAGCTTTGTTCCTCCTCCCTGTCAGCGACTTTGCAGTGAAATAGAATTGTAGTTCTAATGATGACTGTTCCATGGAAAATAGACTTCCTGTTTCTATATAGAGCTTAGAAGTATTCAATTAGTCTGTTTTTATTCACATGATGTCATAGACCTAATGACAAAGAGAATAATTAAATGAGTAGAAAAGCAAAATAAAAAATTGTAAGAAGACCGTGCCCTATAATATGATCATTGCATTACATTAAGATAAAACAAACTTTGGCAGGAGTGCTTCTTTAAAGTAAAATTTAGCTCAGAACAAGAGGCTGATTATGTCACAGTAATATTATAGGGGTAGTAAAATGAGAAGAGGGTGACTAAATGTATGAGTGACAGAGAACAATTATCATTAATGCAATTAAATAGTTGTTTAGCTGGTTAGTGGTTACCTTGGAAACAGCCACAGAAGAGCTGCCTGGACATGCCCAGCAGAAAGCGAGACACTCATGTATAAAGTTAACTTCTGATGCAACACTTTACCTGCTAAGCAAGGAAAAACGTCAGGTGTACTTTGTCCATAAGGAAGTACTACAGATTGACAAACTCTGTCTGAAGTGCCTGAAGAATTTGATGCTACTTTACTTGATTCAAGTAATATTTCCAGGCCACTGTAAATACCTGCAAAGAGGTCCAGTATATAAATATATTAATATGTATTCCTCTATTTCTACTCTCATGAAATTTATGCCACATCTGTGGTGTAAGGCCCTCATTTGTTTAAATGTGAACACCCCTGGTTGGGTGTCCATCTGCTGGATTGGGCGTAGTGGAAGACCTGTTGGTCCCTATTATACTATTCTTACTGTGATGAAATTTATGCCACTTCGGTGGTGTCTGCCAATCATTTTTGGAAATGTGAACACTACTGGTTGGGTGTCCATCTGCTGGATTGGATGTAGTGGAAGACCTGTTGGTCTCCAATATACTATTTCTACTGTGGTGAAATTGATACCACTTTGGTATTGTCTGCCAATAATTTTTGGAAATATGAACACTCCTGGTTGAGTCTCCTTCATGCGTGACCATCAGGTCTCCACTTCCTTGGACACAACTACCTGTGTCACTATCCTTAAATTTTTCTGACAATGATAGTCTACAAAACTGATATTTGTGCCACCTGAGTGTGGCTCAGCATGAAAGCAGGTAGAGGTGTTGCATGTGGTAACAGGGCTCCCAGCAAAGGAGGCCTACACCGATCCCTCACCCACCTTGTCTTGCTGTGAGTTCAATTGAAAGCTGTTAATGCTGTCCCAGACCCTGATAGCCTGGCTGTTTGCTGCAGTTCCATGCTACAATTTGTACTATGGGTGAATTGAGACCACTTTCCTGGTGTCTGTGATGTGTTTTGGCAGCATATGGGCCATTATAAGGTGTTGTGCATGCGCTTGTTTTTGCCTCCCATTGACATGAATGGCATTCAGTTATGTTCGGCGAATATTCGACTAATTAATCTACGAATATTGCAAATTCGGCAATTGTAATCCAAACCGAACATTGAAATATTCGCTCATCTCTATATCTCTGACACACCCATGACAGAACCAGAGGGCAGAGCAGAGTGTGAATTACAAGAGAAGTGTGTGTAGCACTGATGTACCTGCATGATACCTCCCCTGGCAGGAACTCTGACTCACTCTCCACCACAGCCCTGCACTCCCTCCTCCTGATGCTGCTGCCTGGGGTCTGCGCATAGCTGCAGATCCCTGGGTACTGTGCTTAGGGTGCGTGCAGTCCCACCCTCTTAACGGGACAGTGTGCAGCATCCTAAAGTGTCCCCAGCCAATGACTCAGAGACACTTATTATTTAAGTTACCTTCACCTGATGGGAGGTGCCTATGCAACATTGGTAGTCTATCAGCCATGCCTACCTGTACCTTCCTACCTGTGTGTCTGTCATGCCAGTCACAATACCAGCTGTACCAACCAGTACTTGCCAAGTCTACCATTCCTGGCAGTTCCTGCCTCCTGTCCCTTGGAGGCCAGCTTCCATCCACCTGTGTTCAGTCCTGAAGTTGCACCTGGCTCCATCTTCCTTGTCCCTCTTCAGATCATGGTATCATCAGCTGCCATGCACCCGAAGTTGAACTTGGTGAGCCACCTAGTCATGCCCTTCCTGGGTCTCCATGGATCACGGCAGAGTGGTTCCACCAACCAGTCCATTACAGTTTGCACGGGCCATTGAATCCATAAACTCTCAGGCTTCCTCCATCTCTGACTTTTACCTGGAGGTTTCCAGCCAGAAAGACCAACAGGACAAGATCCTATCCTACCTGCAGAGACTAAACAACTGTCTTGACATGTTGATAACTACGGCCGCATCCACATCTACCCAACCTGCAACAATGTTGGATGTGCCTCAACAGACTACATACCTGACTTCAGACCCAGTCTGTCTGCTCCTCCACGCTATGGTGGTGATCCTACTCTATCTTGGATGTTCATTAATCAGTGCGCGCAAAACTTTGAACTTTTGGCATATCAGTTCATCTCAGATTGAGCCAAGGTGGCCTTCATTATGTCTCACCTCACTGTCAAGGCTTTGGCATGGCTTAACCCCTTATTGGAGAGAGGGGCTCCTCTAGTGTCAAACCTTTAGTCCTTTCTAGTGGCCTTCCTTAAGGTCTTCAATGCACCTATCCTTCCATTTTGTCAGCCATACAGGTTTACAAGGTTTGTTAACATTTCCGTGAGCTCTAAAACTGAGAAAAAGCTTTTAAACAATTTGTAGGCTTCCACTTCTCAGCCACACAGTATTACACGGTCTGGGAACATTTACATAATCTTTAAAACTGAAAAGGATGTAAAAACTTTACAGGCTTCCGTTTGTCAGCCATACAGTGGTACGTCATCTTTAAACATTTCTGTCATCTCTAAAACTGATAAAAAGATTTTAAAAAATTTGTAGGCTACCATTTGTCAGCCATACAGTGTTGCATGGTTTGGGAACATTTCTGCTATCCCTAAAACTAGAAAAAAGCTTTTAAAAAATTTTGTAGGCTTCCATTTCTTAGCCATACAGTGCTACTTGGTCTGTAAATATTTTTGTGATCTCTAAAACTGAGAAAAAGCTTTTACAAATTTTGTAGGCTTCCATTTCTCAGCTATGCATTTTTACATGGTATATGAAGATTTCTGTGATCTGTAAAACTGAGAAAAAGGTTTTAAAAATCTTGTAGGCTTCCATGTCTCAGCCATACAGTGTTAAGTGGTTTCGGAACATTTCTGTGATCTCTAAAACTGAAAAAAAGCTTTTAAAAATGTTGCAGGCTTCCATTCTCAGCCATAGAGAGTTACGTGGTCTGTGAACATTTTTGTGATCTCTACAACTGAGAAAAAGCCTTTAAATATTTTGTAGGCTTCCATTTTCCAGCCATACATTAACACAAGGTATGTGATCATTTCTGTGAGCTCTAAAACTGAAAAAAGCTTTTACAAATTTTGCAGACTTCTATTTCTTAGCCAGTGTTACATGGTCTGTGAAAATTTCTATAATCTCTAAAACTGAAAAAAGCTTTTAAAAGTTTTGCAGACTTCTATTTCTCAGCCAGACAGTGTTACATGATCTGTGAACATTTCTATGATCACTAAAACTGAAAAAAGCTTTTTACAATGTTGTAGGCTTCCATTTCTAAGCCATACAGTGTTACATGATCTGTGAACATTTACCGCATATACTCGAGTATAAGCCGAGATTTTCAGCCCACTTTTTTTGGCTGAAAGTAACCCTCTCGGCTTATACTCGAGTCATACCCAGAGGTCCGCAGGGGAGGGGGAGCGGAGCTGTGTATTAATACTCACCTGCTCCTGGCGTGGTCCCTGCACGTCGCTGGTTCTCTGGGCGCTGACAGCTTCTTCATGTAGTGAGCGGTCACATGGTACCACTCATTACAGTAATGAATATGGACCTGACTCCACTCCCATAGGGGTGGAACTGCATATTCATTACTGTAATGAGCGGTACCATGTGACTGCTCACTACAGGAAGAAGCTGCCGGCGCCGGGGAACAGACATGCAGGGACCGCGCCAGGAGCAGGTGAGTATAACTCAGTGCGCCATATTCACCTGCTCCCCATTCCACCGTCGGCGCCGCTGCGTCTTCCGCGTCCTCTGCAGTGACACTCAGGTCAGAGGGCGTGATGATGCGATTAGTGCGCGCTGCCCTCTGCTGGAAAGTCAGTGCAGAGGACGGGGAAGACACAGCGGCGGTCGGCGGTGGAACGGGGGAGCAGGTGAATATAGCAAGTGCCGGGGGCCTGAGAGGTGAGTATGTGATTTTTTATTTTTTTTAATTGCAGCAACAGCATATGGGGCAAATGTCTGTATGAAGCATCTTATGGGGCCATGTGCAGCATTATATGGGGCAAATATCTTTATGGAGCATCTTATGGGGCTTTGTGCAGCATTATATGGGGCAAATATCCACTCACACAGATTGTTTTGAGGTTTTGGGATAGATCCTATGTGAAATTACGCCTGACCTCCCGATTGAGCAGACTGAGTCCCCTTTTTGACAATCCGGCCTTTCCCCCAGCAATGAATAGATCTACATATCTGTGTTGGTCATGACTTGACGGGGTGGGACTGGGTCAGGTGAAGGATAAGCGTGCGGGGATTGCGAGGTCCTGGTCTTACGACACCGCTGTCCTGGCTGGAGTTTCTGCAATTGCGGAGCTTTCTTTCCAGTGTGCCGATGGGGGCGCTGACGCCATTTGAGTCCCTGATGCTCCCTACCGAGGGTCCTTCCCATGTGGTTTCGGTGCTCTATGGCCTGGTCTTGAATTCACTTCCCCCTACTATGCTTGGATTTATGGAGGCTTTGGAGAGGGACATGGGGATCACCTTTTCTGAGGCAGATAGTCTGAAACTCTTCACTCTTGCACATAGATAACGATGTCCAGTCAGGCGCAGGAGAGGAATTATAAATTGCTGACACGCTGGTATAGGTGTCCCACCCTTCTCCACAGGATTAACCCGGAGATCTCGAACGCCTGCTGGAGATGTGGCTCCAACACGGGCTCTATGCTTCATGTTTGGTGGTCCTGTGGTCCCCTGCAACCCTTCTGGAACTCAGTTTTCGATGCCTTTCACTTGATAACTGGGGTCTGCCACGAGCCCTCCCCCCAAATGGCCCTACTGTCCCTGATACCTAGTTCGATAGCTTCCGTTAAAAAGGGGATCTTGAGATTTTGCCTAATAGCTGCCAGGGCAGTTAATCCCCAACATTGGAGGTCCACGGAGGAATGGATAGCTGAAATGGATAGATTACATCGTCTGGAATTGCTGTTGGCGGGTGATGGTGATGCTGCATATGACCAGGGATGCACCTGGTTTCTCTGGCAATCCTTCAAGGAGAGCACAGGGTTTCTGACTTGGCTGCGTACATACTCAATACGTGGGCGTGTACATTGCTGGGTCTCCCTTAACCCCCCCTCCTCTCTCCCTCCTTACTCCCCTTCTTCCCCATTCCCCCCTCCCCCCCTTTTTCTCTTTTTCCTTTTTTTTCTTCTCTCTTTTTCTCTTTCTTTCCTTTTCTCCTATCTCTACAATTGCTTTTCTTACAGGTTCTGTATTCTGTATATAAGGTCCATGTCCCGAGGTGATTCTCAAGATGAGAAGCATGTACCCTTTATGCCAGAGACCTTGTTCAACTACACTTGTGCTGTGTTCTTAGAGGCCTAATGTTTAGCTCTGGACATTGTAATGATTCTTTTTATTGTTTTTCCTGTTTAAAAATTTCAATAAATATATTTACTGAAAAAATGATATGGGGCAAATATCTGTATGGGGCCATGTGCAGCATTATATGGGGCAAATATCTCTATGGAGCATCTTATGGGGCCATGTGCAGCATTATATGGGGCAAATATCTGTATGGAGCATCTTATGGGGCCATAATCCACATTTGTGGAGCATTATACGGGGCAAATGTGTCTATGGAGCATCTTATGGGGTCATAATTAACATTTGTGCAGCATTATACGGGGCATATTTTAATATGTAGCATCTTATGGAGCCCATCATAAACTGTATGGAGCATTATATGGGGCATATTTTGTATGGAGCATCTTATGGGGCCATCATGAACTGTATGGAGCACTATATGGGGCTCCTGATTCAATATGGATATTCAAAAACACTTAAACTACTGATGTCTCAATTAATTTTACTTTTATTGGAATCTACTTTTATTTTTGAAATTTACCAGAAGCTGCTGCATTTTCCACCCTAGGCTTATATTCGAGTCATTAAGTTTTCCCAGTTTTTTGTGGCAAGATTAGGGGGTCGGCTTATACTCGGGTCGGCTTATACTTGAGTATATACGGTATGTGCTCTCCAAAACTTAAAAAGCTTTTAAACATTTTATATCCTTCCATTTTTCAGCCATAGAGTGTTACGTTGTCTGTAAACATTTTTGTGATCTCTAAAACAGAGTAAAAGCTTTTAAAAATGTTGTAGGCTTCTATTTTCCAGCCATACAGTGATAAATGGTATGTGAACATTTCTGAGATCTCTAAAACTGGAAAAAGCTTTTAACATTTTTTGTAGGCTTCCATTCCTCAGCAAGGCAGTTATGTGGTCTGCACAAAATTCTGCGATCTCTAAAAGTGAAAAAAGCTTTTTACATTTTTGTAAGCTTCACTTGTCAGCCATAGAGTGTTACATGAAAGCTTACAAAATACTAATGAGTTAAATGCCCCAATATGACATGATCAATATGTATTTATTCAAATAACTAGCTCAATAAACTAGGCAAACACTATTATAATCAATATGTCAAAATTCTTCATTTGTTACAAAATAGTACAAACATGTAAAATACATATAAAAAGTTACCCTAGATGAGTGAATATGGTGACAACAATGCACAGGAATACTGAGCAGTATCAAGTTTTAAAATGGCATGCCCAAACGGATACACTATAAGGCGAAACACCATCATGTCTCCAAAGCAGATCCATAGCTATTTCCCTATGGCTAGTGTAAAGGGAGATAAGTCCAGGGGGCCTGATCCTCACATGACTATATGGCTTGTGCGACAAGTGAACCCAAAGAAATCATAGGTACTGTAAATAAAGTGCCGTGAACAGTGCTGCCGATAAGGTGCTTACCCATGTGGGGGGCTCAGTACATTCCTGTGTAGCTTTGACGAGCATTTCGCGTGGTGGGCTTCCTCGGGGGGCCGTGTCACATAGTCTGTAAACATTTCTGTGATCCCTAAAACTGGAAAAAGCTTTTAAAAATGTTGAAGGCTTCCATTTCTAAGCCATACAGTGTTACTTATTCTGTGAACATTTATGTGATCTCCAAAACGGAAAAAGAAGCTTTGAAAAAGGTTGCAGGCTTCAATTTCTCAGCTATACAGTGATACATGGTATGTGAACATTTCTGAGATCTCTAAAACTGGAAAAAGCTTTTAACATTTTTTGTAGGCTTCGATTTCTCAACAAGGCAGTTATGTGGTCTGTACAAAATTCTGCTACCTCTAAAATTGAAAAAAGCTTTTAAAATTTTTGTTAGCTTCACTTGTCAGCCATAGAGTGTTACATGAAAGCCTACAAAAGACTAATGAGTTAAATGCCAAAATATGACATGATCAGTATGTATTTATTCAAATAGCTAGCTCAATAAACTAGGCAAACACAATTATACACAATATGTCAAAATTCTTTAGTTGTTACAAAATCGTATAAACATGTAAAATACATATAAAAAGTTACCCTAGATGAGTGAATATGGTAAAAACAATGCACAGGAATACTGAGCAGTAGGGTTGAGCAACTGTTACTTTTTTGGGATCAAGTCGGGTTTCGCGAAACCTGACTTTGTGAAAAGTCAGGTCGGGTGAAATCGGCCGATTATTGCGAAAAGTCGGGGGCCGACCGAAGCACGAAACCCAATGCAAGTCAATGGGGAATCAAAGTCAGCAGAGAGTGGAGTACAGGAAAACACCTACAGTGCCCATTTTAATGCCAAAAACATCAATTCTTATTACTGAAGCTTGTCAATCTTAATTTACTTTATAATAATAGTTACGCATTGAAAACAGGGGGTCATTTGGCTAAAGTTGTGGGGGGTATGGCTGGCTCAAGTTTTTCATTGGCCCAGGAAACGCGGACTATGTCACGGCGGCGGAGCAGGGAGAGGTAAGTATTTAAACTTTGCAAGTGCTGTGATCCTGAGCAAGCAGTGGGCCCACTCGTTCGCACTGGCACTGGCACAGGGCCCCTCAAAGTATGGCAGTGTGTTTGACGGTGGTGGCGCCTCCCACCGGCAGAGACACTTTTGCGTACTATGAGGGGCCCTGTGCCAGTGATGTCGCCAACGAGTATACCCCCCACCTGATGAAAGAACCTGCACTTTCATCTGCACCGTCCTCTTTGTCCCCGTGTAAGGTGGTATAGTATGCGGGAAGGGGAACCTGACTTTCAGCAGGGTCAGATTCTGGCTGTGTAGAGTGCAAGGGGAATGTAGTGGTCTGGGTCAATGTACCAGCGGACTCATCTAGCAGTGGCTGGGCAATGGGCAGGATGAGGAGGAAACACAGATCTAAGCCCAAATAATAAAGTGGACTAAATGCAGTTCAAAATTGGTAACAGGGCTAACCAGGCAGCATTGATTTGTTCAGTGGAGGACAACTGTAATGAGAGGCTGACACAGTGAGTAGGCCCATATAAGTAAGTAGGCTAAATGCAGTTCAAAACTGGTAAAAGGGCTAAACAGGCGGCATAGCTTTGATCAGTGGAGGACAACTGTAATAGGAGGCCGACACAGTTAGTAGGCCCAAATAAGTAGGCTAAATGCAGTTCAAAATTGGTAAAAGGGCTAAACAGGCGGCATAGCTTTGTTCAGTGGAGGACAACTGTAATAGGAGGCCAACACAGTTAGTAGGCCCAAGTAAGGAGGCTAAATGCAGTTCAAAACTAGTAAAAGGACTAAACAGGTGGAATAGCTTTGTTCAGTGGAGGACAACTGTAATGGCAGGCAGACACAGTTAGTAGGCCCAAATAAGTAGGCTAAATGCAGTTCAAAACTGGTAAAAGGACTAAACAGGCGGCATAGCTTTGTTCAGTGGAGGACAACTGTAATGGGAGGCAGACACAGTTAGTAGGCCCAAATAAGTAGGCTAAATGCAGTTCAAAACTGGTAAAAGGACTAAACAGGCGGCATAGCTTTGTTCAGTGGAGGACAACTGTAATAGGAGGCAGTCCTATATAACAACAGTCGCACTCAATGAGGAGAGTTCTTCTGAATTTTGTTAGTCAAAAAACGTGGTTTCTTTATTGTGAACAAACACCAAAATAAAGGTATCACCGCAGTGTTTCAAGGTAACGTTTCGACCCACAGGGTCTTTCTCAAACCTTACTTTAAATAGTAGATACCGAGCAGAGGGCACATATCCCTGGAGAGATGCAGGAGTCCCGTTAGGGGCTGTAGCTAGAGAGTAACTGGCGTCTGCGGTGGTGGTGTAAGGAGGCTAAATGCAGTTCAAAACTGGTAAAAGGACTAAACAGGTGGAATAGCTTTGTTCAGTGGAGGACAACTGTAATGGGAGGTAGACACAGTTAGTAGGCCTAAATAAGTAAGTAGGCTAAATGCAGTTCAAAACAGGTAAAAGGACTAAACAGGCGGCATAGCTTTGTTCTGTGCAGGACAACTGTAATGGGAGGCAGACACAGTTAGTAGGCCCAAATAAGTAGGCTAAATGCAGTTCAAAACTGGTAAAAGGACTAAACAGGCGGCATAGCTTTTTTCAGTGGAGGACAACTGTAATGGGAGGTAGACACAGTTAGTAGGCCTAAATAAGTAAGTAGGCTAAATGCAGTTCAAAACAGGTAAAAGGACTAAACAGGCGGCATAGCTTTGTTCTGTGGAGGACAACTGTAATGGGAGGCAGACACAATTAGTACGCCCAAATAAGTAGGCGTAATGCAGTTCAAAATAGTTAAAAGGACTAAACAGGCGGCATAGCTGTGTTCAGTGGAGGACAACTGTAATGGGAGGTAGACTGTTATGGCTGGACCTGGTGGTTAGGAGCACCGGGAATGACCTGATAGTCAAAACTGCAAAATAGAGCGAGCTCTGGGAAGTTGGAGCTCTGCTGACCGCAGCCCTAATCTATTATCACACACACACTAGAATTAGCCGTGGATCGTACCTGACT
The DNA here is from genome assembly GCF_051348905.1 of Ranitomeya variabilis. Lineage (NCBI taxonomy): Eukaryota > Metazoa > Chordata > Amphibia > Anura > Dendrobatidae > Ranitomeya > Ranitomeya variabilis. The sequence goes on along the minus strand of NC_135239.1, from coordinate 114,581,549 downwards.
CTGCCTAGACGACTCTTCACAGCCTGAGAGGTAACTACCCCTAAAGAGAAATATAGCCTCACCTTGCCTCAGAGAAATTCCCCAAAGGAAAAGAGCAGATCCCACATATATTGACTGTGAGTTAAGAGGAAGGCACAAACATAGGAATGAGACAGGTTTCAGCAAAGGAGGCCCGACTTACTAAATAGACAGAAGATAGATAAAGGGATCTTTGCGGTCAGCACAAAAAACTACAAAAAGCCACGCAGAGAGACAATATCATGATAGCCAGCTGGACAAAACTTAGCAGGTACTCAGAAATATATTCAGCACACAAATGAACAACAAATGAGCTTAACAGGGACTTAGCTTCTGCTGAAGTAGACAGGTCATCAGGAGATCCAAGTGAGATCTGAACCAGTACAGATACATTGACAACTGGCATCAGGTAACGATCTGAGCAGAGTTAAATAGAGGAACCAGCCCAGTTTTAAATGATGCAGCTGAGGAAGCCACCTCCAGACCAGCAGCTCCACTTTCAGCCACCAGAGGGAACCCACGGACAGAACTCACAGAAATACCATTCCTGACCACAGGAGGGAGCTTGAGAACAGAGTTCACAACAGTACCCCCCCTTGAGGAGGGGTCACCGAACCCTCACCAGAACCCCCCGGCCGATTAGGACGAGCCAAATGAAAGGCACGAACCAAATCGGCAGCATGGACATCAGAGGCAAGAACCCAGGAATTATCTTCCTGACCATAGCCCTTCCATTTGACCAGATACTGAAGTTTCCGTCTCGAGATACGAGAATCTAAAATCTTCTCCACCACATACTCCAATTCTCCCTCGACCAACACCGGAGCAGGAGGGTCAACGGAAGGAACCATAGGCGCCACATATCTCTGCAACAACGACCTATGGAACACATTATGGATGGCAAAAGAAGCTGGAAGGTCCAAACGAAATGATACAGGATTGAGGATTTCAGAAATCTTATAAGGCCCAATAAAACGAGGCTTAAAGGGAGGGTGCCGTGATTTTAGTTTTTGTATTAATAATTATTGATTATACAATGAATTATTTTTAATACAAAAGTAAATGTACCTCTTTCATACTTTTTTATTTATTCACTTTTACATTCACCACTGGAGGCCGCCATTTTCATTAGTGTGGGTGTAAGTGTCTGGGAACGACACTTGCACACCTCACTTACGGCAGCCATGTACATAGGAGCCAACGGTCGGGCTCCGACTGCATCTCCTCCTGCCTCTCAGCTGTGACTTGGCCACGCTCACTGAGCTGCCACGTCACAGCTGTGAGAGGAGATCGCGGCCATTTTGTTTATTTCCCTCTGCCATCGCACACACAGCTCAGTGCGTGCGATGGCAGAAGCTGCTGCTGGGAGAAGCTGCTGCCGAGGGTCCAGGGTAAGTATCTGCAGCGAGGAGCTGTGATTGCAGCCTGTACTTAGTATTACATTACAGGCTGCAATCACTGCCGACCTGTTCAGAGCAGAGCAGGGAGATCGTCCCACTGCTCTGCCCTGAACATGACTCAGCACTTCCTGGTAGAGGAAAGAAGGTAAGTACAGGGTTTTTATTTTCTTATGCATCTACCACTGCTGCCAGCCCCTATATACCACCTAGCACTGCCTGCCTGCCTCTGTATACCCCTGCCTGCCTCTGTATATCACTGCCTGCCTGCCTGCCTCTGTATACCCCTGCCTGCCTCTGCATACCCTTGCCTGCCTCTGTATACCACTGCCTGCCTGCCTCTGTATACCACTACCTGCCTGCCTCTATATACCACTACCTGCCTCTGTATACCCCTGCCTGCCTCTGTATACTACTGCCTGCCTGCCTCTGTATACCACTGCCTGCCTCTGTATACCACTGCCTGCCTCTGTATACCACTGCCTGCCTCTGTATACCACTGCCTGCCTCTGTATACCACTGCCTGCCTGCCTCTGTATACCACTGTCTGCCTGCCTCTGTATACCACTGTCTGCCTGCCTCTGTATACCACTGTCTGCCTTCCTCTGTATACCACTGCCTGCCTCTGTATACCCCTGCCTGCCTCTGTATACCACTGCCTGCCTCTATACCCCTGCCTGCCTCTGTATACCACTGCCTGCCTGCCTCTGTATACCACTGCCTGCCTGCCTCTGTATACCACTGCCTGCCTGCCTCTGTATACCACTGCCTGCCTGCCTCTGTATACCACTGCCTGCCTGCCTCTGTATACCCCTGCCCTGCCTCTATATACCACTGCCTGCCTGCCTCTGTATACCACTGCCTGCCTGCCTCTGTATACCACTGTCTGCCTGCCTCTGTATACCACTGTCTGCCTGCCTCTGTATACCACTGCCTGCCTGCCTCTGTATACCACTGCCTGCCTCTGTATACCACTGTCTGCCTGCCTCTGTATACCACTGTCTGCCTGCCTCTGTATACCACTGTCGCCTGCCTCTGTATACCACTATCTGCCTCTATATACCACTGCTACCTGCCTCTATATACACCTACCACTGCTACCTCTGTCCTGTGTAGCTAATCTTGTCCTGGGTAGCTAATCCTGTCCCGTGTACTGTGTCCTCAGCAGTCAGTATCACACAGGACAGGATTAGATACACGGCTCAGCAGTCGGTATCACACAGGATAGGATTAGATACACGGCTCAGCAGTCGGTATCACACAGGATAGGATTAGATACACAGCTCAGCAGTCAGTATCACACAGGACAGGATTAGATACACAGCTCAGCAGTCGGTATCACACAGGACAGGATTAGATACACGGCTCAGCAGTCGGTATCACACAGGATAGGATTAGATACACGGCTCAGCAGTCAGTATCACACAGGATAGGATTAGATACACGGCTCAGCAGTCAGTATCACACAGGATAGGATTAGATACACAGCTCAGCAGTCAGTATCACACAGGACAGGATTAGATGCACAGCTCAGCAGTCGGTATCACACAGGACAGGATTAGATACACGGCTCAGCAGTCGGTATCACACAGGACAGGATTAGATACACGGCTCAGCAGTCGGTATCACACAGGACAGGATTAGATACACGGCTCAGCAGTCGGTATCACACAGGACAGGATTAGATACACGGCTCAGCAGTCGGTATCACACAGGACAGGATTAGATACACGGCTCAGCAGTCGGTATCACACAGGACAGGATTAGATACAAGGCTCAGCAGTCAGTATCTAATCCTCTCCTATGCACTCCTCTCCCCCCTGCGTGTCTTTCCCCATTGTGGTTTATTATTTTTGCTGTGGGAGATGAGGGAGTCGAGGATTACGCATTCGGTATGGTTTAAAAAAGATTAATAGAGGACTTTATTCTGGCCGAGTCTTTATTTACAATACAACTATAGGATTAGTAATGGATGGGTGCCTTATAGACGCCTCTCCATTACTAAGCCGTGGGCTTGATGTCACCGGACAATATGAATGTGACATTAACCCCACAAATATGAACCCCACTTGCTACCGCTACAGGGCAAGTGGAAATTGCCAGGCAAAGCGCCAGAAAAGTCGCGTGTAAAAGGCGGCTGAGAGCTGATGTTTTTAGCCTGGGGGGGGACAGTATCCATGGCCCCTTCCTAGGCTATTAATGTAAGCCCGCAGCTGTCTGCATAATATTTGATGGTTATTAATTATAGGGGGCCCCACGTCTTTTTTTTGGGGGGGTGTCCCCCATTTTAATAGCCAGTAAAGGCTATAAGTATACAGTTGGGAGCGTGTGAGTGTGAGCACACCCTCCCACCCATGGACCAGTACACTGCTCTCCTGAAATACTGTGCTCTTGTCACCCTGCTCCTTCCACCATACGTCTCTCACCTCCCTAGAGCAGCACAATACCATATGGATCACGTATAATGCCGCTATATATATATTTATCACATATTACTCCCATAAAGACCACACATTATGCCGGGATATTATAATATATATAATATCACACATTATGCCGCCAAGTATTGTGTGATCTATGTGACGGTATTATATGTGATCTATATGGCAATATTATGTTTGATCAGTGTTGTGGAATGATGTAAAAATTAAATGACGGTGGTATATGAGAACTATATTGTGGGATTATATGTGATCTATGTGGCAGTATTAGGTGAGAATTATATGGCGGTATTATGTGTGATCTATATGGTGGTATGTGAGAACTGTATGACAGTATTGTGTGATCTATTTGATAGTATTGTGTGTGTGATCTATATGGCGGTATTATGTGAGATCTATATGGCGGTATTATGTGAGAAAACTATGACCGTATTATCTTCAGAAAGTGGGCCCATTCTATGGTGGTTCTGGCTGAGCACCTGCACGCGGGTCTGGGGTAATAGAGGGGCAGCATGACCTCCAGTTAGGTGCAGTCAGGGCTGGTGAGGCAGCTGAAGAGAGGGGTCTCATTTTTATCGTTACTATATGGCTACATTTCCTTCCCAGCGTCACCCCGGACTGCGTCTGTTGTCTCACTTTCACACATCGCCAGGACAGGATGGAGAAGACAGGATCTGAGGAGGGGAATGGGGTCTTTGCATGCAGAGTCTGGATCAGAACAGGCCATGAATCCGCAGAAATGTTTCCTGGATTTCTGAGGAGACGGTCCATGCACGTGTATAAAAGACAGCGTTCTATGTACAATCCCTGGCTGCTCCGCGCACTGAACAGGGTGCCCCCCATAGACCAGCACACTGCTCTCCTGAAATACTCTGTGCTGCTGTCACCCTGCTCCCTCCACCACATATCTCCCAGAATCCTTGCTGCCTGCCATCCTCGGTGACTGTCTACTTGTCAGTATAAGGCTGCGGTCACACTAGCAGTATTTGGTCAGTATTTTACCTCAGTATTTGTAAGCCAAAACCAGGACTGGGTGATAAATACAGAAGTGGAGCATATGTTTCTATTATACTTTTCCTCTATTTGTTCCACTCCTGGTTTTGGCTTACACATACTGAGGTAAAATACTGACCAAATCCTGCTAGTGTGACGGCAGCCTTACTCTGCAGTCACCAACAAAATGGCTGCTCACTGGGTTCCTGAATTCTCTCATCCCTTAGCAAACACATAGAAGGGAAGGAGAGGAGTGACATCACACACGTTAGCAGACTCCGCCCATAATTACTGCAGTGCAGTAATGTGAGCTAGTTGTACACTAGGTTTTTCTGAAATTTCAGCAGCTGCTCCCCCTAGTGTTTAAAAGTGGAAATTCCAAAACTTTTCAAATTATTTTTCATATTTTACTAAATTATAAACAAATGAAAATATTTTTTAAGAAAATTTAAACATTAATTCTTTACATTTTTACAATTGCTGTAAAAAAATTTTTTTTGATGGCACCTTCCCTTTTAACTTAGGAGAAGAAACCTTCATAGGAACATAATGAGATGACAGCCAAACCAGATCCCCAACACGAAGTCGAGGACCAACACGGCGACGGCGGTTAGCGAAACGTTGAGCCTTCTCCTGTGACAATGTCAAATTGTCCACTACATGAGTCCAAATTTGCTGCAACCTGTCCACCACAGAATCCACACCAGGACAGTCCGAAGGCTCAACCTGCCCTGAAGAGAAACGATGATGGAAACCAGAATTACAATAAAAAGGTGAAACCAAAGTAGCCAAACTGGCCCGATTATTAAGGGCGAACTCAGCCAATGGCAAGAAGGTCACCCAATCATCCTGATCAGCAAAAACAAAGCATCTCAGATAGGTCTCCAAAGTCTGATTGGTTCGCTCAGTTTGGCCATTTGTCTGAGGATGGAAAGCAGAAGAAAAAGACAAATCAATGCCCATCTTAGCACAAAAGGACCGCCAAAACCTCGAAACAAACTGGGAACCTCTGTCCGACACAATGTTCTCCGGAATGCCATGCAAACGAACCACATGCTGGAAAAACAACGGAACGAAATCAGAGGATGAAGGCAACTTAGGCAAGGGTACCAAATGGACCATCTTAGAGAAGCGATCACAAACCACCCAGATGACCGACATCCTTTGAGAGACAGGGAGATCTGAAATAAAATCCATGGAAACATGCGTCCAGGGCCTCTTCGGGACCGGCAAGGGCAAAAGTAACCCACTGGCACGAGAACAGCAGGGCTTCGCCCGAGCACAAGTCCCACAGGACTGCACAAAAGCACGCACATCCCGGGACAAGGAAGGCCACCAAAAGGACCTAGCCACCAAATCTCTGGTACCAAAAATTCCAGGATGACCAGCCAACACCGAACAATGAACCTCCGAGATAACCCTACTAGTCCATCTATCAGGGACAAACAGTCTCTCTGCAGGACAGCGGTCAGGTCTATCCGCCTGAAACTCCTGCAGAACCCGCCGCAAATCAGGGAAGATGGCAGACAAAATCACCCCCTCTTTGAGAATACCAGCCGGCTCAGAAACTCCTGGAGAATCAGGCACAAAACTCCTTGAAAGGGCATCAGCCTTCACATTCTTAGAACCCGGAAGGTATGAAACCACGAAATCGAAACGGGAGAAAAACAGTGACCATCGAGCCTGTCTAGGGTTCAACCGCTTGGCAGACTCGAGATAAGTCAAATTCTTGTGATCCGTCAAGACCACCACGCGATGCTTGGCGCCCTCAAGCCAATGTCGCCACTCCTCGAATGCCCACTTCATGGCCAACAACTCCCGATTGCCAACATCATAATTACGCTCAAGCAGGCGAAAACTTTCTAGAAAAGAAAGCACATGGCTTCATCACAGAGCCATCAGAACTTCTCTGAGACAAAACAGCCCCTGCTCCAATCTCAGAAGCATCAACCTCGACCTGAAAAGGGATCGAAACATCTGGCTGACATAACACAGGAGCCGAAGAAAAACGACGCTTCAGCTCCTGAAACGCCTCAACGGCCGCAGAGGACCAATTCACCACATCCGCACCTTTCTTGGTCAAATCAGTCAGTGGTTTGACAACACTAGAAAAATTAGCGATGAAGCGACGGTAAAAATTCGCAAAGCCCAGGAATTTCTGAAGGCTCTTTACAGATGTAGGCTGAGTCCAATCATAAATGGCCTGGACTTTAACTGGATCCATCTCGATAGTAGAAGGGGAAAAAATGAAGCCCAAAAAGGAAACCTTCTGAACTCCAAAGAGACACTTAGATCCCTTCACAAACAAGGAATTAGCACGAAGGACCTGGAACACCATTCTGACCTGCTTCACATGGGACTCCCAATCATCCGAAAAGACCAAAATATCATCCAAATATACGATCATGAATCTATCCAGATACTTTCGGAAGATGTCATGCATAAAGGACTGGAATACAGATGGCGCATTAGAAAGCCCGAATGGCATCACCAGATACTCAAAATGGCCCTCGGGTGTATTAAATGCGGTTTTCCATTCATCGCCCCGCTTAATACGCACAAGATTATACGCTCCTTGGAGATCTATCTTGGTAAACCAACTAGCCCCCTTAATCCGAGCAAACAAATCAGACAATAGAGGCAAAGGGTACTGAAATTTGACCGTGATTTTATTAAGAAGGCGGTAATCTATACAAGGTCTCAGAGAACCATCCTTCTTGGCCACAAAAAAGAACCCTGCTCCCAACGGTGACGAAGACAGGCGAATATGCCCTTTCTCCAAGGACTCCTTTATATAGCTCCGCATAGCGGCGTGTTCTGGCACAGATAAATTGAAAAGTCGGCCTTTAGGAAACTTACTACCAGGAATCAAATTAATAGCACAATCACAATCCCTATGAGGAGGCAGGGCACTGGGCTTGGGCTCATCAAATACATCCTGGTAATCCGACAAAAACTCAGGTACTTCAGAAGGAGTGGAAGAAGAAATTGGCAACGATGGAACATCACCATGCGCCCCTTGACAACCCCAACTGGACACAGACATAGATTTCCAGTCCAATACTGGATTATGGACCTGTAGCCATGGCAAACCCAACACGACCACATCATGCAAATTATGCAACACCAAAAAGCGAATATCTTCCCGATGTGCAGGAGCCATGCACATGGTCAACTGGGTCCAGTACTGAGGCTTATTCTTGGCCAAAGGCGTAGCATCAATTCCCCTTAATGGAATAGGATGCTGCAAGGGCTCCAAGAAAAACCACAGCACCTGGCATACTCTAAGACCATCAAATTCAGGGCTGCGCCTGAATCCACAAACGCCATAACAGAGTAGGATGACAAAGAGCAAATCAAAGTAATGGACAAAAGAAATTTAGGCTGTATAGTACCAATGGTGACAGACCTAGCGGACCGCTTAGTGCGCTTAGGACAATCAGAGATAGCATGAGTGGAGTCACCACAGTAAAAACACAGCCCATTCTGACGTCTGTGCTCTTGCCGTTCAGTTCTGGTCAAAGTCCTATCACATTGCATAGGCTCAGGTCTCTGCTCAGAGGACACCGCCATATGGTGCACAACTTTCCGCTCCCGGAAACGCCGATCGATCTGAATAGCCAAGGACATTGATTCATTCAGACCAGCAGGCGTGGGGAACCCCACCATAACATCCTTAAGGCCCTCAGAAAGACCCTTTCTGAAAATCGCTGCCAGAGCACACTCATTCCATTGAGTAAGCACAGACCACTTTCTAAACTTCGGACAATACATTAACACTTTTTGGCCAGTTGTACTGTTATGGCTGGACCTGGTGGTTAGGAGCACCGGGAATGACCTGATAGTCAAAACTGCAAAATAGAGCGAGCTCTGGGAAGTTGGAGCTCTGCTGACCGCAGCCCTAATCTATTATCACACACACTAGAATTAGCTGTGGATCATACCTGACTCTGCCTAGACGACTCTTCACAGCCTGAGAGGTAACTACCCCTAAAGAGAAATATAGCCTCACCTTGCCTCAGAGAAATTCCCCAAAGGAAAGGAGCAGCCCCCCACATATATTGACTGTGAGTTAAGAGGAAGGCACAAACATAGGAATGAGACAGGTTTCAGCAAAGAGGCCCGACTTACTAAATAGACAGAAGATAGATAAAGGGATCTTTGCGGTCAGCACAAAAAACTACAAAAAGCCACGCAGAGTGAGCAAGAAACCCCCCGCGCCGACTCACGGCGCGGTAGGTGCCACTCTGCAACCCAGAGCTTCCAGCTAGCGAGACAATATCATGATAGCCAGCTGGACAAAACTTAGCAGGTACTCAGAAATATATTCAGCACACAAATGAACAACAAATGAGCTTAACAGGGACTTAGCTTCTGCTGAAGTAGACAGGTCATCAGGAGATCCAAGTGAGATCTGAACCAGTACAGATACATTGACAACTGGCATCAGGTAACGATCTGAGCAGAGTTAAATAGAGGAACCAGCCCAGTTTTAAACGATGCAGCTGAGGAAGCCACCTCCAGACCAGCAGCTCCACTTTCAGCCACCAGAGGGAACCCACGGACAGAACTCACAGAAATACCATTCCTGACCACAGGAGGGAGCTCGAGAACAGAGTTCACAACAGTAGACACAGTTAGTAGGCCTAAATAAGTAAGTAGGCTAAATGCAGTTCAAAACAGGTAAAAGGACTAAACAGGCGGCATAGCTTTGCTCAGTGGAGGACAACTGTATTGGGAGGCAGACACAGTTAGTAGGCCCAAATAAGTAGGCTAAATGCAGTTCAAAACTGGTAAAAGGACTAAACTGGCGGCATAGCTTTGTGCAGTGGAGGACAACTGTAATGGGAGGCAGACACAGTTAGTAGGCCCAAATAAGTAGGCTAAATGCAGATCAAAACTGGCAAAAGGACTAAACAGGCGGCATAGCTTTGTGCAGTGGAGGACAACGGTAATGGGAGGCAGACACATTTAGTAGGCCCAAATAAGTAGGCTAAATGCAGTTTAAAATTGGTAACAGGAGTAACTAGGCGGCATTGCTTGGTTCAGCGGAGGACAATTGTAAGGAGTGGCTGACACACTTAGTAGGCCCAAAAAAGTAAGTAAGGTAAATGCAGTTCAAAATTAGTAACAGGAATAACCAGGCGGCATTGCTTGGTTCAGCGGAGGACAATTGTAAGGAGTGGCTGACACAGTGAGTAGTCCCAAATAATTAAGTAGGCTAAAAGCAGTTCAAAAATGGTAACAGGACTAAACTGGCGGCGTTGCTTGGTTCAGCAGAGGACAATTGTAAGGAGTGGCTGACACAGTGAGTAGGCCCTAATAATAAAGTAGGCTAATTGTCTGCCAAAAAATTTTTCAGAAAGAACCAGGTGGCATAGCTAGGTACAGGGGTGGGCTCCTCTGCTCAGTAGCAGACAGTGGTAGTAGGCACAACGTTTTATCTGGTCTAAATGGAGGCCAGGGCCCCTGTATATTTTAACTATCATCTATCATTTCAACAAATTTGTATTGACAGTGCCATTGAAGGATTTAACAGCACAGACTACACAGTGGTGGAGCAGGGAGAGGTAAGTATTGCAAGTGGTAGAGCACTGTTCGAGCTGGGGGGAACACACTCTCGTGGGCTGCGGTACTGGCACAGGGCCCCTCATATTACGACGGTGTGTCTGACGTTGGTTGTGCACCACCACCGTCAGAGACACTTCATTGTACTACGAGGGACCCTGTGCCAGTGCCGTCGCCCAAGAGTGGGCACACCCACCTGTCCAGGCAAACGGCACTCGCACGTGTGCTTGCACCAGGTGGTAACCACGGCCCTGTGGGGGGAGTAAAAATGGCCTATGGTGGACATTCAGCAGCTGCAAATGGAGGAATTGGAGCAGTCAGTAAGAGGAGGCCAAAAGCAAGACATTTTTCAGGCAAGCTACGTGTCAGCAGGGGAAGGTGGGGCAAAATAATTGGAAATCCATGATTGGTTCATTTTAATGAAGGTTAGGTCATTGACATTTCGGGTAGCCAGACGTGTCCTTTTTTCGGTCAGTATTGAACCAGCCACACTGAAGACTCTTTCGGATAGCACACTAGCAGCAGGGCAAGCAAGCTCCCGTAATGCATATTCTGCCAATTCAGGCCAGGTGTCTATTTTAGATGCCCAGTAATCAAAGGGGAATGACCTGTGAGGGAGAACATCGATAAGGGCGGAAAAGTAGTTTGTAACCATACTGGACAAATGCTGTCTCCTGTCACTTTGAATCGATGCAGCAGTACCTGTCGTGTCAGCAGTCATTGTGAAATCACTCCACAACCTGGTCATAAAACCCCTCTGTCCAACGCCACTTCGGATTTGTGCACCTCTAACACCTCTGCCATGTTGCCCACTACGCCTTGTGTTAGAACCATCACCGCCTCTGTGTGCTGGGAATGCCTGAACCAAACGGTCTACAAGAGTTGCTTGTTTGGTAGCCAATATTTGCTCAAGGTTCTCATGTAGCATGATATTTTGTAATTTTCCTTTATATCATGGATCCAGGAGGCAGGCCAACCAGTAATCGTCATCGTTCATCGTTTTGATAATGCGGGGGTCCCTTTTTAGGATACGCAAGGCATACTCAGCCATGTGGGCCAATGTTCCAGGTGTCAATTCACTGCTTGTGCTGGGTTGAGGAGCACTTTCTTGCAAATCAACATCACTTGTGTCCTGCAAAAACCCTGTACCTGACCTTGCAACGCCACCAGTTTCTATTGCCCCTTGAGAAGCATCCTCCTCCCATAAATGTTCATCCCCATCATCCTCCTCCTCCACTTCGTCCGCCACCTCCAGGAGAGTTCCCTGAGCAGACAATGGCTGACTGTCATGAAGGCTTCCCTCCTCCTCGGCTGCAGACGCCTGCTCCTTAATGTGCGTCAAACTTTGCATCAGCAGACGCATTAGTGGGATGCTCATGCTTATGATGGCGTTGTCTGCACTTACCAGCCGTGTGCATTCCTCAAAATACTGAAGGACTTGACAGAGGTCTTGTAGCTTCGACCACTGCACGCCAGACAACTCCATGTCTGCCATCCAACTGCCTGCCCGTGTATGTGTATCCTCCCACAAATAGATTACAGCACGCCTCTGTTCGCACAGCCTCTGAAGCATGTGCAGTGTGGAGTTCCACCTTGTTGCAACGTCGATTATTAGGCGGTGCTGGGGAAGATTCAGCGATCGCTGATGGTTCAGCATATGGCTGGAGTGTACGGGCGACCAGCGGATGTGCAAGGAAAGTCTTCGCACCTTCAGGAGCAGGGCTGGTAACCCCGGATAATTTTTCAGGAAGCACTGCACCACCAGGTTCAAGGTGTGAGCCAGGCAAGGTATGTGTTTCAGTTGTGAAAGGGCTATGGCAGCCATAAAATTCCTTTCGTTATCACTGACTACCTTGCCTGCCTCAAGATGTACACTGCCCAGCCATGACTGAGTTTGTTGCTGCAAGTACTCGGCCAGTACTTCCGCGGTGTGTCTGTTGTCGCCCAAACACTTAATTTGCAACACAGCCTGCTGACGCTTACCACTAGCTGTTCGATAATGGGATACCTCGTGTGCAACACTGGCAGCTGCGGATGGAGTGGTCATGCGGCTGCACTCTGTGGATGAGCTTTGGCTTCTGGAGGAGGAGGGGGAGGTGGAGGAGGGGGAACACCTACAGCCAACTGTTTCCTAGACCGTTGGCTAGGCAGAACTGTCCCACTATGGCTGTCCCCTGTGGACCCTGCATCCACCACATTAACCCAGTGGGCCGTGATGGACACGTAACGTCCCTGGCCATGCCTACTGGTCCATGCATTTGTTGTGAGGTGCGCCTTTCCACTGACTGATTGCCTCAGTGCATGGACAATGCGGTCTTTGACATGCTGGTGGAGGGCTGGGATGGCTGTTCTCGCAAAGAAGTGCCGACTGGGTAGGTAATAGCATGGTACTGCGTAGGCCATCAGGTCTTTGAAAGCTTCGCTATCAACCAACCGGTAGGGCATCATCTCTAACGAGATTAGTCTAGCAATGAGGCAGTTCAAACCCTGTGTACACGGATGAGAGGATGAGTACTTTCTTGTCCTGACGAGAGTCTCTTGTAGGGTGAACTGGACTGCAGTCTGGCAACTTTTTTTAACCAAGATCCGAATGATCAGTGCAAAGTTATCTGTAAGAAATGCTCTAGGACCTTTAGCAGAGGGCAGAATGTCAAAAATTTAAATACAACGTGCATGCGTAGACATTTAACCAGCATTCACTTGCAAGCCTGGACTAACTACCAAACGTCCCGTAACGTAGGTGCACCCGCTCAGAATGAAGCTAGTCAGCAACGCTACATTGCTTCCGTCACTGTAAGCCCACCGTATAGGACACCACCTGCAGCAAATGTGGAGGTATCGTCACAGGGCCAAAGCAGTCAGGGAATCACCAGTTTGTTGGTAGGAAACACTGTATGTAGGCCAACAGCAAGAATGCTCTCACCAACCCTCTCTCAGTCTGCCATGTCCACCACCACCCCTGCTAGTTCCACCATATGCAGCTCTCCAGTCCAGCTCACCCTACAAGAGACTCTCATTAGGAAAAGGAAGTACTCATCCTCGTACACAGGGTTTGAACGCCCACATTGCTAGACTAATCTCGTTAGAGATGATGCCCTACCGGTTGGTTGAAAGCGTAGCTTTCAAAGCCCTGATGGCCTACGCAGTACCACGCTATGACCTACCCAGTCGACACTTCTTTGCGAGAAACGCCATCCCAGCCCTCCACCAGCATGTCAAAGACTGCATTGTCCATGCACTGAGGCAATCAGTCAGTAGAAAGGTGCACCTCACAACAGATGTGTGGACCAGTAGGCATGGCCAGGGACGTTACGTGTTCATCACGGCACACTGGGTTAATGTGGTGGATGCAGGGTCCAAAGGGGACTGCCATAGTGGGACAGTTCTGCCTAGCCCACGGTCTAGGAAACAGTTGGCTGTAGGCGTTCGCCATCCCTCCTCCTCCTTCTCCAGCAGAACCGAAAGCTCTTCCACAGAGCGCAGTCGCACGACCACTCCATCCGCAGCTGCCAGTGTTGCACACGAGGTGTCCCATTATGGAACAGCTAGTGGTAAGTGTCAGCAGGCTGTGTTGGAAAGGAAGTGTTTGGGCGACAACAGACACACCGCAGAGGTTCTGGCCGAGTTCTTGCAGCAAGAAACTCATTCATGGCTGGGCAGTGTACATCTTGAGGCAGGCAAGGTAGTCAGTGATAACGGAAGGAATTTTATGGCTGCCATAGCACTTTCAGAACTGAAACACATACCTTGCCTGCCTCACACCTTGAACCTGGTGGTGCAGTGCTTACTGAAAAGTTATCCAGGGTTACTAGCCCTGCTCCTGAAGGTGCGAAGACTTTGCTCGCACATCCGCCGTTTGCCAGTACACTCCAGCCGTATGCAGAACCATCAGCGATCGTTGAAGCTTCCCCAGCACTGCCTAATAATCGACGTTGCAACAAGTTGGAACTCCACACTGCACATGCTTCAGAGGCTGTGCGAACAGAGGTGTGCTGTAATGTATTTGTGGGAGGATACACATACACGGGCAGGCAGTTGGATGGCAGACATGGAGTTGTGAGGTGTGCAGTGGTCAAAGCTACAAGACCTCTGTCAAGTCCTTCAGTGTTTTGAGGAATGCACATGGCTGGTAAGTGCAGACGACGCCATCATAACCATGAGAATCCCACTAATGCGTCTGCTGATGCAAAGTTTGATGCACATTAAGGAGCAGGCATCTGCAGCCGAGGATGAGGGAAGCCTTGATGACAGTCAGCCATTGTCTGCTCAGGGAACTCTCCTGGATGAGGTGGCGGACGAAGAGGAGGAGGAGGACGATGATGGGGATGAATATTTATTGGAGGAGGAAGCTTCTCAGGGGGCAATAGAAACTGGTGGCGTTGCAAGGTCAGGTACAGGGTTTTTGCAGGACACAAGTGATGTTGATTTGCCAGAAAGTGCTCCTCAACCCAGCACAAGCAGTGATTTGACACCTGGAACATTGGCCCACATGGCTGATTATGCCTTGTGTGTTGTGTATCCTAAAAAGGGACCCCCGCATTATCAAAATGATGACCGATGATGATTACTGGTTGGCCTGCCTCCTGGATCCATGCTATAAAGGGAAATTGCAAAACATCATGCCACATGAGAACCTTGAGCAAATATTGGCTACCAAACAAGCAACTCTTGTAGACCGTTTGGTTCAGGCATTCCCAGCACACAGCAGCGGTGATGGTTCTCACACGAGCTGCAGTGGGCAACATGGCAGAGGTGTTAGAGGTGCACAAATCAGAACTGGCGTTGGACAGAGGGGTTTTATGACCAGGTTGTGGAGTGATTTCGCAATGACCGCAGACATGACAGGTACTGCTGCATCAATTCAAAGTGACAGGAGACAACATATGTCCAGTATGGTTACGAACTATTTTTCCTCCCTTATCGATGTTCTCCCTCACACGTCATTCCCCTTTGATTACTGGGCATCTAAAATAGACACCTGGCCTGAATTGGCAGAATATGCATTACAGGAGCTCGCTTGCCCAGCTGCTAGTGTGCTATCAGAAAGAGTCTTCAGTGCTGCAGGTTCAATACTGACCGAAAAAAAGACTCGTCTGGCTACCTGAAATGTTGATGATCTAACCTTCTTTAACCCCTTCACCCCCAAGGGTGGTTTGCACGTTAATGACCGGGCCAATTTTTACAATTCTGACCACTGTCCCTTTATGAGGCTATAACTCTGGAACGCTTTGACGGATCTTGGCGATTCTGACATTGTTTTCTCGTGACATATTGTACTTCATGTTAGTGGTAAAATTTATTCGATATAACTTGCGTTTATTTGTGAAAAAAATGGAAATTTGGCGAAAATTATGAAAATTTTGCAATTTTCCAACTTTGAATTTTTATGCCCTTAAATCACAGACATATGTCACGCAAAATACTTAATAAGTAACATTTCCCACATGTCTACTTTACATCAGTACAATTTTGGAACCAAAATTTTTTTTTGTGACGGAGTTATAAGGGTTAAAAGTTGACCAGCAATTTCTCATTTTTACAACACCATTTTTTTTTAGGGACCACATCTCATTTGAAGTCATTTTGAGGGGTCTATATGATAGAAAATACCCAAGTGTGACACCATTCTAAAAACTGCACCCCTCAAGGTGCTCAAAACCACATTCAAGAAGTTTATTAACCCTTCAGGTGTTTCACAGGAATTTTTGGAATGTTTAAATAAAAATGAACATTTAACTTTTTTTCACACAAAATTTATTTCAGCTCCAATTTGTTTTATTTTACCAAGGGTAACAGGAGAAAATGGACCCCCAAAGTTGTTGTATAATTTGTCCTGAGTACGCTGATACCCCATATGTGGGTGTAAACCATTGTTTGGGCGCATGGCAGAGCTTGGAAGGGAAGGAGCGCCATTTGACTTTTCAATGCAAAATTGACTGGAATTGAGATGGGACGCCATGTTGCGTTTGAAGAGCCCCTGATGTGCCTAAACATTGAAACTCCCTACAAGTGACACCATTTTGGAAAGTAGACCCCCTAAGGAACTTATCTAGATGTGTGGTGAGCACTTTGACCCACCAAGTGCTTCACAGAAGTTTATAATGCAGAGCCGTAAAAATAAAAAATCATATTTTTTCACAAAAATGATCTTTTCGCCCCCAATTTTTTATTTTCCCAAGGGTAAGAGAAGAAATTGGACCCCAAAAAATGTTGTGCAATTTGTCCTGAGTACGCTGATACCCCATATGTGGGGGTAAACCATTGTTTGGGCGCATGGCAGAGCTTGGAAGGGAAGGAGCGCCATTTGACTTTTCAATGCAAAATTGACTGGAATTGAGATGGGACGCCATGTTGCGTTTGGAGAGCCCCTGATGTGCCTAAACATTGAAACTCCCTACAAGTGACACCATTTTGGAAAGTAGACCCCCTAAGGAACTTATCTAGATGTGTGGTGAGCACTTTGACCCACCAAGTGCTTCACAGAAGTTTATAATGCAGAGCCGTAAAAATAAAAAATCATATTTTTTCACAAAAATGATCTTTTCGCCCCCAATTTTTTATTTTCCCAAGGGTAAGAGAAGAAATTGGACCGCAAAAAATGTTGTGCAATTTGTCCTGAGTACGCTGATACCCCATATGTGGGTGTAAACCATTGTTTGGGCGCATGGCAGAGCTTGGAAGGGAAGGAGCGCCATTTGACTTTTCAATGCAAAATTGACTGGAATTGAGATGGGACGCCATGTTGCGTTTGGAGAGCCCCTGATGTGCCTAAACATTGAAACTCCCTACAAGTGACACCATTTTGGAAAGTAGACCCCCTAAGGAACTTATCTAGATGTGTGGTGAGCACTTTGACCCACCAAGTGCTTCACAGAAGTTTATAATGCAGAGCCGTAAAAATAAAAAATCATATTTTTTCACAAAAATGATCTTTTCGCCCCCAATTTTTTATTTTCCCAAGGGTAAGAGAAGAAATTGGACCGCAAAAAATGTTGTGCAATTTGTCCTGAGTACGCTGATACCCCATATGTGGGTGTAAACCATTGTTTGGGCGCATGGCAGAGCTTGGAAGGGAAGGAGCGCCATTTGACTTTTCAATGCAAAATTGACTGGAATTGAGATGGGACGCCATGTTGCGTTTGGAGAGCCCCTGATGTGCCTAAACATTGAAACTCCCTACAAGTGACACCATTTTGGAAAGTAGACCCCCTAAGGAACTTATCTAGATGTGTGGTGAGCACTTTGACCCACCAAGTGCTTCACAGAAGTTTATAATGCAGAGCCGTAAAAATAAAAAATCATATTTTTTCACACAAATGATCTTTTCGCCCCCAATTTTTTATTTTCCCAAGGGTAAGAGAAGAAATTGGACCCCAAAAAATGTTGTGCAATTTGTCCTGAGTACGCTGATACCCCATATGTGGGTGTAAACCATTGTTTTGGCGCATGGCAGAGCTTGGAAGGGAAGGAGCGCCATTTGACTTTTCAATGCAAAATTGACTGGAATTGAGATGGGACGCCATGTTGCGTTTGGAGAGCCCCTGATGTGCCTAAACATTGAAACTCCCTACAAGTGACACCATTTTGGAAAGTAGACCCCCTAAGGAACTTATCTAGATGTGTTTTGAGAGCTTTGAACCCCCAAGTGTTTCACTACAGATTATAACGCAGAGCCGTGAAAATAATTTTTTTTTTTTTTCTCAAAAATGATTTTTTAGCCCCCAGCTTTGTATTTTTACAAGGGTAACAGAATAAATTGGACCCCAAAATTTGTTTTCCAATTTGTCCTGAGTACGCTGATACCCCATATGTGGGGGGGAACCACTGTTTGGGCGCATGACAGAGCTCGGAAGGGAAGGAGCGCCATTTGGAATGCAGACTTAAATGGATTGGTCAGCAGCCGTCACGTTGCATTTGCAGAGCCCCTGATGTACCCAAACAGTACAAACCCCCCACAAGTGACCCCATATTGGAAACTAGACCTCCCAAGGAACTTATCTAGATGTGTTTTGAGAACTTTGAACCCCCAAGTGTTTCACTAAAGTTTATAGCGCAAATCCGTGAAAATAAAAATTCTTTTTTTTTTTCACAAAAATGATTTTTTAGCCCCCAGTTTTGTATTTTCACAAGGGTAACAGGATAAATTGGACCCCAAAAGTTGTTGTCCAATTTGTCCTGAGTACGCTGATACCCCATATGTGGGGGGGAACCACTGTTTGGGTGCATGACAGAGCTCGGAAGGGAAGGAGCACCATTTGGAATGCAGCCTTAAATGGATTGGTCTGCAGGCGTCACGTTGCATTTGCAGAGCCCCTGATGTACCCAAACAGTACAAACCCCCCACAAGTGACCCCATATTGGAAACTAGACCTCCCAAGGAACTTATCTAGATGTGTTGTGAGAACTTTGAACCCCCAAGTGTTTCACTACAGTTTATAACGCAGAGCCGTGAAAATAAAACATCTTTTTTTCCCCACAAAAATGATTTTTAGCCCCCCAAATTTTTATTTTCCTAAGGATAACAAGAGAGCTTGGACCCCAGAAGTTGTTGTTCAATTTGTCCCGAGTACGCTGATAACACATATGTTGGGGTAAACCCCTTTTTGGGCGCACGGGAGAGCTCGGAAGGGAAGGAGCACTGTTTTACTTTTTCAACGCAGAATTGGCTGGAATTGAGATTGGACGCCATGTCGCGCTTGGAGAGCCCCTGATGTGCCTGGACAGTGGAAACTCCCCAATTCTACCTGAAACCCTAACCCAAACACACCCCTAACCCTAATCCCAACGGTAACCCTAACCACACCCCTAGCCCTGACACACCCATAATTCTAATCCCAACCCTAATCCAAACGTAAATGTAATCCAAACCCTAACCCTAACTTTAGCCCCAACCTTAACTTTAGCCCCAACCCTAACTTTAGCCCCAACCCTAACTTTACCTCCAACCCTAGCCCTAACCCTAACCCTACCCCTACCCCTAACCCTAAACGTGACCGAAATACGTGGCACTGAAATACGTGGCACTGAAATACGTGGCACTGAAATACGTGGCACTGAAATACGTGGCACTGAAATACGTGGCACTTAAATACGTGGCACTTAAATACGTGGCACTGAAATATGTGATACGTGGCACTTAAATACGTGGCACTGAAACACGTGGCACTGAAACACGTGGCACTGAAATATGTGATACGTGGCACTGAAATACGTGGCACTGAAATACGTGGCACTGAAATACGTGGCACTGAAATATGTGATACGTGGCACTTAAATACGTGGCACTGAAATACGTGGCACTGAAATACGTGGCACTGAAATACGTGGCACTGAAACACGTGGCACTGAAATACGTGATACATGGCACTGAAATACGTGGCACTGAAATACGTGGCACTGAAATACGTGGCACTGAAATACGTGGCACTGAAACACGTGCAACTGAAATACGTGGTACTAAAATATGTGGCACTGAAATACGTGATACGTGGCACTGAAATACGTGGCACTGAAATACGTGGCACTGAAACACGTGGCACTGAAATATGTGATACGTTGCCCTGAAATACATGGCACTGAAATACATGGCACTGAAATACGTGGCACTGAAATACGTGGCACTGAAATACGTGGCACTGAAATACGTGGCACTGAAATACGTGGCACTGAAATACGTGGCACTATGACTGTCAGAAAATGTTCATTAAACGGTTAGGGGTGAGGTTAGGGGTAGAGTTAGGGTTAGGGTTTGGATCCCTTTATCACAATGATGGTGGTGGGTGGCTTTTCAGTGTGTTTTCTGTTTTTTTTCGATAAAAATGCATGTGTTTTTAACGCAAACAAACGCATGTGCTTAAAAACGCAAGAAAATACTGCAGGTTGTATTTCTGAAAATTAACGCATGCAGAAAAAAACCGCATGCGTTTGAAAACGCGACCAAACGTGTACAAAAAAAACGCATGCGTTTTCAATGTTAAATATAGGGAAAAAACGCATGCGTTTTTTTGTGCAAAAAACGCTGCAGACAAAAACGCAAGTGTGAAACCAGCGACGCTTTTTATAGCAAAAAAGTTTTTGCGTCTCCACATTTTGAGAGCTATAATTTTTCCACATTTTGCTCCACAGAGTCATGTGAGGTCTTGTTTTTTGCGGGACGAGTTGACGTTTTTATTGGTAACATTTTCGGACACGTGACCGTTTTTGATCGCTTTTTATTCCGATTTTTGTGAGGCAGAATGACCAAAAACCAGCAATTCCTGAATTTCTTTTGGGGGAGGCGTTTATACCGTTCCGCGTTTGGTAAAATTGATAAAGCAGTTTTATTCTTTGGGTCAGTACGATTACAGCGATATCTCATTTATATCATTTTTTTATGTTTTGGCGCTTTTATACGATAAAAACTATTTTATAGAAAAAATAATTATTTTGGTATCGCTTTATTCTCAGGACTATAACTTTTTTATTTTTTTGCTGATGATGCTGTGTGGCGGCTTGTTTTTTGCAGGACAAGATGACGTTTTCAGTGGTACCATGGTTATTTATATATGTCTTTTTGATCGCGTGTTATTCCACTTTTTGTTCGGCGGTATGATAATAAAGCGTTGTTTTTTGCCTCGTTTTTTTTTTTCTTTTCTTACGGTGTTTACTGAAGGGGTTAACTAGTGGGCCAGTTTTATAGGTTGGGTCGTTACGGACGCGGCGATACTAAATATGTGTACTTTTATTGTTTTTTTTTTTTATTTAGATAAAGAAATGTATTTATGGGAATAATATATATATTTTTTTTTTCATTATTTTGGAATATTTTTTTTAATTTTTTTTTACACATTTGGAAATTTTTTTTTTTACTTTTTTACTTTGCCCCAGGGGGGGACAATACAGATCGGTGATCTGTCAGTTTGCATAGCACTCTGACAGATCACCGATCTGCGAGAGGTGCAGGCTGCTTCACAGTGCCTGCTCTGAGCAGGCGTCTGTGAAGCCACCTCCCTCCCTGCAGGACCCGGATCCGCGGCCATCTTGGATCCGGGTCTGGAGCAGGCAGGGAGGGAGGTAAGACCCTCGCAGCAACGCGATCACATCGCGTTGCTGCGGGGGGCTCAGGGAAGCCCGCAGGGAGCCCCCTCCCTGCGCGATGCTTCCCTGCACCGCCGGCACATCGCGATCATGTTTGATCGCGGTGTGCCGGGGGTTAATGTGCCGGGGGCGGTCCGTGACCGCTCCTGGCACATAGTGCCGGATGTCAGCTGCAATATGCAGCCGACACCCGGCCGCGATCGGCCGCGCTCCCCCCGTGAGCGCGGCCGATCGGCTATGACGTACTATCCCGTCGGCGGTCATGGGGGCCCACCCCACCTCGACGGGATAGTACGTCGGATGTCAGGAAGGGGTTAAAATGAACCAATTATGGATTTCTAATTATTTTGCCCTACCTTCCCCTGCTGACACGTAGCTTTCCTGTAAAAAGATCTTGCTTTTGGCCTCCTCTTACTGACTGCTCCAATTCCTCCATTTGCAGCTGCTGAATGTCCACCATAGGCCATTTTTACACCTCCCTAAATGGGCTGACTCCCCCCACGGGGCCGTGGTCACCACTTGGCGCAAGCTCCCGTGCAAGTGCCGTTTGCCTGGACAGGTGGATGTGCCCACTTTTGGCCAACGGCACTGGCACAGGGTCCCTCATAGTACAATGAAGTGTCTCTGGCGGTGGTGGTGCACACCCAACGTCAGACACAACATTGTAATATGAGGGGCCCTGGGCCAATACCGCCGCCCACGAGAGAGTGTCCCCCCCAGCTCAAACAGTGCTCTACCACTTGCAAAACTTACCTCTCACTGCTCCACCACTGTTTAGTCTGTGCTGTTAAATTCTTCAATGGCACTGCCAATACAAATTTGTTGAAAATGATAGATGATAGTAAAAATATACAGGGGCCCTGCCCTCCATTTAGACCAGTTACTACTGTGCGCGAACTACCACTGTCTGCTACTCAGCAGAGGAACCCACCCCTGTACCTAGCTTTGCCACCTGTTTATTTAGGAAAAAAATTTTTGCAGACATTTAGCCCACTTTACTATTTTGGCCAACTTACTGTTTCAGCCACTTCTTCCAGTTGTTCTCAACCGAACAAAGCAGTACCGCCAGTTTACTCCTGTTACCAGTGTAGAACTGCATTGAGCCTACTTTTTTATTTTAGGCCTAGTAAGTCAGTCAGCACCACTCCTTGCAATTGTCCTCCGCTGACCAAATCAATGCTGCCTGTGTACCCCTGTAACCTATTTTAAAATGCATTGAACCTACTTTTTTATTTTAGGCCTAGTAAGTCTGCACCACTCCTTGCAATCGTCCGCCGCTGACCAAGCCAATGCTGCCTGTGTACCCCTGTAACCTATTTTAAACTGCATTGAGCCTACTTTTTTATTTTAGGCCTAGTAAGTCTGCACCACTCCTTGCAATCATCCGCCGCTGACCAAACCAATGCTGCCTGTGTACCCCTGTAACCTATTTTAAACTGCATTGAGCCTACTTTTTTTATTTTAGTCCTACCACCTGTATCTGTCAGCGCCACTCAATACAGCTGTCCTCCACTGAACAAAGCTGAGCTTCAATCTTCAGGCTTTCGGCCTATAGGAAATTTTAAACTGCATTTGGCCTACTAGTTTGGTTGGGCCCTAGTAACGGTGTCTGCCGCTCCTTGGTGTTCTCCTCCACTGAAAAAAGCAGGGGCTTCAATCTTCAGGCTTTCAGCCTGTATTTAGAATATGAAACTGCATTTGGCATACTAGTTTGGTTGGGCCTACTAACGGTGTCTGCCGCTCCTTGGTATTGTCCTCCACTGATTAAAGCTGAGCTTCAATCTTCAGGCTTTTGGCCTACATTTTTAATATGAAAATGCATTTGGCCTACTAGTTTGGTTGGGCCCTAGTAATGGTGTCTGCCGCTCCTTGCTTGTCTCCTCCACTGAACAAAGCTGAGCTTCAATCTTCAAGCTTTCGGCCTATAGGAAATTTTAAACTGCATTTGGCCTACTTGTTTGGTTGGGCCCTAGTAACGGAGCTTCAATCTTCAGGCTTTCGCCCTACATTTTGAATATGAAAATGCATTTGGCCTACTAGTTTGGTTGGGCCCTAGTAACGGTGTCTGCCAATCCGTGCTTTTCTCCTCCACTGAACAAAGCTGAGCTTCAATCTTCAGGCTTTTGGCCTACATTTTGAATATGAAAATGCATTTGGCCTACTAGTTTGGTTGGGCCCTAGTAACGGTGTCTGCCGCTCCTTGCTTTTCTCCTCCACTGAACAAAGCTGAGCTGTAATCTTCAGGCTTTCGGCCTACATTTTGAATATGAAAATGCATTTGCCTACTAGTTTGGTTGGGCCCTAGTAACGGTGTCTGATGTTCCTTGCTTTTCTCCTCCACTGAACAAAGCTGAGCTTCAATCTTCAGGCTTTCGGCCTATAGGAAATTTTTAACTGCATTTGGCCTACTTGTTTGGTTGGGCCCTAGTAACGGTGTCTGCCGCTCCATGCTTGTCTCCTCCACTGAATATAGCTGAGCTTCAATTTTCAGGCTTTCGGCCTTCATCAGATATTAAACTGCATTTGGCCTACTTGTTTGGTTGGGCCCTAGTAACAGTGTCTGCCGCTCCTTGCTTGTCTCCTCCACTGAACAAAGCTGAGCTTCAATCTTCAGGCTTTCCGCCTATAGGAAATTTTAAACTGTATTTTGCCTACTTGTTTGGTTGGGCCCTAGTAACGGTGTCTGCCGCTCCTTGCTTGTCTCCTCCACTGAAAATAGCTGAGCTTCAATTTTCAGGCTTTCGGCCTACATCAGATATTAAACTGCATTTGGCCTACTGTCATGATTCCCCAATGGCATGGGAACATCAGAAACACAAAATAACAGACTAGCCCTCGGGTGATGGAAACTCAAGCTGACCGTGACCTAAATCTACCACACAACTAACAGTAGCCAGGAAGCATTCCTACGGCTGCCTAGATGCCATGCGCCAGCCGGAGAACTAACTACGCCTGGAAGAGGAAGGAACACATCTGGCTTACCTCTAGTGAAATTCCCCAAAGATGATAGTAGCCCCCACATATATTAACGGTGAGTTCAGAGGAAAAGACATACACTGTATGAAGGTAGATTTAGCAAAGCGAGGTCCACTTACTAGATAGAGGAAGGATACAAAAGAGGACTTCACGGTCAGCTGAAAAACCCTTTCAAAAACCCATCCTGAAATTACTTTAAGACTCCTGTGTCAACTCATGACACAGGAGTGGCAATTTCAGTCCACAAGAGCTTCCAGTAACAGGAAATGACAAACTGTAAACTGGACAAAAAATACAAAACAAAAAGGACAAGAGTCCACTTAGCTGATCAGCAGACTGGTAGCAGGAACATGCAACTGAAAGACTCAGGTTACAATGATGACCGGCAAGGAAGTGACTGGAGAGCAAGGCTAAATAGGGAACTCCCAAAACTGATGGAAGCAGGTGAGCTGAGGCAGAAAAGAACACACAAGTCTCCAGTACCACCAGCCACCACTAGGGGAGCCCAAAAAGCGGATCACAACAGTACCCCCCCCTTAAGGAGGGGGCACCGAACCCTCACAAGAACCGCCAGGGCGACCTGGATGAGCCCTATGAAAGGCACGAACCAAATCCGAGGCATGAACATCAGAGGCAGTTACCCAAGAATTATCTTCCTGACCATAGCCCTTCCATTTAACCAGATACTGGAGTCTCCGCCTGGAAATACGGGAGTCCAAGATCTTCTCTATAACGTACTCCAATTCACCCTCAACCAGCACAGGAGCAGGAGGCTCAGCAGAAGGAACCACCGGCACCTCGTATCTCCGCAACAACGACCGATGGAACACATTATGGATAGCGAAAGATGCCGGGAGGTCCAAACGAAAGGAAACAGGGTTAATAATCTCCAAAATCCTATAGGGACCGATGAACCGAGGCTTAAATTTAGGAGAAGAAACCCTCATTGGGACAAAACGGGAAGACAACCACACCAAGTCCCCAACACGAAGGCGAGGACCAACCCGACGCTGGCGGTTAGCAAACCGCTGAGTCCTCTCCTGGGACAAATTCAAATTGTCCACCACTAGTTCCCAAATCCGATACAACCGATCCACCACAGCATCCACTCCAGGACAATCCGAAGACTCCGCCTGACCAGAAGAAAAACGGGGATGAAACCCCGAATTGCAAAAGAAAGGGGAAACCAAAGTGGCCGAACTAGCCCGATTATTAAGAGCAAACTCCGCCAATGGCAAAAAGGCAACCCAATCATCCTGATCCGCAGACACAAAACACCTCAAATACGTCTCCAAAGTCTGATTAGTTCGCGAGCGTCTGGCCATTAGTCTGAGGATGGAAGGCAGACGAAAAAGACAAATCAATGCCCAACCTGGCACAGAATGCCCGCCAAAATCTAGAAACGAACTGGGTACCCCTATCAGAAACGATATTTTCAGGAATACCATGCAAGCGAACCACATTTTGAAAAAACAAAGGAACCAACTCAGACGAGGAAGGCAACTTCGGCAATGGCACCAAATGAACCATCTTAGAAAAACGGTCACACACCACCCAGATAACAGACATCCTCTGAGAGACAGGAAGATCAGAAATAAAGTCCATCGAGATGTGCGTCCAAGGCCTCTTCGGAATAGGCAAGGGCAACAACAACCCGCTAGCCCTAGAACAACAAGGCTTGGCCCGAGCACACACATCACAAGACTGCACAAAAAAACGCACATCTCGAGACAGAGATGGCCACCAAAAGGATCTAGCCACCAAATCCCTGGTACCAAAAATTCCAGGATGACCCGCCAGCGTAGAAGAATGAACCTCCGAGATGACTCTACTGGTCCAATCATCAGGAACAAACAGTCTACCAGGTGGACAGCGATCAGGTCTATCCGCCTGAAACTCTTGCAAAGCACGTCGCAGATCTGGGGAAATAGCGGATAATATCACCCCATCCTTAAGGATACCTGTAGGTTCCGAATCACCAGGGGAATCAGGCTCAAAACTCCTAGAAAGGGCATCTGCCTTCACATTCTTAGAACCTGGTAGATATGAGACCACAAAATTAAACCGAGAGAAAAACAACGACCAGCGCGCCTGTCTAGGATTCAGGCGCCTGGCAGACTCAAGATAAATCAGATTCTTGTGATCAGTCAAAACCACCACCTGATGTCTAGCACCCTCAAGCCAATGACGCCACTCCTCAAATGCCCACTTCATGGCCAAAAGCTCCCGATTACCGACATCATAATTTCTTTCGGCGGCAGAAAATTTTCGAGAAAAGAACGCACAAGGTCTCATCACTGAGCAATCGGAACTTTTCTGCGACAAAACCGCCCCCGCTCCGATCTCGGAAGCATCGACCTCAACCTGAAAGGGGAGAGAGACATCAGGCTGGCGCAACACAGGGGCAGACGAAAAGCGGCGCTTAAGTTCCCGAAAGGCCTCCACAGCGGCAGAGGACCAATTGGCAACATCAGCACCCTTCTTAGTCAAATCCGTAAGAGGCTTAGCAACACCAGAAAAAACAGTTATAAATCGACGATAAAAATTAGCAAAGCCCAAGAACTTCTGAAGACCCTTTAGAGAAGTAGGCTGCGTCCAGTCACAAATAGCCCGAACCTTGACAGGGTCCATCTCAACAGAAGAAGGGGAAAAAATGTACCCCAAAAAGGAAATCTTTTGAACCCCAAAAACACACTTAGAACCCTTTACACACAGAGAATTCTCCCGCAAGACCTGAAAAACCCTCCTAACCTGCTGAACATGAGACTCCCAGTCCTCAGAAAAAATCAAAATATCGTCCAAATACACAATCATAAATTTATCCAGATATTCACGGAAAATATCATGCATAAAGGACTGAAAAACTGAAGGTGCATTAGAAAGGCCGAAAGGCATTACTAAATACTCAAAGTGGCCCTCAGGCGTATTAAATGCGGTTTTCCACTTATCCCCTTGCTTAATTCGCACCAAATTATACGCCCCACGGAGATCAATCTTGGAGAACCACTTAGCCCCCCTTATGCGAGCAAACAAATCAGTAAGCAGCGGCAACGGATACTGATATTTGACAGTAATTTTATTCAGGAGTCGATAATCAATACAAGGCCTCAGCGAGCCATCCTTTTTATAGACAAAGAAAAACCCAGCTCCTAAAGGTGATGAAGAAGGACGAATATGTCCCTTTTCCAGGGACTCCTTAACATACTCTCGCATGGCAGCATGCTCAGGCACAGATAGGTTAAACAAACGACCCTTTGGAAATTTACTGCCTGGAATCAGATCTATGGCGCAATCACACTCTCTGTGGGGAGGGAGAGAACCAATTTTAGGCTCTTCAAAAATATCCCCAAAATCCGACAAAAATGCCGGAACCTCAGAGGGAATAGATGACGAGATTGAAACCAAAGGTATGTCCCCATGAGCCCCCCGACATCCCCAGCTTAACACAGACATAGTTTTCCAGTCCAGTACTGGGTTATGAGATTGCAACCAAGGTAATCCAAGCACTAACACATCATGTAAATTATGCAACACGAGGAAGCGAATCATCTCCTGATGGTCTGGAGTCATACGCATAGTCACTTGCGTCCAGAACTGTGGTCTATTACAAGCCAGAGGTGTAGAATCAATACCCTTCAGAGGTATAGGAACTTCCAGAGGCTCCAAATCAAACCCACAGCGCCTGGCGAAGGACCAATCCATGAGACTCAGAGCGGCGCCAGAGTCCACATAGGCATCCACGGTAATAACTGATAATGAACAAATCAGAGTTACAGACAGAAGAAATTTAGACTGTAAAGTGCCAATAGAAACAGACTTGTCAACCTTCCTAGTACGTTTAGAGCATGCTGATATAACATGCGCGGAATCACCACAGTAGAAGCACAAGCCATTTTTGCGCCTATAATTCTGCCGCTCGCTTCTTGACAGAATTCTGTCACATTGCATTTTCTCTGGCGTCCCTTCAGAAGATACCGCCAAATGGTGCACGGGTTTGCGCTCCCGCAAACGCCGATCAATCTGAATCACCATTGTGATGGACTCATTCAGACCTGTGGGCGTAGGAAACCCCACCATGACATCCTTAACGGCATCAGAAAGGCCTTCTCTGAAAATTGCCGCTAGGGCACACTCATTCCACTGAGTAAGCACAGACCATTTACGAAATTTTTGGCAGTATATCTCAGCTTCATCGTGCCCTTGAGACAGGGCTATTAAAGCTTTATCAGCTTGAATCTCCAAATTAGGTTCCTCATACAGCAACCCTAAAGCCAGAAAAAACGCATCCACATTGAGCAACGCAGGATCCCCTGGTGTCAATGAAAATGCCCAATTTTGAGGGTCACCTCGCAGCAAAGAAATCACAATCTTAACCTGCTGAACAGGATCTCCAGAGGAGTGAGGTCTGAGAGAAAGGAATAATTTACAATTACATTTGAAATTCAGAAACCGAGATCTATCTCCGGAAAATACCTCTGGTGTAGGAATCTTAGGTTCAGAAATAGGAGTACGTATAACATAATCTTGTAAATTCTGAACCTTCGTAGCAAGATTATTTAAACCTGCAGCCAAACTCTGAGAGTCCATCCTTACACCGGAGAGATCAGAGCCATTCAAGGATTAGAAGGAGAGAAAGGCAAGGCTGTAAATAGAGCAGAAATACAACTGAGCCAACTAAGTAGCA
Organism: Ranitomeya variabilis; assembly: GCF_051348905.1. NCBI lineage: Eukaryota > Metazoa > Chordata > Amphibia > Anura > Dendrobatidae > Ranitomeya > Ranitomeya variabilis. The sequence goes on along the minus strand of NC_135239.1, from coordinate 114,552,396 downwards.
AACATGTGAGGGAAAAAAAACAAAAACAAACAAAAAATAAAAATAAAAAATCTACAGACTTCTTTTACTCTCCTTTCTTCTGCCAATTACTTTAACAGTGGCCGGTCATACTGTCATGATTCCCCAATGGCATGGGAACATCAGAAACACAAAATAACAGACTAGCCCTCGGGTGATGGAAACTCAAGCTGACCGTGACCTAAATCTACCACACAACTAACAGTAGCCAGGAAGCATTCCTACGGCTGCCTAGATGCCATGCGCCAGCCGGAGAACTAACTACGCCTGGAAGAGGAAGGAACAGACCTGGCTTACCTCTAGTGAAATTCCCCAAAGATGATAGTAGCCCCCACATATATTAACGGTGAGTTCAGAGGAAAAGACATACACTGTATGAAGGTAGATTTAGCAAAGCGAGGTCCACTTACTAGATAGAGGAAGGATACAAAAGAGGACTTCACGGTCAGCTGAAAAACCCTTTCAAAAACCCATCCTGAAATTACTTTAAGACTCCTGTGTCAACTCATGACACAGGAGTGGCAATTTCAGTCCACAAGAGCTTCCAGTAACAGGAAATGACAAACTGTAAACTGGACAAAAAATACAAAACAAAAAGGACAAGAGTCCACTTAGCTGATCAGCAGACTGGTAGCAGGAACATGCAACTGAAAGACTCAGGTTACAATGATGACCGGCAAGGAAGTGACTGGAGAGCAAGGCTAAATAGGGAACTCCCAAAACTGATGGAAGCAGGTGAGCTGAGGCAGAAAAGAACACACAAGTCTCCAGTACCACCAGCCACCACTAGGGGAGCCCAAAAAGCGGATCACAGCAGTACCCCCCCCCTTAAGTAGGGGGCACCGAACCCTCACAAGAACCGCCAGGGCGACCTGGATGAGCCCTATGAAAGGCACGAACCAAATCCGAGGCATGAACATCAGAGGCAGTTACCCAAGAATTATCTTCCTGACCATAGCCCTTCCATTTAACCAGATACTGGAGTCTCCGCCTGGAAATACGGGAGTCCAAGATCTTCTCTATAACGTACTCCAATTCACCCTCAACCAGCACAGGAGCAGGAGGCTCAGCAGAAGGAACCACCGGCACCTCGTATCTCCGCAACAACGACCGATGGAACACATTATGGATAGCGAAAGATGCCGGGAGGTCCAAACGAAAGGAAACAGGGTTAATAATCTCCAAAATCCTATAGGGACCGATGAACCGAGGCTTAAATTTAGGAGAAGAAACCCTCATTGGGACAAAACGGGAAGACAACCACACCAAGTCCCCAACACGAAGGCGAGGACCAACCCGACGCTGGCGGTTAGCAAACCGCTGAGTCCTCTCCTGGGACAAATTCAAATTGTCCACCACTAGTTCCCAAATCCGATACAACCGATCCACCACAGCATCCACTCCAGGACAATCCGAAGACTCCGCCTGACCAGAAGAAAAACGGGGATGAAACCCCGAATTGCAAAAGAAAGGGGAAACCAAAGTGGCCGAACTAGCCCGATTATTAAGAGCAAACTCCGCCAACGGCAAAAAGGCAACCCAATCATCCTGATCCGCAGACACAAAACACCTCAAATATGTCTCCAAAGTCTGATTAGTTTGCTCCGTCTGGCCATTAGTCTGAGGATGGAAGGCAGACGAAAAAGACAAATCAATGCCCAACCTGGCACAGAATGCCCGCCAAAATCTAGAAACGAACTGGGTACCCCTATCAGAAACGATATTTTCAGGAATACCATGCAAGCGAACCACATTTTGAAAAAACAAAGGAACCAACTCAGACGAGGAAGGCAACTTCGGCAATGGCACCAAATGAACCATCTTAGAAAAACGGTCACACACCACCCAGATAACAGAAATCCTCTGAGAGACAGGAAGATCAGAAATAAAGTCCATCGAGATGTGCGTCCAAGGCCTCTTCGGAATAGGCAAGGGCAACAACAACCCGCTAGCCCTAGAACAACAAGGCTTGGCCCAAGCACACACATCACAAGACTGCACAAAAACACGCACATCTCGAGACAGAGATGGCCACCAAAAGGATCTAGCCACCAAATCCCTGGTACCAAAAATTCCAGGATGACCCGCCAGCGTAGAAGAATGAACCTCCGAGATGACTCTACTGGTCCAATCATCAGGAACAAACAGTCTACCAGGTGGACAGCGATCAGGTCTATCCGCCTGAAACTCTTGCAAAGCACGTCGCAGATCTGGGGAAATAGCGGATAATATCACCCCATCCTTAAGGATACCTGTAGGTTCCGAATCACCAGGGGAATCAGGCTCAAAACTCCTAGAAAGGGCATCTGCCTTCACATTCTTAGAACCTGGTAGATATGAGACCACAAAATTAAACCGAGAGAAAAACAACGACCAGCGCGCCTGTCTAGGATTCAGGCGCCTGGCAGACTCAAGATAAATCAGATTCTTGTGATCAGTCAAAACCACCACCTGATGTCTAGCACCCTCAAGCCAATGACGCCACTCCTCAAATGCCCACTTCATGGCCAAAAGCTCCCGATTACCGACATCATAATTTCTTTCGGCGGCAGAAAATTTTCGAGAAAAGAACGCACAAGGTCTCATCACTGAGCAATCGGAACTTTTCTGCGACAAAACCGCCCCCGCTCCGATCTCGGAAGCATCGACCTCAACCTGAAAGGGGAGAGAGACATCAGGCTGGCGCAACACAGGGGCAGACGAAAAGCGGCGCTTAAGTTCCCGAAAGGCCTCCACAGCGGCAGAGGACCAATTGGCAACATCAGCACCCTTCTTAGTCAAATCCGTAAGAGGCTTAGCAACACCAGAAAAAACAGTTATAAATCGACGATAAAAATTAGCAAAGCCCAAGAACTTCTGAAGACCCTTTAGAGAAGTAGGCTGCGTCCAGTCACAAATAGCCCGAACCTTGACAGGGTCCATCTCAACAGAAGAAGGGGAAAAAATGTACCCCAAAAAGGAAATCTTTTGAACCCCAAAAACACACTTAGAACCCTTTACACGCAGAGAATTCTCCCGCAAGACCTGAAAAACCCTCCTAACCTGCTGAACATGAGACTCCCAGTCCTCAGAAAAAATCAAAATATCGTCCAAATACACAATCATAAATTTATCCAGATATTCACGGAAAATATCATGCATAAAGGACTGAAAAACTGAAGGTGCATTAGAAAGGCCGAAAGGCATTACTAAATACTCAAAGTGGCCCTCAGGCGTATTAAATGCGGTTTTCCACTCATCCCCTTGCTTAATTCGCACCAAATTATACGCCCCACGGAGATCAATCTTGGAGAACCACTTAGCCCCCCTTATGCGAGCAAACAAATCAGTAAGCAGCGGCAACGGATACTGATATTTGACAGTAATTTTATTCAGGAGTCGATAATCAATACAAGGCCTCAGCGAGCCATCCTTTTTATAGACAAAGAAAAACCCAGCTCCTAAAGGTGATGAAGAAGGACGAATATGTCCCTTTTCCAGGGACTCCTTAACATACTCTCGCATGGCAGCATGCTCAGGTACAGATAGGTTAAACAAACGACCCTTTGGAAATTTACTGCCTGGAATCAGATCTATGGCTGTTGTGAATTTGGATTCTGGGCTCCCCCGGTGGCTACTGGTGGAATTGAACTGGTGTCTTCATCTTCTCTGTTCACCTGTTTCCATCAAGATGTGGGAGTCGCTATATAACCTTGCTGCTCTGTTAGTTGCTTGCCGGTCAACAATGTTATCAGAAGCCTCTCTGTGCTTGTTCCTGCTCCTAGACAACTACTAGATAAGTTGGACTCTTGTCCATGTTTGTTTTTGCATTTTGTTCCAGTTCACAGCTGTAGTTTCGTTACTGTGTCTGGAAAGCTCTTGTGAACAGGAATTGCCACTCTGGTGTTATGAGTTAATGCCAGAGTTTTAAAGTAATTTCTGGATGGTGTTTTTGATAGGGTTTTCAGCTGGCCATGAAAGTGTCCTTTCTGTCTTCTGCTATGTAGTAAGTGGACCTCAAATTTGCTAAACCTATTTTCATACTACGTTTGTTATTTCATCTCAACTCACCGCCAATACATGTGGGGGGCCTCTGTCTCCTTTCGGGGTTTTTCTCTAGAGGTGAGCTAGGACTAATATTTTCCTCTGCTAGCTTTATTTAGTCCTCCGGCTGGTGCTGGGCATCTAGAATCAACGTAGGCATGCTACCCGGCCACTGCTAGTTGTGCGTTAGGTTTAGTTCATGGTCAGCTCAGTTCCCATCTTCCAAGAGCTAGTTCCTATATGTGCTTATGCTATGTTCTCTTGCCATTGAGATCATGACAGTTTGACCGGCCCGCAAAGTGTTAATTGTTTGGGCTGAAGCAGGAGTAAAAGAAGTGTTGAAGGGAATTTTTTATTTTTTTTTTTTCCCCTCAGAGTTTTGCTGCCTAGCCCTTAATTGCTGTCTAGCTGCTTCTTACCTCCTCTTAACCCTTGAATGGCTCTGTGTCCACCTGTTTGTAATGGATCTTCAGAGTGTAACTGCAGGTTTGAATAATCTCGCCACGAAGGTACAGGATTTGCAAGATTTTGTTTGTCATGCACCTGTATCTGAGCCGAGAATTCCTTTGCCGGAATTTTTCTCGGGGAATAGATCCGGGTTTCAGAATTTTCGAAATAATTGCAAATTATTTTTGTCTCTGAAATCTCGCTCTGCCGGAGACCCTGCACAGCAGGTCAGGATTGTGATTTCCTTGCTCCGGGGCGACCCTCAAGACTGGGCTTTTTCATTGACACCAGGGGATCCTGCGTTGCTCAATGTGGATGCGTTTTTTCTGGCCTTGGGGTTGCTTTATGACGAACCTCATTTGGAGCTTCAGGCAGAAAAAACTTTGATGTCCCTATCTCAGGGGCAAGATGAAGCGGAAATTTACTGCCAAAGATTCCGTAAATGGTCTGTGCTTACTCAGTGGAATGAGTGCGCCCTGGCGGCGACTTTCAGAGAAGGTCTCTCTGATGCCATTAAGGATGTTATGGTGGGGTTCCCTGTGCCTGCGGGTCTGAATGAGTCCATGACAATGGCTATTCAGATCGATAGGCGTTTGCGGGAGCGCAAACCAGTGCACCATCTGGCGGTGTCCACTGAGAAGTCGCCAGAGAATATGCAGTGTGATAGAATTCTGTCCCGAAGCGAGCGGCAGAATTTTAGACGGAAAAATGGGTTGTGTTTCTATTGTGGTGATTCTACTCATGTTATATCAGCATGCTCTAAGCGCACTAAAAAGCTTGGTAAATCTGTTTCCATTTGCACCTTACCGTCTAAATTTATTCTATCTGTGACCCTGATTTGCTCTTTGTCATCTATTACCACGGACGCCTATGTCGACTCTGGCGCCGCTTTGAGTCTTATGGATTGGTCCTTTGCCAAACGCTGTGGGTATGATTTAGAGCCTTTGGAGACTCCTATTCCTCTGAAGGGGATTGACTCCACCCCATTGGCTAATAATAAACCACAATACTGGACACAAGTAACTATGCGTATTAATCCGGATCACCAGGAGATTATTTGCTTTCTGGTGCTGTATAATCTACATGATGATTTGGTGCTAGGATTGCCTTGGCTGCAATCTCACAACCCAGTCCTCGACTGGAGAGCTATGTCTGTGTTGAGCTGGGGATGTAAGGGGGCTCATGGGGATGTACCTGTGGTTTCCATTTCATCATCCATTCCCTCTGAAATTCCTGAGTTCCTGTCTGACTATCGTGACGTCTTTGAAGAATCCAAGCTTGGTTCGTTACCTCCGCACCGAGAGTGCGATTGTGCCATAGATTTAATCCCGGGTGGTAAATACCCAAAGGGTCGTTTATTAAATCTGTCTGTGCCTGAACATGCTGCTATGCGAGAATATATAAAGGAGTCCTTGGAAAAGGGACATATTCGTCCATCGTCATCTCCCTTAGGAGCCGTTTTTTTCTTTGTGTCAAAAAAAGACGGCTCTTTGAGACCATGTATTGATTATCGGCTTTTGAATAAAATCACTGTTAAATATCAATACCCATTGCCGTTGCTGACTGATTTGTTTGCTCGCATAAAGGGGGCCAAGTGGTTCTCTAAGATTGACCTTCGTGGGGCGTATAATTTGGTGCGAATCAGGCAGGGGGATGAGTGGAAAACCGCATTTAATACGCCCGAGGGCCACTTTGAGTATTTAGTGATGCCTTTTGGTCTTTCTAATGCTCCGTCAGTTTTCCAGTCCTTTATGCATGATATTTTTCGCGATTATTTGGATAAATTTATGATTGTGTATCTGGATGATATTCTGATTTTTTCGGATGACTGGGACTCTCATGTCCAGCAAGTCAGGAGGGTTTTTCAGGTTTTGCGGTCTAATTCTTTGTGTGTGAAGGGTTCTAAGTGTGTTTTTGGGGTACAGAGGATTTCCTTTTTGGGATATATTTTTTCCCCCTCTTCCATTGAAATGGATCCTGTCAAGGTTCAAGCTATTTGTGATTGGACGCAGCCCTCTTCTCTTAAGAGTCTTCAGAAATTTTTGGGCTTTGCTAACTTTTATCGTCGATTTATTGCTGGTTTTTCGGATATTGCTAAGCCATTGACCGATTTGACTAAGACGGGTGCTGATGTTGCTGATTGGTCCCCTGATGCTGTGGAGGCCTTTCGGGAGCTTAAGCGCCGTTTTTCCTCTGCCCCTGTGTTGCGTCAGCCTGATGTTGCTCTACCTTTTCAGGTTGAGGTCGACGCTTCTGAGATCGGAGCTGGGGCAGTGTTGTCGCAGAAAAGTTCTGACTGCTCCGTGATGAGGCCTTGTGCCTTCTTTTCCCGTAAATTTTCGCCCGCTGAGCGGAATTATGATGTTGGGAATCGGGAGCTTTTGGCCATGAAGTGGGCTTTTGAGGAGTGGCGCCATTGGCTTGAGGGGGCCAGACATCAGGTGGTGGTATTGACTGACCACAAAAATTTGATTTATCTTGAGACCGCCAGGCGCCTGAATCCTAGACAGGCGCGCTGGTCATTATTTTTCTCTCGGTTTAATTTTGTGGTGTCATACCTACCGGGTTCTAAGAATGTTAAGGCGGATGCCCTTTCTAGGAGTTTTGAGCCTGACTCGCCTGGTAACTCTGAGCCCACAGGTATCCTTAAGGATGGAGTGGTATTGTCAGCCGTTTCTCCAGACCTGCGGCGGGCCTTGCAGGAGTTTCAGGCGGAGAGACCTGATCGTTGCCCACCTGATAAACTGTTTGTTCCTGATGATTGGACCAGTAGAGTCATCTCTGAGGTTCATTCTTCTGCGTTGGCAGGTCATCCTGGCATTTTTGGTACCAGGGATTTGGTGGCAAGGTCCTTCTGGTGGCCTTCCCTGTCACGAGATGTGCGAGGCTTTGTGCAGTCTTGTGACGTTTGTGCTCGGGCCAAGCCTTGTTGTTCTCGGGCTAGTGGATTATTGTTGCCCTTGCCTATTCCTAAGAGGCCTTGGACGCACATCTCGATGGATTTTATTTCAGATCTGCCTGTTTCTCAGAAGATGTCTGTCATCTGGGTGGTGTGTGACCGTTTTTCTAAGATGGTCCATTTGGTTCCTCTGCCCAAGTTACCTTCTTCTTCCGAGTTGGTTCCTCTGTTTTTTCAAAATGTTGTTCGTTTGCATGGTATTCCTGAGAATATCGTTTCTGACAGAGGGACCCAATTCGTGTCTAGATTTTGGCGGGCATTCTGTGCTAGGATGGGCATAGATTTATCTTTTTCGTCCGCTTTCCATCCTCAGACGAATGGCCAGACCGAGCGGATTAATCAGACCCTGGAGACATATCTGAGGTGTTTTGTGTCTGCTGACCAGGATGATTGGGTTGCTTTTTTGCCATTGGCGGAGTTCGCTCTCAATAATCGGGCCAGCTCTGCCACTTTGGTGTCCCCGTTTTTCTGTAATTCGGGGTTTCATCCTCGATTTTCCTCTGGTCAGGTGGAATCTTCGGATTGTCCTGGAGTGGATGCTGTGGTGGAGAGATTGCATCAGATCTGGGGGCAGGTGGTGGACAATTTGAGGTTGTCCCAGGAGAAGACTCAGCTTTTTGCCAATCGCCACCGTCGTGTTGGTCCTCGGCTTTCTGTTGGGGATTTGGTGTGGTTGTCTTCTCGTTTTGTCCCTATGAGGGTCTCTTCTCCTAAGTTTAAGCCTCGGTTTATCGGCCCGTATAAGATATTGGAGATTCTTAACCCTGTTTCCTTCCGTTTGGACCTCCCTGCATCCTTTTCTATTCATAACGTTTTTCATCGGTCATTATTGCGCAGGTATGAGGTACCGGTTGTACCTTCCGTTGAGCCTCCTGCTCCGGTGTTGGTTGAGGGTGAGTTGGAGTACGTTGTGGAGAAAATCTTGGACTCTCGTGTTTCCAGACGGAGACTCCAGTATCTGGTCAAGTGGAAGGGATACGGCCAGGAGGATAATTCTTGGGTGAATGCATCTGATGTTCATGCCTCCGATCTGGTTCGTGCCTTTCATAGGGCCCATCCTGATCGCCCTGGTGGTTCTGGTGAGGGTTCGGTGCCCCCTCCTTGAGGGGGGGGTACTGTTGTGAATTTGGATTCTGGGCTCCCCCGGTGGCTACTGGTGGAATTGAACTGGTGTCTTCATCTTCTCTGTTCACCTGTTTCCATCAAGATGTGGGAGTCGCTATATAACCTTGCTGCTCTGTTAGTTGCTTGCCGGTCAACAATGTTATCAGAAGCCTCTCTGTGCTTGTTCCTGCTCCTAGACAACTACTAGATAAGTTGGACTCTTGTCCATGTTTGTTTTTGCATTTTGTTCCAGTTCACAGCTGTAGTTTCGTTACTGTGTCTGGAAAGCTCTTGTGAACAGGAATTGCCACTCTGGTGTTATGAGTTAATGCCAGAGTTTTAAAGTAATTTCTGGATGGTGTTTTTGATAGGGTTTTCAGCTGGCCATGAAAGTGTCCTTTCTGTCTTCTGCTATGTAGTAAGTGGACCTCAAATTTGCTAAACCTATTTTCATACTACGTTTGTTATTTCATCTCAACTCACCGCCAATACATGTGGGGGGCCTCTGTCTCCTTTCGGGGTATTTCTCTAGAGGTGAGCTAGGACTAATATTTTCCTCTGCTAGCTTTATTTAGTCCTCCGGCTGGTGCTGGGCATCTAGAATCAACGTAGGCATGCTACCCGGCCACTGCTAGTTGTGCGTTAGGTTTAGTTCATGGTCAGCTCAGTTCCCATCTTCCAAGAGCTAGTTCCTATATGTGCTTATGCTATGTTCTCTTGCCATTGAGATCATGACATATGGCGCAATCACACTCTCTGTGGGGAGGGAGAGAACCAATTTTAGGCTCTTCAAAAATATCCCCAAAATCCGACAAAAATGCCGGAACCTCAGAGGGAATAGATGACGAGATTGAAACCAAAGGTATGTCCCCATGAGCCCCCCGACATCCCCAGCTTAACACAGACATAGTTTTCCAGTCCAGTACTGGGTTATGAGATTGCAACCAAGGTAATCCAAGCACTAACACATCATGTAAATTATGCAACACGAGGAAGCGAATCATCTCCTGATGGTCTGGAGTCATACGCATAGTCACTTGCGTCCAGAACTGTGGTCTATTACAAGCCAGAGGTGTAGAATCAATACCCTTCAGAGGTATAGAAACTTCCAGAGGCTCCAAATCAAACCCACAGCGCCTGGCGAAGGACCAATCCATGAGACTCAGAGCGGCGCCAGAGTCCACATAGGCATCCACGGTAATAACTGATAATGAACAAATCAGAGTTACAGACAGAAGAAATTTAGACTGTAAAGTGCCAATAGAAACAGACTTGTCAACCTTCCTAGTACATTTAGAGCATGCTGATATAACATGCGCGGAATCACCACAGTAGAAGCACAAGCCATTTTTGCGCCTATAATTCTGCCGCTCGCTTCTTGACAGAATTCTGTCACATTGCATTTTCTCTGGCGTCCCTTCAGAAGATACCACCAAATGGTGCACGGGTTTGCGCTCCCGCAAATGCCGATCAATCTGAATCACCATTGTGATGGACTCATTCAGACCTGTGGGCGTAGGAAACCCCACCATGACATCCTTAACGGCATCAGAAAGGCCTTCTCTGAAAATTGCCGCTAGGGCACACTCATTCCACTGAGTAAGCACAGACCATTTACGAAATTTTTGGCAGTATATCTCAGCTTCATCTTGCCCTTGAGACAGGGCTATTAAAGCTTTTTCAGCTTGAATCTCCAAATTAGGTTCCTCATACAGCAACCCTAAAGCCAGAAAAAACGCATCCACATTGAGCAACGCAGGATCCCCTGGTGTCAATGAAAATGCCCAATTTTGAGGGTCACCTCGCAGCAAAGAAATCACAATCTTAACCTGCTGAACAGGATCTCCAGAGGAGTGAGGTCTGAGAGAAAGGAATAATTTACAATTACATTTGAAATTCAGAAACCGAGATCTATCTCCGGAAAATACCTCTGGTGTAGGAATCTTAGGTTCAGAAATAGGAGTACGTATAACATAATCTTGTAAATTCTGAACCTTCGTAGCAAGATTATTTAAACCTGCAGCCAAACTCTGAGAGTCCATCCTTACACCGGAGAGATCAGAGCCATTCAAGGATTAGAAGGAGAGAAAGGCAAGGCTGTAAATAGAGCAGAAATACAACTGAGCCAACTAAGTAGCAAACATGTGAGGGAAAAAAAACAAAAACAAAAAAAAAATAAAAATAAAAAATCTACAGACTTCTTTTACTCTCCTTTCTTCTGCCAATTACTTTAACAGTGGCCGGTCATACTGTCATGATTCCCCAATGGCATGGGAACATCAGAAACACAAAATAACAGACTAGCCCTCGGGTGATGGAAACTCAAGCTGACCGTGACCTAAATCTACCACACAACTAACAGTAGCCAGGAAGCATTCCTACGGCTGCCTAGATGCCATGCGCCAGCCGGAGAACTAACTACGCCTGGAAGAGGAAGGAACAGACCTGGCTTACCTCTAGTGAAATTCCCCAAAGATGATAGTAGCCCCCACATATATTAACGGTGAGTTCAGAGGAAAAGACATACACTGTATGAAGGTAGATTTAGCAAAGCGAGGTCCACTTACTAGATAGAGGAAGGATACAAAAGAGGACTTCACGGTCAGCTGAAAAACCCTTTCAAAAACCCATCCTGAAATTACTTTAAGACTCCTGTGTCAACTCATGACACAGGAGTGGCAATTTCAGTCCACAAGAGCTTCCAGTAACAGGAAATGACAAACTGTAAACTGGACAAAAAATACAAAACAAAAAGGACAAGAGTCCACTTAGCTGATCAGCAGACTGGTAGCAGGAACATGCAACTGAAAGACTCAGGTTACAATGATGACCGGCAAGGAAGTGACTGGAGAGCAAGGCTAAATAGGGAACTCCCAAAACTGATGGAAGCAGGTGAGCTGAGGCAGAAAAGAACACACAAGTCTCCAGTACCACCAGCCACCACTAGGGGAGCCCAAAAAGCGGATCACAGCAGTACCCCCCCCTTAAGTAGGGGGCACCGAACCCTCACAAGAACCGCCAGGGCGACCTGGATGAGCCCTATGAAAGGCACGAACCAAATCCGAGGCATGAACATCAGAGGCAGTTACCCAAGAATTATCTTCCTGACCATAGCCCTTCCATTTAACCAGATACTGGAGTCTCCGCCTGGAAATACGGGAGTCCAAGATCTTCTCTATAACGTACTCCAATTCACCCTCAACCAGCACAGGAGCAGGAGGCTCAGCAGAAGGAACCACCGGCACCTCGTATCTCCGCAACAACGACCGATGGAACACATTATGGATAGCGAAAGATGCCGGGAGGTCCAAACGAAAGGAAACAGGGTTAATAATCTCCAAAATCCTATAGGGACCGATGAACCGAGGCTTAAATTTAGGAGAAGAAACCCTCATTGGGACAAAACGGGAAGACAACCACACCAAGTCCCCAACACGAAGGCGAGGACCAACCCGACGCTGGCGGTTAGCAAACCGCTGAGTCCTCTCCTGGGACAAATTCAAATTGTCCACCACTAGTTCCCAAATCCGATACAACCGATCCACCACAGCATCCACTCCAGGACAATCCGAAGACTCCGCCTGACCAGAAGAAAAACGGGGATGAAACCCCGAATTGCAAAAGAAAGGGGAAACCAAAGTGGCCGAACTAGCCCGATTATTAAGAGCAAACTCCGCCAATGGCAAAAAGGCAACCCAATCATCCTGATCCGCAGACACAAAACACCTCAAATACGTCTCCAAAGTCTGATTAGTTTGCTCCGTCTGGCCATTAGTCTGAGGATGGAAGGCAGACGAAAAAGACAAATCAATGCCCAACCTGGCACAGAATGCCCGCCAAAATCTAGAAACGAACTGGGTACCCCTATCAGAAACGATATTTTCAGGAATACCATGCAAGCGAACCACATTTTGAAAAAACAAAGGAACCAACTCAGACGAGGAAGGCAACTTCGGCAATGGCACCAAATGAACCATCTTAGAAAAACGGTCACACACCACCCAGATAACAGACATCCTCTGAGAGACAGGAAGATCAGAAATAAAGTCCATCGAGATGTGCGTCCAAGGCCTCTTCGGAATAGGCAAGGGCAACAACAACCCGCTAGCCCTAGAACAACAAGGCTTGGCCCAAGCACACACATCACAAGACTGCACAAAAACACGCACATCTCGAGACAGAGATGGCCACCAAAAGGATCTAGCCACCAAATCCCTGGTACCAAAAATTCCAGGATGACCCGCCAGCGTAGAAGAATGAACCTCCGAGATGACTCTACTGGTCCAATCATCAGGAACAAACAGTCTACCAGGTGGACAGCGATCAGGTCTATCCGCCTGAAACTCTTGCAAAGCACGTCGCAGATCTGGGGAAATAGCGGATAATATCACCCCATCCTTAAGGATACCTGTAGGTTCCGAATCACCAGGGGAATCAGGCTCAAAACTCCTAGAAAGGGCATCTGCCTTCACATTCTTAGAACCTGGTAGATATGAGACCACAAAATTAAACCGAGAGAAAAACAACGACCAGCGCGCCTGTCTAGGATTCAGGCGCCTGGCAGACTCAAGATAAATCAGATTCTTGTGATCAGTCAAAACCACCACCTGATGTCTAGCACCCTCAAGCCAATGACGCCACTCCTCAAATGCCCACTTCATGGCCAAAAGCTCCCGATTACCGACATCATAATTTCTTTCGGCGGCAGAAAATTTTCGAGAAAAGAACGCACAAGGTCTCATCACTGAGCAATCGGAACTTTTCTGCGACAAAACCGCCCCCGCTCCGATCTCGGAAGCATCGACCTCAACCTGAAAGAGGAGAGAGACATCAGGCTGGCGCAACACAGGGGCAGACGAAAAGCGGCGCTTAAGTTCCCGAAAGGCCTCCACAGCGGCAGAGGACCAATTGGCAACATCAGCACCCTTCTTAGTCAAATCCGTAAGAGGCTTAGCAACACCAGAAAAAACAGTTATAAATCGACGATAAAAATTAGCAAAGCCCAAGAACTTCTGAAGACCCTTTAGAGAAGTAGGCTGCGTCCAGTCACAAATAGCCCGAACCTTGACAGGGTCCATCTCAACAGAAGAAGGGGAAAAAATGTACCCCAAAAAGGAAATCTTTTGAACCCCAAAAACACACTTAGAACCCTTTACACGCAGAGAATTCTCCCACAAGACCTGAAAAACCCTCCTAACCTGCTGAACATGAGACTCCCAGTCCTCAGAAAAAATCAAAATATCGTCCAAATACACAATCATAAATTTATCCAGATATTCACGGAAAATATCATGCATAAAGGACTGAAAAACTGAAGGTGCATTAGAAAGGCCGAAAGGCATTACTAAATACTCAAAGTGGCCCTCAGGCGTATTAAATGCGGTTTTCCACTCATCCCCTTGCTTAATTCGCACCAAATTATACGCCCCACGGAGATCAATCTTGGAGAACCACTTAGCCCCCTTATGCGAGCAAACAAATCAGTAAGCAGCGGCAACGGATACTGATATTTGACAGTAATTTTATTCAGGAGTCGATAATCAATACAAGGCCTCAGCGAGCCATCCTTTTTATAGACAAAGAAAAACCCAGCTCCTAAAGGTGATGAAGAAGGACGAATATGTCCCTTTTCCAGGGACTCCTTAACATACTCTCGCATGGCAGCATGCTCAGGTACAGATAGGTTAAACAAACGACCCTTTGGAAATTTACTGCCTGGAATCAGATCTATGGCGCAATCACACTCTCTGTGGGGAGGGAGAGAACCAATTTTAGGCTCTTCAAAAATATCCCCAAAATCCGACAAAAATGCCGGAACCTCAGAGGGAATAGATGACGAGATTGAAACCAAAGGTATGTCCCCATGAGCCCCCCGACATCCCCAGCTTAACACAGACATAGTTTTCCAGTCCAGTACTGGGTTATGAGATTGCAACCAAGGTAATCCAAGCACTAACACATCATGTAAATTATGCAACACGAGGAAGCGAATCATCTCCTGATGGTCTGGAGTCATACGCATAGTCACTTGTGTCCAGAACTGTGGTCTATTACAAGCCAGAGGTGTAGAATCAATACCCTTCAGAGGTATAGAAACTTCCAGAGGCTCCAAATCAAACCCACAGCGCCTGGCGAAGGACCAATCCATGAGACTCAGAGCGGCGCCAGAGTCCACATAGGCATCCACGGTAATAACTGATAATGAACAAATCAGAGTTACAGACAGAAGAAATTTAGACTGTAAAGTGCCAATAGAAACAGACTTGTCAACCTTCCTAGTACGTTTAGAGCATGCTGATATAACATGCGCGGAATCACCACAGTAGAAGCACAAGCCATTTTTGCGCCTATAATTCTGCCGCTCGCTTCTTGACAGAATTCTGTCACATTGCATTTTCTCTGGCGTCCCTTCAGAAGATACCGCCAAATGGTGCACGGGTTTGCGCTCCCGCAAACGCCGATCAATCTGAATCGCCATTGTGATGGACTCATTCAGACCTGTGGGCGTAGGAAACCCCACCATGACATCCTTAACGGCATCAGAAAGGCCTTCTCTGAAAATTGCCGCTAGGGCACACTCATTCCACTGAGTAAGCACAGACCATTTACGAAATTTTTGGCAGTATATCTCAGCTTCATCTTGCCCTTGAGACAGGGCTATTAAAGCTTTTTCAGCTTGAATCTCCAAATTAGGTTCCTCATACAGCATCCCTAAAGCCAGAAAAAACGCATCCACATTGAGCAGCGCAGGATCCCCTGGTGTCAATGAAAATGCCCAATTTTGAGGGTCACCTCGCAGCAAAGAAATCACAATTTTAACCTGCTGAACAGGATCTCCAGAGGAGTGAGGTCTGAGAGAAAGGAATAATTTACAATTACATTTGAAATTCAGAAACCGAGATCTATCTCCGGAAAATACCTCTGGTGTAGGAATCTTAGGTTCAGAAATAGGAGTACGTATAATATAATCTTGTAAATTCTGAACCTTCGTAGCAAGATTATTTAAACCTGCAGCCAAACTCTGAGAGTCCATCCTTACACCGGAGAGATCAGAGCCATTCAAGGATTAGAAGGAGAGAAAGGCAAGGCTGTAAATAGAGCAGAAATACAACTGAGCCAACTAAGTAGCAAACATGTGAGGGAAAAAAAACAAAAACAAACAAAAAAAAAAATCTACAGACTTCTTTTACTCTCCTTTCTTCTGCCAATTACTTTAACAGTGGCCGGTCATACTGTCATGATTCCCCAATGGCATGGGAACATCAGAAACACAAAATAACAGACTAGCCCTCGGGTGATGGAAACTCAAGCTGACCGTGACCTAAATCTACCACACAACTAACAGTAGCCAGGAAGCATTCCTACGGCTGCCTAGATGCCATGCGCCAGCCGGAGAACTAACTACGCCTGGAAGAGGAAGGAACAGACCTGGCTTACCTCTAGTGAAATTCCCCAAAGATGATAGTAGCCCCCACATATATTAACGGTGAGTTCAGAGGAAAAGACATACACTGTATGAAGGTAGATTTAGCAAAGCGAGGTCCACTTACTAGATAGAGGAAGGATACAAAAGAGGACTTCACGGTCAGCTGAAAAACCCTTTCAAAAACCCATCCTGAAATTACTTTAAGACTCCTGTGTCAACTCATGACACAGGAGTGGCAATTTCAGGCCACAAGAGCTTCCAGTAACAGGAAATGACAAACTGTAAACTGGACAAAAAATACAAAACAAAAAGGACAAGAGTCCACTTAGCTGATCAGCAGACTGGTAGCAGGAACATGCAACTGAAAGACTCAGGTTACAATGATGACCGGCAAGGAAGTGACTGGAGAGCAAGGCTAAATAGGGAACTCCCAAAACTGATGGAAGCAGGTGAGCTGAGGCAGAAAAGAACACACAAGTCTCCAGTACCACCAGCCACCACTAGGGGAGCCCAAAAAGCGGATCACAACAGCCTACTTGTTTGGTTGGGGCCCAAGTAACGGTGTCTGCTGCTCCTTGCTTGTCTCCTCCACTGAACAAAGCTGAGCTTCAATCTTCAGGCTTTCGGCCTATAGGAAATTTTAAATTGCATTTGGCCTACTTGTTTGGTTGGGCCCCAGTTATGGTGTCTGCCGCTCCTTGTTTGTCTCCTCCACTGAACAAAACTGAGCTTCAATCTTCAGGCTTTCCGCCTATAGGAAATTTTAAACTGTATTTGGCATACTTGTTTGGTTGGGCCCTAGTAACGGTGTCTGCCGCTCCTTGCTTGTCTCCTCCACTGAAAATAGCTGAGCTTCAATTTTCAGGCTTTCGGCCTACATCAGATATTAAACTGCATTTGGCCTACTTGTTTGGTTGGGCCCAAGTAACGGTGTCTGCTGCTCCTTGCTTGTCTCCTCCACTGAACAAAGCTGAGCTTCAATCTTCAGGCTTTCGGCCTATAGGAAATTTTAAACTGCATTTGGCCTACTTATTTGGTTGGGCCCAAGTAACGGTGTCTGCCACTTCTTGTGTTGTGAATTCCATTCTCGGGCTCCCTCCTGTGGTCATGACTGGTACTGTGTGAGTTCTGTTCTTGGGCTCCCTCTGGTGGCTTTGAGCTATACGGCTGATCTCTAGCTGGGCTCAGCTGCCTCGTTTTCTGCTAGTCTGGCTCCTATTTAACTCCACCTGGACCTTTACTTGTTGCCTGCTGTCGTTGTATTCAGTACTGGTTCAGATTTCTCTTGGACTTCCCTTGTGACCTGTCTCCTTCTGGAGAAGCTAAGTTTTTCTAGTTCATGTTTGCTCATTATTTCCTTGAAAATGTTTCTCAGTATATGATGAGTTCAGTCCAGCTTGCTTATATGTGATTTCTTCGCTCGCTGGAAGCTCTGGGGTGCGGAGTTGCACCCCTCACATCGTGAGTCGGTGTGGGGATTTTTTGCATTCTCTGCGTGGATAATTTTGATAGTATTTTATACTGACCACACAGAATCCTTGCTATCTTCAGTCTATTTAGAGTTAGTGGGCCTCATTTGCTAAATCCTGTTTTCATTCCTACGTCTGTGTTTTCCCCTTAACTCACTGTTATTATTTGTGGGGGGCTGTCTAAAACTTTGGGGTATTTCTCTGAGGCAAGTGAGGCTTTGCTTTCTCTCTAGGGGCAGCTAGTTTCTCAGGCTGTGAAGAGGCGTCTAGGTTTTCAGGTACGCTCCACGGCTGCCTATAGTGTGTGTCGATAGATCAGCGTTGCGGTCAGTATAGTTCCCACATTCCCAGAGCTTGTCTTTATTTGGTTTACTTAGCAGGTCAGTTTTGTGGTCTTTGCCACCAGGATCATAACATTCTTGCTTGTCTCCTCCACTGAATATAGCTGAGCTTCAATTTTCAGGCTTTTGGCCTACATCAGATATTAAACTGCATTTGGCCTACTTGTTTGGTTGGGCCCTAGTAATGGTGTCTGCCGCTCCTTGCTTTTCTCCTCCACTGAACAAAGCTGAGCTTTAATCTTCAGGCTTTCGGCCTACATTTTGAATATGAAAATGCATTTGGCCTACTAGTTTGGTTGGGCCCTAGTAACGGTGTCTGCCGCTCCTTGCTTTTCTCCTCCACTGAACAAAGCTGAGCTTCAATCTTCAGGCTTTCGGCCTACATTTTGAATATGAAAATGCATTTGGCCTACTAGTTTGGTTGGGCCCTAGTAACGGTGTCTGCTGCACCTTGCTTTTCTCCTCCACTGAACAAAGCTGAGCTTCAATCTTCAGGCTTTCAGCCTACATTTTGAATATGAAAATGCATTTGGCCTACTAGTTTGGTTGGGCCCTAGTAATGGTGTCTGCCGCTCCTTGGTCACAGCACTTGCAAAGTTGAAATACTGACCTCTCCCTGCTTCACCGCCGTGGCGTAGTCTGTGTTTCCTTGGCCCACGAAAAACTTGAGCCAGCCCTACCCCCCCACAACTTTAGTCAAATGACCCCCAATTTTCCATGCCTAACTATTGTTATAAGGTAAATTAAGATTGACAAGCTTAAGTAACAAGAATTGATGTTTTTGGCATTAAAATGGGCACTGTAGGTGTTTTCCTGTCCTCCACTCTCTGCCGACTTTGATTCCCCATTGACTTACATTGGGTTTCGTGTTTCGGTCGATCCCCGACTTTTCGCGATAATCGGCCGATTTCACTCGACCCGACTTTTGAGAAAGTCCTCGATCCTAAAAAAGTAAAAGTTGCTCAACCCTAGTAGTGAGCACTTTTTACCCCCAAGGGCTTCACAGAAGTTTATAATGCAGAGCCGTGAAAATAAAAAATCTTTTTCTTTTCCTCAAAAATGATTTTTTAGTCCCCAATTTTTTTGTTTTCACAAGGGTAACAGGAGAAATTGGACCCCAAAAGTTGTTGTGCAGTTTGTCCTGGGTACGCTGGTACCCCATATGTGGGGGTACACCACTATTTGGGCACACGTTGGGGCTTAGAAGGGAAGTAGTGATGTTTTGGAATGCAGACTTTGATGGAATGGTCTGCGGGCATCATGTTACGTTTGCAGAGCCTCTGATGTGACTAAACAGTAGAAACCCCCCACAAGTGACCCCATTTTGGAAACTAGACCCCCCCCCAGGAACTTATCTAGATGTGTGGTGAGCACTTTGAACTCCCAAGTGCTTCACAGAATTTTATAACGCCGAGCCGTGAAAATAAAAAATAATCTTTTTCTCCACAAAAATAAATTTTTAGCCCCCAATTTTTTATTTTCCCAAGGGTAACAGGAGAAATTAGACCCCCAAAGTAGTTGTGCAATTTTTCCTGAGTACGCTTATACCCCATATGTTTGGGTAAACCACTGTTTGGGCGCACATTGGGGCTCAGAAGGGAAGGAGGACCATTTGACTTTTTGAATGCAAGATTGGCTGGAATCAATTATGGAGCCATGTAGCGTTTGGGACCCCCTGATGTGCCTAAACAGTGGAAACCCCTCTATTCTAACTCACACACTAACCCCAACACATCCATAGCCCTAATCCCAACCCTATCCATAACCCTCATCACAACCCTAACCCCAACACTCCCCTAATCCTAATCCCAACCCTAACCATAACCCTAACCACAACCCTAACCCCAACACACCCCTAACCCTAATCCCAACCCTAACTATAACCCTCATCACAACTCTAACCCCAACACACCCCTAACCCTAATCCCAACCCTAACCAAAACCCTAACCCCAACACACCCCTAGTGTTATGACCCCAATGGCAGAGGGTCTCAAAATACATACCAAGTCTGCAAACACAAAAAACCAGCTCATAGGGCAGTGGTAACTGGGCTGACCATATATCTAATCCTAGCACCACAAATAGCAGCAGCCGGGGAACGTGCCTACGTTGGTTCTAGACGTCTCGCGCCAGCCGGAGAGCTAACTAACCCTAGAAGGGAAAAGATAGACCTTTCTTGCCTCCAGAGAAAAGACCCCAAAAGTTGGATACAAGCCCCCAACAAATAATAATGGTGAGGTAAGGAGAAAAGACAAACGTAAGAATGAACTAGATATTTAGCAAAGAGAGGCCCACTGACTAATAGCAGAATATAGTAAGATGACTTATACGGTCAGCAAAAACCCTATCAAAATTTCCACGCTGGATATTCAAGAACCCCCGAACCGTCTAACGGCCCGGGGGGAGAACACCAGCCCCCTAGAGCTTCCAGCAGAATCAGGAATCACATTTAGTACAAGCTGGACAAAAAATAATAGCAATGCAAATAACCAAAAAACAAGGAAGCAGGACTTAGCTTAATTTTGCAAGATCCAGGACCAGCAGACAGGAGCAAACAGAAAGGAACTGATTACAACGATGCCAGGCACTGGACTGAGAATCCAGGAAGTTTATATAGCAACACCCCTGGACTAACGACCCAGGTGGGTGCCAAACTGAGGAAAGACAATCCCAGAGTCATATCACTAGTGACCACAAGAGGGAGCCAAAAAGGTCTAATTCACAACACCCTAGCCCTAATCCCAACCCTAACCACAAGCCTAACCGTAACTCCAAGACACCCCTATCCCTAATCTTAACCCTAATTCCAACACTAACTCTAATCACAACCCTAACTCTAATTCCAACCCTAACCCTAAGGCTATGTGCCCACATTGCGGATTTGTGTGGGATTTTTCCGCACCATTTTTTAAAAATCCACAGGTGAAATGCACTGCATTTTACCTGTGGATTTACAGCGGATTTCCTGCGTTTTTTGTGCGTATTTCACCTGCTGATTCCTATTGAGGAGCAGGTGTAAAATGCTGCGGAATCCGCTCAAAGAATTGACATGCTGCGGAAAATACAACTCAGTGTTTTCCCATGGTATTTTCCACACCATGAGCACAGCTGATTTGGTTTTCCACAGGTTTACATGGTACTGTACAATGCATGGAAAACTGCTGCGAATCTGCAGTGGCCAATCCGCACCGTGTGCACATACCCTAAATCCAACACTAACCCTAATTCCAACCCTAATTCTAACCCTAACCCTAATTCTAACCCTAATTCTAACCCTAACCCTAATTCTAACCCTAATTCTAACCCTAACCTTAATTCTAATATTTTCTTTATCTTATTATTTTCCCTACCTGTGGGGGTGATAAAGGGGTTTTTTTACTATTTTTTTATTTTGATCACTGTGATAAGGTCTATCACAGTGATCAAAATGTACCTCGGGGATGAACGAATTTGCCGGCCAGCAGATTTGGCGGGCGCACTGCGCATGCACCCACCATTTTGGTAGATGGTGGCGCCCATCGCTAAAGACGGCCGGTACCAGGAGGGATGCCAGGATTAGGGAGGTACAGGGGGGTGAGATCGGACAGCGGGGGGACGGAGGACAGGACGGGGGGGCAGAGGACAGGATGGGGGGTGAGGACAAAACAGAGGGGAGAGGAGGGCTGACAGCAGTGGCAGATCGCCGCTGTCAGTCAGTGGCGGGGGTGGATCGGGGTCTCCAGCCATGGCCGATGATATTGCAGCATCGGCCATGGCTGGATTGTAATATTTCACCAAGTTTCATTGGTGAAATATTACAAATTGCTCTGATTGGCTGTTTCACTTTCAACATCCAATCAGAGTTATCGTAGCCACGTGGGGGCAAAGTACCACTCCCCCTGTCCCTGCAGATCGGGTGAAACTGGAGCTAACCTTTTCACCCGATCTGCAGGGACACGATCATTCTGTGACACAGCATATGCGTCACAGGTCGGATTGGCACTGACTTTCATGACACATACGCTGTGCACACAATATTCTTCATATAAATTTGATAAAGCAATGCTGTTAGTTTGGCTCTGTCAGTATCTAGTCCTGCAATCTGTTTCTCTTGCCCTTAGACTTGCCCTTAGTTAACATGGATCTTGATGTTTCACGTCGGCCAGCTTGCTTCCTGCCAAAGTTGTGTATAAAGCCAGCACCTGCTCTGTTTCATTGCTTGTGTATTATGTTTTGGACCTTGTTCCTCTGCAGTCCCAAGCCTGGACTTACGATCCCTGTTGGTCCTTTCCTAATGGCGGAGTCCTCTGCCAACCTGCACGTCTGGATCCCTGCCTGCTGACCGAGTGATTCCTAAACACCTGACTTCAGAAAACTCTGCCTGACCACACCTGCGGTGAAGTAAGAACTCCAGCCAGCTAGTGTGTTCCTTTGCTCTGCAAGAGACTGTGTCTTGTGCACTCATTGCTCAGTGACTTTGCATGCTGTGTCACAGAGTATCAGCTCTGCTATTACTGTTTATCAGATTGACTGAACATTTATCTGGACTTACATGCTATATTGCATTCAGATCACAAATACAATTTTGCTTGTTCAAACCATTGTGTCTGCAGTCTCTTTGACCTAGCCACTGGTGTCCAGTTGTATCCACTAGTATCGTGACAGGCTCAGTAGTTCATAAAAAATATTTATTTGTCCACCATATTACTTTCTCTCCTTGACAGCCATAACTTTGGCTGCTTCAAATGGACAAATGGCAAATATACCAATGGCGGGAATCCAGATTAAAATACTGTATACCGAATGCATTCAGACAATCACATAGCTCCATTTCTTGTAAAATAGTTACAGATGTGACTGACAATGCTCATAGTGACACAATCTTGATAAATGTTTGTTTATTCACTTCACAAACAGTTCTAATCCTCTATATGTTTGCTGTTTGCCATTGTAAAACATTAAGGTTTACTGAAACTATGCCTGTGGTGGTTTGATCTAAATCCTTGTGGCTTTTATTCTCTAGGGGTTTATGGCCCATCGCCTGATGACTCCATGATATCTCAGTTTCATCCAACCTTGAAAAGTGGCCACTTGAAGGTGTGGGTGAAACTAGAGTTACTACATAGTGTAAATCACTATATAAGACCAGAGAAACATGAGTAAGACAGATGCCAAAACTGGGGTACCTGTACATGTACAGTGTGCAGATACCTGCATAATTGGGGATACCCATGCAGTGTAGGTAATCTCCCAGGGGTTCTCTGTCTTGGTGTTGTTTCTCTGATATTCCAGACGGATGATGTTTAAAAGTCTCTCAGTGATGATCTAAGTATACTGTATGTAGTTAATCTTCATATATACGTAATCACTATATTTATTTAATCCTTATATGTACTTATTAACCTGTGTATGTTAACATATACAAAAGTGTACGCACTCACACTATTCAATCATACTATTCCTTGAATTTTTTAGTTTGCTATAAAATTGACTTGTATTACAAGTATTTGCCTTTTTTGAAGCCGTATCTGAACCTTATTGTTAAAAACATGGCAAAAAAATTTGCCAAATACTACTGTAAATAATTGTGCAAAGAGGGAACCATCATGCCATTAAAAAATACGAGTGGATTTTCATGGGCCCATCCAGTATGTGGATTCCAAGGCCTAATGGGGTGCATGACTGACTATGCAGCAGGGCTGGCCTTGCTGCCAATGTGTAAAACAAAGGCGTATGGGAGTACAAAATGCATATTGTTAAGTGGATTTTCATGGGCCCATCCAGTATGTGGGTTCATAGGCCTAATGGGGTTCATGACTGACTATGCAGCAGGGCTGGCTTTGCTGCCCATGTGTAAAACAAAGGAGTACGGGAGTACAAAATGCACATTGTGAAGTGGATTTTCATGGGCCCATCCAGTATGTGGGTTCCAAGGCCTAAAGGGGTGCTCATGACTGACTATGCAGCAGGGCTGGCCTTGCTGCCAATGTGTAAAATAAAGGAATACGGGAGTACAAAATGCATATTGTGAAGTGGATTTTCATGGGCCCATCCAGTATGTGGGTTCCAAGGCCTAAAGGGGTGCATATGACTGACTATGCAGCAGGGCTGGCCTTGCTGCCAATGTGTAAAACAAAGGAGTACGGGAGTACAAAAACAAAGGAGTACGGGAGTACAAAATGCATATTGTGAAGTGGATTTTCATGGGCCCATCCAGTATGTGGGTTCCAATGCCTAATGGGGTGCATATGACTGACTATGCAGCAGGGCTGGCCTTGCTGCCAATGTGTAAAACAAAGGAGTACAGAAGTACAAAATGCATATTGTGAAGTGGATTTTCATGGGCCCATCCAGTATGTGGGTTCCAAGGCCTAATGGGGTGCATGACCGACTATGCAGCAGGGCAGGCCTTGAATTCAATGCAACACTTATTCAGGAGTCCCTCCTGGACATTTTATGAAAGGGGTATTGTGGTGCGTCGTAATTCTTGGCAGCCCATCCACTCACAGCATAGGTTACAGCAGCTTAGGAGACCCACTGTTTAATAATGGCCCTTTAAGAAGATTAATGCCGCCTGATGCACCAGTAAAAATAAGCTATGAGGCTTAAAGAGTCCCTCCTTCATAAATGAAACAAGATGGGTCTGCTTATGTGTCACACACCACATGGCCAGCTAGGGTTATTAAATGTTACAATGATATTTCCCAGTGAATGCATTTCTAGTGGTTGAAAGCAATGTTAATGTTGAAAAACGCTTCAAAAACGCTGCGTCTGAACTAAGCCTATGTGGGGGAGGAAATTTTCGGTCTGGGGTTAAATATTTGGCCTTACAGGCAAGTCATTAACCTGCAAAGGATGTACCTTGACATATTTCCCAGCAAAATCCCTTTTAGTTTCTTTTAATGTGTTTTGTGGCATCGGGAAAAATGGCATGAATCCCGGAAAAAATTGATTAAAGCTGTGAACTAGGAGTCAGGAATGCTTCCAGTGGCGATGCTCATGATGTCCCTGTGTTATTTGAGCAGTGTTTCCATCATTTTCAGATGTTTTTAGACCTTAAAAGAACCCCAGGGGGATCGTGGTAAAAATACTCGGGTCTCCCATAGACTTACATTGGGCTCGTTCTGGCCGAGTACCCGGGTTTTCCAATATGCTCGACCCAATGATGATGTGCATCTCTGTAATGAGGAGGGGTTTTGTCTAATGACATCAAAACCCTATATAAGTTGTGCTTAATTATTAGGCATCATCCTTTCCTTTGGCAAAATGGGTCAGAAGAGAAATTCGACGGGCTTGGAAAAGTCCAAAATTGTGAGATGTCTTGCACAGCGATGCAGCAGTATTGAAATTGCCAAACTTTTGGAATGTGATCACCGAACAATCAAGCGTTTCATTGCAAATATCCAACTGGGTCGCAAGAAGCGTGTTGGACAAAAGAAGGCGCAAAATAACTGCCCATGAATTGAGGAAAATCAAGCGTGGAGCTGCCAAGATGCCATTTGCCACCAGTTTTGCCGTATTTCAGAGCTGCAACGTTACTGAAATAACAAAAAAGCGCAAGGTTTGTTATACTCAGGGACATGGCCAAGGTAAGGCAGGTTGAAAAACGACCACCTTTAAACAAGAAACATAAGATAAAACGTCAAGGCTGGGCCAAGAAATATCTTAAGACTGACTTTTGAAAGGTTTTATGGACTGATGAAATGAGAGTGACTCTTGATGGGCCAGATGGATGGGCCAGAGGCTGGATCAGTAAAGGGCAGAGAGCTCCACTCCGACTCAGACGCCAGCAAGGTGGAGGTGGGGTACTGGTATGGGCTGGTATCATCAAAGATGAACTTGTGGGACCTTTTCGGGTTGAGGATGGAGTGAAGCTCAACTCCCAGACCTACTGCCAGTTTCTGGAAGACAACTTCTTCAAGCAGTGGTACAGGAAGAAGTCGTATTGTTCAAGAAAAACATGATTTTCATGCAGGACAATGCTCCATTACATGCCTCCAACTACTCCACAGCGTGGCTGGCCAGTAAAGGTCTCAAAGAAGAAAAAATAATGACATGGCCCCCTTGTTCACCTGATCTGAACCCCATAGAGAACCTGTGGTCCCTCATAAAATGTGAGATCTACAGGGAGGGAAAACAGTACACCTCTCGGAACAGTGTCTGGGAGGCTGTGGTGGCTGCTGCACACAATGTTGATCGTAAACAGATCAAGCAACTGACAGAATCTATGGATGGAAGGCTGCTGAGTGTCATCATAAAGAAAGGTGGCTATATTGGTCACTAATTTTTTGGGGTTTTGCTTTTGCATGTCAGAAATGTTTATTTCTAAATTTTGTGCAATTATATTGGTTTACCTGGTGAAAATAAACAAGTGAGATGGGAATATATTTGGTTTTTATTAAGTTGCCTAATAATTCTGCACAGTGATTGTTAACTGCACAAACAGATATCCTCCTAAGATAGCCAAATCTAAAAAAAACCCACTCCAACTTCCAAAAATATTAAGCTTTGATATTTGAGTCTTTTGGGTTGATTGAGAACATAGTTGTTGATCAATAATAAAAAATAATCCTCTAAAATACAGCTTGCCTAATAATTCTGCACACAGTGTATGGTACAGTATATATGTTTTCTCCTTCATGCCATATAAGCGCTCTAATGCTGACAAGAAAGTGACCTTCCCTTTAAAACCCTATTCACAATTTGCTCATTACTATAACACAGATAATATTGCCCTCTATACATAACTATCTCCCATTTCCTGTGCAAGGCTTAACTGCCCTACATAGTATAATAGGCTAATAGAGGCCTCGGTATAGACACAGATACTATTTCCTCTATACTTCCCATTTTAAGACCAGAATTGCCTCTGCGCATGTCTACCCGGGGCACACGCGATCACATGAGCGCAATGACCCGATCCACCCAGGCTACGCATCTCCAGCCGGGATTTAAACACAGAAGTACCGAAGGAATACAGCGTTCCTCCTGCTCGACGGTAATAATAATAATAATCTTTATTTACTGTATATAGCGCCAACATATTCTGCAGCGCTTTACAGTTTAACAGTTTCAAACACAACAGTCATAAGTAACAACGTTAACAATACAATAATTAAAGCAAAATAAGACAACCCTGCTCGCGAGAGCTTACAATCTACAGTGAGGTGGTGGAGACAAAGTACAAGTGTGTATTTGCAATGATGTATTTACAATGATGGTCCAGCCATCTTCAGTGGGTGGGGAATAGATGGAGATAGTGAATGGGCTACACACACAAACATAAAATGACTGATTAGTGAACGTGGTAGGAGGCTCTGAACAAATGTGTTTTGAGGGAGCACCTACAACTATGCAAATTGTGGATGGTCCTAATATCTTGGGGTAGATATCCCTGCACCACGGACCTAGACATATAGGTAACACAGGGAGGGGAGGCTTTGGACAGACTCCCTTCTGCCCACTATACCTAACTGCAGGGCCATATTTGCCACTAGGCACTTGAGGGCACATGCCTAGGGCGGGAACAAGTGGGGGGCGACACCTGAGCAAGGTTTTTTTTATACTAGTCCTGGCTGTGTGTCTCTTCCTGAAGACAGGGGGCGGCAGAACGGCAGCCAGGACATGTGGTGCTGGTGCCGACTCTCCCTACTCCCCCTGCTGAGACACAGTGATGCCCTTGCTCACAGCCTCACTGGTGCCTGGCCGGAATGTGACTGTGACTGACTGCTGAGGTGGAGCGGTGGCGCCCTGTGTCCCGACCCTGGGTCGTGTCCTGGAGGACTCGCAGACAGTAGAGCAGTACATATACAGTAAGTAGTGTACACTGTCTCTGTCTGTAATGATCTCCCTCCTTGCTCCTGCCCGCGCGCTGCCTGCTGCAAGGCTCTGTCTGTGACTCACCTCACAATCCTCACCCCTTCCCTCACATTCCTCAGCCTCGTTTCTGCCTGTAGTGCCTGAGGCTGGAGGAGCCATGAAAACACAGTCAGCAGCCCTTAGGCTAGGTTCACATTGCGCTAGGTGAGTCCGTCTAACGGACACGTTTTTAAGTAGTGAAAACGCAATATAACGCACATACTAACGCGCCCATAGACTTGCATTGTCTGACGCATCGTGTCACGTAACGTTTTTTTCTGACGGACCTTGGAACGCGGCTTGCAGCGTTTTCGGGTCCGGCAAAGCTAACGCAATACTAACGGAAGCGTTAATTCTGCCATTGAAGGCTATGGCAAACGCAGCCAGATGCAAATCGTGAATAATTTCCAAATAGAACCATACGTTTTAATAGCGTTTGAGGGTGGTCCATGTGGTCATGTGACAGGAAACATGATTTCAGCCATTAATGTCCCTAGCACACATTTTTTCCTGAGGCCTGCTGCACGTGAGAGAGAAAGTGTCTTGCAAGAGATCACAGGAAATGTAAGTACATTTGTATATATATATATATATATATATATATGCAGCGCCCCAGAGTCCTGGTCGTTGCAGTAACGTCGCTCTGCCGCTAAGGGGAGTGATGTTACATCTGATTGCACTAAAGGAGTTCACCTGATCAGGTAACACTCACATTACACTTCACACTCCGGCCCCCAGGGAGAGTGGTTCTATCTAGTAGGCCACTCCTCACACTCTGGTAAAACTGGGGGTTGGACAGGAAGATAGAGAGAAGTAACTGGGAAGTGCTAGAGAGAGGACCTGTCAGGGATGGGATCCTGGCAGACTCCTAAGAGAACAACGCAACAAGTGAGAAAAGGGAATACAGCAAGGAGACAATAGGACCAGAAGGAGTCGTGCTGAAAGATCGAGGCAACATCCTTCTGAGGCGCAAACAGTCGGTGGCCGGAACGCCGAGAAAGTAAGAGACCTAAGCAATACTTCAAACCACGGCAGGATAGCCAATTATAGGTTGGCTGTCTCACTTAAACACCTAAGCAGACAACGGAGGCAGCTGTGGGAGAGGGGCGACTCTAGAGTCCCGGAAGAACTCCAGGCCTACCCCGTCATACGGGTGCGTCCTAGCCATATCATCTGGGGGACGGAGAGAACGAACATCAGAGACAGACAGCATCAGTTGTGAGGACTATCCCGGGGTGCTCAGCAGGGAAGGACTACAACACATAGGCGCTAGCAGGTAGACGCTGATTCTCACCTATCAAGGGGAACTCCTAATGTGCCTTTGGACCGGCCGGTCTCAGACAGCCCGGTTAACAGTGCTCTGGATTGGCTAACTCGAAGCCTTCAGTAAAGAGGTAAAGAGACTGCAACCTGGTGTCTTCGTTATTTACTGCACCGCACCTCCACCACCATCCACATCTATTATTGTACGCCCCTCAGCAGGCTCACGGACCGGGTCTAGCCACCGTGACAACCCCAGAGCAGAGACTCAGAGGCCCGTACCGGGTACCCCTCGGCCCTGCGGCAGGCAGCTACAACTTGGCGTCACGAACAGGATCTACTTAAGCCTGAAGAATCAGGTCATGTGTGCCTTGGAACTGTGATTTATTATACTTGGACTGTGACTTATTGCAAAGACTATGTATTGCCACTTGCCGCCAAAACCAGCCGCCATTGCAGTGCTGAGGAGAGCGCAGGAGAAGAAGAGGGGCGTGGAAGTGGGCGGAACCGGTCAAAAAGAAGCGCGGAACGAGAAAGCGCGGTAAAGTGCCAGCCCCGGAAGAGGAACTCCGACCTCCAGCAGGTTAGTGGGAGGAAGGGACAGCCATGTCCGAGTCGGGAGGAGAGGAGGTGGCGGCCGCAGCTCCGGTCCCCGCAGCGGGTGAAGCCGCGGCCCTAATACCACCACTGGCAGCCCCGGAGCCCGCTGCCCCCATCAGCCAGTTGGACACTGCCGCTACCACAAAGGCCATAATGCCCTTCTCTATGCCATACCTGCCCGGAGCGGCCTGGCTCCCACGATACTCCGGGGAGTCGCATACCTTCGCTGACTTTAAAGAAGGGATCTGCAGCCTGCTCGAGTTCTATCCCCTGACAGAGCCTCAGAAGGTTCATATGATAACCGGCCAACTCTTTGGAGCGGCTCTGAGAGAAATGAAGTCCTGGCCCGCCGCAGATAAGGGAACAGCACAGCAGGTTTTTGCAAAGCTTAAAGCCACCTTCGATAGCCCGTACAGCTACAGAAATTAAATTGACTTTCTATGGATGTAAACAGAGACCGCAGGATAGCTTACGGGACTATGCCCTTAATCTCCAGGAGGCGATGCGGGTCATTAAGCAGAGTGACCCCGACAGCATGCAGGATGAGGATAAACTCCTGAAGGAGCGGTTCATTGAGGGGCTCCTGTGCAGTCACCAACGGAGCCAATTGCACTTCCTGGCCATGCAAAATCCAGACTTGACTTTTGCGCAATTCAAGGATAAAGCTATCCAGGCATTGCAGGAGCGACAGCCTAGCCGTGCAGCACCTCCCAGGCGTCCCGCTCTCACATACCACCAGGAGGTGGCGTCGGATGTTCCATTTGCCGCCGATGCCCAGAGCCTAGAAAACGACTCCCCTGCAGGACTCTGCCTCCAGATGCAGGAGCTGACCAAGAGCGTTGCTGCCCTGGCCCGGACGGTGCAGTCCCTACAGGAGGCCCCCAAGGAGAAAATCCAGCTGGCCTCCCGACCGGAGGATGTTCCTTGGATGCGACAGAGGAGGACTCCGCCGACCAGAGGCCGGGCCGACGATCGCTTCCATCAGGATGGACGACCCATCTGCCGCTGCTGTCATCAGGTGGGCCACCTTGCAAGGTACTCTCCTTTAAACGAGCAACCCCTGGGGCAAAGGGCCAACCCCCAGGAGTAGGACGGTCAGGCCCACAGCATTGGAGAGCCAAATACATTGGAGGGCGACCAGTTCTTCCTGTAGTGGTTGACGGCATCCCTCTGAATGCTTTGCTGGACACCGGTTCTCAGGTGACGACTATGTCTTACGTACTCTATAAACGGTATTGGGAGGACACCGATATTACTCGTGGCCCCGATGACGATTTCACCATCATAGCCAGTAATGGTCAGCCATTGCCACAAGTGGGGTATAAAGAGGCCACCATCAAAGTGGGGCGAGTGGAATTGAAAGCCCAAGGAATTGTAATTGTTGATATTGACCGCCGAGAATGTAACCCCATGATGACTATCGGTACTAATGTTATAGAAAATTGTCTTGCAGAAGTTATTGTTTTGTTGCAACAGGTAGCAGAAACCGCTGGCCACAGTGAACAACATGCCCTGCAAAAAGAAATCAGAGCTCTGATGCAGAGACAGCAGGTAGAGCTGAATGGTGGTGAGATTGGCCGTGTCACTGTGAGTGATTCAAACCCCATCGCGGTACCCCCCAGGAGCGAGATGTTAATATGGTGTCGGGCAGCCATAGGCCTCAGGGGTAAAGACTACCAGGCCTTGGTAGAACCCGTGTATTCGGATAATAGGCCTACTATCCTGACAGCTCGGGGGGTGGTTGACGTCCGCCAGGGGAGGGTGCCCGTACGTGTCCTCAATTGTGGGGAGGAAGAGGTTCACCTCACCAAGTATGCCACGCTCGCCAAACTGTTTGCTGTCAATAATAATGTGATACAGACACCTGAACCCTTGGTCCTGTCAAACGTGGCGGAGGACAACGGTTCTGCAGGGCACTCGAAAGATTGGTGTCGGGAATTGCATGTGGGCACTGACTCTACCCCATCCCATCAAAAACAAGGGGCTTACAGGGTGGTTCCCAAGTACGAGCAAGTATTCAGCAAACACCCCTTAGATTTTGGGCAGGTGAAAGGGATCCAACACCACATCCCCACGGGAGATCACCGACCCATAAAAGAGAGATACCGCCCTGTACCCCCAGCCCATTACCAGTGTGCCAAGGACATGTTGCGAGAAATGAAGGAGGCTGGGGTGGTGAGAGACAGTTGTAGCCCCTGGGCAGCTCCATTAGTCCTGGTTAAAAAGAAGGATGGTACAATGAGGATGTGTGTTGATTATAGACAGTTGAATCGCATTACACATAAAGACGCATACCCACTGCCCAGGATAGAGGAGTCTCTGGCTGCCTTAAAATCTGCTAACTACTTCTCTACCTTAGATCTCACCAGTGGGTACTGGCAGGTTCCCGTGGCGGAGGCGGACAAAGAGAAGACGGCCTTCACGACACCGATGGGTCTCTGCGAATTCAACTACATGCCCTTTGGATTGTGCAACGCCCCGGGGACGTTCCAGAGGATGATGGAGTGCTGTCTGGGGCACAAGAACTTTGAAACCGTGCTGCTGTATTTGGATGATGTCATTGTCTTCTCTAAGACCTACAAAGACCATTTGAAACACCTGGCTGAGGTGTTTGAAGCCCTGTCCAACTTTGGCTTTAAGGTGAAACCGTCCAAATGTCATCTGCTGAAACCTAAAGTGCAGTACCTGGGCCATGTGGTGAGCGCTGAAGGAGTGGCTCCAGACCCCGACAAGGTCACGGTGATCCAGGATTGGCCGAAGCCCAGTAACCTCCACGAAGTCCGGCAATTCCTCGGGCTGGTAGGCTATTACCGGAGGTTCATTAAGGACTTCACCAAGAAGGCCGCGCCCTTGCAAGACCTGTTGGTGGGGAAATCTAAGGGGAAGAACACCCCATTTGATTGGAATGAGGGGCTGGAAGGGTCCTTCACTTGCTTGAAGTCGGCACTGACGGGAGAAGAGGTACTGGCCTACCCCGAATACGACCAACCGTTTGTGCTGTACACGGATGCCAGCAATGTAGGATTGGGAGCCGTGCTGTCCCAGGTCCAGAAGGGCAAGGAGAGGGTAATCGCTTACGCCAGCAGGAAACTTCGTCCCATGGAAAGGAACCCTGACAACTACAGTTCCTTTAAGCTGGAATTCCTTGCCATCGTCTGAGCCGTGACAGAGAGGTTCAAACACTACCTGGCCTCAGCGAAGTTCACTGTCTTCACGGATAACAATCCGTTAACACATCTGGACACCGCCAAGCTCGGGGCCTTGGAACAGCGGTGGATGGCCCGGCTGTCCAACTACAACTTCACCATGCGAAGATCAGAACCACACCGTACCATCCTCAAACCAATGGGATGTGCGAAAAGATGAACCAAGTGGTGATTGACTTATTGAAGACCTTGCCCATAGAGGAACGGAACCTGTGGCCGACAAAGTTGCCTGACTTGGTGGATATGTACAATCACATCCCAGTAAATTCTACCAACTGCACTCCAGCGTACCTAATGCGAGGAAGGACTAGCCAGTTACCCGTTGATCTGGACATGGGGTCCTAGTCCCCGAAGATACCTCACCGGATGCAGATTGGGATGTAGAAAGGCAGCAAAGGTACCGCAAGGTACAGGAGTGCGTAGAGAGAAGTCTCGCCCAGGCTAGGCAAAAACAAGAACGGGACTACAACCAGCACGCTCCTGCGATTCCCCTGTCACCTGGTGAGCAAGTACTCAAACGAAAGAGGAGACTACACAAGCTCGTTGACCAATGGGAAGCGGAACCGTATACCATCCTGCCATCCGATTTCGACAACACGAAGGTCTGTCTCATCAGCAAGGACGGAGGGGAGACCTCAACGGCGATATCCAGGGATCACCTTAAGGTCTGCCCTGATAAGTTGAGAGAGAGGGAAACGGCTCCAGGAATCTCCCCACCTGAAGAAAAGGAGAAGATGATCCACACTGTCCTTGGTGACTTGGTGTCCTGGACTCAGATAAATCAGGCCATCGTGGTACCTGTTCTAATGTTCCAACAGCCGGACCCACCAGAAACAATGGTGGTACCAGATCATCCGGCCCCGCAGCCTCAGCCAGCTCAGCAGATCCGATCTGAAGATGCCATGCCAACCGTTGAACTGGCAAGTCCTCCCTCTGCTATCGGCGAATCTGTCGTACCCACTGTTGGTAGCAGCAGCCCTGAGAGCTCTAGCTTGCCAGTGCTACCCAGACTCACTAGAAGTGTAGCCAGAAGACAGTGCATTACACCAGCGGTAGCAAGCATAGCGGGCCCTGTTAGGTCAATAGCGACCACTGCGCTGCGAAGGTCCACACGCAGCACTCAGAATCAAACTCCACTCCGCTACAAAACTTGGAGGTATTAATGAGGGCTGCTATTTAGTTGAAAATGTTTGTGTGCATATCTTCTGTTACAGGTTTTAAAAATGAACAACGGGGTAATGGACAGTGAATTGCTCCAAAAACTTCTAAAAGGGGACCCCTTTGTTTACCCGGGGTCCCCGCTGTTTCAACCACTGAACTGAGAGTCATAAACTGTGCATGACCTAACTTTCGCAACGTTCAAGAGTCCTCACCTCCCCTAGAGGGAAGCAATGTTATGTTTAATTGTGTATAATCTTTTAAAATGTTGTGTGTTTTCCTGTTAACATGTATTGTTGTTCTTATTTTCCCAGTCCGGGAGTACTGGATTTAACCGGGGGGGAGTGCAGCGCCCCAGAGTCCTGGTCGTTGCAGTAACGTCGCTCTGCCGCTAAGGGGAGTGATGTTACGTCTGATTGCACTAAAGGAGTTCACCTGATCAGGTAACACTCACATTACACTTCACACTCCGGCCACCAGGGGGAGTGGTTCTATCTAGTAGGCCACTCCTCACACTCTGGTAAAACTGGGGGTTGGACAGGAAGACAGAGAGAAGTAACTGGGAAATGCTAGAGAGAGGACCTGTCAGGGATGGGATCCTGGCAGACTCCTAAGAGAACAACGCAACAAGTGAGAAAAGGGAATACAGCAAGGAGACAATAGGACCAGAAGGAGTCGTGCTGAAAGATCGAGGCAACATCCTTCTGAGGCGCAAACAGTCGGTGGCCGGAACGCCGAGAAAGTAAGAGACTTAAGCAATACTTCAAACCACGGCAGGATAGCCAATTATAGGTTGGCTATCTCACTTAAACACCTAAGCAGACAACGGAGGCAGCTGTGGGAGAGGGGCGACTCTAGAGTCCCGGAAGAACTCCAGGCCTACCCCGTCATACGGGTGCGTCCTAGCCATATCATCTGGGGGACGGAGAGAACGAACATCAGAGACAGACAGCATCAGTTGTGAGGACTATCCCGGGGTGCTCAGCAGGGAAGGACTACAACACATAGGCGCTAGCAGGTAGACGCTGATTCTCACCTATCAAGGGGAACTCCTAATGTGCCTTTGGACCGGCCGGTCTCAGACAGCCCGGTTAACAGTGCTCTGGATTGGCTAACTCGAAGCCTTCAGTAAAGAGGTAAAGAGACTGCAACCTGGTGTCTTCGTTATTTACTGCACCGCACCTCCACCACCATCCACATCTATTATTGTACGCCCCTCAGCAGGGTCACGGACCGGGTCTAGCCACCGTGACAACCCCAGAGCAGAGACTCAGAGGCCCGGTACCGGGTACCCCTCGGCCCTGCGGCAGTGGGGGCGCTACATATATATATATATATATATATATATATATATATATATATATATATATACACTCACCGGCCACTTTATTAGGTACACCTGTCCAACTTCTTGTTAACACTTAATTTCTAATCAGCCAATCACATGGCGGCAACTCAGTGCATTTAGGCATGTAGACATGGTCAAGACAATCTCCTGCAGTTCAAACCGAGCATCAGTATGGTGAAGAAAGGTGATTTGAGTGCCTTTGAACGTGGCATGGTTGTTGGTGCCAGAAGGGCTGGTCTGAGTATTTCAGAAACTGCTGATCTACTGGGATTTTCACGCACAACCATCTCTAGGGTTTACAGAGAATGGTCCGAAAAAGAAAAAAAATCCAGTGAGCGGCAGTTCTGTGGGCGGAAATGCCTTGTTGATGCCAGAGGTCAGAGGAGAATGGGCAGACTGGTTCGAGCTGATAGAAAGGCAACAGTGACTCAAATCGCCACCCGTTACAACCAAGGTAGGCCTAAGAGCATCTCTGAACGCACAGTGCATCGAACTTTGAGGCAGATGGGCTACAGCAGCAGAAGACCACACCGGGTACCACTCCTTTCAGCTAAGAACAGGAAACTGAGGCTACAATTTGTACAAGCTCATCGAAATTGGACAGTAGAAGATTGGAAAAACGTTGCTTGGTCTGATGAGTCTCGATTTCTGCTGCGACATTCGGATGGTAGGGTCAGAATTTGGCGTAAACAACATGAAAGCATGGATCCATCCTGCCTTGTATGGAGCATCTTTGGGATGTGCAGCCGACAAATCTGCGGCAACTGTGTGATGCCATCATGTCAATATGGACCAAAATCTCTGAGGAATGCTTCCAGCACCTTGTTGAATCTATGCCACGAAGAATTGAGGCAGTTCTGAAGGCAAAAGGGGGTCCAACCCGTTACTAGCATGGTGTACCTAATAAAGTGGCCGGTGAGTGTATATCTGTATACATCATGGGAGTCTGTATTGTCCGTCGGATGTGTGTGTACTAAAATTGTATTGTTTTGTTGCAGATGTCGGATAGTGAGGGAAGCAGCAGCAGCAGCAGCAGCAGCAGCGTGTCTGCGTTTTTTTCTTCTCAATCGGTAGGCTTGCACTTTAAAAAACCACTAAAAGTTGTGTGAAACTCCAGTGTATTGAGCTAAGCACGTGTATAATCATGTTTTTATTGCAAATAGGAGTCTTTGGAGCCCGAGGCTGCTAGGCCCCCCCCCAAAAAAAAGGCAAAACCCACAAAGGTACATGGCAGACATTTTTAGTTTTGCAAGCATAAATTTATTGATCCAAGAAATGTAATTTTATTTTTTTCCATTTAAATACACAATAGGTTGTGGCAAACGGAGGACACAAGAGAAAGAAGGTTCCTCGCCATCTGTCGTTGCCACAACTGCCAGTGGTAAATATAAAACTAGAAATTTTCTATCCAATACTTATCTACAATCTATCTATTCACTTTCTATCTACTATATCTATAAACTATCTATCCACTATCTATCTCGCTCTCTCTATCTTTCGCTCTATCTATGTATCTATCTATCTATGTATCTATCTATCTATGTATCTATCTATCTATCTATCTATCTATCTATGTATCTATCTATCTATGTATCTATCTATCTATCTATCTCTCTATCTATCAGTCTACCAATAAAGTGAAATTGAACCTTTCAACATAACGTTTTGTGTTTACATAGTCCAAGTCAGCGAGCCAAAAAAAAAGGATTGTGGTTGACGAAGAGCCGTTGACCATTCACAACGAGACACTGATCAACCTTGTGGAAGCCAACCCCTCAATATGGGACCAAAGCGACAGCTCCCACCATGACATCGTGAAGAACCGCAAGTTGTGGGATAAAATTATCTGTCACTTCGATCCCCGATACATGGAGAAGTCGTCAACCTCAAAGAAAAAAATTGGTAAATATTGGTGATGTTACATTGTCTACTATCTATCTCTCAACTCTCAACTATATATACACTATTTCTTAAACTATTTCTCTATCATTTATCCAATAACTACTATCTATCAACTATCTATCTACTATCTATATATCAACTATCTTAACTAACTATACACAATTTTAAAACTATCAATATAAGAACTATCTATCTACTATTTATATATCTATTTTTAATTTTTTTTATTTTTATTTAAAGCCGATGCGGTCCATACCCGTTGGAAATCAATAAGGGATCGCTTTGTCCGTGACTACCGGAACAGTCAAAATGCACCAAGCGGATCAGGTGCCAAACGGGTGACCCCGTATGTGCATTACGAGCAATTGCTCTTTCTGTAAAAAAACAGTGTCTCAGCGCTCGTAAGTACAAATAGGTCTGTGTGCAAGACAAAATTGTTTAATTAAAGAAAAATAATTTATTTTTTTGGGGGGGTTACAGCACGATATGCAGTACCGCCGCGCCTAGACAGGCAGAGGAACTGGAGGCATCTCCACTGGAACCAAGCCAGCAGACGGGCGCTAAAGATGTGTCTGGCATCAGCGAGCCACGATCTGGGGAGAGAAGCACTGTTGCTTCTGGTGTGAGTGCCCGGTTGCAATCACAGCGTGGACGCAAGCGAGCATCACAAAAAGATGAAGCTGATGCCATTATTGTCGATGGACTCCAAAGGGTAGAGGACATGTGTCGTAGTGAACTGAAAGACCTGAGGCGGGAAATTACCGACTTGCAATCCCGCGAGTCTGTATATTCTGCAAATGAGTGGAAGCTACTTTTTTTGTCCTATGTGCCTGTAGCACAAAATATCCCGGCACACAGAAACCTTTTGTTTAGGCAAAGACTGAATGACCTTCTTGAGGAATTTGTGGGCCCCCAGGAACCCGCTCCATCGAGAACAAGAAGCATAGACATGCCGGCCTACAACCCTCAATATAGAGTCCGGGGTGAAATGAGCATGGAACATCAGAGACAAAGTAGCAGTCCATCATACAGTTGGGCAGACAATACGCCCGCGCAATACCGGAGTCTATAGTACTGCTAACTGTCCCCAGCCAGGTGCAATTACTGCGTTTCACGTTTTGTTGGTTAATTTTTTTTTTTGTACCCAATTTCGTGTGTTTTTTTACATCCCTATGGGATATCATATGTTAAACATGTCTAGCAACAGTTTTTTCATACAAATTCCAAAACTTTAGTAAACAGTTTAAAATTTAAGATTCTTGTATGACTTTAACTTTGAGCACAACATAATAACATGAATGTAACTTTTTACAAGACATGAAGGTTGTGGGAAATAAAACAAACAAAAAAAACCCCTCACATTTCAGCAAAACATCAGGACACAACTTCAGACTTTAAATAATTTTCACACGTGTCTGTCTTGCCATGGAGCATGGCCTTCATGTGTGAAGTACTGTGCAAATTGATCACGAATCCTCATTATTTGAGCTGTAGACCAAACAGCAGTAGATTCAATGCTAATGAGGTTCGACTCACATTCATCGGGGTCAACCACCTGGGGTTCATGTCTGGCAACAAAATTATGCAGACAGATGCATGCCTTCACAACACCGTCCACATTTTCTGGTTGCAGTTGCATGCAAGTTAGTAAAATTCGCCATTTTAATGTCAAAATACCAAAGGCACACTCCACATAACGTCTTGCCCGGCTCAAGCGATAATTAAAAATGCGCCTGGTGGAGTTCAGACTACGGCTTGAGTACGGCTTGAGGAGATTTTGTCCAATTTGGAACGCCTCATCACCAACTAAAACAAAGGGCAAACTTGGGTCTTCTGTCCCCGGTAGAGGTCGTGATGAGGGTATGTTGAAATTGTTGCTGTACAAACATCTCCCCATGTTGGAGTCTCTGAAGACTCTGGAATCGTTAGTCCGGCCATACGCACCAATATCCACAGCTACGAAACGGTATCTTGCATCCGCAATAGCCATCAATATAATCGAAAAGTATTTCTTATAGTTATAGTAGAGGGATCCACTATGCGCTGGTTTCTGAATTCGAATGTGCTTGCCGTCGACGGCACCAATACAATTGGGGAAATTAGCCACATCCTCGAACTGTTGGGAAATCGCTAGCCACATTTCTGATGTCGGGGTTGGTAGCACAAGTGGTTGCAAGCTGTTCCAAATGGCATCACAACAAGTTTCCCGAACCAGTTGGCAAATTGTTGACTTCCCAAGTCTAAATTGATAATGCAGTGACGAAAAAGATTCTCCGGTAGCCAGATATCTGTCGGCATTCAAAAAGAAAAAAAAAAAAAATTGTTTAGGATTTTAAAAGACAACTAAAAGGCTACATACAATAGAATATACAATTGCCTTAAATGAACATAATTATGCCCCACGATACCTACATCTAGTGTTTGTCAATAGAATGATAAAAAAATTTATAATTACCTCACAGTCACTACTAAACGTTCCTCTGCACAGATGCTTTCACGGAAAGTGCTGCAAAGATGATGTATCTCATCCTTCACATGTGAGAGCAGAACATCAAAGGTCTCAATGGACATCCGTAGATAGCGTTGGAATTTGGAGGGATGATCCCGAAGCTGAACATACAGGGTGTGAAAGGCACCATATGTATTACGCAAGAAATTCACTTCGTGGATCCAATATCTCCTTTGCGAACTACGCTTTCTCTGCCGAAGTCGCAACCGCATCAAGGGAAATCTAACGAGCTCAGACACAAACATCTTGCTAGCAGAAGTTCACTCAATGCTTTCAAAATGGAGAATGAGTCTACACCCACAACCTGACAATGACAAAAGGAGAAAAAAAAACAAAACGTTATTGACAGTGACAAACGCAGACAAACGGATACTTCGCGAACGGACATCCAAATGAGAAAAACGCGGTCACGTGCGTTAACGCGATGCCGATTTTTCGACAAATTGGATCCTTTTCTGTACATGCGTTTAACGGATCCGTTTAACGCCATGTACTTGACGCAATGTGAACCTAGCCTTAATGTTTGATGTTTGATCTTTGCTCCTGGCAGATGGACCCAGAGAGTGAGTGGTGGGGGTGGAGTATAATACACCCCCACTCACTCTATCTGGGTCCTGGGAGCAAACATTGCCAGTGCTGGTGTGTGTGTGTGGCTGTATCGTATGTGTGTGCGCGGAGCTGTATGTATGTGTGTGTGTGCGGAGCTGTATGTGTGTGGGGCTGTATGTATGTGTGTGTGCGTGAGGGCAGCGAAGCTGTATGTGTGTGCGTGCGCACAAAGCTGTATGTGTGTGCGGATCTGTGTGTATGCAGAGCTGTATGTGTGTGTGTGTGCAGGCAGCGGAGCTGTATGTGTGTGTGTGCAGAGCTGTGTGTGCGGAGCTGTGTGTGTGGAG
Organism: Ranitomeya variabilis; assembly: GCF_051348905.1. Classification (NCBI taxonomy): domain Eukaryota; kingdom Metazoa; phylum Chordata; class Amphibia; order Anura; family Dendrobatidae; genus Ranitomeya; species Ranitomeya variabilis. Next base: position 114,511,892 of record NC_135239.1, on the reverse strand, counting down.
CTGTGTGTGGAGCTGTATGTGTGTGTATGTGCAGAGCTGTATGTGTGTGCGTGGAGTTGTATATATGTGTGTGTCTGTGGGGTGCTGTGTGTGTGGGCAGCGGAGCTGTAAGTGTGTGCATGCGCGCAGAGCTGTATGTGTGTGCGAAGCTGTGTGTGCAGAGCTGTATGTGTGTGTGTGTGGGCAGCGGAGCTGTATGTGTGTGTGTGTGGGGCTGTGTGTGTGCGGAGCTGTATGTGTGTGGGGCTGTATGTATGTGTGTGTGCATGCGGGCAGTGGAGCTGTATGTGTGTGCTTGCGCACAGAGCTGTGTGTGCAGAGCTGTGTGTGTGCAGAGCTGCATATTTGTGTGTGTGTGCAGGCAGCAGAGCTGAATGTGTGTGTGTGTGGAGCTGTGTGTGCGTTGAGCTGTATGTGTGTGTGTGGAGCTGTATGTGTGGCGGCGCTGTATGTGTGTGTGTATGTGCAGAGCTGTATGTGTGTCAGCGGAGCTGTATGTGTGTGTGTACGCGTGGAGCTGTATGTATGTGTGTGTCTGTGGGGTGCTGTGGGTGTGGGGCTGTATGAGTGTGTGTGTGTGCGGGCAGCGGAGCTGTATGTGTGTGCGTGCACGCAGAGCTGTATGTGTGTGCGGAGCTGTGTGTGTGTGGGCAGCGGAGCTGTGTGTGTGTGCGTGGAGCTGTATATATGTGTGTGTCTGTGGTGCTGTATGTGTGTGCGGAGCTGTGTGTGCGGCGCTGTATGTGTGTGTATCTGCAGAGCTGTATGTGTGGGTGTGTGTGGAGCTGTATGTATGTGTGTGTCTGTGAGGTGCTGTGTGTGTGCGCATGGAGCTGTATATATGTGTGTGTCTGTGTTGCTGTATGTGTGTGTGTATGTGCGGAGCTGTATGTGTGTGTATGTGTATGGGGCTGTATGTGTGTGCGGAGCTGTGTGTGTGCAGAGCTGTATGTGTGTGCGCGGAGCTGTATGTGTGTGCAGAGCTGTATGTGTGTGCGCAGAGCTGTATGTGTGTGCGCAGAGCTGTATGTGTGTGTGCAAAGCTGTATGTGTGTGCGCGGAGCTGTATGTGTGTGTGCGGAGCTGTATGTGTGGGGCTGTATATGTGTGCGGAGCTGTATGTGTGTGTGTGGAGCTGTGTGTGTGCGGGGCTGTATGTGTGTGTGCGGAGATGTATGTGTGGGGCTGTATGTGTGTGTGCGGAGCTGTATGTGTGTGTGTGCGGGGCTGTATGTATGTGTGCCACAAATGGCAAAAATCGCTGATGTGAAAGTAGCCTAAGTCACTGCCGACAGTGTCTGCATTAGGGTTCATACTCGCATGCGAGAAACACGGATGAGTGTCGCACATTAATACCTGGCACTCAGGAGCGGAGCGTGTACTGCTGTACGGCCACAGGCTCCGATCTCAGTGCCGAGTATTGACGTACGACACTCTTCCGTGTTTCTTGCATGTGAGTATGAGCCCTTAGTCATACCAATGGGGGAGGCAGCACTAAAAGTGCCTAGGGCAACACAAACTCTAAATACGGTTCTGCCTAACTGTGCAACCCTTTCACTACATTCGTTTGCATCTAAGTTGCCCCAGTCTGATGCGCTCTCCTCGCCTTGCAGTATCCAGCAGTCTTCCAGGTATATTGTACTACTATTCAGGGCCACTAGGTCTTATACCCTTATCTATACCCGATATATGACGCCTATGCTCTAATGTTGTCCTTCCTCTAGCGCATACCTACTACTACTATGTAAAAGGAACTTCTATTTTTGCATATACTGAGTGCCAAGTTTGTTATTATATATTTGTAGAGCACAGATAGACCAGTAGTCTAACAGAGATATCACACTCTTCAAAATGTGGCCTGGAGTTTTTTTAATTGTTTTTATCCCCAAAATACTGTATAGACCTAGGGTAGCAGACAGCCAATAAAGTGGAATGTAGGCCTGAAAAGCAACTATGTGTAGAGCACCGATAGACCAGGTGTCTGACGGAGATATGACACTCTTCAATATGTGGCCTGGAGTTTTTTTAATTTTTTTTACCCCAAAATACAGTATACACCTTGGGTAACAGACTGCAAAAACACTGGAATGTAGGCCGGAAATGCCACAATTTGTAGACCACAGATAGATCTGGCATCTGACGGAGAAAGAACACTGTTAAATATGTGTCCTTTTTTGGGCCCACCAAAATTGTGTCAATAAGTAGGCTATGACAGTAAAAAATAAAAATGTTGAAGAAATAAAATTGTAAAATATTTAGCGCAATGATGTGCGATGCGTGTGGCATACAAAACACAGTGATAAATATAAGAACTGTAGCTAAAAATTTTATGGTCAGCAAAATGGTGTCCACAAATGTTGTAAGACACTCCAAAAAACACTACAGTACCAAAAAAATGGCCATAATTTTCTGCACACTCACATCTGATGCCTGGGACAAAAAAAGCCTTTTTAAATTGCTGAATTTTCACGCTGTTGTATTAAAATGACCTGGATGTAGTCTGCAGTGTGACCAAGCAAATAAATGTAGAAAAAAAGGGGGCTATGGATTGCTTTGTAATAAAATTAGCAGTATTCAGGTGCCAAAAAAAATTAATCCTAGCCATAGATACCTGCAGCTAGGTATATATAAAATAGGAAGCACCAGACATTAATGAACCCTCTTGATGTATGCGGTGAGATCTATATACTCACATTATCATACAATGCCTGCATGCCTTGCACTGATGTGGATATGTGCACATAGACTCCCCTGCCTACCTAGCACTGCAATCAATATACCCCCTAATTAGCCCTGAAAAGGACTGTTGATTTATCAGGATTTGTGGATTCTGTGATTATAGACCCACAGTCATGGCCAAAGTATTCACACCCCTGCAATTCTGTCAGATAAGGGTATGTGCACACGTCCGGATTTCTTGCAGAAATTTCCTGAAGAAAACCAGAAATTTTCTGCAAGAAATCCGCATTTTTTTTTGCGTTTTTTTCCGTTTTTTTCGCGGGTTTTTTAGCATTTTGCAAGCGTAATTAGCTTGCAGAATGCTAAAGTTTTCCAAGCGATCTGTAGCATCGCTTGGAAAACTGACTGACAGGTTGGTCACACTTGTCAAACATACTGTTTGACAAGTGTGACCAACTTTTTACTATAGATGCTGCTTATGCAGCATCTATAGTAAAAGATAGAATTTTTAAAAATAATAAAAAAAATAAAAAAATGGTTATACTCACCCTCTGCAGCCTCCGTTCCTATAGATGCCGGTGTGGTTCAGGACCTTCGGTGACGTCACGGCTTGTGATTGGTCGCGAGCGGTCACATGAGCGGTCACGCGACCAATCACAAGACAGTGATGTCATTGCTAGTGTTGAGCATTCCGATACCGCAAGTATCGGGTATCGGCCGATACTTGCGGTATCGGAATTCCGATACCGAGATCCGATACTTTTGTGGTATCGGGAATCGGAAGTTCCCAGTGTATGGTTCCCAGGGTCTGAAGGAGAGGAAACTCTCCTTCAGGCCCTGGGATCCATATCCATGTAAAAAATAAAGAATTAAAATAAAAAATAGGGATATACTCACCCTCTGACGCGCCCTGGTAGTAACCGGCAGCCTGCTTTGCTTAAAATGAGCGCGTTCAGCACCTTCCATGACGTCACGGCTTCTGATTGGTCGCGTGGCGGTCACATGAGCGGCACGCGACCAATCAGAAGCCGTGACATCATGGAAGGCCCTAAACGCGCTCATTTTAAGCAAAGAAGGCTGCCGGTTAACAGCGGTGAGGTGCAGGGGCCTCCGGAGAGGTGAGTATATCAATATTTTTTATTTTAATTCTTTATTTTACACATTAATATGGATCCCAGGGCCTGAAGGAGAGTTTCCTCTCCTTCAGACCCTGGGAACCATCAGGATACCTTCCGATACTTGGTGTCCCATTGACTTGTATTGGTATCGGGTATCGGTATCGGCGATATCCGATACTTTTCGGGTATCGGCCGATACTATCCGATACCGATACTTTCAAGTATCGGACGGTATCGCTCAACACTAGTCATCGCAGGTCCTGAACCACACCATCTATAGAAACAGAAGCGGCAGCATGCAGTGGTGAGAGGCGGGAACACTCCGGGGACATCGAAGGTGAGTATATGACTATTTTTTATTTTAATTCTTTTTTTTTTTACCAATTATATGGTGCCCAGTCCGTGGAGGAGAGTCTCCTCTCCTCCACCCTGGGTACCAACCGCACATAATCTGCTTAGTTCCCGCATGGTGGGCACAGCCCCGTGTGGGAAGTAAGCAGATCAATGCACTCCTAGGTGTGCGGAATCCCCGCAATTCCGCATTTTTAATGAACATGTTGCTTTTTATTCCGCGATGCGATTTTTTCACGGAAAAAATCGCAACATTTGCACAAAAAATGCGGAATACACTGTAAATAATAGGAGGCATAGGTTAGTGTTTTTTTCGCATTTTTATCACGTTTTTATAGCGCAAAACGCGAAAAAAACGTGAAAAATCCTGAACGTGTGCACATGGCCTAATACTCAGTTTCTTCCTGAAAATGATTGCAAACACAAATTCTTTGGTATTATTATCTTCATTTAATTTGTCTTAAATGAAAAAACACAAAAAGAATTGTCCTAAAGCCAAATTGGATATAATTCCACACAAAACATAAAAAAGGGGGTGGACAAAAGTATTGGCACTGTTCGAAAAATAATGTGATGCTTCTCTAATTTGTGTAACTAACAGCACCTGTAACTTACCTGTGGCACCTAACAGGTGTTGGGAATAACTAAATCACACTTGCAGCCAGTTGACATGGATTAAAGTTGACTCAACCTCTGTCCTGTGTCCTTGTGTGTACCACATTGAGCATGGAGAAAAGAAAGAAGACCAAAGAACTGTCTGAGGACTTGAGAAACCAAATTGTGAGGAAGCATGAGCAATCTCAAGGCTACAAGTCCATCTCCAAAGACCTGAATGTTCCTGTGTCTACCGTGCGCAGTGTCATCAAGAAGTTTAAAGCCCATGGCACTGTGGCTAACCTCCCTAGATGTGGACGGAAAAGAAAAATTGACAAGAGATTTCAACGCAAGATTGTGCGGATGTTGGATAAAGAACCTCGACTAACATCCAAACAAGTTCAAGCTGCCCTGCAGTCCGAGGGTACAACAGTGTCAACCCGTACTATCCGTCGGCGTCTGAATGAAAAGGACTGTATAGTAGGAGACCCAGAAAGACCCCACTTCTTACCCCGAGACATAAAAAAGCCAGGCTGGAGTTTGCCAAAACTTACCTGAAAAAGCCTAAAATGTTTTGGAAGAATGTTCTCTGGTCAGATGAGACAAAAGTAGAGCTTTTTGGGCAAAGGCATTAACATGTAGTTTACAGGAGAAATAAAGAGGCATTCAAAGAAAATAACACGGTCCCTACAGTCAAACATGGCGGAGGTTCCCTGATGTTTTGGGGTTGCTTTGCTGCCTCTGGCACTGGACTGCTTGACCATGTGCATGGCATTATGAAGTCTGAAGACTACCAACAAATTTTGCAGCATAATGTAGGGCCCAGTGTGAGAAAGCTGGGTCTCTGTTGTGAATTCCATTTCTCGGACTCCCTCCTGTGGTCATGAATGGTATTTTGGTTAGTTCTGCTCTTGGACTCCCTCTGGTGGCTTTGAGTGGAACTGCTGGTCTCTGAGGTTTGCTTTCTCAGCTGCCCTCGTTTATTCTTATGCTGGCTTCCCTATTTAACTCTACTCAGATCGTTACTTCATGCCAGCTGTCAATGTTTCAGTATTGGTTCAGATCTCTCTTGGACTTCTCTGAGGACCTGTCTACTCCAGCAGAAGCTAAGTCCCTGCTAGTTGATTTGTTGTTACTGCTGCCTGAATATATTTCTTAGTACTGCTAATTTCTAGTCCAGCTTGCTATCATGATATTTCCTTGCTAGCTGGAAGCTCTGGGGGTGCAGTGCTGCACCTCCACACCGTGAGTCGGTGTGGGGGTCTTTTTGCATACTCTGTGTGGTTTTTGTAGTTTTTTGTGCTGACCGCATAGTTTCCTTTTCTATCCTCTGACTATTTAGTGAAGTCTGGCCTCCTTTTCTAAAACCTGTTTCATTCCTGTGTTTGTGACTTTCCTCTTAACTCACAGTCAATATATGTGGGGGGCTGCCTTTACCTTTGGGAATTTCTCTGAGGCAATAGTAGGCTTCTATTTCTATCTTTAGGGGTAGTTAGCTCTTAGGCTGTGAAGAGGCATCTAGGGAGAGTTAGGTACGCTCCACGGCTATTTCTAGTGTGTGTGATAGGAGTAGGGTTTGCGGTCAGCAGAGTTCCCACTTTCCCAGAGCTTGTTCCGATTACTAGTTTACTCATCAGGTCATTCCGGGTGCTCCTAACCACCAGGTCCATAACAGTACAGCTGGCGCACAAAGTGTTAATGCATCTCAAAAGAGGGATAAGAGAAGTTCTGAACCCATTTTTTTTTCTTTGCATTGTGTTTTGTCTCTCTTTTCCCCTTAATCTCTGGGTGGTTCAGGACTCAGGTGTAGATATGGATATTCAAGGTCTGTCCTCTTGTGTGGATCAACTCGCTGCAAGGGTCCAAAGCATTCAAGATTATGTAGTTCAGAGTCCGATGTTAGAGCCTAGAATTCCAATTCCTGATTTGTTTTCTGGGGATAGATCTAAGTTTCTGAATTTCAAAAATAATTGTAGACTGTTTCTTGCTTTGAAACCCCGCTCCTCTGGTGACCCCATTCAGCAAGTAAAAATTATTATTTCTTTGTTACGTGGCGACCCTCAAGACTGGGCATTCTCACTGGCGCCAGGAGATCCTGCATTGCTTAATGTAGATGCGTTTTTTCTGGCGCTTGGATTGCTTTATGACGAACCGAATTCAGTGGATCAGGCAGAGAAAACCTTGCTGGCTTTGTGTCAGGGTCAGGATGAAGCGGAGGTATATTGTCAGAAGTTTAGAAAGTGGTCTGTGCTTACTCAATGGAATGAGTGTGCCCTGGCAGCAATTTTTAGAAAGTGTCTCTCTGAGGCCCTTAAGGATGTTATGGTGGGTTTCCCCACGCCTGCTGGTCTGAATGAATCAATGTCCTTGGCCATTCAAATTGATCGGCGTTTGCGCGAGTGCAAAGTTGTGCACCATTTGGCGGTGTCCTCTGAGCAGAGGCCTGAGCTTATGCAATGTGATAGAACTTTGACCAGAACTGAACGGCAAGAACACAGACGTCAGAATCGGCTGTGTTTTTACTGTGGTGACCCTACTCATGCTATCTCTGATTGTCCTAAGCGCACTAAGCGGTTCGCTAGGTCTGTCACCATTGCTACTGTACAGCCTAAATTTCTTTTGTCTGTTACTTTGATTTGCTCTCTGTCGTCCTACTCGGTTATGGCATTTGTGGATTTTGGCGCTGCCCTGAATTTGATGGACTTGGAGTTTGCCAGGCGTTGTGGTTTTTTCCTGGAGCCTTTGCAGTATCCTATTCCATTAAGGGGAATTGATGCTACGCCTTTGGCCAGGAATAAACCTCAGTACTGGACTCAGTTGACCATGTGCATGGCTCCTGCACATCAGGATCATATTCGCTTTTTGGTGTTGCATAATTTGCATGATGTGGTCATGTTGGGTTTGCCATGGCTACAGGTTCATAATCCAGTATTGGATTGGAAATCAATGTCTGTGTCTAGTTGGGGTTGTCAAGGGGTACATGGCGATGTTCCGATGATGTCAATTTCTTCATCCACTCCTTCTGATGTCCCTGAGTTTCTGTCGGATTACCGGGATGTATTTGATGAGCCCAAATCCAGTATCTTACCCCCTCATAGGGATTGTGATTGTGCTATAAATTTGATCCCTGGTAGTAAGTTTCCTATGGGCCGACTTTTCAATTTATCCGTGCCAGAACACGCCGCTATGCGGAGTTATATAAAGGAGTCCTTGGAGAAAGGGCATATTCGCCCGTCTTCATCACCGTTGGGAGCAGGGTTCTTTTTTGTGGCCAAGAAGGATGGTTCTCTGAGACCCTGTATAGACTACCGCCTTCTCAATAAAATCACAGTCAAATTTCAGTACCCTTTGCCTCTGCTGTCTGATTTGTTTGCTCGGATTAAGGGGGCTAGTTGGTTCACCAAGGGGGGCGTATAACCTTGTGCGTATTAAACAGGGCGATGAATGGAAAACAGCATTTAATACGCCCGAGGGCCATTTTGAGTACCTGGTGATGCCATTCGGGCTTTCTAACGCTCCATCTGTGTTTCAGTCCTTTATGCATGACATCTTCCGAAAATATCTGGATAGATTCATGATTGTATATTTGGATGATATTTTGGTCTTTTCGGATGATTGGGAGTCTCATGTGAAGCAGGTCAGAATGGTATTCCAGGTCCTTCGTGCTAATTCCTTGTTTGTGAAGGGGTCTAAATGTCTCTTCGGAGTTCAGAAGGTTTCCTTTTTGGGCTTCATTTTTTCCCCTTCTACTATCGAGATGGATCCTGTTAAAGTTCAGGCCATTTATGATTGGACTCAACCTACATCTGTGAAGAGTCTTCAGAAATTCCTGGGCTTTGCGAATTTTTACCATCGCTTCATTGCTAATTTTTCTAGTGTGGTTAAGCCTTTGACTGATTTGACAAAGAAAGGTGCTGATGTGGTGAATTGGTCCTCTGCGGCCGTGGAGGCTTTTCAGGAGCTGAAACGTCGTTTCTCTTCGGCCCCTGTGTTGCTTCAGCCAGATGTTTCGCTCCCTTTTCAGGTTGAGGTTGATGCTTCTGAGATTGGAGCAGGGGCTGTTTTGTCTCAAAGAAGTTCTGATGGCTCTGTGATGAAGCCGTGTGCCTTCTTTTCTAGAAAGTTTTCGCCTGCTGAGCGTAATTATGATGTTGGCAATCGGGAGCTGCTGGCTATGATGTGGGCATTCGAGGAGTGGCGACATTGGCTTGAGGGAGCCAAGCACCGCGTGGTGGTCTTGACGGATCACAAGAATTTGACTTATCTCGAGTCTGCCAAGCGGTTGAATCCTAGACAGGCTCGATGGTCACTATTTTTCTCCCGTTTCGATTTTGTGGTCTCATACCTTCCGGGTTCTAAGAATGTGAAGGCTGATGCCCTTTCTAGGAGTTTTGTGCCTGATTCTCCGGGAGTCCCTGAGCCGGCTGGTATTCTCAAAGAGGGGGTAATTCTGTCTGCCATCTCCCCTGATTTGCGGCGGGTGTTGCAGGAGTTTCAGGCTGATAGACCTGACCGTTGTCCAGCGGAGAAACTGTTTGTCCCTGATAGATGGACTAGCAGAGTTATTTCTGAGGTTCATGACCAGCTCGGTGTTGGCTGGTCATCCTGGGATTGTTGGTACCAGGGATTTGGTGGCTAGGTCATTTTGGTGGCCTTCCTTGTCACGGGATGTGCGTTCTTTTGTGCAGTCTTGTGGGACTTGTGCTCGGGCCAAGCCCTGCTGTTCTCGTGCCAGTGGGTTGCATTTGCCCTTGCCGGTCCCGAAACGGCCCTGGACGCATGTTTCCATGGATTTTATTTCAGATCTTCCTGTCTCTCAAAGGATGTCTGTCATCTGGGTGGTTTGTGATTGCTTTTCTAAGATGGTCCAATTGGTACCCTTGCCTAAATTACCTTCCTCCTCTGATTTGGTACCATTATTCTTTCAGCATGTGGTTCGTTTGCATGGCATTCCGGAGAACATTGTGTCGGACAGAGGGTCCCAGTTTGTCTCTAGGTTTTGGCGGTCCTTTTGTGCTAAGATGGGCATTGATTTGTCTTTTTCTTCGGCTTTCCATCCTCAGACAAATGGCCAAACCGAACGAACCAACCAGACTTTGGAAACCTATCTGAGATGCTTTGTTTCTGCTGATCAGGATGATTGGGTGACCTTTTTGCCATTGGCTGAGTTCGCCCTTAATAATCGGGCTAGTTCGGCTACTTTGGTTTCACCTTTTTTTTGCAATTCTGGTTTTCATCATCGTTTTTCTTCAGGGCAGGTTGAGCCTTCGGACTGTCCTGGGGTGGATTCTGTGGTGGATAGGTTGCAACAGATTTGGAACCACGTAGTGGACAATTTGGCGCTGTCACAAGAGAAGGCTCAGCGCTTTGCTAACCGCCGTCGCTGTGTGGGTCCCCGACTTCGTGTGGGGGATTTGGTATGGCTGTCTTCTCGTTTTGTTCCTATGAAGGTTTCCTCTCCTAAGTTCAAGCCTCGTTTCATCGGTCCTTATAAGATTTCTGAAATTCTCAACCCTGTGTCATTTCGTTTGGTCCTTCCAGCTTCCTTTGCCATCCATAATGTGTTCCATAGGTCATTGTTGTGGAGGTATGTGGCGCCTATGGTTCCCTCCGTTGATCCTCCTGCTCCGGTGTTGGTTGAGGGGGAGTTGGAGTATGTGGTGAAAAAAATTTTGGATTCTCGTATTTTGAGACGGAAGCTCCAGTACCTGGTTAAGTGGAAGGGCTATGGTCAGGAGGATAATTCCTGGGTTGTTGCCTCCGATGTCCATGCTGCCGATTTAGTTTGTGCCTTTCATTTGGCTCGTCCTGATCGGCCTGGGGGCCCTGGTGAGGGTTCGGTGACCCCTCCTCAAGGGGGGGGTTACTGTTGTGAATTCCATTTCTCGGACTCCCTCCTGTGGTCATGAATGGTATTTTGGTTAGTTCTGCTCTTGGACTCCCTCTGGTGGCTTTGAGCGGAACTGCTGGTCTCTGAGGTTTTCTTTCTCAGCTGCCCTCGTTTATTCTTATGCTGGCTTCCCTATTTAACTCTACTCAGATCATTACTTCATGCCAGCTGTCAATGTTTCAGTATTGGTTCAGATCTCTCTTGGACTTCTCTGAGGACCTGTCTACTCCAGCAGAAGCTAAGTCCCTGCTAGTTCATTTGTTGTTACTGCTGCCTGAATATATTTCTTAGTACTGCTAATTTCTAGTCCAGCTTGCTATCATGATATTTCCTTGCTAGCTGGAAGCTCTGGGGGTGCAGTGCTGCACCTCCACACCGTGAATCGGTGTGGGGGTCTTTTTGCATACTCTGTGTGGTTTTTGTAGTTTTTTGTGCTGACCGCATAGTTTCCTTTTCTATCCTCTGACTATTTAGTGAAGTCTGGCCTCCTTTGCTAAAACCTGTTTCATTCCTGTGTTTGTGACTTTCCTCGTAACTCACAGTCAATATATGTGGGAGGCTGCCTTTACCTTTGGGGAATTTCTCTGAGGCAAGAGTAGGCTTCTATTTCTATCTTTAGGGGTAGTTAGCTCTTAGGCTGTGAAGAGGCGTCTAGGGAGAGTTAGGTACGCTCCACGGCTATTTCTAGTGTGTGTGATAGGAGTAGGGTTTGCGGTCAGCAGAGTTCCCACTTTCCCAGAGCTTGTTCCGATTACTAGTTTACTCATCAGGTCATTCCGGGTGCTCCTAACCACCAGGTCCATAACAGGTCTCCCTCAGAGGTCATAGGTCTTCCAGCAGGACAATGACCCAAAACACACTTCAAAAAGCACTAGAAAATGGTTTGAGAGACAGCACTGGAGACTTCTAAGGTGGCCAGCAATTAGTCCAGACCTGAATCCCATAGAACACCTGTGGAGAGATCTAAAAATGGCAGTTTGGAGAAGGCACCCTTCAAATATCAGGGACCTGGAGCAGTTTCCCAAAGAAGAATGGTCTAAAATTCCAGCAGAGCATTGCAGGAAACTCATTGATGGTTACCGGAAGCGGTTGGTCGCAGTTATTTTGGCTAAAGGTTGTGCAACCAAGTATTAGGCTGAGGGTGCCAATACTTTTGTCTGGCCCATTTTTGGAGTTTTGTGTGAAATGATCAATGTTTTGCTTTTTTCTTCATTCTCTTTTGTGTTTTTTCATTTAAGACAAATTAAATAAAGATAATAATACCAAAGAATTTGTGTTTGCAATCATTTTCAAGAAGAAACTGAGTATTATCTGACAGAATTGCAGGGGTGTGAATACTTTTGGCCATGACTGTACACTAACTAATAAAAGAACAAATTTGACCCTATCTCAGCAGCAGCTCTCCCTACGCTACCTGTGTCCGGGGCAGAATGCGGCGAGCAGGGCGGTATCCAGTCTCTTATAGACCTGATGATGCTGTGCGGCCAGCCAATCACTGTAATACCACAACAAATATGGCTGCGGCATTACAGTGCATGCCTTTTACCTTTTTCTTCTTTGAAACTGGACAAGGGGAATGGGAGGAAGCTGGTGGGCCTAACAGCACAGATGGGACAGGTATTGTCCAGAAATATGGGACAGGGATTGTCCAGGAAGAGCAGTGATTGCTGAGACAGGACAGGGAATGTCGAGGAAGAGCAGTGATTGCCAAGGCAGAACAGGGATTGTCCAGGAAGACCAGTGATTGCCAGATGGACAGGGAAAGCCCTAGGAATGACACAATGTATGCATGTAAGGAGGTTGCTTTCCCTGCTCCTTACCTGGAACCACTTAGTCAGACAGCTGGGTTGTTGGGAAGACTTTCTGCCCTGGACAGAAGGGACCATGTGACTGCTGGGGGCAGACAGGAAGAAAGAGGGTTGTGGTCAGAAAAGAGCGGGAGAGCAGAGCGCGCGGGACAGGGGGACAGCGCGCCAGAGAGAGAGCAGGCTGCAGCGCCGAGCTCCCCAAAAAAGAGTTCTCTCCATGAGGGCACTGAGGCTGAGATACCAGCCGTAGTGAAGGCTGGATGTGAGAGTGTGGACTTGGAAGCCTCCGTAATCAGAGAAGACGTATCCCCTTACAGTGACCTGAGCGCGCAGCCCCAGTGACCGCACTGACAAGCCAGGACCCCTGAGTGTGACAAAGTAAACTGCTCAGTGTGTGTGTAGCATTGCTGCTTCAGAGAGAGAGACTGCCAGCCTAATATACAGAGACTCGCAGCAGAGTGGCTGTGTTACTTCCTCCTTCCAGCTTCACTAGGAGAAAAGACTGCAAAGACTTAACGCCGGAGTCTCCAGTTCCCAGGAAACAGAGGAGAGACTTCAGGATCTTCAAGCGCTGCTGGTGACTGTACCCATGTTGGAATAAGGACCCTCCAGTCAGGATCGCCCTGGACTGATAAGTTACAAGAACATTTGTTAACCGTTTCGATTCCGCTTAACTGTTTACAGTTAGCTTTATCTCTATTAACCCCCTGTTAACTCCCTGTGAGGAGAATCTTACTCCTGTTAATAAATTCCCCTCAACAGTTGGTCTGTCTGTTCCGTGGTGACATACTCAACCCTGCACTCTATTATACTTGGCGTAGTCGGCAGGATGTCACATGGTAGCGTGGAAAGGGCAGACCAAGCAGTTGGGGGAGGCCAAAGGTCTAGCATCTCCCTGGGAGCCATGTTAGTTAACCTGTCAAAATTCTCTGGAGTGATGTCATGTTGTGGAGTTGGACGGAGCGAATCCAAGGAATGATGCGGATGCATCCTATGATGCCGGCTCTGCAGGCGGAAATAACTGTGATGGCCCTAGAGGGGGATGCACGGGACTCTGTTATGCACAGACCCCCCCCAGGTAAGAGATACCCTGGACAAAGTATTACCTATACTTGAGGAGATGCATGGGGACCCCACTGACGTAGGGGAGCTGCGCATGCGACTGTTTCACAGGGTACAAAGAGAGGGGGAGACTGTGACGCCATATATGAATGCACTGCAGGAGCTTCATACTGCCATCATACGGAAGGACGGCATAGGTGCGGGGGCAATTGACGTTGTGCTGCGAGACCAACTGGTGACAGGCTTGCGAGATGTGTTGATAAAACTGGCCCTGCAAGAGCGCATGCGCGTAAAGCCAGATATGACTTTCTCTGAGGTCATGAGTGAGGCACGCACACGTGAGCAAGGGGTGGTAGTGCCAGTGTGGAAGATATGGAGCGAGGAGGTAACTGCCCCTTAATGGGTACAAGACTTGAAGAAGGAGGTTAAGCGTGTCCGTGAGGAAGTGGCTGAATATAAGAAGACCCCTGCTGCAGAGTACAGCCCTCCGGTGTGAGAAAGAGTGACCGCCCCCCAAAGTGAGACAAGTGCTGCTCGGCGAAGAAGACTGCCGACATTCTACAATTGTGGAGCACCCAGTCAAAATGAAGAGGAGATGACATGGACCTGGGACTCCCGGTTGAAGATAAGAAGAATCTGGGAAGAGATTGAGAGTCTGGGGAAAGCCCTGACTGCCGTTTTGGGGACCAACGGCATACCCCGAGGTAATGTGTGGAAGCAGGCAGAAAGAGATAGCGGAGAGGTGCGCAGCATGAAGAAGGCTTCGGTGGTGGCCCCAGAGTGTAACTCCGTATCCTGGAGGGAAAAGCAACCGCAGATAAGAGATGTCTCCCGCCGAGGTCAACGATCCAGACTGAAGCGCCCTCCAGACAGATGCAGACGTGAGTGCTGGTCGTGCAGAAGGGTGGGACACATGTCCAGAAATTGCCCTACCCGAGAAGAGCGGTGGCAGAGATCCGCTCACCCCTCTGCGGGTCCTGCTAACTGGAGGAAACGTCGCCCCTGGAGAGAGTGGTTCGGCAGGAAGAGAAGAGCCCCACCTAGAGCAAGACAGTACCACAATGTTGGATGCCCAGGAGAAGGGGAAAAAGTGCCAAGTGTTCCTGCGACGCTCGTTTTCAAGGTCCTAGTCGATGAGAAGGAGGAACCACTGTCGTCGCCCCCTGAGGTGAAGAGTGTGCTGGCTGTCAGCTCACAAGATCCTGATTGGACAGAGGAAATGGAACAGCTGTGTGAGACAGGGCGTGTGGCTGAGAAGCCCTGGGAAGTGATGCCTGCAGAGCCCGACACAGATGACGAAGAGTCCGGCCTGCATGGTCTTAATCCATCTGATTCTAGTTTCGACAAAAATGCTCCTGAAGCTATGGAGAAGAATTACTTGTACTAAGCACCCAGACTGAGGAGCCCAGGCAAGAAGTCCCTAAAGTTTCCGATAACAACAAGGAAAAGGACGAATCGTCTATGTAAGCATCTGCTAGCGGCAAAGCCAAAAAGAAGAAGAAAAAGAAGAAGAGGACAGTGGATGCCATTGGAAAATCTAATGTGACAACACAAAGTTTGTCTGAGGAATTTTCTTCTATGGCTGCCGATGAGGTAGAGGAAGAATATCTCAACCTGACTGATGAACAACTCCTAGACCAGTTAGTTTGGCAGTATGTGAAAGAAGAAAGGCAGAAGGAGAGGCTAGAATTGCAGGTATCTGACTCAAAAGAACAAAGAGAAGCACGAAGAGTCCTCGCCCGTGGAATGGCGAGCTTCAAGAGAGGGGGAATGTAAGGAGGTTGCTTTCCCTGCTCCTTACCTGGAACCACTTAGTCAGACAGCTGGGCTGTTGGGGGGAAGACTTTCTGCCCTGGACAGAAGGGACCATGTAACTGCTGGGGGCAGACAGGAAGAGAGAGGGGTGTGGTCAGAAAAGAGCGGGAGAGCAGAGTGCGTGGGACAGAGGGGACAGCACACCAGAGAGAGAGCAGGCTGCAGCGCCGAGCTCCCCGAAAGAGAGTGCTCCCCATGAGGGCACTGAGGCTGAGATACCAGTCGTAGTGAAGGCCCGGAGTCTCCAGTTCCCAGGAGACAGAGGAGAGACTTCAGGATCTTCAAGCGCTGCTGGTGACTGTACCCACGTTGGAATAAGGACCCTCTAGTCAGGACCGCCCTGGACTGATAAGTTACAAGAACATTCGTTAACCGTTTTGATTTCGCTTAACTGTTTACTGTTTGCTTTATCTCTATTAACCCCCTGTTTACTCCCTGCGAGGAGAATCTAAGGGTACCGTCACACAGTGCCATTTTCATCGCTACGACGGTACGATTCGTGACGTTCTAGCGATATCGTTACAATATCGCAGTGTCTGACACGCAGCAGCGATCAGGGACCCTGCTGAGAATCGTACGTCGTAGCAGATCGTTTGGAACTTTCTTTCGTCGCTTGATCACCCGCTGACATCGCTGGATTGTTGTGTGTGACACCGATCCAGCGATGTGTTCGTTTGTAACCAGGGTAAACATCGGGTAACTAAGCGCAGGGCCGCGCTTAGTAACCCGATGTTTACCCTGGTTACCAGCGTAAACGTAAAAAAAACAAACAGTACATACTTACATTCTGGTGTCTGTCCTCCGGCGTCTCAGCTTCTCTGCACTGTGAGCGCCTGCCGGAAAGCGAGCACAGCGGTGACGTCACCGCTCTGCTTTCCGGCTATGGTGCTTACAC
This sequence comes from Ranitomeya variabilis, assembly GCF_051348905.1. Taxonomy (NCBI): domain Eukaryota; kingdom Metazoa; phylum Chordata; class Amphibia; order Anura; family Dendrobatidae; genus Ranitomeya; species Ranitomeya variabilis. The sequence goes on along the minus strand of NC_135239.1, from coordinate 114,495,680 downwards.
AGTGCAGAGAAGCACAGCGCCGGGGGACAGACACCGGAATGTAAGTATGTACTGTTTGTTTTTTTTACGTTTACGCTGGTAACCAGGGTAAACATCGGGTTACTAAGCGCGGCCCTGCGCTTAGTAACCCGATGTTTACCCTGGTTACCCGGGGACTTCGGCATCGCTCCAGCGCCGTGATTGCAAAGTGTGACCGCAGTCTATGACGCTGGAGCGATACGACGCTGCGACATCACGGATCGTGCCGTCGTAGCGATGAAAATGGTACTGTATGACGGTACCCTTACTCCTGTTAATAAATTCCCCTCAACAGTTGGTCTCTGTTCCGTGGTGACATACTCAACCCTGCACTCTATTACACGCACTGTGCCGCATCTGTAATGAAAACCCTGCTGATGAGTTAAGTTAACTGTTGGGCATGAACATTGACTCCAGAGTTGTTTGTGAGACCCTTGGATCCGGAGTCAGAACAACCGAAGCAGAGGGGACTCCAGCAATTAATGTGAGTGTGGACATTATTACACTTCATTTGTGGGGTGCCAGGCTGTGGGAACACTACTGCTCGTTGCCACAACTACCACCCTGGCCGCCTTACAGGTGTCTGGAGGAATATTGGTAGGTCTAATTTTGCAGTGTGGGCCCGTTGCTTTGTTATGCAAATTATTTATTTCTATCTCATTTACAGTTTCCAGCAGTTTTGAGAAGGGGGTTTCTGGAATAGGGCCTTGATCCGTCTGTTTATGATTTTCCTTCATTCAAGATGGGCACTGGAAACTGAGGTGGCTAACAGAGGCCTGAGCACAAAAGAAATAAGACAAATTGAGAGATGGAGTTCTAACCATTATTTGTCTTATAAAAGGCACTGATTCAGTTTGCGTTATGTAAATTATGTACTTATTTAGACATTTGCTTAATTGTATTTTTGTGGGTATTATTTGCAGGCTGTGTTCCATTTTCAGAATTAATTTTTGGACTTTTTTTCATGCATTGGGGGTGTTGCATGTGGATGTCGGGCCAGACGGTAGGCTATTAGGTTTTAGGAGAGAGTAAGTGGTAATTTGGTACCTTGGCTGTAGAGGGATGGTGTGGAGCAGTGTGTAACCCAGAATTTCAGAGGGCGGCTCAATAGGTGAGGATGCCAGATATTTTCATACTGCATATGTGTGGGAATGATTTGGGAGCAAAGCCGGTGAGGGAATTAATGAGGGATATTAATCGTTTTGATCTGCTGAGATTATGATTGGCGAGATCTGAAAAGAGAATTAAAGGGGCATGTGTTAAGTTGAACAGGGCAATTTTGGCTTTTGTGCCTAGGAACGGGGGTATTTCTGTGAGGCATCACAAGTTGGTATCTTGAGAAGGAAATTTTGGTTGAATGACTGTGTCCATTTGAAAGCAATAGGGATTGATTTGTGGGCACTTGCTCTTCAAGAAGGGCTTGGAACGGCTTTGGTTATTGTTGAGGTGCTCACGAGCCTGAGTGTCAGGGCTTTTCATGGTGGCAGGGGGTGGGGTCCTTGGATTTGGTATATACTTGGTGATGGAGGGAATTATATGGAAAGGGGTCATTTTTTTTATAAGTAGGGGTAATTTTTTTAAAATAACATGGGCATTGTAGGGCGTTCTGAGAGGCAGATAGTAGGCAGAGGATAAGGGGTATTTAATGGAAAAGTGCAGAAAAGTGACCATTTTTGGGATCAGTATGCTGAAGAGTCCCACCCACCCTCCCTTTAAATGCATAGGAGGTACTAACTGTGTTGGATGATTTTAAAAAATGTCACAGTAGTGTTTTTGGCATGGGGTGGGGTTATAGGGATTGGTATATAATTGTTGTGGACTTAATTATATGGATAATTGCCTTCATTATGAAATTGAGAAAAGGTTGGTCTGGCATTTATTTTAGGCTCTGGACAGTGTTTGACCCTTGTAGTTTGTGGTGTGGTAAGCTCATCAAGAGAATGCCAAGAGTGTGCAAAGCAGTCATCAAAGCAAAAGGTGGCTACTTTGAAGAACCTAGAATATAAGACATATTTTCAGTTGTTTCACACTTTTTTGTTAAGTATATAATTCCACATGTGATAATTCATAGTTTTGATGCTTTCAGTGTGAATTTACAATTTTCATAGTCATGAAAATACAGAAAAATCTTTAAATGAGAAGGTGTGTCCAAACTTTTGGTCTGTACTGTATCTACTGTATCTATCTGTCCGTCCGTCCATCTATATTATATATGTCCCTATCTAAGATAGTATGTACTATATTTAAATGTATTCGTACTCATGACCTCAGCAAATTGATAGAGTCACGTGTAGAGCATATCTAATGTCGAGAGTCCTGATTAGAGATGAGCCACCTCCCTAGTGTTTGGGTTCGGTTCATCGAACAGGGAGATGTTCGCTGAACTGTTCGTCGAACTGTTCGACGAACACCGTCGAACCCCATTGAAACCAATGGCAGGCAAACACAAACACATACAAACACATGGAAAACACATAGAGAACACCTTAAAAGGTGTCCAAAAGCTGACAAACTGCTCAGAAGACACAACAAACACATGGAAAAGTCACAACTACAACTACACATAGTCATGCGAAAAGAAAAGAGGTGGAGGAGTAAAAGGAGGAGGAGACACAGATATTGGCATGTCATGCCCTTCTAAAGTTAGGAAAGGCTGGAGTAAAAATCTAAACTCACTCTACCAACACCCAGACGTCTTGACAAAAAAAAAAAAAAAGAAATATCTTTAGGTAGAATGGCGGCGGGTCCATTCAGAACACTTTCCTTAGAAGATGTAGTGGTACCCCTGTTGGGAGTTGTGCCAAAAAATGAACCCAATACATTCAGACTAATCCACCATTTGTCATATCCAAGGGGCAGGTCAGTAAATGACAACATCGACGCGGAACCAAGTACAGTACTATGTACTGTACCTTCCTTGACGAGGCAATCACGTGGGTCAAGAAGTTGGGAAGGGGCACCCTAATGGCCAAAACAGACATTGAGGGGGCATTATGGTTACTACCTGTGCCTCCAAATAGTGTCCTCTCATTGGGCTGCTTCTGTGAAGGAGCATACTACATAGATCGCTGTTTGCCCATGGGGTGCTCCATATCCTGCTCGCTATTTGAGGCGTTTAGTTGCTTCCTCAAATGTGTCGTCATGGACATTTGTAAGGCGGCACATATTATCCATTACCTCGACGACTTCTTATGCCTGAGCCCAAAAGATTCGCCACAGTGTGAAAACACGCGGTAGTCCACCTGTGAGAAGGAGAGAGCTGGAGGGAGAGTGGACACCCCAGAGCCGAGGGGTTAGATTGAGAAAGAAAGAAGGCGTTGTAGCTTGCTTCATGGGTGGGGTACTCTGCTGAGTAGCAGAAATTGCTACTAGGCCCAAAAGGATTTCCTTGGCCAAATGCAATTAAGAAATAGTAGTTAGGTAAACAGGCGGTGTAGCTTGCTTCATAGGTGGGGTACTCTGCTGAGTAGCACAAAATGCTATTAGGTACAAAACGATTTCCTGGGCTAGATCAGTTAAAAATTAGTAATTAGATCAACAGGCGATGTAGCTTGCTTCATGGGTGGGGTACGCTGCTGAGTAGCACTAAATTCTACTAGGCCCAAAAGGATTTCCTGGGCTAGATGCCGTTACAAAATAGTAGTTAGGTAAACAGGCGGTGTAGCTTGCTTCATAGGTGGGGTACTCTGCTGAGTAGCACCAAATTCTACTAGGCCCAAAAGGATTTCCTGGGCTCTATGCCGTTACAAAATAGTAGTTAGGTAAACAGGTGGTGTAGCTTGCTTCATGGGTGGGGTACGCTGCTGAGTTGCACCAAATTCTACTAGGCCCAAAAGGGTTTCCTGGGCTAGATGCCGTTACAAAATAGTAGTTAGGTAAACAGGCGGTGTAGCTTGCTTCATGGGTGAAGTACGTTGCTGAGTAGCACCAAATTCTACTAGGCCCCAAAGGATTTCCTGGGCCAGATGCTGTTAAAAATAGTACTAAGGTAAACAGGCGGTGGGTGGCTGGGCTACTCTGCTGACTAGCAGACACTGAAGCTTTGGAGCAGACCTCTGAATCCCAGGCCATAGTATAAGTAAACTCCGCAGATGACCCCACCCACCTGGAATTGACGATGGCAACGTCATGTAAAACTCAGCAAGGAGACTAAATCAAAGAGTCTCCTTTTTTTCCAAAAATTCGGCCACAGACACCACTTAAGTGGCATCAATTTCGCCAGAGTTTTTTAAAACGGTTGGTGAGGTGATTTTCAAAAATCATCAAGCTTTTAGTCTCCCCAAGATGACACAGGGGTAGAAAAGTCCTTGCGGATCCAGGATTTGTTCATCTTGATGAACGTTAGTCTGTCTACATTGTCACTGGACAGCCGCGTGTGCTTATCTGTCAGCACACCACCAGCAGTGCTGAACACACGTTCAGAGAGAATACTGGCTGCGGGGTATGACAATATCTCCAAGGCATGAGTGGCGAGCTCAGGCCATTTTTCAAGATTGGAAGCCCAAAATGAGCAAGGGTCCAGTTCCACTGTTATGGCATCGATGTTAACTTGGAGATACTCTTGTACCATCCTCTCTAGGCTGTAATAATTATAGGGGATAACTCAGGAGACTCTTTGCGTGGAACAAGACAACTACAGGACACAGTTTTATAAGTGGTAAAGTCTATATTTTCACACGGTGATTCAAACAGGTCCAGAGAGAAACTGAAGTCCACAACACTTGGTGCAAATATCAAATGCAGCTCAGCAGTCTATAGGAAACTTCTGAGGAAAATGCAATCACGCAGAAAGTCTATGAAGCACAATTATTCTTGAGGATACTTGACACGAATAAATCCTTGTCTTAGTCCAAACACAGATAGATAAGCTTATAAGGCAGTTCAAATAATATCTTAGCTCAACCAGGGAGGCCTGGTTAATAGTCTCAGGTTTTTGCAGAGCACCAAACAGCTTACATGTCCAGCAAATGCAGATGGAAGTAAATAAGAGCAGCAGATGAAGGAGGATTACTGGAACTGGTGTATGCAGCAGGAACTCAGAGCAGAGTAGCAGGATCACCACACAGGTTCACAGGAGCAGGTATATAGCCAGGGAGTAATCAGAGGTCAGGAGCTGGATGCAAGGCAGAATACTCTAGCACAGACTGAAGGCTGGGGTGGAGTTTTATAGCAGGAAGACACAGTGCACATGAGCCCAAAGACGCCATCTTGGAAAAGGGCAGTAATGCACAAAAGGTAAAAAATGTTCAGAGTCCTGACATAGGCATTGGCTGTGTGTCAGACTTCTTGTCTCCTGTGGCCTTGCAAAGAATGGTCTAAAAAAATCTTGAAACGATTGGAAAAAATTGCTGTTACCACCATATACGATGTTACTGTTACGGTTTGAGTGAAGACTCGATAGTCCCATGGTTGGCAAGTTAGAACTCAGAGATTCACTACGTGCACCACTGGTGTTTTGTGGAAAAGCAGATGTTAGATTCTGTAACAGTCTCTGCTGATACTCCTGCATGTGTGAATCCCTTTCTATGGCAGGAATTATTTCGCCAAATTTGCTTTAGTACCTGGGATCTAAGAGTGTGGACCCCAGTAGTCGGCATTACTTCGGATTCTGACAATCCGAGGGTCATGTTGCAGGTAGTGCAGCAAGAAGGCACTCATGTGTCTTGCGCATCCAGGAGGACTAAGTCCTTGTTGTCTTGGTGGTGGCGAGGTGAGAATCATGCTTCCATCATCTGCCCTCTCCCCCCAACCTCGCACAACAGAAATTTGATCAAGGTCTCCCTCATCTGATGAGTCTTCCATGCCCAGCGCCAGTTTGTCCTCCACTTCTTCCTCGCCTCCTGCACCTTCCTCAACAGTTTGGCTGCTACCATGCACCCTCGGTAATCCCTCTCCCCCAGCCTCCAATGCCAGCCACCTTGGTGCTGCCAACCTTCTTGACCTTGGAGATATGATCCCTTCCGCATACGACTCTTCCTGTTCCTCCTCCTCCTCCTCTTGTTCCACCACCTGACTCCGAACACTGTGTAAGGTGTGCTCCAACATGTAAATCACCGGAATGGTCATGCTGATAATGGCATTGTCAGCACTAAACATCTTCGTTGCTATTTCAAAACTGTGCAGAAAGGTGCATAGGTCCCTGATCTGAGATCACTCCTGCAGCATGATTTGCCCCACCTCTTGATCTCGTTGGCCCAGACTATACGTCATAACGTATTGCACCAGGGCTCGTCGGTGCTGCCACAGTCGCTGCAACATGTGCAGAGTTGAATTCCACCGTGTGGGCACATTGCATTTCAGCCGGTAAACTGGCAGGCCCAATGACTTCTGTAGAGATGCAAGTAGTCGAGCTGCGAGATGCGAACGGCGGAAGTGAGCACACAGCAACCGTGCCCTCTGCAGAAGCCCATCTAGTCCGGGATAGTGGGATAAAAATTTCTGGACAACCAGGTTCAAAACGTGAGCCATACAAGGTACGCGTGTGACATTGCCCCGGCGAAGGGCCGCACCCAGGTTTACAGCATTGTCGCACACGGCCTTCCCTGGCTGCAGGTTGAGTGGAGACAACCATTGATGGAACTTGGTCTCCAGAGCTGACCACAACTCCTCAGCTGTGTGACTCACATTTCCCAGACATTTCAATGTAAACACTGCCTGATGCCGTTGAGCCCTGGTGACAGCATAGTGAGGAGGTGTGCAGGATTCCTTCTGCGCAGTTACAACGCGGGTGGCATTACCACACAGGCTTTGGGTGCAGGTGGAGGACCAAGAGGAGGTTGAGGAGGCAGAAGCAGTGGAGGAACTTCTAGATGCAGAGGATCGACGAGCAACTCGTGGGGACGGCAAGACTTGGACAGCAGCCCCTTCTCCTGATGTCGCCGTAGTTACCCAGTGCCCAGTCACCGACATGTAACGCCCCTGTCCATGTCTACTCGTCCAAGTGTCTGTGGTGAAATGCACCCTGTCACACACAGAGTTTCTCAAGGAAGCAGTGATGTTGTGTGCGCCATGCTGGTGTAGCGCAGGCACAGCTTTCTTTGAGAAGTAGTGGCGACTGGGCATCTGGTACTGGGGCACTGCGACGGACATAAGGTCTCAAAAATCCTCTGTGTCCACCATGCAGAAATGCAGCATTTCTGTAGCCAACAGCTTGCAGATGGAGAAATTCAACCTCTTAGCTTTGTCATGGCTAGGAGGAAATGGTCTTTTACTTGTCCACATCTGAGGGACTGAGGGCTGGCTGCCGTGCTTAGACGGAGTTGAGTAGGGTGTCCCCAGCAAACTGCTGGTCTGTGAGGAAGGTGCAGGCGGAGATGTTATGTTGCCTTGATCAAAATGTGGTGTCGATGTCGGAGAGCGCTCAACACCAGCAGGTGTTTCCACTTGCAAATGTCCTGACGACCTGCCAATTACACTGGCTGTTGCGGGTAAATAGGTGGAAGGTCTGCTTCCAAAACCATGTGCGACTGCTGTCCCCACAGTTACAGAGGATGAAGAGGACGCGGATGCACTTGATGGGGCAGACGGTGGTTGACCCAGCCCACTAGGCCGCATTGTAGTACAGTGAGCTTCCCACTGCAACTTATGCCTCATATCCATGTGACGGTTCATGCATGAAGTACTCAAGCTAGTGATTTTTTGGCCTCTAGTGAGATTTTGTTGACAAATCTTACAGACAACATGAGTTGGGTCATCCTTTGCTATGTCAAAAAATGCCCAGGCTATGCAAGGCTTACAGCCCGTGCGACCTGAAGAGCCACCACGACTTCTGGTCTGAGGCACAATTGGGGTTGAGGATGCAGTCGTTGACGTGCCTCCAGTACTCCGTCTCTGTCCAGGAAGGCTCACCATTACCTCATCGTCAGACTCGTCACTAGCATCCTCCTCCACCTCCTCTGCTGACCTCATGGACTGGCGGACTGGGGGTTGACAGTAAGTGGGGTCTACAACCTCGTCATCATCATCCTGTGTGTTCTCACACCCATCATCCTCAGAGCCAACCTCTTCCTGCCCCGACCGAAAAGTCAAGTTTTCGTTCCAATCAGGTATCTCAGTCTCATCATCATCTTCCTCATTGTCTCCACCAACAGGAGTTACAGTTTGGGAACGAGGGTCTACATTATGCTCAGAACCTTCTTCATCTGGGCCTGGATCCAACTCACAAAGATTCTGGGCATCAGTGCAGATCATTTCCTCATCTGGATTCACAGAAGCTCTGGAGCAGACCTGTGATTCCCAGGCTATAGTATGCGCAAACAGCTCTACACACTCAACCATGTGTGCTACCCCATGCTCAGACGGGCAGCTGGAGACTTGGGAGCTGTGAGGAAGCAAGTGCAATTGGGGTGACAACTCTGAGGACTGGAGTAGTTGTGATGTTGAAGTTGACATGGAGGAGAGCCCACTTGAACGAGCACTTGATATCCGTTCAAGCACCTGCTGTTTTTGTGCCTCATCTGGAATTTTTGGCGATGCTTGTAGCGATGGTCGTAAGAAAGGGATCATATCAGATTGTCCACGAAAAGAAGTAGAGATCTTACTTTGGCTGGAAGATGGTCTTTCTTCTGCAGATGTTACTGTTGCTTTACCACCTACCCCACAGACACAACCTTTTTTTCCCTTTCCAACACGCCTATTCCCCTTTCCACCAGCAGCAGGCCTTTTGCCACTCATTTTAGTGCTTAATTGGCAACTCTGTATCTGAAGTTGTTGGCACAACAACCGATGGATGAAAACCGAGCAGAACTGAGTGGCCAAACTGTGGTACTAGGCCCAAAACTATCAACTGGATTAGATGCAGTGAAAATAGAGATACACAAGCGGTGTAGCTAGCTTCACAGGCGGGCTACTCTGCTGACGTGCAGACAATGCTACTAAGCCCAAAACCCCAAAACGATTTACTGGGTTAGATGCCATAAAAATTGAGATACACAGGCGGTGTAGCTAGCTTCCAGGTGGGCTACTCTGCTGACGTGCAGACAATGCTACTAGGCCCAAAACTATCAACTGGATTAGATGCAGTGAAAATAGAGATACACAGGCGGTATAGTTTGTTTCACAGGCGGGCTACTCTGCTGACGTGCAGACACTGCTACTTAGCCCAAAACCCCAAAACGATTTACTGGGTTAGATGCCGTAAAAATTGAGATACACAGGCGGTGTAGCTAGCTTCACAGGCAGGCTACTCTGCTGACGTGCAGACAATGCTACTAAGCCCAAAACCCCAAAACGATTTACTGGGTTAGATGCCGTAAAAATTGAGATACACAGGCAGTGTAGCTAGCTTCACAGGCGGGCTACTCTGCTGAAGTGCAGAAAATGCTACTAGGCCCAAAACGATCAACTGGATTAGATGCAGTGAAAATAGAGATACACAGGCGGTATAGTTTGTTTCACAGGCGGGCTACTCTGCTGACGTGCAGACAATGCTACTAGGCCCAAAACTATCAACTGGATAAGATGCAGTGAAAATAGAGATACACAGGCAGTGTAGCTAGCTTCACAGGCTGGCTACTCTGCTGACGTGCAGACAATGCTACTAAGCCCAAAACTATCAAATGGAATAGATGCAGTGAAAATAGAGATACACAGGCGGTATAGTTTGTTTCACAGGTGGGCTACTCTGCTGACGTGCAGACACTGCTACTAAGTCCAAAACCCCAAAACTATTGACTGGATTAAATGCAGTAAAAATTGAGATACACAGGCGGTATAGTTTGTTTCACTGGCGGGCTACTCTGCTGACGTGCAGACAATGCTACTAGGCCCAAAACTATCAAATGGATTAGATGCAGTGAAAATAGAGATACACAGGCGGTATAGTTTGTTTCACAGGTGGGCTACTCTGCTGACGTGCAGACACTGCTACTAAGTCCAAAACCCCAAAACTATTGACTGGATTAAATGCAGTAAAAATTGAGATACACGGGCGGTATAGTTTGTTTCACTGGCGGGCTACTCTGCTGACGTGCAGACACTGCTCCTAGGCCCAAAACTATTAACTGGATTAGATGCAGTAAAAATAGAGATACACAGATGGTATAGTTTGTTTCACAGGCAGGCTACTCTGCTGACGTGCAAACACTGCTACTAAGCCCAAAACCCCAAAACTATTAACTGGATTTGATGCAGTAAAAATTGAGATACACAGGCGGTATAGTTTGTTTCACAGGCGGGCTACTCTGCTGACGTGCAGACACTGCTCCTAGGCCCAAAACTGTTAACTGGATTAGATGCAGTGAAAATAGAGATACACAGGCGGTGTAGTTAGTTTTACAGGCGGGCTACTCTGCTGACGTGCAAACACTGCTACTAAGCCCAAAACTCCAAAACTATTAACTGGATTAGATACAGTAAAAATTGAGATACACAGGCGGTATAGTTTGTTTCACAGGCGGGCTACTCTGCTGACATGCAGACACTGCTACTATAAGCCCAAAACCCCAAAACTATTAACTGGATTAGATGCAGTAAAAATTGAGATACACAGGCGGTGTAGCTAGCTTCACAGGCGGGCTACTCAGATGACTATCAGACAATGCTACTAGCCCAAAAGGATTGGCTGAGCTAGATTACACCAAATGCTGTGACTAACACTTGCACAGCACTGGCTGAGACCTGCCTGGCAAACAGTGCTATGAACTGCTGTAACCTACCCTGAAAAGGGCTGATATTACAACTAGTCCCAACTCCCAACTCCCTAAACCTATCTCTCAGAAAATTTACTGGCAAAAAAAGACTCTTTGACTGTATAGCACCCACAGCAGCAGTGGTGCCGTCTAACACTAAGCTGCAGTAGTGAGGAAATAGTCACGACGGGGCAAATGGCTGGTTCTCATTGAGCAAAGAGTGACATGTGACATACACAGCCAATGACACATGCCCTAGCTTGTCTGCATCACATGCACATTGTTGTGTGTGTGCGCACTGCTGATAGGCTGAGAGACTGCACCGCCCCTCTGTAAATGCGGGAAAGAAAAAAAAAATGGAGATCGGCGCCCCCCCCTATACACTGCAACAGTCCATTAACCCCTTCCCGACCCATGACGCCACGTAGGCGTCATGAAAACCCGTGCCAATCCGACCCATGACGCCTATGTGGCATCATGGAATGATCGCGTCGCTGCAGATCGGGTGAAAGGGTTAACTCCTATTTTACCTGATCTGCAGAGACAGGGGGAGTGGTACTTCAGCCCAGGGGGGGTTGCTTCACCCCCCCGTGGCTACGATCGCTCTGATTGGCCGTTGAAAGTGAAACTGCCAATCAAAGCGATTTGTAATATTTCACCTAAAAAACTGGTGAAATATTACAATCCAGCCATGGCCGATGCTGCAATATCATCGGCCATGGCTGGAAAACCTGAAGTGACCCCACCCCACCCCACTGATCGCCCCCCCCAGTCCTCCGTTATGGGGTCCGGTCCCCTCCGTCCTGTGCTCCGCTCCCCCGTCCTCCTGCCCGCTCCCCCTGCTCCTATGTCACCCCCCGGTGCTCCGACGCCCCCCGTGCCCCGATCTCCCCCCCCTTATACTTACCGAGGCTCCCGGTGTCGGTCCGTCTCCTCGCTGGGCGCCGCCATCTTCCAAAATGGTGGGCGCATGCTCAGTGCGCCCGCCGAATCTGCCGGCCGGCAGATTCATTACAAGTGCATTTTGATCGCTGTGGTAGGTTCTATCACAGTGATCAAAATAAAAAAATTAATAAATAAACCCCCCCCTTTATCACCCCCATAGGTAGGGACAATAATAAAATAAAGAAAATATTTTTTTTTCTTTTTCCACTAGGGTTAGAACTAGGGTTAGGGTTAGAACTAGGGTTAGGGTTAGAACTAGGGTTAGGGTTACGGGTAGGGCTAGGGTTAGGGGTAGGGTTAGGGTTACAGGTAGGGTTAGGGTTATGGCATGTGCGGATTTGGCTGCGGATCCGCAGCGGATTGGCCGCGGATCCGCAGCGGATTGGCCGCGGATCCGCAGCGGATTGGCCGCTGCGAATTCGTAGCAGTTTTCCATCAGGTTTACAGTACCGTGTACACCTATGGAAAACCAAATCCGCTGTGCCCATGGTGCGGAAAATTCCGTGCAGAAACGCTGCATTGTATTTTCCGCAGCATGTCAATTCTTTGTGCGGATTCCGCAGCGTTTTACACCTGTTCCTCAATAGGAATCCGCAGGTGAAATCGGCACAAAAAAACACTGGAAATCTGCTGTAAATCCGCAGGTAAAACGCAGTGCCTTTTACCTGCAGATTTTTCAAAAATGGTGCGGAAAAATCTCACACGAATCTGCAACGTGGGCACATACCCTTAGGGTTAGGGTTGGAATTAGAGTTAGGGTTGGAAATAGGGTTAAGATTAGGCTTGTGGTTAGGGTTACGGATAGGGTTAGGGGTGTGTTGGGGTTACAGTTGTGGTTAGGGTTGGGATTAGGGTTAGGGTTGGGATTAGGGTTAGGATTAGGGTTAGGGTTGGAATTAGGGTTACGGGTGTGTTGGGGTTAGGGTTGTGGTTAGGGGTTTGTTGGGGTTAGGGTTGGGATTAGGGTTATGGCTACAGTTGGGATTAGGATTAGGGGTGTGTTGGGGTTAGTGTTGAAGTTAGAATTGAGGGGTTTCCACTGTTTAGGCACATCAGGGGTCTCCAAACGCAACATGGCGCCACCATTGATTCCAGCCAATCTTGCATTCAAAAAGTCAAATGGTGCTCCCTCCTTTCCAAGCCCCGACGTGCGCCCAAACAGTGGTTTACCCCCACATTTGGGGTACCAGCGTACTCAGGACAAACTGGGCAACAACTGTTGGGGTCCAATTTCTCCTGTTACCCTTGCAAAAATAAAAAATTACTTGCTAAGACATAATTTTTGAGGAAAGAACAATTATTTTTTATTTTCACGGCTCTGCGTTATAAACTTCTGTGAAGCACTTGGGGGTTGAAAGTGCTCACCACACATCTAGATAAGTTCCTTCGGGGGTCTAGTTTCCAAAATGGGGTCACTTGTGGGGTGTTTCTACTGTTTAGGCACATCAGCGGCTCTGCAAATGCAACGTGATGCCCGCAGACCATTCCATCAAAGTCTGCATTTCAAATGTCACTACTTCCCTTCCGAGCCCTGACGTGCGCCCAAACAGTGGTTTACCCCCACATATGAGGTATCACTGTACTCACAACAAACTGGGCAACAAACATTGGGGCCCAATTTCTCCTGTTACCCTTGTGAAAATAAAAAATTGCTTGCTAAAACATCTTTTTTGAGGAAAGAAAAATGATTTTTTATTTTCACAGCTCTGCGTTGTAAACTTCTGTGAAGCACTTGGGGGTTGAACGTGCTCATCACACATCTAGATAAGTTCCTTGGGGGGTCTAGTTTCCAAAATGGGGTCACTTGTGGGGTGTTTCTACTGTTTAGGCACATCAGGGGCTCTGCAAATGCAACGTGACGCCCGCAGACCATTCCATCAAAGTCTGCATTTCAAATGTCACTACTTCCCTTCCGAGCCCTGACGTGCGCCCAAACAGTGGTTTACCCCCACATATGGGGTACAAGCGTACTCAGGACAAACTGGGCAACAACTATTGGGGTCCAATTTCTCCTGTTACCCTTGTGAAAATAAAAAATTGCTTGCTAAAACATCTTTTTTGAGGAAAGAAAAATGATTTTTTATTTTCACAGCTCTGCGTTGTAAACTTCTGTGAAGCACTTGGGGGTTGAACGTGCTCATCACACATCTAGATAAGTTCCTTGGGGGGGTCTAGTTTCCAAAATGGGGTCACTTGTGGGGTGTTTCTACTGTTTAGGCACATCAGGGGCTCTGCAAATGCAACGTGACGCCCTCAGACCATTCCATCAAAGTCTGCATTTCAAATGTCACTACTTCCCTTCCGAGCCCTGACATGCGCCCAAACAGTGGTTTACCCCCACATATGAGGTATCACTGTACTCACAACAAACTGGGCAACAAACATTGGGGCCCAATTTCTCCTGATACCCTTGTGAAAATAAAAAATTGCTTGCTAAAACATCTTTTTTGAGGAAAGAAAAATGATTTTTTATTTTCACAGCTCTGCGTTGTAAACTTCTGTGAAGCACTTGGGGGTTGAACGTGCTCATCACACATCTAGATAAGTTCCTTGGGGGGTCTAGTTTCCAAAATGGGGTCACTTGTGGGGTGTTTCTACTGTTTAGGCACATCAGGGGCTCTGCAAATGCAACGTGATGCCCGCAGACCATTCCATCAAAGTCTGCATTCCAAAACGTCACTACTTCCCTTCCGAGCCCCGGCATGTGCCCAAACAGTGGTTTACCCCCACATATGGGGTATCAGCGTACTCAGGAGAAACTGGACCTCAACTTTTGGGGTCCAATTTCTCCTGTTACCCTTGCAAAAATAAAAAATTCTGGGCTAAAAAAATATTTTTGAGGAAAGGAAACACATTTATTATTTTCACGGCTCTGCGTTATAAACTTCTGTGAAGCACTTGGGGGTTCAAAGTGCTCACCACACATCTAGATAAGTTCCCTTGGGGGTCTAGTTTCCAAAATGGAGTCACTTGTGGGGAGTTCCTACTGTTTAGGCACATCAGGGGCTCTGCAAACGCAACCTGATACCCGCAGAGCATTCCATCAAAGTCTGCATTTCAAAACGTCACTACTTCCCTTCCGAACCCCGACGTGTGCCAAAACAGTGGTTTACCCCCACATATGGGGTATCAGCGTACTCAGGAGAAACTGGACAACAACTTTTCGGGTCCAATTTCTCCCGTTACCCTTGGGAAAATAAAAAATTGTGGGCTAAAAAATCATTTTTGAGAAAAGAAAAATTATTTTTTATTTTCACGGCTCTGCGTTATAAACTTCTGCGAAGCACTTGGGGGTTCAAAGTGCTCACCACACATCTAGATTAGCTCCTTGGGAGATCTAGTTTCCAAAATGGGGTCACTTGTGCGGGAGCTCCAATGTTTAGGCACACAGGGGCTCTCCAAACGTGACATGGTGTCCGCTAATGATTGGAGCTAATTTTCCATTCAAAAAGCCAAATGGCATGCCTTCCCTTCCGAGCCCTGCCGTGCGCCCAAACAGTGGTTTACCCCCACATATGGGGTATCATCGTACTCAGGACAAACTGGACAACAACATTTGGGGTCCAATTTCTCCTATTACTCTTGGGAAAATAAAAAATTCTGGGCTAAAAATCATTTTTGAGGAAAGAAAATTTTTTTATTTTCACGGCTCTGCGTTATAAACTTCTGTGAAGCACCTGGGGGTTATAAGTGCTCACTATGCATCTAGATAAGTTCCTTGGGGGGTCTAGTTTCCAAAATGGGGTCACTTGTAGGGGAGCTCCAATGTTTAGGCACACAGGGGCTCTCCAAACGCGACATGGTGTCCGCTAACGATTGGAGCTAATTTTCCATTCAAAAAGTCAAATGGCACACCTCCCCTTCCGAGCCTTGCCGTGCACCCAAACAGTGGTTTACCCCCACATATGAGGTATCAACGTACTCAGCAGAAATTGCCCAACAAATTTTAGGATCCATTATATCCTGTTGCCCATGTGAAAATGAAAAAATTGAGGCTAAAAAAAATTTTGTGTGAAAAAAAAGTACTTTTTCATTTTTACGGATCAATTTGTGAAGCACCTGAGAGTTTAAAGTGCTCACTAAGCTTCTAGATAAGTTCCTTGGGGGGTATAGTTTCCAAAATGGGGTCACTTGTGGGAGCGCTCCAATGTTTAGGCACACAGGGGCTCTCCAAACGTGACATGGTGTCTGCTAGCGATGGAGATAATTTTTCATTCAAAAAGTCAAATGGCGCTCCTTCCCTTCCGAGCCTTACCATGTGCCCAAACAGTGGTTTACACCCACATGTGAGGTATCGGTGTACTCAGGAGAAATTGTCCAACAAATTTTAGGATCCATTTTATCCTGTTGCCCATGTGAAAATGAAAAAATTGAGGCTAAAATAATTTTTTTGTGAAAAAAAAGTACTGTTTCATTTTTACGGATCAATTTGTGAAGCACCTGGGGGTTTAAAGTGCTCACTATGCTTCTAGATAAGTTCCTTGGGGGGTCTAGTTTCCAAAATGGGGTCACTTGTGGGGGAGCTCCAATGTTTAGGCACACGGGGGCTCTCCAAACGCGACATGGTGTCCGCTAAAGATTGGAGCCAATTTTTCATTGAAAAAGTCAAATGGCGCTCCTTCCCTTCCGAGACCTGCCGTGCGCCCAAACAGTGGTTTACCCCCACATATGAGGTATCAGCGTACTCAGGATAAATTGGACAACAAAGTTCGTGGTCCAGTTTTTCCTTTTACCCTTGGGAAAATAAAAAAAATTTCGCTAAAAGATCATTTTTGTGACTAAAAAGTTAAATGTTCATTTTTTACTTCCATGTTGCTTCTGCTGCTGTGAAACACCCAAAGGGTTAATAAACTTCTTGAATGTGGTTTTGAGCACCTTGAGGGGTGCAGTTTTTAGAATGGTGTCACTTTTGGGTATTTTCACCCATATAGAACCCTCAAACTGACTTCAAATGTGAGGTGGTCCCTAAAAAAAATGGTTTTGTAAATTTTGTTGTAAAAATGAGAAATCACTGGTCAAATTTTAACCCTTATAACTTCGTAGCAAAAAAAAAAATTGGTTCCAAAATTGTGCTGATGTAAAGTAGACATGTGGGAAATGTTATTTATTAACTATTTTGTGTCACATAAGTCTCTGGTTTAACAGAATAAAAATTCAAAATGTGAAAATTGCTAAATTTTCAAAATTTTTGCCAAATTTCCGTTTTTTTTTACAAATAAACTCAGAAATTATCGACCTAAATTTACCACTAACATGAAGCCCAATATGTCACGAAAAAACAGTCTCAGAATCGCTAGGATCCGTTGAAGCGTTCCTGAGTTATTACCTCATAAAGGGACACTGGTCAGAATTGCAAAAAACGGCAAGGTCATTAAGGCCAAAATAGGCTGGGTCATGAAGG
Source organism: Ranitomeya variabilis (assembly GCF_051348905.1). Taxonomy (NCBI): domain Eukaryota; kingdom Metazoa; phylum Chordata; class Amphibia; order Anura; family Dendrobatidae; genus Ranitomeya; species Ranitomeya variabilis. The sequence continues at coordinate 114,478,688 of NC_135239.1, read as the reverse complement.
GGTTAACAATGATAAACAGTTTTAATGTGCAAATCAAGCTAGGCTTTTGGTGACCAAACAGTTATCGAACAGAAACTTGAACAGCCAAATTTTAAGCAAATTGTTCTGGTTCGTCGAATGACTCGAACACCGCCCAAAACAGCTTGAATTTGAAATTGGCGAACAGTTCGACTCGAACACCGCTCATCTCTAGTCCTGATTGTGCTCTGACAATACTGTACTGTAATAATCCATTGTGAAACCTGCACTGCTTACATGGCTATTTGCATATCTTTGTTGCCAATACAGTAACCATAGTATCACCAATGCCATATCACCTTCCTTTTATAATGCTGCCTCTCCTATAAGCTCTGAAAGAAGGATTTATTGATCTGTTACCAACTCTGTCAGTAAGCAATCAAGTGAGGAATGCTTACCTTGAGAGGCAATTACCAGTCTCCATCTCTATGCAGTGACATATCATTAGGACAGCCAACATTTATTAACAGCCTCATGAAGAAGGAAGAATGGTGATTATATCGGAGTAAAATCTGTCTGTGCTGTACTTCATAAAAGAAAAGTTTTTGTCTGTCACCCAGGAAGAAGACCACCTTGTTGTGCTGGAAATTCATCCTGTGGTAAGAGCTACTTTTTATGCTTTTTATAGGCTTTCTGTGCATTAGAGGAGTATAGTGATCACCACTACTATACTTTCTTGGTAATTAGTGTACATTAATAAACTACATATTGCATACACCTAAGCTGTCAGAAAACTATATAAAATAATAACAAATGTGCTTTCAGTGTGCTAGGTTAATTTGAGAACCCCCATTTAAGACTATGATTGCTGTACATACATGGCCACTTCAACTCATAGTGGATAATAATTAGCAAAATGTAGGTCGGGGGTTCAGGGTACAAAGGTTCTCAAGAATAGAGTGGATCCCAGTGGTACAAATATTGTCAGCTTACCACTCTTGATGATAGAGTACCTCCCTTGCATGGAAGCCCTGAGGGTATGTGCACACGCTGCGGATTTTGTTGCGGATCCGCAGCGGTTTTCACGCTGCGGATTCGCAGCTGTTTTCCCTGAGTTTACAGTACCATGTTAACCTATGGAAAACAAAATCCGCAGTGCACATCCTGCGGAAAAATGTGCGCGGAAACGTAGCACTGTTTATTCCGCAGCATGTCAATTCTTTGTGCGGATTCTGCAGCGGTTTACACCTGCTCCATAATAGGAATCCGCAGGTGTAAAACCGCATGTGAAATCCGCAAAAAAAAAAACGCGGTAAATCCGCGGTAATTCCGCAGGTAATCCACAATGCGGTTTACCTGCGGATTTTCCAAAATCAGTTTGGAAACATTCGCAGGACTTTCCGCAATGTGTGCACGTAGCCTCGGTCTACAGATAAAATAGTCAAATGCTATTAATCCATTTACAAAAATATGCAGAAACACACAGGTTTAAACACAGGACATCCTAAAGAAAAAACGACATGCTTCGAACATAAGTATATGAAAATGGTTCTTGAATTCAGTACATTAACTGGAAAGTCCAGCCCCGACATGGCACTTACATGTTCTATTAATAAGCTAGTAGTGAGCAAATCTTCCAAAAAGTGCAGCAACATTGTGCAATATAGAGCAATGTACGGTAAACGATAAAATGAAACCAGGAATTGCAGGCGATCTACCCATTTAATCATCTGCGTCTGTCATACTGAACTAGGACACCCATCAATCTAATGTTAATAGCTTATTCCAGGAGTGGGCAATTAATTTTCACGAGAGGCCACATTAGAGACCATGACTGTTGTGGTGGGCCGAACCAATAGGCCAAAATTAATTTTACTCAATATTAATATTGATAAATTATAGTTATTATATTATTGATAATTATATTAATATTAATTGTATCACTTAATATTGAGCAGAATTAAGTATGCATTGCTGACATCTCCCTATATATCAATTGAACCCGAATAAGCCACTTCTGTATATTGTATAAACCCCACAACAGCCCCTTATATGTGGCATGAGCCCCATACAGCCTCCCCCATATGCAGCATGAGCCCCACACAGCTTCCCTATACACTGAATGAGGCCCCCATTGCCTCCCCATGTGTAGTATAATGCCCCCATAGCCTCCCTATGTGCAGCCTGATGCCCCCATAGCATCCCCATGTGTAGAATGATGCCCCCATAACCTCCCCATGTGCAGCACGTCACCCCCATATGCAGCATTATGTGCATCATGTCATCCCCATATCATTATTATTTATTTATATAGCACCATTGATTCCGTGGTGCTATAAATGAGAAGGGGGTACATACAAATTACAGCTATCACTTACAGTAAAAAAACTAACAATGACAGACTGATACAGAGGGGTGAGGACCCTGCCCTTGTGGGTTTACATTCTACAAGATGGTGGGGAAGGAGACAGTAGGTCGAGGGTTGCAGGAGCTCCGGTTTTGGTGAGGTGGTAGCTCGGGTAGTGGTAAGGAGGCAGCGGGGTCAGTGCAAGCTGTAGGCTTTCCTGAAGAGGTGGGTTTTCAGGTTCCATCTGAAGGATCCGAATGTGGTTGATAGTCGGACGTGTTGGGGCAAAGAATTCCAGAGGATGGGGGATATTTGGGTGAAGTTTTGGCAGCGGTAAGACTTGGAGGCGGTTGGGTGAGGAGTGGATAAGTGTAGAGGAGAGAAGGAGGTCTTGGGAGGACCGGAGATTACGTGAGGGAAGATATCGGGAGATTAGTTCAGAGATATATGGAGGAGACAGGTTATAGATGGCTTTGTAGGTCAGTATTAGAAATTTTAACTGGATACGCTGAGGGAATGGGAGCCAGTGAAGAGATTTGCAGAGGGGGAAGCGGAGGAGTAGCGAGGAAAGAGGTGAATTAGTCAGGCAGCAGAGTTAAGGATGGACTGGAGAGGTGCAAGGGTGTTAGCAGGGAGGCCACAGAAAAGGATGTTGCAATAGTCGAGGCGGGAGATGATGACATGCACAAGCATTTTAGTATATTGACAGTTGAGGAAAGGAAGGATTCTGGAGATATTTTTGAGCTGGAGGCGGCAGGAGGCAGAAAGAGCTTGGATGTGCGGGTTGAAGGACAGGGCAGAGTCAAGGGCTACTCCGAGGCAGCGGACTTCCAGTATGGGGGAAAGCATGATGTCATTAATTGTGATAGATAGGTCAGGTAAGGAAGATCTATAACCAAAAGAAAAAGGAGTATAGAAGTCCAAACCACCATATTTAAAAACTAATATCAAACTTTATTGAATAAACTACACAATATAGATATGTCCAAAACAATTTTATGTATATGTATGGTAAGCAATATATACCAACACAGAGGTATCAAGGAAGAAACATAACGGTATGCCGGATTATGTGCAAGCCACACAATACATCCCTAAAAATGAGTATCAAGTGCAAAGGTAGAAAAGGTGGCGGTATATAGGACCATATAACAAATTATGGCAAATTACAAGCCGTCCCTATATGGAATGAAGGATCCAAAACCCGCCATTAAGCCATTGTAATTGCGCACTTACCCATAGTCAGTGTAAAGGGGAGTAGCCTGCACTTAACCCAGCGGCCCCGGACGCGCGTTTCGCAGTATAGCTTTCTCAACAGGGTTCAGTTATTCCTCTGTCTCATGTGTCTATATACACAACACACCGGAAGTGTGACCGGTAATCGGCGCATGCGCACTGGCGCGCCACACCAGTCACCACCGAAGGCCGTCATTACAGAGCGCACATAGGGCGGAATCCCACCATAAGACGTCATCAGATGTGCGCCCCGCAACTATAGATAGCCACCAGAGGGGACCGGTGAAGGGAACGCCCAGCGCGCATGCGCACACACCAGCGGCCATATAAAAGGAGCCCAATGAGCGCGGCCATATTTGTGAGGACACGACAGTAAAAGGTTATATTATCAAGTACTAATATTGTGAAACTACATAAAATATGGCACATACCAGCGGCCATTTCCAGAGAGCACAATAAATGCAGCCATATTTGTGAGGACACAATACGTGAGAGGTTATAATACCAAATGCTTAAAATGTGGGACAATAATACAATACAATATGACAACAATTTTAGCTGCACAATTACATATATAAAATATGCATCAAACATACACATAATGCAAAAATAGTTATATAAAAGTGACAAAACGTGCATATTGATAAAGTGCAACACTGAAGAAGTAGATGTCTTCATATATTCTCCAGACATCCGTGTGCAAACACCAGAAGGGAAGGCCATCACAGTTGAAGGACATCAGGGCTCATGGTCACTGTATAGAACTATAACTAATACATTAAAAATGTTTTTGAAAAAACACAAAAGACAATAGGACAGTTAAAAATGAGTATGAGGACATAAACCATAACTATAAAGAGAGGAACAGGGCAGACCAAGAAGAGCCACACAGGACGGATGAAAACAAGGGGAGGAGGCTAGTATACGCCCAGCAGATCATAGAAAGGGGGAAAAGCTCAATTGTTCATTGAGTCCTTTTGGGGTGATGGTGTCAAGGGTGACGATCCACTTACATTCACGCTGTGCCAGGACATTAGCCATATTGCCACCCCTGACACCACCATGAACCCTATCAATGCCCCTCACCTTGAGGCCAGTGGGATCGGAGCCGTGATACAGCCGAAAATGCCTGGGTAGAGTTTTTAAACTGGATATATCCAGAACTTCCTTCCCAGCCACAATATCCCGTACATGTTCGCGTGTCCTAACTTTTAGCTCCCTAGATGTGAGACCAATATATATAAGGGAGCAGGGACATGTAGCATAATATATCACAAAGGTGGTATTACATGATATAAATTCCCGGATCTTAAATTCCCTGCTCCCATTAGATGTTCTAAAAGTCCCACATCTAAGGATGTTAGGACACGTGACACAGGAACCGCAGGGGAAGCAGCCCTGTCTTGGGCCACCTGTACCAAAAGGACTCCTAGTTTTCGCCACATAGTGGCTTCTCACCAGGTTATCCCTCAGGTTTCTCCCCCTGCGTTGTGTCATAAGAGGGGATTGAGTGAGTTGTGAAGCCAAGATATTGTCAGTTAACAGAATAGGCCGGTGTCTATTCAGACTTTCTCAGATCAGATCCCACCGGCAGTTGGACGTAGAGATAAACCTAACCTCAGAATCTTGAATTGATTTCTTTTGTTTAGTTTGAAGTAATAGATCCCCCCTACGTGAAGACCTTGCCCGTCTATATCCTGCCCTGATACACCGGCGGCTGTATCCCCGGGCCATAAAACGTTCAGTGAGAATGGTGGACTGCCTCTCGAAGCGGGCCTCCGTAGAACACACCCGCCTGTTCCTCAAGAATTGTCCAACTGGGATGGCCTTGATAACTGAATAATTGTGTGCCGTGGAGGCATGCAACAAAGAGTTGACAGATGTCTCTTTTCTATACAAGTCAGTTTCAATAGAGCCATCCTCGGCTACATACAAAGTAATGTCCAGAAAATCAATCTTATTCTTGTGCCAAGTATATGTGAATTTTAAATTAAAGTTGTTGTTATTGAGTTCCTGCATGAATCTGGTTAGGCTGGTCTCGCTACCATTCCAAATCATAAGAACATCATCAATGTAGCGAAACCAGCCCACCACCGGGTCCGCGGCATGTGCCCCGTCGCCTTGAAAAATGTGCCTTGGTATTGTTTTGGTTGTCATGCTAATGTTGCAATACATAGTTAAATACACTGCACACTCAGTGGCTCACATTTCAGGTTTCTTCACTATTAGGAAAGCTTCTAATTATCAAAACAATTACTCTTAGGCATAAGTGTCCAAACTTAGCTGTGAAATAAAGAATATATTGGATAAAAGTATTAGTTTAAGGCCGGGGTCACACTTGGGAGTGCAATGGGAGAAACTGACGTGTCTCGCATCAATACCCTGGCACTGCCGCTGACACTCGGGACCGGAGCATGCGGCTCCATGTATCTCTATGTAGCTGAACACTCCTGTCCCTAGTGCCGGCGGCAGTGCCAGGTATTGATGTATGGCGCCCCAGGGTCCTGGTCGTCACAGTGGTATTGCTTTCCTCCAGGGGAGAGTGATGCTACATTTGGAAGCAATAAGGGATAACTGCACCCAGGTATCACAAACATGCAACACATTCATACTCCAGGCCACCAGGGGGAGCTTCTGATCCTATTTACTAGGTGAGTCCCTATATATATATATATATATATATATATATATATATATATATACATATATATATATATATATCTGGTAGTCTGTAGGGAAAGTCAGTCAATTCCTGGACACAGTCAGTCCTTCAAGGAAGCTGTTCCTGGCAGGAAAGAATTCCTGTCAGAGGACAGAGGAGAGGTACCACGGAGCTGTGCATGCCCTCAGAGCTGCAGCTCCCAGCAAGAGACATTTTGAAGGCAGAATTGTGTTGCAGCGAGCGTGAAGGAGAGCAAAGCAAAGGAGAGGATACCAGAAGGGGACCAGCCCCGAACAGGCTGCATCCTTCTGAGGCGCAGAACACCGGTAGCCAGAACACCGAGGTAGTAAGGACCTCTATGTCTTACTTCAGAGACCGGCAGGACAGCTAATTGCATGTTACCTGTCCACACCTACACCCAGGAGGCACGGTGGCACCCCTCAGAGACCGGGGCATGCTAGAGTCCCTATAAACAGCCTCAAGCCACCAGTCATACGGGTTTTGTCCTATCCGACTACGGGGATAGCGAGCAAGACACCACATCTGTGAGGCCCTTATTTGAAGCTTATGCAGTAAGGGACTACACCACTACAGCGCAAGGGAAGCCTATTGATTTCCACCTGGACAAGGGGACTCTGGACTTGCCTCCGAACTGGCCGGACTCTGCCTGCCCTGTGGTCTGGTGCTCTGGACTGTGGATGCTGAAGTCTTCAGTAAAGATAAAGAGACTGCAACCTTGTGTCCTCGTTCTTCTCTGCGCCTCTCACCATTCTACCATCTACACACCGGGAACCCTGGAAATATACTTCACTTGTGGGAAGGTATACCATCTACCTGCCATAACATCACCCCAGCGGACCCCTTAAAGCAGCGTCGGTCAGCCTGACCGAATACCACAGGTGGCGTCACTAACATAAACTTTATCCCTTTGAAGACCTTTCCCTTTTATACAGAAGTCCCAGGGCCACAGACAGGGTCAGCCTCCATGACATCCCCCCCTTTGAGCCGACTGGACCCGGTACCGAGTACCCCCTTGCCCTGACGGGGCACTCCAGTTGTGAGAGGCTCACATGTGTTTCTTGCATTGCACTCGCAAGTGTGACCCCGGCCTTTGATTAATTTGCTTTATCGTAAAGGATATAGTTATTTTTTCTGAATTAAAAAAGCTCATTCATTAAATCAACATGATTATTTAGGTAGGGAATAATGGCCACTACTGTGATGTGCTACACCCATTTGGTTCAGTCATAAATTTTTCCATACTAAAGTATTGAGAGTGACTTAAAGAATCCCTCCTATTAACTTTTTTATCACTAAATCTGGATATATGTGTATGTAGTGTAGTATGTATGGGTTAATATACTTGCCTACCACAGCTTCCTCCAGTATCCAGCGCTATTCTGCTCTTTAGACTCCCTGCTGACTATGAGTGAGACGGAAGTTGCTTTCACAATGTAAGTTTATGGAGCCCCGTTCTGACGCTTCATAGACTTACATCGCAAAATCCACTTCCAGGTCAATCAGAGCGCAGTGTGACTTCACTGAGAATAGAAGTGGAGTAGCGCTGGACCCTGGAGAAGACAGATGTGAGTGCATCAACACAAGATTGCTCTTAGTGGCAAAATATTCTTGTAGTTGTGATACCTTTTAATGGCTATCAAAAATAAAATAAATGATGTTATAAAGCAAGCTTTCGAGACTTGTTAGGTCTCTTCATCAGGCATGATATATATCAAGCTTTCGAGACTTGTTACAGGTCTCTTCATCAGGTATGATATATACCAAGCTTTCGAGACTTCACGGGTGATCGCGGGTCACCAGTGGGTTGGCATGACAACCTGAGGTCTCCTGGAGACCTCTATGATTGTCACTGCCGGCTTGCTGTGAGCGCCGCCCAGTGGTCAGCGCTCATAGCAAGTGAGTAATTCAGCTACATGTATATAAGTGATCTGATCACCGCCTATATGTAGCTGAGCCGATTGGGTTATGGCAGCTTCTAGCTTCACATGGAGACTATTGAAGCATGCCAAAAGTAAAAAAAAAAGTTTTTGAAAATGTAAAAAAAATCAAACATACACATATTTGGTATCGCCACATTCAGAATTTCGCGATCTATCAAAGAAAAAAAGGATTAACCAGATCGCTAAACGGCGTAGCAAGAAAATAGTCAAAACGCCAGAATTACTTTTTTTTGGTCGCCGCGACATTGCATTATAAATGCAATAATGGGTGATCAAAAGATTGTATCTGCACCAAAATGGTATCATTAAAAACGTCTGCTCGGCACGCAAAAAATAAACCCTCACCCAACCCCAGATTATGAAAAATGGAGACACTACAGGTATCAGAAAATGGCGCACTTTATTATTTTTTTTTTAACAAAGTTTGGAATTTTTTTTCACCACCTAGGCCGGGATCACACATACGCGAGATATGGCCGAGTCTCGCAGGTGAAAACCCTGCTCTGGCGCCGGCACTCCGGAGCGGAGCGTGCAGCCGCACAGCAATACATGGAGCTGCACGCTCTGCTCCGGTGTCCCGGCGCCAGAGCTGGGTTTTCACCTGCGAGACTTGTCCGTATCTCGCGTATGTGTGATCCCGGGCTTGAATAAAAAACAAGACATGTTTGTTTTCTAAGAACTAGTAATGACCTGGAGAATCATAATGGCTGGTCAGTTACAGTTATATGAAAAAGTTTAGGCACCCCTATTAATCTTAAGCTTAATGTTTTATAAAAATTAGTTTTTTTGCAACAGCTATTTCAGTTTCATATATCTAATAACTGTTGGACACAGTAATGTTTCTGCCTTAAAATGAGGTTTATTGTACTAACAGAAAATGTGCAATCTGCATTCAAACAAAATTTGACAGGTGCTTAAGTATGGGCACCCTTATCATTTTCTTGTTTTAAATACTCCTACCTACTTTTTACTGACTTACTAAAGCACTTTTTTTGGTTTTGTAACCTCATTGAGCTTTGAACTTCATAGCCAGGTGTATGCAATCATGAGAAAAGCTACTTAAAGTGGCCACTTGCAAGTTGTTCTCCTGTTTGAATCTCCTCTGAAGAGTGGCATCATGGGCTCCTCAAAACAACTGTCAAATGATCTGAAAACAAAGATTATTCAACACTAGATGGTGGCCCGATTCTAACGTATCGGGGATTCTAGAATATGTATGCGTAGTATATTGCGCCGCCCACGCAGTACATCGCGCAGCCCATGCAGTACATCGCGCAGCCCACGCAGTACATCGCGCAGCCCGCGTAGTACATCACGCAGCCCACGCAGTACATTGCGCAGCCCACTTAGTACATTGCGCAGCCCACGCAGTACATTGCGCAGCCCACGCAGTACATAGCGCAGCCCACGCAGTACATTGCGCAGCCCACGCAGTACATTGCACAGCCCACTCAGTACATTGCGCAGCCCACATAGTACATTGCGCAGCCCACGCAGTACATTGCGCAGCCCACGCAGTACATTGCGCAGCCCACGCAGTACATTGCGCAGCCCACATAGTATATTGTGCAGGCCACGTTGTATATTGCCCAGCCACGTAGTATATAGCACAGCCCACGTAGTATATTGCCCAGCCACGTATGTAGCACAGCCCATGTAGTATATTGCGCAGCCCACGTAGTACATTGCGCAGCCCACGTAGTACATTGCGCAGCCCACGCAGTACATTGCGCAGCCCATGCAGTACATTGCGCAGCCCACGCAGTACATTGCGCAGCCCACGTAGTATATTGTGCAGGCCACGTTGTATATTGCCCAGCCACGTAGTATATAGCACAGCCCATGTAGTATATTGCCCAGCCACGTATATAGCACAGCCCATGTAGTATATTGCCCAGCCACGTACACTGTGTTCCAAATTATTATGCACAAAGAGTTTAGGAGTGATAAGGTTAGAATTTTTTTGTTTGTCATTTAAACTCATTGATGGTGATGTGTGTCAGGGCTCTTTATATCACTGAAAGCAATTGCAGATACCTGTGCAAATTAGTTTGGCAGGTGTGTCCAAATAAAGGCAAGACTACTTAAGAAGGCTGTTCCACATTATTAAGCAGCCTACATTTTTTGCCAAAATGGGAAAGAAAAAGGATGTCAGCTGCTGAGAAGCAACAAATTGTGGAGTATTTAGGTCAAGGCATGACTACAATCAACATTGCCAAGACACTTCATCGTGATCATCGCACAATCAAGAAGTATGTAGCTGATTCCCAGCACACACGTTTGCGTGCTGATAAGGAAAAATTGAGGACTCTTTCCAACAGGCAATTGCATAAGGTTAAAAGAGCAGCTGCAAAAATGCCTTGTCATAGCAGCAATAAGAAAAAACTCCGGCACACTACAATTCTTGAAATGAACAATTCTTTGTTTATTATTCTTTTTTCATTTTTCAAAATATTCTTTTAAACGGTGGGATTCCATATATGAAAAAAACTTTCAACAAACTTCTAGACACATATATTCTCTCTGATGGACACATATATTTTTCAACGTTTCGGCTGAAAAGCCTTTATCAAGAAATAATGTCCTTCTGTAACACATATGAAAAATTGTTTAAGACAACAAAACAAAAAGAATAAATAGACTTTCAAATGTCGAGACATTTAATAGCATGTCCCTTATTAACATATTATCCCCAACCACCGTGTGAATAATTTAGCCATTACATGCTTCTTATACCCGAGGAGAATCTTCAAATAAAAAAGAAATAAAGAAAGTAAAGGAAACGTGTTTACCCAAACACACGAAATAGGTGTTCTTTGAACAAAGGAACCTGAGTATCAATATATTCAGCTAACAACAATTAGGACCACATCCTAACTGATTATGTGATACATTCTTATAATTCTCACGTTATATTGCAAAAATAGGGATCCAATGAACATGTATCCCATATATGCCGCATAGGAATATGCTGGAGATGTGGAATAGAGTAGAAAAATGGTTTTAAAACACTCATGTCTAATGTGGATAACCGTGTACAATAAAAAGAAAGTTGCTATACTTGCAAGTATGTTGCGCAGGAGAAAGAGAACCCACACTGTGGAAACAGATTTTCATTATTAGTGCCTTATATACAGGCTAGTCAGGAGACCACGCATAAGATAAATACCTTAAGTCCAATAACCGGTATGCACCGTGCTCGATATGAAATTCCAGGAAGGAGTGCGTGACCGCTGTCAAAGAAGCATGTGTGAAAAGACAGCGTGTTACCAGCTTTTAACCCTCCTCCGGTGCTCGTGTCCGCCCTAATACTTCCGGGTGAGAGTTCACAAAGGAACATGTGACGGGAGCGCTATTGAAAGGTCTGGAGAGGGACGAGACGTGCCGGAAAAGACCGATGTTATGCGCATGCGCTGTTTAATGGTGCTCTGTTTCTAGTTCCCGCTTGTGTGCTAAAAAGAAGAAGAAGACAAAGGGCATAATTAGAGCATAATATTTAAGTTTTATCCCACTCTATCCACTCTCCATGCATTTATGTGGAAAAATAAAGACCATATATGGAATTATTAATAAAAGTTATGACTTTAACTATAACTAATCTTTTAACATAACCTGAAGGCCACTAAGTTTATGTATGAGTCATTCTGGAAATTAAAAGGGTATATTTCAACATACATTTCCATCACTTGTTCTGTTCTGTCTGGAGAGTGAAATCATACAATTATACTGTAAAAGACCACATAATTGTTTTGAAAACAAAGGACTATTATGAGAGAAGCCATATACAATTCATTACCTCAATAGGAGATCTCATATTCTCTATTTAAACCGTGTGATGATAAGGTTTGTAGTGTGTGAATCCAAAAGGATTCACGTTCCTTCAGTTTTTTGACCCTGTCACCCCCTCTTCTGGCCATAGAGACATGATCTATCACCTGGTATTTTAATTGTGACACATTATGCTTTTTCTGTATAAAATGAGCTGGAATTGGCAACAGTGTCTTATCACATCTTATAGTGGATTTGTGTTGTGAGATGCGGTCTCGGATATGCTGGGTAGTTTCCCCAACATACCCGAGACCGCAAGGGCACTTTATCAAATATATGACAAAAGAAGAATTACATGTAAAATATCCCTTAATTTGGAATCTCTTTCCTGAACGTGGATGTGTGAAGGAATCCCCTTTAGACACATTGGAACATTGATAGCAACTCAAGCAAGGGAATGTCCCATTGCGTGATGTAGCTAGAACTCTTTGTACTGGTCCCCTATCTCTAGAGCCCACGTCCGCCCTAACCAAGTGATCTCTAATGTTAGGGCAGCGTTTATTGCAAATGATTGGCATAGAATGAAATTCTTTCACATGGGGGTATGCTTTGCCCAAAATGTCCCAATGCTGAAGAACACATTTGCTTATAAGGTAGTTGAATGGGTGAAATGTGTTAACAAAAGCTAATCTTGGTACTCTCTGATGTTTACCTGGTCTAGTCACATCACCTTTTGTTGAGAGAATGTGGTCTGGGTATCCTCTGTTGTAAAACTTAGTATTCATCTCTTGATGTCTAATCCGACTAATGTCTGGATTGGAAACAATTCTGTCAACCCTGGAATTGAGATCTCTGTGAAATGTAAGAAGGGTCTCGACGTCACCTGTCCATATGAGAAAAATGTCATCTATATAACGCCGCCAATATGTCACACAGGATGTGAAACTAGGATGTGGATAGACATGCGATATCTCAAATTGGTTCATGAAGATGTTGGCATACGGGGGTGCCATATTCGACCCCATGGCAGTGCCCTTCTTTTGTATGTAAAATTGATCCTCGAACATGAAAAAATTACGGGTCAATACCAATGTGAGTAAATCTCGGCAAAAATCTCGTTGATTGCTTAAAAAGTCCGTGTGACTACACAAAAATGACATTTAATCCATCAAAGCCCCCAGGACGTCCCATAGTTGCGTCCACAGAGTCCTTACTATCTCATCTAGCGATTACACTTGAAAAGATTTTATCTCCCCTAGTACCAAGTATTAAATCTTATCTTAGGGACACGACGGATTTCCTAAAGTCTCTTCGTGACATAGGCAGAGTACCTTCCAATGGTATATTAGTAACTATGGATGTAAATAGCTTGTATACCAGCATTAGACATGAAGATGGATTGGAGTCAGTTATGTCATTTTTGTGTAGTCACACGGACTTTTTAAGCAATCAACGAGATTTTTGCCGAGATTTACTCACACTGGTATTCTTACATTTCACAGAGATCTCAATTCCAGTTTACCAGGCCTGACCTTCTCAATATCTTATGATTTCACTTCCATGAATTTTTTGGACACCATGGTGATCATTAATGACAACAGGAACATAGAGACAGATCTATATGTAAAAACTACAGACAGAAATAGTCTATTAAAATACGACAGCTGCCATCCTCACCATGTAAAAAGAGCCCTCCCCAAGTCTCAACACGACAGGGTTGACAGAATTGTTTCCAATCCAGACATTAGTCGGATTAGACATCAAGAGATGAATACTAAGTTTTACAACAGAGGATACCCGGACCACATTCTCTCAACAAAAGGTGATGTGACTAGACCAGGTAAACATCAGAGAGTACCAAGATTAGCTTTTGTTAACTCATTTCACCCATTCAACTACCTTATAAGCAAATGTGTTCTTCAGCATTGGGACATTTTGGGCAAAGCATACCCCCATGGGAAAGAATTTCATTCTATGCCAATCATTTGCAATAAACGCTGCCCTAACATTAGAGATCGCTTGGTTAGGGCGGATGTGGGCTCTAGAGATAGGGGACTAGTACAAAGAGTTCTAGCTACATCACGCAATGGGACATTCCCTTGCTTGAGTTGCTATCAATGTTCGAATGTGTCTAAAGGGGATTCCTTCACACATCCACGTTCAGGAAAGAGATTCCAAATTAAGGGATATTTTACATGTAATTCTTCTTTTGTCATATATTTGATAAAGTGCCCTTGCGGTCTCGGGTATGTTGGGGAAACTACCCAGCATATCCGAGACCGCATCTCACAACACAAATCCACTATAAGATGTGGTAAGACACTGTTGCCAATTCCAGCTCATTTTATACAGAAAAAGCATAATGTGTCACAATTAAAATACCAGGTGATAGATCATGTCTCTATGGCCAGAAGAGGGGGTGACAGGGTCAAAAAACTGAAGGAACGTGAATCCTTTTGGATTCACACACTACAAACCTTATCACCACACGGTTTAAATAGAGAATATGAGATCTCCTATTGAGGCAATGAATTGTATATGGCTTCTCTCATAATAGTCCTTTGTTTTCAAAACAATTATGTGGTCTTTTACAGTATAATTGTATGATTTCACTCTCCAGACAGAACAGAACAAGTGATGGAAATGTATGTTGAAATATACCCTTTTAATTTCCAGAATGACTCATACATAAACTTAGTGGCCTTCAGGTTATGTTAAAAGATTAGTTATAGTTAAAGTCATAACTTTTATTAATAATTCCATATATGGTCTTTATTTTTCCACATAAATGCATGGAGAGTGGATAGAATGGGATAAAACTTAAATATTATGCTCTAATTATGCCCTTTGTCTTCTTCTTCTTTTCAGCACACAAGCGGGAACTAGAAACAGAGCACCATTAAACAGCGCATGCGCATAACATCGGTCTTTTCCGGCACTTCTCGTCCCTCTCCGGACCTTTCAATAGCGCTCCCGTCACATGTTCCTTTGTGAACTCTCACCCGGAAGTATTAGGGCGGACACGAGCACCGGAGGAGGGTTAAAAGCTGGTAACACGCTGTCTTTTCACACATGCTTCTTTGACAGCGGTCACGCACTCCTTCCTGGAATTTCATATCGAGCACGGTGCATACCGGTTATTGGACTTAAGGTATTTATCTTATGCGTGGTCTCCTGACTAGCCTGTATATAAGGCACTAATAATGAAAATCTGTTTCCACAGTGTGGGTTCTCTTTCTCCTGCGCAACATACTTGCAAGTATAGCAACTTTCTTTTTATTGTACACGGTTATCCACATTAGACATGAGTGTTTTAAAACCATTTTTCCACTCTATTCCACATCTCCAGCATATTCCTATGCGGCATATATGGGATACATGTTCATTGGATCCCTATTTTTGCAATATAACATGTGAGAATTATAAGAATGTATCACATAATCAGTTAGGATGTGGTCCTAATTGTTGTTAGCTGAATATATTGATACTCAGGTTCCTTTGTTCAAAGGACACCTATTTCGTGTGTTTGGGTAAACACGTTTCCTTTACTTTCTTTATTTCTTTTTTATTTGAAGATTCTCCTCGGGTATAAGAAGCATGTAATGGCTAAATTATTCACACGGTGGTTGGAGATAATATGTTAATAAGGGACATGCTATTAAATGTCTCGACATTTGAAAGTCTTTTTATTCTTTTTGTTTTGTTGTCTTAAACAATTTTTCATATGTGTTACAGAAGGACATTATTTCTTGATAAAGGCTTTTCAGCCGAAACGTTGAAAAATATATGTGTCCATCAGAGAGAATATATGTGTCTATCAGAAGTTTGTTGAAAGTTTTTTTCATATATGGAATCCCACCGTTTAAAAGAATATTTTGAAAAATGAAAAAAGAATAATAAACAAAGAATTGTTCATTTCAAGAATTGTAGTGTGCCGGAGTTTTTTCTTATTGTTCTATTTTTCCAGAGCACCTCTGACTTATTAAGTGAGCACCCTCTTCACCAAATAATTTTGTCATAGCAGCAGACAAGTTTTTGAAGCTGCTGGTGCCTCCAACGTCCCCAGAACAACAAGATGCAGGGTCCTTCAGAGGTTTGCAGCTGCGCGTAAGCCATCCTGTCGACCACCTCTGTCCACTGCACACAAGCAGAAACGGCTCCAGTGGGCCAAACGATACATGAAGACTGACTTCCAAACTGTTTTGTTCACCGATGAGTGCCGTGCAACACTCGATGGTCCAGATGGATGGAGTGGAGGATGGCTGGTTGATGGACACCCCATGAAAACACGGCTAAGGCGCCAACAAGGAGGAGGTGGAGTAATGTTTTGGGCTGGAATCATGGGGAGAGAGATTGTCAGCCCCTTTATGATCCCTGAAGGGGTAAAGATGAACTCCATAATCTATGTGGAGTTTCTAAAACAACACTTCCTGCCATGGTTCAAGAGGAAGAACCGTGCTTTCCACAGCAAGATCATTTTCATGCATGATAATGCACCGTCTCATGCTGCAAAAAACACATCTGCATCTCTGGCTACTATGGGCATAAAAGAGGACAAACTTATGGTGTGGCCACCATCTTCCCCTGACGTCAACCCCATTGAGAACCTCTGGAGAATCATCAAAAGGAGTGTCTATGATGGCGGGAGGCAGTTCACATCTAAGCAACAGCCCTGGGAGGGTATTCTGTCCACATGCAAAACAATTGAAGCAGAAACCATCCAAAAACTGACAAATTCAATGGACGAGAGAGTTCAGAAGCTTCTTTCGAACAAGGGGTCCTATGTGCAAATGTAACATCACCTAGAATAAAGTTTTCAGTTGAAAACTGTTTGATTTCATTTTGTAATAAGCTGATAATGCTTATAACTTCACAATTGACCATTTTTTTGTTCAAAATGAAAAAAAAAGGTTGAAAACTCTGCTGTGCATAATAATTTGGAACATGCATTTTGAGTGTTTATTTTTTTTTTTAAAGATACTGTTTTCATAGGCAGTTTGTTCCAAAACATTGCAATTATACTAGAATAGTAGATGACTGGAAAATAACAATGATTGCAATTCAGATAGGTAATTTAGAGAAAATATGAGGAAATATTATTTGCATAATAATTTGGAACACAGTGTATATAGCACAGCCCATGTAGTGTATTGCCCAGCCCATGTAGTATATTGCCCAGCCACTTATATAGCACAGCCCATGTAGTATATTGCCCAGCCACGTATATAGCACAGCCCATGTAGTGTATTGCCCAGCCCATGTAGTATATTGCCCAGCCCACGCAGTATATAGCAATGCGGGCATCATATCCCTGTAAAAAAGAAGTAAAATAAAAAATAGTTATATACTCACCTTCTGGAGCCTCCGGATCCAAGCGATGCTCCTCGCCCGCTCCGGTCCCAAGAGTGCATTGCAGTCTCGCGAGATGATGACGTAGCGGTCTCGCGAGACCGCTACGTCATCATCTCGCGAGATCGCAGCATGGAGAGTCGGGAGGAGCGGGAAAGGCCTGTTGTCGTTCAGGGGGCCGACGGACTGTGAGTATCTAACAATTTTTTATTTTTTTAATTATTTTTAACATTAGATCGTTTTACTATTCATGCCGCATAGGCAGCATGAATAGTAAAAAGTTGGTCACACAGGGTTAATAGCAGCGGTAATGGAGTGCATTACACCGCGGCATAACGCGGTCCGTTACCGCTGCCATTAACCCTGTGTGAGGGCAGACTGGAGGGGTGTATGCGGGCGTCGGGCAGTGAGTGCGGGCACTGCGGGGAGTAAGGAGCGGCCATTTTCTTTCGGACTGTGCGCGTCGCTGATTGGTCGCGGCAGCCATGACAGGCAGCTGCCGAGACCAATCAGCGGACGAATAACCGTTACAGACAGACAGACAGAAGGACAGACGGAAGTGACCCTTAGACAATTATATATTCAACATAGTTGTTCAGGGGAAGGATACAAAAAGCTGTCTCAGAGATTTAACCTGTCAATTTCCACTGTGAGGAACATAGTAAGGAAATGGAAGAACACAGGTACAGTTCTTGTTAAGGCCAGAAGTGGCAGGCCAAGAAAAACATCAGAAAGGCAGAGAAGAATGGTGAGATCAGTCAAGGACAATCCTCAGACCACCTCCAGAGAGCTGCAGCATCAACTTGCTGCAGGTGGTGTCACTGTGCATCGGTCAACTATACAACGCACTTTGCACAAGGAGAAGCTGTATGGGAGAGTGATGCGAAAGAAGCCGGTTCTGCAAGCACGCCACAAACAGAGTTGGCTGAGGTATGCAAAAGCACATTTGGAGAAGCCAATTTCTATTTGGAAAAAGGTCCCATGGACTGATGAAACCAAGACTGAGTTGTTTGATCATACAAAAAGGCGTTATGCATGGTGGCAAAAAAACACAGCATTCCAAGAAAAAAACACTTGCTACCCACAGTAAAATTTGGTGGAGGTTCCATCATGCTTTGGGGCTGCGTGGCCAATGCCGGCACCGGGAATCTTGTTAAAGTTGAGGGACGAATGGATTCCTCTCAGTATCAGCAGATTCTTGACAATAATGTTCATGAATCAGTGACAAAGTTGAAGTTACGCAGGGGATGGATCTTTTAGCAAGACAGTGATCCAAAACACCGCTCCAAATCTACTCAGGCATTCATGCAGAGGAACAATTACACTCTTCTGGAATGGCCATCCCAGTCCCCAGACCTGAATATCATTGAACATCTGTGGGATCATTTGAAGAGGGCTGTCCATGCTCGGTGACCATCAAACTTAACTGAACTGGAATTGTTTTGTAAAGAGGAATGGTCAAAAATACCTTCATCCAGGATCCAGGAACTCATTAAAAGCTACAGGAAGCGACTAGAGGCTGTTATTTTTGCAAAAGGAGGATCTACTAAATATTAATGTCACTATGGCTATGAAGTTCAAAGCTCAATGAGGTTACAAAACCAAAAAAAGTGCTTTAGTAAGTCAGTAAAAAGTAGGTAGGAGTATTTAAAACAAGAAAATGATAAGGGTGCCCATACTTATGCACCTGTCAAATTTTGTTTGAATGCAGATTGCACATTTTGTGTTAGTACAATAAACCTCATTTCAAGGCAGAAACATTACTGTGTCCAACAGTTATTAGATATATGAAACTGAAATAGCTGTTGCAAAAAAAAACAATTTTTATAAAACATTAAGCTTAAGATTAATAGGGGTGCCCAAACTTTTTCATATAACTGTATAGCATTTAGTGCACCTAGCAAAAAAAGCCAAACAAAAAACAAGTGTGGGATTGCACTTTTTTTTTGCAATTTCACCGCACTTGGATTTTTTCCCAGTTTTCTAGTACATGACATGGTAAAACCAATAATGTCGTTCAAAAGTACAACTCGTCCAGCAAAAAACAAGTCCTCACATGGCCATATCGACGGAAAAATAAAAAAGTTTTGGCTCCGGGAAGAAGGGGAGCAAAAAACAAAAGCGCAAAAATGAAAATACCTCTGGGGGTTAAGGGGTTAAAGTCAACACTGTCAATATAACACTATGTGGCATGAGGTCAAACAAAAAACTTACCAGCTTTCTGTCTAAGAGACCATTTAATATCACCCCTGACTGTAAAAAAAACACTTTTTGTTTTCCTCCAAGCATACTATTGCTAAATTAACTAATGTGTAAGAGATAGCCTTCATTCACTAGCTGTTTTCAGCTGATGCCCTTAAAGGGGTTTCTCAGTGCTTTTACTTTGATAACCAATCCTTAGGACAGATCACTGTAAGATTGGTGTTGTCTGCCCCCCAGCACCCCCACCCAGTAGCTGTAATTATCTCTGGCAGTATTAGGGTATGTGTTCACGTTCAGGAAACGCTGCGTTTTTTACGCAGCGTTGAGCCGCAGCGTCAAAAACGCAGCGTCCAGATGTTACAGCATAGTGGAGGGGATTTAATGAAATCCCGTCTCCACTGTGCATTAAAAAACGCATGCGTTTTTCCCGCAAAAATGCACATGCGTTGCGTTTTTTCAGAACGCAGCATGTTGCTACAATGAGCAAAACACGCAGGAACACCGCAGGTGACCTGCCAGTGACCTCAGGTGCATTTTTGGTCAGGATTTTACCTGCATAAAATCCTGACCAAAGCCTGAAGCAATCCTGAACGTGGACACATACCCTTAGGATATAAACAGTTTATGGAGCAGAGCCATGCAGCTTGGGAGTACTGCCAGATACTCCTTTTCCATTGAAGCTCATCTACAGTACATGGCATTGGACACTAGACACTGTATAGAGCTGCACTATACTGCTCAGTACACTGTTTTTATCCAGCTGCTGCTAGAGGTGAGAACAGCTAGTCAGTAATCAGTGGGGGTAGATTTCAGACCCCAATTGATTTTACTTTTTATCAATCAAAAAGTAATAAACAACACCATTTATACATGAGGGAAAACTTCAGGGGCTTCATAAATGAGATATATATATAGATATGTAGATTTTGCATTGCTCTAATATTTTACAGTATAATTGTATCATAAAGAATGTCATAAAAGATAATATTACCAGACAGACCACTTATATATTGCTCATATGATGTCTCTAACAAGCTCCTTTGAAAGAATGCAGCGTTCAAGACATCTTGGTAACAGTATGGATAAGCAATGGGAAGCTGAAAGGCGAGGAGCCAAGAGAGCAGAAGCAAGGCTCAACAATGGCATTCAAGAAATTGAGGAAGCTCAGCATTACCATATGAATAGCATGACAAAAGAGCAAAAACGATTACAGAAAGATCTCATCAGGATCAAGCAAGGTATGAAATTCAAATGCTTTGATTTTTTTTTTATTCAGTTTGTTTTGCTTTAGATGTGCTCATGAAAGGAAGTCCAAAAGTTATTGCCCAATTCATCAAAGCTTTTAAGCCAAAAACGTGGTGAATAAACCTCTAAAAGCCGCAACATTTTGTAGAAACTCGTAGATGTGCTAACATTTTTCAGCTTTTAGCATTTTCACACCAATTTCTGCCAGCTCTGACTGAAATGAGATTTCTGATGTAGCACAAAGAGGTGCACCCAACTCGTCAGAAGCTCCACAGTCAGACTCCAGCACATCCCCTCATCAAGACCAGTGAGAAAATTGCTGGTATGGTGAAATAGGGCCTATATGGTTTAATATTTTTTCTAGACATTAACTTAAGAATTTTGGAGAAGTGCTTGAAGTTGGGATAGATGTTTGCCAATGTATTTAGTATATTAAAGGGGCTGTCCACTATCAGAAAATGCCCTTCTATAAGCTATGGTAGCTAGAAAAAAAATTACCATTACTTGGCTCCAACACTCCAATGCTGTGTCCTGGGCTTTTATCCTGGGCTTTTGATGTTTGTTTGCTTTGGTAACATCACTTTACCAGCTGAGTTCAGCAGCTCTGCCCATGTACACGGCACAATCTACTGTGCTCACTAAATAGAGACAACCCCTTTAAGATTTACATTTAATAATCAATTTGTTTATTATGTTCCAGCCACTGCAAAGAAAGCCGCAAATGTTAAAAACAATCACAAAACAGAAACTCCACAATCACAAGCAACAATTGCAGGAAAGAGGTGAGATTAAACTTCATAACATACATGTTATTTATATGCTGTAAATGCACTAGAAGTGCCAAACCAGTTCTTCCACATAATGATTTGTCACAATTAGTGATGGGCTAACCCGTGGATGTTTAGGTCAGGTGGGTTCGGCAGAACATGTAAAAAAAATTTGGTTCAGGTACCAGAACAGTACCCAAACCCAAGCACGGACCTGGACCCTATTTAGATGAATGGGGTTCCCAACAACCGTTACTTGACATACTGTCATTTGCATGACAGCGCAGCAAACATAGGCTCTGATTGGCAGTAAGATCATTTCCGCCTGTCATAGAGTTGCGGTTCCCACACTGTCAGATGACAGCGTGAGCCATCAGCTGTGACCCATGATAAAAAGGTTACCTCCGGTCACAGACGTTGGCTGATGAGGGGGTACTACTCCCATCTGCCTATGCCTGCTGTCGCTGATAACAGCGAGAGCAGGCATCGCTGATGGGAGTATTCATCATCCAGCGCCTGTGCTATAAATAAATAAATAAAAAATGATGCGGGGTCTCGTCTAATACAGCTAATTATAGTTTGTATTAGAAGGTTCAAATTTTAAGGTACAGGTTGATTCACTTGCTTCTTTACCCAGACAAATTGCTGTAATTTCTAAAAGAGACAATCCATCACACTGAAAATTAGACTGTACATACTTTTAATCATGAGAAACTGATGTTTTAAAGCAGATGTTGAAAATGTCCACTGGTTGCATCCAAGCACGCCTGCTTGCCCCGTTCCATATTGTTGAATGTATTCCACAGGACATCTGGGGTCATAGCCTGAATTTCTCGCTATGTGTTCTCTAGGAGTGCCTGTAATATTCGTGGCTTTTTACTGTACACCTGATGCTTCAAATGTTCCCAAAGGTAAAAATAAGGCAATAACTATTTTCTTTCTCTTGTTCGGACCCATTCTATTCCTGAACAACAGTGACTCTGTACGGGCGAATATGATCTTTCGTGACACTCATTAACATTAACACACGCCTATCTCCTGGGAAAGCCTGTTCAACGATTTATGTGGAGATCCCAGAAGTCGATGTTTCATATCTTAAATTGTTTCATAAGACATATTCGGATGTCCTCCGTCATGCCTAACCAATAATTTTACTGCACATTCCAGCTTATTCACCAATGACATGATTTCAACCTCGAAACTTCTTTAGAAACTCACTTTGCATCTCTTTGTTACAGCAATTTTTCTCAGTATAGTATTGAGTATATTACCCTGGTTTTTTTTTACGGCAATTTTAACAAAAGAAAGAAACTCCATAAACTCCTGATAATACACCCTAAACCTCACTGGTATTTTCAAGTGAAAAAGAAACAGAATAGCTAGCAATCAGTTTTCAGTTACCTGACCAGGCCACATTTTTTAACTGCTTAACCCCTTCATGACCTTGGGATTTTCCGTTTTTCCGTGTTCGTTTTTCGCTCCCCTCCTTCCCAGAGCTATAACTTTTTTATTTTTCCGTCAATATGGCCATGTGAGGGCTTATTTTTTGCGGGACAAGATTTACTTTCAAACATCATCATTGGTTTTAGCATGTCGTGTACTAGAAAACGGGAAAAAAATTCCAAGTGCAGTGAAAATGCAAAAAAAAGTGCAGTCCCACACTTGATTTTTTGTTTGGCTTTTTTACATGGTTCACTGAATGCTAAAAGTGACCAGCCATTATGATTCTCCAGGTCATTATGAGTTCATAGACACCTAACATGACTAGGTTATTTTTTATCTAAGTGGTGAAAAAAAATTCCAAATTTTGCTAAAAAAAAAAAAGCGCCATTTTCCGATACCCGTAGCGTCTCCATTTTTCATGATCTGGGGTTGGGTAAGGGCTTATTTTTTGCATGTTAGGGTGTTTTGGGGTTAGAGTTGGGGTTGGGGTTATGGTTGGTATTAGGGTTAGGGGTGTGTTGGGGTTAGGTTTGGGGTTAGGGTTGGAGTTAGGATTGTTTTTTTTCACTGTTTAAGCACATTAGGGGGTCTCCAAATGCAACATGGTGCCCGCCATCGATTCCAACCAATTTTGTGTTCAAAAAGTAAAACGGTGCTCCCTCACTTCTGAGCCCTGCCATGCGCCCAAACAGTGGCTTTCCCCCACATACGGGGTATCAGCTGTTAAAGAAATGGTTAATCATCATCTTATAATATCATAAAAATAACAGAAAAACAAGTATTGTGCAATGGTATCATCTGAGTCTCTTTTAGCACGATTTCACATTCCACATAGCAGTGGTCAATAATTCCCAGAAATTGTCAAGGACATCTTGCTATTTTTGTCCAGATTAATGATATGTGTCTGTTTTTGTCTGAATCCATCCAAAAACTCAGGAGAAACTGCACAACACATTTTGTGATCCATTTTCTCCTGATACTCTTGCAAAAATGGCAAAGTTTGGGTCTAAAGTAATTTTCTTGTGAAAAAATTTAAATGTTAATTTTTTTACTTCCACATTGCTTTAGTTTTCGTGAAAAAGGGTTAATAAATCTAAAGGGTTAATAAATTTCTTAAATGTGGTTTTGCGCACCTGGAGGGGTGCAATTTTTAGAATGGTGTCACTTTGGGGTATTTTCTGTCAAATTAACTCCCCAAAGTCACTTCAAATGTGAGGTGGTCCCTAAAAAATTTTTTTTTTAAATTTAGTTTGAAAAATGAGAAATCGCTGGTCAACTTTTAACCCTTATAACGTCTTTAAAAAAAGTTTTGTTTCCAAAATTGTGCTGATGTAAAGTTGACATGTGGGAAATTTTATTTATTAACTATTTTGTGTCACATAACTCTCTGACTAAAGGGCACAAAAATTAAAAGTTTGAAAATTGCTAAATTTTCAAAATTTTTGCCAAACTTCTGTTTTTTCATAAATAAACGCAAGTCATATCAAAGAAATTTTACCACTAATATGACGTAGAATATGTCACGAATAAACAGTCTCAGAATCAGTCGAATCCGTTGCTCAAAAAAATAAAAAAATGCTTCTAAAATGTTTGCCTTTCCAACATCCTAACAAAAAGACATTTAAAAACGGATGTTGAAACAAAGGTGACATATGGCAAAAAAAAAATTCACAAAATGTGTTATTTTTATCAATGCAAATTATATCAACCTAAATTTGACACAAACATTAGGTACAATGTCAGAAAAACAATCTCAGAATGTCTGAAGAAGTGTTCCAGAGTTATAACCTCATAAAGTGACAGTGGTCAAAATTGTAAAAAATTGTCTTGGTCATGAAGGTCAAAATTGTCTCTGTCACTAAGAGGTTAAATCTGACCAGCATCACTTTATGTGGCAATAACTCTGGAACACTTGTCCAGTGATTCTGACATTGTTTTTGTGACATTGTACTTTATGTTTGTGGTAAATGTAGGTTGATATGATTTGCATTTATAAAAATAACACATTTTGTGAAAAAAAACATTTTTATGACTTTAAAACAAAGACACAACATACAAAATAATTCATAAATAACATTTACTATATGTCACCTTTATATCAGCATCAGTTTTTAAATGTCTTTTTGTTAGGATGTTGGAAAGGTAAACATTTTAGAAGCATTTTTTATTTTTTTGAGCAAAATTTTGAAAACCTATTTTTCAGGAACACTTCACTTTTGAAGTTACTTGATGGTTTTCAAATCCACATTTAGGAATTAAGTTAACTCTGCAGGTGTTTCACTTAAATTAACTCAAAATGGAAGGAAAAAAACCTGAAATTACATTTTTTCTACTGAAATGTTGTTTTAGCCCTGAATTTTCATTTTCACTAAGGTAAAAGGAGAAAATGGGCCTCAAAATTTGTTGTGCAATTTCTACTGAGTACACCAATACCCCATCGGTCATCAGAAACTGTTTGGGCACATGGCA
This sequence comes from Ranitomeya variabilis, assembly GCF_051348905.1. NCBI lineage: Eukaryota > Metazoa > Chordata > Amphibia > Anura > Dendrobatidae > Ranitomeya > Ranitomeya variabilis. The sequence continues at coordinate 114,453,281 of NC_135239.1, read as the reverse complement.
GGGCTTGGAAAAGAAGGCTATGTGCACACGTTCAGGAATTCTTGCAGAAAATTCCTGAGGAAAACCTGAAATTTTCTGCAAGAAATCTGCTAGAAAACCGCATGTGTTTTTTGCGCGTTTTTACCGCGTTTTTGACGCGTTTTTGGTGCGTTTTTGATGCGTTTTTTCCCGGACATTTCCCAATGCATTTTAAGTGGGAAATCCGCAAAAAACCCGCAAAATTAATGAACATGCTGCGTTTTTTACCGAGATGCGTTTTTACCGCGGAAAAAAACGCATCATGTGTACAAAAAGTGCAGAATTCATTAAAAATGATAGGATGCATAATATAAGCAGATTATTTGCGGTTTTATAGCGTTTTTATAGGGAAAAAACGTGAAAAAAACGCGAATAATATGCAACGTGTGAACACAGCCGAAGGATTGCTCTTTGACCTTTGGAGCTCAATTTTGGTTAAAATAGATTCAAAGCACCGTGTTGCATTTTTAGAGCCTCTGAGATGCCAAAACAACAGAAACCCTCCAAAAGTGATCCCATTTTGGAGTCCACACTTATCAAAGAATATATCTCGAATTGTAGAGAGCATCTTGAACACAAAGGCACTTCACAGAATTTTAGAACAATTTGGGGTGAAAATGAATAATTCCTTTTTTCCAGTAAAATATTGTATAATCCCCAAATGTTTCATTTCATTTTCACAAGAGTAACAGGAGAAAAAAAAAGCACAATTTGTTGCAAAATGTGCAATACATTATATATGTCAGGGTTGTCAAACTGCATTCCTCGAGGGCCGCAAACAGGTCATGTTTTCAGGATTTCCTTGTATTGCACAGGTGATAATTTAACTACCTGCACAGATAATGATTCCTGCTCCTTGTGCAATGCTAAGGAAATCTTGAAAACCCGCATGGTTTGAGGCCCTCGAGGAATGCAGTTTGACACCCCTGATATATGTGGTCAGAAATTGCTGCTCCGACATACGGCATGGCTAAAATGGTTTGGGGGTATCATATCACATTAGCAGAGGGGAAACAAATTAAAATAAGATATTTCCAGCTCCCGGTAAAATTTCTTAGAACTTTATTCCGTCATAGATTAAAAAGTATCATTTTGATACAAAGCAGAAATGCTTTCTATTTTTTTCCCATCGTCAAATGAATATTTGGATCATGATTTCCCCGCTCACTGGACTATGACAATTGGTGAGCTGGCATAATTTTTTCTACTTACCACATTAGCAGAGCCCTGAAGTGGCAAAAATAGGAGAGGCCACAAAAAGTGAACCTAGTTTTAAAACAATACACTTTAAAGATAACCTGTCACTTGAATTTGGCGGGACCAGTTTTGGGTCATATGGGTGGGGTTTTCGGGTGTTTGATTCACCCTTTCCTTACCCGATGGCTGCATGCTGGCCGCAATATTGGATTGAAGTTCATTCTCTGTCCTCCAGAGTACACGCCAGCGCAAGGCAATATTACCTTGCGCTGGTGTGTAATCCGGAGGACAGAGAATGAACTTCAATCCAATATTGCGGCCAGCATGCAGCCATCGGGTAAGGAAAGGGTGAATCAAACACCCGAAAACCCCGCCCATATGACCCAAAACTGGTCCCGCCAAATTCAGGTGACAAGTTCCCTTTAATGAATTCATCAGGGGGTGTGGTGAGCATTTTTACACCACTGGCGTTTCACAAATTGCTACACCATTGAGCAATAAGGATAAAAAATGACATTTCATTCTGCTAAAATGTTGTTTTTGCCACAGATGTTTCATTTTCACACAATGTAATAATAGAAAATGGACATCACAATTTCTAACAAAACTGATCCCGAACATGGCAATACCCCGTATTCCTGGTGCCATTTGCAGAACCCCTGAGGTACCAGAACGGCAGAACATCCCTACAAGTGATCCTATTTTGGAAATTACGCCACCCAGTGAATTTATCCTCTCATATAGGAACTATTTTGGCACAACAGGTCTTGCATTTTTGTGCCAATACATTGTACTTACTGTAGCTTGTGTTTGTGGAATCAAGCAACTTATAAATTAAGTAGTCGCGTCCCATGACCGCCATGCCAAATATGTGGATGCTAACTGCTTTCTGGGCATGGCCATTTAGCTTTGGGAGATTGTTTTTTTCTGGATTTTTTTGTGCCAGGTTGCTTTTCCAGAGTCTTTATGCAAGCATTAATATGGAAACTCCCGATTTAAACTTTTATGGGTGACAGATCTGCGCGATAGTTTGTTCTTTATGAGATGAGTTGACATTTATAGATACCACTTCAGGGCAAATAACATTTTATTGCTTTTTTGCTGTTTAAAATACTGTACTTTATTTAAAATCTATTTTATTGTGTCTTGTGTACCACTATCATTCTAGCGAGATACAAGTTATGAATAATATATACTTTGGTTATTTTTTTGTCTTTTGTATAAGAAGTCAGCTGGCAGCTTCTTCAGAAGGACCAGTCATGGCATCTGGCTCATCTATGACTCTACAAATGCGTATAAATGACTTCATGGATGGTGTAAAGAAGGGAAAGGAAGAAAATCTTCAGAGATTTGAATTGCCACTTCCCGGAACAGTTATAACAGATACAAAAACCTCTCCGGCAAGGAGACCCAGTATTGTTTCAGTAACTGGAGATGTTGTGTCTAAGGAAGATCTGCCAGGAAAATCATCTGGTCTTCTGTCTAATACAAAAGATAAAGCATTTGGCTCAGTAAACCCACCATTTCTTAGGCAGAGACGAGGGTCTCTTTTCAAGGACAGGGCAGCAATTGATGAAGAAATATATGCCCCGGATGGGGGTCTCCGTACTCTACACACAATGCCTGACTTTATGGCTTCTCTGGAGGAAGCCAAAAATGCCAGATATATTAGACATAGAGTCAAACCAGAGTTTGAAAAAGAACTGAGTGTTGGTGAAATATTCATAAAGGAGGATAGCAGTGGTTTTCCCAATGAATGTGAAATGGACAATGCTAATAAAACTATTTAAATTAGGTTTATTTTATATTACCAGACGTTATAAATCAGGACCTTCGAACAATTAAATATACCTTGACAATAAAGATCCTTCAGTAAATGCAGCATTGTATGTTTATATTGTAAGTTCTAAAAAGTAATAGGCAAATTCATTTATCATTGTGTCTCATTTTCAGTAAGCGATTGTATTTTTTGTGCCTTACACTGGTTAAATGCTTCAATTTGGGTTGTAATGCATCACACCACTATTTATCACACAAGTATGCGTGTGTATCATTTGGTTGATGAATCTAGGTTATACATTCTTTAGTGTGATGTCACTCCCAGAGGAAGGCAGAAGCTGAAATGTACCTCAGGGTTTTTCCTTGGGTTTTGGCACCACACTCCTGTACAGGTATCGTGTTACAATCTGTTTCTATCTTAGATTGATTTTTATATATGTCATCCAATGATCTTATTCATGAATGGCAAATTTATGTCACTAAAATTTGCAATCAGGTATTTTAATTGATAGCATGTTTATAGCTGTCTGTTAGTTAATTCTATCGTGGGATAGTGATGCCACCTAGTGGTTTCCCACTTCTTTTTATGTGTTTTTAACCAGTTTTGTGATTTTTCAATAAATAAATGTGATATTATTGTTCATAAATGTAATTCTCTAGTACACTTTTTTCTTATATGATTTATGTCATTTTGTGTATTGAACCTACTACTTTGTCCATGTGGAATGGTCTTTTTGACATGCCTATTTGTGTGTCTTTTTGTATTTGTGATGTGATTGCAGACAATTTTGCTAATTATATCTCTGCTGTGTATTTTCACAGATTTCTGTCTCTGTCACCATGGACTACAAAGCCAGGGATACATCTTGACAGTCTAAATTTTCTAAGGTTTTTAATAGTGGGTCTTCACTGATGTGGTCTGAGTACTAGAGGAATGTTAGCGAACTCCAAGAGTCTATAAAATGTTTACTTCAGATGCGCTTAGAGTATGGTGCAATACAGCAATTCTGGAACACTATTTGAGCAAGCAAATGGTCTCAGAATACAGATCTTCCCCTCTTTTTCAGTAGATGATGAAAGTTTTGTTACCAAGTGGGAGGAAATCTATACCAATGTCTCCCTAAAATGTATAGAATTATTGATTAATCATAACCAACTAGGGATCCTGAGCCTGGAGAAAGAACTAGATGAGGCAAGTGCTCACTTAAAAGAGATGATTTCTCCAGATGTAATGACCTACTTCAGCAGGCAAGTAGAATTATGCTGTGAGGAATGGGAGAAATGTATTCATGAGACCCAATCCAAAAAATTATTATGTGACTTGACAGCTTATCAACAAAAAATAGATATATAGATGGTGACGACAAATAGTACAAACCAGGAATAGAAGATCAGAATCTATTTCCTCTGCTTCCTCAGCTGGAGATAATTCAGACGCTTCCCATGCATTATATGTCTCTATGAATACTGGCAGGGTAATAAAAATTACAACTCAAACAAAGAATGAATATCAACCTGGTGCCTCTGTGGTTATCAATTTGTCTGACTACTTTTTATCTGATACTGATCTGTCTGTATTATACAGGGTTCTCACTTTCTCACCAAGTTCACACTTGAACCCATTATTAGCAGTAAGGGACCTCCACGTCTTAGCAAATTCTCTAATATTTAAAAAGTGGTTCCACAATGAGGAGTTACAGAGAATGTTCCCAACCCCCATGGAAGAATTGGCTCTGCAGACCTTAAAAGATTTATCCAAAGAGCAAGAGGTTACATCATTAGGTAAGATACCATCTTGTCTCCATCACAGATCTCAGAGGTTTCCACCCTTGTACGCATGTCCCAGCATTGAAATATTTGTCCAATTAGTTTTGGAAGAATTTAAAAGTATTCCTACTGGGATTTATATGGACAATTTGACTACTGTAGAACGTGCAAGTATTAACAAATTGAACAATTAACAACTAACAATTAAGCCTGCAGACAGGGGTGGAAACACCGTTATCTGGCCATGCAAAATGTGAGAGGCAGAGGCTCGTCGTCAATTGTGGGAAGGCCAATGCTATAGGAAATTGACATTTAACACCTTTTTCTCATACTGTGACTCACTATCTAAAATTTTGGAGAAAGCTTGTGAGAAAAATCTAATCTCCAAGCAATTACGTGAGGCAGTAACAGTACTTGAGCCTAAAGACTCCACATTATACTTACTTCCAAAGGTACATAAAAATCGTGAGATACCACCTGGCAGGCCAATTGTTTCAGGGGTTGGTAACTTCCTGGAAAATATATGTAAATCATTGATACATTGCTGAAACCAATGGTAGAAACACTGCCATAGTACACTCGTGACTAGACAGATTTTCGACAAAAAATCGATTTGAAGCATGTGGAAGAAGGTGCGATAATGGTGACGTCCACGTTGAATCGCTTTATGCTAGCTTCCATCACCATGATTACCTCTGTGCAGTGTCCTATTATTTGTCTTTGACCAGTATGATGGTGGAAGAAGACTTTGTCTTACAGTTGTTGGATTATGCTCTGACACATCATTTTTTCTTTCTTGCAAGGTCCCTCTTTAGGAGACATCCATGGGAGTGGCATTTGCGCAGTCCTATGCTAATCTGTTTGTGCGGCTGTGGGAGATGGACCTGGTTCTGTCAGGTTGATACTCATCAATGGACCTCATCCCCTTCTGGGCGTGGTACATTAACAAAGTGTTAGGTGGCGAGTTCCCGCTGCTGCACAGGGGGAATCTTGAACCACCTCCGCTGCGTTCTCCCATTTTTCTTCAGCCGCAGTGGAGCCTGCTCAGTGGAGACATCGGTCCCAGCGTCTGGCTCAGGCAGATACTGTGAGCTTGGTTACTGCTGATCGTCCAGGCTCAGCCATTGTAACCAGCACTGTTCTGCAGCGAGCAGATGCTCCTGGGACTAAGTCCTGCTTTTCCACTACTGAGCATGCCCAAGGAACGACCTCTCATTGGAGGTGGGGGGTCACATGCTCAGGTCCTGAAGCAGTTCCTATTGGACCACTAGGAAGGTCCTGGAGAGCTTTCTCTATAAAAGGTTTGCATGGCCGCATGGCCATGCGCTAGTATCAACTTATGTTTATGAGCTTAGCTACCTTGTGGTCTGTGTCTGCATGTGCTCAGGGTCGGCTGTATAGCCACTAGAATTCCAGCACCTCCAGAGAGGAGTTTCTGTGTGTGAATTTAGGGCTGGCGTATAGCCACTAGAATTCCGGCACCTCCGGAGAGGAGCTGTTTGTGTGCTTATGCTGACTGTATGACCACTGAATGTTACCTGCTCTGTTAGTGAGCTGTGATCTTCTGTGAGCTTAACAGGGCACAGCGTTATCCTAATCCCAGTGACTCTGTGAAGCAACAGAGTTCGCTCCTATACAGACCGGGTGACGGAACCCGTGTCTATTCAGGTGTTGTACCACCATATAGTGCCGCCATTTACTAGCAACAGGTTCCACTCCTGCACGGTGGACCCCGGGCTGTGAACGCACCTATATTATCTCAATATTTACTTGGTGCGTTCCGCCAGCCATAACAGTATACTAGTGCCAGGGTCTGGCTAGTAATGGCGGACGAACAGCAACTGCAGCGGTACATCCAGCAGCTGGAGGGCAGGTTGGTGGCTCTCGAGCGCACAACCTCAGCTGTGGATGTTACCGCAGTAGCAGTTCAGGCTGCTAGTGTGGCTGCAGCTAGTTTGTCCACTGCCAGCTCTGTTCCGACCTTATCCCGCCTCCCGCTGCCAGATAGGTACACTGGCAACAGCAAGTCTTGCAGGGGATTCGTGAACCAGTGTGCGATACACCTTGAGCTCCTGGCTGCATGTTTCCCCTCAGAGTGGGCTAAAGTGGGATTCATTATATCCCTCTTGTTGGACAGGGCGTTGGAGTGGGCAACGCCACTGTGGGAGCGTGATGATCATGTGGTGCAGAGTGCTCTGCGGTTCCTGAGCACTCTGAAACAGGTCTTTTTTTTACCTCAAGTCACCCATGATACGGCGCTCCAACTGCTGGCACTGACACAGGGCTCATCCTTGGTCAGCCATTTTTCTGTCCACTTCCGGACTTTAGCATCTGAGCTGGAGTGGCCAGATAAAGCCCTCATCCCTGTATTTTGGGGGGCTGGCTGACCATGTGAAGGACGCTTTGGCCACTAGGGAGATTCCCGCCACACTGAAGGAGCTAATAGCTGTATCAACTCGCATTGACCTTCGTTTTAACAAGCGAAGGTTGGAGCGAGCCCAGTGTAGGCAGAGGTTTCAGCTGGCTCCCACCTTCACCATACCTCTGGAATCTCCGGTCCAGGCATCCAAGCCACATGAGGCCAAGGAGGTGTCACGAGCAGGATCTAAGTCTCGAATTGCTCGTGCACTCAAGGTCTGTCATGTCTACCAGCAGTCAGGACATCTTGCCTCCAGATGTCCTCAGCGGTCGGGATAACTTCTAACTTCTGCGTCTAGTGGATGTAGGAGGAGGTACACTAGACACGGTGACGTTTTCCTCCAAACTGTCCTTTAAGGGGACAATCACCTTAGGCCCTTCCACTCTTACAGTCGAGCTTTGTGTGGATTCTGGGGAGGAGGGGAATTTTATGCCCTCAGCCTTCGCCCAACGCCATGCAATACCTCTGGTGATGCTCGCCAAGCCGGTGACTGTACGAGTGGTGAATGGGTCGACACTGCCCTCACAAATAACATACCAGACCATCCCATTTACATTGTCTGTGTCTCCATCCCATCAGGAGATTATTTCCCTCCTTGTCATCCCTGAGGGAATAGACGAGATCCTGCTAGGGATACCCTGGTTACGTTATCACTCCCCTCATATAGAGTGGTCCTCAGGAAAAATTTTGGGATGGAGTGAATCTTGTGAGGGCAGATGTCTGAGGGAGTGCGTTCTGGTTGCTACTACTCAAGTACCCACAGATCTTTCCTCTCTCCCCAAGCACTACTGGTCCTATGCGAACGTATTCTCTAAGAGGGCTGCGGAGACCCTTCTGCCCCAACGCCTCTATGACTGTCCTATTGACCTCTTGCCTGGTGCAGAACCTCCATGGGGTCGAGTCTATCCCCTGTCTCTCCTGGAGATGGAGGCTATGTCCCAATACATCCAGGAGAATCTGGCAAGAGGATTCATTAGGAAGTCAGTGTCACCTGCAGGGGCAGGGTTCTTCTTCATGCAGAAGAAGAATGGAGAACTACATCCATGCATTGATTACAGGGGTCTTAACTGTTATGATCCTAGTGGTAGAGGATCTCAGGAGTTCCAGCTAAGTCCGCAAACACAAAAACCAGCTCATAGGGAAGTGGTAACTTGGCTGACCGCATATCTGATCCTGGCACAACTACAAGTAGACGGGGAACGTACCTACGTTGATTCTAGACGTCTCGCACCAGCCGGAGAACTAACTAACCCTTTCAGAGAAAATAAGACCTCACTTGCCTCCAGAGAAAAGACCCCAAAGTTATTATACAAGCCCCCAACAAATAATAACGGTGAGGTAAGAAGAAAAGACAAACGTAAGAATGAACTAGATTTAGCAAAGAGAGGCCCACTAATTAATAGCAGAAAATAGGAAGAGGACTTATGCGGTCAGCAAAAAACCCTATAAAAATATCCACGCTGAAGATCCAAGAACCCCCGCACCGACTAACGGTGTGGGGGGAGAATATCAGCCCCCTAGAGCTTCCAGCAAAAACAGAAATCACATTTTGAACAAGCTGGAACAAAATAAGAGCAAATGCAAAAGGACAAAAATAAGAAAGCAGAACTTAGCTTATCTTGCAAAACTCAGGGACCAGGAGTCAGGAGGAAAACAGACATAGACTGATTACATCGATTCCAGGCACTAGACTGAGATTCCAGGAAGTCTAAATAGGAACACCCAAGGCCTAACGAACCAGGTGGGTACCAACCTGGGGAAGGATAATCCAAGTGCCATACCGCTAGTGACCACAAGAGGGAGCCAACAAATATAGTTCACAACAGTACCCACCCTTTAAGGAGGGGTCACCGAACCCTCACCAAGACCACCAGGGCGATCAGGATGAGTAGCGTGAAAGGCACGAACCAAATCGGCCGCATGAACATCAGAGGCGGCCACCCAGGAATTATCCTCCTGACTATAGCCCTTCCATTTGACCAGATACTGAAGCCTCCGTCTAGAGAGACGAGAATCTAAGATCTTCTCCACCACGTACTCCAACTCGCCCTCAACCAACACCGGAGCAGGAGGCTCAACAGCAGGAACCATAGGCACAACGTACCGCCGCAACAAAGACCTATGGAACACATTGTGAATGGCAAACGACACAGGAAGATCCAAACAAAAAGACACCGGATTAAGGACTTCCAAAATTTTATAAGGACCAATAAAGCGAGGCTTAAACTTAGGAGAGGAAACCTTCAGAGGGACAAACCGAGAAGACAACCAAACCAAATCCCCAACACGAAGTCGGGGACCCACACCGCGGCGGCGGTTTGCAAATCGCTGAGCCTTCTCCTGTGACAACTTTAAGTTGTCCACCACATGATTCCAAATCTGCTGCAACCTATCCACCACGGAATCCACCCCAGGACAGTCAGAAGGTTCAACATGACCCGAGGAAAAACGCGGATGAAAACGAGAGTTGCAGAAAAATGGCGAAACCAAAGTAGCGGAACTAGCCCAATTATTGAGGGCAAACTCAGCCAATGGCAAGAAGGTCACCCAATCATCCTGATCCGCAGAAACAAAACATCTCAAATAAGCCTCCAGCATCTGATTAGTTCGCTCCGTTTGGCCATTAGTCTGAGGATGAAAGGCAGATGAAAATGACAAATCAATGCCCATCTTAGCACAAAAAGATCGCCAGAATCTGGACACAAACTGGGATCCTCTGTCAGACACGATATTCTCAGGAATGCCGTGCAAACGAACCACATTCTGAAAGAACAAAGGAACCAGATCGGAAGAGGAAGGCAACTTAGGCAAGGGCACCAAATGGACCATCTTGGAAAAACGATCACACACCACCCAGATGACAGACATTCCTTGAGACACCGGAAGATCTGAAATGAAATCCATGGAAATGTGCGTCCAAGGCCTCTTCGGGACGGGCAAGGGCAAAAGCAACCCGCTGGCACGAGAACAGCAAGGCTTAGCCCGAGCACAAATCCCACAGGACTGCACAAAAGAACGCACATCCCGCGACAGGGAAGGCCACCAAAAGGACCTAGCCACCAAATCTCTGGTACCAAAAATCCCAGGATGCCCTGCCAGCACCGAGGAATGAACCTCAGAGATAACTCTGCTGGTCCATTTATCAGGAACAAACAATCTATCAGGTGGGCAAGGGTCAGGTCTACCAGCCTGAAATCTCTGCAACACACGTCGCAAATCAGGAGAAATGGCCGACAAGATTACTCCCTCTTTAAGAATACCAGCTGGCTCTGAGACGGCGGGAGAGTCAGGCACAAAGCTCCTAGAAAGAGCATCAGCCTTAACATTCTTTGAACCAGGCAGGTACGAGACCACAAAGTCAAAACGGGAGAAAAACAATGACCAACGAGCCTGTCTAGGATTCAGGCGCTTAGCAGACTCGAGATACATCAGATTTTTGTGATCAGTCAAGACCACCACACGATGCTTAGCTCCCTCGAGCCAATGACGCCACTCCTCAAATGCCCACTTCATGGCCAATAACTCCCGATTACCAACATCATAGTTCCGCTCAGCAGGCGAAAATTTCCTAGAGAAAAAAGCACATGGTCTCACAGAGCAACCAGGGCCTTTCTGCGACAAAACAGCTCCGGCACCGATCTTAGAAGCATCCACTTCAACCTGAAAGGGAAGTGAGGCATCAGGCTGGCACAAAACAGGCGCCGAAGTAAACCGGCGCTTCAGCTCCCGAAAAGCCTCCACGGCTGCAGGAGCCCAATTAGCAACATCAGAACCTTTGTTGGTCATATCCGTCAAAGGTTTAACAACACTAGAAAAATTAGCAATAAAACGACGGTAGAAATTAGCAAAACCCAAGAACTTCTGAAGACTCTTAACAGACGTGGGTTGAGTCCAATCGTGAATAGCTCGGACCTTGACTGGGTCCATCTCCACAGTAGAAGGGGAGAAAATAAAACCCAAGAAGGAAACCTTCTGCACTCCAAAGAGACACTTTGAGCCCTTCACAAACAAAGCATTATCACGCAAAACCTGAAACACCATCCTGACCTGCTTTACATGAGAATCCCAATCATCAGAAAAAAAACAGAATATCATCCAGATAAACAATCATAAATTTATCTAGATACTTCCGGAAGATGTCATGCATAAAGGACTGAAACACTGAAGGAGCATTAGAGAGCCCAAAAGGCATCACCAAGTACTCAAAATGACCTTCGGGCGTATTGAACGCAGTTTTCCATTCATCTCCCTGCTTAATGCGCACAAGGTTGTACGCACCACGAAGATCTATCTTGGTGAACCAACTGGCACCCTTAATCCGAGCAAACAAGTCCGACAATAGTGGCAAAGGATACTGAAATTTGACAGTTATATTATTCAGAAGCCGATAGTCAATACAAGGTCTCAAAGACCCGTCTTTCTTGGCCACAAAAAAGAATCCCGCACCAAGAGGGGAAGAAGATGGACGAATATGTCCCTTCTCCAAAGACTCCTTTATATAAGAACGCATTGCGGCATGCTCAGGTACAGATAGATTAAATAATCGTCCCTTAGGAAATTTACTACCAGGAAACAAATCTATAGCGCAGTCACAGTCCCTATGAGGAGGAAGGGCACTGGACCTGGACTCACTGAATACATCCTGATAGTCCAATAAATACTCCGGAACTTCAGAAGGAGTAGAAGAGGCAATAGAGACCGGCGGGGAATCGCAATGAATTCCCTGACAACCCCAACTTGACACAGACATAGCCTTCCAATCCAAAACTGGATTATGGGTCTGTAACCATGGCAGACCCAAAATGACCAAATCATGCATTTTATGCAGAACAAGAAAACGAATCACCTCCCGATGTTCAGGAGTCATGCACATGGTCACTTGTGTCCAATACTGCGGTTTATTCTCCGCCAATGGCGTAGCATCAATTCCTCTAAGAGGAATAGGATTTTCCAAAGGCTCCAGGACAAAACCACAGCGCTTGGCAAACGACAAGTCCATAAGACTCAGGGCAGCACCAGAATCCACAAATGCCATAACAGGGTAGGAAGACAATGAGCAAATTAAAGTCACAGACAAAATAAACTTAGGCTGCAAATTACCAATGGCGACAGGACTAACAACCTTTGTTAGGCGTTTAGAGCATGCTGAGATAACATGTGTAGAGTCACCGCAGTAAAAACACAACCCATTCTGACGTCTATGATTTTGTCGTTCAGTTTTAGTCTGAATTCTATCACATTGCATTGAGTCAGGTGTCCGTTCAGACAATACTGCCAGAGAATTAGCAGATTTGCGCTCCCGCAAACGCCGATCAATCTGAATGGCAAGAGTCATAGAATCATTCAGACTTGTAGGGATGGGAAACCCCACCATCACATTCTTAATGGCCTCAGAAAGGCCATCTCTGAAATTTGCGGCCAGAGCACACTCATTCCATTGAGTAAGCACGGACAATTTCCGAAATTTTTGGCAATACACTTCAGCTTCATCCTGGCCCTGAGAGATAGCCAGCAACGCTTTTTCTGCCTGAATTTCAAGATTAGGCTCCTCATAAAGCAATCCGAGCGCCAGAAAAAAACGCATCAATATTTGCCAATGCAGGATCTCCTGGCGCCAATGAGAAGGCCCAATCCTGAGGGTCGCCACGCAAGAAGGAGATAACAATTTTAACTTGCTGAGCTGAGTCTCCAGACGAACGAGGTCTCAAAGATAGAAACAATTTACAATTATTCCTAAAATTCCTAAATTTAAATCGATCTCCAGAGAACAGCTCAGGAATAGGTATCTTAGGCTCTGACATAGGACTACAAGTAACAAAATCCTGAATGCCCTGCACTCGTGCAGCAAGCTGATCCACACTAGTAATCAGAGTCTGAACATTCATGTCTGCAGCAGGGCTTCAAGCCACTCAGAGAAAAAGGGGAAGGAGAAAAAAAAAAAACAACTCAGAACTTTTTTTTCTTTTAATCCCGCTTCAGCAATGCATTAAATATTCTCTTTTTAGGCCTGGAATACTGTTATGATCCTAGTGGTAGAGGATCTCAGGAGTTCCAGCTAAGTCCGCAAACACAAAAACCAGCTCATAGGGAAGTGGTAACTTGGCTGACCGCATATCTGATCCTGGCACAACAACTACAAGTAGCCGGGGAACGTACCTACGTTGATTCTAGACGTCTCGCACCAGCCGGAGGACTAACTAACCCTTTCAGAGAAAATAAGACCTCACTTGCCTCCAGAGAAAAGACCCCAAAGTTATCATACAAGCCCCCAACAAATAATAACAGTGAGGTAAGAAGAAAAGACAAACGTAAGAATGAACTAGATTTAGCAAAGAGAGGCCCACTAATTAATAGCAGAAAATAGGAAGAGGACTTATGCGGTCAGCAAAAAACCCAATCAAAATATCCACGCTGAAGATCCAAGAACCCCCGCACTGACTAACGGTGTGGGGGGAGAATATCAGCCCCCTAGAGCTTCCAGCAAAAACAGAAATCACATTTTGAACAAGCTGGAACAAAATAAGAGCAAATGCAAAAGGACAAAAATAAGAAAGCAGAACTTAGCTTATCTTGCAAAACTCAGGGACCAGGAGTCAGGAGGAAAACAGACATAGACTGATTACATCGATTCCAGGCACTAGACTGAGATTCCAGGAAGTCTAAATAGGAACACCCAAGGCCTAACGAACCAGGTGGGTACCAACCTGGGGAAGGATAATCCAAGTGCCATACCGCTAGTGACCACAAGAGGGAGCCAACAAATATAGTTCACAACAGTACCCACCCTTTAAGGAGGGGTCACCGAACCCTCACCAAGACCACCAGGGCGATCAGGATGAGTAGCGTGAAAGGCACGAACCAAATCGGCCGCATGAACATCAGAGGCGGCCACCCAGGAATTATCCTCCTGACCATAGCCCTTCCATTTGACCAGATACTGAAGCCTCCGTCTAGAGAGACGAGAATCTAAGATCTTCTCCACCACGTACTCCAACTCGCCCTCAACCAACACCGGAGCAGGAGGCTCAACAGCAGGAACCATAGGCACAACGTACCGCCGCAACAAAGACCTATGGAACACATTGTGAATGGCAAACGACACAGGAAGATCCAAACAAAAAGACACCGGATTAAGGACTTCCAAAATTTTATAAGGACCAATAAAGCGAGGCTTAAACTTAGGAGAGGAAACCTTCAGAGGGACAAACCGAGAAGACAACCAAACCAAATCCCCAACACGAAGTCGGGGACCCACACCGCGGCGGCGGTTTGCAAATCGCTGAGCCTTCTCCTGTGACAACTTTAAGTTGTCCACCACATGATTCCAAATCCGCTGCAACCTATCCACCACGGAATCCACCCCAGGACAGTCAGAAGGTTCAACATGACCCGAGGAAAAACGCGGATGAAAACCAGAGTTGCAGAAAAATGGCGAAACCAAAGTAGCGGAACTAGCCCAATTATTGAGGGCAAACTCAGCCAATGGCAAGAAGGTCACCCAATCGTCCTGATCCGCAGAAACAAAACATCTCAAATAAGCCTCCAGCATCTGATTAGTTCGCTCCGTTTGGCCATTAGTCTGAGGATGAAAGGCAGATGAAAATGACAAATCAATGCCCATCTTAGCACAAAAAGATCGCCAGAATCTGGACACAAACTGGGATCCTCTGTCAGACACGATATTCTCAGGAATGCCGTGCAAACGAACCACATTCTGAAAGAACAAAGGAACCAGATCGGAAGAGGAAGGCAACTTAGGCAAGGGCACCAAATGGACCATCTTGGAAAAACGATCACACACCACCCAGATGACAGACATTCCTTGAGACACCGGAAGATCTGAAATGAAATCCATGGAAATGTGCGTCCAAGGCCTCTTCGGGACGGGCAAGGGCAAAAGCAACCCACTGGCACGAGAACAGCAAGGCTTAGCCCGAGCACAAATCCCACAGGACTGCACAAAAGAACGCACATCCCGCGACAGGGAAGGCCACCAAAAGGACCTAGCCACCAAATCTCTGGTACCAAAAATCCCAGGATGCCCTGCCAGCACCGAGGAATGAACCTCAGAGATAACTCTGCTGGTCCATTTATCAGGAACAAACAATCTATCAGGTGGGCAAGGGTCAGGTCTACCAGCCTGAAATCTCTGCAACACACGTCGCAAATCAGGAGAAATGGCCGACAAGATTACTCCCTCTTTAAGAATACCAGCTGGCTCTGAGACGGCGGGAGAGTCAGGCACAAAGCTCCTAGAAAGAGCATCAGCCTTCACATTCTTTGAACCAGGCAGGTACGAGACCACAAAGTCAAAACGGGAGAAAAACAATGACCAACGAGCCTGTCTAGGATTCAGGCGCTTAGCAGACTCGAGATACATCAGATTTTTGTGATCAGTCAAGACCACCACACGATGCTTAGCTCCCTCGAGCCAATGACGCCACTCCTCAAATGCCCACTTCATGGCCAATAACTCCCGATTACCAACATCATAGTTCCGCTCAGCAGGCGAAAATTTCCTAGAGAAAAAAGCACATGGTCTCATCACAGAGCAACCAGGGCCTTTCTGCGACAAAACAGCTCCGGCACCGATCTTAGAAGCATCCACTTCAACCTGAAAGGGAAGTGAGGCATCAGGCTGGCACAAAACAGGCGCCGAAGTAAACCGGCGCTTCAGCTCCCGAAAAGCCTCCACGGCTGCAGGAGCCCAATTAGCAACATCAGAACCTTTCTTGGTCATATCCGTCAAAGGTTTAACAACACTAGAAAAATTAGCAAAAAAACGACGGTAGAAATTAGCAAAACCCAAGAACTTCTGAAGACTCTTAACAGACGTGGGTTGAGTCCAATCGTGAATAGCTCGGACCTTGACTGGGTCCATCTCCACAGTAGAAGGGGAGAAAATAAAACCCAAGAAGGAAACCTTCTGCACTCCAAAGAGACACTTTGAGCCCTTCACAAACAAAGCATTATCACGCAAAACCTGAAACACCATCCTGACCTGCTTTACATGAGAATCCCAATCATCAGAAAAAAACCAGAATATCATCCAGATAAACAATCATAAATTTATCTAGATACTTCCGGAAGATGTCATGCATAAAGGACTGAAACACTGAAGGAGCATTAGAGAGCCCAAAAGGCATCACCAAGTACTCAAAATGACCTTCGGGCGTATTGAACGCAGTTTTCCATTCATCTCCCTGCTTAATGCGCACAAGGTTGTACGCACCACGAAGATCTATCTTGGTGAACCAACTGGCACCCTTAATCCGAGCAAACAAGTCCGACAATAGTGGCAAAGGATACTGAAATTTGACAGTTATATTATTCAGAAGCCGATAGTCAATACAAGGTCTCAAAGACCCGTCTTTCTTGGCCACAAAAAAGAATCCCGCACCAAGAGGGGAAGAAGATGGACGAATATGTCCCTTCTCCAAAGACTCCTTTAGATAAGAACGCATTGCGGCATGCTCAGGTACAGATAGATTAAATAATCGTCCCTTAGGAAATTTACTACCAGGAAACAAATCTATAGCGCAGTCACAGTCCCTATGAGGAGGAAGGGCACTGGACCTGGACTCACTGAATACATCCTTATAGTCCAATAAATACTCCGGAACTTCAGAAGGAGTAGAAGAGGCAATAGAGACCGGCGGGGAATCGCAATGAATTCCCTGACAACCCCAACTTGACACAGACATAGCCTTCCAATCCAAAACTGGATTATGGGTCTGTAACCATGGCAGACCCAAAATGACCAAATCATGCATTTTATGCAGAACAAGAAAACGAATCACCTCCCGATGTTCAGGAGTCATGCACATGGTCACTTGTGTCCAATACTGCGGTTTATTCTCCGCCAATGGCGTAGCATCAATTCCTCTAAGAGGAATAGGATTTTCCAAAGGCTCCAGGACAAAACCACAGCGCTTGGCAAACGACAAGTCCATAAGACTCAGGGCAGCACCAGAATCCACAAATGCCATAACAGGGTAGGAAGACAATGAGCAAATTAAAGTCACAGACAAAATAAACTTAGGCTGCAAATTACCAATGGCGACAGGACTAACAACCTTTGTTAGGCGTTTAGAGCATGCTGAGATAACATGTGTAGAGTCACCGCAGTAAAAACACAACCCATTCTGACGTCTATGATTTTGTCGTTCAGTTTTAGTCTGAATTCTATCACATTGCATTGAGTCAGGTGTCCGTTCAGACAATACTGCCAGAGAATTAGCAGATTTGCGCTCCCGCAAACGCCGATCAATCTGAATGGCAAGAGTCATAGAATCATTCAGACTTGTAGGGATGGGAAACCCCACCATCACATTCTTAATGGCCTCAGAAAGGCCATCTCTGAAATTTGCGGCCAGAGCACACTCATTCCATTGAGTAAGCACGGACAATTTCCGAAATTTTTGGCAATACACTTCAGCTTCATCCTGGCCCTGAGAGATAGCCAGCAACGCTTTTTCTGCCTGAATTTCAAGATTAGGCTCCTCATAAAGCAATCCGAGCGCCAGAAAAAAACGCATCAATATTTGCCAATGCAGGATCTCCTGGCGCCAATGAGAAGGCCCAATCCTGAGGGTCGCCACGCAAGAAGGAGATAACAATTTTAACTTGCTGAGCTGAGTCTCCAGACGAACGAGGTCTCAAAGATAGAAACAATTTACAATTATTCCTAAAATTCCTAAATTTAAATCGATCTCCAGAGAACAGCTCAGGAATAGGTATCTTAGGCTCTGACATAGGACTACAAGTAACAAAATCCTGAATGCCCTGCACTCGTGCAGCAAGCTGATCCACACTAGTAATCAGAGTCTGAACATTCATGTCTGCAGCAGGGCTTCAAGCCACTCAGAGAAAAAGGGGAAGGAGAAAAAAAAAAAACAACTCAGAACTTTTTTTTCTTTTAATCCCGCTTCAGCAATGCATTAAATATTCTCTTTTTAGGCCTGGAATACTGTTATGATCCTAGTGGTAGAGGATCTCAGGAGTTCCAGCTAAGTCCGCAAACACAAAAACCAGCTCATAGGGAAGTGGTAACTTGGCTGACCGCATATCTGATCCTGGCACAACAACTACAAGTAGCCGGGGAACGTACCTACGTTGATTCTAGACGTCTCGCACCAGCCGGAGGACTAACTAACCCTTTCAGAGAAAATAAGACCTCACTTGCCTCCAGAGAAAAGACCCCAAAGTTATCATACAAGCCCCCAACAAATAATAACAGTGAGGTAAGAAGAAAAGACAAACGTAAGAATGAACTAGATTTAGCAAAGAGAGGCCCACTAATTAATAGCAGAAAATAGGAAGAGGACTTATGCGGTCAGCAAAAAACCCAATCAAAATATCCACGCTGAAGATCCAAGAACCCCCGCACTGACTAACGGTGTGGGGGGAGAATATCAGCCCCCTAGAGCTTCCAGCAAAAACAGAAATCACATTTTGAACAAGCTGGAACAAAATAAGAGCAAATGCAAAAGGACAAAAATAAGAAAGCAGAACTTAGCTTATCTTGCAAAACTCAGGGACCAGGAGTCAGGAGGAAAACAGACATAGACTGATTACATCGATTCCAGGCACTAGACTGAGATTCCAGGAAGTCTAAATAGGAACACCCAAGGCCTAACGAACCAGGTGGGTACCAACCTGGGGAAGGATAATCCAAGTGCCATACCGCTAGTGACCACAAGAGGGAGCCAACAAATATAGTTCACAACAGTACCCACCCTTTAAGGAGGGGTCACCGAACCCTCACCAA
Organism: Ranitomeya variabilis; assembly: GCF_051348905.1. Taxonomy (NCBI): domain Eukaryota; kingdom Metazoa; phylum Chordata; class Amphibia; order Anura; family Dendrobatidae; genus Ranitomeya; species Ranitomeya variabilis. Next base: position 114,434,331 of record NC_135239.1, on the reverse strand, counting down.
GACCACCAGGGCGATCAGGATGAGTAGCGTGAAAGGCACGAACCAAATCGGCCGCATGAACATCAGAGGCGGCCACCCAGGAATTATCCTCCTGACCATAGCCCTTCCATTTGACCAGATACTGAAGCCTCCGTCTAGAGAGACGAGAATCTAAGATCTTCTCCACCACGTACTCCAACTCGCCCTCAACCAACACCGGAGCAGGAGGCTCAACAGCAGGAACCATAGGCACAACGTACCGCCGCAACAAAGACCTATGGAACACATTGTGAATGGCAAACGACACAGGAAGATCCAAACAAAAAGACACCGGATTAAGGACTTCCAAAATTTTATAAGGACCAATAAAGCGAGGCTTAAACTTAGGAGAGGAAACCTTCAGAGGGACAAACCGAGAAGACAACCAAACCAAATCCCCAACACGAAGTCGGGGACCCACACCGCGGCGGCGGTTTGCAAATCGCTGAGCCTTCTCCTGTGACAACTTTAAGTTGTCCACCACATGATTCCAAATCCGCTGCAACCTATCCACCACGGAATCCACCCCAGGACAGTCAGAAGGTTCAACATGACCCGAGGAAAAACGCGGATGAAAACCAGAGTTGCAGAAAAATGGCGAAACCAAAGTAGCGGAACTAGCCCAATTATTGAGGGCAAACTCAGCCAATGGCAAGAAGGTCACCCAATCGTCCTGATCCGCAGAAACAAAACATCTCAAATAAGCCTCCAGCATCTGATTAGTTCGCTCCGTTTGGCCATTAGTCTGAGGATGAAAGGCAGATGAAAATGACAAATCAATGCCCATCTTAGCACAAAAAGATCGCCAGAATCTGGACACAAACTGGGATCCTCTGTCAGACACGATATTCTCAGGAATGCCGTGCAAACGAACCACATTCTGAAAGAACAAAGGAACCAGATCGGAAGAGGAAGGCAACTTAGGCAAGGGCACCAAATGGACCATCTTGGAAAAACGATCACACACCACCCAGATGACAGACATTCCTTGAGACACCGGAAGATCTGAAATGAAATCCATGGAAATGTGCGTCCAAGGCCTCTTCGGGACGGGCAAGGGCAAAAGCAACCCACTGGCACGAGAACAGCAAGGCTTAGCCCGAGCACAAATCCCACAGGACTGCACAAAAGAACGCACATCCCGCGACAGGGAAGGCCACCAAAAGGACCTAGCCACCAAATCTCTGGTACCAAAAATCCCAGGATGCCCTGCCAGCACCGAGGAATGAACCTCAGAGATAACTCTGCTGGTCCATTTATCAGGAACAAACAATCTATCAGGTGGGCAAGGGTCAGGTCTACCAGCCTGAAATCTCTGCAACACACGTCGCAAATCAGGAGAAATGGCCGACAAGATTACTCCCTCTTTAAGAATACCAGCTGGCTCTGAGACGGCGGGAGAGTCAGGCACAAAGCTCCTAGAAAGAGCATCAGCCTTCACATTCTTTGAACCAGGCAGGTACGAGACCACAAAGTCAAAACGGGAGAAAAACAATGACCAACGAGCCTGTCTAGGATTCAGGCGCTTAGCAGACTCGAGATACATCAGATTTTTGTGATCAGTCAAGACCACCACACGATGCTTAGCTCCCTCGAGCCAATGACGCCACTCCTCAAATGCCCACTTCATGGCCAATAACTCCCGATTACCAACATCATAGTTCCGCTCAGCAGGCGAAAATTTCCTAGAGAAAAAAGCACATGGTCTCATCACAGAGCAACCAGGGCCTTTCTGCGACAAAACAGCTCCGGCACCGATCTTAGAAGCATCCACTTCAACCTGAAAGGGAAGTGAGGCATCAGGCTGGCACAAAACAGGCGCCGAAGTAAACCGGCGCTTCAGCTCCCGAAAAGCCTCCACGGCTGCAGGAGCCCAATTAGCAACATCAGAACCTTTCTTGGTCATATCCGTCAAAGGTTTAACAACACTAGAAAAATTAGCAAAAAAACGACGGTAGAAATTAGCAAAACCCAAGAACTTCTGAAGACTCTTAACAGACGTGGGTTGAGTCCAATCGTGAATAGCTCGGACCTTGACTGGGTCCATCTCCACAGTAGAAGGGGAGAAAATAAAACCCAAGAAGGAAACCTTCTGCACTCCAAAGAGACACTTTGAGCCCTTCACAAACAAAGCATTATCACGCAAAACCTGAAACACCATCCTGACCTGCTTTACATGAGAATCCCAATCATCAGAAAAAAACCAGAATATCATCCAGATAAACAATCATAAATTTATCTAGATACTTCCGGAAGATGTCATGCATAAAGGACTGAAACACTGAAGGAGCATTAGAGAGCCCAAAAGGCATCACCAAGTACTCAAAATGACCTTCGGGCGTATTGAACGCAGTTTTCCATTCATCTCCCTGCTTAATGCGCACAAGGTTGTACGCACCACGAAGATCTATCTTGGTGAACCAACTGGCACCCTTAATCCGAGCAAACAAGTCCGACAATAGTGGCAAAGGATACTGAAATTTGACAGTTATATTATTCAGAAGCCGATAGTCAATACAAGGTCTCAAAGACCCGTCTTTCTTGGCCACAAAAAAGAATCCCGCACCAAGAGGGGAAGAAGATGGACGAATATGTCCCTTCTCCAAAGACTCCTTTAGATAAGAACGCATTGCGGCATGCTCAGGTACAGATAGATTAAATAATCGTCCCTTAGGAAATTTACTACCAGGAAACAAATCTATAGCGCAGTCACAGTCCCTATGAGGAGGAAGGGCACTGGACCTGGACTCACTGAATACATCCTTATAGTCCAATAAATACTCCGGAACTTCAGAAGGAGTAGAAGAGGCAATAGAGACCGGCGGGGAATCGCAATGAATTCCCTGACAACCCCAACTTGACACAGACATAGCCTTCCAATCCAAAACTGGATTATGGGTCTGTAACCATGGCAGACCCAAAATGACCAAATCATGCATTTTATGCAGAACAAGAAAACGAATCACCTCCCGATGTTCAGGAGTCATGCACATGGTCACTTGTGTCCAATACTGCGGTTTATTCTCCGCCAATGGCGTAGCATCAATTCCTCTAAGAGGAATAGGATTTTCCAAAGGCTCCAGGACAAAACCACAGCGCTTGGCAAACGACAAGTCCATAAGACTCAGGGCAGCACCAGAATCCACAAATGCCATAACAGGGTAGGAAGACAATGAGCAAATTAAAGTCACAGACAAAATAAACTTAGGCTGCAAATTACCAATGGCGACAGGACTAACAACCTTTGTTAGGCGTTTAGAGCATGCTGAGATAACATGTGTAGAGTCACCGCAGTAAAAACACAACCCATTCTGACGTCTATGATTTTGTCGTTCAGTTTTAGTCTGAATTCTATCACATTGCATTGAGTCAGGTGTCCGTTCAGACAATACTGCCAGAGAATTAGCAGATTTGCGCTCCCGCAAACGCCGATCAATCTGAATGGCAAGAGTCATAGAATCATTCAGACTTGTAGGGATGGGAAACCCCACCATCACATTCTTAATGGCCTCAGAAAGGCCATCTCTGAAATTTGCGGCCAGAGCACACTCATTCCATTGAGTAAGCACGGACAATTTCCGAAATTTTTGGCAATACACTTCAGCTTCATCCTGGCCCTGAGAGATAGCCAGCAACGCTTTTTCTGCCTGAATTTCAAGATTAGGCTCCTCATAAAGCAATCCGAGCGCCAGAAAAAAACGCATCAATATTTGCCAATGCAGGATCTCCTGGCGCCAATGAGAAGGCCCAATCCTGAGGGTCGCCACGCAAGAAGGAGATAACAATTTTAACTTGCTGAGCTGAGTCTCCAGACGAACGAGGTCTCAAAGATAGAAACAATTTACAATTATTCCTAAAATTCCTAAATTTAAATCGATCTCCAGAGAACAGCTCAGGAATAGGTATCTTAGGCTCTGACATAGGACTACAAGTAACAAAATCCTGAATGCCCTGCACTCGTGCAGCAAGCTGATCCACACTAGTAATCAGAGTCTGAACATTCATGTCTGCAGCAGGGCTTCAAGCCACTCAGAGAAAAAGGGGAAGGAGAAAAAAAAAAAACAACTCAGAACTTTTTTTTCTTTTAATCCCGCTTCAGCAATGCATTAAATATTCTCTTTTTAGGCCTGGAATACTGTTATGATCCTAGTGGTAGAGGATCTCAGGAGTTCCAGCTAAGTCCGCAAACACAAAAACCAGCTCATAGGGAAGTGGTAACTTGGCTGACCGCATATCTGATCCTGGCACAACAACTACAAGTAGCCGGGGAACGTACCTACGTTGATTCTAGACGTCTCGCACCAGCCGGAGGACTAACTAACCCTTTCAGAGAAAATAAGACCTCACTTGCCTCCAGAGAAAAGACCCCAAAGTTATCATACAAGCCCCCAACAAATAATAACAGTGAGGTAAGAAGAAAAGACAAACGTAAGAATGAACTAGATTTAGCAAAGAGAGGCCCACTAATTAATAGCAGAAAATAGGAAGAGGACTTATGCGGTCAGCAAAAAACCCAATCAAAATATCCACGCTGAAGATCCAAGAACCCCCGCACTGACTAACGGTGTGGGGGGAGAATATCAGCCCCCTAGAGCTTCCAGCAAAAACAGAAATCACATTTTGAACAAGCTGGAACAAAATAAGAGCAAATGCAAAAGGACAAAAATAAGAAAGCAGAACTTAGCTTATCTTGCAAAACTCAGGGACCAGGAGTCAGGAGGAAAACAGACATAGACTGATTACATCGATTCCAGGCACTAGACTGAGATTCCAGGAAGTCTAAATAGGAACACCCAAGGCCTAACGAACCAGGTGGGTACCAACCTGGGGAAGGATAATCCAAGTGCCATACCGCTAGTGACCACAAGAGGGAGCCAACAAATATAGTTCACAACAGTACCCACCCTTTAAGGAGGGGTCACCGAACCCTCACCAAGACCACCAGGGCGATCAGGATGAGTAGCGTGAAAGGCACGAACCAAATCGGCCGCATGAACATCAGAGGCGGCCACCCAGGAATTATCCTCCTGACCATAGCCCTTCCATTTGACCAGATACTGAAGCCTCCGTCTAGAGAGACGAGAATCTAAGATCTTCTCCACCACGTACTCCAACTCGCCCTCAACCAACACCGGAGCAGGAGGCTCAACAGCAGGAACCATAGGCACAACGTACCGCCGCAACAAAGACCTATGGAACACATTGTGAATGGCAAACGACACAGGAAGATCCAAACAAAAAGACACCGGATTAAGGACTTCCAAAATTTTATAAGGACCAATAAAGCGAGGCTTAAACTTAGGAGAGGAAACCTTCAGAGGGACAAACCGAGAAGACAACCAAACCAAATCCCCAACACGAAGTCGGGGACCCACACCGCGGCGGCGGTTTGCAAATCGCTGAGCCTTCTCCTGTGACAACTTTAAGTTGTCCACCACATGATTCCAAATCCGCTGCAACCTATCCACCACGGAATCCACCCCAGGACAGTCAGAAGGTTCAACATGACCCGAGTAAAAACGCGGATGAAAACCAGAGTTGCAGAAAAATGGCGAAACCAAAGTAGCGGAACTAGCCCAATTATTGAGGGCAAACTCAGCCAATGGCAAGAAGGTCACCCAATCGTCCTGATCCGCAGAAACAAAACATCTCAAATAAGCCTCCAGCATCTGATTAGTTCGCTCCGTTTGGCCATTAGTCTGAGGATGAAAGGCAGATGAAAATGACAAATCAATGCCCATCTTAGCACAAAAAGATCGCCAGAATCTGGACACAAACTGGGATCCTCTGTCAGACACGATATTCTCAGGAATGCCGTGCAAACGAACCACATTCTGAAAGAACAAAGGAACCAGATCGGAAGAGGAAGGCAACTTAGGCAAGGGCACCAAATGGACCATCTTGGAAAAACGATCACACACCACCCAGATGACAGACATTCCTTGAGACACCGGAAGATCTGAAATGAAATCCATGGAAATGTGCGTCCAAGGCCTCTTCGGGACGGGCAAGGGCAAAAGCAACCCACTGGCACGAGAACAGCAAGGCTTAGCCCGAGCACAAATCCCACAGGACTGCACAAAAGAACGCACATCCCGCGACAGGGAAGGCCACCAAAAGGACCTAGCCACCAAATCTCTGGTACCAAAAATCCCAGGATGCCCTGCCAGCACCGAGGAATGAACCTCAGAGATAACTCTGCTGGTCCATTTATCAGGAACAAACAATCTATCAGGTGGGCAAGGGTCAGGTCTACCAGCCTGAAATCTCTGCAACACACGTCGCAAATCAGGAGAAATGGCCGACAAGATTACTCCCTCTTTAAGAATACCAGCTGGCTCTGAGACGGCGGGAGAGTCAGGCACAAAGCTCCTAGAAAGAGCATCAGCCTTCACATTCTTTGAACCAGGCAGGTACGAGACCACAAAGTCAAAACGGGAGAAAAACAATGACCAACGAGCCTGTCTAGGATTCAGGCGCTTAGCAGACTCGAGATACATCAGATTTTTGTGATCAGTCAAGACCACCACACGATGCTTAGCTCCCTCGAGCCAATGACGCCACTCCTCAAATGCCCACTTCATGGCCAATAACTCCCGATTACCAACATCATAGTTCCGCTCAGCAGGCGAAAATTTCCTAGAGAAAAAAGCACATGGTCTCATCACAGAGCAACCAGGGCCTTTCTGCGACAAAACAGCTCCGGCACCGATCTTAGAAGCATCCACTTCAACCTGAAAGGGAAGTGAGGCATCAGGCTGGCACAAAACAGGCGCCGAAGTAAACCGGCGCTTCAGCTCCCGAAAAGCCTCCACGGCTGCAGGAGCCCAATTAGCAACATCAGAACCTTTCTTGGTCATATCCGTCAAAGGTTTAACAACACTAGAAAAATTAGCAAAAAAACGACGGTAGAAATTAGCAAAACCCAAGAACTTCTGAAGACTCTTAACAGACGTGGGTTGAGTCCAATCGTGAATAGCTCGGACCTTGACTGGGTCCATCTCCACAGTAGAAGGGGAGAAAATAAAACCCAAGAAGGAAACCTTCTGCACTCCAAAGAGACACTTTGAGCCCTTCACAAACAAAGCATTATCACGCAAAACCTGAAACACCATCCTGACCTGCTTTACATGAGAATCCCAATCATCAGAAAAAAACCAGAATATCATCCAGATAAACAATCATAAATTTATCTAGATACTTCCGGAAGATGTCATGCATAAAGGACTGAAACACTGAAGGAGCATTAGAGAGCCCAAAAGGCATCACCAAGTACTCAAAATGACCTTCGGGCGTATTGAACGCAGTTTTCCATTCATCTCCCTGCTTAATGCGCACAAGGTTGTACGCACCACGAAGATCTATCTTGGTGAACCAACTGGCACCCTTAATCCGAGCAAACAAGTCCGACAATAGTGGCAAAGGATACTGAAATTTGACAGTTATATTATTCAGAAGCCGATAGTCAATACAAGGTCTCAAAGACCCGTCTTTCTTGGCCACAAAAAAGAATCCCGCACCAAGAGGGGAAGAAGATGGACGAATATGTCCCTTCTCCAAAGACTCCTTTAGATAAGAACGCATTGCGGCATGCTCAGGTACAGATAGATTAAATAATCGTCCCTTAGGAAATTTACTACCAGGAAACAAATCTATAGCGCAGTCACAGTCCCTATGAGGAGGAAGGGCACTGGACCTGGACTCACTGAATACATCCTTATAGTCCAATAAATACTCCGGAACTTCAGAAGGAGTAGAAGAGGCAATAGAGACCGGCGGGGAATCGCAATGAATTCCCTGACAACCCCAACTTGACACAGACATAGCCTTCCAATCCAAAACTGGATTATGGGTCTGTAACCATGGCAGACCCAAAATGACCAAATCATGCATTTTATGCAGAACAAGAAAACGAATCACCTCCCGATGTTCAGGAGTCATGCACATGGTCACTTGTGTCCAATACTGCGGTTTATTCTCCGCCAATGGCGTAGCATCAATTCCTCTAAGAGGAATAGGATTTTCCAAAGGCTCCAGGACAAAACCACAGCGCTTGGCAAACGACAAGTCCATAAGACTCAGGGCAGCACCAGAATCCACAAATGCCATAACAGGGTAGGAAGACAATGAGCAAATTAAAGTCACAGACAAAATAAACTTAGGCTGCAAATTACCAATGGCGACAGGACTAACAACCTTTGTTAGGCGTTTAGAGCATGCTGAGATAACATGTGTAGAGTCACCGCAGTAAAAACACAACCCATTCTGACGTCTATGATTTTGTAGTTCAGTTTTAGTCTGAATTCTATCACATTGCATTGAGTCAGGTGTCCGTTCAGACAATACTGCCAGAGAATTAGCAGATTTGTGCTCCCGCAAACGCCGATCAATCTGAATGGCAAGAGTCATAGAATCATTCAGACTTGTAGGGATGGGAAACCCCACCATCACATTCTTAATGGCCTCAGAAAGGCCATCTCTGAAATTTGCGGCCAGAGCACACTCATTCCATTGAGTAAGCACGGACCATTTCCGAAATTTTTGGCAATACACTTCAGCTTCATCCTGGCCCTGAGAGATAGCCAGCAACGCTTTTTCTGCCTGAATTTCAAGATTAGGCTCCTCATAAAGCAATCCGAGCGCCAGAAAAAATGCATCAATATTTGCCAATGCAGGATCTCCTGGCGCCAATGAGAAGGCCCAATCCTGAGGGTCGCCACGCAAGAAGGAGATAACAATTTTAACTTGCTGAGCTGAGTCTCCAGACGAACGAGGTCTCAAAGATAGAAACAATTTACAATTATTCCTAAAATTCCTAAATTTAAATCGATCTCCAGAGAACAGCTCAGGAATAGGTATCTTAGGCTCTGACATAGGACTACAAGTAACAAAATCCTGAATGCCCTGCACTCGTGCAGCAAGCTGATCCACACTAGTAATCAGAGTCTGAACATTCATGTCTGCAGCAGGGCTTCAAGCCACTCAGAGAAAAAGGGGAAGGAGAAAAAAAAAAAAAAACTCAGAACTTTTTTTTCTTTTAATCCCGCTTCAGCAATGCATTAAATATTCTCTTTTTAGGCCTGGAATACTGTTATGATCCTAGTGGTAGAGGATCTCAGGAGTTCCAGCTAAGTCCGCAAACACAAAAACCAGCTCATAGGGAAGTGGTAACTTGGCTGACCGCATATCTGATCCTGGCACAACAACTACAAGTAGCCGGGGAACGTACCTACGTTGATTCTAGACGTCTCGCACCAGCCGGAGAACTAACTAACCCTTTCAGAGAAAATAAGACCTCACTTGCCTCCAGAGAAAAGACCCCAAAGTTATCATACAAGCCCCCAACAAATAATAACGGTGAGGTAAGAAGAAAAGACAAACGTAAGAATGAACTAGATTTAGCAAAGAGAGGCCCACTAATTAATAGCAGAAAATAGGAAGAGGACTTATGCGGTCAGCAAAAAACCCTATCAAAATATCCACGCTGAAGATCCAAGAACCCCCGCACTGACTAACGGTGTGGGGGGAGAATATCAGCCCCCTAGAGCTTCCAGCAAAAACAGAAATCACATTTTGAACAAGCTGGAACAAAATAAGAGCAAATGCAAAAGGACAAAAATAAGAAAGCAGAACTTAGCTTATCTTGCAAAACTCAGGGACCAGGAGTCAGGAGGAAAACAGACATAGACTGATTACATCGATTCCAGGCACTAGACTGAGATTCCAGGAAGTCTAAATAGGAACACCCAAGGCCTAACGAACCAGGTGGGTACCAACCTGGGGAAGGATAATCCAAGTGCCATACCGCTAGTGACCACAAGAGGGAGCCAACAAATATAGTTCACAACACTTAACACCATCACCCTTAAGAATAAATACCCTCTGCCTCTGATATCAGAGCTATTCAACAGGTTGTGGGGAGCGAGGTTATTTACTAAGCTAGATCTGCGGGGTGCTTACAACCTGATTCGCATCCGTGAGAGGGACGAATGGAAGACGGCATTTAACACCAGGGACGGGCACTATGAATACCTGGTGATGCCCTTCGGGCTCTGTAATGCTCCTGCCATTTTCCAAGACTTTGTGAATGATATCTTCCGGGATATGCTCTCTACCTCGGTCGTAGTCTATCTGGATGATATTCTCATCTACTCTCCAGATATAGACTCCCAGCGGAGAGATGTTTGCAAAGTCTTCGACCTCCTACAGGCAAACTCCCTCTATGCCAAGTTGGAGAAGTGTGTGTTTGAGCAGGAGTCCTTGCTTTTCCTTGGCTATATCATCTCCACCCAGGGATTGGCTATGGATCCTGCCAAGCTACAGGCTGCGATGGACTGGCAGGAACCCCATTCTCTCAAAGCGGTGCAACGCTTTATGGGGTTCATTAATTACTATCGCCAGTTCATTCCCCACTTCTCAAGTTTGGTAGCTCCCTTGATTGCCCTCAACAAAAAGGGAGCAAATTCCAAATTGTGGTCGGAGGAGGTTTCCAGAGCCTTTCTCTCAATTAAGTCACACTTCGCTAGCGCTCCCATTTTACATCGCCCCAAATGTTGATAAACCTTTTATTATGGAGGTGGATGCCTCTTCAGTCGGTGCTGGAGCAGTCCTCTTCCAGAAGAATGCTCAAGGTTGGAAGCTTCCTTGTTTCTTCTTCTCCAAGACCTTCACACCAGCAGAGAGGAATTATTCCATCGGGGACAGGGAGTTGCTAGCCATGAAGTTTGCTTTCTCGGAGTGGAGACACCTTCTGGAGGGGGCTTGCTTTCCCTTCCAAGTTTATTCTGACCACAAGAATTTGGTCTATACACAGACTGCCCAGCATCTAAATTCTCGCCAGGCCAGATGGTCCCTGTTCTTCTCCCGGTTCCATTTCACCCTCCATTTTCTTTCTGGGGAGAAGGACATTCGTGCCGATGCTCTCTCTCGCTCCGTAGTGTCATCAGTGGAGGAGGAGGAACCTCGGCTTAGTGTCTCTCCTGAGAGCCTGAGGACCGTGGCTCCGGTTTCGCTAGAGTCTGTGCCCCAGGCAAGACTTTTGTGCCATCAAATTTGTGAATGGAGGTTCTCTCTTGGGCTCACTCGTCCAGGGTGGGATGACACTTTGGGACCAAAAGGACATCTGAGCTTCTGGCAAGGACGTACTGGTGGCCACATATGGCTTGTGACATTGGAGACTATATTCGGGTGTGTGTCTCCTGCGCCAAGAATAAGTCTCCTCGACAATGGCCAGCTAGGTTACTTTACCCCCTGCCGGTGGCAGACAGGCCCTGGAAGATGGACAGGATGGACTTTGTGGTGGGCTCACCCAAGTCCCGTGGCTGCACCATCATCTAGGTAATCACCGACCATTTTTCTAAAATGGAAATAGTGCACTTGGTGCCTCTTCCACGGCTACCTTCTGCACGGGCCTTGGCAGCGTTGTTTATAAAACATATTTTCCGGCTACACCGTATGCCACTGGACAGACCCCATTCCTCCTTAATTATTTCCAGCATCTGCGGGTTCCTGTGCCTATGCCCGTGTCTTCTGCCGATTCCAGGGTGGCAGACTGAGCTGTGGAGGCACGTGACATTTGGGACTGCACTCAGGATGCCATCCGGGCTTCCAAGGAGAGAATGAGGTCCTCCGCCGATGCACATCGGCGCCCCGCTCGGACCTTTGCTCCTGGTGACTTAGTTTGGCTCTCCGCCCGTAACATCAGGCTGCGAGTTAAGTCCACTAAGTTTGCACCTCGCTACTTGGGTCCCTTCAAGGTCTTGGAACAGGTTAACCCTGTGGTCAACCATATGGCCCTTCCTCCATGCCTAGGGATCACCGACACCTTTCATATGTCTCTTCTAAAGCCCGTTCACATGTCCCGGTTTTCTGAGTCATCTGCCGGGACATCGGGTTCATCTACGGATGATTATGAAGTGAACGCTATCTTGGGGTGTAAGGTGGTACGTGGCAAAAAATTTTATTTGGTGAATTGGAAGGACTATGGCCCAGAGGACAGGTCCTGGGAGCCCGCTGAGCACATTCGGGCTCCACAACTCATTGCTGCCTTTGAGCATAGCGAGGCCCAAGGAGGGGGCCCAAAAAGGGGGGTAATGTTAGGTGTCGAGTTCCCGCCACTGCACAGGGGGAACTCGAACCACCTCCGCTGCGATCTCCCATTCTTCTTCAGCCACAGTGGAGCCTGTTCAGTGGAGATGTCGGTACCAGCGTCTGGCTTAGGCAGATACTGTGCGCTTAGTTACTGCTGATCTTCCAGGCTCAGCCATTGTAACCAGCACTGTTCTGCAGCGAGCAGATGCTCCTGGGTCTAAGTCCTTCTTTTCCGCTACTGAGCATGCCCAAGGGATGACCTCTCATTGGAGGTGGGGGGGTCACATGCTCAGGTCCTGAAGAAGTTCCTATTGGACCACTAGGAAGGTCCTGGAGAGCTTTCTGTATAAAAGGTTCACATGGCCGCACGGTCATGCGCTAGTATCAACTTATGTTTATGAGCTTAGCTACCTTGTGGTCTGTGTCTGCATGTGCTCAGGGTCGGCTGTATAGCCACTAGAATTCCGGCACCTCCAGAGAGGAGTTTGTGTGTGTGAATTTAGGTCTGGAGTATAGCCATTTCAATTCCGGCACCTCCGGAGAGGAGTTGTTTGTGTGCTTATGCTGACTGTATAACCACTGTATGCTACCTGTTCTGTTAGTGAGCTGTGATCCTCTGTGAGGTTAACAGGGAACAGCATTATCCTAATCCCGGCAACTCTGTGAAGCAACAGAGTTCGCTCCTATACAGACCGGGTGATGAAACTTGTCTATTCAGGTGTTGTACCGCCATATAGTGCCGCCATTTACTAGCAGCAGGTTCCACTCCTGCACAGTAGACCCCGGGCTGCGAACGCACCTATATTATCTCAATATTTACTCAGTGCATTCCGCCAGCCCTAACACGAAGTATTTTTGATTTGGCAGAGAAATTCCATGGAGATGGAAACTTTTTTTCTACTGCTAAATGATAATTTGAGTATGTTTTACATACAAATTTAGTGACACCAGCATTGACTTTCTGGATGAGACAATAATGGTGATAGATATGGTATGTTACAGACTAATCTGTTCTGCAAGGAGACCTCTGTGAATGTGTTTCTTCACATCTCATCATCATATCCTCCACATCTAATTAATGAGATGCCCAATGGGCAATTCCTAAGAATACTTCACTGACATGGATTATGAGAGGAGAACACGGCTATAGTAACCGCTCTATCGGACAAGCTTACAACAGGGCTAAGAACTCTAGGCTCCACAATCTTGTATACATCCCAAAATCATGTCACGTGGATACAATAATTAGAATGATTGCACAGCATCATTTTCAATGGAATTCAATGAAGCAAAGTATGAGTAAATATTGTCCGATATTGTTAGCTGATAAAACTCTTAAACAATACTTGCCAGTCCAACCAAGTATTACAGCACAATGTAGTGTAGGAGTCTGTACTCACTCAGCTGCGGTTAAGGTAGGCACAGGAAGCAATACTGTTGAAATGTCCAGGCAAGTTTATTAAAAACTGCATAAACCGCTCTGGATAGCCAAAACAAATGAACAGCCTTTTCTGGCAAAACGAGAAAAGCAAACAGAAAAATAAACAGTCCATACAGTATTGCGGGTCTGCCCACTCAGGTCAATGTCTTTGGCACACGCACACTGAAGGTCTCCACACCTCCAGCCACAGACAATGAATGAGACATTTGGCCTCCATTTTATTAGCCAAACCACGCCCCTGGGGTTGGGATATGTGAGCAGTCATTCCCACCCATCTTATGACTGCTCATAAAACCCAGCCCTGAAACGGAACAAATAACTCTCTCAGCACTATACATGCTGGAGCATACTTCCGAGCTCACATCACCGCAGCTAATAGCCACGATGACACATATCTCCCCCTCAAGGACTCGTCGGCCATCTTACAGTAGTAAGAACTTAAGAAATATGTCAGTGTGGCGTCACTAAGGCCAAAATCATCAGCCCACATTGCCGTTTACTCGGAATTGGCTCTAGGTGGTGATGCCATCCCTGTGGAGGGTGAGTTGCATGCCCTAATATTGAAAAATGCCATGACTTTCCACTCATCTGATGAAAATAAAGAGTGTAAAATTACCCAGCTGATTACCTGCTTTACCAAAGCAGTTATATACTGCACAATATGCCCCTGCTAAAAAAATCTATGTGGGACTAACTACCCGAGCTTTAAAAATAAGAGTCCAAGAACATATAAGAGACATCACAGCAGCAAAAGAAATATCAGATGTGGAGGGCCTTCTCACATTACCAAGGCACTTTAAAAATGTTCATGAATGTGATTCTAGTGGTTAAAGGTTAGGGGCATTGATCGGACTGTACTGGGTATACGTGGAGGTCAAACCAGTTGCTTGCTCAAACAGTTAGAAACTAAATGGATTTGAATTCTACAGTCCTTACAAACGTATGGTTTAAATGAAAATATGAAGTTTGCTCCATTCCTCTAAGTTCCTTCTTTTCCCTTTGTTTTTTATCACACTTGCTATTTTAAAGTATAAACTTTGTCAATATTTACTTTATTTGTTTTTCATTTTTTAGAGAGTATACGTTTATATACTATCAACATGGTTTATATTTTTGCTATCTTGGGTCGCCCTTTTGATGTGTATGATCAAAAGCAAGAATCGGAAACAATTTGGATGTGATTTTTTTGGAAAAAGTGGGTCTTTCCTTGCCTGAGTCAAAATCTTTAAGAATATTTTTTATTTAAAATATATGCATATGATGGAATAAGTTTGTTCTCCTTTAAATATTTTATTAGATTCAATTATGAGATGTCCCCTCATTACCTGTAATATTAATGCATGTCCTTTGATTCATCCTAATGTATCTAGAATATGGGTCTGACAGTATTGACGTATGTCAGCTGCCTTACTTTAACATATATACTATTGTCTGCTGTTACAATATCGAGAAATGTGGATTGCTCTGGTAATATATATTGTGGGTTCTCCTTTCCCTTTTGTAGGCAATTTCTTTGGATACTTACCCCAGTCTATCATGGATTCGGCGCACGTGGCACTCCGATCATGTGACACGACTTGTGGTCATGTGACCACGTGGGCGTGGCCTGTCGGCCACATGATCTGATTGATGACGGGATCTTTGTTATGACACACCCTGAGCAAATGCTGTTGGCAGACATGCCGACGGGTGTGAATAAATTATGGGTAAAGAAATAGATTTTCAAGATGATTGAGATACTACCCTGGTAGACTTCTCTATTCATAATGAATATGTTTATTTGGTTCAACCAATGCTTTAATTTGGGTTGTAATGCATCACACAATTAGTTATCATATATGTGTGTATCATCTGAATGATGAATTTATGATATAAATGGTTGCTCTTTTAGTGTGTTGCCACCCCAGAAGAAAAGAGGAACCGTAACATACATTGGGGGTTTTTCTTGGGTTTAGGCACCACAGTCCTGCACAAGTATCATGTTAAATTCTTATTTATCCTAGATTGATTTCTATGTACAGTTGAAACCAGAAGTTTACATACACTATATAAAAAGACACATATGCAAGTTTTTCTCAATATCTGACATGAAATCAGGATAAACCTTTCACATTTAGGTCAAATAGTATTACCATAAGTATTAATCTTTGCCCAATGCCAGAATAATGAGAGAGAGAGAACGTTTTAAGGCATTTTTATTACATACTGTAAAGACAAAAGTTTACATACACTAAGGGTACCGTCACACAGTGCCATTTTCATCGCTACGACGGTACGATTCGTGACGTTCTAGCGATATCGTTACGATATCGCAGTGTCTGACACGCAGCAGCGATCAGGGACCCTGCTGAGAATCGTACGTCGTAGCAGATCGTTTGGAACTTTCTTTCGTCGCTTGATCACCCGCTGACATCGCTGGATCGTTGTGTGTGACACCGATCCAGCGATGTGTTCGCTTGTAACCAGGGTAAACATCGGGTAACTAAGTGCAGGACCACGCTTAGTAACCCGATGTTTACCCTGGTTACCAGCGTAAACGTAAAAAAAACAAACAGTACATACTCACATTCCGGTGTCTGTCCTCCGGCGTCTCAGCTTCTCTGCACTGTGAGCGCCTGCCGGCCGGAAAGCGAGCACAGCGGTGACGTCACCGCTCTGCTTTCCGGCTATGGTGCTTACACAGTGCAGAGAAGCAGAACGCCGGGGGACAGACACCGGAATGTGAGTATGTACTGTTTGTTTTTTTTACGTTTACGCTGGTAACCAGGGTAAACATCGGGTTACTAAGCGCGGCCCTGCGCTTAGTAACCCGATGTTTACCCTGGTTATCCGGGGACTTCGGCATCGCTCCAGCGCCGTGATTGCAAAGTGTGACCACAGTCTACGACGCTGGAGCGATAATCATACGACGCTGCGACGTCACGGATCGTGCCGTCGTAGCGATGAAAATGGCACTGTGTGACGGTCCCCTAAGATTACTATGCCTGTAAACAATTCTGGACTGCATATGTGATGATGTCATGTGTGTGGAAGCTTCTTTGTTGGCAATATCTGAGTTAATTAGAGACACACCTGTGGATGTATTTCAATGCCCACCTGAAACATACTACTTCTTTGGGTAGCATCATGGGAAAGTCTCAAGAAATCAGTCAAGATATCAGGAAGAGAATTGTGCACTTGCACAAGTCTGGCTCATCCTTGCATACAATTCAAAGATACCTGAAGGTGCCTCGTTCATCTGTACAAACAAGATAGGAATGTCCAGCCATCATAGCGCTCAGGAAGGAGATGGGTTTCCTAGAGTTGAACGTGCTTTGGTACAACATGTGCATATCAACCCAAGCAGGGCCGTATTTAGAGTTTCTGCTGCCCTAGGCACTTTTCGTGCTGCCTCCCCCACTGGTCAGTATGACTAATGCAGACACTGTCGGCAGTGACTTGGGCTACTTTCACATCAGCGATTTTTACCATTCGTGGCCGATCCGGCAGTTTTTCTGCATCTGCCACGTAACGCATCACTTACGGCAACACTGCGTTCGGTCTCATTCATTCCCTGTGGGACTTGCGGACATGTGCCGCACTTGCAGTTTTGCCGCGATCCGATAAATGCGGTACTTGCAGCAACGGAAAAAAACGCTGCTAGCAGTGTTTTTTTGTCTCATCGTAAGTGTAAAACCGCAAGTGCTGCACATGTTCGCAAGTCCCATAGGGAATCAGTAAGGGGTCCAAAATCTATGTATATGCCCATGTAGCTCTTTCAAAGACAATTCCAGCAATATTTTTACATGTTCAGTCCATTCATCTGAAATCAGTTTGCATACATATGCAAATGAGGGAGTAGATCTGTTACTCCAGCTCTATACCCCCTCAGTGCTGTATTATATAGTATATAACACAGCCACATAGTATATAAGAGCCATGTAGTATATAGCACAGCCCACGCAGTATATAACACAGCCCACGCAGTGTATAACACAGCCCACGCAGTGTATAACACAGCCCACGCAGTGTGTAACACAGCCCACGCAGTGTCTAACACAGCCCACGCAGTGTCTAACACAGCCCACGCAGTGTATAACACAGCCCACGCAGTGTATAACAGCCCACGCAGTGTATAACAGCCCACGCAGTGTGTAACACAGCCCACGCAGTGTGTAACACAGCCCACGCAGTGTGTAACACAGCCCACGCAGTGTGTAACACAGCCCACGCAGTGTGTAACACAGCCCACGCAGTGTATAACACAGCCCACGCAGTGTATAACACAGCCCACGCAGTGTATAACAGCCCACGTAATATATAGCAGTATAGGCACCATATCCCTGTTAAAAAAAGAATTAAAATAAAAAAGTTATATACTCACCCTCCGGCGTCCACCGAAGCTGTCCCGATGCGCGTGATGCTGCCGCCAGCTTCTGTTCCCAGTGATGCATTGCGAAATTACCCAGATGACTTAGTCATCTGGGTAATTTTGCAATGCATCACTGGGAACGGAAGCTGGCGGCAGCATCGTGCGCATCGGTGGACGGCGGAAGGTGAGAATAGCACAATTTTTAAATTTTTTACTTATTTTTAACATTATATCTTTTTATTATTGACGCTGCATAGGCAGCATCAATAGTAAAAAGTTGGTCCGGGATGGGGCGACACACTGGCACTGACAGCTCCGCACATACGTACAGCTCCACACAGACACACACATACATACAGCCCCACACACACATACAGCTCTGCGCACACACACATACAGCTCCGCTCCTTGCACACACACATACAGCCCCACACACATACAGCACCGCACAGACACACACAGCACCGCACAGACACACACATACAGCTCCACACACATACAGCTCCACACACACAGCCCCACACACACATACAGCTCCGCTGCTTGCACACACACATACAGCCCCACATACATACAGCACCGCACAGACACACAGCCAGCTCCGCTGCCAGCCAACACACACATAAAGCTCTGCTGCCCGCACACACACACATACAGCTCCGCTGCCCGCACACACACACATACAGCACCACACACACATACAGCACCGCACAGACACACACATACATACAGCTCCGCACACACACACAGCTCCGCACACACACATAGCTCCACACACACACATACAGCACCGCAGACACACATACATACAGCTCCGCACACACAGAGCTCCACACACAGACACACACATACAGCTCCGCACACACAGAGCTCCGCACACACAGACAGCTCTGCACACACAGAGCTCCGCATACAGACAGCTCCGCACACACAGAGCTCCGCATACAGACAGCTCCGCACACACAGAGCTCCGCATACAGACAGCTCCGCGCACACAGAGCTCCGCACACACACACATACATACAGCTCCGCACACAGACACATACATACAGCTCCGCACACACAGAGTTCCGCACACACAGAGCTCCGCACACACAGACACACACATACAGCTCCGCACACACAGAGCTCCGCACACACACACACACACATACAGCACCGCACAGACACACATACATACAGCTCCGCACACAGAGCTCCGCACACACAGACACACACATACAGCTCCGCACACACAGAGCTCCGCGCACACACACACACACATACAGCACCGCACAGACACACATACATACAGCTCCGCACACAGAGCTCCACACACACAGACAGCTCTGCGCACACAGAGCTCCGCGCACACAGAGCTCCGCGCACACAGAGCTCCGCACACACAGAGCTCCGCACACACAGAGCTACACACACACACACAGCTCTGCACACCAGCAGTGGCAATGATTGCTCCCAGGACCCAGATAGTGAGTGAGGGTGTATTATACCCCACCCCCACCACTCACTCTCTGGGTCCGTCTGCCGGGAGGAAAGATCAAACAGATATCATCCATTCAGGGCTGCTGTGTTTGCACGGCTCCTCCAGCCTCAGGCACTACAGGAAGAAATGAGGCTGAGGAGGAATGTGAGGGAAGAAGTGAGCACCGTGAGCTGAGTCACAGACAGCCGTGCAGCAGGCAGCGCGCGGGCAGGAGCAAGGAGGGAGATCGTTACAGACAGAGACAGTACACTACTTACTGTGCATGTACTGCTCTACTGTCTGCGAGTCCTCCAGCTCCTGGCCAGTAATGTGTGAGTCCAGGACAGGACCCAGGGTCGGCACACAGGGCGCCGCCGCTCCACCTCAGCAGTCACATTCCGGCCGGTACCACCAGTGAGGCTGTGAGCATGGGGTCAGTGAGGTCACTGTGAGGGGGAGTAGGGAGAGTCGGCACCAGCACCACGTGTTCTGGCTGCCGCTCTGCCGCCCCCTGTCTTCAGGAAGGGACCCACAGAACTAGTATTCAAAAAAAAAAAAAATACACTTGCTCAGGTGCCGCCCCCCCGCCTGTCCCCGCCCTAGGCACGTGCCCTCAAGTGCCTAGTGGCAAATACGGCCCTGAACCCAAGGACAAAAAGTAAAAAATTTGTGAAGATGATGACAAAAGCTGGTAAGATTGTGTCAATATCCACAGTGAAACGAGTACTGTATCAACATGGGCTGAAAGGCCTCTCTGCAAGGAAGAAGCCATTACTCCAAAAGAAACATTTAAAAAAACAGATTAATGTTTGTAAATGCACACAGGAACAAAGACCTTAATTTTTGGAGACATGTCCTGTGGTCTGATGAAACTAAAATTTAACTTTTTGGCCATAATGACCATCATTACGTTTGGAGGAAAAAGGGAGAAGAGTGGAAGCCTAAGAACACCATCCTAACTATGAAACAAGGTGATGGCAGCATCATGTTGTGGGGTTGTTTTGCTGCAGGAGGGACTGGTGCACTTCACAAAATAGATGGCATCATGAGAAAAGAAGATTATGTGGCAAAACTGAAGCAACATCTCAAGTCATCAGCCAGGAAGTTAAAGCTTGGGTGGAAATGGGTCTTAGGTCTCTTTCACACTTCCATTTTTTACAATCAGTCACAGTCCGTCAAAATGTTGAAAAGATGAATCCTGTGCAGATATTAAAAAACGGGTGCACTGGATCTGTTTTTTTGATGGATCTGTTGAGGCTATTTGCACACGTTGTGTATGCGTCTTCGCCGCGTTTTTCTGCTGCGAAAGGCATTGCTCGAAACGGGAGCTGCCGGCAGCATCGAGAGCATCGGGAAGGCTACGGGGGACGCCGGAAGGTAAGAATATCACGATTTTTTATTTTTTTATTATTTTTAACATGATATCTTTTTACTATTGATGCTGCATAGGCAACATCAATGGTAAAAAAGAGAGAGAGAGAGCGACAGATAATTTCCCTGATGTGAAATTCTTCCGTGCTTGCTCAGTTTCAAAAGACGGCATCCGTTGATGGATTCCTGCTTTTGACAGTCAGCGACGGATCCTGCGTCCATAGGCTTCCATTATAGCCAATGACGGACAGCGCAGGATCTGTCGCTGAGTGATTTTCCAACATACAGTAAAAAAGGTCCTCTGTGCGTTGTCTCCGTCTGACGGACAGCAATTTTACGACGGATCCAGTGCACGATGGATGAAACGGAAGGCCATCCGTCACAATCCGTTGCTAATACAAGTCTATGAGAAAAAAACGGATCCAGCAGAAACATTTGCTGGATCCGTTTTTTTCACAAAATGATGAAATGTGAAGGAAAAGAAAAGAGGGAAGTGTGAAATAGTCGATGTAAACTTCTGGTTTCAACTGTATGTCATTATGTGATCTTATTCATGAATGCTAAATTTATGTCAATAAAATTTACAATTAGGTATTTTAATTGATAGCATGTTTATATCTACCTGTTAGTTAATTCCATAGTGGGATTGTGGTGCAACCTAGTAGTTTCCCATTTCTCTTTTTATATGTTTTGTAACAGAGTCACTGGTGAAGGAATGGAGGAGAGATACGTGTCACTGCGCATGATCGTGTCAGTGTGTCTCCAACAAACTGCGTGTTGGGACAGTTTATATAAAATTATATAATGGGCTGGTTTTAGTGGATATTCATTGAGTGCGAGGTAGAATGTCTACGTATCTCCACTGGCAGAGCTGCCAGGACCTGTGTGCTGTCAGAATTATGTGACCAGTCACATGAAGAAGGATTCACAAGGTCTGGGGCTTAAATGGCAGACTGGCAGAGCTTCCAGTGTTCAGTGGTTCCAGGAGAGATAAGACTCCAGGGAGTTGAGTGCTCTATCTGAACCAGGGACATTGCTGTCTGTAAGCGGGCTGATCCCGCTAGAAAAAGGACTGTGTTTTTTTTATTTCTTTGTTTTGCTGTTTTGCCCTGAGGGCTGTGTTTACTTTCCCAGTTTGGTTTATGCTGCTACAATAAACCAAACCTTTTCTTAACCCCTTCATGACCCAGCCTATTTTGACCTTAATGACCTGGCCATTTTTTGCAATTCTGACCAGTGTCCCTTTATGAGGTAATAACTCAGGAACCCTTCAACGGATCCTAGCGATTCTGACATTGTTTTTTCGTGACATATTGGGCTTCATGTTAGTGGTAAATTTAGGTCGATAATTTCTGAGTTTATTTGTGAAAAAAACGGAAATTTGGTGAAAATTTTGAAAATTTCTCAATTTTCACATTTTGAATTTTTATTCTGTTAAACCAGAGAGTTATGTGACACAAAATAGTTAATAAATAACATTTCCCATATGTCTACTTTACATCAGCACAATTTTGGAAACAAATTTTTTCTTTGCTAGGAAGTTATAAGGGTTAAAATTTGACCAGTGATTTCTCATTTTTACAACAAAATTTAAAAAAACATTTTTTTTAGGGACCACCTCACATTTGAAGTCAGTTTGAGGGTTCTATATGGCAGAAAATACCCAAAAGTGACACCATTCTAAAAACTGCACCCCTCAAGGTGCTCAAAACCACATTCAAGAAGTTTATTAACCATTCAGGTGTTTCACAGCAGCAGAAGCAACATGGAAGGAAAAAATTAACATTTAACTTTTTAGTCACAAAAATGATATTTAGCAACAATATTGTTATTTTCCCAAGGGTAAAAGGAGAAACTGGACCACGATCGTTGTTGTGCAATTTGTCCTGAGTACGCTGATACCTCATATGTGTGGGTAAACCACTGTTTGGGCGCACGGCAGGGCTCGGAAGGGAAGGAGCGCCATTTGACTTTTTGAATGAAAAATTGGCTCCAATCTTTAGCGGACACCATGTCGCGTTTGGAGAGCCCCCGTGTGCCTAAACATTGGAGCTCCCCCACAAGTGACCCCATTTTGGAAACTAAACCCCCCAAGGAACTTATCTAGAAGCATAGTGAGCACTTTAAACCCCCATGTGCTTCACAAATTAATCCGTAAAAATGAAAAAGTACTTTTTTTTCGCAAAAAAATTATTTTAGCCTCAATTTTTTCATTTTCACATGGGCAACAGGATAACATGAATCCTAAAATTTGTTGGACAATTTCTCCTGAGTACACCGATACCTCACATGTGGGGGTAAACCACTGTTTGGGCACATGGTAAGGCTCGGAAGGGAAGGAGCGCCATTTGACTTTTTGAATGAAAAATTATCTCCATCGCTAGCGGACACCATGTCAGGTTTGGAGAGCCCCTGTGTGCCTAAACATTGGAGCTCCCCCACAAGTGACCCCATTTTGAAAACTAGACCCCCCAAGGAACTTATCTAGAAGCATCGTGAGCACTTTAAACCCTCAGGTGCTTCACAAATTGATCCGTAAAAATTAAAAAGTACTTTTTTTTCACACAAAATTTCTTTTAGCCTCAATTTTTTTATTTTCACATGGGCAACAGGATAAAATGGATCCTAAAATTTTTTGTGCAATTTCTCCTGAGTATGCCGATACCTCATATGTGGGGGTAAACCACTGTTTGGGTGCACGGCAAGGCTCGGAAGGGAAGGCGCGCCATTTGACTTTTTGAATGGAAAATTGGCTCCAATCGTTAGCGGACACCATGTCGCGTTTGGAGAGCCCCTGTGTGCCTAAACATTGGAGCTCCCCTACAAGTGACCCTATTTTGGAAACTAGACCCCCCAAGGTACTTATCTAGATGCATAGTGAGCACTTAAAACCCCCAGGTGCTTCACAGAAGTTTATAACGCAGAGCCATGAAAATAAAAAATTATTTTTCTTTCCTCAAAAATGATTTTTAGCCCGGAATTTTTAATTTTCCCAAGGGTAATAGGAGAAATTGGACCCCAAATGTTGTTGTCCAGTTTGTCCTGAGTACGATGATACCCCATATGTGGGGGTAAACCACTGTTTGGGCGCACGGCAGGACTCGGAAGGGAAGGCACGCCATTTGGCTTTTTGAATGGAAAATTAGCTTCAATCATTAGCGGACACCATGTAGCGTTTGGAGAGCCCCTGTGTGCCTAAACATTGGAGCTCCCACAAAATTGACCCCATTTTGGAAACTAGACCTCCCATGGAACTAATCTAGATGTGTGGTGAGCACTTTGAACCCCCACGTGCTTCACAGAAGTTTATAACGCAGAGCCATGAAAATAAAAAATAATTTTTCTTTTCTCAAAAAAGATTTTTTAGCCCACAATTTTTTATTTTTCCAAGGGTAACAGGAGAAATTGGACCCCAAGATTTGTTGTCCAGTTTCTCCTGAGTACGCTGATACCCCATATGTGGGGGTAAACCACTGTTTTGGCACACGTCGGGGTTCGGAAGGGAAGTAGTGACGTTTTGAAATGCAGACTTTGATGGAATGCTCTGCGGGCGTCACGTTGCGTTTGCAGAGCCCCTGATGTGCCTAAACAGTAGGAACTCCCCACAATTGACCCCACTTTGGAAACTAGACCACCTAGGGAACTTATCTAGATGTGTGGTGAGCACTTTGAACCCCCAAGTGCTTCACAGAAGTTTATAACGTAGAGCTATGAAAATAATAAATGTGTTTTCTTTCCTCAAAAATATTTTTTTAGCCCAGAATTTTTTAATTTTCCCAAGGGCAACAGGAGAAATTTGACCCCAAAAGTTGTTGTCCAGTTTCTCCTGAGTACGTTGATACCCCATATGTGGGGGTAAACCACTGTTTGGGCACATGCCGGGGCTCAGAAGGGAAGTAGTGACGATTTGGAATGCAGACTTTGATGGAATGGTCTGCGGGCATCATGTTACGTTTGCAGAGCCCCTGATGTGCCTAAACAGTAGAAACACCCCACAAGTGACCCCTTTTTGGAAACTAGACCCCCAAAGGAACTTATCTAGATGTGTGGTGAGCACGTTCAACCCCCAAGTGCTTCACAGAATTTTACAACGCAGAGCCGTGAAAATAAAAAATCATTTTTCTTTCCTCAAAAAAGATGTTTTAGCAAACAATTTTTTATTTTCACAAGGGTAACAGGAGAAATTGGACCCCAATATATGTTGCCTAGTTTGTTGTGAGTACGCTGATACCCCATATGTGGGGGTAAACCACTGTTTGGGCGCACGTCAGGGCTCGGAAGGGAAGTAGTGACATTTGAAATGCAGACTTTGATGGAATGGTCTGCGGGCGTCACGTTGCATTTGCAGAGCCCCTGATGTGCCTAAACAGTATAAACACCCCACAAGTGACCCCATTTTGGAAACTAGACCCCCCAAGGAACTTATCTAGATGTGTGGTGAGCACTTTCAAACCCCAAGTGCTTCACAGAAGTTTATAATGCAGAGCCGTGAAAATAAAAAATAATTGTTCTTTCCTCAAAAATTATGTTTTAGCAAGTCATTTTTTATTTTTGCAAGGGTAACAGGAGAAATTGGACCCCAATAGTTGTTGCCCAGTTTGTCCTGAGTACGCTTGTACCCCATATGTGGGGGTAAACCACTGTTTGGGCGCACGTCGGGGCTTGGAAGGGAGGGAGCACCATTTGACTTTTTGAATGCAAGATTGGCTGGAATCAATGGTGGCGCCATGTTGCGTTTGGAGACCCCTGATGTGCCTAAACAGTGGAAACCCCTAAATTCTAACTTTAACACTAACCCCAACACACCCCTAACCCTAATCCCAACTGTAGCCATAAACCTAATCACAACCCTAACCTCAACACACCCCTAACCACAACCCTAACCCCAACACACCCGTAACCCTAATCCCAACCCTAACCCTAATCCTAACCCTAATCCCAACCCTTACCCTAATCCCAACCCTAACCACAACTGTAACCTCAACACACCCCTAACCCTATCCGTAACCCTAACCACAAGCCTAATCTTAACCCTATTTCCAACCCTAGCCCTAATTCCAACCCTAAATCTAATTCCAACCCTAACCCTAAGGCTATGTGCCCACGTTGCGGATTCGTGTGAGATTTTTCCGCACCATTTTTGA
This sequence comes from Ranitomeya variabilis, assembly GCF_051348905.1. Taxonomy (NCBI): domain Eukaryota; kingdom Metazoa; phylum Chordata; class Amphibia; order Anura; family Dendrobatidae; genus Ranitomeya; species Ranitomeya variabilis. The sequence goes on along the minus strand of NC_135239.1, from coordinate 114,408,454 downwards.
AAAATCCGCAGGTAAAAGGCACTGCGTTTTACCTGCGGATTTACAGCGGATTTCCAGTGTTTTTTTGTGCGGATTTCACCTGCGGATTCCTATTGAGGAACAGGTGTAAAACGCTGCGGAATCCGCACAAAATTGACATGCTGTGGAAAATACAACACAGCGTTTCCGCACGGTATTTTCCGCACCATGGGCACAGCGGATTTGGTTTTCCATAGGTGTACATGGTACTGTAAACCTGATGGAAAACTGCTACGAATTCGCAGCGGCCGATCCGCTGCGGATCCGCGGCCAATCCGCTGCGGATCCGCGGTCAATCCGCTGCGGATCCGTGGCCAATCCGCTGCGGATCCGCAGCCAAATCCGCACTGTGTGCACATGCCCTAACCCTACCCCTAACCCTAACCCTAGTTCTAACCCTAACCCTAGTGGAAAAAGAAAAAAAATATTTTCTTTTTTTTTATTATTGTCCCTACCTATGGGGGTGATAAAGGGGGGGGTCATTTACTATTTTTTTTATTTTGATCACTGTGATAGGTTATATCGCAGTGATCAAAATATACCTGGAACGAATCTGCCGGCCGGCAGATTCGGCGGGCGCACTGCACATGCGTCCGCCATTTTGGAAGATGGCGGCGCCCATGGAGAAGACGGACGGACGCCCGGAGGCTCGGTAAGTATGAGGGGGGGATCTGAGCATGGGGGGTGGATCGGAGGACGGGGGGGTGGCATCAGAGCACAGGGGGAGCGGGCAGGAGGACAGGGGAGCGGACAGGACGACTTAGGGGGGCGGACCACATAACGGAGGACTGGGGAGGAGATCGGTGGGTGTGGGGGGGGACAGATTAGGTTTTCCAGCCATGGCCGATGATATTGCAGCATCGGCCATGGCTGGATTGTAATATTTCACCAGTTTTTTAGGTGAAATATTACAAATCGCTCTGATTGGCAGTTTCACTTTCAACAGCCAATCAGAGCGATCGTAGCCACGGGGGGGGGTGAAGCCACCCCCCCTGGGCTGAAGTACCACTCCCCCTGTCCCTGCAGATCGGGTGAAATTGGAGTTAACCCTTTCACCTGATCTGCAGGGACGCGATCATTCCATGACGCCACATAGGCGTCATGGGTCGGATTGGCACGGGTTTTCATGACGCCTACGTGGCGTCAAAGGTTGGGAAGGGGTTAAAGAGACCGTGTTCCAGTTATACCTCTGTGTCCAGCCAAGTGAAGCGCTCTAGCATGGTTTTTAACCAGTTTTGTGATTTTTCAATAAATAAAATTGATACTATTGTTCACAAATGTAGTTCTCTTGTACACTTTTTTATTATATGATTTATGTCATTTGAACCATCTACTCTGTCCATGTGGGATGGTCATTTTGACATGCCTATTTGTGATGTTACTGCAGAACGGTCAGTTATTACGGTCAGTTATAATGTAATGGACACCGTAACAGACTTACCCCCTGGGTCTGTACGAGTGTCCGGGGACGTGCTGGGAAAGCCGGGAACTCCTGCTGTGACATGACATGCTGTTGAGAGCATGCCTGCAGGTGAAAAAGAATTGCAGCATGTGACCACTGTGGGAGTGTTTGGAGGCGGGGCTAGGTCCTGAACTCCAAGGGATGATAACAGGAGGCGGGGAAGCTGAGAGAAGTGTCAGGGGAGCCTTAAGTCAGACCAGATGACAGTGTGGTAGCCAAGGGGAGAGACTAATTGCTTGGTAAGAGACAAGCCGAGGTCAGAAGCCAGAGAGAGACATGAGGTACCAGAAGGACTAACAAGCAGGAAGTTAGGGGACAAAGCAGAGATCAAAACCAGGAGTATCACGAGAAGTACTGAATCAGGAGACAAATGTGAAGACGGAAAACAGACCGGGTCATACACAAGCACGCAAACAGGAATAAGCAATACACACAGGTATTCAAGGGGTCAGCTGCTCAGTCATGATTGAATACATAACTGACAAAGGGCACAGCACAGCACAGGGGCAGGTAAATATAGCCCTCCCCAATCCAAAGAAAGGCTACATAAATTAACCCTAAAAGTACTGCGAAAGAAATCCCGAACAAACCGTGACACCTCAGACTTGGCTGAAGGTTCACCTTCCAACAAGACAATGACCCTAAGCACACAGCTAAAATAACAAAGGAGTGGCTTCAGAACAACTCTGTGACCATTCCTGACTGGCCCAGCCAGAGCCCTGACCTAAACCCAATTGAGCACCTAGGGAGAGACCTGAAAATGGCTGCTCACCAACGTTCACCATTCAACCTGACAAAACTGGAGAGGATCTGCAAGGAAGAATGGCGGAGGATCCCCAAATCCAGGTGTGAAAAACTTGTTGCATAATTCCCAAGAAGACTCATGGCTGTACTAGCTCAAAAAGGTGCTTCTACTCATTACTGAGCAAAGGGTCTGAATACTTATTACCATGTGATATTTCAGTTTTTCTTTTTTAATACACTTGCAAAAATTTCTACATTTGTTTTTTTCAGTCAAGATGGGGTGGAGCGTGAATATTATTGAGAAAAAAATGAATGAATTTTTTGAATTTACCAAATGGCTGCAATGAAACAAATAGTGAAAAATTTAAAGGGGTCTGCATACTTTCCGTACTCACTGTATACATTTGTCTCCCTCATACTGTGCCCCTGACTACAAATTTGTACCATACTATTAATATATATTAGCCACAAACTATCTATATATATAATCGTCTAAGGTCCACTTCCGTCTGTATGTCTGTTTTCCACTTCCGTCTGTTTGTCTGTCACGGAAATCCCGCATCGCTGATTGGTCGCCCCTCCATACTCCCCTCCAGTCAGCGCCCATATAACGTTTTAGCAGTCCATTAAACGGACTGCGTTACACCGCGGCATAACGCGGTGTAACGCAGTCCGTTAACGCTGCCATTAACCCTGTAAGTGTGACCAACCTTTTACTATTGATGCTGCCTAGGCAGCATCAATAGTTAAAACATTTAATGTTAAAAATAATAATAATTAAAAAAAATTATATTCTCACCTTCCGGCGTCCGCGCAGCCATTCCAGCTCCTCGCGACACTCCGGTCCCAAAAATGCATTGCGGCAATGACCCGTGATGACATAGCGGTCTTGCAAGACCACTACATCATCACGGGTTATTGCCGCAAGGCTTTACTGGGAACGGAGCATCATGAGGAGTATCGCTAAAGGCCAGGGCTGGATCCGGAGGCTGCCAGAAGGTGAGTATATAACTATTTTTTATTTTAATTCTCTTTTTAACAGTGATATGGTGCCCACATTGCTATATACTATGTGGGCTGTGTTATATACAGTGGGGCAAAAAAGTATTTAGTCAGTCAGCAATAGTGCAAGTTCCACCACTTAAAAAGATGAGAGGCGTCTGTAATTTACATCATAGGTAGACCTCAACTATGGGAGACAAACTGAGAAAAAAAAATCCAGAAAATCACATTGTCTGTTTTTTTAACATTTTATTTGCATATTATGGTGGAAAATAAGTATTTGGTCAGAAACAAACAATCAAGATTTCTGGTTCTCACAGACCTGTAACTTCTTCTTTAAGAGTCTCCTCTTTCCTCCACTCATTACCTGTAGTAATAGCACCTGTTTAAACTTGTTATCAGTATAAAATGACACCTGTGCACACCCTCAAACAGTCTGACTCCAAACTCCACTATGGTGAAGACCAAAGAGCTGTCAAAGGACACCAGAAACAAAATTGTAGCCCTGCACCAGGCTGGGAAGACTGAATCTGCAATAGCCAACCAGCTTGGAGTGAAGAAATCAACAGTGGGAGCAATAATTAGAAAATGGAAGACATTCAAGACCACTGATAAGCTCCCTCGATCTGGGGCTCCACGCAAAATCCCACCCCGTGGGGTCAGAATGATCACAAGAACGGTGAGCAAAAATCCCAGAACCACGCGGGGGGACCTAGTGAATGAACTGCAGAGAGCTGGGACCAATGTAACAAGGCCTACCATAAGTAACACACTATGCCACCATGGACTCAGATCCTGCAGTGCCAGACGTGTCCCACTGCTTAAGCCAGTACATGTCCGGGCCCGTCTGAAGTTTGCTAGAGAGCATTTGGATGATCCAGAGGAGTTTTGGGAGAATGTCCTATGGTCTGATGAAACCAAACTGGAACTGTTTGGTAGAAACACAACTTGTCGTGTTTGGAGGAAAAAGAATACTGAGTTGCATCCATCAAACACCATACCTACTGTAAAGCATGGTGGTGGAAACATCATGCTTTGGGGCTGTTTCTCTGCAAAGGGGCCAGGACGACTGATCCGGGTACATGAAAGAATGAATGGGGCCATGTATCGTGAGATTTTGAGTGCAAACCTCCTTCCATCAGCAAGGGCATTGAAGATGAAACGTGGCTGGGTCTTTCAACATGACAATGATCCAAAGCACACCGCCAGGGCAACGAAGGAGTGGCTTCGTAAGAAGCATTTCTAGGTCCTGGAGTGGCCTAGCCAGTCTCCAGATCTCAACCCTATAGAAAACCTTTGGAGGGAGTTGAAAGTCCGTGTTGCCAAGCGAAAAGCCAAAAACATCACTGCTCTAGAGGAGATCTGCATGGAGGAATGGGCCAACATACCAACAACAGTGTGTGGCAACCTTGTGAAGACTTACAGAAAACGTTTGACCTCTGTCATTGCCAACAAAGGATATATTACAAAGTATTGAGATGAAGTTTTGTTTCTGACCAAATACTTATTTTCCACCATAATATGCAAATAAAATGTTAAAAAAACAGACAATGTGATTTTCTGGATTTTTTTTCTCAGTTTGTCTCCCATAGTTGAGGTCTACCTATGATGTAAATTACAGACGCCTCTCATCTTTTTAAGTGGTGGAACTTGCACTATTGCTGACTGACTAAATACTTTTTTGCCCCACTGTACTACGTGGGCTGTGTTACTGGGTGGACTGCGTTATATACTGCGTGGGCTGTGTTATATACTACGTGGCTGTGCTATATACTGCTTGGGCTGTGCTATATACTACGTGGCTGTGATATATACGACATGCCTGTGCTATATACTACGTGGCTGTGCTATATACTACGTGGCTGTGTTATATACTTCATGGGCTGTGTTATATACTGCGTGGGCTGTGCTATATACTATGTGGGCTGTGCTATATACTACATGGCTCTGCAATAAACTACGTGGCTGTGCCATATACTACATGCCTGTGCTATATACTACGTGGCTGTGCTATATACTGCTTGGGCTGTCCTATATACTGCATGCCTGTGCTATATACTACGTGGCTGTGCTATATACTACGTGGCTGTGCTATATACTACGTGGCTGTGCTATATAATACATGGCTGTGTTATATACTATGTAGCTGTGCTATATACTATGTGCCTGTGCTGTATACTACGTGGCTGTGCTATATACTACATGGCTGTGCTATATACTACATGGGCTGTGTTATATGCTACGTGAGCTGTGAGACTCTTTCGCCCGGAGCCCTCAAAAACCTGCAGCTCACCCTGGCTTCGCTGATTGGTCCCTGCCGGCCATGAACAATCAGCAACAGGCACAGTCAGGCCGCGAATTGCAGCGGGATTTGAACTACACTTCGCTAATTGGTCGCGCCTGACTGGCCGAATCCTGTGTATTCATTGCATTATTCTGAAATCTTCATAAATATATTACATACATATTCTAGAATACCTTATGCGTTAGAATCGGGCCACCATCTAATTCAAAACATAAACTTATTAGCAAGCACTTTGCCCCCATCTATATATATAATTGTCTAAGGGTCTGTTTGTCTGTAACCGAAATCCCGCATCGCTGATTGGTCGTGTCCGGCTGGCCTCGACCAATCAGCATTCATAAATAAACTATATACATATAATAGAATGAGAATAACATGAAGGACAGTCTGTGAGGGAGAGAACAACATGGAGGACAGTCTGTGAGGGAGAAAATAACATCGAGGACAGTGTGTGAGGGAGAGAATAACATGGAGGACAGTCTATGAGGGAGAAAATAACATCGAGGACAGTGTGTGAGGGAGAGAATTATATGGAGGACAGTCTGTGAGAGAGAATAACATGGAGGACAGTCTGTGAGGGAGAAAATAACATGGAGGACAGTGTGTGAGGGAGAGAATAACATGGAGGACAGTCTGTGAAGGAGAAAATAACATGGAGGACAGTGTGTGAGGGAGAGAATAACATGGAGGACAGCCTATGAGGGAGAGAATAACATGGAGGACAGTCTGTGAATGAGAAAATAACATGGATGACAGTGTGTGAGGGAGAGAATAACATGGAGGACAGTCTGTGAGGGAGAAAATAACATGGAGGACAGCGTGTGAGGGAGAGAATAATATTGAGGACTGTCTGTGAGGGAGAAAATAACATGGAGGACAGTTTGTGAGGGGGAGAATAACATGAAGGACAGTCTGTGAGGGAGAAAATAACATGGAGGACAGTGTGTGTTTGAAAGAATAACATGGAGGACAGTCTGTGAGGGAGAGAATAACATGGAGGACAGTGTATGAGGGAGAAAATAACATGGAGGACAGTCTGTGAGGGAGAGAATATCATGGAGGACAGTCTATGAGGGAGAGAATAACATGAAGGACAGTCTGTGAGGGAGAGAATAACATGGAGGACAGTCTGTGAGGGAGAGAATAACATGGAGGTCAGGCTGTGAGGGCGAAAATAACATGAAGGACAGTCTGTGAGGGAGAGAATAACATGGAGGACAATGTGTGAGGGAGAGAGTAACATGGACGACAGTGTGTGAGGGAGAAAATAACATGGAGGACAGTGTGTGAGGGAGAGAATAACATGGAGGACAGTCTGTGAAGGAGAAAATAACATGGAGGACAGTGTGTGAGGGAGAGAATAACATGGAGGACAGTCTATGAGGGAGAGAATAACATGGAGGACAGTCTGTGAAGGAGAAAATAATATGGATGACAGTGTGTGAGGGAGAGAATAACATGGAGGACAGTCTATGAGGGAGAGAATAACATGGAGGACAGTCTGTGAAGGAGAAAATAATATGGATGACAGTGTGTGAGGGAGAGAATAACATGGAGGACAGTGTGTGAGGAAGAAAATAACATGGAGGACAGTCTGTGAGGGAGAGAATAACATGGAGGACAGTCTGTGAAGGAGAAAATAACATAGAGGACAGTGTGTGAGGGAGAGAATAACATGGAGGACAGTCTATGAGGGAGAGAATAACATGGAGGACAGTCTGTGAAGGAGAAAATAATATGGAGGACAGTGTGTGAGGGAGAGAATAACATGGAGGACAGTCTGTGAAGGAGAAAATAACATGGAGGACAGTGTGTGAGGGAGAGAATAACATGGAGGACAGTCTATGAGGGAGAGAATAACATGGAGGACAGTCTGTGAATGAGAAAATAACATGGATGACAGTGTGTGAGGGAGAGAATAACATGGAGGACAGTCTGTGAGGGAGAAAATAACATGGAGGACAGCGTGTGAGGGAGAGAATAATATTGAGGACTGTCTGTGAGGGAGAAAATAACATGGAGGACAGTTTGTGAGGGGGAGAATAACATGAAGGACAGTCTGTGAGGGAGAAAATAACATGGAGGACAGTGTGTGTTTGAAAGAATAACATGGAGGACAGTCTGTGAGGGAGAGAATAACATGGAGGACAGTGTATGAGGGAGAAAATAACATGGAGGACAGTCTGTGAGGGAGAGAATAACATGGAGGACAGTCTATGAGGGAGAGAATAACATGAAGGACAGTCTGTGAGGGAGAGAATAACATGGAGGACAGTCTGTGAGGGAGAGAATAACATGGAGGTCAGGCTGTGAGGGCGAAAATAACATGAAGGACAGTCTGTGAGGGAGAGAATAACATGGAGGACAATGTGTGAGGGAGAGAGTAACATGGACGACAGTGTGTGAGGGAGAAAATAACATGGAGGACAGTGTGTGAGGGAGAGAATAACATGGAGGACAGTCTGTGAAGGAGAAAATAACATGGAGGACAGTGTGTGAGGGAGAGAATAACATGGAGGACAGTCTATGAGGGAGAGAATAACATGGAGGACAGTCTGTGAAGGAGAAAATAATATGGATGACAGTGTGTGAGGGAGAGAATAACATGGAGGACAGTCTATGAGGGAGAGAATAACATGGAGGACAGTCTGTGAAGGAGAAAATAATATGGATGACAGTGTGTGAGGGAGAGAATAACATGGAGGACAGTGTGTGAGGAAGAAAATAACATGGAGGACAGTCTGTGAGGGAGAGAATAACATGGAGGACAGTCTGTGAAGGAGAAAATAACATGGAGGACAGTGTGTGAGGGAGAGAATAACATGGAGGACAGTCTATGAGGGAGAGAATAACATGGAGGACAGTCTGTGAGGGAGAGAATAACATGGAGGACAGTCTGTGAGGGAGAGAATAACATGGAGGACAGTGTGTGAGGAAGAAAATAACATGGAGGACAGTCTGTGAGGGAGAGAATAACATGGAGGACAGTCTGTGAGGGTGAGAATAACATGGAGGACAGTCTGTGTGGGAGAGAATAACATGGAGGACAGTCTGTGAGGGAGAGAACAACATGGAGGACAGTGTGTAAGGGAGAGAATAAAAATGTTCCCCGTTTTTAAGTTTATCATATGGTAAAATAAATGGTGTCTTTGAAAACCATAAGTCATCTTGTAGAAAATAAGCTGTCATACAGCGATAGATGACTAATAAAGTTTTGACTCTTAAAATAAATACAGGAGAAAAACAATGGCAGTGTGTCCAATGGGTTAAAACATAAATGTAAGCATCAATGTTTATATGAATACTAGATGGTGGTCCGATTCTAATGCATCGGGTATCTACTATATAATCGTCTAATTCTGTCTGTTTGTAATGGAAATCCTGCGTCGCTGATTGGTCTCGCCAGCTGCCCTCGACCAATCAGGGACCTGCGCAGTCCGGACGCGAATTGGCGCAGGATTTGAACCACGCTTCGCTTATTGGTCGCGCCCGGCTGGCCACAACCAATCAGCGATATTGGTGCAGTCCGGCTGCGAATTGGCACGGGATTTGAACCACGCTTTGCTGATTGGTCACGCTCGGCCGGCCACGACTGATCAGCGACAGGCGCAGTCCGGCCGCGATTTGGCCCGGGATTTGAACTACGCTTCGCTGATTGGTCATGCCAGGCCAGCCGCGTCCAATCAGCGATATTGGCACGGGATTTAAATACCGCTTCGCTGATTGGTCATGCCCGGCCAGCCGCGACCAATCAGCGATATTTGCATGGGATTTAAACTCCGCTTCACTGATTGATCATGCCCAACAGGCGCAGTCTGGCCGCGAATTGGAGCGGGATTTGAACCACGCTTTGCTTATTGGTCGCGCCCGGCCGGCCATGACCAATCAGCGATATTGGCTCGAAATTTAAGCCCCACTGTGCTGATTGGTCGTGCCCAGCCGGCCGCGACCAATCAGTGATATTGGCGCGGGATTTAAACACCGCTTCACTGATATTGTATATATTTTACCCGGAAAATCCTGAGTATTCATTGCATTATTCTTAAATCTTCATAAATTAACTACATACATATTCTAAAATAACCGATGCGTTAGAATCGGGCCATCATCTAGTTTAGTATAATCTCCCCACCCAATAAATATAAATTGAAGACTATGTACAGACATTGCGTTTTTGTTGCTTTCTCCTCACACAGATTTGTTGTGGAAAATATGCAGCGTTTTACAGTACTGGAACAGTGAATGACATCCCTGAAGTTTCATGCACACACTGCTTATTTTTCCATGCAGATTTTAAGGAGACTAAAATCTGCATAATGTCAATTCTTGCAGAATATTTCACCCATAATAATGAATGGGGAAAATATGCAATAATACGCATTTTAAAAAAAATTGGCAAGAACACATTTTATGCAGCGCTGTTCCTGCCAACACATCAGGATTTACAGCAGAATTTCCTGCTACAAATCCAGAACGAGTACACATAGCCTTAGTCTCTGTCCTGTGTCCAACCTTGTACATGCAGATTCATTATAAGTCCCTGATAGCTTCATAATTAATTACGAGGTGAAAGAAGACGTTATCAAGGTCCTCTAATGAATTTGGGGTGGGAGAGAATGCTATCAGGTACTTGCCAAAATTTGGACCTGTGACCCCACCTGCATGGTCAGATGTATGGACCTTTGTAGTGTTTTAGATCCTATAAAGACATGTGTTCACCCCCCATGTAATGATGTTGCTCATCCTGACCCCTAACATGCATAATGTCCCCATCCTAGGCCATTTTCCAGTAAAAATTATCCCATGGATAATGTCCCTTAAAACGACCACCTTCTTGCTATAATGTCTCCCGTTGTGGACATCTTCCTGGGATATAATGTGCCCCATACTGCTTTCCCTCCTGGGATATAATTTGCCCATCCTGGTTTCCCACCTGGGATATAATTTGCCCCATCATGGTTTCCCTCCTGGGAAATGTTCTCATGAACTGCAGCCTGGGAACTTTTTCCCACGCTCCAGGTCATATGAGGACATCCACCAGGGGGCACATCACCGCGACTGAAGGAAATGTAGGCACGGCACGATCCGTGACGTCGCAGCGATCGTATGATTATCGCTCCAGCGTCGTAGACTGCAGTCACACTTTGCAATCACGGCGCTGGAGCAATGCCGAAGTCCCCGGGTAACCAGGGTAAACATCGGGTTACTAAGCGCAGGGCCGCGCTTAGTAACCCGATGTTTACCCTGGTTACCAGCGTAAACGTAAAAAAAACAAACAGTACATACTCACATTCCGGTGTCTGTCCTCCGGCGTCTCAGCTTCTCTCCACTGTGTAAGCACAGCAGCCGGAAAGCAGAGCGGTGACGTCAGACGTCACCGCTGTGCTCGCTTTCTGGCTGGCCGGCGCTCACACTGCAGAGAAGCTGAGACGCCGGAGGACAGACACCGGAATGTGAGTATGTACTCTTTGTTTTTTTTAAGTTTACGCTGGTAACCAGGGTAAACATCGGGTTACTAAGCGCGGCCCTGCGCTTAGTTACCCGATGTTTACCCTGGTTACAAGCGAACACATCGCTGGATCGCTGTCACACACAACGATCCAGCGATGTCAGCGGGTGATCAAGCGACGAAAGAAAGTTCCAAACGATCTGCTACGACGTACAATTCTCAGCAGGATCCCTGATCGCTGCTGCGTGTCAGACACTGCGATATCGTAACGATATCGCTAGAACGTCACGAATCGTACCGTCGTAGCGATCAAAATAGTACTGTGTGACGGTACCCTTAGGGTATGTGTCCACGTTCAGGATTGCTTCATGCTTTGGTCTGGATTTTATGCAAGTAAAATCCTGACCAAAACTGCACCTGAGGTCACTGGTAGGTCACCTGCGGTGTTCCTGCGTGTTTTGCTCATTGTAACAACATGCTGCGTTTTGAAAAAACGCACCGCGCATGCGTTTTCGCGGCAAAAACACATGCGTTTTTTAACGCATAGTGGAGTCGGGATTTCATGAAATCCCCTCCACTATGCTGTAACATCTGGACGCTGCGTTTTTGACGCTGCGGAAAAACGCAGCGTCAAAAACGCAGCGTTTCCTGAACGTGGAAACATACCCTTAGTCAGACTAGTTTCACATTTGCGGTTGAGTCCGCAGCATTTTGTCCACAACCGCAAGTGCATGCAAATACACATGCAAACGCATACTAACACAGCGTATTTTAGCTGCATCCGCTTACGCATGATGAGAAAAAAACGCTGCGTTTGAATGCATTTGCAAGCATTTTTGCATGCATTTGCGGTTTTTATGCACATGCGTTCGATAGGAAAAAGATTTTCCAGGAAAATTTCCTTGCCCCAAGCCACGCCAAATGGGCGTGTCTCATGGGATTTCTATATATAGACCGTTGCACTGATGAAATCCTTAGATTTTGCTCCTGTATCTAACGTCAAGATAGATCTTCGCATGGAGAGTTTCTATCGGAATCTGGATTTGGATGTCAACTTGTTTCTTGCCTTTGCATTTGCTTGTGAGAAACAACGTAAAAGAGAAGGACAGAGAAGACGGCGTCGGCGCTTTTGGCTGCACCCGATTCTTGAACTCCGACAGAGCCGTGGAGCCTACCACTCCTTATTCAGTGAGCTCCGTGAAAACCCGGAGAAATATTTTGAGTACACGAGGATGTCTCAAGAGAGCTTCAGGGATTTGCTGCTTCGTGTATAAGGAGCCATCAGCAGGCAGGACACCCAGCTCCGTAGAGCGATTCCTGCTGAGGAACGTCTGTTGGTGACACTAACGTACGTAATATTTAAAAATAAAGGCCTGTCATAATTATTATTGTTCTACAACGTACCCAGCATCCTGAGTGCACTAGTGTTGACACCTGGGCAGGTGAGCATTGCTGACCATTTGTGCTGTATTAATATATATTTTTGGAGGATGTTCAGTCCTCTTTGTGTTTTTGCCACCTCATAGCTCCATGACAGACACAAGAAGCAAAGCTGCAGTGTATAAAGCAAATAAAGAAGAGGGGCATCAGATTGTGTGTCATGGAGCTATGAGGTGACAAAACCACAGTATGTGTAGATGGCGACGTGTGTATTGACGGCGCACGGTGTGTGTTGCCGGCGATGAAAGAGACAAAGATCAAGCAGAAATAGGGGAAAAACAACACTAATTTATTTAACAAAAAAAATATTTTTGACGAGACAAGGAGGGGGAAATAATATGAACATGGGGGTGTGGAGCTGGGAGGATTGACTAGGTGTGGATGATGAAGGGGTTCCAGGGGAAGGGCTAACTGGGCTTACTAAACTTTTGGGGTCTGGGAAGTCAAGGATGGAAGTAGACACATTAGGAGTGGAAGCATAGGACACATTGGAGAGACACATTGGAAGGGAGAGACAAACTGGACAACACAGACACATTGGGAGGTGAGGGTGGAGGTAGTTGGACAGTTCTGTTGGCATGGCTCTTTTTAGATTTCTGTCCTTTCTTAGGCGGCTGCCTTCTATTTTTGTGTCTCCTTGGGAGGGTGGGAGTGGTGGGGTCAGCAGGGCGTGCAAGATCTAGACCCGGCCTGGTGGTGGCGGTGGACAGCCATGCAGGATCTGGACCCGGCCTGGTGGTGGAGGTAGATGGCCGAGCAGGAGCAGGACTCAGCATGGTGGTGGTGGTGGAGTGGCTTTCAGCAGCACCCAGCATGGTGGTAGCAGTGTAGTGGTGTGCGGCGGGACTGGGCATGGTGGTAGCCATAAAGTGGTATGAAGCAGAACTCGATATTGAGGTAAAGTGTGTAATTGGTGGCACAGGTGGAAATACCACCTGTGGCTGCTGTAAGTACCGAGTCTGCTGCATAGCCTGAATGAAAGCAGCATTGCAGGCCTGCATCACATTGAGCTGGAGTTCAGGCGTAAGGTGTTCAGACATGCCCCACTCTGTCTGATTTAAAAAAATGGCGTGACGGTCTCTGGAGGTCGGCTTCCAGATGGTCAAGGTGTTGGTTGACATCCTGGAAAAGTGTGTTAGACTGGAAAGTGGTCTGACCCATAGTATCTCCCAGAGCCTTCAGGCCATTCTGGAAGACTGAGCTCAAGTGAAGAAACTCGGGCATGAGTGACCTGTCCGAGACCTTCTGCCACTGGCGGGAAGAGCCCCCCCAAAAAAGAGGCAGTGGACTGGGACAGGGGAACACCTGAAGGACCAGCTGCCTGTTCCCCAGACAGTGACGCCGGCCCACCTGCTGCTTCGCTGGTGGATGGCTGGGACTGGTCCTTGGCTGTTCAATGAGGGACCGCTCCAGAGGACGATCCATGTTCGAGGGTGCTGCTCCAGGTTCTGTGAAAAGAAAAGTAAAACATTACTACCAAAAATTAACAATTGTAAAAGTGCCAACTCCTGTGGAATAGAAAAATTCAGATTAGGGAATACAACACAATGGAATACAACACAAAAATACTTACATTCTGAGCAAGGACAGGCCTCAAGAAATCCAGCACCAGGTGGTATTTATATTTCCCGATCCTTCCTGCAGCACCACTGCGAACTTGGATCTCCTGTCTCAGGTCCTTGTTGAAGCGATCCTTCATCGAACGCCAGCGGGATTTGACTTTGTTTACTGTGAATAGGGGAAAAATAAGTTAAACAATGCACTTTAGGCCGGGATCACACAACCGTGTGTGATGCAAGAAACTCGCAGGAGTTTATCGCATCACACACGGATATGTGATCACAGCCTTCAGATTCGCTGCCGCATCAGACCACATTGCAATACTTACGAAATTCCTTTCAGTCATCCATCAGCGCTTGGGCAACCTCATTCCACAGCCGCCGAATCACCACAGTGTCCGAGTGCTGCTTCTCCCGGGTGTCCCACAACGGAACTCTCTCTTGCACCAACGGTATGAGGAGTTCATTGTCGATGACGTCTTCATCCCATTGTGGAACCTAGAAATGAAAGAAAGACATTAATGTTGGAAAGATAAAACATAAAAAAAAGGAGAAACAAAAGACAGTCAAGAAAAAACAAATGTTATGTTACCGCCGGTCTCACCTTACCTCTTTGCGGCGTCCCGGCGCGTTCCTCCTCACTCCCGGTCTTCTGCTCTTCCTGCGTGCTCGGTTCCTGCTCCTTCTCGGGCATGCGCACGCTCTGCTTTCCACGGCGCACGTGCACACATCGCCCTGTGATCCTGGCCTGCCTTCTGCGCCGCTCTGTGACCTCGACCCGGAAGGTATGTCTTCGCTCCCTTTATCAGGCCGCCTCTTCCTCTTGGCGGTGCCTGATGGTCATTTGTGTTTTGCAAGTGAATCTGGCTCCTCGTCTCCTCTGCATACCTCCCTGTGTCCTTGCTCGCCGCTCACTTCCAGTTTGCTGTATTCCATAGCTAATTCTGGTCTTCTCCGTTGCTTCCCCTTTAGGTTCCTTTCTCCGGTTTCCTCCTTCTTGTTCCGTTTTCCAGTGTCCTTGTCTGCCTGCCTTTCTCCGTTCCCCCCTCCTTGTCCATGTTTTGTATCCAGCCTGTCTACACTAGTCCTCCTTCTGGTTCCTGTTCCCGTGTTTCTCTTTCCGTATTTTCACGCTCCCTGTATAGGGGGTGGTTCACTTGGTCAGCTCGCCCGTGGGAGGTTCGTTGTCTCGGTCCAGTGGGTCCACTCTTTAGTCTCCACGGTTAACCCTCACAACAAAACAGTCAAGAATAAATACAGTCAAGAATACTTACACACCGTCTTGCCACTGCAACTTGGGCCGAAATCTGCTGCTCCTGCTCCTCTGCACTTGTTGAAGTGTTCTGTAAAAAAAAATACATGATTTTGCCACATGTGTAAATAGTGACAGTAAATACTTACCAATCACCACCAAATGTACTCACTTCAGTTTCCTGTCCAGTGTGTTCGCTGTGCTCTGGACTTGAGGCCATGGTGATATAGTGATGAATGCTGCAAGAAAGAGACAGAAATGAGTACAGACTGCATGGAGAAACAAAAAAAGACAGACATTAGCTTGTATACTCACGTTTTGTAGAACAGCAGAGTCTTCCCTCAGAATCAGCTTGCTTCCATTTGCAGACAGTCTGGAGAGTACCCTCTTTTAAAAGATTTGTTTGGGGTGGCTTAAAACCAGTTCCTGGACATGTTTACTCATAAAAATGCATGCGTACACAAATGCAATCGTACGCATGTCCTTGCGTACGCATGTATTCCCATAGGCAGTAATGCGTTTTTTTTAATGCACTCATCCACATGCACATTGCAAATGTGTGTCACCTTAGGAGTTCGGGTACCACAGTGGTGCTACCTTCCTGTCGGGGAGAGTAATGCCATGCCTGGAGACAGGAGGGATCCCTTTCGCAGGTAATCTCACATACAACACTTTCTGACTCCAGGCCAGAAGGGGGAGCTCAAAACCTGGCTTTAGAGGAGCTTCCCTCAATATACATCCTGGTCTGCAGGAGGAGTTAGTTAGTTAGTTGGTAGCAGACAGTGAGGGAGCACAGAGGGACAGAGGAACTAGAGGAAGCTGTGACTGGGTCTCTCAAAGCTGAGCGCAGAAACCGGGCACCAGGAGCCTGAGATTGTTGGCAACTGCAAGTCCCACACCAGAACTGGAAGGAAGAGAGCTGAAAGTAACTTGCCTACATTAAACCTGAGGTACAGCAGCATTCCAGAGCCCGGAGTCAACATGTAAAGGGACTCCAGAGAAATGGCTCAAACTGCCTACCATGCAGGCACTGTCCCAGGACAGGAGAGAACGAGGACCTTGTAAGGACACTACAGGTAGCAAGACACTAATAGACCAGCGCAAATTGGAAGGCTCCCTAACTGACCTGTCAAGGAGGTTTCCACCTGTCTACAGGCTGCCTGGACTCCATCTACAACTGTTGCCAGTACCCTGGACTGTGGCTTCTAACATCAGTATGATAATGTCTGTAAAGCGCTGTGGAATATGTTAGCGCTATATAAAAATAAATATTATATTATTGTCAGTAAACCAGGTAAAGACTGCAACCCTGTGTCCTCCGTTTATTTACTGGCAACCCACAACCCTTGCCCACTACACTGGGAGTCCTGGGTACCCCGCTTCACCTGTGGGAAAAGTCACCATCTATACTGCAGTAACATCACCCCAGAGGACCCCTTTAAGCAGCGATGGTCCCCTCTGACTGAGAACCACAGATGGTGTCACGAATATAACTTTATTACATCTCCCCTTAAAAAACCTTTCCCTTTACTTGAGTGCCCCGGGCCACAGACTGGGTTGCTGCCACTGTGACCACCCCTTTAACCCCTTTCTGCCATTGGACATACTATCCAGTCCATGTGACCTGGGACTTAATTCCCATGGACGGGATAGTAGGTCATAGGCGATCAGCCGCGCTCAAGGGGAGAGCACGGCCGATCGCAGCCGGTTGTCAGCTGATTATCACAGCTGACATCTGGTACTATGTGCCAGGAACTGTCACGGACTGCTCCTGGCACTTTAACCCCCCGAAACACTGTGATCAAACATTCCGGTAGCATAGGGAAGCATCGCGCAGGGAGGGGACTCCCTGCGTGCTTCCCTGAGACTCTCAGAACAATGCAATGTGATAGCGTTGTTCCGAGGCTCTCCTCCATTCTCCCTGCAGGCCCCGGATCCAAGATGGCCACGGGAGTCCTTCCGGGTCCTGCAGGAACGTGGCTTGTGAGGGCCTGCTGAGAGTAGGCGCCAGCAAGAATCCAGCACTGCCTGTCAGATCGCTGATCGCTGTACAGTGATGTCCGACCCTGGGACAGAGTAAAAAAGTTTAAAAAAAATTACACTGTGTAAAAATATATATAAAAAATTCCTAAATAAAGAAAAATATACTGTATATATATTGTTCCAATAAATACATTTCTTTATGTAAATAAAAAAAACAATAAAAGTACACATATTTAGTATCGCTGCGTCCGTAACGGCCCAACCTATAAAACTGTCCCACTAGTTAACCCCTTCAGTGAACACCGTAAAAAAAAAACCAAGGCAAAAAACAATGCTTTATCATACCGCTGAACAAAAAGCGAAATAACACGCAATCAAAAAGATGGATATAAATAAACATGGTATCGCTGACCAAGTCATCTTGTCCCGCAAAAAACAAGCCGCCATACAGCATCAAAATAAAAAAGCTATAGCCCTCAGAATAAAGAGATGCAAAAATAATTATTTTTTATAAAAAATAGTTTTCATTGTATAAAAGCACCAAAACATAAAAAAATATAAATGAGGTATCGCTGTAATTATACTGACCCGAAGAATAAAACTGCTTTATCAATTTTACCAAAAATGCGGAAAGGTATAAACACCCCCCTCAAAAGAAATTCATGAATTGCTGGTATTTCTTCATTCTGCCTCACAAATATCGGATTAAAAAGCGATCAAAAAAGGTCACATGCCCGAAAATGGTACCAATTAAAACTTCAACTCGTCCCGCAAAAAACAAGACCTCACAAGACTCTGTGGACCAAAATGTGGAAAAATTATAGCTCTCAAAATGTAGTGATGCAAAAACTATTTTTTGCAATAAAAAGCATCTTTTAGTGTGTGACAGCTGCCAAATATAAAAACCCGCTATAAAAACCTGCTATAAATATTAAATCAATCCCCCCTTTATCACCGCTTTAGTTAGGGAAAAATAATAAAATTAAAAAAAATGTATTTATTTCTATTTTCCCATTAGGGTTAGGGCTAAAGATAGGGTTGTGGCTACAATTAAGGTTGGGGCTAAAGTTAGGGTGAGGGTTGGGCATAATGTTAGGGTTGGGGCTAAAGTTAGGGTTAGGTTTGGGACTAAAGTTAGGGTTTGGATTACATTTACGGTTGGGATTAGGGTTGGGATTAGGGTTAGGGGTGTGTTTGGGTTAGGGTTGTGGTTAGGGTTGAGATTAGGGTTTGGGGCATTTTCAGGTTAGGGCTGTGTTCAGGTTAGGGTTGGAGTTAGAATTGGGTGGTGTCCACTGTTTAGGCACATCAGGGACTCTCTAAACGCGACATTGCGTCCGATCTCAATTCCAGCCAATTCTGCATTGAAAAAGTAAAACAGTGCTCCTTCCCTTCCGAGCTCTCCCGTATGCCGAAAAGCGTACTCAGGACAAATTGGAGAACAACTTTTGGGGTCCAAATTATCTTGTTACCCTTGGGAAAATAAAAATTTTGGGGCTAAAAAATCATTTTAGTGGGAAAAAAAAGATTTTTTATTTTCACGGCTCTGCGTTATAAACTGTAGTGAAACACTTGGGAGATCAAAGTTCTCACAACACATCTAGATAAGTTCCTTGGGGAGTATAGTTTCCAATATGTGGTCACTTGTGGGGGGTTTCTACTGTTTAGGTACATCAGGGGCTCTGCAGACGCAACGTGATGCCCAAAGACCATTCCATCTAAGTCTGCACTCCAAACGGCGCTCCTTCCCTTCCGAGCTCTGCCATGCACTCAAACAGTGGTTACCCCCACATATTGGGTATCAGAGTATCTAGGACAAATTGGACAACAACTTTTGGGGTTCAATTTCTCCTCTTACCCTTGGGAAAATACAAAACTGGGGGCTAAAATATCATTTTTGTGAAAAAAAGATTATTTATTTTCACGGCTCTGCGTTATAAACTGAAACACTTGGGGGTTCAACATTCTCACGACACATCTATATGAGTTCCTTAGGGGGTCTACTTTCCAAAATAGTGTCACTTGTGGGGGTTTCCACTGTTTAGACACATCAGGGGCTTTCCAAACGCGACATGGCATCCTATCTCAATTCCAGTCAATTTTGCAATGAAAAGTCATACGGAGCTCTTTCCCTTCCGAGCTCTGCCATGCACCCAAACAGTGGTTTAACCTCACATATAGAGTATCAGTGTGCTCAGGACAAATTGCACAACAACTTTTGGGGTCCAATTTCTTCTGTTACCTTTGGGAAAATAAAAAATTGGGGGTGAAAAGATAATTTTTGTGAAAAAATATGATTTTTTATTTTTACGGCTCTACATTATAAACTTCTGTGAAGCACTTGGTGGGTCAAAGTGCTCACCACACATCTAGTAAGTTCCTTAGGGTGTCTACTTTCCAAAATGGTGTCACTTGTAGGGGTTTTTTACTGTTTAGGCACATTAGGGGCTCTCCAAACGCGACATGGAGTCCTAGCTCAATTGCAGCCAATTTTGAATTGGAAAGTCAAACGGCGCTGTTCATTTTTTTAAACATTCCAAAAATTCCTGTGAAACACCTGAAGGGTTAATAAACTTCTTGAATGTGGTTTTGAGCACCTTGAG
Organism: Ranitomeya variabilis; assembly: GCF_051348905.1. Taxonomy (NCBI): domain Eukaryota; kingdom Metazoa; phylum Chordata; class Amphibia; order Anura; family Dendrobatidae; genus Ranitomeya; species Ranitomeya variabilis. The sequence goes on along the minus strand of NC_135239.1, from coordinate 114,388,637 downwards.
GGGTGCAGTTTTTAGAATGGTGTCACACTTGGGTATTTTCTATCATATAGATCCCTCAAAGTGACTTCAAATGTGATGTGGTCCCTAAAAAAAATGGTATTGAAAAAATGAGAAATTGCTGGTCAACTTTTAACCCTTATAACTCCCTAACAAAAAAAATGTTGGTTCCAAAATTGTGCTGATGTAAAGTAGACAAGTGGGAAATGTTACTTAGGCCAGTTTCACACGTCAGTGGCTCCGGTACGTGAGGTGACAGTTTCCTCACGTACCGGAGCCACTGACACACGTAGACACATTAAAATCAATGCATCTGTGCAGATGTCATTGATTTTTTGCGGACCGTGTCTCCGTGTGCCAAACACGGAGACATGTCAGTGTTCGTGGGAGGGCACGTATTACACGGACCCATTAAAGTCAATGGGTCCGTGTAAAACACGTACCTCACACGGACGTTCTCCGTGTGGCGTGCAGGAGACAGCGCTACAGTAAGCGCTGTCCCCCCCATATGGTGCTGAAGCTGCGATTCATATCTTCTGTGCGAGGAGGAGGAGGTGGAGCCGCATATTCATGACTGTAATCGGCGGCCCCACGTGACCGCATTCAGTAGAAGGTGCGGCCAGGACAGGAAGCAGCGACAGCCAACGAGGGAAGCGGGTGAGTATTTTCAGAACAGCGGGGGGCGCACAGGGGGTGAGAGGGCGGCGGACAGATAGATCTTTCTTTTAAACACTATTATTCATATCTTCTATGCAGCAAACGCTGCTGCACAGAAGATATGAATCGCGGCTTCAGCACGATGCAGGGGACAGCGCTAAACTTTAGCGCTGTCTCCTGCACGCTCCGTGTGGTACCCAGTCGGCACACGGGCGGCACACGTGTGCCGCACGTATGGCCTACGTGAGCTCACGGGCACACGGACACGGATAACTCCGGTACCGATTTTTTCCGGTACCGGAATTATCTGGACGTGTGAGACTGCCCTAATTAAGTATTTTGCGTGACATATCTCTGTGATTTAAGGGCATGAAAATTCAAAGTTGGAAAATTGCGAAATTTTCAAAATTTTTGCCAAATTTTCCGTTTTTTTTTCCACAAATAAACGTAAGTAATGTCGAGGAAATTTTACCACTAACATGAAGTACAATAAGGCACAAGAAAACAATGTCAGAATCACCAGAATCCAAACAAGCGTTCCAGAGTTGTAACCTCATAAAGGGACAGTGGTCAGAATTGTAAAAATTGGCCCGGTCATTAACATGCAAACCACCCTTGGGTGGTTAAGGGGTTAATTGCGACCGGACCCGGTATCGAGTATCCCCACTGCCCTGGTGGGCGACTCACATGCCTGCACAAATTTGACGGAAATTTGCCACCTCAAAAATTACAACATGGTGTGTTAGCCGCATCCCGCCGCATACCACAAAACGACCCATGCATAGGCAAATGCAGGCGAATGCATGCAAATGCATGTACCTGCGTCCACAATGTAAAATATATGAAATCAAGACGCATGCGGATGTATGCATCAGAAATGCTGCGAACACCACCGCAAATGTGAAACCGGCATCACTTTTGTCATCAGGGACAGCTGCCTCCTGTCACTGCTGCTCTAAGGCAGTGGCGTATCCAGGGAAGGGACAGCCAGGGCATGTGCCCCGGGCGCAGCTGACAGGGGGGTGCCAGCAGGCCGCCTGATGATGCGGTGGTCCAAGGAGGCTCCTCGTCGAGTCATACCCAGGGGTCGGCAGGGGAGGGGGAGCGGGGGCTGTCTAATTATATTCACCTGCTCCCGGCGCGGTCCCTGCAGATACCTGGCTCCCCGGTGCCCCAGCTTTTTCCTGTACTGAGTGGTCACATGGTACCGCTCATTACAGGAATGAATATGCGGCTCCACCTCCCATGGTGGTGGAGCCGCATATTCATTACTGTAATGAGCAGTAACGGTGACTGCTCAGTACAGGAAGCAGCAGCACCGGGAAGCAGGGACTGCACCGCACCAGGAGCAGGTGAGTATAATGGGGAGGGGGAGCGCTGTGCGATATTTACCTGCTCATCGTTCCAGCTGCTGCTCCGTCTTCAGCGTCTTCTGCAGTGACGCTGAGGTCAGAGGGTGCAGTGACGTAGTTAGTGCACACCCTCTGCTGAACGTCGGTGCAGAAGATGCTGAAGATGGAGCAGCGCCGGAACGAGGAGCAGGTGAATATTGAAAGTGCCGGGGGACCTGAGTGACGGAGAGGTGAGTATGTGATTTGGGGGCCATAACGTTTGTGCTGCATTATAATGGGGCAGGTGTCTGTATAGAGCATCTTATGGGGCCATAACGTTTGTGCAGCACTATAACGGGGCAAGTGTCTGTATAGAGCATCTTATGGGGCCATAACGTTTGTGCAGTACTATAATGGGGCAAGTGTCTGTATAGAGCATCTTATGGGGCCATAACGTTTGTGCAGCACTATAACGGGGCAAGTGTCTGTATAGAGCATCTTATGGGGCCATAACATTTGTGCAGCACTATATGGGGCAAGTGTCAGTATAGAGCATCTTATGGGGCCATAACATTTGTACAGCACTATATGGGGCAAATGTCTGTATGGAGCATCTTATGGGGCCATAACGTTTGTGCGGCACTATAACGGGGCAAGTGTCTGTATAGAGCATCTTATGGGGCCATAACATTTGTGCAGCACTATAACGGGGCAAGTGTCTGTATAGAGCATCTTATGGGGCCATAACATTTGTGCAGCACTATATGGGGCAAGTGTCTGTATAGAGAATCTTATGGGGCCATAACATTTGTGCAGCACTATATGGGGCAAGTGTCTGTATAGAGAATCTTATGGGGCCATAACATTTGTGCAGCACTATATGGGGCAAATGTCTGTATGGAGCATCTTATGGGGCCATAATGTTTGTGCAGCACTATAACGGGGCAAGTGTCTGTATAGAGCATCTTATGGGGCCATAACATTTGTGCAGCACTATAACGGGGCAAGTGTCTGTATAGAGCATCTTATGGGGCCATAATGTTTGTGCAGCACTATATGGGGCAAATGTCTGTATGGGGCCATAATCAACGTTTGTGCAGAACTATATGGGGTAAGTGTCTGTATGGAGCATCTTATGGGGCCATAACCTTTGTGCAGCACTATAACGGGGCAAGTGTCTGTATGGAGCATCTTATGGGGCCATAATTAACGTTTGTGCAGCACTATATGGGGCAAGTGTCTGTATGGAGCATCTTATGGGGCCATAATTAACCTTTATGCAGGATTATATGGGGCTCCTGATTCAATATGGATATTCAAAAACACAACCTACTGATGTCTCAATTAATTTTACTTTTATTGGTATCTATTTTAACATTATTGGGATTCAGGAATGTACCTTGGCTTGGTCATACAGTTTCAATAGAGTTAAGGTTCAAATGGGGGAAGTTTGGGGCGTGGGGGTCGCCAAACTGATCCTTTGCCCAGGGTGCAGGAAAGGCTAGATACACCTCTGCTCTGAGGATACTAACCAGCAGCAGTTATAACTCCTGGCCATCTCTCACTTTGTGCTCTGGAAGGAGAAGATGCTGTGAGATCTGGAACACAGAGGCGGCAGGAGATACGTTCTGCACAGGAAGGATACGGGAGCAGCACACTTGTGACAAGCAGAGAGGACCCAGAGGAGGAGCTGCTCAGACCAGAGCAGTGTGGGTGCACTGAGAGGCTATGGAAGTTTGCAATCAAAATAGACTAATGCATCCACTGCCTAGTCACATCCCTGCATGTGGAACTGTGAAGCGATGCTGCGATTCTCCTACATCATAGAGCCAGCAGTAGCATCAAGAGGAGAGGAATCAGGCCTCTTTACAGCGTCTCCTGCAGAGTGCAGGGCCCTCTCTGACAGCAAATTACCGAGGTACCTCTTACTTGAGATGCTGCCGCTGGCTCTATGACAGAAAAAAACATTTCAGCAGCTGATCGGGCCCCCTCTCCTTCGGGGCCCCTGTGCAGATGCATCAGCTGAACCGGCGGTATGTCCACCCCTGCTTAGGGTAGTACAGGATGAGCAAGCAGCAGAAATTAAAAGGAGTTGTGCTAAGTAGGAAAAAAAATGTTAATTACTGTGCCCTACACCAACTGTCACCACCTGATGAACTTGGACTGTTTAGTATATGTTTGCCTGTTGAAAGCAACTTGGTATCACACGAATTGTGTGCGGCGGCTCCTGAGCACAGAAGCCTGGAAGCAGTGGAGGCCTGCAGCCTACAGCGAATGTGATGCCCCCCACCCCCCTGTACAGTGCACTGGCACTGGGACACCCTTTGTCTTCAAAGTGCTAGAGCGAAACTAGACAGAAGCTCGGTCATGGCTACCACTCTGCCACACTTTACATATCGAGCGCTTGTACTTGGTTTGAACAGTCATTCTGCACTGACAGAGTCTGTTTGATGGTCTTGAACACAATCTGACTGACTGTGGATTGGTGGGGTCCATTCTATGTAGGCTATGTGCACACGTTGCGGATTCGTGTTGGACTTTTCCGCACTGTTTTTGAAAAATCCGCAGGTAAAACGCAGAGCATTTTACCTGAGGATTAACCGCGTATTTACTGCAGATTTCCAGCGTTTTTTGCGTGGATTTCACCTGTGTTTACCACCTGCATATTCCTACACAGGAACAGGTGTAAACCGCTGTGGAATCAGCACAAAGAATTGACATGCTGCGGAAAATACAATGCAGAGATTCTGCGCAGTATTTTCCGCAGCATGTGCACTGCGGATTTGGTTTTCCATAGGTTTACATGGTACTGTAAACCTGATGGAAAACTGCTGCGAACATAAAGTCAAATATTTTTCACTCATTTGCTTGACTTGTTTCTTTTATATGCTTTTAGGACTTGTGTTAAAATATGTTGTGGTTTCATGTAAAATTAATTTAGAAAAATGTTAAAATCGGAATGATTCACAAACTTTGAAGTATAACTATTTATCAATTCATAAAGTAATTTCAGAATTGTGAAGTTAAAAATTTTTGTGTTTTGTAATCTAGTCCAGTGAGTTTTTTTTGGTAGCAAAATGGCAAATGTTGTGTTTATCACTTTCTATAATGTTGTTTACTTACATCCCTGGAGAATACATTTTTCTCAGGTCACTGTTCATTTTTAAATACAAGTGCTTTGAAAAAAGTAGTAAAAATTACAATGCGAAATAAAGCAGTTAGATACTGTAACCGTCTCAATGCTGTCTGGTAGGTAAATGAGAAGGCTGAATCAAATATTAATTAGAAACACATACATGGAAACTGAAGGCTTTGGGAACAATAAGGAAGTGAGATTATTATGCACATGCATAAACCTACGGAATGATCTGTAACAAGCAATGCCTTAAAATGATACCTGTAAAAGGAAACCGTGTAGCTCCATTATTCCATGGCAGAAATGAATTTTGTCTGGAGCAACAAATTAGCAAATCATCATTTCCAGGTATTATAGAGAAGCAGAGTCCCCATCACAAGACAGCAATAACGTGTACAGAAAGAAAGAACTCTCTGCAAATGAAAGACGTCTACCACGATGGATATAACTGTGAGAGAACAAGTCATATTTTTACCTGTTCTTCTGGAGATGTACAGAAACCATATGTAGGACTATCAGCAAGCTGTCATCATCATTGTACCAGTCACAAAGACATAGATGCTTTTGAAACAGATACAAGGACAGCAGTAACTAATATGAATCCGATTCCTTACCATGGGTCATCTACTGCACACACTGGGATTTTAAGCAATCCTCAAAGCATGATGGCAGCTCATGAAGGAGGTAAAATGATAATGTGTACATATTTATTTATAATCTGTTTTTGCCTGCAAAAGTATTCAAGCAGGTATAGGTTGCTATTTTCTTCCAGTAAAATAACAGAGTCCTTCACAGAATTCTAGTTAAGGGCGGGCTGTCTGGTGCTGTTAATTTCTGTCATGTGACAGATCCAGCACAGTTATTATTTTGTTCTTTTGGTTCCTATAACAAGCACATATTTGAACCTAGCAATATTAAAAACATCATCATCAGATTTGATTTTGCACTGCAATGTTTTTTTCTATTCAAAATATTGTTTTTCAATTTTTTTCCAGAAACTAAATAAGAAACAAAAAAAAAAATTAAAGTGTGTAAAGAAAATAAATCACTAAGATGCTAGATAGGGATGAGGAAACACAAACGTAAAGGTCTGGGTTCGTACCCGACACCTAGTGTCCTGTACCGAACCCCGAACACGGACTTCCAAATTGAAGTCCGTGTTACTGTTCGGGTTCACCAACCTAATAAAAATTGTTGAAAGGATGCAGCTTAGCCAATCAACAAGATCTTAGGCTGTGGGCACTTCCAGCCCAATAACATCCATGCCAAGTATTGGCATGGCTGTGATTGGTTGGTGCATCATGTGACCCAGTAATTCTGATGTCTGTGCCCTAACAGCCTGGTGTACAGTCCTATAAAAGCCTAGTGCAGCATACCCTCACAGCCTTGTGTAGAGTGCCCTAATAGCCATGTGTAGAGTGCCAGTGCCATAACAGCCTTGTTTAGAGTGCCATAACAGCCTGGTGCAGTGTGCCCATAATACAGGCTTGTGTAGAGTGCTCATAATACAGCCTGGTACAATGTGTCCATAATACAGGCTAGTGTAGCGTGCCCATAATACAGGCTGGCATAGCATGAACATAATACAGCCTGGTGCAGTGTGTCCGTAATACAGCCTGGTGTAGTGTAACCGTAATACAGGCTGGTGTAGCATACCGGTAATACAGTCTGGTGTTACGTGACAACAATATAGCCTGGTGTAGCCTCACTGTAAGAGGCTGGTGTAGCGTGACAGTAATAGAGACTTTTGTAGTGTGCCTGTTATAAAGTCTGGTCTAGTGTGCCCGTAATGCAGCCTGATATAGCGTGACCATAGTACAGCTTGGTGTAGAGTGACCATAATATAGGCTGGTGTAGCATGCTCAGAATATAACCTGGTGTAGTGTGACCGTAATGCAGGCTGGTGTAGCCTGCCCGTAATACAGGCTGGTGTACCATGACCGCAATACAGTCTTGTGTAGGGTGCCAATAAAACAGCCTGGTGTAGAGTGCCTGTAATAAAGCATGGTCTAGTGTGCTCGTAATACAGGCTGGTGTAGCGTGACCATAATACAGGCTGGTGTTCCCTAATCCAGCCTGTTCTCTACTGGGAATTTTTTGGGGAGGAAAAACACGACTAGAGCATTAAATAGGGAACGTGGTCGTGATGCTGCTGGTGGTGACAGTGTAGCTGCTTCAGGGAGAGGACATGGTCAATTTGTGCCTATTATGTGCAACACCTTCCTCAGATGCAAGCAGGCGACAGGACGATCTGCGTCATTACATAGGTCCAAGTACTGCTGGCCGAACTGTGAGGTCAGAACATGTTGAGGCTGTGTTAGATTGGATGGCTGAGACTTTCCTTTGCATTGTTTTCCAGCCGGTCCACTGCAGAAAGCACATAGTTGACACATGAGAACCATGGCTTCCACCTCACCCTTTGCAAATCAGCCCAGCAGTCTGAGCCCCAAGTCATGCAGCAGACTCTTCTGCTTTTTGATGACTCCACTGCCTGGAGTTCAGAGACCTGCTCCAGAAGTGGAAGAGACTGAGTGCACTGATGCTCAAACACTTGTTATGCAGGATGATGAGTATGTGGGAGGGCTAGTGAACATGGTCTGCGGACCATCACAACATATATCAGAGGATGTTGAAGCACAGTTGCCAACTGCAGCATGTTTCTGCAATGTGAAGACTCGCAAGGAGGGCAGGGGTGAGGAGTGGGTGGAAGATGATGTGGGAGATAATGAGGTCCTATATACCACATGGAGTGAAGGCCATGCTAATGACACGCGCAGTTCGATGAGAAAGGAGGTATTCATGCTGTCCCAGCAGCACAGCAAAATAGAGAGCAGTAAGTATAAGCTATCACTTAGTCTTTACGGATGCACTTAGGTTCTTTAGGGCAACTGAGCAAAGTTATTAAAGTTTTAGGCCTTAATAAACAAAAGGTAGTGCTTGATTTATAAAAAAAAATAAGGAAATAATTGACATACATAAAAAAGTGCACACAGTTATAAAAATGAAAAAATAAAACCCGAAACAAATACAGAAAAATCCTAAACTCAACAGTCCTGTTATGCTCTCAGAGATGTGAGATGTAGGCCAGAATGTGTACACAAATCCAATTAGCTTGGGTCTCCAACTTGTGTCATTGCAAGAGGAATAGTCCCATCATTATATTATTATAGTGCTTTGGAACAAAGCACTATACTGTTATTCCACCGTGGTAAACTTCTTCTTATTCTTATTATTCAGTCCGCACGTAATGCGGCCCGAACCGCTAAACTCACAGACTCCAGTGAGGTGTCATTTCGAAGCCAGCGTCCCCAAGAGGTGTGCTAAGTATTTTTCGTGCCGATCGGATTTGTAGTTTTTGCGCAATTTGTGTTTGAAAAAAGTCTTTCAATGCGTTTCAATAGGGAAATTGTCCCATACGTTTATAATGGGCTGGTTTCTGAGGCAATTTCTAAAAATAACTGCCACCTGGCTGATTAGCTCATTGATATGCGCAGTCAGACACAGTTACTATGCCAACGCCTATGAAGTCTACATCAGCTCACCAGGTCACAAGTTTTGTCAGATAATATCAGCTCTTAAAGTGACAGTACAGCACAATTCCAAACCACTATCCTTAGTCTTATGATTATTAGACTGTGGCCCGATTCTAACTCATCGGGTATTCTAGAATATGCATGTCCACGTAGTATATTGCACAGCCACGCAGTATACAGTGCAGAGCCGCGCAGTACACAGCGCAGAGCCGCGCAGTACACAGCGCAGAGCCGCGCAGTACACAGCGCAGAGCCGCGCAGTACACAGCGCAGAGCCGCGCAGTACAAAGCGCAGAGTCGCGCAGTATAAAGCGCAGAGCCGCGCAGTACACAGCGCAGAGCCGCGCAGTACACAGCGCAGAGCCACGCAGTACACAGCGCAGAGCCACGCAGTATAAAGCGCAGAGCCGCGCAGTACAAAGCGCAGAGCCGCGCAGTATAAAGCGCAGAGCTGCGCAGTACACAGCGCAGAGCCGCGCAGTACACAGCGCAGAGCCGCGCAGTACACAGCGCAGAGCCGCGCAGTACAAAGCGCAGAGTCGCGCAGTATAAAGCGCAGAGCCACGCAGTACACAGCGCAGAGCCGCGCAGTACACAGCGCAGAGCCACGCAGTATACAGTGCAGAGCCGCGCAGTACACAGCGCAGAGCCGCGCAGTACAAAGCGCAGAGTCGCGCAGTATAAAGCGCAGAGCCGCGCAGTACACAGCGCAGAGCCGCGCAGTACACAGCGCAGAGCCACGCAGTATACAGTGCAGAGCCGCGCAGTACACAGCGCAGAGCCGCGCAGTACAAAGCGCAGAGTCGCGCAGTATAAAGCGCAGAGCCACGCAGTACACAGCGCAGAGCCGCGCAGTACACAGCGCAGAGCCACGCAGTATACAGTGCAGAGCCGCGCAGTACAAAGCGCAGAGTCGCGCAGTATAAAGCGCAGAGCCGCGCAGTACACAGCGCAGAGCCGCGCAGTACACAGCGCAGAGCCGCGCAGTATACAGCGCAGAGCCGCGTAGTATACAGCGCAGAGCCCCGCAGTATACAGTGCAGAGCCCCGCAGTATACAGCGCAGAGCCGTGCAGTACACAGTGCAGAGCCGCGCAGTACACAGCGCAGAGCCGCGCAGTATACAGCGCAGACACACGCAGTACACAGCACGGACACGCGCAGTACACAGCGCAGAGCCGCGCAGTACACAGCGCAGAGCCGCGCAGTATACAGCGAAGAGCCACGCAGTATATAGCGCAGAGCCGCGCAGTACAAAGCGCAGAGCCGCGCAGTATACAGCGCAGAGCCGCGTAGTATACAGCGCAGAGCCGCGTAGTATACAGCGCAGAGCCACGCAGTATACAGCGCAGAGCCACGCAGTATACAGCGCAGAGCCACGTAGTTATACTGCCCAGTCACGTAGTATATTGTCCAGTCACATAGTATACTGCATATCCCTGTTAAAAAAAAAAAAAAGAATTAAAATAAAAAAGTTACATACTCACCTCCTGGAGCGGCCGGTATCTGATGGTTGTTGCACCTCCTAGAGCGGCCGGTACACGATGCTTGTTGCACCTGGAGTGGCCGGTACCCGATGCTTGTTGCGCGCTCCGGTCCCAAGAGTGCATTGCGGTCTCATGAGATGATGACGTAGCGGTGTTGTGAGACAGAAAGACGGAAGTGCCCTTAGACAATTATATAGTAGATTACCCCGCTCACCAAATCGGACCCCGAGGGGCCCGGCTCACCAAATCGGACCCAGAGTGACCCCGCCCACCAAATCGGACCCAGAGTGACCCCGCCCACCAAATCGGACCCAGAGTGGCTCCGCCCACCAAATCGAACCCAGAGTGACCCCTTCCACCAAATCAAACCCAGAGTGACCCCTTCCACCAAATCGGACCCAGAGTGACCCCACCCACCAAATCGGACCCTGAGGTGCCCAGCCCACCAAATGAGACCCTGAGGTGCCCAGCCCACCAAATCGGACCGAGTGACCCCACCCACCAAATTGGTCCCTAAGGTGCCCCGCCCACCAAATCGGACCCAGAGTGGCTCCGCCCACCGAATCAGACCCAGAGTGGCCGCGCCCACAGAATCGGACCAAAAGTGACCCCGCCCACCGAATCGGACCTAGATTTACCCCGCCCACAAAATCAGACCCAGATTGACCCAACCCACCAAATCGGACCGCCTGAGGGGCACCCAAGTGTGAAAGTCTTGCAGGGGCAGCCCGGGCACCATTCCAAAGCACTATCTGTAGTTCCTTCAGGAAATACCCATCTAGTTATTATTACTATTACACTAGTCAACACAAAAAATCATCAGCAAAGGTAATATGTCTGTTTTATGGAGTTTGATGTGCTGATTCCAAAAATATGCTTAGATTTGCTCTCACAAAGTTTCTGAGATAGAAGTATTTTTGTTATTATGTTACTTCTGCATTTTCCTATGTTACTTCCATTACTTTGCTTGTCTTACTTAATTGTGAATTTTCTTACAGGGATAACATCAGTAAAGGTTTTAGTGAGTTTTATGGGAAGGAGTGTTGACAGTGCAGTCAACCAATGACTGCTTCTTGGAAAGTCACATGTTATGGGGAGGAGCTAACTGTTATGAGGTGGTAAGATTTGAGTCATTCAGAAAAGAATGATGATGGCAGCAAGGACAGGTATGTAAGACTCTGACAGGAGACAGGCCTCTACAGGGATCTTAGCCCTGCCATAGGGAGATAGAAGGGAAGGCAGTAGACAGCCGCCATTGTGAGAGGATTTTCACTGCATTTCTAGGAGAGCAAGTTGCCTCAGAGGGAAAAAAACAGCTCAGCCACTGAGGAGTAACTGAGTGAGGGTCTCCACAGAGAGAGAACCTGAAAGCAGCCAGTATCACACTGAGAAACTGCCTGTCTGCAAATGTTCATCAGTAAGGAATAGGCTAACCCATTTACCTCACAACTGTATATAGATATCTACCAGATTACCTCCAGTAAAATCAGTTCTAAATACAAGCTGCCTCTGTCATTCTGGGGAAATATCTACATATAGTCAGTCACCACCATATAGTTTGTCACCACCATGGAACTAAACTTACCCTACTGTTTGATCTGATTTAAAGGAGAAAAATGCCTTGACAGTGTATCAATCATCCGAACAGATTCTGCTATGTGTGTGGTTCTTTTACACCAAAAGGCCAAGTACGTTCAATCACTCATGATATTAAAAAGATGTACCAAATGTAGTTTAAGTGTCCACTTGGTGATCAAGACAAATGCTGGGCCCCTCATGTGATATGCTCAAGTTGTTCAAATGGTCTTCGTGACTCATTGAATATGAGGAAAGTGGCTATGCTATTTGCTGTTCCCATGATTTGGAGAGAACCCAAAAATCATAGTGATGACTCATACTTTTGTTTTGTCAAACCGAAGGGCTTTTCTGCAGTGAACAAACATAAGAATAATTACCCTGAACTTGAATTAGGCCAGTTCCACATGATGGTACTTTGCCAGTTCCTGTACCACCGTTGACTGGATTGGATGAATATGAAGTAGAATATGAAGACTATGGAGCTGAAGCTACTAGGCGAAGACATGGAGACCTGAAGTCAAGATGAATATGTACCTGTTAGAGCAGCCAGAACACTTTACTCAACATGAATTAAATGATCTCATGACTAGTGTTGAGCGATACCTTCCGATATCGGAAAGTATCGGTATCGGAAAGTATAGGCCGATACCGTCAAAGTATCGGATCTAATCCGATACCGATACCCGATCCCAATGCAAGTCAATGGGACGAAAATATCGGAATTAAAATAAACCCTTTATAAACTTGTAGGTTCATTCTACATGAAGGAAAACAACTAAGAATAATGTAGGATGTATTGGGGGACGTGGCGGAGACATTAAAGGCACATAGGTTTAGCCCAATCTAATAGAATAGCAGGATTTTGTTTTGTTTTTTATGACGTTCGGCGTTAGAAAGATTTTGACTATGTTAATTTTTTTTTTATTTTGTCAGATATTGATGTTTCACTACTTCCACGCCCTTCACCTTCTTTTTTACTTCTCCCACACTTTCTTCTTCATTATCCTCATCATCAGCTTCTTTGACATCAACTTCTTCACCTTATTCATCTTCTTCTTCATCTTCTACCTATTATTTTTTTTGTTACATTGTTCATATTCTTTTTATTTTACTATTATCTTCTTCATATTCTACTTCTTCATCATATTCTTATTTGTGACAGGCATTCCCGTAGTTGTTATCTATAAAAGTTTGAAGATTACACCTTCCATTCTGCCTGTCACAAAACAGTTACATTTGTCCGCGTTCAGTTTGGCCTGCAGCATCAGGCTTTATCCAAGGGCACCACGAGGAGGAACGGACTCACCCCCATACACTGCTTAGTCTTCTTCTGCTTATAATTTAGATAATATCTTTTGCTCTGATATTTAGTGTTATGCTTAATGTTCTTCTGCTCTTTGTTCTGCAGCCTCTTGTTCTTCTGCTTCTCGGTCTTCCAGGTCGTCGTCGTCTCCAGGGTCGTCGTCTCCGGGGTCGTCGTCATCGGGGTGGTCTTCAGGGTCATCGTCTCCAGGGTCGTCGTCATCACGGTGGTTGTCGTCTCTGGTGTCGTCGTCATCTTAGGGGTGGTCTTCCGGGTCATCGTGTTTAGTCTCTTGAACTTGGAAATGTAGCAGAAGGTACAAGAAGGCTGAGAAAATGCCGAGAAACAGCTGATGGAACTGGAACTCGGATGGCTACCCGAAGGTCCAAGAGCCAATGGAACTACCGAGGACCAGCTGACGTTACTGGAACCCGGTTACTAAGCAGGAGGTACCCGTGCCTGAAAGCACTACCAAGGACCACCTGACGTTGGTGGAACTCGGATACCCAGAGGGAGGCACCTAAGCCAAAGGCTCTGCCCGGAACCAGCTGACGGTACTGGAACCAGGATGGGGAGCAGAAGGTACAAGAGCAAAAGACACTGCCGAGAACCAGCTGACGGTGCTGGAACCCGGATGGGTAGCCGAAGGTCCAAGAGCCAATGGAACTACCGAGGACCAGCTGACGTTACTGGAACCCGGTTACTAAGCAGGAGGTACCCGTGCCTCAAAGCACTACCAAGGACCACCTGACGTTGGTGGAATTCGGATACCCAGAGGGAGGCACCTAAGCCAAAGGCTCTGCCCGGAACCAGCTGACGGTACTGGAACCAGGATGGGTAGCCGAAGGTCCAAGAGCCAATGGAACGACCGAGGACCAGCTGACGTTACTGGAACCCGGTTACTAAGCAGGAGGTACCCGTGCCTGAAAGCACTACCAAGGACCACCTGACGTTGGTGGAACTCGGATACCCAGAGGGAGGCACCTAAGCCAAAGGCTCTGCCCGGAACCAGCTGACGGTGCTGGAACCAGGATGGGGACCTATTCAAGCTTGTCTTCCTAGAGCCCCAACTAGCAGTGTTGGAGCAAAGGGTCAGCAGGAGGAGGAGAGGGAGCAGAGTGTAGGCCGAAGCCTGCACTGGCGGCAGCTTTGGGTCTGTTGTGTCTGCGTGGCAGTTGCAGGACACGTTGCCGGCTGCACAGCAGGGGAACAGCTGGCGGTGCTGAACCCCACTGACACATTGGCTGGTGTTTTTCTCTGTGCAGCTAGCAGTACCGGGCCCCAACTGGCGGTGTTGGAGCCCGGGCTCTGCAGGGGGAGCAGAGTGTAGGCCGAAGCCTAATTGAACCAATTTCAAAGGTAACCTTTAACCCCCCCTCAGGTGTTACAAAGTAGAAGAGCCACAGCTTATGCAGCAGTAGTGCTGCACAAGTCAAAGGTTGCTCTTTTAATTTTTCTCCTTGCACACGCTGAATGAAACACGTATAACATTTAGCCCTTTATACAGTCAAACTGTGTTGGAGGCGCGAGTTCCCTTCGTAATGAGACGCAGCACAGATGTCAAGAATCCCACCTTGGTGCTGGGTGCAGCCTCCTGAGCGTTGTTATTTGCTGTACAGGAGTCTGCGCTGTCGTGTTATCCCCTGGCCTAGCGCTGTTAGCACTGCCCATCTTCTGACATCATTTAATGTCGGCCGGTGCGGTTCGCGATGACCATGAATCCCAGCCCCGCAGTGTCTTAACATTGTTAAAACACTGCGGGGCTGGGATTCATGGCCTGGCGCAGCACATATGTTCGCCTCTCACACTCGGGTCCTTACACCCGCTTCAGACTGTGCGGCGTCAGCTGATCCCTTATCGCATGCCACGGCCATGAAGCCGCACAGTCTGAAGAAGGCGGAAGGAGATGAGGGACAGGCGAACTGATGCACTGCTCATGCCCATCAATCACACCCTCGCAGTCCCAATAAATAAGACACCGAGGGGCGTTGTGTGGGTCAGGGCGGCCGCAGAGGCGCAGGCAGCCAAACAATGATGCCAGAAGACGGGCAGCGCTACCAAGGGGGTTGCAGCGTGTCATTACAAAGGAAAGTCACACCTCCGGGACGGTTAAATGGTCACACAGAGGACACATTTTAGACGTGTTTTCAGTTCCACATGTGCGAGGAGAATACGTTTATGAGCCACCTTGCACACATGCAGCATTACCGCTGTACAAGGTGGCTGTAAAACGTACAAACGCCTGGGGGAGGGGGGACAGGTTCCCTTCAATTTCAGTTCTTGTGTCTGCGTGGCTTTTGCAGGACACGATGCCGGCTACACAGCAGGGGAACAGCTGGCGGTGCTGAACCCCACTGACACATTGGCTGGTGTTTTTCTCTGTGCAGCTAGCAGTACCGGGCCCCAACTGGCGGTGTTAGAGCCCAGGGTCAGCAGGAGGAGGAGAGGGAGCAGAGTGTAGGCCGAAGCCTGCACTGGCGGCAGCTTTGGGTCTGTTGTGTCTGCGTGGCAGTTGCAGGACACGTTGCCGGCTGCACAGCAGGGGAACAGCTGGCGGTGCTGAACCCCACTGACACATTGGCTGGTGTTTTTCTCTGTGCAGCTAGCAGTACCGGGCCCCAACTGGCGGTGTTGGAGCCCGGGCTCTGCAGGGGTAGCAGAGTGTAGGCCGAAGCCTAATTGAACCAATTTCAAAGGTAACCTTTAACCCCCCCTCAGGGGTTACAAACTCGAAGAGCCACAGCTTATGCAGCAGTAATGCTGCACAAGGTAAAGGTTGCTCTTTTAATTTTGCTCCCTGCACACGCTGAAAGGAACACGTATAACATTTTGGCCCTTACACAGTCAAACTGATTTTGAGGCGTGAGTTCCCTTCGCAAAGAGACGCAGTACAGCTGGCAAAAATGCCACCTTGGTGCTTTGCGCGGCCTCCTGAGCATCGTTACTTGTTGCACAGGAGTCTGCGCTTTTGTGTTATCCCTTGGCCTTGCGCTGTTAGCGCTGCCCATCCTCTGACATCATGTTATGTCAGCCGTTGCGGTTTGCGATGACCATGAATCCCAGCCCCCCAGTGTCTTAACATTGTTAAAACACTGCGGGGCTGGGATTCATGGCCTGGCGCAGTACATATGTTCACCTCTCGCTTGGGTTCTTACACCCGCTTCAGGCTATGCGGCGTCAGCTGATCCCTTATCGCATGCCACGGCCATGAAGACGCACAGTCCGAAGAAGGCGGAAGGAGATGAGGGACAGGCGAAGAAATGCACCGTTCATGCCCATCAATCACACCCTCGCAGTCCAAATAAATAAGACACCGAGGGGCGTTGTGTGGGGCAAGGCGGGCGCAGAGGCGCAGGCAGCCAAACCATGATGCCAGAAGACGGGCAGCGCTACCAAGGAGCTTGTTGCGTGTCAATACAAAGGAAAATCACACCTGAGGGACGTTTTAATGGTCGCAGAGGACTCACTTTAGATGTGTTCAGTTCAACATGGGCAAGGAGAATAAGTTTCTGAGCCACCTTGCACACATGCAGCATTACTGTCGTACAAGGTGGCTGTAAAACGTAAAAATGCCTGGGGGAGGGGGGACAGGTTTCCTTCAAGTTCAGTTCTTGTGTCTGCGTGGCTTTTGCAGGACACGTTGCCGGCTACACAGCAGGGGAACAGCTGGCGGTGCTGAACCCCACTGACACATTGGCTGGTGTTTGGCTCTGTGCAGCTAGCACATCTGGGCCCCAACTGGCGGTGTTAGAGCCCAGGGCAGGAGGAGGAGAGGGAGCAGAGTGTAGGCCGAAGCCTGCACTGGAGCAAGTTGAAAGGGAAACTTTAACCCCCCCCCCCAGGCGTTTGTAGCTGAAAGAGCCATCGTGTACAGCACTGTTGTGAAATTGGATTTTGGGCTCCCCCGGTGGCCACTGGTGGAATTGAACTGGTGTGCATCATCCCCTCTGTTCACCTGCTTCCATCAGGATGTGGGAGTCGCTATTTAACCTTGCTCCTCTGTCACTTCCATGCCGGTCAACATTGTAATCAGAAGCCTTTCTGTGCATGTTCCTGCTGCTAGACAACTCCCAGCTAAGTTGGACTTTAGTCCTCGTTTGTTTTTGCATTTTGTTCCAGTTCACAGCTGTAGTTTCGTTTCTGTGTCTGGAAAGCTCTTGTGATCTGAAATTGCCACTCTGATGTTATGAGTTAATACTAGAGTCTTAAAGTAATTTCAGGATGGTATTTTGATAGGGTTTTCAGCTGACCATGAAAGTGCCCTTTCTGTCTTCCTGCTATCTAGTAAGCGGACCTCAATTTTGCTAAACCTATTTTCATACTACGTTTGTCATTTCATCTAAAATCACCGCCAATATATGTGGGGGCCTCTGTCTGCCTATCGGGGAAATTTCTCTAGAGGTGAGCCAGGACTATATTTTCCTCTGCCAGGATTAGTTAGTCCTCCGGCCGGCGCTGGGCGTCTAGGAATAAAAAACGTAGGCAACGCTACCCGGCTACTGTTAGTTGTGCGGCAGGTTTAGTTCATGGTCAGTTTAGTTTCCATCCTTCCAAGAGCTAGTACTTATGTTTGCTGGGCTATGTTCTCTTGCCATTGACAACCATAACAGTTTGACCGGCCCAAAAAAGGGTTAAATTAATTGACAGAGAAAGGAGAGAAAAGAGAAGTCTGCTGAAGATTTTTTTTTTTTTCCCTTCCCTTCAGTTCTGAGTGTGCTTGTAATTGAATCTCTTGCAAGTCTGCCTATATTGCAGCCTTTCTCTCTCTCTCTCTCTCTCCTTCTAATCCTGGAATGGCTCTGTGTTCACCTGTTTAAAATGGATATTCAGAGTTTAGCTGCAGGTTTGAATAATCTCACCACGAAAGTTCAAAATTTACAAGATTTTGTTGTTCATGTTCCTATATCTGAACCTAGAATTCCTTTGCCTGAATTTTTCTCGGGGAATAGATCTTGCTTTCAAAATTTCAAAAATAATTGCAAGTTGTTTTTGTCCCTGAAATCTCGCTCTGCTGGAGATCCTGCTCAGCAGGTCAGGATTGTGATTTCCTTGCTCCGGGGCGACCCTCAGGATTGGGCTTTTGCATTGGCTCCAGGGGATCCTGCGTTGCTCAATGTGGATGCGTTTTTTCTGGCCTTGGGGTTGCTTTATGAGGAACCTCAGTTAGAGCTTCAGGCGGAAAAGGCCTTGATGTCCCTATCTCAGGGGCAAGACGAAGCTGAAATATACTGCCAGAAATTCCGTAAATGGGCTGTGCTTACTCAGTGGAATGAGTGCGCCCTGGCGGCGAATTTCAGAGAGGGTCTCTCTGATGCCATTAAGGATGTTATGGTGGGGTTCCCTGTGCCTGCGAGTCTGAATGAGTCCATGACAATGGCTATCCAGATCGATAGGCATCTGCGGGAGCGCAAACCTGTGCACCATTTGGCGGTGTCTACTGAGAAGACGCCAGAGAATATGCAATGTGATAGAATTCTGTCCAGAAGTGAACGGCAGAATTTAAGACGAAAAAATGGGTTGTGCTTCTATTGCGGTGATTCAACTCATGTTATATCAGCATGCTCTAAGCGTACTAAGAAGCTTGATAGGTCTGTTTCAATTGGCACTTTACAGTCTAAGTTTATTCTATCTGTAACCCTGATTTGTTCTTTATCATCTATTACCGCGGATGCCTATGTCGACTCTGGCGCCGCTTTGAGTCTTATGGATTGGTCCTTTGCCAAACGCTGTGGGTATGATTTGGAGCCTCTTGAAACTCCTATACCCCTGAAGGGGATTGACTCCACCCCATTGGCTAGTAATAAACCACAATACTGGACACAAGTAACTATGCGGATAAATCCGGATCATCAGGAGATTATTCGCTTTCTTGTGCTGTATAACCTACATGATGTGTTGGTGCTTGGATTGCCATGGCTGCAATCTCATAACCCAGTCCTTGACTGGAAAGCTATGTCTGTGTTAAGCTGGGGTTGTAAGGGGACGCATGGGGACGTACCTGTGGTTTCCATTTCATCATCTATTCCCTCTGAGATTCCTGAATTCTTGACTGAATATCGTGACGTTTTTGAAGAACCTAAGCTTGGTTCATTACCTCCGCACCGGGAGTGCGATTGTGCCATAGATTTGATTCCGGGTAGTAAATACCCTAAGGGTCGTTTATTTAATCTGTCTGTGCCTGAACATGCTGCTATGCGAGAATATATAAAGGAGTCCTTGGAAAAGGGACATATTCGTCCTTCGTCATCTCCCTTAGGAGCCGGTTTTTTCTTTGTGGCTAAGAAAGATGGCTCTTTGAGACCGTGTATTGATTATCGGCTTTTGAATAAAATCACGGTTAAATATCAATATCCGTTGCCACTGCTGACTGATTTGTTTGCTCGCATAGAGGGGGCCAAGTGGTTCTCTAAGATAGATCTCCGTGGGGCGTATAATTTGGTGCGAATTAAGCAGGGGGATGAGTGGAAGACCGCATTTAATACGCCCGAGGGCCACTTTGAGTATTTGGTGATGCCTTTTGGTCTTTCAGATGCCCCTTCAGTCTTTCAGTCCTTTATGCATGACATTTTCCGTGATTATTTGGATAAATTTTTGATTGTGTATCTGGATGATATTTTGATTTTTTCGGATGACTGGGACTCTCATGTCCAGCAGGTCAGGAGGGTTTTTCAGGTTTTGCGGTCTAATTCCTTGTGTGTGAAGGGTTCTAAGTGCGTTTTTGGGGTTCAAAAGATTTCCTTTTTGGGATATATTTTTTCCCCCTCTTCCATCGAGATGGATCCTGTCAAGGTTCAGGCTATTTGTGATTGGACGCAACCCTCTTCTCTTAAGAGTCTTCAGAAATTTTTGGGCTTTGCTAACTTTTATCGTCGATTTATTGCTGGTTTTTC
Source organism: Ranitomeya variabilis (assembly GCF_051348905.1). Classification (NCBI taxonomy): domain Eukaryota; kingdom Metazoa; phylum Chordata; class Amphibia; order Anura; family Dendrobatidae; genus Ranitomeya; species Ranitomeya variabilis. The sequence continues at coordinate 114,368,726 of NC_135239.1, read as the reverse complement.
TGATGTTGTTAAACCATTGACTGATCTGACTAAGAAGGGTGCTGATGTTGCTGATTGGTCCCCTGCTGCTGTGGAGGCCTTTCGGGAGCTTAAGCGCCGCTTTTCTTCCGCCCCTGTGTTGCGTCAGCCTGATGTTGCTCTTCCTTTTCAGGTTGAGGTCGACGCTTCTGAAATCGGAGCTGGGGCAGTTTTGTCGCAGAGAAGTTCCGATTGTTCCGTGATGAGACCTTGTGCCTTTTTCTCGCGTAAATTTTCGCCTGCCGAGCGGAATTATGATGTTGGGAATCGGGAGCTTTTGGCCATGAAGTGGGCTTTTGAGGAGTGGCGTCATTGGCTTGAGGGGGCTAGACATCAGGTGGTGGTATTGACTGACCACAAAAATCTAATTTATCTTGAGTCCGCCAGACGCCTGAATCCTAGACAGGCGCGCTGGTCGTTGTTTTTCTCTCGGTTTAATTTTGTGGTGTCCTACCTGCCGGGTTCTAAGAATGTTAAGGCGGATGCCCTTTCTAGGAGTTTTGAGCCTGACTCCCCTGGTAACTATGAACCTACAGGTATCCTTAAGGATGGAGTGATATTGTCTGCCGTTTCTCCAGACCTGCGGCGGGCCTTGCAGGAGTTTCAGGCGGATAGACCTGATCGTTGCCCACCTGGTAGACTGTTTGTTCCTGATGATTGGACCAGTAAAGTCATTTCTGAGGTTCATTCTTCTGCATTGACAGGTCATCCTGGAATCTTTGGTACCAGGGATTTGGTGGCAAGGTCCTTCTGGTGGCCTTCCCTGTCTCGAGATGTGCGAGGCTTTGTGCAGTCTTGTGACGTTTGTGCTCGGGCCAAGCCTTGTTGTTCTCGGGCTAGTGGATTGTTGTTGCCCTTGCCTATCCCGAAGAGGCCCTGGACGCACATCTCGATGGATTTTATTTCGGATCTTCCTGTTTCTCAGAAGATGTCTGTCATCTGGGTGGTGTGTGACCGTTTCTCTAAGATGGTCCATTTGGTTCCCCTGCCTAAGTTGCCTTCTTCTTCCGAGTTGGTTCCTCTGTTTTTTCAAAATGTGGTCCGTTTGCATGGTATTCCGGAGAATATCGTTTCTGACAGAGGAACCCAATTCGTGTCTAGATTTTGGCGAGCATTCTGTGCTAGGATGGGCATAGATTTGTCTTTCTCATCTGCTTTCCATCCTCAGACTAATGGCCAGACCGAGCGGATGAATCAGACCTTGGAGACATATTTGAGGTGTTTTGTGTCTGCAGATCAGGATGATTGGGTTGCTTTTTTGCCTTTAGCGGAGTTTGCCCTCAATAATCGGGCCAGCTCTGCCACCTTGGTGTCTCCTTTTTTCTGTAATTCGGGGTTTCATCCTCGATTTTCTTCTGGTCAGGTGGAATCTTCGGATTGTCCTGGAGTGGATGCTGTGGTGGAGAGGTTGCATCAGATTTGGGGGCAGGTAGTGGACAATTTGAAGTTGTCCCAGGAGAAGACTCAGCTTTTTGCCAACCGCCGGCGTCGGGTTGGTCCTCGGCTTTGTGTTGGGGACTTGGTGTGGTTGTCTTCTCGTTTTGTCCCTATGAGGGTTTCTTCTCCTAAGTTTAAGCCTCGGTTCATCGGCCCGTACAAGATATTGGAGATTCTTAACCCTGTGTCCTTCCGTTTGGACCTCCCTGCATCTTTTTCTATTCATAATGTTTTTCATCGGTCATTGTTGCGCAGGTATGAGGTACCGGTTGTGCCTTCCGTTGAGCCTCCTGCTCCGGTGTTGGTTGAGGGCGAGTTGGAGTACGTTGTGGAAAAAATCTTGGACTCCCGTGTTTCCAGACGGAAACTCCAGTATCTGGTCAAATGGAAGGGATACGGTCAGGAGGGTAATTCTTGGGTGACTGCCTCTGATGTTCATGCCTCCGATCTGGTCCGTGCCTTTCATAGGGCTCATCCTGATCGCCCTGGTGGTTCTGGTGAGGGTTCGGTGCCCCCTCCTTGAGGGGGGGGTACTGTTGTGAAATTGGATTTTGGGCTCCCCCGGTGGCCACTGGTGGAATTGAACTGGTGTGCATCATCCCCTCTGTTCACCTGCTTCCATCAGGATGTGGGAGTCGCTATTTAACCTTGCTCCTCTGTCACTTCCATGCCGGTCAACATTGTAATCAGAAGCCTTTCTGTGCATGTTCCTGCTGCTAGACAACTCCCAGCTAAGTTGGACTTTAGTCCTCGTTTGTTTTTGCATTTTGTTCCAGTTCACAGCTGTAGTTTCGTTTCTGTGTCTGGAAAGCTCTTGTGATCTGAAATTGCCACTCTGATGTTATGAGTTAATACTAGAGTCTTAAAGTAATTTCAGGATGGTATTTTGATAGGGTTTTCAGCTGACCATGAAAGTGCCCTTTCTGTCTTCCTGCTATCTAGTAAGCGGACCTCAATTTTGCTAAACCTATTTTCATACTACGTTTGTCATTTCATCTAAAATCACCGCCAATATATGTGGGGGCCTCTGTCTGCCTATCGGGGAAATTTCTCTAGAGGTGAGCCAGGACTATATTTTCCTCTGCCAGGATTAGTTAGTCCTCCGGCCGGCGCTGGGCGTCTAGGGATAAAAAACGTAGGCAACGCTACCCGGCTACTGTTAGTTGTGCGGCAGGTTTAGTTCATGGTCAGTTTAGTTTCCATCCTTCCAAGAGCTAGTACTTATGTTTGCTGGGCTATGTTCTCTTGCCATTGAGAACCATAACACAGCACTAATGCTGGAAAAGGTAAACTTAGCTCTTTTAATTATGGTCCTTGCACATGCTGAACCTAACACTTATGAAAAGTGTCCCCTCCTACCGTGATACCGTCCGGTTGGTGGAACTTTCCTTTGTGATGTGACGCAGCACAGCCGTCATTCTTACCCTCTTGGCGCCGTGCGCCGCCTCCTCAGCGTTGTTTGAATCAGTCCCGTAGCCTGCGCTGTTAGGTTAGCCCTTGGCCATGCACACATTTTGCGCTGCCCGTCTTCTGACATCATTTGGTGTCAGACTGGCTGCGCCTGTGCGGCTGCGCTGGCCGAGATCCCGCCTCGCAGTGTCGTCTAATGTAATCCCACCGCGGGCCTGGGATCCGTGGCCATGCGCAGTGCATATCCTCACCTCTCACTCCCCTCCCTACGGCTTCTTCAGACTGTGCGGTGTCACGGCCGTGGCATGCTATTAGGGACCAGCTGACACCGCACAGTCTGAAGAAGCCGTAGGGAGATGAGTGAGAGGTGGAGGTTCAGATATGCACTGCGCATGTCCATGGATCTCAGGCCCCCAGTGGGATTAAATCAGAAGACAGTACGAGGCGGGATCTCGTCCAGCGCGGCCGCACAGGCGCAGCCAGCCTGACACCAAATGATGTCAGAAGACGGGCAGCGCAAAATGTGTGCATGGCCAAGGGCTAACCTAACAGCGCAGGCTACGGGACTGATTCAAACAACGCTGAGGAGGCGGTGCACGGCGCCAAGGGGGTAAGAATGACGTCTGTGCTGCGTCACATCACAAAGGAAAGCTCCACCTACCGGACGGTATCACGGTAGGAGGGGACACATTTCATAAGTGTTAGGTTCAGCATGTGCAAGGACCACTACGAAAAGAGGCACTTTTTCCCTTTGCATCATTACTGCTGCACAAGGTGGCTCCTTCAGTAACAAACGCCTGGGGGGGGGAAAGGTTCCCTTAAATTTAACTTGTTGTGCCTGCGTGGCGGTCGCAGTACACGTTGCCGTATACACAGCAGGGGAACAGCTGGCGGTACTGAACCCCACTAACACATTGGCGAGGTGTTTGGCTCTGTGCGGACAGCACTTCTGGACAGCAACTAGCGGTGTTGGAGCCCAGGGACAGGAGGAGGAGGAGGAGGTGGAGGAGATAGGAGGGATTGCCACACACACAGCTGGGGAACAGCTGACGTTACTGAACCCCAATAACAGAGGAGGGACTGTTGGGACTGTGTGGACAGCACTTCTGGACGGCAACTAGCGGTGTTGGAGCCCAGGGACAGGAGGGGGAGGTGGAGGTGGAGGAGATAGGAGGGATTGCCACACACACAGCAGGGGAACAGCTGACGTTACTGAACCCCAATAACAGAGGAGGGACTGTTGGGACTGTGAGGACAGCACTTCTGGACGGCAACTAGCGGTGTTGGAGCCCAGGGACAGGAGGGGGAGGAGGAGGTGGAGGAGATAGGAGGGATTGCCACACACACAGCTGGGGAACAGCTGACGTTACTGAACCCCAATAACAGAGGAGGGACTGTTGGGACTGTGCGGACAGCACTTCTGGACGGCAACTAGCGGTGTTGGAGCCCAGGGACAGGAGGGGGAGGTGGAGGTGGAGGAGATAGGAGGGATTGCCACACACACAGCAGGGGAACAGCTGACGTTACTGAACCCCAATAACAGAGGAGCGACTGTTGACTGTGCGTACAGCACTACCAGGCAACAACTAGCGGTGTTGGAGCCCAGGGACAGGAGGAGGAGGAGGAGGTGGAGGAGATAAGAGGGATTGCCACACACACAGCTGGGGAACAGCTGACGTTACTGAACCCCAATAACAGAGGAGGGACTGTTGGGACTGTGCGGACAGCACTTCTGGACGGCAACTAGCGGTGTTGGAGCCCAGGGACAGGAGGGGGAGGTGGAGGTGGAGGAGATAGGAGGGATTGCCACACACACAGCAGGGGAACAGCTGACGTTACTGAACCCCAATAACAGAGGAGGGACTGTTGGGACTGTGCGGACAGCACTTCTGGACGGCAACTAGCGGTGTTGGAGCCCAGGGACAGGAGGGGGAGGTGGAGGTGGAGGAGATAGGAGGGATTGCCACACACACAGCAGGGGAACAGCTGACGTTACTGAACCCCAATAACAGAGGAGGGACTGTTGGTTCTGTGCGGACAGCACTTCTGGACGGCAACTAGCGGTGTTGGAGCCCAGGGACAGGAGGGGGAGGTGGAGGTGGAGGAGATAGGAGGGATTGCCACACACACAGCAGGGGAACAGATGACGTTACTGAACCCAAATAACAGAGGAGCGACTGTTGACTGTGCGTACAGCACTACCAGGCAACAACTAGCGGTGTTGGAGCCCAGGGACAGGAGAAGGAGGAGGAGGTGGAGGAGATAGGAGGGATTGCCACACACACAGCTGGGGAACAGCTGACGTTACTGAACCCCAATAACAGAGGAGGGACTGTTGGGACTGTGCGGACAGCACTTCTGGACGGCAACTAGCGGTGTTGGAGCCCAGGGACAGGAGGGGGAGGTGGAGGTGGAGGAGATAGGAGGGATTGCCACACACACAGCAGGGGAACAGCTGACGTTACTGAACCCCAATAACAGAGGAGGGACTGTTGGGACTGTGCGGACAGCACTTCTGGATGGCAACTAGCGGTGTTGGAGCCCAGGGACAGGAGGGGGAGGTGGAGGTGGAGGAGATAGGAGGGATTGCCACACACACAGCAGGGGAACAGATGACGTTACTGAACCCCAATAACAGAGGAGCGACTGTTGACTGTGCGTACAGCACTACCAGGCAACAACTAGCGGTGTTGGAGCCCAGGGACAGGAGGAGGAGGAGGAGGTGGAGGAGATAGGAGGGATTGCCACACACACAGCTGGGGAACAGCTGACGTTACTGAACCCCAATAACAGAGGAGCGACTGTTGACTGTGCGTACAGCACTACCAGGCAACAACTAGCGGTGTTGGAGCCCAGGGACAGGAGGAGGAGGAGGAGGTGGAGGAGATAGGAGGGATTGCCACACACACAGCTGGGGAACAGCTGACGTTACTGAACCCCAATAACAGAGGAGGGACTGTTGGGACTGTGCGGACAGCACTTCTGGACGGCAACTAGCGGTGTTGGAGCCCAGGGACAGGAGGGGGAGGTGGAGGTGGAGGAGATAGGAGGGATTGCCACACACACAGCAGGGGAACAGCTGACGTTACTGAACCCCAATAACAGAGGAGGGACTGTTGGGACTGTGCGGACAGCACTTCTGGACGGCAACTAGCGGTGTTGGAGCCCAGGGACAGGAGGGGGAGGTGGAGGTGGAGGAGATAGGAGGGATTGCCACACACACAGCAGGGGAACAGCTGACGTTACTGAACCCCAATAACAGAGGAGCGACTGTTGACTGTGCGTACAGCACTACCAGGCAACAACTAGCGGTGTTGGAGCCCAGGGACAGCAGGAGAAGCAGAGGAACACAATGTAGGCCAAAGCCTGATTGGAGAAAGTCGAAAGGGAACCTTTAACCCCCCCCCCAAGGCGTTTGTAGCTGAAAGAGCCAGCTTGTGCAGCAAAAAAGATGCAAAAGGAAAAGGTGGCTCTTTTCATGATGCTCCTTGCAAACACAGAACTAAACACTTATAAAATGTGTCCCCTGAAACCGTGAGACCGTCCCGGAGGTGGGACTTTCCTTCATAATATGACGCAGCACAGCTGTCATTCCTACCTCCTTGGCGCCGTTCCCCGGCTCTTTAGCGTTGTTTGATTCCGTCCCGGAGCATGCGCTGTTATGTTATCCCTTGGCCAGGCACACTTAGCGCTGCCCATCTTCTGACATCATTTGGTGTCAGGCTGGCTGCGCCTGTGCGGCCGCGCTGGCCGAGAGCCCGCCTCGCAGTGTCGTCTAATGTAATCCCACCGCGGGCCTGGGATCCGTGGCCATGCGCAGTGCATATCCTCGCCTCTCACTCCCCTCCCTACGGCTTCTTAAGACTGTGCGGTGTCACGGCCGTGGCATGCTATTAGGGACCAGCTGACACCTCACAGTCTGAAGAAGCCGTAGGGAGATGAGTGAGAGGTGGAGGTTCAGATATGCATTGCGCATGTCCATGGATCTCAGGCCCCCAGTGGGATTAAATCAGAAGACACTGCGAGGCGGGCTCTCGGCCAGCGCGGCCGCACAGGCGCAGCCATCCTGACACCAAATGATGTCAGAAGACGGGCAGCGCTAAGTGTGCCTGGCCAAGGGATAACATAACAGCGCAGGCTCCGGGACGGAATCAAACAACGCTGAGGAGCCGTGGCACGGCGCCAAGGGGGTAGGAATGACGGCTGTGCTGCGTCATATTACGAAGGAAAGTCCCACCTCCGGGACGGTTTTACGGTATCAGTGGACACATTTTATAAGTGTTAAGTTCTGCGTGTGCAAGGAGCTAAACAAAAATAGCTACCTTTTCCTTGTGCAGCATTACTGCTGCACAAGGTGGCTCTTTCAGTAACAAACGCCTTGGGGGGGGGGACAGGTTCCCTTACATTTCAGTTGTTGTGTCAGCGTGGCGGTCGCAGGACACATTGCCGGCTACACAGCTGGGGATCAGCTGACGTTACTGAAACCCAATAACACTGGGTCGTATGTTTTGACTGTGCAGACGGCACTTCTGAGCCTCAACTGGCGGTGTTGGAGCCCAGGAATTAAAGTTCAGGTGGTAGAAAGATGAACACAACAGGAGACCTGGATACTGTAGACAGTCACCTAATTATTTAATCAGGAAGAGGAGTGGCAAATTCCTGCGAGATCCAGGCCTTGTTCATTTTCAGGAAAGTAAGCCGGTCAACGTTATCGGAGGATAGTCGCATGCGACGGTCAGTTAGTACACCACCTGCAGCACTAAAGACACGTTCCGATAATACACTGGCCGCAGGGCAAGACAGCACCTCCAATGCATACTGGCTTAGCTCTGGCCATGTATCCAGCTTTGAGACCCAAAACTTGAAAGGTGAAGAGCCGTCTGGGAGTACAGCAAGAGGGCAAGACATGTAGTCTGTCACCATCTGACGGAACCGTTGCCTCCTGCTGACTGGAGCCGTCTGTGATGGTGTGGACTTTTGTGGCGGGCACAGAAAACTGTGCCACAGTTGGGCCATACTGGTCTTGCCTTGGGCAGAGGCACTGCTTCTGCTCCCTCTTTGTGCAGAGCCTCCACCACTGCCTGGACGCACTGAGCTGCTTTGGAATGCAAGGTTAAAACACAGCAAAAACCACAAATATAGAGAATATATCTCATATATATAGTTCTCAATACAGAGATGAAAAAATTCTTGGTTTACTGTGTAGATTGGTGACCACCGCCACCTAGTGGAAGAAAAGACCCAAAACACCCTAAAGGATTACCAAAAAATATCAGAACAAAGATCTTTATTTTGAATATATAATTCATATACAGGAGTAACAACACATAATAAAATATCATAAAAACTACATCATATTAAAACCAACCACAGGACCAAAAAAATAGTTGCATAAAATATGCAGGCCACGATAACCTAGTATATATTATCTGCAGTCCCTCACCCACACTGCTCTAAAATCTAAAGACTCAATTGCAAAGAGATAAAGTGCAAAAAAAAAAACCATTAGGGGTGCGCCATCACAGGACCCGGCCATATTTGAGGTAATACATTGGTAACTATTGTTAGTCCCCTCCAGCCTGCACATATATGTGTGGTTTAGTTGTGACACTGTGCACTTTTCTGCTGTCTTTTGGCACGATATATATATATAAACATATACCCTTTTGGGCACTATTGCACTTTTAAGTAATTGTTGTGTGCAATTTAGCACACTACATGGTGGCTATAGAAGCACTATTTTGCACTTTTAAAGAACTCTTTTGTGATTTTCTGCGATTTTTTTGGCACGGTATAGCACAAAAATTTTTTTTTTTTTTTTTTTTTTTTGCACTTTATCTCTTTGCAATTGAGTCTTTAGATTTTAGAGCAGTGTGGGTGAGGGACTGCAGATAATATATACTAGGATATCGTGGCCTGCATATTTTATGCAACTATTTTTTTGGTCCTGTGGTTGGTTTTAATATGATGTAGTTTTTATGATATTTTATTATGTGTTGTTACTCCTGTATATGAATTATATATTCAAAATAAAGATCTTTGTTCTGATATTTTTTGGTAATCCTTTAGGGTGTTTTGGGTCTTTTCTGCTTTGGAATGCACTAGCAGCACTTCTCTCAGTTGGAATGGAGAAGATGATGGAATTCACCAGTGTGTCTTGGTACTCCCGCATTTTTCGCTCCCGGTTCAACGGTGTGATGAGGCTTTCTACGTTGTCCCGGTAGCGAGGATCGAGGAGGGTGAACACCCAATAATCAGACATGTTGAGAATGTGGGTGATGCGGCGGTCGTTTCTCAGGCACTGCAGCATGTAATCCACCATGTGCTGCAGACTGCCAACTGCCCAAGAAACGCTGTCCCCTGCTGGAGGCGTGATCTCTGCCCGCTCGTCATCACCCCACCCTCGCTGTACACACTGAGTACTGGACAATTGTGTAACTCCCTCCTCTGGACGGATGTCTTCCTCCTCCATTGACTCCTTCTCATCCTCCTCACAAACTGTCCCCTGCCTACGCGTTTGTGAGGAACCACGTGGCGCTGACTGTCCAGAAGATGATGGAAATGCTGAATCCTCATCCTCCACCTCTTCCACAACATCATCCCTTAGCGCTTGCAGTGATTTTTCAAGCAGGCAGATAAGGGGGACAGTCATGCTGACTAGTGCATCATCTGCACTCGCCATCCGCGTGGAATAATCAAAGTGACGCAAAACCTGGCAGACGTCATTCATAGTGGCCCACTCTGTGGTTGTGAAGTCTGTACGGCGCTGAGTGCGACTTCTTTGCGCCTGAAGCAGCTGGTACTCCATTACAGCTTGCTGCTGCTCACACAACCGCTCCAACATATGTAACGTGGAATTCCACCTGGTAGGTAGGTCACATATGATGCGATGTTCCGGCAGGCGGTGTCGGCGCTGCAGAGCCGCAATGCGCGCTTTTGCCGTGCTGGAACGCCGCAAGTGAGCACACTCTAGGCGGACCTTGTGCAGCAGTGCATCAAGATCCGGATAGTCCCTCAAAAAACTCTGCACGACCAAATTGAGCACATGTGCCAGACATGGGATGTGAGTGAGGTTGCCGAGGCCCAGAGCTGCCACCAGATTTCGGCCATTATCACACACTACCATGCCTGGCTGGAGATTCGCTGGCACAAACCACACATCGCTCTCCTGCTTGATGGCATTCCAGAGCTCCTGCGCTGTGTGGCTTCGATTCCCCAAATAAATTAATTTCAAGACGGCCTGTTGACGTTTGGCCACGGCTGTGCTCATGTCGGTCGTAACACGTAAACGTTCATCACGGGTCCATGTGGAGGTGGACTGTGACGGCTCCTGCAGCGATGATTCTGAGGAACTGGTGTAGGAGGAGGAGTCAATGCGTACAGAATGGATTCCTGCAATCCTTGGAGTGGGCAGGACACGTCCTGCGCCACTCGCACGGTCTGTACCCGGCTCAACGACATTAACCCAATGGGCAGTGAGGGAAAGGTATCGCCCCTGTCCATGTTGACTGGTCCACGCATCGGTGGTGAGGTGGACCTTGCTACTGACGGCGTTCAGTAGCGCGTGTTTTATGTGTCCCTCCACATGCTTGTGCAGGGCAGGGATGGCTTGCCTGCTGAAGTAAAAGCGGCTGGGCACATTGTACTGTGGGACTGCCAATGACATCAAGTCACGGAAGCTGTCAGTCTCCACCAGCCTGAATGACAGCATTTCCAGTGACAGAAGTTTGGCAATGCCTGCAGTCAGAGCCTGTGCTCGTGGGTGGTTTGACGAGAAAGGCCGCCTTTTCTCCCATGCCTGTACTACCGATGGCTGTAGACTGGGCTGGGAGTGTGTGGATGACTGGGAAAGTGGTGCTGCGGGTGGAATTACAGCGGGTCTCTGGACAACAGGGCCAGAGGTTCTTCCACGGCGATCCTGGGAGGAAGCCGAACCAGCTGCGTGTGAGCTGGAGGAAGAGGCAACATGAGCTGAAGAGGTGGTAGCTGCCGCTGTTGGTTGGCCTAGCTCTTCAGTGTGTTTTTCTAACTCCGCCGGGTGCCTGGTGCGCACATGTATCCACATGTTGGAGGTATTGAGGTTGCTGACATTTTTCCCTCTTTTGACTTTGTGATGACACACCTTGCTGTTATGACCCCAATGGCAGAGGGTCTCAAAAGTACATACCAAGTCTGCAAACACAAAAAACCAGCTCATAGGGCAGTGGTAACTGGGCTGACCATATATCTAATCCTAGCACCACAAATAGCAGCAGCCGGGGAACGTGCCTACGTTGGTTCTAGACGTCTCGCGCCAGCCGGAGAACTAACTAACCCTAGAAGGGAAAAGATAGACCTTTCTTGCCTCCAGAGAAAAGAAGCCAAAAGTTGGATACAAGCCACCAACAAATAATAACGGTGAGGTAAGGAGAAAAGACAAACGTAAGAATGAACTAGATATTTAGCAAAGAGAGGCCCACTGACTAATAGCAGAATATAGTAAGATGACTTATATGGTCAGCAAAAACCCTATCAAAATTTCCACGCTGGATATTCAAGAACCCCCGAACCGTCTAACGGCCCGGGGGGAGAACACCAGCCCCCTAGAGCTTCCAGCAAAATCAGGAATCACATTTAGTACAAGCTGGACAAAAAATAAGAGCAAAGCAAATAACCAAAAAACAAGGAAGCAGGACTTAGCTTAATTTTGCAAGATCCAAGACCAGCAGACAGGAGCAAACAGAAAGGAACTGATTACAACGATGCCAGGCACAGGACTGAGAAACCAGGAAGTTTATATAGCAACACCCCTGGACTAACAACCCAGGTGGGTGCCAAACTGAGGAAAGACAATCCCAGAGTCATATCACTAGTGACCACAAGAGGGAGCCAAAAAAGTCTAATTCACAACAGTACCCCCCCTTTAAGGAGGGGTCACCGAACCCTCACCAAGACCACCAGGGCGATCAGGATGAGCAGCGTGAAAGGCACGAACTAAATCGGCCGCATGCACATCAGAGGCAACCACCCAGGAATTATCCTCCTGACCATAGCCCTTCCACTTGACCAGATACTGAAGCCTCCGCCTGGAGAGACGAGAATCCAAGATCTTCTCCACCACGTACTCCAACTCGCCCTCAACCAACACCGGAGCAGGAGGCTCAACAGAAGGAACCACAGGTACAACGTACCGCCGCAACAAAGACCTATGGAACACGTTATGAATGGCAAACGACACCGGAAGATCCAAGCGAAAGGACACAGGATTAAGGATTTCCAATATCTTGTAAGGACCGATGAAGCGAGGCTTAAATTTAGGAGAGGAGACCTTCATAGGAACAAATCGAGAAGACAGCCATACCAAATCCCCAACACGAAGTCGGGGACCCACACCGCGGCGGCGGTTGGCAAAACGCTGAGCCTTCTCCTGTGACAACTTCAAGTTGTCCACCACATGATTCCAGATCCGCTGCAACCTATCCACCACGGAATCTACCCCAGGACAGTCAGAAGGCTCCACATGTCCCGAGGAAAAACGAGGATGGAAAGCAGAGTTGCAAAAAAATGGCGAAACCAAAGTAGTGGAACTAGCCCGATTATTAAGGGCAAACTCAGCCAACGGCAAGAAGGTCACCCAATCATCCTGATCTGCAGAAACAAAACACCTCAAATAAGCCTCCAGAGTCTGATTAGTTCGCTCCATTTGTCCATTAGTCTGAGGATGAAAGACAGACGAAAACGACAAATCAATGCCCATCTTAGCACAAAAGGATCGCCAGAACCTGGAAACAAACTGGGATCCTCTGTCAGACACAATATTCTCAGGAATGCCGTGTAAACGAACCACATTCTGAAAGAACAAAGGAACCAGATCGGAAGAGGAAGGCAGCTTAGGCAAAGATACCAAATGGACCATTTGGAAAAGCGATCACATACCACCCAGATGACAGACATGCCCTGAGACACCGGAAGATCTGAAATGAAATCCATGGAAATGTGTGTCCAAGGCCTCTTCGGGACAGGCAAGGGCAAGAGCAACCCGCTGGCACGAGAACAGCAAGGCTTAGCTCGAGCACAAGTCCCACAGGACTGCACAAATGACCGCACATCCCGCGACAAGGAAGGCCACCAAAAGGACCTAGCCACCAGATCTCTGGTGCCAAAAATTCCCGGATGCCCTGCCAACACCGAGGAATGAACCTTGGAAATGACTCTGCTGGTCCACTTATCAGGAACAAACAGTCTGTCAGGTGGACAAGAGTCAGGTCTACCAGCCTGAAATCTCTGCAACACACGTCGCAAATCCGGAGAAATGGCTGACAGGATAACTCCCTCTTTGAGAATACCAACTGGTTCTGCGACTCCAGGAGAGTCAGGCACAAAGCTCCTTGAAAGAGCATCAGCCTTCACATTCTTTGAACCTGGTAAATACGAGACCACAAAGTCAAAACGGGAGAAAAACAATGACCAGCGGGCCTGTCTAGGATTCAGGCGTTTAGCAGACTCGAGATACATCAGATTTTTGTGATCAGTCAAGACCACCACACGATGCTTAGCACCCTCGAGCCAATGACGCCACTCCTCAAATGCCCACTTCATGGCCAACAACTCCCGATTGCCAACATCATAATTCCGCTCAGCAGGCGAAAACTTCCTAGAGAAAAAAGCACATGGTCTCATTACAGAGCAACCAGGGCCTCTCTGCGACAAAACGGCCCCTGCCCAATCTCAGAAGCATCCACTTCAACCTGAAAGGGAAGTGAGACATCAGGCTGGCACAAAACAGGCGCCGAAGTAAACCGGCGCTTCAACTCTTGAAAGGCTTCCACGGCTGCAGGAGCCCAGTTAGCAACATCAGAACCTTTCTTGGTCATATCCGTCAAAGGTTTAGCAACGCTAGAAAAATTAGCGATAAAACGACGGTAGAAGTTAGCAAAACCCAAGAACTTCTGAAGACTCTTAACTGACGTGGGTTGAGTCCAATCATGAATAGCTCGGACCTTGACTGGGTCCATCTCCACCGCAGAAGGGGAAAAAATAAAACCCGAAAAGGGAACCTTCTGTACTCCAAAGAGACACTTTGAGCCCTTAACAAACAAAGCATTCTCACGCAAAACCTGAAACACCATCCTGACCTGCTCTACATGCGAGTCCCAATCATCAGAAAAAAACAGAATATCATCCAGATAAACAATCATAAATTTATCCAGATACTTCCGGAAAATATCATGCATAAAGGACTGAAACACTGAAGGAGCATTAGAGAGCCCGAAAGGCATCACCAAGTACTCAAAATGACCTTCGGGTGTATTAAATGCAGTTTTCCATTCATCTCCTTGCTTAATGCGCACAAGGTTGTACGCACCACGAAGATCTATCTTGGTGAACCACTTGGCACCTTTAATCCGGGCAAACAAGTCCGACAACAGAGGCAAAGGATACTGAAATTTAACAGTGATTTTATTCAGAAGCCGATAGTCAATACAAGGTCTCAAAGATCCGTCCTTCTTGGCCACAAAAAAGAATCCCGCACCAAGAGGGGAAGAGGATGGACGGATATGCCCCTTCTCCAGAGATTCCTTGATATACAAACGCATTGCGGTATGCTCAGGTACAGACAGATTAAATAAACTTCCCTTAGGAAATTTACTACCTGGAATCAAATCTATAGCGCAGTCACAGTCCCTATGAGGAGGAAGAGCACTGGACCTGGACTCGCTGAATACATCCTGGTAATCAGACAAATACTCAGGAACTTCCGAAGGAGTAGAGGAAGCAATAGACACCGGCGGGGAATCACCATGAATTCCCTGACAGCCCCAACTTGACACAGACATTGCCTTCCAATCCAAGACTGGATTATGGGTCTGTAACCATGGCAGACCCAAAACGACCAAATCATGCATTTTATGCAGAACAAGAAAACGAATCACCTCCCGATGTTCAGGAGTCATGCACATGGTTACCTGTGTCCAAAACTGCGGTTTATTTTCCGCCAATGGCGTAGCATCAATACCTCTAAGAGGGATAGGATTTACCAACGGCTCAAGAACAAAACCACAGCGCTTGGCAAACGACAGATCCATAAGACTCAGGGCAGCACCTGAATCCACAAACGCCATAACAGGGTAGGAGGACAATGAGCAAATTAAAGTCACAGACAAAATAAACTTAGGTTGCAAATTACCAATGGCGACAGGACTAACAATTCTAGTTAGGCGTTTAGAGCATGCTGATATAACATGTGTAGAATCACCACAGTAAAAACACAACCCATTCTGACGTCTATGATTTTTCCGTTCATTTCTAGTCTGAATTCTACCACATTGCATTAAATCAGGTGTTTGTTCAGACAACACCACCAGAGGATTCGCGGCTTTGCGCTCCCGCAAACGCCGGTCAATTTGAATAGCCAGCGCCATGGAATCATTCAGACCTGTAGGAATGGAGAAACCCACCATCACATTCTTAATGGCTTCAGAAAGACCATTTCTGAAATTTGCGGCCAGAGCACACTCATTCCACTGAGTAAGCACGGACCATTTCCGAAATTTTTGGCAATACACTTCAGCTTCATCCTGACCCTGAGAAATAGCCAGCAAGGCTTTTTCTGCCTGAATTTCAAGATTGGGTTCCTCGTAAAGCAATCCGAGCGCCAGAAAAAACGCATCAATATTTGCCAATGCCGGATCTCCTGGCGCTAGCGAGAAGGCCCAATCCTGAGGGTCGCCCCGTAAGAAAGAGATAACAATTTTTACTTGCTGAGCTGAGTCTCCAGATGAACGGGGTCTCAGAGATAGAAACAATTTACAATTATTCCTGAAATTCCTAAACTTAAATCGGTCTCCAGAGAACAGTTCAGGAATAGGTATTTTAGGTTCAGACATTGGACTACTGGTAACAAAATCTTGTATGCCCTGCACACGAGCAGCAAGCTGATCCACACTTGTAATCAAAGTCTGGACATTCATGTCTGCAGCAAGCACATGCCACTCAGAGGTAAAGGGGAGGAAAAAAGAGAGGAAAGAAGAAAAAAAAAAAAACTCAGACTTTCCTTTCTTGTAATCCCACTTCTGCAATGCATTAAACATTCAACCTTGGCCTGGCATACTGTTATGACCCCAATGGCAGAGGGTCTCAAAAGTACATACCAAGTCTGCAAACACAAAAAACCAGCTCATAGGGCAGTGGTAACTGGGCTGACCATATATCTAATCCTAGCACCACAAATAGCAGCAGCCGGGGAACATGCCTACATTGGTTCTAGACGTCTCGCGCCAGCCGGAGAACTAACTAACCCTAGAAGGGAAAAGATAGACCTTTCTTGCCTCCAGAGAAAAGACCCTAAAAGTTGGATACAAACCCCCAACAAATAATAACGGTGAGGTAAGGAGAAAAGACAAACGTAAGAATGAACTAGATATTTAGCAAAGAGAGGCCCACTGACTAATAGCAGAATATAGTAAGATGACTTATATGGTCAGCAAAAACCCTATCAAAATTTCCACGCTGGATATTCAAGAACCCCTGAACCGTCTAACGGTCCGGGGGGAGAACACCAGCCCCCTAGAGCTTCCAGCAAAATCAGGAATCACATTTAGTACAAGCTGGACAAAAAATAAGAGCAAAGCAAATAACCAAAAAACAAGGAAGCAGGACTTAGCTTAATTTTGCAAGATCCAAGACCAGCAGACAGGAGCAAACAGAAAGGAACTGATTACAACGATGCCAGGCACAGGACTGAGAAACCAGGAAGTTTATATAGCAACACCCCTGGACTAACGACCCAGGTGGGTGCCAAACTGAGGAAAGACAATCCCAGAGTCATATCACTAGTGACCACAAGAGGGAGCCAAAAAAGTCTAATTCACAACACCTTGCATTTGACATAGCAAATGTCATCTGCAACTGTGTCAAAAAAGGACCAGGCACTGCAAGTCTTGGGAGCGCCCTTTTTGGCTTTTGGAAGAGACATGCTCCTAACGGGTGCCAAAGCGGAGGCTGCAGGATCCGCAGTCTTCCCCCTCCCTCTCCCTCTTTGGGCCGTACGGGGAATCTCTTCCTCAGAGCTGCTCCCACCACCTTCCTGTCCCTCACGCCAAGATGGGTCAAGGACCTCATCATCTACACTACCCTCTGCCCCCAACTGCTCCTCCTGGGTAGTCTCAGCAGCAGAGCACGCACCAGTAAGTGGCACCTGAGTGTCATCATCAGCTGATGCGGCCTGCGATGTGGTGAACGGAGCCACTGGCCCACCCGCCTCTTCAGAGGAAGAGAGAAAAAGCTGTTGGGCATCACTGCACCCTGCCTCTTCTTCCATTTCTCCAATGCTGCTTGGCTGGCCCCCTGTTTCCAAGCCAAGAGATTCAGAGAACAGAAGTAGAGACGGCTCCTGTCCTGGGCTCTCTGTCTGCCTGGGCAATTTGGCAGGTGGTGAAGAGACAGATGGCTGCTCTCCAGTGCTCTGTGTCTGAGAGGATGTGGCACTAATTGAAGTTGATGCATTAGCTGCCATCCATCCGACAACGGCTTCAATTTGTTCTTCACGCAGCAGCGGTGTACGGCGCTCTGCGACAAAGCTGCGCATGAATGACTGTTCCCTGGTGAAAGTGGGTGCTGATGAGTCACCGGTGCCTGCAGCAGGCACAGAATCCCCACGTCCCCTCCCTGCTTCGCGCCCACGCCCACGTGCCTTACTCACTGCCTTCTTCATCTTGGTTGACTGATAAAGATAAGCAGAAAAGTACTAACAGATTTGTGTGCTTATTCCTGAACAACTCCTCCTAACAGGTATAAGAAACACTAATTTTCTAAAGTGTGGACTAGACTTTAATATGAGCCAATGTGGCCTACACAAATGTAAAGTGGTGTCACTGGTGTGTTTGGTGAACTTTATTATTTATTTATTTTTTGGGGGCTGAACTGACAACAGATAGAGCTGCAGTCACACGGAGACCGTGCAGACAGCCGTAAACGGCGCTGCAAGGCCCAAAAACCCTCCTCTACGTTATCCTATGTAGTGTTTTTCCACAAGTTAGCTGGAGACGGGTGGAAAGACACTAATAGGAATTTTTTGAAAAAATGTGCAGCAGCCTGCACTACTTAAAACAAAATGAAAATTGATTTTGCGGTATGACGCAGTGAAGAACCCTGAGCTGGAGACAACCAGGCTATGGCTGCTTACAGACTACAGGGCGAGCTGCAGTCACACGGAGACCGTGCAGACAGCCGTAAACGGCGCTGCAAGGCCCAAAAACCCTCCTCTACGTTATCCTATGTAGTGTTTTTCCACAAATTAGCTGGAGACGGGTGGAAAGACACTAATAGGATTTTTTTGAAAAAATTAGAAGCAGACTACACTACTTGGAAAAAAAAAAAAAAAAAAAAGAACAGTATGAGGCAATGAACCACCCTCCCTGAACTGAATACAACCAGCTATGGATGGCCTATGTGGCTGCACTCAGACTAGAGAGTGGGCTGCACTCACACACACACACACACACACACACAGACCTTGCAGATCGCTGTGAAAACAGCGCTACAAGGCAAAAGCAAGGTGAATAGTAGGTGAACACAGCGGTTGCTAAATTAGCCTTTGGAAAGCACAAAGAAGCAAATCGCTATCTCTAAACTGGCCCTCAGTCAGCAAACAGCGTCCTGTCACTAACTGAATTCACAGCAGAGTGAGCGCAAAATGGCGCCAGCGACTTTTAAACTGCATCATGACATCATTTCAGCAGCCAATCACAGCCATGCCAGTAGTTTCATGCCCTCCATGCTGAACAGGATGTGCCCACACTTGGAATCATTCTCATTGGATGAATTTGTGCAGTTTGAATCTGTGAACTTCCGATTCCGGTATCCGATACACGGCAAGTATCGGAATCCCGGTATCGGAATTCCGATACCGCAAGTATCGGCCGATACCCGATACTTGCGGTATCGGAATGCTCAACACTACTCATGACAGATCTTTCATTGTCAAAAGATAAAGCTGAACTTCTTGCATCTAGGCTGAAACAGAAGAATCTTCTTCATGATGATGTCAAAGTGTGTTATTACCGAAACAGAAGTAACACTTTAACACAATTTTTCAGAGTTGATGGACCAATGGTGTACTGCAACAATGGCCTCTTTGAAGAACTGAATCAAGAGAATTTTGTTGCAGATTGGCGATTATTTATTGACTCATCCCAGAGAAGTTTGAAAGCAGTGTTGCTTCACAATGTAAATATGAAACCATCAATCTCTATGTCATCTAAAGGAAAGTTATAAAAATCTGTCAGTTGATTTGAATGCTATACAATATAAGCATATTCAATAGAATATCTATGGAGATTTGAAAGTGATTGGTCTGCTAATGGGAATGCAAGGAGGTTTCACAAAATATTGTTGCTTCTTGTTTTTATGGGACAGTAGAAATACAGTAGATCTTGTGGTGGACATCATACTGTGTGGGGGTCTGTGGTGCCTCTCATACTGCATATTGGGGGTTGTGGTAGATACCATACTGTATGGGAGGCTGTTGTGACAATCTTACTGTGTGGGGTGCTGTGGAGCATCATACTTTATGTAATGTTTGTAAGGCAATCAAACTTTGTGGGGGCATAATACTCTATGGGGTTCATGAAAGGGGTATCATAGTGAGTGAGACCACTTAGGGGCTTCAGTAAGGGCAAAATAACTAAGTGCTGCAACACATTTCCTTCTCAGTTTCTTCAAATGTTGTGAGACAGTGATTAAAATTTCTGCCCCATTTCCGCATCTCCTGGCAGGAAAAACACAGCTGTCCTGTGTTTTTGGTTGATTTGAGTGAAGTGAATGGTGAAAAATGCAGGGCACAAACATGCTGCAGATTATTTTCTGAACCAAATCTGCAAGTCTAAAATATTTAATGTGTGCATTACACTTTAGGTTTCTCATTCACTTTGCTGTCATCAGGTGTTGATTCAGGTTTTGTCATATCCGCAAGCCAAAACGTGACAAAAACGCACCCAATGTCCAACGTAAGATGTAATACCATAAGGGAGAGCATTGAGCAATATGATACCAATGAATTGGAACAAGTTTTTGGAGGATTATATAGCAAGTAAATGTACTCCAAACCACTGAATAGTTAGTAGGTAAGCATTATAATATTGATAAATTGTTGAACAATTGTCTTGATGTTTTTATAGCAACGAAATGTACCAAAGATGTAACATCCTATGAGTGAGCAATATAATACCGATAAATTTTGAACATTTGTTTTTTTACTGTTACAGTAATAACATGTAGCCAAAAAAAAGTAATACCCTATGGGTGAGCAATATAATACCGATAAATTTGGAACAAGTTTTTTGAGGCTTATATAGCAACTATTAAACTGTATGGATGAGTCATTGAATCCATAAAAACATTCTGAACAAAAATAATTTGAAAGTGTAGTTAATGTACCTATACAGTCATAAAGGCTTTGCAGAAAGTGTAAAGTCAGATAGAAAATATGATTAGTAACATAGTAACATAATTATTAAGGTTGAAGGAAGACTTTAAGGCTACGTTCACAATTGCGTTGTGCGCCGCAGCGTCGGCGCCGCAGCGCACAACGCAAACAAAAACGCAGCAAAACGCATGCACAACGCTGCGTTTTGCGCCGCATGCGTCGTTTTTTTCATTGAATTTGGACGCAGCAAAAATGCAACTTGCTGCGTCCTCTGCGCCTGGACGCGGGCGCCGCAGCGACGCTTGCGGTGCAAAACGCAAGTGCGCCGCATGTCCATGCGCCCCCATGTTAAATATAGGGGCGCATGACGCATGCGGCGCCGCTGCAGCGCCCGACGCTGCGGCGCTGGCCGCAAATGTGAACGTAGCCTAAGTCCATCTAGTTCAACCCATAGCCTAACCTAACATGCCCTAACATGTTGATCCAGAGGAAGGCAAAAAAAACCATGTGGTAAATAGTAAGCTCCACATTGGGGAAAAAAATTTGTTCCCGACTCCACATACGGCAATCAGACTAGTTCCTTGGATCAATGCCCTATTAAGGAATCTAGTATATATACCCTGTTACATTATACTTTTCAAGAAAGGTATCCAGTCCCCTCTTAAATTTAAGTAATGAATCACTCATTACAACATCATACGGCAGAGAGTTCCATAGTCTCACTGCTCTTACAATAAAGAACCCACATCTGTTATTATGCTTAAACCTTCTTTCCTCCAGTCATAGAGGATGCCCCCTTGTCCCTGTCTCAGGTCTATGATTAAAAAGATCATCAGAAAGGTCTTTGTACTGTCCCCTCATATATTTATACATTAAAATAAGATCACCCCTTAGTCTTCGTTTTTCCAAATTAAATAGCCCCAAGTGTAATAACCTATCTTGGTATTGCAGACCCCCCAGTCCTCTAATAACCTTGGTCGCTCTTCTCTACACCCGCTCTAGTTCAGCTATGTCTTGACCCCGGAGACCAGAACTGTGCACAGTATTCTAAGTGTGGTCGAACTAGTGACTTGTATAGAGGTAAAATTATGTTCTCCTCATGTGCATCTATGCCTCTTTTAATGCATCCCATTATTTTATTTGCCTTTGTAGCAGCTGTCTGACACTGGCCACTGAATATGAGTTTGTCATCCACCCATACACCCAGGTCTTTTTCATTGACAGTTTTGCCCAGAGTTTTAGAATTAAGTATATAGTTATTCATCTTATTATTTCTACCCAAGTGTATGACCTTACATTTATCCCCATTAAAGCTCATTTGCCATTTATCAGCCCAAGCTTCTAGTTTACATAAATCATCCTGTAATATAAAATTGTCCTCCTCTGTATTGATTACCCTGCAGAGTTTAGTGTCATCTGCAAATATTGAAATTCTGCTCTGAATGCCCCCTAAAAGGTCATTAATAAATATGTTAAAAAGGAGAGGGCCCAATACTGACCCCTGTGGTACCCCACTGCTAACCGCGACCCAGTCCGAGTGTGCTCCATTAATAACCACCCTTTGTTTCCTATCCCTGAGCCAGCTCTTAACCCACTTACACATATTTTCCCCTATCCCCATTATTCTCATTTTATGTATCAACCTTTTGTGTGGCACCGTATCAAAAGCTTTTGAAAAGTCCATATATACTACGTCCACTGGGTTCCCTTGGTCCAGTCCGGAACTTACCTCTTTACAGAAGCTGATCAGATTAGTCTGACATGAACTGTCCCTAGTAAACCCTTTCTGATACTGGGTCATGATGTTATTCCTCTTCAGATATTCCAGTATAGCATCCCTTAGAATGCCCTCCAGGATTTTACCCACAGTAGAGGTTAAGCTTACTGGCCTATAATTATGGAGTTCATAGACCCTTGAAAGGCAACAACTGGTGGGCCTCATTAAAGCATTGAATATTAAAAACACTTTAAGTGCTGTTGTCATCTGGTGGACTGGAATAGTGTGGGCTAATCCAGGCTTTGTTCATTTTTATGAGAATGAGCCTGCCTCCACTCTCTGTTAACAGCCAAAAGTGACTGTCTGTTATTACC
Source organism: Ranitomeya variabilis (assembly GCF_051348905.1). Lineage (NCBI taxonomy): Eukaryota > Metazoa > Chordata > Amphibia > Anura > Dendrobatidae > Ranitomeya > Ranitomeya variabilis. Next base: position 114,346,366 of record NC_135239.1, on the reverse strand, counting down.
ACCCGGCGGCACTAAAAACCTGCTCAGATAAGACACTAGTGGCAGGGCAGCACAACACCTCCAAGGCATAGAGGGACGGCTCCTGCCAGGTTTCCAGCTTTGAAGCTCAATAGTTGAAACTCCCAGCGGAATTAGGGAGTACGCTGGTTTGGATGGCCAGGTATTTTTTCTTATTATTGTTTTATTTTCAATGGGACAGAAAGGTTTTTTTTTACTTTTCCATTTTTTTTTTTTTTTTCATATTTTAAAAATCCTTTTCTCACTTTACACTGTATTTAATCGTCCCCTTAGGCAAATTGAAGCTGTTATCTTCTGATTGCTTGTGCTATATATAGCAGTACATCAGCACTGCAATGTATAGCATAAATCATAATCTCTTAAGAACTTTGGCAAAGGGCAGTCATTCCCGGGAGGATCATAATGACAGGCACGGAAGTCTTCAACAGAACCCCAGCTGTCATGATATCATATTAGTGCCCCATGAATATGTCATGGGCATTCTGATGGGAGGGTGGAATAATGAGCAACCCTGGAGGTGCGTGTTACATACCTCTGTCAAAGATTGACAGTGGGATTTAACAGGTTAACAGCCACGGGCATAGCACTGTTCCCCCCGCGGCTGTAAAAGGCTCATGATGGCTGATTAACCCTAGAACGCATACCTGGGGCCTCGGAGGCCTGCCAGGTTACTTGTTTTCTATTTTCTGTAAAAGTACTTTAGTTAGAATTTTGAAAATCTAGGTAATCCTCAGGTATATAGTTGTTAGTAATTTCCAGTTATTCATATATTTTTATGTTACAGACATTTCGGTATAACAACCTTTTTTTGGGACTACCCCATATACACGCACCTGGGGCCTTTTAGGCCTATACTAGGTTTACATGTGATACACAGTCTTTTTGTCTGTATTGTTGCTGGGGAAGAACTTTTATGACTCTGCTATTGCTGGGAAGAGTGTGGATTCTGCATGACAACATAAAAATAAGAAAAATAAGAAAAATAAGAAAAAAAAAAAGAATAAAAATATTACAATGGATAATTACTTTACCAATTTTGAAATGGCCAACTTTTTGCTTCAAAAGCAACTTACACTTGATGGTACTATGAGGCCAAACCGCCGCGAAATTCCTCCAATCATGAAGCACAATGCACAGCGAACAATCTACGAGAGTGTATTCGGTTTCTGCAATCAAGCAACAATGGTGTCTTATAAAGCCAAGAAAGAAAAATCCGTGATATTACTGAGTACAATGCATCATGATGGAAGTATTGACACCAATGACAGGAAAAAAAACCCTGAAATCATACTGCATTATAATAAGACAAAAGGAGGTGTCGACAAGATGGACGAAATGATTGGAGAGTATTCGTGCAAAAGGCAGACTAAACGTTGGCCTGTTGCCCTTTTTTCCAATATCCTTGATGTGTCAGCCCTCAATAGCTACATTGTTTATTGTCAAACTAATCCAGAATTCCATGCCAACAGGAAAGACAAGAGACGTCTATTTTTGACAGAACTTTGTTATGAACTTTTGATGCCTACTATTAGGGTTGAGCGACTTTCATTTTTTTAAGATCGAGTCGGGTTTTGCGAAACCCGACTTTGTCCAGAGTCGAGTCGAGTGCAGTCGGCCGATTATCGCTAAAAGTCGGGGATCGACCGAAACACGAAACCCAATGCAAGTCAATGGGGAAGCATAGTCGACAGTGAGTGGAGGCCAGGAAAACACCTACAGTGCCCATTTTAATGCCAAAAACATCCATTCTTGTTTCTGAAGCTTGTCAATCTTAATTAACTTTATAATAATAGTTGGGCATTGGAAATTGGGGGTCATTTGGCAAAAGTTGTGGGGGGTAGGGTTGGTTCAAGGTTTTAGTGGGCCCAGGAAATGTGGACTACATCACGGCGGTGGAGCAGTGAGAGGTAAGTATGTCAAGTTTGCAAATGCGGTGATCCTAAGCAAGCAGGGGGGGGCCACTCGTTGGCATTGGCACAGGGCCCCTCAAAGTACAGCGGTGTGTTTGCACGGCGGGGGCGCCTCCCACCAGCAGCGACACTTTTGCGTACTCTGAGGGGCCCTGTGCCAGTGACGTCGCCAATGAGTATGCCCCCCCACCTGATGAAGGAACCTGCACTTTCATCTGCACCTTCCTCTTTGTCCCTGTGTAAGGTGGTATAACATGCGGGAAGGGGAACCTTACTTTCAGCAGGGTCAGATTCTGGCTGTGTAGAGTGCAAGGGGAATGTAGTGGTCTAGGTCAATGTTCATGACTAAGGATGCTATGTCCCCAGAAATGCGTAGATAGTGTTTTTAATTATATTGTGCTGTTGTTTTATCCTCTATTTTTTTATATGAAGTGAATAAAGTACCAAGACTTTGCTTTTTCACCACCTCGTTGAGCTGGATTTTTTTCTATTTCCTAGGTCAATGTACCAGCAGACTCATCTAGCAGTGGCTGGCTGGGCAATGGGCAGGATGAGGAGGAAACACAGATATAGGGCCAAAGAATAAAGTAGGCTAAATGCAGTTCAAAATTGGTAACAGGACTAAACAGGCGGCATTGCTTTGTTCAGTGGAGTAGCAAACCCAGGAGCAGCAGACACTGTTTTAAGGGCCCAACCACACTAGTAGGCCAAATGCAGTTTAATATCTGCTACTATAGGCCAAAAGCCTAAAGACTGAAGCTCAGCTTTATACAGTGGAGGACAACACCATGGAGCGGGAGACACCGTTAGTAGGCCCTAACCACCAATTTTTTGTTAAAAAAGCACTTAATGAAAGCCAGAAGGTTGAAGCTCAGACAAGGCAACTTGGAGGAGAACACCAAGGAGGAGGAGAACACTCAGGAGGAGGACAACACCAGGGACCAATTTTTTTTAAAAAAGCACTTAATGAGAGCCAGAAGGTTAAAGCTCAGATTTATTCAGTTGAGGAGAACACCAGGGAGCGGCAAACAGAGGTATTAGGCCCCAAACACCAATTTTTTTTAAAAAAACACTTAATGAGAGCCAGAAGGTTGAAGCTCAGCTTTATACAGTTGAGGACAAACACCAGGGAGCGGCAGACACCATTAGTAGGCCGCAACCAAAGTTGAAGGCCAAATGCTGTTTAATATCTGATACTATAGGCCGAAAGCCAGAAGGTTGAAGCTCAGCTTTATACAGTTGAGGACAAACACCAGGGAGCGGCAGACACCGTTAGTAGGCCGCAACCAAAGTTGAAGGCCAAATGCTGTTTAATATCTGATACTATAGGCCAAAAGCCAGAAGGTTGAAGCTCAGCTTTATACAGTTGAGGACAAACACCAGGGAGCGGCAGACACCGTTAGTAGGCCGCAACCAAAGTTGAAGGCCAAATGCTGTTTAATATCTGATACTATAGGCCGAAAGCCAGAAGGTTGAAGCTCAGCTTTATACAGTTGAGGACAAACAAAAGGGAGTGGCAAACAGAGGTATTAGGCCCCAAACACCAATTTAAAAAAAAAAATAAAAATGAGAGCCAGAAGGTTGAAGCTCAGATTTATTCAGTTGAGGAGAACACCAGTGAGCGGCAAACAGAGGTATTAGGCCCCAAACACCAATTTTAAAAAAAAAAACACTTAATGAGAGCCAGAAGGTTGAAGCTCAGCTTTATACAGTTGAGGACAAACACCAGGGAGCGGCAGACACCATTAGTAGGCCGCAACCAAAGTTGAAGGCCAAATGCTGTTTAATATCTGATACTATAGGCCGAAAGCCAGAAGGTTGAAGCTCAGCTTTATACAGTTGAGGACAAACACCAGGGAGCGGCAGACACCGTTAGTGGGCCGCAACCAAAGTTGAAGGCCAAATGCTGTTTAATATCTGATACTATAGGCCAAAAGCCAGAAGGTTGAAGCTCAGCTTTATACAGTTGAGGACAAACACCAGGGAGCGGCAGACACCGTTAGTAGGCCGCAACCAAAGTTGAAGGCCAAATGCTGTTTAATATCTGATACTATAGGCCGAAAGCCAGAAGGTTGAAGCTCAGCTTTATACAGTTGAGGACAAACACCAGGGAGCAGCAGACACCGTTAGTAGGCCGCAACCAAAGTTGAAGGCCAAATGCTGTTTAATATCTGATACTATAGGCCAAAAGCCAGAAGGTTGAAGCTCAGCTTTATACAGTTGAGGACAAACACCAGGGAGCGGCAGACACCGTTAGTAGGCCGCAACCAAAGTTGAAGGCCAAATGCTGTTTAATATCTGATACTATAGGCCGAAAGCCAGAAGGTTGAAGCTCAGCTTTATACAGTTGAGGACAAACAAAAGGGAGTGGCAAACAGAGGTATTAGGCCCCAAACACCAATTTAAAAAAAAAAAAAAAAAAAAAAAATGAGAGCCAGAAGGTTGAAGCTCAGATTTATTCAGTTGAGGAGAACACCAGTGAGCGGCAAACAGAGGTATTAGGCCCCAAACACCAATTTTTTTAAAACAAACACTTAATGAGAGCCAGAAGGTTGAAGCTCAGCTTTATACAGTTGAGGACAAACACCAGGGAGCGGCAGACACCGTTAGTAGGCCCTAACCACCAATTTTTTAAAAAACAGCACTTAATGAGAGCCAGAAGGTTGAAGCTCAGCTTTATACAGTTGAGGACAAACACCAGGGAGCGGCAGACACCGTTAGTAGGCCACAACCAAAGTTGAAGGCCAAATGCTGTTTAATATCTGATACTATAGGCTGAAAGCCAGAAGGTTGAAGCTCAGCTTTATACAGTTGAGGACAAACAACAGGGAGCGGCAAACAGGTATTAGGCCCCAAACACCAATTTAAAAAAAAAAAAAAAATGAGAGCCAGAAGGTTGAAGCTCAGATTTATTCAGTTGAGGAGAACACCAGTGAGCGGCAAACAGAGGTATTAGGCCCCAAACACCAATTTTTTTAAAAAAAAAAAGCACTTAAGGAGAGCCAGAAGGTTGAAGCTCAGATTTAGACAGTGGAGGACAATTTGAATTAGGGACTGCAGACAGACTTAGTAGGCTGTCCCCTGTGGACCATGCATTCACCACATTAACCCATTGCGCCGTAATGGACACGTAACCTTCCGTGGCCATGCCTACAGGTCCATGCGTCTGTTGTCAGGTGCACCTTTGTACTCACAGATTGCCAGAGTGCATGGACAATGCGGTCTTTTACATGCTGGTGGAGGGTTGGGATGGCTTTTTTCGCAAAAGAAGTGTCGACTGGTTAGCTTGTAGCGTGGTACAGCGTAGTCCATCATGGCTTTATTAATATTAACTAAAATATATAAATAGGCTCTATGAACTTTTAAATAGGTTCCAGGGGTACACGGGCAGCATTGGTGTGGTCAGCGGAGGAGGATTGCAAGGAGGGCCCGCAGACAGGCTAATGAAGGCCTAAAATAACAAAAAATAGGCTCAAGGCAGTTTTAAATCGGTTACATGGATACACAGGCAGCATTGTGGTCAGTGGAGGAGTATTGCAAGGAGGGACCGCAGACAGGCTAACGAAGGCCTAAAATAACAAAAAATAGGCTCAAGGCAGTTTTAAATCGGTTACATGGATACACAGGCAGCATTGTGGTCAGTGGAGGAGTATTGCAAGGAGGGACCGCAGACAGGCTAATGAAGGCCCGCAGACAGGCTAATGAAGGCCTAAAATAACAAAAAATAGGCTCAAGGCAGTTTTAAATCGGTTACATGGATACACAGGCAGCATTGTGGTCAGTGGAGGAGTATTGCAAGGAGGGACCACAGACAGGCTAATGAAGGCCCGCAGACAGGCTAACGAAGGCCTAAAATAACAAAAAATAGGCTCAAGGCAGTTTTAAATCGGTTACATGGATACACAGGCAGCATTGTGGTCAGTGGAGGAGTATTGCAAGGAGGGACCGCAGACAGGCTAACGAAGGCCTAAAATAACAAAAAATAGGCTCAAGGCAGTTTTAAATCGGTTACATGGATACACAGGCAGCATTGTGGTCAGTGGAGGAGTATTGCAAGGAGGGACCGCAGACAGGCTAACGAAGGCCTAAAATAACAAAAAATAGGCTCAAGGCAGTTTTAAATCGGTTACATGGATACACAGGCAGCATTGTGGTCAGTGGAGGAGTATTGCAAGGAGGGACCACAGACAGGCTAATGAAGGCCCGCAGACAGGCTAATGAAGGCCTAAAATAACAAAAAATAGGCTCAAGGCAGTTTTAAATCGGTTACATGGATACACAGGCAGCATTGTGGTCAGTGGAGGAGTATTGTAAGGAGGGACCGCAGACAGGCTAATGAAGGCCTAAAATAACAAAAAATAGGCTCAAGGCAGTTTTAAATCGGTTACATGGATACACAGGCAGCATTGTGGTCAGTGGAGGAGTATTGCAAGGAGGGACTGCAGACAGGCTAATGAAGGCCCGCAGACAGGCTAATGAAGGCCTAAAATAAAAAAAAATAGGCTCAAGGCAGTTTTAAATCGGTTACATGGATACACAGGCAGCATTGTGGTCAGTGGAGGAGTATTACAAGGAGGGACCGCAGACAGGCTAACGAAGGCCTAAAATAACAAAAAATAGGCTCAAGGCAGTTTTAAATCGGTTACATGGATACACAGGCAGCATTGTGGTCAGCGGAGGAGGATTGCAAGGAGTGTCTGACACAGCTAGTACTCACAAAAAATAAATAGATATTAATGTCTCGCAAAACAACAACAAAAAAAGTGTGGCATACTTAGGTACAGGGGTGGGCTCATCTGCTGAGTTTCTGACAAAGTAATTTGGCAGTAAGTATTTACTGGTGTCAATATAGGACACTGACCCAGACTACTTTAACTAGCATCATAGATGTCAACAAATTGGTATCGTCAGTGCCAGGCATTGAATGATGTCAGCGCATAGACTAAACATTGGTGGAGCTGTGCGAGATAATTTTGCACGTGGTAGAGCACAGTTTGAGCTGGGGGGGGGGGAACTCTCTTGTGGCCGGCAGTACCGTCCCAGGGCCCCTCATGTTACAACGGTGTGTCTGACGTTGGGTGCGCACCACCACCGCCAGAGACACTTCATTGTACTATGAGGGACCCAGTGGCAGTGCCGTCGACCAAAAGCGGGCACACCCACCTCTTCAGACAAACAGCACTGTAACGGGTGCTTGCGCCAAGTGGAGAGACCTCGGCCCCGTGGGGGGAATTTTCCCATTGAGGGAGGTGTAAACATGTCGTATGCTGGACAAACAGCTGCTGCAAATTAAGAGATTGGAACACTCAGTAAGACCAGTCCACAAGCAAGACCTTTTTATAGGAAAGCTAGGTGTCAGCCGGGAAAGGTGGGGCAAAATAATTTGAAATCCAGGAGTGGTTCATTTTAATGAAGGTGAGATCATCCACATTTTGGGTAGCCAGACGAGTCCTTTTTTCGGTTAATATTGAACCAGCAGCACTGAATACTCTTTCTGATAGCACACTAGCTGCTGGGCAAGCAAGCTCCTGCAATGCATATTCTGCCAATTCAGGCCAGGTGTCTAATTTGGATGCCCAGTAATCAAATGGGAATGACGGTTGAGGGAGAACATCGATAAGGGATGAAAAATAGTTAGTAACCATACTGGACAAATGTTGTCTCCTGTCACTTTGAATAGATGCTGCAGTACCTGTCCTGTCTGCGGTCATTGCGAAATCACTCCACAACCTGGTCAGAAAACCCCTCTGTCCAACGCCACTTCTGATCTGTGCACCTCTAACACCTCTGCCCTGTAGCCCCCTGCAGCTTGTGTGAGAACCATCACCGGCGCTGTGTGCTGGGAATGCCTGAATCAAACGGTCTACAAGAGTAGCTTGTTTGGTTGCTAATATTTGTTCGAGGTTCTCATGTGGCATAATATTTTGCAATTTGCCTTTATAGCGAGGGTCAAGGATGCAGGCCAACCAGTAATCGTCATCGCTCATCATTTTAATAATGCGTGGGTCCCTTTTGAGGATAAGTAAGGCATAATCCGCCATGTGGGCCAAAGTTCCAGTTGTCAAATCTGCGGTTGTGCTGGTTTGAGGGGCAGTTACAGGCAAATCTACGTCACTTGTCTCCCTTAAAAAAACAGAACCCGGCCTTGCAACGCCACTAATTTCTGTTGGCCCAGGAGAAGCTTCCTCATTAAAAAAGTACTCATCCCCATCATCCTCCTCGTCCTCCTCCTCCTCTTCGCCCGCTACCGCGTCCTCTACACGGCCCTGACCAGACAATGGCTGACTGTCATCAAGGCTTTCCTCTTCCTCGGCTGCAGATGCCTGCTCCTTTATGTGCGTCTAACTTTGCATCAGCAGACGCATTAGGGGGATGCTCATGCTTATTATGGCGTTGTCTGCACTAACCAGCCGTGTGCATTCCTCAAAACACTGAAGGACTTGACACAGGTCTTGTAGCTTCGACCACTGCACACCTGACAACTCCATGTCTGCCATCCAACTGCCTGCCCGTGTATCCTCCCACAAATACATAACAGCATGCCTCTGTTCGCACACTCTCTGAAGCATGTGCAGTGTGGAGTTCCACCTTGTTGCAACGTCGATGATTAGGTGATGCTGAGGAAGGTTCAAAGAACGCTGATAGTTCTGCATACGGCTGGAGTGTACGGGCGAACGGCAGATATGCGAGCAAAGTCTGCGCACTTTGAGGAGCAGGTCGGGTAACCCCGGATAACTTTTCAGGAAGCACTGCACCACCAGGTTTAAGGTGTGAGCCAGGCAAGGAATGTGTTTCAGTTGGGAAAGGGCTATGGCAGCCATGAAATTCCTTCCGTTATCACTCACTACCTTGCCTGCCTCAAGATGTACAGTGCCCAGCCATGACTGAGTTTCTTTCTGCAAGAACTCGGACAGAACTTCCGCGGTGTGTCTGTTGTCGCCCAAACACTTCATTGCCAATACAGCCTGCTGACGCTTGTCACTAGCTGTCCCATAATGGCACACCTGGTGTGCAACAGTGGCAGCTGCGGATGGAGTGGATGTGCGACTGCGGTCTGTGGACGAGCTCTCGCTTCTGCAGGAGGAGGAGGAAGAGGAGGAGGGGGGCGAACGCCTACAGCCAACTCTTTCCTTGACCGTGGGCTAGGCAGAACTGTCCCAATATTGCTGTCCCCTGTGGACCCTGCATCCACCACATTCACCCAGTGTGCCGTGATGGACACGTAACGTCCCTGGCCATGCCTACTGGTCCATGCATCTGTTGTCAGGTGCACCTTTGTAGTCACAGACTGCCTGAGTGCATGGACGATGCGGTCTTTAACATGCTGTTGGAGGGCTGGGATGGCTTTTCTAGAAAAGAAGTGCCGACTGGGTAGCTCGTAGCGTGGTACAGCGTAGTCCATCAGCGCTTTGAAAGCTTCGCTTTCAACTAACCGGTAGGGCATCATCTCTAATGAGATTAGTCTAGCAATGTGGGCGTTCAAACCCTGTGTACGCGGATGCGAGGATGAGTACTTCCTTTTCCTAACAAGAGTCTCATGTAGGGTGAGCTGGACTGGAGAGCTGGAGATCGTGGAACTAGCGGTGGTGCCGGTGGACATGGCAGACTGAGAGAGGGTTGGAGATGGTATTCTTGCCGGTGCCCTACATGCAGTGTTTCCTACTACGAACCTGGTGATTCCCTGACTGCTTTGGCCTGGCGACGAAAGCTGCACAGATACTGCAGGTGGCGCGGGAAATGGTGGGCTTACAGTGAGGGAAGGGATGTAGCGTTGCTGACTAGCTTCATTTGCCGAGGGTGCTGCAACCTTTAGGCACGTTTGGTAGTTAGTCCAGGCTTGCAAATGCATGGTGGATAAATGTCTATGCATGCAACTTGTATTTAGACTTTTAAGATTCTGACCTCTGCTTAAGGTAGTTGAACATTTTTGACAGATGACTTTGCGCTGATCATTTGCATGTTGTTTAAAAAAATGCCAGACTGCACTCTTTCTACTATCGGATACCTTTTCAGGCATTGCAGACTGAGCTTCTTTAACCGGATGGCCACGCTGTCCTCCAACTGGTTTTGGTTTTGCCACGTGTTTTTGGCCAGATATGGGCCCGGCAGATGGAACCTGTTGTGATGTTGATGCCTGCTGCGGCTCCTCCTCCTCCACTTCAGAACTACTGCCGCCTGCACCCTGTTCCCCCAATGGCTGCCAATCGGGGTCAACAACTGGGTCATCTATGACCTCCTCTTCTATGTCGTGTGCAACTTCGTCTGTGTCACCGTGTAAGCCGGTGGTATTGCGTTCGTGACGGGGCACCATAGTCTCCGCTGGGTTTGATTCTGCCTCAGTACACTGCGAGGGCAATGTTCTGGTCTGAGTCAAAGGAACAGCATAGTAATCTGGCTGTGGCTGTGCATCTGTGCACTCCATGTCCGATTCAACTTCGAATGGGCATGGCCTGTTAACTATTTCACTGTCTAACCCAGGAACGGTATGTGTAAAGAGCTCCATGGAGTAACCTGTTCTGTCGACTGACGCATCCTTCACTGTTGTTCTGGGTGAAGGACACAAGGAAGCGACTTGTTCCTGACCGGGAGCATCCACTGACGATGCACTGCTCTGACATATGGCACTTTCCGAGGAGGAGGCAAAAGGGCTAGAGGCAGAGTCAGCAATGAAAGCCAATACTTGTTCCTCCTGCTCCGGCTTCAAAAGTGGTTTTCCTACTCCCAGAAAAGAGAGCGTTCGAGGCCTTGTGTAGCCAGACAACGAACCTGGCTTAACAACTCGAGACTTAGGTGCTGTACTGCTTTTACCACGACCACCTGATGCTCCACCACCACTACCATCATTACCAGCTGACAATGACCGCCCACGGCCACGACCTCTTCCACTAGACTTCCTCATTGTTTGCAAAACGTAACCAAAGTAAGGTATTTGTTACTGTAAAACAACTTATAAGGTGAACTCAAACTTCTGTAGGATTTATATATACCTTTATAGGTGCCTGACACTGAAAGGAAAATCAGGCCCAATGTTACACACTAGGTTTTCTGTGCCCCAATAATTTGAGACAGATGGCACACACAGGACCAGCACTCAAGCAGAAATGCCAATCTTAATCTCCCACTATTTTATTTTTTTTTTCTGGGAGAATTTAAAAAAACAAAAAACAAAACAAAACAATATTACACACTAGGTTTTCTGTGGCACACAATGAGAGACAGATGCCACACACAGGACTGGCACAGAGGCAGACTTGCCAACCTTCATCTCCCACTAATTTTTTTTATTTTTACAAGGAGAATTTACCCCCAAAAAATAAATGGCCAAGTATTACACAGTGGTTTTCGGTGGCACACAATGAGAGACAGATGCCACACACAGGACTGGCACAGAGGCAGACTTGCCAATCTTTATCTCCCACTAATTATTTTTTTTTTTACAGGGAGAATTTACCCCCCCAAAAAAATGGCCAAGTATTACACAGTGGTTTTCGGTGGCACACAATGAGAGACAGATGCCACACACAGGACTGGCACAGAGGCAGACTTGCCAATCTTTATCTCCCACTAATTATTTTTTTTTTAAAAGGGGAGAATTTAGAAAAAAAAAAAAAGGCCCAGTATTACACAGTGGTTTTCGGTGGCACACAATGAGAGACAGATGCCACACACAGCAATGGCACAGAGGCAGACTTGCCAACCTTTATCTCCCACTAATTTTTTTTTTTTTTTACAAGGAGAATTTACCCCCAAAAAAAGAAATGGCCAAGTATTACACAGTGGTTTTCGGTGGCACACAATGAGAGACAGATGCCACACACAGGACTGGCACAGAGGCAGACTTGCCAATTTTTATCTCCCACTAATTATTTTTTTTTTTACAGGGAGAATTTACCCCCCCCCAAAAAATGGCCAAGTATTACACAGTGGTTTTCGGTGGCATACAATGAGAGACAGATGCCACACACAGGACTGGCACAGAGGCAGACTTGCCAATCTTTATCTCCCACTAATTATTTTTTTTTTACAGGGAGAATTTACCCCCCAAAAAAAACTGGCCAAGTATTACACAGTGGTTTTCGGTGGCACACAATGAGAGACAGATGCCACACACAGGACTGGCACAGAGGCAGACTTGCCAATCTTTATCTCCCACTATTTTTTTTTTTTTTTACAGGAAGAATTTACCCCCCAAAAAAATGGCCAAGTATTACACAGTGGTTTTCGGTGGCACACAATGAGAGACAGATGCCACACACAGCAATGGCACAGAGGCAGACTTGCCAACCTTTATCTCCCACTAATTTTTTTTTTTTTTACAAGGAGAATTTACCCAAAAAAAATAAATGGCCAAGTATTACACAGTGGTTTTCGGTGGCATGCAATGAGAGACAGATGCCACACACAGGACTGGCACAGAGTCAGACTTGCCAATCTTTATCTCCCACTAATTATTATTTTTTTTACAGGGAGAATTTACCCCCCCCCAAAAAAAAATGGCCAAGTATTACACAGTGGTTTTCGGTGGCACACAATGAGAGACAGATGCCACACACAGGACTGGCAGAGAGGCAGACTTGCCAATCTTTATCTCCCACTAATTATTTTTTTTTTTACAGGGAGAATTTACCCCCCCCAAAAAAATGGCCAAGTATTACACAGTGGTTTTCGGTGGCACACAATGAGAGACAGATGCCACACACAGGACTGGCACAGAGGCAGACTTGCCAATCTTTATCTCCCACTAATTATTATTTTTTTTACAGGGAGAATTTACCCCAAAAAAATAAATGGCCAAGTATTACACAGTGGTTTTCGGTGGCACACAATGAGAGACAGATGCCACACACAGGACTGGCACAGAGGCAGACTTGCCAATCTTTATCTCCCACTAATTATTTTTTTTTTACAGGGAGAATTTACCCCCCCAAAAAAATGGCCAAGTATTACACAGTGGTTTTCGGTGGCACACAATGAGAGACAGATGCCACACACAGGACTGGCACAGAGGCAGACTTGCCAATCTTTATCTCCCACTAATTATTATTTTTTTTACAGGGAGAATTTACCCCAAAAAAATAAATGGCCAAGTATTACACAGTGGTTTTCGGTGGCACACAATGAGAGACAGATGCCACACACAGGACTGGCACAGAGGCAGACTTGCCAATCTTTATCTCCCACTAATTATTTTTTTTTTACAGGGAGAATTTACCCCCCCCAAAAAATGGCCAAGTATTACACAGTGGTTTTCGGTGGCACACAATGAGATACAGATGCCACACACAGGACTGGCACAGAGGCAGACTTGCCAATCTTTATCTCCCACTAATTATTATTTTTTTTACAGGGAGAATTTACCCCAAAAAAATAAATGGCCAAGTATTACACAGTGGTTTTCGGTGGCACACAATGAGAGACAGATGCCACACACAGGACTGGCACAGAGGCAGACTTGCCAATCTTTATCTCCCACTAATTATTTTTTTTTTTACAGGGAGAATTTACCCCCCCAAAAAAAATGGCCAAGTATTACACAGTGGTTTTCGGTGGCACACAATGAGAGACAGATGCCACACACAGGACTGGCACAGAGGCAGACTTGCCAATTTTTATCTCCCACTAATTATTTTTTTTTTAAAAGGGAGAATTTAGAAAAAAAAAAAAAAAGGCCCAGTATTACACAGTGGTTTTCGGTGGCACACAATGAGAGACAGATGCCACACACAGGACTGGCACAGAGGCAGACTTGCCAATCTTTATCTCCCACTAATTTTTTTTTTTTTTACAGGGAGAATTTACCCCCTCCAAAAAAATGGCCAAGTATTACACAGTGGTTTTCGGTGGCACACAATGAGAGACAGATGCCACACACAGGACTGGCACAGAGGCAGACTTGCCAATCTTTATCTCCCACTAATTTTTTTTTTTTTAAAAGGGAGAAATTAGAAAAAAAAAAAAGGCCCAGTATTACACAGTGGTTTTTGGTGGCACACAATGGGAGACAGATGCCACACACAGGACTGGCACAGAGGCAGACTTGCCAATCTTTATCTCCCTGCAGTAATCTCAGGAAAGTATGGCAGGCAGCTATAAAAAGGACTGCTGCACACAAAAGTGGGGACAAACACACAAGATAGCTGTGCAGAAAGGAAGGAACAACAGGATTTGTGCTTTGAAAAAAGCAGTTGGTTTGCACAGCGGCCTACACACACAGCAACGCAGCTATCAGGGAGCCTTCTAGGGCAGCCCAATGAGCTACAGTGCTGAGGAAAAAAAAATGTAGCTTCCACTGTCCCTGCAAACAAAAGGTGGTGTTGGACAGTGGAAATCGCTACAGCACAAGTGGTTTGTGGCTTTATGTACCCTGCCTATCACTATCCCTGCTTCTGAAGAAGCGGCAGCAACCTCTCCCTACGCCCAGATCAGCAGCAGTAAGATGGCGGTCGGCGGGAACGCCCCTTTATAGCCCCTGTGACGCGGCAGAAAGCAAGCCAATCACTGCAATGCCATTCTCTAAGATGGTGGGGACTGAGATCTATGTCATCACGCTGCCCACACTCTGCGTCCACCTTCATTGGCTGAGAAATGGTGCTTTTAGCGTCATTGAAACGCGACTTTGGCGCGAAAGTCGCGTACCGCATGGCTGACCCCACACAGGGATCGGGTCGGTTTTATGAGATGCCGACTTTGCCAAAAGTCGGCGACTTATGAAAATGAACGATCCGTTTCGCTCAACCCTACCTATGATGGAGAGAAGCAGCATGATATGCTTATCAAGGCAAATTACGGAGGCAATGATCCGATGTGGAATACGCTTTCTGGAACATCCAGAGCAAAGAGGAAAAAAAAGAAAGCGCTGCTATATTTGTCCAGCAAAGAAGGAAAGAAAATCGGAGCGTTTCTGTTCTACCTGCGGACAAAATGTATGCAAGGAACATTCAGCCGAAAAAATAATATGTGAGAATTGTCGGGGGAATATGTAAAGTTACAAATAAATATTCCTGCACCAAGTTTGCTACAACCAAAAAATGTTTTCATAAAAAAATTGCATATAGAATGCCTATATTTGGCGTGTCCGTTTACTTACGTTTTTGTTGTTTTATGCACATAATTATGTTTTGAAATATACACATCTTAGGCTGTGTTCCGAGTAACGCTGGGGTTCGCCAGAAGGGGATCCATAATGGATCTGACCTCCTGGTAACTCCAGCTAAGGCTGCCGGAATGGCGGGATTCTGCCAGCCTTAGCTGGGGTCACCAGGAGGTCAGATCCATTATGGATCCCCTCCTGGCAGACCCCAGCGCTAGTTGGAATGCATCCTTACCTTGCAATTGTAAAATAAATTTTGAAAAGTATTTTTATTTGAGTTAATCTGTGTTATTTGCACACAGGCCTAAAAGGCCCCACGTGCGTGAATATGGGGTAGTCCCAAAAAAAGGTTGTTATACCGAAATGCCTATAACATAAAAATATATGAACAACTGGAAATTACTAACAACTATATACCTGAGGAATGAAAATACACCTACAGAAAGCGCCGATCTGTGGGCAATTATTCCATTCCCTCTTCGATAAAGCTACGCGAAACGCGCGTCAGGGGGTCTCCAAGGTCTCAGGCACTGGTCACTTTATCTCACCATGGGTAAGAAACCGTTTATTTAATGTGCATTACAATTGGTGATTTTTTTGCGCAGTTTATATGGAGGACACTGGTCTATATGACAACTAGGACTGCGCTCCACCTTTGTGTGCCAATACGTATGTTTCTCTAGAGACTTACCATGGGGGTACATACATTTATGTGTCTGTGACGTGGATGTTCTTGTACTAGGGTCTCCCCCTTTTTCTATACCTTTTGTAATATTGGTTTTTATCATGTTGTTGTAATAAAATATTGATTTTATATCTGATACTTTGTATAGAACTCTATTTTTTCGTATGATTAATAGTAATTCGGAGTATACAGTACTGTCCTTATATATACATGGGTAGAGTTAGACAACTTTCTACAACTACACACGGTGTGTGTGGGATCCATGTGATTTCTGTAGGTGTATTTTCACTACTAATTTATTCTGTGTTGTTCACAGCAGCTGACTCCAGGCAGATGGACTTTAGAGCCAGGGATTCGACATGGCTCAGTCAAATTAATGATGTATTTAAGGATGACCCTAGTTTGATTTTAAATTGTAACTACAGAGAAAATCAAGAACTAATTCAAAAATTAAAGTTACTTTTGCACAGACGAATGAGGACTTGGTGGAACAAGGGGTTTCTGGAAAAGTATGTCTCTAAAGGGTTAATACCCAGAGGCCTGCGGGTGCAGGTATTTCCCTCTTTTGAAACTGATCTGCCTTGGTTTAAAGATGGATGGGAGGAACTGGCTGGCAATTGCTCCAGAGGCTTCATGGAGTTACTTATCAAATTCAATGAGCTTACACTCTGTGAACTCGAGAGGGAAATTGACAGCATTCAAACAACCCTGAAAAAAGATTTAACAACTGAAGCCATTAAAAAGGTAAATGAGGATCTAGAAAAAGACTTCCTCAAATGGGAGGAAGATATTAAGACCACCAAGTCAAAAAGTTTCAAAGAGATGTGCTGGACTTTAAGAACAATCAGGTTTATAGGTGGAGACATAATAACAGGAGAAGGGGTCGCTCTATATCCAGAGTTCGCAATGAATCTCTCTCTTCAGTTACATCAGGGGAGGAACTTGATAGTGATGCCCCACAGGCGGCCAGTTTGAGTCATGTAAGACAAACAAGGTCAAACCACAAACAATTGGAATATGGGAAGGGCAAATCCTCTACCAAACGGAGAATATCTCCATTACATCAGTCTGATGACAAAAAAAAGAAATCCGGAACATTGGAGGTAATCAATTTATCCCACCATAGATTATCTGATGCACAGCAGGAAGTGTTATCTCTTGGTCTCACATTTGTGCCTAATAATCCATTTAATTATTTTTCAGCCATGAAAGATGTACATCTCTTTTCCCGCAAGTTAATTTTAAAAAAACTACATAACAAAAGGGATAACGAGGAGCATGGACTAACATCTAAAACCGATAGAGAGACTTTGGCCGTCCTGGAGGATTTGTTAAAAGAACAGGAACCTGAACCCAAAGGTATGTTCCCTAAATCTATCCTACCCAAATCGACCACGTTCCCTCCTTTGTCCTTATGCCCTCAGGTTGAGATTTTCACCAGGCTTGTACTAGAGGATTTTAAAAAAATCCCTGAGTTTGTCACAAATGACAATGTGACTAAATCTCAACGACAAGCATTGCAAGAACTTAGCAATTTTGATGACATTGTCATCAAGGCAGCGGACAAAGGAGGGAATGTTGTCATTTGGCCTACAATTAAATATGAAAAAGAGGCACTGAGACAGCTGAATTGTAGGGACACCTACATTCGACTGTCTCACAGCCCTATGGAAACATACAAATTGGAATTGGATGGGATTTTACGGAACGCCTTAGATCAGGGAACCATC
Organism: Ranitomeya variabilis; assembly: GCF_051348905.1. Lineage (NCBI taxonomy): Eukaryota > Metazoa > Chordata > Amphibia > Anura > Dendrobatidae > Ranitomeya > Ranitomeya variabilis. The sequence continues at coordinate 114,328,933 of NC_135239.1, read as the reverse complement.
AATAAAAAAGTATTCGATGGTTTGGTGGTGGAATTTCCTAAGATCCCCACACTGTATCTATTACCTAAGATACACAAAGACATGACAAATCATCCCGGGAGACCAATTGTCTCTGGGATTGGTGGCCTATGTGACCCAATTTGCAAATATATTGATTTTTTTCTAAAATCTATGGTGGAGACATTACCTTCATACGTTCGGGATACAACAGACATGCTAACTAAAATTATGGGGATGGTTTTGGAACGGGACATGTGGCTGGTAACAGCTGATGTCGAGTCATTATATACTTGTATCGCGCACGACGACGGAATTGAGGCGGTCCGCTTTTTCCTGGAGAACGGCAACTGGGATGGCTTGGTTTGTGACCTTGTTGTGACTTTGTTGCAGTTTGTTTTGACCCACAATGTATTCCTTTTTAAAGATAGATACTATCTTCAAAAGCGTGGTACCGCCATGGGGGCAGCTTGTGCCCCAGCCTATGCCAACCTGTTCCTTGGTCTATGGGAGAGATCCATATTCCATGAGGATGGGGTCTCTTCTGTGGACCGGGTTCAGTGTTGGCATAGGTATATTGATGACATCTTTTTTATATGGCAGGGCAGCGAAAATGGCATCAGGGAATTTGTGGGTCAACTCAACTGTAATTCTCATAACATTAAACTAACGTATAAGGCACATAAACAAAGAATTGATTTTTTGGACATTTTTCTTGAGGTGGATGAGATGGGGACGCTGCACACGGATGTATTCAGGAAGGCTACTTCAGTTAATTCATTGTTGCATGCGTCCTCATCTCATACCACACATACCATTAAAGCCATCCCAGTTGGCCAGTTCCTCAGGATGAAGCGGATCTGCTCCACTGAGCAAAAATTTGAAGTTCAGTCTGAAGACCTTAAAAGCAGATTCAGAGCTCGTGGCTATAGCAATCGCTGCATAAAACAAGGGTATATTAGAGCCAAAAAAACGGAGAGAAACCAACTTCTATATAAAAAAGAGAGGAGGGGTACATCAGAAAACAATGTCAGATTTATCTCCACATACAATTGCTATTGGAAACGTATGCAGGAGATAATCAATAAACATTGGCCAGTTCTCCTCACTGACTCCGTCTTGGCATCTAATATCCCTCAAAGACCCAGTTTTACGGCAAAAAGAGGTAAGAGTATCAAGGACCTACTAGTAAGAAGCCACTATGTGGCAAAAATCATTAATCCTCTCAATCCTACCAACAGAGGTCCTACGTGGGGCTGTTATCCTTGCGGCGATTGCTTGGCTTGTAGAGAAAAGAATCTTGTGAGGGGCACTCATTTTTCGTCGTCGTGCGCGAAGAAGAGTTTTCGGATTCGGCATCATATACGCTGTAGCAGTACTTTTGTCATATATCTGGCCACATGTCCCTGTTCCAAAATATATGTTGGACTCACGTCACGTCAGCTTCGTGTACGTGTGAGAGAGCACGTTAGGGATATCGCAAATGCGCGTAAAGCTGAGGACGTTGGTGCCCTAAAAACCATCCCTAAACATTTCCACATGTTTCATGGATGTGATCCCACGGGTTTGCAGATTAATGGGATTAATCAAGTCCATGGTGGTAACAGAGGGGGCAACGTAAAACAGTTACTTGCACAAGTTGAGTGCAAATGGATAGTGACCCTGAACTCTATGTCTCCGGTGGTACTTAACGAGACAATTAGCTTTGTCCCTTTCTTATGAAAACGCCTGTTCCCCCACGTCCTCATGTGCTGAAGAATACAATTAATCTGTATTACATTTTAATTTAATTTTGTATATGTATTGTGTTTTTTCTGTTTATTTATACTTTCTTTTTTAACTCTTGCATCCCTAGATTTAATTGCCCTTTGATTTCGGTGCTTTTTGGCATCATATCAGCAATGTATAGGGAATTAAGAACAAGGCTAACAAGCTTGAGTGAACTGCATCATTGGGTATCATCACAAGACAACTCATCATTTGGAAGAATTGTCACACATTTTTTTGTTTTGTTTTTCTAATTTTTTATGCACTTTATTTCTTTAATATTTTTCTAATTTTTTATGTATAGTATGGTAATAAATATATATATATGTCTGTTACAATAATAATATATTGCACTCTTGTGGATATATGTTACACATGTCTTAATGTACATGATATAATATGTGTATCTTATACATCTTATAATATAAATTAGTCACTGCATATTCACGTATGTGGTATAGGTCTGGGGTATTTGGCAGTTCTCTGTGGCTTTGTTGTTTTATTTTTTATTATTTATTTTTGTGCTTTTTTATCCTTGTTCTTTTGTTTTTTGTTTTTTTATTGCCCCCTTGGTTCATATAGTGGAGTTTTCGAACTGTATTTATAGGCACGCTGCTATTTTTTGCAGCTGTGGCATGCATGGCTCCACTTTGTGCCGCCATAGTGGGCATGTTCTCTTGCATTGTTATTTACATATGTATGCGCTCCATGTTATATAATATTTGTTTACATTTCCGGCTATACGTACGCGATAAATGTAGAATCATGACTCCAGCAGGATGCGTCTCTCTGGTAGACGGTATCGTCCTTATGCGCATGCGCCCCACGCCGGGTAAGGGATTACTATATCTCCGGCTTCAGTTACTCGAGAGCGCATGTCCATGACGTCATCAGGGGATTTCCCCTTGACGTGCGCTCCCGATGAATGCTGGGGAATGTGATCCGCTTCCTGTGTCGGTTGTGGTGCGCCTGCGCACTTGGAAAACGCCGGTTTATGGGCGCTGCTATAAAGCGCCGATCTGTGGGCAATTATTCCATTCCCTCTTCGATAAAGCTACGCGAAACGCGCGTCAGGGGGTCTCCAAGGTCTCAGGCACTGGTCACTTTATCTCACCATGGGTAAGAAACCGTTTATTTAATGTGCATTACAATTGGTGATTTTTTTGCGCAGTTTATATGGAGGACACTGGTCTATATGACAACTAGGACTGCGCTCCACCTTTGTGTGCCAATACGTATGTTTCTCTAGAGACTTACCATGGGGGTACATACATTTATGTGTCTGTGACGTGGATGTTCTTGTACTAGGGTCTCCCCCTTTTTCTATACCTTTTGTAATATTGGTTTTTATCATGTTGTTGTAATAAAATATTGATTTTATATCTGATACTTTGTATAGAACTCCATTTTTTCGTATGATTATATACCTGAGGAATACCTAGAGTTTCAAAATTCTAACTAAAGTAATTTTACAGAAAATAGAAAACAAGTAACCTGGCAGGCCTGCGAGGCCCCAGGTATGCGTCCGCCAGCCTTAGCTAGGGTCACCAGGAGGTCAGATCCATTACGGAATCCCATCCTGCGCTAGTGGGAATGCATCCTTACTTTGCAATAAACTTTGAAAAGTATTTTTATTTGAGTTATTCCATGATAATTGTAAACAGGCCTAAAAGGCCCCAGGTGCGTGAATGTGTAGATTTCTATGGGTATGCGTTCTAGGGTTAAATCAGTTATCATGTGTGGGGAAACATGCAGGCTCGACGTGCGAGCTCACGTCATAGTCAGGGACATGAATTTGGCATACAAGTATGTCAATGGTCCTGAAGGGGTATTTTTAGATCTTCTGCTGAACCTTTTTGTTGGACTGTCTTAGGCTGGTTTCACATTTGCGTTTCCCTGATCTGCGGACGGCTGCGGACTTCCTCCGTGAAGCCCCGCCCTCGGCCGCACCTCCGCCGCTAGCTCCGCCTACTTCTGCATGCCGCCCGCATGCGGCCTGCGTACCTATCTTTAACATTAGGTACGCAGGTCGTGCGGCTGTATGCGGAGGCTGCCGCATGCGTCGTTTTGACGCTGCAGATAAAAAAAAAATGCTACAGGCTGCGTCCTACGCTGGTCGCCCCAGCGTCAAAACGACGCATGCGGCAGCCTCCGCATACAGCCGCACGACCTGCGTACCTAATGTTAAAGATAGGTACGCAGGCCGCATGCGGGCGGCATGCAGAAGTAGGCGGAGCTAGCGGCAGAGGTGCGTCCGAGGGCGGGGTTCACGGAGGAAGTCCGCAGCCGTCCGCAGATCAGGGAAACGCAAATGTGAAACCAGCCTTACATACTTGGAATCAGACAAAGTTTTGAATTATATTTTTATTATTATTAGATTTTTGTATACGAAAACTAAAGCTGATTTTGAATTAAAGCGTTTAAAAAAAATATTTTGTTGAGAAATGGTTGCTGCCAGTACAAACAAATCCGATGTCAGAGACTGAAAGCTACAATAGTGTTCAGAATAATAGCAGTGTGTTCAAAAACATGAGTTAATCACAAAATCTTTATACTAGTTATTATTTCCATGCACTGGGAACATTGCACACTGTTTTCTAATTCAAAACACAAAGAGAAATGTATATCATTTTAACTACTTTACAGAAAATAACAAAAAATGAACATTGGTCTGTTAAAAAATAGCAGTGTCTTCATGTGTCTTTACAAACTCACAATATGTCCTTTTTTATGGATTTAGCATACCTGTGACTCACTAACTTACTATTTAGTTGTATACCCATAGTAAGGCATTATGACCTCTTCAAGTATTTTAATATATGCAAACTGGTCCATGATCCATGGTATACAGTAAATAGGTCCAGCACCATAGTAAGAAAAACATGCCTGTTATGACCCCAATGGCGAGGGTCTCAGAGGAACGTGGAAGTCTGCAGAATACAAAAATCCAGCTCATAGGGCAGTGGTAACTGGGTTGACCATATATCTACTCCTAACGCCAACACTAGAAGTAGCCGGGGATCATTCCTACGTTGATTCTAGATGACACGCGCCAGCCGGAGAATCTAGCTACCCCTAGTAGAGGAAAACAAAGACCTTTCTTGCCTCCAGAGAAGGGGACCCCAAAGCTGGATAGAAGCCCCCCACAAATAATGACGGTGAGGTAAGAGGAAATGACAAACACAGAAATGAACCAAGTTTAGCACAGAGAGGCCCGCTTACTGATAGCAGAATAAAGAAAGGTAACTTATATGGTCAACAAAAACCCTATAAAATCCACACTGGAAATTCAAGAACCCCCGAACCGTCTAACGGTCCGGGGGGAGAACACCAGCCCCCTAGAGCTTCCAGCAAAGGTCAGGATATAGATTTGGAACAAGCTGGACAAAAATACAAAACCAAAACAAATAGCAAAAAGCAAAAGGCAGACTTAGCTGATATAACTGGAACCAGGATCAGTAGACAAGAGCACAGCAGACTAGCTCTGATAACTACGTTGCCAGGCATTGAACTGAAGGTCCAGGGAGCTTATATAGCTACACCCCTAACTAACGACCCAGGTGCGGATAAAAGGAATGACAGAAAAACCAGAGTCAAAAAACTAGTAACCACTAGAGGGAGCAAAAAGCAAATTCACAACAGTACCCCCCCCTTAGTGAGGGGTCACCGAACCCTCACCACGACCACCAGGGCGATCAGGATGAGCGGCATGAAAGGCACGAACTAAATCGGCCGCATGAACATCAGAGGCGACCACCCAGGAATTATCCTCCTGACCATAGCCCTTCCACTTGACCAGGTACTGAAGCCTCCGCCTGGAGAGGCGAGAATCCAAGATCTTCTCCACCACGTACTCCAACTCGCCCTCAACCAACACCGGAGCAGGAGGCTCAGCAGAAGGAACTACAGGCACAATGTACCGCCGCAACAAGGACCTATGAAATACATTGTGAATAGCAAACGACACAGGAAGATCCAGACGAAAAGATACAGGATTAAGGATTTCCAATATCTTGTAAGGCCCAATAAAACGAGGTTTAAATTTGGGAGAGGATACCTTCATAGGAACAAAGCGGGAAGAAAGCCATACCAAATCCCCAACGCGTAGTCGGGGACCCACACCGCGGCGGCGGTTGGCAAAGCGCTGAGCCTTCTCCTGTGACAACTTCAAGTTGTCCACCACATGATTCCAGATCTGCTGCAACCTATCCACCACAGAATCCACCCCAGGACAGTCAGAAGGCTCCACATGACCCGAAGAAAAGCGAGGATGGAAACCAGAGTTGCAGAAAAAAGGCGAAACCAAGGTGGCGGAACTAGCCCGATTATTAAGGGCAAACTCAGCCAACGGCAAGAATGTCACCCAATCGTCCTGATCAGCAGAGACAAAACACCTCAAATAAGCCTCCAAAGTCTGATTGGTTCGCTCCGTCTGTCCATTAGTCTGAGAATGGAAAGCAGACGAAAACGACAAATCAATGCCCATCCTACTACAAAAGGATCGCCAGAACCTGGAAACGAACTGGGATCCTCTGTCTGACACAATATTCTCAGGGATGCCGTGCAAACGAACCACGTTCTGGAAAAACACAGGAACCAGATCGGAAGAGGAAGGCAGCTTAGGCAAAGGAACCAAATGGACCATCTTGGAGAAGCGATCACATATCACCCAGATAACGGACATGCCCTGAGATAGCGGAAGATCAGAAATGAAATCCATGGAGATATGTGTCCAAGGTCTCTTCGGGACAGGCAAGGGCAAGAGCAAACCGCTGGCACGAGAACAGCAAGGCTTAGCTCGAGCACAAGTCCCACAGGACTGCACAAATGACCGCACATCCCTTGACAAGGAAGGCCACCAAAAGGACCTGGCCACCAGATCTCTGGTGCCAAAAATTCCCGGGTGACCTGCCAACACCGAGGAATGAACCTCGGAAATGACTCTGCTGGTCCACTTATCCGGGACAAACAGTCTGTCAGGTGGACAAGACTCAGGCCTATCAGCCTGAAATCTCTGCAACACACGTCGCAGATCCGGAGAAATAGCTGACAAGATAACTCCATCTTTAAGAATACCAACAGGATCAGCGACTCCAGGAGCATCAGGCACAAAGCTCCTAGAAAGAGCATCGGCCTTCACATTCTTTGAACCTGGTAAATACGAGACAACAAAATCAAAGCGGGAGAAAAACAATGACCAGCGGGCCTGTCTCGGATTAAGGCGTTTAGCAGACTCGAGATACATCAGATTTTTGTGATCAGTCAAGACCACCACACGATGCTTAGCACCCTCGAGCCAATGACGCCACTCCTCAAATGCCCATTTCATGGCCAACAACTCCCGATTGCCCACATCATAATTTCGCTCGGCAGGCGAAAACTTCCTAGAGAAAAAGGCACAAGGTTTCATAACAGAGCAACCAGGGCCTCTCTGCGACAAAACGGCCCCTGCCCCAATCTCCGAAGCATCCACCTCAACCTGAAAGGGAAGTGAGACGTCAGGCTGGCACAAAACAGGCGCCGAAGTAAACCGGCGTTTCAACTCCTGGAAAGCCTCCACGGCAGCAGGAGCCCAGTTAGCTACATCGGAGCCCTTCTTGGTCATATCCGTCAAAGGTTTCACAATGCTAGAAAAATTAGCGATAAAACGACGGTAGAAGTTAGCGAAGCCCAAGAACTTCTGAAGACTCTTAACTGACGAGGGCTGAGTCCAATCAAGAATAGCTCGGACCTTGACTGGGTCCATCTCCACAGCAGAAGGGGAAAAAATGAACCCCAAAAAGGGAACCTTCTGTACACCAAAGAGACACTTTGAGCCCTTGACAAACAAAGAATTTTCACGCAAAATTTTAAAGACCAACCTGACCTGCTCCACATGCGAATCCCAATTATCAGAAAAAACCAAAATATCATCCAGATAAACAATCAAAAATTTATCCAGATACTTCCGGAAAATGTCATGCATAAAGGACTGAAAAACTGAAGGCGCATTGGAGAGCCCAAAAGGCATCACCAAGTACTCAAAGTGACCTTCGGGCGTATTGAATGCGGTTTTCCATTCATCACCTTGCTTAATGCGCACAAGGTTGTACGCACCACGAAGGTCTATCTTGGTGAACCACTTGGCACCCTTAATCCGGGCAAACAAGTCAGACAACAGCGGTAAAGGATACTGAAATTTGACAGTGATCTTATTTAAAAGCCGATAATCAATACAAGGTCTCAAAGATCCGTCCTTTTTTGCCACAAAAAAGAATCCCGCACCAAGAGGGGAAGAAGACGGACGAATATGTCCTTTTTCCAGAGACTCCTTGATATATGAACGCATAGCGGTATGTTCAGGTACCGACAGATTAAACAGTCTTCCCTTAGGAAATTTACTGCCTGGGATCAAATCTATAGCACAGTCACAGTCCCTATGAGGAGGCAGTGCACTGGACTCAGACTCACTGAAGACATCCTGATAATCAGACAAATACTCCGGAACTTCCGAAGGCGTAGAAGAAGCAATAGACACAGGCAGGGAATCCTCATGAATACCACGACAGCCCCAACTTGAGACTGACATAGCCTTCCAGTCCAGGACTGGATTATGGGTCTGTAACCATGGCAGCCCTAAAACGACCAAATCATGCATTTTATGTAAAACCAGGAAACGTATCACCTCGTGGTGTTCAGGAGTCATGCACATGGTAACCTGAGTCCAATACTGCGGTTTATTTGCTGCCAATGGTGTAGCATCAATACCCCTAAGAGGAATAGGATTTTCTAATGGTTCAAGAGTAAATCCACAGCGCTTAGCAAATGAGAGATCCATGAGACTCAGGGCAGCACCTGAATCTACAAACGCCATGACAGGATAAGATGACAGTGAGCAAATCAAAGTTACAGACAGAATAAATTTAGGTTGCAAATTACCAACGGTGACAGGACTAACAACCTTAGCTATACGTTTAGAGCATGCTGAGATAACATGTGTAGAATCACCACAGTAGTAGCACAAGCCATTCCGGCGTCTATGAATTTTCCGCTCATTTCTAGTCAGGATTCTATCACATTGCATTAAATCAGGTGTCTGTTCAGACAACACCATGAGGGAATTTGCGGTCTTTCTATCACATTGCACCGAATTAGGTGTCTGTTCAGACAACACCATGAGGGAATTTGCGGTTTTGCGCTCCCGCAACCGCCGGTCAATTTGAATAGCCAGTGCCATAGTATCATTCAGACCTGTGGGAATGGGAAAACCCACCATAACATTCTTAATGGCTTCAGAAAGGCCATTTCTAAAATTAGCGGCCAGTGCACACTCGTTCCAATGTGTCAGCACGGACCATTTCCGAAATTTTTGGCAATACACTTCAGCCTCGTCCTGCCCCTGAGACATAGACAGCAAGGCCTTTTCTGCCTGAATCTCAAGATTGGGTTCCTCATAAAGTAAACCGAGCGCCAGAAAAAACGCATCAAGATCAGCCAATGCCGGATCTCCTGGCGCCAGCGAAAAAGCCCAATCCTGAGGGTCGCCCCGTAAGAACGAAATAACAATTTTTACTTGCTGAGCAGAATCTCCTGATGAACAGGGTCTCAGGGACAAAAACAATTTACAATTATTCACGAAATTCCTAAACTTAAACCTGTCTCCGGAAAACAGTTCAGGAATCGGTATTTTAGGTTCTGACCTAGGATTTCTGATAACATAGTCTTGTATGCCCTGCACACGAGTAGCCAGCTGGTCCACACTTGTAATCAAGGTCTGGACATTCATGTCTGCAGCAAGCATAGCCACTCTGAGGTAAAGGGGAAGAAGAAAAAAAAAAAACTCAGAATCTTCTTTCTTATAATCCCTCTTCTGCAATGCATTAAACATTTAATACTGGCCTGGCAAACTGTTATGACCCCAATGGCGAGGGTCTCAGAGGAACGTGGAAGTCTGCAGAATACAAAAATCCAGCTCATAGGGCAGTGGTAACTGGGTTGACCATATATCTACTCCTAACGCCAACACTAGAAGTAGCCGGGGATCATTCCTACGTTGATTCTAGATGACACGCGCCAGCCGGAGAATCTAGCTACCCCTAGTAGAGGAAAACAAAGACCTTTCTTGCCTCCAGAGAAGGGGACCCCAAAGCTGGATAGAAGCCCCCCACAAATAATGACGGTGAGGTAAGAGGAAATGACAAACACAGAAATGAACCAGGTTTAGCACAGAGAGGCCCGCTTACTGATAGCAGAATAAAGAAAGGTAACTTATATGGTCAACAAAAACCCTATAAAATCCACACTGGAAATTCAAGAACCCCCGAACCGTCTAACGGTCCGGGGGGAGAACACCAGCCCCCTAGAGCTTCCAGCAAAGGTCAGGATATAGATTTGGAACAAGCTGGACAAAAATACAAAACCAAAACAAATAGCAAAAAGCAAAAGGCAGACTTAGCTGATATAACTGGAACCAGGATCAGTAGACAAGAGCACAGCAGACTAGCTCTGATAACTACGTTGCCAGGCATTGAACTGAAGGTCCAGGGAGCTTATATAGCAACACCCCTAACTAACGACCCAGGTGCGGATAAAAGGAATGACAGAAAAACCAGAGTCAAAAAACTAGTAACCACTAGAGGGAGCAAAAAGCAAATTCACAACACATGCCCATATCATAATTCTTGCACCACCATGCTTCACTGTCTTCAGAGTGTACTGTGGCTTGAATGCAGAGTTTAGGGGTCGTCTGATGAACCATCTGCGGCCCTTGGACCCAAAAAGAACAATTTACCTTTCATCAGTTAACAAAATGTTTCTCCATTTCTCTTTAGGCCAGTTGATGTGTTCTTTGGCAAATTGTATTTGCTTCAGTACATGTCTTTTTTTTTTAACACTGAGACTTTGCGGGGATTTATTGCTAAGAGATTAGCTTCACACGGGCGTCTTCTAAGGCCGGGGTCACACTACCGTAGAATATGGACGGGTGGCTATACGAGAAATCATCGCATAGCACTCGGACCAGTGTTAATCTATGGGGCAGCTCACATCACCGTATTTTGTCTCAGGCGTATTCTACGGGTGTGTTGAAATCGCAGCATTCTGCGATTTTACGCGTATATTGTCAGAGACACGCCAATGCAAGCCTACGGGTGCGAGAAAAACTCATACACCACACGGACCATCCATGTGACCTGCTAGAAATACGCACACATTTCTGCCCATTGAGCCATTAAATTCAATGGGGAAAAGCAGTGAAAAATGTAAAGCCGTATGGTTACCATACGGATGTCATACAGATACATAGGTGCGAGAAAATCACATTGCAAACGCATTACACATGGATATCCATACGGAGAACACTTGTGCAACTATTGGCAGGGAGACCCGGACCGATGTTCCATACGTTTAGTGTGACGCCGGCCTGTCTCAGTACTCACAGGTAGTGTTGAGCATTCCGATACCGCAAGTATCGGGTATCGGCTGATACTTGCGGGTATCGGAATTCCGATACCGAGATCCGATACTTTTGTGGTATCGGGTATCGGTATCGAAACAACATTAATGTGTAAAATACAACATTAATGTGTAAAATAAAGAATTAAAATAAAAAATATTGCTATACTCACCTCTCCGACGCAGCCTGGACCTCACCGAGGGAACCGGCAGCGTTGTTTGCTTAAAATGCGCGCGTTTCCTGCCTCCCGCGACGTCACGGCTTCTGATTGGTCGTGTGCCGCCCATGTGGCCACGACGCGACCAATCACAGCAAGCCGTGACGTAATTTGAGGTCCTGGAAGCTTAATTCTAGGCATTCAGGATTTAAAATTACGTTCCGGCTTGTGATTGGTCGCGTCGCGGTCACATGGGCGACGCGACCAATCACAAGCCGTGACATCACGGGAGGCAGGACACGCACGCATTTTAAAATTACGTCACGGCTTGTGATTGGTTGCGTGCCGCCCATGTGGCCGCGACGCGACCAATCACAGCAAGCCGTGACGTAATTTCAGGTCCTGTATGCCTATTTCTGCATTCAGGACCTGAAATTACGTCACGGCTTGCTGTGATTGGTCGCGTCGCGGCCACATGGGCGGCACGCAACCAATCACAAGCCGTGATGTAATTTTAAATTGCGCGCGTGTCCTGCCTCCCCTGACGTCACAGCTTGTGATTGGTCGCGTCGCCCATGTGACCGCGACGTGACCAATCACAAGCCGGAACATAATTTTAAAATCCTGAATGCCTAGAATTAGGCTTCCAGGACCTCAAAATTACGTCACGGCTTGCTGTGATTGGTCGCGTCGCGGCCACATGGGCGGCATGCGACCAATCAGAAGCCGTGACGTCGCGGGAGGCAGGAAACGCGCGCATTTTAAGCAAACAACGCTGCCGGTTCCCTCGGTGAGGTCCAGGCTGCGTCGGAGAGGTGAGTATAGCAATATTTTTTATTTTAATTCTTTATTTTACACATTAATATGGATCCCAGGGCCTGAAGGAGAGTTTCCTCTCCTTCAGACCCTGGGAACCATCAGGAATACCGTCCGATACTTGAGTCCCATTGACTTGTATTGGTATCGGGTATCGGTATCGGATTAGATCCGATACTTTGCCGGTATCGGCCGATACTTTCCGATACCGATACTTTCAAGTATCGGACGGTATCGCTCAACACTACTCACAGGTAACTTGAAACTGTCTTTGATCATCCTGGAGCTGATCATTGGCTGAGCTTTTGCAATTCTGGCTATTCATCCATCCATTCAAATGGTCGTCTTCCATTTTCTTTCACGTCTCTCTGGTTTGGCTTTCAACTTGTAAATTGTTTAACATGCGGTAAAACAATTTATACCAAAAACAGTGATTAATCTGGTTAGTCATATTGGACTGCTATTATTTTTACCACTACTGTATTTTACTGCTGTATAAGCATTTTGAATTTACTACCATTGTATTTTTTTTTATAGAAGGCAAACACTGGAATCCTGAATACCTGGCAAATAAAAAGCAAGAAGATGAAAGAAAGGTACACTTAATAAGAAAAGAGAACAGTAGCTAAATGGCCCAGGACTGAATGTAAATCAAATATTTAGTGCTCCACATTGGGAGTACAAGTTACACTGGGATTACATAGTGACATGGCTTTAATGACTATTTTAATCCTGAAATTTGACAGTAAAAAAGAAAGACAAGTCGCAGGTTATATGCAAATCACAGTCACATGTTACCTACATTGAAACCTATGAAGGCAAAGTCATGGGAGATTTGTGACCTTTAGTGTTGAGCATTCCGATACCGCAAGTATCGGGTATCGGCCGATATTTGCTGTATCGGAATTCCGATACCGAGATCCGATACTTTTGTGATATCGGGAATCGGTATCGGGATCAATATTAATGTGTAAAATAAAGAATGAAAATAAAAAATATTGATATACTCACCTCTCCGACGCAGCCTGGACCTTACCGATGTAACCGGCAGCTTCCATTCCTAAGAATGAGCGCTTGAAAGACCTTAGATGACATCACGGCCTGTGATTGGTCGCGTGAGCTGCGTCGGAGAGGTGAGTATATCAATATTTTTTATTTTTATTCTTTATTTTACACATTAATATGGATCCCAGGGCCTGAAGGAGAGTTTCCTCTCCTTCAGACCCTGGGAACCATACAGGATACCTTCCGATACTTGGTGTCCCATTGACTTGTATTGGTATCGGGTATCGGTATCGGCGATATCCGATACTTTTCGGGTATCGGACGATACTATCCGATACCGATACTTTCAAGTATCGGACGGTATCGCTCAACACTAGTGACCTTCCATCAAAATCTAACTGCTATGATACTATCTAGGGATGAACGAGCACTAACATGCTCAGGTGCTTGTTGCTCAAACCAAGCAATTCCTAAGGGTATGTGCATACGTTGCGGATTAGCCTCTGAAATTTTTTGTGCGGATTCTGCATCTCTTGGCAGAAAACGCAGGTGCGGATTTGATGCATTTTTTACGCAGATTTTGTGTGGATTTGCTGCGGATTTTGTGTGAATTTCATGCAGATCCGCACAAAAGAAGTGACATGCTACTTCTTTTAATCTGCAGCTTTTCCGCACCATTAGCACAACATTTTTTTTTTTCATTGATTTACATTGTACTGTAAATCACTTGCGGATCTGCAGCGTTTCTGCACGATAAAAAATGCTGCGCATCCGCAGTAAATCTGCAACGTGTGCACATACCCTAATACTCGCATGCCCGCTTCGAGTAATGAGTATAATGGGAGTCAATGGCAAAGCCAAGCTTTTTTCTGGCAGACCCAACAAAGAGGTCAGGAGGGGCAATAAAAATGTTCAAATGGACGGGAAAAGTGCTGTATGAAGGAGAACAGCATGTGAAGACCCCTAGAAGCATCTCTGACTCCCAGATCGCAGATGAGAACAATGGTGTCTCACTTTTACTCCACTTTAGGCTGCCGTCACACTAGCAGTATTTGGTCAGTATTTTACATCAGTATTTGCAAGCCAAAACTAGGAGTGGGTGATAAATACAGAAGTGGTGCATATATTTCTATTATACTTTTCCTTTATTTGTTCCACTCCTGGTTTTGGCCTACAAATACTGATGTAAAATACTGACCAAATACTGCCAGTGTGACGGCAGCCTTAAGGACTGAAAATAAAACATTGCAAACCCACAAGAAATTTTCTTGTGCAGGAAAAAAAGGTTAAGAAACATTTTTTCCTCTATACTGACTTGTATATAAGGCAACATTTAAAAAAGGTTTGAGAAAAATATCATTTAAGGCTACTTTCACACATCAGGTTTTTGCCGTCAGGCACAATCCGGCGAGTTTTGAAAAAAAACGGATCAGTTTTTTTTTCCTTTGGATCCTTTTTATCTCATAGAATTGTATTAGTGCCGGATTGCTCCTGATGGCCACACGTTTCATCTATTTTTTTGCTGGATCCATCTAAAATTAGTTTTCTGGCAGCCGTAGAAAACGTGGATAGTAACGTTTTTTCTGTCTGGCGAAAAAACGCCAAGCGACGGTTCCAGTGATAAACAGTTGAAACTGACATGTGAAATGATGAATCCAGTTCCGAGTCTGGTTTTCCATGCATTCTCCATACAATCATGCACAATTTCCGATCTGCGGTCTCTCTCTCTCTGTTAGGGTTGGCGGAACGCACCGAGTATATATATGAGTAATAATAGGTGCATTCGCAACGCGGGGTCCACCGTGCAGGAGAGATCCTGCTGCTAGCAATTGGCGGCACTATATGGCGGTATAAGTGAACTCTGTTACTTCACAGAATCGCTAAGAAAGGAAAACGCTGTGCCCTGTTAACCTCACAGAGGATCACAGCTACCTAACAGAGCAGAAAGCAAACGGTGGTCATGGATTCAGCCTAGCACATGAACAACTCCTCTCCGGTGGAGCCAGAATTCTAGTGACTATACGCCAGCCCTGAATTCATACACACAAAACTCCTCACCGGAGGTGCCGGTATTCTAGGGGCTTATTTCAGCCAACCCTGACCACATGCAGACATGACCACAAAGTAGCAAAGCTCATGACATAGGTTGATACTAGTGCATGGTCGTGCAGACATGCAAACCTTTTATAGCTGTAGCAGACAAGGACCTTCCTAGTGGTCCAATATGAGCCGCTACAGGACCTGAGCGTGTGACCCCAGACCTCCAATGGAAGGTCGACCCTTGGGCATGCTCAGTAGAGGAAAAGCAGGACTTAGTCCCAGGAGCATCTGCCTGCCGAAGAATAGTGCTAGTTACAATGGCTGAGCCTGGAAGATCAGTAGTAACCAAGAGCACATTATCTGCCTGAGCCAGACGCTGAGCCAGACGTCTCCGCTGAGCAGGTTACACTGTGGCTGGAGGAGAATGGGAGACCACAGCGGACATGGTTTGAGATTCCCCTTGTGCAGCGGCAGGAACTCGACACCTCACACTCTCTCTCCTCTTTTTCTCCCCCCCCCACAGGTTCTCTATGGGGTTCAGATCAGGTGAACACAGGGGCCATGTCAATATTTTTTCTTCTTTGAGACCTTTACTGGCCAGCCACACTGTGGAGTAGTTGGAGGCATGTGATGGAGCATTGTTCTGCATGAAAATCATGTTTTTCTTGAAAGATACCGACTTCTTCCTGTACCACTGCTTGAAGAAGTTGTCTTCCAGAAACTGGCAGTAGGTCTGGGAGTTGAGCTTCACTCCATCCTCAACCCGAAAAGGTTCCACAAGTTCATCTTTGATGATACCAGCCCATACCAGTACCCCACCTCCACCTTGCTGGCATCTGAGTCGGAGTGGAGCTGTCTGCCCTTTACTGATCCAGCTTTTGGCCCATCAAGAGTCACTCATTTCATCAGTCCATAAAACCTTTGAAAAGTCAGTCTTAAGATATTTCTTGGCCTAGTCTTGACGTTTTATCTTATGTTTCTTGTTCAAAGGTGGTCCTTTTTCAGCCTTCCTTACCTTGGCCATGTATCAAGTATCGCACACCTTGTGCTTTTTGTTACTCCAGTAACGTTGCAGCTCTGAAATATGGTAAAACTGATGGCAAATGGCATCTTGGCAGCTTCACGCTTGATTTTTCTCAATTCATGGGCAGTTATTTTGTGCCTTTTTTGCCCAACACGCTTCTTGCAACCCTGTTGGCTATTTGCCGTGAAACGCTTGATTGTTCGGTGATCACGCTTCAAAAGTTTGGCAATTTCAAGACTGCTGCATCCCTCTGCAAGACATCTCACAATTTTAGACTTTTCAGAGCCCGTCAAATCTCTCTTCTGACTCATTTTGCCAAAGGAAAGGAAGTTGTCTAATAATTAAGCACACCTTATATAGGGTTTTGATGTCATTAGACAACACCCCTCCTCATTACAGAGATGCACATCACCTGATTTACTTAATTGATAGTTGGCTCTCAAGCCTGAACAGCTTGGAGTAGGACAACATGTATAAAAAGTATCATGTGATAAAAATACAACTTGCCTAATAATTCTGCACACAGTGTACAGTGTACAGTGCACAGACTCAAAGGTTATGCACTTTTGAGGGTTAAAAACATCTGACTAGTATACTACCATCCAGTGCATCAGATTGTTAATCCCGCTTCCTCAGGGGGCGTGGTTTAGTGGACCACGCCCCCTGAGGAAGCGGGATTTATCATACGCGAAACGCGCATTGGGGTAGCTGACCAAGGTCGGGACGGGACCTGTTGCATCACATGGGTAATTAATTTTTATCCTGTTTATGTATTTTGTGTATATTATTCGTAGATGCATGTGGTGATGTTATCGGCATTTATAATGCAGTTTATACGATGGACTCTAATCACCACAGCATGATTAACAATCTGATGCACTGGATGGTAGTATACTAGTCAGATGTTTTTGAACATATATTTACGTTTGGTATACCCATTAATGTCCCTGTCCGTGATCTCTGGTTTTCTTATGTACTCACGGATTTTTCACATGATCTTTAACATATGGTAAATGTTTTTATAGTATTATGTATTGTGGAAAAAAACTTTTTTCAATAACACTTAACTAAAGATTATTCAATCCTTTTTCTTGGCATTCTTTGGACTCATAGTTCTCCTTAGTTATATTCCCTAAATAGTTCTTGCATAATTTGGAAGTGTGCTTTGGGTCATTGTCCTGTTGTAGGATGAAATTAGCTCCAATCAAGGGCTGTCCACAGGGTATGGCATGGCATTGCAAAATGGAGTTGTACAAATCTCCCACTTTACCAGCACCGATGCAACCCCAGACCATCACATTACCTCCACCATGCTTGACAGATGGCATCAGGCACTCTTCCAGCATCTTTTCGGTTGTTCTGCATCTCACAAATGTTCTTCTGTGTGATCCAAACACCTCAAATTTGGATTCGTCTGTCCATTACACTTTTTTCAAATCTTCCTCTGTCCAATGTCTGTCTTCTTTTGTCCATAATAATCTTTTCCTTTTATTAGCCAGCCTCAGATATGGCTTTTTCTTTGCCACTCTGTCCTGAAGACCAGCATCCTGGAGTCGCCTCTTCACTGTAGATGTTGACACCGGCGTTTTACGTGTACTATTTAATGAAGCTGCCAGTTGAGGACTTGTGATACGTTGAGTTTTTAAACTACTGACTGTAATGTACTTGTTGCTCAATTGTTCATCGGGGCCTCCCACTTCTCTTTCTACTCTGGTTAGAGCCTGTTTCTGCTCTTCTCTGAAGGGATTAGTACACACCGTTGTTGAAAATCTTCATTTTCTTGGCAATTTCTCGCAAGGAATAGCCTTCACTTCTAAGAACAAGAAAAGACTGTCGAGTTTCACATGAAAGTTCTTTTTTCTGGACATTTTGAGAGTTTAGTGGAACCAACAAATGTAATGCTCCAGATTCTCAACTAGTCCAAAGGATGCTCAGGTTTATAGCTTCTCTAATCAGCCAAACTGTTTTCAGCTGTGCTAACATACTTGCACAAGGGTTTCCAAGGGTATTCTAACCACCCATTAGCCTTCTTACACAGTTAGCAAAAACAAAGTACCGTAGGAACACTGGAGTGATGGTTGTTGGGAATGGGCCTCTATACACCTATCAAGATATTGCATTACAAATCAGACGTTTGCAGCAAGAATAGTCATTTACCACATTAACAATGTATAGAGTGTATTTCTGAATCATTTAATGTTAGCTTAATTGGAAAAAAACAGTGCTTTTCTTTAAAAAAATAAGGACATTTCTAAGTGACCCTAAACTTTTGAATGGTAGTGTACATTTTGTCATTTTCCTTCAGTGCTTGAACTCTGAACTCCACCTCTGGTTTTACTGTCTCTGATACTGCATTCCCCAACCGGCTTTTGACCCTCTGGCTTGTACCTTGACTCCTCTTTCTGTCTCATGTTTTGGATACCGTGCTCCTGTCTGGCTCTGACTTTTGGCTTGTCTCTGACCTTGTGTTTTGCTGTGACCTCTGGTACTTCATCTTCCTGTTTGTTGCTGACTTCGACCTGTCTGACGAATCTGCCGCCTCCTGATGGTGGCCTGCACTTCTGCACCGAAGTGCTACACAGTAAGTGCAACCTTTTTTCCCCCCATTTCAGTGCCCCCTGGTGGTGGCAAAGTGCAACTGCTCTGCAGTTGCATTACATTATCACTGACCCACTACATTTTAAAGAGGATTTTGCACTTTTTTTTCTTTTTCTTCTGGTATGGATCCACTCCGTACTTTGGTGGACCAAGTGGCTAACCTTACTCAGATGATGCAGGAGTTATCTGTGGAGCACAGGGCCTTGATTACTTCTCAGAAGCAGGTGCAGATTGAGATGGCTGAGACAGTTAAGTTAACCTGGGGGACTTCCTTTGTCAGTAAGACTGGTGAGGTAACTGACATGACTCTGCACTCTCCTGAACCTTCGTTGAAACTCCCTGACACCTTCTCTTGCTAGAGGGACAAATTCCGCACATTCAGGAATGGTTACAAATTATTATTTTCCCTTAGGCCGGCCTCACACTAGCGAGTTTTACGGACGTATGAGCGCATAAACTACATCCGTAAAACTCGCAAAATAAACGGCACAATTATTCTCAATGGGGCTGCTCCTATTAGCCGTATATTACGGTTCAGTATTATACGGCTTTCTACGGCCGTACAAAATCGCAGCATGCTGCGTTTGTCACCGTATTGCGCAAAAAAATCGCCAATGAAAGTCTATGGGGGCGAGAAAAATACGGATTCCACACTGACCAGCAGTGTGACTTGCGAGAAATACGCAGCGGTGTTAGTGAAAAGTCGGTAATTCAATTGCCGGCTTTTCATTTCTCCTGCACAAACCCGACAAGATATGAGACATGGTTTACATACAGTAAACCATCTCATATCCCCTTTTTTTTTGCATATTCCACACTACTAATGTTAGTAGTGTGTATGTGCAAAATTTCTGCGCTGTAGCTGCTGAAATAAAGGGTTAAATGGCGGAAAAAATTGGCGTGGGCTCCCGCGCAATTTTCTCCGCCAGAATGGTAAAGCCAGTGACTGAGGGCAGATATTAATAGCCAGGAGAGGGTCCATGGTTATTGGCCCCCCCGTGGCTAAAAACATCTGCCCCCAGCCACCCCAGAAAAGGCACATCTGGAAGATGCGCCTATTCTGGCACTTGGCCACTCTCTTCCCACTCCCTGTAGCGGTGGGCTATGGGGTAATGAAGGGTTAATGCCACCTTGCTATTGGAAGGTGACATTAAGCCAGATTAATAATGGAGAGGCGTCAATTATGTCACCTATCCATTATTAATCCAATAGTACGAAAGGGTTAAAAAAAACACACACACATGATTTAAAAGTAGTTTAATGAAATAAACACAGCGGTTGTGGTAATAATTTATTGTTCTCTCAATCCATCAGGAACACCCTCGCTTGGAAAAATAATAAACGCACAAGATACATACCCTCTGGTGAACCGTCTCGTCCCACGAAGTAATCCATCTGAAGGGGTTAACTAATATTACAGGCAGGAGCCCTGCTAAATGCAGCTGTGCTCCGTGCTTGTAATTCCCCAGCGAATGAATGAAATGTAGGTCCTTGACCTACATTTCCTTCAGTCGCGGTGAGGCGCCCTCTGGTGGATGTTCTCATGAACTGCAGCCTGGGAACTTTTTCCCACACTCCAGGTCATATGAGGACATCCACCAGGGGGCGCATCACCGCGACTGAAGGAAATGTAGGTCAATGACCTACATTTCATTCATTCGCCGGGGATTACAGGCACGGAGCACAGCTGCATTTAGCAGGGCTCCTGCCTGTAATATTAGTTAACCCCTTCAGATGGATTACTTCGTGGGACGAGACGGTTCACCAGAAGGTATGCATCTTGTGCGTTTATTATTTTTCCAAGCGAGGGTGTTCCTGATGGATTGAGAGAACAATAAATTATCACAACAACCGCTGTGTTTATTTCATTAAACTACTTTTAAATCATGTGTGTGTGTGTTTTTTAACCCTTTCCAACAATTGGATTAATAATGGAAAGGTGTCATAATTGACGCCTCTCCATTATTAATCTGGCTTAATGTCACCTTACAATAGCAAGGTGGCATTAATCCTTCATTACCCCATATCCCACCGCTACAGGGAGTGGGAAGAGAGTGGCCAAGTGCCAGAATAGGCGCATCTTCCAGATGTGCCTTTTCTGGGGTGGCTGGGGGCAGATGTTTTTAGCCACGGGGGGGCCAATAACCATGGACCCTCTCCTGGCTATTAATATCTGCCCTCGGTCACTGGCTTTACCATTCTGGCGGAGAAAATTGCGCGGGAGCCCACGCCAATTTTTTCCGCCATTTAACCCTTTATTTCAGCAGCTACAGCGCTGAAATTTTGCACATACACACTACTAACATTAGTAGTGTGGAATATGCAAAAAAAAAGGGGATATGAGATGGTTTACTGTATGTAAACCATGTCTCATATCCTGTCGGGTTTGTGCAGGAGAAATGAGAAGCCGGCAATTGAATTACCGGCTTTTCACAGATATCACGCTGTAGTAAATATAAATACAGAATATATATATATGTGTCTCAATGACATATATATATATATATACTGTATATATGTTTTCCCGAACATTTGAGCACATAAATCCATTAGATGTCGGTTTTGCAAGCCTGCGCGAAAATCTCGCAGTACGGATGCCATACGGATTACATACGGAGGATGCCTTGCGCAAAATACGCTGACACACCCTGACTACGGATCAATATTTTGGGAACATTTCTCCGTATTACGGCCGTAGTACGGACGTATAATACGTGGCGTATTGTCTTACGCCCAGTGTGAGGCCGGCCTTAGACCCCCATCTTCAGGGGATGAGAGTCAGTGGGTGGGGATAATTATATCTTTACTGAGGGAGGGTCTGCAGTCTTGGTGTTTTCCTTATCCCCGACTGCACCTGAAAGAATGTTGATATGTTTTTTGAGACTCTGGGCCTCATCTATGATGAACCAGACTGAGTCAGATTGGCAGAAGATACTATTATGAGTCTTTCACAAGGAAAACTCTCTGCTGAAAGGTACTGTTTGGAATTTCGGAGATGGTCCCCAGAGGTGTCCTGGAACGACTCAGCACTCTGGTGTCAGTTCCGGAGGGGACTGTCTGATCATCTAAGGCTACGTTCACATTTGCGTTGTGCGCCGCAGCGTGGGCGCCGCAACGCACAACGCAAACAAAAACGCAGCAAAACGCATGCACAACGCTGCGTTTTGCGCCGCATGCGTCCTTTTTTTCATTGATTTTGGACGCAGCAAAAATGCAACTTGCTGCGTCCTCTGCGCCCGGACGCGGGCGCCGCAGGGACGCATGCGGCGCAAAACGCAAGTGCGACGCATGTCCATGCGCCCCCATGTTAAATATAGGGGCGCATGACGCATGCGGCGACGCTGCGGCGCCCGACGATGCGGCGCAGACCGCAAATGTGAACGTAGCCTTAAGGATGCTCTGGCTCTTCATCCTCCCAGCTCTCTGGAGGAGGCCATGACTCAGGCCGTTCGCATGTATCGGAGGTCAGGGGACAAAGGAGTCATGCAACGGGAAGCCCCTTTCCTTCCGGTTAAACCGGAACCTTCATAACTTGCTGAGCCCATGGAAGTAGGGGCCATCACCTTCAAGGAAAAGAAGAGGAGATGTCAATGGGAAGGCAAACTGTGGTGCTCCAGGACATTGGAGGAAGGACAAAAAGACACCTCACACATATCCTGTGAGCAAGTCACTTTTATCTAATGTAATGCAGCAAGATGCAGTATTTTATACCATTTACAACAAATGTAACACACAATGTAATTCATGTAGCCGCCACCATCACCCAGGGTCATACTTTATTTACCAGGCACCCAGAACATGTTGTGGCTGACTATTGGGAACATACATGATAAGAAGTGTAGTCTCCCTGAAGAGGAGACCATCAGACTACTGCATCAACAGATTCTAGTAATTCTAGCAATTAAAGGCAAAAGGCACTTAAAGGCAAACTATTAACCCTTCTATATCAATTTCCCCCTTTTGTAAATGGTATAACCCTTGCTACAGGGTCAGCTGATGTCCACAAAGGAGCTACTGTCTCATGGGTCTAGTACCCACAAGGGGGCTTTCTACCTGCTTCGCCCATCCACCCTCAGTGTGGACACTCACTTCCCCTGTCAGCAGTGGCTATACAGGGCCTATGATACACTACAGAAGGTTCAGCCTTAGGTAATACATATATTAGCGCTTTTACGGCTTCATAAAACAATAAGCAAAGCAACAAGATTTGCATACAAGTCTGTAAAATGCCCAAAATAATCCATCCCTCTAGGCCGCTAAGCCAATTGGCTGGATTTAAAAAGGAGTCTCTATATTGTATTAGTCTCATTAAGAGCCTTAATATCAGGAGTTGTGCCAAAAAATGAACTCAATACATTCAGACTAATCCACCATTTGTCATATCCAAGGGGCAGGTCAGTAAATGACAACATCGACACGGTACCAAGTACAGTACTATGTACTGTACCTCCTTTGACGAGGCAATCAGGCGGGTCAAGAGGTTGGTAAGGGGCACCCTAAAGACCAAAACAGACATTGAGGGGGCATTCCGGTTACTACCTGTGCCTCCGAATAGTGTCCTCCCATTGGGCTGCTTCTGTGAAGGAGCATACTACATAGATCGCTGTTTGACCATGGGGTGCTCCATATCCTGCTCACTATTTGAGGCGTTTAGTTGCTTCCTCGAATGTGTCGTCATGGACATTTGTAAGGCGGCACATATTATCCATTACCTCGATGACTTCTTATGCCTGGGCCCAAAAGATTCGCCACAGTGTGAAAACACGCGGTAGTCCACCTGTGAGAAGGAGAGAGCTGGAGGGAGAGTGGACACCCCAGAGCCGAAGGGTTAGATTGAGAAAGAAAGAAGGCGGTGTAGCTTGCTTCATGGGTGGGGTACTCTGCTGAGTAGCAGAAATTGCTAGTAGGCCCAAAAGGATTTCCTGGGCCAGATGTCGTTACAAAATAGTAGTTAGGTAAACAGACGGTGTAGCTTGCTTCATGGGTGGGGTACGCTGCTGTGTAGCACTTAAATTCAACTAGGCCCAAAAGGATTTCCTGGGCCAGATGCCTTTAAAAAATAGTACTTAGGTAAACAGGCGGTGTAGCTTGCTTCATGGGTGGAGTACTGTGCTGTGTAGCACAAAATGCTATTAGGTACAAAACGATTTCCTGGGCTAGATGCAGTTAAAAATTAGTAATTAGATCATCAGGCGGTGTAGCTTGCTTCATGGGTGGGGTACGCTGCTGAGTAGCACTAAATTCTACTAGGCCCAAAAGGATTTCCCGGGCTAGATGCCGTTACAAAATAGTAGTTAGGTAAACAGGCAGAGTAGCTTGCTTCATGGGAGGGGTACGCTGCTGAGTAGCACTAAATTCTACTAGGCCCAAAAGGATTTCCTGGGCTAGATGCCATTACAAAATAGTACTTAGGTAAACAGGCGGAGTAGCTTGCTTCATGGGTGGGGTACGCTGCTGAGTAGCACCAAATTCTATTAGGCCCAAAAGGATTTCCTGGGCCAGATGCCTTTAAAAAATAGTACTTAGGTAAACAGGCAGTGTAGCTTGCTTCATGGGTGGAGTACTGTGCTGTGTAGCACATAATGCTATTAGGTACAAAACGATTTCCTGGGCTAGATGCAGTTAAAAATTAGTAATTAGATCAACAGGTGGTGTAGCTTGCTTCATGGGTAGGGTACTGTGCTGAGTAGCACTAAATTCTACTAGGCCCAAAAGGATTTCCCGGGCTAGATGCCGTTACAAAATAGTACTTAGGTAAACAGGTGGTGTAGCTTGCTTCATGGGTGGGGTACGCTGCTGAGTAGCACCAAATTCTACTAGGCCCAAAAGGATTTCCTGGGCCAGATGCCGTTAAAAATAGTACTTAGGTAAACAGGCGGTGTAGCTTGCTTCATGGGTGGGGTACACTGCTGAGTTGCACTAAATTCTACTAGGCCCAAAAGGATTTCCTGGGCTAGATGCCGTTACAAAATAGTAGTTAGGTAAACAGGCGGTGTAGCTTGCTTCATAGGTGGGGTACTCTGCTGAGTAGCACCAAATTCTACAAGGCCCAAAAGGATTTCCTGGGCCAGATGCTGTTAAAAATAGTACTTAGGTAAACAGGTGGTGGGTGGCTGGCCTACTCTGCTGACTAGCAGACACTGAAGCTTTGGAGCACACCTCTGAATCCCAGGCCATAGTATGAGTAAACAACTCTGCAGATGACCCCACCCACCTGGAATTGACGATGGCAACGTCATGTAAAACTCAGCAAGGGGACTAAATAAGAGTCTCAATTTTTTCAATAAATTCGGCCACAGACACCACTTAAGTGGCAACAATTTCGCCAGAGTTTTTTAAAACGGTTGGTGAGGTGATTTTCAAAAATCATCAAGCTTTTAGTCTCCCCAAGATGACACAGGGGTAGAAAAGTTCTTGCGGATCCAGGATTTGTTCATCTTGCTGAACGTTAGTCTGTCTACATTGTCACTGGACAGCCGCGTGCGCTTATCTGTCAGCACACCACCAGCAGTGCTGAACACACGTTCAGAGAGAACGCTGGATGCGGGGCACGACAAGATCTCCAAGGCGTGAGTGGCGAGCTCAGGCCATTTTTCAAGATTGGAAGCCCAAAATGAGCAAGGGTCCAGTTCCACAGTAATGGCATCGATGTTAACTTGGAGATACTCTTGTACCATCCTCTCTAGGCGTTGGCTGTGCGTCAGACTTCTTGTCTCCTGTGGCCTTGCAAAGGATGGTCTAAAAAAATCTTGAAACGATTGGAAAAAATTGCTGCTACCACCAGATATGATGTTACTGTTACGGTTAGAGTGATGACTCGATAGTCCCACGGTTGGCAAGTTAGAACTCAGAGATTGACTACGTGCACCACTGGTGTTTTGTGGAAAAGCAGATGTTAGATTCTGTAACAGTCTCTGCTGATAATCCTGCATGCGTGAATCTCTTTCTATGGCAGGAATTATTTCAAAAAATTTGCTTTTGTACCGGGATCTAAGAGTGTGGCAACCCAGTAGTCGGCATTACTTCGGATTCTGACAATCCAAGGGTCATGTTGCAGGTAGTGCAGCAAGAAGGCACTCATGTGTCTTGCGCATCCAGGAGGACCAAGTCCTTGTTGTCTTGGTGGTGGTGAGGTGAGAATCATGCTTCCTTCGTCTGCCCTCTCCCCCCAACCTCACACAACAGAAATTTGATCAAGGTTTCCCTCATCTGATGAGTCTTCCATGCCCAGCGTCAGTTCGTCCTCCACTTCTTCCTCGCCTCCTGCACCTTCCTCAACAGTTTGGCTGCTACCATGCGCCCTCGGTAATCCCTCTCCCCCAGCCTCCAATGCCAGTCGCCTTGGTGCTGCCAACATTCTTGACCTTGAAGATATGATCCCTTCCGCATGCGACGACTCCTGTTCCTCCTCCTCCTCCTCTTGTTCCACCACCTGACTCCGGACACTGTGTAAGGTGTGCTCCAGCATGTAAATCACCGGAATGGTCATGCTGATAATGGCATCGTCAGCACTAAACATCTTCGTTGCTATTTCAAAACTGTGCAGAAGGGTGCATAGGTCCCTGATCTGAGACCACTCCTGCAGCGTGATTTGCCCCACCTCTTGATCTCGTTGGCCCAGGCTATACGTCATAACGTATTGCACCAGGGCTCGTTGGTGCTGCCACAGTCGCTGCAACATGTGCTGAGTTGAATTCCACCGTGTGGGCACATCGCATTTCAGCCGGTGAAATGGCAGGCCCAACGACTTCTGTAGAGATGCAAGTCGTCGAGCTGCTGAATGCAAACGGCAGAAGTGAGCAGAAGCCCATTTAGTCCGGGATAGTGGGATAAAAATTGCTTAACAACCAGGTTCAAAACGTGAGCCATACAAGGCACGTGTGTGACATTGCCCCAGCGAAAGGCCGCACCCAGGTTTGCAGCATTGTCGCACACAGCCTTCCCTGGCTGCAGGTTGAGTGGAGACAACCATTGATGGAACTCGGTCTCCAGAGCTGACCACAACTCCTCAGCTGTGTGACTCACATTTCCCAGACATTTCAATGTAAACACTGCCTGATGCCGTTGAGCCCTGGTGACAGCATAGTGAGGAGGTGTGCAGGATTCCTTCTGCGCAGTTACAACGCATGTGGCATTACCAGACAGCCTTTGGGTGCAGGTGGAGGACCAAGAGGAGGTTGAGGAGGCAGAAGCAGTGGAGGAACTTCTAGATGCAGAGGATCGACGAGCAACTCGTGGGGATGGCAAGACTTGGACAGCAGCCCCTTCTCCTGATGTCGCCGTAGTTACCCAGTGCCCAGTCACCAACATGTAACGCCCCTGTCCATGTCTACTCGTCTAAGTGTCTGTGGAGAAATGCACCCTGTCACACACAGAGATTCTCAAGGAAGTGGTGATTTTGTGTGCGACATGCTGGTGTAGCGCAGGCACAGCTTTCTTTGAGAAGTAGTGGCGGCGACTGGGCATCTGGTACTGGGGCACTGCGATGGACATAAGGTCTCGAAAATCCTCTGTGTCCACCAGGCGGAAAGGCAGCATTTCTGTAGCCAACAGCTTGCAGATGGAGAAATTCAACCTCTTAGCTTTGTCATGGCTAGGAGGAAATGGTCTTTTACTTGTCCACATCTGAGGGACTGAGGGCTGGCTGCCATGCTTAGACGGAGTTGAGTAGGGTGTCCCCGGCAAACTGCTGGTCTGTGAGGAAGGTGCAGGTGGAGAGGTTATGTTG
This sequence comes from Ranitomeya variabilis, assembly GCF_051348905.1. Lineage (NCBI taxonomy): Eukaryota > Metazoa > Chordata > Amphibia > Anura > Dendrobatidae > Ranitomeya > Ranitomeya variabilis. The sequence continues at coordinate 114,301,368 of NC_135239.1, read as the reverse complement.
CCTTGATCAAAATGTGGTGTCGATGTCGGAGAGTGCTCAACACCAGCAGGTGTTTCCACTTGCAAATGTCCTGAAGACCTGCCAATCACACTGGCTGTAGCGGGTAAAGAGGTGTAAGGTCTGCATCCAAAACCAAGTGCGACTGCTGTCCCCACAGTCACAGAGGATGAAGAGGACGTGGATGCACTTGATGGGGCAGATGGTGGTTGACCCAGCCCACTAGGCCGCATTGTAGCACAGTGAGCTTCCCACTGAAAGTTATGCCTCATATCCATGTGACGGTTCATGCATGAAGTACTCAAGCTAGTGATTTTTTGGCCTCTACTGAGATTTTGTTGACAAATCTTACAGAAAACATGAGTTGGGTCATCTTTTGCTATGTCAAAAAATGCCCAGGCTATGCAAGGCTTACAGCCCGTGAGACCTGAAGAGCCACCAAGACTTCTGGTCTGAGGCACAAATGGGGTTGAGGATGCAGTTGTTGACATGCTTCCAGTACTCCGTCTCTGTCCAGGAAGGCGCACCATTACCTCGTCGTCAGACTCGTCACTAGCATCCTCCGTCACCTCCTCTGCTGACCTCATGGACTGGCGGACTGGGGGTTGACAGTAAGTGGGGTCTGCAACCTCATCATCATCATCCTGTGTGTTCTCACACCCGTCATCCTCAGAGCCAACCTCTTCCTGCCCCAACCGAAAAGTCAAGTTTTTGTTCCAATCAGGTATCTCAGTCTCATCATCATCTTCCTCATTGTCTCCACCAACAGGAGTTACAGTTTGGGAACGAGGGTCTACATTATGCTCAGAACCTTCTTCATCTGGGCCTGGATCCGACTCACAAAGATTCTGGGCATCAGTGCAGATCATTTCCTCGTCTGGATTCACAGAAGCTCTGCAGCAGACCTCTGATTCCCTGGCTATAGTATGCGGAAACAGCTCTACAGACTCAACCATGTGTGTTACCCCATGCTCAGACGGGCAGCTGGAGACTTGGGAGCTGTGAGGAAGCAAGTGCAATTGGGGTGACAACTCTGAGGACTGGAGTAGTTGTGATGTTGAAGTTGACATGGAGAAGAGCCCACTTGAACGAGCACTTGATATCCGTTCAAGCACCTGCTATTTTTGTGCCCCATCTGGAATTTTTGGCGATGCTTGTAGCGATGGTCGTAAGAAAGGGATCATATCAGATTGTCCACAAAAAGAAGTAGACATCTTACTTTGGCTGGAAGATGGTCTTTCTTCTGCAGATATTACTGTTGCTTTACCATCTACCACAACAACCTTTTTTTCCCTTTCCAACACGCCTATTCCCCATTCCACCAGCAGCAGGCCTTTTGCCACTCATTTTAGTGCTTAACTAATTGGCAACTCTGTATCTGTAGTTATTGGCACAACAACCGATGGATGAAAACTGAGCAGAACTGAGTGGCCAAACTGTGGTACTAGGCCCAAAACTATTAACTGGATTAGATGCAGTGAAAATTGAGATACACAGGCGGTGTAGTTAGTTTCACAGGCGGGCTACTCTGCTGACGTGCAGACACTGCTCCTAGGCCCAAAACTGTTAACTGGATTAGATGCAGTGAAAATAGAGATACACAGGCGGTGTAGTTAGTTTCACAGGCGGGCTACTCTGCTAACGTGCAGTCACTGCTCCTAGGCCCAAAACTGTTAACTGGATTAGATGCAGTGAAAATAGAGATACACAGGCGGTCTAGTTAGTTTGACAGGTGGGCTACTCTGCTGACGTGCAGACACTGCTCCTAGGCCCAAAACTGTTAACTGGATTAGATGCAGTGAAAATAGAGATACACAGGCGGTCTAGTTAGTTTCACAGGCGGGCTACTCTGCTGACATGCAGACACTGCTCCTAGGCCCAAAACTGTTAACTGGATTAGATGCAGTGAAAATAGAGATACACAGGCGGTCTAGTTAGTTTGACAGGTGGGCTACTCTGCTGACGTGCAGACACTGCTCCTAGGCCCAAAACTGTTAACTGGATTAGATGCAGTGAAAATAGAGATACACAGGCGGTCTAGTTAGTTTCACAGGTGGGCTACTCTGCTGACGTGCAGACACTGCTCCTAGGCCCAAAACTGTTAACTGGATTAGATGCAGTGAAAATAGTGATACACAGGAGGTCTAGTTAGTTTCACAGGCGGGCTACTCTGCTGATGTGCAAACACTGCTACTAAGCCCAAAACCCCAAAACGATTTACTGGGTTAGATGCAGTAAAAATTGAGATACACAGGCGATGTAGCTAGCTTCACAGGCAGGCTACTCAGATGACTATCAGACAATGCTACTAGCCCAAAAGGATTGGCTGAACTAGATTACACCAAATGCTGTGACAAACACTTGCACTGCACTGGCTCAGACCTGCCTGGCAAACAGTGCTATGAACTGCTGTAACCTACCCTGAAAAGGGCTGATATTACAACTAGTCCCGACTCCCTAAACCTATCTCTCTGACAATTCGCTCCAAAAAAACAATCTTAGTCTGTATAGCGCCCACAGCAGCAGTGGTGCCGTCTAACACTAAGCTGCAGCAGTGAGGAAATGGTGGCGACAGGGCAAATGGCTGGTTCTTATAGGGCAAGGACATGTGACATACACAGCCAATAACACAAGTAGCCTAAGGCCTCTTTCACTCTAGCATCGTGCACTGCACGTCGCTATGCGTCGTTTTGCAGAAAAAACGAATCCTGCAAAAGTGCTTGCAGGATGCGTTTTTTCTCCATATACTTTTATTAGCGACGCAGTGCGATGCATTGCCATATGTCGCGACAGTCATGAGACGGTTGCGTCGTGTTGCGTCGCCACCAAAAAACGTTGCATGTAACGGTTTTTGGTGCGTCGTCTGCAGCATTTCCAACCACGCATGCGCAGCCGGAACTCCGCCCCCGCCTCCCCGCACCTCACAATGGGGCAGCGGATGCCTTGAAAAACAGCATCCGCTGCCCCCGTTGTGCAGCGCTTCCACATTATGCGTCGGTGCACCGCAACGTCGCATAGCGACGTGCAGTGCACGACGCTAATGTGAAAGTAGCCTAACACAAACAAAGTGCATGCGTCCAGCAGGAAGAGTTCCAGTTAAGGCTGCTTTCAAACATCAGTTTTTTGCTGTCAACACAATCTGGCGAATTTTGAAAAAATCGGATCCGGCAAAAGTTGCTGCCGGATTTGTTTTTTTCTCATAGACTTGTATTAGCCCCGGATTGCAATGGATGGCCTCACGTTTCATCTGTTTTTTGCCGGATCCGTTGAAAAAAATTTTTTCTGGCAGCCGGAGAAAAGGGACATAGGAATGTTTTTTCTGTCTGTCAAAAACAGACAGCAATGGATCCGGCAAAAAACGGATGAAACGTGAGGTCAAATGATGGAATCCGGCAAAGGATTTAGTCCATTCTGGACTCTCTCTTTCTCTCTCTCTGTCTCTAATCCAAAATAGCTGGCAGATCCACAAACTCAGATCCGGTGAAAAAACGGATCCGTCGCATCAGTTTTTCACAATTTCCAATGGATCCGTTTTTTTACAAAATTCGCCGGATTGTGCCTGATGACAAAAAACTGATGTGTGAAAGCAGCCTAAGAAAGTTCCTGAAATTCAGATGACAGATCCCTTGCCAGTAGTATGTGCGTACAGCCTAGTCGGCAACCGATCTCCAAAACTCCATCCATCCATTAATGTGCTCCAGGAAATCATCCTCGATCCTCTCCCTTTGAGGTCACTCTCCCAACTGCCTGACTAAACATGTGGTTTCTTTTCCTCCCTCCCAATTAAACATTTGCTTTTAACTCAAAGATTGAAGCAAATTCCATAAGCCCATCACCTGGGACTGCATGTGAGACCCCCTGTAGTGATGGCTCCCCTGGTCCACAATCCCCATCCACACAATGGGACTATTGGCTGGAAGAACAATGGAATGATAGAGTTCCTTGATAACTAATCTTGGGTTTGGCCTTATGTGTGCATAAGGCCATGTGCACACGTTCAGTATTTTTCGCGTTTTTTTCGCTATAAAAACGTGAAAAAAACGCGAAAAAAATGCTTACATATGCCTCCTATTATTTACAGTGTATTCCGCATTTCTTGTGCAAATGTTGCATTTTTTTCCATGAAAAAATCGCATAGCGGAAAAAAAAGCAACATGTTCATTAAATTTGCGGAATTGCGGGGATTCCGCACACCTAGGAATGCATTGATCTACTTTCCGCATGTGGCTGTGCACACCATGCGGGAAGTAAGCAGATCATGTGCGGTTGGTACCCAGGGTGGAGGAGAGGAGACTCTCCTCCACGGACTGGGCACCATATAATTGGTAAAAAAAAAAAGAATTAAAATAAAAAATAGTCATATACTCACCTTCGATGGCCCCCGGAGTCTTCCCGCCTCTCATCGGTGCACGCTGCCGCTTCCGTTCCTATAGATGGTGTGGTGAAGGACCTGCGATGACGTCGCGGTCTTGTGATTGGCCGCGAGACCGGTCATGTGACCGCTCACGTGACCGCGACGTCATCGAAGGTCCTGCACACACACACCATCTATAGGAACGGACGCCGCTGAGGAGATCGGCTGTCTGCAGGTGAGTATAACCATTTTTTTTATTTTTTTTAAACATTCTGTCTTTTACTATTGATGCTGCATAGGCAGAATCTATAGTAAAAAGTTGGTCACACTTGTCAAACACTATGTTTGACAATTGTGACCAACCTGTCAGTCAGTTTTCCAAGCGATGCTACAAATCGCTTGGAAAACTTTAGCATTCTGCAAGCTAATTTCGCTTGCAAAATGCTAAAAAAAACCGTGAAAAAAACGGGAAAAAGACGCAAAAAAAAATGCGGATTTCTTGCAGAAAATTTCCGGTTTTCTTCAGGAAATTTCTGCAAGAAATCCTGACGTGTGCACATACCCTAAGACCTAACCTGCATGTCTTCCTTTGCTCACCCTAACTGAATGGAAACATTGATTCCTGAGACTAAACTGACAAGCAAGCAAATCAATAATAAAACACAGCAATAATATCGACGCAATCGGTGCTTCTTGCTGGAAAAAGTCGGCAACCCTTAGAGCTGTTGACTCCACTCTACGTGCATTGGTTCAATAGTCTTTAGTCATTGGCCAGCTCTTCACACTCCTACCCCACTTTTTTCAACATGGGCACAAATGTAAGAGGTTTCACCTTCATGAGAACGAACCTTTGTATCATCCAGTTTCCTCAAGGCATATTCCATATCATCCTTGCGAATAAACTCCACAGTCCCCATTCCACCCTGATATACTGTACATCAGTATGGTAGACATCTCCAGCTTCTCTCATATGATCTTTCAGATCCTGCCAACTCCCTGATGGGGAAAGCCCTGAGACGAGGTCTCTGTATTTAGTTCCCTGAGACAGGGGTCTGTTTCTCTCACGGGGTCCTCCATATCCTCCCCCTGATCTCCAGGTTGTCCTGGGAAACTCCACAAGTACCCAATAAGAACAGAACTTGTATCTGTTGCGTCCAACCCCAGAGTGTCATCCCTCAGCTAGGGTGATGATTGCTTGGCGGCCTGGTAAATAGTGTTCTGGGGGGACAATATTTGGGCTCCTCCATGACATAATTTACCTACACTGGGTTACATTCCTTCATGATACTTGTCATTGAATTTTGTGCATTAGTCACCACTGGCAGGAGGCTAGTCAGCATGTTGAAATTGCTCTGTTCCCTCTTGGCTGAGGCAGTGTGAACCAGTCCTTGGCTTCGGGTTACGGCATTGGGCCAGTGGCACACAATCCTACTCCTAAATAGTTTCCCAGCAACACATCTACTGGTAGGTGACACACTAATCTTACATCCACCATTCCAAGACTGTGACCCCAGTCTAAATGTAGTCGGGCCCTCCGAATGTTCAAAGATCCTCCTCCGGCTATGTTGACTAACTGCTGCTAGGAACAATACATTGGTCAGGTACTAGATGCTCTTTGATCAATGTGACAGACTCCAGAGTTAGGCCATGTCCCCCCCGAGGAAGCTCACGCGAAACGCGCGTCGGGGCTATCGGACACACACTGGCACCTCAGGACATTTGGGTAAGAATGACAGGAAGAGCTGGATTGTTCTATTATGTTGTTTGACCCATGACTCATGATGTAGTTCACTTTGGGGCATAATTGCCACTCATACAGAGCACTATGCACTTTATAGGTATTGCTATCAGCTACTGAGTGAACAATTTGCTCCTGTAAGATATTTGCACGTGTCATTTCTAAGCCCTTGGTGTTACTTTTCAGTGTGGTTGTTCCGCCATACTTGTGCTTGAACGTGTACCTTGTCCTTTTATATTGTTGTGTACTATTTATGTATATGGTTTCTCAATAAAATTGCTATTGTTTTTACAAATTGATGGGTGTTTATACTCCGTAGCTCTCTGTAGGTTATACATGTTCACACTTTGCGGTTTTTACCGCGGAACCGCGGCGATTTTGATGCTGCGGGTCCGCAGCAGTTTCCATAGCGTTTCCATTTACATGTAAACCCTATGGAAACCGCAAACCGCTGTGCACATGCTGCAGGAAAAACTGCGCAGAAACGCAGCGGTTTAAAACCCGCAGCATGTCACTTCTTTGTGCAGAATCGCTGCGATTCTGCACCCATAGGAATGCATTGAACCGCTTACTTCCCGCATGGGGCTGTGCCCACATTGCGGGAAGTAAGCGGTTAATGTGCGGGTGGTACCCGGGGTGGAGGAGAGGAGACTCTCCTCCAGGCCCTGGGAACCATATTTGGGGTAAAAAAAAGAATAAAAATAAAAAATCATGTTATACTCACCTCTCAGCGCTGCACGCGGCCGGCCGGTCAGAGTTGCTGTGGGAACAGGACCTGCGGTGACGTCGCGGTCACATGACCGTGATGACGCCCGGGTCACATGACCGTGACGTCACGAAGGTCCTTCTCGGCACAGCATCTTTGGAACCGGAGCGCCGCGTGCAGTGCCGAGGAGCTCCGGACATCGGAGGGTGAGTATAACCAATTTTTATTATTTTTAACATTACTATTGATGCTGCATATTGCTGCATATTGCTGCATATGCAGCATCAATAGTATAGGAGTAATCCCGCAGCGGAAACCGAGGAGCAAACCGCGATAAATCTGCAGGGATAACCGCAGCGGTTTTGCCCTGCAGATTTAACAATTCCGCTGCGGGAGAACCCGCAGAGGGACGCCGCAAAGTGTGAACGTGGCCTTACAGCCTCCACTGTTGTGAATTCCGTTCTGGAGCTCCCTCCTGTGGTTGCTAATGGTATTTTTGTGAGTTCTGCCCTTGGGCTCCCTCTGGTGGTTTCGAGTGGAACTGCTGCTCCTTTAGTTAGCTGTAGCAGCTGCCTTCACTAATCGCCTTGCCTGGGTTTGTTATTTAAACCTGCTCTGGGCTTTAGTTCATGCCAGCTGTCCATGTCTTAGGTTGGATTTGGTTCTCTCCTTGGATTTCTCATATGGCTTGTCCTTGTCAGCAAAAGATAAGTTTTTGCTAGTTCTTGTTTGTCCATTTGCTTTGGACTCTATTGCTCTGCAAATAAGTCTCTTTTTGTCCAGCTTGTCACTATGTCATATTCAGGCTAGCTGGAAGCTCTGGGAAAGCAGATTTGCCCCTCCACACCGTGAGTCGGTGTGGAGTTCATTTTTGTAAACTCTGCGTGGATTTTGTAGTGTTTTATACTGACCGCACAGTATCCTTTTCTCTCTGTCTAACAAGTTTAGTATTGGCCTCCTTTGCTGATATCTGATTTCATTTCTGTGTACGTCATTTCCCTCTCCACTCACAGTCAATATTTGTGGGGGGCTATCTTTCCTTTTGGGGTTTTCTCTGAGGCAAGATAGCTTTCTATTTCCTTCTTTAGGGGTAGCTAGTTCTTAGGCTGTGAAGAGGTGTCTAGGGAGAGTCAGGAACATCCCACGGCTATTACTAGTGTTGTTGTTAGGATTAGGGACTGCGGTCAGTAGAGTTACCACCTCCTCAGAGCTCGTTCCATGTTGCGTTTTAGCCACTAGGTCATATCATTGTGGCCTCTTAACCACCAGGTCATAACACTCCACTCCCTCTACCCAGACCAGCTGCAGATGCTTGTTCATGTTCGCTGATGTGTCCCATCTAGTCCAGGACACTTGTCCTTGTACCACATATGCCTCTTCCTCTTCCAGTAAGGGTAGAGGGATCATCTCTCCCTCATTATTCCAGCCCCATTGCAGCACAGTGTTCACCGGTTGGGGACACGGATGATGTGGGCTAGAACGTTTTCAACATTTCCTATCAAAGAGTCCCATGTGTGCGCAGTTATATCGATTATAGGATCAATCATCAGCCAATCTTGCTGCATCATCCAGGCTGAGTGGTTTTCTATCCGCCACCCATTTTTTTAAATCACCTGGGAGCTTGGACATGAAATGTTCCAGCATGAATATATCCAGAGCATTTTCTGCTTCCCGAGCCTCCAGTCCTATCCACCCAGTGCATGGCACACTTCCAGTGTGTGTGTGTGCAGCGCCCCAGAGTCCTGGTCGTTGCAGTACTGTGGATCCGCCGCTAAGGGGGGCTATGGTACGTTTGATGGCACTGAAGGAGTTCATCTGACCAGGTATCACATACACCAATACATTTCACAGTCGGGCCTCCAGGGGGAGCTAAGGGTACTATTCATTAGGCCACTCCTCACATACAGGTAAAACTGGGGGTCAGGCAGGAAGTTAGGGAGAACGCTGACTGGGTTGGAACCAGGCAACACCTTGTGGCAGAGGGTGTTGCACGGGAAGATTCGGTAGGGTCCCTGTTGTGAATTTGCTTTTTGCTCCCTCTAGTGGTTACTAGTTTTTTGACTCTGGTTTTTCTGTCATTCCTTTTATCCGCACCTGGGTCGTTAGTTAGGGGTGTTGCTATATAAGCTCCCTGGACCTTCAGTTCAATGCCTGGCAACGTAGTTATCAGAGCTAGTCTGCTGTGCTCTTGTCTACTGATCCTGGTTCCAGTTATATCAGCTAAGTCTGCCTTTTGCTTTTTGCTATTTGTTTTGGTTTTGTATTTTTGTCCAGCTTGTTCCTTATCTATATCCTGACCTTTGCTGGAAGCTCTAGGGGGCTGGTGTTCTCCCCCCGGACCGTTAGACGGTTCGGGGGTTCTTGAATTTCCAGTGTGGATTTTGATAGGGTTTTTGTTGACCATATAAGTTACCTTTCTTTATTCTGCTATCAGTAAGCGGGCCTCTCTGTGCTAAACCTGGTTCATTTCTGTGTTTGTCATTTCCTCTTACCTCACCGTCATTATTTGTGGGGGGCTTCTATCCAGCTTTGGGGTTCCCTTCTCTGGAGGCAAGAAAGGTCTTTGTTTTCCTCTACTAGGGGTAGCTAGATTCTCCGGCTGGCGCGTGTCATCTAGAATCAACGTAGGAATGATCCCCGGCTACTTCTAGTGTTGGCGTTAGGAGTAGATATATGGTCAACCCAGTTACCACTGCCCTATGAGCTGGATTTTTGTATTCTGCAGACTTCCACGTTCCTCTGAGACCCTCGCCATTGGGGTCATAACAGTTTGCCAGGCCAGTATTAAATGTTTAATGCATTGCAGAAGAGGGATTATAAGAAAGAAGATTCTGAGTTTTTTTTTTTCTCCTTCCCCTTTACCTCAGAGTGGCTATGCTTGCTGCAGACATGAATGTCCAGACCTTGATTACAAGTGTGGACCAGCTGGCTACTCGTGTGCAGGGCATACAAGACTATGTTATCAGAAATCCTAGGTCAGAACCTAAAATACCGATTCCTGAACTGTTTTCCGGAGACAGGTTTAAGTTTAGGAATTTCGTGAATAATTGTAAATTGTTTTTGTCCCTGAGACCCTGTTCATCAGGAGATTCTGCTCAGCAAGTAAAAATTGTTATTTCGTTCTTACGGGGCGACCCTCAGGATTGGGCTTTTTCGCTGGCGCCAGGAGATCCGGCATTGGCTGATCTTGATGCGTTTTTTCTGGCGCTCGGTTTACTTTATGAGGAACCCAATCTTGAGATTCAGGCAGAAAAGGCCTTGCTGTCTATGTCTCAGGGGCAGGACGAGGCTGAAGTGTATTGCCAAAAATTTCGGAAATGGTCCGTGCTGACACATTGGAACGAGTGTGCACTGGCCGCTAATTTTAGAAATGGCCTTTCTGAAGCCATTAAGAATGTTATGGTGGGTTTTCCCATTCCCACAGGTCTGAATGATACTATGTCACTGGCTATTCAAATTGACCGGCGGTTGCGGGAGCGCAAAACCGCAAATTCCCTCATGGTGTTGTCTGAACAGACACCTGATTTAATGCAATGTGATAGAATCCTGACTAGAAATGAGCGGAAAATTCATAGACGCCGGAATGGCTTGTGCTACTACTGTGGTGATTCTACACATGTTATCTCAGCATGCTCTAAACGTATAGCTAAGGTTGTTAGTCCTGTCACCGTTGGTAATTTGCAACCTAAATTTATTCTGTCTGTAACTTTGATTTGCTCACTGTCATCTTATCCTGTCATGGCGTTTGTAGATTCAGGTGCTGCCCTGAGTCTCATGGATCTCTCATTTGCTAAGCGCTGTGGATTTACTCTTGAACCATTAGAAAATCCTATTCCTCTTAGGGGTATTGATGCTACACCATTGGCAGCAAATAAACCGCAGTATTGGACTCAGGTTACCATGTGCATGACTCCTGAACACCGCGAGGTGATACGTTTCCTGGTTTTACATAAAATGCATGATTTGGTTGTTTTAGGGCTGCCATGGTTACAGACCCATAATCCAGTCCTGGACTGGAAGGCTATGTCAGTCTCAAGTTGGGGCTGTCGTGGTATTCATGAGGATTCCCTGCCTGTGTCTATTGCTTCTTCTACGCCTTCGGAAGTTCCGGAGTATTTGTCTGATTATCAGGATGTCTTCAGTGAGTCTGAGTCCAGTGCACTGCCTCCTCATAGGGACTGTGACTGTGCTATAGATTTGATCCCAGGCAGTAAATTTCCTAAGGGAAGACTGTTTAATCTGTCGGTACCTGAACATACCGCTATGCGTTCATATATCAAGGAGTCTCTGGAAAAAGGACATATTCGTCCGTCTTCTTCCCCTCTTGGTGCGGGATTCTTTTTTGTGGCAAAAAAGGACGGATCTTTGAGACCTTGTATTGATTATCGGCTTTTAAATAAGATCACTGTCAAATTTCAGTATCCTTTACCGCTGTTGTCTGACTTGTTTGCCCGGATTAAGGGTGCCAAGTGGTTCACTAAGATAGACCTTCGTGGTGCGTACAACCTTGTGCGCATTAAGCAAGGTGATGAATGGAAAACCGCATTCAATACGCCCGAAGGTCATTTTGAGTACTTGGTGATGCCTTTTGGGCTCTCCAATGCGCCTTCAGTTTTTCAGTCCTTTATGCATGACATTTTCCGGAAGTATCTGGATACATTTTTGATTGTTTATCTGGATGATATTTTGGTTTTTTCTGATAATTGGGATTCGCATGTGGAGCAGGTCAGGTTGGTCTTTAAAATTTTGCGTGAAAATTCTTTGTTTGTCAAGGGCTCAAAGTGTCTCTTTGGTGTACAGAAGGTTCCCTTTTTGGGGTTCATTTTTTCCCCTTCTGCTGTGGAGATGGACCCAGTCAAGGTCCGAGCTATTCTTGATTGGACTCAGCCCTCGTCAGTTAAGAGTCTTCAGAAGTTCTTGGGCTTCGCTAACTTCTACCGTCGTTTTATCGCTAATTTTTCTAGCATTGTGAAACCTTTGACGGATATGACCAAGAAGGGCTCCGATGTAGCTAACTGGGCTCCTGCTGCCGTGGAGGCTTTCCAGGAGTTGAAACGCCGGTTTACTTCGGCGCCTGTTTTGTGCCAGCCTGACGTCTCACTTCCCTTTCAGGTTGAGGTGGATGCTTCGGAGATTGGGGCAGGGGCCGTTTTGTCGCAGAGAGGCCCTGGTTGCTCTGTTATGAAACCTTGTGCCTTTTTCTCTAGGAAGTTTTCGCCTGCCGAGCGAAATTATGATGTGGGCAATCGGGAGTTGTTGGCCATGAAATGGGCATTTGAGGAGTGGCGTCATTGGCTCGAGGGTGCTAAGCATCGTGTGGTGGTCTTGACTGATCACAAAAATCTGATGTATCTCGAGTCTGCTAAACGCCTTAATCCGAGACAGGCCCGCTGGTCATTGTTTTTCTCCCGCTTTGATTTTGTTGTCTCGTATTTACCAGGTTCAAAGAATGTGAAGGCCGATGCTCTTTCTAGGAGCTTTGTGCCTGATGCTCCTGGAGTCGCTGATCCTGTTGGTATTCTTAAAGATGGAGTTATCTTGTCAGCTATTTCTCCAGATCTGCGACGTGTGTTGCAGAGATTTCAGGCTGATAGGCCTGAGTCTTGTCCACCTGACAGACTGTTTGTCCCGGATAAGTGGACCAGCAGAGTCATTTCCGAGGTTCATTCCTCGGTGTTGGCAGGTCACCCGGGAATTTTTGGCACCAGAGATCTGGTGGCCAGGTCCTTTTGGTGGCCTTCCTTGTCAAGGGATGTGCGGTCATTTGTGCAGTCCTGTGGGACTTGTGCTCGAGCTAAGCCTTGCTGTTCTCGTGCCAGCGGTTTGCTCTTGCCCTTGCCTGTCCCGAAGAGACCTTGGACACATATCTCCATGGATTTCATTTCTGATCTTCCGCTATCTCAGGGCATGTCCGTTATCTGGGTGATATGTGATCGCTTCTCCAAGATGGTCCATTTGGTTCCTTTGCCTAAGCTGCCTTCCTCTTCCGATCTGGTTCCTGTGTTTTTCCAGAACGTGGTTCGTTTGCACGGCATCCCTGAGAATATTGTGTCAGACAGAGGATCCCAGTTCGTTTCCAGGTTCTGGCGATCCTTTTGTAGTAGGATGGGCATTGATTTGTCGTTTTCGTCTGCTTTCCATCCTCAGACTAATGGACAGACGGAGCGAACCAATCAGATTTTGGAGGCTTATTTGAGGTGTTTTGTCTCTGCTGATCAGGACGATTGGGTGACATTCTTGCCGTTGGCTGAGTTTGCCCTTAATAATCGGGCTAGTTCCGCCACCTTGGTTTCGCCTTTTTTCTGCAACTCTGGTTTCCATCCTCGCTTTTCTTCGGGTCATGTGGAGCCTTCTGACTGTCCTGGGGTGGATTCTGTGGTGGATAGGTTGCAGCAGATCTGGAATCATGTGGTGGACAACTTGAAGTTGTCACAGGAGAAGGCTCAGCGCTTTGCCAACCGCCGCCGCGGTGTGGGTCCCCGACTACGCGTTGGGGATTTGGTGTGGCTTTCTTCCCGCTTTGTTCCTATGAAGGTCTCCTCTCCCAAATTTAAACCTCGTTTTATTGGGCCTTACAAGATATTGGAAATCCTTAATCCTGTATCTTTTCGTCTGGATCTTCCTGTGTCGTTTGCTATTCACAATGTATTTCATAGGTCCTTGTTGCGGCGGTACATTGTGCCTGTAGTTCCTTCTGCTGAGCCTCCTGCTCCGGTGTTGGTTGAGGGCGAGTTGGAGTACGTGGTGGAGAAGATCTTGGATTCTCGCCTCTCCAGGCGGAGGCTTCAGTACCTGGTCAAGTGGAAGGGCTATGGTCAGGAGGATAATTCCTGGGTGGTCGCCTCTGATGTTCATGCGGCCGATTTAGTTCGTGCCTTTCATGCCGCTCATCCTGATCGCCCTGGTGGTCGTGGTGAGGGTTCGGTGACCCCTCACTAAGGGGGGGGTACTGTTGTGAATTTGCTTTTTGCTCCCTCTAGTGGTTACTAGTTTTTTGACTCTGGTTTTTCTGTCATTCCTTTTATCCGCACCTGGGTCGTTAGTTAGGGGTGTTGCTATATAAGCTCCCTGGACCTTCAGTTCAATGCCTGGCAACGTAGTTATCAGAGCTAGTCTGCTGTGCTCTTGTCTACTGATCCTGGTTCCAGTTATATCAGCTAAGTCTGCCTTTTGCTTTTTGCTATTTGTTTTGGTTTTGTTTTGGTTTTGTATTTTTGTCCAGCTTGTTCCTTATCTATATCCTGACCTTTGCTGGAAGCTCTAGGGGGCTGGTGTTCTCCCCCCGGACCGTTAGACGGTTCGGGGGTTCTTGAATTTCCAGTGTGGATTTTGATAGGGTTTTTGTTGACCATATAAGTTACCTTTCTTTATTCTGCTATCAGTAAGCGGGCCTCTCTGTGCTAAACCTGGTTCATTTCTGTGTTTGTCATTTCCTCTTACCTCACCGTCATTATTTGTGGGGGGCTTCTATCCAGCTTTGGGGTTCCCTTCTCTGGAGGCAAGAAAGGTCTTTGTTTTCCTCTACTAGGGGTAGCTAGATTCTCCGGCTGGCGCGTGTCATCTAGAATCAACGTAGGAATGATCCCCGGCTACTTCTAGTGTTGGCGTTAGGAGTAGATATATGGTCAACCCAGTTACCACTGCCCTATGAGCTGGATTTTTGTATTCTGCAGACTTCCACGTTCCTCTGAGACCCTCGCCATTGGGGTCATAACAGGTCCCTGTCAGGGGTGGGATCCTGACAGAGGCCTGGCAAACAGAGAGAACGCTACGGGACCGCGCCTGCACTTGATAGCGGCGGTGCCCTAAGAAAGGACAAGAAGCGAGATTTATTGTGCTGAGTGAGAAACGAGATCAAAGCAAGAAGGAGGATACCAGTAGGAGTCGTGCTGTAAGATCGAGGCAACATCCTACTGAGGCGTAAACAACCAACGGCCGGAACGCCGAGGAGGTACAGAGCTCTAAGCCATACTTCAAACCAACGGCAGGACAGTCAGTCACAGGCGGGCTGTCTCACTTAAATCACCTACGCAGACATATGGGGCAACCTGTGGAGAGGGGCGACTCTAGGGTCCCGGAAGAGCTCCGAGCCTACCCATCATACGGGTGCGTCCAAACCATAACACCTTTCAGGGACGGAAGATTAGCAGAAGATCATCTAATCGAGTTGTGAGGGAACACGAGAAACAGACACAACAGTTGTGGGGACTATCCCGTAAGCTCAGCAGGGGAGGACCACAACACATAGCGCTAGAAGGAAGGCACAGATTTCCACCTGCAAAGGGAACTCTGGAGGTGCCATCGGACCGGCCGGACTTGCGCAGCCTGGTTAACCGTATTCCGGAATGAGGACTTTGAGACCTTCAGTAAAGAGGTAAAGAGACTGCAACCTGGTGCCTCGTTATTGACTGCGACCGGCACTACACTACCCCCCATCATCCACATCTATTACTGTACGCCCCTCAGCAGGGTCACGGACTGGGTCTAGCCACCGTGACAACCCCAGAGCAGAGACTCAGAGGCCCGGTACCGGGTACCCCTCGGCCCTGCGGCAGTGGGGGCGCTGCAAACTTGGCATCACGAACAGGATCTACTTAAGCCTGAAGAATCAGGTCATGTGTGCCTTGGAACTGTGATTTACTGTGCTTGGACTGTACTTTATTGCGAAGACTGTGTGCTGCCATTTACCGCCAAAAGTTCCCGCCAAAAGTCGCCGCCATTGCAGCGCCACAGGGAGCGCAGAGGAAGAAGGGCGTGCCATGGGAGGAGACTACCAAAGCGGCGCCAGAAGTAGCGACCGCCCCCTCCGACTCCTGCTGCGAGAGGACAACCTACCCAGCAGCAGAGGAGAACCACCCCCTGATTTGCAACGGCGGGAACGAGGTGAAGAAGGAGCTCAACCTCGGAGAAATGGTGGAGCCAGGTGCATGTGTTGCCGCCGAATGCCAGACAGCGACGATGAGCAGCAAGTGCCCGAACAACGGCGAGGTGATCCCGGCTTGCCCTCACCCATCAGAGACGGACTCGCGTCCACTGCCCGTGAAGGACCTGAACTCCTGGGAGCCGCCAGTGGAGGAGCCGAGCCTACCTATCCCAGCCACGGAGCCATGGAGGGCGGAGCCACGTCAAGAGGCGACTCCGGAAGAGCCGCGGTCCGGGCTGCAGCCGATTCCAGTGTCCTCGTCAACGGAACAGATCGACATCGGTGGAATCACATCAGGCGCAGGTATGGACAGCACCCCTACTCCCCCGGCCGATTCTGCTCTCCCGACCGATCTGGTTCCCCTGACCGATCCCGCTCCTCACCCCAGCAACAATAACCGCGCCTTTACGGTGGAACGGGTGGTCCTCACCCCCGACGTGATGGGGAAGCTGGTACCTCCCCTACCGACCAAGATGGGGGAACCCATAGATGTGGGCCCAGATTGGGTGATCCTCCGGTGGTACACCCCCTGGAACGAGCCGTATGGAGCTCCGGGGGAGAGCCTCACCCTTGCTGTGCTCACTTGGGAACAGTATAAACAATGTCTGATCCAACACTGGAAAAACCGAGATGAAACAGAACAATCTGATATGCCGAAGAAGCAACGCAGGAAGCCTGCGCACAACAGGAACGACATGGTAAAGCGGGGGACTGTGCTAGCCTTCCACCCGAAGAGGGGTTGGGGCTCCATACAGGAACCGGGACTACCAACTGACGTCTTCGTTACTAGCTACAACGTAAAAACTCCCTGCTGCAGTCGAGATGGTGGCCCATTGCAAAGGGGGGATCAGGTGACCTACACTCGCCGCCGGAATGCACAAGGATGGTGCGCTCGGAACGTCCACCGGTGTGAGCCTGAGGGAGCGTCACCTGTTGCCGTGACCCCGATTGATCCGGATTTGACAGATCTCGTTACTATCACCACCATCCGTCTTGTAGCAGCCGCCGAGCTTGCAAGCAGGATTAGTCTTCAAATCCAGACACCGGCTGATCTGATGGCACCTGGGAGACCAAATACCAGCACAGGTGCTGCATCGGCCGGGGACCAAAGACCACCCCCTGCACAGCCACCATCAGAGTAAGCAAAAATGCTTTAATGACTGTAAATAGTTAACTGTTCCTCTGCTGTTTTGCTGCTAAAACCCGTCCAGGGTTAACTCTTAAAGGGATCCCTTTGTTGACCCGGGATCCCTATTGTTTTTGTTTGTTTTCTACATTTGCACAAGTTATCAAAGAACTGCTGAATCATGAACAATGCATGATACAAACTCCTTGTATATAGTTTGCACCTTCTTAAAGGTGCTCTCTACTGGTTTTATATAAAAGACGGACTCTTTGCGAAGATACGGTTCTTGGAACTTGCACTGGAGTCCTTGCTGCATACGGACTTGCGGCTTGAGAAGTTGCACTACCTCGTAGAGACTTGGTCCCCTCTTAAAGGGGATGTTCACATCTTGCACTTATGTACAGTGTTGCCTTAAGATGGTTAGATGGCAATAATGTCTTAAAAGAAAAAGTAATGATGCTAATATGAAGAAGTTATATGTAGCCAACTAGTTGATTGTAAGAAATGTTTGATAATGTGTTAGAGAATGGGGACAGAAAGTGAACCCGTACGGGGTTAGTTAGTGAGTCCTCCTAGGAGCCATACAGAGATGGCTCAGTGATCTCAAACTGAAAGAAAAACATGTTCTATACTGTGTATAGTAGTGGAAGGACAGTAGGCTCGGGCAGAATGGGGCGGTCCTGTAAAAGAAAGGAGAGGCAGCAGGCCTGGAGCAGTTAGGACAGGCGGTCCTGCAGACGTAAAGTAGGAGAATGTAGCACAGTTGCTTAAGCCTTATAATGTGTTATAAGAAGGTCTTTAGTGGATTCAGAGTGTACATCCTTAAAGGCAATGTTAAATTAATGTTTAAAAATTTTTCACTTAGCAGAATACCCGGTTGGGTAAGAAAAGTTATTTATAGTAAGTTATTTAAAAGTATTTTACCATGTTTGTAACGTTCAAGTGTCCTCACCTCCCATAAAGGGAAGCTCTGTTCAAATATGCTTATTGTTATTGCACTCACAAAAATTGTATGTCTTTTTGCTGACATGTATTGTTGTTTTCTTCCCAGTCCAGGAGTACTGGATTTAACCGGGGGGGAGTGCAGCGCCCCAGAGTCCTGGTCATTGCAGTACTGTGGCTCCGCCACTAAGGGGGGCTATGGTACGTTTGATGGCACTGAAGGAGTTCATCTGACCAGGTATCACATACACCAATACATTTCACAGTCGGGCCTCCAGGGGGAGCTAAGGGTACTATTCATTAGGCCACTCCTCACATACTGGTAAAACTGGGGGTCAGGCAGGAAGTTAGGGAGAACGCTGACTGGGTTGGAACCAGGCAACACCTTGTGGCAGAGGGTGTTGCACGGGAAGATTCGGTAGGGTCCCTGACAGGGGTGGGATCCTGACAGAGGCCTGGCAAACAGAGAAAGCTATGGGACCGTGCCTGCACTTGATAGCGGCGGTGCCCTAAGAAAGGACAAGAAGCGAGATTTATTGTGCTGAGTGAGAAACAAGATCAAAGCAAGAAGGAGGATACCAGTAGGAGTCGTGCTGTAAGATTGAGGCAACATCCTACTGAGGCGTAAACAACCGGCGGCCGGAACGCCGAGGAGGTACAGAGCTCTAAGCCATACTTCAAACCAACGGCAGGACAGTCAGTCACAGGCGGGCTGTCTCACTTAAATCACCTACGCAGACATAGGGGGCAACCTGTGTAGAGGGGTGACTCTAGGGTCCCGGAAGAGCTCCGAGCCTACCCGTCATACGGGTGCGTCCCAACCATAACACCTGGGAGAGACGGAAGATTAGCAGAAGATCATCTAATCGAGTTGTGAGGGAACACGAGAAACAGACACAACAGTTGTGGGGACTATCCCGTAAGCTCAGCAGGGGAGGACCACAACACATAGCGCTAGAAGGAAGGCACAGATTTCCACCTGCAAAGGGAACTCTGGAGGTGCCATCGGACCGGCCGGACTTGCACAGCCTGGTTAACCGTATTCCGGATTGAGGACTTTGAGACCTTCAGTAAAGAGGTAAAGAGACTGCAACCTGGTGTCCTCGTTATTGACTGCGACCGGCACTACACTACCCCCCATCATCCACATCTATTACTGTACGCCCCTCAGCAGGGTCACGGACCGGGTCTAGCCACCGTGACAACCCCAGAGCAGAGACTCAGAGGCCCGGTACCGGGTACCCCTCGGCCCTGCGGCAGTGGGGGCGCTGCATGTACATCGGGCTTGTGTGTCTCTCGAAACTTCTTCCGGTAGGTTTTAGACGAGACAGCATACCTCTCTATTAATGAGCTGTGAATGGTAGAGTAACATCTATGATCTCCAGAAGACAAATTATTAAAAGCTTCCCTTGCTTTTCCCATGAGGCCAGCGCTCAAAAACCTGGGCCAGTCACTGACTGACACTCTATAAAGCAGGCAGGTTTTCTCAAATAACCGGAGATGTTCATCAATATCTGAGGTATCTCCCAACAGTATAGTCTCTAGTCACAGTCCACACTCCTTCAGAAGACAGGTAACACAATCAATGCCCATGTGTCCAGCAGCAACAGTTCCAGTTAAGAAAGTTCCCGAAATCCAGATTCCTCATCAGTAGCATGTGTGTCCAGCCCAGTCGGCAACCGATCTGTAGAACCACAGGCCTGGTTTACCTGGCCACATGTACCTGTTCCCTGGATTACATAAGGCAAACACGCAGGTAATTCAGGATGAAGGTGGGAGAGCACATTGGGATATCCGCATAATCGTGGTACCTCTCTGGCTAGGCACATGAATAATGTTCAGAAAGACAACCTGAAGCTTTTTTTTCTGTGTGACAGAAGTGGTTAAACCCAACGTACGTTGAGGTGATTTTGAAAAAAAAAAAAGTACTCTAGAAGGAAAGCGACTGGATGTTTCGGATGGATTCACTCTCTCCCAGGGAATTAAATGAATTCATATCTTATGCCTGTTTTTTGCAAGTTCTTTACGTTTGGGGACTCTAGATTTTTTATCTTTTTGACTTGACCAATATATCCAAGATCAGTGAACTGACAACGTAATCGTTCAAAAAGATGACACCTGTAATATGTCTAAGTGTGAATATTTGGAAATTAGTCCCAGGGATACAAACATAAGTGGTGACCAGTGCCAATAAACAATGGGTCTGACAATTACATAGAAGGAGCTAGTGGTGGCAATAAAAGATAATAATGAAATTGATCAGTGGATATAAGCTACCTCACCCTAGGAGTCACCTCACAGGCTGTCCCCTGTATGCCAGCAGAGGTTGGCACCCTATATATATGATATGGCGCCCCCGCTCAACGTGGTCTTTTCCTAATTGCCCCTAGGCAGCCCTGACATAAATGAAGAGCAGTGACACATACATATATAATGCCATACAGTCGCAAGGTTTTCACTGCACTGAGGCAGGTCCTAACAAGGTGAATAAGGTAACAACTAGAAAGGTAGTACAGTTAGTACTTTTCAGTTAGTTTGATGATGACAAGATGCCGCTCTGCCTCTATGCGTTTTGCTATTAGCTCATCAGGAGGCTTGATAAAGATTTGCAGATATGATGATGAATGATGTGGCACATCTCAGGGCAGAGAAACCATGTTTAAATACCCCGCTCATGATGGAGGCCACTCTCCATAATCTACTCATATCAATCTCCAGAGTAAAAAATCCCTTCTGACCAGCAGCGCCATTATGTCCGCAGATTGAGCATGCATGTTTTGTGTAATGAGTAGAGGGCCCAAAGCACAGACGGACCCTACTGCGCCGTGTCATTGCGGGGCGTGCCGATGATGCATACCTTGTGCGTGTCCGATGCACCTTGGCTAATAGCCCAGGTAGTGATACAGAGCAGGGCCGAACCAGCATCCGTCAATTCAGTCAAGTGCATAAGGTAATCTATCACTGCTCATGTCCAAAATATCCCCAGTGGAGCACAATGATGTAGGAGCACAAAAAGATACCAGGTTGTTATACTAATAACTAGGATTCGATGATAAAATATGTCAATCATGGCCATCCTAACAAAGAACCACACACCAGGGGGATGGGCAACAGGAGATAGGCTGGTAATGGGGTGGGAGAATGGTCACATATACATAGATAGGCGAGGAGAAACTTGGTTAAAGTACTCATGAAGGAACATCAGCAGCCCAGCAAAGAAATATGGTGGTATAATTAAATGCAAAAGTGCTACAAGAGTAGCCGGGAGCCAAAGCACACACAAAATAAGTAAAGCAATTAATTACCCATGTGGGATGATGTAGAGGTCCCGTCCATGGGGTATGTGACTGGGCTCCGGACGGGACCTCTACATCATCCCACATGGGTAATTAATTGCTTTACTTATTTTGTGTGTGCTTTGGCTCCCGGCTACTCTTGTAGCACTTTTGCATTTAATTATACCACCATATTTCTTTGCTGGGCTGCCTGTTCTTGGCAGATAGTCTTTAGTGCACACTTTGTGACAGCATATGTATTACATATCTATATACCTTAGGATTTTTATGTCCCATACTGGTGTTCTCAGTTCACCACTGTATCCACGGATTTAGTCACTTTGTTACTGGAGCGCCCCCACTGTCGCAGGGCCGAGGGGTACCCGGTACCGGGCCTCTGAGTCTCTGTTCTGAGGTTGTCACGGTGGCTAGACCCGGTCCGTGACCCTGCTGAGGGGCGTCCAGTGAAAGGTGGTGGTAAATGGTGGTGATATTGCGGTGCAGTGTAGGTCGTAGTAAATAACGAGGACACCAGGTTGCAGTCTCTTTACCTCTTTACTGAAGGTTTTAGAATCCTCAGTCCAGAGCGCTGTCAACAGGGCTGTCAGAGACCGGCCGGTCCAAAGGCACATCAGGAGTTCTCTTTACAGGTGGGAATCAGTGTCTACCTTCTAGCGCTGTGTGTTGTAGTCCTTCCCTGCTGAGCTCCCGGGATAGTCCTCACAACTGAGTCTGTCTGTCTCTGATGTTCGTTCTCTCCGTCCCCCAGATGATATGGTAGGACGCACCCGTATGACGGGGTAGGCTTGGAGTTCTTCCGGGACCCTAGAGTCGCCCCTCTCCCACAGCTGCCTCCGTTGTCTGCTTAGGTGATTTGTGTGAGACAGCCAACCTATAATTGGCTGTCCGGCCGTGGTTTGCAGTGTACTTAAAGTCTCTTACTTGCTCGACGTTCCGGCCACCGACTGTTTGCGCCTCAGAAGGATGTTGCCTCGGTCTAACAGCACGACTCCTTCTGGTCCTAATTCCTCTTTACTGTATTCCCGTTGTTCACTGGTTAGTTCTGCTCTTAGGAGTCTGCCAGGATCCCATCCCTGACAGGTCCTCTCACTAGCTCTTCCCAGTTACTTCTCTCCCTGTCTTCCTGTCCAACCCCCAGTTTTACCAGAGTGTGAGGAGTGGCCTACTAGATAGAACCACCCCCCCTGGTGGCCGGAGTGTGAAGTGTAGTGTGAGTGTTACCTGGTCAGAGAAACTCCTTTAGTGCAATCAGACGTAACATCACTCCCCTTAGTGGCAGAGCGACATTACTGCAACGACCAGGACTCTGGGGTGCTGCATTACTTCATTGTAATTGGTAATATTTTATCCTGATATTGATGTATCTTTAATAAATTTTGTACTTTTTGCTCTAATTGTTTTTGGCAACTTCTTGACTCATGGTTCTCCAATTAGTGTTGGTTAAAGTACTGCAGTGTTTGATACTATTCAAATTATAGATCCACTATATAAAGCATAGGAATCTGTGAGCCTTATAACACAGGCAAAGGGAACGGCAATGGTCCTTCCCCTCTTTTAAACAGTGTTTCACAACCTTGGGTCCACACCTGTCAGTCACTTGTCACTAAATGTACAATCACTATTTATTTTCTTAGATAGTGTGCCAGGACAACACTGTTATTTATAACGATATTGATGAGCAAATGGGTCCTCCTGATTCCTCACTGCAACACAGTTGTATCCCAAATGATTTGGATAAGCAAATAGGGCCTCCTGGGTGAACCCTATTGTGGAGATACAACATTGTATCTTAATTAACCAGTCATCTATTTTTAGCAAACCAAGAATAATAGACTGTTATCTGAATGTTGGCTTCTGAATTTAAGCATTTCTTTCTGGCTAGTTAAGAAAACAGACTTTTGTTTGTGTAAGTTTGTAATATTGACTTGTAAGTAGTGTTGAGCGATACCGTCCGATATTTGAAAGTATCGGTATCGGATTGGATCGGCCGATATCCAAAAAATATCGGATATCGCAGATACCGATACCCGATACCAATACAAGTCAATGGGACACAAATATCGGAAGCTATCCTTGATGGTTCCCAGGGTCTGAACGAGAGGAAACTCTCCTTCAGGCCCTGGGATCCATATTCATGTAAAAAATAAAGAATAAAAAATATGGATATACTCACCCCTCCGATGAACCCTGGCTGTCACCGCTGCAAGCGTCTGCCTCCATTCCTAAGAATGCAGAGAGTGAAGGACCTTCGATGACGTCGCTGTCACATGAGCGGTCACGCGACCAATCACAAGACCGCGACGTCATCGCAGGTCCCACACTCACTGCATTCTTAGGAACAGAGGCAGACACATTTGACACTGCAGACACACTGCAGTGTCATCTGTTTGACTACAGCCAGATCCTTTTCTTAGTACAGCTTGAAAATCCAGCTATTTTAAATGGGTTTGCCCATCCCAGCCATCACATCTGAATGCGCAGAAAATTCTGCCATTTTTTGTGATACTGTTTGGAGTGTCTAATACAATTTCTTGACACTATGTTGCTGCCCCAAAAATATTTAGCTGCCAAAAAAAATTTAGCAACAGGGCAGATATTTTACACTGGGCTTTGTCCGCCTCACGGATCGCTTATCATTGCTCTCAAAATTGTGCCATTTCATGGCTTCATAGAATTTTTTTTGGCTGTGTTATTGCCTACTTATTGACACAATTTTGCTGACCAAAAAAAAAACAATAGAGGCCAGATATTTGAAAGTGGACTATCTCTGTTACATGCCTCATCCATCTGTGGGCTACAACTTGTGGCATTTGAGGCTTCCTTTCACCTTTTTTGCTGTTTGTTTCCCTAATTCTATACAATATTTTGCTGTAAAAAACTACAGGCCACATATTTTACAGTGTGGTATTTCCGTGACACGCCTCATCTAGCTGCGGGCTAAAAATTGTGGCATTTGAGGCTTCCATTCACCTTATTTTGCTGTGTGTTATCCTATTTCTATACACTATTTTGCTGTAAAAAAAAACACAGGCCACATATTTTACAATGTGGTATCTCCGTGACATGTCTCATCTATCTGTGGCCTACAAATTGTGGCATTTGAGGGCTCCATTGAACTGTTTTTGCTGTGTGTTACCCTAGTTACTGACTGACACCAGTCTGAAAAAAAAAATTGTTACCTACAGGGCATATATTTTAAACTGTGGTTTTCCTGCACACGGATCACATCTAAGTTTGCTCAAAATTCAGCCATGTGTAGTGAACGTGGAAAATATTGTAGTCCATTTAAAATGGGCAAGGCGCTGTGCAAGGGATGGGGAAATGGACGCCATGGTGATGGTGCATGCAGAGGTCAAGGCTGTGAACAAGCTGAAAGCGGGCCACAACAAACACCCACATCTGCTGGCTCGACCTTCCTGTCCCAATTATTAGGGGACCGCAGCAGGACAGCAGTATTGATGCCAGAGTAGTGTGAAAAGGTTGTTGGTTGGATAGTGGATAATACTTCCAGTCAGTTTTCCACCACCACCAGCACCCTGTCTTCCACACGGTCAAGTAGGAGTAGCTGTGAGTCTGGACCGCATATTCCTTACCCTGATCCTCCTTCCTCCCACCATTCCGAGTGCCTGGAGACAACTGATCCCGCACTTGGACACTCTGTTCACTTTTCTATTTATAGATTCAGGCCTCTCACCCGATCTACTTGAAGCAGGGCAAGATGAGATTCCATTTAGGGATGCCCAAATATTTGAGCAGCCACAGTCACACGAAAGGCGATGATAGGGAAGTGTCACAAGAGGTGGACGATGATGAGACGCAATTGCCAGAAACTCAGGAGGAGGACCAGGGTGGGGAAGTGGAAGATGAGGTGGTGGATGATATGGTAACTGACCCAACCTGGCAGGAGGACTTGCAGAATGAGGACAGCAGCACACAGAGTGAGGGAGGCGTAGTACCCCAACATGACAGAAGTTGCCAGTCCAACTGTTAGGTCTTCCCGAGTCTGGTTGTTTTTTAATGACTCTGCCAATAACCCCAAATAGGCCATTTGCATCCCCTGTCATGCCTGCATCAGCAGGAGTAGCAAAACTACCAGCCTGACCACCACCAGCATGATCAGGCACATGGCAACAAAGCAACCAACTTTGTGGGCCAAACCACAGGCTCCAGGAACAGTGTCTGCATGCGACACCATTGCTACATCCACTGTTGTGTGTGCAAGCCAATCCCCTGTCCACAGTGCATGCGAAGATGCCTCCTGCCCTGCACCTGTTGTTGCCCACACTCAACTAGCAGCAGCATCAAGCACGTCCACATCCTGGTCCCAGTGCAGACTTCAGTTGTCCATACCCCAGTCATTGGAACGCAAGTGCAAATACGCAGCCAATGCACTAAATTCAGTACTAAATTCACACATTTCTCGTCTGCTTGCACTTGAAATGTTGCCTTTTAGGCTTGTGGAGAATTAATCTTTCTGCAACCTGATGGCGGCAGCCATCCCAAGGTACTCTAACCCCAGCCGCCACTACTTCTCTCGGTGTGCTGTCCCAGAATTACACAAGCATGTGTCCCGCAACATTACCCGTGATCTCAACAATGCTGTTACTTTGAAAGTCCACCTAACCACGGACACGTGGACAAGTGCTTGTGGCCAGGGACGGTACATCTAACTGACTGCACACTTGATTAACATGGTGGAAGCCAGGACCCAGTCAGACCATGGGATGGAACACATCCTCCCAACATCGAAGATTGCGGTCCCTACATCAGTCAGGGTTGCCCCAATAGTGTACAGCTCCTGCACCTCCTCCTCCTCTTCACCCTCCATCTCCGAAATGACCACATCAGTCACAAGCTGGAAGCACTGCAGCACTGCCTCAGCGAAGTGGCAACAGGCTGTGCTGAAGCTAATATACTTAGGTGACAAACTGCATAATGCTGAAGAGTCGTGGACAGCTCTGAAAGAGCAGGCAAATCTGTGGCTGATATCGCTGAACCTACAGCCAGGCATGGTCATGTGTGACAATGGCCGGAACCTGGTGGCGGCTTTGAGGCGAGACGAGCTCACACACGTACCATGCATGACCCATGTGCTTAACCTCCTTGTTCAACGGTTTCTCAAAAGATACCCAGAGCTGCCGGATCTGCTTGTCAAAGTACTCCGCCTGTGTTCCCATTTTAGAAAGTCAGCTACAACTTCAGCTGTCCTTCACTAGCATTTGCAGCTTCCAGCTCACCGACTGTTGTGTGATGTCCCCATGTGTTGGAACTCTACACTGCAGATGTTGGAAAGGATTTGTGAGCAGAAGAGGGCAGTTGTTGACTATCAGCATCAACAAGGCCGTTAGTATTCAGTTCAGACTCCCCACATAAGACCTCAGGAGTGGACATGGATGTTAGACATATGTACCATCCTCCAAAACTTTGAGGTGAGCGGCCATGACGCCATAATTAGCGTCACCATCCCACTTCTCTGCGTTCTGAAACGCTTTCTGCTCACAATCAAAGAGGATGCATTGCAGGCATAGCACAATGAGATGGAGCAAGGAGCCATAAAGGGTCATTACACACAGCCCAGCCTCATCTCATCCCAATGTCGCTTGGGTGACAATGAGGAAGAGGAGGAAGAACAGGAGCTACTTTCATGCGCTATAGACAGTACTACAAGCACTACTGTCATACTGTCTGTTCTGCGTGGATGGCCTGAGGACAGGGAGTAGTAGGAGGAGGAGGGCATGGTCAGTCGTCCTCTTGGTTAGGACACGGAAGTCTGTTAGCAGTCTGGCACGCATGGCTGAGTTTATGTTGCGCTGCCTTTCCCATGACCCTCGTATTCTGAAAATTTTGGGTGACCATCATTACTGGTTAGTGACACTTTAAGACCCATGCTACAAGGAGAACTTTCAATCTCTTCTCCCAGAGGCAGACAGGTGTACTAAAATGGTGCAATACCAGAAAGCCCTTGCTGCAGAATTATTAAAAAAATGTCCATCTTTAAACGCTGGCGGCAGAGATCACAGTTAATTGGACAACCAAGGAGTGCAGGCGAGAGAGACAAAACTCCAATCCAGCAGAGGCAGGGGAACACTGGCAAAGTTCTGGGAGAGTTTTATCACACCCTCCAATCGTAGTTTCCATGAGGCACGGAGTACTGCCACAGTGCAAAGTTTTGGAAGATGCTGAGGGAGTATCTTGCTGACTGTACCACTGTCCTCTGTAATTCATCTGTGCCTTATAATTATTGGGTCTCAAAGCTGGATACGTGGCATGAACTGGCACTCTACGCCTTGGAGGTCCTGGCCTGTCCTGCCGCTAGTGTTTTGTCAGAGCGCGTTTTTAGTGCCACTGGTGGAATTATAACTGATAAGCGCATCCGCCTGTCAACTGAAAATGCTGACAGGTTGATTCTTATAAAAATGAACAAGGGCTGGATTGGGCTAGACTTCTGTACACCACCACATGATAACAGTGAAACCTAATCTCAAATCCAGATTTGTTTTTGGGAGGTCTACTCCCATACACCTCTTCACATCCACACATCGGTATACACTTCATAATTTTGGCTATTTGCTGTTATCCTCCTCCTTCTCCTCATCCTCATCATTCACCACCACTAGATCACAAGGTGAACGTGTTCCGTGATGCAACAACCACGTTACTGTTGGCAAGGGTGTTTATTATGCCTTTATAAATAATTTTTACACAGTAGGGCGCTGTGTAATCCCCAAGGTGAAATGTTTGTCAGCTCATAAACTTAGTGTATGGGCATTACAAGTATAGGAGATCAGCTGCTTTAAACTGGGAAAACATTTTTCGGAGGCCTTCCTCCATGTCTCTTCCAACACCACCACTAGATCACCAGGGTGAACGTGTTCCGTGATGCAACAGCCACGACATGGGTGTTCATGATGCCCTTAAAATAAATGTTGACACAGTAGGTTGATGCATACCCCCCAGGGAGAAATGTTTGTCAGCTCAAACTTAAGGTACCTTCACACTGAGCGACTTAACAACGATAACGATAGCGATCCGTGACGTTGCAGCGTCCTGGATAGCGATATCGTTGTGTTTGACACTCAGCAGCGATCTGGATCCCGCTGTGATATCGCTGGTCGTTGCTGAAAGTCCAGAACTTTATTTGGTCGTCAGATCGGCGTGTATCGTCGTGTTTGACAGCAAAAGCAACGATGCCAGCAATGTTTTACAATGGTAACCAGGGTAAATATCGGGTTACTAAGCGCAGGGCCGCGCTTAGTAACCCGATATTTACCCTGGTTACCATTGTAAAAGTAAAAAAAAAACACTACATACTCACCCTCTGATGTCTGTCACGTCCCCCGGCGTCCGCGCTGCTGCTCAGAGCTTCCTGCACTGACTGTGTCAGTGCCAGCCGTAAAGCAAAGCACAGCGGTGACATCACCGCTGTGCTTTAGGGCCGGCGCTTACACAGTGCAGGGAAGCTGAAGGCGAGGGACGCGACAGACATGGCAATGTAAGTATGTAGTGTTTGGTTTTTTTTACATTTACACTGGTAACCAGGGTAAACATCGGGTTACTAAGCGCGGCCCTGCGCTTAGTAACCTGATGTTTAACCTGGTTACCCGGGGACTTCGGCATCGTTGGTCGCTGGAGAGCTGTCTGTGTGACAGCTCTCCAGCGACCACACAGCGACGCTGCAGCGATCGGCATCGTTGTCGATATCGCTGCAGCGTCGCTTAATGTGACGGTACCCTTAGTGTATGGACATTACAAGTAGAGGAGACCCGTTCCTTTAAACTGAGAAAACATTTTCCAGAGGCTGTCCTCTACATCTCTTCCAACACCACCACTAGATCACCAGGGTGAACGTGTTCCGTGATGCAACAACCACATTACTAAAAAAGGGATACCAGCAGAATAACACTATCCAATTATTCAGGTTACTCATGCATGAATTATATAAATAGGAGGACTAGGAGTTTACTGAATATATGATTTATTAAATCCAAAAAGATTTACACAATAAAAATGGATAATAAATATCAGGTACATACTACATACAAAGTGAACTACCCAGGTGAGTATAAATGACCTATGAACCACACAGGAAAACAAGGTAAAACTTGCTTGTGCACAATGTCGGTAACATAACAATGACTTAATATGGCTTTAACAATTGGACCTTTCACTTTGCGCTAAAATGCTCTATTAGTGGGCCACTCAGCATTGCATGTCAATAATATTGACTACATTAGTTTATATCCAAGTCAAGAGTTAATAGTAATAGTTACCCATGTGTTGTTTTCCAATTCCTGTGAGGACCTCGGTCACCCCAACGCGCGTTTCGCGTGCTAACAATAGCCTCGCTTCCTCAGGAGGATAATATAAATAATATAAATATAAATATAAATAATATAAATAATATATTCAGTAAACTCCTAGTCCTCCTATTTAAACAACCACATTACTGTTGGCAAGGGTGTTTTGGTGCCCTTAAAATAAATGTTGACACAGTAGGTTGATGTGTTCCCCCCCCCGGATGAAAAGTTTGTCAGCTCATACACTTAGTGTATGGACATTACAAGCATAGGAGACGCACTCAATTAAACTGGGAAAAAAAATTTCAGAGGCTGTCCTCTTCATCACTACCTACACCACCACTAGATCACCAGGGTGAACATGTTCCGTGCTGCAACAGCCACGCTACTGTTGGCAAGGCTGTTTATGATGCCATTATAAATAATTTTTACACAGTTGGTTGATGTGTAACCCCCAGGGTGAAATGTTTGTCAGCTCATACACTTAGTGTATGTGCATTACAAGTATAGGAGACCCGCTCCTTTAAACTGGAAAAACATTTTTCAGAGGCCATTCTCCACATTTCTTCCTTGGATGACTGGCGTGCGTGCAAATTTGGGGCAGACCTTGTCTTCAATTCATGGGCAAATTTTATGTGACTTAAAAAAAAATAATAATAATGGGAACTTTGGTTTCATGTGGCAATCCAGGACATCTGTCCCAAGGGTTATTGGGGTGCGTGTAAAGGCCCCGTCTCACTTAGCGACGCTAAAGCGATCCCGACAACGATATGACCTGTCAGGGATCGTTGCTGCGTCGCTATGTGGTCGCTGGTGAGATGTCAAACAGTGAGATCTTCCAGCGATCGCTGCTGCGATCTCACTGTTTGACATCTCACCAGCGACCTGTAGCGACCTGTACAACGATGTCACATGGGAGCTATTATGACGATTCAGTGTCTGAGTCGTCAACGAGGTCGTTGCTAAGGTGTCAAACACAGCAATGTGTGCTACCCAGCGGGACCTCAACGATCAAAAAACGGCCCCGGCCATTCCGACACGACCAGCGATCTCACAGCAGGGGCCTGGTCGCTGCTACGTGTCACACATAGCGAGATCGCTACTGAGGTCGCTGTTGCGTCACAAAACTTGTGACTCAGCAGCGATCTCGCTAGCGATCTCGCTAAGTGAGACGGGGCCTTAACTTTGTGGCTGGGCAGGCCTTGCATTCAATGCATATGCAAACAGTATGGGAGTACCAGATGAATAAGGTGAACTTGGTTTCCCTGTAGCCATCCAGTACGTCATTTCAAAGGCTTACTGAGGTGCATGTAACTTTGGGGCAGGGCAGGCCTTGCATTCAATACATAGGCTAACAGTATAGCAGTAACAAATGAATACAAATGGGAACTTTTTTCATCCGGTCATCCAGGACGTATGTTCCAAGGGTTATTGGAGTGTGTGTAACTTTATGGCAGGGCTGGCCTTACATTGAATGCATAGGCTAACAGTATGGCAGTACCAAATGAAAAATAAGGGGAACTTTGGTTTCATGTGGCCATCCAGGACGTCTGGTCCAAGGGTTATTGGTGTGTATGGAACTTTGGTGCAGGGCAGGCCTTGCATTCAATGCATAAGCAAACAGTATGGCAGTACCAAATAAATAATGTGAACTTGGCATTCCTATGGCCATCCAGTACATGGGTTCAAAGGCTTATTGGTGTGCATGTAACTTTGTGGCAGGGCAGGCCTTGCATTCAATGCATAGGTAAACACTATGGGAGACCCACTTTCTTATAATGGGAACATTTTTTCAGGAGGCCCTCCTGTATGTCTCGTGAAAGGGGTATTGGGGTGCGTCCTAATTTTTGGCAGCCCAGCTACTCACTGTGTAGAGACCGCAGATAAAGAAGGATGCAGGGACAAATGGGAGCCAGAAAGCAAACAGCGTTTTTAACTTTTCTTTTAACTTCCAACCAAAAAGATAACAACAGTTTTCCACGCAGGGAACTTAAGTCCAAGTCTACAATATCATAGTAAATCCTATCTACTATATATGAGGCCTGAACTATACTCGAAGAACGTGGCAGCGCCTTACTAGTACCTCCCCTACTAAGGTAAAGTCAACAACGTTCACTTATCAGTGCTGTTTCAGCGATGTAGTCCCGGTGGTGAGGCTCCGTCAGCGACGTAGTCCTAGTGGTGAGGGAAGGCGGTGTCCTCCGACGTCGAGCCCAGGTGTAGATTCGAGTCCAGAATGTCTTTTGCGGTGCTGCGTTACCTCCCGCAGGCGGACGTTGATCCGGGGTAACAGTTTCCACGTCCAGAGAGGAGTCTTTTTGAGGAGAATTAGCAGAATTATAAGTATCAGTCACAGCTAAGAAAAACCCAGGAGGGCCCGGAGCACTCGGTGGCAAGATGCTCCCGGGGAGCGCGGTAATACTGTCCCTGAGCTGATCAGCACTACCCTTCTGCCTGGGGGGTCGCTGACGACGAATGCGCCTCTTTTTGGGGGCTCTGGTAATTGCCCGCAGTGTCTGTTGCACGTTTTCCCCCTGCTTCCAGCGAGTCTCACTGCGGCCTGCACACACACAACAACTGCGCTGCAGTTTCCTCTCCTCAGAGATTTCCCGCGCTTCTCTGCCCCTGCTTTCGCGCGTTTTGCTTTTTATCCTCTCCTCTCCCTGCGTCACTCTGCCTCCTGTCACATGAGCCTGGCTTCCCATGCGCCCCTCAAATCCGTCCCCCGGAACCCCGACTCCCGGCAACAATGGTTCCACCCGTCTGCACAGCTCACCAGGTCCCTGTCCCCTACATTCCCCCACCCTGTATGCTCGCCAGTCCCCGGGCGAGGCCTTCGCACTGACAGGTCGCCCACCTGACGGGTTGTTCCACACTTGGGTCTGTCTAGTGTGTAAGTCAGGACTGTAGCGAGTTGGGGGTCTACCGGCAGTAGGACGTTCAGAACGTCGTGGCTCGGGTCCTTGTGTAGGGGGTGTTGGGGGAATGTCATCAGCGGAAGGGTGACTGGTCAGGGGTAGTGTAGTAGTCGAGATAGGGGGAGTATTTTGACGCCGTTCTTCTTCTTCATCATCTTCTTCATCCCACCAATGGTTGTTGGGGGACTCAGTCGTAGGTGGCTCTTCCCTGATTGCGGATTCCGGGGTGTCCGAGTCAACAGAGTGACACAACTGGAGCATGTTGCGATGAAGAATGCGAGTACCTGTACTTCCGGGGGCCTCAGACTGCACTTCATATACAGGTCCATGCGGGTCTATACGGCGAAGCACCCGATAGGGTGTTTTTTCCCAACGATGGTCTAACTTGTTTTGCGGTCTTTGCTCTCGAACGAGTACTCGATCACCTGGCCGGAACTCTGGGGGTTTTGCTGTAGGGGTGCTGCGATGCTCCACTTCCCGAATTCGAGTGTGTACCAGTCGGTGTAAGGTCTGCAGCCGATGCCGATGATCACGCACCCACGAAGCCATCCCTGTTCGGGGGCCTTCTTCCTCCGAAGACAGTTCCAGATCTGTCATGCCTTTTCCTGGGCGCCCAAAGACCACTTCATACGGGGTGCGTCCTGTGACTTGATGAACTCTATTGTTGTAGACCCACACTAGGTCAGACACATACTCCGGCCAGCGGGCCTTCTGATCTTGTTCTAGCGCACGCAGCATTTGAAGCAAAGTCCGGTTAAACCGCTCACAAGCCCCATTTCCCTGTGGGTGATACGGTGTGGTGCGTGACTTATCAATGCCGTAGAGGCGATGCAGCTCTTCCATGACTTTGCCCAAGAAACAGGCGCCTTGATCCGAATGTATTCGCCTCGGACAGCCGTAAACTTGAATAAAGTTCTTACAGATAGCACTCGCCGCCGACTCAGCTGTCTGATCACGGGTAGGGGTGACTACCGCGAATTTTGAAAAATGATCTACCATAACGAGGCAGTGTTCGTAGCCTTGATGCGCTGCTCCAATGGTAATGTAGTCTATCATTAATACTTCAAAAGGGGCAGACGTCGTGATGCTCTGCACAGGCGCCCTTTCCTCCGGTGACTTGGTTAGCTCACATTGTCGACATTGTCTACAGGCAGTTTGTACTTCCGCAAGCAGCCGAGGATGATAGAACCGAGTTTGCAGCCACTTAAACGTCCTCTTCACTCCGAAGTGTGCCCCGGACTCATGAGCTTCTTTAGCAACTGCGGCCACCACGGGCCCTGGTAAGACCATCTGCCAGGTCGGCTCGGAATCTGCCTGAGCCATGGTTAAGTGGCATAAGAGCCCGTCCTGAAGAGTTAGGCGCTCCCACTGCCGCAGAAGAAGGTTCAGGTCTGACGGGAGAGTTTGTCCAGGGGTTCTCATGGGCAATAGACCATTCGTTATCCACTGTCGCAATGGAGCTAGTTCCTGGTCTTCCTGTTGCAGCCCTATCCATTCGTCCCGACTCTGAACCAACAGTCCTGTAGCCGTTCCGTTCCCGGTCTGTTCCCGGCTCACAGCCGTCCGAGCAGCGCCCCCGATGGCGTAGGGGATTTCTTCTCCCTCCAGCTCCTCATCTCGGTTAGTTCTTGGGGGGTTCTTCCGCAGACGAGATAACGCGTCAGCATGAACATTCTCCGCTCCTCGCTTGTAGAGGATACGGTATCTGTACTTGGCCATCCGGGCTACCCAGCGCTGTTCCAGAGCACCCAATTTCGCATTTTCCAGATGTGCCAATGGGTTGTTATCCGTGCGTATCAGCACCTCGGAACCGGCCAGGTACTCAGCAAACCGCTCCGTCATAGCCCACACCACGGCCAGCAGCTCCACCTTGAAAGAACTGTAATTGTCCGGGTTCAACTCAGAGTCATGAAGAGACCGACTCGCATAGGCGATCACTCTCTCCCGCCCATCCTGAACCTGAGACAACACAGCCCCCAATCCCTGAGAGCTGCCGTCGGTGTGTAGGATGAACGGTTGCGAAAAGTCAGCATAAGCCAACACCGGCGGCTCCATGAGAGCTGTCTTCAAGTCCCGGAACGCTGCTTCTTGTGGCTCCTGCCATTGTATCTTCTTTCCCCATTCCTTGGGGGAGCTTCCTTTCAGCAGGACTTGTAGATTGTGAGA
The DNA here is from genome assembly GCF_051348905.1 of Ranitomeya variabilis. Lineage (NCBI taxonomy): Eukaryota > Metazoa > Chordata > Amphibia > Anura > Dendrobatidae > Ranitomeya > Ranitomeya variabilis. Next base: position 114,266,905 of record NC_135239.1, on the reverse strand, counting down.
ACGGCGAGCAAAGTTCTTCACGAAGCGCCGGTAGTACCCAGCGAGGCCCAAGAACGCCCGTACATCCTTGGCGGTCTCCGGTGTGGGCCACTCCTGGATTGCGGCAATCTTCTCCTGCGATGGCCGGACTCCTTCGGCGGACACCACATGCCCCAGGTACTCGATCTGTTCCCGGAACAAGTGACACTTCTGGGGCTTCACCTTAAGCCCGTATTTCAGCAACCGGTCTAGTACCTGCTCCAGTCGGCACAGATGTTCCTCGAATGTTGGAGCATAGATGATGATGTCATCCAGATAAATGAGAGTGGCCTCGAAGTTCAAATCCCCCAGACACCGCTCCATTAATCGTTGGAAGGTGCCTGGAGCATTGGCCAGCCCAAACGGCATTCGATTGAACTCGAATAGTCCCATGGGAAGGATAAACGCTGTCTTAGGACGATCTGCTTCTGTCATCGGGACCTGCCAGTATCCGCTGGCTAGGTCTAAGGTGGAAAAATATTTGGCCCGACCCAGCACGGAGAGAGACTCCTCGATACGGGGAAGTGGATAAGAGTCTCGGACGGTGCATGCATTTAGCTTACGATAGTCCACACAGAACCGGAGCGTGCCGTCCTTTTTCCGCACCAGCACGATCGGGGCAGCCCACGGGCTCTGACTCTCGCGGATCACTCCCTTTTGTAGCATCTGGCCTAACAACGTCTTTACTTCCTGGTACATCTGCGGGGGAATCTGTCTGTACCGCTCCCTGATGGGCACTGTATCTCCGGTCGGAATTCCATGTTCGATGGCCGTGGTACAGCCAAAATCATCTTCATGTTGTGCGAACACTTTAGCATAATGTCCAAGGAGTCGCTGCACTTGTGAGATCTGTGATGGATCCAGGCCCGACAATTCCGTCCGCATGTGCTCCAGAATAGTTTGACCCTTTCGAAACGCTATTGGCTCAGGATCCTGCGTAGACCGGACACTGACCATCCAGGGATCAGGGGAATCCACCGTTAACTGCAAAGTATCTGGAGGGGGCATCACTTCTAAAGGTCGTAACACTTTGGCCATCTCACTTCGGACCCGTAGCACGACATCGTGTTCGTCCACATTCACACATCGCACTGGTACGGCCCCATTTTTAACAGTAGCCAGGGATCGGGCCACCAGCAGTCCTGTGGGCAAAGGGGATGTAAAGGTGGGCTCAATCTGTACTTGTACTCCTTCTAGAGGGATGCGAGCTCGTATGGGCAGGGATATAACAGTCTGTCCTGGGGGGAACGTCACCTTTGCTGTCGGGGAAGTAATTACTCTCCCTAGTATGTCTCCCTCCTGACAGGTCTCTTGCACCCGGACTTCCCTCACTAACTGTCTGAACACGGAGCCCTGAGGTGTACTGGTCCCCCACTGATTGAGTGTCTCTTGCGTAGTCTCCCCTAACAGAAAACTGCCAAAATCTTTCAATACGTTCATCCCCAAGGTCACAGTATGTTGTGGGCCGGGATCTCCCCGTGTTAACACAACCCCCCGGCGGCCCAGGTCCTTCCCACATAAAGATATTTGCATCCAGGTGACCCCTTCCACTGGGATGGGCAGCTGATTGGCGGCCTGTAACCGAATTACGGGACCCCATTGGGGTCTGACTGTCAAAGGAAAGTGTTTTCTAAAATAAGCCTCGGGCATAGTCGTGACTTGGGACCCGGTGTCCACCAGACAACGGACAGCCCGCCCTTCAAACTCTGCCCAAACCAGGGGGCAGCTGGCAACCAAATTTCCGGGACTTTCACCACCCATCCGCGGGGACTCTGGCTCCGAGCGTCGTCCCCTTAGCTCGGAGCCCTCTAGTTTAACGCCTGACGGGACGAGGCCCTCCCTCTCCGGGGGCACTCCCGTGCGAAATGTCCTGCCTCCCCGCAACCATAGCAAGCACCGGGGACCGGATAATATCCTGGACGAGCGCCACGAGCTGGACTCCCAGACCCTTGCCCCTGGGGTAGCTCCCTTGGGCTTCGCGCATTCTTTTTAACTTCAGCCAGTTTGTCTCTGATTTGTTTGAGCTCCTGCCGCATCTCCTGAACCCACGACGGCTCACCCCCTCCTGGTGCAGCGGTCTGGATAACCCGAGTCTCTCCTGTCAGGACCGTCACCCCCCTCTCTTGCTCCCGGGTGCGGGCCTCATTGCCTATGTCGGAGAAAGTCAGGCGCGGGTCGACCCGCACTCGTTCACGTAGAGCCTGTTTGGTCAACTCATCTCGCAGTCCCGTCACCAGTTGGTCGCGCAGGGTCATGTCAACATGTCCCATCCCCATACCATCTTTCCGCACGATTGCAATGTTTAGCTCTTGCAGAGCATTCATGTACTGAGTGACAGTCTCGCCTTCTTTTTGTCGCCGTCCAAACAACCGGGCCCGCAGCTCTCCCACGTCGGTGGGATCCCCGTGCGTCCCATCTAACACATTTAACACCCCGGTAAAAGTATTCCGCTCTGTGGGGGGTCTCAACATCACTGAATCTCGGGCCTCTCCGTCTAAGGCCATAATGGCCACCTCTGCTTCCAGGGCCGGGGTCATAGGATGCATCCTCAGCAGCCCCCGCATCCTTTCAGTCCAACTCCACAACAACATGTTGCTCCCATTAAACTTGGGCAGGTTATTCAACATAGCCCCAAATGAGAGAGACGCTCTCGGCCCAGCCCCATCCTCCGTAACTTCTGGCTCCCTCTTTGGATCCTGCATCCTGCCGACTACGCCAAATGTAGAGACCGCAGATAAAGAAGGATGCAGGGACAAATGGGAGCCAGAAAGCAAACAGCGTTTTTAACTTTTCTTTTAACTTCCAACCAAAAAGATAACAACAGTTTTCCACGCAGGGAACTTAAGTCCAAGTCTACAATATCATAGTAAATCCTATCTACTATATATGAGGCCTGAACTATACTCGAAGAACGCGGCAGCGCCTTACTAGTACCTCCCCTACTAAGGTAAAGTCAACAACGTTCACTTATCAGTGCTGTTTCAGCGATGTAGTCCCGGTGGTGAGGCTCCGTCAGCGACGTAGTCCTAGTGGTGAGGGAAGGCGGTGTCCTCCGACGTCGAGCCCAGGTGTAGATTCGAGTCCAGAATGTCTTTTGCGGTGCTGCGTTACCTCCCGCAGGCGGACGTTGATCCGGGGTAACAGTTTCCACGTCCAGAGAGGAGTCTTTTTGAGGAGAATTAGCAGAATTATAAGTATCAGTCACAGCTAAGAAAAACCCAGGAGGGCCCGGAGCACTCGGTGGCAAGATGCTCCCGGGGAGCGCGGTAATACTGTCCCTGAGCTGATCAGCACTACCCCTCTGCCTGGGGGGTCGCTGACGACGAATGCGCCTCTTTTTGGGGGCTCTGGTAATTGCCCGCAGTGTCTGTTGCACGTTTTCCCCCTGCTTCCAGCGAGTCTCACTGCGGCCTGCACACACACAACAACTGCGCTGCAGTTTCCTCTCCTCAGAGATTTCCCGCGCTTCTCTGCCCCTGCTTTCGCGCGTTTTGCTTTTTATCCTCTCCTCTCCCTGCGTCACTCTGCCTCCTGTCACATGAGCCTGGCTTCCCATGCGCCCCTCAAATCCGTCCCCCGGAACCCCGACTCCCGGCAACAATGGTTCCACCCGTCTGCACAGCTCACCAGGTCCCTGTCCCCTACAACTGCATAGGCAATAACATTATAGGAGACCCACTCTTTAATAATGGCCCTTTAACAATATTAATGCCGCCTGATGCCCCTATAAAAATAGGCTTTGTGATTTTAAGGGTTCCTCCTTCATAAATGAAACTGAAGATGTGTCTGATGATGTGTCACACACCACATGGCCAGCTAAGGTTGTTAAATGTTAAAATGACATTTCCCAGTGAATGCATTTGTATTGGTGGAAGGCAATGCTAAAGTTAAAAAACGCATCAAAAACGCTACGTGAACATAGCCCAAGTGGTGGAGGTACATTTTTGGGGAGGATTCTTTATTTTGCCTTACATACAAATTATTACCCTGGAAAGGATGTTCCTTAAAATATTTTCCTGGAAAATCCATTTTGGTTTCATTTTTGTATGTTTTAGTGTGCGCCTGTAAAAGTGGTGTCACACTCTGACAACATTGGTCACAGCAGTGAGGTCTCTGTACCGGTCCTGAAGAAAAGTGTAGCATTGTCTCTGTACGGCAAGAAAGCATCCTGTTCTTCTCTTCTGTGGTCCTGTGTTCCTGGAACGAGGTGCTGAACAGGGAAAGGTTTGCTGCACAGCTAGAGATGTACACAGTCCCGGACTGGAGGCCGCAGTCTCACCACTACGAGCCACGTGCAACGCCGGACCAGCACTGCAAGGAGGGACAGAAGGGGTAAGTTGTACCTACCAGTTAGTGCTGTTAAGGTCAGAGAGTAATGGAAAATTAGTCTTGGGTAATGCACAGTCTATCAGCATGGGGGATGGAGCGCAGAAAACCGGTATTGTCAATTGGCGTCGGTCAGCGGAGAGGGAGTCAACCTTCTCCTGTAGCGCACGCTGGGTCCCCACCAAAAGCCCTGTTTCCGCGCGCAGCCCCTTTTATATCACCCCCGCCCCCAGCAGTCAGGTGCAAAGGTCTAACCCGATCAGAAAGTGCTTCCCCCAGCAACAATGGAGACAGTCCCGACAGTTCCGGCTCGTATACGCAGGAGACACTACTATAATGGTCCATCTTCCTACAGAAGCATGAAAAACCATCTCTTCTGACAAGCCTACAACCTACACTAACCATCGCTCCACCATACCACTGCACAAGCAGCTCTACCCTCACCTATTATATCCTCACTCATCTTTGTAAACTGTGAGCCATGACGGGCAGAATTCTCTCTTCTTGTACGAGTCGGTGACTTGTATTGTTTAAGATTATTGTCCTTGTTTTTATTATGTATACTTTTTTTGACATTTAAAGCGACATGGAATAAATGGCACTATAACAATAAATGATCAAAATAATTCTGCTTTGTGGCTGCCAAAGAAAGTGAGTCGAGTAGACTGTACAGTAACAGAAGTTTTCAAAAAAATATGCAATTATACTATTTTTTCTCTGGGGAAATTGATGAAATTTTAGTGGTGTGTGGCAATAATTTTGTGAAATGCTTGACCTCCAAGTTGGGCCCACTTCCTGTGTGTTGCCTGAATTTGGCAGGGCTCCAAGTGTAGCGCCCCCACTGCCGCAGGGCCGAGGGGTACCCGGTACCGGGCCTCTGAGTCTCTGTTCTGGGGTTGTCACGGTGGCTAGACCCGGCCCGTGACCCTGCTGAGGGGCGCACAATGAAAGGTGTTGGTGGGGGTGATGTAATGGTGCGGTGCAGTGCAGGTCGCAGTAAATAACAAGGACACCAGGTTGCAGTCTCTTTACCTCTTTACTGAAGGCTTCGAGTTAGCCAATCCAGAGCACTGTTAACCGGGCTGTCTGAGACCGGCTGTTCCAAAGGCACATTAGGAGTTCCCCTTTACAGGTGAGAATCAGCGTCTACCTGCTAGCGCCTATGTGTTGTAGTCCTTCCCTGCTGAGCACCCCGGGATAGTCCTCACAACTGATTCTGTCTGTCTCTGATGTTCGTTCTCTCTCCGTCCCCCAGATGATATGGCTAGGACGCACCCGTATGACGGGGTAGGCCTGGAGTTCTTCCGGGACTCTAGAGTCGCCCCTCTCCCACAGCTGCCTCCGTTGTCTGCTTAGGTGATTTGGGTGAGACAGCCAACCTATAATTGGCTGTCCTGCCGTGGTTTGAAGTATTGCTTAAAGTCTCTTACTTTCTCGGCGTTCCGGCCACCGACTGTTTGCGCCTCAGAAGGATGTTGCCTCGATCTTACAGCACGACTCCTTCTGGCCCTATCGCTTCTTTGCTGTATTCCCATTTTCTCACTCAGCACAATAAACCTCGCTTCTTGTCCTTTCTTAGGAATCTGTCAGGATCCCATCCCTGACAGGTCCTCTCTCTAGCTCTTCCCAATTACTTCTCACTGTCTTCCTGTCCAACCCCCAGTTTTACCAGAGTGTGAGGAGTGGCCTACTAAATAGAACCACTCCCCCTGGTGGCCGGAGTGTGAAGTGTAGTGTGAGTGTTACCTGGTCAGGTGAACTCCTCTAGTGCAATCAGACGCAACATCACTCCCCTTAGCGGCAGAGCGACGTTACTGCAACGACCAGGACTCTGGGGCGCTGCACTCCACCCCGGTTAAATCCAGTACTCCCGGACTGGGAAAATAAGAACAACAATACATGTTAACAGAAAACACACAAAATTTTGAAACATCATAAACAATTAAACATAACAGTGCTTCCCTCTATGGGAGGTGAGGACTCTTGAACGTTGCAAAGGTTAGGTCATGCACAGTTTATGACTCTCAGTTCAGTGGTTGAAACTGCGGGGACCCCGGGTAAACAAAGGGGTCCCCTTTTAGAAGTTTTTTAGAGAAATTCACTGTCCATTACTCTGTTGTCCATTTTAAAACCTGTAACAAAAGATATGCACACAAACATTTTTCAACTAAATAGCAGCCCTCATTAATACCTCCAAGTTTTGTAGCGGAGGGGAGTTTGATTCTGAGTGCTGCGCGTAGACCTTCGCAGCGCAGGGGTTGCTTCTGGCCTAACAGGACCCACTATGCTTGCTACCACTGGTGTAGTGCACTGCCTTCTAGCTACACTTCTAGTGAGTCTGGGTAGCACTGGCAGGCTGGAGCTCTCAGGGCTGCCGCTAGCAACAGTGGGTACGGCAGGCTCGCCGATAGCAGAGGGAGGATTTGCCAGTTCAACGGACGGCACGGCATCTTCAGGTAGGGCTTGTTGAGGTTGCGGGGCCGGATGATCTGGAACCACCATTGGTTCTGTTGGGTCCGGCTGGTGGAACGTTAGAACAGGTACCACGATGGCCTGATTTATCTGAGTCCAGGACTGGGGAAAGTCACCAAGGACAGTGTGGATCATCTTCTCCTTTTCTACAGGTGGGGAGGTTCCTGGATCCATTTCCCTCGCTCTCAGCTTATCAGGGCAGGCTTTAAGGTGGTCCCTGGATATCACCGTCGAGTTCTCCCCTCCATCCGTGCTGATGAGGCAAACCTTCGTGTTGTCAAAATCGGATGGCAGGACGGTATACGGTTCCGCTTCCCATTGGTCATCGAGTTTGTGTAGCCTCCTCTTTCATTTGAGTACGCGCTCACCAGGTGGCAAAGGAATTGCAGGGGCATGCTGGTTGTAGTCCCTTTCCTGTTTTTGCCTGGCCTGAGCAAGGCTTCTTTCCACGCACTCTTGTACCTTGCGGTACCTTTGCCGCCTCTCGGTATCCCAATCGGCATCCGACGATGTATCTTCGGGGGTTAGGACCCCCATGTCCAGATCAACGGGTAACTTGCTAGACCTTCCTCGCATCAGGTACGCTGGAGTGCAGTTGGTGGAATTTACTGGGATGTGATTATATATGTCCACCAAGTCAGGCAACTTCGTTGGCCACAGGCTCCGTTCCTCTACAGGCAAGGTCTTTAGTAAGTCGATCACCACCTGGTTCATCTTTTCGCACATCCCATTGGTTTGGAGATGGTACGGTGTGGTTCTGATCTTCTTACACCCGTACAATTGGCAGAACTCTTGGAACACTTCCGCTTCGAATGCTGGTCCCTGATCGGTCAGTACCTTCTCCGGGTAGCCATGGGGCCTACAAAAGTACTGCTGGAAAGCCTTGGTGGCCGTCCTGGCCGTTAGGTCCTTGACAGGCACAACCACCAAAAATCTGGAATAGTGATCCACGATGGTAAGAGCGTAGACATAGCCTGACCGGCTAGGTGTCAGCTTCACATGATCCAGCACGACCAGTTCGAGCGGCCGCTTGGTGATGATAGGCTGCAAGGGAGCCCGTTGGCTGCCACGGTCCCTCCTGCGTAGGCTACATGGACCGCACTCTCGACACCACTTCTCAATGGCTCTCTTCATGCCAATCCAATAGAACCTCCCTCGGAGTAGCCTTTCCAGCTTCTTCCATCCGAAGTGTCCGGCTCCATCGTGGTAGGCTCCCAGAACCATGGGCGCATCTCGCCTTGGCACTACTATCTGCCATACCAATTCGTGAGTACGTGGGTCGATGCTTCTCCGGCACAGCTTGCCATCATGGAGAAACAGTTTACTTCTCCCCTTCCACAGCCGTTGGGTCTCCTGTGGATCATCTGGGCCGGGATGCAACCCTGCCTGCGTCAAGAGCTTTTTCACCCGACGGACCGCGGGGTCACCATCCTGGGTCTCCGCCCATCCCTGGTGGTGGGGCAGGGGATTCAGCATGGCATCCGGTTGGTTCTTGTGCCTGTTCTTCACATGATGGGAGTTCTGAGTGGCTTTGGGGCGATGGAATGCAGGCAGCTCCACCTCTTCAAGGGCCTCCGGGTCTTCTCCCGTTTCTAGCAAATTGGGCATTCGGGACAGGGCATCGGCATTTGCATTCTTGCGTCCTGCCCGGTACTTGATGGTGAAGTCGTAGTTGGACAGTCGGGCCATCCACCGCTGTTCCAAGGCCCCGAGTTTGGCGGTATCCAGATGCGTTAGCGGATTGTTATCCGTGAAGACGGTGAATTTCGCTGAGGCCAGGTAGTGTTTGAACCTCTCTGTCACTGCCCAGACGATGGCAAGGAATTCCAGCTTAAAGGAACTGTAGTTGTCAGGGTTCCTTTCCGTGGGACGAAGCTTCCTGCTGGCGTAAGCGATTACCCTCTCCTGGCCTTTCTGGACCTGGGACAGCACGGCTTCCAATCCTACATTGCTGGCATCCGTGTACAGCACAAACGGTTGGTCGTATTCGGGGTAGGCCAGTACCTCCTCTCCCATCAGTGCCGACTTTAAACAAGTGAAGGATCCCTCCAGCCCCTCGTTCCAATCAAATGGGGTGTTCCTCCCCTTAGTCTTCTTTGATTGGCCCACCAACAGGTCTTGTAAGGGCGCGGCCTTCTTGGTGAAGTCCTTAATGAACCTCCGGTAATAGCCTACCAGCCCGAGGAACTGCCGGACTTCGTGGAGGTTGCTGGGCTTTGGCCAGTCCTGGATCACCGTGACCTTGTCGGGGTCTGGGGCCACTCCTTCGGCGCTCACCACATGGCCCAGGTACTGCACTTTAGGTTTCAGCAGATGACATTTGGACGGTTTCACCTTTAAGCCAAAGTTGGACAGGGCTTCAAACACCTCAGCCAGGTGCTTCAGATGGTCTTCGTAGGTCTTAGAGAAGACAATGACATCATCCAAGTACAGCAGTACGGTTTCAAAGTTCTTGTGCCCCAGACAGCACTCCATTATCCTCTGGAACGTCCCCGGGGCACTGCACAATCCGAAGGGCATGTAGTTAAATTCGCAGAGACCCATCGGTGTCATGAAGGCTGTCTTCTCTTTGTCCGCCTCCGCCACGGGAACCTGCCAGTACCCACTGGTGAGATCTAAGGTAGAGAAGTAGTTAGCAGATTTTAAGGCAGCCAGAGACTCCTCTATCCTGGGCAGTGGGTATGCGTCCTTATGTGTAATGCGATTCAACTGCCTGTAATCAACACACATCCTCATTGTACCATCCTTCTTTTTAACAAGGACTAATGGAGCTGCCCAGGGGCTACAACTGTCTCTCACCACCCCAGCCTCCTTCATTTCTCGCAACATGTCCTTGGCACACTGGTAATGAGCTGGGGGTACAGGGCGATATCTCTCTTTTATGGGTCGGTGATCTCCCGTGGGGATGTGATGTTGGATCCCTTTCACCTGTCCAAAATCTAAGGGGTGTTTGCTGAATACTTGCTCGTACTCGTGAACCCCCCTGTAGGCCCCCTGTTTCTGATGGGATGGGGTAGAGTCAGTGCCCACATGCAATTCCTGACACCAATCTTTCGAGTGCCCTGCAGAGCCATTGTCCTCCGCCACATTTGACGGGACCAAGGGTCCAGGTGTCTGTATCACACTATTATTGACAGCGAACAGTTTGGCGAGCGTGGCATACTTGGTGAGGTGGACCTCTTCCTCCTCACAATTGAGGACACGTACGAGCACCCTCCCCTGGCGGACGTCGACCACCCCCGGGCTGTCAGGATAGTAGGCCTATTGTCTGAATATACGGGTTCTACCAAGGCCTGGTAGTCCTTACCCCTGAGGCCTATGGCTGCCCGACACCATATTAACATCTCACTCCTGGGGGGTATCGCGTTGGGGTTTGAATCACTCACAGTGACACGACCAATCTCACCACCAGTCAGCTCTACCTGCTGTCTCTGCATCAGAGCTCTGATTTCTTTTTGCAGGGCGCGTTGTTCACTGTGGCCAGCGGTTTCTGCTACCTGTTGCAACAAAACAATAACTTCTGCAAGACAATTTTCTATAACATTAGTACCGATAGTCATCATGGGATTACATTCTCGTCGATCAATATCAACAATCACAATCCCTTGGGCTTTCAATTCCACCCGCCCCACCTTGATGGTGACCTCTTTATACCCCACTTGTGGCAACGGCTGACCATTACTGGCTATTATGGTGAAATCGTCATCGGGGCCACGAGCAATATCGGTGTCCTCCCAATACCGTTTATAAAGCACGTAAGGCATAGTTGTCACCTGAGAACCGGTGTCCAGCAAAGCGTTCATGGGGATACCGTCAACCACTACAGGAAGAACTGGTCGCCCTCCAATGTATTTGGCTCTCCAATGCTGCGGGCCTGACCGTCCTACTCCTGGGGGGTTGGCCCTTTGCCCCAGGGGTTGCTCGTTTAAAGGACAGTACCTTGCAAGGTGGCCCACCTGGTGACAGCGGCGGCAGATGGGTCGTCCGTCCCGATGGAAACGATCGTCGTCCCGGCCCCTGGTCGGCAGAGTCCTCTTCTGTCGCATCCAGGGGACATCTTCTGGTCTGGAAGCCAGCTGGATCTTCTCCTTGGGGGCCTCCTGTAGGGACTGCACCATCCGGGCTAGGGCAGCAACGCTCTTGGTCAGCTCCTGCATCTGGAGGCGGAGTCCTGCAGGGGAGTCGTCCTCTAGGCTCTGGGCGTCGGCCTCGGCGGCGACTGGGGCATCCGACGCCACCTCCTGGTGGTATGTGAGAGCGGGACGCCTGGGTCGTATTGTGCGGCTGGGTTGTCGCTCCTGCAGCGCCTGGATAGCTCTATCCTTGAATTGCGCAAAAGTCAAGTCTGGATTCTGCATGGCCAGGAAGTGTAATTGGCCCCTTTGGTGACTGCACAGGAGCCCCTCAATGAACCGCTCTTTCAGGAGTTTATCCTCATCTTGCATGCTGCCGGGGTCACTCTGCTTAATTGCCCGCAGCGCCTCCTGGAGATTAAGGGCATAGTCCCGTAAACTATCCTGCGGTCTCTGTTTGCATCCATAGAAAGTCAATTTAATTTCTGTAGCAGTACGGGTATCGAAGGTGGCTTTAAGCTTTGCAAAAACCTGCTGTGCCGTTCCCTTATCCGCTGCGGGCCAGGACTTCACTTCTCTCAGAGCCGCCCCAAAGAGTTGGCCGATTATCATATGAACCTTCTGAGGCTCTGTCAGGGGATAGAACTCGAGCAGGCTGCAGATCCCTTCTTTAAAGTCACTGAATGTATGCGACTCCCCGGAGTATCGTGGGAGCCAGGCCGCTCCGGGCAGGTACGGCATAGAGAAGGGCATTATGGCCTTTGTGGTAGCGGCAGTGTCCGACTGGCTGAGGGGGGCAGTGGGTTCTGCGGCAACCAGTGGTGGTATTAGGGCCGCGGCTTCGTCCGCTGCGGGGACCGGAGCTGCCCCTGCGTCCACGGCTGCGACCGCCGCCTCCGCTCCTCCCGACTCGGATATGGCTGTCCCTTCCTCCCACTAACCTGCCGGAGGTCGGAGTTCCTCTTCCGGGGTTGGCACTCTACCGCGCTTTCTCGTTCCGCGCTTCTTTTTGACCGGTTCCGCCCACGAAGCTAAGGCTCCTCCCTCCGTGCACAGCGATGGCGAATTGTGGCGGGAACTCTTGGCGGCAATAACAATGCACAGTCTTTGCAATAAGTCACAGTCCAAGCACAATAAATCACAGTTCCAAGGCACACATGACCTGATTCTTCAGGCTTAAGTAGATCCTGTTCGTGACGCCAAGTTGTAGCGCCCCCACTGCCGCAGGGCTGAGGGGTACCCGGTACCGGGCCTCTGAGTCTCTGTTCTGGGGTTGTCACGGTGGCTAGACCCGGCCCGTGACCCTGCTGAGGGGCGCACAATGAAAGGTGTTGGTGGGGGTGATGTAATGGTGCGGTGCAGTGCAGGTCGCAGTAAATAACGAGGACACCAGGTTGCAGTCTCTTTACCTCTTTACTGAAGGCTTCGAGTTAGCCAATCCAGAGCACTGTTAACCGGGCTGTCTGAGACCGGCCGGTCCAAAGGCACATTAGGAGTTCCCCTTTACAGGTGAGAATCAGCGTCTACCTGCTAGCGCCTATGTGTTGTAGTCCTTCCCTGCTGAGCACCCCGGGATAGTCCTAACAACTGATTCTGTCTGTCTCTGATGTTCGTTCTCTCTCCGTCCCCCAGATGATATGGCTAGGACGCACCCGTATGACGGGGTAGGCCTGGAGTTCTTCCGGGACTCTAGAGTCGCCCCTCTCCCACAGCTGCCTCCGTTGTCTGCTTAGGTGATTTGGGTGAGACAGCCAACCTATAATTGGCTGTCCTGCCGTGGTTTGAAGTATTGCTTAAAGTCTCTTACTTTCTCGGCGTTCCGGCCACCGACTGTTTGCGCCTCAGAAGGATGTTGCCTCAATCTTACAGCACGACTCCTTCTGGCCCTATCACCTCTTTGCTGTATTCCAGTTTTCTCACTCAGCACAATAAACCTCACTTCTTGTCCTTTCTTAGGAATCTGTCAGGATTCCATCCCTGACAGGTCCTCTCACTAGCTCTTCCCAATTACTTCTCACTGTCTTCCTGTCCAACCCCCAGTTTTACCAGAGTGTGAGGAGTGGCCTACTAAATAGAACCACTCCCCCTTGTGGCCGGAGTGTGAAGTGTAGTGTGAGTGTTACCTGGTCAGGTGAACTCCTCTAGTGCAATCAGACGCAACATCACTCCCCTTAGCGGCAGAGCGACGTTACTGCAATGACCAGGACTCTGGGGCGCTGCACTAGCACAGCAGGCCTACATCTGTCCTTCAACCGCCTCTTAACTTTAACCAAATTTCAAAGCAGTAAATGCTGGTCCTGACTTTGATACCTCATGCATGGCTCATGGCTGACTGCTTCTGTCCCATTATAAAATGTTCTACTGTGAGTCCATTGATCAGTCAACTACGTGTGTTACTAGCCTTACATTTTTCTACCAATAGCAGTCTATGAAACTGATGTTTGTGCTGTCTGAATGTGGCTGTGAAAAATTAATTGAGCTGTTGAATGAGGTATCAGGGCATAAGAAGGCTTACACTACATTACTCCCTTACCCACTACGTCATTAATTGAAGCTTCAATTAAAAGGTTGAAATGCTGTCCCAGACCCTGATACCTCATGCATGGATCATGGCTGACTGCTGCTGAGCCATTCTAAAATTTCTACTGTGGGTGAATTTATCAGTCAACTACCTTTGATGCTATTATTAGGGTTGAGCGACTTTCATTTTTTTAAGATCGAGTCTGGTTTTGTGAAACCCGATTTAGTCCAGAGTCGAGTCGAGTGAAGTCGGCCGATTATCGCTAAAAGTCGGGGATCGACCGAAACACGAAACCCAATGCAAGTCAATGGGGAAGCATAGCCGGCAGTGAGTGGAGGCCAGGAAAACACCTACAGTGCACATTTTACTGCCAAAAACATCCATTCTTGTTTTCTGAAGCTTGTCAATCTTAATTAACTTTATAATAATAGTTGGGCACTGGAAATTGGGGGTCATTTGGCAAAAGTTGTGGGGGTAGGGCTGGTTCAAGGTTTTAGTGGGCCCAGGAAACATGGACTACGTCATGGCGGTGGAGCAGGGAGAGGTAAGTATTTCAACGTTGCAAGTGCTGTGATCCTGAGCAAGCAGGGGGGGCCCACTCGTTCGCATTGGCACTGGCACAGGGCCCCTCAAAGTACGGCGGTGTGTTTGCATGGCGGGGGCGCCTCCCACCAGCAGCGACACTTTTGCGTACTCTGAGTGGCCCTGTGCCAGTGACGTCGCCAACGAGTATGCCCCCCCACCTGATGAAGGAACCTGCACTTTCATCTGCACCTTCCTCTTTGTCCCTGTGTAAGGTGGTATAATATGCGGGAAGGGGAACCTTACTTTCAGCAGGGTCAGATTCTGGCTGTGTAGAGTACAAGGGGAATGTAGTGGTCTAGGTCAATGTACCAGCAGACTCATCTAGCAGTGGCTGGGCAATGGGCAGGATGATGAGGAAACAGATATAGGGCCAAAGAATAAAGTAGGCTAAATGCAGATCAAAATTGGTAACAGGACTAAACAGGCGGCATTGCTTTGTTCAGTGGAGTAGCAAACCCAAGAGCAGCAGACACTGTTTCAAGGGCCTAACCACACTAGTAGGCCAAATGCAGTTTAATATCTGATAGTATAGGCCGAAAGCCAGAATGTGGAAGCTCAGCTTTGTTCAGTTGAGGACAACACCAGGGAGGGGCAGACACCGTTAGTAGGCCCTAACCACCATTTTGTTTTTTAAAAAACACTTAATGAGAGCCAGAAGGTTGAAGCTCAGCTTTATTCAGTTGAGGGCAACACCAGGGAGGGGCAGACACCGTTAGTAGGCCCTAACCACCATTTTGTTTTTTAAAAAACACTTAATGAGAGCCAGAAGGCTGAAGCTCAGCTTTATTCAGTTGAGGGCAACACCAGGCAGGGGCAGACACCGTTAGTAGGCCGGAACCACCATTTTGTTTTTTAAAAAACACTTAATGAGAGCCAGAAGGTTGAAGCTCAGCTTTATTCAGTTGAGGGCAACACCAGGCAGGGGCAGACACCGTTAGTAGGCCGGAACCAGCAATGTGTTTAAAAACAGCAGTTAATCAGAGCCGGAAGGTAGAAGCTCAGCTTTATTCAGTTGAGGGCAACACCAGGGAGGGGCAGACACCGTTAGTAGGCCGGAACCAGCAATGTGTTTAAAAACAGCAGTTAATCAGAGCCGGAAGGTAGAAGCTCAGCTTTATTCAGTTGAGGGCAACACCAGGGAGGGGCAGAAGCCGTTAGTAGGCCCTAACCACCATTTTGTTTTTTAAAAAACACTTAATGAGAGCCAGAAGGTTGAAGCTCAGCTTTATTCAGTTGAGGGCAACACCAGGTAGGGGCAGACACCGTTAGTAGGCCGGAACCACCATTTTGTTTTTTAAAAAACACTTAATGAGAGCCAGAAGGTTGAAGCTCAGCTTTATTCAGTTGAGGGCAACACCAGGCAGGGGCAGACACCGTTAGTAGGCCGGAACCAGCAATGTGTTTAAAAACAGCAGTTAATCAGAGCCGGAAGGTAGAAGCTCAGCTTTATTCAGTTGAGGGCAACACCAGGGAGGGGCAGAAGCCGTTAGTAGGCCCTAACCACCATTTTGTTTTTTAAAAAACACTTAATGAGAGCCAGAAGGTTGAAGCTCAGCTTTATTCAGTTGAGGGCAACACCAGGCAGGGGCAGACACCGTTAGTAGGCCGGAACCAGCAATGTGTTTAAAAACAGCAGTTAATCAGAGCCGGAAGGTAGAAGCTCAGCTTTATTCAGTTGAGGGCAACACCAGGGAGGGGCAGACACCGTTAGTAGGCCGGAACCAGCAATGTGTTTAAAAACAGCAGTTAATCAGAGCCGGAAGGTAGAAGCTCAGCTTTATTCAGTTGAGGGCAACACCAGGGAGGGGCAGAAGCCGTTAGTAGGCCCTAACCACCATTTTGTTTTTTTTAAAAACACTTAATGAGAGCCAGAAGGTTGAAGCTCAGCTTTATTCAGTTGAGGGCAACACCAGGCAGGGGCAGACACCGTTAGTAGGCCGGAACCAGCAATGTGTTTAAAAACAGCAGTTAATGAGAGCCAGAAGGTTGAAGCTCAGCTTTATTCAGTTGAGGGCAACACCAGGCAGGGGCAGACACCGTTAGTAGGCCGGAACCAGCAATGTGTTTAAAAACAGCAGTTAATCAGAGCCGGAAGGTAGAAGCTCAGCTTTATTCAGTTGAGGGCAACACCAGGGAGGGGCAGACACCGTTAGTAGGCCGGAACCAGCAATGTGTTTAAAAACAG
Organism: Ranitomeya variabilis; assembly: GCF_051348905.1. Lineage (NCBI taxonomy): Eukaryota > Metazoa > Chordata > Amphibia > Anura > Dendrobatidae > Ranitomeya > Ranitomeya variabilis. The sequence continues at coordinate 114,250,725 of NC_135239.1, read as the reverse complement.
CAGTTAATCAGAGCCAGAAGGTAGAAGCTCAGCTTTATTCAGTTGAGGGCAACACCAGGGAGGGGCAGAAGCCGTTAGTAGGCCCTAACCACCATTTTGTTTTTTAAAAAACACTTAATGAGAGCCAGAAGGTTGAAGCTCAGCTTTATTCAGTTGAGGGCAACACCAGGCAGGGGCAGACACCGTTAGTAGGCCGGAACCACCATTTTGTTTTTTAAAAAACACTTAATGAGAGCCAGAAGGTTGAAGCTCAGCTTTATTCAGTTGAGGGCAACACCAGGCAGGGGCAGACACCGTTAGTAGGCCGGAACCAGCAATGTGTTTAAAAACAGCAGTTAATCAGAGCCGGAAGGTAGAAGCTCAGCTTTATTCAGTTGAGGGCAACACCAGGGAGGGGCAGACACCATTAGTAGGCCGGAACCAGCAATGTGTTTAAAAACAGCAGTTAATCAGAGCCGGAAGGTAGAAGCTCAGCTTTATTCAGTTGAGGGCAACACCAGGGAGGGGCAGAAGCCGTTAGTAGGCCCTAACCACCATTTTGTTTTTTAAAAAACACTTAATGAGAGCCAGAAGGTTGAAGCTCAGCTTTATTCAGTTGAGGGCAACACCAGGCAGGGGCAGACACCGTTAGTAGGCCGGAACCACCATTTTGTTTTTTAAAAAACACTTAATGAGAGCCAGATGGTTGAAGCTCAGCTTTATTCAGTTGAGGGCAACACCAGGGAGGGGCAGAAGCCGTTAGTAGGCCCTAACCACCATTTTGTTTTTTAAAAAACACTTAATGAGAGCCAGAAGGTTGAAGCTCAGCTTTATTCAGTTGAGGGCAACACCAGGCAGGGGCAGACACCGTTAGTAGGCCGGAACCACCATTTTGTTTTTTAAAAAACACTTAATGAGAGCCAGAAGGTTGAAGCTCAGCTTTATTCAGTTGAGGGCAACACCAGGCAGGGGCAGACACCGTTAGTAGGCCGGAACCAGCAATGTGTTTAAAAACAGCAGTTAATCAGAGCCGGAAGGTAGAAGCTCAGCTTTATTCAGTTGAGGGCAACACCAGGGAGGGGCAGACACCGTTAGTAGGCCGGAACCAGCAATGTGTTTAAAAACAGCAGTTAATCAGAGCCGGAAGGTAGAAGCTCAGCTTTATTCAGTTGAGGGCAACACCAGGGAGGGGCAGAAGCCGTTAGTAGGCCCTAACCACCATTTTGTTTTTTAAAAAACACTTAATGAGAGCCAGAAGGTTGAAGCTCAGCTTTATTCAGTTGAGGGCAACACCAGGCAGGGGCAGACACCGTTAGTAGGCCGGAACCAGCAATGTGTTTAAAAACAGCAGTTAATCAGAGCCAGAAGGTTGAAGCTCAGCTTTATTCAGTTGAGGGCAACACCAGGCAGGGGCAGACACCGTTAGTAGGCCGGAACCAGCAATGTGTTTAAAAACAGCAGTTAATCAGAGCCGGAAGGTAGAAGCTCAGCTTTATTCAGTTGAGGGCAACACCAGGGAGGGGCAGAAGCCGTTAGTAGGCCCTAACCACCATTTTGTTTTTTAAAAAACACTTAATGAGAGCCAGAAGGTAGAAGCTCAGCTTTATTCAGTTGAGGACAACTTGAATTAGGGACTGCATACAGACTTAGCAGGCTGTCCCCTGTGTGGACCATGCATCCAATACATTAACCCATTGAGCCACAAAGGACACGTAACCTTCCGTGGCCATGCCTACAGGTCCATGTGTCTGTTGTCAGGTGTACCTTTGTCAGTGTAGGCCTATTGGAAGGAGGGACCGCAGACAGGCTTCGAAGGCCTAACACAATAAAATGGGCTGGCTGTAGGCGCTTTAAAATTGGTTCCAGGGGTACACGGGCAGCAGTGGTCTGGTCAGTGGAGGCCTAGTGGAAGGAGGGACCGCAGACAGGCTTCGAAGGCCTAAAATAACAAACAATAGGCTCATGGCAGTTTTACAGCGGTTACATGGATACACGGGCAGGCAGCTTGGTGGTGAGTGGAGGAGTATTTAAAGTAGGGACCGCAGACAGGCTATCAAAGGCCTAAAATAACAAACAATAGGCTCATGGCAGTTTTACAGCGGTTACATGGATACACGGGCAGGCAGCTGGTGATGAGTGGAGGAGTATTTAAAGTAGGGACCGCAGACAGGCTATCAAAGGCCTAAAATAACAAACAATAGGCTCATGGCAGTTTTACAGCGGTTACATGGATACACGGGCAGGCAGCTTGGTGGTGAGTGGAGGAGTATTTAAAGTAGGGACCGCAGACAGGCTATCAAAGGCCTAAAATAACAAACAATAGGCTCATGGCAGTTTTACAGCGGTTACATGGATACACGGGCAGGCAGCTGGTGATGAGTGGAGGAGTATTTAAAGTAGGGACCGCAGACAGGCTATCAAAGGCCTAAAATAACAAACAATAGGCTCATGGCAGTTTTACAGCGGTTACATGGATACACGGGCAGGCAGCTGGTGATGAGTGGAGGAGTATTTAAAGTAGGGACCGCAGACAGGCTATCAAAGGCCTAAAATAACAAACAATAGGCTCATGGCAGTTTTACAGCAGTTACATGGATACACAGGCAGCTTGGTGGTGAGTGGAGGAGTATTTAAAGTAGGGACCGCAGACAGGCTATCAAAGGCCTAAAATAACAAACAATAGGCTCATGGCAGTTTTACAGCGGTTACATGGATACACGGGCAGGCAGCTTGGTGGTGAGTGGAGGAGTATTTAAAGTAGGGACCGCAGACAGGCTATCAAAGGCCTAAAATAACAAACAATAGGCTCATGGCAGTTTTACAGCGGTTACATGGATACACAGGCAGCTTGGTGGTGAGTGGAGGAGTATTTAAAGTAGGGACCGCAGACAGGCTATCAAAGGCCTAAAATAACAAACAATAGGCTCATGGCAGTTTTACAGCGGTTACATGGATACACGGGCAGGCAGCTGGTGATGAGTGGAGGAGTATTTAAAGTAGGGACCGCAGACAGGCTATCAAAGGCCTAAAATAACAAACAATAGGCTCATGGCAGTTTTACAGCGGTTACATGGATACACAGGCAGCTTGGTGGTGAGTGGAGGAGTATTTAAAGTAGGGACCGCAGACAGGCTATCAAAGGCCTAAAATAACAAACAATAGGCTCATGGCAGTTTTACAGCGGTTACATGGATACACGGGCAGGCAGCTTGGTGGTGAGTGGAGGAGTATTTAAAGTAGGGACCGCAGACAGGCTGTCAAAGGCCTAAAATAACAAACAATAGGCTCATGGCAGTTTTACATCGGTTACATGGATACACGGGCAGGCAGCTTGGTGGTCAGTGGAGGAGTATTGCAAGGAGTGACCGCAGACAGGCTATCAAAGGCCTAAAATAACAAACAATAGGCTCATGGCAGTTTTACATCGGTTACATGGATACACGGGCAGGCAGCTTGGTGGTCAGTGGAGGAGTATTTAAAGTAGGGACCGCAGACAGGCTATCAAAGGCCTAAAATAACAAACAATAGGCTCATGGCAGTTTTACAGCGGTTACATGGATACACGGGCAGGCAGCTTGGTGGTGAGTGGAGGAGTATTTAAAGTAGGGACCGCAGACAGGCTATCAAAGGCCTAAAATAACAAACAATAGGCTCATGGCAGTTTTACAGCGGTTACATGGATACACGGGCAGGCAGCTGGTGATGAGTGGAGGAGTATTTAAAGTAGGGACCGCAGACAGGCTATCAAAGGCCTAAAATAACAAACAATAGGCTCATGGCAGTTTTACAGCGGTTACATGGATACACGGGCAGGCAGCTTGGTGGTGAGTGGAGGAGTATTTAAAGTAGGGACCGCAGACAGGCTATCAAAGGCCTAAAATAACAAACAATAGGCTCATGGCAGTTTTACAGCGGTTACATGGATACACGGGCAGGCAGCTGGTGATGAGTGGAGGAGTATTTAAAGTAGGGACCGCAGACAGGCTATCAAAGGCCTAAAATAACAAACAATAGGCTCATGGCAGTTTTACAGCGGTTACATGGATACACGGGCAGGCAGCTGGTGATGAGTGGAGGAGTATTTAAAGTAGGGACCGCAGACAGGCTATCAAAGGCCTAAAATAACAAACAATAGGCTCATGGCAGTTTTACAGCAGTTACATGGATACACAGGCAGCTTGGTGGTGAGTGGAGGAGTATTTAAAGTAGGGACCGCAGACAGGCTATCAAAGGCCTAAAATAACAAACAATAGGCTCATGGCAGTTTTACAGCGGTTACATGGATACACGGGCAGGCAGCTTGGTGGTGAGTGGAGGAGTATTTAAAGTAGGGACCGCAGACAGGCTATCAAAGGCCTAAAATAACAAACAATAGGCTCATGGCAGTTTTACAGCGGTTATATGGATACACAGGCAGCTTGGTGGTGAGTGGAGGAGTATTTAAAGTAGGGACCGCAGACAGGCTATCAAAGGCCTAAAATAACAAACAATAGGCTCATGGCAGTTTTACAGCGGTTACATGGATACACGGGCAGGCAGCTGGTGATGAGTGGAGGAGTATTTAAAGTAGGGACCGCAGACAGGCTATCAAAGGCCTAAAATAACAAACAATAGGCTCATGGCAGTTTTACAGCGGTTACATGGATACACAGGCAGCTTGGTGGTGAGTGGAGGAGTATTTAAAGTAGGGACCGCAGACAGGCTATCAAAGGCCTAAAATAACAAACAATAGGCTCATGGCAGTTTTACAGCGGTTACATGGATACACGGGCAGGCAGCTTGGTGGTGAGTGGAGGAGTATTTAAAGTAGGGACCGCAGACAGGCTGTCAAAGGCCTAAAATAACAAACAATAGGCTCATGGCAGTTTTACATCGGTTACATGGATACACGGGCAGGCAGCTTGGTGGTCAGTGGAGGAGTATTGCAAGGAGTGACCGCAGACAGGCTATCAAAGGCCTAAAATAACAAACAATAGGCTCATGGCAGTTTTACATCGGTTACATGGATACACGGGCAGGCAGCTTGGTGGTCAGTGGAGGAGTATTTAAAGTAGGGACCGCAGACAGGCTATCAAAGGCCTAAAATAACAAACAATAGGCTCATGGCAGTTTTACAGCGGTTACATGGATACACGGGCAGGCAGCTTGGTGGTGAGTGGAGGAGTATTTAAAGTAGGGACCGCAGACAGGCTATCAAAGGCCTAAAATAACAAACAATAGGCTCATGGCAGTTTTACAGCGGTTACATGGATACACGGGCAGGCAGCTGGTGATGAGTGGAGGAGTATTTAAAGTAGGGACCGCAGACAGGCTATCAAAGGCCTAAAATAACAAACAATAGGCTCATGGCAGTTTTACAGCGGTTACATGGATACACGGGCAGGCAGCTTGGTGGTGAGTGGAGGAGTATTTAAAGTAGGGACCGCAGACAGGCTATCAAAGGCCTAAAATAACAAACAATAGGCTCATGGCAGTTTTACAGCGGTTACATGGATACACGGGCAGGTAGCTGGTGATGAGTGGAGGAGTATTTAAAGTAGGGACCGCAGACAGGCTATCAAAGGCCTAAAATAACAAACAATAGGCTCATGGCAGTTTTACAGCGGTTACATGGATACACGGGCAGGCAGCTGGTGATGAGTGGAGGAGTATTTAAAGTAGGGACCGCAGACAGGCTATCAAAGGCCTAAAATAACAAACAATAGGCTCATGGCAGCTTTACAGCGGTTACATGGATACACAGGCAGCTTGGTGGTGAGTGGAGGAGTAGTGCAAGGAGTGTCTGTCCCAGTACTCCCAAAATATAAATAGATGTTAATGTCTCGCAAAACAACCAAAACAAAAAAAAAGGTGGCATACTTAGGTACAGGGGTGGGCTCATCTACTGAGTTTCTGACATAGTAATTTGGCAGTAACTATTTAATGGTGCCAATATAGGACACAGACACAGACTACTTTAAGTTGCATCATAGATGTCTACAAATTTGTATTGTCAGTGCCAGACATTGAATGATGTCAGCGAATAGACTAAAGATTGGTGGAGCTGTGCGACATAATTTTGCACGTGGTAGAGCACATTTTGAGCTGGGGTAGGGGGGAACTCTCTTGAGGCCGGCGGGACCGCCCCAGAGCCCCTCATGTTACAACGGTGTGTCTGACGTTGGGTGCGCACCACCACCGCCAGAGACATTACATTGTACTATGAGGGACCCAGTAGCAATGCCGTCAACCAAAAGCGAGCACACCCACCTCTTCAGACAAACAGCAGTCTCACGGGTGCTTGCGCCAAGTCGCGATACCACGGCCCCGTGTGGGGAGTTTTGCCATTTAGGGAGGTGTAAACATGTCGTATGCTGTACAATCAGCTGCAGCAAATTAGACATTAGAAAAGTAATTCACAGGCAAGAGCTTTTCATAGGAAAGCTAGGTGTCGGCCGGGCAAGGTGGGGCAAAAGATTTCGAAATCCAGTTGTGGTTCATTTTAATGAATGTTAGATCGTCAACATTTTGGGTAGCCAGACGAGTCCTTTTTTCGGTTAATATTGAACCTGCAGCACTGAATACTCTTTCTGATAGGACACTTGCTGCCGGGCAAGCAAGCTCCTGCAATGCATATTCTGCCAATTCTGGCCAGGTGTCTAATTTGGAGGCCCAGTAATCAAATGGGAATGACGGTTGAGGGAGAACATCGATAAGGGATGAAAAATAGTTAGTAACCATACTGGACAAATGTTGTCTCCTGTCACTTTCAATTGATGCAGCAGTACCTGTCCTGTCTGCGGTCATAGCAAAATCACTCCACAACCTGGTCAGAAAACCCCTCTGTCCAACGCCACTTCTGATGTGTGCACCCCTAACACTCCTAGTCTGCTGCCCCCTGGAGCTCGTGTGAGAACGATCACGTGCGCTGTGTGCTGGGAATGCCTGAAGCAAACGGTCAACAAGAGTTGATTGTTTGGTTGCTAATATTAGTTCCAAGTTCTCATGTGGCATAATATTTTGCAATTTGCCTTTATAGCGTGGATCAAGGAGGCAGGCCAACCAGTAATCGTCATCGTTCATCATTTTCGTAATGCGTGTGTCCCTTTTTAGGATACGTAAGGCATAATCCGCCATGTGGGCCAAAGTTCCAGTTGTCAAATCTCCGGTTGTGATTGGTTGAGGGGCAGTTGCAGGCAAATCTACGTCACTTGTGTCCCTCAAAAAACCAGAACCCGGCCGTGACACGCAACCAATTTCCTGTGCCCCCGGGAAAGGTTCGGCATTAAAAATATACTCATCCCCATCATCCTCCTCGTCCTCCACCTCCTCTTCGCCCGCTACCTCGTCCTGTACACTGCCCTGACCAGACAATGGCTGACTGTCATCAAGGCTTTCCTCTTCCTCTGGTGCAGACGCCTGCTCCTTTATGTGCGTCAAACTTTGCATCAGCAGACGCATTAGGGGGATGCTCATGCTTATTACGGCGTTGTCTGCACTAACCAGCCGTGTGCATTCCTCAAAACACTGAAGGACTTGACACATGTCTTGTATCTTAGACCACTGCACACCTGACAACTCCATGTCTGCCATCCTACTGCCTGCCCGTGTATCCTCCCACAAATAAATAACAGCACGCCTCTGTTCGCACAGTCTCTGAAGCATGTGCAGTGTTGAGTTCCACCTTGTTGCAACGTCTATGATTAGGCGATGCTGGGGAAGGTTCAAAGACCGCTGATAGGTCTGCATACGGCTGGCGTGTACAGGCGAACGTCGGATATGTGAGCAAAGTGCACGCACTTTGAGGAGCAGGTCGGAGAACCCAGGATAAGTTTTCAATAAGCACTGCACCACCAGGTTTAAGGTGTGAGCCAGGGAAGGAATGTGTTTCAGTTGGGAAAGGGAGATGGCAGCCATGAAATTCCTTCCGTTATCACTCACTACCTTGCCTGCCTCAAGATCTACTGTGCCCAGCCACGACTGCGTTTCTTGTTGCAAGAACTCGGACAGAACTTCCGCGGTGTGTCTGTTGTCGCCCAAACACTTCATAGCCAATACAGCCTGCTGACGCTTGGCAGTAGCTGGCCCATAATGGGACAACTGGTGTGCAACAGTGTCATCTGCCGATGGAGTGGTTGGCAGACTGCGTTCTGTGGAAGAGCTGTAGCTTCTGCAGGAGGACGAGGAGGAGGAGGAGGAGGGGGTGCGAACGCCTACAGCCAACTGTTTCCTAGACCGTGGGCTAGGCACAACTGTCCCTAAATTGATGTCGCCTGTGGACCCTGCATCCACCACATTCACCCAGTGTGCCGTGATGGACACATAACGTCCCTGGCCATGCCTACTGGTCCATGCATCTGTAGTCAGGTGCACCTTTGTACTCACAGATTGCCTGAGTGCATGGACGATGCGCTGTTTAACATGCTGGTGCAGGGCTGGGATGGCTTTTCTGGAAAAAAAGTGTCGACTGGGTAGCTCGTATCGTGGTTCAGCGTACTCCATCAGGGCTTTGAAAGCTTCGCTTTCAACTAACCGGTAGGGCATCATCTCTAACGAGATTAGTCTAGCTATGTGGGCGTTAAAACCCTGTGTACGCGGATGCGAGGATAAGTACTTCCTTTTTCTAACCAGAGTGTCATGTAGGGTGAGCTGGACTGGAGAGCTGGAGATCGTGGAACTTTCGGGTGTGCCGGTGTACATGGCAGACTGAGAGACGGTTGGAGACGGTATTGTTTCCGCCGGTGCCCTAGATGCAATATTTCCTCCTACAAAACTGGTGGTTCCCTGACCCTGACTGCTTTTGGCTGGCAAAGAAACCTGCACAGATACTGCCGGTGGTGCGGAAAATGGTGGCCTTACAGTGACGGAAGGGATGTTGCGTTGCTGACTAGCTTCATTGGCCGAGGGTGCTACAACCTTAAGGGACGTTTGGTAGTTAGTCCAGGCTTGAAAATGCATGGTGGTTAAGTGTCTATGCATGCAACTAGTATTTAGACTTTTCAGATTCTGACCTCTGCTTAAGCTAGTTGAACATTTTTGACAGATGACTTTGCGCTGATCAGTTGGATGTTGTTTAAAAAAATGCCAGACTGCACTCTTCCTAGACTCGGATCCCTTTTCAGGGATTGCAGACTGAGCTTTAACCGGATGGCCACGCTGTCCTCCAACAGGTTTTGGCTTTGACACGCGTTTTGGGCCAGATACGGGCCCGGCAGATGGAACCTGTTGCGATGTTGATGCCTGCTGCGGCCCCTCCTCCACCTCCGCTTCTGAACTACTGCCGCCTGAACCCTGTTCCCCCAATGGCTGCCAATCGGGGTCAATAACTGGGTCATCTATTACCTCCTTTTCGAGCTCGTGTGCAACTTCGTCTGTGTCACTGTGTCGGTCGGTGGTATAGCGTTCGTGGCGGGGCAACATAGTCTCATCAGGGTCTGATTGTGGATCTGTACCCTGAGAGGGCAATGTGGTGGTCTGAGTCAAAGGAGCAGCATAGTACTCTGGCTGTGGCTGTGCATCAGTGCACTCCATGTCAGAATCTACTTGTAATGGGCATGGCCTGTTAAATGTTTCACTTTCTAAGCCAGGGACGGTATGTGTAAAGAGCTCCATGGAGTGACCCGTTGTGTCGCCTGCTGCTTCCTTCTCTCTTGTTGTAGTTTTTGCTGAGGAGGACAAGGAAGCGACTTGTCCCTGACCGTGAACATCCACAAGCGACGCGCTGCTTTTACATTTACCAGTTTCGGAAGAGGAGGCAAAAGAGCTAGAGGCTGAGTCTGCAATGTAAGCCAAAACTTGCTGTTGCTGCTCCGCCTTTAAAAGCGGTTTTCCTACTCCCAGAAAAGAGAGCGTTCGAGGCCTTGTGTAGCCTGACGACGAAACTGGCTCCACAGCTCCAGACTTAGGTGGAATATTTTTATCCCCACGACCACCTGATGCTCCACTACCACTACCATCATTACCAGCTGACAATGAACGCCCACGACGACCTCTTGCACCAGACTTCCTCATTGTTTTAAAATCTTAACCAAAGTAACTTTATTTGTTGCTGTCAAACAACTTACACGGTGAGCTATAACTTCAGTATGATTTCAATATCCCTTAACAGGTTGGTGAGACCACAAGGAAAATCAGGCACAATGTTACACACTCTGTTTTCTGTGGCACAAAATCACAGAGATGACACACACGCAGGACTGTCACTCAAGCACTAATGTCAATATTAATCTCCCACCTAATTTTTTTTTTTTTTTTCTCAGGGAGACTTTAGAAACCAAATAATATTTAAAAAAAAACAAAAAAAAAAAGGCTTTCTATGGCCCACAATTAGAGAGAGAGAGGTGGCACACCCAGGAGTCAAGACTGGCGCACAAGCTGAAAGGGCAATATTACTCTCCCACTGTTTTTTTAAGTTTTTTTTCTTTTATTTTCAGGGAGACTTTAGAAACCAAATAATATTAAAAAAACCAAAAAAATAAATAGCCTTTCTATGGCCCACTGAATGAGAGAGAGGTGGCACACCCAGGAGTCAAGACTGGCACACAAGCTGAAAGGGCAATATTACTCTCCCACTGTTTTTTTAGGTATTTTTTTTTTCAGGGAGACTTTAGAAACCAAATAATAAGAAAAAAATAAATAAATAAATAGGCTTTCTATAGCCCACTGAATGAGAGATAGCACACACAGCAGTGGCACACAAGCCCTGACTGAGGCCAATATTTTTCTCCCACTGATTGATGTAGTGTTTTTGTGTTGAGGTAGATTTTAGAACACAAATCAAGGAAAAAAAAAAAAAAATGCTTTCTATGGCCCACTGAATGAGAGAGAGGTGGCACACCCAGGAGTCAAGACTGGCACACAAGCTGAAAGGGCAATATTACTCTCCCACTGTTTTTTTATGTATTTTTTGTTTTTTAAGGGAGACTTTAGAAACCCAATAATATTTAAAAAATAAAATAAATAGGCTTTCTATGGCCCACTGAATGAGAGGGAGAGAGGTGGCACACCCAGGAGTCAAGACTGGCACACAAGCTGAAAGGGCAATATTACTCTCCCACTGTTTTTTTATGTTTTTTTTTTTTTTCAGGGAGACTTTAGAAACCAAATAATATTAAAAAAACCAAAAAAATAAATAGCCTTTCTATGGCCCACTGAATGAGAGAGAGAGGTGGCACACCCAGGAGTCAAGACTGGCACACAAGCTGAAAGGGCAATATTACTCTCCCACTGTTTTTTTATGTATTTTTTGTTTTTTAAGGGAGACTTTAGAAACCAAATAATATTTAAAAAAAAACAAAAAAAAAAAGGCTTTCTATGGCCCACAATTAGAGAGAGAGAGGTGGCACACCCAGGAGTCAAGACTGGCGCACAAGCTGAAAGGGCAATATTACTCTCCCACTGTTTTTTTAAGTTTTTTTTTTTTTATTTTCAGGGAGCCTTTAGAAACCAAATAATATTAAAAAAACCAAAAAAATAAATAGCCTTTCTATGGCCCACTGAATGAGAGAGAGAGGTGGCACACCCAGGAGTCAAGACTGGCACACAAGCTGAAAGGGCAATATTACTCTCCCACTGTTTTTTTATGTTTTTTTTTTTTTTCAGGGAGACTTTAGAAACCAAATAATATTAAAAAAACCAAAAAAATAAATAGCCTTTCTATGGCCCACTGAATGAGAGAGAGAGGTGGCACACCCAGGAGTCAAGACTGGCACACAAGCTGAAAGGGCAATATTACTCTCCCACTGTTTTTTTAGGTATTTTTTTTTTTCAGGGAGACTTTAGAAACCAAATAATAAGAAAAAAAATAAATAAATAAATAGGCTTTCTATAGCCCACTGAATGAGAGATAGCACACACATCAGTGGCACACAAGCCCTGACTGAGGCCAATATTTTTCTCCCACTGATTGATGTAGTGTTTTTGTGTTGAGGTAGATTTTAGAACACAAATCAAGGGAAAAAAAAAATAAATGCTTTCTATGGCCCACTGAATGAGAGAGAGGTGGCACACCCAGGAGTCAAGACTGGCACACAAGCTGAAAGGGCAATATTACTCTCCCACTGTTTTTTTATGTATTTTTTGTTTTTTAAGGGAGACTTTAGAAACCCAATAATATTTAAAAAAATAAATAAATAGGCTTTCTATGGCCCACTGAATGAGAGGGAGAGAGGTGGCACACCCAGGAGTCAAGACTGGCACACAAGCTGAAAGGGCAATATTACTCTCCCACTGTTTTTTTATGTTTTTTTTTTTTTTTCAGGGAGACTTTAGAAACCAAATAATATTAAAAAAACCAAAAAAATAAATAGCCTTTCTATGGCCCACTGAATGAGAGAGAGAGGTGGCACACCCAGGAGTCAAGACTGGCACACAAGCTGAAAGGGCAATATTACTCTCCCACTGTTTTTTTATGTTTTTTTTTTTTTTCAGGGAGACTTTAGAAACCAAATAATATTAAAAAAAACAAAAAAATAAATAGCCTTTCTATGGCCCACTGAATGAGAGAGAGAGGTGGCACACCCAGGAGTCAAGACTGGCACACAAGCTGAAAGGGCAATATTACTCTCCCACTGTTTTTTTATGTATTTTTTGTTTTTTAAGGGAGACTTTAGAAACCAAATAATATTAAAAAAACCAAAAAAATAAATAGCCTTTCTATGGCCCACTGAATGAGAGAGAGAGGTGGCACACCCAGGAGTCAAGACTGGCACACAAGCTGAAAGGGCAATATTACTCTCCCACTGTTTTTTTTATGTATTTTTTGTTTTTTAAGGGAGACTTTAGAAACCCAATAATATTTAAAAAAAAAAAAAAAAAAGGCTTTCTATGGCCCACAATTAGAGAGAGAGGTGGCACACCCAGGAGTCAAGACTGGCACACAAGCTGAAAGGGCAATATTACTCTCCCACTGTTTTTTTATGTATTTTTTGTTTTTTAAGGGAGACTTTAGAAACCCAATAATATTTAAAAAAAAAAAAAAAAAAAAGGCTTTCTATGGCCCACAATTAGAGAGAGAGGTGGCACACCCAGGAGTCAAGACTGGCACACAAGCTGAAAGGGCAATATTACTCTCCCACTGTTTTTTTATTTATTTTTTTTTTTTCAGGGAGACTTTAGAAACCAAATAATAAGAAAAAAAATAAATAAATAAATAGGCTTTCTATAGCCCACTGAATAAGAGATAGCACACACAGCAGTGGCACACAAGCCCTGACTGAGGCCAATATTTTTCTACCACTGATTGATGTAGTGTTTTTGTGTTGAGGTAGAATTTAGAACACAAATCACGGAAAAAATAAATAGGCTTTCTATGGCCCACTCAGTGAGAGATGGCACACACAGGGATGGCACTGTAGCAGAAATGCCAATCTTAATCTCCCACAAAAAAAAAAAAAAAAAAAAACAGGGACTGTCCTACAATTACTATCTCCCTGCAGTAATCTAAGCCAGGTATGGCAGGCAGCAATAGGAGTGGACTGATGCACAAATTAAATAAAAAGTGTGGACAAACAAAAAAGATAGCTGTGCAGAAAGGAACAAGAGGATATGTGCTTTGAAAAAAGCAGTTGGTTTCCACAGTGGCGTACACACAGCAATACAGCTATCACGGAGCCTTCTAGGGCAGCCCAATGAGCTACAGCGCTGAGGAAAAAAAAAAAAAAATAGCTTCCACTGTTCCTGCACACCGAAGGTGGTGTTGGACAGTGGAAATCGCTACAGCACAAGCGGTTTGGTGGTTAGTGGACCCTGCCTAACGCTCTCCCTGCTTCTGACGAAGCGGCAGCAACCTCTCCCTAAGCTCAGATCAGCAGCAGTAAGATGGCGGTCGGCGGGAACGCCCCTTTATAGCCCCTGTGACGCCGCAGACAGCAAGCCAATCACTGCAATGCCCTTCTCTAAGATGGTGGGGACCAGGATCTATGTCATCACGCTGCCCACACTCTGCGTTCACCTTCATTGGCTGAGAAATGGTGCTTTTCGCGTCATTGAAACGCGACTTTGGCGCGAAAGTCGCGTACCGCATGGCCGACAAGCACAGGGGTCGGATCGGGTTTCATGAGACGCCGACTTAGCCAAAAGTCGGCGACTTTTGAAAATGATCGACCCGTTTCGCTCAACCCTAGCTATTATTAAATTTCTACCAATTTCAACCTGTCTACCCAGCTGATAGTTGTGCCACCTGAGTGTGGCTGAGCTAAAAAGCAGTTTGTGCTGTTGCATAAGGTATCACGGCTCCCAGCACAGCAGGCTTACACTGGTCCCTGACCCACCTCATCTTAATTTAAACTTGAATTAAAAGCTGTAAATGCTGGCCCAGACCCTGATATCTCATTCATGGCCCATGGCTGACTGCTGCGCTATTATCAAATTTCTACTGTGGATTAATTGATGCCACTTTTCTTGGTGTTTGCCCCTAACTTGAGTTGTTTTGGCAGCTTTTTGACCCCCCTGAAGGTGTTGTCTATGTGTTTGTTTTTGCCTCCATTGAATCTAATGTTCTTCGGCTTCGGGTATGTTCATAAAACGTCTAACTGTTCAGGGAATTGAACCGAACTGAACCATGAAAGGTTCGCTCATCTCTACTTAGCACCAGACAGAAGGCCTGTTGGTCAGGTTGGGTCTTGTGATATAGAGCACAGGCAGTGTATTCTGGACATGTGAAACCTGTCTTGCATGGTGGAACCATAAACATGATCCTTTATGCAAAATGTGGTCTTACAAGTTATATGCAGAGGGGTAATATTACATAGGGCTTGCATGTTTTTCTTCCTGTTTTTATGAACCAATTCTTATGCAGAATTGAGTACTGCTTGGCAATGCTGTTCTCAGACAGCTGCAGCGCCCCAGAGTCCTGGTCATTGCAGTAATGTTGTTCTTCCACCAGGGTGAGCGATGTTCCGTCTGAAGGCAACAAAGGAGATCACTTTACCAGGTATCACAAACCACACGACACTCTTCACACTCCAGGCCGCCAGGGGGAGCCATGCTCCTATTTAGTAGGGCACTCCTCACAACTAGGTAAAACTGGCAGTCTGGACAGGAAGTTAGGCAGAAGCGAGCTGGGCTTCACCCAGTAAGCTGCTATCTGAGCTGCTCTCAGGTAGTGGGTCCCTGACAGGGGTGGGATCCTGTCAGAGGCCTAGACAGAAGGCCACATAGCTGTGCCTGCCCGACGTGCGGCAGCATCCTAAGAAAGAGACATTGGAAGGGAATTGTATTGTAGCGAGTGAGAAACGAAGTCATAGCAAAAGGAGAAGAAACCAGAAGGATTTCTGCCCTGCCTCCTTTCTGAGGCCCAGGATCCGGTAGCCAGAACACCAAGGGAGTCATCGTCTCCAAGCCTGGCTCCAAAGACCAGCAGGACAGCTAGTTCCATATTAGTTGCCCGACCTTATACCCAGGAGCCACGGTGGCAACTTGTGGGGGCCAGGGCATGACAGAGTCCCTGTAAAAAGCCTCAGGCCATCAGTCATACGGGTTTGTCCTATCCTATCCATCAGGGGGACAGAGAGAAAGAGACATAACATCTAGAACACCAACATCAGTTGTGATGACCTTACTGAGAAGCTCAGCAGGAAGGGACTACAACACTCAGGCGCTAGAGGAAGGCTGTTGATTTCCACCTGGATAAGGGGGACTCTGGAATTGCCTTCAGACCGGCCGGACTCTGCCTACCCTGTGGTCTGGTGCTCTGGACTGTGGACGCTGAAGCCTTCAGTAAAGGTAAAGAGACTGCAACCTTGTGTCCTCGTTCTTCACTGCGCCTCACACCATCCACCCTCTACACTCTGGGAAGCCCTGGGATACACTTCACTTGTGGTATACCATCTAGCTGCCATTCCATCACCCCAGTGGACCCCTAAGCAGCGTTGGTCACCCTGACCGAATACCACAGGTGGCATCACGAACACTATCCCTTTAAAGATCTTTCCCCCACATTTAACGGACGTCCCTAGGGCCACGGACCGGGTCAGCCACCGTGACATCCCCCTTTCCGAAGGACCCGTTACCGATTACCCCCTAGCCCTTGGGGGTGCTCCACAGCAGTCAAAATGTTGCAAATTCAAAATATTCTCAAGTATTGCAGGAAGATATTTTCTATAATTGTAAAGATCTTGTTCATATATTTGCATCACAATATTTTTCTGAACTCAGATCTATGCATTATTCACACATTCGTGTGTCAAGGTGCAAGTATGTTTCATGATACACAGGTCTTCTGACTCACACTTGACATCTTTATAGATATACTAGATGGTGGCCTGATTCTAATGCATCGGTTATTCTAGAATATGTATGTAGTTTATTTATGAAGATTTCAGAATAATGCAATGAATACACAGGATTCGGCCGGCCGGGCGCAACTAATCAGCGAAGCGTGGTTCAAATCCCGTGCCAATTCACGGCCAGACTGCGTCTGTCGCTGATTGATCACGACCGGCCGGTCCGTGACCAATTAGTGAAGCGATGGCCAGCTCCAGGTTTTTGAGGGCCTGGGTGAAAGAGTCTGACAGCCCATATAGCATATAACACAGACCATGTAGTATATAGCAGAGCCACGTAGTATATAGCACAGCCACGTAGTATATAGCTAGCCCACGTAGTATATAGCTAAGCCCACACAGTATATAATACAGCCCATGTAGTATAGAGCACAGCCCACGTAGTATATAGCACAGCCCATGTAGTATATAGCACAGCCCACGCAGTATATAACACAGGCCACGTAGTATATAACAGAGCCACATAGTATATAGCACAGCCACGTAGTATATTGCACAGCCACACAGTACACAGCACAGCCCACATAGTATATAGCACAGCCCACGAAGTATATAGCACAGCGAGGTATTATATAACACAGCCCATGCAGTATATAACACAGGCCACGCAGTATATAACACAGCTCACGTAGTATATAACACAGCCCACGTATAGATGCTGCATAGGCAGCATCAATAGTAAAAGGTGAAGCGATGTTTAAATTCCGCCCCAATATCGCTGACTGGTCGCGGCCGGCCGCGACCAATCAGCAACAGGCGCAGTCCGGCCACGAATTGGTGTGGGATTTGAACCACGCTTCACTGATTGGTCACACACTGTGTTTAAATCCCGCACCAATGTCGCTGATTGGTCATGCCCAGCCGGCCGTGACCAATCAGCGAAGCGTGGTTCAAATCGCTGATCGGTCACTCCCAGCCGGCCGCAACCAATCAGCGACGCGGGAGACGCTCCATTCCCAGTAATGCCTTGCGGCAATAACCCGTAATGATGTAGCGGTCTCGCGATACCGCTACGTGATCTAGGGTCATTGCCGCAATGCATTCTTGGGACCTGAGCGTCGCGAGGAGCAGGAAAGGCTGGCGCGGATGCCGGAAGGTGAGAATATAATGGGTTTTTTTTATTATTATTTTTAACATTATATCTTTTTACTATTGATGTTGCATAGGCAGCATCAATAGTAAAAAGTGAAGCGGTGTTTAAATCCTGCCCCAATATCGCTGATTGGTCGCGGCCGGCCGGGCGCAACCAATCAGTGACGCAGGATTTCTGTTACAGACAAACAGACGGAAGTGGAAAACAGACAAACAGACGGAAGTGGACCTTAGAGAATTATATACTTGTATACAGATGTATGAGATCGTCAAATTCAGATCAGGAGACCTGGGGCTATTATGTGCTTCACTGTCCGTACTCTGATTGCAACACAAGGATATGTGGATTCCGTACAATATTGTAATTAAATAATGTAATAAAAAATATTAACAAGCTATGTCACTTGTAAGACCAGAACAAAGAATAAAAGAAAATGCCTAGAGCACAGTGTCCATTTTAGGACATAATCAGATATCAAAGTCAAACAGCAGAATGTCAGTTTGAGGCAAAAGAACTGACTGACATCTGACTAAGTTTGACTCTGACTAATTAAAACCCAATTTAAACCCAAAATTCTATGTCTAGAAGCCAGTACACTTATCATTGAGCTCTCCACAGTTAAAGAAACATGGCATTCTATTTGGTTATGTGATTTCCAGTGTAAACATGTGTCTGAAACTCATTGGAACTTTCACACAGACCTCCTCCAAGCCAAATTCAAATAATGTTTTACTCTGATATGTGACATTCTTCACACATCAGAATGAAAATCACAAAGCCTTTCAGACACTCTTAGTATTTGCATGGTTAATATTATAAGCCAAGAAAAACTACCAGCCAACATCACTTGAGCTTATGGCAAAATGTTACAGGCTGACCTGTTTGGAGTAGTGATATTGTACCTAGGGGCAGCATCGGGCAGGTAACAGTCTGAAACAGCCAAGGAGTCAATACACAGGAACAGCAATGTCATTTGAAGAACTAAGCAGGAATCCAACCTGAAGGGTAGGAGGAGATTTGCCACATTTATCTGCTGTTTCTTTATAATCTTCTTGGGCCTTTTGTAACATCTCAGTTAGTTCTTTTTGAGCTTTCTGCAACTCTGTAAGTCTGTTTGTAACAGAAGGAACTGAGGTATTGAATGGAAGATTAGGAATAAATACCGGATGCAATCCATAGTTAGCAATAATGGGCTTTGGGATGTAAACTGTGTTTGGAGTTATTATATGCAAATTCTGCTGTTGGTAAATAATCAACCCAGTCATCCTGTAGGTAAGAAATAAAACAGCACAGGTAATGTTCAAGGGTTTGGTTAGTTCTTTCAGTCTGTCAATTGGATTGTGGGTGGAAGGCAGTAGACAAATTGACTGTAACTCCTAAGGGTACCGTCACACAGTACCATTTTGATCGCTACGACGGTACGATTCGTGACGTTCTAGCGATATCGTTACGATATCGCAGTGTCTGACATGCAGCAGCGATCAGGGATCCTGCTGAGAATCGTACCTCGTAGCAGATCGTATGGAACTTTCTTTCGTCGCTTGATCACCCGCTGACATCGCTGGATCGTTGTGTGTGACAGCGATCCAGCGATGTGTTCGCTTGTAACCAGGGTAAACATCGGGTAACTAAGCGCAGGGCCGCGCTTAGTAACCCGATGTTTACCCTGGTTACCAGCGTAAACGTAAAAAAAACAAACAGTACATACTCACATTCCGGTGTCTGTCCTCCGGCGTCTCAGCTTCTCTGCAGTGTGAGCGCCGGCCGGAAAGCGAGCACAGCGGTGACATCTGACGTCACCGCTCTGCTTTCCGGCTATGGCGCTTACACAGTGGAGAGAAGCAGAACGCCGGGGACAGACACCGGAATGTGAGTATGTACTGTTTGGTTTTTTTACATTTACGCTGGTAACCAGGGTAAACATCGGGTTACTAAGCGCGGCCCTGCGCTTAGTTACCCGATGTTTACCCTGGTTACCGGGGACTTCGGCATCGCTCCAGCGCCGTGATTGCAACATGTGACCGCAGTCTACGACGCTGGAGCGATATTCATACGATCGCTGCGACGTCACGGATCGTGCCGTCGTAGCGATTAAAATGGTACTGTGTGACGGTACCCTTACGCTGTACAGAAGGTTTTCCAAAATCTTGATGTAAACTGAACACCTCTATCGGAAACGACAATGTCAGGAATTCGATGCAGTCTGAATACCTCTTTGACCACTAATTCTGCGTTATTTTCAGCGGTAGGAATTCCTTTAGTCAAAATAAAATGGGCCATCTTTGTGAGCTGATCCACCACAACAAGAATAACAGTAATTCTTTTGAGGGAAGAAGGTCCATGATAAAGTCCAATGAGATTGATCCGCAAGGCCTAGATGGAACTGGAAGAGGCTGAAGAAGTCCTAGATGAGAAGATTGTGGAGTCTTGTTCTGTGCACATGTTAAACAGGAAGAAACATATTTTCTCACATCCTTCCTACAAATAGGCCACCAAAAAGGATGAAGTAGTAGTTCTTGCGCTTTCATTGCTCCCGGGTGTCCTACAAGTTTAGAATCATGAACACGGTTAAGGACTTCAAGTCGAGCAGAATCGGGGACATATATTTGGTGATTCTGCATCCAAAATCCCTCCTTAAAGGAAATATCAATGTCTTTAGAAGGATAGCTAAGAAAGAAGTTAGTCTGGTATTCCTCTTTAATTTTCGTCAAAAATTCATTGGAGTCCAGTATTCCCCCCAAAAATTTTGGACATAGAATGGTACAGTCAGTGCTAGACCTCTCCTGTGGTCCAGGTTTAACAAAAATCCTGGCCAACCTTTGACATACTTAGTGCAGGAATGAATGTGTCACATGGATTTATGTATTTTTACATCAATTAAGGAATTTGCACTAAGACCTTATGGGGCATCATACATACATACATACATGCTTCCCAAATTCCACAAATCTGGAAATCCAGGAAGGCCAATTATTTCATGTGTGGGCGCCCTTACTGAGCAGGTATCTGGATGGGTAGAGGGTATTCTTAAACCACTGGTAAAGGATACACCCAGCTTCATTCAGGACATAACTGACCTACTAAATAAACTATCAGCAATAAGTCCTCTACCAGAAGGAACCATCCTAGCCAACATGGATGTGGAATCTTTGTACTCCAATATCCTACACCAGGATGGATTAAATGCCTGCAAATTCTTCATGGAAAACACAGGGACTGATGCAGACTCTGTGGTGAAACTTATAAAATTCATCCTCACCCACAATCACTTTGAATTTGACAACATGATATATCTACAGGAGACTGGTACAGCAATGTGAAGTAAAATGGCCCCATAGTATGCAAAACTTTTCATGGCCAAGCTTGAAAGCGACTTTTTATCCTCATGTCCCATCAGGCCTCTGGCCTACTACCGCTACATTGATGATATTTTAATCATCTGGACAGAGTCCGAGCCACAGCTAAAAACGTTCCATGAACAGTTTAATCAATCTAATCCTACCATCAACTTGACACTCAACTACTCCTGTACTGAAATTAACTTTTTGGACACCATCATTAAGCTGCAGAACAATGAAATAGAGACGTCCCTGTATCAGAAGCCAATCAACCGTCCAACATACTTTAAATTGGACAGTTACCATCCAAAACACATAAAAAACACTCTATTGTCTACAACCAAGCCATCAGATACAATCGTATATGTTCCAACCCCATGGATAGAGATGAACACCTTGATCGCCTCAGAAAGACCTTTTTGAATCAGGGCTACCATCCAAGAACAATTGAAAACCAGATCACAAGAGCCACCAGAATATCAAGGAATCACCTGCTACATTACAAAGCTAAAGAAGAAAATAACCAGGTACCTCTAGTAGTCACCTACAATCCAAATCTGGAGGTGCTAAGGGGAGCTGCACGGAAAATACAACCTTTACTACAAAAAGATGCCCGATTACAATCCATTTTTCCAGACCCCCCATTGCTGTGTTTTAGGCAGCCCCCAAATCTAAGAAGTATCATTGTCAGAAGCTCGCTGTCCTCTCCAGCAGCTGCAGGAACCTTTCCTTGCAACCAGAAGAAATGTAAAACCTGTCCATTTATAATGGCCACGGACAAGATAAAGATCTCCAATTCACACAGGACTACAAGATACCAGGTACTTTCAGCTGCATCACTTCTAATGTGGTGTACCTAATTATATGTACTAAATGTCCAACTGGGGGTCTGTATGTTGGGGAGACAGGGCAGAAACTGAGAACAAGGATAAATTCTCACCGCCACACAATAAAAGGAAAAATAATAGATCTACCTGTGGCCAAATATTTCTGTATGTCTGATCATAGCACCATGGACCTGAAATTACTTGTATTGAAAGGTAACTTCAGATCTCAGAGAGACAGGAGAATCTCGGAGTATAAATTTATGACAACCTTTGACACACTTAGTGCAGGAATGAATGTGTCGCACGGATTTATGTCTTTTCACATGAATTAAGGAATTTACATTCAGACTTTATGGGGGCATTATAACAGTACCAGACCCCAATCAGAGGACAACAAAACATTCACTCCTTATCTAGGAACTTTCCAATATTTATGGACCCAACTGTTTATCATTCTCCCATAATGACAGCTCTGTGCTGTCTTGTGTATAAACATGTGATTCTTCAGAATTTCTTTAAGTCTCTGCCTGATGAAGAGGCCTGAGTAGTCTCAAAAGCTTGCAATTTGTTACCATCTTTTCAGTTAGCCTACAAAAGGTATCAACCACTGAGGACTCTCAATTCTAAATATATATTTTTTATCAACTGGCTAACACAGTACAAAGATATATTTCTCTGTATCTTTGTGAGTGAAGTAATTGGTAAGATTATTTTTGAAAAGTTTTTAATGAATCTTCTATAAAAATTTGCCAATCCTATAAAGCACTGAACATCTTTTAAATTTCTTGGGGTAGGCCAGTCAACTACTGTTCTGATCTTACAGGAATCCATGCTCAGACTTTCTGGGGAGATGATATATCCCAGAAATTGAGGTCTGGTTTGGTCGAATTCACATTTTTTGAGTTTAATATAGAGATGTTTTCCAGTAGACATTCCAAGACTAACTGGCCATGTCTGTGATGCTCCTCCAGGGTATCTGAAAATATACGAATGTCATCAAGACAAACAACAACTTGGGGAAGGCCAGTCAACTACCGCTCTGATCTTACTGGGATCCATGCTCAGACCTTCTGGGGAGATGATATGTTCCAGAAATTGAGTTCTGGTTTGTTCGAATTCCCATTTTGTGAGTTTAATATTGAGATGTTTTCTAATAGACATTCCAGGACTAACTGGACATGGATTTAGTCCTACTTGCAATGTTATTGTCAAATGTGAATTGTACAGTAAGTCCATGAAATTCCCTCCTGCTCCAGAATCTAACATGGCAGAGCATTGTATTTTTTGGCTCCCAATTATGACCTGTATGGGAACGACAAAATGAGATAATAGTGACTGCTATTTGCCTTTATCTTGCATTACGAACGAGATGGTCTGCAGAACTGGGTCTGGCTGTTCAAAGAGGTCTAAATCGCTTTCAGTCCTGGCATTTGTGAAGTCAATGGTCCTTTTATTAGGACCGTTGATGGCAAAATATCCAGTGCCCCCACAATAGAGACATATATTCTCTGTACTCCGCCTCTCCTTCTCTACTGCACAGAGAGGTTTACGGATTACATTGATTTGCATAGGTTCAGGAACAGTTTCCTTTTCCTATTGGATTTTTAATGCTGATTGAGTAAAGGAGTAGTTAGGGGTGTTTCCAATCACTTGCAGCCTTACCTTTCTTCGTTCAGTGAGTCTCTGACCAATTCGGATGCATAGCTGAATAAAGTCCTCCAAATTATCAGGGGTCGCAACCCTTGCAAGTTCATCTTTGGTTTGCTCTGATAAACCTCGGCGAAACTGACTCCTCCGGGCAGTCAAATTCCATGTGGTGTCTGCCACCCAGCGGCAAAATTCAGAGGTATTTTCAGATACAGAGCGCCGCCCTTGACATAGGTTATGCAATTTGGTTTCAGCTGTAGCACAATGATTTGGGTCATCAAACACTTGGTCCATAGCAGTGATGAAAGAGACTAAGTCATTTAGGAGGTCAGGGTTCTTCTCCACATAAGGTGAGGTCCATGCAGGAGCCTAATCAGTCAGGAGATTAATGATGAACAGAACCGTTTTCCTGTCACTGGTAAATGGAGAAGGATGCATCTGCAAATCTGCAAATCTGCAATCCTTAGCTGTCAGCTTCAGCAAGGTTGGTTATCAAGGATAGAGGGGTTCCCACGCTGTTTTTTTTTTAATTATTTAAATAAATAATTTAAAATAATGGCATGGGGTCCCCCTCATTTTTGACAACCAGCCTCGCTAAAGCAGACAACTGGGGCGGGTACTCTCAGACTGGTAAAGGGCCATGGATATTGCCCCTCCCCAGCCTAAAAATAGCAGCCTGCAGCTGCCCAGAATAGGCACATCTATGAGATGGGCAAATTCTTGCCCTTTGCCCAGCTCTTCCCACTTGCCCTGTAGTGGTGGCAAGTGGGGTTCATATTTGTGGGGTTGATGTCACCTTTGCATTATCAGGTGACATCAAGGCCACAGATTACTAATGGAGAGGTGTCTATAAGACACCTATCCATTACTAATTCTATAGCTGTATGGTAAATAAAGACACAGCAAAAATAAAGCCCTTTATTAGAAATAAAAATACACAATTTTACATTTTTATGTAAAAATAACAAACACAGTTATATTCACCTAATGCCTATTCCATCGAAGCCCTCGTTTTCCTGTAATAAACCAAAAATTAAAAAAAAAACAATATCCCTCATGTGAAGAAACCAGATTGTATCTTAATTTCCCAGACAACCATGTTTTGCAAAAACAAAAGAACTGGCTTTTTATCTGTATATTGGCTTGTGCATTTAAGTGTTTATGTCTGGTGGTTCAAGAAGACAGACTTGCAAACTGATACTATTTAACTTACAATGTAAGTCTGTAATAGTGACTTGTACATAGTGTGTGTTTCTCTTTGTTTATTGATGTGTGTTGATATGCTAATTGTGCATTGAATTCCAGAACTAGCTTGGTGACTTCTAAAGCAGAGAAGGAAAGACTGTGCATATAGATTGAATGGTCAAGTAGTACTAGGTAATCTCATCACCATTGTTTGCCATATCTTGATGTTGAAGTAAAGGACACTGGGTAATTCTAAAAATAGCTTATATGCCTTGGGTATAAAATGACTCAGAGTTCACATCTTGGGGGTCTGAAGTAATACAGAGCTACCAGCCAGAGATTCTGCAAACCACCCAACAGACAAGAGTAAAGGACTGCAGCCAATTCATCATGGCACCATCACGAGGGACACTGCTCTAGGATTCTATAGGATACAACCTAGGGTTTTTTGGCTCCGGTTGGAAGGACACAGATCTGATCCAGTGACCATCTCTGAACCATGGATCTGTTTGGAGAAAGCCAGGGTTGGGACCCGCTGGTCACCTGGTTCCATGGAGATGGTCAGATAAGCCAGGTGGTGACTCTCGTGTCAACTGGCTTTGGACCTTGTATGGACTCTATGGACAGTTCTTGGTCATCTCCCTATGCTTGTCGTTACCCCTTCTCTGTGCATTCATCCACAGATGGAGTAGCGACCCCGTGTCAACTGGCTTTGGACCTGGACCTGGACCTTTTTTCCTGGATACTTCATCACTGTCTACGGGTATGAGATCGCTTCTGCTGGAGCTTCTAGAGTTCACCCTCACCCACAACTTTTTTGTGTTTAAGGGGTCCTTCTACCTGCAGCTCCAGGGGACCGCTATGGGGGCGACCTTTGCGCCCGCGTATGCGGGTCTCTTCCTGGGGCTGTGGGAGAGGGACCTCCCCCTGTCAGATGAATAGGGATCGATTAATCGTGTTCCTTTATGGACACGATATATCGATGATGTCTTCTTCATCTGGCAGGGCACATCCGTCGACCTGGCGCACTTTATGTCTCTCCTGAATAGTAACGGTCGGAACATTCATCTTACCTTTGTATCAGATGCTGATTCTATTGACTTCTTGGACGTCACGATAAAGAGAGACAGCGGGGGTACCCTAAATACGGATATATTCCGTAAAAAAACATCAACCAATACTCTGTTACACGCTACCTCTGGACACCCAAGACACATGGTTAAATCAATCCCCGTGGGGCAATTCCTCCGCTTGAGACGTATTTGCTCTGATATGGGTGACTTTGAAAAGCGAGCGGAGGAACTTCGCCTCAGATTCAGGGAACGTGGATATAGTGGGAGGTCCATCAAAAGAGCTTACTTGCATGCAAAACATACTTCTAGGGATAGTCTTATCTATGGCCCCCCGAGACGTCCAACTGTAGACGTCAATGAAAAGACCAGATTCATCACTACCTTCAGCTTGCAATCGGACCGGATACGCCATGCGTTGGAAAAGGCATGGCCTATCCTAAAGGTGGATCCGATTATCGGGAAATTCCTCCCAACCCGGCCCCTATTGACATTTAGACGGGCTAAAAATCTCCGTGACTGTCTGGTCCGGAGCCACTATGTGAGCCAGCATCCTCCAACTTTTTTGGAGAGATTTGCCCCAGGACCTGGATGTCGCCCGTGTGGCCACTGTGTCGCCTGCCCCAACGTGGATACCTGTGACACCTTCACGGACTCTAAGGGTGTCAGAACATACTCAATTAGATCACATATTTCGTGTAATACACGATATGTGATCTACTATGCCACTTGTCCGTGTGGACTTATTTATGTAGGCCTGACTACCCGCTTGTTTAAAGCCCGTGTGAGGGAACACGTTTTGGGGATACAGGCGGCCAGTGGCCACGTGGACTCCTCCTTGTTAAAAACGTTACCTAGGCATTTCAGGGAGTTTCACGGGTGCAATTCATCATTGCTGAGGGTTAGAGGAATTGATATCCTAAAAATTAATATCAGGGGTGGGCAATTATCCAAAAGGCTTGCGAAATTGGAGACGCAATGGATATGGCTCCTACAGACTATCCATCCGGAGGGCTTAAATGAAAATATTTCATTTGCCCCATTTTTGTAGTCCGCCGGCCTATGTGTGTCTCCCCGTGTGTGCCTCCGCATGCATTTGATTTTATGTGATTTTAATGGGTTTTTTGTTTCTTTCTATCTTTTTAAGTATTGATAGTTGTGGCACGTGAAGGATGCTTGCTAGTCCACCCACTTGGGTGAAGGATAATCGATCCATTAGAAGATATATGAAATTTGGAGCAACATATGACCAGATTGGTCGAAGAAGCATATGGGGACTTTCTCCTATTCCACTTGGACTATATCACATATAATATCAGTATTACTATTTTTGAACATGTCCCTGGTTTCTGTATATACATTGGTATATGAGACTGTTATCGGATATTTATACCGTGTAGTTTCGCCATCTTCTCTATATGTTGAGTCCTAGCAAGTCTTTCCATATGTTCATTTGTATAGACATATAGTATGGTGGTTTGTTTTTGGTTTATTTTTTATTTTTTGTATTGTTTTATTCTTTATGTTTGTCACTTAATTTTATCCTTGCCACTGTTTTTGTTTTTTCATTCTTCTGAGCTCTGGTATATATATATATTTTTGAAATAGTGGGCTTCGTCGAGTGTATACATATTACCCTCGACTTGCGGTGACATGGGGTCGGTATGATAGTGTATTTTTTTATTTTTTGATTTAATTTGTTTTTTGCTATCTTGCCCACACGTTTTATATGACTGCTACAGCTAATACGGCTATCTATCCTTATCTGTATTTTTCATTCACCTTCTCTTACCTTGCCCATATGCTTTGTATGTCTGCCATGATTCATATGGCTATTGTGGTCTAAAAATATGGCCGCAAGTATTGCGCATGTCTGGCTTTGGTAAAATGGCCGTAGTGCTGAGCGAGGATCTTACCTACGGCTCTGCGACCGCTGACATGTGCAGGTGCGGGCGTACTATGACCACGCAGCCATCCGTAGTTTTCACATTCTCTCTGCGCATGTCAGGCTTTGAGAATATGGCCGCAGTGATAGATAGGTGTTAACAACTATAGGCCCGTCCGGCGCAATGTGCGCTATGCTGACGCACTATGACCATGTAGCAGTTTGCAGTTACTCCCCCTGTCCCTGATCACATGACGCTGTCTCTTATGGGACGCATGGGGCCCCATGTGTTCCCTGTTGAGTGGCGTTCAGGTGTATCAGGTGCAGAGTGATTGGGCATTATGCGGTGATTGGTCAGCCCACTAATCACACCTCCACCAGAGTGTGCTATATCTTACTATTTATTGAACCCAGCGCTATGCTTGTGCACCCCTTGAGAAAGGCGATAGCCGAAACGCGCGTCGGGGGATACAGGGGTGAGGTGCCAGTCCACGCCGTGATTTCTTTTGATACTGACTGGCATGTATACTACTTTCTATTCAGTGTGAAATGTGCTTTCTATACAATTTTATGGACCTGTGTGTTTAATGCAGGTGTCTGAATCCTATCTACCTGCACAGTCACTTTGATTTTATGTGATACCTGTTTCGGTTACAATGTGGATATATCTACACTATAGGCACCTGTCCCCTGTTCATGTTGGTGCGTGCTGAGTACAGCAAGGGGATTATTTCCTTCTGTTGTTTTTAAGCCTGGAATTATTACTAATAAAGTTTGTTATATATACTTATCCGGACTGTATGCTGCTTTCTTTCTATTGGTTTTTGGCTTTGGACCTTGTATGGACTTTATGGACAGTTCTTGGTCATCTCCCTATGCTTGTCGTTACCCCTTCTCTGTGCATTCATCCACAGATGGAGTAGCGACCCTGGGAGCTCTGACATCGTGTCAACTGGCTTTGGACCTTGTATGGACTCTATGGACAGTTCTTGGTCATCTCCCTATGCTTGTCATTACCCCTTCTCTGTGCGTTCATCCACAGATGGAGTAGCGACCCTGGGAGCTCTGACATCGTGTCATACTGGAAATACGTGGAGACGCAGTGATCTTTTATATGCGCCCATGTGCCCATACAATTCCAAGCATGTTGGGAATGTTCTGTTTGCTATTGTGTGCTGTGGTTCAATAAAGTATTGCCACCCTGTTTTACCTTAACCCTGTGTTGTCTGTGTAGTGTATTGCCCACTGGGTGATGGAGCGGGCGTTCAGTGGTATGAGCCGTGGTCCATGCAGTCTTGCTAAAGACAGCCGGGCCAGCAGACGAGAGCACCCACTGACCCCATTTCTCCGTAACACCTCACCTCTCGGTCGTTCTATCCCATGCCGTAATCCACAACTGGGGGATAATTAGTTTTCAACCTGGACGGTGCCAAGATGCGACCATCCAGACTGAGAACCACTGTTGACTGAACGGCTGCGAGTGCAGCATCAGTGACCAGCGGTGACGTTATCGAGGTTACCTCTGGTCACTGTGGCTGCTACCCTGGCGGACTGAACTGCCATGACCTCGGTGAGATCCCCACTAGCACTGTGAGAGTTCTCAGATAGGGTGTTTAGCCTAAAACTTACATTATTCTGATGTTTGACTTTGATATCTGATCATGTCCTAAAATGGACACCGTACTAGAGCAACTTATCCCAATTCAGCTCATGTTTTGTTTTGTCCACCTATTCAACTGCATCATGTCTAAAAAATCTGGTTTATACATGTCAATTTGTTCATTTTTTTGCATAAACATTTTTATGACTATCTAAAAAAATGAAAAAGTTAAATCGTCAATTAGTCTATTGTTTTCTTTTTAGCCCGGAAAAGGAAGTAAAGTGCCTCTTTGTCCTTCTTGCCGAAAGCTGACAGTTCAGGTACTTTCAGTTCCATATCAGAATCCAGGTTGCAAAGCAAGTGGAGATGACAAGTCCTGTCCAGTTTCAAGACATTGTACCAAAGTCCATTCATTGTTAAAACTAAGAGAAACATCAGCAACATCCATTTTGACACCATGGGCAGATCACCTGAAGTGTTTTCTATGTGTTTGCCCTACTATGCAGGAAATAGCATTGTGTCAGCTCTACTATGCCTTGTCTCTGATTTGCTGGTTGGCAGTTATACTAACTATTATTATAGTTATTGCTGCAACTGTACATAGTGTCTAAAATGGTGGGTTCTTACAGAAGAATTGTCCTATAGCTACATATAACAGATTTATTCAACATTTTATATAATCATACAAAGAGCAGAGGTGCTTGTAACTAAATCGGGAATTAATTTTCCTCGGTGTACACTTAACATTGTATATACAACCAAATAGGATAATTTTATGTATAATAGTATTTCTAATATCAAAATAAACACTTTGCATTCCCTTTAATTCAGCATCCAGTAATTCAGAAGGGCTGAAAATGCAGCACGGAACCACAAAAATTGAAGATTTTATTAAGACCAGAACTAGAAGATTGAGAATAGAAAGTATTTGGTTATTTTACTTATAGAAATAGTGTTACGCTCACGCCCTGACTGGGTGGCGTGAGCGAGGGGATTGTGACACCCCACGGTGCCACAAACCAGACTACACTGACTACCAAACTAAGCAGCTACCTTGGTGTTCACTGGAGCACCGGATGGTTAT
Source organism: Ranitomeya variabilis (assembly GCF_051348905.1). Classification (NCBI taxonomy): domain Eukaryota; kingdom Metazoa; phylum Chordata; class Amphibia; order Anura; family Dendrobatidae; genus Ranitomeya; species Ranitomeya variabilis. Next base: position 114,220,755 of record NC_135239.1, on the reverse strand, counting down.
GTCAGGCTTATGCGGCAGGTAGCTGCCAGGTACCACTCCAGGGCAGGGGCTGGATGGGCCGGGTAGCAGGGAGGCAACTGCCCCCCCGGGCCGCTACCCCAGCTGCTGTGCAGGGCAAACTGCATGCAGCCGTGTCTGCTGTGCTGTGATGCGGCCGGCAGCACACACGGCCACGCGCATCAGTCTGTCTCATAAGCTGCAGACCATGGCTTGTGAGACCTCAGCGTGCTCATGCAGGGGGTGCGATGACATCATTGTCTCGCGCTGCTCTACAGGTCAGAAGACGGAGGCTGCGGTGCCAGGAATCAGGATGAGGTGAGTATAAACTTCATTATTTGTTATATGAATGGGCTGTGGGGGCATCCTACTATATATAAGGGGGCTAGGGCCATCACATTGTATATATGGGGGCTGAGGCCATCATACTTTATATATGGAGGAACTGGGACCATCATACTGTATATATGGGGGCTGGGGCCATCATACTTTATATATATGGAGGAACTGGAGCCATCATACTGTATATATGGGGGCTGGGGCCATCATACTTCATATATGGAGGAACTGGAGCCATCATACTGTATATATGGGGGCTGGGGCCATCATACTTTATATATGGGGGGAACAGGGCTATCATACTGTAATACTGTATATATGGGGGCTGGGGCCATCATACTTTACTGTATATATGGAGGAACTGGAGCCATCATACTGTATATATGGGGGCTGGGGCCATCATACTGTATATATGGGGGAACAGGGCTATCATACTGTAATACTGTATATATGGGTGTTGGGGCCATCATACTTTATATATGGAGGAACTGGAGCCATCATACTGTATATATGGGGCTGGGGCAATCATACTTTATATATGGAGGAACTGTGGCCATCATACTGTATATATGGGGGCTGGGGCTATCATACTGTATATATGGATGAACTGGGGCCATCAAACTATATATATATATATATATATATATATATATATATATATATATATATATGGGGAACTGGGGCCATCATACTATATACAAAGGGGGAACTGGGGCCATCATACTATATACATGGGGAACTGGAGCCATCCTACTATATACATGGTGCGAACTGGAGCCATCCTACTATATACATTTGAGGAACTGGGGCCATCATACTTTATATATGGGAGAACTAGGGCTGGAGTTCTACATTTCTATGCAGCCATACATTCCGGTCCGAGTGCCGGTGGCAGTGCCGGGTGTGGATGCGAGAGACTCGCGCTAGTTTTTCGCATCACACTCGCAAGTGTGAACCCAGCCTAACAGAAAATGTGACTGAAACAACGAGAACTAGTCTGAATAGGTGCACTCCGCCCTTCACCATGCGGTGATTTTAATTAAATCTGATCACATCAGGTTCCGACCAACTCATAAATGTAGGCTTTACCAAGAGAGGTGTTTATATTCACCCATATACTCAGAGATTAGCCATAGGTAAGTGTTCACACTAGGCAGTTAGGTCAGGGACCCATCCGATTCATGAGATTACCTTGATGATGGTGGATGGGGTCACATTATTTGGCCAAATCTTGTGCTAAGCGTCGCATGTGTACTTTTCCTAAATTTCAAAAGCCATTTTGCTATTCACATTTCATGTATTTCACATTGACATGCTTTAACACTATTGAGTGGAACCATTTTTCATATTTTGATATATAAGTTGTTTTTTGGTATGCACCTATTCAGACTAGTTCTCGTTGTTTCAGTTAGTTTTTCTGTTACTTATATGGGGAGAACTGGAACCATCTTACTATATATATGGGGAACTGCATACCTCCCAACCGTCCCGATTTCAGCGTGACAGTCCCGCTTTGGCACCGGGGTCCCGCTGTCCCGCTTCGGGCATTTAAAATCCCGAATTTGCGGCCGCCGGTGAAGCCCCGCCCACTTCCGGGACGTAGAGAGAGCCTGTTTTTTTTTTTTTTTTTTATAAAAGCTGCCTCCTGACCGCCCGCGCAACACCCCCCCCCCCCTCCCGCCCCCTGTGCGGCGCTGCCACGCTGAAGGAGAGAGCCTGCAGCAATCAAGAAGAAAGGTCAGCGATTCACTACCTCTGGCTGTGTGTGCACGGAGCTCCGGCTTCTGCTCTTAGCTGCTATCCCGGCAGAGAAGGAGAGACGGGGGAGGTGCCGGGATAGTGCAGAGCTGTGAGCAGGAGACTGAAGACTTCAGCAGAGAGCTGCACATGGACATCAGCCGCCCCTGCATCACAGAGGAGATTGTGTGTGTGTGATGTGTGTGATGGCTGCGTGTGTGTGTGTGATGGCTGCGTGTGTGTGTGTGATGGCTGCGTGTGTGTGTGTGATGGCTGCGTGTGTGTGTGATGGCTGCGTGTGTGTGTGATGGCTGCGTGTGTGTGTGATGGCTGCGTGTGTGTGTGTGTGATGGCTGCATGTGTGTGTGTGATGGCTGGGTGTGTGTGTGTGATGGCTGTGTGTGTGTGATGGCTGTGTGTGTGTGTGTGATGGCTGCGTGTGTGTGTGTGTGATGGCTGCGTGTGTGTGTGTGATGGCTGCGTGTGTGTGTGATGGCTGTGTGTGTGTGATGGCTGCATGTGTGATGGCTGCGCGTGTGTGTGTGTGTGTGTGTGATGGCTGCGTGTGTGTGTGTGATGGCTGTGTGTGTGATGGCTGCGTGTGTGTGTGATGGCTGCGTGTGTGTGTGTGTGTGTGTGATGGCTGCGTGTGTGTGATGGCTGCGTGTGTGTGATGGCTGTGTGTGTGTGTGTGATGGCTGTGTGTGTGTGTGTGATGGCTGTGTGTGTGTGTGTGATGGCTGTGTGTGTGTGATGGCTGTGTGTGTGTGATGGCTGTGTGTGTGTGATGGCTGTGTGTGTGTGATGGCTGTGTGTGTGTGATGGCTGCGTGTGTGTGATGGCTGCGTGTGTGTGTGTGTGTGATGGCTGCGTGTGTGTGTGTGTGTGATGGCTGCGTGTGTGTGTGATGTCTGCGTGTGTGTGTGATGGCTGCATGTGTGTGTGATGGCTGCGTGTGTGTGTGTGTGTGATGGCTGCGTGTGTGTGTGTGATGGCTGCGTGTGTGTGTGTGTGATGGCTGCGTGTGTGTGTGTGTGATGGCTGCGTGTGTGTGTGATGGCTGCGTGTGTGATGCATTTGTGTCAAAGCTGCATGTGTTTGTGAGCTGCGTGCGTGTGAGCTGCGTGCCTGTGTGTGAGCTGCGTGCCTGTATGTCATTATACAGTATGGAGCATCATGTGTGGTCATTATACAATATGGAGCATCATGTGCGGTCATTATACAGTATGGAGCATCATGTGCGGTCATTATACAGTATGGAGCATCATGTGTGGCCATTATACAGTATGGAGCATCATGTGCGGTCATTATACAGTATGGAGCATCATGTGCGGTCATTATACAATATGGAGCATCATGTGCGGTCATTATACAGTATGGAGCATCATGTGCGGTCATTATACAGTATGGAGCATCATGTGCGGTCATTATACAGTATGGAGCATCATGTGTGGCCATTATACAGTATGGAGCATCATGTGCGGCCATTATACAGTATGGAGCATCATGTGTGGCCATTATACAGTATGGAGCATCATGTGCGGCCATTATACAGTATGGAGCATCATGTGCGGTCATTATACAGTCTGGAGCATCATGTGCGGTCATTATACAGTCTGGAGCATCATGTGCGGTCATTATACAGTCTGGAGCATCATGTGCGGTCATTATACAGTCTGGAGCATCATGTGCGGTCATTATACAGTCTGGAGCATCATGTGCGGTCATTATACAGTCTGGAGCATCATGTGCGGTCATTATACAGTATGGAGCATCATTTGCGGTCATACAGTATGGAGCATCATGTGCGGTCATTATACAGTATGGAGCATCATGTGCGGTCATTATACAGTATGGAGCATCATGTGGGGTCATTATACAGTATGGAGCATCATGTGCGGTCATTATACAGTCTGGAGCATCATGTGCGGTCATTATACAGTATGGAGCATCATTTGCGGTCATACAGTATGGAGCATCATGTGCGGTCATTATACAGTATGGAGCATCATGTGCGGCCATTATACAGTATGGAGCATCATGTGGGGTCATTATACAGTATGGAGCATCATGTGCGGTCATTATACAGTATGGAGCATCATGTGTGTTCATTATACAGTATGGAGCATCATGTGCGGTCATACAGTATGGAGCATCATGTGCGGTCATTATACACTATGGAGCATCATGTGCGGTCATACAGTATGGAGCATCATGTGTGTTCATTATATATTATGGAGCGTCATGTGTGGTCATTATATATTATGGAGCGTCATGTGTGGTCATCGTACAGTATGGAGCATCATGTGTGGCCATTATACAGTATGGGGCACTGTGTGGCCATATTTTTTTGTTTATAATTATTGTATATGAAACAGTGTGATCGGCAGTGCTAAATGGGTGTGGTTGGGATGTGGATATGGGTGTGACTAATTATGAATGGGTGTGGTCAGAGGCGTGGCCTAAAATTTGCCGCGGCGCGCAAAGCGCGCCGCAAACTTTGTCCCTCTTTCCCATCTTCAAAAGTTGGGAGGTATGGGGAACTGGGGCCATCCTACTATATATGGGGTAACTGGGGCCATCCTACTATATATATATGCGAGAATTAGGGCCATCATATTATATATGTGGTGAAAACTGGGGCCATATATAGGGGCAGGGGGACAATGACTCTATATACACGGGGCAGTGGGCCCATCACACTATATATACGGGGCAGTGTGGACATCACATTGTATATAGGGGCCATGTAGCCATTTTAGTATATGGGGAGCTATGAGGTCCTCAATGTATAATAAAGGGCTTTAGGGACCACCATATTGTGTATTCGGGGCTGTAAGACCATCATTCTGTATAGGCAGAGCTGTGTGGGCACTCGGGACATTATTTGCTATAAATGGGGACATTAATAGTTTTGATAGGGGCACTCAGGTTCCAGTATTTTTTTTTTGGGTGGGGACATTGTTAATTGTTGCTGAAAGGGGGCACATGAGATATTATATCCTTCAAAGGAGCATAGAGGCCTTTGCACAGTGGGGGTATTAATACTTTCTATGGGACACTTTAATTTTGGGGGGAGAGAGTAATCATAGTAATGACACAGTTTTTTAAATTTTCGGGTCAGTATTCTATTCCTCAGGTGCATGCAGAGTGGGGAGTTTTGGTAGGTTGGGAATAGATGGAGACATCACTAGAAATGTGAGAAGTCAAATGTGTTTTTGTTGTAATCTGTGCAGACGAGTTGTGGCTGGAGAAGTGGTAATGGAAGTATGGGCGAGATGGAAAAGACAGGAAAAGTGAGAGACTCAAATCAGAAAGATCATCAGCTGTAAGTCACTATATATAACTGTACTGTACTCAGGTGTATGTTCTGCGGGACTGGTATCTACCAATATACAGTTACAATAAGGTGGTAATATGGCTGTTTTTAGTAGTCTTATATTATTTTTTTTATTTAGTAACAGCTGAATTTGTTTCAGTCATTATGTGGTGTCATTGGTCTCTGTATAGTGTTTTGTTATGTAAAGGTAATGGTCATATTATATTATGTATTCGCTATGTATTGGTGATGGTGGTAGACATTGAGTAGTTTTATTGTTTTGGTCTTTTATAGTAGTAATTTTGATAATATTGGTCTTTGCATTGCATGTTTTGGTTAGCAACAGTGGTATACTGTAATTATATATGTATAGATGCTCTTTTAAATGGTTATAGGGGGGTTAGATGGGGAGATATGCACATTGGGGCTTGGACCCCTGATCTTTTAGAACCCTAGCAATGTCCCTGCCGTACTGTGTGTTTACTTGTCAATGTTTCTAGAGATACTAGATGGTAGCCCGATTCTAACGCATCGGGTATTCTAGAATATGTATGTAGTTTATTTATGAAGATTTTAGAATAATACATTGAATACACAGGATTCGGCCAACCGCGACCAATTAGCGAAGCGTGGTTCAAATCCCGTGCCAATTTGCGGCCGGACTGCGCCTGTCGCTGATTGTTCGCGGCCGGCCACGTAGTATATAGCACAGCCACGTAGTATATAACAGCCCACATAGTAAATAGCACAGCCACGTAGTGCATAGCACAGCCACGTAGTATAATGCACAGCCACGTAGTATATTGCACAGCCACGTAGTATATAGCACAGCCCACGGAGTATATAGCACAGCCCACAGAGTATATAGCACAGCCACCTAGTATATAACACAGCCCACGTAGTGTATAACACAGCCCACGTAGTGTATAACACAGCCCACGTAGTGTATAACACAGCCCACGTAGTGTATAACACAGCCCACGTAGTATATAGCACAGTGTCATGGTTCCCAATGGCAAGGGAACGTAAGAAACATATAAATAACGAACGAGCTCTCGGGTGATGGAAACTCGAGTTGACCGTGAGCTAAATCTACCACACAACTAATAGTAGCCAGGGAGCATACCTACGGCTTCCTATATGCCACGCGCCAGCCGGAGGACTAACTACGCCTGGTAGAGGAAGAAACAGACCTGGCTTACCTCTAGGGAAATACCCCAAAAGATGATAGCAGCCCCCCACATGTAATAACGGTGAATTAAGAGGAAAAGACATACACAGTATGAAAGTAGATTTAGCAAAGAGAGGTCCACTTACTAGATAGCAGAAAGATACAAAAGAGGACTTCACGGTCAACTGAAAACCCTTTCAAAAACCATCCTGAAATTACTTTAAGACTCCTGTGTCAACTCATGACACAGGAGTGGCAATTTCAGCCCGCAAGAGCTTCCAGCTACAGAGAATTACAAAAACTGCAAACTGGACAAAAGATACAAAACAAAAGGACAAAGTCCACTTAGCTGATCAGCAGACTAGTAGCAGGAACATGCAACCGAAGGCTCTGGTTACAATGATGACCGGCAAGGAAATGACTGGAGAGCAAGGCTAAATAGGAAACTCCCAAACGCTGATGGAAGCAGGTGAACAGAAGCAGCAAAGTGCAAACAAGTCACCAATACCACCAGCAACCACCAGGGGAGCCCAAAAAGCGGATACACAACAGTACCCTCCCCTTAAGGAGGGGGCACCGAACCCTCACAAGAACCGCCAGGGCGATCTGGATGAGCCCTATGAAAGGCACGAACCAAATCCGAGGCATGAACATCAGAGGCAGTTACCCAAGAATTATCTTCCTGACCATAGCCCTTCCATTTAGCCAGATATTGAAGTCTCCGTCTGGAAATACGGGAGTCCAAGATCTTTTCTACCACGTACTCCAATTCACCCTCCACCAGCACAGGAGCAGGAGGTTCAGTAGAAGGAACCACCGGTACCTCATATCTCCGCAACAGCGACCGATGGAACACATTATGGATAGCGAAAGATGCCGGGAGGTCCAAACGAAAGGAGACAGGGTTAAGAATCTCCAAAATCCTATAAGGACCGATGAACCGAGGCTTAAATTTAGGAGAAGAAACCCTCATAGGGACAAAACGGGAAGACAACCACACCAAGTCCCCAACACGAAGGTGGGGGCCAACACGACGACGGCGGTTAGCAAACTGCTGAGTCCTCTCCTGGGACAATTCCAAATTATCCACCACTTGTCCCCAAATCTGATGCAACCGATCCACTACCGCATCCACTCCAGGACAATCCGAAGATTCAACCTGACCAGATGAAAAACGCGGATGAAACCCTGAATTGCAAAAGAAAGGAGAAACCAAAGTGGCAGAACTAGCCCGATTATTAAGAGCAAACTCCGCCAACGGCAGAAAGGCAACCCAATCATCCTGATCCGCAGACACAAAACACCTCAAATAAGTCTCCAAAGTTTGATTAGTTCGTTCCGTCTGGCCATTGGTTTGAGGATGGAATGCAGACGAAAAAGACAAATCAATGCCCAACCTGGCACAGACTGCCCACCAAAATCTAGACACGAACTGGGTACCCCTGTCAGAAACGATGTTTTCCGGAATACCATGCAAGCGAACCACATTTTGAAAAAACAGAGGGACCAACTCAGATGAGGAAGGCAACTTAGGCAATGGCACCAAATGAACCATTTTAGAAAAACGGTCACACACCACCCAGATGACAGACATCTTCTGAGAAACATGGAGGTCCGAGATAAAGTCCATAGAGATGGGCGTCCAAGGCCTCTTCGGAATAGGCAAGGGCAACAACAACCCACTAGCCCTAGAACAACAAGGCTTGGCCCGAGCACACAAATCGCAAGACTGCACAAAAACACGCACATCTCGAGACAGGGAAGGCCACCAGAAGGATCTAGCCACCAAATCTCTGGTGCCAAAAATTCCCGGATGACCTGCCAGAGTAGAAGAATGAACTTCCGAGATGACTCTAGTGGTCCACTCGTCAGGAACAAACAGTCTACCAGACGGACAACGATCAGGTCTATCCGCCTGAAATTCTTGCAAAGCACGTCGCAAATCTGGAGAGACAGCAGACAAAACCACTCCATCCTTAAGGACACCAGCAGGTTCAGAATTCCCAGGAGAGTCAGGCTCAAAACTCCTAGAAAGAGCATCTGCCTTCACATTCCTAGAACCCGGTAAGTACGAGACCACAAAATTAATCCGGGAAAAGAACAACGACCAACGTGCCTGTCTAGGATTCAGGCGCCTGGCAGACTCCAAATAAATTAAATTCTTGTGATCAGTCAAAACTACCACCTGATGTTTGGCACCCTCAAGCCAATGACGCCACTCCTCAAATGCCCACTTCATGGCCAAAAGCTCCCGATTACCAACATCATAGTTTCACTCGGCGGCCGAAAATTTTCGCGAAAAGAACGCACAAGGTCTCATCACTGAGCAGTCGGAACTTTTCTGCGACAAAACCGCCCCCGCTCCGATCTCGGAAGCATCGACCTCAACCTGAAAGGGAAGAGAAACATCAGGCTGGCGCAACACAGGGGCAGACAAAAAGCGGCGCTTAAGCTCCCGAAAGGCCTCCACGGCAGCAGGGGACCAATTGGCAACATCAGCACCCTTTTTAGTCAAATCCGTCAGAGGTTTAGCAACGCCAGAAAAACCAGCTATAAATCGACGATAAAAATTAGCAAAGCCCAAGAATTTCTGGAGACTCTTCAGAGAAGTAGGCTGCGTCCAGTCGTAAATAGCCCGAACCTTGACAGGGTCCATCTCAATAGAAGAAGGGGAAAAAATGTACCCCAAAAAGGAAATTTTTTGAACCCCAAAAACACACTTTGAACCCTTTACACACAAAGAATTCTCCCGCAAAACCTGAAAAACCCTCCTGACCTGCTGAACATGAGACTCCCAGTCATCAGAAAAAATCAAAATATCATCCAAGTACACTATCATAAATTTATCCAAATATTCACGGAAAATATCATGCATTAAGGACTGAAAGACAGAAGGTGCATTAGAAAGGCCGAAAGGCATTACCAAATACTCAAAATGGCCCTCAGGCGTATTAAATGCGATTTTCCACTCATCCCCCTGCTTAATTCGCACCAAATTATATGCCCCACGAAGATCAATCTTAGAGAACCACTTAGCCCCCCTTATGCGAGCAAACAAATCAGTCAGCAAAGGCAACGGATACTGATATTTGACTGTAATTTTATTCAGGAGTCGATAATCAATACAAGGCCTCAGAGAGCCATCCTTTTTAGAGACAAAGAAAAAACCGGCTCCTAAAGGTGATGAAGAAGGACGAATATGTCCCTTTTCCAGGGACTCCTTAATATACTCGCGCATAGCAGCATGTTCAGGTACAGATAGGTTAAACAAACGACCCTTTGGAAATTTACTGCCAGGAATCAGATCTATGGCGCAATCACAATCCCTGTGAGGAGGGAGTGAACCAATTTTAGGCTCTTCAAAAATATCACGATAATCAGACAAAAATGCCGGAATCTCAGATGGAATAGATGACGAAATGGACACCAAAGGAGTGTCCCCATGAGCCCCCCGACATCCCCAGCTTAACACAGACAAGCTTTCCAGTCAAGGACTGGGTTATGAGACTGTAACCATGGTAATCCAAGCACCAAAACATCATGTAAATTGTACAACACAAGGAAGCGAATCACCTCCTGATGGTCTGGAGTCATACGCATAGTCACTTGCGTCCAGAACTGTGGTTTATTACAAGCCAAAGGTGTAGAATCAATACCCTTCAGAGGTATAGGGACTTCCAGAGGCTCTAAATCAAACCCACAGCGCCTGGCAAAGGACCAGTCCATAAGACTCAGAGCGGCGCCAGAGTCCACATAGGCATACATGGTAATAACTGATAATGAACAAATCAAGGTTACAAACAAAATAAATTTGGACTGTAAAGTGCCAATTGAAATAGACTTGTCAACCTTCCTAGTACGTTTAGAGCATGCCGATATAACATGAGCAGAATCACCACAATAGAAGCATAACCCATTTTTACGCCTATAATTCTGCCGCTCGCTTCTGGACATAATTCTGTCACATTGCATTTTCTCTGGCATCTCTTCAGAAGATACCGCCAAATGGTGCACGGGTTTGCGCTCCCGCAAACGCCGATCAATCTGAATTGCCAATGTCATGGACTCATTCAGACCTGTAGGCGCAGGGAACCCGACCATAACATCTTTAACGGCATCAGAAAGGCCCTCTCTGAAATTTGCCGCTAAGGCGCACTCATTCCACTGAGTAAGCACAGACCATTTACGAAATTTTTGGCAGTATATCTCAGCTTCATCTTGCCCTTGAGATAGGGCTATCAAAGCTTTTTCAGCTTGAATCTCCAAATTAGGTTCCTCATAAAGCAACCCTAAAGCCAGGAAAAACGCATTCACATTGAGCAACGCAGGATCCCCTGGTGCCAATGAAAATGCCCAATTTTGAGGGTCACCTCGCAGCAAAGAAATTACAATCTTAACCTGCTGGACAGGATCTCCTGAGGAGTCAGGTCTGAGAGAAAGGAACAATTTACAATTATATTTGAAATTCAAAAACCGAGATCTATCTCCGGAAAACACCTCTGGTGTAGGGATTTTAGGTTCAGAAATAGGAGTATGCATAACAAAATCTTGTAAATTTTGAACCTTCGTAGCAAGATTATTTAAACCTGCAGCCAAACTCTGAGGATCCATCTTTAAACAGGTGAGCTCAGAGCCATTCAAGGATTATAAGGAGAGAAAGGCAAAGGCAGTAATTAGAGCTGAAATACAACTGATCCAACTATGGAGCAAGCATAGGGAAAAAGAAGAAAAAAAAAAAAAATTTTACAGACTTCTTTTTTCTCTCCTTTCTTCTGCCAATAAGTTTTAACTCGGGTCCGGTCATACTGTCATGGTTCCCAATGGCAAGGGAACGTAAGAAACATATAAATAACGAACGAGCTCTCGGGTGATGGAAACTCGAGTTGACCGTGAGCTAAATCTACCACACAACTAATAGTAGCCAGGGAGCATACCTACGGCTTCCTATATGCCACGCGCCATCTTACATATGCTTGGTCCTAACTGCATACGTTACTGTGTTTATATTTAGATTGGTCGGTGGCTATATACTATGTATACTGCTGTTTACATATCAGGACATAATGGGGTGTTTTACACATGGTTGTAATTTTAGATGTTTTTAATGTTGTTTGTGTGGTGTTCAATAAACTTTCTTTGATATTTTTTGGTATATGGTTGTGCAGGCCTCTTTTAGTCCATTCTTTTTTTTCTTTGCTTTGTGTGCTTCATATTAGTGGACTTGGTCCTGCACCCTTTTGTTGTTCTTTTATATTCTTTGGCAAAAGTGCACCCTGCGTTTAGTATTATATTCAGTGGTCTAGCCCTGTGTTCCAGGGCATTTTTCTACAGGGTTGCACACACTTACCAGAGTGGTGCCATAAGTTATACTTCCTACCGGTTTGGGCCACCATGGATTGGGAGGCCAGGGAGGCGGCATGGCGGGTCAAATCTTCCAGTGTTTTCGAGATGGCTGGGGCTTCTGCACCCCAAGTGGACAGTGACTTCTCAGCATTATGTTCAGACCTAACCAGGGCCCATAAGACTGGTGTGAGGCTCTGGTGGAATATGCGCAGTTTAGAAGAGCATGTCAAGTCTGGTTTTATTCCGAGAGGTCTTCGGTTGTCTATTTTTCCCGCTTGGGAACCTTCAGACACCTTCAAACAAACTTGGGAGCAGGGACTCACACGGTGCTCAGGCATCTTGATTAATTTATTATTAGAGCATGATAAAGCGTTATTCACAGTAACAAAAGATTCTATTAAAGAACTGGAATCCAAATTAACCAGCTTTGATGAAAGCTCTGTTATGACCTTTAAAGGCAAATTGAAGGAGACTCTTGATAAATATGAGATTGACATTACACAACGTAAAAGAGCCAAATTTCAAAGGGACAAAACGGACTTTGAACAAGGTATGGCATACAAATGGAGACATTCGGGCAATGCACGCAGACCAAATTCCTATAAGGGTAGTTCTCACCCTTCCTCCATGGCCACAAGGCCTTCATACAGGGAAGAGAGTTCCAGCGATTTTTTATCTTCCGCCGGAAGCGAGGTCGATCACGGACCAGACGAGGGAGAAAACACAAGAAATGTAACAAAACGGTTCTCACGACACAGGGGGTACACATCTCCCCATCGCCACAAGTATCCCACCAGGCGGAAGTAGGTGAAATGGAGGTGGGTCATCAGGAGATGTCGGGGCACACGTCTGCCTCGAATACATTACAGGTTATAAATCTTTCTAACCATGTCCTTACACCTGCAGAACTATCTGTGCTCCAAAAAGGACTGTCTTTTGTACCCACACATGCCACAGATAAATTTACTCTCATCAAAGATCTATATTTGTTTTGCAGGAAGTTAACATTTCAAGTCATGTATAGGAGACCCGACATTATGCAGACGATACCCAGTGATGAACGTCAAACCTTTCAGGATTTGGTGGAACTTCTTGAGGAAAATGAGCCCAGTTCGAGCAGCAGGAGGTTTCCAAATAGAAACAAATCTCTCAAAACCCCATCCTTCTCCTTGGTACCAGCCATAAAAATATTCTTTGAGGTCGTCAGGAGAGACATCATGGCCATGCCTATTCGGGTAAGTGGACCAGCTAATTTAAACATGGATGAAAGACGCGCCCTCAATGCCCTACAGAACAATGGGGATTTCACCATCAAGGAGGCAGATAAGGGGGGCAATGTGGTTTTGTGGTCAGTTCAACTTTATGAAACTGAAGCCAAACGACAGCTGAGCAATACACAATACTATCAGAAGCTCCCCTCTGACCCCACTTCCATTTTTCTTCGCAAATATGACCAACTACTTGGTAGGGCACTACAGTATGGCATTATCTCTCCACAGGAGAAACGATATCTTTGGGTGGACAATCCCGTCACGGCAACATTTTATATGTTGCCGAAAATTCATAAGGATAAGGTCAGACCTCCCGGCAGACCCATCGTGTCAAGTGTGGGCAGTATGTGTGAGAAGGCAGGCGAGTATTTGGATTTTTTTCTGCAACCTATCGCCTCATCCCTTCCTTCATTTATTCGTGATTCCTCACACTTCATCAGCATGTGTAGCCAGGTGACACTTCCAAATGATAAAAATTTTTTATTAGTAACCTGTGATGTGGAATCACTCTACTCGAATATTGGACACCTGGACGGGATAAAGGCTTTAACACACTTTTTGGACAAAAAGACATCCATGGATAGAGATCATGACTCATTTCTCCTTGACCTTATGTCCTTTGTACTCCATCATAATTTTTTCCTTTTTGACAGAGTCTATTACCTTCAGCGATCGGGCGTGGCGATGGGCGCGAAGTGTGCACCAGCCTATGCCAACATCTTTTTAGGCTGGTGGGAGGAGTTATTTGTTTATCCCTCCCCTCTATTCGTCGCCCACGTCCACGCCTGGTACCGCTTTATAGACGATGTCTTTATCATCTGGAAGGGTACTAAAGAGGAATGTGTTACTTTTTTTAATGATTTAAATTATAACTCCGTCAACATCTTTCTCACATTTTCCATTTCTACCAGGGATATTACCTTCTTGGATCTCAAGGTATTTCCACATCAACAACGTTTGGCTACTGATCTCTTCAGAAAACCTACGTCTACAAACTCGCTTCTAGATTTTTCCAGCTTTCACCCCTGGCACACAAAGGTGGGTGTCCCAACGGGACAATTCTTACGTATAAGACGTAATTGTACCCTTGACACTGATTTTTCAACCCAGGCTCGGGAGCTTTCGGACCGGTTCCGACATAGGGGCTACCCTAGACAAGTCATCTCTACAGCCTACCAGAGGGCGAAGGCACAGGATCAGAGGTCGCTTTTATCCTCGAAGAGACAAAATCAGGAGAGTCAGACTAGGTTCATCACCGATTTTAACAACAATTGGAAACAGGTCAGTGACATTCTGACCAGGCACTGGCAGATCCTCCGAACAGATATACATACCTCGGAGGTTACCAGTAATAGACCGCTCCTCACGGCCCGACGGGCACCAAACCTTAGGGACATCCTGACTCGAAGTCACTTTAAGAGACCCACGTATAAACTTAATAGAGGTATCACTTTGAGAGGCTCGTTTCCATGTGGGGACTGTAACATCTGTCCCCACATGGCACCCACTCGTGACCTCTTTGTGCATCCCACCTTGCTGACTAGACACCCCCTTAAGTTTTACATCAATTGTAAATCTAGGGATGTGGTCTATGCCCTGATCTGCTCCTGTAGGATGATATATGTTGGGCAAACCACTCAGGAGCTCAGGAAGCGTGCTCAAAAACACATCTCCACTATACATTTGGCAGCTTCAGATCAAAGAAAGGGCAAGACCCTTACCCCAGTGGCTGAACACTTTCTGGCCAAACATGGGGGTTCTTCGGCCAATTTGAAGGTGGTGGGCCTACAGAAATTGATTCCAAACGAGAGAGGGGGTAATAAAAGCAGGCTCCTTCTCCAAATAGAGTCTAAGTGGATTTTTAGGCTGCACACAGTGACCCCGGTAGGTTTGAATGAGGAACTCCTCTTTACGGGGTTCTTGGGACAGTAGTTTCATCTCTATGTAGTTGCAGTGGGTATGTCAATAGGCATTCTTATTTTGATTTATCCGTGACTCTAAAGGTATGGTTCACACTTTTTTATGGATGTTTATTCCCTCCTTTTTCCTTCTAGCTTTTGTTTGGGTCATCTACTGCTGACAGCTGCCTTATGAGATTTCATCATCAATATATAGGCAACTTTGGTTATGTTTATCATCTACCGGAATTCAGGTTGCTTGGGATATTCGGTCAGCATGGACCAAGGATAGTTTAAGGAACCCTGGTCATTGGACTCAGTTTATGCAATACGGGATGCCTGCTGCAATTCTGTTCAGATCACGTCATCTATACTACCGTCTGCATTTGTTGGGCTATTGGATTCCTCCTATACATGACTGTTGGAACTTCACTCCGATTATGGATATTTTCTGCGTCCTAGGAGTCTTAATCTTATGGGAGCACCTATAAAGGACATCTCTATTCTACGCCATTTAATGGAAGACTATAGATCGGACGAAGATCTACTGCCGTGGATATATACAGGAGACACCTTTTGGAGCTCATATTTTGAGCTTCTTTAGCAGTATAATGTCTTCAAATATACTTTATTATACTCTACTGCTTCAATTATACGTTTGTATGTGTCCTTTGATAATTTATTTTCTTTTCAGGTTTTGCTCCTCTATATAATGGTTATTCTTTATGTTCTAATATCATTACTTTATTCACCACCTGTTGTAGCGGGCCCTTATCTGGGCATGCCCATATCTAACATCTTCTTTCCATCTTCAACCTTTATGGGACAGGTGGTACACATTTCTTTGTCATACCTTTCTATTCCGGCATTAAGCCGGTTCCATCACGGCTCAGCTATTAGGACGCATGCGCAGTGTGGCTCGGACGCTGAGCCGCATCTGCGCAGGCGCTGGCTTTGTCCTACGGAGGCCTCCGTACACTCTCCTTCCGCCCTACTTGTGGCTGCGCTCTTATCCCGCCTCTCTCCTGCTACCCCATGGAATGGCACACCGGTATGTTATTTCATGCACTTAACATTCTATTTATATGTAGGTTGCACACCACATACCCCACTTCTCCTGACGAAGCCGCTGCGGCGGCGATACGCGTGGGGTTTTGTTTCCTCCACCCCCTCCTGACCACTTATTGGCCATTCATGGCATGTGGCCTTGCAGCTATAGCTCTGTCTTCCGACCCTTTGACTTATATGCACTATGACTCTGGCATAGATAGGTATCAGCATTGACGGCGCATCAGCCATATAGGTTTCCCTGCAGGGAACCTTGCTTTATTCATTAGGGTTATTCCCTCAAGCAGGACATACTCCTTTATGGTGCATTTGCCACTTACCGTATCATCAGTGGGTAACGTATTCTGAGTTTTGCATGGAATGTTATACATCTGGTGTGCACATAATCGCATTATATACTGCTTGTATCTTACATATGCTTGGTCCTAACTGCATACGTTACTGTGTTTATATTTAGATTGGTCGGTGGCTATATACTATGTATACTGCTGTTTACATATCAGGACATAATGGGGTGTTTTACACATGGTTGTAATTTTAGATGTTTTTAATGTTGTTTGTGTGGTGTTCAATAAACTTTCTTTGATATTTTTTGGTATATGGTTGTGCAGGCCTCTTTTAGTCCATTCTTTTTTTTCTTTGCTTTGTGTGCTTCATATTAGTGGACTTGGTCCTGCACCCTTTTGTTGTTCTTTTATATTCTTTGGCAAAAGTGCACCCTGCGTTTAGTATTATACGCGCCAGCCGGAGGACTAACTACGCCTGGTAGAGGAAGAAACAGACCTGGCTTACCTCTAGGGAAATACCCCAAAAGATGATAGCAGCCCCCCACATGTAATAACGGTGAATTAAGAGGAAAAGACATACACAGTATGAAAGTAGATTTAGCAAAGAGAGGTCCACTTACTAGATAGCAGAAAGATACAAAAGAGGACTTCACGGTCAACTGAAAACCCTTTCAAAAACCATCCTGAAATTACTTTAAGACTCCTGTGTCAACTCATGACACAGGAGTGGCAATTTCAGCCCGCAAGAGCTTCCAGCTACAGAGAATTACAAAAACTGCAAACTGGACAAAAGATACAAAACAAAAGGACAAAGTCCACTTAGCTGATCAGCAGACTAGTAGCAGGAACATGCAACCGAAGGCTCTGGTTACAATGATGACCGGCAAGGAAATGACTGGAGAGCAAGGCTAAATAGGAAACTCCCAAACGCTGATGGAAGCAGGTGAACAGAAGCAGCAAAGTGCAAACAAGTCACCAATACCACCAGCAACCACCAGGGGAGCCCAAAAAGCGGATACACAACAGCACAGCCCACATAGTATACAGCACAGCCCACGTAGTATATAACAGCCCATGTAGTGTATAACACAGCCACGTAGTATACTGTATAGCACAGCCCACGTAGTATATAGCACAGCCGCATAGTATATTGCACAGCCAAGTAGTATATTGCACAGCCACGCAGTATATTGCACAGCCCACGTAGTATATTGCACAGCCCACGTAGTATATTGCACAGCCCACGTAGTATATAGCATAGCCCACGTAGTACATAGCACAGCTCACGTAGTATATAGTATAGCCCACGTAGTATATAGCACAGCCCACGTAGTATATTACAGCCCATGTAGTGTACAACACAGCCACGTAGTATATTGCACAGCCACGTAGTATATAGCACAGCCCACGTAGTATATTGCACAGCCACGTTGTATATTGCACAGCCACGTAGTATATTGCACAGCCACGTAGTATATTGCACAGCCCACGGAGTATATAGCTATGTCGGCATCATATCCCTGTTAAAAAAAAAGAATTAAAATAAAAAATAGTGATATACTCACCTTCCGTTGGCCCCCGGATCCAGGCGAAGCGTTTACCGATGCTCTTTGCGCGCTCCAGTCCCAACAGTGCATTGCGGTCTCGCGAGATGATGACGTAGCGGTCTCGCAAGACCGCTACGTCATGATCTCGCGAGACCGCAATGCATGGAGCGGTCACTGGGGCGTCGCGAGGAGTGGGAAAGGCCTGTTCTGGATCCGAGGGGCCGACAGAGGGTGAGTATATAACTATTTTTTATTTTTTTATTATTTTTAACATTAGATCTTTTTACTATTGATGCTGCATAGGCAGCATCAGTAGTAAAAAGTTGGTCACACAGGGTTAATAGCAGCATTAACGAAGTGCGTTACACAGTGGCATAACGTGGTCCGTTAACGCTGCCATTAACTCTGTGTGAGCACTGAATGGAGGGGATTATGGAGCGGGCACTGACTGCGGGGAGGGAGGAGCGGCCATTTTGCCGCTGGACTGTGCCCGTCGCTGATTGGTCGTGGCTGTTTTGCCGCGACCAATCAGTGACTTGGGATTTCTGTGACAGTCAGACAGACAGATAGACAGACAGAAAGACAGACAGACAGACAGAAAGACGGAAGTGACCCTTAAGGTACCTTCAGACTGACCAACTTAACAATGATATCGCTATCGATCCGTGACGTTGCAGCGTCCTGGATAGCGATATCGTTGTGTTTGACACGCAGCAGCGATCTGGATCCTGCTGTGACATCGTTGGTCGGAGCAGAAAGTCCAGAACTTTATTTCGTCGCTGGATCTCCCGCAGACATCGCTGAATCGGCGTGTGTGACGCCGATTCAGCGATGTCTTCACTTGTAACCAGGGTAAACATCGGGTTACTAAGCACAGGGCCGCGCTTAGTAACCCGATGTTTACCCTGGTTACCAGTGTAAATGTAAAAAAAAAAAAACACTACATACTTACATTCCGGTGTCTGTCGCGTTCCCCGGCGTTCTGCTGTCCTGCACTGTCAGCGCCGGCCAGCCGTAAAGCAGAGCACAGCGGTGACGTCACCGCTGTGCTTTACGGCCGGCACTGACACAGTGCAGGGAAGCAGACGGCGGGGGACGCCACAGACACTGGAATGTAAGTACTGTATGTTGTGTTTGGTTTTTTTTACATTTACCACTGGTAACCAGGGTAAACATCGGGTTACTAAGCGCGGCCCTGCGCTTAGTAACCCGATGTTTACCCTGGTTACCCGGGGACCGGCATCGTTGGTCGCTGGAGAGCTGTCTGTGTGACAGCTCTCCAGCGACCACACAACGACGAAACAGCGACGCTGCAGCGATCGGCATCGTTGTCTTTATTAGGGTTGAGCGACTTTTACTTTTTCAGGATCGAGTCGGGTTTCGCGAAACCCGACTTTGTCAAAAGTCGGGTCGGGTGAAATCGGCCGATCACTGCGAAAAGTCGGGGGCCGACTGAAACACGAAACCCAATACAAGTCAATGGGGAATAAAAGTCGGCAGTGAGTGGAGGACAGGAAAACACCTAGAGAGCCCATTTTAATGTCAAAAACATCAATTATTGTTACTTAAGCTTGTCAATCTTAATTAACCTTATAATAATAGTTAGGTTTTGAAAATTGGGGGTCATTTGGTTAAAGTTGTGGGGGGGGGGAGGGCTGGCTCAATTTTTTCTTGGGCCCAAGAAGTGTGGAATACGTCACGGCGGTGGAGCAGGGAGAGGTAAGTATTTCAACTTTGCAAGTGCTGTGATCCAGAGCAAGCAGGGGGGCCCACTCGTTCGCATTGGCACTGGCACAGGGCCCCTCAAAGTACGGCGTTGTGTTTGACGGCAGGGGCGCCTCCCACCGGCAGTGACACTTTTGCGTACTATGACGGGCCCTGTGACAGTGACGTCGCCAACGAGTATGCCCCCCCACCTGATGAAGGAACCTGCACTTTCATATGCACCTTCCTCTTTGTCCCCGTGTAAGGTGGTATAGTATGCGGGAAGGGGACCTGACTTTCAGCAGGGTCAGATTCTGGCTGTGTAGAGTGCAAGGGGAATGTAGTGGTCTGGGTCAATGTACCAGCAGACCCATCAAGCAGTGGCTGGGTAATAGGCAGGATGAGGAGGAAACACAGATATAGGCCCAAAATAAAAAAGGAGGCTAAAAGCAGAAAAAAATTGGTAACAGTAGTAAACAGGCAGCATTGCTTTGTTCAGTGGAGGACAACAACAAGCAGCAGCAGACACTGTTAGTAGGGCCCAACCAAACTAGTAGGGCAAATACAGTTTCAAATTCTAAATACAGGCCGAAAGCCTGTAGGTTGAAACTCAGCTTTGTTTGTTTGAGGAAACCAAGAGGCAGCAGTAGACGTCACTAGGCCCAAACCAAGAACCAGGCCAAATGCAGTTTCATATTGTTGATAGAGGCCGAAAGCCTGTAGATTGAAACTCAGCTTTGTTTCTTTGAGGAAACCAAGAGGCAGCAGCAGACGTCACTAGGCCCAAACCAAGAACCAGGCCAAATGCAGTTTCATATTGTTGATAGAGGCCGAAAGCCTGTAGATTGAAACTCAGCTTTGTTTCTTTGAGGAAACCAAGAGGCAGCAGCAGACGTCACTAGGCCCAAACCAAGAACCAGACCAAATGCAGTTTCATATTGTTGATAGAGGCCAAAAGCCTGTAGATTGAAACTCAGCTTTGTTTCTTTGAGGAAACCAAGAGGCAGCAGCAGACGTCACTAGGCCCAAACCAAGAACCAGGCCAAATGCAGTTTCATATTGTTGATAGAGGCCGAAAGCCTGTAGATTGAAACTCAGCTTTGTTTCTTTGAGGAAACCAAGAGGCAGCAGCAGACGTCACTAGGCCCAAACCAAGAACCAGACCAAATGCAGTTTCATATTGTTGATAGAGGCCAAAAGCCTGTAGATTGAAACTCAGCTTTGTTTCTTTGAGGAAACCAAGAGGCAGCAGCAGACGTCACTAGGCCCAAACCAAGAACCAGACCAAATGCAGTTTCATATTGTTGATAGAGGCCAAAAGCCTGTAGATTGAAACTCAGCTTTGTTTCTTTGAGGAAACCAAGAGGCAGCAGCAGACGTCACTAGGCCCAAACCAAGAACCAGGCCAAATGCAGTTTCATATTGTTGATAGAGGCCGAAAGCCTGTAGATTGAAACTCAGCTTTGTTTCTTTGAGGAAACCAAGAGGCAGCAGCAGGCGTCACTAGGCCCAAACCAAGAACCAGGCCAAATGCAGTTTCATATTGTTGATAGAGGCCGAAAGCCTGTATATTCAAACTCAGCTTTGTTTAGTTAAGGTAGAGTGGGCGCACCCACCTGTCCAGGCAAACGGCACTTGCACGGGTGCTTGCGCCAAGTGGTGACCATGGTCCTGTGGGGGGAGTCAGCCCATTTAGGGAGGTATAAATATGGCCTATGGTGGACATTCAGCAGCTGCAAATGGAGGAATTGGCAAAGTCAGTAAGAGGAGGGCAAAAGCGAGTCATTTATCACCCAAGCTACGTGTCAGCAGGGGAAGGTGGGGCAAAAGAATTGGCAATCCATGATTGGTTCATTTTAATGAAGGTTAGATCATCTACATTTTGGGTAGCCAGACGTGTCCTTTTTTCAGTCAGTATTGAACCAGCAGCACTGAAGACTCTTTCTGAAAGCACACTGGCAGCAGGGCAAGCGAGCTCCTGTAATGCATATTCTGCCAATTCGGGCCAGGTGTCTAGTTTAGATGCCCAGTAGTCAAAGGGGAATGACCTGTGAGGGAGAACATCGATAAGGGATGAAAAATAGTTTGTAACCATACTGGACAAATGCTGTCTCCTGTCACTTTGAATAGATGCAGCAGTCCCTGTTGTGTCAGCGGTCATTGAAAAATCACTCCACAACCTTGTCAGAAAACCCCTCTGTCCAACGCCACTTCAGATTTCGGCACCTCTAGCACCTCTGTCATGTTGCCCCCTACGGCAAGTGTGAGGACCATCACCGCCTCTGTGTGCTGGGAATGCCTGAACCAAACGGTCTACAAGAGTTGCTTGTTTGGTAGCCAATATTTGCTCAAGGTTCTCATGTGGCATGATGTTTTGCATTTTCCCTTTATAGCGTGGATCCAGGAGGCAGGCCAACCAGTAATCATCATCGGTCATCATTTTGACAATGCGGGGGTCCCTTTTTAGAATACGCAAGGCATACTCAGCCATGTGGGCCAATGTTCCTGGTGTCAATTCACTGGTCCTGCTGGGTTGAGGAGCACTTTCTTGGAAATCCACATCACAAGTGTCCCGAAAGAAACCTGTACCTGACCTTGCAACGCCACCAGTTTCAAGTGGCCCCTGAGAAGCATCCTCCTCCCATACATAGTCATCCCCATCATCCTCCTCCTCATCCTCTTCGACCGCCACTTCGTCCTGGACAGTTTCCTGACCAGACAATGGCTGACTGTCATCAAGGATTCCCTCCTCCTCGGCTGCAGACGCCAGCTCCTTGATGTGCGTCAAACTTTGCATCAGCAGACGCATAAGTGGGATGCTCATGCTTATGATGGCGTCGTCTGCACTTGCCAGCCATGTGCATTCCTCGAAACACTGAAGGACTTGACAGAGGTCTTGTAGCTTGGACCACTGCACACCAGACAACTCCATGTCTGCCATCCAACTGCCTGCCCGTGTATGCGTATCCTCCCACAAATACATGACAGCACGCCTCTGTTCACACAGCCTCTGAACCATGTGCAGTGTGGAGTTCCACCTTGTTGCAACGTCGATAATTAGGCGGTGCTGTGGAAGATTGAGCGATCGCTGATGGTTCAGCATACGGCTGGAGTGTACGGGCGACCGGTGGATGTGCGAGCAAAGTCTTCACACCTTCAGGAGCAGGGCTGGTAACTCCGGATAATTTTTAACAAAGCACTGCACCACCAGGTTCAAAGTGTGAGCCAGGCAAGGTATGTGTTTGAGTTGTGAAAGGGCTATGGCAGCCATAAAATTCCTTCCATTATCACTGACTACCTTGCCTGCCTCAAGATGTACACTGCCCAGCCATGACTGAGTTTCTTGCTGCAAGAACTCAGCCAGAACTTCCGCGGTGTGTCTGTTGTCGCCCAAACACTTCATTTCAAACACGGCCTGCTGACGCTTCCCACTAGCTGTTCCGTAATGGGACACCTCGTGTGCAACACTGGCAGCTGCGGATGGAGTGGTCGTGCGACAGCGCTCTGTGGATGAGCTTTCACTTCTGGAGGAGGAGGAGGAGGAGGAGGAGGTGGGGTGGCGAACGTCTACAGCCAACTGTTTCCTAGATCGTGGGCTAGGCAGAACTGTCCCACTATTGCTGTCTCCTGTGGACCCTGCATCCACGACATTAACCCAGTGCGCCGTGATGGACACGTAACATCCCTGGCCATGCCTACTGGTCCATGCATCTGTTGTGAGGTGCACCTTCCCACTGACAGACTGCCTCAGTGCATGGACAATGCGGTCTTTGACATGCTGGTGGAGGGCTGGGATGGCTTTTCTCGCAAAGAAGTGGCGACTGGGTAGGTCACAGTGTGGTACTGCGTAGGCCATCAGGGCTTTGAAAACTTCGCTTTCAACCAACCGGTAGGGCATCATCTCTAACGAGATAAGTCTGGCAATGTGGACGTTCAAACCCTCTGTACGCGGATGACAGGATGAGTACTTTCGTTTCCTAACAAGAGTCTCTTCTAGGGTGAGCTGGACTGGAGAGCTGCCTATGGTGGAACTAGTGGTGGTGGTGGTTGTGGACATGGCAGATTGAGAGTGAGTTGGTGATGTTGGCCTACATACAGTGCTTCCTACCAATAACCTTCTGACTCCCTGACTGCTTTGGCCTAGCGACGATCCCTCCACATTTGCTGCTGGTGTCCTAACCGGTGGGCTTACAGTGAGGGAAGCAATGTTGCGGTGCTGACTACCTTCATTCAGACCTGGTGCACCAACGCTACGGGACGTTAGGTAGTTAGTCCAGGCTTGCAAGTGCATGCTGTTTAAATGTCTACGCATGCTCGTTGTATTTAAATTGTTAAGAATCTTCCCTCTGCTAAAGGTCTTTGAACATTTTTTGCAGATCACTTTTGACTGATCATTGGGATCTTGGTCAAAAAAATGCCACACTGCACTCTTCCTACTATGGAATTCCTTTTCAGGCATTGCACGCTGTGCAACTTTCACAGGATGGCCACGCTGTCCTAAAACTGGTTTTGTCAAACGTTTTTTGCCTGATACGGGCCTGCCAGATGACAGCTGTTGCGATGTAGATTGGTGCTGCTGTGGATAACCCTCCTCCGCTTCTGAGCTACTGGCAGCGCCACCCTCTTCCCCCAATGGCTACCAATCTGGGTCAACAACTGGGTCATCTATCACCTCCTCCTCCTCAATGTCATGTGCACCTTCCTCAGTGTCACCGTGTAAGGTGCTATAGCGTTCGGGACAGGGCACCATAGTCTCATCAGGGTCAGATTCTGGCTCAGCAAACTGCGAGGGCAATGTAGTGATCTGACTCAATGGAACAGCATCATAATCTAGCTGTGGCTGTGCATCAGTGCACTCCATGTCCGACTCTTCTAGTAATGGGCAGGGTACAATTTCCCTTTCTAACCCAGGCACGGTATGTGTAAAGAGCTCCATGGAGTAACCTGTTGTGTCGCCTGACGCATCCTTCACTTTTGGTTTGGGAGAAGGACACCAGGAAACGTCCACTGACGACTGGCTGCTGTGACATTTTGAACTTTGGGAAGAGGAGGCCAAAGAGCTAGAGGCTGAGTCAGCAAGGAAAGCCAAAACTTTTTCCTGCTGCTCCGGCTTTAAAAGCTGTTTTCCTACTCCCAGGTAAGGGAGCCTTCGAGGCCTTGTGTAGCCAGACGATGACGCAGGCTCAACACCTCCAGCCTTAGGTGCTACTGTGCTTTTGCCACTACCACCAGATGCAACACCACCATCAGTACCAGGTGACAACCCCCGCCCACAGCCTCTTCCACCAGACTTCCTCATTTTTTGGGGGGAGACACAGAACCACAACTCTGGCCCAGTGGTATAACAGTAAACTATGAACGTGGCTAAAAGTGGCTGCCTGATATATACGACACACTAGCAGTACAGCAGAATATACACTGTGTGCAAATTTTAATCTCCCTTTTTTTGGGGGGGAGACACAGAACCACAACTCTGGCCCAGTGGTATAACAGTAAACTATGAACGTGGCAGAAAGTGGCTGCCTGATATATACGACACACTAGCAGTACAGCAGAATATACACTGTGTGCAAATTTTAATCTCCCTTTTTTTGGGGGGGAGACACAGAACCACAATTCTGGCCCAGTGGTATAACAGTAAACTATGAATGTGGCAGAAAGTGGCTGGAATTATTATTTAAAAAATAAATAAATAAATAACAAGCTCCCTACAATGAGCTCAGGACAAGTATGGCAGCAATAAAAGGACTGCTGAACACAAAAATGTGGACAAATAAACAAGATAGGTAACTGTGCAGAAAGGAGCAACAGGAATTTTGCTTTTAAAAAAGCAGTTGGTTTGCACAGCACCGTGCACACAGCTATGCAGCTGCTGCACTAAAATACGACCTCCACTGTCCCTGCACAAAAAGGTGGTGTGGGACAGTGAAAATCGCTCCAGCACAAGCGGTTTGGGGGTTTATATTTCCTCCCTAACTCTGTCCCTGCTTCTGACTAACTGCAGCAACAACTCTCCCTATGCTCAGATCGTCAGAAGTAAGATGGCGGTCGGCGTGCACGCCCCTTTATAGCCCCTGTGACGTCGCAGACAGCAAGCCAATCACTGCCATGCCCTTCTCTAAGATGGTGGGGACCGAGACCTATGTCATCACGCTGCCCACACTCTGCGTCCTCCTTCATTGGATGAAAAACGGCGGTGACAGCGTCATATAAAACGCGACTTTGGCGCTCTGATCATGTACCGCATGGCCGATCCCACACTAGGATCGGTTCGGGTTTCATGAAACCCGACTTTGCCTAAAAGTCGCCGATTTATGAAAATGACCGATCCGTTTCGCTCAACCCTAGTCTTTATCGCTGCAGCGTCGCTAAATGTGACGGTACCTTTAGACAATTATATAGTAGATATGTATGTTTGTAAGTAAGCTCAGTTATAGTACCATATCTAATCAGTAAGCTTGGTTCTCGTACTGTATTGATGTAGTAATCTAGATTCTGGTACTATATGCATGTCGTAAGCTTGGTTCTTTTCCGTATCTATGTAGTAGACTTAGGAAGCTCGGTTCTGCACCCATATCTCTGTAGTAAGCTTGGTTCTTCTCCCATAGCTCTGTAGTAAGCTCAGTTCTGCTCCCTTACATCTGTAGTAAGCTCTGTTCTGCTCCTTAATCGCTGTAGTAAACTCAATTCTGCTCCATTATCTCTGTAGTAAACTCCGTTCTGCTCCCATATCTCTGTAGTAAGCTCTGTTCTGCTCCCTTATTTATGTAGTAAACTCTGTTCTGCTTTATTATCTCTGTAGTAAACTCTGTTCTGCTCCCATATCTCTGTAGTAAGATCAGCTCTGCTCCCTTATCTCTGTAGTAAGCTCGGTTCTTCTCCCTGATCTCTGTAGTAAGCTCTGTTCTGCTCCCTTACATTTGTAGTAAGCTCTGTTCTGCTCCCTTATCGCTGTAGTAAACTCCGTTCTGCTCCATTATCTCTGTGGTAAGCTTAGTTCTGCTCCCTTATCTCTGAAGTAAGCTCTGTTCTGCTCCCTTATCTCTCTAGCAGTAAGCTCAGTTCCACTCTAATATTACTGTAGTAAGCGCTTTTCTGCTCCCATGTCTCTGTAGTAAGCTCGGTTCTGCTCCCTTATCACTGTAGTAAGCTCTGTTCTGCTCCCTTACATTTGTAGTAAGCTCTGTTCTGCTCCCTTATCGCTGTAGTAAACTCCGTTCTGCTCCATTATCTCGGTGGTAAGCTTGGTTCTGCTCCCTTATCTCTGTAGTAAGCTCAGTTCTGCTCCCTTATCTCTCTAGCAGTAAGCTCAGTTCCACTCTAATATTACTGTAGTAAGCTCTGTTCTGCTCCCATGCCCCTGTAGTAAGCTCGGTTCTGCTCCCTTATCGCTGTAGTAAACTCCATTCTGCTCCATTATCTCTGTAGTAAGCTTGGTTCTGCTCCCTTATCGCTGTAGTAAGCTCACTTCTGCTCCCATATCTCTGTAGTAAGCTCAGTTCTGCTCCCATATCTCTGTAGTAAGCTCAGTTCTGCTCCCTTATCTCTGTAGTAAGCTCACTTCCACTCCAATATCACTGTAGTAAGCTCAGTTCTGCTCCCTTATCTCTGCAGTGGTAAGCTCAGTTCCACTCCAATATCTCTATAGTAAGCTCTGGTCTGCTCCCATGTCTCTGTAGTAAGCTCGGTTCTGCTCCCATATCTCTGTAGTAAGCTTGATTCTGATCCTATATCTCTCTAGTAAGGTCAGTTCTGCTCCCTTATCTACGTAGTAATCCATCTTTCTCGTGTCTATGTAGTCAGCTTGCTTCTGTTACAGTATCTATGTAGTCAGTAAGCTTGGTTCTGCTCCCATATCTATGCAGCAAGCTCCATTCTATTTATATATCTATGAACAAGCCTGTTTTTAAAGCCTGTTATCTCTGTTGCTTTAATGCAGCAACCAGCGATAAGTAGGGCAAAGTTGGGTGACTGCAACTTGATTGCCCCAGGCTGAAAAGTGCCAGCCAGCCCCTGGTCCAGGGTGGTGTCTGGCTGTGGCTGCTGATCCCACTGGGGGACGGAAAGCTAGGACTGGAGCAGGCAATGGGCTCGACTGGCAGGCTGGCACGGCTGAGACACAAGCAGACGGGCATGGCTTAGACACTGGCAGGCGGGCACAGCTGAGACACTGGCAGGCGGGCACGGCTGAGACACTGGCAGGAGGGCAAGGGTGAGATACTGGCAGGCAGGCACGGCTGAGACACTGGCATGCGGGCATGGCTGAGACACTGGCAGGCGGGCATGGCTGAGACACTGGCAGGCGGGCATGGGTGAGACACTGGCAGGTGGGCATGGGTGAGACACTGGCAGCAGGGCACGGGCGAGACACTGGCAGGCACGGCTGGCACTCCGGAAGGACAGGCGGACATGGCTGGTACTCTGACAGGACAGGTACTGACTTGGTAGGGACAGGAATACGGACAGGCATATGGAAACAGGTAGGGACCTCTTCAGACTGGAGGGTATATGGGAACAGGTAGGGAACTGACTCGCAGGTTGCAGCACGGAAGTAGAGCAGGACCGCAAGACTGAGCGGATGCAAGACAGAACCGCAAGTGGCATAGCCAAGACCAGAGCCACAGGAGGCGGGAAGCACCTTGCTGGATCTCTGGACCAGAACGGGTGGTAACATTTTTGGCTCAGAATAACCCATGGGCACATCAGACAGCATATGGAAGACAAACTGCTTCAGGTCCAATGCTCCAACTTGGAGCTGTAGTTGTCCTTTCAGGACTAGACTGCTCTTAAGTAGGGCTCGGCCAACTCCAGACAACACCCTCACCGGGTTCTGGAGCTGTAGGACAGATCTCACACATCGACAACATATGGCTGGCGGCTTAAACACACCAAAGCTCCCAGAAGGCAGAGACAGTCATTGACTTTAATGGAGAGGAGGTACTCTTGCGAAGGGCAGCCTCTCCTACTGGCCCAAGGTTCAGGAGTATAGGCTTCACACGGTAGAGACCGTCAGGATGTTCCTTACAACTGCAGCGATACCGTACTTCATTCTCAGGACTAGATTCAGGCTGCAGGTTTGCTAGACTACTCTTATCAGACCTCTTGGATCTTTCTTGGGTGGCTGCTTTGGCAGTTTGTGGAACAGGTGAGTCTTGGACGGTCAAGGACGGATGAGATGGTTTACCCATAGGTTTCTTTCGTCTGATCCATCTCTGTGAGCATGGGAGGGAAGACTTTTCAGAAGATGCTGCACTAGGCTTATCGAAGACCTTACAGAAGGCCACCAGGAAGGCCAGCAGATTTGAGGAGATGGGATCCCCTGCTTCCCAGAGGGGGTTGAGCCACTTCAAAGCATTTCCTGCTTTGAAGTGGCTCAACCCCCAACATCCATTTTTTATGCAGTTTTCCGTGTGTTTTTGATGCTTTTTACTTGTGTTTTTTCTCCAATTATTTGAGTGGGTGAAAACGCTGCAAAAGCTGTGAAAAAATTGACATGTTGCAGGTTTACCCCATCCCGATCTTGAATGTATGGATACTTCATGGCGATTTAGCGAACATAGAGGCAGAGTGCAAGCGATTGCCGCCAGATGGCAGCTAATTCTAAAAGCTGACACCCGGTACTTTAACCACCTAAAGAATAAGTTTTCATCATTTAGCTGGCATGCAGTGGGAGCGAGCACCCTCTGCACTCCGATCAGTGCCCCCGCAACATCATCGCAGGCCCGATCGTGGCCATGGTGACCGAATGTCGACATGACAACATCCGGGTCACCAAACACTAGAAAGTTAGTTAGATCATGCTCAGTGCATGATCTAGCTAACTTATCTCTGCACAGCTGACAGTTCTAATGCATGGCTGACAGTGCATTGCAATGCATTAGAACTGAGATCACACTGCAGAAAATGAAAGTCCCATTGAAGGACTTAGTAAGAAGGCAAAAAAAAATTGTAAAAATATTTTCTTAACAAAATCACAAAATAATAATAACATATATGTCTATAAAACTGTCATTCCACTTAACCCCTTCAGTGAACAGTTTAAAAAAATTTAAAAGGAGCCACAAAATAATGCTTTTTCACCATACTGCTTAACAACAACACGATCAAAAAGATGAATGTAAATATAAATTTTATCGCTGAAAATTTCATACAGCTCCATCCGCAGAAAAATAAAAAAGTTATAGCTATCAGAATAAAGAGATGCAAAAATTATAATTTTTTTCTTTAAAATAGTTTTTATAGCGTAAAATCATACTGACATGAAGAATAAAGCTGCCTTGTCAGTTTCACCATGCGCAGAATGGCATAAAAAACAAATCCTGAATTGCTGATGTTTGTTCATTCTGCATCCCAAAAATTGGATTAGAAAGCAATCAAAAAGGTCATGTGCCCGAAATTGGTATCAATGAAAGCATCAACTCGTCCTGCAAAAAACAAAAGACTGTCAGCAGAAACATTGAAAAATTATAGCTCTCAAAATATGGCAATGCAAGCTTTTGCAAAAAAACCAAACATCTTTTAGTGTGAAAATCAATATAAATCTGGTATCGCTGTAATTGCAACATCCCGAAGAATAAAGTCGTCTAAATCACTTATACCGCACGAGAAACAGCGGAAAAAATAACAATTTTTTTCTTACCATTCATTTGTTCATTCTGCCTCCCAAATATCACTAATCGCAGCGTTCCATGCTGACTGCTTACACCAGGGTTTCCATGTAAATCTCTGAAATACGTGGTTCAGACAGAAGCCCCAGCAGAAGATTCCTTATAAATGACACACTATGGATGCCATGTGGCCTATGATCTGGTAGTTTCTGTCTTTTTAGGCGTGCATAAAAGTGTCAGCGGCCACAGTTTCATGCACCTCTGAAAAAGACACTGCTAAACAGAGGTCAGAATCTGGAGTAACCCTGCTGCCTTGCTATACTGAATGGATTGCTCGGGGGTTTCATCTGAATCATGTCACTCTGAGATTTAGATGGAAACCACAATGTAAGTGCTCAGTGTAGAGTGCTGGATAAATGTGATCCCAAACGTTATGTAAAATATTTCTAACAAAAGCTTAAAATCAGTCCACAGAAAAAACCCCATTCATGTCCATCATCAGTCAATGGAAATATAGGGCACTTCCACGTTACTGGCAGTACAAAGGCTCTGGAAAAGCAAAATGGCTCCTCACCCCCCCCCCAAAGAAATGCAGCGAATTCTGCGCTCCCAAATCCAAATTCCCCCCTTCCCTACCTAAACCACATTTAGCATGGGAAAAAAATAATTGTTTTTCATTTTCACATATCAACGTTGTAAAATTCTGTGAAGCACCTGTTGGTTCAAGGTGCTCACCAGAAATCTAGATAAAATTCCTTCAGGGGTCTAGTTTAGGCACATCATGGGCTCTCCAAAAGCAACATTACACCTGCAGACCATTCCATCAAAATCTGTCACTCCTTTTCTGAGCCCTGCTCTGCTCTCAAACAGAAGTGTACCACCACTGCGTATTCAGGAGAGATTGCACATCACATTTTGGGTTCTATTTTCTCCTGTCATCCTTGTGAAAATGCAAAATTTAGGGCTAAAAAACTGTCATGGTTTGGACAGGGTTAATGCCCTGCCCTCTGAGGGTTAATTGTTGTGACCTCCTTTTGGATCTGAGGGATATTTAAACTCATGCTGGACTAGGATTCTCTGTCAGTTATACTTTCGTTTTGTCTGTGTGCCTGACCCCCTGGTGTGCGTGTGCATACTGTGTTGTTTGTTTGCTCTCCGTGCTTGATCTGATCTGTTTGATCCTCTCAGCTTCTCTTCTTTGTGTTTCTATTCATTCGCCTACTCAGCTTTCCGACCTCCGACTTCCACCTGACTACCCTTCTGTCTCACCCTCCAATACCTCGCTTGTCCCCTGGTTATTGACCTCGGCACATTTGATTACTCTCCGTCACTTTTCGCCTCCTTTGCACCTCGGCATCTGGCTTTGCCCGTGGCCACTCCCCCTTTGTCACATGTTCAGGTCCTGCTTGCTACCTGGTGAGTTCTCCACCGTTCTGCTCTGGGCTCCCTTACTGTGGCGAGCAGCCTCCCGGCAGTAGTTATACCCGGGAGCCTTGGCAAAAATATTTTTGTGGGAAAAATGTGCCCTTTTTTATTTTTTCGGTTCAATGTTCTAGACTTCAATGAAGCACCTGGGGTTCCAGTGCTCACCATGCATCTAGATAAGTTCCCTGAGGGGTCCAAAATGGTGTCAATTGTTGGAGGTTTTCATTGTTTAGGCACATCAGGCGCTCTCCAAACGTGACATGGCGTCTGCTAATTGTTCCAGTCCTGCACAACGCCCAAATAGTAGTTTTCCCCCGCATATGGGGTATCGGCATGCTCAGAAGAAATTGCACAACAAATTTTGGTTTCCATTTTCTCCCGTTTCCCTTGCTAAAATTAAAAAACTTTGGGTTGAAAGTAAACATTTTTGTGAAAAAAGTGTAAAATGTATAATTTTTCCTTCCACATCCCTTTAAATCCTGTGAAGCAACTGAAGGGTTAATAAACTTCTTGAATGTTTTTTGAACACCTTGAGGGGTACAGTTTTTAGAATGATGTCAATTCAGGGTATTTTCTGTCATATAGCACCCTCAAGGTCACATCAAATGTGATGTAGTCTGTAAAAAAATGGTTTGTAAATTTTGTTGGATAATGAGAAATTGCTGGTCAACTTCTAACTTTTCTAACTTCTTTTGTAAAAAAAATTCTGAGGTAAAGTAGACATGTGGGAAATGTTATTTATTAACTATTTTGTGTGAGAATACTCTCCAATTTAAGGGCATAAAAATTTGCACATTTTTAAAATTTTTTGCCAAATTTCCATTTTTTCTACAAATTAAATGCAAGTCATATCGAAGAAATGTTACCACTATCATGAAGTACAATATGTCATGAAAAAACAATCTCAGAATCGGGATCCATTGAAGAATTCTAGAGTTATTACAACATAAAATGACACTGGCCTGAATTGTAAAATTTAAGACGATAAACATGGAAGAGCGAACATGAGAAGCCAATGGTAGAAAAAACGCCAAAGCACTCACCGATCTTGCAGTTGCAGAAATGCTTTATTACTTCATACAAAAATCATCTTCACGGCATACGGGAGGACGGGCAAAGTGCAGGAGTGCAGCGGACGAGACCGCTGCACTTTGCCCATCCTCCCGTATGCCGTGAAGATGATTTTTGTATGAAGTAATAAAGCATTTCTGCAACTGCAAGATCGGTGAGTGCTTTGGCGTTTTTTCTACCATTGGCTTTGATATGGACTTTCATGTTTCCATGCTAGCACCGCCGGTCTCTACCGCTCAGTCTGGCACCTTCTGACATACTCCGCGCTGCTGTGTCCTCTTATTCAGTGGAGCTGTGCTGCTCTAACTCTCCCTCTTCTCCGCGAACATGAGAAGCACCAGGTGGTTTGATTGGGATCTTGCAATGGAAGGTGAGGGGGATTAGCCTCTCACCTGGAAGGGGTTGTGCACCCCTGCACAACTCCGGTAGCGGACGTCTCTGTGCAATCCTGCTCTGTTGCTCTGGGACTGCTTCTGTGCTGTGCTTCCTGTTCTGGTCACGTGGGCCCAAGATAAAGTCACGTGATGTCAATTCACAGGATGTGACTTCACTTCAGGTCCTGTTGCCTGGAGATAAACTCTATGGCCCCAAGCTGCTCCAGCCACAATCCCTCAAGGGGAATGTAAAACTTTTTTTGGAACTCAGTCGTCTGCCAGGAAATTTTAGAGCTCTTCATGTTTCCCTCTGCCGACAAGCTTTTTGGAGATGGAAATGTTATTTTCCAGCAGCAAGTGGCACCTGTTCACACTGCAAAAAAGTACCAATACCTGGTTTAAAAACCACAGTATCACTGTGCTTGATTGGCCAGCAAACTCGTCTGACCTTATCCCCATAGAGAATCTATGGGGTACTGTCAAGAGGAAGATGAGAGACATCAGATCCAACAATGCAGATAAGCTGAAGGCTGCTATCAAAACAACCTGGTCTTCCATAACACCTCAGCAGTACCACAGACTGATCGCCTCCATGCCACGCCACATTGATGCAGTAATTAATGCAAAATGAGCCCTGACCAAGTATTGAGTGCATTTACTGAACATACATTTCAGGAGGCCAACATTTCATATGTTAAAATCATTATTTCAAGCTAATGCTATAAAGTATTCTAATTTACTGAGATAATGACTTTTGGGTTTTCATTGACTGTAAGCCATAATCATTAACATTAACAGAAATAAAAACTCTTGAAATAGATTACTGTTTGTAATGACTCTAAGAGTTTCAGTTTTTGTATTGAAGAACTGAAATAAATTAACTTTTTGATGATATTCTAATTTTGCGAGATGCACCTGTAATAATAATAATAATCTTTATTTTCATATAGCGCTAACATATTCCGCAGCGCTTTACAGTTTGCACACATTATCATCATTGTCCCCGATGGGGCTCACAATCTAAATTCCTTATCAGTATGTCTTTGGAATGTGGGAGGAAACCAGAGTGCCCAGAGGAAACCCACGCAAACACGGGGAGAACATACAAACTCCTTGCAGATGTTGTCCAAGGTGGGATTAGAACCCAGGACTCCAGCGCTGCAAGGCTGCAGTGCTATCCACTGAGCCACTGTGCTGCCCTATAGATGAAGAGTCGGTCGGCTGGAAGAAGGCCCAGGACTGGTGATCACCCTTAAGAAGGGAGACTACAATCCAAACTTGTTCCTCACTTCCTTAGGAATTAGGGCAGAGCCTAAAATATAATTTACAGAGTTCCATAACCCTGCTGTTCTGACCGTTTTTGAAATTCTATAATGTTATAAAAATTCAGCGTGTGATTCTGAGACTTGAGGGTCCCTGACTTTTCGTCATTAGGGGGGTACTCTCTGTGGGAATTTTTTTTTTTTTTAATTTTTGTTTACTTTATTTGGTACAATTTTTTTTATGTGAAATCTAAACA
This sequence comes from Ranitomeya variabilis, assembly GCF_051348905.1. Taxonomy (NCBI): domain Eukaryota; kingdom Metazoa; phylum Chordata; class Amphibia; order Anura; family Dendrobatidae; genus Ranitomeya; species Ranitomeya variabilis. The sequence continues at coordinate 114,186,078 of NC_135239.1, read as the reverse complement.
GAACAGCAGGGTTAAAAAACATAAATTTTACCTGTTGGGGCAAGAAATCTTAGGTTTCGGTTGAGCCGGGGCATGAGCTGAGATCAAGAACCCAGATACAACCTGAAGTAAGAATGAAGAAAACGCCAAAGCACTCACCAATCTTGCAGTTCAACGAGTCTATTGCTTCATATAAACATGTCTTCACGGCACGGGGGAGAATTGATAGACCCGTTGAAGCGCTGTTTCCAAGCGCGAAACGGCCGTTGTCTCGTCCGCTGCACTCCTGCACTCTGTTTCTCCCCCGTGCCGTGAAGACATGTTTATATGAAGCAATAAAGACTCGTTGAACTGCAAGATTGGTGAGTGCTTTGGCGTTTTCTTCATTCTTACTTCAGTCATGGATCTTGTTTCCTCACGCTAGCACCTCCAGCCTTTGCCACATGCTCTGGTCCCTCCTACATACTCCACGCTGTTGAAAACACAAAAAAGCACAGTAAAACCAAAACCACTCTGTTGCAAAAAAAATCACAGTGGACAGCAAGTGCTAGTAAAAAGATGGAAAAAACAGGGTATTTGGTTGATACGTTTTTTGCAAAAAATGTATATTAAGCCGCTGTACCAATCGCCAAGGTATACCCATAACACAGCAGTCCTAACTAATGAATGTAATCCCTATCTGATGTATTTAAAACCTGGTCATATGTACAATACCTGTATGAGCAGGATTCAGAAAAGGAATGTCCATGTGGACACGTTGGACAGAACGGCTCCTGTGCGCACAGCTCAAAAAAAGAGGGGTGGAGGCCTCCCCAGTCTTGTAGAAACAAGAAAACAATTATGTAGAACCAGAACACATGAGCTGCGCGCACAGTGAACAAGCCAGTAAAGACATGTTCACACCACCAAGAGACTTGAAAACACAAAAAAGCACAGTAAAACCAAAACCACTCTGTTGCAAAAAAAATCACAGTGGACAGCAAGTGCTAGTAAAAAGATGGAAAAAACAGGGTATTTGGTTGATACGTTTTTTGCAAAAAATGTATATTAAGCCGCTGTACCAATCGCCAAGGTATACCCATAACACAGCAGTCCTAACTAATGAATGTAATTGAAGCGCCCCCACACCGCCGCAGGGCCTAGGGGTACCCGGAGCCGGGCCTCTGGGTCTCAGTCCTGGAGTTGTCACGGTGGCTAGACCCGGTCCGTGGCCCTGTCTGTCAGTGGGGGACGTCCGGTGCAATAAGTCGTGTTGTAACGGTGCAGTTGTGGGGTGCAGGTCGCGGTAAATAACGAGGACACCAGGTTGCAGTCTCTTTACCTCTTTACTGGAGATCTCTGAGTCCTCAGTCCAGAATACGGTTCACCAAGCTGCGCAAGTCCGGCCGGTCCAATGGCACCTCCAGAGTTCTCTTCACAGGTGGAAATCGGTGCCTTCCTTCTTAGCGCTATGTGTTGTAGTCCTTCCCTGCTGTGCTTACGGAAAGTACCCCACAACTGTTGTGTCTGTTTCTTAAGTTCCCTCACAACTCGATTAAATGATGTTCTTCTAATCTTCCGTCCCTTCCTGATGTTACAGTTAGAACGGCACCCGTTTGTCGGGTAGGCCTGGAGTTCTTCCGGGACCCTAGAGACGCCCCTCTCCCGCAATTGCCTCCCAAGACTTCATAGGTGATATGTGTTAGACAGCCCGCCTTAAACTGACTGTCCTGCCGCTGTTTAGAGTATTGCTTGAAGCTGAATGTTATAATACTCCCTCGGCGTTCCGGCCACCGGTAGTGCGCCTCAGTAGGGTGTTGCTCCGGTCTTACAGCACGACCCCTACTGGAATTCTCCTATCGCTTGATCTCGTTTCTCACTCAGCACAATCTATCTCGCTTCTAGTCCTTTCTTGGGTCCCGCCGCTTCCCGGAGCTGGCGCGGACCCGTTACGTTCTTTCCAATGCCAAGCCTCTGTCAGGATCCCACCCCTGACAGAGACCCTACTGTCTCTTCCTCCACAACACCCTCTGCCACTAGGTGTTGCTTCGTCCAATCCAGTCAGCTTTCTAATCTAACTTCCTGCCTGACCCCCAGTTTACCCACTATGGTGGGGAGTGGCCTAATGAATAGAACCCTTAGCTCCCCCCGGAGGCCCGGCTGTGAAATGTATTGGTGTCTGTGATACCTGATCAGATGAACTCCTTCAGTGCCATCGGACGCACCATGGCTCCCCATAGTGGCGGAGCCACAGTACTGCAATGACCAGGACTCTGGGGCGCTGCACTCCCCCCTGGTTAAACACAGTACTCCGGGACTGGGAAGAAAACAACAATACAAGTTAGCAAAAAGACATACAATTTTGTTGAGTGCAATGACAATAAGTATACTTGAACAGGCTTCCCTTTATGGGAGGTAAGGACACTTGAACGTTACAAACATAGCAAACATTATAAATTACAGGTTATAAATAACTCCCGTTACCCAACCGGGTATTCTACTAAGTGCAAGATTGTTGAACAATAATTTAACTTTGCCTTTAAGGACATACACTCTTAATCCACTAAAGACCTTCCTATAATCACATTATAAGGTATTTTAACTTTTCATTCTCCTTCTTTGGATCTGCAGGACCGCCTGTCCTATCAGCACCAGACCTACTGCCTCTCCTTTCTATTACAGGACCGCCCCGTTCAGCCAGGGCCTACTGCCTTTTCCACTACTATACACAGTATAGAACATAACTTTTCTTTCAGTTTGAGAACACTGAGCCGGCTCTACTTGGCTCCTATAAGGACTCACCCACTAACCCTTACGGGTTCACTTTCTGTCCTTAGTAACACATTACTAACTTTCGATGGAGAACGCAGGGTTTACCTTCTATCCCCCCTTTTCTTATCAACATTATCAACTATCTTCTTCTCACAACATTAAACTTTCTCATTATCTTTCTGTCTACTATGCATGCTGGACACCACGTCTATCTCTACGGGCCCACTGCATCCTTCTTCTATCTTTCACCTTTTACTTCTCAGAACACATTATCAATATTTCTTCACATTTAACCAGTCAAACACATATAACTTTTCTCATATAGACATTATCAGCATTTTCTTTCATTGACATTATTGCTACCGGTCTTAAAGCAATATCACCATTTACGTGCAACAAATGAACATCCCCTTTAAGAGGGGACCAAATCTCTGTGAGGTAGCGCATCTTCTCAAGCTACCAGTCCATACTCATCAAAGGTTCCAGTGCGGTATCTTCGCAAAGAGTTCTTTCTTCATATAAAATCAGTAGGGAGCACCTTTAAGAAGGTGCAAACTATTTACAAGCAGTTTGTACCATGCATTGTTCATGATCCAGCAGTTCTTTATAACATGGATGAAACAGGAAACAAAACAAAAAGCAGAAGAAGGGATCCCGGGTAAACAAAGGGATCCCTTTAAGAATAACCAAGGTCGGGTTTAAAGTAGCAAAAAGCAGGGAAACAAGCAGTTAACTATTTACATATTCAGGTTTCCGAGGTTTAGTTGGACGGCTTCCAGGGCTGCACCTGGCACTTAACCCTTCTTGGCCTGGGAAAGGTGAGGTCCAGGGTTACACCCAGTGCTGGACAAACACCGTTAATCCGTCTTTCATGTACTGTTAAATCATGCGCAGCGATGGAGGCCTGCGCAGCTTGAGTATGGGCATTTGCTGCAGCAGAGGTAGCGGCTGCTGCAAGATCAGTCACTGGAACGGAGTCAGCAGCTGTGGCACCAGCAGTCGCGGGAGTGGTGTCAGTCATCAGGGCAGGGTCGTCCTTCATACCTGCTTCAGATGCGGTCCCTCCGGTGCCGGTCTGCTCCGTCTCCGCTGGGGTCTGGAACGCTGGCTGCGGGGCCTTGTGCTGCGACGCTGTCATCTCTGCTTGCAGCACCTCGCTTTCCGGCAGGGCCTTGCTTTCTGGCTTCGGAGCGCTGGAACTTCTTTCTTGCTCCGGACCAGACGAGACTGCCGACAGACGTCTGGCGAGGCTCCCGATGACGGTCTTCTTCCACCCGGCCTCAGTGCTCAGCTGCATCCGCCGGGGTTGATGGATCAGCCCGTCCGCTCCGGTCTGCAGGAGGTCAGTGTCAACTGTGGAGGTCTGGCTGCGGTGCCTCTCCGGGTAGCTGGGGGAGTCCTCGGCTCCGACCCCACGCTCCGGCTCCGGGCGGCTGGCCATGGCGGCCTCCATGTTGCTCGCTCCTTCTTCCTGGTCCTTTTCCCACTCTCTTCTTCGTGGGCGGTTTCGTTTTCGTTGTCTCTGCCCACCATTAAGGATCAGGAGGCGGATCTCGGCTGCTGACGGACACGTCCTCAAGGGGCCGAGATATTTAGACTGGGCGGCCATTGTCTTTCGCGCTCTTCAGCTTGTTCACGCCCACTTCCACGCCCTTCTTCTTCTCCTGCGCTCTCCTTAGCGCTGTAATGGCGGCGGTTTTGGCGGGAACTTCTGGCGGCAAGGGGCAACACACAGTCCTTGTAATAAAGCACAGTCCAAGCACGATAAATCACAGTTCCAAGGCACACATGACCTGATTCTTCAGGCTTAAGTAGATCCTGTTCGTGACGCCAAGATTTGAAGCGCCCCCACACCGCCGCAGGGCCTAGGGGTACCCGGAGCCGGGCCTCTGGGTCTCAGTCCTGGAGTTGTCACGGTGGCTAGACCCGGTCCGTGGCCCTGTCTGTCAGTGGGGGACGTCCGGTGCAATAAGTCGTGTTGTAACGGTGCAGTTGTGGGGTGCAGGTCGCGGTAAATAACGAGGACACCAGGTTGCAGTCTCTTTACCTCTTTACTGGAGATCTCTGAGTCCTCAGTCCAGAATACGGTTCACCAAGCTGCGCAAGTCCGGCCGGTCCAATGGCACCTCCAGAGTTCTCTTCACAGGTGGAAATCGGTGCCTTCCTTCTTAGCGCTATGTGTTGTAGTCCTTCCCTGCTGTGCTTACGGAAAGTACCCCACAACTGTTGTGTCTGTTTCTTAAGTTCCCTCACAACTCGATTAAATGATGTTCTTCTAATCTTCCGTCCCTTCCTGATGTTACAGTTAGAACGGCACCCGTTTGTCGGGTAGGCCTGGAGTTCTTCCGGGACCCTAGAGACGCCCCTCTCCCGCAATTGCCTCCCAAGACTTCATAGGTGATATGTGTTAGACAGCCCGCCTTAAACTGACTGTCCTGCCGCTGTTTAGAGTATTGCTTGAAGCTGAATGTTATAATACTCCCTCGGCGTTCCGGCCACCGGTAGTGCGCCTCAGTAGGGTGTTGCTCCGGTCTTACAGCACGACCCCTACTGGAATTCTCCTATCGCTTGATCTCGTTTCTCACTCAGCACAATCTATCTCGCTTCTAGTCCTTTCTTGGGTCCCGCCGCTTCCCGGAGCTGGCGCGGACCCGTTACGTTCTTTCCAATGCCAAGCCTCTGTCAGGATCCCACCCCTGACAGAGACCCTACTGTCTCTTCCTCCACAACACCCTCTGCCACTAGGTGTTGCTTCGTCCAATCCAGTCAGCTTTCTAATCTAACTTCCTGCCTGACCCCCAGTTTACCCACTATGGTGGGGAGTGGCCTAATGAATAGAACCCTTAGCTCCCCCCGGAGGCCCGGCTGTGAAATGTATTGGTGTCTGTGATACCTGATCAGATGAACTCCTTCAGTGCCATCGGACGCACCATGGCTCCCCATAGTGGCGGAGCCACAGTACTGCAACGACCAGGACTCTGGGGCGCTGCATAATCCCTATCTGATGTATTTAAAACCTGGTCATATGTACAATACCTGTATGAGCAGGATTCAGAAAAGGAATGTCCATGTGGACACGTTGGACAGAACGGCTCCTGTGCGCACAGCTCAAAAAAAGAGGGGTGGAGGCCTCCCCAGTCTTGTAGAAACAAGAAAACAATTATGTAGAACCAGAACACATGAGCTGCGCGCACAGTGAACAAGCCAGTAAAGACATGTTCACACCACCAAGAGACTTGAAAACACAAAAAAGCACAGTAAAACCAAAACCACTCTGTTGCAAAAAAAATCACAGTGGACAGCAAGTGCTAGTAAAAAGATGGAAAAAACAGGGTATTTGCTTGATACGTTTTTTGCAAAAAATGTATATTAAGCCGCTGTACCAATCGCCAAGGTATACCCATAACACAGCAGACCTAACTAATGAATGTAATCCCTATCTGATGTATTTAAAACCTGGTCATATGTACAATACCTGTATGAGCAGGATTCAGAAAAGGAATGTCCATGTGGACACGTTGGACAGAACGGCTCCTGTGCGCACAGCTCAAAAAAAGAGGGGTGGAGGCCTCCCCAGTCTTGTAGAAACAAGAAAACAATTATGTAGAACCAGAACACATGAGCTGCGCGCACAGTGAACAAGCCAGTAAAGACATATTCACACCACCAAGAGACTTGAAAACACAAAAAAGCACAGTAAAACCAAAACCACTCTGTTGCAAAAAAAAATCACAGTGGACAGCAAGTGCTAGTAAAAAGATGGAAAAAACAGGGTATTTGGTTGATACGTTTTTTGCAAAAAATGTATATTAAGCCGCTGTACCAATCGCCAAGATATACCCATAACACAGCAGTCCTAACTAATGAATGTAATCCCTATCTGATGTATTTAAAACCTGGTCATATGTACAATACCTGTATGAGCAGGATTCAGAAAAGGAATGTCCATGTGGACACGTTGGACAGAACGGCTCCTGTGCGCACAGCTCAAAAAAAGAGGGGTGGAGGCCTCCCCAGTCTTGTAGAAACAAGAAAACAATTATGTAGAACCAGAACACATGAGCTGCGCGCACAGTGAACAAGCCAGTAAAGACATGTTCACACCACCAAGAGACTTGAAAACACAAAAAAGCACAGTAAAACCAAAACCACTCTGTTGCAAAAAAAATCACAGTGGACAGCAAGTGCTAGTAAAAAGATGGAAAAAACAGGGTATTTGGTTGATACGTTTTTTGCAAAAAATGTATATTAAGCCGCTGTACCAATCGCCAAGGTATACCCATAACACAGCAGTCCTAACTAATGAATGTAATCCCTATCTGATGTATTTAAAACCTGGTCATATGTACAATACCTGAATGAGCAGGATTCAGAAAAGGAATGTCCATGTGGACACGTTGGACAGAACGGCTCCTGTGCGCACAGCTCAAAAAAAGAGGGGTGGAGGCCTCCCCAGTCTTGTAGAAACAAGAAAACAATTATGTAGAACCAGAACACATGAGCTGCGCGCACAGTGAACAAGCCAGTAAAGACATGTTCACACCACCAAGAGACTTGAAAACACAAAAAAGCACAGTAAAACCAAAACCACTCTGTTGCAAAAAAAATCACAGTGGACAGCAAGTGCTAGTAAAAAGATGGAAAAAACAGGGTATTTGGTTGATACGTTTTTTGCAAAAAATGTATATTAAGCCGCTGTACCAATCGCCAAGGTATACCCATAACACAGCAGTCCTAACTAATGAATGTAATCCCTATCTGATGTATTTAAAACCTGGTCATATGTACAATACCTGTATGAGCAGGATTCAGAAAAGGAATGTCCATGTGGACACGTTGGACAGAACGGCTCCTGTGCGCACAGCTCAAAAAAAGAGGGGTGGAGGCCTCCCCAGTCTTGTAGAAACAAGCCAGTAAAGACATGTTCACACCACCAAGAGGCTTGTTCACTGTGCGCGCAGCTCATGTGTTCTGGTTCTACATAATTGTTTTCTTGTTTCTACAAGACTGGGGAGGCCTCCACCCCTCTTTTTTTGAGCTGTGCGCACAGGAGCCGTTCTGTCCAACGTGTCCACATGGACATTCCTTTTCTGAATCCTGCTCATACAGGTATTGTACATATGACCAGGTTTTAAATACATCAGATAGGGATTACATTCATTAGTTAGGACTGCTGTGTTATGGGTATACCTTGGCGATTGGTACAGCGGCTTAATATACATTTTTTGCAAAAAACGTATCAACCAAATACCCTGTTTTTTTCCATCTTTTTACTAGCACTTGCTGTCCACTGTGATTTTTTTTGCAACAGAGTGGTTTTGGTTTTACTGTGCTTTTTTGTGTTTTCAAGTCTCTTGGTGGTGTGAACATGTCTTTACTGGCTTGTTCACTGTGCGCGCAGCTCATGTGTTCTGGTTCTACATACTCCACGCTGTTGTATGCCTGGGTCCAGCAGGACTGTGCTGCTCTAACACTCTCCTCATCATTTTATTCCAGATACAACCTGAAGCTGCAGCACCACCCGAGACCGAAACTCTGCAACCTTATCTGTGAGGGCATGGATAAGGTGTGCAAAAGCCTCCGCTTGAGCCATAGGGTCTCCAGAAATTGTATGGTCAGTAATAATGTCACACTCAGACATGGGAAAGTCTGGGAGATGACACAGCATACAAATAGAATGGGATGGAAAAGGGAGAGGAAGGCCCTAACGATAGAGAGTGAGAGATGGGACACCTCCTGACACCACATAGTGCCTGTCCATAAGCTCCCCTAATGCCCTATGCGGGTCCTTCCCCTTTCCGATGTCACGTGCCTAGTCCCCGATTGCCACCTAAATGTACCCTTTGCAGTGCACTGGCCGGCAAGTACGCTAAGCCTCACCACTGCAGAAGGTAACGCATAGTAAGAGACAAACATGGGACAGACTGAAAAAAATAAGAAATACTCAGCTTAAGGCTCTGGTGCTAAGCTCCACAGCAGCATAAAAAAATACTAGGAACCTGAAATTCCACAGCAGCAACACCACTGACACAGGAGCGCTCCTCACCCCTAGCTGGTCTGCATAGAAGAACTCTATTACAGATGACCAGCTGATGGGTCATCTGATTATTTAAAGGAAGGAGGGAGTGGTTACCAACCAACATTAGCTGACCAACCTAAAAGAACAGCCAGCAAGAGACAGACATTTACACTTGCTGGACCAAAAGAAAAAAACACCATTTAAATTTTAGCAGAACCAGAGCTGCCATGAAACCCATAATGAATCGTGACATCTGCCCAGTTAATTCTTCTGTTTTCCATTAGGTCTATGACATCACGTGATAAAAAAAACAGACTAGCTGAATCCTTCTAAGCTCTATGTAGGAACAGGAGGTCAATTTTCAGTGTATGAATCTGATTCATGAGTCAATGCAAAAGTCCTTGGCAGAGGAAGGAGGGAGCAGCTGGGTTTAGGAACTGAAGAAGGGAATTATATTTGCAAGGACAAGAGACTTCATGAGTAGAAAGGAAAATAAGCAATTGTAAGTACACAGTGCTATATAATATAATGATTGCAGTATAAGGTATTAAGAGGATTAAAATTTTGATAGGAGTACTTCTTTAATAAGCAGACATTTAACTCTTTCTGATAAAACCCCACTATCTTTTCCAGCATCACCAATCTTAGATCACATTCTTGATGTCTATGTTCTAACCAATGTATGGCTACAGTCATCTCATTATACTTTCTTTTTAATACTTTGGTGGCCAATACATTTTTTCATTCCTTTCTTTGTGTGTTCTTTCTGAATTCAAAAATTCTAATAGAATACTTCTGTTCAGTAAGCCGAATTTTAACAGTCCTGGATGTTTGTCCTAAGTTTTCAAACCCACATGGGCGATCAATAAATAAATCTAAGGGGTGACGTTTCTCCTTGAGGCAGAGTGGCATGCCAATGTGAAGAGGCAGTGGTCCTCTGGAAAATTAAATATGAAAATTACCTCTTCAGAGAGGAAGATGCCTTGAACTCTAGTGCCACCTATTGACACTTTTACACTTTAAGAACGTTTAACTGGAATTTTAGTTCCACTTGTGAGATGGAAAAGGTGGTTGTCCCTTATAATAGCTGTACAATTCTGGTTGCTCATGCACAGAAAGGTGCCATGGTTCTCTATTGAAAAGAACACATGCATCAACATTTTAAGTTTCATTACATCAGCACAGATAAGATCATTAGACAATAACAGCCATTGTGAAACAGGTGAAAAAGGGACCAAATTTAGGAAAGGAAAACAGAGAATATTTACACTTGTAATTTTATCTTGTTACCTGCTCTGCTATACTTAAGGTACCTTCACATTAAGCGACGCTGCAGCGATAGCGACAACGATGCCGATCGCTGCAGCGTCGCTGTTTGATCGCTGGAGAGCTGTCACACAGACCGCTCTCCAGCGACCAACGATGCCGAGGCCCCCGGGTAACCAGGGTAAACATCGGGTTGCTAAGCGCAGGGCCGCGCTTAGTAACCCGATGTTTACCCTGGTTACCAGCGTAAAATGTAAAAAAAACAAACAGTACATACTTACATTCGCGTCCCCCGGCGTCCGCTTCCTGCACTGACTGAGCGCCGGCCCTAACAGCAGAGCGGTGACGTCACCGCTGTGCTGTGCTTTCACTTTACGGCCAGCGCTCAGTCAGTGTGGGAAGCGGACGCCGGGGGATGCGAAGGTGAGTATGTACTGTTTGTTTTTTTTACATTTTACACTGGTAACCAGGGTAAACATCGGGTTACTCTAAGCGCGGCCCTGCGCTTAGTAACCCGATGTTTACCCTGGTTACCAGTGTAAAACATCGCTGGTATCGTTGCTTTTGGTGTCAAACACGACGATACACGGCGATCTGACGACCAAATAAAGTTCTGAACTTTGTTCAACGACCAGCGATATCACAGCAGGATCCTGATCGCTGCTGCGTGTCAAACTAAACGATATCGCTAGCCAGGACGCTGCAACATCACGGATCCCTAGCGATATCGTTTAGTGTGAAGGTACCTTTACTGAACATCGGGATAAAGGTACCTTCACACTAAATGACTTAGCAACGAGAACGATAGCGATCCGTGACGTTGCAGCGTCCTGGATAGCGATATCGTTGTGTTTGACACGCAGCAGCGATCTGGATCCCGCTGTGATATCGCTGGTCGTTGCTGAAAGTCCAGAACTTTATTTGGTCGTCAGATCGGCGTGTATCGTCGTGTTTGACAGCAAAAAGCAACGATGCTAGCAATGTTTTACAATGGTAACCAGGGTAAATATCGGGTTACTAAGCGCAGGGCCGCGCTTAGTAACCCGATATTTACCCTGGTTACCATTGTAAAAGTAAAAAAAAAACACTACATACTCACCCTCTGATGTCTGTCACGTCCCCCGGCGTCCGCGCTGCTGCTCAGAGCTTCCTGCACTGAATGTGTCAGTGCCGGCCGTAAAGCAAAGCACAGCGGTGACGTCACCGCTGTGCTTAGGGCCAGCACTTACACAGTGCAGGGAAGCTGAAGGCGAGGAACGCGACAGACACGGCAATGTAAGTATGTAGTGTTTGGTTTTTTTTACATTTACACTGGTAACCAGGGTAAACATCGGGTTACTAAGCGCGGCCCTGCGCTTAGTAACCCGATGTTTACCCTGGTTACCCGGGGACTTCGGCATCGTTGGTCGCTGGAGAGCTGTCTGTGTGACAGCTCTCCAGCGACCACACAGCGACGCTGCAGCGATCGGCATCGTTGTCGATATCGCTGCAGCGTCGCTTAATGTGACGGTACCTTAAGGGGAGTGGGTGCAGATTTGTTTTCCAGACCTACCAGTTAGCAGAATGACCCATAGGAGGCAGAAAGATGCTGGGGCCGTGTAAGCACACACGGCCAAGAGGTCGCCGATGCAGCGGCAAAATTATAGCGTCTGTATGTATGGAAATCGCTTGCTTGGAAATTGATACTGCTAGTACTCATTTTATTGATACAATGCCTTATGACCCTGCTATCCATAATTTGTCAGGATATGAAGTGGAGGAACAACAGATACCAGCAACGGGGTCAGACTAGCGCAGTGTTTCTCAACTCCAGTCCTCAAGACCCACCAACAGGTCATGTTTTCAGGATTTCCTTAGTATTGCATAGGTGATGGAATAAATGCTTGAGCAGGTGATGAAATTATCACCTGTGCAAAACTAAGGATATCCTGAAAACTTGACCTGTTGGTGGGTCTTGAGGACTGGAGTTGAGAAACACTGGACTAGCATATGGCATCCGATGCGAGAGCATCAGATTCGATATGCTAATGACCCTCGGCTCCTGCCCTGCTGCATGCAGGAGCCAAATGTCATGCGTCTGTGCTCCAAGCCTCTTGCACAGAGCGGATCGGAGCACAGCTGCGGAGAAGGCGGAGAAATGAATTTCTCCATCTCCTCCATTGCCGGAGTCAGAGTATATTGCACATCACTCGGTGATATCCGAGTGATGTGCGCTGTCTCACTCGCACCCATAGAGTTATATAGGTGCGAGTGAGCCCAGAATCGGCAGAGTGTTGGTGACAATCGCAGCATGCTGCGATTTCACTTGCACGTTGAAAACGGCCGATAATAAAAACCCTGATGTGAGCTGCCCCATAGATGAATACTGGTCCAAGTGCTATGCGATGTTTTATCACATAGCACTCGTCCGTATTCATCACTATTGTGGCCCCGGCCTAATATTAAGTCTGAGATGAAGGGGGTCATTGAGAGAACCGGTACGGTGGAGGAGAGAGTGAGCATTAATGAGGACGATATCCTGAATATGAAAAGGGTCCAAACTAGGTCACTCCAACATACAGTATAGAGTATCAGAACTGGTTGCTTCGACAGATGACCTAGAAAACCGCATGAGAAGGAATAACCTAAGAATAATAGAAATCCCAGAAAAAATAGAAGGGGGTGCTCCCTCTGAATTCATGAAAAACTGGCTTAAAAATAAGTTCGGGACGGATGTTCTTTCACTTTTATTTTCTATTGAATGAGCGCATCGGGTTCCTTTAAGACTCTTACCCCTTGGACAGCCCTTTCGTCCAATGTTACCAGAATTCTGCACTAGAGATCATGATTCAATTTTAAGACATTGGAGAGACATACAGAACTTCTCTATAGATGGGAGCAAAATATCCCTTTTTCTGGATTTCTCCATGGAAGTTCAAAAGCAGAGGATGAAATTCACGAAAGTGAAAAAGCAAATGAGGAACCTAAATTTGTCTTATTTTATGTTGCATCCGGCATGAGCGAGAGTTGTTGTTATGGACGAATCACACTTCTTTTCAGGAGCAGAGGTCATCATGAAATGGCTAGACCAGCACGAAAGGCACCTAAGCATGACAGCCATGTAAATTCAGCAGATCCAGAAAAAAGGATTGCCAGAAGACTACACAATGGCCCTGCAGGGGCTCTCTCTTTTTCTTCATATTCTCTTTTGATGGGGGAGGGAAGGAGAAAATCTTTTTCTACTTATGAATACAACAAAATTCTGGACTGTGGGTTTATTTGTCTGATTGCTCAGCTTATGGTTATATTTAATATTATGGAATGATTTGTTATTGTGCAGAAACATATTGCTAGTAGCAGAGAGGGCATACCAAAATGGGATGTCTGTGTGTACACTTTTGATACACGTTAGGAGTTTTTTCATCTGTGCCTGGAGTAGATTTGCCTGCTCTCTCAGCGGGAGAGAGAGATAGTAATTTTTGCACTTTCATGTGGAAGGGGGAGGTTCATAGGGAATGATGTTTGGGGATTCTGTTTTATCTAATTCTTTGTTGTGTTCTTTTAGTACAATATATTGCACAGTTCAAACTCAGAAAATGTACCAAACAGCTTAATGGATAGTTGGATTTTGAATGGATCTTTTGATGTCAGACAAAATGTTAGGAACAATTGACATTTTAAGTTGGAATGTCTAGTGCCTCCTAGACGGGGTAAAAAGAGCTGCAGTTTTCCAGTACATTCAATCCTATAACCCTTCTATAATATGTCTTCAAGAAGCACACCTTACAAAAGGGAGAACATCCTTGGTAAGCAAGAGGTGGATGCAGGCAAGATATTCTAAGTACTGTACTAGCAGGAACGCGGGATGCAGTGACGAGCAGGAGGCAGAGCAATTGTTAACAGGTTTTATATACACTGCTCAAAGAAATAAAGGGAGCACTTAAACAACAGAATATAACTCCAAGTAAATCATACTTCTGTGAAATCAAACTGTCCGCTTAGGAAGCAACACTGATTGACAATCAATTTCACATGCTGTTGTGCAAATGGAATAGACAACAGATGGAAATTTTTGGCAATTATCAAGACACCCTCAATAAAGGAGTGGTTCTGCAGGTGGGGACCACAGAACACATGTCAGTTCCAATGCTTTCTGGCTGAAGTTTCGGTCACTTTTGAATGTTGATTGTGCTTTCATAGCATGAGACGGACTCTACAACCCACACAAGTGGCTCAGGTAGTGCAGCTCATCCAGGAAGGCACATCAATGCGAGCTGTGGCAAGAAGGTTTGCTGTGTCTGTCAGCTTAGTGTCCAGAGGCTGGAGGTGCTACCAGGAGACATGCCAGTACACCAGGAGATGTGGAGGGGGACGTAGGAAGGCAATAATCCAGCAGCAGGACCGCTACCTCAGCCTTTGTGCAAGGAGGAACAGGAGGAGCACTGCCAGAGCCCTGCAAAATAACCTCCAGCCGGCCACAAATGTGCATGTATCTGCACAAAAAGTTAGAAACTGACTCCATGAGGATGGTCTGAGTGCCCGACGTCCACAGATGGGGGTTGTGTTCACAGCCCAACACTGTGCAGTACACTTGGCATTTGCCACAGAACACCAGGGTTGACAAATTCACCACTGGCGCCCTGTGCTCTTCACAGATGAAATCAGGTTTACACTGAGCACATGTGACAGAGTCTGGAGATGCCGTGGAGAGCGATCTGCTACCTGCAACATCCTTCAGCATGACCAGTTTGGCAGTGGGTCAGTAATGATGTGGGGTGGCATTTCTTTGGAGGGCCGCACAGCCCTCCATGTGCTCACCAGAGGTAGCTTGACTGCCATTAGGTACCGAGATAAGATCCTCAGACCCCTTGTGAGACCATATTCTGGTGCCTGGGTTGTCCCTGGGTTCCTCCTAATGCAGAACAATGCCAGACCTCATGTGGCTGGAGTGTGTCAGCAGTTCCTGCAAGATGAAGGCATTGAAGCTATGGACTGGCCCACCCGTTCCCCAGACCTGAATCCGATTGAGCACATCTGGAACAACATGTCTCGCTCCATCCACCAATGTCACGTTGCACCACAGACTGTCCAGGAGTTGGCGGATGCTTTAGTCCAGGTCTGGGAGGAGATCCCTGAGGAGACCATCCGTCGCCTCATCAGGAGCATGCCTAGGTGCTATACAGTAGGGAGGTCATAAAGGCACATTAAGGCCACACATAATACTGAGTTTCTTTTCGTTGTCATGAGGCATTGCCACTGAAGTTGGATCAGCCTGTAATTTGATTTTCCACTTTGATTTTGAGTATCATTCCAAATCCAGACCTCCGTGGGATATTCATTTTAATTTACATTGTTAATTATTATACGAACAGAAGAAGAGCAAACGCGACAACACTCACCAATCCTGTTAATTCAAGTGTCCTTTATTGATACACACGAAAAAGCATCTTCACGGCTCGGGGGAGTGAAAAAGGCAAGGAGTGCGACGGGCGAGACGACTGCCGTTTTGCGCTACACAGAGTGCTTCTACGGGTCCATGTCAGAGAGGAAGTGACGCCAGGATAAGTAGGTGAGTGAACATGAACTCCTCCTGCGTCAACCCCCAATCGGACGTAAACAGGTGCACTGTGCTAATTAAAAACAGGTTAAAAACAAATACAAAAGCACTTTATAAACATGGACAAACAAATAGTCATGATTAGAGTCCTGCAATCTTATAATCAGCATGCAGACCGCAAAACAACATATCACAACAGAGGTATTTAAGATAAGCAACACCAGATCCCGCCTATCATATTGTCTAGACAAAGGACATCCATCGTGAAAACGTGCAAGGAAAACACATACGGAAGCAGAAGAACGCGAAATACAAACAGGCAAGAACAGGAAAAATTAATAGAAAAATCCCTGCAGACGAGGTACGCGTATCAGAGATGTGCTGGTTCATAACAGTATAGTGCAAGACAGAACCACCTGGTTAGAACAGGCTGCCCCTAAAGGGAATTATCGCTGTGGCCATTGCCAGTACTGTCAGTTTCATATGGTGGGCCGGATGTTAAACATTGGCCCCGTAATACATAATGTTCGACAATTTATTTAATGTAAGACTGAGTATGTGGTCTATGTAGTATTTTGTCCCTGCAAGAGGTTCTATATTGGGAAAACGATCCGTAAGTTATATATGCGGTTCAGAGAGCATTTTAAATCAGTCCTTTCAGGCAAAGGAGTTCCGAGACTGATTAATCATATCAGAGAAAGTCATGGAGGGAACCCAGAGGTACTGACCTTTGCAGGTATTGAAAAAGTGGTCCTACCGGTACAGGGCGGCGATCTGCATAAAATACTATTGAGACAAGAGGCTAAGTGGATTATGCGGGTACGGGCGACTGGCCTGGCAGGTCTGAATGACAGAATAGCTATGTCTGTTTTTTTATAAGGTATTGGTGCAGGGATTCTTCTATTAATTTTTCCTGTTTTTGCCTGTTTGTATTTCGCGTTCTTCTGCTTCCGTATGTGTTTTCCTTGCAGGTTTTCACGATGGATGTCCTTTGTCTAGACAATATGATAGGCGGGATCTGGTGTTGCTTATCTTAAATACCTCTGTTGTGATATGTTGTGTTGCGGTCTGCATGCCGATTATAAGATTGCAGGACTCTAATCATGACTATTTGTTTGTCCATGTTTATAACATGCTTTTGTATTTGTTTTTAACCTGTTTTTAATTAGCACAGTGCACCTGTTTACGTCCGATTGGGGGTTGACGCAGGAGGAGTTCGTGTTCACTTCCTCTCTGACATGGACCCGTAGAAGCGCTCTGTGTAGCGCGAAACAGCCGTCGTCTCGCCCGTCGCACTCCTTGCCTTTTTCACTCCCCCGAGCCGTGAAGATGCTTTTTCGTGTGTATCAATAAAGGACACTTGAATTAACCGGATTGGTGAGTGTTGCCGCGTTTGCTCTTCTTCTGTTCGTATGATTTATGCTTTACATCACGCGAGCACCACTTCCTTATTTTCGGACAATCCATTGCTTTGTGATTATACACCGTTGATAATCTCTGGACGTTTAGGCTGTGCTGCTATCTTTTCTCTTTGATATTGGATGTTCGTTGTTGTTAGCACGCACGCCTTCAGTGAGATTTTGGTGTTTTGATGTCACGGTGGGAATAACTGGTCTAGTTTCACCGCATCATGGAGTCCGATTTGGCACCTGTACGGGGTGGTTTGCAAGCCGGCCGGGAGGATGCTGTTAATTATTTTAAGGAGTGCGAACAGACGGACGAGGTGCATATGTAAAGCATGAGGTCTTTGGAATACAAATTGACTAATCTCTCAGAGAGAGAGATTAGGTTATTCTGGACAAACAATTCTTTGCAGTCATATGTCGATAACAATCGAATAACAAGAGGACTACGTGCTTGGAAAGAGATCTCCCCATTACAGTAACGATTTGTCTTTTAAGACTGAATGGGAGAAGATCATGTTAAAATGTTCTCAAGACCTGCTACAATTGGTTTTGAAATCTAATATGCAGAGTTATGAGTTACTGTCATGTCAGACGCTGTTCAGACCAGGTCGTTCGACAGACAGCTGAAATTCCGCTTTTGACCACTATGTGCTCATTGGTGTCGGCTAGATTTTATCTAGCTGGTCCGGGGTTAATTTACCTGATGCTCGGATTGGAAGCTGGGCCATGCCCATTGCCTTTAAATAGTTCTCCTGAACATTGGGCGTCACCGATTATAGCTTCTGTCTTGTGCGTTGTTATCTCGGTCTGGAGTGGTGAGCTAGTAGTTGGAGTATCGTTGCTGGTGGTGTATTTCTCTTTGTCTTATTTACTCCTTCCTATATTTGTATTTATTTTACCCTGCGCATTTATAGTGTATTCCTGAGTGACTGCGGCGTGGTGTATATTTTCCGTTATCCTTGTCTGTTCTAACTGTGGGTATTGGTGTATGATCTTTTCACTGGGTGGTGGGTGGTGGTTTCAGCCTAGGGTTGAAACAGGAGACAGGGCGAGGGTCAAGGCCTAGACATGCACACCATCAGTGTAAACTCTAGGTAGAGGGTCAGTCAGGATTTCCCTAGTCTGAGGGAAATTGCAGGGGCCCGGGTTATTAGCTCTTACCCACCTAGTCTCCCCGTGACATTATAATCGGCCTTTTAAACAAGAAAATAAAAGAAAAAGGGGGTTCCTTATTTTTTTTGTTTTGTCATGGATCCCATGGCTTTCATAACCCGCCAGTTGGAGGCGCTGTCCCTACAGGTCACTGAGTTGAGGGGGGCAGTGTAGCAACAGGGACTAGCAGTATCTAATGTGCAAGCTGGAGCGACAGGTAGAGTTGCTGAGCCTAAGTTTCCTTTGCCTGAAAAATTTGCTGGGGAACGCAGTAAATTTGTTTCTTTTTGTGAAGCTTGCAAACTACAGTATATTTCCGTATGCGCCCGATCTCCTCAGGTAATGAGGCTCAGCGTGTGGGCCTGGTGTTGTCATTGTTAAGCGGGGATCCCCAAGCATGGGCGTTTTCTTTGCCATCTGATTCTGCTGCATTTGACTCTGTGGAGAGTTTTTTTTCCTTTCTTGGAAATATTTACGATGAGCCAGACAGAATGGCTCTAGCAGAATCTAAGATACGCACTATTCGCCAGGGGGAGCGAGTTACAGAGGATTACTGTTCTGAATTTCGTCGCTGGGCAATCGATACACAGTGGAATGATCCAGCGCTGCGGAGTCAACTTATTCATGGGGTTTCTGGAAGGGTTAAAAAAGCCCTTCTGATGTACGAGACTCCTACTTCTCTAGATTCCGCTATGAGTCTGGTTGTCCGCATTGATCGCCGTTTGTGTCAGGGGGAGCATGAGACACCGCCTGTTATGATCTGGTGACCTTGGAGCCGCATGAAACTTTCTCTGGAGTCGGTGGAACCTATACTGACCGCAATCCTGAACTAACACCGCAACTAGAAGTAGCCGTGGGGTGTGCCTAACACAAACCTAGACACCTCGACACAGCCGGAGGACTAAATACCCCTATAGAGGGAAATAGGAATGCTACCTTGCCTCAGAGCAGACCCCCAAAGGATAGGCAGCCCCCCACGAATAATGACTGTGAGTAGGAGAAGAATAGACACACGCAGGTAGAAACAGGATTTAGCAAAAGAGGCCACTCTAGCTAAATAGGAAAGGATAGGACAGATTACTAGGCAGTCAGTATTAAAACCCTTCCAAGAATATCCACAGCAGATAATACAAAAAGTTCCACAATCTAACTAAAGACATGGAATGTATATCTGCCACTCCAGAGAATCCAACAAGACTGAGAAAATACTGACACAATCGAAGCTGGACAAGAAAACACAAAGAATAGCACTGAATTGTGAAGCACACAGCATGTGTGCCACAGAAAAAAAACCCCAGACACTTATCTTTGCTGATTTGGCAGAAAGGCAGGAGGAACCAGGCAGAGGTCCATAACCTCCCAAGAACAATTGACAACTGGCAAGGACAAATTAATCCTGCACGCCTAAATACCCCAGTCAGAACTGCAATCAGCAGATACACCTGACCAGGGCTGCAACTCAGGGGCAACTGCATTACCACCTACAACCACCGGAGGGAGCCCAAAAGCAGAATTCACAACAACCGCCTATGGGAGAGGGTTTAGGTTCATGTGTGGTTGCTGCAGGTGAGCCCACGGAGCCTATGAAAATCGCAGGTGTGTCACATGTGAAGCGTCGAGCCCCTGAGCTCAGGAAGCAGGGAGCCTGTTTTTACTGCGTTAAGACTGGTCATTTTATTAACATCTGTCCTCTACTGTCTAAGAAAAACGCAACGGCGGAAAACTTCTAAGCTCAGAGGGTGTGGAGGAGACCTATCTGAGCTTATGTATATCCTCCATGGTGGTTTCTCAATGCATGCTTCCTGCTAAGGTAATTATCGCTGGCAGTGAGCTGCCAATTACTGTGTTTGTGGATAGTGGTTCAGCCAAAAATCTCATTGATGAGGAGTTTGCGCGCACAGCTGGTTTTAGGATTGAAAAACTGCCTCATCCTATCCGCGTGGTCACCATCAATGCTGCTCCTCTCTCACAGGGGGGATTACTGAATTTGTGGCTGAGGTGAAACTCCACATTGGGGTTCTACATTCCGAGCAGGTTACATGTAAGGTGCTCAGGAATCTTCCTGCTCAGGTGGTTTTGGGTTTTCCATGGTTGTCTATGCACAACCCGATAATTGACTGGAAAACTCAGGACATAATTCTGTGGAGCGAATTCTGCCAGGACAATTTCCTGGCCACATGTGTGTCTGCTGTGACTTCAAGCGTTCCGGAGTCACTTCTGGATTTTGTGGATGTGTTCTCTGAGAAGGGTTGTTCAGAGGTGCCGCCACATCGCCCCTATGACTGTACTATCAGATTTAAACCAGGGTCCAAATTGCCTAAAGCAAGGATGTTTAACATCTCCGGTCCGGAGAGACAAGCTTTAAAGGATTACATTGCTGAAAGTTTGAGCAAAGGGCACATCAGGCCTTCATCCTCGCCTGTGGCAGCAGGGTTCTTCTTCGTGAAGAAGAAAGATGGCGGATTACGCCCGTGTTTGGATTTCAGGGAATTGAACCAGATTACGGTTCGTGATCCATACCCTATGCCACTAATACCAGATTTGTTCAACCAGGTGGCAGGTGCTAAGTGGTTTACCAAGCTTGACCTCAGGGGGGCGTACAACCTCATAAGAGTCCGTCAAGGTGATGAGTGGAAGACGGCTTTTAATACCCCTGAGGGTCATTTTGAAAATTTGGTGATGCCATTTGGGTTGACTAACGCACCTGCAGTGTTCCAACATTTCATTAATGATGTGTTTTCGCATGTTTTGGGGAAATTCGTTATCGTGTACCTAGATGACATTCTCATATATTCTTGCGACCGTGATACTCATTTAGATCATGTCAGGCAGGTGTTACAGCTTCTCAGAGAGAATAAGCTGTATGCTAAACTTGAGAAATGTGTATTTTCTGTTCAAGAGTTGCCTTTCTTGGGTTATATTGTGTCTGCTTCTGGTTTTAAAATGGACGCCGCTAAGGTGCAAGTGGTGCTGCATTGGGAACGGCCTGATAATCTGAAAGCACTTCAGCGGTTCCTTGGGTTTTCTAACTACTATAGGAAATTTATCAAGGATTTTTCCATCATTGCTAAACCGCTAACTGACATGACTAAAAAGGGTACCAATTTCTCTGTTTGGCCTGAGGCTGCTGTGCGCGCATTTGAATTTCTTAAGAACAGCTTTGTTTCAGCCCCCATTCTTGTGCAGCCAGACGTATCAAAACCTTTTGTTGTGGAAGTCGATGCGTCTGAGGTTGGTGTGGGGGCGGTACTATCACAAGGCTCATCTTTGAGTGATTTGCGTCCATGCGCCTATTTCTCCAAGAAACTGTCGTCCGCCGAATGTAACTATGATATCGGCAACAGGGAGTTGTTGGCAATCAAGTTGGCCTTTGAGGAATGGCGACACTTCTTGGAGGGGTCGGTACATCAGGTTACTGTTATTACCGATCATAAGAATCTGCTGTATATGGAGTCAGCCAAGCGTCTGTCCCCCAGGCAGGCTCGCTGGGCATTGTTTTTCACGCGGTTCAATTTTTTTGTCACTTACAGACCGGGGTCTAAAACACTAAGGCGGATGCTCTGTCCAGGTGTTTTCCGGGGGGAGAACCTCGGGAGGATCCAGTACCCATCCTCCAAAAGGGTGTTGTGGTTTCGGCTCTCACTACTGAGGTTGAGGCTGAGATTGCCGAGGCTCAGGAGGAGGTACCATCTGAGCTTACCATCAACAAATCTTTTGTACCGCTTCATCTCCGCTTAAAGGTTTTGGCGGAACATCATGATGCTGTCCTGGCTGGCCACCCAGGGGTTAGAGGTACCTTGGAGTTGGTGTCACGTCGGTTTTGGTGGCCCAAGATCCGACAGGACGTGGTCTCATATGTGTCAACTTGTACCACGTGCGCTAGGGCTAAGACGCCCCGCTCCCGTCCTGTTGGCACACTACTTCCTCTTGAGGTACCTAGTAAGCCATGGACGGAAATCTCCATGGATTTCATCACTGATTTGCCCTCCTCAGCTGGGAACACGGTCATCTTGGTGATTGTTGATCGGTTTTCAAAAATGTCACACTTTGTGTCTTTGCCTTCGTTGCCTAACGCTAAGACTCTGGCTCAGGTTTTTGTGCAGGAGGTGGTCAGACTTCATGGGGTTCCGTCTGACATTGTGTCTGATAGGTGTACTCAGTTTGTGGCAAAATTTTGGAAAGCATTTTGCTCACTGCTGGGGATCAAGTTGTCTCATTCTTCGGCGTTTCATCCTCAGTCAAATGGTCAGACTGAGCGTATGAACCAAAATTTGGAACAGTACTTATGCTGCTTTGTCTCTGATAACCAGGAGGAGTGGTCTACGTTCCTTCCTTTGGCTGAGTTTGCCATCAATAATCACCGCCTGGAGTCGTCTGGGGAGTCTCCGTTTTTTGTGTTTACGGGCTACATCCTCAATTTTGTACTTTGAGTCAGAGGGGCTCTTCCGGCGTTCCGGAGGAGGACCAGTTAGGAGCACAATTGTCATCAGTCTGGAGGAGAGTTAAACAGCGCCTGTTGAGTGTGGGTGCTAGGTACAAACGTGTGGCTGACAGTAAGCGTGTGCCAGGTCTGGACCTGAGTGTGGATGACTGGGTGTGGTTATCCACAAAAAACATAAGACTCAAAATACCATCCCTTAAATTGGGTCCACGGTTTATTGGTCCATTTAGGGTCACCGCCGTCATTAACCCAGTAGCGTACCGATTGGAGCTTCCTACGTTGTATAAGATACACGTGTTCCACAGGTCTCTTTTAAAGAAGGTGGTGGGTTCTGTGGACGTGGTGCCTATGCCACCTCCAGTCTTGGTGGATGGTAATTTGGAATTTGAAGTCTCCAAGGTGGTTGACTCTCGTGTAGTGCGCCGCACTTTACAGTACTTGGTACACTGGCGTGGTTATGGGCCTGAGGAGAGGTCCTGGGTACCAGCCTCGGACATTCATGCGGATCGGCTGGTCAGGTTTTTTCACCGTCGCCATCTGGACAAGCCAGGTCCTATAAGCCGTGAGGGCCCTGGGGTCCCTCGTAGAAGGCGGGGTACTGTCATGTCAGACCAGGTCGTTCGACAGACAGCGGTAATTCCGCTTTTGACCACTATGTGCTCTTTGGCGTCGGCTAGATTTATCTAGCTGGTCCGGGGTTAATTTACCTGATGCTCGGATTGGAAGCTGGGCCATGCCCATTGCCTTTAAATAGTTCTCCTGAACATTGGGCGTCGCCGATTATAGCTTCTGTCTTGTGCGTTGTTATCTTGGTCTGGAGTGGTGAGCTAGTAGTTGGAGTATCGTTGCTGGTGGTGTATTTCTCTTTGTCTTATTTACTCCTTCCTATATTTGTATTTATTTTGCCCTGCGCATTTATAGTGTATTCCTGAGTGACTGCGGCGTGGTGTATATTTTCCGTTATCCTTGTCTGTTCTAACTGTGGGTATTGGTGTATGATCTTTTCACTGGGTGGTGGGCGGTGGTTTCAGCCTAGGGTTGAAACAGGAGACAGGGCGAGGGTCGAGGCCTAGACATGCACACCATCAGTGTAAACTCTAGGTAGAGGGTCAGTCAGGATTTCCCTAGTCTGAGGGAAATTGCAGGGGCCCGGGTTATTAGCTCTTACCCACCTAGTCTCCCCGTGACAGTTACTTAATGCAGAGATATCAAAAACGCAGCTGGAATTGCAGAGCAGACTGACTGAAAGCCAATGGATGACCTTTAATAAAAAACTGGATTCTAGACTAATTCCTATACAGGCAGAAACGAAACAGAGGAAAAGAGATAAATTCCTACGGGATAAGAGTGATTACGATTCTGGTAACATCTTCACTTGGTATAAATTATATAAAGACAATCGGACTGTACATACTCAAGGAAGCAGATTTAGACAAAGAAAACGCAGTCATAATAAGAAAAAACAAAATCAGCAGGGTAATAAAGATTATTTAACTACCGAATCAGACTCCAGTCTCAGCGAGGGACTGACCACTAACGCAGGATCTTCAGAGGATATGTCACTGGAGACTCAAACTACTGCTCCACTCCCTTTTAGGAGGAAGATACGGAGGGGCAAACGTAAATACCGACCCCGAATGGCGGCGCAAAAGGAAGTATGTCTCTTGGAGACAGGATTGGTATTAGAGACTAACCCTGAGGATTATGTGGTCAATTTGACACACCGTAGTCTGAACTCAGCTCAATTATCATTGTTATCAAAAGGCCTTAATTACTGTGTACCCGATGGGTTTGACTTTGTCTCGTTTCAGATTGATTTATTTAAAGCTACTAGGAAAATGCATTTGTACAAGCTTTTTCTTTCTAGCTCTACGGATTCCACAATTCTAGAAGGGGAACGCCCTTGTAGTGTGGGACCTTTGGGCTTTATGGCAAGGGCTCAGGAAGATGTCCTTGCAGATCTACATGAGGATGCAAGATGCTTACTCAGTCTTACAAATACGGCTTTAGATGTTAGGACACCTGGATTGATTGGTAATGGCCCGTTTGTGGGTGGGGTTCCTTCTACGTATATACCTCCAATTTCCCCTGGCAATATGATCGATTTATTTGAAACATTAGTTCTGAAGGATATGGAAGCGTTGCTGTACAAAAAAGCTACCCCCAATCTCACTGGCAGCGAGACTAGAGCGTTAAGGGAAATAGCCAGCTGGACAGATGTGAACGTACGTCCCGCTGACAAAGGGGGAAAAACAATTTTATTGCCCAGGGAATCTTATTTGATAGAAGCTGATCGACAATTGTCAGATATGACAACTTATACCAAATTGTGGGGGGACCCCACACAAAAATTTAAAGGGGAACTATGTACCTTTCTGAGAAAGGCAGTAGAAAATGGGGTTATCACACAACGGAAGGCAGAAAGGTTGCTCCCTAGTTTTCCCACAAAACCACATTGGTATTACCTCCCTAAAATTCATAAGTCTTTGACACTTCCCCCTGGGAGACCTATTGTGTCCGGGGTAGGCTCGCTCACTGAGCCCCTATCCCAGTATATTGACTGGCTGTTACGTCCCCTACTGAATGATATTCCGTCCTATATCAGAGACACAAAATCATTTTTAGGTCACATTCAAAGTTTTGAGTTGCAACCGGGGTTCTCTCTGGCTTCCATTGATGTGGTAAGTCTGTACACCAATCCCTCAGAAGTTGGGTGTGAAAACTATTAGACGCATCTTAAGGACTACTGATAAAAGTCAGTGATATATTGACTTTGTGTGCGGAGGTTTAGAATTTATTCTAACGCATAATGCCTTTTCATTTCTTGACACCTGGTACAGACAGACCACTGGGACTGCCATGGGGACCCCGGCTGCATGTACATTTGCCAATCTTTATATGGCTGTTTTTGAAGAGGATTACATCTATTCAATCGACAATATTTTTTTGAAACATATCAAACTTTTTTTGAGGTATGTCGATGACGTGTTTGTGGTATGGGACGGTACTGAGGCTGACTTTGATTTGTTTGTGGGCTACCTTAATAGTTGTAACACTATGGGAATGTCCTTTACCCAAAAATTTGGGGGTATGATCTTAGAATTTTTGGATGTTTTTGTGGAGGTGTTGGAAGGCAGCGTTTGTACTTCTGTTTTTCGGAAACCCACTGCGGTAAATTCCATTCTACATTATAACAGTTTTCATCCGAATCATACTAAGAGGTCATTACCCTATAGTCAGCTTTTGAGGACACGACGTGTGAATAATACGCAGAGAGGTTTTGAGCGGCAGTCTGAGGAACTTTTTTGTAGGCTCCGTAACAGGGGGTATCCAGAGGAGTTATTAAAAACTACATCAGAACGGGTAGAGGCTATACCACGGGATTTGAGAGAGAAGTCGTTTGACACCCCTAAACAGCAGTTTACCTTTTGTTTCCAATACAGCCCGATGGACAGGGAGATAAGATCAACTATCCGTAAACATTGGCATATATTAGAGAGGGATAGGGAGCTAGTAGGGAGGACTGCAGGGGGACTCCTTGTATCCAACAGACGAGGTACGCGTATCAGAGATGTGCTGGTTCATAACCGTATAGTGCAAGACAGAACCACCTGGTTAGAACAGGCTGCCCCTAAAGGGAATTATCGCTGTGGCCATTGCCAGTACTGTCAGTTTCATATGGTGGGCCGGATGTTAAATATTGGCCCCGTAATACATAATGTTCGACAATTTATTTCATGTAAGACTGAGTATGTGGTCTATGTAGTGTTTTGTCCCTGCAAGAGGTTCTATATTGGGAAAACGATCCGCAAGTTATATATGCGGTTCAGAGAGCATTTTAAATCAGTCCTTTCAGGCAAAGGAGTTCCGAGACTGATTAATCATATCAGAGAAAGTCATGGAGGGAACCCGGAGGTACTGACCTTTGCAGGTATTGAAAAAGTGGTCCTACCGGTACAGGGCGGCGATCTGCATAAAATACTATTGAGACAAGAGGCTAAGTGGATTATGCGGGTACGGGCGACTGGCCCGGCAGGTCTGAATGACAGAATAGCTATGTCTGTTTTTTATAAGGTATTGGTGCAGGGATTCTTCTATTAATTTTTCCTGTTCTTGCCTGTTTGTATTTCGCGTTCTTCTGCTTCCGTATGCGTTTTCCTTGCAGGTTTTCACGATGGATGTCCTTTGTCTAGACAATATGATAGGCGGGATCTGGTGTTGCTTATCTTAAATACCTCTGTTGTGATATGTTGTGTTGCGGTCTGCATGCCGATTATAAGAATGCAGGACTCTAATCATGACTATTTGTTTGTCCATGTTTATAACGTGCTTTTGTATTTGTTTTTAATTAGCACAGTGCACCTGTTTACGTCTGATTGGGGGTTGACGCAGGAGGAGTTCGTGTTCACTCACCTACTTATCCTGGCGTCACTTCCTCTCTGACATGGACCCGTAGAAGCGCTCTGTGTAGCGCGAAACAGCCGTCGTCTCGCCCGTCGCACTCCTTGCCTTTTTCACTCCCCCGAGCCGTGAAGATGCTTTTTCGTGTGTATCAATAAAGGACACTTGAATTAACAGGATTGGTGAGTGTTGCCACGTTTGCTCTTCTTCTGTTCGTATGATTTATGCTTTACATCACGCGAGCACCTCTTCCTTATTTTCAGACAATCCATTGCTTTGTGATTATACACCGTTGGTAATCTCTGGATGTTTAGGCTGTGCTGCTATCTTTTCTCTGTGATATTGATTGTTAATTATTATGTTTTATTGTTCTGAACACATTCCACTATGCAATGAATTAAAATTTGCAACTGGAATATTTCATTCAGAGATATCTAGGATGTGGTATTTTAATGTTCCCTTTATTTTTTTGAGCAGTGTATATAAATGTCTCAACAGTAAATACTCCACGCATGGAGTAAGGGGGTGTAAACATACAGGCCCTCAATGTGTATATAGCAATAAAGTAAATGCAACGGGTGAAATAACGGGTTAACTTATCAGTCTCTGGTTCCTAGATGATGGTGGCTGGAAAATCTCACGATGGCGCCGTAGGTGGCACTTGACGTCTCTGAGCCAGTCCTGGAGAAAAGTGAAGCACTGTCTCTGTATGGCGGTAAAGTATCCTGGTCTTCTTACGCATGGTCTTGTGATCCTGGAACAAGGTGCAGAACGACGAAAGGTCTGCTGTACAGCCAAAGAAGTACAAAGTCCCAGAGTGGAGGCCGCAGTCTCACCACTGTGAACCGCGTGCAATAAGAGCGACCCGACCTTCATCCTGTTTCATTTGCTTGCATAATCTGCACTTGTTTACCCGCAATACCTTGTACATGATTTTTATTATGAAATAAAGGTCTAAGGTTGTTTTTTCACCAATATTTGGAGTGCTGCTGCTGTTTTTCTTGCTTCTTTAGACTTTAAATGCATTGTTAGGTTGGTGTCGCTACACTAATCAAAATGATACCTGGGTCGATTAAACCAGTCTTGTGGTTGTTGTTTAATCCTTATGGGTTTAAATGACAGGTTACTGAACCTTTTTAGTGACCTGCCTCCTCTTTAAAATATTGTACTTATGCAGTTCATATTGTGCTCTTATAATAAAATGTAACTACAGCAAAATGGGGCTGACAGCGCATGCACAGTAGCATCTATCGCTTGCCCACAGATGCCACTGTGAAGGTGCTGCCAGCAGTGCCATTTTGTTGGAGGAAAAAACTGGCTGCTGCAAAACACCGCTGGCAGAGGCGATTGCGCAGTGGCATCTATATGTGATTAATGCTACTGCATATGCACCGCCACCATTTTGCTGTAGTTACAAATTTTTTAAAGACCACAATATTAACTGCACAAGCCCAGTATTTAAAATAGAAGGTAGGTCACTGAAGGTTGAATATGAGAATAGAGCACATCAGCACAGCAGACACACAATGCTACAATAGAAGCTACTTTCCCATTATCTGCAGCAGATGGGTGTTGTAGCCCCTGGTTCCCTCCTCCTGCCCTGCACCAGCACGTGTAGAACATTCAGCAGCTCTGCAAACAAGGAGCTCAGCAATGAGAAGACAGGGGCGGGGCTACAAAAGTAATGACTATTCTAAGAAAGATCAGAATCATAGATCAGTCCCTCTCCAGTCCTCTGGCTGCGAGTGTCAGCGCCCCGGACAAGAAGAGTCAGAGGGACGGACATGACCCGCAGGCCATAGTTTGCCCTGGCTTGGTGTAAATGGTTTTAAGTTCAACTATTCAACTACTGCTAAACTAATGAATTAAAATTTGCTATAGTATTTTTTTTTCCCCCAAAACAGCACACTGTAGACTAACAGTATGCTAGTAGGTGCACTACCAATATTACCAAATACCTCCAGTAAGAATTGTAGTATAGTTCTTCTGTTTCATAATGTTGCTTACCCCATGTGCAGGGCATTGCAGCAGGTGACGTATCCATGGTTATGACCACCTACAGCTAACTACCTGTCTCTAGATCAGTGGTCGTAACCACGGATATCTGAGCTGCTGCAATGCCCTGCACATGGGGCAAGAGACATGGCAAATCAGAAGAACTATACATTTGTAATTGGGGGAAATTGCTAATATTCCTATTATTACATCTACTACATATTGGGATAGGATCTTGAAGATGGGAATTCCCCTTTTTCCCCAGAATCCCTATAGCGGACAGATGTCCATGTATCTGAATACCTCACAAAACATCTCCAGGCCCAAGGAACGGCAGCCTAGCAGTTTATGATTAGAACAAATTGAACCAACCTCAAGTACGGGACAATCCGAGCTTCTCCTGGCATTTGTTCTCTCTAATCACTACAAGGTTAGCTTGCAAGCAGAAAGAGAAACACGCATGAAAAACAATGACTTTTTTAAATCATACTAATTTTCATAATATAGAGAATATAAATAATTATTTTAGTTCATAATGGAGATGAATTTAGTTCATAATGGAGATGAATTTTTAGTCTGAGATCCAAAGAGCACAGAAAAATGTTCACATTATTAAAGCAATTGATAGTCGTCGATCTTCATTGATTTTCTGAACTTCCACATGCAACTCTCTTCCGCACCTGTTTCTCCAAGTCCAATACCTTTTCATAAAAAGAGTGGCTGCTGGTGTCATCTATGTCCATCTGAAACCGAGCAAATATATAGTCACATGCATCATAGACTAAATTTCACAAAAACCTTGCCTTTTAGGACTTGCACCTTATTTCTTATGAGCCTTGTCCGACAAGTGAGGACAATGAGACACATTAGATATTAGAGAAAACTTTTTGACAGTTAGGGTGATCAGTAAGTGGAACAGGCTGCCATTAAAGGGACACTGTCACCTGAATTTGGAGGGAACAATCTTTAGCCATAGGGGCGGGGTTTTCGGATGTTTAATTCACCCTTTCCTTACCCGCTGGCTGCATGCTGGCTGCAATATGGGATTGAAGTTCATTCTCTGTCCTCCATAGTACACGCCTGCGCAAGGCAAGATTGCCTTGTGCAGGCATGTACTACGGAGGACAGAGAATGAACTTCAATCCCATATTGCAGCCAGCATGCAGCCAGCGGGTAAGGAAAGGGTGAATCAAACACCTGAAAACCCCGCCCCTATGGCTAAAGATTGTTCCCTCCAAATTCAGGTGACAGTGTCCCTTTAAAGGTGGCGAGTTCTCCTTCAATGGAAGTTTTCAGACAGAGGCTGGACCGACATCTGTCTGGGAAGATTTAGTGAATCCTGCTTTGAGCAGTGGGTTGGACCAGATGACCCAGGAGGTCCCTTCCAACTCTACCATTCTATGATAAGTGAGTGCGACTTCTATAGAAAGGGTTGTTGAATAGTGTAGAGTGGTGTGAACTAATGTCCACCAAAATGCACTAAAATCTTGTGGCAAGTTTATGACAGAAATTAAGTCAACTAATTGGTAGTGTAAACTTACACTATAAAGATGTGCTAGGTTATCAAACAGTATGAACCCCCCGATATGATAGACGAGAAGGTGTTAAAATTCATCAGTTTTTGCTGTCCAAGGCTGCTTGCCCACCATGAGGTTTTCGTGACTTACATATTTTTGTTGCATTAAAAATGCAGCGTCTCAGTTCTAGCAAAGTAGACGGGATTTATAGCAATCTCATGGCCACTCTGCTTTTACTTCACTCAGCGTAAAGTGACCTGCGGTTAGTTTTATCTGCACATTTTTCCCATAGACTTACATGAGATGCAGAAAAACACATCCGGCTTTAGTGCAGTTCTGCAGCAGAAAAACATGGAATGCACACATGACTGTATCAATAAAGTTTTGTCAAAGTCAAATAGAGAGTATGAAAAACTAAGCAGCTTTATTTAAAACATGACATATCAAAAAGAGAAAAAACTGGAGAGTCAAAAACACAATAAAAATGCATGTAAAAAATAAACTAAAGCAAAAACAAGTAAAATAATTTACCTAATACGTGCATAAACTCTGCAACATCAAAAACGTAGGAAAAATGCCTAAATTATACACATCATTGAGAAATTTGCCCCCCATGCATTACTTATTAATTCATATTACGTGCTAAAAACAATAATTGGAACAAAGTCATTAATGTGCAATCCCTTAAACCCGGGCCATTTTCCGTTTTTTTTCCCGCCTTCTTCCCAGAGCCATAACTTTTTTATTTTTTGGTCAATATGGCCGTGTGAGGGCTTGTTATCTGCAGGACAAGTTGTACTTTTGAACTCCACCATTGGTGTTAAGATATCTTATACTGGAAAATGGGGAAAAAAAATAAAAATTCCAAGTGTGGTGAAACTGCACAAAAAAGTGCAATCCTACAGTTTTTTTTAACCATGTTCACTAAATGCTAAAACTGACCTGCCATTATAATTCTCCAGGTCATTACGCGTTCACAGACACCAAACATGTCTAGGTTCTTTTTTATTTAAGTGGCGAAAAAAAAATCCCAAATTTGTTAAAAAATAAAAAAATATATAAAATGGCGCTATTTTCCAAGACCCATCACCGATGGCTGGAATTAGTGATGCGCTTCTTGTAAACTCAAGTTAAATGCCGCTGACAGATATTGACAGCGGTATTTAATTAGTTAACAGCCGCAGGTGGATAACGATTCCACCCGCGGCTGTTGCAGGCACGTCAGCTGTTTATATCATCTGTTAGGAGCCCTGAAAGGTACAAACAGGGGAATCCTACACATAACGGCACATGTGAAAAAGGGGTTAATAAGTTTGTGTCCTTGTAAGTTATACAGGAGAAAGGTGTGCAATATAATCATTCAACAGTATAAAAACCTTGCTTTCCTCAGGCTTAGGCTATTGTCACTGTCAGTGTTTGGTCAGTATTTTACATCAGTATTTATAAGCCAAAACCAGGAGTGGAACAATCAGAGGAAAAGTATAATAGAAACAAGTCACCTCTTTTGTATTTATCACTCACTCCTCATTTTGGCTTACAAATACTGAGGTAAAATACTGACCAAATACTGAGCGTGTGACAGTAGCCTAAAGGTATGTTGCAGGCTTATTTCTACAGCCAAAACCTTCACTCTTGGCAGTAAAAACACTAAAAAGCAGCAAATAGCTGCAATTTGTAGGTGGATTGTAGATTACATCTGGGTTAATAAAAGAAGCATGAGCACAGAATCATCTTGGGGTGGGCAGACTGATACCCATCACCAGCGCTCACACCTAGGTATCTTCTTCACCATGCAAGTTCCCCGAAGAACCCCAAGTAAATATGGATGGGGGAGAAATGCGTCGGGACCAGGGATGAGTTTACCTCTATAGCTGGAATAAGGGATTCTTCTTGAACATACAGCTAAGCCTTCCTTTACCTTTTGAGCTATGTACTGTATTGAGCACATCTGCACTTTATCTGATGGAGTATTATTCCCCTTGTCTGTGCTTTTTTGTCTCCCTATATGCATTGCCTGAATAGGTTGAGAATACGTACGCTACTTACCTGGTAGCAGTGTTTTTTCAGGAGCCATGACAGCACAACGAGAGAGGGGATCCGCCCTTCAGGGACAGGAAACCTACAGACATAAAAGGGCGGTACCTCTCCCTCGCATCAGTTAGTTCCAGAGCATGAGAGGACCCCCTTGGTTAGTAACACAGAAACAGCATAAACTTTGATACAATTTATTAAGTAAGTGAACATATCATTTAAAAGGGAAAAAACGAAAGTGTTTGAGCTATCCGAGAAAGAATAGGGTAGGGAATATAAGGGTGCTGTCATGGCTCCTGAAAAAACACTGCTACCAGGTAAGTAGCGTACGTATTTATTCAGTCGCCATGACAGCACAACGAGAGACTTTCAGAGAAGTAAGAAAAAATTAGGGAGGGATAACAGCCTCAAGCACCCTTCTCCCAAACGTGAGGTCAGAGGAGCTACCCAGATCTAGCCTATAGTGTCTCAGAAAAGTAGATGGAGAAGACCATGTGGCCGCCTTACATATGTCTTCAATTGACACCTCGGATCTCTCTGCCCAGGATGTTGCTACAGCTCGAGTGGAGTGAGCTTTTATACCCTCTGGGATCTCCACGCCACCTGCTGTATAAGCGAGAGAAATCGCCTCAATGATCCATCTGGCTAAAGTGTTTTTAGATACTCTAAAGGTACCGTCACACTAGGCGATATCGCCAGCAATCCGTGACGTTGCAGCGACCTGGATGGCGATATCGCTGTATTTGACACGCAGCAGCGATCTGGATCCCGCTGTGAAATTGCTGGTCGCTGCTAGAAGGTCTGCACATTATTTGGTCGCTAGGTCGCCGTGTATCGCCGTGTTTGACAGCAAAAGCGACGATACCAGCGATATTTTACACTGGTAACCAGGGTAAACATCGGGTTACTAAGCGCAGGGCCGCGCTTAGTAACCCGATGTTTACCCTGGTTACCAGCGTAAAAGTTAAAAAAACAAACAGTACATACTCACCTGCGCGTCCCCCAGCCTCTGCTTCCTGACACTAAAGCGCCGGCCCTAAACTGAAAGTGAAAGCAACAGCGGTGACGTCACCGCTCTGCTGTTAGGGCCGGAGCTCAGTCAGCGTCAGGATGCAGAGGCTGGGGGACGCGCAGGTGAGCATGTACTGTTTGTTTTTTTAACTTTTACGCTGGTAACCAGGGTAAACATCGGGTTACTAAGCGCGGCCCTGCGCTTAGCAACCCGATGTTTACCCTGGTTACCCGGGGACCTCGGCATCGCTGGTCGCTGGAGAGCGGTCTGTGTGACAGCTCTCCAGCGACCACACAGCGACGCTGCAGCGATCGGCATTGCTGTCGCTATCGCTGCAGCGTCGCTTAGTGTGACGGTACCTTAAGACCCTTCCGAACCCCCTGATAGGATATAAAAAGAGAGTTATCTTTTTTCCAGGAATCTGTAACTGAAATATATTTAAGGAGGCATCTTCTCACATCTAGGGAATGAAACTTACGTTCTTTATCATTAGTGGGATTGGAACAGAATGACGGCAAAACCACCTCCTGTAACCTATGAAATTTTGTAGCAACTTTAGGAAGATAAAGGGGATCAGGTTTCATAATAACTCTATCCTCTCTAAACTACATGTATGGCGGTTGCCTAGATAATGCTTGCAGATCACTAACCCTTCTTGCGGACGTGAGAGCAACTAAGAGGGCTGTTTTAATCGACAGGATTTTAATTGGAATAGTATCAATAGGTTCAAACGGGGCTTGCGTTAAAGCTGAAAGAACCAGATTTAGATCCCACGGAACTATCTTTTGCTTAATAATAGGTCTGGATCTAGTAACCGCCTTGAAGAACCTAGAAATCCAGTAATTGCTGGCCATATTAGAATTGTATAGCGCTCCTAGAGCTGATACTTGGACTCTAAGAGTGCTAGTGGCTAAGCCTAATTCTAAACCTTTTTGTAGAAATTCTAGAATTTGATTAATACAAGGTTCTTGGCCAATTTGTGCCCCTGAAACTGACAAGAACTTTTTCCAAACCCTGACAGATGTTTGTTGTAGAGGTTTTCCTACTTTTAAGAAGTGTATTAACCAAATGCCTAGAGAACCCCTTCCCCCTTAACAGCAACCTCTCAAATTCCACGCTGCTAGGTGTAAGTTGGCTACTCGTGGATGGAGTATTGGGCCCTGAGAGAGGAGATTTGGTAATTCTGGGAGAATCCATGGCTGAGTAAAGGACATCTTCCTCAGCCAAGGAAACCATGATCTCCTGGGCCAGAATGGGGCTATCAAGATTACCCGGGCCCTGTCTTCCCGAATCTTCCTCAGAACTATTGGTATTAAGTTTAGAGGGGGAAAAGCATATGCGAGATTGAAGCGCCATGGTATTAGGAGAGCGTCCACTGCATACGGGTTGTCTCTTGGATTTAGGGAGCAGAATTGGAGTAGTTTTTTGTTTTCTTGGCTGGCAAAGAGGTCTATTTCTGGACATCCCCATAAGTGTACGATCTGATTGAAGATGGTCGGGTTTAAAGACCAATCCCCCTGTCTGAGCTTGTTGCGGCTTAGATAGTCGGCCATGGTGTTGAGCTTTCCTTTTATATGAAGTGCCGTGAGGGAAAGTAGGTGATTCTCGGCCACCTGGAAAATACGATCCGCGACCTCCATTAATGAACTGGACCGCGTACCCCCTTGATGATTAATGTAGGCCACGGTTACCTGGTTGTCCGAGAACAGCCTGACGTGACGACCCTGTAGGGGTATAAGAAAACTGTTTAAAGCACGTTCTACCGCTAAAAGTTCTTTTAGGTTGGAAGATGAGTCTTGTTCCGATTGGGACCATAGCCCCTGGGCCCAATTATTTTCCAAGTGCGCCCCCCATCCCTTGGGGCTAGCATCAGTAGTTATTATTCTAGTAACATGGTTAGTCCAAGGAACTCCTCTACATAAGTTTGAAACGCGAGTCCACCAATTTAGTGAATGAATGGATTCAATGGACAATGAGAATTTGCTGTCAAGATGGACCCCCAGTCGGCGCGAGTTATGTAGGACATCCCACTGCAGTGTTCTGGTGTGGTATTGGGCCCAAAGAACCGCCGGGATACAAGATGTAAGAGAACCTAAGAGTGACATGGCACTTCTTACAGAAACTAAAGGATTATTAATCACCCTCGTGGCAAGCTGATATACTATCCACCTTCGAATCTGGGAGGCGACATTCCTGCCGACTAGAATCTATAACTAAACCCAGAAATTCCTGCGTTTTTAAGGGCTGTAAACGGGATTTTTTACGGTTAATAATCCATCCTAATCTGTGCAATACTGCAATCACTCTTTCTAGTTGGACTTTACAATGTGATTCTGAATGACCCACAATCAATAAGTCATCCAGATAAGGAATTATTAATATGTTCTGCTCATGCAGGTGCGCCATAACCTCTACCATGATTTCAGTAAATACACGGGGTGCGACTGCGACACCAAAGGGAAGTGCCCGATATTGAAAATGTTCTACTGTGCTAGCAAGTGAAACTGCCACCCTAAGGAATTTTTTGATGATCTACAGTATGTATTGAGACATGGTAGTAGGCGTCTTTAAGGTCCAAGACAACCATGAAGCAGTTTTCAAAAATAAGCTTTATTGCCGTCTTCACAGATTCCATCTTGAAGGACGGAACTAACAAAAATTTGTTGAGGCCTTTCAAGTTAATAATGGTGCGAAAGGATCCGTCAGGGTTTTTTGACCAGGAACAAAGGGGAATAGAACCCCATACCTCTTTCTTCTACGGGCACCTTGACTAGAACCTTTTTCTGCAGAAGTTCCTGAACTTCTGATTCCAAAGCCAATTGTTCTGCAGAGGAAGAACGGATAGGTGTCAGCTTGAATTTGTCCCGAGGAACCTGATGGAATTCGAATCTTAGACCTGCTTCAATGATGCTTAGAATCCAAGGACTATTAGTGATTTGTATCCAGGCAGGGTAGAAGGCCAAAAGCCTACCCCCCACCTGGTCCGCCAGTCATTGGGGCTTTTTATAGTCTCGGGAGGAAT
This sequence comes from Ranitomeya variabilis, assembly GCF_051348905.1. Lineage (NCBI taxonomy): Eukaryota > Metazoa > Chordata > Amphibia > Anura > Dendrobatidae > Ranitomeya > Ranitomeya variabilis. Next base: position 114,149,550 of record NC_135239.1, on the reverse strand, counting down.
TAAACATGTATCCTCTACCTCTTCTCCTGGTGTTGTCAAATCTGGTAGTTTCTCTATTTGATTCTCTGTTAGATCTCCTGCGGTTAGACCACCCTCTATTATAGTCCCGTCTAAAGAAGGGTCTCTTTAGGAAAGGAAAACGTTTCTTATTATCTCCGGCCTTATCCAGTAGATCGTCAAGTACTGGCCCAAACAAATGAGATCCTTCGCAGGGAATGCTACACAGCTTCGACCTGTCCTGTAAGTCTCCTGGCCAGCATTTAATCCACAGCGCTCTTCGGGCTGCGTTAGACAAGGCAGAAGATCTGGCGGCAAGTTTAACAGAATCCGCCGACGCATCTGAATGGAAAGCAGCAGCGTCCTGTATAATAGGCATAGAAGCTAAGATCTCATTTCTGGGAACCTTGTCCTTGAGCTGATCCTCCAAGTGGCCGAGCCACACCATCAACGACCGTGCTGTGCAAGTGGCTGTGACTGCTGGTCTTAGGGAATCTGCTGATGTCTCCCAAGCACCCTTAAGGAAAACGTCAGCTTTCCTATCCAGAGGATCCTTCAGGTTTCCCAAATCCTCAAACGGAAGAGATGTTTTCTTGCATGCCTTGGCTACTGCCGCATCCAGCTTCGGAACTTTGTCCCACGAGGATGACGCTTCTTCCTCGAAGGGATACCTCCTTTTGAAGGCTGGAGGAAGTGACCCTTTCCTTTCGGGTTTCTTCCATTCCCTTGAAATTAATGATTTGATCTTATCCACTACAGGAAAGGACCTCCGGGATTTCCGATCCAGACCTCTGAACATAACATCCTGAATGGAACATTCTGACTGAGGCTCCTCAATCCCCATCATGTTGTTGACTGCTTTGACTAAGTTGTTGATTCTGTCGAGCGACAAACAGGCTCGACTAGACTCTATGTCCTCTGATGAGGCCGACGATGGGAGAGAGTCAGAACTCAGATCATCCGAGTCCGAATCTACCACAGAGACTGGAGATGCCACTTCTTTTTTCTTTTTGGCCTCCAGTTTATGCGATCTCATGGAACCTCTCACTTCTTGCCTAACCATCTGTCTTAGCGTAGAAGTGAGGTTAGGGGCCTCCTCCTCAATAAGGTGTTGTATGCAGGAACTACACAAAGTTTTTTTATGGCCATCAGGGAGTGGTTCAGCACACTCGGCACACTGCCTATGCTTGGATTTAGTAAAGCATTTCCTCCCCTAGTAAGGAGAGAGGGAATACAAGGAGGGACAATAATCAGTAAGCGAACTTTCACATAGATCACTTACCCAGCCCTGCAGAGAATGGTACCGTAGATGGGGGGTCCTTTCTAGCCGGGGTTTCTTTACGGCCTGAGGACTTATCTGGGTTCGACTTTTGAGCCCTTTTAGCTCCACCAGCGCGACTGCTGCCACCGGATCGACGCTGGGAGATCACCACCGGCTCCTCCGATTCCTGCTGCTGCTGCCGCTGCTGTGAAGTTCCGTCTGGCTATTCCATCATGAAGGGGAAATGGCCAGGAACACTGTGTGGCCCACATGCAGCACTTAAATAACGCCCCCAAAAGGTACCGCCCCCGGATGGGGGTCAGCAGGGTGAAGAGGTGGCGAGACCGGTACCTCCAATAGGGTCCGCTCTACCCCCGGGCTCCGCCCCCGCCACCAACCGCCGCTCCTCCCGGGATCTAGCCGGCAGAGACGCCGGAGCGTCGCCATCGGCCGGAAGGACGCAACTGCGCATGCCTCGTCGCGTCATCAGGCTGCGCCGCCCAGCCGCGTCACTTCCGGTCGCAGCTGCAGCAAACACAGCGAGACGCGGCCAAGGATGCCAGCGGCCCCCAGACCGACGCACACGCCTCCCGGGAGAAGCGGACAGATCGCAGAGGCCCAGCAGATGTGGCTACCCAGGAGGAGCCCCTATACTTACCAGGTACACGACTCTGTAGACCACAATAGAAGCCAGCCCCCCGACATGCAGGCTGCTTCCTCCTGCCGACACCGACACTAACAGTTCCCCTGCCGTGTGGTGCTTCCGGCCTCCTGACTAAGCCGAGGTGGGGGACCCCCACCACCTGGATCGGCCTGTCAGGAGTGGGATTCCTTCCTAGTCTTCGACCTTCTTCTTAAGGCCTGCCTGAAGAGATTCCGCTGTCAGGGACAGGAAACCAACTAATGCGAGGGAGAGGTACCACCCTTTTATGTCTGTAGGTTTCCTGTCCCTGAAGGGCGGATCCCCTCTCTCGTTGTGCTGTCATGGCGACTGAATAAATATAGCCTTTTCGCTACATTGGAATTTTGATCTACAGTATATGCAATAGCGTTTCTTTTTATATTGATTACCATATTAGTAGTATTAGATTGTTAGATAGTCTATATGAGAGGCTGTCATTTAAACAAGCCAAGATATTTCCTTCACCTAGGCCACACTAGTGGAGACCTAGGCTGTCTGTAATTATCAATAGAGACCTATATGTTTAGAGGCTAGATGTGCTTAACCTGACACAGGTAAACAGTATTATCCATTGGACTCACGATACTAATGGATAATATACTAGTGTCCTTATTATACTGAGCTGACCAGTGCGAGTTTTAACACTTTAATTCCCTTATTAGTAATGTCACAAAAAGTTATATTTTAAGTCTTTAGTTAGGGATTAGTTGCCTTCTGGCAAATTGTTATTTAGAGTTGTTACCCTACACTGGCTTAGGACAGCATTTTCTTGTATGTAACCTGACAGATGAACTGGATTCATCTGGACCCAAATGTACGTTTGTTATTCTGTTTTGTGTGTCCTTTGTATAGAATAGGCATTGCTAGGTAGGGATTGAAGGGACAGCAGTCGTTGAGCGGGGGCGCCACATCGTAATATTAGGGTGCAAACCTTCCGCTGTTAGGTAGGCCATCAGATTCTAGGGTCCGCTAGGGGGAGTTATAGGTATATTATTACACCTATTTTTTCATCCTCCACCCCTCATAAGACCGCTACTTTGATTTCCTAGTCAATATCTCTAATTGGGTGTTTTTAAACATATATTGGTGTGTAGATATCATTAATAAAAGTATTTTTTAGGGGTGTTTTTCGCTTTGGTTAGTTTAATAAAAAGTATTGAAGATTTACTAGTGCCGCATTTAGTATTATCAGTATACAAAGCCGGCAGCGTGTTGGATCAGGGCGCGCCGGCAGCGTGTTGGATCAGGGCGCGCCGGCAGCGTGTTGGATCAGGGCGCGCCGGCAGCGTGTTGGATCAGGGCGCGCCGGCAGCGTGTTGGATCAGGGCGCGCCGGCAGCGTGTTGGATCAGGGCGCGCCGGCAGCGTGTTGGATCAGGGCGCGCCGGCAGCGTGTTGGATCAGGGCGCGCCGGCAGCGTGTTGGATCAGGGCGCGCCGGCAGCGTGTTGGATCAGGGCGCGCCGGCAGCGTGTTGGATCAGGGCGCGCCGGCAGCGTGTTGGATCAGGGCGCGCCGGCAGCGTGTTGGATCAGGGCGCGCCGGCAGCGTGTTGGATCAGGGCGCGCCGGCAGCGTGTTGGATCAGGGCGCGCCGGCAGCGTGTTGGATCAGGGCGCGCCGGCAGCGTGTTGGATCAGGGCGCGCCGGCAGCGTGTTGGATCAGGGCGCGCCGGCAGCGTGTTGGATCAGGGCGCGCCGGCAGCGTGTTGGATCAGGGCGCGCCGGCAGCGTGTTGGATCAGGGCGCGCCGGCAGCGTGTTGGATCAGGGCGCGCCGGCAGCGTGTTGGATCAGGGCGCGCCGGCAGCGTGTTGGATCAGGGCGCGCCGGCAGCGTGTTGGATCAGGGCGCGCCGGCAGCGTGTTGGATCAGGGCGCGCCGGCAGCGTGTTGGATCAGGGCGCGCCGGCAGCGTGTTGGATCAGGGCGCGCCGGCAGCGTGTTGGATCAGGGCGCGCCGGCAGCGTGTTGGATCAGGGCGCGCCGGCAGCGTGTTGGATCAGGGCGCGCCGGCAGCGTGTTGGATCAGGGCGCGCCGGCAGCGTGTTGGATCAGGGCGCGCCGGCAGCGTGTTGGATCAGGGCGCGCCGGCAGCGTGTTGGATCAGGGCGCGCCGGCAGCGTGTTGGATCAGGGCGCGCCGGCAGCGTGTTGGATCAGGGCGCGCCGGCAGCGTGTTGGATCAGGGCGCGCCGGCAGCGTGTTGGATCAGGGCGCGCCGGCAGCGTGTTGGATCAGGGCGCGCCGGCAGCGTGTTGGATCAGGGCGCGCCGGCAGCGTGTTGGATCAGGGCGCGCCGGCAGCGTGTTGGATCAGGGCGCGCCGGCAGCGTGTTGGATCAGAGTGCCATGCTTTTATTCCGGTATGGCTTAAGAAAAATCAATGCCAAAGCTTCTCCTATACTTTGCAGTGCAAAACAGCACACGGAGGTCACACAGATGCCCTCCATATGCTGTACATGCTTTACACAGACCCATAGACTTGTATTAGCTCTTGTCATCCGTGCTGCTGGTAAAAAACAGACATGTACAGAGCACCATAGGTTATAGTGTGTACACGTGTGGTATCCATGAAAAAAACGGATGCCACAAGAACCAGAGACACGTACATGTGAAGGAGGCCTTATATTTCTGAGGATATTCTGTGAACACTTAGCAATGCCTGCTTAAATTTAAAGCTGCATGACATTTGAATTTACACTGGTTTTGCTGAACAGACCTGGCCGGTGTATAGGGACATGGGCAGCAATTCACTGGCTCTGACCCTATTGCTTTATACAGGAGGGCTCTCTGGGCATACGCTCCTTGGAAAAGGAGCATTGTGAAGAGAAAGAGGCAAGAGGTTACCAAGCATCTATTGTGATAGGTGAATCCTGTGCACAGAAGTGTTACCTGTCATTGTAAAACTGTCCATCATAATAATGAGACTGCTGAAAAGTTATCTGTAGAGAACAGCAAGTATGAATCTAGTATTAAGGCCATGTTCACACTTTGCGGCGTCCCTCTGCGGGTTCTCCCGCAGCGGAATTGATAAATCTGCAGGGCAAAACTGCTGCGGTTATCCCTGCAGATTTATCGCGGTTTGTTTTGCGATTTTCACTGCGGGATTACTCCTATACTATTGATGCTGCATATGCAGCAATATGCAGCATCAATAGTAATGTTAAAAATAATAAAAATTGGTTATACTCACCCTCCGATGTCCGGATCTCCTGGGCGCTGCACGCGGCGCTCCGGTTCCAAAGATGCTGTGCCGAGAAGGACCTTCGTGACGTCACGGTCATGTGACCCGGGCGTCATCAAGGTCATGTGACCGCGACGTCACCGCAGGTCCTGTTTGCACAGCAACTCTGACCGGACGGCCACGTGCAGCGCTGAGAGGTGAGTATAACATGATTTTTTATTTTTATTCTTTTTTTTTACCCCAAATATGGTTCCCAGGGCCTGGAGGAGAGTCTCCTCTCCTCCACCCCGGGTACCATCTGCACATTAACCTCTTACTTCCCGCAACGTGGGCACAGCCCCATGCGGGAAGTAAGCGGTTCAATGCATTCCTATGGGTGCAGAATCGCAGCGATTCTGCACAAAGAAGTGACATGCTGCGGGTTTTTAACCGCTGCGTTTCTGCGCGGTCTTTCCCGCAGCATGTGCACAGCGGTTTGCGGTTTCCATAGGGTTTACATGTAAATGGAAACGCTATGGAAACTGCTGCGGACCCGCAGCATCAAAATCGCCGCGGTTCCGCGGTAAAAACCGCAAAGTGTGAACATGGCCTTAGGCTTCGATGCTAGTGTGAAAGTGGCAAGATTTCAGAAATGTAATACACATGGCAATATGCAAAATTAAAATAAAACCTCAAAGATGAAAAAAATATCTGGTATATTTAAACAAGTCTGATTCAAACAACAGGTCACTTTTTGATGATGGGTTTCCATTTAAAGGTAATGTAATATTTATATCACTGTATATTTCATCCCTGCGGAAGGAAATCGATGCTTTATGAAACATTTTGGATTCTGTGTGGTGCACAGAGGCTCCCATACTAATTTAAGGTTTTGCCGAAAGTAGCCGGAGCACTCCCTCATGTCACGCACCAGCACCAGGAGTTAGATTTCTTTCTCGTTGCTCCCACACTCCGTCTTACACTTACAGTTTGGGATTTAGTACTAACTGCTCATTGTCACCCTACCAAAAGGACTTTGCATAGACACCTGCAATATTTATGCACAACACATCACAGAAAAAAAACATGGATAAGACAGGTGACATGAAGCAGAATTACCATGAGTGATAAACAGTTATGTCCATAAATATTGGACCAGTTCTTAGATAAGGAATGTTTTGTCCGCTGATTGGGGTCTGGTTCTCTTGTGATGACCCCACATGGTCTGAGGGGGAAATTCCTTAGTTGGTAAAAAGACATAAATCCATGCACCACATTCATTACTGCACTAAGAGTGTCAAAGGTCGTCATCAGTTTATATTCCCATATTCGTCTTTTTTCTCTTATTGTGTGGCGGTGAGAATTCAAACACAATAAGAGAAAAAATAATGGATCTACCTGTGGCAATACATTTTTGTCTCCCCAATCATAACATTATGGACATGAAATTACTTGTTTTAAAAGCTAACTTTAAATCTCAAAGAGACAGAAGAATATGGGAATATAAACTGAGGACCTTTGACAGTGTTAGTGCAGGAATGAATGTGTCGCATGGATTTATGTCTTTTTACATCAACTAAGGAACTAAATAAATTGCCCCTCAGACCATGTGGGGTCATCACAACAGAACCAGACCCCAATCAGAGGACAATATAACATTCCCTATCTAAGAACTGGTACAATATTTATAAACATAACTGTTTATCACTCATGGTAATTCTGCTTCATGTCACCTGTCTTATCCATGTTTTTTTCTGTGATGTGTTGTGCATAAATATGTGATTCTCTAGAATTTCTTTTAGTCTATGCCTGATGAAGAGACCTGAGTAGTCTCGAAAGCTTGAAATTTATTACGATTTTTTCAGTTAGCCATTAAAAGGTATCAACCACTGAGGACTCTCAATTCTAAATATTTTCTATCTACTGGCTAACACGGTACCAAGATATACACTGTGTTCCAAATTATTATGCAAATTCGATTTAAGTGTCATAAAGATTTAATTGTTTTGTTTTTCAAATAAACTCGTGGATGGTATTGTGTCTCAGGGCTCAATGGATCACTGAAATCAATCTTAAACACATGTGATAATTGGTTTTCCAGGTGATTCAAATTAAAGGAAAACTACTTAAAAATGATGTTCCACATTATTAAGCAGGTCACAGTTTTCAAGTAACATGGGAAAGATAAAGGATCTCTCTGCTGCTGAAAAGCATCAAATAGTGCAATGCCTTGGTGAAGGGATGAAAACATTAGACATTTTCCAAAAACATAAGGGTGATCATCATACTGTTAAGAGATTTGTGGCTGTACCTGAGCACAAATGTGTTTATGCTGATAAAGGCATAATGAGGAAGATTTCTGCCAGGCAAGTTCATCGGATTAAGAGAGCAGCCACTAAAAAGCCATTGCAAAGCAGCAAACAGATATTTGAAGCTGCTGGTGCCTCTGGAGTCCCTCGAACCTCAAGGTGTAGGCTCCTTCAAAGGCTTGCTGTGGTGCATAAACCTACTATTCGGCCACCCTTAAACAGTGTTCACAAGCAGAAATGGTTGTGTTGGGCCCACACATACATGAAGACTAATTTCCAAACAGTCTTTTTTACTGATAAGTGTTGAGCAACCCTGGATGGTCCAGATGGATGGAGTAGTGGATGGTTGGATGGCCACCATGTCCCAACAAGGCTGCAACGTCAGCGAGGAGGTGGAGGAGTCATGTTTTGGGCCAGAATCATGGGAAACAGCTGGTAAGGCCCTTTAAGGTTCCTGAAGGTGTGAAAATGACCTCTGCAAAGTATATAGAGTTTCTGACTGACAACTTTCTTCTATAGTCTAAAAAGCAGAAACGTGCCTTCAGGAGCAAAATCATCTTCATGCTGACAATGCCCCATCACCATCTTCCCCTGACCTCAACCCTATAGAGAACCTTTAGAGGATCATCAAGCAAAAGATCTATGAGGGTGGGAGGCAGTTCACATCCAAACAGCAGCTCTGGGAGGCTATTCCAACTTCATGCAAAGAAATACAAGCAGAAACTCTCCAAAAACTCACAAGTTCAATGGATGCAAGAATTGTGAAGGTGATATCAAAGAAGGGTCCTATGTTAACATGTAACTTGGCCTGTTGGGATGTTTTGGCATTAAATAGCTTTTTTGTTCAGTGAATGTGACCTCCTAATGCTGCAAATTCCACAAATGAGCATTTTCAGTTCTTTAAAACATATCAAATGTTTAGAAATTCTACTGTGCATAATAATTTGGAACAGTGCATTTTGAGTTTTTATTCATTTTGGAGATTATACTGTTATCATTGGGAGGTTTCTTCAATAAAATTCAATGTATAATCTAACGGGTGATGACTTTTATTAGACTGACTGTCATTTGCACCGACCATTTAGGAAAATCTGATAAAAATGTAATTTGCATAATAATTTGGAACATAGTGTATATCTTTCCTGAAACAAAAACAAAACATTTTTAGGGGCACAGGCCCTTTAAAAGAGCAGGAGAGGTGCAAGCATGCTGAACTAAATCACCATGACAACCAGGGCTGGCGTCACCACCTGGAGCACCTGAAAAAGTGCCGGGGCCCTGGGCGAATAGGGTGGCCCAGTCATTGTCAGAGATACAGGCACGCTATAGCGGCCGTGAGTTGGGGAGCCAACCCCTCGTTCCCCGCAGCTCCAGTGTCTTCAGCGTGTTTTAACTGACATCTGAGGGCAGAGGGCACAATGAAGTCACTACAGTGCGCCCTCTGCCGAACAGTGCAGAGTCAGAAGATGCTGAGATCGGACCTGTGGGGAACGGGAGAGACCAGTATTTGAGCAATATAACGGGGCCCATTCTACTGTATGGAGCAATATAATGAGGCCCATTCTACTGTATGGAGCAATATAATGAGGCCCATTCTACTGTATGGAGCAATATCATGGGGCCCATTCTACTGTATGGAGCAATATCATGGGGCCCATTCTACTGTATGGAGCAATATCATGGGGCCCATTCTACTGTATGGAGCAATATCATGGGGCCCATTCTACTGTATCGAGCAATATAATGGAACTAATTCTACTGTATGGAGCCCAACAAACAGTGCCACACATGGGTGTGAATCTCAATGCGTTTCTGGAGACTAAGCTCCCTTAATCATGACATTCCAAATGACCCATGTATCCCACTTAAATAACCCTAGACAGGTGAACACACCGGTAAAATAAATGATTGATGTAACTAATTTGAGGAGTGGGCATGAAGTAAACGATTGTGAAAGGTTACATAGCATGATAATCTACTTAAATAACATGAGTTATACATTCATTAAAGAACCTTTTGCATAGTGTTCTCCTCTATGCGGATTTCTCGAGGCTGTGCTTCGGAGCCTGGCTTTTGGCTCTGTCCTCTCTCTCTCTTTGATGTTCAGTGACTATCTGCATCGAGTTATGTGCATCAATCAATTTGGTTTAGACAGAGGCTTTTGTACAAATTTCTGCTTGTAGTGAATGAACACCATGTTTAACATACCGCTATTTTCTGTGCCCTCTCTGTTTTTAGCTTCTCAAGTTTATTACTAAATTTTACATTTGTCCGTGGCTTTTCTTTTCTTCTCTGGTATAAAATAATTTCTGTATTGATCTTGTTAAAAAAACAAGCCAGGTACATTTCAAATAATGATCATTTGGTATTGTAGTGCTAAGAGCACACATGCTGCGTCTCCTGTTTGCAACTTTAATCACCTATGAACATTTTGCCTCTGTTTATTGTTATAGGCATTTCTTCACAATTTTCATAGTTAATAGCAAGTGCTATTGAACATTTTGGTAGCAAATATTAACAATTGTAGGCATAATTGTTCATTTTTCTGGAATTTTTGTCCAGTCACCATTTTTTTTATCCATGAATATTTTAATTTTTACAGATTTCATTGTGTAGATCTTTTTAAATTGTATAATAATTATTTGTAATATTTTTATTTTATTGTTGTCAAATTTCTTTTAAGTTCATGTTATTTAAATAGATCATCATGCTTTGTAACCTTTCACAATCGTTTACTTCATGACCCACTCCCCAAACTAGTTTCATCAATCATTTATTTTACCGGTGTGTTCACCAGTCTAGGGTTATTTAAGTGGGATACATGGGTCATTTGGAATGTCATGATTAAGGGAGCCTCGTCTCCAGAAACGCGTTGAGATTCACACCCATATGGTTTGTGCTGAGGTTTGTATCCTTTTTTTCACGGATTCGGTGAAGCTGGACATTTTCTTCTTTAAGTGATATAGCTTGCCGAATAAGCAGGGACCCGAGTACATTCGCTCAACTCTAGTCATGGTGTGATGCATTTATCCCTTGTATGTGGTATTATTTGGTCACTATGTGGTCTGGTCATAGTGTGGTGGTATTTGTTCCCTATATGGGATATTATTTGGTTACCATGTGGTGGTGATATGTGGTCTGGTCATGGTGTGGCGGTATTTGTTCCTTGTGCGTGGTATTAGTCTTGGTATAGGGGATTGTGTTGTGTATGGAGGTCATTTGTTCTCTCTGATATCAAAGGCGAAGATTAAATACTTGGACATTTAACCCCTCCCTGTCCTGTGACTATTACACAGTAGCAAATATGCACTCACAGGGTTTCTATGGTGAAAACAAGTAATCACCTATTCTAAGGCCATGATCACTCATTCAGTATTTGGTCAGTATTTTGCCTCAGTATTTGTAATCCAAAACCAGAAGTAGGTGATAAATACAGAAGTGGTGATGTGTTTCTAATATACTTTTCCTCTGACTGTTAAACTCCTGGTTTTGGCTTATACATACTGAGGTAAAATAATGACCAAATATTGAACGTGTAAATGTGGTCAAAGGAGAAGTGATAAGTAACATCCCATCTGCTGTTCCATTTTAATTTGGGGATAAAAGTTTCCCATTCTTCCAATCAGCAGGTTTTCCAATCCTCGGATTCCACACAGGTATTTGCATATAGCTGTAGGGTGGGCCCTAGAGTCCATTCTTCCTGTGGGACCCAGACATCCCTGTCTGACCCGGTTCCACCCTATTTATCCTTATCTGGGTATCTTGATATTCTCAGGCCCACAACTACCTAATACTTCTGATCTACAAAACTTTTGTCTCAATACTTTTCCATTTAAGTTGCATTAAACTACAAAAACCGCTCTGCAATTTCCCCCCATCACACTTGTGCTTGGGGTCATCTAGAAGCTCAGACCCATCCAAGTAAATGGATCAGAGTTCCTATACCATACACAGACCATGCAACCCCATTTTCTAATTTGATAGACTTCTATATACACAATGAATAGTGTTGAGCATTCTGATACTGAAAATATCGGGTATCGGCCGATATTCGCTGTATCAGAATTCCAATACCGAGTTCTGATATTTTTGCGATATCGGAAATCGGAAGTTCCTATAGTGAAATTATGCAGTATAATGAAGTGTGGGCGGTGCGTGGGTGGAGACTGCGTGTGTGCGTGCGGTGTCTGTGCGTGACCGTGGGGCTCTGCGCGGCGTGCAGGGTGTCTCTGCGCGGCGTGCAGGGTGTCTCTGCGCCGCGTGCAGGGTGTCTCTGCGCCGCGTGCAGGGTGTCTCTGCGCCGCGTGCAGGGTGTCTCTGCGCCGCGTGCAGGGTGTCTCTGCGCCGCGTGCAGGGTGTCTCTGCGCCGCGTGCAGGGTGTCTCTGCGCCGCGTGCAGGGTGTCTCTGCGCCGCGTGCAGGGTGTCTCTGCGCCGCGTGCAGGGTGTCTCTGCGCCGCGTGCAGGGTGTCTCTGCGCCGCGTGCAGGGTGTCTCTGCGCCGCGTGCAGGGTGTCTCTGCGCCGCGTGCAGGGTGTCTCTGCGCCGCGTGCAGGGTGTCTCTGCGCCGCGTGCAGGGTGTCTCTGCGCCGCGTGCAGGGTGTCTCTGCGCCGCGTGCAGGGTGTCTCTGCGCCGCGTGCAGGGTGTCTCTGCGCCGCGTGCAGGGTGTCTCTGCGCCGCGTGCAGGGTGTCTCTGCGCCGCGTGCAGGGTGTCTCCGCGCCGCGTGCAGGGTGTCTCCGCGCCGCGTGCAGGGTGTCTCCGCGCCGCGTGCAGGGTGTCTCCGCGCCGCGTGCAGGGTGTCTCCGCGCCGCGTGCAGGGTGTCTCCGCGCCGCGTGCAGGGTGTCTCCGCGCGGCAATGCCTGCTACACTGACAGTGATTGACACATTAGCCAATGATGGGACAGTAGTAGTCCCATCATCCGGCTAATGTGTTGAATGGAAAAAAAAAAAAAATACTCCATACATACTCCATACAGTACATTAAACATAGATTACATACTCACCATTACTTGTCATTTTGATCCCCGAAGCCAGTGTCCGCTGTAAAAAAGATGAAAAAAACAAAACCAATATACTCCCTGTCCGCAGAAATCCACGAGTGTCCCACGACGATCTCCCGTGGAGAACGGCAGCAACAGCTGTTGCGACCGCTCACCAGCGGCCCCAGAAACACAATGACGGAGGAAAGTATTCCTCCGCCGCTGTAAAAAAAATAGTCCCTAGCCTCACTAATGGCATTGCTGGGTGAGACATTTTCCTACGCATCAATTGCCATAAAGTGAGCCTTTGTCCTAAGGTAACCTCTCAGTGATGCACTGCAGGAGCCATTGTCATTGGCGGAAAAAAACGGATCCTGCAAATGTGCTCACAGGATGCGTTTTTTACCCATAGACTTGTATTAGCGACGGATCGCGACGGATGGCCACACAACGCGTCCGTCGTGCAACGGATCCGTCGTGTTTTGGCGGACCGTCGGCACGAAAAAACGTTAAAGTGAACTTTTTTTTGTCCGTCGTCCGCCATTTTCTACCGCGCATGCGTGTGCAGAAACTCCGCCCACTCCTCCCCGAACTTCAGAATGGGCAGCAGATGCGTTGAAAAACTGCATCCGCTGCCCACGTCGTGCACAAATTTCACAACGTGCGTCGGTACGTCGGCCCGAGGCATAGCGACGGACCCGTACCGACGCAAGTGTGAAAGAGGCTTTAATGAGCGTTGAATTAAAAAAAAAAAAAAAAAAAAAGCGGAAAAAAACTGCGTGGGCTCCCGCACAATTTTCTGCGCCAGAGGGGGAAAGCCGACGGCCGGGGACCAATATCTGTAGCCTGCTATGAATATCAGCCCACAGCTGTCTGCGTAGCCTTTACTGGCTATTAAAATAGGGGGACCCCCCCAAAAAATGACGTGGGGTCCCCCTATATTTTATAGCCAGAAAGGCTACGCAGACAGCTGCGGGCTGATATTCATAGCCTAGAGAGGGGCCATGGATATTGCCCCCCCCCGGCTACAAATACCAGTCCGCAGCCGCCCCGGAAATGGGGTAATAAGGGGTTAATGTCACCTTGCTACTGTAAGGTTGTAAGGTGACATTAAGCCGGGTTAATAACGGAGAGGCGTCAATAAGACGCCTATCCATTATTAATCCAATAGTAAGAAAGGGTTAATAAAACACGCACACATTAGGAAAAAAGTATTTTAATATCCTTCATTTAACCATACTTACCATACTTCAGCGCCTGCAAAAAATGTAAAATAATAAACCGTATACTACCTGTCCGCCGTAGTCCCACGACGATCTCCCCTATAGAACAGTGACATCTGGTGATGTCACTGCTCTATAGGACCCTCAGTGACACACTGACAGGAGACAATGGCTCCTGCAGTGCATCACTGAGAGGTTACCTTAGGACAAAGGCTCACTTTATGGCAATTGCTGCCTGGAAAAATTTCTCAGCCAGCAATGCCATAAGTGAGGCTAGGGACTATTTTTTTTACAGCGGCGGAGGAATACCTTCCTCCGTCATTGTGTTTCTGGGGCCCCTGGTGAGTGGTCGCAACAGCTGTTGCTGCCGTTCTCCACGGGAGTTCGTCGTGGGACACTCGTGGATTTCTGCAGACAGGGAGTATATTGGTTGTTTATTTCATCTTTTTTACAGATGACACTGGCTTCGGGGATCAAAATGACAAGTAATGGTGAGTATGTAATCTGTTTAATGTACTGTATGTCTATATGTATGTACTGTATGTCTATATGTATGGAGTATGTATGGAGTATTTTTATTTATTTATTTATTTCATTCAACACATTAGCCGGATGGTGGGACTACTACTGTCCCATCATTGGCTAATGTGTCAATCACTGTCAGTGTATCAGGCATCGTCCGATGGGACTTGCACAGAGACACCCCGCACGCCGCACAGAGACCCCGCACGCTGCACAGAGACACGCCACACGGAGACACCCCGCACGCTGCACAGACTCCCCGCACGCTGCACAGAGACACGCCGCACAGAGACCCCGCACGCCGCACAGAGCCCCAGCACGCCGCACAGAGCCCCAGCACGCCGCACAGAGCCCCAGCACGCCGCACAGAGCCCCAGCACGCCGCACAGAGCCCCAGCACGCCGCACAGAGCCCCAGCACGCCGCACAGAGCCCAGAGAGCCCCGGTAGGCCCGCACAGAGCCCTGGCAGGCAGGTACACATCCCTGGCAGGCCCGCACAGACCCCGCCCGCACACACAGACATTCACAGTGTCCGCCCACGCACCGCTCACACTCTTCCCCCCTCCGGAAGAGGATATAGAAGCACAGAAAAGGCTTATTTACATTCCGATATTTGTGTCCCATTGACTTGCATTGGTATCGGGTATCGGCGATATCCGATAATTTTTTGGATATCGGCCGATCCAATCCGATACCGATACTTCTGGATATCGGAAAGTATCGCTCAACACTAACAATGAATGTCATATTACTTTCCATTTTTGAAAGTTGGGATATACTAACCTTTAGTGGCACAACATAATTATTTCCTAATCCTGATGTGCAGCTGTGGTATTTTGCCAATGGATCAAGAGATTCGGGTTTCTGACTAAAAAGCCAAAGCTAAAAAAAAAAAAAAATACAATTAAATTCATACAGCATGACTAGTGTCACTGCATGTGTGCACACACACCGCATCTACGGCAGACATTTCTGCTGTGCACCATGTCCACATTGACAGCCGTGCGGCCAGAAAGAATCGGACATGTCACGTGAACACATGATCCGTGTGAGCACATGGACAAGTGCAGCCCCATAGATTATAATGGGTGTAGGTGTCTCCAGTACTCACCACATGTACTGGAAACACAGACGTGTGAAGGAGGCTTAAAACAAAGTGGCATATTATGATGGGGAGCTGTTAAGCATAGGAAGACCATTAGTAAATTTCCATCAATATCCGAAAAACCATGTGGCCATAATAAAAAAAATAAAAAGTTGTCATGTTGAATAATCCTGGTGTGAAATACCTTAATATATGTAAAATAAAATAAGAATAAAAAAAAAAAACATCACAGTGGGCACAAGATTTATGTAAATCCCATCTAGTTTGCATACAAAATGCAGAGAATTACATTAACAGTCGAGTTAAAAAACACACAAATCACTTATCAGCTTCGACATCCTGCAAAAAGCTACATAGGACCCGTGAGCATTTGGTCCCTTTGCTGTGACAGCATTGTGTAGTTTGAGGACTAATGACCCTTTTTCTTGGCGATTGGTGGCAGTGTGTTGTGTACCTGGGGTATTTGGGCGGTGTTGCAGTGTGATTTGTATTCTATTTGCAGCCTGAGGTGTGGGCTGTGTTGCAGTGTGATTTGTGCTCCATTTGCAGCCTGAGGTGTGGGCTGTGTTGCAGTGTGATTTATGCTCCATTTGCAGCCTGAGGTGTGGGCTGTGTTGCAGTGTGATTTATGCTCAATTTGCAGCCTGAGGTGTGGGCTGTGTTGTAGTGTGATTTGCATTCTACCGTATTTGCAGCCTGAGGTGTAGGCTTTGTTGCAGTGTGATTTATGCTTCATTTGCAGCCTGAGGTGTGGGCTGTGTTGCAGTGTGATTTATGCTCCATTTGCAGCCTGAGGTGTATGCTTTGTTGTAGTGTGATTTATGCTCCAGTTGCAGCCTGAGGTGTAGGCTGTGTTGTAGTGTGATTTGCATTCTATTTGCAGCCTGAGGTGTAGGCTTTGTTGCAGTGTGATGTATGCTTCATTTGCAGCCTGAGGTGTGGGCTGTGTTGCTGATACTGAATGGAGATAGTGTAACCCCCTTGTAGTGCACTCCAGTCACGTGCTGCGAACTGTGTACAATTGTGAATAACTAAATTTTTTCATTCAGGCTCAGACATTGCCAGAGGAGGAATCATATTACTAGAATTTGCTAAAAAGGTTTTACCGTATATACTCGAGTATAAGCCAAGAAACTCTGCAGGGTAATCAATACAGGGGAGGACAATTTTATATTACAGGATGATTTATGTAAACTAGAAGCTTGGGCTGATAAATGGCAAATGAGCTTTAATGGGGATAAATGTAAGGTCATGCACTTGGGTAGAAGTAATAAGATGTATAACTATGTGCTTAATTCTAAATCTCTGGGCAAAACCGTCAATGAAAAAGACCTGGGTGTATGGGTGGATGACAAACTCATATTCAGTGGCCAGTGTCAGGCAGCTGCTACAAAGGCAAATAAAATAATGGGATGTATTAAAAGAGGCATAGATGCTCATGAGGAGAACATAATTTTACCTCTATACAAGTCACTAGTTCGACCACACTTAGAATACTGTGCACAGTTCTGGTCTCCGGTGTATAAGAAAGACATAGCTGAACTGGAGCGGGTGCAGAGAAGAGCGACCAAGGTTATTAGAGGACTGAGGGGTCTGCAATACCAAGATAGGTTATTACACTTGGGGCTATTTAGTTTGGAAAAACGAAGACTAAGGGGTGATCTTATGTTAATGTATAAATATATGAGGGGACAGTACAAAGACCTTTCTGATGATCTTTTTAATCATAGACCTGAGACAGGGACAAGGGGGCATCCTCTACGTTTGGAGGAAAGAAGGTTTAAGCATAGTAACAGACGTGGATTCTTTACTGTAAGAGCAGTGAGACTATGGAACTCTCTGCCGTATGATGTTGTAATGAGTGATTCATTAATTAAATTTAAGAGGGGACTGGATACCTTTCTGGAAAAGTATAATGTTACAGGGTATATACACTAGATTCCTTAATAAGGCGTTGATCCAGGGAACTAGTCTGATTGCCGTATGTGGAGTCGGGAAGGAATTTTTTTCCCCATGGTGGAGTTACTCTTTGCCACATGGGGTTTTTTTGCCTTCCCCTGGATCAACATGTTAGGGCATGTTAGGTTAGGCTATGGGTTGAACTAGATGGACTTACAGTCTTCCTTCAACCTTAATAACTATGTAACTATGTAAGATTTTCAGCCCATTTTTTTTTCGGCCGAAAGTCCCCCTCTCGGCTTATACTCGAGTCATACTGAGGGGTCGGCAGGGGAGGGGGAGCGGGGGCTGTCTAATTATACTCACCTACTCCTGGCACGGTCTCTGCTTCCCCGGCGCCCCAGCTTCTTCCTGTACTGAGCGGTCACATGGTACCGCTCATTACAGTAATGAATATGCGGCTCCACCTCCCATAGGGGTGGGGCCGCATATTCATTACTGTAATGAGCGGTAACGGTGACCGCTCAATACAGGAAGAAGCTGCGGCGCCGGGGAACCAACCACCTGCAGGGACCGCGCTAGGAGCAGGCGAGTATAACGGGGAGGGGAGCGCTGCACGATAGTCACCTGCTCCTCGTTCCGGCGCCACTCCGTCTTCAGCGTCTTCTGCAGCGACGCTCAGGTCAGAGGGCGCAGTGACATGGTTAGTGCATGCCCTCTGCCTGAACGTCAGTGCAGAAGACGCTGAAGATGGAGCGGCGCCGGAACGAAGTCAGGTGAATATTGAAAGTGCCGGGGGCCTGAGCGACGGAGAGGTGAGTATGTGATTTTTTTTTTATCTCAGCAACAGCAAATGGGGCAAGTGTCTGTATGGAGCATCTTATGGGGCCATAACGTTTGTGCAGCATTGTATGGGGCAAGTGTCTGTATGGAGTATCTTATGGGGCCATAACGTTTGTGCAGAACTATATGGCGCAAGTGTCTGTATGGGGCCATAATCAACGTTTGTGCAGCACTATATGGGGCAAATATCTTTATGGAGCATCTTATGGGGCCATTATTAACCTTTATGCAGGATTATATGGGGCATATTTTAATATGGAGCATCTTATGGGGCCATCACAAACTTTATGGAGTATTATATGGGGCTCCTGATTCAATATGGATATTCAAAAACACTTAACCTACTGATGTCTCAATTAATTTTACTTTTATCGGTATCTATTTTTACATTTGACATTTACCGGTAGCTGCTGCATTTCCCACCCTAGGCTTATACTTGAGTCATTAAGTTTTCCCAGTTTTTTTTGATGCAAAATTAGGGGGGTCGGCTTATACTCGGGTCGGCGTATACTCGAGTATATACGGTAAAATTAAAATAATTGCATTCAAATACTGATCTTTATAAAAAAATAAAATACCAAATAAAAAAGCTTACCAATGCTTCAGCTCCATTATATGGTGAAATGGTAAAAGAGTTTATGAACATTCGGATCTGCATAATTAATAAAAAAAAATACATAAATATATTAAATCAAGAGTTTTTGAAGTGTTCTACTGTACAGACATAAATGTGTGTGGTTTTTTTTATATAAATCATCATGAATGTAATAGCTGCATACTTGGAAATGATAACTATATACATATACAACATTTAGAAGCACGCATTACAATTAAAATAACAAAATCCCATTATTTTCTTTGTGCAACATAAGAAAATTAAACTACAGGTTTTTGTTGTGTGATTAAGGTGTTAAAGGATACCTGTCAATTTGCTCAAACATGAAATAAAATAATGTATATTTCATTCTAAGGAGTGTTGATTTGCAGCTTATATCTCCTCCCAGAGTGCCCCAAACCCATTGCATTTCTAGGGCACAACAGTACATGCTACCGCTTGCATACAGTCAAATAAGATGAATGCCTGGACCCAAAAACCTGCTTCTCTGATATTCCTGTATGACAGACAAGAAAATGAGAGCACAAGGACAAATTTCCCCCCACTTCAGTAATCTATCATGGCATGTTTGTTGCTAGAGACTGATTATACTTGAGAACAGACAGTGGACATTAAGAGGGAAGATGTCAGTAGGATCAATCCCCCCCCCCCCCCCGTAAGCTGTTTACATGGGCAGAGGTCAATGTACCATGTTAGTCGACATTAAACCCACAAACTTAAAAAGTATTTTATTGGGATTTTATGTGAAATACCAACACGAAGTAGCAAGTATTTGTGAAGTGTAAAGGAAATGATACATGATTTTTCAATTATTTTAGAAATTTCTTCCACACCATCCATCACATCTTCAGAGGGTGGCAATGCAAAAGCTGAAGTAAGTAACTGCAGTGCTGCCCCCTGATGACGTGCTGTTCAGGGACTGAGTGCAGCCTCAGCTTCCTGCGATGCCACATTTGATACTTCTCTCAAGCAAAACGTCACAGGGCTAGAAGTTAACTTGGAAGTTACATGTGCATGTTGCCTGCTGCAACGCTGACATCGTACCAGGCCGCTAATTTCAAAAAGAGCTGCGGCTGCCAGCAGGCATGAGGCAGTTCTCAGGACCACAGAATATTGACATTGCCACTGGACCGAGTCCTACAAATCAATTAACCCCAAGTCTGCTCATTGAAGCATCGATACACAACCATCAACCCTGACATAGGGGCATTTTCTATGACTATGCAGTAATGCAGAGTATCTAACCTATGCAAAAACAAACAAAAAAAAATCTATTACCAATTTTCATCTACCTAACTGGACCTTACTATGAAATAAAACAGAATACAGAGCCATAGGCAGATGCCTCATACAAAGTACATGAAGAATAAGTAAGATTGAAGAATATAGGAACGTTGGACAGAAGATAAATGTTTTACTCTAAATTAGGGTACTGTCACACAGTGCAATTTTGATCGCTACGACGGCACGATTCGTGACGTCGCAGCGTCGTATGATTATCGCTCCAGCGTCGTAGACTGCGGTCACACGTTGCAATCACGGCGCTGGAGCGATGCCGAAGTTCCCGGGTAACCAGGGTAAACATCGGGTTACTAAGCGCAGGGCCGCGCTTAGTAACCCGATGTTTACCCTGGTTACCAGCGTAAACATAAAAAAAACAAACAGTACATACTTACATTCCGGTGTCTGTCCCCCGGTGTTCTGCTTCTCTCCACTGTGTAAGCGCCATAGCCGGAAAGCACAGCAGTGACGTCACCGCGTCACCGCTGTGCTCGCTTTCCGGCTGGCAGGCGCTCACAGTGCAGAGAAGCTGAGACGCCGGAGGACAGACACCGGAATGTGAGTATGTACTGTTTGTTTTTTTTACGTTTACGCTGGTAACCAGGGTAAACATCGGGTTACTAAGCGCAGCCCTGCACTTAGTTACCCGATGTTTACCCTGGTTACAAGCGAACACATCGCTGGATCGCTGTCACACACAACGATCCAGCGATGTCAGCGGGTGATCAAGCGACGAAAGAAAGTTCCATACGATCTGCTACGACGTACGATTCTCAGCAGGATCCCTGATCGCTGCTGCGTGTCAGACACTGCGATATCGTATGGATATATCGCTAGAACGTCACGAATCGTACCGTCGTAGCGATTAAAATGGCACTGTGTGACAGTACCCTTACATTTACATTGTATTTCATTACAGTAGCGGCACAGTTAAAAAAGCCCTAATGAAGCATAAATATGTACTTACCACCCACATAATTGGCATGATCAACATCCAGAAGCAAGATGGCAAGATCCCATAGGTAAGATTTGTCATAACAAGACCTGGACATACCACACTGGAATATAATCCCTGTATTGGAAAAAAAGATTATTAATCTAGATGCTCATACCATTTCTCTAGGAGGCACACTGTCAACATACTGTGCTCCTAAAGAGGTTATTGCCTTTCAGAGAACTTTCTTCTAAGTAGTCATAAAAACACAAACTAAGTACTACTTGACCTCCCTGGGTCAGGTGCTGAGGCTCTGCCACTGTGCTAGTCTCCGCTGTTTGTCTACAGTGCTGATTCCAAGTGTACAGCGCTGCAGTCAATCACTGTGGCATAGCTGACAAAGAGTGGGTGCAGAAAAGAGCAACCAAGGTTATTAAGGTAATGAGTGGATTGCAATAACAAAATAAGTCATTAAACCTGGGATTATTCAGCATGGAAAAACGAGGGCTTGAGGGGGGATCTAATTACAATGTACAAAAATAAGAAGGGACAGTGCAGAGTTCTTTCTATTTAACTTTTACACTTAGGCATGTGATAGGGACAAGGGGGCATCCTCTACGTCTATAGGAAAGAAGGTTTAATCATAATCAGGAAATAGAAAAAAATCCAGCTCAACGAGGTGGTGAAAAAGCAAAGTCTTGGTACTTTATTCACTTCATATCAAAAAAGAGAGGATAAAACAACAGCACAATATTATTAAAAACACTATCTACGCGTTTCTGGTGACATAGCACCCTTAGTCATGATAACTTTAGGAAGGCTCAGCCTTCCAACTGGCTTAACATTAAGGGCTTCCACAAATGTGGTGCCTCAATCTGTAAAATCTGTAAATTTACACAGAAATGCTCCGACTTCACGGATGCAAACAACCAAAAAACGTACCAAATCAAAACATTCCTTAATTGTAACACCACCAACGTGGTTTACATTATGGAATGTACAATTTGCCATCTTAAGTATGTGGGGAGCACGATACGTCCACTTAAAACAAGAATCCGTGAGCATATTTATGATGTGGAAAATGGTAACACCCATAGAAATATGTCACAAGTGTCACAACATTTTATTAACCAACATCAATCGAACCTCAACTCATTAAAAGTTTACGCAATTGAGAGGACACATAGACCCTTTAGAGGAGGAGATACTGAGATTACCCTTAGAAACAGGGAGACTTGGTGGATCTTTAAATTGGGGACCAGAATACCTTATGGTCTCAATAAGAGAAAGGACATCATGCTTTTCTATTAGTGTCATTTTCCTTAAAACGTATATAACTTAATTTTAATAAAAAAAATTTTCCCCTTTGGGATTTATATCCTATCATAATAATAGTAAAGCAAATATAACAAACATCCATAATGGATTCAGTTCGGGAAAATTGCAATATGTAGTGCCATCTCCAGTTTTCTGCTTTCGCCGGACATCGGTTTCCAGACATGGTTCGGGCGTTCGAGCTAATGCTCGTGTCAACATCACTCCCTATTGGTGTGTAATATTATTATTTATGAAATTTCTCTCTTCTGCAGCTTTTGTCGGATACAGGTCTTCATATACAATCGAGGTGTTTCATTAAGTATTAATACCTGCCTCTTTAATCATTTTTTGTATCCTCATAACCATCACCATGCCAATAATTAGAATTCTTTAGACACAATCGAGGTATTTCATTAAGTATGTATACTAACAAAAAATATATATTTTTTTTCTTAATGACAGGCTTCAGCACCTTTATGGTGCTTGAACTCACCTGTCAGATCTACAGATTTGCGATGTTCTCCCCCTTCTCTGCGTAGCTGACCGCTGCTCCATTGTTTCACGTCTACTTTTGCCCCCGAATGTCTCCAATGCAGTCCATAGGTTTCTTATCCAGTAAATTAATACCTGCCTCCTTAATCATTTTTTGTATCCTTATAACCATCATCATGCCAATAATTAGAATTCTTTATTTATTTATAGATCTTCATAGGTCTCCGATTTAGAGATCGCTCAAGATCCTGTGTAAAAATCTTCTTTGAATAAAAATTCTCTTCGAATGATTATCTTGGAACATATAAATGAAACACCCAACAGGTCTTTCATTTTGACATTGCTCCAATCATTTTCTTCCAGCTACTTCATAAAGAATTTGATATATCAAAAACTTTTTGGATATTTATTATTATATGTCACATAACTCCACATGCTTCATTTGTAAACAACGAATTATTATGGAATGACATATATGTATTCTGTATTTCCTTTTATATAGCCAAAGTATACATGTAGTCTGCTTGTTGTGTTTTTTTTCTGTGCTTTTTTTCTATCTGTCTTGTGCAACTAATTGCAGCTTGCACACACTATCATGTGTTTTTCATTTTGACTAGATTACCTTTTGTAATTAGTTATAGCACCGGTGTGCCTACCGGTTGCTAGCATAAAAGCATAGAACAGGCTGCACTAAAGTTATCATGACTAAGGGTGCTATGTCACCAGAAACGCGTAGATAGTGTTTTTAATTATATTGTGCTGTTGTTTTATCCTCTATTTTTTGATATGAAGTGAATAAAGTACCAAGACTTTGCTTTTTCACCACCTCGTTGAGCTGGATTTTTTTCTATTTCCTGCATTCCTCACGCCTTGACACAGTGTTTCCGTGCTCCGAGCCTCCAGGGACTACAACTATGGTGAGCTGGATTTTTTCTTTAATCATAATCAGACACATATTCTTTAATGTAAGGTCATGAGATTATGGAACTCTCAGCCATATAAGAATATAAAGCTTCATTCAGGTCAAAAGTACAAAGAGGACCTCGATGTCTTTCTTGGAAAATATTACAGTACTACATTCTGTGATGGGTCGTTTATCCAGGCAACTAGTCAAGTCGACAAATGTGGAACTGAAACAAACCAAAACAAGATAGGTGGAGGTCACTATTACCAAAAGATAATCATGAAAAAATTGACCCCTAAAATATAACATTTAATTATGAAAAGCTAAAACACGTCCATGTTTCAAATACACATACAGATAAGTAAAAAACAAATGGGGAGTATGATATGAATCTTAATCAGGGAAAGTCATATTACATTAGCATGTAGACTGGCGAGCCCTAAAAATATTCCCTATATCGAATTCTGCCTTTCAGTGGAGGTTGTAATGTAATTTGACTTTCCTTGATTAAGACTCATATCATACTCCTCATTTGTTTTTTACTCATCCATATGTATATTTGAAACATGGACATGTTTCAGCATTTCATAATTAGTATAGAAGAATAGGAGACAAAAAAAGCGCAAATAGGGTCTTATCCTCAGGATTGCTTCTAATCAATTATGAGAGAACTGCTCACCTGGTGGTACAAAGTAAAGGCGTGTAGTTTGTCAGCTGCTGCAGATCCACAGGTCGGCGCTGCGACCTCTTAGAGACGTTATAATAGATGAATGTGGATAAAATCTGCGCTGCTGTGACAAATAATAGATCCAGATATAGTTGTAAGGTGTTCAGGTGGTTTATTCAAAGCGTTTCGAAGCTCATGGCTTCTTCTTCAGGAAGTTTCCACACAAAGATATTACACATGGTACTGTTGCCTCGCTTATATACATACAAAATTCAAATAACGGCGCCAAGCAGTCTTCTGACATGTGACAGACAGTGTCAAAGTTCAAAAAAGCCGTATTACATTAAAATAAGCTGCTTTCAACATGTTCGTAAATCGTTAATATCATGATTACAATTGATGAACAATTTGATACAATTTCAATCATTTTTCAGAGTCCAGGACGGAAGAAAAATAAAAAAGAAAATGTGTGCGAAATGACGGGACAAGAACTTGTTTGGGGGTATAAACAATCCCCATTCTGCTCCCTCCACTATCCATATCGCTACGAGAGAAGTTGTTCCTGATGAATGAAATCGGCCAACACCCTTCTATATATAATTCATGTATATTTGCAATTGTTTATTAAATGTTTTAAAATGTAAAATTACCGTAATAAAGATAAAAATTAATAAAATATAGCAATAAAATTCTCCTTTTGGGTTTATTTTTTCTTCTTTAATGTGTTCTTCTAATAAGGTACTAATTTTGATAATTGTGGTGACATTTTTAAAATCAATGATAAAATAATCATTATATCCTCACTTGGAGCGAACCATGGAGAATTCCTTCTGTCATTCTCGTGGGCCAAAGTATAAATGAAGTACCCGTGAACGATCAAGAGAGACTAGGAAGCTACAAAAAAATGCTATCAACCTATACAATCGCTATTTCATTGCCATCGTGCTTTTAGTCTAGTTCATCCTGTTTTAGTGATTTATTCCGAGTTCAGAGAGATTAGTGTGCCAGTAAATCATTAAGCCGCTAATACAGGTAGTCCTCGACTTACGACGTTGATCCGTTCTTACACGGCGTCGTAAACCGAATTTTGATGTAAGTCGGACCATACATTCATACAGTACTGTGCCATAATAACAGTACAGTACTGCAAACGCTTAGCCTATCCAAACACCTATCCTAACACAGTACCCAACATAAATAGGGTGTTATGGCGTGCAGGAGACTCGTTTTCCTCGTGTAACCGGGTACAGTGTACAGTACTGGACTCTATTCTTCTGCCACTGCACGTAGTTGCATGTAGTTCGACTTACGACGCAAAAGCGTGTAAGTCGGAATGAGGCGTCGTATAAAGCGTTGTAACCATGAAACGATGTAACTCGAGACCGTTGTAACCCGAGGACTAACTGTACACCCGACAGACAGCCCGTGCAAGGTAATTATCCGGTCATGAGCCAAAAAGAAAAAAATCATGTCTGTTTGTGATAAGTTAAGTGGGCTCTATCTGACCGTGCAGTGGAGCCGAACCTAAGTAAAGGGAAAAGGAGTGAAAGGACTTGAGGAGGAGCGCAAATGAAGAACAGTTCGTTCCTGAGATCGCTCCATCAATTATTCCATAGGTGATCATGAATATAATATAAACTGTTTTGTGTCCCTTAATCCAATGTGACTATTTAAAAATGGTACATTTTCAGTTATTCAGTTATTATTCTTCTGTGACATTAACCTTTTTACCAATAGTTATGATTTTATATACACACATGTATATATCGAGTAATTTTAAAAAAAAGGTGACTAGAAATTATACTTTTTTATAATAATCGTGATGGGATTATATAGATAGATGTATTATAATTATTATAATACCTTACATAATACAGTGTGAACGGAACATTTACAGTATCATTAATCTATTAATTTAAAGGGTGACAATTAATTGCACATTTATATATCTTAAGGACAAATTAATCAATGAATGGTTTGCACTCATGAAGATTCTAGCACAATGCACTTTAGCTTCAACATTAATAAAAACTATAACACTAATATCTAAATTCATAGTAACCGTGATACCATAGTCACATAGTATTAGAACAATTAAGTAGATCAAACCAAAAAAGTTCTAGTGATGCGATACGTCCGTTGGTTTGTATTTCAATAACTGAAAATGTACCATTTTTAAATAGTCACATTGGATTAAGGGACACAAAACAGTTTATATATTATATTCATGATCACCTATGGAATAATTGATGGAGCGATCTCAGGAACGAACTGTTCTTCATTTGCACTCCTACTTAAGTCCTTTCACTCCTTTTCCCTTTACTTAGGTTCGGCTCCACTGCACGGTCAGATAGAGCCCACTTAACTTATCACAAACAGACATGATTTTTTTCTTTTTGGCTCATGACCGGATAATTACCTTGCATGGGCTGTCTGTCGGGTGTATTAGCGGCTTAATGATTTACTGGCACACTAATCTCTCTGAACTCGGAATAAATCACTAAAACAGGATGAACTAGACTAAAAGCACGATGGCAATGAAATAGCGATTGTATAGGTTGATAGGATACA
Organism: Ranitomeya variabilis; assembly: GCF_051348905.1. Lineage (NCBI taxonomy): Eukaryota > Metazoa > Chordata > Amphibia > Anura > Dendrobatidae > Ranitomeya > Ranitomeya variabilis. The sequence goes on along the minus strand of NC_135239.1, from coordinate 114,122,788 downwards.
TTTTTTTGTAGCTTCCTAGTCTCTCTCTTGATCGTTCACGGGTACTTCATTTATACTTTGGCCCACGAGAATGACAGAAGGAATTCTCCATGGTTCGCTCCAAGTGAGGATATAATGATTATTTTATCATTGATTTTAAAAATGTCACAATTATCAAAATTAGTACCTTATTAGAAGAATCCATTAAAGAAGAAAAAATAAACCCAAAAGGAGAATTTTATTGCTATATTTTATTAATTTTTATCTTTATTAATTTTACATTTTAAAACATTATTTAATAAACAATTGCAAATATACATGAATTTTATATAGAAGGGTGTTGGCCGATTTCATTCATCAGGAACAACTTCTCTCGTAGCGATATGGATAGTGGAGGGAGCAGAATGGGGATTGTTTATACCCCCAAACAAGTTCTTGTCCCGTCATTTCGCACACATTTTCTTTTTTTAATTTTTCTTCCGTCCTGGACTCTGAAAAATGATTGAAATTGTATCAAATTGTTCATCAATTGTAATCATGATATTAACGATTTACGAACATGTTGAAAACAGCTTATTTTAATGTAATACGGCTTTTTTGAACTTTGACACTGTCTGTCACATGTCAGAAGACTGCTTGGCGCCGTTATTTGAATTTTGTATGTATACAAGCGAGGCAACAGTACCATGTTTCATATCTTTGTGTGGAAACTCCCTGAAGAAGAAGCCATGAGCTTCGAAACGCGTTGAATAAACCACCCGAACACCTTACAACTATATCTGGATCCATTATTTGTCACAGCAGCGCGGATTTTATCCACATTCATCTATTATAGCATTTCATAATTGAAAGTTATATTTTAGGTGTCCATTTTTTCAAATGTGGAGTTGGGAAGGAATTTTTCCTCTAATACAGGGTAACTAGCATCTGCCTCACGGATTTTTTGCCATCCTCTGGATCAACACGTCAAATTTTGCTGAACTTGATAGACTAACACATTCTCACTAAACGTGAGAAACATCACTCAACGCAAGTGAATTAATGGGAGGCCCAAGGGCAGCGTTAGGGGCAGGTAGACCAGGCAGCTGCCTAGGGCCCCCAGCCAGTGGCGTGCCACTAATAGCAGTACACCGCGTGGCCACATGGGGCCCGTAAGAGAGGCTCAGCGCCGCCCACTCCATAGCTCATTCAACTTATCTGCATCATAGACGCCGACAGTTGAAAGCAGTGATGGAGGAGAGAGCGCGTCAGCTGACGGTCCCTCTCCTATTGCCCTCCCCCTCTGCTTGTGACTCAGCGGGTGCGCAATGACGTCACTTCATGCTGTGAGAGCAGTGGAGCCGATGAGACCAGAGCAGTGTCTGGAGCAGAGTGGGAAACAAGGTTCAGGGGTGAGTAGTGTGTGTGAGTGTGAGTGAGTGAGTGAGTGAGTGAGTGAGTGAGTGAGTGAGTGAGTGAGTGAGTGAGTGAGTGAGTGTGTGTGTGTGTGTGTGTGTGTGTGTACACACACTATACTGTGTGCGTGGAAGCTGCCACAACTTGATCGGCTCCGTCACAACTTGATCGGCTCTGCTACATAGAGGCAATGCTCAGATCGCTTCTACGAAGCTGAATTGCAGACTTGCTATCAGCCCCGTCCACAGGGTGGCGCTCACAGCAATGCGGCATCAACAACCTTAGAGGTCTCATGGGCCCATCGGCGTGACATGATTGCAGATGTCACCGATGGGCTGCAGGGGGTCTGTTGAAGCCCTCCGTGCTTATAACTACGGAGCTCATTTAAAATCCTGCAGGTGTCCGGGCTTCAAAAGGAGATTTCTGGTATATCAATCAGATAATCGCAGCTTTAAGTCCCATGAGGGGACTATTCAGAACAGTGAAAAGTAAAAAATGTTTTCAAAAACATGAAAAGAAAAAAAACAAAAACAAAAAAAAGGTTCAAATCACCCCCATTTCCCCCATTAAAAATAAAGATATAAAAAAATAAATAAAATTAAAAAAATACACGTGGTATTATTGCATTGAGAAAATAATTAACCTGATCGGTAAACACCTTAAAAAGGAAAAAAAATTTCAAAACTAAGTTTCTTTGGTCACTGAAATTCTATGAAAAATGTTGTAACAAGCCATCAAAACGTCACATCTATCCCAAAATGTTATCAATTAAAAAGTTGTATCACTCTGCAAAAAAAAAAAAGCCATCACACAGCTGTCTACTGAAAATGAAAACGTTACGGTCTCAGAAAATAGCGACACAACCCAACATTTTTTTTTTGCAGACTTCTGATTTTTTCACCACTAAAATAAAAAAAAAGTTGGACATGTTTGAAATCGGCATAATCATACTGAGGAGAATCATATTACAAGGTCATTTTTACCACATCGTAAACACAAATCCCAAAATACAATGTTAGAATTTAATTTTTTTTTCCTTCACAATTTCACCGCATTTGGAAATTTTTCCCGTTTTCCAGTACACAATGTGGTAAAATAAATGGAGTCATTTAAAAGTACCAAAAGAAAAAAGGAATATAGTCAGCTTACCGGTCTTGGACGAAATCCCCAGACCTGCCAACGCCCAGCACGGTTCAGGGTGAGCGCCCACAGCAAATGAAGACAAAAAGAGAAATGATCCAGCTGGAGGTGGAGGCAGTTCAAACTTTGTGAGACTTTATTAGGGTATGTTTCCACGGTAAGTAAACGCTGCTTGTTTGACGCTGCAGCGTCAAACAAGCAGCGTCCAGATGTTCCAGCATAGTGGAGGGGATTTTATGAAATCCCGTCTCCACTATGCGTGGAAACCCGCACGCGGCGGCCCTGCGACTCCGGACATGCTGCGCGTCTTTTCAGATCGCAGCATGTCCGTACACCTTGCGGGGACGCAGCGTCCCCGCAAGGCATATCACAGGGCCCTATGGCAAGGGGTGCGATGATCCCGGATGTGTACTGTACACATTCGGCATCATCGCGTCCCAGAAAGGGGGCGGGGCTTAGCGCCGAGCGGCTTCGCCGCTGCGGCGATAACGCTGCCCCTCCGGACCGTGGAGCCATACCCTTAGACAACTAAAGCGATAAATAGTTCTTCAAAATGAAAAATCTTTACATATCAAACACCTGGCACACCAGTGAGGAGGATCAACGCGTTTCAACTATGAAGTCTTACTCATGATCTACCTGATAGTGCAATGAGAGCATATATATAGTGTGCACATGACATTGATTGGACAAACAATTAAAAATGCAAAAAAAAATAAAAAATTTTGCAAAGGAAAAAAAAAAAAAAAAAGGAAAAGAATAAGGAAAATCACCGGTTAAAATTATCATAGAAATAACAGATTGACATATCTATCAGATGCAGTGAATTCTAAAGCCCTGTCTGCCTCAGCTGTGTCCAGACACTTTTACAACGTGCACAAAGGAAATTTAACTAGCCTCAGATTCTGTGGAATAGAAAAGGTTTACAAACCTCCGAGAGGAGGTAATTTACAGCAGAAACTTTTTAATCGGGAAACGTATTGGATGTTCATGTTAGACACACGTATTCCCTATGGCCTTAATGCTAGACATGATTTAATAAAGCAATATTAACTTATGTTCAAGTAATGTTCAAGCAATGTCTCTTAAGGGTATTTCATATGTCAATCTGTTATTTCTATGATAATTTTAACCGGTGATTTTCCTTATTCTTTTCCTTTTTTTTTTTTTTTTTTCCTTTGCAAAAAAATTTTTTTTTTTTTTTTTTTTTTGCATTTTTAATTGTTTGTCCAATCAATGTCATGTGCACACTATATATATGCTCTCATTGCACTATCAGGTAGATCATGAGTAAGACTTCATAGTTGAAACGCGTTGATCCTCCTCACTGGTGTGCCAGGTGTTTGCTATGTAAAGATTTTTCATTTTGAAGAACTATTTATCGCTTTAGTTGTCTAATAAAGTCTCACAAAGTTTGAACTGCCTCCACCTCCAGCTGGATCATTTCTCTTTTTGTCTTCATTTAAAAGTACAACTTGTCCTGCAAAAAACAAGCCCTCATATGTCTATGTGGACAGAAAAATAAGAGATATGGCTCTGGGAAGAAATGGAGGAAAAACAAAAATGCAAAAACAGAAAATGACACTGTTGTGAAGGTGTTACATCTGAACAAGCTGCTCTAGGTAAGGGCAGTACCTATTGTGGACAGGACTGCTGTACCGTTAGACAAGACACATAAAAATGGTTATCCAGGCTCCTACGCCAGTGACTGACGGTTGCCTTATGTGGATACACATCATCAGTCTCTCACTAGTGTTGGTGAGAAGTAAAATAAAGCAGAAATCTGCTCCAGATCAGAACTGGATTTCAGATTCTGCTGTATGGACAGAATGAACACGGCACTTCACAGTTTTGATTAACCGGCTCCAGAGTTTTTAACACAAGAAATCTTAATGACTATGTATGTAAATAGACTATATCTTTAAAGGGAATCTGTCACCAGGTTGGGCCGATAAGAGATACGGCCAGCACCTTTCAGCGCTGATATACAGCATTCTATAATGCTGTATATCTACCCCCAACCCGACCCGCAAGAGAAGAAAAATAATGTGTGGATGATGCAGGATGACGCGTGGCTGCATCATCCACACATTCTGCTCAGCATCGCTCTCCTGCGCAGGCGTATTTCTGTGCCCTGTTGAGGGAAGAGTAAAGTACTGCAGTGTGCAGGTGCCGCGGTAAAGGTCAAAGAGCCCTGGGGCATGCACACTGCAGTACTTTGCTCTGCCCTCGACAGGGCACAGACATATTCCCGCGCAAGAGCGCGATGCCGAGGAGACCCTGTGGATGATGCAGGGACGCGTCATCCACATGAAGCAAGCAGGAGGACAGCGATCATATGAAGATGGGAGGCGCTGGACCATGATCAGCAATGCCCATCGGACCGGACCGCCCTGCAGACGAGTATAAGTTATTTTTCTTCTTTTGCAGGTCAGGTTGGGGGCAGATATATAGCATTATAGAATCCTGTGTATATCAGCTCTGAAAGGTATCCAATCGGCCAAAAGCTGGTGACAGGTTACCTTTTAGCAGCAAAACCTCCAACAAAATATCCAAATATGTGCAGGAAAGGAAAGCAACTTAGACTACGTTCACATGTCCATTAATGATCTGTTAGAATGGATCTAGCAACAAAAAAAAGTTAGACAACTTTTCAGTCTGTTTTTCAAAAACTCATCTCAGCTGGATCCATTTGTTAAGATTGAAATCTCTAGACAAAGGATCTGTTTAATTAGTAATGATCAAAAACCCGATAGCTAACAGATCCCCTTTTGCGTGTTGTATCCATTAGATATAGAAGGCAACAGATGGCTAATTTAAAGGGAACCTGTCAGCAGGATTGTGCTGAGTAACCTACAGACAGTGTCAGGTCGGCGCTGTTATACGGATTACAATGATACCTGGTGATGAAATCCATCTTGTGGTTGTTTAAGGCTAGTTTCACACATAATTTTTTTGCTGTCAGGCTCAATCCGGCGAATTTTGAAAAAAACAGATCCGTTGCAAATTGTGAAAAACTGATGCAACGGATCTGTTTTTTCGCCGGATCCGACTAGCAGGTCCGGAGTCGAGAGTGAGAGTGTGTGTGTGTGAGTGAGTGAGTGAGTGAGTGACACTTTATTTTTCCATTAATGGCCCTGTTTCAGGACTGATAGGAGCGATCAAGGTTAGAAATAAAAAAAATGGATTGCACTCGACCCAGTGTTATACTATGGGACAGAGCACATTTGCAATTGTTTTCGTATGCCGAATCGGAATGAGAAAATCGTAGGATGCTGCAATAATTGGATAATATATACCCATACCAGCCTATGGGTGCGTGTGGAACATCGCATTGCACTCGGATGTCAGAGTGCAGTGCGATTCCTGCAGATGCTGGCAGCAGAGGAGATGGAGAAACTACTCCGCCTCCACCACACCTGTGCTGGGATTCTCTCATGTGAGAGGATCGGGGCACAGAGCACTGACACTCCGCTCCGCTCCGGCTCGCAGCAGAGCAGGAGCCATTAGCCTATCGCATCCGATGTTATACAGCCTTAGGGCTCGCTTCCAGTGTTCCAAGCGGACCTTTTAATTGATACACTTTTGCTCTGCATGCAATGTCTCAACCACTTTTTACAGCTCCTTCCTTGCAAGAGAGAGAGAGCCCAGAATGGAAAACACTAATGATGAACATATCCTAAAAAAATTTGGAGCATACTCAGTTTAAAAAAAACGGAATCTGCCACCTGATTCAGTCGTTTCATGGATCCGGCGCCATAGACTTCCATTCTAGCAAACGCCGGATCCATCGATGTCCGTTTTTTCAACAGACACAAAAAACGTTACTATGTCCATTTTCTCCGGAAAACAAATTTCCGACGGATCCGGTGAAAAACGGATGAAACGTGAGGCCATCCGTCGCTAATACAAGTCTATGGGAAAAAAACGGATCCGGCGGCAACTTTTGCCAGATCTGTTTTTTTCAACATTCGACGGATTGTGCCTGACCGCAAAAAACTGATATGTGAAAGCAGCCTAATCTGTATTTGTACTTTTCAGTTAATGATGTTATCGTGCTCCAGGGTGGCCTGTGATGGGGTCTTTATGTGCTTCTCTGCTTAGGTATTCACCTGTATTGGCTTATAGCAGGTCACTGGTCCCTCACTGACCAGCCCCCTATTTTACATACTGTATAAAATATGTATTAAAGAAACAAAAATCACATTCATCAGGCAGGTGCCAGGGCCTGTGCTGCATTAAATTATTTTATTTAGTGTGTGAGGCAGTGAGGGGGATCATATGCGAGGGTCGATACGTTTACCCCAGGATGAGGACGGAGTCATAGTAAACCCGCTGGAATGCCTTGTATTTACAGCAGAACGCCTGTGAATCACAAGGCAAAATAAAAGAAAGTGTAGATTGGGTCCAAGTAGTTGACCCAGTCAGATTTTTAGGAAAACCCTGCCTATCTGTCGCACTGCACCAACCCTGCTGCACTACAAGTGATATACATTTACTCCTAAAAAAAAATAAAAAAATTCTGTCTCAAAATGGCGCCTGCGCAGTAGCATTTAATCGGGGAGCCAGACAAATGCTACTACGCAGGCACCTTCGGCACCATTTTGCTAGAGAAAAAAAAAAATTCTCCACCAAGATGGTGCTGGCAGCGCATGCACAATAGAATCTATCGGATCGCCGGTAGATGCTACTGCGCAGGCATGGCAGGTGCCATTTTGAGAGAGAAATTTGTTTTCTGAATTAATTTATATCCGCAAATAAAATAATTAAATGCATATTATACACATGATCATGCTGCAGTGCTGGCACCTGCCTGATGAATGTGATTTTTTTCTCAATACATATAATATTCAGTGTGTAAACTAGGGGGCAGGTCAGTGAGGGATCAGTGACCTGTCAGAAGCCATACAGATGAGTACCTAATCAGAGAACCACATGAAGACCCCCCCACAGGACGTCCCGGAGCACGAACACATCAGTAACTTAAAAATGAAAATAAAGATTAAATGACAACCACAAGACGGATTTCATCACCAGGTATCATTGTAATCAGTATAACGGCGCCAACCTGACACTGTGTGTAGGTTACTGTGCACAATCCTGCTGACAGGTTCCCTTTAACGGATCATTCCATACACTTCAATGTTACAAAAAAAAAAGAAAAAACAGATCCAGCTGAAATCAGTTTTTTTGGAAAATGGACTAAAATTGGGTCTGCACAACTTTTTTTGCCTAAAGATCGCTGCTGGATATGTTCTAACAAATCATTACTGGACATGTGAACACAACATTATAAGGCTAAGAACAATCCAAACTTACCTGTTTATTGTAATTTCTGTTTAAGGCAACACTAAGCAAGTCGGTGGCGTATTTAGAGGAGCTGTAGGATTCCTGCCCTTGTCGGTGTTGATAGTCTGAGAGACTGAACGCAGATTTTCTAGCATTGCTGGATGATGACCAGATAAGTTGGGAAGGATTATCTGTGTGACACAAAAGTGGTTCTAGCTCTTTAATCTGTAACATAAAAAAATATTCATGATACTTCGCATAATGTGTCTGAGGAGGTGAAATATCCTGTTTTCTAAAGAAAAAATATACGGTATTTTAAAAAGAACACCAATTATGGAAAATAGAAATATTTTAAAAATCCCAGAATTTCCCGAATTCCGTTCATTGTTCATATTTTGTCCTTATTGTCAAAACTTTGAGAAATTTATCAATCATAACTGTGCACGTGACCCGGGAGATCAGTCGGTTTTCAGCTCCTTATTCTCATAATCCAATTTCTGTCTAACAGTAAAAGACTTTGTCATAGCTGCTTCTGGATGAAATGGCCATATTTCTCTCACCCTGGAGAAGCCCTATTTATACTTTTGTATTTTGTCTGGAACAGGAGCCAAGGAATGGCAAATGGAAGAAAATAGAACTGTAGGATCAGAGGATAAGGAATTTTTGCAGGTGGTGTGTGAGCAGAGTGATGGTGAGCATGTGCAGGTGATGGTGAGCATGTGCAGGTGATGGTGAGCATGTGCAGGTGGTGTGTGAACAGAGTGATGGTGAGCATGTGCAGAAGGTGTGTCAACAGAGTGATGGTGAGCCTGTGCAGAAGGTGTTTGAACAGAGTGATGGAGAGCATGTGCAGGTGGTGTGTGAACAGAGTGATGGAGAGCATGTGCAGGTGGTGTGTGAACAGAGTGATGGTGAGCATGTGCAGGTGGTGTGTGAACAGAGTGATGGAGAGCATGTGCAGGCGGTGTGTGAACAGCGATGGAGAGCATGTGCAGGTGGTGTGTGAACAGAGTGATGGTGAGCATGTGCAGAAGGTGTGTGAACAGAGTGATGGAGAGCATGTGCAGAAGGTGTGTGAACAGAGTGATGGTGAGCATGTGCAGGTGGTGTGTGAACAGAGTGATGGAGAGCATGTGCAGGTGGTGTGTGAACAGAGTGATGGTAAGCATGTGCAGCTCACAGTGTGATACACCGCGAGCAATTCACAGTCTATAGGAGTAGTCAAAATTCCTCACTCCAGTCACACAAGGGTCTCTGGGCCCAATCATTGGGGTCCAAATAGCTGAAGAATTCAGGCTCTGGGTGGGCAGGCATTTAATTAGAGAAACTGCCTTGCAGAAACTGAAGACAATATTTTGTTTGCGGGATTGGTCACACATAATCAAAGAGGGTTACCCAGGTTATTACATTATTATGATATCCGCAGTAGAGGCCATCAATATTAGATTGGTAGGGAACCAACTATCAGCAACCCTGTAAATCAGCATTTTGAAAGGCTACAGGACTTTTGGAAGGACTAGAGCCTCTTTAGTCTTTAAGAAGACTTTTAGGCAAGTTTGTCCTTGTCAGCAACATATTTTTAATAATGATTCAGGGTAATGCAACGATATCCCATTGCTTTGAATGGGACAATGCTAGTAACATTTTTCAGTGTGTACACAAGAGATACGTTTGCGTAATCTAATATATAAAGCTGAATTTGTGAGTGTGTGTGTGTGTGTGTGTGTGTGTGTGTGTGTGTGTGTGTGTGTATATATATATGTATGTCCGGGATTGGCATCTGCACCGTCGCAGCTACAGCCACAAAAATTTTAACCCTGCGCCTTCCAATTCACCAAACAATTTTGTCCCTATCTACATAATGGGGAAAAAGTGAAAGGAAAAGTGTTGGAGGCAAATTGACAGCTGCCAGATGTGAACAAGGGGGACTTAAAGAATGAGAGTGATGGCGCCAAAGAGTATATACCGTACAGTTGCTAAGGTGGGGCCCCGACATGGGATACTCACCACACACGGGGATATGAACACACACAAAATGCGCCACACACTACCACGTGCTTGAACACATATACCACCCTCAGCACACATTTCACCGCACATACACCAACCTCGCCACATAAAAGTCGAAACACAAAAGTCGCCACTCAAAACTTGGCTCACGCAAAACTCGCCACACGTACAAAACTCACCTCATGGAAAACTTGCCACACGCAAAACTTGCACACGTGGAAAAATTGCCACACATGCAAAAGTTACCACATAGAACTCGCCACACGCAAAATTCGCCATGCGCAAAATTTGCACACAACTTGCTACACTAACCTGTCACATGCAACTCGACACACAAAAAGTTGCTACACGCATGTCGCCACACAAAACTCATCTCACAAAAGTCGCTACATGCATGTCGCCACACGCAACTCAACACACACAACTTGACACATGAAACTTGCCCTAAAACACACACAAGTCTGGTATTATCCTTCAAAAATAAAAATCTGATTAATAAGCAGACAAACTACAAGAGCAACAAATGTACCATATAGGAAATACGGCAGCTGTCAGTCACATGACCTGTCTATTATGTGTATGTGAGCTAATATACACTGCCAGGGGAGAGGGCTTCCTGTTGTCTGGGGATTTATCAGGCTGCCAATAGCAACCAATCACAGCTCAGCTTCTATTTTGCTACAGTTAATTAATCTGAGCTCTGATTGGTTAATATAGGCAACAAAGGACATTCTCAGTACAACAAAGCTTGTGTGAGGTAGGGTCATTCCATGTCAAGTGAACCACCGATGATTTTTACCTCTATATTTTTTAATTCTTTTGAGATTTTGTTATTTGGTAATAGTGTGTCAGAGAATGCAAAATGAGAAGAAAAAAAATTCTAGATTTTTTTTTTTTATTGATTTTCAAAGTTCGGAAAAAGTGCAAATTTCGGTGTTGCCTGCCTTTACATTTCTCCTCATAACTTAGGCTAGAAAAAAGATAGAGAAACAAAATAAACACCATTCTACTCAGAACTGTACAGGCTTTCACCACATATGTCACAAGCGTATCTTTGTTAATATTTTCCCCATGCGAACGCAAACGCAAAAATTTAAAACACATTTCCGAAAAAAACGTTTAATTTAAATATTTCAAAAATTGCACATGTGCCTGCTATGCTCCTAGCAATATCTGTACTAAAATACAAGTTGGGATCGTGATGGGATCATATTTTAAAAAATAAAAATATTACAGTGTCAATTCAAAAATCTTGAATTCAGATCTGTTCAGCCTGTGGTCTAACAGTGTGGGGTCTATATTTATCAAATAATCCAAGATTTTTAGATATTACTGTATTATTTTATTACGTCACAGCTTAGAAACAGGAGAGGACAGAGGAGAAAGCTTTGTTAGGGCTGATAATGACCAGGGGTGGACAGTGACTGCAGAGCAGATGACAGGCCGGCAGCTCGAGCCTCCAGGGGCCATATTCACACCAAATCTTAACACTCATGCAAGGTGGAGGGAGAAACATATTCTCAACATCCAGTTCATGTATTGTACAAACCAGTACTACGAAGAGGAGGAGAGTTTGTGAAAACATCGGTTACAGGAAGCAGAACCCATCAGAGGGACTCGGCAATACCACACGGTCATCCCATGTAGTGAAACAGAAATAAAAACAAAGGATTTTTACATTCAGCAAAGACAGTGAAGTCCATGAAGTGGTAGAAGGCGGCACAAGATTGGCAATGGATGACATAACTGGTGATGTGACCTGTGAATATGATCGGCGCTGGTGGCGGCTACTTGACTCTCCAAAGATTGTGAAAATGAAGACGTAGAAGTGACTTTTCTGCACCTTCTGGTCCAGCGCCGTCCTTTGTGTATCCAAGAAAACCAGACATTGTAAAAGTTAACAAACATCCGATATTAACTCAGGTGGAGCCGAACACCATGACCGGCCGCACATACTCTGACACAAAAGGAAATGGCCATTGCTAGTAAGCGCTTATGGACAAGATTACATTTCACCCACTAGAAGGGACACATTGATGATAAAAGGCCAGTTCAAACACCTACTATTAATTATTTGATTAGTTCATATTTTATAGAATGAGAATTTAACTACTGGACCATTCTTCCTAAACACTTCATAAATGACATGTTTAGTGATAGAAAAGAAAATTGTCACACTTGAGGACATGATCACCTTTTTTCTTTTCGTTTGTTCAGTGCATTCAGGATGAGAATGCTGAGCAAGTTGTGTTATGATGATTAAGATGTATTTATTCTGGCACTTCGGTATTTGTTTTTTGTGTTTCTTTATTGTTGCATATAAATGTTGAATTCAATAATTTGTAATTTGAAAAGAAAAAAGGAAGAAACTCACACAAATAAAAAATCAGATGATTCAAGGCTTAAATAAATACAAATTTGATAGATCCCAAGTTGAATCCTTGTACAAATATAAACAAGAACACAAGTAACACACATGCATGTTTTCACAATTTTAAACATACCGTATTTTCCGGCGTATAAGACGACCTTTTAACCCCTGAAAATCTTCGGGGGTCGGGGGTCATCTTATACGCCGGTTGCAGACCAATGTGCATATGGTGGGTGGGGTGGGAGTGGTCCCGATGACGAAGAGAGGGGGCGTCTCACAGGTAAGTGTGAGTGGAGTATCCCCCTATTACCTCATTGTGGCAGCGTTGGATTTCTGTGCTGGTGAGCGGCGGCTCCTCTTTGTGCCGCGTGGGTGCTCTGTGCTGTGGGGCGGCGGATCTTCGCGCAGCGTCGGGGCTCCGCCGGCATTTCCTCAAAGCCCGGAGGCACAGGCAGCTCCATTGCTGCGATGAGGTGGCCTCCGGGAAAATGGCCGCTGGGGGCGGCGCATGCTCAGATTCAGATCTCGTCCCGAGATCTCAGGAGACGAGATCTGAATCTGAGCATGCGCCGCCCCCAGCGGCCATTTTTCGGGAGGCCACCGCATCGCAGCAATGGAGCTGCTGGTGCCTCCGGGCTTTGGAGGAAATGCCGGCGGAGCCCCGACGCTGCGCGAAGATCCACCGCCGCTCCACAGCAGAGCCCCGATGCTGCATGAAGATCCTCCGCCCCACAGCACAGAGCACCCACACGGCACAAAGAGGAGCCGCTGCTCCCCAGCACAGAGACCCCATGTTGCCACAATGAGGTAATAGGGGGATACTCCACTCACACTTTCCTGTGAGACGACACCTCTCTTTGTCATCGGGACCCCTCCCCCCCAAAAAGCACATTAGTCACCCGCCCTATAAGACGACACATGGCATATAAGAAGTCCTCCGACTTTTAAGAAGATTTTATATTTTAACTGGAAAAGTTGGGGGTCGTCTTATACGCCGGAAAATACGGTACTTTTTTTCACAATTGCGCATCAAAATTTTGAATTTGATGTCTCCAAAACAAAATATACGAAACATAGTCTGTTGACATATCAAATGAAAGCCGGTACCGTTCCGAGAAAAATGATGCCTCTCCCACCTCTTTATCTTAGTTCTAGCCCGAGATATGATAAAAAAAATGTAAAGCCATACCGGGCCAAAATTAGAGCTTTTTCAAAACTTTAGAAATCTGTAAAAAATTAACTGATGAAGAAAAAAAATTCAAAACTTTTAATTTGTAATTACCGTAACTAAAGTTGTACTTCATAAAAACAAAAAATAAAAAAAATCTAAAGACGTCAGGTAAAAAAAATATTCATATTTGGATCAATTGATATGGAATGACCTGATAATAGCATGTCAGTTAGGGTGTGTTGGTGGAAAGGCTGATGTCAGTCACATTACCTTTATGTGAGAGGATATAGAAACTGCCAGTTACAGACTATTTTTACCACAATAATGCCTCATAAGAAAAGGAATTCCATGGCACAAATGTCAGCTGCTGCGAAAAGAAATGCTGCATTACGGGCCAATGAAAAATGTGAAGACCGAGAAACAAGGCTGACACATGAGAACAGCAGCTGCTTCCTCAAGAGCCAATGAACTTTCTGAGCAGAGGGAAGCGAGGCTTGCAGACATGAAAACAACAGCTGCTTCCTCAAGAGCCAATGAACTTTCTGAGGAGAGGGAAGGGAGGCTTGCAGATAAGAAAAGAAGAGCTGCTTCCTCAAGGGCCAATGAGTCATCTCAGCAGAGAGAAGGCCGACTTGCCACTAAGAGAATTGCTATTTCTTCCACCAGGGCACAGGAAATGGTTGGAGATTTGAAACATGCTGCCTTTTATTACCAGTTAGACATAAACTATCAGGATAATCCTAAAGTTCAGATAGGAAAAATGGATGTGGTCTGCATGTATTGCAGTGCCCTGAAATGGAAAGATGAACCGGCCAGGTTTATGCTGTGCAAATGGCAAGATAAAACTCGCCTTGATATTGTCACTATTTTGCAGCAGTTCCTTCACTCCAACAATCCATATGTTCAACTTTTCAAGACTGCACTTGAATGCATGCCAAATGACGATTACAAGGTTGTCATTTGAGCTGACAAAACACCACAAGGTGAACATCAGCGACGTTTCAATGCTCCCACATTTGATGAGGTAGCCATCTTGATTGTAGGTAATGATTTTCAAAGCCGTGACATTGTGCTTCAGAAAAGGAACAATAGTTTGCAACGAGTAGCAGAAACTCACAGGTCCTATGATGGTCTGCAATATTCAATTATCTTTTGGCAGGGACAGGATGGCTATCACACTTTGGAATACCTCAGACAGATCCTATAACAGGCAACCCTTCAGGAAAAAAAGTGTCTGCCATGGACTTCTATGCATATAGGATGATGACAAGATTTGCAGAGGAAAATCACATTTTGAAATGCAAACACCTCTTCCACCAATTTATTGTTGACATGTATGCAAAGATTGTGAGTGAACATCTTTTATATACCAGACTAAATCAAAAGAAGCTCAGGGCAGAGGAATATATTCACCTTAGAGATGCTGTTGCAAATGATGCTGATCCAAAAGAGTTGGGGAAAATGGTTATTCTTCCATCAACTGTCACTGGAAGCCCACGACACACGCATGAATACACACAGGATGCAATGACTTATGTGAGAAAGTATGGCCGTCCAGATCTTTTTATCACCTTTACTTGCAATCCTGCCTGGGAGGAAATTGGAGGGCACCTGTTGCCGGGCCAAAAAACAGTGAATCGCCATGACCTTATTGCTCGGGTTTTCAAACAGAAACTTTCAAAAATGACTAATCTCATCACAAAATCACATTTATGGTGAGACGCAGTGCTGGATGTATTCAGTTGAATGGCAAAAAAGAGGCCTTACTCACGCCCACATTTTGATCTGCTGAAGCAAAATACAGCCCACCGAAATTGACAATATAATCAGTGCCGAATTGCCAGACCTTCAGATTGACCCATTGCTGTTTGACACCATCACAAAAAACATGATCCATGGTCCGTGTGGGAGTCTCATCAAAAATTCTCTCTGTATGATTGATGGCAGGTGTTCAAAGAATTACCCATGATCCCTGGTCCAATAAACCCAAACAGGACAAGATGGATATCCAGTCTACTGAAGAACAAATCCAGGGGATGGTGGTTTCACAGCAAAGCTCAAAATGCGTGTTGGATCATCACTCCAAGAGATAGAAATTGACAACAGGTGGGTAGTGCCTTACAACCCTTTGCTCTCAAAAATCTTCCAGGCCCACATAAATGTAGAATCTTGCCACTCTGTGAAATTAATCAAGTATATCTGCAAATATGTCCACAAAGGAAGTGATCAAGCAGTTTCTGAACTCCAGAAAAATGGACCTATTATTGATGAAGTGGAGGCATTCCAGATGGGCAGGTACATAAGCAGCAATGAAGCTGTTTGGAGAATACTAGGATTTTCCATTCATGAGCGCTACCCACCAGTTGTGCATCTGAGTGTGCACTTGGAAAATGGACAGATAATTTACTTTAACCCAGCAAACACCACCTAAGACCACCCTCTTGGCTTTTTTTGAGCTGTGCCAACAAGACCCTTTTGCAAAAACAATTCTCTACTGTGATTTACCAAAGTACTACACTTGGAATGCCTCCAGAAAAACACTGGAATGGAGGAAACGGGGGCTTGATATTGAAGGCTATCCAGGTGTGAAAGCAACTGATACTCTTGGTCGCGTCTACACTGTTCATCCGTCAAATGCAAAGTACTTCTACCTGCGCATGTTACTTCATGTTGTCAAAGGCCCTACATCATTTTCTGACCTACAGACTGTCGGAGGCCATGTGTGTGAAACATTCAGGGGAGCTTGCCAAAGAAAAGGACTTCTGGAAAATGTTGGACACTGGGACATGACCCTCAGTGAAGCAGCAGCCACACAAACCCCAAAGCGACTAAAGGTACCGTCACACTGAGCAACTTTCCAACGAGAACGACAGCGATCCGTGACGTTGCAGCGTCCTGGATAGCGATCTCGTTGTGTTTGACACGCAGCAGCGATCAGGATCCTGCTGTGACATCGCTGGTCGGAGCTAGAAGTCCAGAACTTTATTTCGTCGCTGGATCACCCGCTGTCATCGCTGGATCGGTGTGTGTGACACCGATCCAGCGATGTGTTCGCTTGTAACCAGGGTAAACATCGGGTTACTAAGCGCAGGGCCGCGCTTAGTAACCCGATGTTTACACTGGTTACCAGTGTAAAATGTAAAAAAAACAAACAGTACATACTCACCTTCGCATCCCCCGGCGTCCGCTTCCCACACTGACTGAGCGCCGTAAAGTGAAAGTGAAAGTACAGCACAGCGGTGACGTCACCGCTCTGCTGTTAGGGCCGGCGCTCAGTCAGTGCAGGAAGCGGACGCCGGGGGACGCGAATGTAAGTATGTACTGTTTTTTTTTTTTACATTTTACGCTGGTAACCAGGGTAAACATCGTGTTACTAAGCGCGGCCCTGCGCTTAGCAACCCGATGTTTACCATGGTTACCCGGGGGCCTCGGCATCGTTGGTCGCTGGAGAGCGGTCTGTGTGACAGCTCAGCTCTCCAGCGATCAAACAGCGACGCTGCAGCGATCGGCATCGTTGTCGCTATCGCTGCAGCGTCGCTTAATGTGAAGGTACCTTTACAGTTGCTTGGTTTGCCTGCTCCAATAAGAAATCCTGAAGGCATCCAAATGTGTAGGGAGATTTTCATAGAAAAAAACTACAATATTGATGAACGGACAGCATTTATGTCTCAGAACGAGCCAATATTGGTACCAGATCAAAGGGACGCCTATAACTACATTTAATGTTTCAGTGAAACCAACAAAGGTGGGATTGTCTTCCTTGATGCTCCAGGTGGAACAGGAAAGACATTTGTAATCAACTTGCTCCTGGCAAAATTTCGACAACAAAAAAAGATTGCACTTGCAGTGGCATCTTCTGGAATTGCAGCTACACTTTTAAAAGGTGGCACGACAGCACATTCGACATTCAAACTACCACTTAGCCTGTCTCATAGTGACAGCCCCATGTGTAATATTGTCAAGGGATCAGGACTGGCCAAATCGCTTCAAAAATGCAGTGCCATCATTTGGGATGAATGCGCCATGTCACACAAAAGGGCTCTGGAAGCAGTGGACAGACTGCTGCAAGACCTGCGTAGCAACAAATATATCATGGGAGGAGTAGTTGTTGTTTTGACAGGTGACTTCCGCCAAACACTACCTGTTATTCCAAGATCAACCCCTGCAGATGAACTCAATGCCTGTCTCAAAGCATCGTACCTTTGGAGAAAACTAAAGAAAATGTCACTGAACACAAACTTGAGGGTCTACATGACAGGCAATGTTTCTGCTGGACTGTTTTCGAGCCAGCTGTTGACTATTGGAGATGGCAAGGCACCAGTAAACTCAACCACTGGACAGATCACCTTCCCAAGCAACTTTTGTTGCATTGTGACTTCCATTGAGGAGTTGATAGCAAAGGTTTTTCCAAACATTCAACTCAACTTCAAAAATTCTGGCTGGCTGTGTGAAAGGGCTATTCTAGCTCCCAAAAATGACAGTGTCAACAAGATCAATCTTCAAATTCTAAATCTCATCCAGGTGTGTGCACAACCTACAAGTCAGTGGATACAGTAATAGACCCTGCTCAAGCATTATTTTATCCAACTGAGTTTCTCAATTCCTTGGAGCCACAAAAACTTCCTCCTTACAACCTCTTTCTAAAACCTGGAGCACCTATTCTGCCATTGAGAAATTTAGATCCACCAAAGCTGTATAATGGAACAAGACTCTTGATTAAGAACCTGTTTCCACATGTAATTGAGGCAACCATTTTTGACAGGATCTGCCACAGGAGAAGATGTTTTCATTAGAACAATTCCTCTCATTCCATCTGATTTGCCTTTTGATTTTAAACACCTCCAGTTTCCTGTTTGACTGGCATTTGCTATGTCCATCAACAAGGCTCAGGGACAGTCCTTGAAAGTAGTTGGAATCGATTTACAATCTCCATGATTTTCTCATGGTCAACTTTATGTAGCCTGTTCAAGAGTTGGAACCAGGGCTGTGGAGTCGGGAGTCGTGGATTCGGAGTCGGAGTTAGTTTTGGTTGCAGTCGGAGTCGGTAGAAATGTACTGACTCCAGCTTTAAAAAAAAATGTATTAATATTTCTTAATTGAACTTTCATATGAATTTTATAAATGTTACTCAAATATATATGTTTTATCAAACTATGAACAACAGTGATAAGCAGTTCTGCTGGAGATAGAGCCATTTCTTACTTCTTGTGTGTCACTGTTCTCCACTGCCCTTATCTAATCTTATACTTGGTTAACCTCATGCTGCCCCAACCCCCCTACTTACAATGTATGAAACTGAAAGTGAAAATGTTTTGCAAATTCTTAGTAGTAAAGCTCCTCCTCTAGACTAGATGTTTACTAGGTGTGCGTCTTCCAAGCATCTCACAGCTGCTACTCAGAAGAGGAAGACTGTAAGAAGTATTATCCTTTCAACAAACTTTGCATCAGTTAACTGAGTACATGAGGAATAACAGTATTACTGACCACTATATCAGTTGTACGACCTGGCAATAATTTTGTACAATTGTTTTTAGGAAAAACAAATGTCATTTGGATTGTGAATGCAGAGTTAAAAACCTGAGAATGTCAAAGAAGCGTCACATTAAATCAGCTGTATTTGAACATTTCACCATCACTCAAGATAGAAAACATTATGTCTGTCAGTGTATGACAAATGATCCAGACGAAAACAAATGCTGTGAAGCCAAGATCAGTGCATATTCAGGCAAAGATAAAAATGCTCCAACCAGAGCTTCTAATCTAAAGAGACATTTACAGCGCTTTCATCCAGAAGTACTGAAAGCAGTGGATGAGAAAGACTGCATCCAAAGCAATGAACCAGTGCCCAGCTCTTCCAGCCAAACAAAGGAGCAGAGAACTTTGCAGCCATCAGTCGCAAGATATTTTGTCATTGACAAAGTTACTGTG
This sequence comes from Ranitomeya variabilis, assembly GCF_051348905.1. Lineage (NCBI taxonomy): Eukaryota > Metazoa > Chordata > Amphibia > Anura > Dendrobatidae > Ranitomeya > Ranitomeya variabilis. Next base: position 114,103,505 of record NC_135239.1, on the reverse strand, counting down.
ACAATGACAGTAGATACATTTAAAAAACAGATCATAGAGCTTGTTGTAAAGGATAGTGTGCCTATTTCATTATTTTCACGACCAGCTTTTGTGTGTCTGAATGGGGAAATGGCCCGCAAGCTTGGTGTTTCTCTGGAGAGAGAGAGAATTAGAAAATTAATAATCGAAGCAGCTTTTAAACAAAAGGAAGAACTTAAAAAAACTCTCAAGGGACGCTTTCTGTTTCTTAAAATGGATGCCTGCACACGTCACAGAGTGAACTATTTTGCCATCAATGTCCGATTTGTTTGTGACAAAAATGAAATAGTTACCAAGACAATGGCAGTAAAAGACATCAAAGCTCATCACACCAGTGAGTTTCTCCAGGTCTTGGTGGAAAAGGTTCTGCAAGACTATGAACTTAAAAAAGAGCAAGTTCTTTCTGTCGTAACTGACAATGCTTCAAATATGATAAGCACTATTAAGCTAATGAATGAGAGTAATGATGGTGACCAGCAGCTAGAAGAACATTCTGGGTCCACAGAAACAGAAATGTTTGAAATAGAGGAACACAGTATTGTAACTGAGGAGTAAACTGAAGTTGCTTCAGATGAACAGCAACATGATAGTTTAGATGATCTTGTTGAAACTGTGTCAATACGTTCTTTCATTCATCACATGCGCTGTGTTGTGCATACGCTACAGCTGGCTATAAGAGACAGTCTGCAAGAAGGACATGCTGCTGCGCTGATTGGCAAGGTGAGAAAATTGGCTACTGTTGCCAGAACCCCTAAAGTTGACTCAATTTTGAAGAGACGTGCTGGAAAAGGGGCAATGATTGATCAAGCTACACGATGGGGCAGTACTTACTTAATGATTCAGCGCTTGGTTGAACTGAAAACCTTTCTTGTAGACATGGCTAACCCTCAACCGACGCTAAATGACAGTCAGTGGAATCATGTGACTGAGCTGGAAAAATTGCTAGAGCACCCATTTACAGTGACTAAAAAATTACAAGCAGAGGACTTAACTCCAGGTATTTTCTTAAAGGAGTGGAAGAAACTGATGTTTCGCCTGTCTCAAAGAGGAGGGTTAATTGCAAGTGGCATTGCTACATCAATGAAACGGAGAGAGGAGCTACTATTACAAAATAACATTCTTTTGGCAGCTGTTTATGTAGACCCAATGCATCGGATTCTTCTAGATGATCAACAGCTAACTAAAGGAAAAGAAGCTCTGTTTGAAATAGCAGTAAGGATGAAAGGGTTGCAAAACAGTCAGGAGGAACAAGAAGAATTTGGTCGTCCTGCCACATCTTCACCCTCATCAACTGATGAAGAATTTATTTTCGAAAAATATTTGGATCACAAGGACCGTGCAAAGCGTTCCCGCATAGAAGAGTCATCCCCATCAAAGAACACAGCCAGTACATTTCAGCAGAATTTTTCATGTGCACTAAAAGAAATTGAGAAATTTGACCGTTCATCAAAAATAACAGTGCAACAAGCGATTCCTCTGTATCCTGACATTGTCAGAGATGTTGCCCGAGTGGTTACTGCTTTGCCACCAACCCAAGTTAGTGTAGAGAGGTTGTTCTCTGCTCTCAAAATAATTAGATCAGATTTGAGGGCATCCATGAAGGAGGATCTGACAGAGGCAATACTATTTCTGAGGACAAATTTATAGATTTCTTCTTATTAACTGCATAACAGTGTTTATTGCATATTTACTTACAAGAGTTTAGAAAAGTTTATAAAAGTTATTTGCTATATTCTAATTGTATTCTAATAAATATAGTTTTTGTTCTAAGTGGTCTGATTACTTATATGATGGTGAGAAACTGAATAAGCACGATGTTAAAGGGAACCTGTCGCCCCGTTTTTTCTAATATGAGGTAAAAATAGTGTTCAATAGGGCCTGAGCTGTGCTGGACAATAGTGTCTTTATTATCCCCTGATTCCCCACCTTTGCTGCCAAAATACCTTAGTAAAGTCGCCGTTTTCGGCTGTCAATCACACAGGTCTGGTCAAAAGGGCGTGGTGAAATGGCTGTTTCTCCCCCACCTCTTGCTTATCTTCCCGGCGTCGGCGTAGTGTTTTGCGCATGCGCAACAGCCGAATGCACTGCACAACGGCAAAAAAAGTGTGCGATCTGTGTTATTCAGAGGTTTATCGGTGGGGCGGCAAACGTTTGGACACCTCATTTAAAGATTTTTCTGTATTTTCATGACTATGAAAATTGTAAATTCACACTGAAGGCATCAAAACTATGAATTAACACATGTGGAATTATATACTTAACAAAAAAGTGTGAAACAACTGAAAATATGTCTTATATTCTAGGTTCTTCAAAGTAGCCACCTTTTGGTTTGATGACTGCTTTGCACACTCTTGGCATTCTCTTGATGAGCTTCAAGAGGTAGTCACCGGAAATGGTTTTCACTTCACAGGTGTGCCCTGTCAGGTTTAATAAGTGGGATTTCTTGCCTTGTAAATGGGGTTGGGACCATCAGTTGTGCTGAGCAGAAGTCTGGTGGATAGACAGCTGATAGTCCTACTGAATAGACTGTTAGAATTTGTATTAATGGCAAGAAAAAAGCAGCTAAGTAAAGAAAAAGGAGTGGCCATCATTACTTTAAGAAATGAAGGTCAGTCAGTCCGAAAAATTGGGAAAACTTTGAAAGTGTCCCCAAGTGCAGTGGCAAAAACCATCAAGCGCTAAAAAGAAACTGGCTCACATGAAGACTGCCCCAGGAAAGAAAGAACAAGAGTCACCTCTGCTTCTGAGGATAAGTTTATCCAAGTCACCAGCCTCAGAAATCGCAGGTTAACAGCAGCTCAGATTAGAGACCAGGTCAATGCCACACAGAGTTCTAGCAGCAGACATCTCTACAACAACTGTTAAGAGGAGACTTTGTGCAGCAGGCCTTCATGGTAAAATAGCTGCTAGGAAACCACTGCTAAGGACAGCCAACAAGCAGAAGAGACTTGTTTGGGTTAAAGAACACAAGGAATGGACATTAGACCAGTGGAAATCTGTGCTTTGGTCTGATGAGTCCAAATTTGAGATCTTTGGTTCCAACCACGTGTCTTTGTGCGACGCAGAAAAGGTGAACGGATGGACTCTACATGCCTGGTTCCCACCGTGAAGCATGGAGGAGGAGGTATGATGCTGTGGGGGTGCTTTGCTGGTGACACTGTTGGGGATTTATTCAAAATTGAAGGCATACTGAACCAGCACGGCTACCACAGCATCTTGCAGCGGCATGCTATTCCATCCGTTTTGCGTTTAGTTGGACCATCATTTATTTTTCAACAGGACAATGACCCCAAACACACCTCCAGGCTGTGTAAGGGCTATTTGACCAAGAAAGAGAGTGATGGAGTGCTACGCCATATGACCTGGCCTCCACAGTCACCAGCCTTGAACCCAATCGAGATGATTTGGGGTGAGCTGGACCGCAGAGTGAAGGCAAAAGGGCCAACAAGTGCTAAACATCTCGGGGAACTCCTTCAAGATTGTTGGAAGACCATTTCCGGTGACTACCTCTTCAAGAGAATGCTAAGGGTATGTGCACATGTTGCGGATTTGCTGCGGATCCGCAGCATTTTGTGCGGTGCAGAAACGCTGCAGATCTGCAATTGATTTACAGTACAATGTAAATCAATGAGAAAAAAAAAAGCTGTGCACATGGTGCGGAAAATTCAGTGTGGAAACGCTGCAGATTAAAAGAAGTAGCTTGTCACTTCTTTTTTGTGGATCTGCAGCGTTTTTGTACGCATTCCATTATAGAAATCCGCAGGGGTAAAAAAAACATTGAAAATCTGCAAAAAATCTGCAGCAAAACCGCACAAAAAACGCTGCGGATCCGCAGCTGCGTTTTCTGCCAAGGGAGGCAGAATCTGCACCAGAAATTCCTAAGGCTAATCCACAACGTGTGCACATAGCCTAAGAGTGTGCAGAGCAGTCATCAAAGCAAAAGGTGGCTACTTTGAAGAACCTAGAATATAAGACATAATTTCAGTTGTTTCATACTTTTTTGTTACGTATATAATTCCAAATGTGTTAATTCATAGTTTTGATGCCTACATATTTGGGGAAGTTTTTTTGGGGGGCTTGAAAACTTTCTTGTAAAAGCTCTGAAACCCCTCTCTGTTCCATATTACAGGTAGGCAGCACGTTCCTCCTACTCAGTTACAGGAGTCTATGCAGGGTGAAAAGATCTACTGGACACTAACAGAGGTTGCTTGTAAAACCTTTGTGCTAGGTTTTTAATTTGAAGGAATAAAGATTAGAATCAACCTTTCCTGGTGCTAACTACATTGTTTCACCCTGCTATCCCCATGCTTGGCTAAACTTCACTTGTACACAAAAGTCCAGTGCACATTACAAGGCCACAGGGATTAGCATAGACCTGTACATTGTGGAGAAGTCATTTTCACAGCTGCACTCAGCCTGACACTAGATAAGGCCTGTACAGCATATGGCCCACCAAGCGATGTGCGGCCAGCGGCGCTGTCCACGAGACGCAACTCCATTTTTCCTGTATTCAACAGGTATTCACGTCTGTCAGACACAAATACATTTGAACACTGTGGCCCTGGGACTGGGGCAGAGCAACACGCGTCAGTCCGGCACTGACGTCCAGCAGTGTGATGAGGTCAGCACATTGGTGAGGTCATCACATGGCTGAGGAGACGTTGGGCTGGTAAGCACTCCATGGAGGAGCTGAAGAAATGTGCTTTTACTTTAGATGAGGGGGCAGGATTGAGGGCACAAAGGGGCAATTGGCAGATTATGAAGGGGGCATAAAATAGCGAGGAGCAGTGGGGACAATATCCAGAAAGGCAATATGAGGAAGATAGGGAAAGGGGCAGTTTGGGGTGATGTTATTGAGAGGGACAGTGTGTGCAGATATTATAGAGTGGCAGCATGGGGGATATTTTGTGCAGGAGTGCATTTAATCAGGCGAGTCTCATAGGAGATATTTATATTTATGGGGCAGTAAAATAATACTTATATTTTTAAGGACACTGTGTCTGGAAGTGCTGCTGAAGACCGAGAAGAGGAAAGTGTGCCAAGATGAGCATTGGGCATGAATTCTCATCATGGGGTCTGGACAAATGGAGATCTACTTCAAAACACGTCACCTATAAGGCACCTGGATGTAAATATGAGATACAGCCTGTGCCTCATCAGTACTATGGTACCTGAATTATGAGGAGGATTTGGGAAGTTTCTGCTCCAAAAACTTCGCTTAAGTTAATGTGTTCACACTGTTTTGTTTTTTAGCAGAGACTATCAAACTCTCTCCTAAATACTTAAAACTTGGTTGTTGGGATGAATTAATGTTCTAACGGTTATTCTGGAGATGCATTCATGAAATTACCCCTTTACATTTTTTTTTGCGTCCCTTAGGATTGGTTCAGTATGGCAATGTGGCACTAGAGTCATATCTAGTACTCTGTTCCACCAGCATTATACCCACCTCTCTGCCCATGCTCTGGCATTAGCCCCACCCACCAGGCGGAGCTACAACAGAATTCACAGTTCTGATAAACATCAGAATCCTGTGACTTTGAAGGGAGGATTAATCCAATTAATTGGAATATTGCCTTAATTGAAAAGACTTACACCAAGAATATTGAAACAATAGATTTGAAATAGAAAATTCTAAGTAAAGGAAGTTTCACTGGCAAAAACAAGAACTTGTGCAAAGTAGTCACATTTCTTACATTTCCTTGTTTTGCTCAGATCAGATCTTCAATGTGCGCAATTTCTACACTACTCTTTAACAAAAGGAGCACGATAAAAAATCATTAGTAATAATATCATAAGCCATTTTTATTGAAAATCAATACATGGAGGTTTACTTAATAAAACTAGCTATGTCCCAAAAGTGATTACACCAGATATGCAAAATGTTACCAGTAGGGTTGAGCGAAACGGATCGGACAAATTAAAAAAATCGCCGACTTTCGGCAAAGTCGGGTTTCATGAAACCCGACCCGATCCTAGTGTGGGATCGGCCATGAGGTCGCCGATCTGCGCGCAAAAAATATAGTTCTTACCGATAAAGGTATTTCTCTGAGCCCATGACGGCACCACGGAGGGGATCCGCCCACCAAGGACAGGAAAACTACAGATAAAAAGGCGGTACCACTCTCCCACATAAGTTGTTTACTAGAGAACGATGGGAGACTATGGAACAGCTTATTAGTTTCAATATTACTTAACTTAATTGAAATACCGCGTGACCTATCATAAAATAACCTATGACACTATATTAGCGTGCACACCCAAAGCGAAGGGAGGGAATGTACAGGTGCCGTCATGGGCTCAGAGAAATACCGTTATCGGTAAGAACTATATTTTTCTCTGTCGCCCATGACGGCACCACGGAGAGATTTCATAGATTGTACATTCAGGGAGGGACCACTGCTTCCAGAACCCTTTTACCGAAGGTAAGGTCCAAAGAGGAGATAAGGTCCAATCTATAGTGCCTATAGAATGTGGAAGGTGATGACCAAGTAGCAGCTCTACATATCTGGTCAATAGAAGCTCCGGCCTTCTCCGCCCAAGAAGCTGCCACTGCCCTCGTTGAGTGAGCCTTGACCTCCCCTGGAACGGACATTCCACTTGATGAGTATGACAGGCTGATAGCGTCCGTGATCCATCTTGCCAGAGTGGCTTTGGAGGCTTTTTTCCCCTTCCGGGGACCCTGAAAGCACACAAAAAGAGAGGCATCCTCCCTACTCTCTCTGGTGGCTTCTATGTACTGCATGAGGCATCTCCTGACATCTAGTGTATGTAACGATTCCTCCTCCTTGTTTTTAGGGTTAGGTGTTATGGACCTGGTGGTTAGGAGCACCCGGAATGACCTGATGAGTAAACTCAAAATCGGGACTAGCTCTGGGAAAGTGGGAACTCTGCTGACCGCAAACCCTACTCCTATCACACACACTAGAAATAGCCGTGGAGCGTACCTAACTCTCCCTAGACGCCTCTTCACAGCCTAAGAGCTAACTACACCTAAAGATAGAAATAGAAGCCTTACCTTGCCTCAGAGAAATTCCCCAAAGGTAAAGGCAGCCCCCCACATATACTGACCGTGAGTTAAGAGGAAAGTCACAAACACAGGAATGAAACAGGTTTTAGCAAAGGAGGCCAGACTTTACTAAATAGTCAGAGGATAGAAAAGGGAACTATGCGGTCAGCACAAAAGACTACAAAAAAAACCACGCAGAGTAAGCAAAAAGACTCCCCACACCGACTCACGGTGTGGAGGTGCAACTCTGCACCCCCAGAGCTTCCAGCTAGCAAGGGAATATCATGATAGCAAGCTGGACTAGAAATTAGCAGTACTAAGAAATATATTCAGGAAGCAGTAACAACAAATGAACTAGCAAAGACTTAGCTTCTGCTGGAGTAGACAGGTCCTCAGAGAAGTCCAAGAGAGATCTGAACCAATACTGAGACATTGACAGCTGGCATGAAGTAACGATCTGAGTGGAGTTAAATAGGGAAGCCAGCATAGCAATAAACGAGGGCAGCTGATAAAGCCAACCTCAGTGACCAGCAGTTCCGCTCGAAGCCACCAGAGGGAGTCCAACAGCAGAACTAACCAAAGTACCATTCATGACCACAGGAGGGAATCCGAGAACGGAATTCACAACAGTACCCCCCCCTTGAGGAGGGGTCACCGAACCCTCACCAGGGCCCCCAGGCCGATCAGGACGAGCCAAATGAAAGGCACGAACTAAATCGGCAGCATGGACATTGGAGGCAACAACCCAGGAATTATCCTCCTGATCTTAGCCCTTCCACTTAACCAGGTACTGAAGCTTCCATCTCGAAATACGAGAATCCAAAATTTTTTCCACCACATACTCCAACTCCCCCTCAACCAACATCGGAGCAGGAGGATCAACGGAGGGAACCATAGGCGCCACGTACCTCCGCAACAACGACCTATGGAACACATTATGGATGGCAAAAAAAGCTGGAAGGACCAAACGAAATGACACAGGGTTGAGAATTTCAGAAATCTTATCAGGACCAATGAAACGAGGCTTAAACTTAGGAGAAGAAACCTTCATAGGAACATAACGAGAAGACAACCAAACCAAATCCCCAACACGAAGTCGGGGACCAACACAACGACGACGGTTAGCGAAACGTTGAGCCTTCTCCTGGGACAACGTCAGATTGTCCACTACGTGAGTCCAAATTTGCTGCAACCTGTCCACCACAGAATCCACACCAGGACAGTCAGAAGGCTCAACCTGCCCCAAAGAAAAACGAGGATGAAAACCAGAATTGCAAAAAAAGGCGAAACCAAAGTAGCCGAACTAGCCCGATTATTAAGGGCGAACTCAGCCAATGGCAAGAAGGTCACCCAATCATCCTGATCAGCAGAAACAAAGCATCTCAGATAGGTTTCCAAAGTCTGGTTGGTTCGTTCAGTTTGGCCATTTGTTTGAGGATGGAAAGCCGAAGAAAAAGACAAATCAATGCCCATCTTAGCACAAAAGGACCGCCAAAACCTAGAGACAAACTGGGAACCTCTGTCCGACACAATGTTCTCCGGAATGCCATGCAAACGAACCACATGTTGAAAAAATAATGGCACCAAATCAGAGGAGGAAGGTAATTTAGGCAAGGGTACCAAATGGACCATCTTAGAAAAGCGATCACAAACCACCCAGATGACAGACATCCTTTGAGAGACAGGAAGATCTGAAATAAAATCCATGGAAACATGCGTCCAAGGCCTTTTCGGGACTGGCAAGGGCAAAAGCAACCCACTGGCATGAGAACAGCAGGGCTTAGCCCGAGCACAAGTCCCACAGGACTGCACAAAAGAACGCACATCCCGTGACAAGGAAGGCCACCAAAAGGACCTAGCCACCAAATCTCTGGTACCAAAAATCCCAGGATGACCAGCCAACACCGAGCAATGAACCTCAGAAATAACTCTGCTAGTCCATCTATCAGGGACAAACAGTTTATCCGCTGGACAACGGTCAGGTCTATCAGCCTGAAACTCCTGCAGCACCCGCCGCAAATCAGGGGAGATGGCAGACAGAATTACCCCCTCTTTGAGAATACCAGCCGGCTCAGGGACTCCCAGAGAATCAGGCACAAAACTCCTAGAAAGAGCATCCGCCTTCACATTCTTAGAACCTGGAAGGTATGAGACAACAAAATCGAAACGGGAGAAAAACAGCGACCATCGAGCTTGTCTAGGATTCAACCGCTTGGCAGACTCGAGATAAGTCAGATTTTTGTGATCCGTCAAGACCACCACGCGGTGCTTGGCTCCCTCAAGCCAATGTCGCCACTCCTCGAATGCCCACTTCATAGCTAGCAGCTCCCGATTGCCAACATCATAATTACGCTCAGCAGGCGAAAACTTTCTAGAAAAGAAGGCACATGGCTTCATCACAGAGCCATCAGAACTTCTTTGAGACAAAACAGCCCCTGCTCCAATCTCAGAAGCATCAACCTCGACCTGAAAAGGGAGCGAAACATCTGGCTGACGCAACACAGGGGCCGAAGAAAAACGACGTTTCAGCTCCTGAAAAGCCTCAATGGCCGCAGAGGACCAATTCACCACATCAGCACCTTTCTTTGTCAAATCAGTCAAAGGTTTAACCACACTAGAAAAATTAGCGATGAAGCGATGGTAAAAATTAGCAAAGCCCAGGAATTTCTGGAGGCTCTTCACAGATGTAGGTTGAGTCCAATCATAAATGGCCTGAACTTTAACAGGATCCATCTCGATAGTAGAAGGGGAAAAAATGAAGCCAAAAAAGGAAACCTTCTGAACTCCGAAGAGACATTTAGACCCCTTCACAAACAAGGAATTAGCACGAAGGACCTGGAATACCATTCTGACCTGTTTCACATGAGACTCCCAATCATCCGAAAAGACCAAAATATCATCCAAATATACAATCATGAATCTATCCAGATACTTTCGGAAGATGTCATGCATAAAGGACTGAAACACAGATGGAGCATTTGAAAGCCCGAATGGCATTACCAGGTACTCAAAATGGCCCTCGGGCGTATTAAATGCTGTTTTCCATTCATCGCCCTGTTTAATACGCACAAGGTTATACGCCCCTCGAAGATCTATCTTGGTGAACCAACTAGCCCCCTTAATCCGAGCAAACAAATCAGACAGCAGAGGCAAAGGGTACTGAAATTTGACCGTGATTTTATTGAGAAGGCGGTAATCTATACAGGGTCTCAGAGAACCATCCTTCTTGGCCACAAAAAAGAACCCTGCTCCCAACGGTGATGAAGATGGGCGAATATGCCCTTTCTCCAAGGACTCCTTTATATAACTCCGCATAGCGGCATGCTCTGGCACAGATAAATTAAAAAGTTGGCCCTTAGGAAACTTACTACCAGGAATCAAATTTATAGCACAATCACAATCCCTATGAGGGGGTAGGACACTGGATTTGGGCTCATCAAATACATTCTGGTAATCCGACAGAAACTCAGGGACTTCAGAAGGAGTGGAAGAAGAAATTGACACCAACGGAACATCGCCATGTATCCCTTGACAACCCCAACTAGACACAGACATTGATTTCCAATCCAATACTGGATTATGAACCTGTAGCCATGGCAAACCCAAAACGACCACATCATGTAAATTATGCAACACCAAAAAGCGAATATCTTCCTGATGTGCAGGAGCCATGCACATGGTCAACTGAGTCCAGTACTGAGGTTTATTCTTGGCCAACGGCGTGGCATCAATTCCCCTTAATGGAATAGGATACTGCAAAGGCTCCAAGAAAAAACCACAGCGCCTGGCAAACTCCAAGTCCATCAAATTCAGGGCAGCGCCTGAATCCACAAATGCCATAACCGAATAGGATGACAGAGCAAATCAGAGTAACAGACAAAAGAAATTTAGGCTGTACAGTACCAATGGTGACAGACCTAGCGAACCGCTTAGTGCGCTTAGGACAATCAGAGATAGCATGAGTGGGGTCACCACAGTAAAAACACAGCCCATTCTGACGTCTGTGTTCTTGCCGTTCAGTTCTGGTCAAAGTTCTATCACATTGCATAAGCTCAGGCCTCTGCTCAGAGGACACCGCCAAATGGTGCACAACCTTGCGCTCGCGCAACCGCCGATCAATTTGAATGGCCAAGGACATTGATTCATTTAGACCAGCAGGCGTGGGGAACCCCACCATAACATCCTTAAGGGCTTCAGAAAGACCCTTTCTAAAAATTGCTGCCAGGGCACACTCATTCCATTGAATAAGCACAGACCATTTTCTAAACTTCTGACAATATACCTCCGCTTCATCCTGACCCTGACACAAAGCTAGCAAGATTTTCTCTGCCTGATCCACTGAATTCGGTTCGTCATAAATCAATCCAAGCGCCAGAAAAAACGCATCTACATTAAGCAATGCAGGATCTCCTGGCGCAAGGGAGAATGCCCAGTCTTGAGGGTTGCCACGCAACAAAGAAATAATAATTTTTACTTGCTGAATGGGGTCACCAGAGGAGCGGGGTCTCAAAGCAAGAAACAGTTTACAATTATTTTTGAAATTCAGAAACTTAGATCTATCCCCAGAAAACAAATCAGGAATTGGAATTCTAGGCTCTAACATCGGATTCTACATAATCTTGAATGCTTTGTACCCTTGCAGTGAGTTGATCCATACAAGAGGACAGACCTTGAATATCCATATCTACACCTGAGTCCTGAACCACCCAGAGGTTAAGGGGAAAAGAGAGACAAAACACACTGCAAAGAAAAAAAAATGAGTTCATAACTTCTCTTATCCCTCTTTTGAGATGCTTTAACACTTTGTGGGCCAGCTGTACTGTTATGGACCTGGTGGTTAGGAGCACCCGGAATGACCTGATGAGTAAACTCAAAATCGGGACTAGCTCTGGGGAAGTGGGAACTCTGCTGACCGCAAACCCTACTCCTATCACACACACACTAGAAATAGCCGTGGAGCGTACCTAACTCTCCCTAGACGCCTCTTCACAGCCTAAGAGCTAACTACACCTAAAGATAGAAATAGAAGCCTTACCTTGCCTCAGAGAAATTCCCCAAAGGTAAAGGCAGCCCCCCACATATATTGACCGTGAGTTAAGAGGAAAGTCACAAACACAGGAATGAAACAGGTTTTAGCAAAGGAGGCCAGACTTTACTTAATAGTCAGAGGATAGAAAAGGGAACTATGCGGTCAGCACAAAAGACTACAAAAAAAACCACGCAGAGTAAGCAAAAAGACTCCCCACACCGACTCACAGTGTGGAGGTGCCACTCTGCACCCCCAGAGCTTCCAGCTAGCAAGGGAATATCATGATAGCAAGCTGGACTAGAAATTAGCAGTACTAAGAAATATATTCAGGAAGCAGTAACAACAAATTAACTAGCAAAGACTTAGCTTCTGCTGGAGTAGACAGGTCCTCAGAGAAGTCCAAGAGAGATCTGAACCAATACTGAAACATTGACAGCTGGCATGAAGTAACGATCTGAGTGGAGTTAAATAGGGAAGCCAGCATAGCAATAAACGAGGGCAGCTGATAAAGCCAACCTCAGTGACCAGCAGTTCCGCTCGAAGCCACCAGAGGGAGTCCAACAGCAGAACTAACCAAAGTACCATTCATGACCACAGGAGGGAATCCGAGAACGGAATTCACAACAGTTAGGACAAAAGGAGGGAAGAGATATCTCTGGAGTTCTGTGGAACCGGGATGCCACTTTCGGGAGGTATGCTGGGTCTATTTTGAGAATAACTCTATCCTCTAAAAACTGTGTGTATGGAGGGTTAGCAGATAGTGCCTGTATGTCGCTAATTCTACGAGCAGATGTGAGGGTGACTAGCAGGGATGTTTTGAGAGATAGGATTTTTAACGGGACATCCTCCAAGGGTTCGAAGGGTGGTTTAGTCAGGGCTTTAAGGACCAATTTTAAATCCCATTGAGGGGCAGATTTTATTGGAAGTGGCCTCGATCTACCTGCTGCCCTGATGAACCTTCTAACCCACCGATTACCTGCCAAATCATAATTAAACAGGGCTCCCAATGCTGCCACATGGACTTTCAGGGTACTCGTGGCTAAACCGATCTCCAACCCGTTTTGTAAAAATTCTAATATGGTTTTAAGGGGGACCTTTTCCCCTATTTTGGTGCCCGATGATGACAGGAATTTTTTTCCATATCTTCCCATATTGCTTAGTTGTAACTGGTTTCCTACTTTGTAAAAGAGTGGATACCAGCCCTGGTGAAAACCCTCTATCCTCTAGTAGCTTCCTCTCAAATGCCAGGCTGTCAAGTGTAAGCTCGTAACTTGTGGATGGTTGAGCGGGCCATGGGAGAGTAAGTCTGGAAGGTCTGGGAGTACCCAGGGGTCGGATATCGACATTCTCCTCATCCAAGAGAACCAAGGTCTCTTCGGCCAGAACGGGGCTATTAAGATCACATGAGCCCCGTCCTCCCGAATCTTCCTCAGCACTGCCGGAATCAGAGCAAATGGGGGAAATGCGTAAGCCAGCTGATGTAGCCATGGAATCAAGAATGCATCCAGAGCTACTGGATTCCCCCGAGGAGTTATGGAGGAGAAAGAGGTTACTTTTTTGTTTGTGTTGTTGGCAAAGAGGTCTATGTCGGGAACCCCCCATTTTTCTGTGATCCGGGTGAATACTGCCTAATTTAGCTCCCATTCTCCTTGTTTAAGGCTGGAGCGGCTCAGAAAGTCCGCTTTGTAATTGTCCTCTCCCCTTATATGCAGACTTGTCAGGGATAGAAGGTTGCCCTCGGCTATTTGAAAGATTGCCTCGGTTACTTCCATCAGATTTTTGGAGCGAGTACCCCCTTGGTGATTTAGGTATGCCACTACAACCCTGTTGTCTGACATGACTCTGACGTGGTGAGAGTGAAGGGCCCCCAAGAATTCCAGCAGGGAGAACTTGACCGCTAGAAGTTCTTTCATACTGGAAGATTCTTTTCTCAGAGACGTCGACCAGGTGCCATGAGCTACTAGGTCGCCTAAATGAGCCCCCCACCCGCTGGGGCTTGCATCTGTTGTCAGTATTTTTGAGATTGGGATTACCCACGGGACTCCCTGGGAAAGATTCTTTTGTGATGCCCACCATATTAGTGACTGAGTTGTGTTTGGAGATAATCTCAACCGACTTTCTAAACGCCCTCCCAGAGAGATCTCCTCGGACAAAATCTGCTATTGAAGGTGTCTCGAATGCAGCTGAGCCCATTGGACCGCAGGTATGCATGAAGTCATGGATCCCAAGAGGGACATTGCCTGACGTAGAGTTATAGAGGGGAGAGCTTGTATTTTGGACACTAGCCTTATTGTTCTCTGTATTTTTTCCCCGGGAAGCCGGCACTCTTCCTTTATAGAGTCTAGAGTGAGACCTAGGTATTCCTGGACCTGGGAAGGCACCAATCTGGACTTTAAGTAATATTAGCCAGCCCAGATCCTCTAGAGACCTCGTTACTGTTTCCAGCTGATTGCTGCAGTGTTGGGGAGAGGAGCCTTATACCAAAAAGTCGTCCAGATAAGGTACAATCAAGGGGTCTTGCTCTCTGAGATGAGCCATCACCTCCGCAATTAGTTTTGTGAATATTCTCGGGGCTATTGCTAGTCCGAAAGGTAGGGCTGAAAATTGAAAGGGACATAATATCCCCCTGATATGAACTGCTATCCTGAGAAATCTCTTGTGATCTATGTGGATAGGGACGTGATAGTAGGCATCCTTCAGGTCCAGGACTACCATGAAACACAGAGGAAACAGCATTTTTATAGATGACTTTATTGTCTCCATTTTGAACGGTTGAACCTCTAGGTATTTGTTTAGGCTTTTTAAGTTTATGATAGTCCTGTACGACCCATCCGTTTTTTTTCTCAGGAATAGAGGGGAATAGTAACCTTGCCCTCTTTCTTGTGGGGGAACTTCCAGAAGAACTCCCTTGTCCACTAGTCCCATGACCTCGTTTTCCAATGCCAATTGCTCTTCCACTGAAGACCTTGGAGATGTTATCGAAAAGGAGGGGCGAGGGTTTTTTAGAAATGTTAGTTTCAGCCCTGATTTTATTATTCCCAGGATCCATTGGCTGCAGGTAATCTTTTCCCAGGCCGGGAGAAAGAGTGACAATCTTCCCCCCCACCTGGGGCCAACCTTCATTGGGAAGATTTCTTGTTGTCGCTGGGGTTTTTGTTAAACAAGTATCCTTTATTTCTGCTTTTCTTATCTTCGCATTTTCCCTGGTTTCTCCCTTGCTTTTTATGTAAAAACCTCTTGCTCCGAAAGGGCCGTCTATAAGCGGGGAAGCCCAGGGAGGGAAAAAGATTTCTTTTTATCTCCTGCCTTCTCCAGGATGTCATCCAAGGTGGGACCAAACAAACTCCCCTTCACAAGGAATGGTACATAACTTAGATTTTGTCTGTAAGTCCCCCGGCCAGCACTTAAACCAGATCGCGCGCCTAGCCACGTTAGAGAAGACTGCTGATCTAGCAGCTAATCTAATAGAATCAGCAGAAGCATCTGCTAAAAATGTGGCCGCCCCTCTTAATACAGGCAAGGTGCTCAGTATGAAGTCACGGGATGTTTTCCCCTTTAGCTGGCTCTCCAGTTGGTCTAACCAAATCATTAGCGAACGGGACATGCATGCGGCGGCGGCTGCCGGCTTTAGACCTCCCCCAGCTGATTCCCAGGAACTTTTGAGAAAGGCATCCGCCTTTTTGTCCATAGGGTCCTTCAAGACCCCCATGTCCTCAAAAGGGAGCGCGAATTTCTTAGATGCCTTAGATATAGCTACATCTAGTTTGGGGGCTTTTTCCCAAAAGGAACAGGATTCATCCTCAAAAGGGTACTTTCTCTTAGGTGTTAATAACGCCTTTCTTACGGGTTTTTTCCACTCTTTTTTGATTAGTGCGGAAATTGTCTCATTAAGTGGAAAAGCCCTCTTCTTTTGCTCAAGACCCCCGAACATAATGTCCTGGACCGACCTTTTGGGGGTGAGAGTCTATTAACCCCATAGTGCTCCTGACTGCTTTTATGAGCCCATCGGTGTCTTCCAAGGGGAAACAGCTGTGACCCCCAGAGGAAGAAGAAGATGATGAAGAAGAAGAGGAGGAATTAGACGAATCTGAGTACGCATCATCACTGTCTGTATTAGACACCGGAGACGGGGACCTGTGTCTAGTCTTCCTCCGTTTTTTTCCACTCTTAAAGGGAAACTGTCACCTGAATTTGGCGGGACCAGTTTTGGGTCATATGGGCGGGGTTTTCGGGTGTTTGATTCACCCTTTCCTTAGGCTAGGTTCACATTGCGTTATTGGGTGATCGCTAACTGACAGCGTTGCACGACGAAAATGTCGCAATTAACGCCGTGCAACGGGTCCGTTAGCGCACCCATTGACAGCAATGTTGTTTCTGCCTGAAGCGCATCGCTAGCGTGTGCCTTTTTCGTCTCGCGCTAGCGATGTGCCATTCTTTTGTGGTGCGCCTCGGACGCTGCTTGCAGCGTCCGCGGCGCGCCCGAGGTCCGTTCCCCGCTCTCGCAGATCGGGGATCTGCGAGAGCGGAGACGTTAACGCGACCCCTAAACGCGACCCCTACAAATACATTGCGTTAGCGCAATCCGCTAGCGCTAAACGGATTGCCCTAACGCAATGTGAACCTAGCCTTACCCGCTGGCTGCATGCTGGCTGCAATATTGGATTGAAGTTCATTCTCTGTCCTCCGGAGTACACGCCTGCGCAAGGCAATATTGCCTTGCGCAGGCGTGTACGCCGGAGGACAGAGAATGAACTTCAATCCAATATTGCGGCCAGCATGCAGCTAGCGGGTAAGGAAAGGGTGAATCAAACACCCGAAAACCCCGCCCATATGACCCAAAACTGGTCCCGCCAAATTCAGGTGACAGGTTTCCTTTAAGAGCTCTAAAAGGTGTCTTCTACCTGGTTTTTAATCAGGGTTTTAAGATCGGCTGCAAACCCGGGAAGCCCCTCGGAAACTGCTGTATACATATATTACAGAGTCTCTTCTCCCAGGTAATTGGAAGGTCTTCTCTACAAAGGGCACAAATCCTATGCTTAGTTTTCCCTAAGCTTTTCTTCCCCTAGAGTAAAAGACAAAATAATACCCTTACTGTCTCTAACTTTCACAAAGATCACTTACCACCTCAAGGACCCATAAATACCGGTTGGGGATGCTCTGCATCTGTCTTTTTTCCCGAAGCCGTACTGGACTCCTTGCTATGCTGGGACCTTTGGCGCTCTTTACCGGTGGTATCCTGGTGTCCTTTTTGTTGTCGCCGTTTTAGCTGCTGCTGCGGCGATGCTGGTGGTGATTCTGGTAAGGGTGATGCCAGGTCGCTCATAGTGGACTGTAGGCTGTACCTTACAAAGGCTGCTGTTAGGCTGTAGCTTGTACCGGGGCCGGCTAGTGCTGCGGCTGGCACTGTGGTTTGTGCTGCGGCTGGTGCTGTGGCTATTACTGCGACTGTTTGCTGCGGCTGGTGCTGCGCTGGGAGGCTCGTGCTGTGGCTCTTTTTTGCCCACGGATAGCTGGAGCAGCTGCTTTTTATGCGGCAGTGATTCCCACCGCTTGATTCAAATTTGCGCTTGCGCAGAAGCACCTCTTCCGGTGCCCGCACAGAAGCGCCTGCCCGCACCTGCGCAGGAGCGGCGCCCGCCCGCGCCCACACAGAAGCGGTCTGCCGGCGCCTGCGCTGAGGGTAGTTATCGTCTTCCAAATCCCGCGCACGCGCAGTTGGCCTAAGATGGCGCCACGCATGGCACACGAGACGCTGCCCACCGGAGCTCCCGGTCTCTTGCAGCCTGCAGCCATCTTAACGCGCGGCCCTGCACGCCGGCTGACTATGCAGTGTGCAGGCTGACGCTTTCAAAGGGAGAGCCGCGCCGCTCCTCCCGCAACCACAGAGGGACCCCCTGGATGTTGCCGCTGCTGCATCTTACCTGGGGAGGTGACCGCAAACTCCATGTCACCTCCCCCGCACACCCTAGAGGCCCACTAGCCCCAGCGGTGGCGCCTCGGGTCACCACACCAGCCGAGGCAGGGGGACCCCTGCTGCCTGAGTCGGACTGATTGGCCCCGGAATCCCACGACGATCTTCTTCTGGTAACTCTGTAGGTCTCCCATCAAGGACAGGAAACCAACTGATGCAGGAGAGTGGTACCGCCTTTTTATCTGTAGGTTTCCTGTCCTTGGTGGGCGGATCCCCTCTCTCCGTGGTGCCGTCATGGGTGACAGAGAAAGTCGCATTTCATATGACGCTTTCAGCGCCATTTTTCAGCCAATGAAGGAGGACGCAGAGTGTGGGCAGCGTGATGACATAGGTCTCGGTCCCCACCATCTTAGAGAAGGGCATGACAGTGATCGGCTTGCTTTCTGCGGCATCACAGGGGCTATAAAGGGGCGTGCACGCCAACCGCCATCTTACTTCTGCCGATCTTAGCAAAGGGAGAGGTTGCTGCAACTTCATCAGAAGAAGGGATATAGTTAGGGAGGGAAGATTAACCCCCAAACTGCTTGTGCTGTAGCGATTTTCACACTGTCCAACACCACCTTTTTTTTGAAGGGACAGTGGAGGCTATATTTTTGTGCATCAGATCTGTAGCTTATTAGGCTGCCTTATAAGGCTCCCTGATAGCTGCATTGCTGTTTGCACACTGCTGTGCAAACCAACTGCTTTTTTAAAACCAAAAATCCTGTTGCTCCTTTCTGCACAGTTATCTTGTTTATTTGTCCACACTTTTGTGTGCAGCAGTCCTTTTTATTGCTGCCATACTTGTCCTGAGATCATTGTAGGGAGATTGAAATTGTACTACAGTCCTTGTATTTTTTCATATATCTTCCAGCCACTTTCTGCCACTTACATTGTGTTGTTTTATACACTGGGCCTGAGTTTTGGTTCAGTCTCCCCCCCAAAAAAGGGAGATTTAAATTCTCAACAAGTTTATATACACCTTCTACCTTGTTTTACAGTACCATATAACGGTTGTTATTTCGCTTAGATTTCCCAAAAAATGAGGAAGTCTGGTGGAAGAGCCCGTGGGCGGTGGTTGCCAGCTGGTACTGATGGTGGTGATGGTGCATCTGGTGGTAGTGGCAAAAGCACAATAGCACCTAAGGCTGGAGGTGTTGAGCCAGCGTCATCATCTGGCTACACAAGGCCTCGAAGGCTCCCTTATCTGGGAGTAGGAAAACAGCTTTTAAAGCCGGAGCAGCAGGAAAAAGTTTTGGCTTTCCTTGCTGACTCAGCCTCTAGCTCTTTGGCCTCCTCTTCAGAAAGTTCCAAATATAAAAGCAGCGAGTCGTCAGTGGATGCTCCCGGTCAGGAATAAGACATTTCCTTGTGTCCTTCACCCAAACTAAACGTGAAGGATGCGTCAGGCGACACCACAGGTTACTCCATGGAGCTCTTTACACATACCGTGCCTGGGTTAGAAAGGGAAATTGTTAACTGCCCATTACAAGATGAATCGGACATGGAGTGCACTGATGCACAGCCACAGCTAGATTATTATGCTGTTCCATTGACTCAGATCACTACATTGCCCTCGCAGTGTACTGAGCCAGAATCTGACCCTGATGAGACTATGGTGCCCCGTCCCGAAGGCTATAGCACCTTACACGGTGACACAGAGGAAGGTGCACATGACATTGAAGAAGAGGTGATAGATGACCCAGTTGTTGACCCAGATTGGCAGCCATTGGGGGAAGAGGGTGCTGCTGCCAGTAGCTCAGAAGCGGAGGAGGATGATCCGCAGCAGCCATCTACATCGCAACAGCTGTCATCTGGCAGGCCCGTATCAGGCCAAAAACGTTTGTCAAAAACAAAAACAGTTTTAGGACAGCGTGGCCATCCGGTGAAAGTAGCACAGCGTGCAATGCCTGAAAAGGTATTCCATAGTAGGAAGAGTGTAGTGTGACAATTTTTTAAGCAAGATCCGAATGATCAGTCAAAAGTTATCTGTAAGAAATGCTCAAAGACATTTAGCAGAGGGAAGAATCTTCAAAATTTAAATACAACGTGCATGCTTAGACATTTAACCAGCATGCACTTGCAAGCCTGGACTAACTACCAAACGTCCCGTACCGTTGGTGCACCTGCTCAGAATGAAGGTAGTCAGCAATGCTACATTGCTTCCCTCACTGTAAGCCCACCGGTTAGGACACCTCCAGCAGCAAATGTGGAGGTATCGTCGCAAGGCCAAAGCAGTCAGGGAATCACAAGGTTATTAGTAGGAAACACTGTATTGTAGGCCAACATCAAGAATACCATCACCAACCCTCTCTCAATCCGCCATTTCCACCACCACCACCACCACCGCTAGTTCCAACATATGCAGCTCTCCAGGTTTGCTCACCCTACAAGAGACTCTCATTAGGAAAAGAAAGTACTCATCCTCTCATCCGCGTACACCGGGTTTGAACGCCCACATTGCTAGACTAATCTCGTTAGAGATGATGCCCTACCGGTTGGTTGAAAGTGAAGCTTTCAAAGACCTGATGGCCTACGCAGTACCATGCTATGACCTACCCAGTCGACACTTCTTTGCGAGAACAGCCATCCCAGCCCTCCACCAGCATGTCAAAGACCGCATTGACATGCACTCAGGCAATCAGTCAGCAGAAAGGTGCACCTCACAACAGATGCATGGACCAGTAGGCATGGCCAGGGACGTTACGCGTCTATAACGGTGCAGCGGGTTAATGTGGTGGATGCAGGGTCCACAGGGGACAGCCTGTTATGAATTCTGCTCTTGGGCTCCCTCCGGTGGTTATAAGTGGTAGCGCTGCTGTCTTTGGATCGCTGCATTCATCAGGTGTGTCCACTTATTGCAATTCTGACTGGGCTATTTAGTCTTGCTTGACCCTTTAGTCAGTGCAAGTTGTCCATTGTTCCTGGAGGATTCACATCCCTGCCTGGTCTCTCCTGCTTGCTGTTCATTTCAACAAAGATAAGTTCTGGCTTTGTTTTTTGCAGTCCACATGCTGTGGGCTTTATTGTTCAGTTCTTTTCCATGATTTTGTCTTGTCCAGCTTGGTCTGCATAAGGATTTGTTCAGCCAAGCTGGTATCTCTGGAGATGCAGACATACCCTCCATATCTTTAGTTAGATGTGGAGATTTTGTATTTTCTGTGGTGGATATTTTCTAGTGTTTTAATACTGACCGCATAGTTATCTGTCCTATCCTTTCTATTTAGCTAGAGTGGCCTCCTTTGCTAAATCCTGATTTCAGTCTGCGTATGTTATTTCCCTCTCCTCTCACAGTCAATATTTGTGGGGGGCTGTCTATCCTTTGGGGATTTTCTCTGAGGCAAGATAGTTTTCCCTTTTCTATCTCTAGGGGTATTTAGTCCTCCGGCTGTGTCGAGATGTCTAGGGAGTGTTAGGTACATTCCACGGCTACTTCTAGTTGCGGTGTTAAGTTCAGGGTCTGCGGTCAGTACAGGTACCACCTTCTCCAGAGTACGTCTCATGCTGCTCCTAGGCCACCAGATCATAACAACAGCCATAGTGGGACAGTTCTGCCTAGCCCACGGTCTAAGAAACAGTTGGCTGTAGGCGTTCACCACCCCTCCTCCTCCTCCTCCTCCTCCAGAAGCGAAAGCTCGTCCACAGAGCGCAGTCGCGCGACCACTCCATCCGCAGCTGCTAGTGTTGCACACGAGGTGTCCCATTATCGAACAACTAGTGGTAAGCGTCAGCAGGCTGTGTTACAAATGAAGTGTTTGGGCGACAACAGACACACTGCGGAAGTACTGGCCGAGTACTTGCAGCAACAAACTCAGTCATGGCTGGGCAGTGTACATCTTGAGGCAGGCAAGGTAGTCCGTGATAACGGAAGGAATTTTATGGCTGTCATAGCCCTTTCAGAACTGAAACACATACCTTGCCTGGCTCACACCTTGAACCTGGTGGTGCAGTGCTTCCTCAAAAATTATCCGAAGTTACCAGCCCTGCTCCTGAAGGTGCGAAGACTTTGCTCGCACATCCGCCGGTCGCCCGTACACTCCAGCCGTATGCTGAACCATCAGCGATCGCTGAATCTTCCCCAGCACTGCCTAATAATCGACGTTGCAACAAGGTGGAACTGCACACTGCACATGGTTCAGAGGCTGTGCGAACAGAGGCGTGCTGTAATTTATTTGTGGGAGGATACACATACACGGGCAGGCACTTGGATGGCAGACATGGAGTTGTCTGGTGTGCAGTGGTCGAAGCTACAAGACCTCTGTCAAGTCCTTCAGTGTTTTGAGGAATGCACATGGCTGGTAAGTGCAGACAACGCCATCATAAGCATTAGCATCCCACTAATGCGTCTGCTGATGCAAAGTTTGACGCACATTAAGGAGCAGGCATCTGTAGCCGAGGAGGAGGGAAGCCTTGATGAGTTGATGACAGTCAGCCATTGTCTGCTCAGGGAACTCTCCTGGATGAGGTGGCGGACGAAGAGGAGGATGATGATAGGGATGAATATTTATGGGAGGAGGATGCTTTTCAGGGGGCAATAGAAACTGGTGGCGTTGCAAGGTCAGATACAGGGTTTTTGCGGGACACAAGTGATGTTGATTTGCAAGAAAGTGCTCCTCAACCCAGCACAAGCAGTGAATTGACACCTGGAACAGTGGCCCACATGGCTGAGTATGCCTTGCGTATCCTAAAAAGGGACCCCCGCATTATCAAAATGATGACCGATGACGATTACTGGTTGGCCTGCCTCCTGGATCCACGATTTTAAGGAAAAATGATAATTACTTACGGGTAATTTGATTTTCCAGATCCATGACAGCACCGGTACATGAGAGATGGTCCCGCCCTCAAGAACAGGAAACCTGCATAGGAGATAAAAGATGGGGGCGGCACCTCTCTCCTCAGTTTGTTTACAGAGAAAGCCAGGTAACCGCTATGTCAGTCTTAGTCATATATACATTATATTAAACTCTAAAGACTATATATTAAGTGGTTATTTCCCCATCTTATGTATATTATTTATTTATTTATTTTTTACTTATCTATATATATATTTTTTTTGTGAATCACACAACCATCACCAAGATAGGGCGGGAATTAGAGCGGTGCTGTCATGGATCTGGAAAATCAAATTACCCGTAAGTAATTATCATTTTTTCCCTTCCCCATGACAGCACCGGTACATGAGAGGAAGAAATAGCAGGAACCTCTAGGGTGGGACAACGGCAGATAGCACTTTTCTCCCAAAGGCGAGATCTGATAGCCCCAGATTTAATCTATAATGGCGGAAGAAAGTAGAGGGTGAAGACCATACTGCTGCATTACAGATTTGCTCTATAGACGCATTTGCCCTCTCTGCCCAAGATGTGGAAATAGCCCTAGTAGAGTGGGCCGTAACACCAGGTGGAGGGACCTGCCCCGCAGAGGAATAGGAAAGTGATATAGCCATACGGAGCCACCGTGCAATGGTTGATTTTGTGGCTTTTTTTCCCGTTTGCCCCCTGAAAGGAGACAAAAAGGGCTGAAGACTGTCGCCATGGATTTGTCACCTCTATATATTGAAGTAGGCAACGTCTGACGTCCAAGCAATGGAAGGTTTCTTCTCCCTGGGATTTTGGATTGGCACAAAATGAGGGCAAGACTATCTCCTGGTCCCTGTGGAATTTTGAGTTGACCTTTGGTAAGAAGGCCGGATCAGATTTTATAATTACCCTGTCCTCTAGGAATGTAGTGTAAGGAGGGTCTATAGATATAGCCTGGAGCTCACTAATGCGTCTGGCTGAGGTAAGGGCAATCAGGAGAACCGTTTTTAAAGTTAGCCCTTTCACCGATATGGAGGAAAGAGGCTCAAAGGGAGAGGTGGTCAAAGCATTTAAAACCAAATTTAAATCCCAGGGAGCGACCTTTGGACGAGGTTTGAATGGTCTGGCTGTAAAGGAGGCCCGAATGAACCTACACACCCAGGGGTGATCAGCCAATTTTTGCTCAAACAGGGCGCTAAGCGCCGAGACTTGCACTTTTAGGATGCTGGTAGATAATCCTCTCTCCAGACCCTTTGGAGAAATTCTAAGATTTCTGATATAGGGACGTCCTGAACGGTATCCGTTATCCTTCGGCTTGAAAATTCTAAAAATTTTCCCCATACCCTTTGGTATTTATCAGCTGTGATCTTCTTTCTACTGGACAGCAGAGTAGTAACTAACGGATCCGAGAATCCCTTCGCTAGCAGAAGTCCCCTCTCAAGTTCCAAGCAGTGAGGTGTAGACTGTGAACCTGAGGATGTGTCACTCGACCCTGGTGCAGAAGATTTGGAACATCTGGAAGTATCCATGGGTCCGAGATGGACATACGTCTGAGCCAATTGAACCAAGCTCTCTTTGGCCAGAAGGGTGCGATTAAGATTATGCGCGATTTCTCCTCTCGGATCTTCTTCAGGACTGTAGGGATTAATGGGATTGGGGGAAACGCGTAGGCTAGTTGGAATCTCCATTGGTGCAGCAACGCATCTACTCCTTCCAGGTTCTCTTTCGGGTTCAGAGAGTAGAATCTTTCTACCTTTCGATTCTGGCTTGTGGAGAAAAGATCCACTTGAGGAAGCCTCCAGATGGCACAGATTTCTCCAAAAATTTTTTGATTTAGCGACCACTCGCCCTGGTGCAGGACGTGACGACTCAGAAAGTCTGCGACAAGGTTGTCCGACCCCTTTAAGTGTGTACTTGTAAGAGATAAGAGATGGTTTTCGGCCCAACGAAATAGCCTTCTTGCTTCTTCCATTAGGGGAATTGATCTCGTTCCTCCCTGTCGATTTATATACGATACCGTTGTGCTGTTGTCGGACAACACTACCAGATGTCTTCCTTTGACGTCCTCTTCCGTTTGAAGAATCGCTTGCCTTACCGCTGTTAATTCCTTCAGGTTTGAGGAGGCTAATTGCATTTGTGGATCCCATAGACCCTGTAGGATCCGATCTGATAGGTGTGCTCCCCAACCTAACGGGCTCGCATCCGTGGTCAGTACCACCGGATTCTGGATTGACCATGGGACCCCTTTTTTTAGATTTTCGGAATCTAGCCACCAGCTTAGAGAGTCCCGTACATGTTGTGACAATACGATTTTTCGATTTAAGTTGTAGGGTATTTTTGTTTGTTCTGACGACAGAATCTGCCACTGTAGGTCCCTTGAATGCAGTTGTGCCCATTGGACCGCCGGAATTGTTGCAGTAAGCATACCTAGGAGGGACATGGCTTCCCTCACCGAGATGGATTGGGCCGTCTGTATTTGTCTTACTCGCTGTTTTATGGCCTCGATCTTTCTGTCTGGAAGGACACAGTCTTGTCTGATTGAATTTAACTGAATTCCCAGAAACTCCTGTATCTGGACCGGAATCATTCTTGATTTTTTAAAGTTTATTATCCACCCCAGCCTGGTTAGTAGCTCTCATACTTTCGTAACTGCTTTTGTGCAATCTTCTTGATTGTCTGCTATAAGGAGGAAATCGTCTAAATAGGGCACTAGTAGAATATTTTCTCTCCTCACGAAGGATGCTACTTCCGAAATTATTTTTGAAAAGATATGAGGAGCCACTGATACCCCGAAGGGGAGACATTGGTATTGTAGATGGGTGTAGACCTGTCCCAGCTGCACTACTAACCTTAGAAATTGGTGATGCTCCATGCTGATTGGTACATGATAGTAGGCATCTGTAAGGTCTATCACTGCCATGTAACATCCCGGATACAGCAGTTTTACCGCCGTTCTCAGTCTCCATTTTGAATTTTTCCACTCGGATGAACTTGTTTAACTCTTTGGTTGAAAATTGTTCTTAATGACCCATCCGGTTTTGGTGTGAGGAAAAGGGTGCTGTAAAAAACCCTCCCTATTTCCTGTGGAGGTACTCTTACCAGGACTTTTTTGTCTAGAAGAAGATGAACTTCTTTTTCGAGTACTAATTGGTTCTTTTTGGCCACACGAGTAACTTTTATTCGGTGAGGAGGCCGGGAGATAAAGTTTAATCGTAGGCCGTCAGATAACAAGTTGATTATCCATTGAGACGGCTGTAAGCTTACCCACTGATGGACAAAAAAACTTAACCTTCCTCCCACCTGAAATATGGCGTCATTGTTTGGGATCTGGTTTTGGAGGTTTACTGAAAAGGAAACCTCTCTCTTCTTTCACCCCAGGTTTTTCCCCGTGTGGCTCTATCCGTTGGACGGCCCCGGCCTGCTCTACCCGATCCTCGAAAGGACCGACGATTGTCATACCATCGTCGTTTAAAGAAGGGAGGTGGAGGGAAGTGTTTCTTCTTGTCTGCCGCTTTTTCTAAAATTTCATCTAATGCCCTCCCGAATAAATATTGCCCCTCACAGGGTACAGCACAGAGCTTCACTTTTGACTGAAAATCAGCATTCCAGTTTTTTAACCATAACGCTCTTCTGCCCGAATTAGAGAGGGCACTTGCCCGGGCAGCAAACCGTACCGAATCAATGGCCGCGTCCGCCAGGAACCCTGCTGCATTTTGTAGTGAAGGGATAACTTCTAGAAGTCTGTCTCTTGGACACTTGTTTTTTATTTGGTCGCTTAGTTCATCTAGCCATCTAACCATGGCACGGGGAGTGCAAGTAGCCGCTACCCCTGGTTTGAACACCCAAGTTGAAGCTTCCCAGGCTGATTTTAGAAAGGCATCCGCTTTTTTTATCTAGGGGGTCCCTTAGGGCACCCATATCCTTGAAAGGAAGCGCTATGCCCCTGGAGGTACTTGCAATAGCTGCGTCCAACTTAGGCGCCTTTTCCCACTTTTCACAAATTTCGTCATCAAAGGGATATTTACGTTTTAGGGCCTGGGGAACCGAAATCTTTTTATTCGTTTTTTTCCATTCCTTTTTGATAAGATTTAATATATTATCATGAAACGGAAAAACTTTCCGCTTTTTCCCTTCCAAATTGCTGAACATGGAGTCCTGAACCGTTTGTTTTTCTTTTGGTGTCTCCACCCCCAATGTGGATCTGACCAGTTTTAGCAATTTCCCCACATCTTCTGACAACACATATGGGCGACCACACTCTTCATCCGAAGAGTCCAGGTCCGAGAGCTCCTCGGCCGGAAGCTCTCCTGGTTCACCCTCAGATTCTATATCAGATGTTTGGGGCGCAGAAGGCGGCTTTACGGAGCTCTGCAACTCATGATGCTTTAATTGCTCCTTTACTGTGCTCTGCACTTCGTCTCTTACAATAGCTTTTATATTCTGAAGAAATGATGACGATTCTTCAGTTATCGTTTCCTTTATACATGAGCAGCACATACGCTTCTCATATGTCTTGGGAAGGCTTTTATCACAGAGTGCACATACTTTATTCTTTTGCTTAGAGGTAACTTTCCTTCCCTGCATATACACACAGAAACACAGTGTTACTGATATGTTGTTTGCCTTACAAAGGCAATCACCCACCGGATCCTCAGTACCACGACGGGCTGTGGTGTCTCTGCAGGGATCGCTGATTCCACAGGATCTGCCATCTTTGTAGGAGGCTGTTACCAGCGTCTCCTTGCCGCCATGCAGTTTAAATAAGTGTGGGCAGGAGACTGTGTGTGCGCCCCTGAACATCCTCCCCCCCGGGGAGTGTCAGCACACCGCTCCTTCGGCGTCTAGCGTCACTTCCGGTATACAAAAAGGAAGTTCTCCCATTCACTTGGCGCCAGCGTCGTGATGGGTACGCTCTCTCTCTTCCTCCCCCGGCCCAGCCTCCGGCCAGGAGCGGACGCCGAGGAGTCCGTAGTGGGGAAGGACGCACATGCAGCCAGGTATGTGGGCGACGCACGCACGCTGTCGCCGCTGCTCCCACCGCGGACCTCGGTCAGTGACCGGTTAAACAAAGGAGATCCCCTCTGCAGCACCGCAGGTTCCCCGCAAGAACAGGAAACCGAACTGAGGAGAGAGGTGCCGCCCCCATCTTTTATCTCCTATGCAGGTTTCCTGTTCTTGGGGGCGGGACCATCCCTCATGTACCGGTGCTGTCATGGGGAAGGGAAAAATTACAAAATATCATGCCACATGAGAACCTTGAGCAAATATTGGCTACCAAACAAGCAACTCTTGTATACCGTTTGGTTCAGGCATTCCCAGCACACAGCGGCGGTGATGGTTCTCACATGAGCCATAGGGGGCAACATGGCAGAGGTGTTAGAGGTGCACAAATCCGAAGTGGCGTTGGACAGAGGGGTTTTATGACCAGGTTGTGGAGCGATTTCGCAATGACCGCTGACATGACAGGTACTGCTGCATCGATTCAAAGTGACAGGAGACAGCATTTGTCCAGTATGGTTACGAACTACTTTTCCTCCCTTATCGATGTTCTCCCTCACAGGTCATTCCCCTTTGATTACTGGGCATCTAAAATAGACACCTGGCCTGAATTGGCAGAATATGCATTACAAGAGCTCGCTTGCCCTGCTGCTAGTGTGCTATCAGAAAGAGTCTTCAGTGCTGCTGGTTCAATACTGACTGAAAAACAGACACGTCTGGCTACCCGAAATGTCGATGATCTAACCTTCATTAAAATTAACCAATCATGGATTTCAAATTATTTTGCCCCACCTTCCCCTGCTGACACGTAGCTTTGCCTGAAAAATGTCTTGCTTTTGGCCTCCTCTTACTGACTGCTCCAATTCCTCCATTTGCAGCTGCTGAATGTCCACCATAGGCCATTTTTATCCCTCCCTAAATGGGCTGACTCTCCCACAGGGCCGTGGTCACCACCTGGCGCAAGCACCCGTGTGAGTACCGTTTGCCTGGACAGGTGGATGGGCCCACTCTTGGGCGACGGCACTGGCACAGGGTCCCTCATAGTACAATGAAGTGTCTCTGACGGTGGTGGTGCACAACCAACGTCAGACACACCGTCGTAATATGAGGGGCCCTGTGCCAGTACCGCCACCCATGAGAGTGTTCCCCCCAGCTCGAACAGTGCTCTACCACTTGCAATACTTATCTCTCCCTGCTCAACCACTGTGTAGTCTGTGCTGTTAAATCCTTCAATGGCACTGCCAATACAAATTTGTTGAAATGATAGATGATAGTTAAAATATACAGGGGCCCTAGCCTCCATTTAGACCAGTTAATACTTTGCGCCTACTACCACTGTCTGCTACTCAGCAGAGGAGCCCACCCCTGTACCTAGCTATGCCACCTGTTTATTTATGAACAATTTTTTGGCAGACACTTAGCCCACAATTTGGGCCTACTAACTGTGTCTGCCACTCATTACAGTTTTCCTCCACTGAACAAAGCAATGCTGCCTAGTCCTGTTACCACATTTGAACTGCATTTAGCCTACTTTATTATTTGGGCCTATATCTGTGTTTCGCGAAACCCGACTCGATCCGAAAAAAGTAAAAGTTGCTCAACTCTAGTTACCAGTATAAAATGGCCAAACACATTGGTCTCGAAAACTTCTTGCAAGCCATCTTCAGTAACACGGTCCTCCTGCGTCAGAAGTCCTTCTCCTGTTGCAAACATGCTGATGGCTTTCCTGTATTGAAACAAAAGACAAGCTCACAGAAGAAGATTCATCTGGGGAAACGGATCGCAAATGTCAAGAAAATGTTTAGAGGTGTAATTGTGTCTACACCTAAACGCGGTGTCAGCAAGAGCAAATGGCGACACAAGATGCAGACAAATCCATTACAACCAAATAGAGCTGGTATGTCACTCTCCACAAGGAGAAACCTTACCCCTTAGACCTCAGTCCAGAGCCTCTCACCTAGCCAAATCAGTTCTCATGCTTTGCACTGACGAGGGCCAACAGCCCGAAACACCGTGTCTGCAAATTGAGATACTGATTTGGCTTTTGTCCCAAGCCATATTGCACGACTCGTTAAAGGGTTGACTGTGACTTGTAGGATCGCTACTTCCAACAGGTGACGCTATAGAGTTCAAGTCCTCTTTTGCTCCGAAGAGGCAATTTGCAAACCACATATAATCCTATATTAGCTCCAAATATTATGCAAACGGTAAGAGAGACAACAAGATGCTAAGCAGACATTACTAATGCTTTGCTTTCTTTTTTCACTAGAGGAATTTTCTAGACATGTATAGCATACTTATGGAATGAGATATACAATTCTGATCACTGTGGGTGTAACAAATCATTATTAATCCTGACAATGGGCAGCTGGTCATTGTTCCATGTGCGCTGTGACTCAATCATAGTGAAGGGGAGAGGGGAGATTCAAAGGAAATGTGTCACCACATTTGACCTATCTAAACTATTAATATGGGCATGCAGATTCTAGAAAGCTGACAAGTGATCCCTGTGCGTCTCATATCAGATATATTGTTGATAAATCCTCTTTCATCACTTTATATTAATGACATCTTGTAGGCTATGGGGATGACGCTGCCAGCCCCACAGATTATTATACATGAAGGGGAGTTACCAATGTGAGACAAGTAACTAACACCTAAATATAGAAATTAAAATTTGTCTTCTTACAATCATCTTTATTTCTCTCTCAGCTCTGCTGCTTTGCAACAATATTGCTGCCATGTCTGCCTGTGAGCTGGAAGCTGAGAGGAACCTGCAGATGTGTGAGGTGTAATCACACACAGCTCTGCAGTGAGATCAGGAGAGCAGAGAGCGGCCATCACACTGGTAACCATGAATCTATGTGCCCACGATCTGGAAGTAGAAGCATTTTGAATGCAGCGTATTTTCACTGTGTCCAAAATACTGCGTTCGCAGGTAAATCTGCAGGTGTTCACTGAACAATGTAGATTCACAGTATTCAGTACATTCTATTGTGGAAACTTCTGTTACGGAGACTAGCATCTCCACAAGAGAAATTGACATGCTGCAGATCTGAAAGACGCGCCTCATGTCAGTGTCCGTGGGTGATCCGCAGGTGCACATTCACAGATGAAACGGGATTCGTAGAAATCCCATCCACCATGCTGTAACATATGGCCAATGTGGTTTTGATACTGCCTAACTATGCAGCGGCAAAAACGCAGCAAATACTGATTGTGGGCACATTCCCTTACACATCACACTGGTAACTCCCCATAAAGTAGAATAATCTCTGGGACAGAGTTATGTGTAATGGCCGCTCCTGCTCTACTGCAGAGCTGTGTGTGATTATACCTCACACATCTGCAGGTTCCTCTCAGCTCACAGACAGACAGGGTTGTTATATTGTTCCAATACAGCAGAGCTCAGGGAGAAGCAAAAATGTGTTTACAAGATGACCGGCTTCATTTCTCCTGTTATGTGAGAGTTACTTGTCTACTAGTAATTCCCCTTCATGTATAATAATCTCTGGGGCAGCGTTATCTTCCAGACAGCCTCCTCCACTGAGCCTTGAAGAGGTCATTTATATAAAGAGATTAAAAAAAAAAAGATTTATCAACAAAACATCTGATATGAGACACACAAGGATAATTTTCAGCATTTTATAACCTGTATGCCCATATTAATAGTTTAGATAGTCTGTCACCACATTTGACCTATTTCCTTTAAAGGGATTGTCCAGCCAACTATTCATATTTTTTAAACAATAGAAGTAATATGCTCCTTACCAACCCCAGCAGTTACAAGCACGTGTCTGTGCAAGAACAGCAGATTGGTAATGTATAATTTTTGTTATTTCATAGCTGAGGTTTATAAAGTGGTTTAGGTGGCTGTACAACCCCTTTACCAAAAAGCATATGCATTGAAGAGGAAATGAAAAATAACTGTCTACTACATAGTAATAAAACTCAACTCCAGCCGATAAAATCATTCAGGTGAGGAGATCTGCTGTCTTCCTATAGGGCAAGGGCTTATTCACAAGCTGCAGATTCTTCTAACCTGAACTACCTGGAAGTACATTTGCATGCATTACCATACAGATTTATGCATGTCAAAATCTGCAAGTAAGACTGTGTACACACGTAGCAGATTTTTCACGTTTTTTCGATATAAAAACGCATACATTATGCATCCCATCATTTAGGGTATGTGTCCACGTTCAGGATTGCATCAGGATTTGGTCAGGATTTTACATCAGTATTTGTAAGCCAAAACCAGGAGTGGAACAATTAGGGGAAAAGTATAATAGAAACATATGCTCCACTTCTGCATTTATCACCCACTCCTGGTTTTGGCTTATAAATACTGATGTAAAATCCTGACCAAATCCTGATAAAAATCCTGAACATGGACACATACCCTAAGAATGCATTCCGCAATTTTTGTGCACATAAAACGCAGCATGTTCATTAATTTTGCTGATTTTTTGCGGATTTCCCACCATATTATTGCATTGGGAACCTCCAGAAAAATCCGCAAAAAAAACGCACCAAAAACACGGTAAAAAATGCGAGGAAAAGGCATGCAGATTTCTTGTAGAAAATTTCCTGGTTTTGCTCAGGAAATTTCTGCAAGAAATCCTGAACGTGTGCACATAGCCTAAAAGGTATGAAATCCACAACCTTTCGGCTATGTGCACACATAGGAAATGTGGTGCAGAATTTTCTGCACTAAATCTGCATCTCTTGGCAGAATCCGCAGGTACAGATTTTCTGCAGTTTTTGTGCGTTTTTGTTGCGGATTTTGTGCAGTTTTTGTGAAGATTTTACCACTGCGGATTTTTATCATGGAGGGGTGCCGAAACGCTGCAGCACTGCACAAAAGTAGTGACATGCACTTCTTTTAAATCTGCAGCAATTCCGCACTGATTTTTCTGCACCATCTACACAGCTTTTTTTTTACTATTGATTTACATTGTACTGTGTAAATCACAGTGCGGAACTGCACCTTTTCTGCGCAGAAAAATCCGCTGCAGTTCTGCAGGAAATCTGCAACGTGTGCACATAGCCTGTTCTAAAATACAACACAATTTTTTGCAGCTGTGGAAATAGGATTTTCTAAAACCTGATTCAGTTGCTTTGTACTGTACTACAATGGAAATTTTAAGTGATGGATCCACACCAAAATCTATTAACGTGACTTTAGACACCAGCAGCACACTTCCACACATTGTTTCTGAGTAAGAAGCTAACAAACATATATAACTATTTTTTATTTTAATTCTTTTTTTAACAGACATATGGTGCCCACACTGATGTATACTACGTGGGCTGTGTTATATACTGCGTGACTGATATATACTACGTGGGCTGTGCTATATACACTGTGGCTGTGCTATATACTACGCGGCTGCGCTATATACTACGCGGCTGTGCTATATACTACGTGGCTGTGCTATATACTACGTGGATGTGCTATATACTACGTGGCTGTGCTATATACTACATACTACGTGGCTGTGTTATATACTACGTGGCTGTACTATATCCTGCACCCTGAACCCCCGACACCCAGCGCCCCGAACCCCCGACATCCTGCGACCAATCAGCGACAGCCGCAAATTGACGCGGGATTTAAACCACGCTTCGCTGATTGGTCGCGCCCGGCCATGGGCGACCAATCAGCGATATTGGTGCAGAATTTAACCCCCACTCACAGCGCGATGTACATACATACATACATACATACATATTCTAGAATACCCGATGCGTTAGAATCGGGCCACCATCTAGTAATTATATATTAGTTCTTTAGGTGTAAGTTGCAAGAGCGGGCAAGAGATTGTATATCGGATGTGAAGGAGAGTTTGGTGTCAAACATAACACCCTGACAGCGCACCTGCTGCCCCAGGGCATTATTATGGTGCCACCCATGGAGAGGGAAATGTCAGATTTATGGAGGTTAGTAGACAGTGGGAGCAGAAGAAGTGCAGTTTTTGAGAGGTTGAGTTTCAGAGAGCGGACATGATGTTGGAGACTGCAGACAGACAGTCACTGGCGTTCTGTAGTACAGCGGGGGTAAGGTCAGGGGATGACGTGTATAGTTGTGTGTCATCAGCATAAAGATGGTACTGAAAGCCAAATCTGCTGATGATCTGTCCAATTGGGGTCGTGTAGAGAGAGAAGAGAAGGGGGCCAAGGACTGAGCCCTGAGGTACCCCAACAGCGAGAGGAGATGAAGTGAAGCCAGCAAACAAAATACTGAAGGAGCAGTCAGAGAGATAGGAAGAGAACCAGGAGAGAGCAGTGTCCTTAATGCCTAGTGACTGGAGGCTAGAGAGTAGGAGAGGGTGATCAACAGTGTCGAAAACTGCAGAAAGGTTGAGAAGAATGAGCAGAGAGTCGTCACTGTTACATTTTGCTGTCAGAAGTTCATTGGTCACTTTGAAGAGTGCAGATTCTCTCGAATGTAGGGGGCGGAAGCCGGACTGTGAAGGGTCTAAGTGGGAGTGAGTGGAGAGGTAACAGGTAAGGTGGGAGTAGACCAGGTACTCCAAGAGTTTAGAGATGAAGGGGAGACTGGTCTGTAGTTATTTGTGCAGGATGGATCGAGAGCAAACACTGCTTCTGATTAGCGTTAAAATTATCATTCTAGGACACTGACTACGTGTACACAGAGGGCCCAATTCATCAGGACCAGCGATCTTTATGTTGGTCTTGATGAGGGACAAGGTGGATTGAGGCTCCTGATTCATTAAGGGGCACAGGCCTTAATGAATCAGGAGCATCTGATGAGTGGTGTGTGCCTCCGTGCTGCTCAAGTCTTACTCCAGTCCGTGCTGGAGTAAGATTTGTGGGGAAGCAAACACCACCCCTGTCCCACTACAGGTCCATCCACGTTATAGGAGCTAGGTGAAAATTTTAGTGGGTCCAAAATGTGTGACTAAAAATAATTCTAACATAAAAGCTTTGAAGATTCAGGCGCTGAGTCTTTTAGCTGAGCTTTTGGAGCCGAAACTAAGCAGAAACTCCAAGTGTTGGAGGAGGATTTATAGCACTTCTCCCAAAAAAATAGTGTGAACATAGGCTAAATTAGAAAAATTAAGCTTTGAGTACATACATTTTAGGGGCTGATAGAAAGTTTAAGCCTTAAAACTGGTGTAAAACACTTTGAATACTCACATACTGGAGTAACAATTCTAGTGAGGCGCACATCACTGGTAAAATGCACCAAATTCATCAAGTCACATGCGCCTCTTAATGAACTTGGCCCATGTCTTTCCTGCACTCTCTCATTAAGACTAGTGTACGAAACACCAGTCTTAATGACTTGGGGAACTACTGAAAATGTGGGCACAATATAAACAAAGGAAAATACGGAGTTGCATTACCTGGAAAAAAGACCCTTTACAAAGGCTTTAAGGTTGATCTGAGGATTGGGCATAATACCAGCATTTAGATACAAATAGTCAATCTGTTTATACCTGCGGAAAAACAAACAAAACACAAACCCATTACAGACAATAAGCATGAATGTATCTAACTACAATATACTATAGATAAAACTCCGGCACACAAAAAAAGATAATCAATTATTGTTTTTATTCCAAGGAAAAAATATATATGCGTTGGTGGGATTCCACATAAACAAATTCTGCAGACTTTATAATAGACAGATACTATACATTCTCAACGTTTCGGCGTATTAGCCTTTTTCAAGAGACTTCTGTCTTTTTATCAGTATGAGAAGCAGAAGTAGAGATCCCACTTGAGCGAAAAGTCACTGGGAGATGCCGCATATGTATTCAGGTGAAGAGGTGTCCTTTAGTTGCTGTTCCGTAGAAGAAATCTTTGACTTAAGTTCAGAAATCTCCTTCTGAAGGAAATCAATAGTTAGTACACTTAAATCCATGGAACACTTGTTTAGAATAGACTCAAATTTACCACAATAATCAGTATTATCTTGGAACAGGGTGGGTCTTAGGGGAACCCTAAGGCCCCTGGGAAGGAGATTTCTGAACTTAAGTATATATATCATGGAATAAATGGCGCTATAACAATAAATAATAATAATAACTATAATATATATATATATATATATATATATATATATATATATATATATATATATATATATATATATATATACACACATACTAGATCAGGGGTGTCAAACTGCATTCCTCGAGGGCCGCAAACAGGTCATGTTTTCAGGATTTCCTTAGCATTCCACAAGGTGCTGGAATCATTCTGTGCAGGTGATTAAATTATCACCTGTGCAATACAAGGAAATCCTGAAAACATGACCTGTTTGCGGCCCTCGAGGAATGCAGTTTGACACCTCTGTACTAGATGGTTGCCCGATTCTAACGCATCGGGTATTCTAGAATATGCATGTTCACATAGTATATTGCCCAGCCACGTAGTATATTGCCCAGCCACGTAGTGTATTGCCCAGCCACGTAGTGTATTGCCAAGCCACGTAGTGTATTGCCCAGCCACGTAGTGTATTGCCCAGCCACGTAGTGTATTGCCAAGCCACGTAGTGTATTGCCCAGCCACGTAGTGTATTGCCCAGCCACGTAGTGTATTGCCCAGCCACGTAGTGTATTGCCCAGCTACGTAGTGTATTGCCCAGCCACGTAGTATATTGCCCAGCCACGTAGTATATTGCACAGCCACGTAGTATGTAGTATATTGGTCAGCCACGTAGTATATTGCCCAGTAATGTAGTATATTGGCCAGTGACATAAAATAAAAAATATAACTTAATCAAGAAACGTGTGCACTGCCTTTCAACTTATGGTGCTCAGGTAGGTTCCAACACCATGACAATATATAATGAAACCTGGCACTCAACTTTTTAACTGGAAATATATTTATAGCCACGCCATCTCTGTACGGAGGTTTTTGCCC
This sequence comes from Ranitomeya variabilis, assembly GCF_051348905.1. NCBI lineage: Eukaryota > Metazoa > Chordata > Amphibia > Anura > Dendrobatidae > Ranitomeya > Ranitomeya variabilis. The sequence goes on along the minus strand of NC_135239.1, from coordinate 114,066,804 downwards.
GTACAACTCTACACAGGTTAACAATCTGCATCCTTATGGAGAAGTAATTATCATCTGCTCATACGAGCACGTCTCTCCCAAATATCCTTCATAGCACGTAACTGATGAAGGTCCAGTCCGGGACCGAAACGTTTTGTTGCTGATAATAAATATATTTCCAGTTAAAAAGTTGAGTGCCAGGTTTCATTATATATAAAATAAAAAATAAACATATACTCACCTTAGTCCTGGCTCCTGCGTACGATGCACGCGGCAGCTTCCGGTCCCAGGGTTGGTAGGACTATCAGCGCAGGACCAGTGATGAAGTCACGGTCACATGACCGTGACGTCATGGCAGGTCCTTCTCCCATAGCATCCTTAGCACCGGAACCTGCTGGCGGACAGGACGCGACGTCGGAGGGTGAGAATAACGTTTGTTTTTTTTTATTATTATTATTTGTAACATTAGATAGTTTTACTATTGATGCAGCATACGCAGCATCAATAGTAAAAACTTGGTCACACAGGGTTAATAGCTGCGTAACCGGAGTGCGTTACACCGCGCTCCGGTAACGCTGGCATTAACCCTGTGTGAGGGCTGACTGGATGACTAGAGGGGAGTATGCAGCGGGCACTGACTGCGGGGAGGAAAGAGCGGCCATATTGCCGCCGGACTGTGGCCATCGCTGATTGGTCGTGGCAATGGTCGTGGGCGTTTTGCCACGACCAATCAGCGACTTGGATTCCATGACAGACAGAGGCCGCGACCAATGAATATCCGTGACAGACAGAAGGAAGTGAGCCTTAGACAATTATATAGTAGGAGATATATAGATATATATATAATCAAAAAAAGAGGCAGCACTCCATATTTCAAAGTAAAAAAATGTGCAGGATTTAATCACATCTCAAGGCGACGTTTCAGCTCGCAATGAGCTTTTCTCAAGCAGTGAATATGTCCATGTGCTCCATCTTTATACATATCTTAACAATCCTCAATTGCTACAAGGTGCTTTTCATTACAAATTAAAGTGCCATTGTGCATGTGTTATTGTGCTAATTAGAAACATATTAAAAACATATTACTTTCTCTTTTCATGAACCTGTACAGTTCTTAACGAGTATAACATTTTTACTTTACCCTTGTGGACGCATGTTCGGCATGGGGGACGCCATTCTGTTTGTTCGGCGTCTAGTGAAACCTACTGCGCATGTCCAATGCGTCACCGCTGTGAACTAACCAGCCGGCCAATCAGCCGTGTTGTGTGTCATTCACCGACTGCGCTTGCGCGCGTCGTGTCTACAACGCCATATTTGTTGTGGCTATTTCCTTATTACTTTATTAATGGCCATATTATTCACTTCATCTTTCCGTATGTAATCTAATCATCACCTTATGGACTTCCTCTAGGTGTAGTTTCCCACCCTGACACTCCGGACGGCACCTTACTCAGGTTGTCTCCGGGAGTCATGTAGTAATTTGCCTACGGCAATTAACCTCTTCAGGTCCATATACCGCAGCAACACTACATAAGGTAGTAACACCTTAGTCCTAGTTATATTTTATTATGATTACAATATGTCTTACTTGGCCTTGCCGCCATCAGTTCACATGCGGTATATTACAATAATTAAAAGATGACAAACTCATAAATTTCTTTCTACTATATATTATTTTATTAAAGATAAAAAATCTCTTTAAATTTAATTTTTTATCCATCCCCCACACCGATATGTTCCACATGGTACACGTCTTCAAAGGTTGGTACATCTAAGAAATAAAAACAAAATGTACATTAATTAAAAATATTCCGTAGCAGGAAATATCTCTAATATAATACCAAAGAGTCTTCACATCAACCGATCAATAAGGAACACATATTTATCTTGAATAAATGGCATTTATGTTAAAATCCACATTTAGCCCCTTAGGTTTAAGGGTATTTAACTCATAAATCCACATGAGTTCTTTTTTCTTTAAAATTTGCTCCCTATCGCCACCTCTCCTTTGGATAGGTACTGCATCTATTATTTTGCATTTAAGATCCCTCTCAGAATGGTTATACTCTGTAAAATGTTTGGGAACAGGAAGGTCTGTTCTTTTCTTTCTAATTGTGTACCTATGTTGATTCATCCTGACTTAAACTCACATGTAGTCTCTCCTATGTACCATAGATTGCACGGGCACATTAGTAAGTAAATAACATGGTCTGCATTACACGTTAGATATTGCTTGATCCGATACACTTTTTTTGTTTCTGGATGCTGGAATGTGGACCCTTTTATCATGTGCACACAATTAACACATCCCAAACATGGAAAACACCCCTCTCTATTTTTACCTGTCAGGGTTATTTGGGTACCTCTTTTGAATGATCCTATGTCTGATTTAACTAGGTAATCTTTAATATTTTTAGTTTTCCTATATGAGAATAGAGGTGGTCTTTTGAATTCTTTTATACCTGGGAGGCATTTTGTTAACATCCCCCAGTGTTTTTTTATGATGTTACCAATTTCCCTACTCTCTTCTACATACGTTGTTACCATTGGTATCCGTTCCAGATTTTTTACCCTCCTATTATCTGTTTTCTTTTTAATCAACTCTCTTCTATCCAATTTTAGAACCCTCTCCTTAGTATTCGCCAGAAGCTCTCTTGGATATCCCCTATTTTGAAATTTTCTTAAGAGGGAATCCATTACCATATCCACCTCATCTTCACTCTGAACAATTCGTCGCACTCTAAGCAACTGCCCAAGTGGTATAGACCTGACCATGCTGCGTGGGTGCTGACTATCATATGCTAGCAAATTGTTTCTATCGGTACTTTTTACAAACAAGGTGGCGGTCAATTTATTCTCTATTTGTTTAATCAGTACGTCTAGGAATTGTATTTCTACTCCAGACGACACTAACGTGAATTTGATCGTCTGGTCTATAGTATTCAGGAAATTGAGGAATTCCTCCAAAGTATCCTGTGATCCCGTCCAGAGGAGGAACACATCATCCACGTACCTCCACCAGACCAGCACATGCTGGAAGTGGCTGGACGTGTAGATGTGCTCCTCCTCCAGCACTTCCATCACCAAATTCGCGTACGAGGGGGCCATGTTGGCCCCCATTGCCGTTCCTCGTTTTTGCATATAAAAAACATCTCCAAATAAAAAATAATTTCGCCTAAGTATAGTTTCCAGCAGTTTCAACATGAACGTCCTTCCTTCCGTGGTATATTCAGCTATATTTAACTTCTTTTCTATCGCCTTTAATCCCCGTTCATGGTCTATAGATGTATACAATGATACAACGTCAAAGGAGGCTAAAATTACCTCTTGATCCAATCTAACCCCTTCTAACTTATTAAGGAAATCTGTTGTATCCTTTACATATGATTTTCCATTCTTCACAATGGGGTTGAATACTTTATCTAAGAAGATACCCATTTTGTTAAAAATTGACCCTACCCCCGATATAATCGGGCGACCCGGTGGGTTATCTAAGGTCTTGTGTATTTTCGGTATTACGTATAGGACAGGAGTCCGTGGGTTCTCAACTAATAAGTACTCTTGTAAATCCTGATCTATAATGCCTCCTTCCAATGCTTCTTTTAGTATCATTTTGATCTCTCTACCAATATTATATTTGGGGTCATGCTCCATTTGACAATACACACTCTCATCCTGTAATTGTCTCCTAATTTCATTTACATACATTGTCTTGTCCATGACGACGACAGCGCCCCCCTTATCAGCGGGTTTGACTACGATGTCGCCGTCATGGACAAGATCTTGTAATGCTGCATATTCCTCTTTCAAGATATTAGGATATTTATATCCCTTTACAGTTTTACTCCTCAAAGTCTCGACGTCCATAAGTACTGCCTTTTCAAATGCCTCCACTACACTGGAACTTGTTGGAGGACTAAAATTACTCTCCTTCCTCAACTCAACCCCCTTAAGATCAAATTCACTTGTTTTTTCTTTCCCTGAGAGATCCTTATCAAAGAACCACTCCTTCAATTTAATTCTCCTGAAAAACTGTCCCAAGTCCAATTGTAGCCCAAACCAATCCACATGTGAGCTTGGGCTAAATGATAGTCCCTTGCTAAGTACCGCTACTTCCATATCTGTCAATACCTTATGCGAAATGTTGATTACTAGTTCAGATCCCTCTTCCTGAGGTTCGGTTGTCCCTTCTTTTGCGTTTTCCATTCCATCCGTCAGATCTATTAAAAACAAATTTATTACCAGACCATACATTGTTAGTATTACATGTCCCTCTGTTCTTAGAATGACCTCTCTTTCTCCATGGCATCCTGGCATTATCACTCTGCCATGTATATGGTCTGGTAATAAATTTGTTTTTAATAGATCTGACGGATGGAATGGAAAACGCAAAAGAAGGGGAGGCAAGCGCCACCACCGGAACAAAAAAGAAAATGGAAAAGAGCAAGCCTCAAAGACAACCGAACCTCAGGAAGAGGGATCTGAACTAGTAATCAACATTTCGCATAAGGTATTGACAGATATGGAAGTAGCGGTACAGAGAGTAGAAGAGAGTAGGGAAATTGGTAACATCATAAAAAAAACACTGGGGGATGTTAACAAAATGCCTCCCAGGTATAAAAGAATTCAAAAGACCACCTCTATTCTCATATAGGAAAACTAAAAATATTAAAGATTACCTAGTTAAATCAGACATAGGATCATTCAAAAGAGGTACCCAAATAACCCTGACAGGTAAAAATAGAGAGGGGTGTTTTCCATGTTTGGGATGTGTTAATTGTGTGCACATGATAAAAGGGTCCACATTCCAGCATCCAGAAACAAAAAAAGTGTATTGGATCAAGCAATATCTAACGTGTAATGCAGACCATGTTATTTACTTACTAATGTGCCCGTGCAATCTATGGTACATAGGAGAGACTACATGTGAGTTTAAAGTCAGGATGAATCAACATAGGTACACAATTAGAAAGAAAAGAACAGACCTTCCTGTTCCCAAACATTTTACAGAGTATAACCATTCTGAGAGGGATCTTAAATGCAAAATAATAGATGCAGTACCTATCCAAAGGAGAGGTGGCGATAGGGAGCAAATTTTAAAGAAAAAAGAACTCATGTGGATTTATGAGTTAAATACCCTTAAACCTAAGGGGCTAAATGTGGATTTTAACATAAATGCCATTTATTCAAGATAAATATGTGTTCCTTATTGATCGGTTGATGTGAAGACTCTTTGGTATTATATTAGAGATATTTCCTGCTACGGAATATTTTTAATTAATGTACATTTTGTTTTTATTTCTTAGATGTACCAACCTTTGAAGACGTGTACCATGTGGAGCATATCGGTGTGGGGGATGGATAAAAAATTAAATTTAAAGAGATTTTTTATCTTTAATAAAATAATATATAGTAGAAAGAAATTTATGAGTTTGTCATCTTTTAATTATTGTAATATACCGCATGTGAACTGATGGCGGCAAGGCCAAGTAAGACATATTGTAATCATAATAAAATATAACTAGGACTAAGGTGTTACTACCTTATGTAGTGTTGCTGCGGTATATGGACCTGAAGAGGTTAATTGCCGTAGGCAAATTACTACATGACTCCCGGAGACAACCTGAGTAAGGTGCCGTCCGGAGTGTCAGGGTGGGAAACTACACCTAGAGGAAGTCCATAAGGTGATGATTAGATTACATACGGAAAGATGAAGTGAATAATATGGCCATTAATAAAGTAATAAGGAAATAGCCACAACAAATATGGCGTTGTAGACACGACGCGCGCAAGCGCAGTCGGTGAATGACACACAACACGGCTGATTGGCCGGCTGGTTAGTTCACAGCGGTGACGCATTGGACATGCGCAGTAGGTTTCACTAGACGCCGAACAAACAGAATGGCGTCCCCCATGCCGAACATGCGTCCACAAGGGTAAAGTAAAAATGTTATACTCGTTAAGAACTGTACAGGTTCATGAAAAGAGAAAGTAATATGTTTTTAATATGTTTCTAATTAGCACAATAACACATGCACAATGGCACTTTAATTTGTAATGAAAAGCACCTTGTAGCAATTGAGGATTGTTAAGATATGTATAAAGATGGAGCACATGGACATATTCACTGCTTGAGAAAAGCTCATTGCGAGCTGAAACGTCGCCTTGAGATGTGATTAAATCCTGCACATTTTTTTACTTTGAAATATGGAGTGCTGCCTCTTTTTTTGATTATATTTGAACTTGGATGATCGGTGGACTGGTTATCTGGGGGCCTTGCACCCAAAGATAAGTATATCTGTGCTGTTCATTTTTTTCACTATATATATTATATATATATATATATATATATATACATATACACATACATACATACTCACCGGCCACTTTATTAGGTACACCATGCTAGTAACGGGTTGGACCCCCTTTTGCCTTCAGAACTGCCTCAATTCTTCGTGGCATAGATTCAACAAGGTGCTGGAAGCATTCCTCAGAGATTTTGGTCCATATTGACATGATGGCATCACACAGTTGCCGCAGATTTGTCAGCTGCACATCCCAAAGATGCTCCATACAAGGCAGGATGGATCCATGCTTTCATGTTGTTTACGCCAAATTCTGACCCTACCATCCGAATGTCGCAGCAGAAATCGAGACTCATCAGACCAAGCAACGTTTTTCCAATCTTCTACTCTCCAATTTCGATGAGCTTGTACAAATTGTAGCCTCAGTTTCCTGTTCTTAGCTGAAAGGAGTGGTACCCGGTATGGTCTTCTGCTGCTGTAGCCCATCTGCCTCAAAGTTCGACGCACTGTGCGTTCAGAGATGCTCTTAGGCCTACCTTGGTTGTAACGGGTGGCGATTTGAGTCACTGTTGCCTTTCTATCAGCTCGAACCAGTCTGCCCATTCTCCTCTGACCTCTAGCATCAACAAGGCATTTCCGCCCACAGAACTGCCGCTCACTGGATTTTTTTTCTTTTTCGGACCATTCTCTGTAAACCCTAGAGATGGTTGTGCGTGAAAATCCCAGTAGATCAGCAGTTTCTGAAATACTCAGACCAGCCCTTCTGGCACCAACAACCATGCCACGTTCAAAGGCACTCAAATCACCTTTCTTCCCCATACTGATGCTCGGTTTGAACTGCAGGAGATTGTCTTGACCATGTCTACATGCCTAAATGCACTGAGTTGCCGCCATGTGATTGGCTGATTACAAATTAAGTGTTAACAAGAAGTTGGACAGGTGTACCTAATAAAGTGGCCGGTGAGTGTATATATCTATATTGTAGCGTGGCTAAAGGGTGTCTAATCGACGGGAGATATGTGTCGCATAGATGGCTTGCCGCTGTGATGTAACCATAGCTACCTATATGTCTGTCAGGACCTGTGGTGATGTCAGACCACATGGCTAATCATGTGATGGGTTACTGGGTGTGGTTAGACCTATAAAAGAAAGGCTAATGTTTAACACAGGGGATATGTGTGGAGGTGCTAGCCTCCAGTGTGTTAAGGCTCCAGCACTGAGCCTGAAGGAATGGACACTTGTTTTTTCCCTTTTGCCTGAGTTAAAGGCTGTTTGTTTTTCCTGTTTATGCTAGACTGGTTTATGAAACAATAAACCTTTGAACTTTTGTTGCAACCTGCCTCCTAAGTGTCAGCCGTCGCACCTGAGTGAGTGAAATCCCTACAATTGGTGGTAGACGTGCGGGCAGCGTTCCCAGTGGAGACGTAAGTCTATTTTTTGGATGTCATGGGTCAAGTCGGCTGTAAGCCAGCAAGCATTGCCGGGGAAAATGGAGGACCTGCTGAAACACTTGGTCCAGTCGCAGTCACAGCAGCAAGAGGCTAACAGGCTGTTTATGCAGCAGTTGCAACAGAACCAGCAAGAGACCAACAAGCTGTTGATGCAGCAGATACAACAGAGCCAGCAGGAGCAACGGCAGAGTCAGCAGGAGCAACGGCAGCAGATGCAGCTTTTGGCAACTGCCATCCAGAGCAAGACGAGCGCCCCAACCCCAGGTTTGGCTGATGACACCCACGTCCGGAAGACGGTAAGACGCGCATTACAGAAAATGACCCCCGGGGATGATGTTGAGGCCTTCCTGACGGTGTTTGAGAGGGTCGCTGAGAGGGAAAAACTCCCGCCAGAGCAGTGGGCAGAGGTACTGGCGCCATACCTGACGGGAGAACCCCAGAAGGCGTACTATGATTTGACCTTGCAGGATGCCAAAGAGTATCACAAATTGAAAGTCGAGATTCTCGCACATTTGGGGGTGACACTGACTGTTAGGGCACAGCGAGTTCACTGCTGGGCCTATCACCGGGACAAACCGCCTCGCTCCCAAATGTTTGACCTGTTGCACCTGGTCCAGAAATGGCTGCAGCCAGAGTTATGTACACCTGCACAGATGGTGGAACGAGTGATGATGGATCGGTTTGTGCATTCCCTCCCGAGGTCCATACAGACTTGGGTTGCCCAGGGTGATCCCCAGAATGCCAACAAACTGATCGGACTGGTCGAGAGATACCAAGGGATGGAAGGCTCCTTTGGGAGGCAGCCCATTCTGTACTGGGGGTCCCAGAAAGCTGCCGAGTCCCAAAAAGGGGTGGCGCGTCCAAGGTCACAAAGGGCGGGGGAGGTGGTGCCCAAGGTCCCTACGGGTGATATTATTTGCTGGAGGTGCCACGGGCCAGGACATATAGCTGCCCGTTGTTCCCAGACCACTGAGCAGATGGACTGCAGCATGGGACGCCGTTGTTCATACTATGCGTATCCAGCCTGCAGTGTGAACTCTCCGCCCAACGAGGGACCTCAAGCGTGTCCCGTAAGGGTGAACGGTCGAGCAGCAATGGCGCTGTTGGACTCAGGGAGCTTAGTGACCCTGGTGAGGGCCACTTTCCCTCTCCACCTGCTTCCGGGAAAGAAGGTCGGCGTGCGGTGCATACATGGTGATGCCAAGGACTACCCTTTGGCCAGGGTGGACATTGAAACGGCATGTGGCACTGAGTCCCACCTAGTCGGCGTCGTGCAGGACTTGTTGCACCCTATAATTATTGGCCGGGCTTTCTGTCTGTTTTGGGATTTGTGGGGAAAAGGTTCTGAGCTCCCTAGCAAGAGTAGGGAACCAGTGAACCCTGGAAGGGTGTCACCACACCCAGAGACAGACAGGTTTCCTTTTTGTGTGCTGGTTGGGGATGAGGAGGAAGTGTCCCCTGCATCTGACACTATGGAGTTAGAGGTAACCGGTGAAAATTTTGGGACTGCCCAACATAGGGACCCCACTCTGAGGGAAGCCTTTAATAATGTCACAGTTATTGACGGGGTGGTACAGGAGCCGGGGGCAGACACAAGATTTCCCCATTTTCTGATGAGTGGGGAGTTGTTGTACCGGGTCACGAAAATAAGGGAGGAGTTGGTAGAGCAGTTGGTAGTGCCGGGTCCATATAGACGGAAGGTGTTGGACATGGCCCATTCACACATCTTGGGTGGACACCTAGGGGTGGAAAAGACGCAGGAACGGGTTGTGCAGAGATTCTATTGGCCTGGGTGTCACCGAGAAATAGTGAACTATTGCAGGTCCTGCCCTACATGTCAGCTAACTGCTCCCACTCCTCATTTCCGGAACCCCCTTGTGCCACTGCCCATTATTGAGGTACCGTTCGAGAGAATTGCCTTGGACTTGGTTGGTCCCTTAGTTAAATCAGCCCGGGGCCATCAGTATATATTAGTCATCCTGGACTATGCCACACGCTATCCTGAGGCAATTCCCTTGAGAAATTCTTCCTCGAAGAGTATAGCCCGTGAGTTGGTCCATGTCTTTTCCCGGACAGGTCTGCCGAAGGAGATCCTGACTGACCAGGGGACACCTATCATGAGCAAGGTGATGAGGGAGTTATGCAAAGCCCTGAAAATCTCCCAGTTGAGGACCTCGGTGTACCATCCCCAGTCAGATGGTCTTGTTGAGAGATTTAACAAGACACTGAAGAGCATGCTGAGAAAAGCTATAGAGAAAGACGGTAGAGACTGGGATTGTCTCTTACCCTATCTGATGTTTTCCATTCGTGAAGTTCCACAGGCCTCCACAGGGTTCTCACCGTTTGAGCTTCTATATGGCCGACATCCGCGAGGACTCCTGGATGTAGCCAAGGAAACCTGGGAAGCCGAAGCCACGCCCCACAGAAGCGTCATTGAGCATGTGGCCCTGATGCAGCAGAGGATTGCAAAGGTGATGCCTATCGTGAAAGAACACCTCCTCCAGGCACAAGAAGCTCAGGCCAGAATCTACAACCGGTCTGCAAGAGTGAGGCAGTTCAATCCGGGAGACCGAGTTCTTGTGTTAATTCCGACGGTGGAAAGCAAGTTCTTGGCCAAATGGCAAGGGCCATATGAGGTTGTCGAGAAACTTGGTGAAGTAAATTATAAAATTCACCAACCAGGAAGACGGAAACCATTCCAAGTGTACCATGTCAACCTCATCAAGCCGTGGCAAGATAGAGAGCTGACAATAATTCCATCGTTGTTAAGCAACCCAGAAGGTGAGGTTGGATCGGTTACTATAGCGGAGACGCTATCGAAGACCCAGAAACAACAGTGCCGGGAGTTACTCCAGAAAAACAGGGACCTGTTTTCAGAGTTGCCAGGACACACGAAGGTCATAGCGCACGAGGTCCTAACAGAGCCACATGTGCGGGCGAACGTGAAGCCCTATCGTATTCCTGAGGCTCGTCGAGAAGTTATCTCCAAGGAAGTGGAGCGTATGTTGAAGCTTGGAGTCATTGAGGAATCCAAGAGCGGTTGGTCGAGCCCAATTGTCCTGGTCCCAAAACCTGATGGAGAGTGGAGGTTTTGCAACGACTATCGGAAGTTGAATGCGGTCTCCAAGTTTGACGCTTATCCCATGCCCCGCGTTGATGAGCTCATCGAAAGGCTTGGGCCCGCCAGGTACATAACCATCTTGGATTTCACGAAGGGGTATTGGCAGATCCCCATGGCACAGGAAGCCAAGGAGAAGACGGCGTTTTCTACACCAGATGGATGTTTCCAGTATGTCCGGATGCCGTTTGGCCTACAGGGAGCTCCGGTGACCTTCCAGAGGGCTATGGATAGAATCCTTGCACCCCATAAGGCATACGCTGCTGCGTACCTGGATGATATCGTCATCTTTAGCCCGGACTGGGAGAGTCATCTGGAAAAGGTCCAAGCGGTGTTTGATGCTATAAGAGAGGCCGGATTTACAATAAACCCGAAGAAGTGTGCCTTGGGTAAAGAAGAAGCTAAGTACCTTGGATACATAGTGGGTCGTGGAGAAATAAAACCCCAAATCAGTAAAGTGGAGGCAATTCAAACATGGCCAAAACCAGTTTCCAAGAAGCAAGTTAAAGCCTTTGTGGGAATCGTGGGATATTACAGGAGGTTCATCCCAAACTTCGCCACGATGGCTGCGCCTCTGACTGACCTGCTAAAAGGGACAAAATCAGTAATGGTTAAGTGGTCCGAAGAAACAGAGTCAGCCTTCCAAGAAATGAAAGAGGCTTTGTTGTGTAAGCAACCCGTTCTGATGGCCCCAAACTTCAAAAAAGAGTTTATTCTTCAGACAGATGCCTCAGATGTCGGTGTGGGAGCAGTCCTTTCCCAAGAGATACATGGGGAGGAGCATCCTGTCCTCTATCTGAGTAGGAAGTTGTCCTCGTCTGAAAAGAACTACTCAGTCGTTGAGAAGGAGTGCTTGGCCATAAAATGGGCGGTGGATACATTACGGTACTATCTGCTGGGACGTAAATTTAGATTGATATCCGACCATGCCCCACTTAGGTGGATGAGGGAAACGAAGGGTAGAAATGCTAGGGTCACCCGTTGGTTCTTAGCCCTGCAGGACTTCTGTTTCCATGTGGAACATAGGGCCGGAAAGCTGCATGGTAATGCTGATGCCCTGTCAAGAATCCCTTGTCTAGTGGGGGAAAGTGCCAAGCCCCACGGCTTTAGGCAGAGGGGGGGAGGTATGTAGCGTGGCTAAAGGGTGTCTAATCGACAGGAGATATGTGTCGCATAGATGGCTTGCCGCTGTGATGTAACCATAGCTACCTATATGTCTGTCAGGACCTGTGGTGATGTCAGACCACATGGCTAATCATGTGATGGGTTACTGGGTGTGGTTAGCTCTATATAAGACAGGCTAATGTTTAACACAGTGGATATGTGTGGAGGTGCTAGCCTCCAGTGTGTTAAGGCTCCAGCACTGAGCCTGAAGGAATGGACACTTGTTTTTTCCCTTTTGCCTGAGTTAAAGGCTGTTTGTTTTTCCTGTTTATGCTAAACTGGTTTATGAAGCAATAAACCTTTGAACTTTTGTTGGAACCTGCCTCCTAAGTGTCAGCCGTCGCACCTGAGTGAGTGAAATCCCTACAATATACATAATCTATCTAAATAAATATATATATATATATATATATATATATATATATATATATATATATATATATATATATATATATATATATATATATATATATATATATATATATATATATATATATATATATATATATATATATACACATACATATATATATATATATATACATACACATATACACAGTGCCTACAAGTAGTATTCAACCCCCTGCAGATTTAGCAGGTTTACACATTTGGAATTAACTTGGCATTGTGACATTTGGACTGTAGATCAGCCTGGAAGTGTGAAATGCACTGCAGCAAAAAAGAATGTTATTTCTTTGTTTATTTTTTTTTTTAATTTTGAAAAGTCTTTTCAGAGGGTCATTTATTATTCAACCCCTCAACCCACCAGAATTCTGTTTGGTTCCCCTAAAGTATTAAGAAGTAGTTCAGACACAAAGAACAATGAGCTTCACATGTTTGGATTAATTATCTCTTTTTCCAGCCTTTTCTGACTATTTAAGACCCTCCCCAAACTTGTGAACAGCACTCATACATGGTCAACATGGGAAAGACAAAGGAGCATTCCAAGGCCATCAGAGACAAGATCGTGGAGGGTCACAAGGCTGGCAAGGGGTACAAAACCCTTTCCAAGGAGTTGGGCCTACCTGTCTCCACTGTTGGGAGCATCATCCGGAAGTGGAAGGCTTATGGAACTACTGTTAGCCTTCCACGGCCTGGACAGCCTTTGAAAGTTTCCTCCCGTGCCGAGGCCAGGCTTGTCCGAAGAGTCAAGGACAACAAGGAAGGAGCTCCGGGAAGATCTCATGGCAGTGGGGACATTGGTTTCAGTCAATCCCATAAGTAACGTACTCCACCGCAATGGTCTCCGTTCCAGACGAGCCCGTAAGGTACCTTTACTTTCAAAGCGTCATGTCAAGGCTCGTCTACAGTTTGCTCATGATCACTTGGAGGACTCTGAGACTGACTGGTTCAAGGTTCTCTGGTCTGATGAGACCAAGATCGAGATCTTTGGTGCCAACCACACACGTGACGTTTGGAGACTGGATGGCACTGCATACGACCCCAAGAATACCATCCCTACAGTCAAGCATGGTGGTGGCAGCATCATGCTGTGGGGCTGTTTCTCAGCCAAGGGGCCTGGCCATCTGGTCCGCATCCATGGGAAGATGGATAGCACGGCCTACCTGGAGATTTTGGCCAAGAACCTCCGCTCCTCCATCAAGGATCTTAAGATGGGTCGTCATTTCATCTTCCAACAAGACAACGACCCAAAGCACACAGCCAAGAAAACCAAGGCCTGGTTCAAGAGGCAAAAAATAAAGGTGTTGCAGTGGCCTAGTCAGTCTCCTGACCTTAACCCAATTGAAAACTTGTGGAAGGAGCTCAAGATTAAAGTCCACATGAGACACCCAAAGAACCTAGATAACTTGGAGAAGATCTGCATGGAGGAGTGGGCCAAGATAACTCCAGAGACCTGTGCCGGCCTGATCAGGTCTTATAAAAGACGATTATTAGCTGTAATTGCAAACAAAGGTTATTCCACAAAATATTAAACCTAGGGGTTGAATAATAATTGACCCACACTTTTATGTTTAAAATTTATAAAAATTTAACGGAGCAACAAAACTTTTTGGTTTGTAAGATTTATGCATCTGTTAATAAATCCTGATCTTGTTTGAAGTTTGAAGGCTCTAACTTATTTGCATCTTATTAAACCTGCTAAATCTGCAGGGGGTTGTATACTACTTGTAGGCACTGTATATATCATAGATGTCACTGACATCTATATATCTATGTATATATATCTATTCTAACCTGTCAGTGCGATTTTACTGTACGCGGCACATGAATTGCCAGATTTTCAAAGGACACAGGTGATGTGCACTCAATTTAAATAAAGCGGCTTTGTTTTTTAGACTACTTGCCATTTGGTTTTGACAAAACTTTATTGATATCCCAAGGTGCGAATTACATGTGTTTTTGATGATCAGCTGAGGAAAGGAACTAAACACACATGCACGTTTCTTTACCTGCAAAACTGCCACACCTAATGCAAATTTATGGGGAAAATCTGCATATAAAACTCAGAGTACTCGCAAGAGAAATGGACTTGCTGTGGATTTGAAATACGTGCCGCAGCTGAGTTTATGCAAAGTTAAAAAGAAGCACAGTAGGAATGAGACTTCTATAAATCCCATCCACTTTGCTGGAACTGTAAGGCCGGGCGCCCACAATCCAGAACTAGCAACACTTTGAACACAGCGCATGTTCACTGTATCAAAAGTGCTGCCGGTTATTGAACGCAGGTAAATCCTCATGTGTTCACTGAACCGTGCGGATTTATTGCATTAAGTACATTTCTATTGATGTAATATCTCTTGTGGAGACACTAGTCAAATTGACATGCTGTGGTCTTGAAAGACGCGCTGCATTTCAGTCTCCGTGGATGATCCGCGGGCGTCGGTGTACGCATAGTGGACATTGGATATCTAGAAATCCCATCCTCTATGCTGTCACATCTGGACGCTGTGTGTTTGAAACTGCATGAATACACAATGTCAAACCCGCAGCAGTTCCTGATCGTGGGCTGGGCACATATCCTTTGATGCTGTTTTTTGACTAAGCAAAAATATGCAGCGTCAAAAATGCTTCAAAACCTCATTACGAGAATGTAGCTTTAGCGTTTCTCTGTAGTGTGTATTTATGTACATTTACAGACACACAAAGCTCTGCTACGTGCATATTTCCACACACAAAGCTCTGTAACATGTACATTTACAAACACCACCGATGCATGAATATTTACAAGCACTCCCCTCTGCTACATGCACATTTGTACACATACAGCTCTATGACATGTACATTTACACTTACACATTACCACATCTTGCTGTTCCTGATGAGATGTGAAAGGAAGCTGCACGAGCTGAGCAGTCGAAGGACCTTATACTCCATTAACGCAAGGACCTTTCAGGTCATGTGATCAGTCAAATGACCTAAGCAGTCCTTCAGTTACTATGGTAGAAGGTCCCTTCAGCTGCTCAGCTGCTGCAGCTTCCTCTCCTGTTCTGCACCGATCACGAAGATCAGTGTGGGGCAGGAGGAGAGAGGGCAGTTCTGTTATCAGGAAGGATGCTGTGTCGGCTTTCTCCTCCATCACAGGAAGCTGCCTCCAGAATATAAGAGACACACACTTTTTAGCAGCCGTTTTTCTTTAAAAGTGTGTCTCATAGTCAAAAAGATATGGAAAATTGTTTAAATTCAGATAGAGCAAACAATGTTTTGAGAAAGAGATACACACTTTATTTTTCCATTGATGGCCCTGTGTCAGGGCTGATAGGAGCGATCAGGTTAGAAAAAAAATAAAAAATGGATTGCACTCAACCCAGTGTTATACTATGGGACAGAGCACATTTGCAATTGTTTTCGCATGCCGAATCAGAATGAGAAAATCGTAGGATACTGCGATAATTGGATAATATGTACCCATACCAGCCTATGGGTGCATGTGGAACATCGCATTGCACTCGGATGTCAGAGTGCAGTGCGATTCCTGCAGATGCTGGCAGCAGAGGAGATGGAGAAACTACTCCGCCTCCACCACACCTGTGCTGGGATTCTCTCATGTGAGAGGATCGGGGCACAGAGCACTGACACTCCGCTCCGGCTCGCCGCAGAGCAGGAGCCATTAGCCTATCGCATCCGATGTTATACAGCCTTAGGGCTCGCTTGCAGTGTTCCAAGCGGACCTTTTTATTGATACACTTTTGCTTTGCATGCAGTGTCTCAACCACTTTTTACAGCTTCTTCCTTGCAAAGATACAGTGACTGAAAAAATGATAATTCTAAAGTTTCACAGATGCGATAGTGCTGAATGTGTTTTTGTTTTTTTAAGTCTTTGATCCCAATTCATCAAAGTAATTATGCCAGAATTCTGATACAAATTGCTTTGAAAAGTCAACAAATTTTTGTGCAACATGGAATTGCCAGTTTCACTCACCTTTGCTGGGTGGAGTGGGGGACAGGATGGGGTCATGACGAGCTGAGAGGTACACCAGAAATCTTACTCCAGTCATTGACAGAAGTGGGATTTGTGGTTAGGCACGCCACTTCTCAGATACTCCTGATTCATTAAGAGGTGTGCGCCTCTTAATGAATCAGGAGCTTCTGACTCCAACACACTCCCACATCAAGACTGACGTGAATAACACCAGCCTTGATGAATCGGGACCCTTATTTTTAATGGGTACTAAAAGATGACTCAAAATTAGGTTCATTTTAAACATGTTTTTACACATTTTAAGGCTCCACAGGAGTACCTACTTGGCAGCCATGAGGGCCTTCTGCAGGAAAAAGGCCACTGGGCTCCTGGAACGATGAGACCAATTGCTTGTCAGATACTGAGCAGCATTTATGTGATTTACTGCAATTAGAGGCCGATGCCGGCCATGTAACACGGCAGGAATCTGCCCAGGTGTGATGTGGGCTCAGAACCCAACTTGTACCATACAGTGGATGTCAGGAAGGGGCTAAATATGAGAGTTAATGTAATACGCACATCGCTCCTATAAGGAAAAAACTCACCCGATCTGTCATACACATCCATGCATTTTATACTTGCCTTTCTTTAAGCATCTTTGCTCCTTTTAACACTGACTTTATGCTACCAAAATCGACTTGCACAATGCGGATATCAGCTGACGGGTGAGAAGATAAAAGGGCAGAATGTGCAACTTCTGCTCTCTGCATATTCCGACAAGCCAAGCACAAGCGGATGTGGTCATCTTGAGAAAGAAGTCGCTCACACAGAGACAAACCAATGCCACTGAAATACAGAACACAAAATATGATACTGTGCCAGGAAAGCCACTGCCCTCAAAATCATACTGGATTATTTCATGATACATCATGATATGGCAAATATTTATACTTTGCTTATTATTCATTAGACAATACAATGTACCCAAATATAACTTTGATAATTTTGTATTTTAGTATTAGCTTTATAAGAGTTATTAATAAAAACAATAACAGGACATTATATCTCATATATAGGTGTCTGTGTGTTAAATAATACTTAGTTTCTGAAAGTACAGTAAGCTGCACAGAGCCAGTTTGAAAGGAATTCAACAGAAACCATAATTTACAACACAAAAATATTTTTTTCTTAGGTAATGTAAGAAACCATTCCCACTTCTCCTGATCTTTGTGGTTATAATAAAGACTTGTGACTGTGCGTCTGAGATTCAGACAAGAATTGTACACGGACAGACACTGGCTGTGTGTTATTTTCTTATCTCCGATGCATCGTATTTATTTTAGACAAATAATGGCAGATCTGGAGATCCTTGTATCTCAACCCAAATTAGTTCTCCTTGGAAGGGGCTACTGCAAGAATCATCCTGGCTATAGACACAGTGATACTCTGTGTAGCCTGCAGTCACACAAACATATAAAAAAATAGCTATGATGTAGATCCAGAAAAGTAGGACTAGTGTCATGCAAGTACAATGCAATTTTTCTCACCTAGTATGACATGGGTATGCAATGCATTTTTAACATCATCTTTTACATACTGTAATCTCTATGTCACTTAAAGATAGTTTACAAAACTTCTAAAGCAATCTTATATAAAGATAAATACAGACAGAATAGCTAGATGTCCTGTAGACATAATTTCCCAAGCCTCCTACATATAATAAACTTTCACCCTTTAGTGTCCACCCATTTTTGAGAACCAGCCCAGGTAAAGCAGACAGCTGCGGGCTTATATTTCACGTCTCCTGACGAAGCCACGACGGTGAAACGTGTGTCGAGGCCTCCTCGGTTTACAGCACATCGGCACTTTATGATAAACATGTCCTAAGGTAATTATGCTTTACTCTGAATGGTATACCTACATGTTATAGTTGCCTGGGTAATATCACTATGTGCTTCTGGTCTCTTGGAAAAAAAAAAAAATAAATAAATAAATCGGGATTTAACCCTTAGGGATTGAATAACCCTGACTGATTGATTGCACATTTGGGATTGTTTCTCATTTTTTCTTTATAACTATTGACATTTATCTATCATCAACCCTATAATGACCATATAGCACATACTAGTACGTTGCTGTAGCTGAGATGCTCGGTTTTTTTGTCTTTTGCCAGCATTACTTTTACCATCCATGCATGCTGGCTGCCTTTTAACTGCTGTCTCCCACTCACCATGTGTTGTCTACATAATTTGTGTATTATATATATATATATATATATATTTGATTTATAGTTGATATTTCAATAAAACGTGCATGTATTACCTTTTGATACCTCCACTTTTTTGGCATTGATGCTTGATTAAAATTCGGATCTTTATTAATTATGGATACCCAGACCGACTGACAATTGTCATCGCTCCATAGCCTAATGCTTTCTATAGGATTATTAGCTGTGGGATTATATTATCAGGCTAGGAAGGTCCCTGGCTATTGGGCCCTTCCCAGCCTAAAAATACCAGTCTGCAGCCGCCCCAAAATTGGCACATCACATTAGATGTGCCAATTTTGGCGCTTAGACCGGTTCTTCTAGATTACTCGGGTGCAATCAGGGTAATGGTTTATGGGGTTAATGTCAGCTGTGCAGTGTCAGCTGAGATCAAGCCCTGGTGTTAGTAATGGAGAGGCAGCCATCAGACACCCCCATTACTGCCACATGAAAGCCACTAAAGGGTGTTTGTTTATTATACGTAGGGGGATTGTGACATTAAATATCTACAGGACATTTATCCTTTCTATTCTATATATCTATTCTAACGGTTCTAGCTGTGAACGCACTGTATTTGGCTGATAAATTTCAGGTTTCCTTTGAGATGTGTGTGTAAAAATCACACTAGAGCCACAAGCAATGTCTGTGTGCTTTCCGATTTTTTTCTTGCACCCATTGACCTACAGTGGTGATTGTGATTCTCGTATCCACTTGCAGGATGCAATTTTTTTTGCTCAGTTTGATTAGAGCTGAGGAAAAACTTGCAGATGAGCGCTATCTCATTGAATAGCATTGGTCAGAGCGCAAGGTGATGTTTTCTTGCATTTCACTGGTCCGAGTTATAGAGCCAGCTGGCATGTAAGGCCGGGATCACACATGCGAGAAACACGGCCGAGTCTCGCATGTTAATACCCGGCACTGCCGCTGGCACTCGGGAGTGGAGAGTGCGGCTGCATGTATTGCTATGCGGCCGCACGCTCAGCTCGAGTTCCGGTTATTAACATGCCAGACTAGGCGATGTTTCTCGCATGTGTGATACCGGGCTTACAAGAACTTTGCACATGTGCCAGTATGTGCTCAGGGCCATAGATTGGGAGTTCACGTGATAACATTTCATACTGCGCATACTATGCACATACAACACAGTGGTGTGCTGGCAACACGAACGACTCATCTATTGGCCAATGATACACACATTCTCGCATCTGCACAACATGGAACATAATTCTACAGGAAAATGTGTATGACCCGGCGATGAAGAATTCGCTGCACCTTCAAAAGGTCTTATATTATAAAACTTCCATTTTATTGAAGAATAGTTGAAAAATATAAAAGAGCACAGTTACATGGTCAGATCAGCCACTGGACATCTAGAACCAACATGTTTCGGCCTGTGACAAGGCCTTAATCATGGTCTCACTGAACACACACAAATAGACATTAAATAGCTACAAAGAGCAAGTCCCTACAGGGGCTATGTTCAGAGCGGAAATTTTTGCTGTATGAGTAACACTTTCATGTCCAGCACGCATTGAGATGATTTCAATATAGTTGTTGAATTTAAGTCATTCCTTGTAACCAGAAAAAGTGCAGCTAGAAAAAAAACAAAAGGTCAGTGTGAACCTAAACATATTGTGAGATAACGCTACCCGAGTGGGTTGGGGGACACTCGCTTGGCAAGGGATTAAAGCACTCGGGCACGGTTTTTCCACATAAACAGTCTATCCGGTTTATTAAACCTCATAAACCGCACCACGAACGGTTCATTATTTACATCAACGGAAAACATTAACCACCGACAGTCTGTTCCACTGCAGATACGTCTCTGCCTGTAACCCCTTTTTCTGGAGTTACCTTACAGGAGCTCTGCTCCACACACGGACTCCTGTGCTAGTTCCCAGGGGAAAGCTGCCTCACTGGGGTCACCGTCCTTATGACCAGGGCACCTCAGATAGTCCAGACCCGCAGTAGGAACTATATAACCTATACTGACAATACAATACATTCAAATGGTGCAACTTCCTACCTCTGATAGCGGTCTCTTCTGCTGCAATAGACTCTAATGGTATAAACTCCCTCTGCTTGCTGTCTGTCATCTGCCACGCTAGCATCTAGCAACATATTTTAATGTGCCCGCTTAATGATTGGTATAATTCATTTGTTGCATTGTACGTTTTACTCACTGTTTGATGTATATCCATGACTGTGGTCACTCTAGATATTATCTTGTTGAAGGTGTTAAGGCATATAGATGTTGCCAGCCACAATGTGTTTGATCATTTAATCACCCCCTGGTGTGCTGGCCCCAGCTGCCAAATTATCCCACAATCCATCTCTTCTGACCCAGCAGTCTAGACTATAAATTTAGAAACATCCTTAGGGGTGCACGCATGTAGGGGTGCACGCAAGCGTCCCAGAAGCAAAGCGTCACGAAGATAAACGTCGTGATACAGCAGTTATTCCATGGCGGTTAGTCAGGGCAGGAGTCAGGTAACCCACACTCTGCTCTCCCTTCTATCCATGTGCTTTATTCCTATCCTCATGTGTTCCCTTGCCATACACATTGAAAGCCCAATCCCCCCACCACGACTCAAATACATCAGCTCCTCTCTCCTTCCCTCTCCCATGTACAGCTCCCATGCACTTCTCACCTTCCTGAAAAACCTCAGCCCATCTTGCCCAAACACACTGCACAAAAAACTTCATACACTTCCAAAAACTACTTGCTTTTTATCTTTCTACTCCTACTGATTTTGGGGGACATCTCCCCCAACCCCGGTCCCCCATCCTCAACCGCTACCCTACCTTATATCAAAACCATACTAACCTTATTAATATTACTTGCACTCCCTCATCTCTCTCTTTCAATTGTGCCCTTTGGAATCCACGGTCTGTATGTAACAAGCTTCCGTTCCTGCACAACTACTTTCTGAACAACTCTCTGAATCAGTTGGCCCTCACTGAAACCTGGATCCAGGATTCTGACACTGTCTCCCCTGCTGCCATTTCCCATGGTGGCTTACAATTCTCCCATTCCCCAAGACCCACAAACAGACCTGGTGGTGGAGTCGGCATACCCTTGTCCCCACAATGCATGTTCCAGGTTATACCCCCAGTTCCATCACTCTCATTCCCTTCTTTTGAGGTCCACACCATCAGGCTCTTTCGTCCCCTCTCCCTCAGAGTAGCGGTCATATACTGGCCTCCAGGCTCACCCACCCACTTCCTGGACCATTTTTCTGCCTGGCTGCCGCACTTCATGTTCTCAGAACTCCCAACCCTTATCCTGGGAGACTTCAACATCCCCATTAACAGCCCCACTTCCACATCTGCATCCCAGCTTCTATCACTAACCACATCTCTAGGCCTCTCACAGCTCTCAACCTCTGAAACACACAGACGGTAACACCCTGGACCTGGTCTTTGTCCGGCTCTGTTCAATCTCCTACCTAGATAACTCACCGCTTCCCCTCTCTGACCACAACATTCTATCCTTCACACTCACAATTCCTCGCCCACCCCAGCACTCTCCTACCTACCACACATTAAGAAATCTACATGCCATTAACCCTCATACACTTTCAGACTCCCTACACTCATCGTTGTCTCCAATCTCTTCTTTTTCCTGTCCTGATCTGGCTGTACATCACTACAGCGACACTCTTAGAAGCACCCTTGACCAAGTAGCTCCCCTCACCCTCAGAACCTCCAAACACAGAATGAAACAGCCCTGGCTCACATCGCAAACCCGATTTCTCCAGCGATGCTCTAGGAGTGCTGAACACTTATGGAGGAAAACACGCGCACCAGAAGCCTTCATACACTTCAAATTTATGTTAAGGACCTATAACTCTGCCCTTCACCTCGCCAAACAGTCCTACTACACCACCCTGATCTCCTCACTATCCAACAACCCCCAAAAATTTTTTAACACCCTTCACTCCCTCCTCAGGCCAAAAGCACAAGACCCTATCACAGACATTTGTGCTGATGACCTGGCTTCCCACTTTATAGAGAAAATAGACAATATCCGTCAGGAAATCCGCTCCCAGACACCAAGTGCAATGACTCCCATCCCTCCCTGCATCTCCCCTGGCTCACGCTCCACATTCGATCCCATCACAGAAGAAGTCTCCAAGCTCCTCTCCTCTTCTCGTCCGACTACATGCACCACTGACACCATTCCCTCACACCTCCTCCAGTCTCTCTCTCCAGTCGTCACAACTCACCTAACTACAATTTTTTATCTCTCCCTCTCCTCTGGCATTTTCCCCTCCTCCTTCAAACACTATCATTACTCCATTACTAAAAACACCCACCCTCGACCCATCATGCACAAACAACTACAGACCAGTCTCCAATCTCCCCTTCATCTCAAAACTCTTGGAGCGCCTGATGTACTCCCGCCTTACCCGTTACCTCTACTCATTCGCTCCTAGACCCTTCACAGTCCGGTTTCCACCCCCTACATTCGACAGAAACTGCACTCATCAAGGTGACCAATGAGCTTCTGACAGCAAAATGTAACAGTGACCACTCTCTGCTCATTCTCCTTGACCTTTCTGCAGCTTTCGACACTGTTGACTGTTGTGAATTCTGCTCTTGGGTTCCCTCCGGTGGTTGTTGGTAGTAATGCAGTTGTCCCTGGGTTGCAATCCTGGGCAGGTGTCCCTGCTGATTGCAGCTCTGACTGGGATATTTAGGTGTGCAGGATTCATTAGCCCTTGCCAGTTGTCCCATTGTTCTTGGAGGTTTTGCATCTCTGTCTGGTTCCTCCTGCCCTGCTGCCAAATCAGCAAAGATAAGTGTCTGGTTTTGTTTTTGTAGCACACATGCTGTGTGCTTTACAATTCAGTACTATTCAATGTTTTTTCTTGTCCAGCTTAGACTGTGTTTGGATATTTTAGTCTAGTTGGATTCTCAGGAGATGCAGATATACATTCCATGTCTTTAGTTAGATGGTGGAACTTTTGTATTACCTGCTGTGGATATTTTTAGGGTTTTAATACTGACCGCTTAGTATTCTGTCCTATCCTTTCCTATTTAGCTAGCGTGGCCTCTTTTGCTAAATCCTGATTTCTGCCTGCGTGTGTCTTTCCTCTAATACTCACAGTCAATATTTGTGGGGGGCTGCCTATCCTTTGGGGTTCTGCTCTGAGGCAAGATAGAATTCCCATTTCCATCTATAGGGGTATTTAGTCCTCCGGCTGTGTCGAGGTGTCTAGGATGTGTTAGGTACACCCCACGGCTACTTCTAGTTGCGGTGACAGTTTAGGGTTTGCGGTCAGTACAGGTTCCACCTACTCCTGAGAAAGTCTCATGCGGCTCCAAGGTCACCGGATCATAACAGTTGACCACCCTCTCCTACTCTCTAGGCATTAAGGACACTGCTCTCTCCTGGTTCTCCTCCTACCTTTCTGACCGCTCCTTCAGTGTTCTGTTCTCTGGCTCCACTTCATCTCCTCTTCCTCTCACTGTTGGGGTACCTCAGGGCTCAGTACTTGGCCCCCTTCTCTTCTTCCTCTACACAGCCCCAATTGGACAGACCATCGGCAGATTTGGCTTTCAGTACCATCTTTATGCTGATGACACACAACTATACACGTCATTCCCTGACCTTACCCCCGCTGTACTACAGAACGCCACTGACTGTCTGTAGTCTCCAACATCATGTCCGCTCTCTATCTGAAACTCAGCCTCTCCAAAACTGAACTTCTTCTGCTCCCACCATCTACTAACCTCCCTAAACCTGACATTTCCCTCTCCGTGGGTGGCACCATAATAACACCCCGGCAGCAGGAAGGCTGTCTGAGTGTTTGACTCCGATCTCTCTTTCACCTCCCATATACAATCTCTTACCCGCTAGTGCCGCTTACACCTAAAAAAAACCATCTCTAGAATCCGGCCTTTTCTCACCATGCAGACAACAAAAACCCTCACTGTCGCCCTAATCCACTCCCGCCTGGACTACTGCAATGCTCTATTAATTGGCCTCCCTCTTACTCGACTTTCCCCTCTCCAGTCTATCCTTAATGCGGCAGCCAGGGTTGTCCATCTGGCTAATCGTTACTCAGATGCATCTGCTCTTCGCCAGTCATTACACTGGCTGCCCATTCATTACAGGATACAATTCAAAGCACTTGTTCTCACCCACAAAGCTCTCCACAGTGCGGTACCCCCTTACATCTCCTCCCTCATTTCTGTCTATCGGCCTCGCCGACCGCTGCGCTCTGCAAATGACTTTCAACTAACCTCTGCACTAATCCATACCTCCCACTCCCGACTCCAAGACTTCTCCCGTGCTGGGCCAATCCTCTGGAATGCACTACCCCAAGATATTAGGACCATCCACAACTTGCATAGTTTTAGGCGCTCGCTCAAAACACATTTGTTCAGAGCGGCCTACCACGTTAACTAATCAAAGTCATTTTATGTTTGTGTGTTTGTAGCCCATTCACTATCTCCATCTACGCCCCACCCCCTGAAGATGGCTGGACCATCATTGTAAATACACACCCGTACTTTGTATCTCCCCCACCTCATTGTAGATTGTAAGCTCTCACGAGCAGGGTCGTCTTATTTTGCTTTATTATTGTATTGTTAACGTTGTTACCTATGACTGTTGTGTTTGAAACTGTTAAACTGTAAAGCGCTGCGGAATATGTTGGCGCTATATAAATAAAGATTATTATTATTACTGACTTCTCCACATAAAAAGTTAATTGATAGATTTTATTGAAAAAATAACATAAAAATACCATAAATAGTATGAATAGTGAGGTACTAATACAAACACTAGACACCACAGACCAAAAGGCGGTTGTAAAAAAATGTTTAAATCACCTATTGTCCCAATATAAAACTAACCAAGTGGGTATTCAACTACTCTTGCTTGCAGAGGCATAGAGATCACATCCCACCACGTATACACAAGTAAAGCGGGCACAGCGACAATAGTTGTAACAACATCACCTCATCTCTATTACCTTTGTTCTGATGGTGCCATGACCCCAACGCGTGTTTCGGCTGCGTGTGCCTTCTTCCGGGGGAGTGGCATCATCAGATTTGGACTTACATTTTATAGTACCGCAGTAGAATGAAGAGACAAAATGTTTGCCGCGTCATAGAGCCCAACCCTATAGCGGCGCATGCGCAGCCCAAAGCCGAGACACCCACGTCACCACCGGCGTCATCAGACGGCCCGTCCACAAGACCACCCATAGAAGATTACGTAAGCGCACCACCCAAAACAGACGCCGGCAGCAACGCGCAGCGAAGGACCCACACGTGCACAGGGAAAGTCAGTAGGAACTGTAGCTTCCCCAACACAGTAGCCATCACAGGCTCTGCAGATACGGCGTCTCTGTGCGCTATTCAGGAAGTCCAGTCCCAGGCACGTCCAACACACAGGCCTTCAGTCCATGGTCTCACCGTGTGCTTCCAGGAATCCAGTCCACTTCAGGACATTCCAACACACTGACCATACAGTCCATGGCCTCACCATGTGCTTCCAGGAATCCAGTCCATCCCAGGACATTCCAACACACTGGCCATTCAGTCCATAGCCTCACCATGTGCTTCCAGAATCCAGTCCAACACACTGGCCATTCAGTCCATAGCCTCATCAGGTGCTTCCAGGAATCCAGTCCATCCTAGGACATTCCAACAAACAGGCTATACAGGAACTCATACTCTGAACCCCTGTGACCCACACCCTGGTCACATTACATAGTTGTAACCACTCCCATAGGTGGGAGGTGTGTGTGGCTAGTTCGACCCGCTCAGCTCTCAAACTATCCCTGCAAGCCTCCCTCTATAAACTATACAAATACTTGTGGGACTACAGGTCCCTGAACAACAATACTACAGGCTTACAGCGCAGACTCCCTCTGCAACACATACCGGCCATTTACAATCATGCCGGACACTATCATTATCACCATAATTGTGCTTCCAAGCGCATCCTGAAGTGCACACACAGCGCCCCCTGGCTGTAACATGTGTCACTGCACCACATACCTTCTCCCTCTGTTCAAACTTGCGGGGTTGAACACTTGACATAAACCAGGGATCCCGAAACTGGGTACCCATGTCTCCTTGCCCTACAAGTCGAAAGGACCGTCTCAGTCAGTTTTGGGCATCATTCAGCATCACACCTTTGTGAGGCCTCCCCCGCCCCCAGCGGTCAGTTTGCCGGCCTTGGGCTTCAACCCTTGAGTCACCATCTGTCTGTGTCACCAGACCCTTTTTAGTGAACCCACTTTACAAGTGTGCCCTTTCACGTGACCTTTCTTTCCATGGCCGCCTCACACTGTTGTTGCGGTCATGAGTAGTGTTGAGCGATACCGTCCGATACTTGAAAGTATCGGTATCGGAAAGTATCGGCCGATACCGGCAAAGTATCGGATCCAATCCGATACCGATACCCGATACCAATACAAGTCAATGGGACTCAAGTATCGGACGGTATTCCTGATGGTTCCCAGGGTCTGAAGGAGAGGAAACTCTCCTTCAGGCCCTGAGAACCATATAAATGTGTAAAAGAAAGAATTAAAATAAAAAATATCGCTATACTCACCTGTCCGACGCAGCCGGGACCTCAGCGAGGGAACCGGCAGCGTTGTTTGTTTAAAATTCGCGCTTTTACTTGGTTACGTGAATTCCCGGCTTGTGATTGGTCAGGGCGGCCATGTTGCCGGGACGCGGACCAATCACAGCAAGCCATGACGAAATTACGTCACGGCTTGCTGTGATTGGTCCGCGTCCCGGCAACATGGCCGCCATTAACCAATCACAAGCCGTGACGTCACGGGAGGCTGGACTTGCGCACTTTTTAAAAAACGCGCGTGTCCAGCCTCCCGTGACGTCACGGCTTGTGATTGGTTAATGGCGGCCATGTTGCCGGGACGCGGACCAATCACAGCAAGCCGTGACGTAATTTCGTCACGGCTTGCTGTGATTGGTCCGCGTCCCGGCAACATGGCGCCGTGACCAATCATAAGCCGGGACGTCACTGGAGGCTGGACACGCGCGCTTTTTAAAAAAACGCGCAAGTCCAGCCTCCCGTGACGTCACGGCTTGTGATTGGTTAATGGCGGCCATGTTGCCGGGACGCGGACCAATCACAGCAAGCCGTGACGTAATTTCGTCACGGCTTGCTGTGATTGGTCCGCGTCCCGGCAACATGGCCGCCCTGACCAATCACAAGCCGGGAATTCACGTAACCAAGTAAAAGCGCGAATTTTAAACAAACAACGCTGCCGGTTCCTTCGCTGAGGTCCAGGCTGCGTCGGACAGGTGAGTATAGCGATATTTTTTATTTTAATTCTTTCTTTTACACATTTTTACATTAATGTTGTTTCGATACCGATACCCGATATCACAAAAATATCGGATCTCGGTATCGGAAATTCCGATACAGCAAGTATCGGCCGATACCCGATACTTGCAGCATCGGAATGCTCAACACTAGTCATGAGTCCACCGTCCAGTCAAGCCTAGTGACTGATCCGAGTCTGACTCTTCGTTACTATGTCCGCTACCGGGTCTCCCGCCTGGGTCACTCAGCCTTGAGCTAACAGAGGAGTCTCTACTTTGAACTCTTCCATTCTTTAGGGTAACTTTTCGTATCTCCAGACCCCGGATTGGAAGTGGTCACCATCTTATATTCTGCAGCTGTTTATTAATCTGAAGCCGGTCTAGTCTTAGCTGCTCTATCTCCCGCAGGTAAGTCACCCGGTATTCAAGAAGCATTCGAATGTTCTTAAGACTTTCTACTGAGCCAATTATGACAAATGGAACCATTCCATCTTCACCAGCTACCTGGACTTCACCATCATCCGGAATCCTCACTGTGCCACACCGGATCTATTCACCAGGTCCTGCATCACTTTTCCAAATCTTCCAATGACTTTCCCCACCAGATTTCTGGGTACTTGAATGATGTCTTCCACAAAGCCCAGCCGACTTTGAGCTTTCCTGGCATGCTCCAAACGTGGAGCGGCTTCTCTATTCAACAGGATCATCTGTTTCGTGCGAAGACATTGTAGATGCATATCCTTCAGGATAGTCACCCACTTCGCTGTGACTTCCCTAGTCAACAGTATCACCAACTGCTGAGTTTCCGGTCCCAGTGCACACTATATGCTTCTACTGCTTTTTTAAAGGCCTCATGCACACCCTTACCGATACATGCCTCTTGCGCGTCATCGGGTACCTTTAACACGCATTTGAAGAGTGAGGTCTCACTCTCTTCATGAACAGACGGCTCCCGTTATGCCTTGAACATTTCCATCAAGACATCTGCCACGACCGGTGACTGTCTTGTTCTGCTTTTAGCGCCAACTCTTCCTCCGCTTTACACTCTTCCAGACCCCTGGCCAAGACAGGCATTGGCAGCTTCTCCTCATTATCAGTCTGGCACGGCCGCTATGAGTCTGCGACTACAATCTTCTCCTCTTGTAGAGGGCCTCTTAGTGCTTCTTTGAGCACTTCCACATCTTCCTTTAGGGCGTTGGTCACAGTTTGCCACGTTGACAGGTGACCTCTGAGCTCAGACACCTTTCTCCAAGGCACCCACTCAGCACTCAGCAGCCTGTCTCCGAAGCTTCTCTTGCGTTAACTGAGTTTCTACTGCTTCTTGGATCCTCCTCAACTCGCTTCTCCCATCCTCTGGTTTGGTTGAGTTTCCATCACTCAAGAAGGTATCTGCTACAGACCCCACACCTTTGGTGGCTTCCTCCACCTCTGCACACTTGGACTCAGCACGGTCACCTTCAGCCCTCTCAGGGGTCTCAGCGGTGACATCCTTAGCTTCGTCCCGTTTCTCTGGGACCTT
Organism: Ranitomeya variabilis; assembly: GCF_051348905.1. Taxonomy (NCBI): domain Eukaryota; kingdom Metazoa; phylum Chordata; class Amphibia; order Anura; family Dendrobatidae; genus Ranitomeya; species Ranitomeya variabilis. The sequence continues at coordinate 114,037,324 of NC_135239.1, read as the reverse complement.
AGAGTACTTCACACACTCCAGGTCCTCAGCATCAGGTTTTCTGATCAGGTTTTTCTGGAAGCACAAGACCTCACCATGTGCTTCCAGGAATCCAGTCCATCCCAGGACATTCCAACAGACAGGCTATACAGGAACTCACACTCTGAACCCCTGTGAACCACACCCTGGTCACATTACATAGTTGTAACCACTCCCATAGGTGAGAGATGTGTGTGGCTAGTTTGACCCGCCCAGCTCTCAAACTATCCCTGCAAGCCTCCCTCTATAAACTATACAAATACTTGTGGGACTACAGGTCCTAGAACAACAATACTACAGGCTTACTGCGCAGACTCCCTATGCGACACATACCGGACATTTACAATCATGCCGGACACTATCATAATTGTGCCTCCAAGCACAGGGCAGGGCTGCGGATGAAAGCCTTCTTTCTCCATGAAGCCCTGCCCACTGCTGCGCCTCTTCGTTCAGCTCCACCTACATGCGTACCCTATCTTTAACATTGGGTACTCAGGCCATGCGGATGTATGCTAATGCCTCCACATGCATCGTCTTGAAGCTGTGCTGACCTGCGTCAGTCGGCGCAGCTTCAAAACGACGCATGCGGAGGCATCCGCATGGCCTGTGTACCCAATGTTAAAGACACGCAGGACACATGCCGACGTAGGCGGAGCTGAAGGAAGAGGCGCGGCAGTGGGCGGGGCTTCACGGATGAAGAAGGCTGCCATCCGCAGCCCTGCCGAACGCTAGTGTGAAACTAGCCTTAGTCAGATACAAATTACCAAGCACTTGCAGACATGACCGGCTCCTCAGCAGTCTCACAGACAGTGACTACAGAGAATTAGCTTTTCTGGTTATTTACTAGTGGTCACTTGTCGTCTGGAATACCCCTTTAATTGTAGGTCCAGCCTGGCACATCTCCCCTATTACACAGGAGCACCCTGTGGATCACCTGGGCAGAGGCCAGCAGTGATAGCCGGCCCTGATGCACAGCAGACTACATGGCCTTCTGCCTGTGATTAGGGGCTGCACTCACACCTGGGCTCTGGGGCCCAAAGGGTCACTCTGCTCATATGAAAAGTCTGTTAGCAATCAATCCTTGCACCCACTGAGGGCCCTGTTGGAGATTTTGGGTCCATGAGCGTTGCGTTTTTTTCACTATAAAAAAATGCATACATTATGCATCCCATAATTTAGAATACAATACAATTTTTGTGCACATGATGCGTTTTTCCACGAAAAAAACGCATCGCGGTAAATAACGCAGCATGTTCATTAATTTTGCGGATTTTCTGCGTTTTTTCCCGCTATTTAATGCATTGGGAAGCTCAAAAAAAAACCGCACAAAAAACGCGTCAAAAACACGCGAAAAAAAACACATGCGGATTTCTTGCAGAAAATGGCTGGTTTTGCTTAGCAGAAATTTCCTGAGCAAAACCGGACATTTTCTGCAAGAACTCCGCATGTGTTTTTTTCCGGAGCTTCCCAATGCATTGAATAGCGGGAAAAAAAATCGGCAAAATTAAAGAACATGCTGCGTTTACCGCGATGCGTTTTTTCGTGGAAAAATGCATCATGTGCACAAAAATTGTGTTATGTATTCTAAATGATGAGATGCATAATGTATGCGTTTTTATAGCGAAAAAAACGCAACGTGTGCACACACAGGTATCAACCACTGAGGACTCTCAATTCTAAACATTTTTCCACACAGCCTAAGGGATTCTCCACTGAAAGAAGCGCTCACCTGCCACAGGGAAGGTAATGCGTTACTGAGTGTGGGGGTCACACTACTGGGAGCTCCAGTCATTCCTTATGGGGGCGCCACGTGCAGTGCCTCCTAGGGAAGGACTAGCGTACATGCGCACTACAGCTCCATCCTGCCCTGTACAGGTAGCTCGTCAGCGGAATGCCCTGCAGGTTGTGGAGCGGCACAATGATGCTGCACCGGTCCGATCACTCTGGCCGCAAGGTGGTGCTATGAGCCCACAGATGATGCACGCCACCTTCTCTCGCACACGCAGCCTCCGCTCACCTGTTGGCTCCGGTGACCACCACAACCTTCCTCATCCCTCCGCCGCCTCGTTACGTACTGTCAGTATCAGGAATGGACAGACACTACACAGCCTGGCAGTGGGCGGGCCTGGCCGACACATGGGCGGGGCCAGCCAATGGCCAGTGCAAGCTCCACCCTACAGGCTGGGACACAAGGCAACATGTTGACTGAGAAGACTTCAGCAGTCAGCACAGCGGCCGCAGCCAGAACGCGCGTGAGGAGAGAATCACACGATGGGCGGAGCTAACAATAGCAGCAGCCAATGAGCACTGCGGTGCGATGGTCAGGTGTCAGCCCGCTCTCACAGGCGGCACTAGTACTTTCCACGTATGTTGTAATGTGGGAAGTCGGGACTCAGTGATATGCTCTGTACAGGAATGAGGGTGACGTGTGGAAATGGCCAGTAATGGGCCTGACAGACCAGAACCGGAGAGAACAGGTTGTCCGTCAGTCACACATTACATATCCGGGGCTCTGTCCTCGTTGTAACACTTGTGGCCAGAGCGCGGCGCCTGTGTAGCGTTATGGTCACGTCCGTGTGTCCGCTAGGACTCTTCTTTCTTTTAGGCCAGTCTCACACGTCCAGATCATTCCGGTACCGGAGAAAATGGTACCGAAGTTATCCGTGTCCGTGTGCTCACGTACACTATCCGTGTAATGTCCGTGAGTACATTTTTAAGGTCCGTGTTCTGTCCGTGTCCGTGTATTGCAACAATTTTTACAATTTTAACCCTATGACAGGAAAAACGCACACGGACAGCATCCGTGTGCGGTACGTGTTTACACGGACCCATTGACTTTAATGGGTCCGTGTGATCCGTGCGCTCCCACGAACACTGACATGTCTCCGTGTTTTGCAAACGGACACACGGTCCGTGAAAAGACGCTGACATGTGCAGAGACTAGTGTTGAGCGATACCGTCCGATACTTGAAAGTATCGGTATCGGAAAGTATCGGCCGATACCGGCAAAGTATCGGATCTAATCCGATACCGATACCCGATACCAATACAAGTCAATGGGACTCATGTATCGGACGGTATTCCTGATGGTTCCCAGGGTCTGAAGGAGAGGAAACTCTCCTTCAGGCCCTGGGAACCATATTAATGTGTAAAAGAAAGAATTAAAATAAAAAATATTGCTATACTCACCTCTCCGACGCAGCCTGCACCTTACCGAGGGAAGCGGCAGCGTTGTTTGCTTAAAATTCGCGCTTTAACTTCCTTACGTGAAGTCCCGGCTTGTGATTGGTCGCGCGCCGCCCATGTGGCCGCGACGCGACCAATCACAGCAAGCCGTGACGTAATTTCAGGTCCTTCAGGATTTTAAAATTACGTTCCGGCTTTGTGATTGGTCGCGTCGCGGTCACATGGGCGATGCGACCAATCACAAGCCGTGACGTCACGGGAGGCTGGACACGCGCGCATTTTAAAATAAATGCGCGCGTGTCCAGCCTCCCGTGACGTCACGGCTTGTGATTGGTCGCGTCGCCCATGTGACCGCGACGCGACCAATCACAAAGCCGGAACGTAATTTTAAAATCCTGAAGGACCTGAAATTACGTCACGGCTTGCTGTGATTGGTCGCGTCGCGGCCACATGGGCGACGCGACCAATCACAAGCCGGGATGTCACGGGAGGCAGGACACGCGCGCATTTTAAAATGCGCGCGTGTCCAGCCTCCCGTGACGTTACGGCTTGTGATTGGTCGCGTCACCCATGTGACCGCGACGCGACCAATCACAAAGCCGGAACGTAATTTTAAAATCCTGAAGGACCTGAAATTACGTCACGGCTTGCTGTGATTGGTCGCGTCGCGGCCACATGGGCGACGCGACCAATCACAAGCCGGGACGTCACGGGAGGCAGGACACGCGCGCATTTTAAAATGCGCGCGTGTCCAGCCTCCCGTGACGTCACGGCTTGTGATTGGTCGCGTCGCCCATGTGACCGCGACGCGACCAATCACAAAGCCGGAACGTAATTTTAAAATCCTGAAGGACCTGAAATTACGTCACGGCTTGCTGTGATTGGTCGCGTCGCGGCCACATGGGCGACGCGACCAATCACAAGCCGGGATGTCACGGGAGGCAGGACACGCGCGCATTTTAAAATGCGCGCGTGTCCAGCCTCCCGTGACGTCACGGCTTGTGATTGGTCGCGTCACCCATGTGACCGCGACGCGACCAATCACAAAGCCGGAACGTAATTTTAAAATCCTGAAGGACCTGAAATTACGTCACGGCTTGCTGTGATTGGTCGCGTCGCGGCCACATGGGCGACGCGACCAATCACAAGCCGGGACGTCACGGGAGGCAGGACACGCGCGCATTTTAAAATGCGCGCGTGTCCAGCCTCCCGTGACGTCACGGCTTGTGATTGGTCGCGTCGCCCATGTGACCGCGACGCGACCAATCACAAAGCCGGAACGTAATTTTAAAATCCTGAAGGACCTGAAATTACGTCACGGCTTGCTGTGATTGGTCGCGTCGCGGCCACATGGGCGGCGCGCGACCAATCACAAGCCGGGACTTCACGTAAGGAAGTTAAAGCGCGAATTTTAAGCAAACAACGCTGCCGGTTCCCTCGGTAAGGTGCAGGCTGCGTCGGAGAGGTGAGTATAGCAATATTTTTTATTTTAATTCTTTATTTTACACATTAATGTTGTTTCGATACCGATACCACAAAAGTATCGGATCTCGGTATCGGAATTCCGATACAGCAAATATCGGCCGATACCCGATACTTGCGGTATCGGAATGCTCAACACTAGCAGAGACACATTTATTTTAATGTGTCTACGTGAGTCAGTGTCTCCGGTACATGAGGAAACTGTCACCACACGTATCGGAGCCACTAACGTGTGAAACAGGCCTTATAGAGTTGGCTATTTGCTCTTTAGTCCACTACAATTTAGCCTGCTCAGTACAAGGAAGCCACAACCTAGGGGGATCAGGCACCTAGTAGTGATGAGCGAGTATACTCCTTGCTCAGGTTTTCCCGAGCACGCTCAGGTGAGCTCCGAGTATTTATAACTGCTCGGAGATTTAAATTTCATCTCCTCAGCTGAATGATTTACAGCTGATAGCTTGAATAAATGGGATTCCCTAGCAACCAGGCAACCCCCATATGTACTCAGCCTGGCTAGTAGCTGTAAATCATTCAGCTGTGGCGATGAAATCTAAATCTCCGAAGTCCGAACACTAACAAATACTCGGAGACCACCCGAGCAACGAGTACACTCGCTCATCACTAGTACCTAGTGGTCAGATATCAGGTCCTCAACCCCATATAAGTCCTAGTGGGATAAGGAGCTGGTCCCTAGGAGAGTGTTCATATTTATTATTCCGCAGAGTTTTACATACATTAGCATTGCTGTCCCCATTAGGGCTCACAATCTATATTCCCTATATTTATAATGTGGGAGGAAACCCACACAAACACAGGGAGAACATACAAACTCCTTTCAGATGTCCTTGGTGGGATTTGAACCCAGAACCACAGCGCTGCAGTGCTAACCACTGAGCGGATCCCTATGAGTGGGCTCATACTGGATCTAGAGGGATAAAGGAGCAGGTCCCTAATAGTGTGTTCTATATAACACCACAATAGCTATAGATCTGGAATCAGTTGCCCCACTCACACATACCAAAGCTCGCAAAATAAACAGCCCTGGCACACCAGCCTGACCAAAGAACTGAGACGGGCTACCAGGGTTGCTGAGTGGAGATGGAAAAGATCACACTCCAACGAGGACTTCACCACATTCAGACAGTCCCTCACTACTTTCAAGGCCACACTCGCTGCAGCGAAACAAACCTACTTCTCATCTCTGATATCCTCCCTGTCTCACAACCCTAAACAGTTATTCAACACTTTCAATTCCTCCATCCCCCAGCACCCCCTCCCTCTCCACTCATCTCAGCCGAAGACTTTGCCTCATTTTTCAGGCAGAAGATTGATAACATCGGAGACAGTTTTGGTCGACAACCCCCAGAGCCCTTTCTCCTAACTGCTTAGCCCTCCTCCTCCAAAACCAACTTCTCCACCATTACAGAAGATCAAGTCTCCACTCTACTTCCAAGATCACATCTCACCACCTGTGCACGTGACCCGATCCCATCCTACTTCATCCCAAACCTCACCACAGTCTTCATCCCAACCCTAACCCATCTCTTCAACCTATCACCAATAACTGGTGTTTTCCCCTCAAGCTTTAAACATGTCTCAATCACACCTAGCCTCAAAAAGCCCTCTCGACTCATCCTCTGCATCTAGCTATCGCCCCATATCACTTCTCCCCTATGCCTCAAAACTACTGGAACAACACGTCCATCTTGAACTGTCCTCCCACCTCTCTTCTTGCTCCCCCTTCGACCTCTTACAATCTGGCTTTCGGCCGCATCACTCCCCTGTAACTGCCCTAACTAAAGTCACCAATGACCTATTAACCACCAAAGTCAAGTGACACTACTCTGTCCTCCTCGTTCTAGACCTGTCCTCGGCCTTTGACACAGTGGACCATTCCCTATTATTACAGACCCTCTCATCTCTTGGCATCACAGACTTGGCCCTATCCTCGATCTCATCATATATAAGACCGGACATTCAGCGCCTCCCACTCGCACACCACCTCCTCACCTTGCCCCCTATCTGTTGGAGTCCCGCAAGGTTCAGTCCTAGGGCCTCTGCTCTTCTCCATCTACATTTTTGGCCTCGGTCAGCTCATAGAATCTCACGGCTTTCAGTATCACCTCTACGCTGATGACACAGATCTACATCTCTGGACCAGATATCACCTCCCTACTAACCAGAATCCTACAATGTCTGCCTGCTATTTCATCCTTCTTCTCTGCTAGATTTCTAAAACTTAATATGGACAAAACAGAATTCATCATCTTTCCCCCATCTCACTTGACTCCATTAAAGTAAATGACTGCTCACTCTCCCCAGTTCCACAAGTTCGCTGCCTCAGGGTAATCCTTGACACTGATCTCTCCATCAAACCACATATCCAAGCCCTTTCCACTTCCTGCCGACTTCAACTCAAAAATATTTCCCGGATCCGTACATTACTAAACCAAGTGTCACAAAGTGACTATCCAAGCGTGACATGACCCAACGGGTGGTCGGTCACAAAGCGGCGACACTCACAAGGGAACACCGGGGACACAATAACAACGGTGGGCCTTGCGATAGGAAACTGGGAAATAGGCAACTCCTGCACTCTCCTAAGGATGTGCCCTAATTTTCCTGACATCCATATTCAGGTTCTTTCAAACTGTCGCCGAGCAGGATACCTCAGCCCTCGCTCGCCCTGCACCTATCCCTAAGTAAGGAATAGGCAGGTGAGGTCACTGGTCCCACCACTGCACTAATAAAACACCATGGGAAGGATAGACAGACAAGGTAAATGAAAACAACACTTAGCTTTCTCTGCTGCAGTGCACCGCACAGCAGAGTAAGGCACCAGATAAGAATTCGGCTGAAGAACCGCAGCACTCAGCAAGCTCCTTCTGTCAGGTTGGTCTCCAGAAGGACCTGTATAACCAACAGTCAGCTAATGCATCAGGTGACCTTATGAAGGATGATGGGAGTGGTCACCACCAACATCAGCTGACCCAGCAGCAATGCAATAACACCAGCGGCTACTGGGGGGGAAACTGCATTAACCCCCGATGACCAAAAAGGAAAAAAGGTTTTAATCAGAGGGAAACCAGATCTGCCACAGATCCAAACATAGATCGTGACACCAAGAATCTGCAAAAACCCTAGTCCATGCCCTCATCATCTTCTTCTTTGACTACGGCAACCTCATGCTCTGTGGCCTCCCCTCTAACACTCTCGCACCCCTCTATTCTAAACTCTGCTGCCCGAATAATCCACCTGTTCCCCCACTATTCCCCGCCTGTCCCCTCTATCAATCCTTGCACTGGCTCCCCATTACCCAAAGACGTCAGTTCAAAACCCTAACCATGACATACAAATCCATCCACAACCTGTCTCCTCCATACATCTGTGACCTCATCTCCCGGTACTTACCTGCACGCAACCTCCGATCCTCAGATCTACTTCTGAACTCTTATCTCTTCTTCCCATAATCACATACAAGATTTCTCCCTTGCATCTCCCCTACTCTGGAACTCTCTACTCCAACATATCAGACTCTCTCCTACCATGGAAACCTTCAAAAATAATCTGAAGACCTACCTGTTCCAACAATCCTACAACCTGCAGTAACCACCGATCGACCAAACCGCTGCACGACCAGCTCCATCCTCGCCTACTGTATCCTCAACCATCCCTTGTAGATTGTGAGCCCTCGCGGGCAGGGTCCTCTCTCCTACTGTACCAGTTGTGACTTGTATCGTTTAAGATTACTGTACTTGTTTTTATTATGTATACCCCTCCTCACATGTAAAGCATCATGGAATAAATGGCGCTATAATAATAAATAATAATTACTGGAGCTAGTGGGATTAAGGAGCAGGTCCCTATGACTGTGTTAATATTGGATCTAGTGGGATAAAGGAGCAGGTCCCTATGAGTGTGTTAATACTGCTTCTTGTGGGATAAAGGAGCGGGTCCCTATGAGAGTTTTCATACTGGGTCTAGTAGGATAAAGGCGCGAGTCCCTCTGAGTGTGTTCATATTGGATCTAGTTAGATAAAGGAGCCGGTCCCTATGAGAGTTTTACTATTGGATCTTGTGGGATAAGGCTGCCGTCACACTAGCAGTATTTGGTCAGTATTTTACATCAGTATTTGAAAGCCAAAACCAGGAGTGGAACAAATAGAGGAAAAGTATAATAGAAACATATGTACCACTTCTGCATTTATCACCCACTCCTGGTTTTGGCTTACAAATACTGATGTAAAATTCTGACCAAATACTGCTAGTGTGACGGCAGCCTAAAGGACAGGGTCACTATGAGAGTGTTACTATTGAATCTAGTGGGATAACGTGGCTGGTGCTTATGACTGTGTTATATTGGATCTAGTGGGATAAAGGAGCGGGTACCTATGACCGAACTTCTTCCCGACATGCACGTACATATGCTGCTCTGCGGGAACTGCGTTCGTCCCCTTACTATCGGGGTTCCGCAGGGCTCAGTCCTAGGTCCCCTCCTCTTCTCTCTTTACACGGCCCCTATTGGACAAACAATCAGCAGCTTTGGGTTCCAGTATCATCTCTATGCTGATGACACCCAATTATACACTTCTTCCCCTGTCATCACCCCTACCCTAATTCAAAATACCAAGGATTGTCTGTCTGCTGTCTCTAACATCATGTCCTCCCTCTACCTGAAACTAAATCTCTCCAAAACGGAACTTCTTGTGTTTCTCCCTTCTACTAACCTCACTCTACCCAACATCGAAATTACCCTGGAGGGTTCAACCATAACTCCCAAGCAGCATGCCCGCTGTCTTGGGGTCATATTTGACTCCGAACTTTCCTTTACTCCCTACATCCGATCACTCACTCGCTCTTGTCACCTGCATCTTAAAAACATCTCCAGAATCCGACCTTTTCTCACCGTTGAAACTGCTAAGACTCTTACTGTCGCTCTTATTCATTCTCGTCTGGACTACTGCAATTCTCTTCTAATCGGTCTCCCTCTTACCAAACTTTCTCCTCTCCAATCCATCTTGAATGCTGCAACCAGTCATATATCTGTCCAGCCGCTTCACTGATGCCTTCATCTTGTGCCAGTCATTACACTGGCTACCCATTCGCTACAGGGTCCAGTATAAATTCATCTCTCTCACCCACAAAGCTCTCCACAGTTCTGCACCGCCTTATATCTCCTCTCTCATCTCTGTCTATCACCCTACACGTGCCCTCCGTTCTACAAACGACCTAAGACTAGCATCCCCCATAATCTGAACCTCACACCTCTGTCTCCAAGACTTCTCTCGTGCTGCGCCAGCTCTCTGGAATGCACTTCCCCAGACGATCAGACTGATACCTAGCCCCGACCTATTCAAGCGAGCTTTAAAAACCCATCTATTCAAACAAGCCTACCACACCAACTACTCAGTAAACTAACTTTGCCCTGTTCCCTCCTTCCAAATATTACTCTGAATCTGCACCCTACTATTCATCTGTCTCCACACCCTCCATGCACACGATAACTGCACTTGATACTTGACTATTGCACTTAAACACAGGGGCTGATGACCGGATCATGCAGCTTTGTATGAAAATCCCTATGTATTATAATTGCCAGACCTGAAATAACAAGCACTTTTCACCTATTGTGTCCCCCCTTTTCCTTGTAGATTGTAAGCTTGCGAGCAGGGACCTCACTCCTAATGTCACTGTTTAAATTGTCTTAACCTGTATTGAATTTATTGTTTGTACATGTCCCCGCTTAATTGTAAAGTGCTGCGGAATATGTTGGCGCTATATAAATAAAAATTATTATTATTATTATTATTATTATTATGTACACGCATTGGTCATTCAGGCTGACTCTACGCGCCGCAGCGATCGGCTGTGGGTGGCCAGCTCTACTTCAAATCATTCCACAAAAAACAAGCCATCACGTGACTCTATTGGACGAACTATGGAAAAATTATAGCTACAGTAGCTAAATATGGGGATGTAAAACCTTTTTTTTCAATAAAAAGCTTCTTTTAGTGTGTGACAGCAGCCAAACATAAAAACCCAAAATAAATCTCGTGTAGCCGTTATCACGCCAACCCGAAGAATAAAGTCACCAAATCACTTATACCGCACAAGGAACAGTGTAAAATATAAATAAAACCAATTCTTCACCTGCTGTTAATTTTTTCATTTTGTCTCCCAAAGATCACAGTAATGCTCGGTGCACAGTTATCCTGCGCTTACACTGGGTTTTCCATGTAATTCTCTGAAATACATGATTCAGGTGGAACCCCCAGCGGAATATTCTCTTTAACCCCTTTCTGACATCTGACGTACTATCCCGTCGAGGTGGGGTGGGCCCGTATGACCACCGACGGGATAGTACGTCATCACCGATCAGCGGCGCTCACGGGGGGAGCGCGGCCGATCGCGGCCGGGTGTCAGCTGCATATCGCAGCTGACATCCAGCACTATGTGCCAGGAGCGGTCACGGACCGCCCCCGGCACATTAACCCCCGGCACACCGCGATCAAACATGAGGGGGCTCCCTGCGGGCTTCCCTGAGACCCCCGGAGCAACGCGATGTGATCGCGTTGCTCCGAGGGTCTCCTACCTCCCTCCTCGCCGCAGGTCCCGGATCCAAGATGGCCGCTGCATCCGGGTCCTGCAGGGAGGGAGGTGGCTTACCGAGTGCCTGCTCAGAGCAGGCGCTGGTAAGCCTGCACAGCAGATCGTCGATCTGACAGAGTGCTGTGCACACTGTCAGATCAATGATCTGTAATGCCCCCCCCTGGGACAAAGTAAAAAAGTAAAAAAAAAATTCCCCACATGTGTGTAAAAAAAAAAAAAAAAAAAAAAAAAATATCCTAAATAAAGAAAAAAAAAAAATATTATTCCCATAAATACATTTCTTTAGCTAAATAAAATAAAAAAAACAATAAAAGTACACATATTTAGTATCGCCGCGTCCGTAACGACCCAACCTATAAAACTGCCCAACTAGTTAACCCCTTCAGTAAACACCGTAAGAAAAAAAAAAAAACGAGTAAAAAAAAACGCTTTATTATCATACCGCCGAACAAAAAGTAGAATAACACGCTATCAAAAAGACTGATATAAATAACCATGGTACCGCTGAAAACGTCATCTTGTCCCGCAAAAAACGAGCCGCCATACAGCATCATCAGCAAAAAAATAAAAAAGTTATAGTCCTGAGAATAAAGCGATACCAAAATAATTATTTTTTCTATAAAATAGTTTTTATCGTATAAAAGCGCCAAAACATTAAAAAAATGATATAAATGAGATATCGCTGTAATCGTACTGACCCGACGAATAAAACTGCTTTATCAATTTTACCAAACGCGGAACGGTATAAACGCCTCCCCCAAAAGAAATTCATGAATAGCTGGTTTTTGATCACTCTGCCTCACAAAAATCGTAATAAAAAGCGATCAAAAAATGTCACATGTCCGAAAATGTTACCAATAAAAACGACAACTCGTCCCGCAAAAAACAAGATCTCACATGACTCTGTGGACTCAAATATGGAAAAATTATAGCTCTCAAAATGTGGTAACACAAAAAATATTTTTTGCAATGAAAAGCATCTTTCAGTGTGTGACGGCTGCCAATCATAAAAATCCGCTAAAAAACCCGCTATAAAAGTAAATCAAACCCCCCTTCATCACCCCCTTAGTTAGGGAAAAATAAAAAAAATGTATTTATTTCCATTTTCCCATTAGGGTTAGGGCTAGGATTAGGGTTAGGGCTAGGGTTAGGGCTAGGGTTGGGGCTAGGGTTAGGGCTAGGGTTGGGGCTAGGGTTGGGGCTAGGGTTAGGGTTAGGGCTAGGGTTGGGGCTAGGGTTGGGGCTAGGGTTAGGGCTAGGGTTTGGGCTAGGGTTGGGGCTAGGGTTAGGGTTGGGGTTAGGGCTAGGGTTGGGGTTAGGGCTAGGGTTAGGGCTAGTGTTACGGCTAGTGTTAGGGCTAGTGATAGGGCTAGCATTATTGCTAGGGTTAGGGCTAGGGTTAGGGCTAGGGTTGGGGCTAGAGTTGGCGCTACAGTTAGGGTTGGGGCTAAAGATAGGGTTAGGGTTTGGATTACATTTACGGTTGGGAATAGGGTTGGGTGTGTCTGGGTTAGAGGTGTGGTTAGGGTTACTGTTGGGATTAGGGTAAGGGGTGTGTTTGGATTAGGGTTTCAGTTATAATTGGTGAGTTTCCACTGTTTAGGCACATCAGGGGCTCTCCAAACGGGACATGGCATCCGATCTCAATTCCAGCCAATTCTGCGTTGAAAAAGGAAAACAGTGCTCCTTCCCTTCAGAGCTCTCCCGTGTGCCCAAACAGGGGTTTACCCCAACATATGGGGTATCAGCGTACTCAGGATAAATTGGACATCATCTTTTGGGGTCCAATTTCTCCTGCTACCCTTGGGAAAATACAAAACTGGGGGCCAAAAAAATAAGTTTTGTGGGAAAAAAAGGATTTTTTATTTTCACGGCTCTGCGTTGTAAACTGTAGTGAAACACTTGGGGGTTCAAAGTTCTCACAACACATCTAGATAAGTTCCTTGGGGGGTCTAGTTTCCAATATGGGGTCACTTGTGGGGGGTTTGTACTGTTTGGGTACATCAGGGGCTCTGCAAATGCAACGTGACGCCTGCAGACCAATCCATTTAAGTCTGCATTCCAAATGGCACTCCTTCCCTTCCGAGCTCTGTCATGCGCCCAAACAGTGGTTCCCCCCCACATATGGGGTATCAGCGTACTCAGGACAAATTGGACAACAACTTTTGGGGTCCAATTTATCCTGATACCCTTGTGAAAATACAAAACTGGGGGCCAAAAAATAAGTTTTGTGAAAAAAAAAAGAATTTTTATTTTCACGGCTCTGCGTTATAAACTGTAGTGAAACACTTGGAGGTTCAAAGTTCTCACAACACATCTAGATAAGTTCCTTGGGGGGTCTAGTTTCCAATATGGGGTCACTTGTGGTGGGTTTGTACTGTTTGGGTACATCAGGGGCTCTGCAAATGCAACGTGACGCCTGCAGACCAATCCATTTAAGTCTGCATTCCAAATGGCGCTCCTTCACTTCCGAGCTCTGTCATGCGCCCAAACAGTGGTTCCCCCCCACATATGGGGTATCAGCGTACTCAGGACAAATTGGACAACAACTTTTGGGGTCCAATTTATCCTGATACCCTTGTGAAAATACAAAACTGGGGGCCAAAAAATAAGTTTTGTGAAAAAAAAAGGAATTTTTATTTTCACGGCTCTGCGTTATAAACTGTAGTGAAACACTTGGGGGTTCAAAGCTCTCAAAACACATCTAGATAAGTTCCTTAGGGGGTCTACTTTCCAAAATGGTGTCACTTGTGGGGGTTTTTAATGTTTAGGCACATCAGGGGCTCTTCAAACGCAACATGGCATCCCATCTTAATTCCAGTAAATTTTGCATTGAAAAGTAAAATAGCGCTCCTTCCCTTCCGAGCTCTGCTATGCGCCCAAACAGTGGTTTACCCCCACATATGGGGTATCGTCGTACTCAGGACAAATTGCACAACAACTTTTGTGGTCTAATTTCTTCTCTTACCCTTGGGGAAATTAAAAAATGGGGGCGAAAAGATAATTTTTGTGAAAAAATATAATTTTTTATTTTTACGGCTCTGCATTATAAACTTCTGTGAAGCACTTGTTGGGTCAAAGTGCTCAACACACATCTAGATAAGTTCCTTAGGGGGTCTACTTTCCAAAATGGTGTCACTTGTGGGGGGTTTCAATGTTTAGGCACATCAGGGGCTCTCCAAATGCAACATGGCGTCCCATCTCAATTCCAGTCAATTTTGCATTGAAAAGTCAAATGGCGCTCCTTTCCTTCCGAGCTCTGCCATGCGCCCAAACAGTAGTTTACCCCCACATATGGGGTATCAGCGTACTCAGGACAAATTGTACAACGACTTTTGGGGTCTATTTTCTCCTGTTACCCTTGGTAAAATAAAACAAATTGGAGCTGAAATAAATTTTGTGTGAAAAAAAGTTAAATGTTCATTTTTATTTAAACATTCCAAAAATTCCTGTGAAACACCTGAAGGGTTAATAAACTTCTTGAATGTGGTTTTGAGCACCTTGAGGGGTGCAGTTTTTAGAATGGTGTCATACTTGGGTATTTTCTATCATATAGACCCCTCAAAATGACTTCAAATGAGATGTGGTCCCTAAAAAAAAATGGTGTTGTAAAAATGAGAAATTGCTGGTCAAATTTTAACCCTTATAACTCTGTCACAAAAAAAAATTTTGGTTCCAAAATTGTGCTGATGTAAAGTAGACATGTGGGAAATGTTACTTATTAAGTATTTTGCGTGACATATGTCTGTGATTTAAGGGCATAAAAATTCAAAGTTTTAAAATTGCGAAATTTTCAAAATTTTCACCAAATATTCGTTTTTTTCACAAATAAACGCAAGTTATATCGAAGAAATTTTACCACTGTCATGAAGTACAATATGTCACGAGAAAACAATGTCAGAATCGCCAAGATCCGTTGAAGCGTTCCAGAGTTATAACCTCATAAAGGGACAGTGGTCAGAATTGTAAAAATTGGCCCGGTCATTAACGTGCAAACCACCCTTGGGGGTGAAGGGGTTAATGAGGCAGATGGAGGCACTATGGACACCATAGGACCTGTGATCTGGCGGTGTCCGTCTTTTTAGGCGAGTATAAAAGCTTGGTCGACCACAGTTTTGTGCACTTCTGAAAAGGACATCGCTGAAGAGAGTCCAGACGAAGTAGAAAGTAACTCTGCGGCCTCATTATAGTAACTGGATCTCTCGAGGGTTTCATCTATCACGTTACGCTGAGATTTGGATTGAAACCCAAAAGTAAGTGCTCAGGGTAGAGCGGCGGATAAATGTGACCCTAAATGTTATATAAAATGTTCCTAACAAAAGCTTCAACTCAATCCACAAAAAAGCAAGCCCCACTCAGAGCTGGTATCTGTTAACGGAAATATAGGAGACATCCACGTTACCAGTAGCAAAATGGCTCTTCGCCCCCCAAATGAAATTCAGCAAATTCTGTGTTCCCAAATCCAAATGACCCCTCCTTTCTTAGCCCCAGTGTGCTTGATCAACATTTAGCGCCCCACGGTATCAAGGGGTCAGCTGCTCTAGCCTGGAAACATGAACTGTCACTGACATTGGTCTGCAGGCCACAGCAGACTGAAATAGCCACACAGCATCCAAAATGAGGCAGAGAATTTAGCCCCCGCATTATTAGACCAGGGAGAAAATAACAAGAAACAAACCCCGGCCTGGATCATGACACCAGTGATATAAAATTCTGTGACCCACCTGTGGTGTCAATATAATCACTGCACCACTAGATAAATTCATTGTGAGGTTTAGTTTGTAAAATGGGGTCAGCTATGGGAGGGTTCTGCTGTTCTAGCACCTCAGGGGCTCTCCCAGTGGGTCATGGCATCCTCAAACCAGTGCAGCAAAGTCTGCACTGTAATATGGCGCTCCTTCCCTTCTGAGCTTAGCACTGTGCCTCAAAAGCAGTTTGTGACCACATATGTGGTATTGTTGAACTCAGGAGAAATTGCACAAGAAATTTTGGGGTCCCTTTTCTCCTCTTACCCTTGTAAAAATACAAAATTTGGACGTAAAAAAACCATTTTTGTTGGAAAAATGTGTTGTTTTTTTAAAGTTTTTCACATCTCAATAGTATAACCTTCTGTGAAGCATCTGGGTGTTCAAGGTGAACAATACACATCTAGATAAGTTCCCCGAGGAGTCTAGTTTCCAAAATGGGGTCACTTTTTGGGGTTTTCCACTGTTTAGGAACATTAGGGGCTCTCCAAATGTGACATGGCATAAGCTAATTACCGGTATTCCAGCAAATTTTACATTCAAAGTCAAACTTCGGTCTTTCCCTTCTGAGCCCTGTCTTGCACCCAAATTCCACAGCTATGACCTCATAAAGTGACAGTGATCAGAATTGAAAAAATTGGCCTGGTCAGGAAGGTGAAAACAGGCTTTGGGTGAAGGGGCTAATATTTGATATAGTGGGATGAAGAAGCGAGTCCCTATGAGTGTGTTCATACTGATTCTATTGGGATAAAGGTGTGGGTCCCTATGAGAGTGTTCATACTAGATTTAGTGGAATAATGGAGCAGATCCCTATAAGTGTGTTAATTTTGTCTCTAGTGGGATAAAGGAGTGGGTCCCTATAAGTGTGGTAATGTATTTAGTGGAATTAAGGTGCGGGTCCCTATAAGTGTGTTCATACTGGATTTAGTGGGATAAAGGAGCGGGTCCCTATGAGTGTGTTCATACTGGATTTAGTGGGATAATGGAGCAGTTCCCTATGAGTAATAATATTGTATCTAGTTGGATAAAGGAGCGGGTTCCTATGAGTGTTCATACTGGATCTTGTAGAATAAAGAAGCGGGTTTTTATGAGTGTGTTAATATTGGATCTTGAGGGATAAAGAAGTGGGTTCCTATGAGTGGTGTGTAAATACTGGATCTAGTAAGATGAGTGATTCCCTATGAGTGTGTTAATGCTGGATATAGTGGGATAAAGGAGGGGGTTCCTATAAGTGTGTTAATATTGGATCTTGTGGGATAAAAGAACGGGTCCCTATGAATATGTTATGTTATGAGGTTATGTGGGTCTCATGCTGATCATGGTGAGGCTATGGGGCTGATCCTGAACATGGAGAGGCTATGGGGCTGTCTTGCTGGACATGGAGAGACTACACGGCTCTCATGCTGAACATGGGGCAGTTATGCGGTTCTCGAGCTGGGCATGGGGCGGTTAAGTGGGTCTCTTGCTGATCTTGGGGAGGCTATGTGGATCTCATGCTGATGATTGGGAGGCTATGTGGGTCTCATGCTGATCTTGGGGAGGATATGTGGGTCTCATGCTGATGATTGGGAGGCTATGTGGGTCTCATGCTGATCTTGGGGAGGATATGTGGGTCTCATGCTGATGATTGGGAGACTATGTGGGTCTCATGCTGGTCATGAGGAGCCTGTGTGGGGACTCTTATGGTATATGAGGGCTTTATGTGTGCTTATATGATATATATAAGGGGCTGTGTGCGGGCACAAATAGTATATAGGAGGATGTCAACACACTTAATTCTTCTCAATATTAAGTGATGCAATTAATATTAATATAAAATATTTGTAATTAATATGTTGATGTTAATGTTGAGCAGGATTAATTTAAGCCTATTGATTTGGCCCTCCACATTAGTCACAGTCTCTCATGTGGCCCCTTGGGAAAATTAGTTGCCCACCTCTGCTATAGATGAATCTCTGGTTCATTCCAAAGGGAGGCTAAAATTCTCCAAATGCGATATGGCGTATGCAGACCATTCCATCAAAGTCTGCATTCCAAAATGTCATTCCTTCTCTTCTAAGCCCTGCAGTGTGCCCAAATAGTAGTTTTCCACCACATAAGGGTGCTCAAGAGAAATTGCACAATAAATTTTAGTGTCCATTGTCTCCTGTTACCCTTGTGAAAATAAAAAATTGGGGCTAAAAGAACATTTTTGTGGAAAATATGTGATTTTTCTTTTATTTTCACGACTCAACGTTATCAATTTCTGTGAAGCACTCGGGGGTTCAAGGTGCTCACCACCAGGGGCTGGCTGGCAATTTTCAGCCTAGGGGGCAATCACAAGGCAGTGGCCCTCGAGTTGCGGTGGCCCTCCTTTTCCCTGCTTATATCTGGCCACTACATTAAAGTAGCAGAGATAACAGGCTTTAAAAACAGTCTGGTACACAGATATGGGAACTGAACGGAGCTTGCTGCATAGATATGGGAGCAGAATCGAGCTTACTCCAGAGATATGGGAACAGAACGGAGCTTACTACAGATATGTGAGCAGAACAGAGCTTACTACAGAGATATGGGAGCAGAACAGAGCTTATTATAGAGATATGGGAGCAGAACCGAACTTACTAGATTCAGAGATATGGGAGCCGAACCGAGCTTACTGCAAAGATATGGGAGCAGAACTGAGCTTACTACAGAGATATGGGAGCAGAACCGAGCTAACAGCAAGGAAATGGGAGCCGAACCAAGCTTACTGCAGAGATATGGGAGCAGAACGGGGCTTACTACAGAGATATGGCAGCAGAAACGAGCTTACTACAGAGATAAGGGAGCAGAACCAAGCTTACTACAGAGATAGGGGAACAGAACCGAGCTTACTACAGAGATATGGGAGCAGAACCGAGCTTACTGCAGAGATATGGGAGCAGAACCGAGCTTACTACAGAGATAAGGGAGCAGAACCGAGCTTATTGCAGAGATATGGGAACAGAATCGACCTTACTACAGAGATATGGGAGCAGAACCAAACTTACTACAGAGATATGGGAGCAGAACCTAGCATACTACAGAAATAAGGGAGCAGAACCGAGCTTACTAGAGAGATAAGGGAGCAGAACCGAGCTACTGCAGAGATATGGGAGCAAAACGGGGCTTACTACAGAGATATGGCAGCAGAAACGAGCTTACTACAGAGATAAGGGAGCAGAACCAAGCTTACTACAGAGATAGGGGAACAGAACCGAGCTTACTACAGAGATATGGGAGCAGAAACGAGCTTACTGCAAAGATATGGGAGCAGAACCAAGCTTACTACAGAGATATGGGAGCAGAACCGAGCTTAGTGCAGAGAAATGGGAGCAGAACCGAGCTTATTGCAGAGATATGGGAACAGAATCGACCTTACTACAGAGATATGGGAGCAGAACCAAACTTACTACAGAGATATGGGAGCAGAACCGAGCATACTATAGAGATAAGGGAGCAGAACCGAGCTTACTAGAGAGATAAGGGAGCAGAACCGAGCTTACTACAGAGATATGGGAGCAGAACCGAGCTTACTGCAGAGATATGGGAGCAGAACCGAGCTTACTACAGAGATAAGGGAGCAGAACCAAGCTTAATAAGTCTACTACATGGAACCAAGACTGGTACATAGAAACTGGAGCAGAACTGAGATTGCAACATACATACAGTACCATAATCTAGATTACTACATTGATAGAGTACCAGAACCAAGCTTACTGCTTAGATATGGTGCCATAACGGAGCTTACTTACAAACATACACACAACAATACAGCTACACAGTGCCTAGTACTATCACCACTACACAGAGAATACATAATATTATAATATCACCATTACCTTTACATGAAACTACATTCTTTACAAAGACCAATGATGCCACCATACACTCCCTGACAGAAGTTATGTCGCTTATCCATGTTATGTAAATAAAAGCTTATAACCTGATGTTAAATTCATCCATTGGTTGTATAAGTTATTCTTTTGAAAGCTGGAACCCTCCAAAATGTGATTTAGGTTAAGAAAATAAATTGTTATCAAAGCAGAAATATTGATCAGTTAATAGACACAGAATGGTCAGATTTTGGCAAGACAAAATTTTTGTTGCCCACAGACAAATAATTAACTTAAAATACAAATATATGTTGCATAACATTGGTGAACGAAGTTGTGGTGCTCATCTAGATTCTTTGGTTTTGTCTTCCAAGCTTCCTCTTTCATCCTTCCCCAAACATGCTCAATGATGTTCATGTCTGGTGACTGGGCTGGCCAGTCCTTGAGCACCTTGATCTTTTTTGCCTGGAGGAACTTTGTTGTAGAGATGGATGTATGAGATGGAGCACCATCCTGCTGCAGAATTTGACCTCTTTTTTGATTTGGAATATAAGCGGTAGCTAATACTTCTTGATATTTTAGGCTATTGATATTGCCTTCCACCTTGCAAATGTTTCGCACACCCCCATACTGAATGTAACCCCAGACCATGATCTTTCAACCACCAAATGTAACTGTCTTCTGGGTGTATTTTGGATCCATACTGGCTCCAGTAAGTCTCCTGCAGTGTTTGTGGCAGCTGTGGTGTAATTCTACTGAAGAAGAAATCCATCTTCTGCCACTTTTCCAGTGTCCATCTATTTAGCAGGCTGTGGGAGTTTGCAAACGCCACACGTTTTTTTATTTGCCTTTTGTTTAGTGCTGGCTTCTGGGCACTGATTCGACCATGGAGGCCATTTTAAGACAGAATCCTACAAACTGTTCTAGTTGGCACAGGTAAAGGTTTAGGTGTGCACTCAGCCTTAATATGGTGAGGTGCTGGTGTAACGGACCAATGGCCCAGAATAACAGTAAAAATTAAGTTCACTGCACTCTCTCTAGGTTTCTTATGCAAAACCTGGTATACATTTATTATACATAAACTGGGAGCGTAACAGAATATTACAGCATCTGTGATTTTTTATATACAACGTTTCGGCTCAACCAGAGCCTTTGTCACGTAATCGCTTGTTCCAGCTAAGAGATTGATATACAGAGAAGGCGGAAAGTCCCAGCGGTGCAATATAAGCTCTATTGTAATCTAAATGTCCGCCTATGGAAGATCCTGTCCAGTAGTGTGGACCTGCAGTGTCTGTTATGACAAGCGGCGCTCCCGCGCCTTGCTAACGATCAGCGTGTCACGTGCGGTGAATTTAACTTTTACTAGTTGACACAGGGACTTGAGGTGACCAGACCTGTTGGAGCTCTGCTGCTGTGGAAGAGGGGCTTGCTTTGGATTTTCTAACCAACAAACATTCCTCCTGAGCAGTTGTCTTGCGGGGTCTGCCGGACCTGGGCTAGTCAAACACATCTCCAGTCTCTTCAAATCTTTTTTTTAATTCTTTGTACTTGACGCTGAGACACATTAAAGGTGCCCGCCACCTCTGCAGTGGATCTGGTCTTCAGCCTCTTGATAATCCAGGCTTTGGTCGCAGGGTGGATTTTTGGCATGTTGTCAAGAGCTCAAGTTGCAATTCAAGTGAAGGTCTGGGGTGCTGGGTTTCTTTTTATACACACACACTAAATAACCGATCATTTACTGAGCACAGGTGAGGATGTAAACTAGGATTGGGTGCATTATATGACCAGGCGACAAAACTTTTGGCTTGCTAAAATCTGACCATTCTGTGTCCATTAACTGATCAATATTTCTGCATTGATGTCAATTTATTTTCTTAACCTAAACCACATTTTGGAAGGTTTCAGCTTTCAAAAGAATAATTTATACAACCAATGGATGAATTTAACATCAGGTTATAAGCTTTTATTTACATAACATGGATAAGCGACATTACTTCTGTCAGGGAGTGTACAACTTTTACTACTAGTATACTACAATACTGATCATTAATTTAAAAAAAAAGCACAACACTAAGTGCCATTGTATACAGGAACTCTGTATTTACGGTCAGTGTAAAGATACTACAGTGATCACTGGTGAGATTATACACAGGAGATCTGTATAAGGTGTCAGTGTAAAGGTAATACAGTGATCACCACTGCCAGTGACATTATACACAGGAGCTTTGTATATAGTATACAGTGTATAGTGTCAGTGTACAGGTAATACACTGACTCACTAGTGATGTCTCTAGCTGAAGTCCTTCATCTTTGCTTTTCATTTTCATCCAGCACAGACTGCCATCACTTCTTCCAGCCGGGACTCGCCTCTGCATAAAATAACACAGTTACCTAGAGCATGGCTTCCAGACCACATTCCCCACTTTTTCCCTTTCTTCTACACCATGTTCCAAATTATTATGCAAATTATATTTTTCTCGGATTTCCCTAAATGGTCGGTGCAAATGACAGTCAGTCTAATAAAAGTCATCACCCGTTAGAGTATACATCGAGTTTTATTGGAGAAACCTCCCAATGATAACAGTATAATCTCCAAAATGAATAAAAACTCAAAATGCACTGTTCCAAATTATTAGGCACAGTAGAATTTCTAAACATTTGATCTGTTTTAATGAACTGAAAATGCTCATTTGTGGAATTTGCAGCATTAGGAGGTCACATTCACTGAACAAAAAAGATATTTAACTCCAAAACATCCTAACAGGCCAAGTCACATGTTACCATAGGAACCCTTCTTTGTTATCACCTTCACAATGCTCGCCTCCATTGAACTTGTGAGTATTTGGAGAGTTTCTGCTTGTATTTCTTTGCATGAAGTCAGAATTGCCTCCCAGAGCTGCTGTTTTGATGTGAACTGCTTCCCACCCTCATAGATCTTTGCTTGATGATACTCCAAAGGTTCTCTATAGGGTTGAGGTCAGGGGAAGATGGTGGCCACACCATGAGTTTATCTCCTTTCATGCCCATAGCAGCCAATGACTCAGAGGTATTCTTTGCAGCACGAAATGGTGCATTGTCATGCATGAAGATGATTTTGCTCCTGAAAGCACGTTTCTGCTTTTTATACTATGGAAGAAAGTTGTCAGTCAGAAATTCTATATACTTTGCAGAGGTCATTTTCACACCTTCAGATACCTTAAAGGGCCCTTCCAGCTGTTTCCCCATGATTCCAGCCCAAAACATTACTCCTCTATCTCCTTGCTGACGTTGCAGCCTTGTTGGGACATGGTGGCCATCCACCAACCATCCACTACTCCATCCATCTGGACCACCCAGGGTTGCTCGACACTCATCAGTAAACAAGACTGTTTGGAAATCAGTCTTCATGTGTGTCTGGGCCCACTGCAACCGTTTCTGCTTGTGAACACTGTTTAGGGGTGGCCGAATAGTAGGTTTATGCACCACAGCAAGCCTTTGAAGGATCCTACACCTTGAGGTTTGAGGGACTCCAGAGGCACCAGCAGCTTCAAATAATTGTTTGCTGCTTTGTAATGGTATTTTGGCAGCTGCTCTCTTTATCCAATTAATTTGTCTGGCAGAAAACCTTCCTCATTATGCCTTTACCTGCATGAACTCTGTCTGTGCTCTGTTTCAGTCATAAATCTCTTCACAGTATGATGATCACTCTTAAGTTTTCGTGAAATATCTAATGTTTTCATACTTTGACCAAGGCATTGCACTATTTAATGCTTTTCAGCAGCTGAGAGATCCTTTTTATTTCCCATATTGCTTGAAACCTGTGGTCTGCTTTATAATGTGGAACATCATTTTTAAGTAGTTTTTCTTTAATTAGAATCACCTGGAAAACTAATGATCACATGTGTTTAAGATTGATTTCAGTGATCCACTGAGCCCTGAGACACAATACCATCCACGAGTTTATTTGAAAAACAAAACAATTAAATCTTTATGACACTTATATCCAACTTGCATAATAATTTGGAACATGGTGTACACTAGACATCTGAATACAGAGGTGCACCCACAAACAATATATAATTGGTTATTATGCGACCTCATAGATTGTAAGTTTGCGAGCAGGGCCCTCATTCCTTTTGGTATCTGTTGATCTATGTGTTTACTGTTATGCTTAATGTCCATTGTCTGTACAAGTCCCCTCTAAAATGTAAAGTGTTGGCACTATAGAAATAAAATTATCATAATTATTATTATTAACCGACCATTCCAAATATAAATTATAATCCACCACTGTGCACCCACTAACTTTAAATAGCCACTTTCCTCATTTAATATATAAATTAATTAGCACCTGTACTCTTTCCCCCAATTCATTACCAGTCACTTCATCCTCAACGCCCCCCACTATGTACCTACCACTCTAACCCTAACCCCGATTCATTATAGTTACATGCCCCTCCCGCCCCAATTCATTGTCATGTCTTTCTCTCTCACCCTCTATTCATTATCAACTGCTCTACCCCACATTCAATACATCATTTACTCCCCCACCCTTAAAATTCATTATTTGTTCTTCCCCTAGATCAGGGGTCGGGAACCTATGGCTCGCAAGCCAGATATGACTCTTTTGATGGCCGTATCTGGCTCGCAGACAGCCTGTGGCGTAGGAAGGGGGGGGCGGGGGGGGGGCGGGCCGCCCCGGGCGGCACAATGCGGGGGGCGGCACAATGCGGGGGGCGGGTCGCCGGCGGCGCAGAATTTACCTGTTCGCATCTCGGCTTCAGAAAAATGGCCGCCGCGATCTCCATCTGCGCATGCGCGGCATCCCGCGGCCATTTTCCTGAAGCCCCAGGCAGCAGAGCGCTCCACCTGCGCACGCGCGGCCTCAGGAAGATGGCCGCCCCCACCGATAACCAGACAGAGAAGGATCGCGGTCAGGTAAAACTTGTTTTTTTTTTTTTTTTATTGAGAGCGGCGATCGGGGGGGGGGGGGGGGCCCAGGGCAGAAAGCTGGACACAGGGGGACAGAAAGCTGGACACAGGGGGGCACAAAGCTGGACACAGGGGGGCACAAAGCTGGACACTGGGGGGCAGAAAGCTGGACACAGGGGGGCAGAAAGCTGGACACAGGGGGGGCAGAAAGCTGGACACAGGGGGGCAGAAAGCTGGACACAGGGGGGCAGAAAGCTGGACACAGGGGGGCAGAAGGGACATTGGGGCAGAACGCTGGACACGAGGGCAGAACGCTGGACACGGGGGCAGAATGCTGGACACGGGGGCAGAACGCTGGACACAGGGGCAGAACGCTGGACACTGAGGCAGAAAGCTGGACACTGGGGCAGAACGCTGGACACTGGGGCAGAACGCTGGACATTGGGGCAGAACGCTGGACACGGGGGCAGAACGCTGGACACGGGGGCAGAACGCTGGACACGGGGGCAGAACGCTGGACACTGGGGCAGAAAGCTGGACACAGGAGCAGAAAACTGGACACAGGGGCAGAAAGCTGGACACAGGGGCAGAAAGCTGGACACGGGCAGAAAGCTGGACATGGGCAGAAAGCTGGACACGGGGGCAGAACGCTGGACACAGGGGCAGAACGCTGGACACTGGGGCAGAACGCTGGACATTGGGGCAGAACGCTGGACACTGATGCAGAAAGCTGGACACGGGGGCAGAATGCTGGACACAGGGGCAGAACGCTGGACACTGGGGCAGAACGCTGGACATTGGGGCAGAACGCTGGACACTGATGCAGAAAGCTGGACATTGGGGCAGAACGCTGGACTTTGGAGCAGAACGCTGGACACAGGAGCAGAAAACTGGACACAGGGGCAGAAAGCTGGACACAGGGGCAGAAAGCTGGACACGGGCAGAAAGCTGGACACAGGGGCAGAAAGCTGGACACAGGGGCAGAAAGCTGGACACGGGCAGAATGGAGAAACGGGGCATGATTGGAGACACGGGGCAGGATGACAGACATGGCGTCATGACTGGAGACACTGGAGGCAGGATTGGAGACAGATGGGGCAGGATGGATACGATGGAGACAGATGGGGCAGGATGGGAAGATCATATGGGGCAGGATGGATACTCATGAGGGCAGGATGGGAGAACATATGGCTGGAGCCAGGAATGAGACACACGGGGGCCAGGATGGCGAATATTATTACCACAGGGGCTAATTAAGGGATATTATTACTGCAGGGATGTATTTATTTTATTTTTTGAGTATACTGTTTTAAATGGCGGGGCGGTCCTATTACTGTGTAGATTGACACTATGTCGCCTTCTTCATGTGGTGTAATGTAGAAGTTGGGAAAATTAAGTAATGTGTTCTGCAAGTGGAACTCGTGATAACTGTGTTATTTCCTGCAGAGACGAGTCCTGGCTGGATGAAGTGATGGCGGTCTGTGCGGGATGAAAGATGAAGGACTTCACTTAGAGACGTCACTGGTGAGTCAGTGTGTTACCTATACACTGTATACTATATACTGAGGTCCTGTGTATGTCACCGGTGATCACTGTATTACCTATACACAGACGCTGCATACTAAGTACAGATCTCCTGTGTATAATGGCACTTAGGGCTTGTTTCCACATGCGAGAAACACGTCCGTGTCTCGCATGTGGGAACCAAGTTCTGGCGTCGGCACTCCAGAGCGGAGTGTGCGGCCGCATAGGAACACATGGAGCTGCACAGCTCCGCTCCAATGTGCCGACGCCAGAACTTACGCTGGGTGTGCCTGCTTGTATGTACCACTTTAAGTAGTAAATCCTTTAGTTCCCTATGGGTCTGAGCCTCTCTTTTTTGTTCATTTTCTGTAAGACCAACACTTTTAAAAGGGCCACTGACAGATACAATTGCTCCAGCGGTCACTTAGTACACAAAGGAGTGTTCCTCTCTGCTGCACTAAGCCACCGCTGGACCTAAACAATAATTCGCTGTAAAATAATAAAATAGATAATTGACATAACTGACAATGCGTTGTGTGACATGTCCAACATTCCAGCTTCTTTCTTCTGCGAATGCCTCAAAGCTGGCATTCTCTCAACATCAGGTGGGAAGAATGCCAGCTTCCAGTCATGCGCAGGAAAAAGAAGAAGCCAGACTGCTGGACTGATGTCATGCATCGCAAGCTCACAATGTAAGTTATTTATTTAATTTTTTTACTGCTAATTACCATTGTTTCAGTCCAGTTGTGGCTTTATACAGCAGGGAGGAGCATTCCTTGCTGTACTAAGTGAACATTGGAGCGATTGATCTGTCAATGGCCCTTTAAACATATTGTACGGCTCTCGCGGAATTATATTTCAAAATATGTGGCGTTTACGGCTCTCTTAGCCAAAAAGGTTCCTGACCCCTGCCCTAGATCATCATTTGCTCTCCCCACCCCCTCTTCAATTGATCATTTGCTCTCCCTACCCCCACCTTCAATTAAATTGCTGTCCCCTGTCCCTCACACTGAATTTATCATTTTGCAGTCCCCCCACTTTAATGTGAAGTCCCCTTCATTCATTGCAGTCCCCTATCACCCTCTCACTTCATCTGCAGTGCCCCTTCATCATTTGCAGCCCCCTATCCCCCTTCCATTTCATCATGAGCAGTCCCACATCAGACACACTTCATCATGTGCAGTCCTGCAGTCCCCTTCTCCCACTTCATCATGTGCAGTCCCCTTACCCCCCACTTCATCATGTGCAGTCCCCTTACCCTCCACTTCATCATGTGCAGTCCCCTTACCCCCCACTTCATCATGTGCAGTCACCCTTACCCCCCACTTCATGTGCAGTCCATCTTACACTCCACTTTATCATGTGCAGTCCCCATTACCCCTCACTTCATGTGCATCATGTGCAGATCACCTTACCCCCCATTTCATCATGTGCAGTCCCCTTTAACCCCCAATTCATCATGTGCAGTCCACCTTACCCCCCACTTCATCATGTGCAGTCCCCCTTACCCCCCACTTCATGTGCAGCCCCACTCCCCCTTCATCATGCGCAATCCCCCTTACCCCCACAT
The DNA here is from genome assembly GCF_051348905.1 of Ranitomeya variabilis. Classification (NCBI taxonomy): domain Eukaryota; kingdom Metazoa; phylum Chordata; class Amphibia; order Anura; family Dendrobatidae; genus Ranitomeya; species Ranitomeya variabilis. Next base: position 114,009,443 of record NC_135239.1, on the reverse strand, counting down.
CATCATGTGCTGCCCCATTCCATCATGCACAGCCCCACTCTCCCCACTTCATCATGTGCAGTCTCCTTTATCCACTAAACTATCATGTGCAGCCCCACTCCCCCTTCATCATGTGCAGCCCCACTCCATCATGTACAGCCCCACTCAACCATCATGTGCAGCCCCACTTACCCCCTCACTCCATCATGTGCAGTCTCCTTTAACCCCCAAATTCCATCATGTGCAGCCTCCTTACACCCCCCACTTCATAACTTGCAGTTACCCACCATTAAATTTATTTTATAAAGAAAACAAAAAAGTTTGTCATACTTACCTCACCAGTTGCTCCCCTGCAGTGCCTCTCTGCTTCTAACATCCGGGTCATGTCGGCGTGTGCGTGAGGATGCCATCGCGCATGCCCAACACCTAACCTGGAAGTATAGAGAACATGAAGGGAGCAGTAGCTGCGCAGCCGTCAAGGTGACAGCCAAGCATAGCTCCTGGCCCCAGCGCAGACGTGTGCCTCAACTGTGATGCAGCTGTGTCTGCTGCCAGCCGTGTCACAGTACAGCAGACATGGCTGCGCACAATTTGCTGTGTGGCTGTAGCCACCACCAGGCAGCCGGCCCTGAACAGCTGCTGGGGGAGCGGCCCGGGGGGGCATTTGCCTCTTTGCCACCTGGGCCAGTCAGCCCCTGCTCACCACACAACTAAATAAATTGCTTGATGGTCTAGATACCAAATTGAGGTCACCTGTTGGAGGTTTCCACCATTTAAACTCATCAGGTGCTCTCCAAACACGACATGGCGTCCGCTTTTGATTACAGCCAATTTTGTGTTCAAAAAGTGATACAGTGCTTCTTCCCTTCCGAGCCCTACCAGTAGATTTTCCCTACATATGGGGTATCGGCATGCTCAGGAGAAATTACACAACAAATTTTGGTGTCCATTTCTCCTGTTACCCTTGTAAAAATAAAAAAAAACTTAATTATTTCCTTCCCCATTACTTCAGTTCCTGTGAAGCACCAGGAGGGTTAATAAAAATCTTATTGAAACTTGATTCCAGCTCACCCACTTGCTCTATGCTCATCCACCTGGGGCTCAGACACCGGCCTCGCCCTGGCCTCACATCAAGGACAATAGAAAAATTGGAGCCCAGCTCAACAGGGCTGGATTTTCCTTTTCTTTTAATTTTTCAAAAGAAAATATGGTGCATACAAAAGAAAAATTTACATGGTCGACTTGACCCAGTAGACGCGTTTCGACTGCACTAGGCAGTCTTACTAATGACTAATGGTCAAATAACATGCAGTCATTTATATATTCTTTTACAAGGTATAACACAGATGTTCTTAATTCACTTAACAATTGGGTGTTACATATAGCAAGCGATGTAGCAAATACTAGAATGACATTACAAAACTGCAAATTATTAGTGTCCATGAATTTTTCCGCAGTGCAGGTGAAAAAATCATATATAAAGTCACACATCAAAATTATAAAAAACACATGCAATAGTGTGATGTTGAAATAAGAAAAATTATTGACTTGGTCTCCCTACATAAGTCTTACGAATATAAATTTTCCATTGCCAATGCAGGTTTTAAAAAATTTGCCATCAAATGGCATCGCTGGTTAGAGATTTATCCCTAATATATCTGGTCATACATATGTGGGTTCTTGTAGTTACAGAATGTTGATAAATGTTAAACTTACATTGTTTATTTCTTCTACTACATAAAATACTTGAGAGTTATTGATTTTCCTAACTAATAAAATCAATCAGAGGTATTCAGTTTTCTAGGTTGCTACACCAACATTACCTGCTACCGTTTTGTACCAACTACTGATTGTTATATAAATATTCACCTATAAAAGTTGTTATAGTTGTGTAAACTATCTATGCTGCGTACGTAGATCATATTTGTCTTCTTACCTTGTTCTTGTCCCTTCCCCTACGTCCTCATGTGCCACCCCTCTTCCCTAGCCCCTTGATCCTCACCACCTCCTCCCCTTTCGTGTTATGTCTCGTGTTATGTCTTGTTGACATGTTTGAGAAAAATTTTCAATAAAAATTATTTGAATGAAATAAGAAAAATTAAATCATAAACCAGAATAAAAACCCCAAAGTGTATTTAATAATGACATGATATAGTTACACCATGTTATAAAGATCAAATGTGAATTCTACCAAATATTTTTTTTTATATTAAATTATTTTTATTGTATATAGAAAAATTGTGTAATTTTGGTGTTTCAATTATTATTGCAATTTTTCTAATTCCTTATTTCAACATTATTAAGTAAAATTATAAAGTGAAAACACAATACTAGCATTTATAAATAAATATGAATGCCTCCCATAAGGCCGGCGTCACACTTGGCGTATGAAAATACGGTCCATTTTTTACAGGCGTAATACGCAGAAATGATCCCAAAACAGTGATCCGTATGTCATCCACAGGCAGGGTGTGGCTGCGTATTTTATGCATGTCATCCTCCGTATGTAATCCGTATGGCATCCATACTGAATTTTTTCTCACAACCTTGCAAAATGGACATATAATGGATCATGGGCTCAAATATTCATGAAAACATATATACATACAGTCTATATACAGTACAGACCAAAAGTTTGGACACACCTTCTCATTTAAAGATTTTTCTGTATTTTCATGACTATGAAAATCGTACATTCACACTGAAGGCATCAAAACTATGAATTAACACATGTGGAATTATATACTTTACAAAAAAGTGTGAAACAACTGAAATTATACCTTATATTCTAGGTTCTTCAAAGTAGTCACCTTTTGCTTTGATGACTGCTTTGCACACTCTTGGCATTCTCTTGATGAGCTTCAAGAAGTAGTCACTGGGAATGGTTTTCACTTCACAGGTGTGCCCTGTCAGGTTTAATAAGTGGGATTTCTTGCCTTATAAATGGGGTTGGGACCATCAGTTGTGTTGTGCAGAAGTCTGGTGGATACACAGCTGATAGTCCTACTGAATAGACTGTTACTATTTGTATTATGGCAAGAAAAAAGCAGCTAAGTAAAGAAAAACGAGTGGCCATCACTACTTTAAGAAATGATTGTCAGTCAGTCCAAAAACCTACTGCCACCAATACTCTCCTGCATACCTCATCGTGCCACCCCTCTCATATGATTAAGGCCATCCCTGTTGGCCAATTTTTGCGCCTGAGACGCATTTGTTCTAGTGAACAGGATTTTGAGATTCGAGCGAAGGAACTCATGTCACGCTTTCTGTCAAGGGGATACAGTAGATGAATTTTAAAAAAAGCCTATCATCGGGCGAAATACTCTGATCGTGATAATCTTCTCTATAGGAGTACTACAGCGAGGTCCAGTATTAGCAATCAGATAAGGTTTGTCACATCATATCATCCCCAACATGTAGGAGTACGATTGGCAATGAAGAAGGCTTGGCCAATTTTACAGGCAGACCCAATCATTAAGAAGTTTCTTCCGGCTCATCCATTGATTACGTTTCGGCGGGCCAAGAATTTGAGGGACCAGCTTACTCATAGCCATTATGTTGGCCAGTCTGTGCCCACATTTCTCAGCAGCGGTGCTGTGCGGGGTGGATGTACCCCATGTGGCAAATGTGTTGCATGCCCGAATATCGAATGTTGCTCCTCTTTCTCTAATTCAAATGGCACCAGGAATTTTATCATCAAGAAAAGTATATATGTCCTTTTGGTCTAATATATGTTGGGTTGACCACAAGGCAACTTAAGGTCCGAGTTAGAGAGCACGTTCTTGGTATACAGGCGGCAGCAGAATGTAATGATGCCGCTATTCTTAAAACAATACCAAGACACTTTAAGGATTTTCACTCCTGTGATGCAGCGTTGCTGAGGGTGCGGGGCATAGATCTCAATATTAATATTAGGGGGGGTTGACTATCCAAGCGCCTTGCACAATTAGAGACAAGGTGGATATGGACTCTGTGCACCATTCACCCTGATGGGTTGAATGAAAATATTTTGTTTGCCCCATTTCTGTGATCATGATCTGTGTTGCACATTATGTATAGAGTGTGTGACTCTTGGCCTAGTGTTTTTATTATTGATACATATATTTTTATGTCTTGGTTGTGGTTTTATATTGTTTGCTTTTTCTTTATTGTACAGTATTTTGTCATCTTGGATCCATTAATGAATATTGACACTCCAATGGAATTTTTAGGTCACCCTCTGAACAAGAGTTTTAGCGCGTCAACACAAACAGCTTGTTATTTGTAGTATAATTTATAGGTTATATTTCTATATATTTATATAGTTCCATTTGTGGTTAGATGGTTTATAAATGCGATTTTGTTTTACCTTGTTTGTATCTATGCGCATATGTTTGTGTTTATATATACTCTTAACTGGTGTTGGGGTTGTTTACATGGGGGTACAATATAATATAATATATGACTGGTATCTTTGTTACCATATGGCAGAGGCTTTTTTGTGTCATTTGTTTTTCTTATATATTAGATACATATATATATATATATGATATATATATATAGATACATATAATATATGTATTTTAATAAAATCTGAATATACTACACTATATATATATCTTCTCTGTTATGTGCAGCTCCAGGTGTTGTTACCACTGTTGTGGTATTTGGAACCATATTTGTATGTACCTCGGTGTATTGGATTTTGTTTTTTGTTTATTGTCACTTTGTAGGTCTTTTGATAGTCTGTTTTATATTGTCTGTATTGTTGCCCCTTTCTAATATGGCTGATTTGCGCTTCAGATCTTGTGCGCATGCACCTGTTTACTGGGCAGTGCAGGGGCTCCTTCTTTCCGTCCGGCGTGTGATCACGTGGGCCCCACGTGTTGCCGGCGGCCATGTTGGATACCGTGCGCGCCGCTTGGCGTTCTGCGGCGCACAGGAGGGTCGCACACTTTCGTTTGGTGTGGTATATAAATACACACACCATATTCACCACACTTACTCCCTGATGAAGGAGCTGTCCGCTCCGAAATGGGTCGGGTCCGGTCACCCATCCATCCTGCTCATCCTGCATATACCGGGTATGAACTTATGCCGATTTGATATCTATTTTTCCCATGCTATGGCACTGATCCATCATTTCTCTTAGCAGCTATGGGTATTCATTATAATGAGGCTTATACATGCGAGTGCTGAGCGATTTTTACGCACCGGTGTCCTTTGCAAAGTCAGTGTCCGTCTTACAAATCATATTTATGATATACTGTATGTCCCTCATCTTGGTATCTATATAACCCACATCCTGGCACATGGCTCCCCTGTGCTGCTGGCACACTGGCACATTGCCCCCCCCCCCGTGCTGCTGGCACATTGCCCCCCCCCCCGTGCTGCTGGCACATTGCCCCCTGTGCTGCTGGCACATTGCCCCCCTGTGCTGCTGGCTCATTGCCCCCCTGTGCTGCTGGCACATTGCCCCCCCTGTGCTGCTGGCACATTGCCCCCTCTATGCTGCTGGCACATTGCCCCCCTGTGCTGTTGGCACATAACCCCCCCATCCCATCTTGGATATGGCCCCCCGGTCACTATATGCCCCCCCTGCTGTCACGCACATGGCCCCCCTCTCTCTATATACCGACCTGCTGGCACGCACATGGCCCCCTTGGTCACTATATGCCTTTTATCTTAGTGCATTGGTGTACCACACGGCCAATCCCTGATTGAAGGCTGGCTGTTTCATTAGGTATTGCACCTGTGCATTTGCTATTTTATTTGGGTCCGCTGCACCCTGCTTGTGCATTTGTATTGAGGCCTATTCAGACAGGTAAGCATCTCTGCCTGTTTTTGGTGTGTTTTCTTGAATTGTTCCTTTTTTGGTGTTTTTCATGTTAGTGTAGGACTGGCAAAAAGTAAGGACCCTTGACGTGGGTTGCCAGCTTCCATATTATGGCCAGAATATCAACCAATACCTTACATATATTTATATGTTTTGTTTTGCACGTATATTTTTTTGCAGGGTGCAGTTGGGCCCAAATGGTTCTGTATACTGTGGCCTCTGTTCACACAGGATGCATTTTAGCACTGGGCAGCCCGCCATAGGGCGTCATTAATAGTCTGGAGCCAGATGCTTGCATTCCTTGTGTGAACACGCCACATACAGTTTTTATCTTAGTGCATTGGTGTACCACACGGCCAATCCCTGATTGAAGGCTGGCTGTTTCATTAGGTATTGCACCTGTGCATTTGCTATTTTATTTGGGTCCGCTGCACCCTGCTTGTGCATTTGTATTGAGGCCTATTCAGACAGGTAAGCATCTCTGCCTGTTTTTGGTGTGTTTTCTTGAATTGTTCCTTTTTTGGTGTTTTTCACTATATGCCCCCTTCTGGCACGCACATGGCCCCCTCTCTCTTTATGCCCCTCTGCTGGCACGCACATGGCCCCCTCGGTGACTATATGCCCCCCTGCTGGCACGCACATGATAAAATATCAAGCACTTAACTCACCTTCTGATGATGGCTCCATGCTCCCAGCTCCTCGGCTGCTCTTCCTTTTTCCTAGTCATCGGATCATGTGACCTGGGCAGTGGGCACACAGTAATGACATCACTGCGCTGTGCAGATCACAGATACAGGAAGAGCCATGGGGGAACTGGGGAACTGGGAGCTCGGAACCATAATCAAAAGGTGAGTTAAGTGTTTGTTATTTTATCATGTGCGTGGGGGCATATAGTGACGAGGGGCCATGTGCTTGCCAGCAGGGGGCATATAGAGTGACAGGGGGGCCATGTGCATCCCAGCAGGGTGCATATAGAGTGACGGGGGGGCCATACCAATGATGGGAGAGGGAAGAGTGCAGGCTCATGCAATATGCGCTGCTCCCCTGTCAACCAGCTCGGCGCGGCTTCAGCATCAAGGTGATGGAGATCGGATGCGGTGAATATTACATGAGGCTAATGAGTGGGAGCAAGTGATCTCCCACTGTCTCTGCAGCCCTCAGCCTGCCCACTCCAGCCCCCTGACACCACTTCAGAGCCACTCCCCCCTCCTCCACAGCACACAGATACAGATTATAAGACACACTCCCAACTTTCCCCCAAAATTTGGAATAAAAGTGCAGAAATGTAGATAGAAGAAAAGCCGGTAATTAATTTGCCGGGTTCTGTAAATTCATTGCAGGAGCCGACAGGATGAAAGAGATGGATTACATACAGTAAATACATATAGATTAGGTAGATATATCGATGTCAGTGACAAATACAATTAGTACAATGTGTGTGCAAATTAGGTGACATGTATGTAAATAATAAAAGAATGTTGTCTCCCGCACAATTTTCAAAACCAGCAGAGGGAAAGCCAGCGACAGGGGGCAGATGTTTCTACCCTGGGAAGGGGGTAATACCCATGGAGCTTCCAAGGCTATTAATATCAGCTCACAACTGTATACTTAGCCTTTACTTGCTATTAAAATGGGGGACCCCCCCAAAAAATGACGTGGGGTCCCCCCATAATTAATAACCAGCAAAGGCTTTGCAGACAGCTGCGGGCTGATATTAATAGCCTAGGAAGGGACCATGGATTTTGGCCCCCCTGGCTAAAAACATCAGCACTCAGCCGCACCAGAAAAGGCATATCTAAGGTGTGCCAATTCTGGCACTTAGCCTTGCTCCTCCCACTTGCCCTGTAGCGGTGGCAAGTGGGGTAATAGTTTGGAGGTTAATGGCACCTTTGTGACATCAAGCCCCGAGGTTAGTAATGAATATGCGTCAATTAGATGCCCCCATTACTAACCTCATATAGTGAAATAGTTAATGAAACACAGACACCAATTAAAAGATCCTTTATTTGAAATAAACACACAGACTCCTTTATTGTTCTTAATTAAACCATACTTACAACATCTGCTAATTCCCCAAAGCCCTTGACCTCCTGTAAAAAAAAATTTAACATAAATAACCAACAATATACCCATACCTGTCCGGCGTACAGTCAGTCCCACGCCATAATCCATATTTGGGGTATCTAAAGTTTACAACCGGGAGCAGTGCTAATGTGACCGACCTGGTTGTAAACTACTGGAGAATTAATGAAATGCTGGGAGCGCAGCTTCAGAGACTAGCGGTGACGTCACTGAATCTGCTCTCCCTCACAACCTTAACTCAAATGAACTCTTGAGCATGGAAAAATGCCAGTTATTGACAGCTCTCCATTACTAAGCCAGCTTAATGTCACTTTACTATACAAAAGTGACATTGACCCCTTATTACCCCATATGCCACCGCTACAGGGCAGTGGGAAGAGAGAGGCTAAGTGCCAGAATTGGCGCATCTTACAGATGCGCCTCTTCTGGGGTGGCTGGGGGCAGATATTTTTAGCCAGCGGGCAATAACCATGGTGCGTCTCTAGGCTATTAATATATGTCCTCAGTCACTGGCTTCCATCTCTGGCGCAGAAAATTGCGCGGGAGCCCACGCCAGTTTTTTCAGCGAAAACACTCTTTTATTAAATACATAAAGGTCCCAAAGTTTACACACACATACTACTAACAGTATTAGTCACTGACATATATAAATCTAACTGTTTTGCAATGGTTTACTGTATGTAAACCATGTCTCCTATCCTGTCGGCTTCTGCAATTATTTTACAGAAGCCAACAAATGAATTATCGGCTATTCTGCTACTGTATCTATCTCTCTATGAAATATAAAGATATATATATGTGTTTCACTGACATGTATATATATCCATATTAGAATGGAACATGATCTGGAAATCTTACATGACAATATAACTAAAAAACGGATTCTTACATGTAATCTTTCCCATTCACAAAGAGAGGCGGTAAATATATTGAAAAATAACGATTAATTGATTATAAAAAAATCAGACAAAGGTGGATCTATAGTTGGAATTAATCGATCTGATGACACAGAATGGGTCTTAGAAGTGCTGAAAGATGAATCCACTTATTGCCCTATCAATTACAATCCCACTCCAAACATTGCAAACAAATTGCACAAAATAATTATAGTGGCTGGCATCGGCTCCTTGTGCGAAAGAATGGGTGAGTGGTTGGATGAAATATTGCAGCCACTAACCCGTAGAGTTCCAGAATTTATAAAGGATTCCACAGATGTCCTTAAAAATTTACAACGCATCAAATGGTTACCAAATTTTTCCTGGGTGGTTATAGATATTGTTGCATTTTATACAAGCATTCCCCCTTATGTAGCATTACGAGCATTAGAATTTCATCTTGAGACTTTTTCCGATTTTAATAGAGCGAAAGTGACATATGTGCTTGATGCGGTTTCATTTTTAATGTCAAATAATTTTTTTCAATTTTCTGACAAGTATTACATCCAAAAAAGTGGCGTATCAATAGGAGCAAAATACTCCCCATCGATCGCCAATCTGACAATGAGTTGGTGGGAATGGTTGTATATTTTTTCAGACACCAATCCATTCAAGAATCAGATAATACAATATCAGAGATTCATGGACGATATACTTAGTGTGGTCGTCTGATGAATCCTTGTCAGAAAATTTTGATGAGTACATTAATAACAATATTTTCAACTTGCAATTTAAACTATCCAATAATCCAAATACTGTACAATTTTTGGATCTTAAATTGAAGGGTACCGCATTTTCTAAGGATAAAACATGCACATGTAGGAAAGAAGTAGCTGGAAATACAGTACCATTTTACATGCCAGCATCTCTCACATCCTTACATCCCTTACACACAATTAGAGCTATCCCAATAGGAGAATATGTGAGGGCTCAACGCAATTGCATTGGTAAAGGAAAATACCATCATAGATAATAGATTGCGTAAAAGAGGCTACAAGGAGTGAATGATTTAAAGTTGTTAACAAATAGTGCACAACAAAAAAGAAAGATACAAACCACATACCATAATTGATGAATCACACAAAAAAATAAATGTAGAAGAAACATCATCCACATTAGTTTTGAGTTATAGCAGGCAGTTTCATACTATAAAAAATATTTTTTGATAATTTATCTATACTAACAGAAGATAAAGTGTTGTATAGTATGCTAAATAACAATTGTGGGGTGGTGGCACAAAGGGCTAACTCACTGGGTGATATTTTAGCACCAAGAGTTTTGAAATCTGAGGGTAATAACATGCGTGGGCAGTGGCTTTCCTTTAAAGATTTTTCAAGTGTGGTAGAAGAAACTGGAAATTATGTCCTTATGCTAAAAATTGTGATTCATTTGGAGATGCAGATCATAAGGAACATTTAAAAATTGGTTCTTTTGTAAACTGTAAACCTAAGGCTGGAGACACACTAGCGATTTTAAAATCAGTCCGATTTTGATGCAGGAGAGTCGGACAAGTGCAATGCAATTGTCATGCGAGTGTCATGCATTTTTTGTGCAAGTACAATCCGATTTTTCACACCTAGCATCCGATTTACATCCGAATGTAATGCAATTTTAACATGACCATTTACAGAGAAATTCTTTAAGTCATGTACACATTATTTTAAAACGAAATATATATATATATATATATATATATATATATATATATATATATACACTGCCGTTCAAAGGTTTAGGTTCACCCAGACAATTTTGTGTTTTCCATGAAAACTCATGCTTTTATTAATCAAATGAGTTGAAAACCTAGTCCTGACATTGACGAGGTTTGAAAAATAGATTTTTATTTGAAATAATAATTTTCTCCTTCAAACTTTGCTTTAGTCAAAGAATGCTCCCTTTGCAGCAATTACAGCATTGCAGACCTTTGGCATTCTAGCAGTTAATTTGATGAGCTAATCTGGAGAAATTTCATCCCATGCCTCCAGAAGCCCCTCCCACAAGTTGATTTGGCTTGATGGGCACTTTTTGCGTAGCATACGGTCAAGCTGCTCCCACAACAGCTCAATAGGGTTGAGATCTGGTGACTGCGCTGGCCACTCCATTACAGATAGAATACCAGCTGTCTGCTTCTTCCCTAAATAGTTCTTGCATAATTTGGAGGTGTGCTTTAGGTCATTGTCCTGTTGTAGGGTGAAATTTGCTCCAATCAAGCGCTGTCCACAGGGTATGGCATGGCAAAATGGAGTGATAGCCTTCCTTATTCAATATCCCTTTTACCTTGTACAAATCTCCCACTTTACCAGCACCAAAGCAACCCCAGACCATTGCATTACCTCCAGCATGCTTGACAGATGGCGTCTAGCACTCTTCCAGCATCTTTTCAGTTCTGCATCTCATAAATGTTCTCCTGTGTGATCCAAACACCTCAAACTTGGATTCGTCTGTCCATAACATTTTTTTCCAATCTTCCTCTGTCCAATGTCTGTGTTCTTTTGTCCATATTAATCTTTTCCTTTTATTAGCCAGTCTCAGATATGGCTTTTTCTTTGCCACTCTGCCCTGAAGGCCAGCATCCCGGAGTCGCCTCTTCACTGTAGATGTTGACACTGGCGTTTTGTGTGTACTATTTAATGAAGCTGCCAGTTGAGGACCTGTGAGGCATCAATTTCTCAAACTTCAGACTCTAATGTTCTTGTCTTGTTGCTCAGTTGTGCAGTGGGGCCTCCCACTTTTCTTTCTGGTTATAGCCTGTTTGTGCTCTCCCCTGAAGGGAGTAGTACACACCATTGTAGGAAATCTTGAGTTTCTTGGCAATTTCTTGCATGGAATAGCCTTCATTTCTAAGCACAAGAATAGACTGTCGAGTTTCACATGAAAGTTCTTTTTTTCTGGCCAATTTGAGAGCTTAATGGAACCAACAAATGTAATGCTCCAGATTCTCAACTAGCTTAAAGGAAGGTCAGGTTTAAAGGTTCTCTAATCAGCCAAACTGTTTTCAGCTGTGCTAGCATACTTGCACACGGGTATTCTAACCAGCTTGTTATACCTTGTAACTAACTCACCATGGTCTCATATATATTCTTTTCTCCTCTTTTTTTCTGTGTAGAAATAATCCTCTTTAAAAAGTCGCATGAGATCTTATAACCTTTTGCAAGCCACGTCTGAAGTCGAGTATGCAATCATGAAGTTTTTTGAGAACGATTAAAATAATTGCTAAACTGTGTTTTAAAGAGCAGTATTATATGTATGCCATGTTACATTTGTGTAATTTAACAATATTGAAAAGCATACTGTCAACTTGGTATGTTTCAATAGTATATATATGATACATTTATGGCATAAGGGATTTCAGCAAGTTTTTTTTTTTTTGTGGCTAGTGCACTAAAAGTTCCTTGATCATAAATAATAAAGAGAATCAAGAGTTTTTACGTATAAAAAGTATATATTTTTTATTTCATATAATTTAATAAATTTTTTTCTTCCATTATAACAAGTATAAAGACAATCTGTCAATATGGATAACAAGATGATCCAAACCAGGTGAAAAAAACGCAATGAAAACGCTAATACACAGGATTGACTATGTGCTGAGTTTCTAATTATCTTTACTGACTGCCCAATATAGTGAACTGAAGTGGATACAATTTAAATACAAATGACAACACCTAATTTATATCAATATTTATTGCGCAATTGCGCTTCAAATATAATTACGGGTGTCATATTGAGCTTCCAATAATTATATATAAAGTGATCCAAAATGGGCACAGATTAAATAAAGATGCAGACACCTAGTGTAAATAAATATGGATCGCGCTATTGCGCAAATTCAACAAGCCCATAGGTGTCACACCATGTATATTCAAAGTTCCTTGATCATGTTGCCTTGTAAGAATGTTTTCCATTTTATGGGAGGCATTCATATGTATTTATAAATGCTTTTATTGTGTTTTCACTTTATAATTTTTCTTAATAATGTTGAAATAAGGAATTAGAAAAATTGCAATAATAATTGAAACACCAAAGTTACACAATTTTTATATATGCAATAAAATAATTTAATATTAGAAAAAAAATTATTTGGTAGAATTCACATTCACCTTCATAACAAGGTAAAATTATATCATGTCATTATTAAATACACTTTGGGGTTTTTATTCTGGTTTATGAATTAATTTTTCTTATTTCAACATCACACTATTGCATGTGTTTTTTTTTTATAATTTTGGTGTGTGATTTTATTTATATATAATTTTTTCACCTGCACTGTGGAAAAATTCATGGACACTAATGCATTTTTGTAATGTCATTCTAGTATTTGTTGCATTGCTTGCTATATGTAACACCCAATTGTTAAGTGAATTAAGAACATCTGTGTTATACCTTGTAAAAGAATATATATCATATATACTCGAGTATAAGCCGACCCGAGTATAAGCCGAGGCACCTAATTTTGCCACGGAAAACTGGGTAAGCTTTTGACTCGAGTATAAGCTGGGTATGCATTGTCCCCTCATCACCGTCTTGCTATGTGTGGCTCCCCCTATTGTATGCATGGGTCCCCGTACTCCTCTGTGTATGCATGGCTCCTCCGTACTCCCCCATGTATGGATGGCTCGCCGTACTCCCCCGTGTATGCATGGCTCTCCCGTACTCCCCGTGTATGCATGGCTCCCTCGTACTCCCCCGTGTATGCATGACATGACTCGACTCCGCTCCTCAGTCCTCCCCGTCATACTCACCCCCTTCTGGCGCGGTCTCTGCACTTCCCTGCTTCTCCGTTGTCCCGGGACCAGCAGCTTTTTCCTGTGCAAAGCCGTCACGTTGTACCGCTCATTAAGGTAATGAATATGCGCTCCACGCCTATGGGAGTGGAGACGTGTACAGTACAGACCAAAAGTTTGGACACACCTCATTTAAAGATTTTTCTGTATTTTCATGACTATGAAAATTGTACATTCACACTGAAGGCATCAAAACTATGAACTAACACATGTGGAATTATATACTTAACAAAAAAGTGTGAAGCAACTGAAAATATGTCTTATATTCTATGTTCTTCAAAGTAGCCACCTTTTGCTTAGATGACTGCTTTGCACACTCTTGGCATTCTCTTGATGAGCTTCAAGAGGTAGTCACCAGGAATGGTCTTTCAACAATCTTGAAGGAGTTCCTAAAGATGCTTAGCACTCGTTGACCCTTTTGCCTTCACTCTGCGGTCCAGCTCACTCCAAACCATCTCGATTGCGTTCAGGTCTGGTGACAGTGGAGGCCAGGTCGTCTGGTTTAGCACCCCATCACTCTCCTTCTTGGTCAAATAGCCCTTACACAGCCTAGAGGTGTGTTTGGGGTCATTGTCCCGTTGAAAAATAAATGACGGTCCAACTAAACGCTGCAAAATGCTGTGGTAGCCATGCTGGTTCAGTATGCCTTCAATTTTGAATAAATCCCAAACAGTGTCACCAACAAAGCACCACCACACCATCACACCTCCTCCTCCATGCTTCACTGTGGGAACCAGGAATGTAGAGTCCATCCGTTCCCCTTTTCTGCATCGCACAAAGACACAGTGGTTGGAACCAAAAACCTCAAATTTGGACTCATCAGACCAAAGCACAGATTTCCACTGGTCTAATGTCCATTCCTTGTGTTCTTTAGCCCAGACAAGTCTCTTCTGCTTGTTGCCTGTCCTTAGTAGTGGTTTTCCTAGCAGCTCTTTTACCATGAAGTCTCCTCTTAACAGTTGTTGTAGAGATGTGTCTGCTGCTAGAACTCTGTGTGGCATTGACCTGGTCTCTAATCTGAGCTGCTGTTAACCTGTGATTTCTGAGGTTGGTGACTCGGATAAACTTATCCTCAGAAGCAGAGGTGACTCTTGGTCTTCCTTTCCTGGGGCGGTCCTCATGTGAGCCAGTTTCTTTGTAGAGCTTGATGGTTTTTGCCACTGCACTTGGGGACAGTTTCAAAGTTTTCCCAATTTTTCGGACTGACTGACCTTCATTTCTTAAAGTAATGATGGCCACTCAAACTGGCTCACATGAGGACCGCCCCAGGAAAGGAAGACCAAGAGTCACCTCTGCTTCTGAGGATAAGTTTATCCGAGTCACCAACCTCAGAAATCGCAGGTCTTTTTCTTTACTTAGCTGCTTTCTTCTTGCCATAATACAAATTCTAACAGTCTATTCAATAGGACTATCAGCTGTGTATCCACCAGACTTCTGCACAACACCACTGATGGTCCCAACACCATTTATAAGGCAAGAAATCCCACTTATTATACCTGACAGGGCACACCTGTGAAGTGAAAACCATTCCCAGTGACTACCTCTTGAAGCTCATCAAGAGAATGCCAAGAGTGTGCAAAGCAGTCTTCAAAGCAAAAGGAGGCTGCTTTGAAGAACCTAGAATATAAGGTATAATTTCAGTTGTTTCACACTTTTTGGTAAAGTATATAATTCCACATGTGTTAATTCATAGTTTTGATGCCTTCAGTGTGAATGTACAATTTTCATGGTCATGAAAATACAGAAAATCTTTAAATGTGAAGGTGTGTCCAAACTTTTGGTCTGTAGTGTACATATTCATTACCTTAATGAACGGTACCACGTGACCATTCTGTACAGGAAGAAGCTGCTGGCGTCCGGACAACGGATATGTAGGGATGGAAATCCAGCGACGGAGGGTGACTATTGATGTCTGACTCTGTGCTGAAAATCTCGGCTTATTCATGTGTATATACGGTAAATGACTGCATGTTATTTGACCATTAGTCATGAATAAGACTGCCTAGTGCCGTCGAAAAGCATCGACTGGGTCATGTCGACCATTTAAATTTTTCTTTTGTATGCACCATATTTTCTTTTGAAAAAGAAAAGAAAGATCCAGTCCTGTTTAGCCGGGCTCCATTTTTTTCTATTTTCCTTAATAAAAATCTTGAATGTGGTTGTGATCACCTTGAGGAGTAAAGTTTTTAGAATGGTGTAACTTTTGGGTATTTTCTGTCATATAGACCTCTCAAAGTCACTTCAAATGTGATGTGCTCCCTAAAAAATATGGTTTTGTTAATTTTGTTGGAAACATGAGAAATTGATGGTCAACTTTTAACCTTTATTGCTTCCTAATAAAAAAAAAGACCTTTCAAAAATTGTTCTGTAATGTAGACATGTGGGAAATGCTATTTATTAACTATTTTGTGTCACATATCTGGTTTAAGGGCATAAAAATGAAAGGTTTAAAAATGGCAAAATTTCTACATTTTGGCCAAATTTCCAAAATTTTCACAAGTAAAACCAAGTTGTATTGAACACATTTTCCAAATATCATGAACTTCAATATGTCAGAAAAAAACAGTTTCAGAATCACTAGGATCCTTTGAAGTGTTCCAGAGTTATTACCTCATAAAGTGACACTCTTCAGAATTGAAAAAATTGGCCTGGTCAGGGAGATGAAAGCAGGCTTCGCGGTGAAGGAGTTAAAGCTCCGAAAGTTCAAGGTCACGTTCAGATACCGAACCAAACTTTTAACTCTAGTTCGGCCGAATCTGACAAACTCAAACATCTACGGGTCCGCTCCTCCCTACTGTATTGTATTTATGAAGTAAAGAAAAAGGTACATGCAAGAAATGGTTGGAACTCCACAAATAAATTCTTTCAAAATATATCAAATTTTATTTGTACACACAAGAAATACTACACACAGTTAAAAACATCTAAAAGGTTACTCTAAAAAGTATAGAACTCCAATCTTCCATACTGTAATGTGTATAATCTGGCCTTGAATTATTATTTGCACCAAATAGTAAAATACAGATGCTGCATATACTTTTAACAGAGAAAGTTTCACAAATAAGTAGAACCCTTTATGGAGGCGCTGTTTGGATCTAAAAGTGAACCACACTATATATATACATGTAAGGTAAAGAGAGCCAGAAAAAATAGAAAAAGAGCCTTCTTCATGTTCTAGCAACCCTATCAATAATAAATATAATCGGGATACATGGTAATCTGGATACAATAATCAGATCAGCCTACTAGTTTACCCAAAGAGATGCTCACACATAGATCAAATGACATGATAGATCAAGGATATAATTGACAAAAAGAGGCAATCAGCAGCGGCTGAATACTTTACCCTAACCGGTCCACTACAGTCACCCCCTGGTCCTTAGAGCAGCGGTGCAGCCAGTATATGGAAGAGTGCAAGACCCACGCGTTCCGACACGCACACGGTGTCTTTCTCAAGGTGAGTGCATTTCATGAGTGCGATAGTGGCTATTTAAACTATCTGAATTAGATTTACCTTAGCGGCAGGTGTGAGAGACATTCCATGGTTGTGGCGTCCATGCTATTAGCAATGGCCCGGAAATACGTCATAGGGGTCATGTTGTATCATGGCGCCTGCGCAGTTGTCCCCCTCTCTATGCGCTTGCGCCTTCTGAGGCCAATGACCCATATTCATATGTGCTTGCGCGTTGGTAAGCTGTATCGTGTCATACAGAGATCAGCGCCTGCGCGCTGGAGGCACACATTGTTGTGCCGTCTTGCGCTTGCGCAGGGTCTACAATTGGCCATAGTATTTATGCATTGATTCCTCTATGCGCTTGCGCCCCACACAACAGATGCCCCGTATTTATATGCGCTTACGTTCTGGTAAGCTATGTGGATTAGTACAGATTTCGGTACCTGCGCACCAGGGATACGGATTCATGTTTCCTTTTTAGGCCTGTGCAGAGTGCACACTAGTCTGCATACATGGTCTAAATGGTAAAATCCCAATCCCATGTGTCTACACCCTCAAATTGCTCAGTTAACATTATCATGTGTTCGTACATTGGAGATCCTGGACTCCGTCTATTACAATAAAGCTCTAAACCTCAGGCTCAATACAGAACCCTAACCACATCTTGCCACCAGAACTTGGGGACATATAGAGGGAAAATAGTCTCCAGGAGATAAGCTACCTTTCATCAAAAGGATTACAACCTCCCCACGCCCATGGAGAAAGCATATGTAGAAATGTATGAATCTCCTTCACACACAAATACCTTGTGTGTTGTATGATCACATGTTACATAAGGAGGTTCCTTGATGGCTGTAGCAATCCCCCAAATTGTGGACATATAGTATAGGGGAGAACACTTATTTACAACATATTGTCCATTCAGATGATAATCCAAAGGTCCATAAAAAACAAAACAAAAAAAACAAAAAACCTTATATTTAAAGTCCACTGTAATGTATGTGGAATACTTGTATTGATGACTCCCAACCTTCCAAAGGTCTTGTCTTCACATTTCATAGAAATCGCTTCCTTAATCACCCCTAGAATGGTAAAACATATGAAAAAATTGGTTGAGAAAACACACACACACACAAAGTGAGAGAATGATGTAAAACCTATACTCAAATGGCGTGTGTCCAAGAAAAAGGGGGAAGGAAATTGATCGACGAATAGGGTTTGTTTAACATGGTTAACTAGGAGGTGACACTCAGGTTATTTCTTTTTATAGAAGCCTGAGTATAACAACTCCTCGTTGAGACCATCTGGGGCAAGACTGCCCAACTCATATATCCATCTTGCTTCTCGGCGCAGAAGCTCCTCTACAACATCTTCTTTGAAACGACATCTAGATAAACATGGCCAGAACAACCTCACAAGGGAAGAAAGAAGGGCACTATCGAATTTGAGAAATAATGACTCAATAGAAATCAAAGAATCGGACAAGGGAGGAAATATCGTATTATGGCCCAAAGACATGTACTATAAGGAAGCAAAACGTCAACTGGATAATACCTCACATTATCAAAAATTGCCAACAGACCCAACATCAATTTTTAAAAATCAGCTAGATAAATTGGTTACAAGGGCCTTCACCCTGGGCATTATAAATAAAAAGGAATGGGATTACCTAACAACAGCTTATCCAATTGTTCCGACGCTCTACCTGGGGCCAAAAGTCCACAAATCTACTGTTAGGCCACCAGGTAGACCTATAATCTCGGGGATAGGGGGGCTCTATGAGAAACCATGCTCATATGTTGATTATTTTTTACAGCCGCTGGTGAAATCCCTAGACTCCTATGTGCGAGATTCTTCACACCTTATAGAAATCTGTGAGACTCTGAAAATCCCGAACAATGCAATTCTAGCGACCTTAGATGTGGAAGCCCTATATACGAATATTGGACATGATTTGGGTATGGTAACAACATCTTATTTGCTAAACAAACAATCTACAGGGGATAGGGCCCATGATACATTTGTTTTGGAACTGCTCAAATTTGTATTGGAAAAGAACTATTTCGTGTTCGATAGGAGTTTCTACAAACAAATCTCAGGCACAGCTATGGGGGCAAAATGTGCGCCCTCATATGCTAACCTTTTTATGGGGTGGTGGGAGGAGACCCATGTACAAAAACTCAAGGACTTCTCCACTCACGTGGTCAAATTGCTAAGATACATCGACGATATTGTCATAGTGTGGTCAGGGACTCCTGAAAAGTTACAGACTTTCATTGAGGGGCTTAATAACAATGACTGGAATATTAAGCTAACATCTTGTTTTTCTACTATCTCGGTTGAATTTTTAGATCTGAAATTGATGATTGACCGTAACCGGATCATGACCACACTGTTCCGAAAACGGACAGCTACCAATAACCTTCTACATTTTGAAAGTTTCCACCCAAAGCATTTAAAAAGAGGCATCCCTAGAGGACAATTCCTCAGACTTAGAAGGAACTGCACTCGCACAGAGGATTTCTACAAAGAGTCTCGTGACCTGACCAACAGATTTCGCGAACGGGGATATCCTGGGAGGGTTATCTCGGGAGCGTTTGAACTTTCCAGAGAGAAAACGAGGGAAGAAGCCTGTTGTGTATCCGCTTTTTGGGCTCCCCTGGTGGTTGCTGGTGGTACTGGTGACTTGTTTGCACTTTGCTTCTTCTGTTCACCTGCTTCCATCAGTGTTTGGGAGTTTCCTATTTAGCCTTGCTCTCCAGTCATTTCCTTGCCGGTCATCATTGTAACCAGAGCCTTCGGTTGCATGTTCCTGCTAGTAGTCTGCTGATCAGCTAAGTGGACTTTGTCCTTTTGTTTTGTACCTTTTGTCCAGTTTGCAGTTTTTGTAATCCTCTGTAGTTGGAAGCTCTTGCGGGCTGAAATTGCCACTCCTGTGTCATGAGTTGACACAGGAGTCTTAAAGTAATTTCAGGATGGTTTTTGAAAGGGTTTTCAGTTGACCGTGAAGTCCTCTTTTGTATCCTTCTGCTATCTAGTAAGTGGACCTCTCTTTGCTAAATCTACTTTCATACTGTGTATGTCTTTTCCTCTTAATTCACCGTTATTACATGTGGGGGGCTGCTATCATCTTTTGGGGTATTTCCCTAGAGGTAAGCCAGGTCTGTTTCTTCCTCTACCAGGCGTAGTTAGTCCTCCAGCTGGCACGTGGCATATAGGAAGCCGTAGGTATGCTCCCTGGCTACTGTTAGTTGTGTGGTAGATTTAGCTCACGGTCAACTCGAGTTTCCATCACCCGAGAGCTCGTTCGTTACTTATGTGTTTTTTACGTTCCCTTGCCATTGGGAACCATGACAGAAGCCCTACAACCCCGGGTAAGATCAGAATCTAACACTATTAATTTAATTACCAAGTTTAACAACCAGTGGGGTGATATATACCGCATTTTAAACGCAAATTGGGGTATCCTGAGGAGTGAACCCAAATTAAGACCCCTGATTGGAGAACGACCTAAAGTGATAGCAAGAAGGGCTAAAAACCTAAAAGATCATCTGTCGAATAGCCACTATAGACGCCCCACTACAAAATTAAGGACAGGTCACTTAAATAAAGGATCTTATCCCTGTGGGGGATGCTCCATTTGCCCAAAAATGATTGCTGATAGGGGCATTATGGTAAAACATTTGTCAACACAGATACAATCTAAAGCGTACTTTAATTGTCGTTCACGCAATGTGGTTTACGCGTTGATCTGTGGGTGTGACAAAATCTACGTCGGACAAACAACGCAGGAGATACGACGTAGAACCCAACAACATTTGTCCAACATAGCCACAGCCAAATCGGATAAATCAAAAGAGAAGCAGATTACATCAGTGGCATCACACTTTTTAGAGGCCCATGCAGGCCTGGGAGCCTCCCTCAGGGTCATGGGCCTGGAGGGAGTAAGTACCAACATAAGGAGGGGGTAGTGTTGTAGAGGAGCTTCTGCGCCGAGAAGCAAGATGGATATATGAGTTGGGCAGTCTTGCCCCAGATGGTCTCAACGAGGAGTTGTTATACTCAGGCTTCTATAAAAAGAAATAACCTGAGTGTCACCTCCTAGTTAACCATGTTAAACAAACCCTATTCGTCGATCAATTTCCTTCCCCCTTTTTCTTGGACACACGCCATTTGAGTATAGGTTATACATCATTCTCTCACTTTGTGTGTGTGTGTGTTTTCTCAACCAATTTTTTCATATGTTTTACCATTCTAGGGGTGATTAAGGAAGCGATTTCTATGAAATGTGAAGACAAGACCTTTGGAAGGTCCGGAGTCATCAATACAAGTATTCCACATACTTTACAGCTGACTTTAAATATAAGGTTTTGTTTTTTTTTGTTTTGTTTTTTGTGGACCTTTGGATTATCATCTGAATGGACAATATGTTGTAAATAAGTGTTCTCCCCTATACTATATGTCCACAATTTGGGGGATTGCTACAGCCATCAAGGAACCTCCTTATGTAACATGTGATCATACAACACACAAGGTATTTGTGTGTGAAGGAGATTCATACATTTCTACATATGCTTTCTCCATGGGCGTGGGGAGGTTGTAATCCTTTTGATGAAAGGTAGCTTATCTCCTGGAGACTATTTTCCCTCTATATGTCCCCAAGTTCTGGTGGCAAGATGTGGTTAGGGTTCTGTATTGAGCCTGAGGTTTAGAGCTTTATTGTAATAGACGGAGTCCAGGATCTCCAATGTACGAACACATGATAATGTTAACTGAGCAATTTGAGGGTGTAGACACATGGGATTGGGATTTTACCATTTAGACCATGTATGCAGACTAGTGTGCACTCTGCACAGGCGTAAAAAGGAAACATGAATCCGTATCCCTGGTGCGCAGGTACCGAAATCTGTACTAATCCACATAGCTTACCAGAACGTAAGCGCATATAAATACGGGGCATCTGTTGTGTGGGGCGCAAGCGCATAGAGCAATCAATGCATAAATACTATGGCCAATTGTAGACCCTGCGCAAGCGCAAGACGGCACAACAATGTGTGCCTCCAGCGCGCAGGCGCTGATCTCTGTATGACACGATACAGCTTACCAACGCGCAAGCGCATATGAATATGGGTCATTGGCCTCAGAAGGCGCAAGCGCATAGAGAGGGGGACAACTGCGCAGGCGCCATGATACAACATGACCCCTATGACGTATTTCCGGGCCATTGCTGGTAGCATGGACGCCACAACCATGGAATGTCTCTCACACCTGCCGCTAAGGTAAATCTAATTCAGATAGTTTAAATAGCCACTATCGCACTCATGAAATGCACTCACCTTGAGAAAGACACCGTGTGCGTGTTGGAACGCGTGGGTCTTGCACTCTTCCATATACTGGCTGCACCGCTGCTCTAAGGACCAGGGGGTGACTGTAGTGGACCGGTTAGGGTAAAGTATTCAGCCGCTGCTGATTGTCTCTTTTTGTCAATTATATCCTTGATCTATCATGTCATTTGATCTATGTGTGAGCATCTCTTTGGGTAAACTAGTAGGCTGATCTGATTATTGTATCCAGATTACCATGTATCCCGATTATATTTATTATTGATAGGGTTGCTAGAACATGAAGAAGGCTCTTTTTCTATTTTTTCTGGCTCTCTTTACCTTACATGTATATATATAGTGTGGTTCACTTTTAGATCCAAACAGCGCCTCCATAAAGGGTTCTACTTATTTGTGAAACTTTCTCTGTTAAAAGTATATGCAGCATCTGTATTTTACTATTTGGTGCAAATAATAATTCACGGCCAGATTATACACATTACAGTATGGAAGATTGGAGTTCTCTACTTTTTAGAGTAACCTTTTAGATGTTTTTAACTGTGTGTAGTATTTCTTGTGTGTACAAATAAAATTTGATATATTTTGAAAGAATTTATTTGTGGAGTTCCAACCATTTCTTGCATGTACCTTTTTCTTTACTTCATAAATAGCATATATATTACATGCTTGGTAGTGAACCCAGAATATGTAGTAGTATTATCTGTGGATGGTGCCCACTTTTTGAAAAACTTTTTCTCCCTACTGTATTGTAATACACAGTGGATTTTCCTCCTAGAAGCAGAAGCTTGCTGTTATTGACATTAACTAGTATGCTCAGTAAATTGGACTGACCAGTGCATGCGGTAATGTTTTTCACATGGACCAATCACTGGGATGCACAGGTAATTATTGGATCGGTGTACGGTCTGTTGAGGACATGGAAATCAGACAGACATAAAATATGGCAATCAAAATGAGCCCTAAATGTGTTCTCTGTTTCTGATCGTATATCACAAATAAAAATATAGAAGAGTCTGATAGACTGCACTATTAACAAAAACTGCATCCTATAAAAGATTTGCATTAAACATTTACTTTTATTACAATGGGTGAATTGCAGCGGCTTTCTGTTCAGTGCTGTAAAGAGGCAGTTTCTCAGGTTAATTAAATGTACCATATTTTTCAGATTAAAAGAAGCACTTTTGTTCCCCCAAATTTTGGGGAAAAGTGGGGGGTGCGTCTTATAATCCAAATCTGTGTGCTGTGCTGTAGAGGAGGGGGGGCTCTGGAGTAGTATCAAGGGGCTGGAGTGAGCTGGCTGAGGGCTGCAGAGACAGCGGGAGATCACTTGATCCCACTCATTAGCCTCATGTAATATTCACTGCACCCGCTGTCCATCACCTCGGTGCTGAAGCCGCGCCGAGCTGGTTGACAGGGGAGCGGCGCATATTGCATGTGCCTGCATTCTCCCCCCTCTAATCATGGATCTGCCCCCCCATCACTCTATATGCCCTGTCATGATTCCCCAATGGCATGGGAACATCAGAAACACAAAATAACAGACTAGCCCTCGGGTGATGGAAACTCAAGCTGACCGTGACCTAAATCTACCACACAACTAACAGTAGCCAGGAAGCATTCCTACGGCTGCCTAGATGCCATGCGCCAGCCGGAGAACTAACTATACCTGGAAGAGGAAGGAACAGACCTGGCTTACCTCTAGTGAAATTCCCCAAAGATGATAGTAGCCCCCACATATATTAACGGTGAGTTCAGAGGAAAAGACATACACAGTATGAAGGTAGATTTAGCAAAGCGAGGTCCACTTACTAGATAGAGGAAGGATACAAAAGAGGACTTCACGGTCAGCTGAAAAACCCTTTCAAAAACCCATCCTGAAATTACTTTAAGACTCCTGTGTCAACTCATGACACAGGAGTGGCAATTTCAGTCCACAAGAGCTTCCAGTAACAGGAAATGACAAACTGTAAACTGGACAAAAAATACAAAACAAAAAGGACAAGAGTCCACTTAGCTGATCAGCAGACTGGTAGCAGGAACATGCAACTGAAAGACTCAGGTTACAATGATGGCCGGCAAGGAAGTGACTGGAGAGCAAGGCTAAATAGGGAACTCCCAAAACTGATGGAAGCAGGTGAGCTGAGGCAGAAAAGAACACACAAGTCTCCAGTACCACCAGCCACCACTAGGGGAGCCCAAAAAGCGGATCACAACAGTACCCCCCCCCTTAAGGAGGGGGCACCGAACCCTCACAAGAACCGCCAGGGCGACCTGGATGAGCCCTATGAAAGGCACGAACCAAATCCGAGGCATGAACATCAGAGGCAGTTACCCAAGAATTATCTTCCTGACCATAGCCCTTCCATTTAACCAGATACTGGAGTCTCCGCCTGGAAATACGGGAGTCCAAGATCTTCTCTATAACATACTCCAATTCACCCTCAACCAGCACAGGAGCAGGAGGCTCAGCAGAAGGAACCACCGGCACCTCGTATCTCCGCAACAACGACCGATGGAACACATTATGGATAGCGAAAGATGCCGGGAGGTCCAAACGAAAGGAAACAGGGTTAATAATCTCCAAAATCCTATAGGGACCGATGAACCGAGGCTTAAATTTAGGAGAAGAAACCCTCATTGGGACAAAACGGGAAGACAACCACACCAAGTCCCCAACACGAAGGCGAGGACCAACCCGACGCTGGCGGTTAGCAAACCGCTGAGTCCTCTCCTGGGACAAATTCAAATTGTCCACCACTTGTTCCCAAATCCGATACAACCGATCCACCACAGCATCTACTCCAGGACAATCCGAAGACTCCGCCTGACCAGAAGAAAAACGGGGATGAAACCCCGAATTGCAAAAGAAAGGGGAAACCAAAGTGGCCGAACTAGCCCGATTATTAAGAGCAAACTCCGCCAACGGCAAAAAGGCAACCCAATCATCCTGATCCGCAGACACAAAACACCTCAAATACGTCTCCAAAGTCTGATTAGTTCGCTCCGTCTGGCCATTAGTCTGAGGATGGAAGGCAGACGAAAAAGACAAATCAATGCCCAACCTGGCACAGAATGCCCGCCAAAATCTAGAAACGAACTGGGTACCCCTATCAGAAACGATATTTTCAGGAATACCATGCAAGCGAACCACATTTTGAAAAAACAAAGGAACCAACTCAGACGAGGAAGGCAACTTTGGCAATGGCACCAAATGAACCATCTTAGAAAAACGGTCACACACCACCCAGATAACAGACATCCTCTGAGAGACAGGAAGATCAGAAATAAAGTCCATCGAGATATGCGTCCAAGGCCTCTTCGGAATAGGCAAGGGCAACAACAACCCGCTAGCCCTAGAACAACAAGGCTTGGCCCAAGCACACACATCACAAGACTGCACAAAAACACGCACATCTCGAGACAGAGATGACCACCAGAAGGATCTAGCCACCAAATCCCTGGTACCAAAAATTCCAGGATGACCCGCCAGCGTAGAAGAATGAACCTCCGAGATGACTCTACTGGTCCAATCATCAGGAACAAACAGTCTACCAGGTGGACAGCGATCAGGTCTATCCGCCTGAAACTCTTGCAAAGCACGTCGCAGATCTGGGGAAATAGCGGATAATATCACCCCATCCTTAAGGATACCTGTAGGTTCCGAATCACCAGGGGAATCAGGCTCAAAACTCCTAGAAAGGGCATCTGCCTTCACATTCTTAGAACCTGGTAGATATGAGACCACAAAATTAAACCGAGAGAAAAACAACGACCGCGCAGCGCGCCTGTCTAGGATTCAGGCGCCTGGCGGACTCAAGATAAATCAGATTCTTGTGATCAGTCAAAACCACCACCTGATGTCTAGCACCCTCAAGCCAATGACGCCACTCCTCAAATGCCCACTTCATGGCCAAAAGCTCCCGATTACCGACATCATAATTTCTTTCGGCGGCAGAAAATTTTCGAGAAAAGAATGCACAAGGTCTCATCACTGAGCAATCGGAACTTTTCTGCGACAAAACCGCCCCCGCTCCGATCTCGGAAGCATCGACCTCAACCTGAAAGGGGAGAGAGACATCAGGCTGGCGCAACACAGGGGCAGACGAAAAGCGGCGCTTAAGTTCCCGAAAGGCCTCCACAGCGGCAGAGGACCAATTGGCAACATCAGCACCCTTCTTAGTCAAATCCGTAAGAGGCTTAGCAACACCAGAAAAACCAATTATAAATCGACGATAAAAATTAGCAAAGCCCAAGAACTTCTGAAGACCCTTTAGAGAAGTAGGCTGCGTCCAGTCACAAATAGCCCGAACCTTGACAGGGTCCATCTCAACAGAAGAAGGGGAAAAAATGTACCCCAAAAAGGAAATCTTTTGAACCCCAAAAACACACTTAGAACCCTTTACACACAGAGAATTCTCCCGCAAGACCTGAAAAACCCTCCTGACCTGCTGAACATGAGACTCCCAGTCCTCAGAAAAAATCAAAATATCGTCCAAATACACAATCATAAATTTATCCAGATATTCACGGAAAATATCATGCATAAAGGACTGAAAAACTGAAGGTGCATTAGAAAGGCCGAAAGGCATTACTAAATACTCAAAGTGGCCCTCAGGCGTATTAAATGCGGTTTTCCACTCATCCCCTTGCTTAATTCGCACCAAATTATACGCCCCACGGAGATCAATCTTGGAGAACCACTTAGCCCCCCTTATGCGAGCAAACAAATCAGTAAGCAGCGGCAACGGATACTGATATTTGACAGTAATTTTATTCAGGAGTCGATAATCAATACAAGGCCTCAGCGAGCCATCCTTTTTAGAGACAAAGAAAAACCCAGCTCCTAAAGGTGATGAAGAAGGACGAATATGTCCCTTTTCCAGGGACTCGTTAACATACTCTCGCATGGCAGCATGCTCAGGTACAGATAGGTTAAACAAACGACCCTTTGGAAATTTACTGCCTGGAATCAGATCTATGGCGCAATCACACTGTCTGTGGGGAGGGAGAGAACCAATTTTAGGCTCTTCAAAAATATCCCCAAAATCCGACAAAAATGCCGGAACCTCAGAGGGAATAGATGACGAGATAGAAACCAAAGGTATGTCCCCATGAGCCCCCCGACATCCCCAGCTTAACACAGACATAGTTTTCCAGTCCAGTACTGGGTTATGAGATTGCAACCATGGTAATCCAAGCACTAACACATCATGTAAATTATGCAACACGAGGAAGCGAATCATCTCCTGATGGTCTGGAGTCATACGCATAGTCACTTGCGTCCAGAACTGTGGTCTATTACAAGCCAGAGGTGTAGAATCAATACCCTTCAGAGGTATAGGAACTTCCAGAGGCTCCAAATCAAACCCACAGCGCCTGGCGAAGGACCAATCCATGAGACTCAGAGCGGCGCCAGAGTCCACATAGGCATCCACGGTAATAACTGATAATGAACAAATCAGAGTTACAGACAGAAGAAATTTAGACTGTAAAGTGCCAATAGAAACAGACTTGTCAACCTTCCTAGTACATTTAGAGCATGCTGATATAACATGCGCGGAATCACCACAGTAGAAGCACAAGCCATTTTTGCGCCTATAATTCTGCCGCTCGCTTCTTGACAGAATCCTGTCACATTGCATTTTCTCTGGCGTCCCTTCAGAAGATACCGCCAAATGGTGCACGGGTTTGCGCTCCCGCAAACGCCGATCAATCTGAATCGCCATTGTGATGGACTCATTCAGACCTGTGGGCGTAGGAAACCCCACCATGACATCCTTAACGGCATCAGAAAGGCCTTCTCTGAAAATTGCCGCTAGGGCACACTCATTCCACTGAGTAAGCACAGACCATTTACGAAATTTTTGGCAGTATATCTCAGCTTCATCTTGCCCTTGAGACAGGGCTATTAAAGCTTTTTCAGCTTGAATCTCCAAATTAGGTTCCTCATACAGCAACCCTAAAGCCAGAAAAAACGCATCCACATTGAGCAACGCAGGATCCCCTGGTGTCAATGAAAATGCCCAATTTTGAGGGTCACCTCGCAGAAAAGAAATCACAATCTTAACCTGCTGAACAGGATCTCCAGAGGAGTGAGGTCTGAGAGAAAGGAATAATTTACAATTACATTTGAAATTCTGAAACCGAGATCTATCTCCGGAAAATACCTCTGGTGTAGGAATCTTAGGTTCAGAAATAGGAGCATGTATAACATAATCTTGTAAATTCTGAACCTTCGTAGCAAGATTATTTAAACCTGCAGCCAAACTCTGAGAGTCCATCCTTAAACCGGAGAGATCAGAGCCATTCAAGGATTAGAAGGAGAGAAAGGCAAGGCTGTAAATGGAGCAGAAATACAACTGAGCCAACTAAGTAGCAAACATGTGAGGAAAAAAAAAAAAATCTACAGACTTCTTTTACTCTCCTTTCTTCTGCCAATTACTTTAACAGCGGCCGGTCATACAGTCATGATTCCCCAATGGCATGGGAACATCAGAAACACAAAATAACAGACTAGCCCTCGGGTGATGGAAACTCAAGCTGACCGTGACCTAAATCTACCACACAACCAACAGTAGCCAGGAAGCATTCCTACGGCTGCCTAGATGCCATGCGCCAGCCGGAGAACTAACTATACCTGGAAGAGGAAGGAACAGACCTGGCTTACCTCTAGTGAAATTCCCCAAAGATGATAGTAGCCCCCACATATATTAACGGTGAGTTCAGAGGAAAAGACATACACAGTATGAAGGTAGATTTAGCAAAGCGAGGTCCACTTACTAGATAGAGGAAGGATACAAAAGAGGACTTCACGGTCAGCTGAAAAACCCTTTCAAAAACCCATCCTGAAATTACTTTAAGACTCCTGTGTCAACTCATGACACAGGAGTGGCAATTTCAGTCCACAAGAGCTTCCAGTAACAGGAAATGACAAACTGTAAACTGGACAAAAAATACAAAACAAAAAGGACAAGAGTCCACTTAGCTGATCAGCAGACTGGTAGCAGGAACATGCAACTGAAAGACTCAGGTTACAATGATGACCGGCAAGGAAGTGACTGGAGAGCAAGGCTAAATAGGGAACTCCCAAAACTGATGGAAGCAGGTGAGCTGAGGCAGAAAAGAACACACAAGTCTCCAGTACCACCAGCCACCACTAGGGGAGCCCAAAAAGCGGATCACAACAACGCCCCTTGCTGGCATGCACATGGCCCCCCCGCTCACTCTATATGCACCCTGTGCTGCTGGCAGGCACAAGGCCCCCCGGTCACTATATGCCCCCCTGTGCTGATGGCAGGCACATGCCCCCTGGGTCACTATATGCCCCCCTGTGCTGCTGGCAGTCACATGATAAAATAACAAACACTTAACTCACCTTCCGATGAAGGTTCGTGCTCCCAGTTCCCCCGTGGCTCTTCCTGTGTCCGTTCCGACATCCGATCATATGATCGGCACAGCACAGTGGTGTCATCACTGTGTGTCCAGGTCACATGATTCGATATGCGGGAAACAGGAAGTGCAACCGAGAAGTGTTAAGTGTTTGTTATTTTGTCATGTGCCTGCCACGGGGGCATAGTGACTGGGGGGGCATGTGTGTGCCAGCAGCACAGGGGGCATATAGTGACCGGGGGGCCATGTGCCTGCCAGCAGCACAGGGGGCCATGTGCCTGTCAGCAGCACAGGGGAGCATATAGTGACCAAGGGGGTCATGTGCCTGCCAGCAGCACAGAGGGGCCATGTGCCAGCCAGCAGCACAGGGGAGCATATAGTGATGGGGGGGCATGTGCCTGCCAGCAGCACAAGGGGGCCAAGTGCCTGCCAGCAGCACAGGGGGGCATATAGTGACCGGGGGGCCATGTGCCTGCCAGCAGCACAGGGGGGCCATGTGCCTGCCAGCAGCACAGGGGGGCCATGTGCCTGCCAGCACCACAAGGGGGCCATTTGCCAGCACAAGGATGGGGGTTATATAAATACCAGGACGAGGGACATATATATGATTTGTAAGACAGACAATGGCATTATAAGACAGACCCCCATTTAACATAAAAAGTTATTATTGTCTCTTTCTTTTCACCAAATTTGGGGGTGCATCTTATAATCAGGTGCGTTTTATAAAGCAAAAAATATGGTATTTATTTTGGCAGCTTACAAAAAAACCCTCAAACTTTATCCTTCGGTTCGCAGCCATAACAGTCCATATCAAATCCGTTGCGACTGCACCGCCGTAACACTCGTGGGTGTGTCATTGGCTTTGCCTTCCATGGCCTGAGTTCAGTCTCACACTGACCTGTCCTGCACATAGTCTTCTGCTCTGATGTTGCAAACGAAACACTGACACAACCATACCTTAACTGAAAGTTTAAATGGGAATCGTGGACATGGTCCCTCCTAAGACTTGGAATGGAAGGAGAGATCCGCCTCACTACCATCCTGCAGATCTCTCAAAAAATAAAAGCCCATGTCAGGTTTTCTTAAGTCTGACTTGGTCAATTAGTTTGACCAAATCCACACTCTTTTTTATTTCATGTTGTAACCACAGTACAATGTACTCTAGCTTCTATGCGCATCCTGGGGGTCACATAACAACCCTCGTATAGGATTACCCTCACTGCCTCACATGGGTGAAAGAATCCACTGTATGGCACCAGAAAAACGTAACTGAATAATGTACATCTGTTTGTATGTATCCTGGTATATTCTGTATGTTAAACAGAGGCCCCCGAGCCTAAGGACTCACTGAAGCAGATGTATTTTCAGTTAGTGTGATGTTGGTGTGCTTAACAGACAGCTCACAGATCCAATAATAGCCAGTGTCCTGTGAACAGTTTTTCACATGTGTCGCAGAATGGACTAGTCTAGTCCGAGTAAGGGAGTAATACATGTCAATAACGGACAGTTCATACACCCGTCCACCGTATAGATAAGCACTCAGAGCCAGTCATGTGTGTAATTTTACTATGCTCCACATGGAAGCTGAAGTTCTGGAGGGTCAGAAACCACCTATTCACCCGAGCATTCTTCCCGTTCTTTTCCCTCATCCATCTTAGGGGTGCATGGTCTGACACTAACCTGAACTTGCGACCCAGCAAGTAGTAGTTCAAAGTGTCAATTGCTGTAATGGGGGCGGTGGAACCACTTTGTCATAGTTCCAGGAGAGAATGGAGGGGCGTGACTAGGTGAGCACCTGACTTTTCACTAGAATCTCCTGATGGTGGGGTTAGGCTTGGCTCCTGATGAGCACCAGGTGCTACTCATATGACAGACCTCAGACGCACGACAGTTGACCCCCAGAAGACAGGGAGCTAAAACGGTCCAGGTACAGCTGATTCAGGCAGGCATGGCGGGAACACAGGGACCACAGATGCTGACGGGTATGGTTGGTATATAGAAATGCATTGGCAAGTGCAGAGTGGACCGGCTGGTATACAGTTGAGCGCTGGCAAGTGCGACATGTAATGGTTGGTATACAAATGAGCTCTGACAGGAGCAGAATGGACCAACTGGTATACAGATGAGCATTAGCAGGTGCGAACTGGACCGGCTGGTATACAGATGAGCACTGGAAGGTGTGGAATGGAGTGGCTGGTATACAGATGAGCACTGTCAGGAGCAGAGTGGAATGGCTGGTTTACAGATGAGCACTGGCAGGTGCATGGTGGACCAGCTTGCATACAAATGAGTACTGATGGGTGCGGGCAAGTACAGCTGAAATACAGATAGGCAAGCAAGTACAGGCAGAGAGGTACTGGACAGATTGACTGGCTGGTACTGGAAAACCTGACAACTAGCAAGCTGTCACAGACGTGGTTTGTGGAACCACTGTGCCACGGACCGTGGAGAGGCTGGAGGGGCTTGACTAAGCAAGAACCTGACTGTTCACTAGAGCCTCTAATGGTGAGGTTAGACTTGGCTCCCGATGAACGCCAGGTGCCATTCCAGGACAGACCAACGGATGCGCAGCAGCTGGACCCAGATGACAGACTGGATGGAGCAGCAGGCAGAGTTCACATCAGAGTGTAGCAGACAGAGTTCGCACCAGAGTGCAGCAGGCAGAATTTGTATTAACATGCATCAGACAGGGTCTGCATTAGAGTGCAGCAGGCAGGATTTGCACCAGAGTGCAGCAGACAGGATCTGCACCAGAGTGCAGCAGGGACTGGTATGCAACCTTACACAACATAGACTGCAAAATCGGAAGGTTTCTCAGGCACTTCCCCAGTTAGGAGGAAGCAATATATACATAAAATCCTACAACCATTGGCTGGGGAGGAAATAGCAAGTGCATGTGCTGGCCCTTTAGGAGGGCGGAAGCACGCGCACGCGTGTTTTAAGGACATGGCTGTAGGTCCGGCTGGAAGCATGCAAAGCATGGGGAAGGGAAGAACTGACTGCAGCCTGGGTGAGTGAAAAGACAAGCCGGAGACCCTGCCTGTCAGAGCAGGGATCGGTGTGGTGCTAGCACAAACATACTAAAGACAGACTAATCTTGCTGCTCAGGCACCTTCATGCTGGGGGAGGTGCCTTAAATAGTAAGTGTTCCAGATATTGCCCTGGAACACTTTTTGATGGTGCGTGGCCCCTTTAAGAGGAAGGGAGCGCACACGCCTTAAGCGCAGTGCCTGGGGATCAGCTCGCCATGTGCATACCTCGGCGGCAGCCACCAAGGAGGATAGAGGAAGTGCGGGATGAGGGCCACAGTGGTGAATGAGCCTGCATCCCTTCCAGAAAAGAGGAGCAGCATTTAGGGATGCCGACGCAACAGTCGCTCATTTGATGGCCAATCATTCTTTTTCCACTATGGTATAATTGTTCACACAGTAGGAAAAGTATCCTACTAAGGTATTTGATTGGATATTTCTCCCCATTTATTTCTTGTGATAATACAGCTCCAAACCTGACTCCTGAAGCATCTGTCAGAACCACAAACTCCTTTGTAAAGTCCGGTGTGACCAAGACTGGCTGTTTACACAGGGCTAAGTTCAACTCCCTGAAAGCTGTCTCCTCTTCGGAAATCCACTTGGCCATGGATGACTTTGTGAAAGTCGGTCAGGGGTGCGACTCTCATGGCAAAATTCGGGATACACCACTGATAGTATCTGACAATTCCCAGAAATGCCCTAACCTATTTCTTGAAGACTGGTAGCAGCCAATTTTGGATCACCTCCACCTTGTTCTCCTGTAGCTTAATTTTGCCCTTATCAACGATATAGCCTCAGTATTTGGCCTCCTCCTTCCCCATCGTGCATCTCTTTGGGTAAACGGTGCCATCCTTAGTACGTTCAGTACCACCTGGACCTTCTGCAGATGACTTTCCCAATCAGGGCTGAAGATCACAATATCGTCTAGATAAGCTGTAGCATATTTCTTTTGAGGAGTTAGGACTTGGTCCATGGCCATATAGAAAGTGCCTGGGGCTCCTTGTGGTCCAAAAGGCATCCTGTTGTATTGGAAACACCCATCAGGAGTTGAGATGGCCTTCTTCTTTTTCGCCATTTGGGACATGGGAATGTCAGTACCCTTTCCTTAGGTCAAGGGTGGTGATGTATCTTGCTGACCCCAACCTCTCAATGAGCTCATCAGCCTGGGGCATCAGATACACATGTGGAGGGCCCACTAGGACCGTGGGTACTCGGGCCAGGTCCAGTGGTCATTAATGAGGTAGTCACGGTGGCAGTGACGCAGTCCGTGGCCCTGGGCATCCAAGTTAAAGAAAAGATCTTTAAAGGGGATGGTTTGTAAGAAAATAAAGAATGTTCATGACGCCACCTGTGGTATTCGTCACGGATGACCGAAACTTAGACGGGGGACCACTGGGGGCTGATGTAATTGCAGCAGAGTTGGAATGGCTTCCCACACTTAAAGTTAGTCCCCAGGGCTCCCGGTGTAGTTGGTAAAGAATGATGGGTGTTGAAGTGCAGGAAAGAATTAGAGGACACAAGGTTGCAATCACTTTACCTTTTACTGGTAGTATACAGGCACAGTCCAGGGTACCGGTAACAGGTGATGGTGAGTAGGGTTGAGCGAAACGGATCGTTCATTTTCATAAGTCGCCGACTTTTGGCAAAGTCGGCGTCTCATGAAACCCGACCCGATCCCTGTGTGGGGTCGGCCATGCGGTACGCGACTTTCGCGCCAAAGTCGCGTTTCAATGACGCTAAAAGCGCCATTTCTTAGCCAATGAAGGTGGACGCAGAGTGTGAGCAGC
Organism: Ranitomeya variabilis; assembly: GCF_051348905.1. Classification (NCBI taxonomy): domain Eukaryota; kingdom Metazoa; phylum Chordata; class Amphibia; order Anura; family Dendrobatidae; genus Ranitomeya; species Ranitomeya variabilis. Next base: position 113,974,847 of record NC_135239.1, on the reverse strand, counting down.
GTAATGACATAGATCTCAGTCCCCACCATCTTAGAGAAGGGCATTGCAGTGATTGGCTTGCTTTCTGCCGCGTCACAGGGGCTATAAAGGGGCGTTCCCGATGACCGCCATCTTACTGCTGCTGATCTGAGCGTAGGGAGAGGTGCCGCTTCGTCAGAAGCAGGGATAGTGTTTTGCAGGGTACATTCACCCCCAAACCGCTTGTGCTGTAGCGATTTCCACTGTCCTACACCACCTTTTGTTTGCAGGGACAGTGGAAGCTACATTTTTTTTTCCTCAGCGCTGTAGCTCATTGGGCTGCCCTAGAAGGCTCCCTGATAGCTGCGTTGCTGTGTGTGTATGCCCCTTGTGCAAACCAACTGCTTTTTTCAAAGCACAAATCCTGTTGTTCCTTCCTTTCTGCACAGCTATCTTGTTTGTTTGTCCACACTTTTGTGTGCAGCAGTCCTTTTTATAGCTGCCTGCCATACTTTTCTGAGATTACTGCAGGGAGATAAAGATTGGCAAGTCTGCCTCTGTGCCAGTGCTGTGTGTGGCATCTGTCTCTCATTGTGTGCCACCGAAAACCAGTGTGTAATACTGGGCCATAATTTTTTTTTTTAATTCTCCCTGTAAAAAAATAAATAAATAGTGGGAGATAAAGATTGGCAAGTCTGCCTCTGTGCCATTGCTGTGTGTGGCATCTGTCTCTCATTGTGTGCCACCAAAAACCAGTGTGTAATACTGGGCCATAATTTTTTTTTTGTAAATTCTCCCTGTAAAAAAATAAATAAATAGTGGGAGATAAAGATTGGCAAGTCTGCCTCTGTGCCAGTGCTGTGTGTGGCATCTGTCTCTCATAGTGTGCCACAGAAAACCAGTGTGTAATACTGGGCCATAATTTTTTTTTTTTGTAAATTCTCCCTGTAAAAAAAAAAAAAAATAGTGGGAGATAAAGATTGGCAAGTCTGCCTCTGTGCCAGTGCTGTGTGTGGCATCTGTCTCTCATAGTGTGCCACAGAAAACCAGTGTGTAATACTGGGCCATAATTTTTTTTTTTGTAAATTCTCCCTGTAAAAAAATAAATAGTGGGAGATAAAGATTGGCAAGTGTGCCTCTGTGCCAGTGCTGTGTGTGGCATCTGTCTCTCATTGTGTGCCACCAAAAACCAGTGTGTAATACTGGGCCATAATTTTTTTTTTTGTAAATTCTCCCTGTAAAAAAATAAAGAAATAGTGGGAGATAAAGATTGGCAAGTCTGCCTCTGTGCCAGTGCTGTGTGTGGCATCTGTCTCTCATTGTGTGCCACCGAAAACCAGTGTGTAATACTGGGCCATAATTTTTTTTTGTGTAAATTTTCCCTGTAAAAAAATAAATAAATAGTGGGAGATAAAGATTGGCAAGTCTGCCTCTGTGCCATTGCTGTGTGTGGCATCTGTCTCTCATTGTGTGCCACCAAAAACCAGTGTGTAATACTGGGCCATAATTTTTTTTTTGTAAATTCTCCCTGTAAAAAAATAAATAAATAGTGGGAGATAAAGATTGGCAAGTCTGCCTCTGTGCCAGTGCTGTGTGTGGCATCTGTCTCTCATAGTGTGCCACAGAAAACCAGTGTGTAATACTGGGCCATAATTTTTTTTTTGTAAATTCTCCCTGTAAAAAAATAAATAAATAGTGGGAGATAAAGATTGGCAAGTCTGCCTCTGTGCCAGTGCTGTGTGTGGCATCTGTCTCATTGTGTGCCACCGAAAACCAGTGTGTAATACTGGGCCATAATTTTTTTTTGTAAATTCTCCCTGTAAAAAAATAAATAAATAGTGGGAGATAAAGATTGGCAAGTCTTCCTCTGTGCCATTGCTGTGTGTGGCATCTGTCTCTCATTGTGTGCCTTAGAAAACCAGTGTGTAATACTGGGCCATAATTTTTTTGTGTGTAAATTTTCCCTGTAAAAAAATAAATAAATAGTGGGAGATAAAGATTGGCAAGTCTGCCTCTGTGCCAGTGCTGTGTGTGTCATCTGTCTCTCATTGTGTGCCACCGAAAACCAGTGTGTAATACTGGGCCATAATTTTTTTTTTTGTAAATTCTCCCTGTAAAAAAATAAATAAATAGTGGGAGATAAAGATTGGCAAGTCTGCCTCTGTGCCAGTGCTGTGTGTGGCATCTGTCTCTTATTGTGTGCCACCGAAAACCAGTGTGTAATACTGGGCCATAATTTTTTTTTTGTAAATTCTCCCTGTAAAAAAATAAATAGTGGGAGATAAAGATTGGCAAGTCTGCCTCTGTGCCAGTGCTGTGTGTGGCATCTGTCTCTCATAGTGTGCCACAGAAAACCAGTGTGTAATACTGGGCCATAATTATTTTTTTTATAAATTCTCCCTGTAAAAAAAAAATAAATAGTGGGAGATAAAGATTGGCAAGTCTGACTCTGTGCCAGTGCTGTGTGTGGCATCTGTCTCTCATAGTGTGCCACAGAAAACCAGTGTGTAATACTGGGCCATAATTTTTTTTTTGTAAATTCTCCCTGTAAAAAAATAAATAAATAGTGGGAGATAAAGATTGGCAAGTCTGCCTCTGTGCCAGTGCTGTGTGTGGCATCTGTCTCTCATTGTGTGCCACCGAAAACCAGTGTGTAATACTGGTCCATAATTTTTTTTTGTAAATTCTCCCTGTAAAAAAATAAATAAATTGTGGGAGATAAAGATTGGCAAGTCTGCCTCTGTGCCAGTGCTGTGTGTGGCATCTGTCTCATTGTGTGCCACCGAAAACCAGTGTGTAATACTGGGCCATAATTTTTTTTTTTGTAAATACTCCCTGTAAAAAAATAAATAAATAGTGGGAGATAAAGATTGGCAAGTCTGCCTCTGTGCCAGTGCTGTGTGTGGCATCTGTCTCTTATTGTGTGCCACCGAAAACCAGTGTGTAATACTGGGCCATAATTTTTTTTTTTGTAAATTCTCCCTGTAAAAAAATAAATAGTGGGAGATAAAGATTGGCAAGTGTGCCTCTGTGCCATTGCTGTGTGTGGCATCTGTCTCTCATTGTGTGCCACCAAAAACCAGTGTGTAATACTGGGCCATAATTTTTTTTTTGTAAATTCTCCCTGTAAAAAAATAAATAAATAGTGGGAGATAAAGATTGGCAAGTCTGCCTCTGTGCCAGTGCTGTGTGTGGCATCTGTCTCTCATTGTGTGCCACCGAAAACCAGTGTGTAATACTGGGCCATAATTTTTTTTTGTGTAAATTTTCCCTGTAAAAAAATAAATAAATAGTGGGAGATAAAGATTGGCAAGTCTGCCTCTGTGCCATTGCTGTGTGTGGCATCTGTCTCTCATTGTGTGCCACCGAAAACCAGTGTGTAATACTGGGCCATAATTTTTTTTTTGTAAATTCTCCCTGTAAAAAAATAAATAAATAGTGGGAGATAAAGACTGGCAAGTCTGCCTCTGTGCCAGTGCTGTGTGTGGCATCTGTCTCTCATAGTGTGCCACAGAACACCAGTGTGTAATACTGGGCCATAATTATTTTTTTTGTAAATTCTCCCTGTAAAAAAATAAATAAATAGTGGGAGATAAAGAATGGCAAGTCTGCCTCTGTGCCAGTGCTGTGTGTGGCATCTGTCTCTCATAGTGTGCCACAGAAACCCAGTGTGTAATACTGGGCCATAATTTTTTTTTTTGTAAATTCTCCCTGTAAAAAAATAAATAAATAGTGGGAGATAAAGATTGGCAAGTCTGCCTCTGTGCCAGTGCTGTGTGTGGCATCTGTCTCTCATTGTGTGCCACCGAAAACCAGTGTGTAATACTGGGCCATAATTTTTTTTTTGTAAATTCTCCCTGTAAAAAAATAAATAAATAGTGGGAGATAAAGATTGGCAAGTCTGCCTCTGTGCCAGTGCTGTGTGTGGCATCTGTCTCTCATTGTGTGCCACCGAAAACCAGTGTGTAATACTGGGCCATAATTTTTTTTTGTGTAAATTTTCCCTGTAAAAAAATAAATAAATAGTGGGAGATAAAGATTGGCAAGTCTGCCTCTGTGCCATTGCTGTGTGTGGCATCTGCCTCTCATTGTGTGCCACCGAAAACCAGTGTGTAATACTGGGCCATAATTTTTTTTTTGTAAATTCTCCCTATAAAAAAATAAATAAATAGTGGGAGATAAAGATTGGCAAGTGTGCCTCTGTGCCAGTGCTGTGTGTGGCATCTGTCTCTCATAGTGTGCCACAGAAAACCAGTGTGTAATACTGGGCCATAATTATTTTTTTTGTAAATTCTCCCTGTAAAAAAATAAATAAATAGTGGGAGATAAAGATTGGCAAGTCTGCCTCTGTGCCATTGCTGTGTGTGGCATCTGTCTCTCATTGTGTGCCACCGAAAACCAGTGTGTAATACTGGGCCATAATTTTTTTTTTCTAAATTCTCCCTGTAAAAAAATAAATAAATAGTGGGAGATAAAGACTGGCAAGTCTGCCTCTGTGCCAGTGCTGTGTGTGGCATCTGTCTCTCATAGTGTGCCACAGAAAACCAGTGTGTAATACTGGGCCATAATTATTTTTTTTGTAAATTCTCCCTGTAAAAAAATAAATAAATAGTGGGAGATAAAGAATGGCAAGTCTGCCTCTGTGCCAGTGCTGTGTGTGGCATCTGTCTCTCATAGTGTGCCACAGAAACCCAGTGTGTAATACTGGGCCATAATTTTTTTTTTTGTAAATTCTCCCTGTAAAAAAATAAATAAATAGTGGGAGATAAAGATTGGCAAGTCTGCCTCTGTGGCAGTGCTGTGTGTGGCATCTGTCTCTCATAGTGTGCCACAGAAAACCAGTGTGTAATACTGGGCCATAATTTTTTTTTTGTAAATTCTCCCTGTAAAAAAATAAATAAATAGTGGGAGATAAAGATTGGCAAGTCTGCCTCTGTGCCAGTGCTGTGTGTGGCATCTGTCTCTCATTGTGTGCCACCGAAAACCAGTGTGTAATACTGGGCCATAATTTTTTTTTTTGTAAATTCTCCCTGTAAAAAAATAAATAAATAGTGGGAGATAAAGATTGGCAAGTCTGCCTCTGTGCCAGTGCTGTGTGTGGCATCTGTCTCTCATTGTGTGCCACCGAAAACCAGTGTGTAATACTGGGCCATAATTTTTTTTTGTGTAAATTTTCCCTGTAAAAAAATAAATAAATAGTGGGAGATAAAGATTGGCAAGTCTGCCTCTGTGCCATTGCTGTGTGTGGCATCTGCCTCTCATTGTGTGCCACCGAAAACCAGTGTGTAATACTGGACCATAATTTTTTTTTTGTAAATTCTCCCTGTAAAAAAATAAATAAATAGTGGGAGATAAAGATTGGCAAGTGTGCCTCTGTGCCAGTGCTGTGTGTGGCATCTGTCTCTCATAGTGTGCCACAGAAAACCAGTGTGTAATACTGGGCCATAATTATTTTTTTTGTAAATTGTCCCTGTAAAAAAATAAATAAATAGTGGGAGATAAAGATTGGCAAGTCTGCCTCTGTGCCAGTGCTGTGTGTGGCATCTGTCTCTCATAGTGTGCCACAGAAAACCAGTGTGTAATACTGGGCCATAATTTTTTTTTTTGTAAATTCTCCCTGTAAAAAAATAAATAAATAGTGGGAGATAAAGATTGGCAAGTCTGCCTCTGTGCCAGTGCTGTGTGTGGCATCTGTCTCTCATTGTGTGCCACCGAAAACCAGTGTGTAATACTGGGCCATAATTTTTTTTTTGTAAATTCTCCCTGTAAAAAAATAAATAAATAGTGGGAGATAAAGATTGGCAAGTCTGCCTCTGTGCCAGTGCTGTGTGTGGCATCTGTCTCTTATTGTGTGCCACCGAAAACCAGTGTGTAATACTGGGCCATAATTTTTTTTTTGTAAATTCTCCCTGTAAAAAAATAAATAGTGGGAGATAAAGATTGGCAAGTGTGCCTCTGTGCCAGTGCTGTGTGTGGCATCTGTCTCTCATTGTGTGCCACCAAAAACCAGTGTGTAATACTGGGCCATAATTTTTTTTTTGTAAATTCTCCCTGTAAAAAAATAAATACCTTATATACTCGAGTATAAGCCGAGATTTTCAGCCCAAATTTTTGGGCTGAAAGTGCCCCCTCGGCTTATACTCGAGTCACGGTCTGTGGCAGGGTCGGCGGGTGAGGGGGAGAGGGCGCTGAGGCATACTTACCTAGTCCTGGCGATCCTGTCACTCCCCCTACCCGTCCCACGGTCTCCGGGTGCAGCAGCCTCTTCCCCTGAGCGGTCACGTGGGACCGCTCATTAGAGAAATGAATAGGCTGCTCCACCTCCCATAGGGGCGGAGCCGCCTATTCATTTCTCTAATGAAGCGGTGCCGGTGACCGCTGACAGAGGAAGAGGCTGCGGCACCGAACACAGGCAGGGGGAAGGAGCGGGACGCCGGGAGCAGGTAAGTATGTCATATTCACCTGTCCTGGTTCCACACGCCGGGCGCTGTCTCCATCTTCCCGGCGTCTCTCTCTCCTCACTGACTGCAGGCAGAGGGCGCGATGACGCATATAGTGTGCGCGCCGCCCTCTGCCTGATCAGTCAGTGCAGGGAGACGCCGGGAAGATGGCGCCGAGAAGCTGCAAGCAAGACAGGTGAGTATGTGTTTTATTATTTTTATTGCAGCAGCAGCAGCACAGCTATGGGGCAATAATGGACGGTGCAGAGCACTATATGGCAGAGCTATGGGGCAATGGTGCAGAGCACTGTATGGCACAGCTATGGGGCAGTAATGGTGCAGAGCACTATATGGCACAGCTATGGGGCAGTAATGGTGCAGAGCACTGTATGGCACAGCTATGGGGCAGTAATGGTGCAGAGCACTATATGGCACAGCTATGGGGCAGTAATGGTGCAGAGCACTATATGGCACACCTATGGGGCAGTAATGGTGCAGAGCACTATATGGCACAGCTATGGGGCAGTAATGGTGCAGAGCACTATATGGCACAGCTATGGGGCAGTAATGGTGCAGAGCACTATATGGCACAGCTATGGGGCAGTAATGGTGCAGAGCACTATATGGCACAGCTATGGGGCAGTAATGGTGCAGAGCACTATATGGCACAGCTATGGGGCAGTAATGGTGCAGAGCACTGTATGGCACAGCTATGGGGCAGTAATGGTGCAGAGCACTATATGGCACAGCTATGGGGCAGTAATGGTGCAGAGCACTGTATGGCACAGCTATGGGGCAATAATGGTGCAGAGCACTATATGGCACAGCTATGGGGCAATAATGGTGCAGAGCACTATATGGCACAGCTATGGGGCAGTAATGGTGCAGAGCACTATATGGCACAGCTATGGGGCAGTAATGGTGCAGAGCACTGTATGGCACAGCTATGGGGCAATAATGGTGCAGAGCACTATATGGCACAGCTATGGGGCAGTAATGGTGCAGAGCACTGTATGGCACAGCTATGGGGCAATAATGGTGCAGAGCACTATATGGCACAGCTATGGGGCAGTAATGGTGCAGAGCACTATATGGCACAGCTATGGGGCAGTAATGGTGCAGAGCACTGTATGGCACAGCTATGGGGCAATAATGGTGCAGAGCACTATATGGCACAGCTATGGGGCAGTAATGGTGCAGAGCACTATATGGCACAGCTATGGGGCAGTAATGGTGCAGAGCACTGTATGGCACAGCTATGGGGCAATAATGGTGCAGAGCACTATATGGCACAGCTATGGGGCAGTAATGGTGCAGAGCACTATATGGCACAGCTATGGGGCAGTAATGGTGCAGAGCACTGTATGGCACAGCTATGGGGCAATAATGGTGCAGAGCACTATATGGCACAGCTATGGGGCAGTAATGGTGCAGAGCACTGTATGGCACAGCTATGGGGCAATAATGGTGCAGAGCACTATATGGCACAGCTATGGGGCAGTAATGGTGCAGAGCACTATATGGCACAGCTATGGGGCAGTAATGGTGCAGAGCACTATATGGCACAGCTATGGGGCAATAATGGTGCAGAGCACTATATGGCACAGCTATGGGGCAGTAATGGTGCAGAGCACTGTATGGCACAGCTATGGGGCAATAATGGTGCAGAGCACTATATGGCACAGCTATGGGGCAGTAATGGTGCAGAGCACTGTATGGCACAGCTATGGGGCAATAATGGTGCAGAGCACTATATGGCACAGCTATGGGGCAGTAATGGTGCAGAGCACTGTATGGCACAGCTATGGGGCAATAATGGTGCAGAGCACTATATGGCACAGCTATGGGGCAATAATGGTGCAGAGCACTATATGGCACAGCTATGGGGCCATAATGAACAGTATGGAGCATCTATTTTTATTTTTGAAATTCACCGGTAGCTGTTGCATTTTCCACCCTAGGCTTATACTCGAGTCAATAAGTTTTCCCAGTTTTTTGTGGCAAAATTAGGGGGGTCGGCTTATACTCGGGTCGGCTTATACTCGAGTATATACGGTAAATAGTGGGAGATAAAGATTGGCAAGTCTGCCTCTGTGCCAATGCTGTGTGTGGCATCTGTCTCTCATTGTGTGCCACCGAAAACCAGTGTGTAATACTGGGCCATAATTTTTTTGTGTGTAAATTTTCCCTGTAAATAAATAAATAAATAAATAGTGGGAGATAAAGATTGGCAAGTCTGCCTCTGTGCCATTGCTGTGTGTGGCATCTGTCTCTCATTGTGTGCCACCGAAAACCAGTGTGTAATACTGGGCCATAATTTTTTTTGTGTAAATTTTCCCTGTAAAAAAATAAATAAATAGTGGGAGATAAAGATTGGCAAGTCTGCCTCTGTGCCATTGCTGTGTGTGGCATCTGTCTCTCATTGTGTGCCACCGAAAACCAGTGTGTCATACTGGGCCATAATTTTTTTTTTGTAAATTCTCCCTGTAAAAAAATAAATAAATAGTGGGAGATAAAGATTGGCAAGTCTGCCTCTGTGCCAGTGCTGTGTGTGGCATCTGTCTCTCATAGTGTGCCACAGAAAACCAGTGTGTAATACTGGGCCATAATTATTTTTTTTGTCAATTCTCCCTGTAAAAAAATAAATAAATAGTGAGAGATAAAGATTGTCTAGTCTGCCTCTGTGCCAGTGCTGTGTTTGGCATCTGTCTCTCATTGTGTGCCACCGAAAACCAGTGTGTAATACTGGGCCATAATTTTTTTTTTTGTAAATTCTCCCTGTAAAAAAATAAATAAATAGTGGGAGATAAAGATTGGCAAGTCTGCCTCTGTGCCAGTGCTGTGTGTGGCATCTGTCTCTTATTGTGTGCCACCGAAAACCAGTGTGTAATACTGGGCCATAATTTTTTTTTTTTGTAAATTCTCCCTGTAAAAAAATAAATAGTGGGAGATAAAGATTGGCAAGTGTGCCTCTGCCAGTGCTGTGTGTGGCATCTGTCTCTCATTGTGTGCCACCGAAAACCAGTGTGTAATACTGGGCCATAATTTTTTTTTTGTAAATTCTCCCTGTAAAAAAATAAATGAATAGTGGGAGATAAAGATTGGCAAGTCTGCCTCTGTGCCAGTGCTGTGTGTGGCATCTGTCTCTCATAGTGTGCCACAGAAAACCAGTGTGTAATACTGGGCCATAATTATTTTTTTTGTAAATTCTCCCTGTAAAAAATAAATAAATAGTGGGAGATAAAGATTGGCAAGTCTGCCTCTGTGCCAGTGCTGTGTGTGGCATCTGTCTCTCATAGTGTGCCACAGAAAACCAGTGTGTAATACTGGGCCATAATTTTTTTTTTTGTAAATTCTCCCTGTAAAAAAATAAATAAATAGTGGGAGATAAAGATTGGCAAGTCTGCCTCTGTGCCAGTGCTGTGTGTGGCATCTGTCTCTTATTGTGTGCCACCGAAAACCAGTGTGTAATACTGGGCCATAATTTTTTTTTTGTAAATTCTCCCTGTAAAAAAATAAATAAATAGTGGGAGATAAAGATTGGCAAGTCTGCCTCTGTGCCAGTGCTGTGTGTGGCATCTGTCTGTCATTGTGTGCCACCGAAAACCAGTGTGTAATACTGGGCCATAATTTTTTTTTTTGTAAATTCTCCCTGTAAAAAAATAAATAAATAGTGGGAGATAAAGATTGGCAAGTCTGCCTCTGTGCCATTGCTGTGAGTGGCATCTGTCTCTCATTGTGTGCCACCGAAAACCAGTGTGTAATACTGGGCCATAATTTTTTTTTTGTAAATTCTCCCTGTAAAAAAATAAATAAATAGTGGGAGATAAAGATTGGCAAGTCTGCCTCTGTGCCAGTGCTGTGTGTGGCATCTGTCTCTCATAGTGTGCCACAGAAAACCAGTGTGTAATACTGGGCCATAATTTTTTTTTTTGTAAATTCTCCCTGTAAAAAAAAAAATAAATAGTGGGAGATAAAGATTGGCAAATCTGCCTCTGTGCCAGTGCTGTGTGTGGCATCTGTCTGTCATTGTGTGCCACCGAAAACCAGTGTGTAATACTGGGCCATAATTTTTTTTTTGTAAATTCTCCCTGTAAAAAAATAAATAAATAGTGGGAGATAAAGATTGGCAAGTCTGCCTCTGTGCCAGTGCTGTTTGTGGCATCTGTCTCTCATTGTGTGCCACCGAAAACCAGTGTGTAATACTGGGCCATATTTTTTTTTTTTGTAAATTCTCCCTGTAAAAAAATAAATAAATAGTGGGAGATAAAGATTGGCAAGTCTGCCTCTGTGCCAGTGCTGTGTGTGGCATCTGTCTCTTATTGTGTGCCACCGAAAACCAGTGTGTAATACTGGGCCATAATTTTTTTTTTTTGTAAATTCTCCCTGTAAAAAAATAAATAGTGGGAGATAAAGATTGGCAAGTGTGCCTCTGTGCCAGTGCTGTGTGTGGCATCTGTCTCTCATTGTGTGCCACCAAAAACCAGTGTGTAATACTGGGCCATAATTTTTTTTTTGTAAATTCTCCCTGTAAAAAAATAAATAAATAGTGGGAGATAAAGATTGGCAAGTCTGCCTCTGTGCCAGTGCTGTGTGTGGCATCTGTCTCTCATTGTGTGCCACCGAAAACCAGTGTGTAATACTGGGCCATAATTTTTTTTTGTGTAAATTTTCCCTGTAAAAAAATAAATAAATAGTGGGAGATAAAGATTGGCAAGTCTGCCTCTGTGCCATTGCTGTGTGTGGCATCTGTCTCTCATTGTGTGCCACCGAAAACCAGTGTGTAATACTGGGCCATAATTTTTTTTTTGTAAATTCTCCCTGTAAAAAAATAAATAAATAGTGGGAGATAAAGATTGTCAAGTCTGCCTCTGTGCCAGTGCTGTTTTTGGCATCTGTCTCTCATAGTGTGCCACAGAAAACCAGTGTGTAATACTGGGCCATAATTTTTTTTTTGTAAATTCTCCCTGTAAAAAATAAATAAATAGTGGGAGATAAAGATTGGCAAGTCTGCCTCTGTGCCAGTGCTGTGTGTGGCATCTGTCTCTCATTGTGTGCCACCAAAAACCAGTGTGTAATACTGGGCCATAATTTTTTTTTTTGTAAATTCTCCCTGTAAAAAAATAAATAAATAGTGGGAGATAAAGATTGTCAAGTCTGCCTCTGTGCCAGTGCTGTGTGTGGCATCTGTCTCTCATTGTGTGCCACCGAAAACCAGTGTGTAATACTGGGCCATAATTTTTTTTTTGTAAATTCTCCCTGTAAAAAAATAAATAAATAGTGGGAGATAAAGATTGGCAAGTCTGCCTCTGTGCCAGTGCTGTGTGTGGCATCTGTCTCTTATTGTCTGCCACCGAAAACCAGTGTGTAATACTGGGCCATAATTTTTTTTTTTTTGTAAATTCTCCCTGTAAAAAAATAAATAGTGGGAGATAAAGATTGGCAAGTGTGCCTCTGTGCCAGTGCTGTGTGTGGCATCTGTCTCTCATTGTGTGCCACCAAAAACCCAGTGTGTAATACTGGGCCATAATTTTTTTTTTTTAATTCTCCCTGAAAAAAAATAAATAAATAGTGGGAGATAAAGATTGTCAAGTCTGCCTCTGTGCCAGTGCTGTTTTTGGCATCTGTCTCTCATAGTGTGCCACAGAAAACCAGTGTGTAATACTGGGCCATAATTTTTTTTTTGTAAATTCTCCCTGTAAAAAAATAAATAAATAGTGGGAGATAAAGATTGGCAAGTCTGCCTCTGTGCCAGTGCTGTGTGTGGCATCTGTCTCTCATTGTGTGCCACCAAAAACCAGTGTGTAATACTGGGCCATAATTTTTTTTTTGTAAATTCTCCCTGTAAAAACATAAATAAATAGTGGGAGATAAAGATTGGCAAGTCTGCCTCTGTGCCAGTGCTGTGTGTGGCATCTGTCTCTTATTGTGTGCCACCGAAAACCAGTGTGTAATACTGGGCCATAATTTGTTTTTTTTTGTAAATTCTCCCTGTAAAAAAATAAATAGTGGGAGATAAAGATTGGCAAGTGTGCCTTTGTGCCAGTGCTGTGTGTGGCATCTGTCTCTGATTGTGTGCCACCGAAAACCAGTGTGTAATACTGGGCCATAATTTTTTTTTTTGTAAATTCTCCCTGTAAAAAAATAAATAAATAGTGGGAGATAAAGATTGGCAAGTCTGCCTCTGTGCCATTGCTGTGTGTGGCATCTGCCTCTCATTGTGTGCCACTGAAAACCAGTGTGTAATACTGGTCCTTTATTTATTTATTTATTTATTTTTATTGTCCCTGAAAAAAAAAAATTAAATAGTGAAAGATAAAGATTGGCAAGTCTGCCTCTGTGCCATTGCTGTGTGTGGCATCTGTCTCTCATTGTGTGCCACCGAAAACCAGTGTGTAATACTGGGCCATAATTTTTTTTTTGTAAATTCTCCCTGTAAAAAAATAAATAAATAGTGGGAGATAAAGATTGGCAAGTCTGCCTCTGTGCCAGTGCTGTGTGTGGCATCTGTCTCTCATTGTGTGTCACCGAAAACCAGTGTGTAATACTGGGCCATAATTTTTTTTTTGCAAATTCTCCCTGTAAAAAAATAAATAAATAGTGGGAGATAAAGATTGGCATGTCTGCCTCTGTGCCAGTGCTTTGTGTGGCATCTGTCTCTTATTGTGTGCCACCGAAAACCAGTGTGTAATACTGGGCCATAATTTTTTTTTTGTAAATTCTCCCTGTAAAAAAATAAATAAATAGTGGGAGATAAAGATTGGCAAGTCTGCCTCTGTGCCAGTGCTGTGTGTGGCATCTGTCTCTCATTGTGTGCCACCGAAAACCAGTGTGTAATACTGGGCCATAATTTATTTTTTTTTTAATTCTCCCTAAAAAAAAAAAAATAAATAGTGGGAGATAAAGATTGGCAAGTCTGCTTCTGTGCCATTGCTGTGTGTGGCATCTGTCTCTGATTGTGTGCCACAGAAAACCAGTGTGTAATACTAAGCCATAATTTTTTTTTTGTAAATTCTCCCTGTAAAAAAATAAATAAATAGTGGGAGATAAAATTGGCAAGTCTGCCTCTGTGCCATTGCTGTGTGTGGCATCTGTCTCTCATTGTGTGCCACTGAAAACCAGTGTGTAATACTGGTCCTTTATTTATTTTTATTTTTTTTATTGTCCCTGAAAAAAAATAAATAAATAGTGGGAGATGTTATGATCCCAATGGCAGGGGACCTCAAAGATTACAGCAAAGTCTGCAAAATATAAATACCAGCTCATAGGGAAGTGGTAACTAGGCTGACCATATACCTGATCCTAGCGCAAACACTAACAGCAGCCGGGGAACGTGCCTACGTTGATCCTAGACGTGTCGCGCCAGCCGGAGAACTAACTACCCCTATCAGGGAAAATAAGACCTCTCTTGCCTCCAGAGAAAAGACCCCAAAGTAATACAAGCCCCCAACAAATAATAACGGTGAGGTAAGAAGAAAAGACAAACGTAAGAATGAACTAGATTTAGCAAAGAGAGGCCCACTGACTAATAGCAGAATATAGTAAGAAGACTTATATGGTCAGCAAAAAACCCTGCAAAATATCCACGCTGAATATCCAAGAACCCCCAAACCGACTGACGGTGTGGGGGGGAGAATATCAGCCCCCTAGAGCTTCCAGCGATAACAGGAATCACATTTTGTACAAGCTGGACAAAAATATGAACAATGCAAATGATCAAAAGTACGAAAGCAGGACTTAGCTTATCTTGCAAAGAACCAGGACCTGAAGACTGGAGCAAACAGAAGTGAACTGATTACAACGATGCCAGGCACTGGACTGAGAATCCAGGAAGTTTAAATAGCAACACCCCAGGCCTAACGAAGCAGGTGAGCACCAACCTGGTAAAAGACAATCCAAGTGCCAAATCACTAGTGACCACAAGAGGGAGCCAAAAAGTATAGTTCACAACAGTACCCCCCCTTTAAGGAGGGGTCACCGAACCCTCACCAAGACCACCAGGGCGACCAGGATGAGCAGCGTGGAAGGCACGAACCAAATCGGCCGCATGAACATCAGAGGCGGCCACCCAGGAATTATCCTCCTGACCATAGCCCTTCCATTTGACCAAATACTGGAGCCTCCGTCTAGAGAGACGAGAATCCAAGATCTTCTCCACCACGTACTCCAACTCGCCCTCAACCAACACCGGAGCAGGAGGCTCAACAGCAGGAACCACAGGCACAACGTACCGCCGTAACAAAGACCTATGGAACACGTTGTGAATGGCAAACGACACCGGAAGATCCAAACGAAAAGAAACCGGGTTAAGAACTTCCAAAATTTTATAAGGACCAATAAAGCGAGGTTTAAACTTAGGAGAGGAAACCTTCAGAGGGACATACCGAGAAGACAACCAAACCAAATCCCCAACACGAAGTCGGGGGCCCACACCGCGGCGGCGGTTGGCAAAACGCTGAGCCTTCTCCTGTTACAACTTCAAGTTGTCCACCACATGATTCCAAATCCGCTGCAACCTATCCACCACGGAATCCACCCCAGGACAGTCAGAAGACTCAACATGACCCGAGGAGAAACGAGGATGAAAACCAGAGTTGCAGAAGAATGGCGAAACCAAAGTAGCGGAACTAGCCCGATTATTAAGGGCAAACTCCGCCAATGGCAAGAAGGTCACCCAATCATCCTGGTCCGCAGAAACAAAACATCTCAAATAAGCCTCCAGTGTCTGATTAGTTCGCTCCGTTTGACCATTAGTCTGAGGATGGAAGGCAGATGAAAACGACAAATCAATGCCCATCTTAGCACAAAAAGATCGCCAGAATCTGGATACAAACTGGGATCCTCTGTCGGACACGATATTCTCCGGAATGCCGTGTAAACGAACCACATTCTGAAAAAACAAAGGAACCAGATCGGAAGAGGAAGGCAACTTAGGCAAGGGTACCAAATGGACCATCTTGGAAAAACGATCACACACCACCCAGATGACAGACATTCCTTGAGACACCGGAAGATCAGAAATGAAATCCATGGAAATGTGTGTCCAAGGCCTCTTTGGGACGGGCAAGGGCAAAAGCAACCCGCTAGCACGAGAACAACAAGGCTTAGCCCGAGCACAAGTCCCACAGGACTGCACAAATGACCGCACATCCCGTGACAAGGAAGGCCACCAAAAGGACCTAGCCACCAAATCTCGGGTACCAAAAATTCCCGGATGCCCTGCCAACACCGAGGAATGAACCTCGGAAATGACTCTGCTGGTCCATTTATCAGGAACAAACAGTCTGTCGGGTGGACACGAGTCAGGTCTACCAGCCTGAAATCTCTGCAACACACGTTGCAAATCCGGAGATATGGCCGACACGATCACTCCCTCTTTAAGAATACCAGCTGGCTCCAAGACTCCAGGAGAGTCAGGCACAAAGCTCCTGGAGAGAGCAGCAGCCTTAACATTCTTCGAACCAGGCAGGTATGAGACCACAAAGTCAAAACGAGAGAAAAACAATGACCAACGAGCCTGTCAAGGATTCAGGCGCTTAGCAGACTCGAGATACATCAGATTTTTGTGATCAGTCAAGACCACCACACGATGCTTAGCACCCTCGAGCCAATGACGCCACTCCTCAAATGCCCACTTCATGGCCAACAACTCCCGATTACCAACATCATAGTTCCGCTCAGCAGGCGAAAACTTCCTAGAGAAAAAGGCACATGGTCTCATCACAGAACAACCAGAGCCTCTCTGCGACAAAACAGCCCCAGCACCGATCTCAGAAGCATCCACTTCAACCTGAAAGGGAAGTGAGACATCAGGCTGGCACTAAACAGGCGCCGAAGTAAACCGGCGCTTCAGCTCCTGGAAGGCCTCCACGGCTGCAGGAGCCCAATTAGCCACATCAGAACCTTTCTTGGTCATATCCGTCAAAGGTTTAACAACGCTGGAAAAATTAGCGATAAAGCGACGGTAGAAATTAGCGAACCCCAAGAACTTCTGAAGACTCTTAACAGACGTGGGCTGAGTCCAATCATGAATAGCTCGGACCTTGACTGGGTCCATCTCCACAGCAGAAGGGGAGAAAATAAAACCCAAAAAGGAAACCTTCTGCACTCCAAAGAGACACTTTGAGCCCTTCACAAACAAAGTGTTATCACGCAAAACCTGAAACACCATCCTGACCTGCTTTACATGAGAATCCCAATCATCTGAGAAAACTAGAATATCATCAAGATACACAATCAAAAATTTATCCAGATACTTCCGGAAGATATCATGCATAAAGGACTGAAACACTGAAGGGGCATTAGAGAGCCCAAAGGGCATCACCAAGTATTCAAAATGACCTTCGGGCGTATTGAATGCAGTTTTCCATTCATCTCCCTGCCTAATGCGCACAAGGTTGTACGCACCACGAAGATCTATCTTGGTGAACCACTTGGCGCCCTTAATCCGAGCAAACAAGTCTGACAATAGCGGCAACGGATACTGAAACTTAACAGTGATTTTATTCAGAAGCCGATAATCTATACAAGGTCTCAAAGACCCGTCTTTCTTGGCCACAAAAAAGAATCCCGCACCGAGAGGGGAAGAGGATGGACGAATATGCCCCTTCTTCAAAGACTCCTTGACATAAGAACGCATCGCGGCATGCTCGGGTACAGACAAATTAATTAATCGTCCCTTAGGAAATTTACTGCCAGGAATCAAATCTATAGCGCAGTCACAGTCCCTATGAGGAGGAAGAGCACTGGACCTGGACTCACTGAATACATCCTGATAGTCACACAAATACTCAGGAACTTCTGAAGGAGTAGAAGTAGCAATAGACACCGGCGGAGAATCGCAATGAATTCCCTGACAACCCCAACTTGAGACAGACATAGCCTTCCAATCCAAAACAGGATTATGGGTCTGTAACCATGGCAGACCTAAAACGACCAAATCATTCATTTTATGCAGAACAAGAAAACGAATCACCTCCCGATGTTCAGGAGTCATGCACATGGTCACTTGTGTCCTATACTGCGGTTTATTTTCTGCCAGTGGCGTAGCATCAATTCCTCTGAGAGGAATCGGAACCTTTAAAGGCTCCAGGACAAAACCGCAGCGCTTGGCAAACGACAAGTCCATAAGACTCAGGGCAGCACCTGAATCCACAAATGCCATAACAGGGTAGGAAGACAATGAACAAATTAAAGTCACAGACAAAATAAATTTAGGCTGCAAATTACCAATGGTGACAGGACTGACAACCTTGGTTAGGCGTTTAGAGCATGCTGATATAACATGTGTAGAATCACCACAGTAAAAACACAGCCCATTCTGACGTCTATGATTTTGTCGTTCGGTTCTAGTCAGGATTCTATCGCATTGCATTGAGACAGGTGTCTGTTCAGACAACACCGCCAGAGTTTTAGCGGATTTGCGCTCCCGCAAACGCCGATCAATCTGAATAGCCAGCGCCATAGAATCATTCAGACTTGTAGGAATTGTAAAACCCACCATCACATTCTTAATGGCTTCAGAAAGGCCATTTCTGAAATTTGCGGCCAGAGCACATTCATTCCATCGAGTAAGCACGGACCATTTCCGAAATTTTTGGCAGTACACCTCAGCTTCATCCTGGCCCTGAGAGATGGCCAGTAGAGCTTTTTCTGCCTGAATTTTAAGATTAGGCTCCTCATAAAGCAATCCGAGCGCCAGAAAAAACGCATCAACATCCGCCAATGCAGGATCTCCTGGCGCTAACGAGAAAGCCCAATCCTGAGGGTCGCCACGCAAGAAGGAGATAACAATTTTAACTTGCTGAGCTGAATCTCCAGACGAACGAGGTTTCAAAGATAGAAACAATTTACAATTAGTCCTAAAATTCCTAAATTTAAATCGATCTCCAGAGAACAGCTCAGGAATAGGTATCTTAGGCTCTGACATAGGACTGCTAACAACAAAATCCTGAATGCCCTGCACACGTGCAGCAAGCTGATCCACACTAGTAATCAAGGTCTGAACATTCATGTCTGCAGCAAAGCTTCAAGCCACTCAGAGATAAAGGGGAGGAAGGAAAAAAAAAAAAAAACAACTCAGAACTTCTTTTCTTTTAATCCCACTTCAGCAATGTATTAACTATTTATGGGCCTGGCATACTGTTATGATCCCAATGGCAGGGGACCTCAAAGATTACAGCAAAGTCTGCAAAACATAAATACCAGCTCATAGGGAAGTGGTAACTAGGCTGACCATATACCTGATCCTAGCGCAAACACAGCAGCCGTCTCGCGCCAGCCGGAGAACTAACTACCCCTATCAGGGAAAATAAGACCTCTCTTGCCTCCAGAGAAAAGACCCCAAAGTAATACAAGCCCCCAACAAATAATAACGGTGAGGTAAGAAGAAAAGACAAACGTAAGAATGAACTAGATTTAGCAAAGAGAGGCCCACTGACTAATAGCAGAATATATATGGTCAGCAAAAAACCCTGCAAAATATCCACGCTAAATATCCAAGAACCCCCAAACCGACTGACGGTGTGTGGGGGAGAATATCAGCCCCCTAGAGCTTCCAGCGATAACAGGAATCACATTTTGTACAAGCTGGACAAAAATATGAACAATGCAAATGATCAAAAGTACGAAAGCAGGACTTAGCTTATCTTGCAAAGAACCAGGACCTGAAGACTGGAGCAAACAGAAGTGAACTGATTACAACGATGCCAGGCACTGGACTGAGAATCCAGGAAGTTTAAATAGCAACACCCCAGGCCTAACGAAGCAGGTGAGCACCAACCTGGTAAAAGACAATCCAAGTGCCAAATCACTAGTGACCACAAGAGGGAGCCAAAAAGTATAGTTCACAACAGGGAGATAAAGATTGGCAAGTCTGCCTCTGTGCCATTGCTGTGTGTGGCATCTGTCTCTCATTGTGTGCCACCGAAAACCAGTGTGTAATACTGGGCCTTTTTTTTTTTTTTTTGTAAATTCTCCCTGTAAAAAAATAAATAAATAGTGGGAGATAAAGATTTGCAAGTCTGCCTCTGTGCCAGTGCTGTGTGTGGCATCTGTCTCTCATTGTGTGCCACCGAAAACCATTGTGTAATACTGGGCCTTTTTTTTTTTTTTTTTTTAATTCTCCCTGAAAAAAATAAATAGTGAAAGATTAAGATTGGCATTTCTGCTTGAGTGCCGGTCGTGTGTGTGCCATCTGTCTCAAATTATTGGGGCACAGAAAACCTAGTGTGTAACATTGGGCCTGGTTTCCCTTTCAGTGTCAGCCACCTATAAAGGTGTATATAAATCCTACAGAAGTTAGAGTTCACCTTATAAGTTGTTTTACAGTAACAAATACCGTTACTTTGGTTACGTTTTGCAAACAATGAGGAAGTCTGGTGGAAGAGGTCGTCGCCGTGGGCGGTCATTGTCAGCTGGTAATGATGGTAGTGGTGGTGGAGCATCAGGTGGTCATGGTAAAAGAAGTACAGCACCTAAGTCTCGAGTTGTTGAGCCAGGTTCGTCGTCTGCCTACACAAGGCCTCGAACGCTCCCTTTTCTGGGAGTAGGAAAACCGCTTTTAAAGCCGGAGCAGCAAGAACAATTTTTGGCTTTCCTTGCTGACTCAGCCTCTAGATCTTTTGCCTCCTCTTCTGAAAGTGCAAAATGTAAAAGCAGCGCGTTGTTAGTGGATGTTGACGGTCAGGGACAAGTCGCTTCCTTGTCTTCTTCACCCAGAACAAGAGAGAAGGATGCGTCAGGAGACACAACGGGTTACTCCATGGAGCTCTTTACACATACCGTTCCTGGGTTAGACAGTGAAACAGTTAACAGGCCATGCCCATTAGAAGTTGAATCGGACATGGAGTGCACTGATGCACAGCCACAGCCAGATTACTATGCTGTTCCTTTGACTCAGACCAGAACATTGCCCTCGCAGTGTACTGAGCCAGAATCAAACCCAGCTGAGACTATGGTGCCCCGTCACGAACGCTCTACCACCGGCTTACACGGTGACACAGACAAAGTTGCACACGAGATAGAAGAGGAGGTCATAGATGACCCAGTTGTTGACCCCGATTGGCAGCCATTGGGGGAACAGGGTGCAGGTGGCAGTAGTTCTGAAGTGGAGGAGGAGGAGGAGCCGCAGCAGGCATCAACATCACAACAGGTTCCATCTGCCAGGCCCGTATCTGGCCAAAAACGCGTGGCAAAACCAAAACCAGTTGGAGGACAGCGTGGCCATCCGGTTAAAGAAGCTCAGTCTGCAATGCCTGAAAAGGTATCCGATAGTAGAAAGAGTGCAGTCTGGCATTTCTTTAAACAACATCCAAATGATCAGCGCAAAGTCATCTGTCAAAAATGTTCAACTACCTTAAGCAGAGGTCAGAATCTTAAAAGTCTAAATACAAGTTGCATGCATAGACATTTATCCACCATGCATTTGCAAGCCTGGACTAACTACCAAACGTGCCTAAAGGTTGCAGCACCCTCGGCAAATGAAGCTAGTCAGCAACGCTACATCCCTTCCCTCACTGTAAGCCCACCATTTCCCGCGCCACCTGCAGTATCTGTGCAGCTTTCGTCGCCAGGCCAAAGCAGTCAGGGAATCACCAGGTTCGTAGTAGGAAACACTGCATGTAGGGCACCGGCAAGAATACCATCTCCAACCCTCTCTCAGTCTGCCATGTCCACCGGCACCACCGCTAGTTCCACGATCTCCAGCTCTCCAGTCCAGCTCACCCTACATGAGACTCTTGTTAGGAAAAGGAAGTACTCATCCTCGCATCCGCGTACACAGGGTTTGAACGCCCACATTGCTAGACTAATCTCATTGGAGATGATGCCCTACCGGTTAGTTGAAAGCGAAGCTTTCAAAGCGCTGATGGACTATGCTGTACCACGCTACGAGCTACCCAGTCAACACTTCTTTTCTAGAAAAGCCATCCCAGCCCTCCAACAGCATGTTAAAGACCGCATCGTCCATGCACTCAGGCAGTCTGTGACTACAAAGGTGCACCTGACAACAGATGCATGGACCAGTAGGCATGGCCAGGGACGTTACGTGTCCATCACAGCACACTGGGTGAATGTGGTGGATGCAGGGTCCACAGGGGACAGCAATATTGGGACAGTTCTGCCTAGCCCACGGTCAAGGAAAGAGTTGGCTGTAGGCGTTCGCCCCCCCTCCTACTCTTCCTCGTCCTCCTGCAGAAGCGAGAGCTCGTCCACAGACCGCAGTCGCACATCCACTCCATCCGCAGCTGCCACTGTTGCACACCAGGTGTGCCATTATGGGACAGCTAGTGGCAAGCGTCAGCAGGCTGTATTGGCAATGAAGTGTTTGGGTGACAACAGACACACCGCGGAAGTTCTGTCCGAGTTCTTGCAGAAAGAAACTCAGTCATGGCTGGGCACTGTACATCTTGAGGCAGGCAAGGTAGTGAGTGATAACGGAAGGAATTTCATGGCTACCATAGCCCTTTCCCAACTTAAACACATTCCTTGCCTGGCTCACACCTTAAACCTGGTGGTGCAGTGCTTCCTGAAAAGTTATCCGGGGTTACCCGACCTGCTCCTCAAAGTGCGCAGACTTTGCTCGCATATCCGCCGTTCGCCCGTACACTCCAGCCGTATGCAGAACTATCAGCGGTCTTTAAACCTTCCCCAGCATCGCCTAATCATCGACGTTGCAACAAGGTGGAACTCCACACTGCACATGCTTCAGAGACTGTGCGAACAGAGGCGTGCTGTTATGTATTTGTGGGAGGATGCACGGGCAGGCAGTTGGATGGCAGACATGGAGTTGTCAGGTGTGCAGTGGTCGAAGCTACAAGACCTGTGTCAAGTCCTTCAGTGTTTTGAGGAATGCACACGGCTGGTTAGTGCAGACAACGCCATAATAAGCATGAGCATCCCCCTAATGCGTCTGTTGATGCAAAGTTTGACGCACATAAAGGAGCAGGCGTCTTCAGCCGAAGAAGAGGAAAGCCTTGATGACAGTCAGCCATTGTCTGGTCAGGGCCGTGTAGAGGACGCGGTAGCGGGCGAAGAGGAGGAGGAGGACGAGGAGGATGATGGGGATGAGTACTTTTTTAATGAGGAAGCTTCTCCTGGGCCAACAGAAATTAGTGGCGTTGCAAGGCCGGGTTCTGTTTTTTTAAGGGAGACAAGTGACGTAGATTTGCCTGTAACTGCCCCTCAAACCAGCACAACCGCAGATTTGACAACTGGAACTTTGGCCCACATGGCGGATTATGCCTTACATATCCTCAAAAGGGACCCACACATTATTAAAATGATGAGCGATGACGATTACTGGTTGGCCTGCATCCTTGACCCTCGCTATAAAGGCAAATTGCAAAATATTATGCCACATGAGAACCTCGAACAAATATTAGCAACCAAACAAGCTACTCTTGTAGACCGTTTGATTCAGGCATTCCCAGCACACAGCGCCGGTGATGGTTCTCACACGAGCTACAGGGCAGAGGTGCACAAATCAGAAGTGGTGTTGGACAGAGGCGTTTTCTGACCAGGTTGTGGAGTGATTTCGCAATGACCGCAGACAGGGCAGGTACTGCAGCATCTATTCAAAGTGACAGTAGACAACATTTGTCCAGTATGGTTACTAACTATTTTTCATCTCTTATCAATGTTCTCCCTCAACCGTCATTCCCATTTGATTACTGGGCATCCAAATTAGACACCTGGCCTGAATTGGCAGAATATGCATTGCAGGAGCTTGCTTGCCCAGCAGCTAGTGTGCTATCAGAAAGAGTATTCAGTGCTGCTGGTTCAATATTAACCGAAAAAAGGACTCGTCTGGCTACCCAAAATGTGGATGATCTAACCTTCATTAAAATGAACCACTCCTGGATTTCAAATTATTTTGCCCCACCTTTCCCGGCTGACACCTAGCTTTCCTGTAAAAAGGTCTTGCTTGTGCACTGGTCTTACTGAGTGTTCCAATCTCTTAATTTGCAGCAGCTGTTTGTCCAGCATACAACATGTTTACACCTCCCTCAATGGGAAAACTCCCCCCACGGGGCCGTGGTCTCGCCACTTGGCGCAAGCACCCGTTAGAGTGCCTTTTGTCTGAAGAGGTGGGTGTGCCCGCTTTTGGTCGACGGCACTGCCACTGGGTCCCTCATAGTACAATAAAGTGTCTCTGGCGGTGGTGGCGCGCACCCAACGTCAGACACACCGTTGTAACATGAGGGGCCCTGGGACGGTACCGCCGGCCACAAGAGAGTTCCCCCCCAGCTCAAACTGTGCTCTACCACGTGCAAAATTATCTCTCACAGCTCCACCAATGTTTAGTCTATACACTGACATCATTCAATGCCTGGCACTGACAATACCAATTTGTTGACATCTATGATGCTAGTTAAAGTAGTCTGGGTCAGTGTCCTATATTGACACCAGTAAATACTTACTGCCAAATTACTATGTCAGAAACTCAGCAGATGAGCCCACCCCTGTACCTAAGTATGCCACACTTTTTTTGTTGTTGTTGTTTTGCGAGACATTAACATCTATTTATTTTTTGTGAGTACTAACTGTGTCAGACACTCCTTGCAATCCTTGTATCCATGTAACCTATTTAAAACTGCATAGAGCCTATTTTTAGTTATTTTAGGCCTAGTAAGCCTGTCTGCGGTCCCTCCGTGCAATCCTCCTCCACTGACCACAATGCTGCCTGTGTATCCATGTAACCTATTTAAAACTGCATAGAGCCTATTTTTAGTTATTTTAGGCCTAGTAAGCCTGTCTGCGGTCCCTCCTTGCAATCCTCCTCCACTGACCACAATGCTGCCTGTGTATCCATGTAACCTTTTTAAAACTGCATAGAGCCTATATTTAGTTATTTTAGGCCTAGTAAGCCTGTCTGCGGTCCCTCCTTGCAATCCTCCTCCACTGACCACAATGCTGCCTGTGTATCCATGTAACCTATTTAAAACTGCCTTGAGCCTATTTTTAGTTATTTTAGGCCTAGTAAGCCTGTCTGCGGTCCCTCCTTGCAATCCTCCTCCACTGACCACAATGCTGCCTGTGTATCCATGTAACCTATTTAAAACTGCCTTGAGCCTATTTTTAGTTATTTTAGGCCTAGTAAGCCTGTCTGCGGTCCCTCCTTGCAATCCTCCTCCACTGACCACAATGCTGCCTGTGTATCCATGTAACCTATTTAAAAGTTCATAGAGCCTATTTATATATTTTATTTAATATTAATAAAGCCATGATGGACTACGCTGTACCACGCTACAAGCTAACCAGTCGACACTTCTTTTGCGAGAAAAGCCATCCCAACCCTCCACCAGCATGTAAAAGACCGCATTGTCCATGCACTCTGGCAATCTGTGAGTACAAAGGTGCACCTGACAACAGACGCATGGACCTGTAGGCATGGCCACGGAAGGTTACGTGTCCATTACGGCGCAATGGGTTAATGTGGTGGATGCATGGTCCACAGGGGACAGCCTACTAAGTCTGTCTGCAGTCCCTAATTCAAATTGTCCTCCACTGTATAAATCTGAGCTTCAACCTTCTGGCTCTCATTAAGTGCTGTTTTTTAAAAAAATTGGTGGTTACGGCCTACTAACGGTGTCTGCCGCTTCCTGGTGTTGTCCTCCACTGTCTAAATCTGAGCTTCAACCTTCTGGCTCTCATTAAGTGCTGTTTTTTAAAAAATTGGTGGTTACGGCCTACTAACGGTGTGTGCCGCTCCCTGGTGTTGTCCTCCACTGGATAAAGCTGAGCTTCAGTCTTTAGGCTTTCGGCCTATAGTATCAGATATTAAACTGCATTTGGCCTTCAACTTTGTTTACGGCCTACTAACGGTGTCTGCCGCTCCCTGGTGTTGTCCTCCACTGTCTAAATCTGAGCTTCAACCTTCTGGCTCTCATTAAGTGCTGTTTTTTAAAAAATTGGTGGTTACGGCTTACTAACGGTGTCTGCCGCTCCCTGGTGCTGTCCTCCACTGTCTAAATCTGAGCTTCAACCTTCTGGCTCTCATTAAGTGCTGTTTTTTAAAAAATTGGTGGTTACGGCCTACTAACGGTGTCTGCCGCTCCCTGGTGTTGTCCTCCACTGTCTAAATCTGAGCTTCCATCTTCTGTCTCATTAAGTGCTGTTTTTTAAAAAATTGGTGGTTACGGCCTACTAACGGTGTCTGCTGCTCCCTGGTGTTGTCCTCCACTGTCTAAATCTGAGCTTCAACCTTCTGGCTCTCATTAAGTGCTGTTTTTTAAAAAATTGGTGGTTACGGCCTACTAACGGTGTCTGCCGCTCCCTGGTGTTGTCCTCCACTGTCTAAATCTGAGCTTCAACCTTCTGGCTCTCATTAAGTGCTGTTTTTTAAAAAATTGGTGGTTACGGCCTACTAACGGTGTCTGCCGCTCCCTGGTGTTGTCCTCCACTGTCTAAATCTGAGCTTCAACCTTCTGGCTCTCATTAAGTGCTGTTTTTAAAAAAATTGGTGGTTACGGCCTACTAACGGTGTGTGCCGCTCCCTGGTGTTGTCCTCCACTGGATAAAGCTGAGCTTCAGTCTTTAGGCTTTCGGCCTATAGTATCAGATATTAAACTGCATTTGGCCTTCAACTTTGTTTACGGCCTACTAACGGTGTGTGCCGCTCCCTGGTGTTGTCCTCCACTGTATAAAGCTGAGCTTCAACCTTCTGGCTCTCATTAAGTGCTGTTTTTTAAAAAATTGGTGGTTACGGCCTACTAACGGTGTCTGCCGCTCCCTGGTGTTGTCCTCCACTGTCTAAATCTGAGCTTCAACCTTCTGGCTCTCATTAAGTGCTTTTTAAAAAAAATTGGTGGTTAGGGCCTACTAACGGTGTCTGCCGCTCCCTGGTGCTGTCCTCCACTGTCTAAATCTGAGCTTCAACCTTCTGGCTCTCATTAAGTGCTTTTTAAAAAAAATTTGGTGGTTGGGGCATACTAACGGTGTCTGCCGCTCCCTGGTGTTGTCCTCTACTGTATAAATCTGAGCTTCAACCTTCTGGCTCTCATTAAGTGCTTTTTAAAAAAAAGTTGGTGGTTGGGGCATACTAATGGTGTCTGCCGCTCCCTGGTGTTGTCCTCTACTGTATAAATCTGAGCTTCAACCTTCTGGCTCTCATTAAGTGCTTTCTTTAAATAAATTGGTGGTTAGGGCCTACTAACGGTGTCTGCCGCTCCTGGGTGTTGTCCTCCTGAGTGTTCTCCTCCTCCTTGGTGTTCTCCTCCAGGTTGCCTTGTCTGAGCTTCAACCTTCTGGCTCTCATTAAGTGCTTTTTTAACAAAAAATTGGTGGTTACGGCCTACTAATGGTGTCTGCCGCTCCATGGTGTTGTCCTCCACTGTATAAAGCTGAGCTTCAGTCTTTAGGCTTTTGGCCTATAGTAGCAGATATTAAACTGCATTTGGCCTACTAGTGTGGTTGGGCCCTTAAAACAGTGTCTGCTGCTCCTGGGTTTGCTACTCCACTGAACAAAGCAATGCCGCCTGTTTAGTCCTGTTACCAATTTTGAACTGCATTTAGCCTACTTTATTCTTTGGCCCTATATCTGTGTTTCCTCCTCATCCTGCCCATTGCCCAGCCACTGCTAGATGAGTCTGCTGGTACATTGACCTAGACCACTACATTCCCCTTGCTCTCTACACAGCCAGAATCTGACCCTGCTGAAAGTAAGGTTCCCCTTCCCGCATGTTATACCACCTTACACAGGGACAAAGTGGAAGGTGCAGATGAAAGTGCAGGTTCCTTCATCAGGTGGGGGGGCATACTCGTTGGCGACGTCACTGGCACAGGGCCCCTCAGAGTACGCAAAAGTGTCGCTGCTGGTGGGAGGCGCCCCCACCGTGCAAACACACCGCTGTACTTTGAGGGGCCCTGTGCCAGTGCCAATGCCAACGGGTGGGCCTCCCTGCTTGCTCAGGATCACAGCACTTGCAAAGTTGAAATACTTACCTCTCACTGCTCCACCGCCGTGACGTAGTCCACGTTTCCTGGGCCCACTAAAACCTTGAACCAGCCCTACCCCCCACAACTTTTGCCAAATGACCCCCAATTTCCAATGCCCAACTATTATTATAAAGTTAATTAAGATTGACAAGCTTCAGAAACAAGAATGGATGTTTTTGGCATTAAAATGGGCACTGTAGGTGTTTTCCTGGCCTCCACTCACTGCCGACTATGCTTCCCCATTGACTTGCATTGGGTTTCGTGTTTCGGACGATCCCCGACTTTTAGCGATAATCGGCCGACTGCACTCTACTCGACTTTGGACAAAGTCGGGTTTCGCAAAACCCGACTCGATCTTAAAAAAATGAAAGTCGCTCAACCCTAATGGTGAGGTCCGGGCAGCCTGAAAGCGATTCGGAATCCCCCTAACCAGGTGGGGTTGGAAGCCTTCCTTACTGCGCTGTTTTAAGTTGCTTGCTGTCTGAGACTTCACACAAGGTCCTCTCTTTCTCTCTCTCCCTTTTACGTGGACACTACCCGCATCGCAGGCAATTCGAGCCGTTTTACAGGTGTCCCTTCTCGTGGTGACTCTGGGCTCTATCTGCTGCTGTGCCTTCAGGTGTTAATGGTGACCAGGAGACTTGGAATCTCCTGCCCGCCGGTTTCTGCTGTGGGGCATACAGTTACCTCCCACAACCTCGAAATTCCGGCCTCTGGTTTCTTGCACTGATTCTGGAGTGAGCCCACTTGCAGCTCCACTCCCAGTATCTTTCCTCTCCTTTGCCTCTTCTCCCCTCACAGTCTCTTACAATCTGACTGACTCCTGTCAGGAGCTGCAGAAACTCGTGTCTGCACGGCTCCAGCTCTCCTCTTGACTCTTCCACTCCTCACTCAGACTGACTACCTAACTCCTCCTCCAGCCAGAATATATAGGTAAGTCACTCTGAATTCGGGTCTAGAGCTCCCCCTTCTGACCTGGAGTCAGAACAGTGTTGTGTGTACATGTTACCTGTTAAAGGGATCCTTGTCGCTTCCAGGCATGGCTTCACCCTCTCCGTGAGGAAAGGCAATATCACTGTAACTACAGGACTCCTGGGGTGTTACACATGAAACTTAGATACCTCATTCAGCTTATGATAATCATTACAAAACCACCATTCTCCATTTGGCTTCTGCACAAGGACATTGGGACTGGACCAACCGCTCTTCCATGACACCCAGGCTCAACATTCTTCTCACCTTCTCCAAAATCACATCACGCAGGCTTCTGGGATTCAATGTGGCTTAAAGTTTACCCACACATGTGGTTCTGTCACAACTTTGAGCTCCATGGTCTGAGCACATCCTGGCAACTCTGAAAACAGATCTTGGTTTTGCTGCAATTCTCGGCAGCAATTCTGGGTCGATGATAGTGTCTCTGCCACCTTAACATCCTTGACACTTGCTTTGGTGTTAGCCCGCAGACTTGGTCCTTCCACCGGCTACCTATCACAGCATTGCTTGTGCAGGCTGATGTGGTAGACATTATAGGGTTTTCTCGACACTGAGCGGATAAGTGCCAAGGACTCTTGACACAACAGCAAATTAAGTCCTTCATTGTGGCCTTGGGCAACCCCTCCACTGACCATTATGGTCCTGGTCTTGGCCATTTGTGGCTCTAGTATCCATTTTTGGAGAGTTAGTCTACCTTTGGGTACCCCAGTATGGGGATGCAATGACACCTGGTTTCCCTAATGACTTCTCGGCCACTTGGTACCTATTCACTAGAAAAGGATTAACCAGCTCACCCCAGCTAGGCATCCCAGGAGGCACGGATCTGCAAGGAGCCACTTGTAGGAATGATCCAGCTTCCAAGCTTGCCAAAATTTATTGGATTAAATTTTTTTAATACATTCCATCATGAGTGTAGACACAGCTACGCATTTCTAACATCTATTGCTTTCATTGAACAAAGCCTTTGTTAAAGAACGTAATGGATGTTCGAAATGTGTAGCTGTGTTTACACTCATGATGGCATCCATTAATATTTTTTAACCCAATAAATTTTTGCAAGCTTTGAAGCTGGATTATTTCCTTTCTTCACCTTTTCACTAAGCCAGCCAAGTTGTCTGCATTTTGAGGATCTCTCTGGGCAACCCAGGACTGTACCGGTCTATGAAAGACGCAAAAAAATCTGGCATCACTATGCGCTCGACCATCTGGACTGGGGGGAAGGACTTTTTCTGCAACCACTTCTGGACAATATACAGTATAGCAAGTCAAACATTTGAGAATGGAGAAGTTTGTTACCAAAATACACCCTGTGGTGGACCCATTGTGCCCTGACAAAGTCAACCCCAAGTGTGTTAATATCTCTGCCTTTAGTTTGGCATACTCCTCTGCATCCTGTAAAGGGAGGTCATAATAAGCCTTTTGAGGCTCGCCAGTTAGAGCATCAGTACCTCTGAACAATGCTCCAGCAGCATCTTCTCCCACTCTGCGACCCTTTCAGATACCATCAGAAATGCTCCGATATCGTACCCCTGGGTCATCTTTTGCATGGCACATCTTACCGCCATCCGGACATGGAAGTCATCATCTGGACTTCGGGATGGGGTGGTCTCTGTGTCAAGGACTGCATTTGCGAGGAGTTCCAGCTGCTGCTTTTTCTGGAGCTGCTGCTGTTGCTGGAGCTGCTGCTCCTACAGTTTATTAGTTTCCTGTTGTCGCTGTGCTTGCTGCTGCTGGCCTTGGACCAGTTACTTGATCAGCTCCCCCATTTTGTCCGACCGCTGTTCCATCCTTCTAGCCGCCTTTACTAAGGACATGAAGTTTGTCCACAGTTGACACACTTGCTTCCTGAGGATATTGCCCTCAGTTCTAGCACCAAGTGTGGTAGATCGGCTCACTCGGCTACTGAACAAGGTGGTTAAAGGAATGCTTTTTGCTTAAATCTTCAGCTGGTTTATTAAAACATGCCTTATAAAGCAGTCCAAAACAAAATAGACATATTCAGTCTTGTTGGCCTAAATAAACAGCAGATATAACAGTCCATATAACTGCGGGGTCTGGTCGCTCTGAAATTAGGGTTCAGCTCTTTTAAGCAAGAGCAAAACAAAATAGACATATTCAGTCTTGTTGGTCTAAATAAACAGCAGATATAACACTCCATATAACTGCTGGGTCTGGTCGCTCAGAAATTAGGGTTCAGCTCTTTTAACCCCTTAAGCTCCGAGGGTGAATTGCACGTTAATGACCGGGCCAATTTTTACAATTCTGACCACTGTCCCTTTATGAGGTTATAACTCTGGAATGCTTCAACAGATCTTAGCGATTCTGACATTGTTTTCTCGTGACATATTGTACTTCATTATAGTGGTAAAATTTCTTCGATATAACCTGCATTTATTCGTGAAAAGAAAAGGAAATTTGGCGAAAATTTTGAAAATTTTGCAATTTTCCAACTTTGAATTTTTATGCCCTTAAATCACAGAGATATGTCACGCAAAATACTTAATAAGTAACATTTCCCACATTTACCAATAGAGAGCAAACGAAGGTACACATGTATGAATTAATAAATAGATTTATTGAATAGAAAATAATTATTAACATACAACATATAGAAAAAACAATACCCTATACCTAGGGGAGGAAATGGGATCGGCCATGTACTATAAAGAGAGCCGATGGGGCCACAATATATCGCCCAAACATCAAACACCACTTGCGCAGGTAGGGCACATCAACACCTAACCCGGCTACAGGGGCATATAATAGATGTCTAATGACACAGTGTAAGGGGGTATGGCATCAAATATGGAGACCCACATATAACGTATCTGCAAATAGCAGTGTGAAATGTCTCCAAAAATAATATGCTTATTAGCACAGTGTACTGCCAGACAAATGCACCATCTATAAAAGACAAAAACTGACCCTGCAAACTAAAGTGCTGCGTGCCCTATACCAGGATGATAATAATGCCCACAAGTAAAAATAGACATAGTAGGGGGATATCATGATATAAATATAATACCTGCAGCCATGGTGGTGAGAGGGCGATATAAGTGATCCCGTAGCGCACCTCGACGCGCGTTTCACTGCCCCTGCAGTTTCGTCAGGAGGTTAAGGGGTATCATGTCTGTCCTGTCCTTTATACTGCACTAATGGTTAACAACCTAATAGCAGCTGTGTACGGCGCGCCACCGCCATGTTACGTCTAGGAGGGGAGAGCGGCGCTCAAGGAGCGCGTCACAAGGTCACATGGCCCGGTCACATGACCGGACCTGTAACCATGCCAACGCCACACCATGCAGAGCCGCCGGTCCCCCCACCCAGAGGCAGCGCATGCGCGGCGCGCGCTCCAGCTGGAAATGACGATCCTACATTGCATATTTGATATGCAGAGATTATAAGATAAGAGGTACGATCTATAAGCTGCTACTGCGGAGGAGGAGAGGAAGAGATAACCCGCTAGTGTGCAAGCCCCAGGACACTATAGCAAAGCGGCCTGATGTACCCTGGCCTCAGCACATGTATAGTAGATTCATACATGATGTATATGACATATTCAAAATATATAATATACATGTAATTTGCTCAACATACAACCCATGGACAAACAATATATATATCTGTATGAGAGTGGATACACAAAAGATGAAATACGAATAAACATAATGAAATTAAAATAACACAACATTTGACCCCCCATATTAGATACAGTTAGTCCTTAAGATATATGGCATAGTTGAACCGATTTTTAATAGTCCTTATACTAAGTGATCCCGATCAACATCCGCCATAGTTTGTCAATATTGCTGTGGGGTGAATCTTGTCATCTTTTCATATATATTATTCTTTCACTTCACTCAGGCAACGTAGTATCCATATCTCAAAATCGTCCCCTTTCCATGGACATAGTTTGTAAGCGACCATCGGGCTAGAATAAATATAATAGTTAGATATTAAGTATAGAAAGAAACACATAGCAGCTAAACCCTCCTCACGGTTATGTAAAGAGCTAATAAAGTGCAAGGACAACACGTACTACAACCAAACAGACATCTAAAAACATGTAAATATTCCCCCAATAAAATTCGCGCTGTTTACAGAAAGGATTTGAAACTTAGGGACTCATTAAGGCCATGGGGGGTGACTGTATTAAGACAGACAATCCATCTAGCCTCTTTTTTGAGAAGTTCTTTTCTATAGTCACCCCCACGTATCCCCAATTGTACTCTATCAATCCCCCTGACTTTGAGCCCTTTGGGGTTGCTGCCATGATGGTTATGAAAATGTCTGGGGATAGTTTTTAGCATAGTACTATCTGGAACTGACCCTGCATTTTTAATGTCTCTAATATGCTCCAAGACTCTGACCTTAAGTTGTCTCGTGGTCATGCCTATGTAAATAAGTTTACATGGGCACCAGGCATAATAAATAACCATATCCGTCGTGCATGATATATGGTGTGTGATCTTGTAAGTACGAGTGCCATCACTATTGTCAAATGTGAACGCCCTTTCAATATTCTGACACGCTGAACAGTCCCCACACTGAAAGCTACCCCATCTCGGACCTGCCCTATCAGAGAAATACGAGATCCGGGGTGCCACATAGTGGCTACGTGTCAGCATGTCTTGAAGATTTTTCGAGCGTCTCCATGTGACAGATGGATCAGGTGGTAAAAATCTACAAAGATCCTCATCTGCACAAAGGATAGGCCAGTATTTCCTCAGACTCTTCATAATATCCGTCCATCTTGAGTTAAAGGTTGTAATCAACCTAACTGGTTGCTCACCAGATTGTTGTCTCTTGTTCTTGTGGGTCAATAGTTCCTTTCTAGGAGTGGCCAGGGCCCTCCTATATCCCTTCCTTATAGATTTATGGTTATAGCCTCTATGTTGTAAATTATTCCTCAAGATTTTAGCCTGATTATCAAATTTTTTATTGTCTGAGCATATACGTTTCATACGCAGGAACTGCCCCACCGGGATCGCCCCAATTGTCTGTGGGTGGTGCGCCGAAGTGGCATGCAGGAGTGAATTGACAGAAGTGTCTTTCCGAAAGACATCTGTGGTAATATACCTGCTGGCATCAACCTCAAAAAGAACATCAAGGAACTCGACCTTATCCTTACTGTATTTATACGTTAGCCGGATATTTAACTGATTATTATTAAGTTGACTGATAAACCCTTTTAGTGATGTCTCGTCCCCCTGCCATATGAACAGTATGTCGTCAATATATCTAGACCATGAGACCACGGCTGAAAATCCATCCAAATTGTACACGACGTCCCTCTCCCACAGCCCCAGGAACAAATTTGCGTATGAGGGCGCACAAGTCGCCCCCATCGCAGTTCCCTGGAGCTGTAGGAAAAATTGGTCTTTGAAAGTAAAAAAGTTGTGTGTTAACGTGAACTGCAAGAGGTCAATGATAAATTGCACGAAACGTTCATCCAAATCGGTCATAGAAAGAAAAAATCTTGATGCCGTGATCCCATGGTCATGACATATCGACGTGTAGAGGGACTCGACATCACACGTAACCAGGAACATATCCGGCTCTAATTGTATGTTATTGAGTCGAGTTAGAATGTCTGTGGTGTCCTTAATGAAGGACGGCAGAGTCTCCACGCAGCGCTGTAAATAAAAGTCAATAAACCTGCATGCCTTTTCATTAAGGCCACCTATTCCTGAAACAATGGGGCGTCCCGGTGGGTCGTGCCTGTCCTTATGAATTTTTGGTGTCAAATAAAACGTTGGGACCACCGGAAATTGTATAGTTAGGCCTTCCAACATTTGATTAGTGATGAGTCCTTGATCACGGGCCCCTGATAATATAGAATCCAGCTCATATTTAAATTTCCCAAGTGGGTTAGTTTCTAATCTGCTATAGCATTGTTTGAGCATTTCCCACAAGTCTACTTTACATCAGCACAATTTTGGAACCACATTTTTTTTTTGTTAGGGAGTTATAAAGGTTAAAAGTTGACCAGCAATTTCTCATTTTTACAACACCATTTTTTTTTAGGGACCACATCTCATTTGAAGTCATTTTGAGGGGTCTATATGATAGAAAATACCAAAGTGTGACACCATTCTAAAAACTGCACCCCTCAAGGTGCTCAAAACCACATTCAAGAAGTTTATTAACCCTTCAGGTGTTTCACAGGAATTTTTGAAATGTTTAAATAAAAATGAACATTTAACTTTTTTTCACACAAAATTTATTTCAGCTCCAATTTGTTTTATTTTACCAAGGGTAATAAGAGAAAATGGACCCCAAAAGTTGTTGAACAATTTGTCCTGAGTATGATTATACCCGATATGTGAGGGTAAACCACTGTTTGGGCGCATGGCAGAGTTCGGAAGGAAAGGAGCGCCATTTTACTTTTCAATGCAAAATTGACTGGAATTGAGATGGGACGCCATGTTGCGTTTGCAGAGCCGCTGATGCGCCTAAACATTGAAACCCCCCACAAGTGGCTCCATTTTGGAAAGTAGACCCCCTAAGGAACTTATCTAGATGTGTGGTGAGCACTTCGACCCACCAAGTGCTTCACAGAAGTTTATAATGCAGAGCCGTAAAAATAAAAAATCATATTTTTTCACAAAAATGATTTTTCGCCCCCAATTTTTTTATTTTCCCAAGAGTAAGAGAAGAAATTGGACCCCAAACATTGTTTTGCAATTTGTCCGGAGTACGCTGATACCCCATATGTGGGTGTAAACCACTGTTTGGGTGCGTGGCAGAGCTCGGAAAGGAAGGAGCGTCGTTTGTCTTTTCAATGCAAAATTGACTGGAATTGAGATGGGACGCCATGTTGCGTTTGGAGAGCCCCTGATGTGCGTAAACATTGAAACCCCCCACAAGTGACACCATTTTGGAAAGTAGACCCCTTAATGAACTTATCTAGATGTGTGGTGAGCACTTTAACCCAACAAGTGCTTCACAGAAGTTTATAATGCAGAGCCATAAAAATAAAAAATCATATTTTTTCACAAAAATGATATTTTCGCCCCCAATTTTTTATTTTCCCAAGGGTAAGAGAAGAAATTAGATCTCAAAAGTTGTTGTGCAATTTGCCCTGAGTACGCTGATACCCCATATGTGAGGGTAAACCACTGTTTGGGCGCATAGCAGAGCTCGGAAGGGAAGGAGCGCCATTTTACTTTTCAATGCAAAATTGACTGGAATTAAGATGGGGCGCCATGTTGCGTTTGGAGAGCCCCTGATGTGCCTAAACATTGAAACCCCCACAAGTGACACCATTTTGGAAAGTAGACCCCTTAAGGAACTTATCTAGATGTGTTTTGAGAGCTTTGACCCAACAAGTGTTTCACAGAAGTTTATAATGCAGAGCCATAAAAATAAAAAATCATATTTTTTCACAAAAATTATCTTTTCGCCCCCAATTTTTTATTTTCCCAAGGGTAAGAGAAGAAATTGGACCCCAAAGGTTGTTGTCCAATTTGTCCTGAGTACGCTAATACCCCATATGTGGGGGGGAACCACTGTTTGGGCGCATGGCAGAGCTCGGAAGGGAAGGAGCGCTGTTGTGATTCGGTTTGTGGGCTCCCCCGGTGGTCTCTTGTGGTACTGGTGTCCTGCAAGCTTTGCCTTCTCAGTTCACCTGTTCCTATCAGGATGTGGGAGTATCCTATTTAACCTTGCTCCTTAGTCATTCTAATGCTGGCCATCAATGTATCCAGAGTGATTCTGTTGCATGTTCCTGCTCCCAGTTTTCTGCTCAGCTAAGTTGGACACTTTAGTCCTTAAGTCTATTTTTGTATGTTTTGTCCAGTTTGCACTTATGTGAATCTCTGCAGCTGGAAGCTCTTGTTGGGCTGAAATTACCACTCCAGTGGCATGAGTTGTCACATGAGTTAAGGTAATTTCAGGATGGTGTTTTGAAGGGTTTTGCAGCTGACCGCGAAGTCCTCTGTTGTATCTTTCTGCTATTTAGTTAGCGGGCCTCTCTGTGCTAAATCTGCTTTCATACTACGTGTGTCTTTTCATCTGCTCTCACCGTTATTATATGTGGGGGGCTGCTATCTCCTGTGGGGACATTCTCTGGAGGCAAGCCAGGACTGTGTTTTCTTCTACCAGGGGTAGTTAGTTCTCCGGCTGGCGCGCGGCATCTAGAGACTACGCAGGAATGCCCCCTGGCTACTTCTAGTGTGGTGTGTAGGTTTAGCATCGCGGTCAGCTCTAGTTTCCATCACCCGAGAGCTTGTCCGTTTATTCTATGCTTCTGATGTTTCCTTGCCATTGGAAACCATAACAGTATGGCCAGCCCCAAATGTTTAATCTATAGGCTGAAGCAGGAGAGAAAAGGAACTGTGTGAAACCTTTTTTTTTTTTTTTTTTCCTTCCTCTGAAGTTGCACTCCAGCTCTAATTGCAGTCTCCTGTTTTCCTCTCCTCTTAACCCCTGAATGGCTCAGACTTTGTCTGTTGAAATATGGATCCCCAGAGTCTGGCTACCAATTTGAATAATCTTGCCTCTAAAGTTCAGAATATACAAGATTTTTTGTTACATGCTCCTCGGTCTGAACCTAAAATTCCTATACCGGAGTTTTTTTCTGGAGATCGATCTTGTTTTCTAAATTTTAAATACAATTGTAAATTGTTTCTTTCGCTGAGATCTCATTCTGCTGGAGATCCTGCCCAGCAAGTAAAAATTGTTATTTCTTTACTGCGGGGTGACCCCCAAAATTGGGCATTTTCATTGGCACCAGGGGATCCTGCGTTGCTCAATGTGGATGCGTTTTTTCTGGCTTTGGGGTTGCTTTATGAGGAACCAAATTTGGAGATTCAGGCTGAGAAAGCCCTAATAGCCCTCTCTCAGGGGCAAGATGAAGCCGAAATATATTGCCAAAAATTTCGAAAATGGTCTGTGCTTACTCAGTGGAATGAGTGCGCTCTGGCGGCAATTTTCAGAGAAGGTCTCTCTGATGCTGTAAAAGACGTCATGGTGGGGTTTCCTGCGCCTACTGGTCTGAATGAGTCCATGACAATGGCAATTCAGATTGATCGGCGTTTACGGGAACGCAAACCTGTGCACCAGTTGGCGGTGTCTTCTGAAGAGGCACCACAGAGTATGCAATGTGATAGCTTTCTGTCCAGAAGCGAACGACAGATTTATAGGCGCAAAAATCATTTGTGCTTCTATTGTGGAAATTCTACTCATGTTATATCAGCATGCTCTAAACGAACAAAGAAAGTTGATAAATCCTCTGCTATTGGCACTTTGCAGTCCAAGTTTATTTTGTCTGTAACTCTAATTTGTTCGTTATCTTCTATTGTTGCGGATGCGTATGTGGATTCTGGCGCCGCTTTGAGTCTTATGGATTGGTCCTTTGCCAGGCGCTGTGGGTTTGATCTAGAGCCTCTGGAAGTTCCTATACCTTTAAAGGGTATTGATTCTACACCATTGGCTAGTAATAAACCACAATACTGGACACAAGTGACTATGCGTATGACTCCAGACCATCAAGAGGTGATTCGCTTCCTGGTACTGTATAATCTACATGATGTGTTGGTGCTGGGATTGCCATGGTTGCAAACTCATAACCCAGTCCTTGACTGGAAAACAATGTCTGTACTAAGCTGGGGATGTCAGGGAAATCATGGGGACACATCTTTGGTCTCCATTGCTTCATCTATTCCCTCTGAAATTCCTGAGTTTTTGTCTGATTATCGTGAGGTTTTTGAGGAATCTACTCTTAATTCTCTTCCTCCTCACAGAGATTGCGATTGCGCCATAGATTTGATCCCTGGCAGTAAATTTCCTAAGGGTCGTCTATTCAATCTGTCTGTACCTGAACATGCTGCCATGCGAGAGTATATTAGGGAGTCCTTGGAAAAGGGACATATTCGTCCTTCTTCGTCTCCTCTTGGAGCGGGGTTCTTTTTCGTAGCTAAAAGCGATGGTTCTTTGAGACCTTGTATTGATTATAGACTCTTGAATAAGATCACAGTCAAGTATCAGTATCCTTTGCCATTGCTGACAGATTTATTTGCTCGCATTGAGGGGGCGAAGTGGTTCTCTAAGATTGATCTTCGCGGTGCGTATAATTTGGTGCGAATTAAGCAGGGGGATGAGTGGAAAACCGCATTTAATACGCCCGAGGGCCATTTTGAGTATTTGGTGATGCCTTTTGGTCTGTCAAATGCCCCTTCGGTCTTTCAGTCTTTTATGCACAATATTTTCCGTGAATATCTGGATAAATTTATGATTGTGTATTTGGACGATATCTTGATTTTTTCGGATGACTGGGAATCTCATGTTCAACAAGTTAGAAGGGTTTTTCAGGTTTTGCGGACCAATTCTCTGTTTGTTAAAGGTTCAAAGTGTGTTTTTGGGGTTCAGAAGATTTCTTTTTTGGGGTACATTTTTTCCCCCTCTTCTATTGAGATGGATCCTGTGAAGGTTCGGGCTATTTGTGACTGGACGCAACCGACTTCTCTTAAGGGCCTTCAGAAATTTTTGGGCTTTGCTAACTTTTATCGTCGATTCATAACTGGTTTTTCTAGCGTTGTCAGGCCTTTGACTGATTTGACTAAAAAGGGTGCTGATGTTGCAGATTGGTCTCCTGCTGCTGTGGAGGCCTTTCGGGAGCTTAAGCGCCGTTTTTCTTCGGCTCCGGTGTTGTGCCAGCCTGATGTTTCTCTTCCTTTTCAGGTGGAAGTTGATGCTTCCGAGATCGGAGCGGGGGCGGTTTTGTCACAGAAAAGTTCAGATTGTTCAGTGATGAGACCTTGTGCGTTCTTTTCTCGAAAATTTTCGCCCGCCGAGCGAAATTATGACGTCGGTAATCGGGAGCTTTTGGCGATGAAGTGGGCATTCGAGGAGTGGCGTCATTGGCTTGAGGGTGCTAAACATCAGGTGGTGGTCTTGACTGATCACAAAAATGTGATTTATCTTGAGTCGGCCAGACGTCTGAATCCTAGACAGGCGCGCTGGTCGTTGTTTTTCTCCCGGTTTAATTTTGTGGTTTCGTATCTGCCAGGTACTAAGAATGTGAAGGCGGATGCCCTTTCTAGGAGTTTTGAACCTGATTCCCCTGGTGATTCTAAACCTACGGGTATACTTAAGGATGGGGTGATATTGTCTGCTGTCTTCCCAGACCTGCGACGTGCTTTACAAGAGTTTCAGGCGGATCGGCCTGATCGTTGTCCGCCTGGTAGATTGTTTGTGCCGGATGAGTGGACCAATAGAGTCATCTCGGAGGTTCATTCTTCTGCGTTGGCAGGTCATCCGGGAATTTTTGGTACCAGAGATTTGGTGGCTAGGTCCTTCTGGTGGCCTTCCCTGTCTCGGGACGTGCGTACTTTTGTGCAGTCTTGCGATGTTTGTGCTCGGGCCAAGCCTTGTTGTTCTCGGGCTAGTGGGTTGTTGTTGCCCTTGCCTGTTCCTAAGAGGCCTTGGACACACATCTCTATGGATTTTATTTCTGATCTCCCTGTTTCTCAGAAGATGTCCGCCATTTGGGTGGTGTGTGACCGCTTTTCTAAGATGGTTCATTTGGTGCCCTTGCCCAAGCTGCCTTCCTCATCTGAGTTGGTGCCCCTGTTTTTTCAGAATGTGGTTCGGCTGCATGGTATTCCGGAGAATATCGTTTCCGACAGGGGATCCCAGTTTGTGTCCAGATTTTGGCGGGCGTTTTGTGCCAGGATGGGCATTGATTTGTCTTTTTCGTCTGCATTTCATCCCCAGACAAATGGCCAGACGGAACGTACTAATCAGACCTTGGAGACTTATTTGAGGTGTTTCGTGTCTGCTGATCAGGATGACTGGGTCTCCTTTTTGCCGTTGGCTGAGTTTGCCCTTAATAATCGGGCCAGTTCTGCCACTTTGGTCTCCCCTTTCTTTTGCAATTCAGGGTTCCATCCTCGTTTTTCATCTGGTCAGGTGGAGTCTTCGGATTGTCCTGGAGTGGATACCATGGTGGATAGGTTGCATCGTATTTGGGGGCAGGTGGTGGACAATTTGGAGTTGTCCCAGGAGAAGACTCAACGTTTTGCTAATCGCCATCGTCGTGTTGGTCCTCGTCTTCGTGTTGGGGACTTGGTGTGGTTGTCCTCCCGTTTTGTCCCTATGAGGGTCTCTTCTCCTAAGTTTAAGCCTCGGTTCATCGGTCCTTATAAGATTTTGGAAATTCTTAACCCTGTGTCTTTTCGTTTGGACCTCCCAGCACCCTTTGCTATCCATA
Organism: Ranitomeya variabilis; assembly: GCF_051348905.1. Lineage (NCBI taxonomy): Eukaryota > Metazoa > Chordata > Amphibia > Anura > Dendrobatidae > Ranitomeya > Ranitomeya variabilis. Next base: position 113,934,305 of record NC_135239.1, on the reverse strand, counting down.
ATGTCTTCCATCGGTCATTATTGCGGAGGTATGAGGTACCACTTGTGCCTTCTGTTGAGCCTCCTGCTCCTGTGCTGGTTGAGGGTGAATTGGAGTACGTGGTGGAGAAAATCTTGGACTCTCGTGTTTCCAGACGGAGACTTCAATATCTGGTGAAATGGAAGGGCTACAATCAAGAGGATAATTCTTGGGTTACAGCTTCTGATGTTCATGCTTCTGATTTGGTCCGTGCCTTTCATAGGGCTCATCCAGATCGCCCTGGTGGTTCTTGTGAGGGTTCGGTGCCCCCTCCTTAAGGGGGGGGGGTACTGTTGTGATTCGGTTCGTGGGCTCCCCCGGTGGTCTCTTGTGGTACTGGTGTCCTGCAAGCTTTGCCTTCTCAGTTCACCTGTTCCTATCAGGATGTGGGAGTATCCTATTTAACCTTGCTCCTTAGTCATTCTAATGCTGGCCATCAATGTATCCAGAGTGATTCTGTTGCATGTTCCTGCTCCCAGTTTTCTGCTCAGCTAAGTTGGACACTTTAGTCCTTAAGTCTATTTTTGTATGTTTTGTCCAGTTTGCACTTATGTGAATCTCTGCAGCTGGAAGCTCTTGTTGGGCTGAAATTACCACTCCAGTGGCATGAGTTGTCACATGAGTTAAGGTAATTTCAGGATGGTGTTTTGAAGGGTTTTGCAGCTGACCGCGAAGTCCTCTGTTGTATCTTTCTGCTATTTAGTTAGCGGGCCTCTCTGTGCTAAATCTGCTTTCATACTACGTGTGTCTTTTCATCTGCTCTCACCGTTATTATATGTGGGGGGCTGCTATCTCCTGTGGGGACATTCTCTGGAGGCAAGCCAGGACTGTGTTTTCTTCTACCAGGGGTAGTTAGTTCTCCGGCTGGCGCGCGGCATCTAGAGACTACGCAGGAATGCCCCCTGGCTACTTCTAGTGTGGTGTGTAGGTTTAGCATCGCGGTCAGCTCTAGTTTCCATCACCCGAGAGCTTGTCCGTTTATTCTATGCTTCTGATGTTTCCTTGCCATTGGAAACCATAACAGAGCGCCATTTGGAATGCAGACTTAGATGGATTGGTCTGCAGGCATCACGTTGCATGTGCAGAGCCCCTGATGTACCTAATCAGTAGAAACCCCCAACAAGTGACCCCATATTGGAAACTAGACCTCCCAAGGAACTTATCTAGATGTGTTGTGAGAACTTTGAACCCCCAAGTGTTTCACTACAGTTTATAACGCAGAGACGTGAAAATAAAAAATATTTTTTCCACAAAAATTATTTTTTAGCCCCCAGTTTTGTATTTTCCCAAGGGTAACAGGAGAAATTGGACCCAAAAAGTTGTTGTCCAATTTGTCCTGAGTAAGCTGATACCTCTTATGTGGGGGGGAACCACTGTTTGGGCTCATGGCAGAGCTTGGAAGGGAAGGAGCGCCATTTGGAATGCAGACTTAGATGGATTGGTCTGCAGGCATCACGTTGCATTTGCAGAGCCCCTGATGTAGTCAAACAGTACAAACCCCCACAAGTGACCCCATATTGGAAACTAGACCTCCCAAGGAACTTATCTAGATGTGTTTGAGAACTTTGAACCCCCAAGTGTTTCACTACAGTTTATAACGCAGAGCCGTGAAAATAAAAATTCTTTTTTTTTTTCACAAAAATGATTTTTTAGCCCCCAGTTTTGTATTTTCACAAGGGTAACAGGATAAATTGGACCCCAAAATTTGTTGTCCAATTTGTCCTGAGTACGCTGATACCCCATATGTGGGGGGAACCACTGTTTGGGCGCATGGCAGAGCTCGGAAGGGAAGGAGCGCCATTTGGAATGCAGACTTAGATGGATTAGTCTACAGGCATCACGTTCCATTTGCAGAGCCCCTGATGTACCCAAACAGTAGAAACCCCCCACAAGTGACCCCATATTGGAAACTAGACCTCCGAAGAATCTTATCTAGATGTGTTGTGAGAACTTTGAACCCTCAAGTGTTTCACTACAGTTTACAACGCAGAGCCGTGAAAATAAAAAATCTTTTTTTTCCCACAAAAATGATTTTTAGCCCCCCAAATTTTTATTTTCCCAAGGATAACAAGAGAACTTGGACCCCAAAAGTTGTTGTCCAATTTGTACCGAGTACGCTGATACCCCATATGTTGGGGTAAACCCCTGTTTGGGCGCACGGGAGAGCTCGGAAGGGAAGGAGCACTGTTTTACTTTTTCAACGCAGAATTGGCTGGAATTGAGATCAGACGCCATGTCACGTTTGGAGAGCCCCTGATGTGTCTGAACAGTTGAAACTCTCCAATTCTACCTGAAATCCTAATCCAAACACACCCCTAACCCTAATCCCAATGGTAACCCTAACCACACCCCTAACCCTGACACACCCCTAACTCATCCCAACCCTAATCCCAACCGTAAATGCAATCCAAACCCTAACCCTAACTTTAGCCCCAACCCTAACCCTAACTTTAGCCCCAACGCTAACCCTAACTTTAGCCCCAACCCTAACTTTAGCCCCAACCCTAACCCTAACTTTAGCCCCAACCCTAACCCTAACTTTAGCTCCAACCCTAGCCCCAACCCTAACCCTAGCCCTAACCCTAGCCCTAGTCCTAACCCTAGCCCTAACCCTAGCCCTAACCCTAATGGGAAAATGGAAATAAAGACATTTTTTTAATTTTATTATTTTTCCCTAACTAAGGGGGTGATGAAGGGGGGTTTGATTTACTTTTATAGCGGATTTTTATGATTGGCAGCTGTCACACACTAAAAGACGCTTTTATAGCAAAAAAGTTTTTGCGTCTCCACATTTTGAGAGCTATAATTTTTCCATAGTTTGGTCCACAGAGTCATGTGAGGTCTTGTTTTTTGCGGGACGAGTTGATGTTTTTATTGGTATCATTTTCGGACACGTGACAGTTTTTGATCGCTTTTTATTCCGATTTTCGTGAGGCAGAATGACCAAAAACCAGCTATTCATGAATTTCTTTTGGGGGAGGCGTTTATACCGTTCCACGATTGGTAAAATTGATAAAGCAGTTTTATTCTTCGGATCAGTACGATTACAGCGATATCTCATTTATATAATTTCTTTTTTTTTGGCGCTTTTATACGATAAAAGCTTTTTTATAGAAAAAATAATTATTTTGGTATCGCTTTATTCTGAGGACTATAACTTTTTTACTTTTTTGCTTATGATGCTGTATCATGGCTTGTTTTTTGCGGGACTAGATGACGTTTTCAGCGGTACCATGTTTGTTTATATCCGTCTTTTTGATCGCATGTTATTTCACTTTTTGTTCGGCGGTATGATAATAAAGCGTTGTTTTTTGCCTTTTTTTTTTACGGTGTTCACTGAAGGGGTTAACTAGTGGGACAGTTTTATAGGTTGGGTCGTTACAAACGCGGCGATACTAAATATGTGTACTTTTATTGGTTTTTTATCATTTAGATAAAGAAATGTATTTATGGGAATAATATTTTTTTTTTCTTTATTTAGGAATTATTTTTTTTTTTTTTACTTTGTCCCAGGGGGGGGGGGGGACATCACAGATCGCTGATCTGACAGTTTGCACAGCACTCTGTCAGATCAGCGATCTGACTTACAGCGCTGCAGGCTTACCAGCACCTGCTCTGCACCCGAAAGTAGTCCCTGCAGGACCCGGATGCAGCCCCGCAGCCATTTTGGATCCGGGGCCTGCAGGGTTAGGAGGTAAGAGACGCTCAGAGCAATGCGATCACATTGTGTTGCTCAGTGGATCTCAGGGAAGCACGCTGGGAGCCCCCTTCCTGCGCGATGCTTCCCTATACCGCCGAAACACTGCGATCATGTTTGATCGCAGTGTGCCGGGGGTTAATGTGCCGGGGGCGGTCCGTGACCGCTCCTGGCACATAGTGCCAGATGTCAGCTGCAATAGTCAGCTGACACCCGGCCGCGATCGGCCGCGCTCCCCCCGTGAGCGCGGCCGATCGCATATGTCGTAATATCCCGTCGGTGGGAATTAAGGCCCACCCCACCTCGACGGGATAGTACATCATATGAGATTAAGGGGTTAAGTAAGAGCAAAACAAAATAGACACATTCTGTCTTGTTGGCCTAAATAAACAGCAGATATTACAGTCCATATAACTGCGGGGTCTGGTCACTCAGAAATTAGGGTTCAGCTCTTTTAAGCAAGAGCCCAGCTCTTTTGGTCAGCTCTCCTTCAGAGCACACAGAACAATCAATGAGTCCAAAGGCATCATTTTTATCTCCTGGACCACACCCTATGGTGGAGATATGGTGAACAGCCATCCTGCCCAACTCTTTATTGTTCACAATAAACCTGGCCCCGTTACAGCCGATTAACCCCTCCCAACACATAACATTATGGAGCAAACTTCCAGTTTCATGTCACTGAAGCTAATAACCTCAGTGAAATATATCTCCCCTCCAGCACAATGCCAGTGAACGACTTACAACATTACAACACATACAAATACATACTTACAAATAAACATACTCATACACACATATATATACATATGCAAACACAAATATATTCATCATATACACTTATATGTGGTCATACACATACATGCATACACATGTAAACACTTAGACATATACGTATACACATACTGTATATACACATATATATTTATATATACATACTCATACACACATTGAAAAACTCATATACGTATACAAAAATATCTATAAACACACACACTAATACATACTGTTGAAACCAGAAGTTTACATAGACTATATAAAAAGACACATGCATGTTTTCCTCATTATCTGACATGAAATCAGAATAAACCTTTCCTGTTTTAGGTCAATTAGGATTACCGTAATTATTAATATTTGCCAAATGCCAGAATAATGAGAGACAGAGATTGCTTTAAGGCATTTTTATTACTTACTGCAAAGCCAAAAGTTTCCATACATTTCATCAGCATTTAGTACCATTGCCCATAAACTGAATGACTTGGGTCAACCGTTTGGGATGTCCTTCCACAAGTTTCACACAATAGCTGGTCGGAATTTGGTGTAACTGATCCAGGTTGTAAGTTGCCATGCTCGCACCTGCCTTTTCAGCTTTGCCCATGAATTTTCAATTTGATTGAGATCAGGGCTTTGTGATGTCCACTCCAAAACATTGACTTTGACATTGACTTTGTTATCCTTAAGCCACTTTGTTACCATTTTGGCAGTATGATTAGGGTCATTGTCCATTTGGAAGACCCATTTCCACCCAAGCTTTAACTTCCTGGCTGATGTCTTGAGATGTTGCTTCAGTGTTGCTCCATAATCTTCTTTCTCATGCTGCCATCTATTTTGTGAAGTGCACCAGTCCCTCCTGCAGCAAAACAACCCCACAACATGATGCTGCCGTTCTTAGGCTTCCAAGCTTCTCCCTTTTTTCCCCAAATGTAATGATGGTCATTATGCCCAGAAAGTTCAATTTTAGTTTCATCAGACCACAAGACATGTCTCCAAAAATTAAGATCTTTGTTCCCGAGAAAAATATTTAGAATTGATAGTCTTCACTTCAGTGGTTGATACATTTTAATGGCTAACTGAAAAGATGATAACAAATTGCAAGCTTATGAGACTACTCCTGTCTCTTCATCAGGCATAGACTAATAGAAATTCTGAAGAATCACATATTTATGCACAACACAGCACAGAAAAATGCGATAGATAAGACAGGTTCCTGTGTGCATTTGCAAACATTAATCTTGCTTTTTTATGTTTCTTTTGGAGTATTGGCTTCCTCCTAGCAGAGTGGCCTTTCAGTCCATGTTGATACAGTACTCTTTTCACTGTGGATATTGACACAATCTTACCAGCTTCCGCTGTCACCTTTACAAGGTGTTTTGCTTTCGGTCTTTTGCTTTTGTCCTCGGGTTGATATGTACATGTTGGACCACACAGAACCCATCTCCTTCCTGAGCAGTATGATTGCTGGACAATCCCATCTTGTTTGGTGTATCTCTAATTAACTCAGATGTTGCCAAAAAACCTATCAGAAGTTTCCAAACACATGACATCATCTTATGGGAAGTCCAGAAATGTTTAAAAGCATAGTAATCTTAGTATGTAAATGCTTGACTTTGCAGTAAGTAATAATAATGCCTTAAAACATTCTCTCTCTCATTATTCTCGGGATCCAAGGGGTATCGTTTCTCCTTGCGGAGAGTGACATGTCAAGCATGTCGAGATGAAGAGACTTTCAAGCTGCAATGCTCCTCTGGGAAATATGCAAATTCTTTCTTCAGAGCGGAAGAAGATATTTGCCAAATGCCAGAATAAGGAGAGGAAGAGGACTAGAACTCTATTGCCACCTATAGGAAGTAGCAATCCTAGAAGTCAATGTCGACCTTCTAATGAGCCTTGTCGCATGACTTGGCTTTTATCCTAAGTCATGTGACAAGGCTCGTTAAAGGGTTGACATTAACTTCTAGGATTGCTACTTCCTATAGGTGGCACTAGAATTCTAGTTCTCTTCCTCTCATTATTCTGGCATTTGGCAAATATTAATAATTATGGTAATCCTAATCGACCTAAAACATGCATGTGTCTTTTTATATAGTGTATGTAAATTTCTGGTTTCAACTGTATATGCATAAATATATACAGAACACACACTCTCTCTATGATGTAAATATAGGGCACACAGTCTCCTTACTTGGCAGATCCTGCATGTAGTTCACTCTCCCAGAGCAAAAGATAACAGAGCAGCTGACAAGAAGCTTCCAGAATCTCTATGAAAGAGGACATGGCAGAGACAAGACTGAAAACACCTCCCTGGTCCTGCCGTGCTGTTAATACTCTCCATTGGGGCGCTGTCACAAGTGATTCAGGTCATCCTGGGAGATCTGGGGTTAGACGATCTTTACGTACTGTGAATCACAGATTTTCCATTTAGCCAGTGTGTTTTGTTCCTCACATTAAATCGAACTTGTTTCCCTCCACAATGACGAGGCTAATGCCTCTTTGTTTGCTGGTTAGAGACACACAGATCTAGCTCACAGGTGCTCCTGACCTGCTCATTTTCTCTCTCTATAAAACCTGGCCAAACCTTCTCAGTTGGTGTGCTGAAGTTGAAGTTCGTAATTGCTGCTGGAGATTGTTGTTTGCTGGTTTTGGGTGTATGCTTTCTCCATGATCTTATTCCCATTTGGTTTGTACCTTCCTATCCTTCCCTTTATTACTCTCTACCCTTGGTGAGAGTTTTTGTATGTAAAATGTTTTTTGTTCTACCTTTTTGTCTTAAATGTTATACATTAATATATCTGTCCCATGCCTCCTGGGAGAGGGAGGGGGGACAGCTTAGGGCATTAACAGGAGCATAGTAAGGTCGGAGACTTCGGCCTCTCTACCTTTAACAGTACCTCCGAGACAGGGATAGTTAGGGTCCCAGTTCCAGGAACAATTTGAGACCTCCCTTCTTTATCGAAGACTGTCATAATGTGACATTTTCACAGGTCCCATATTTTTTATCTTGACATGGATCCTGTCGCTAGCCTTGCGAGGCAGCTGCGGGGTTTGTCTTGTGAGCTTTCAGACCTATGGTCTAAGGTTTCTTCACACCAGACAGCTGGACCTGATCCTAAAGTGCCACTTCCTGATAGGTTTTCAAGAGGTTGGGACAAATTATCATGTTCCGGGAAGCCTGTAAGCTCCATTTTGGGCTTGATCCGCGGTCATCTGGGAGTGAGTTACAGAGGGTGGGGATTGTTGTCTGCCTCCTTCAAGGAGATCCTCAATCCTGGGCCTTCTCACTCCCATCCTACTCAATGTTACTCCAGTCAGTGGATGAATTTTTTGGGGCTCTTGACCTCATTTATGATGACCCAGACTGGGTCTCCCTTGCGGAATCTAAACTATGTAAGATCGAGTAGGGAAACTGACCAGAGGAAATTTGTTCAGAATTCCATACATGGTCCACTGATACCCAGTGGAATGACCCCGCCCTTAGGAGTCAGTTTTGTCAGGGCTTGTTTGAATAGTTAAAAGATGCATTGGTGCTGTACAAAACTCCAGCGTTGTTTGAGGCTGCCATGGCTCTTGCAATATGTATAGACAGATGCCTCTGTGATAGACCGGTAGTGACCCCACCCCCTGTTGTACTTCCTAGGACTCAAGTTTTCCCTGTGTGCTCTAAAAAACCTATCCAGCTAGGAGGGCTTCTCTCCTTTATGGGTTTTCTGTGGTTCACCACAAGACGGGGGGTGTGCTGTTGCTATGGCCAAAAGGGTCATTTTATTGGGGTAGGTCAAGCTATACCTAAAAACCAGAAACCGTCAGAAAACTTCTGAACCATGGTTGTGTGTAGGATTACAACCTGGGTGTATATATCTCCTCCACAGGAGTGTCTCAGTTTATCCTACCTGTAGAAGTGGTTCTAGGTATAGAAACTGACACAATATCTGTCCTCCTGGATAGTGGGTTAGGAGCCAATATGGTGAATGCTCAGTTTGCTCAGATCCATGGTCTCACCTGTAGTAAACTGGCGAAGTTCATTCCAATATTTCAGATAGACTCTGTACCTCTTGGTCAGGGAAGTTTTACACAAATAATGCATTAAGTGAACTTTTGGGTAGGAGCTCTTCACAGGGAGCTCCTTTGTTGTTACCATCTGGAAGGCCTCCCTACTCCTATTGTGTTGAGTCTTTCCTGATTTACTATGCATAATCTGGTCAAAGACTAGCAGGCCAGAGAGATAATTAAGTAGAGTGATTTTTGCAACAATAATTGCCTAGGTACTGTTATCTCTAATGTCTCCACTAAAAATATTCCATCTTTTCTCTCTGATTTTGAGGAGGTGTTTTCTGAAAAGTGGTGTCAAGAACTGCCTCCCCATCATGTGTATGATTGTCCTGTGAACTTGCTTCCAGGTGCAAAGATGCCCAAGACTAGATTATATAATCTGTCAGGTCTGGAGAGACAGGCCATGAATGACTATATCTCTTGAAAGTCTTGCTAAGGGACCGTAATACTATCCAAGACCCATATCCCCTCCCACTCTTTCCTGATTTGTTCCATCATATTATTGGGGCAAAATGGTTCTCCAAGTTGGATGTCAGGGGAACCTATAATCTGATTAGGATTAAGTAGGCTGATGAGCTTTTAATAATCCAGAAGACAATTATGAAAATCTTGCCATGCCTTTTGGTTTGACTAATACTTCCACCATGTTCCAACATTTTGTTAATGACATCGTTCGTCACCTCATGGGTAGATTTGTAGTAATGTATCTTGACAATATTTTGATCTAGTCACCCTATCTCAAGTCTCATCAGGTACATGTCAGGCAGGTATACCAGGTTTTACAGGATAATAAACTGTATGCTAAGTTGGAGAAGTGTGTATTTGCCGTATATGGTTCAGTTCTTAGGTTCCCAGGCCTCCTGGGGGAAGGAAAGTGGACAAATTAGGACATTAAGATGAGCATAGTAAGGTCGGCGACTCGGGCCTGTCTATCTTCAAGAGTACCCCCGAGACAGGTATACTTAGGGTCCTAATTCCAGGGACAGTTTGAGACCCCCTTCCTTACCGAAGACCGTCAACGTGACTGGTGCACTGTGCAGGAGGACAGAGACAGCTGCTAGTAAGCGCTCGCATCAGTCTGATGGGGAATCATTCATTGGCCAGCAGCTTCTCTCCATGCATGACATGCCTCTTTTTCACTGACTTAACCTGGAGCAGCGCCATAGCAAATTCCATGAACCTTAGTGGCATTGCACAGACAGAGCAGAGTTGACTGGTGTGTGGCAGTTAATAGTTTGTTATTGAATTTACGCCCCTCCCCTTATATTATGGCGTGGTGACCTAGGCAGCTGCCTATCCCCTGTCCCAGCCCTGCTCACAATCTAATTACGACAACTCTGTGTTATTGAAAACCAGTTAACTGTTCACTATGTTTTAGCTTCATCCACTATTGCACGTTTTCAGCTGCCACTTGTACTATGTGTAATGTATATACATCTTATAATATACAGGGAATGAAGAGATGAATGGTACAGGAAGTGTCTACACGATGTCAGAATGTGATGGACCATTGAAAGAGGATAGAAAAACATAGAAATATAATTAAGCACCAGATACAGTGTTAAAAAAATTTGGCTTGATTCCCAATTCCATTTTAAAATCCATAGTAGAAATAGGAAGGAGAAATATAAATATAATTCAAGGATGCAGATGCATTTTGTGAACTTTTGGGGTAAGCATGTATAGCCTGTCAGGGACCAGAGTCTTCCACTCTTCTCCAATGCAAAGACTACTTCATACATTCAAATAGCAGTTTGCATATTTCTTAATCAATAAAAGAAACCAACGAATAGATCTGATTTTGTTTGATATTGTATGGTATCATTTTTTCTTAAAGGGAACCTGTCACCTGAATTTGGTGGGACCGATTTTGGGTCATATGGGCGGGGTTTTGAGGTGTTTGATTGACCCAATCCTTACCCGCTGGCTGCATGCTGGCCGTAATATTGGATTGAAGTTTATTCTCTGTCCTCCGGAGTACACGCCAGCGCAAGGCAATATTGCCTTGCGCAGGCGTGCACTCCGGAGGACAGAGAATGAACTTCAATCCAATATTGCAGCCAGCATGCAGCCAGCGGGTAAGGAAAGGGTGAATCAAACACCTCAAAACCCCGCCCATATGACCCAAAATCGGTCCCGCCAAATTCAGGTGACAGGTTCCCTTTAAGAACAATTACAACTCCGTTTGCAAGAAATCGCCATTTTTCTGCAAGTTTATTCTGTACATTTTAATTCCAGTCAACATTAATAAAAACACAGTTGAATCTACAACAAAAGCAGCTAAAGTAGCATGCACAGCAACAGTATGCACACATACAATGTATAGTACAATGTATATAAACCTGTTAAGCAGCAAAACTTTACAATATTAACGAGTAAAACAAGCTTCCGTTTGATACATCCATTATATTTACATCAGAAAACCTCTTCTATCATTTTCTGACCTCTGCTTTTTGTCTGCATTCTCTAAAATTAACAGCGGAAATAAGATGAATGAGAAAAAACAGTAATATCTCTGGGTATATGTGTTGAATATAGTTGCAATATCTATCTGATTTATTATACTTTAGTAGGTAGCATTTTATACATCTCAACCTTACCTGAAGATCTTTATACTTGCAAGTTAATTGAATAAATTGAGTGAACAGTGCAGAACCTAGTCCTCTATACTGATAATCTTTACATTTGAACAATTTGGAATTTAGTCAATATTGTCTGGTTTGGGTTTCAAATAATAGTGTAATATTGGAATTGCATTATTAACCCTTTCCCAGAAATGAACATAATGATACCTCCAGATTTCGTGTGATTTCCCACAATCGTGCGTACAATTACACATGATGGATGGAACAGGCAACGGAGTTGTACCCATGCAATCTGCAGCAGCAGCTGGCTGTTATATATAGAACGGATATAACACCAATCCCAGCACAGGTTTGTTTTTTTTTAAGTAATTTCTTGTGCAAAAGTAGCAAAACATATAAACTAATAGCCTATATAAATTTGATATTAATGTGATTGTATCAACCCACAAAAAAGATAACATTATAACTATATGTTTAACCCCTTAGTGACAGAGCCAATTTTGACCTTAATGACCAATCCAATTTTTACAATTCTGACCACTGTCACTTTCTGAGGCTATAGCTCTGGTTATAGCCCACTGATTCTGAGATTGTTTTTTCTTGACATATTGTATTTCATGTTAGTGGTAAAATTTCTTCGATAAGACTTGGGTTTATTTATGAAAACAACTGAAATTTGGCAAAAATGTAGCAATTTTCAAACTTTTAATTTTTGTGCTCTTAAATCAGAGAGTCATGTCACACAAAATAGTTAATAAATAACATTTCCCACATGTCTACTTTACCCCCTTAGTGACCACTAGGGTTGAGCGACTTTTATTTTTATAGGATCGGGTCGGGTTTCACGAAACCCGACTTTCTCAAAAGTCGGGTCGAGTGAAATCGGCCGATCCTATAAAAAAGTCGGGGTCGGGGTCGGCCGAAACACGAAACCCAATGCAGTGCAATGGGATACTATGGTTCCCAGGGTCTGAAGGAGAGGAAACTCTCCTTCAGGCCCTGGGATCCATATTAATGTGTAAAATAAAGAATTAAAATAAAAAATATTGATATACTCACCTCTCCGACGCAGCCTGGACCTTACCGCTGGTAACCGGCAGCCTTCTTTGCTTAAAATGAGCGCGTTCAGGGCCTTCCATGACGTCACGGCTTCTGATTGGTCGCGTGCCGCTCATGTGACCGCCACGCGACCAATCACAAGCCGTGACGTAATTCTCAGGTCCTAAATTCCTAATTCTAGGACTTTAGGACCTGAGAATTACGTCACGGCTTGTGATTGGTCGCGTGGCGGTCACATGGGCGGCCGCGACCAATCACAAGCCGTGACGTCATCTAAGGCCCTGAACGCGCTCATCCTTAGGAAGGAAGGCTGCCGGAAAGAAGCCGAGGGTGAGTATATTCCTATTAGGTATATACTCACCCTCGGACGCGCCCTGCTTCTTTCCGGCAGCCTTCCTTCTTAAGAATGAGCGCGTGAAGGGCCTTAGATGACGTCATGGCTTGTGATTGGTCGCGGCCGCCCATGTGACCGCTCACGCGACAAATCACAAGCCGTGACGTAATTCTCAGGTCCTAAATTCCTAGAATGAGGAATTTAGGACCTGAGAATTACGTCACGGCTTGTGATTGGTCGCGTGGCGGTCACATGAGCGGCACGCAACCAATCAGAAGCCGTGACGTGATGGAAGGCCGTAAACGCGCTCATTTTAAGCAAAGAAGGCTGCCGGTTACCAGAGGCGATGTCCAGGGGCTTCCGGAGAGGTGAGTATATCAATATTTTTTATTTTAATTCTTTATTTTACACTTAAATGTGGATTCCGATACCGATTTCCGATATCGCAAACATATCGGAACTCGGTATCGGAATTCCGATACCAGATTCAGAAGATCGCCGACCTCATGGCCGACCCCACACAGCGGTCGGGTCGGGTTTCATGAAACCCGACTTTGCCAAAAGTCGGCGACTTCTGAAAATGGCCGACCCGTTTCGCTCAACCCTAGTGACCACCAATATGTCTTTTTTACTGACCTCACACAATAGCATCCCTCGACTGGTGAAAATGCATCAGCTGTCGACTGTACAGTATAGCTGACACCTTGCTGCATCAGCCTTGATTTGTTTTGGCACCAACCATGGCTTTTTAACCCTTTAGATGTTGCTGTCAATAGTGATTATGGCATCTAAATTGTTAACATATTGTGGTGGGCTCCTTCTTTATCCTCATTGGCACCCTGAGATCATTATTGTGTGTTCCTGATTTTTCCCATGGCAAATCATGGCCAAATAACGGCCTTAGAGTCTGCCGACTATAGCGGCCTGTTCAGAAGTTAGCAAGATTTAAGATGGTAAAAATAACATTTTTCCTTCCTGCCATGCCACTTTGTATTAATTCCTGAAAAGCATCTGAATGGTTAATAAACTACCCGACAGCAGTTTTGAATACATTGAGGGTGCGGTTTTTAAATTGTTCTCATTTTGGGGGATTTTATGACCTAAAGGTTCACCAAAGTCACTTCAAAACTGAAAAAGTAAATTTCCTTGAAAAAATGAACAATTATGCTACAATTTTAAACCTTCTAACATCCTAACAAAATAAAAGAATAGCTCACAAATGGTGCTGATGTATAGCATACATGATGTAAATGTTATTTAATGACTTTTATTTGGTATGACTGTCTTGGATTAAAGGGATAATCATTCAAAGTTTGAAAATTGCTAATTTTTAGAATTTTATTTTATAAATTTCTGATATTTTTATAAATAAATGCAGAAAATATCAACATAAATTTACCATTTCCATAATGTATAATGTGTCACGAAAAAAACAGTCTAAAAAACAATGAGATCTGTTGTTCCAGAGTTAGTACCACATAAAGTGACATAGGTCAGATTTCAAAAATTTGGCCCAGTCATTAAGGGGTTAAATCAGCACAATTTTGGATTTTTTTTTTGTTAGGAACTTATAAGGGTTAAAAGTTGACTAGGGATTTTTCATTTTCCCAACAAAATTTACAAAACCATTTTTTAGAGGTGACATCACATTTGAAGTGACTTTGAGGTGTCAATATGGCAGAAAATGCCCCAAAGTGACACCATTTTGAAAACTTCACCTCTCAAGGTGCTCAAAACCACATTCAAAAAGTTTCTTAATCCTTCAAGTGCTTCACGAGAACTAAAGCAATGTGGAAGGAAAAAAATAACATTTAACTTTTTTCACAACAAAATGTACTTTAGACCCAAACTTTTTACTTTCACAATAGTCCACAAAATTTGTTGTGCAATTTCTTCTAAGTACACCAATGCCCCATATGTGGGGGAAATTCTCTGTTTGGGTGCATGGCAGGGCTCAGAATGGAAGGCGTCCTGTTTGACTTTTTGAACGCAAAATTGCCTGGAATTGATGGTGGGCACCATTTCACATTTGGAGACCCCTTATGTACCTAAACAGTGGAAACACCACAATTTTAACTCCAACCCTAACACAGCCCTAAACCCAACCCTAACCCCAACACACCCTTAACCCTAACCACAACCCTAACTCCAATCCTAACCACAACCCTAACCTCAACCCAACCTTACCCCCAACACAACCCTAACCTCAGCTCTAACCCCAGCTTTAACCCCAACCCTAACTGCAAAAAATGGAAACAATTGCAAGATTTTTATTTTATTTGTTTTATCTAACTAAGGAGGTGATAAAGGGGGGTTTGATTTACTATTTTTTTTTATTTTTATCACTGTGATAGGGTCTATCACAGTGATCAAAATGAACCAATAGGAAAAATCTCCTATTTTTGCCGGGTACCGGCTTGCAGAACTCGGCAGGCGCACTGAGCATGCGCCAGCCATTTTCTTCCACAAAGATGACGTGGAGGTCTGGGGAACGAAGCAGGAGGATCTGGGGATGGTGGAGGTACCAGTGGGGGGGGAGGTGCTTGGGGTCTCCATTTCTCTCCCCTCTGGTATACTAGATCATATCAGAGTAGAGAGCAGTGAATGGAAAACATGACTTATTTTTATGATCGCCGTTATTCAGTGAATAACAGCAATCATGTGACAGGGGACAGTAAAAACCGACCGAATCATATTCTGTGGGGTCTGAGCTACCCCTGGTAGCAAAGACCCTGGAGATTTTCTGGCGCTGGGGGGCGCTATACACTTATTTCTCAGCGTCGTTAAAAAGCGGCTTTGAGGAATAATAATAAGGGGTTACAAAATATATGCAAAATATAGAATTGGTGTTTTTTGTTCTTTAGTTGTTAATTACCAAAGAGTTACTTTTTTCTGTCAAAGAGTGATCAAATAGTCACATGTATTACAAAACTGCACCAATGAAAACTTCAGTTTGTCTTGCAAAAATAAGCCATTATAGAGGTTTGCTGATGAAAAATGACAAACTTACGGCTCCCAGGATTTGGTGATCCAAAAACAAGGGGTTTTTTTCAATTAATGCATTTATTGTACAAATATAATAAAATATTAAGAAAACTGCATACATTTGATATTGCCATATTAGTACTGACCCACAGAATAAAGTTAACATCCTACTTGTGCAGCATGATGAATAACAAAAATGCAAAACAATATAGAGCCAGACTTGTTGTTTTGGTCATAATCCTTCCCATAAAGAGTTATTTATTGTAATAAAAGTGTGTTAAAAGTTATGTACCTAAAAGTGATGCCACTGACAAACACAAGTCATGCCAAAAAAGAATCCTCATGACTATGTCAACCAAAAATATAAAAATTGATGGTTCCTGAAATGTAAGCATAGAGAACTAAAACACTAATTGGTCTGGAATAAAGGCCATAACTAGCTGTGACCCTAAGGGGTTAAATACCGATATTGGACATTTATTGTGTTATTTAGCCCATACAAATTTAAATTTTTATCCCTCACTTCAATAGTACATGTGAAAATAAGCAACTTTGTAATATATCCAATTAGAGAAATCTGCTTCTTTCGTATTCAAGACTAATCCATTCTCAAAATTGTCAATTCTGAGGTAAATCTCTATTCAGAGAAGACACTTTCCCACTAGTGAGATAGGAGATGACAGCTGCTACTAAGATTCTATGTAGATGGGAGGGAAGAGAAGAAGCAAGGTGCTCTGCCTCTAACTCCACCCTTCGGCATAGAATCTTATTTGCAGCAGCCACCATCTCCTATCTCAGTAATGAGAAAGTTTTGGAGAGGCTTAGGTTCAGATAGAGAGCGGACATGATGTTGGAGACTGCGGACAGACAGTCACTGGCGTTCTGTAGTACAGCGCGGGGTAAGGTCAGGGAATGACGTGTATAGTTGTGTGTCATCAGCATAAAGATGGTACTGAAAGCCAAATCTGCTGATGATCTGTCCAATTGGGGTCGTGTAGAGGGAGAAGAGAAGGGGGCCAAGGACTGAGCCCTGAGGTACCCCAACAGTGAGAGGAGATGGGATGAAGTGGAGCCAGCAAACAAAACACTGAAGGAGCGGTCAGAAAGGTAGGAAGAGAACCAGGAGAGAGCAGTGTGTATCCAATATTGCTTTAGCTTTTAGTAAAATAACACAGGTCAACAAAAAAAAAATTTTTTTCTGGTGTCCAAAATATTTTAATGAATTTGGGGTATTTTTGGGGTGCTGATTCTGAATATGCTATCAGTTTTGCCAGATTGGCTCAAGTTTTTGACATTTTTGGTATCTTATTTATAGCACTTGTTGGTAAATGCGACGCATCATCTCATTAATTTCTTTGGATTAGTACTTGAACTGAGCAGTTCTCAATATAGTTTTGTGTTAATTAGTGTTCTAAAAGTTTGTTCATAGCTTGATTTTTGCACTAACTTTATGTTGTTGTCTGTTTTCCAGTGAAAAGCATGAACTCATCAAGAAGAAGTTGTCTTAACGATCCAGACTCATTCTGTTACATTTGTGGTGAATACACACTGCCAAAACATAGAAGAAACATAACAGACTTCGTAAAAAAAGTGTATTTTGCCTATTTTGGGGTTATGCTTGGGGACCAAGACAAGTTTTGGGCACCACACATAGTGTGCAAAGCATGTATCGAATTATTACGAAAATGGAGCAAAGGACAAAGAAAAAGCTTCAAATTTGGTGTTCCAATGGTGTGGAGAGAGCCAAAAAATCATCATGATGACTGTTATTTCTGTGCAGTGCAAGTGCAAGGATTCAATAAGCATAAGAAACGAAAATGGGAGTAACATGGAATCTGCAAGAAGGCCTGTCCCTCATTGTGAAGATGTGCCTGTACCTGTGTTTACCATAAATAACAGTCATCATGATGATTTTTTGGCTCTCTCCACACCATTGGAACACCAAATTTGAAGCTTTTTCTTTGTCCTTTGCTCCATTTTCGTAATAATTCGATACATGCTTTGCACACTATGTGTGGTGCCCAAAACTTGTCTTGGTCCCCAAGCATAACCCCAAAATAGGCAAAATACACTTTTTTTACGAAGTCTGTTATGTTTCTGAGTCTGTTTCTGAGTCTGGATCGTTAAGACAACTCTTCTTGATGAGTTCATGCTTTTCACTGGAAAACAGACAACAACATAAAGTTAGTGCAAAAATCAAGCTATGAACAAACTTTTAGAACACTAATTAACACAAAACTATATTGAGAACTGCTCAGTTCAAGTACTAATCCAAAGAAATTAATGAGATGATGCGTCGCATTTACCAACAAGTGCTATAAATAAGATACCAAAAATCTCAAAAACTTGAGCCAATCTGGCAAAACTGATGACATATTCAGAATCAGCACCCCAAAAATACCCTAAATTCGATGAAATATCTTTGGCACCAAAAATGCTGTTGACCAGTGTAATAAGTAGTAATTGAAAATGAGATAAATCCAGGTTCAGCAAAATCACTCAACTGAAATGATCTGAATCAGGCATTCTCTGGGTTATAAACAAACTAGATATGTTCTGTACTTTGTATTTGAATTCCTATGTTGGTTGTAACAGCACCAGATAAAAAATACTAATACCTCATCGCTGACTTCCCCAGCTGCCCTCCGTCTGGGTCTTCCTCTTTCGCTGCAGCAGACCTCTTGATCTTAATACGTTGTGACCTCACAGCACACAGTGACCCCCGAGGCCTGTACTCAGATGGAAGTCCTGAAGATGTGATTTATGTAGCACATGACGACGGAAATAATAAGACCCAACCACGAGGAGTGGAGAAGCTGAATATGTTTTATTTTTTAAAACCAATAATTACCTCATCACTCACCTGCCCACCGTCCAGTCCTCTTTAGTCCACCTTCAGACCCCACATCTACGGCCTCTTTATCATAGGCTAGGACTTCAGGCCACGTTCAGTATTGGAGGTCACTGCACATCATAAGGTCACGGCGCACCTGGCTACCTTACAACATGTATAACTTTCCGAGGCTTGGACATCGCTAGAGTCCTGGATGCTTCACTATATGCCAGCCAGAAGTTGTGACTTATAGTGAAGAGGCTGAAAAGCAGTATTCGATTGTGATAAGAATACTAGATAGCGGGCAGCCAGAGAGGTACTGTAAGTGATTAGGAGAATATTAGTTTTTTTTATTTTAATTTTATGTTTGTAACTATGAGAAAGGTGTAAGGTGGATGTTCGTAAGTCAGGGACTGCCTGTAATGGTGATGAATATTACTACCCTATCTAGGAACACTTATAAAATGGCCAACCTTGCTTCTTCTAGGTAAATGTCTAGCTTTTTAGATATTTAACCATTCAACAGAGGTGGTTATTAATCACCTGTTATTGTGATATTGTATCAGGAAATTTAATATCATAGGAGCTACAGCAGCATTAATCTTTTATCTAAAAAAAAACAAAAACAAAAAAAAAAACAACTTTTTTTTTAAGCCCTAGGTATTTAGAAATTCATAGTTGGGGGGTACCCAGACTTTGGGACCATTTTATCCATGTATGTATTAATAGTTATATTTTATGAGGGTTAGTTCTTTGTAAGCTGTTATACACACACTTGGCAACATATTATTTTTGTTAGATATTTAACCAGGTAAAGATATTCATGAAAAAAACCCTGATCTAAATATCATCTAGAACTAAGCAAAATAAACACATTAAATACAGGAATACAGGAATAGGGAAGCGCATATACAAGCATAAAATGCATATAATCATAAGATGTAACAGATCTCAGAATTTTTTAGAGAGCTGAAAAATATAAGCCGTATATTTCACCACCAATTTGAAGGTTGTTGTTTCTAGATGGGAACCAATTGTTAAACCCAACAATTAATTCAATATAAAATAAGGGTTTTAACAATAAAATGTATATATATGTATATATATATATGTATATATATATAATATATACATATACACAGCCCTGGCAAACATTAAGAGATCACTACATCTAAACCCTGTCAAGGGCAGCCCAATCTCCAGACCTGAACCCCATTGAAAACCTCTGGAATGTAATCAAGAAGATGATGGATAGTCACAAGTAGTGTTGAGCATTCCGATACCGCAAGTATCGGGTATCGGCCGATACTTGCGGTATCGGAATTCCGATACCGAGATCCGATACTTTTGTGGTATCGGGAATCGGTATCGGGATTAATATCAATGTGTAAAAGAAAGAATTAAAATAAAAAATAGGGATATACTCACCTCTCCGGCGGCCCCTGGACTTTACCGCCGTAACCGGGAGCTGTTGTACCTAAGAATGCGTGTTTGAAGGGCCTTAGATGACTTCACGGCGCTCTGATTGGTCCGTAGCGGTCGCGTGACCACTACGCGACCAATCACAAAGCCGTGACGTCACCTAAAGTCTTTCAAGCGCTTGAAAGACCTTAGGTGATGTCACGGCTTTGTGATTGGTCGCATAGCGGTCGCGTGACCGCTACGCGACCAATCAGAAGCTGCGGACGTCTTCTAAGGTATTTCAAGCGCTTGAAAGACCTTAGGTGACGTCACGGCTTTGTGATTGGTCGCGTAGCGGTCACGCGACCGCTACGGACCAATCAGAGCGCCGTGACGTCATCTAAGGCCCTTCAAGCGCGCATTCTTAGGTACAACGGCTCCCGGTTATGGCGGTAAAGTCCAGGGCGCGTCAGAGGGTGAGTATATCCCTATTTTTTATTTTAATTCTTTCTTTTACACATTGATATGGATCCCAGGGCCTGAAGGAGAGTTTCCTCTCCTTCAGACCCTGGGAACCATACAGGATACCGTCCGATACTTGGTGTCCCATTGACTTGTATTGGTATCGGTATCGGATTAGATCCGATACTTTGCCGGTATCGGCCGATACTTTCCGATACCGATACTTTCAAGTATCGGACGGTATCGCTCAACACTAGTCACAAGCCATCAAACAAAGATGTACTGCTTACATTTTTGCTCCAGAAGCAGTGTGAAAGACTGGTGGAAAGCATGCCAAGACACATGAAAGCTATGATTAAAAATCTTGGTTATTCCACAAAATATTAATTTCTGAACTCTTCCTGAGTTAAAACATTAGTATTATTGTTTCTAAATGATTATGAACTTGTTTTCTTTGCATTATTTGAGGTCTGAAAGCACTGCTTTTATTTTTAATTTTGACCATTTCTCATTTTCAGAAAAAAAACCAAAATGTACTGCTTGGAAATTCAGAGACATGTTGTCAGAAGTTTATAGAATAAAAGAACAATTTACATTTTACTCAAAAATATACCTATAAAAAGAAAAATCAGATAAACTGAACATTTTGCAGTGGTCTCTTAATTTTTGCCAGAGCTGTATATATATATAGAGAGAGAGAGAGAGAGAGAGAGAGAGAGAGAGATAAGAAACTATTATGTACATTTTAAACATTTAAAAATAGTCTACATTTATGACACATAAAAAGTGTCTAGCAAGTTGTCATCATTTATTCTACGATTAAAATGAAGTATCGTACCCTTTGGGCATTGGTTTGTAAGGCCATTGTTACAGGACCCATGCCTACAGATATAAACTACCACAAGCCGTTATGAAAAAAAATGTTTTTAGTCTGTGACTTGCTGTAAGAAGAAAAATCTCTTGATCGTTATCAAAGCTGAAGAAAGCAGAGATTATTTTTTAATTGTGATTTTTCACAATTGATCACTTTCCAGGTGTCAGGAGTTGAAAGTCAACAGGGAAAGGAATATCTTCAAGATTTTAGGTGCCGTGTACTGTAGATTCTTGTATTCTGGGATCTATTTCTTAAAGGATTGCATGCTATTTTTTATGACTAAAATTAGTCCTCTAGACCAGGATTTGGTTGCAAAAGTTCATGGATGTCTTGAAAGCTTGGCCGGTCTTTGGTTTCTCTTCTCCAACAGCTCAACATGAGCTTATAAACCTTGTCAGGACAAATGACTGGCTGAGGAAGGTATACCTGGCAAGACAGAAAATATATATGCATGTACTATATTTATTATATTATTACTAACCCTAACATCTTCAAAATGACACTTGTACAATATTAATGTCATAAAATCAAATGTTAACTCATCTACTTGTAATTACATACATTACGGAGATTATGCAAAAAAAAAGTTGATCTGAAATATGTACCTGTTTCCCTTGATCTCGAAAAAACTCGCCAGTGTTCTCAATCACTTGCTCATCAGACATCTCACTATATGGTTGTTCTTGACAGAAAGTCATCATCTCCCATAAGGTCACTGCAAATGCCCACACGTCACTAGCAGTTGTGAATTTACCCTGTAGAATAACAAACATGAATGCAGTAAATGTATAAACACAATGGCCATATTATTACATATGCCTGCAAAAAAATTGCTGGCCTTTTAAACCTTTTACTTTCAGGGGTTTCTCGATATTTTGCTCATCTGGTCACCAAGACAATTTTCGCTCACTTTTCACATGTACAAAGAAAACCTAAATTGCCAATTAATAATTTAATATAAAGCTCCCATGCCTAAATATTTCCTGAAAGTAGACAGAGTGTGAAAATCCTTCTGAGCACTTTCAAACACCTTGATGTTTGTAAAAAAAAATGCATAAAAATTTATATTAGTGGCTAAAAGTGTGACACTAACAAAAATTTAAATACACCACATCTGCTTAAAATACAATTTTAACTTGTACAAAGTCCAAAAATCTTGTTTTAACCTGGAAAATTTTAATCTTGCAGTTAAATATGTAAATTTTCTCTTCAGAGAGGAAGAGTACTTGAACTCTAGCTCCTCCAAAAGGAACCAACATACTGGGGAGATAACCACACAAAATAGGTACTTATCCAAAAAACATAGGTATTATTATCAAATTGTGCTAAACTGATCCATTAGTAGTATGCGGTTCAGTTGTATTGTTCAGTTGCTGCATATCCACAGGCTACAAGGTAACCACCAGATATCTGTGTCAGAAGGAATTTTGTGGAGATCTTCCGCGCTGCTGAGTTATTGAAGACGTCAATCCAAGAGTATATTTGATAAATATATCTGCGGTTTTATTCTACAGTATTCTTTTTGTTTGGGGGGATTTTTAACAATTTATGGGAAGGGGATTATAGTTATAAACAATTAGGTGAGTAATAAAACATAACATAGTGATGTAAAACTTGTTCTATTAAACAAGTAAAAAGATATATTCAAAGAAGAATCAACAAAGAAAGAGGAATGCAAAAGGAAAAGAATGTGGAAGGAAAAGTTAGGAAAGGAAGAGGGGAAGGGGAAGGAAAGAAAAGGGCATAGGAGGAGGTTGGATCAGATAAACGTGGAGAGTAGGGACAGGGAAAAAGATCATCCTTATTATAACAATATTTATAATAAAACAATTGTCAATTTGCTTACTAAATATGTAATTGTACTTCTTGGCAAATAATAAAGCTTTTAACCTAAAAGGGGGCATTCCGACTTGAGGAAAGAAATAGGTTCCAAGATGACTATATGGAATAGTATTTTTTTAAAGAATTGTTTCTTAGAGAGTAAAAATGTACAAAAGAATCATGGGTAGACATTCTATTCATTATTTCTGAAATGGAGGGAACATCTATTGATTTCCACTTAGATGCTATAAGTATTTCTGTTACAGCAAGTAGATGAATTGCGAGATACTTAATTTTGGGGGGAAGTCGATTTGAATCAAGCGAGAACAAAACCAGTTGAGGAAACAATACAACTACAGAGTTGTTAATATTGATCAAAAAATTAGTTACTTCCTTCCACAGGTTGATTATTTTAGGACATGACCAGAAAAGATGCAATATGTTAGCTTTTTGAGTACAGTTCCTCCAGCATAAGTCTGATCCGTCATCTGCGGTTTTATTCAATGTTTTTAGAAGTGACAAGCACTTCTTCAGGAAACAACCACATGTAGGTTAACCCCTTTCTGACCTCGGACGGGATAGTACGTCCGAGGTCAGAACCCCGCTTTGATGCAGGGCTCTGGCGGTGAGCCCGCATCAAAGCCGGGACATGTCAGCTGTTTTGAACAGCTGACATATGCCCGCAATAGCAGCGGGTGAAATCGCGATTCACCCGCCGCTATTAACTAGTTAAATGACGCTGTCAAACGCTGACAGCGGCATTTAACCGATGCTTCCGGCCAGGCGGCCGGAAATGAGCGCATCGCTGACCCCCATCACATGATCGGGGGTCAGCGATGCTTCTGCAGAGTAACCATAGAGGTCCTTGAGACCTGTATGGTTACTGATCGCCGGTAGCTGTGAGCGCCACCCTGTGGTCGGCGCTCATAGCACACCTGCATTTCTGCTGCATAGCAGCGATCTGATGATCGCTGCTACGTAGCAGAGGTGATCGAGTTGTGCCAGCTTCTAGCCTCCTATGGAGGCTATTGAAGCATGGCAAAAGTAAAAAAAAGTTAAAAAAAAGTGAAAATAATAAAAAAAATATAAAAGTTTAAATCACCCCCCTTTCGCCCCATTCAAAATAAATCAATAAAAAAAAAATCAAACCTACACATATTTGGTATCACCGCGTTCAGAATCGCTTGATCTATCAATAAAAAAAAGCATTGACCAGATTGCTAAACAGCGTAGCGATAAAAAATTTCAATACACCAGAATTACTTTTTTTGGTCGCCGCGACATTGCATTAAATTGCAATAACGGGCGATCAAAAGATCGTATCTGCACCAAAATGCTATCATTAAAAACGCCAACTCAGCGCGCAAAAAATAAGCCCTCAACCGACCCCAGGTCATGAAAAATGGAAACGCTACGGGTATCGGAAAATGGCGCAATTGTTTTTTAGCAAAGTTTGGAATTTTTTTTCACCACTTAGATAAAAAATAACCTAGTCATGTTAGGTGTCTATGAACTCGTAATGACCTGGAGAATTTTAATGGTAAGTCAGTTTTAGCATTTAGTGAACCTAGCAAAAAAGCCAAACAAAAAACAAGTGTGGGATTGCACTTTTTTTGCAATTTCACCGCACTTGGAATTTTTTTCCCGTTTTCTAGTACACGACATGGTAAAACCAATGATGTCGTTCAAAAGTACAACTTGTTTCGCAAAAAATAAGCCCTCGCATGGCCATATTGACGGAAAAATTAAAAAGTTATGGCTCTGGGAAGGAGGGGAGCGAAAAACTAACACGGAAAAACGGAAATTCCCAAGGTCATGAAGGGGTTAAATGATACACAGCCGGTTTTTATATGCTTGAGTTTTGAATATGGGCGCCAAACACACCACATGACTGATGAGGTTGTGTCAAAGTTCAGTGTGGATAAATGGATAGTCCTGCAATCTAAAGACTATAGTGTATTTTTATGAAGGATTTTTATGTTTAAATGTATTTTTTTTATTCTGTTGAGTTTATTATGCATTGAGTGAATCATGTGCCATCACACTGAACTTTGACACAACCTCATCAGTCATGTGATGTGCCTGGTGCCCATATTCAAAACCGGC
The DNA here is from genome assembly GCF_051348905.1 of Ranitomeya variabilis. Lineage (NCBI taxonomy): Eukaryota > Metazoa > Chordata > Amphibia > Anura > Dendrobatidae > Ranitomeya > Ranitomeya variabilis. The sequence goes on along the minus strand of NC_135239.1, from coordinate 113,909,303 downwards.
TGTGTATCATTTAACCTACATGTGGTTGTTTCCTGAAGAATTGCTTGTCACTTCGAAACGCGTAGAATATACTCTTAAGGTACCTTCACACTGAACAACTTAACAACGATAATGATAGCGATCCGTGACGTTGCAGCATCCTGGATAGCGATATCGTTGTGTTTGACATGCAGCATCGATCAGGATCCTGCTGTGACATCGTTGGTCGGAGCTAGAAGGCCAGCACCTTATTTCGTCGCTGGATCACCCGCTGACATCGCTGAATCGGTGTGTGTGACATGGATTCAGCGATGTCTTCACTGGTAACCAGGGTAAACATCTGGTTACTAAGCGCAGGGCCGTGCTTAGTAACCCGATGTTTACCCTGGTTACCGGTGTAAATGTAAAAAAAAACAAACACTACATACTTACATTCCGGTGTCTGTCGGGTCCCCCGGCGTCCGCTTCCCTGCACTGTGTCAGCGCCGGCCGGCCGTAAAGCAAAGCACAGCGGTGACGTCACCGCTCTGCTTTACGGCCGGCGCTTACACAGTGCAGGGAAGTGGACGCCGGGGAACGCGACAGACACCGGAATGTAAGTATGTAGTGTTTGGTTTTTTTTACATTTACACTGGTAACCAGGGTAAACATCGGGTTACTAAGCGCGGCCCTGCGCTTAGTAACCCGATGTTTACCCTGGTTACCCGGGGACTTCGGCATAGTTGGTCGCTGGAGAGCTGTCTGTGTGACAGCTCTCCAGTGACCACACAACGACGAAAAAGCGACGCTGCAGCGATCGGCATCGTTGTCTATATCGCTGCAGCATTGCTTAATGTGACGGTACCTTTAGGTTAACGTCATCAATAACTCAGCAGCGCGGAATATCTCCAAAAAAATTCCTTCTGTTTTATAGGAAGCAGCAATCCTATAAGTCATTATCAACTCTTTAATGAGCCTTGCAATATCACTGAGGATAAAAGCCAATTTAGAATCTCAATTTTTAGACACAGTGTTTTGGGATATTGCCCTTCATCCATGCAAAGTATAAGATCTGATTTGTCTGGGTTAGAGGCAAAGACTGGGGACTAAGGGGAAAGCTTTCTTTTGTGAAGCATGGCATGTCATTTTCCACAAGGAGAAACCTTACCCTTTAGATCCCACTCTGGCAGTTGTGGCAAATGGCAAAAAGTGAATATCACATTTTTTCCTCAGTATAGATATATTTTTTCTATATATGAGATATTGAAATATTTGCTGGCTACTAATGACCATATCTCAGACAGAATCTCAGTTACAGAAGTAATTGAAGCTCATTTTGAAGCTGAGCTTCTCAGCTTCAAACTGAGACCAGAATTGCCATTGTAGTCATGACACAGCTTGAGATATCCCTGGTTAGGGCTTGTTCACATTGGACGAGTGCTACCACTCGTTATTCTATGGGACAGTGCAGATCTGTGTTTTTTTTTCATACTGATTCTTGAATAGCATTGAAAAAAATAAACACAGCATGCTGTGATTAAGGGCTCATGCCCACTTGTGATGAAACTCAATCCGATAAAAAATCGGATTGAATTCGGACCAATGTTAATCTATGATGTTGTGCTCATCTGCATTTTTTTATCCAGCTCGGATCGGATCATGATCAGGCTGTAAAAAAATTGCAGTATGCTGTGATTGTAATCAGAAAACTGATCGCATCCAGCAATAGAAGTCAATGGGTGCGAGAAAAAAAAATCGATTTTTATGCACCGGTGTCCTTTGCAAAGCCGGCAATTCATATGCGGCTACTGTAAAAATCACACTGATAGGTTATAATAGAAAAGATAGAATAGATATACACACATAGAATACATATATACACTGCTCAAAAAAATAAAGGGAACACTTAAACAACAGAATAGAACTCCAAGTAAATCAAATTTCTATGAAATCAAACTGTCCACTTAGGAAGCAACACTGATTGACAATCAATTTCACATGCTGTTGTGCAAATGGAATAGACAACAGATGGAAATTATTGGCAATTATCAAGACACACTCAATAAAGGAGTGGTTCTGCAGGTGGGAACCACAGACCACATCTCGGTACCAATGCTTTCTGGCTGATGTTTTGGTCACTTTTGAAAGTTGATTGCGAATTCACACTCGTGGTAGCATGAGACAGACTCTACAACCCACACAAGTGGCTCAGGTAGTGCAGCTCATCCAGGATGGCACATTAATGTGAGCTGTGGCAAGAAGGTTTGCTGTGTCTGTCAGTGTAGAGTCCAGAGGCTGGAGGCCCTACCAGGAGACAGGCAGTACACCGGGAGACATGATGGCGGCCATAGGAGGGCACCAACCCAGCAGCAGGACCCCTACCTCAGCCTCTGTGCAAGGAAGAACAGGAGGAGGACTGCCTGAGCCCTGCAAAATGACCTCCAGCAGGCCACAAACGTGCATGTGTCTGCACAAATGGTTAGAAACTGACTCCACGAGGATGGTCTGAGTGCCCGACGTCCACAGATGGGGGTTGTGTTCACAGCCCAACACTGTGCAGGACGCTTTGCATTTGCCACAGAACACCAGGATTGGCAAGTTCGCCACTGGCACCCTGTGCTCTTCACAGATGAAAGCAAGTTCACACTGAGCACAAGTGACAGATGTGACAGAGTCTGGAGATGCCGTGGAGAGCAATCTGCTGCCTGCAACAGCCTTCCGCATGACCGGCTTGGCAGTGGATCAGTAATGGTGTGGGGTGGCATTTCTTTGGAGGGCCGCACAGCCCTCCATGTGCTTGCCAGAGGTAGCCTGACTGCCATTAGGTACCGAGATGAGATCCTCAGACCCCTTGTGAGGCCATATGCTGGTGCGGTTGGCCCTGGGTTCCTCCTAATATAGAACAATGCCAGACCTCATGTGGCTGAAGTGTGTCAGCAGTTCTTGCAAGATGAAGGCATTGAAGCTATGGACTGGCTCGCCCATTCCCCAGACCTGAATCCAATTGAACACATCTGGGACATCATGTCTCCCACCATCCACCAACGTCACGTTCCACCACAGACTGTCCAGGAGTTGGAGGATGCTTTAGTCCAGGTCTGGGAGGAGATCCCTCGGGAGACCATCTGCCGCCTCATCAGGAGCATGCCCAGGCATTATAGGGAGATCATACAGGCACGTTGAGGCCACGCACACTACTGAGCATCATTTCCTTGTCTTGAGGCATTTCCACTGAAGTTGGATCAGCCTGTAACTTCATTTTCCAATTTGATTTTGAGCATCATTCCAACTCCAGACATCTGTGGGATATTAGTTGTGATTTACGTTGATCATTTTTAGGTTTTATTGTTCTCAACACATTCCACTATGTAATGAATAAAGATTTACAACTGGAATATTTCATTGTGATATCTTGGATGTGTGATTTTAGTGTTTTCTTTATTTTTTGAGCAGTGTATGTATATACATGTCAGTGACATATACACTCACCGGCCACTTTATTAGGTACACCATGCTAGTAACGGGTTGGACCCCCTTTTGCCTTCAGAACTGCCTCAATTCTTCGTGGCATAGATTCAACAAGGTGCTGGAAGCATTCCTCAGAGATTTTGGTCCATATTGACATGATGGCATCACACATTTGCCGCAGATTTGTCGGCTGCACATCCCAAAGATGCTCCATACAAGGCAGGATGGATCCATGCTTTCATGTTGTTTACGCCAAATTCTGACCCTACCATCCGAATGTCGCAGCAGAAATCGAGACTCATCAGACCAAGCAACGTTTTTCCAATCTTCTACTGTCCAATTTCGATGAGCTTGTACAAATTGTAGCCTCAGTTTCCTGTTCTTAGCTGAAAGGAGTGGTACCCGGTGTGGTCTTCTGCTGCTGTAGCCCATCTGCCTCAAAGTTCGACGCACTGTGCGTTCAGAGATGCTCTTAGGCCTACCTTGGTTGTAACGGGTGGCGATTTGAGTCACTGTTGCCTTTCTATCAGCTCGAACCAGTCTGCCCATTCTCCTCTGACCTCTGGCATCAACAAGGCATTTCCGCCCACAGAACTGCCGCTCACTGGATTTTTTTTCTTTTTCGGACCATTCTCTGTAAACCCTAGAGATGGTTGTGCGTGAAAATCCCAGTAGATCAGCAGTTTCTGAAATACTCAGACCAGCCCTTCTGGCACCAACAACCATGCCACGTTCAAAGGCACTCAAATCACCTTTCTTCCCCATACTGATGCTCGGTTTGAAGTGCAGGAGATTGTCTTGACCATGTCTACATGCCTAAATGCACTGAGTTGCCGCCATGTGATTGGCTGATTAGAAATTAAGTGTTAACAAGAAGTTGGACAGGTGTACCTAATAAAGTGGCCGGTGAGTGTATATATATGTATTTATATTGCACAGAAGTATAAGTAGAAGGAAAGCCAGTAATTCATTTGCCGGGTTCTGTAAATTCACTGCAGGAGCCGACAGGATAGAAGAGATGGATTACATACAGTAAATACATATATAATAGGTAGATCTATAGATGTCAGTGACAAATACAATTAGTACAGTGTGTGTGCAAATTAGGGGACATGTATGTAAATAATAAAAGATTATTTTACGAACAAAAATGGCGTGGGCTCCCGTGCAATTTTCAAAACCAGCAGAGGGAAAGCCAGCGACTGGGGGCAGATGTTTCTATCCTGGGAAGGGGGTAATACCCATGGAGCTTCCCAGGCTATTAATATCAGCTCACAGCTGTATACTTAGCCTTTACTGGCTATTAAAATGGGGAACCCCCCAAAAAATGATGTGGGGTCTCCCCATAATTAATAACCAGCAAAGGCTATGTAGACAGCTGCGGGCTGATATTAACAGCCTAGGAAGGGACCATGGATATTGGCCCCCCTGGCTAAAAACATCAGCACTCATTCGCCCCAGAAAAGGCGCATCTGTAAGCCTCGCTCTTCCCACTTGCCCTGTAGCGGGGGGAGCCCCACAATCCAGTTATCACTCATTGATATATAATAATAATAATAATAAAAAAAAAAAAACACTCTACTCATCTTTCCTCTTGCTCCGCGCTGCTCCTGGCTCCGGTCTCAGCAGCTGCAGTCGGCCCACCTGATCACACAGCAGGTGCGCGATGATATGACGTCATCGTGCACTCGCAGTGTCAGCGGCAGGCAGAGTGGGGAATGATGGGAGAGGGAGCGTCAGCAGACGCTCTCTCCTCCATCATTGCATTCAGCTGTACTGGTGTCTATGACAACGGTATAGTTAAATGCGGGGCCGGGAGTGTGCCGACAACGGGGGGAGTGTGCCGACAGCGGCACACTCGAGCGGCCCACTACTGCCACCGGCCCTTCTGGCATTTCCTGAACTGCCCGATGGCCAGTCCGGCCCTGCCACAACACCTGGGCATGCTCCTGATGAGGCGTGGATGGTCTCCTGAAGGATCTCATCCCAGACCTGGACTAAAGCATCCACCAACTCCTGGACAGTCTGTGGTGTAACGTGACGCTGGTGGATGATGTCCCAGATGTGTTCAATCGGATTCAGGTCTGGTGAGCGGAAGGGCCAGTCCATAGCTTCAATGCCTTCATCTTGCAGGAACTGCTGACACACTCCAGCCACATGAGGTCTGGCATTGCCCTGCATTAGGAGGAACCCAGGGCCAACCGCACCAGCATATGGTCTCACAAGGTGTGTGAGGGTCTCATCTCGGTACCTAATGGCAGTCAGGCTACCTCTGGCGAGCACATGGAGGGCTGTGCGGCCCTCCAAAGAAATGCCACCCCACACCATTACTGACCCACTGCCAAACCAGTCATGCTGAAGGATCTTGCAGGCAGCAGATTGCTCTCCACGGTGTCTCCAGATTCTGTCACATGTGCTCAGTGTGAACCTGCTTTCATCTGTGAAGAGCACAGGGTGCCAGTGGCAAATTTGCCATTCATGGTGTTCTGTGGCAAATGCCAATCGTCCTGCATGGTGCTGGGCTGTGAGCACAACCCTCATCTGTGGACATCGGGCACTCAGACAATCCTCATGGAGTCGGTTTCTAACTATTTGTGCAGACACATGCACATTTGTGGCCTGCTGGAGGTCATTTTGCAGGGCTCAGGCAGTCCTCCTCCTGTTCCTCCTTGCACAAAGGCTGAGGTAGCGGTCCTGCTGCTGAGTTGTTGCCCTCCAACGGCCCCTTCCACATCTCCTGGTGTACTGGCCTGTCTCCTGGCAGCGCCTCCGGCCTCTGGACACTTCGCTGACAGACACAGCAAACCTTCTTGCCACAGCTCGCATTGATGTGCCATCCTGGATGAGCTGCACTACCTGAGCCACTTGTGTAGGTTGTAGAGTCCATCTCATGCTACCACAAGTGTGAAAGCACAACCAACATTAACAAGTGACCAAAATATCAGCCAGAAAGCATTAGTACTGAGATGTGGTCTGTGGTCCCCACCTGCAGAACCACTCCTTCATTGAGTGTGTCTTGATAATTGCCAATAATTTCCATCTGTTGTCTATTCCATTTGCACAACAGCATGTGAAATTGATTGTCAAACAGTGTTGTTTCCTTAGTGGACTGTTTGATTTCACAGACGTTTGATTTACTTGGAGTTATATTTTTTGTTTAATTGTTCCCTTTATTTTTTTGAGCAGTTTATAAATCTAACTGTTCTGCATGGGTTTACTGTACGTAAACCATGTCTCCTATCCTGTCGGCTTCTGCAATGATTTTACAGAATCCGACAAATGAATTAACAGCTATTCTGCTATCTCTCTATGAAATATAAAGATATATATACAGTATATATGTCACATATATATATATATATATATATATATATATATATATATATATACACTCACACACCTATTCTACGTGTATATATCTATTCTATCTATTCTATTCTAACCTATTCTATACTGTACGCGGCAGATCATTTGTTCGCTTTTAATCTATCTAATATTTATATATGTACTGTATATGTTTTGATGAATATTTCATTTTAAAATTATGTGTAAATGACTTAAAGAATTTCTCTATGTAAATGCTCATGTTAAAATCGCATTGCAGTCTGCTAGCAATCGCACTGCATTCGGATGTAAATCAGATGCTAGGTGTGAAAAATTGGATTATACTTGCACAAAAAATGCATGACAATCACATGACAATTGCATTGCACTCGTCCGACTCTCCTGCATCAAAATTGAACCGATTTTAAAATCGCTAGTGTGTCTCCAGCCTAACATCGCAAATCAAATGCCACTCACCTATTCAAGCCTCTGGATGCATGGAAATCATCGGACTGCACTTGGATGACATCCAAGTGTGGTCTAATTTTTTACTGACTCACAGAATATAGAAGATGGAGAAATTTTGTTCTCCATCTTCTCCTCACCTATGCTATGATTCTCTCATGCGAGAAAATCTGATCACACTATGGTGACACTCTGATCAAATTTGGATCAGAGCGTTATTAGCATAATCAATCCTATTCTCTCTCATGAAAGAATCTATGGTGACCGTAGCCTTAGGGTACCGTCACACAGTGCCATTTTCATCGCTACGACGGCACGATTCGTGACGTTGCAGCGTCGTATGATTATCGCTCCAGCGTCGTAGACTGCGGTCACACGTTGCAATAGACGGCGCTGGAGTGATAATTTCATGACGTATTTGCGATGTAGAAGCCGTTGGTTACTGTGCGCACATCGTATACAACCTGTGTCCCACGATGCAATCATGCCGCCACAGTGGGACACTAGACGACGAAAGAAAGTTTCAAACGATCTGCTACGATGTACGATTCTCAGCGGGGTTCCGGATCGCAATAGCGTGTCAGACACAGCGATATCGTAACGATATCGCTAGAACGTCACGAATCGTACCGTCGTAGCGATGAAAATGGCACTGTGTGATGGTACCCTTAAAGTGAGAGTCAAGAGTGATTAATGTAAACAACAAAAAATAAGCAGCAAACTGACCATTCGCTGAAACAAAACCTAGGTACGCATCTGAAATTGTCAGGAGCTACATAAAAATCATGAAGCCCCATCGCAGGAGTCCTAATATGGCCTCCCTTCCCACAAAAAAATATTGGGCTGAGTAGACACAGCATATAAGAATAGTCATAGAAGAGCGTATCTTCCAATTTTTAAAGACAGAGAGGGCGATATATATTGTGGCACTTACAAAGTAATTTTGCCCCTATTGAAGTTCCTTAGTGTTTTTACTAACTATGATTACCCTTTCATGGTCCCCATAAGGTTGTCAACAAAAATTTCCCCCCAGACACAGTATGATAATGTATTTATGATCATAATAGAATGAGGCCTACCCAAAAAACAGATGCTGAAGTCTCACCTTGAGCCCTTTACCAACAGGACGACAGATTACACCAGTGGTATCACTCCTGGCAGGGAACCAACGAGGTCACACTGTCAGCATCTGCTGCATTAGCACTAAAGGTACCTTCACACTAAATGATATCGCTAGCGATCCGTGACGTTGCAGCGTCCTGGCTAGCGATATCGTTTAGTTTGACACGCAGCAGTGATCAGGATCCTGCTGTGATATCGCTGGTCGTTGAACAAAGTTCAGAACTTTATTTGGTCATCAGACCGGCGTGTATCGTCGTGTTTGACACCAAAAGCAACGATACCAGCGATGTTTTACACTGGTAACCAGGGTAAACATCGGGTTACTAAGCGCAGGGCCGCGCTTAGTAACCCGATGTTTACCCTGGTTACCAGTGTAAAATGTAAAAAAACAAACAGTACATACTCACCTTCGCGTCCCCCGGCGTCCGCTTCCCACACTGACTGAGCGCCGTAAAGTGAAAGTGAAAGTACAGCACAGCGGTGACGTCACCGCTCTGCTGTAAGCGGCCCTGCGCTTAGTAACCCGATGTTTACCCTGGTTACCCGGGGACCTTGGCATCGTTGGTCGCTGGAGAGCGGTCTGTGTGACAGCTCTCCAGCGATCAAACAGCGACGCTGCAGCGATCGGCATCGTTGTCGCTATCGCTGCAACGTCGCTTAATGTGAAGGTACCTTAAGATGGGTGAACAAAAATGCAAGCTGCAACAGTGCTTGCTCTAGGCTGGGAGAAGATGTAGGTGACATCAGTCTGGGAAGGGCAACTCATAGATGGGTGGCACAAGTATGCAATGTGTCACCTGATAAGTGATGCATCTCCAGGTAACATAGTAACATAGTTATTAAGGTTGAAGAAAGACTTTAAGTCCATCTAGTTCAACCCATAGCCTAACCTAACATGCCCTAACATGTTGATCCAGAGGAAGGCAAAACACCCATGTGGCAGAGAGTAAGCTCCACATTGGAAAAAAAAGTTCCTTCCCAACTCCACATACGGCAATCAGACTAGTTCACTGGATCAACGCCCTATTAAGGAATCTAGTATATATATATATATATATATATATATATATATATATATATATATATATATATATATATACTGTAACATTATACTTTTCAAGAAAGGCATCCAGTCTCCTCTTACATTTTAGTAATTAATCACTCATTACAACATCATACGGCAGAGAGTTCCATAGTCTCACTGCTCTTACAGTAAAGAATCCTCGTCTGTTATTATGCTTAAACCTTCTTTCCTCCAGACGTAAAGGATGCCCCCTTGTCCCCGTCTCAGGTCTACAAGTAAAAATATCATCAGAAAGGTCTCTGTACTGTCCCCTCATATATTTATACATTAACCCCTTAAGAACCAAGGGTAGTTTGCACGTTAATGACAGGGCCAATTTTTACAATTCTGACCACTTTCCCTTTATGAGGTTATAACTCTGGAACGCGTCAACGGATCCCGGTGATTCTGACAATGTTTTCTCGTGACATATTAGGCTTCATGACAGTGGTAAAATTTCTTTGATATTACCTGCATTTATTTGTGAAAAAAATGGAAATTTGGTGAAAATTTTGAAAATTTTGCAATTTTCCAACTTTGAATTTTTATGCCCTTAAATCACAGAGATATGTCACACAAAATACTTAATAAGTAACATTTCCCACATGTCTACTTTACATTAGTACAATTTTGGAACCAACATTTTTTTTTGTTAGGGAGTTATAAGGGTTAAAAGTTGACCAGCAATTTCTCAATTTTACAACACCATTTTTTTTAATATGCAAATTGCCTCTGCTGAAAAAAAGAGGACTTAACTCTATAGCGCCACCTATTGGAAGTAGCGATCCTACAAGTCACAATCAACCCTTTAACGAGTCGTGCAATATGACTTAGGATAAAAGCCAAATCAGTATCTCAATTCGCAGACACGGTGTTTCGGGCTGTTGGCCCTACAGTGCGAAGCATGAGAACTGATTTGGCTAGGTGAGAGGCTCTGGACTGGGGTCTAAGGGGTAACGTTTCTCCTTATGGAGAGTGACATACCAGCTGGCTTGTCAAGGTAAGGAGGCTTATTCGCCGTGCAATGCTCCTCTGGGAATTTAAATATGCAAATTGCCTTCCCAGTCCAGAGCCTCTCACCTAGCCAAATCAGTTCTCATGCTTCGCACTGACGAGGGCCAACAGCCCGAAACACCGTGTCTGCGAATTGAGATACTGATTTGGCTTTTATCCTAAGTTATATTGCACGACTCGTTAAAGGGTTGATTGTGACTTGTAGGATCGCTACTTCCAATAGGTGGCGCTATAGAGTTAAGTCCTCTTTTTTTCAGCAGAGGCAATTTGCATATTTAAATTCCCAGAGGAGCATTGCACGGCAAATAAGCCTCCTTACCTTGACAAGCCAGCTGGTATGTCACTCTCCATAAGGAGAAACGTTACCCCTTAGACCCCATTTTTTTTAGGGACCACATCACATTTGAAGCCTTTTTAAGGGGTCTATATGATAGAAAATAACCAAGTATGACACCATTCTAAAAACTGCACCCCCCAAGGTGCTCAAAACCACATTCAAAACGTTTATTAACCCTTCAGGTGTTTCACAGGAATTTTTGGAATGTTTCAAAAAAAATGAACATTTAACTTTTTTTCACAAGAAATTTACTTCAGCTCCAATTTGTTTTATTTTACCAAGGGTAACAGGAGAAAATGGACCCCAAAAGTTGTTGTACAATTTGTCCTGAGTACTCTTATACCCCATATGTGGCGGTAAACCACTGTTTGGGCGCATGGCAGAGCTCGGAAGGGAAGGAGCGCCATTTGACTTTTCAATGCAAAATTGACTGTAATTGAGATGGAACGCCATGTTGCGTTTTGAGAGCCACTAATGTGCCTAAACATTGAAACCCCCACATGTGACACCATTTTGGAAAGTAGACCCCCAAAGGAACTTATCTAGATGTGTGGTGAGCACTTTGGCCCACCAAGTGCTTCACAGAAGTTTATAATGTAGATCCGTAAAAATAAAAATAATATTTTTTCATAAAAATGAAATTTTCACCCCCATTTTTTTATTTTCCCAAGGGTACCAGATGATATTGTACCCCAAAAGTTTTTGTGCAATTTGTCCTGAGTACGCTGATACCCCATATGTGGCGGTAAACCACTGTTTGGGTGCATGGCAGAGCTCGGAAGGGAAGGAGCGCCGTTTGACTTTTCAATGCAAAATTGACTGGAATTGAGATGGGACGCCATGTTGCGTTTGGAGAGCCCCTGAAACTTATATAGATGTATTGTGAAAGCTTTGAACCCCCAAGTGTTTCACTACAGTTTATAACGCAGAGCCGTGAAAATTAAAATTCTTTTTTTTTTCCACAAAAATTATTTTTTAGTCCCCAGTTTTGTATTTTCCCAAGGGTAACAGGAGGAATTGGACCCTAAAAGTTGTTGTCCAATTTGTCCTGAGTACGTGGATACCCTATGTGTGGGGGGGGGAACCACTGTTTGGGCGCATGGCAGAGCTCGGAAGGGAAAGAGCGCCATTTGGAATGCAGACTTAGATGGATTGGTCTGCAGGCGTTGCATTTGCAGAACCCCTGATGTACCTAAACAGTAGAAACCCCCCACAAGTGACCCCGTATTGGAAACTAGACCCCCCCAAGAAACTTATCTAGATGTGTTGTGAGAACTTTGAACCCCCAAGTGTTTCACTACAGTTTATAACGCAGAGCCTGAAAATAAAAAATCATTTTTTTGTCCACAAAAATTATCATTTAGCCCCCAGTTTTGTATTTTTCCAAGGGTATAACAGGAGAAATTGGACCCCAAAACTTTTTGTCCAATTTGTCCTGAGTACGCTGATACCCCATATGTGGGGGGAACCACCGTTTGGGCGCATAGCAGAGCTCGAAAGGGAAGGAGCGCCATTTGGAATGCAGACTTAGATGGATTGGTCTGCAGGCATCACGTTGCATTTGCAGAGCCCCTGGTGTACCTAAACAGTAGAAACCCCCCAGAAGTGACCACATATTGTAAACTAGACCCCCCAAGGAACTTATCTAGATGTGTTGTGAGAACTTTGAACCCCCAAGTGTTTCACTACAGTTTATAACGCAGAGCCATGAAAATAAAAAAATCATTTTTTTCCCACAAAAATATTTTTTTAGCCCCCCAAATTTTTATTTTCCCAAGGGTAACAAGAGAAATTGGACCCCAAAAGTTTGCAGAGCCCCTGATGTACCTAAACAGTAGAAACCCCCACAAATGACCCCATATTGGAAAATAGGCCCCCCAAGCAACTTAACTAGATGTGTTGTGAGAACTTTAAACACCCAAATGTTCCACTAAAGTTTATAAAGCAGAGACATGAAAAAAAAATGTTTTCCAAGTTTTTGTGCAATTTGTCCTGAGCACGCTGATACCCCATATGTTGGGGTAAACCCCTTTTTGGGTGCACTGGAGAGCTCGGAAGGGAAGGAGCACTGTTTTACTTTTTCAACGCAAAATTGGCTGGAATTGAGATCGGATGCCATGTCGCGTTTGGAGAGCCCTGATGTGCCTAAACAGTGGAAACCCCATGTGTAACTGAAACCCTAACCCAAACACACCCCTAACCCTAATCCCAACCACACCCCTAACCCCAACCACACCCTTAACCCCAACACACCCCTAACCCTAATCCCAACCCTAACCACACCCCTAACTCCAATACACCCCCAACCCTAACCCTAACTTTAGCTCCAGCCCTAACCCTAACTTTAGCCCCAACCCTAACTGTAGCCCTAACCCTAGCCCCAACCCTAACCCTAGCCCCAACCCTAACCGCAACCCTAACCCAAGCCCTAACCCTAGCCCTAACCCTAGCCCTAACTCTAGCCATAACCCTAATGGGAAAATGGAAATAAAGACATTTTTTTAATTTTATTATTTTTCCCTAACTAAGGGGGTGATGAAGGGGGGTTTGATTTACTTTTATAGCGGGTTTTTTAGCGGATTTTTATGATTGGCAGATGTCACACACTAAAAGACACTTTTTATTGCCAAAAATAGTTTTTGCGTCTCCACATTTTGAGAGCTATAATTTTTCCATATTTTGGTCCAGAGTCATGTGAGGTCTTGTTTTTTCCGGGACGAGTTGACGTTTTCATTGGTAACATTTTTGGGCACGTGACATTTTTTGATTGCTTTTTATTCCGTTTTTTGTGAGGCAGAATGACCAAAAACCAGCTATTCATGAATTTCTTTTGTGGGGGGTGTTTATACCGTTCCATGTTTGGTAAAATGGATAAAGCAGTTTTATTCTTCGGGTCAGTATGATTGCAGTGATACCTCATTTATATAAATTTTTTATGTTTTGGCGCTTTTATATGATAAAAACTATTTTATAGAAAAAATAATTATTTTTGCATCGCTTTATTCTGAGGACTATACCTTTTTTATTTTTTCACTGATGATGCTGTATGGCAGCTCGTTTTTTGCGGGACAAGATGACGTTTTCAGCGGTACCATGTTTATTTATATCCGTCTTTTTTGATCGCGTGTTATTTCACTTTTTGTTCGGCGGTATGATAATAAAGCGTTGTTTTTTGCCTGTTTTTTTATTTTTTTACGGTGTTCACTGAAGGGTTAACTAGTGGGACAGTTTTATAGGTCGGGTCGTTACGGACTTGGCGATACTAAATATGTGTACTTTTATTGTTTTTTTTTTAATTTAGATAAAGAAATGTATTTATGGGAACAATATATATTTTTTCTTTTTTTAGGATTTTTTATTTTTTTTTACACATCTAAATATTTTTTTTTTTACATTACCAGTTTGTCCCGGGGGGGCATCACTATATAGTGACAGAATGCTGATCTGACACTTTGCAGAGCACTGTGTCAGATCAGCGATCTGACGTGCACTGCTGGAGGCTTACAGGCGCCTGCTCCGAGCAGGAGCTTGTAAGCCACCTCCCTGCAAGACCCGGAAGTAGCCCCGCGGCCATTTTGGATGCCCCAAAATGTCTCATAGTGAGAATTAAAAATACTAGATTTTACTTTCATTTTATTCAAAAATTCCTTTAAAAATATAAATAGATCTTCATTAGAAAACATGGCTCCCAGAGCGAGGTATTTACACATATTTACACTGCAGGGAGGAGACGCTCGGTACAAGGTGAGCACATCGCCTTGTACCGAGGGTCTCAGGGAAGCCTGCAGGGAGCCCCCTCCCTGCGCGATGCTTCCCTATGCCCCCGGAGCACTGCGATCATGTTTGATCGCAGTGTTCCAGGGGTTAATGGTTAATGTGCCGGGGGCGGTCCGTGACCGCTCCTGGCACATAGTGCCGGATGTCAGCTGCTATAGTCAGCTGACACCCGGCCGCAATCGGCCACGCTCCCCCTTGAGCGTGGCCGATTGTATATGACGTACTATCCCGTCACTGGGAATTAAGTCCCTGTCACTTCGACAGGATTGTACGTCATATGGGATTAAGGGCTTAAAATAAGATCACCCCTTAGCCTTCATTTTTCCAAACTAAATAGCCCCAAGTGTAATAACCTATCTTGGTATTGCAGACCCCCCAGTCCTCTAATAACCTTGGTCGCTCTTCTCTGCACCCGCTCTAGTTCAGCTATGTCTTTCTTATACACCGGAGACCAGAACTGTGTACAGTATTCTAAGTGTGGTCAAACTAGTGACTTGTATAGTGGTAAAATTATGTTCTCCTCATGAGCATCTATGCCTCTTTTAATACATCCCATTATTTTATTTGCCTTTGTAGCAGTTGCCTGACACTGGCCACTAAATGTGAGTTTGTCATCCACCCATACTCCCAGGTCTTTTTCATTGATGGTTTTGCCCAGTGTTTTACATTTAAGCACATAGTTATACATCTTATTGCTTCTACCCAAGTGCATGACCTTACATTTATCCCCATTAAAGCTCATTTGCCATTTATCAGCCCAAGCTTCTAGTTTACATAAATCATCCTGTAATATAAAATTGTCCTCCTCTATATTGATTACACTGCAGAGTTTAGTGTCATCTGCAAATATTGAAATTCTGCTCTGTATGCCCCCTACAAGGTCATTAATAAATATGTTAAAAAGAAGAGAGCCAAATACTGACCCCTGTGGTACCCCACTGCTAACCGCGACCCAGTCCGAGTGTGCTCCATTAATAACCACCCTTTGTTTCCTATCCCTGAGCCAGCTCTCAACCCACTTACACATATTTTCCCCTATCCCCATTATTCTCATTTTATGTATCAACCTTTTGTGTGGCACCGTATCAAAAGCTTTTGAAAAGTCCATATACACTACGTCCACTGGGTTCCCTCGGTCCAGTCCGAAACTTACCTCTTCATAGAATTTGATCAGATTAGTCTGACAGGAACGGTCCCTATTAAACCCATGTTGATATTGGGTCATGAGGTTATTTCTCTTCAGATACTCCAGTATAGCATCCCTTAGAATGCCCTCCAGGATTTTACCCACAGTATAGGTTAAGCTTACTGGCCTATAATTTCCGAGTTCAGTTTTGTCCCCTTTTTGAATATTGGCAGCACATTTGCTATACGCCAGTCCTGTGGTACAGACCCTGTTATTATGGAGTCTAGGTACTTTGGCATAGTGTTTTAAAGGGATCCTGTCAGCAGGATTGTGCACAGTAACCTACAGTGTCAGGTTGGTACTGTTATACTGATTAAAATTATACCTTGGTTGATGAAATCCATCTTGTAGTTGATTTTAATCTTTATTTTCAGTTTTTAGGTAACAATATGCTCGTGCCCCGGGGCCTAGATCGCCAAAAACCACTTCTGCGCAGGTGCGGACAGCGCTGTCTTGGAGGAGGAATTTTTTTTTCTTCTCTATCAAGATGGCGCCACCAGCGCTTATGTAATAGCAGCTGTTGGATCACAGCTATGTACACCGATAGCTGCTACTGCACAGGCGCGGCGGGCATCATTTAAAAAAAAAAAATTGTTATACATCTCAGGAAAAGCTCAACCACACTAGTGACTACACAGAAAACATGTGATTATGCTGCAGAGTAGGTTCCACGGCTGACACCTTCCTGCAGAAGGTTTATTTGTTTTTTTTCACTATGTGCAGGTATTCATTATGTAAACTAGGGGCAGGTTAGTGAGGGATCAGTGACCTGTCAGCACTCTGCATTATGAATACCTAATCAGAGCACCACAAGCAGACCTCTCCAGGGTAGAGGGAGAGGTTGCCTCTGAGAGAAGAGAAGGGAGACACCAATCTTCCTGCGCTACCGCTCTCTGTTCTGTAGAGGGCAGATTACTCTAAGACTGTGATCTAGAAATCAGAGGGCAGTGGCATCATTAGGCATTCCTATCATAAGCATTCTGTCTAGCCAGCTGCACACTCTTAAGGTACGTTCACACTAAACGACTTTGCAACGATAACGATAGCGATCCGTGACGTTGCAGCGTCCTGGATAGCGATATCGTTGTGTTTGACACGCAGCAGCGATCTGGATCCTGCTGTGATATCGCTGGTCGTTGCTGAAAGTCCAGAACTTTATTTGGTCGTCAGATCGGCGTGTATCGTCGTGTTTGACAGCAAAAGCAACGATGCCAGCAATGTTCTACAATGGTAACCAGGGTAAATATCGGGTTACTAAGCGCAGGGCCGCACTTAGTAACCCGATGTTTACCCTGGTTACCATTGTAAATGTAAAAAAAACCCACTACATACTCACCTTCTGATGTCCGTCAGGTCCCTGGCCGTCTGCTTCCCGCACTGACTGTGAGCGCCGGCCAGCCGTAAAGCACAGCACAGGGGTGACGTCACCACTGTGCTCTGCTTTTACTTTACGGCCGGCCGGCGCTCACAGTCAGTGCGGGAAGCAGACGGCCAGGGACCTGACGGACATCAGAAGGTGAGTATGTACTGGTTTTTTTTTACATTTACAATGGTGACCAGGGTAAACATCGGGTTATTAAGCGCGGCCCTGCGCTTAGTAACCCGATGTTTACCCTGGTTACCCGGGGACTTCGGCATCGTTGGTCGCTGGAGAGCGGTCTGTGTGACAGCTCTCCAGCGACCACACAGCGACGCTGCAGCGATCGGCATCGTTGTCGATATCGCTGCAGCGTCGCTTAATGTGACGGTACCTTTAGGGTATGTTCACACTAGGTGTTTTTTCAGCTTTTTTTATGCAAATTTTCAGCAGCGTTTTATAGTACCACCAAAGTCTGAGATTTCAGAAATCTCATGAACACACCTTGTTTTTTTTGTCATCAGTATTTTGTGCTTTGCATGTTTTTTTGCACAATAGAACATGTCACTTCTTTCAGCTATTTTCAGCCTTTTCCACCAATTGAAAGTAATGGGTGGTGAAAAAACGCCATAAATCCGCACCCAAAAATGCAGGTATCAGGTTTTGCAGCATTTTTCATGCCAACACCTAATTACATTTCCAGTATTGGAAAAAACAGTACCATAGATATCCAAGTCCATCTGTACGTGTGTTTAATACATGTGCCACATCAGTATCACATGTATCGGTGCCTGTGAATCAGCAGTACTGTTCACGTTGTTCCCTGGCACCGGGTGCTGAAGACAGCTCACATCGTTGTTCCCTGCTCGTGCAATCAGCATGAGCAGGGGACAATGTTGAGAGTTATATTCAACTGGTAACACTGAGAGCAGGTGGCAGCTGATGGGTCTATTGATCAGTCTGCGCTATAAATAAATAAATAAAAAATAGTATGGGTTCCCGAGTATTTTGGATAATCAGCCAGGCAAAACGGACAGCAGTCGGCGGCAACTTTCAGTTGTCAGAATTATCATGGCTGGTTATCAAGAATAGAGGGGTCCCTGCGCCATACTTTTTAATAATTTAAGTAAATAATTTTGAAAAAACGGCGTGGGGTCCCCCCATTTTTTACAACCAGCCAAGCTAAAGCATAATTTGGTGTGCTGTCTGCTATCTATCTATCTATCTATCTATCTATCTATCTATCTATCTATCTATCTATCTATCTATCTATCTATCTCTTGTTATGGTAAAATATTTATACTTTGCTTTGATTATTATTTAGATAATTAAATCTGCCTATATATCTTTGATAATTTTGTATTTTAATATTAGCTTTATAAGTGTTATTCATAAAAGCAATAACACAGGGTGTTGTCTCTAATAGGCCGGAGTCACACTAGAGAGGAATACGGACAAGTGCCACACGATAAAAAAATCGCATAGTACTCGGACCAATGTTAATCTATGGGGCAGCTCCCATCATCCGTTGTTTTCTCAGCTGTATTATACGTGCAAGAGAAATCGCAGCATGCTGCGATTTGCACCGTAAATCGGCCGGGACTCGCCAATGAAAGTCTATGGGTGTGAGAAAAACTCGCACACCACACGGACCACCAGTGTGACTTGCGACAAATACGCACCGGTGTCCTTTAGAAAAGCCGGTAATTCAGTGCGGTGTACAGTAAAATCACACTGATAGGTTAGAATAGAATAGATAAAATAAATGTCTACACATAGTATAGGTATATATATATATATATATATATATATATATATATATATATATATATATATATATATATATATAAATATATATATATATATATATATATATGTCAATGAGACACATATATATATCTTTATATTTCATACAGAGCTAGATAGCAGAATAGCCGGTGATTCAATTGTCGGGTTCTGTAAAATCATTACAGAATCCGACAGGATATGAGACATGATTTACATACAGTAAACCATTGTATATCCATTAGATTTTTATATGTCCCTCACTAATAATGTTAGTAGTATGTGTGTGTAAAATTTTAGATCTGTAGGTGTTAAATTAAAGGATTAATTCATGGAAAAAAACTGGCGTGGGCTCCCGCGCAATTTTCTCCGTCATAGAAGGAAAGCCAGTGACTGAGGGCAGATATTAATAGCCTAGAGAGGGACCATGGTTATTGTCCCTCCCTGGCTAAAAACATCTGCCTCCAGCCACCCCAGAAAAGGTGCATCTGTAAGATCCGCCTATAACAGCACTTAGCCTCTCTCTTCCCATTGACCTGTCAGGTTGGCATATGGGGTAATAAGGGATTCATGTCACCTTGCTATTGTAAGGTGACATTAAACCTGGTTAATAATGGAGAGGTGTAAAGGTACCTTCACACTAAACGACTTTGCAATGAGAACGACAGCGATCCGTGACGTTGCAGCGTCATGGATAGCGATATCGTTGTGTTTGACACTCAGCAGCGATCTGGATTCCCGCTGTGATATCTCTGGTCGTTGCTGAAAGTCCAGAACTTTATTTGGTCATCAGATCGGCGTGTATCGTCGTGTTTGACAGCAAAAGCCACGATGCCAGCAATGTTTTACAATGGTAACCAGGGTAAATATCGGGTTACTAAGCGCAGGGCCGCGCTTAGTAACCCGATATTTACCCTGGTTACCATTGTAAAAGTAAAAAAAAAAACACTACATACTCACCCTCTGATGTCTGTCACGTCCCCCGGCGTCCGCGCTGCTGCTCAGAGCTTCCTGCACTGAATGTGTCAGTGCCGGCCGTAAAGCAAAGCACAGCGGTGACGTCACCGCTGTGCTTAGGGCCGGCGCTTACACAGTGCAGGGAAGCTGAAGGCGAGGGACACGACAGACACGGCAATGTAAGTATGTAGTGTTTGTTTTTTTTTACATTTACACTGGTAACCAGGGTAAACATCGGGTTACTAAGCACGGACCTGCGCTTAGTAACCCGATGTTTACCCTGGTTACCCGGGGACTTCGGCATCGTTGGTCGCTGGAGAGCTGTCTGTGTGACAGCTCTCCAGCAACCACACAGCGACGCTGCAGCGATCGGCATCGTTGTCGATATCGCTGCAGCATCGCTTAATGTGACGGTACCTTAAGAAGAAAGCACAACATTTAAAGAATACTACAGTAGGACATTTGTTAAGGGGTGGGAAGTGTGATGCTTCCAGGGAAGTATCTTTATTAGGGAAACTATGCAAAAACTACTAACTAGGATGAACCTACACAGACACACAATCAGGAATGAAATGGACACGCCTGTGGGAAAACATTTCTCTGGACCTGGACACAGTATAGCAGATTTAAAAGTCTTAATACTAAAAGGTTAATTTTAAGGATGACAGGGAAAGAAAATTTGGGAATTAAAACTAATGAAGATGTTCAATTCTTTGACACTAGGGCTCAATTTAACACCTGGATTTATGAGTCACTACATGGATACAATTCACACCTCCACCAGATGGACTCAGGATAACTAAGAACATTATTCCCACTGCCTCTCCATTTGTAAGAAAATGCCTAATTGGATTTCCTTGGCTTATCTTTAGGACTCATCATCACACTTCCCACCCCCCTGAACAAATGTCCTGCTGTAGTATTCTTTAGGCCGGTTTCACACGTCAGTGGCTCCGGTACGTGAGGTGACAGTTTCCTCACGTACCAGAGCCACTGATACAGGTAGACACATTAAAATCAATGCATCTGTGCAGATGTCATTGATTTTTTGTGAACCGTGTCTCCGTGTGCCAAACAGTCAGTGTTCGTGGGAGTGCACGTATTACACGGACCCATTAAAGTCAATGGGTCCGTGTAAAACACGTACCGCACACGGACGTTCTCCGTGTGCCGTGCAGGAGACAGCGCTCCAGTAAGCGCTGTCCCCCCCACATGGTGCTGAAGCTGCAACTCATATCTTCTGTGCAGCAGCGTTTGCTGTAAAGAAGATATGAATAATCCATTTTTTTAGTGGTATTTCGTGTTTAAAATAAAGCTCCATGTCCCCACCCCCTGTGCGCCCCCCCGCTGTTCTGAAAATACTCACCCGCCTCCCTCGTTGGCTGTCGCTGCTTCCTGTCCTGGCCGCACCTTCTACTGTATGCGGTCACGTGGGGCCGCCGATTACAGTCATGAATATGCGGCTCCACCTCCCATAGGGGTGGAGCCGCATATTCATTACTGTAAATGAGCGGCCCCATGTGACCGCATACAGGCGAAGCTGCGGCCAGGACAGGACACTGCGAGGGAGGCGGGTAATACCACTAAAAAAATGGATTATTCATATCTTCTTTACAGCAAACGCTGCTGCACAGAAGATATGAATCGCGGCTTCAGCACGATGCAGGGGACAGCGCTAAACTTTAGCGCTGTCTCTCCTGCACGGTCCGTGTGGTACCCAGGCGGCACACGGCTGCCGCACGTGTGCCACACGGATGGCCTACGTGAGCTCACGGACACATGGACACGGATAACTCCGGTTCCCGATTTTTTCCGGTACCGGAATTATCTGGACGTGTGAGACTGGCCTTAAATGGTGTGCTTTTTTGTTATTAATCTCTTTGTAATCTTGCCTGAAGAAGGAGTCACTGTGCTCTGAAAGCTTGCAAACAAATTATTTTCTGGTTAGTCAAAAAAGGTATCACTCTGAGAATACTTCTGTCATCATTGGGCAGAAGAGTATTCACATCGATTTTTCTGGATAACACGGTACCACAATACAATTTGTTATTGTACATCGTAATGTAATGTAAGAAGTCATACCCACTTTCCTTATCTCTGTGGTTGTAAAAAAGACTTGTGACTGAGCATCTGAGAACCAGACAAGAACTGTACACTGACAGACACTGGCTGTGTGTATTTTCTTGGCTCCGATGCACTGTATCTATTTTATTTCATTTTGAACAAATAATGGCAGATTGGAGATCGTTTGTATCTCACCCGAAATTAGGTATCCTTGGAAGGGGTTGCCACAACGCTATTATTATTTTTTATTATTATTATTATTACTATTATTATTATTATTATTATTTATTGTTATAGCGCCATTTATTCCATGGCGCTTTACATGTGAGACACTATCTACAGTTTCTATGAAGGAACATATCAACTTAGTTATTTTAATTTTTTTTTATATAATTCTTTCATGAGGCTTTTTTCAATAGTTGAACAACATTTTTTTTCTAATATGTGACAAGGGCTGAAACACCATGCAAATGTTATGTGATTAAAGACCACCACCAGAAAAAAACGCTATTAACCTGCAGATATAGGGTTAATCTGCCCGGCGCTGACATATAGCCGAACACTGCAGGGTGAAATGAACTTTATTCTACCCGCAGCATTCCAGTTTTAGGTATGGGGAGACATTGGTTCAGTCATCGCTCTGAGAGCAGCAGGTGTACTGACTGACACTAGCTCTACATTGGGGTCTCAGTCAGTCAGGGCCGGGTGCACAGTTACAGCACACTCTCTGTATACTCAGAGATGTTACAGAATCCGTTTTAGTGCCGCCCCGTGACTGCAACCTGAATGCTGCTGAGGGAATAAAGTGCATTTTCTCCCATCAATGATAAGCTAAATGCAGGCACCAGGTAGCTCTGTAACGCTATTAACATGCATATTAACCTCATTTATGCAGGCTAATAGTGTTTTTTTCTGGTGACAGGTTCCCTTTAAAGGGATTCTCAGAACCAAAAACCCAATGATTGCTCAAAATTCCTGAGATGTGCTCACCAAGATGAAGCACTCTGCTCCTGCATGAGGGGCCTCACCAAATTGTGTACTGGCTAATGGACAATCTACTGAGCCCGGAAACTGCATATTATCTGTCCTCAGAGTTCTCATAGTGCTATCTGTGGTGTTACATAGGACTGCAGGTATCAGTAATACATTTTGTATTCAAAGAGTTATCACTGTGTTATCTGTGGTGTTGTTTATTTTGTGGAGGTGGTTTGAGGAAGTATTATTGGCTAGTGTTGAGCAAGCACTAAAATGCTCGGATGCTCGTTGCTTGGGTCGAGCAAATTGGAATACTCTGGTATTCGACCGAAGCAAGGAGCCCAATGTAAGTCTATGGGAAACCCGAGTATTTTTACCGTGATCCCCCCGGTGGTCCTTTTAACCCCTTCCCGACATGCGCCGTACTAGTACTGCGCTGCAGGACCTGCATTTCTGACAGCCGCAGTACTAGTACGGCAGCACGATCACGGTGGCCTCACGCTGAGCACCACGGTGATCGGGTGCGGGTGTCAGCTGTATGTGACAGCTGACACCCTACAGCAATGCCCACGATCGGTGCTAGCAAGATGACCGCAGTGGCCTTCCACCTGCAGTGAGATGGCTTGTCAGCGCCTGCTAAGAGCAGGCGCCGGCAAGTCTCCTACACTGCCTGTTAGATCGCTGATCTGACACAGTGCTATGCAAAGTGTCAGATTAGAGATCTGAAATGACACAGTGATGTCCCAACCTGGGACAATGTTATAAAGTAAAAAAAAAACAGAATGTGTAAGAATATTTTTTTTTTAAATCCCCAAATAAAGAAAAAAAAAATATTTTTCCAATAAATCCATTTATTTATGTAAATTTAAAAAAATACACATATTTAGTATCACCGTGTCGTAACGACCCGCTTTATTAAACTATCCCACTAGTTAACCCCTTCAGTGAACACTGTAAAAAAAAATGAAAAACGAGGCAAAAAGCAATGCTTTATCATCATACTGCTGATAAAAAAGTGCAATAAAACGCGATCAAAAAGATGAATGTAAATAAAAATTGTACCGCTGAAAACGTCATCTTGTCCCACAAAAAACTAGCTGCAATACAGTTCCATCAGTAGAAAAATAAAAAATTATAGCTATCAGAATGAAGCGATGCAAAAACAATTATTTTTTATATAAAATAGTTTTTATTGTGTAAAAGCACCAAGAAATAAAAAAAGATATATATGTAGTATCGCTGTAATCGTTCTGACCCGAAGAAGAAAACTGCTTTATCAATTTTACCACACGCGGAACGGTGTAAACGCTCCCCTCCAAAAAGAAATTCAGGAATTGCTGGTTTTGGTTCATTCTGCCTCCCAAAAATCTGAATAAAAAGCGATCAAAAAATGTCATGTGCCCGAAAATGGTACCAATGAAAACGTCAACTCATCCCGCAAAACTCAAGACCTCACATGACTCTGTGGACCAAAATATGGATAAATTATAGCTCTCAAAATGTGGTGATGCAAAAACTATTATTTGCAATAAAAAGCGTCTTTTAGTGTGTGACAGCTGCCAAACATAAAAACCCGCTATAAAAATCCACTATAAATTTTAAATCAAACCCACCTTATCACCCCCTTAGTTAGGGAAAAATAAATTAAAAAAGGTATTTATTTCCATTTTCTCATTAGGGTTCGGGTTAGGGTTCGGGCTAAAGTTAGGGTTAGGGTTGGGGCTAAAGTTAGGGTAGGGGTTAGGGTTTGGATTATATTTACGGTTGGGGTTAGGGTTGGGATTAGGGTTGGGATTAGGGTTAGGGGTGTGTCAGGGTTAGGGTTATGGTTAGGGTTATGGTTAGGGTTGGGATTAGGGTTAGGGGTATGTTGGGGTTAGGGGTGTGGTTAGGGTTATAGTTAGGGTTGTGATTAGGGTTAGGGGTGTGTTGGGGTTAGGGTTGGAGTTATAATTGGGGGGTTTCCACTGTTTAGACACATCAGGAGCTCTCCAAACGCGACATGGCGTCTGATCTCAATTCCAGCCAAAAAGTCAAATGGTGCTCCTTCCCTTCTGAGCTCTGTCATGCGTGCAAACAGTGGTTTACCCCCACATATGGAGTATCAGCGTACTCAGGACAAATTGCACAAAAACTTGGAAATTTTTTTTTCACGTCTCTGCTTTATAAACTTTAGTGAAACATTTGGGTGTTTAAAGTTCTCACAACACATCTAGTTAAGTTGCTTGGGGGGTCTATTTTCCAAAATGGGGTCATTTGTGGGGGTTTCTACTGTTTAAGTACATCAGAGGCTCTGCAAACGCAACGTGACGCCCGCAGACCATTCCATCAAAGTCTGCATTCCAAAATGGTGCTCCTTCCCTTCTGAACTCTGCCATGTGCCCAAACGGTGGTTCCCACCCACATGTTGGGTATTAGCGTACTCAGGACAAATTGCACAACAACTTTTGGGGTCCTATTTCTCTGGATACCCTTGAGAAAATAAAAAATTGCAGGCTAAAATATCATTTTCGTCGCATAAAAAATATTTTTTAATTTTCACGACTCTAAATTGTAAACTTTAGTGAAATAATTGGGGGCTCAAAGTGCTCACCACACATCTAGATAAGTTCCTTGGGTGATCTAGTTTCTAAAATGGGTTCACTTGTGGGGGGTTTCCACTGTTTAGGCACATCAGGTTCTCTCCAAACGCGACATGGCGTCTGATCACAATTCCAACCAATTCTGCGTTTAAAAAGTCAAGCGGTGCCCCTTCCCTTCCGAGCTCTGCCATGTGCCTAAACAATGGTTTACCCCCACATATGGGGTATCGGCGTACTCAGGGCAAATTGTAAAACAACTAGTGATGAGCAAATGTACTCATTACTCGAGATTTCACGAGCATGCTCGGGGGTCCTCCGAGTATGTTTTAGTACTCGGAGATTTAGTTTTTCTTGCCGCAGCTAAATGATTTACATCTGTTAGCCAGCATAAGTACATGTAGGGTTGCCTAGCAGGAGAAATCGCTGGTCAACTTTTAACCCTTATAACTTCCTAACAAAAAAATTATGTGTCCAAAATTGTGCTGATGTAAAGCAGACATGTGGGAAATGTTATTTATTAACTATTTTGTGTGATATGACTGTCTAATTTAAGGGCATAAAAACTAAAAGGTTGAAAATTGCACAATTTTCACCAAATTTCAACTTTTTCACAAATAAACGCAAGTCATATCAAAGAAATGTTACCACTATCATAAAGTACAATATGTCATGAGAAAACATTCTCAGAAATTGAAAAAAATGGCTTGGTCAGGAAGTTGAAAACAGGCTTCGGGGTGAAGGGGTTAAGGTCTAAAAACATCTGAAAATGATGGAAACGCTGTTCAAATGACACAGGAACATCATGGGGATCGCCCCTGGAAGCATTTCTGACTCCTAGGTCACAGCTGTAAGCAATGTTGTCAGAGTTTCACCAAAATGGATTTTGCTGGGAAATATGTTAAGGTACATCCTTTCCAGGCTAGTGACTTGTATATAAGGCAAAATAATTTACCCCAGACCAAAATATTCCTCCACCACTTGGGCTATGTTAACACGCAACGTTTTTGATGTGTTTTTCAACTTTAGCATTGCTTTCAACCAATACTAATGCATTCACTGGGAAATGTCATTATAACATTTAACTTTAGCTGGTCATGTGGTGTGTGACACATAAGGCGACACATCTTGTTTCTTTTATGAAGGAGGGACTCTTAAAGTCACAAAGCCTATTTTTAGATTCTCTATCACGTTTCGTCCAGGGTCCAAAAATGTTAAAGCGGATGCCTTGTCATGTAGTTGTGAGCCAGTGTCTGCCTCCGAATCGCCATCCTCCATTCTTCATCCTGGTGTGATAGTGGCAGGTGTCTCATCTGAGCTGGAACAGGAGATTGTGGGGGCCCAGTCCTTTGCTCCAACATCCAAACCGGAAGGTAAATTATTTGTTTCTGAGCAGTTTCGGTCTAGGTTCCTGCAGGAATTTCATGAGTCTAAGCTGAGTGCTCATCCGGGTATTTCGGCCACGCGAGAAGCAGTGGCAAGAGTTTTTTGGTGGCCCTCAATGGGCTGTGATATTAAGAAATGTGTTTCTGTGTTTGGGGTATTTGCCTCTTCCAAGGGCTCTCATTGCCGGCCAGCTGGCCGGCCAGGGGATTGGTGCCTTTACCAGTCCCGGAGAGGCCATGGACTCATTTGTACATGGACTTCATTACTAATCTCCCTCCTTCCCAGGGTAATACTGTCGTGTGGGTTGTGGTGGACAGGTTTTCTAAACAGGCTCATTTTATACCCTTGACAGCCTTACCTTCGGCGAAAACCTTGTCCAAATGTTTTCTTCAACATGTCGTACGATTGCATGGTGTGCCGTTGAATGTGGTATCTGACAGGGTGGTGCAATTTGTAGCTAAATTCTTGCAGGCATTCTGTAAGAAGTTGGGATCTCTCTGTCTTTCTCTTCGACATTTCATCCTGAAAGTAATGGCCAAACTGAGCATAACAATCAATCCCTCGAACAGATCCTTCGGTGTTTAACTTCTGTTTTGCAGGACGACTGGTGTGATGCTTTGCCTTTAGAGGAATTTGCGTTTAACAATCGAGTTAATCAATCCACTGGGAAATCTCCATTTCTGATCAATTATGGCTTTAACCCTCATTTCAGAGATTTCTCTCAATCAGATTCTGGGTGTCCTGGGGCAGAGGGGTGCATCAGTAGGCTCAGTAATTTGTGGTCAGAGTCCGGCTTAATATCTCCAGGGCTCAGGGGAAGTATACATTTTTTTGCAGATAGAAAAAGAATCACTGCTCAAATGTTACAGATCAGTGACAAGGTGTGGCTTTCCCCTCGGAACATCAGCCTCAGAGTACCATCATCCAAGTTGGTTCCAAAGTTTATCGGTCCTTATGAGGTTATTGAGGTGATTAATTCTGTGGCCTATCATATGCGACTCGTTGAAGCTTCATGATGTGTTTCATAGGTCTCTGTTGAAACCCTTGGGTTCTCTGGTGGTAGATCCAGGATCGGTTTCTTCCCCGGTGCTGGTGGAGGGACACATGGAGTATGAGGTGGGACACATTGTGGATTCCCGCATGGTCCACAGATCACTGCAGTATTTAGTGCATTGGAAGAGTTATGGGCTGGAAGATCGGTCTTGGGTACCGGCTCAGTTGGTGCACGCAAACCGTCCGGTTCAGGATTTTCATGCCAGGCATACTGAGAAGCCTGGAGGTCCAGTGACCCCCCATTGAGAGGGGGCTACTGTCATAGTTTAAGTCTGGAGCTGTTGGGGTTAATCTTGGAAGCATGCCTTTGGTTCCAGTAAGGCTTTTTATAGCCTCTTTGTGGATCTAGGCGTCATCGCTCATCGGTTATACTTTTGCCGTCGGCTGAGTACGTTGACCCCCGTGTGCC
The DNA here is from genome assembly GCF_051348905.1 of Ranitomeya variabilis. Taxonomy (NCBI): domain Eukaryota; kingdom Metazoa; phylum Chordata; class Amphibia; order Anura; family Dendrobatidae; genus Ranitomeya; species Ranitomeya variabilis. The sequence goes on along the minus strand of NC_135239.1, from coordinate 113,881,024 downwards.
TGTGCCTTTGTGCCTGAGTCCTCTTCTATGTTTGGTTTTGACCTGATTTGTTCCCCGTTGTGATTTTGCCTACTGATTCTGTACCTCATGTGCTTCTCTGGTTTCTGACTTCGGCTGTGTTCAAGGGTTTTGCTACTTGTCTTCTGATTCGGTTCTTCTTCGTCCGACTCTGCTTTTCTGACCCCGGCTAGCCCTGACTACTCTTTCCCTGTGCCCTTCCCTCCATGGTGTCCCGTGGTTACTGTTCCCCTCCAAACCTCTGGGATCTGCTGGGCACTCCGCTGTCTCCTCCCGCAGCTTTGCGTTAGGCCCTGCCCCCTTTCCTCATGACCTGCGGTCACGTGTTTGCAGGTCCTGTTCCTGCAGTCTACTCACTCTCCTAGCTGCTCTGCCTGCACCGCGGCACCGCTGTCGCTGCCCTCAACTCCTGGACAGTGTAGGATCCGCTGTCCATCCTGGGGCATCTGTGACTCTGATCTCCCGCAGCTCAGGCTCCTGGTGAGAGTTCGCCTGGCATGTCCTGATAATTTGTTGAGGAATTTCTCTTGAGTACGTGGATACCCCATATGTGGTCAAAAACTACTTGTTAGCAAAGTGCATAGCTCAGAAAAGAAGAAGCGCCATATTGGAGTTCAGGTTTTGCTGGACTGTTTTTAGGGTGCCATGTCACATTAGCAGAGCCCCTAAGGCAATAAAATAGCAGAACCCCCCATAAGAGACCCCATTTTGCAAACTACACCTCTCAATGAATTCATCTAGGGGTGCAGTGATCATATTGATATCACAGGTAGGTCACAGAATTTTATAACATTGGGCTGTGAAGAAAAAAAAAAAAAATTTTACCACCAAAATTTAGTTTTAGCAACATATTTTACATTTTCACACCGGGAAATGGTTAAAAATTGCACCAAAATGTATCTCCCAATTTCTGCTGAAGGTAGAGATATCCCATATGTGGCTCTTCAGCACTGCTTTGCAACACGGCAAGACTCTGGAGAGACAAAGCCTATTTGCCTCCTGGAGCACAGATTTTCCTAGAACAGTTTGCGCACTCCATATACAGAGCCTCCAAGTGTTAGGAGAGCAGAATTCCCCTTCATGTAACCCCATTTTGGAAATAATACCCCTTTGGGAATTTATCTACAGGTTTAGTAATGATTTTGACTCCATTGATGTTTTCCAGAAACAAGCAGCAGTGGGTATTGCTGAGTGAAAATTGCATTGCAATCTGCCATTGTAATGAGCAGTCGATTGTGCCTAGCCCATGCTTCTGGAGACATGCATCCGTAATTTAGGCGAGCTCTCATCACTACAGAAATGACAGACATGTGGATGTTATATGTGGTTTAGTGTCACGACTGACATGGGATAGTCCAGCGGATGACACTAAGTATACCAACCACTGGATGGAATAGAGAAAGGAAGGTCTGAACAGTAGGGAACAAGGGATGGGACTCCTCCTGACTGCAATCTGAGCCTATCCCTAAGCTCCCCTAATGCCCTATGCGGGTCCTTCCCCCGCCGCCATCATGTGCCTAGTCCCTAATTGTCACCTCACTATTTCCTGGCTAGTGCACTAGCCGGCAAGGACGCTAGCCTCACCACTGTAGATGGTAAACAACACAAGTAAAGTGACAAACACGAGACAGACAGAAAAATGGAAATTGTACTTAACTACTGTCTCTACTGCAAAGTACCAAACAGCAGAAGATAAGGCACCGGGGCCCCGAACGCCATGGAAACAGTAGATTCACCACTGAACCCAGAGAGCTCTTTACTCCAGACAGGTCAACATAGATTACTCTATTACCATCAGTCAGCTGATGGGTCATGTGGGTATTTACACGATGATGGGAGTGGTCACCACCCACATCAGGTGACCAACAACAAAGCAGCTGCCAGCAAGAAAACTGACATTAACCCTTGCTGGCCCGAAAAGGAAAAAAGCTACATTTAAATTATAGAAGAACCAGAACTGCCACAAATCCAAAAATGAATCATGACACTGAGGGATTCAGAATGGAGAGGAGCTTTTGGATTTGGCAGTGCAGAAATTGCTGGATTTCTATTGGGGTGCGAGGAGCCATTTTACTTTTCCAGAGCCTTTGTACTACCAATAACTTGTAAGCCCCCTATATTTTCATTGACAGATGACAGACCTGAGTGGGGGCTTGTTTTTGTGGTTTGATTTGAATATTTTATTGCAAACATTTTACATAACATTTTGAGATCTCATTTATCTGGCACAATACACTGAGCACTTACATTGTGGTTTCTATCTAAATCTCAGAGTGATGTGATTCAGATGAAACCTCCAAGAGATCCATTTACTATAATGAGGCAGCAGCGTTACTCTGGACCTTGTCTGGCCTCTGTTCAGCGTTGTCCTTCTTTTCAGAAATGTGACCAACCGTGCTTTTATGCACGCCTAAAAGGACAGACACTGCCAAATCACAGGTCAGACAGCGTTCACAGTGCTTCCATCTGCCTCATTATAGTGAATCTTCCACCAGGGTTCCATCTGAATCACGCATTTCAGAGATTTACACCGAAACCCTTATGTAAGCGCTCAGCGTAGGGCGCAGGATAATTGTGAAAGGAGCCTTACTGCGATCTACGGGAGATAGCATAAATAAATCAACTGCAGGTAAAGAATTGATTTTATTTATTTTTTACACCATTTCTTGGGTGGTAGAACCAATTAGCATATATACTCGAGTATAAGCCGACTCGAGTATAAGCCGAGGCACCTCATTTTGCAACAGAAAACTGGGTGAGCTTATTGACTCGAGTATAAGCCGAGCATGCATTGTCCCCTTATCCCTGTCCTGCTATGTGTGGCTCCCCCATCCTGTCCTGCTATGTGTGGCTCCTCTGTCCTGTCCTGCTATGTGTGGCTCCCCCCCATCCTGTCCTGCTATCTGTGGCTCCTCTGACCTGTCCTGCTATGTGTGGCTCCCCATCCTATCCTGCTATGTGTGAATCCCCCTGTTGTATGCATGGCTCCCCGGTCCCAAATGGCTTGGATCGGCTCCCCCATCCCACATAGCTCCGCTCCCCTGGAGCCGCATGGCTCGGCTAACTCGGTCTCGCATGGGTCGGCTCCCCCGGTCCCACATGGCTCACCCCCATCCTACTCACCCTCCTTGCGCCGTCACTGCATCTCCATTGTCCCGACACGGCAGCTCTTCCTATGCTCAGCAGTTATTTGGTACCACTCATTAAGGTTATGAATATGCGCTCCACGCCTATGGGAGTGGAGATGCGTGCATATTTATTACCTTAATGAGCGGTACCACGTGACCGCTGAGCACAGGAAGAGCTGCCGGGACTGGGATCGAGATGCAGCGACGGAGATGCATTGACGGCACGAGGAGAGTGAGTATGATGTATTCTGTTAGCCGGCGGCTGCAGCTGCAGCTGTCACTGTGCCACAGCTGCCGGCTTTCTAAACAATGACTCGTGTATAAGCCGTGGGGTGCGTTTTCAGCACAAAAAAAGTGCTGAAAATCTCGGCTTATACATGAGTTTATACGGTAGCTAACTTTATTCTTCAGGCCGGTGCATTTACAACGATACCAAATTTAAATCTTTTTATGTTTTGCCTCTGTCACAAACTAAAAGACGGTTGGTTTTGCAAAAACAAGTAGTTTTTTCTCATTCAAATTTTTTTATTGTTTTTATAATACACAATAAAAACAATCATATCAACAGGTTCAGATGAACACACCATATGGCATATTAGCTACTGAAATAGAGAATTGTTTGGTTACATGAAAACAAACAACTCCACACGGTATCAACAGGAGTTTTCAAAAGACAATTGATGATAACCTGTTAAACTAAATAACAAGAAGGAGAAGAGAAAAGACAAGAAATTTTAGGGACAATCACAAAGGCAGGCGGAGAATGTACTATGGTACCAGCATAGCAAACATCATAGGATAAAGTAGAAATTATCTTAGCATATTTTGGTACATTGGTGAGGATAAGAAGGATTCCCAATTAAACAATTTTGCAGCCATTTTGTTAGCTGCCTCTTGTGTATGGGCTGCCAGGGAATCCATCTGGTGAACTCTAGCCACTTCCCTACATCATTGCTCTAAAGTCTTCCAGTGTCGTGGAATTACCACTTTAGCTGCCTGAAGAAGATGCCTCAATAATGATTTCTTGAAAGCATTCTTAGGCATAGAAAACATAAATACTAGAATTGCTTCCGGGCTTTTAGGGATTGACACCCCCGTCACTTCTTTAATAGCTTTAAGAACACCTTCCCAGAAAGCCACCAAGGCCGGGCACACCCACCATATATGCAACATCAAACCCACATGAGTCCCACATCGCCAGTACAAGTTGGATACTTCCGGAAACCATTTATGCAAGACCGATGGAACACAATACCATCTATATACTGTTTTATATCTAGTTGCCTGAGCTTTAGTGGCTATATTAGATTTATGCAAGAGATGGAAATATTTATACCATTGTGCTCTTGTTAAGGATTCATGAAGCTTTCTTTCCCATGCCTTACAAAAAGGGGGAAGCATATCTGGATCACTGACCAATAGAAACTTACAGATATCGGAGATTGTGTGTACAGCAGGGCTGGACTGGCCATCTGGCAATACTGACAAAAGCCAGAAGGGCCTGTCTGGTTGTGGGCCGCATTGTCTGCTATGTTGTTAGAAGAATTGGTGTTCTCAAGATACCCATACTGTTAAGAGTTGTGATGGAGCACAAAGTCACTGACTCAGTCACTTACCCTAGCAGGCCATGGATATCATTAGAAATATTGGTCTGGTAGGAAAGCTTGCTTTCCTCCATCCAGGGTAATATATCCCATCTGGTGCTCGGGAAAGGGACAGCATGGGCCTGTGTGATTTCAAATGCCAGGGCTGAAATTCAGCCCCAGTCAGTACCTGGTATACAGGGTTAGTGGGAGCTAGACATAGGGATTCAAACAAAGAAATGTACATTGGATTCTCATCCAGAAGGAGGATGCGATATATATCGGGATAGTTTGTAGTAAATACAAAAGTCTAGGCAATACAGTCATTTTAACGATGTTAACCAGGCCAAACCAGGAGACCTTTCCATGGTTCCCGGATTTAAGTCTCCTTCCAATCTGGACAAAATTGGTCAAAGTTCAAGTCAAACAACTCTGATAAATCTACTGGAATAAGGGTGCCCAAGTAGCTAATATGATTATTTGAAGGCCATTTAAATAGAGCATTACATTTCAGAACATTCACCATTTGCAAGGGTAGGGAAATATTCATGGCTTTCGATTTTTCGAGATTGATGTCAAAATTGGACCAACTACTAAAACGTGCCAGCTCAGACATCAGACATCAGGAAAGGAGCAAGATATGTGGATTAGTTAAATAAATTAGGAGGTCATCAGCAAATGCAGAGCATTTATACTCCGAGCCCACTATTTTGATTCTCAAAATATCAAGACTAGCAAGTATGGCCTCCGTAAGATTCTCCATTATCAGGATATACAACATTGGGGAGAGGAGGCAACCTTGTCGAGTACCATTCTTTATAGTAAAGGGAGCTCTTAATTTTTAGCTGGGCTGAGTGGGAGTGGAAGATGGCTAGATTTTTTAAGTAAATACAGGACCCAAACTGATGTGGCTCAGAGTTTGGGAGAGAGAAGACCATGAGATCCTATCAAAAGCCTTTTCGGCATCAAGCAATAGGATCATTAAAGGGGTTTTTGAGTGTGTGCATGATTAATAATATCTACTGTTTTCAAAGTGTTATCCTGTGCCTCCCTTCCTGGTACAAAACCCACCTGGTCTGGGTGTATTAAGGGAGGGAGGTGGGATTTAAGTCTATTGGCCAAAAGCTTGACATATAATTTCAAAAACAATTTTTTTGAGAGAGACCTATAATTTTTCCATATTTCTGCCAACAGAGTCATTTGACCGCTTGTTTTTTTGCAGGTCGAGTTGGCGTTTTTATTGGTACCATTTTTGGGCACATGACATTTTTTAATCGCTTTCTATTCCAATTTTAGGGACACAGAATGAACAAACACCAGCAATTCAGGAATTGTTTTTTTTTTATGTCATTCCACATGTGGTAAAATTGATATGACAGCTTTATTGTTGGGGTCAGTACAATTATAGCAATAACACATTTATATATTTTTTATGTTTTGGTGCTTTTAAACAAAAAAATATTGTATAAAAAAAATTATTTTTGCACCTCTTTGTTCTGAAAGCTATAACTTTTTATTATTTTTCCGCTGATTGAGCTGTAATAGCTTATTTTTTTTGCCGGACAAGGTGACGTTTCGGCTATACCATTGCTATTTACATTTGTCTTTTTTATCGCATTTTATTCCACTTTATGTTTGGTGCTATGATGAGAAAGCATCATTTTTTGCTCTCTTTTTTTTATTATAATGTTCACTGAAGGGGTTAACTGGTGGGACAGTTTTATAGGGCGGGTCATTCCAGATGCAGCAATACCAAATATGTGTACTTTTTTGTCATAAAATATTTATTTATGGGTACAATGTATATATTTTTTTTATTATTTTGTGATTTTAAAAAAAAATATTTTTAAAACTTTTTTTTTAACTTTTTTACTTAGTCCCTCTATGGGACTTTCACTTTCTGCAGTCTGATTGCTGTTATAAAGCATTGCAATTAGTGATGATCGAGTATACTCATTGCTCGGGTTTTCCCGCGCATGCTCGGGTGTCCTCCGAGTATTTTGGCATGCTTGGAGATTTAGTTTCTGTTGACACAGCTGCATGATTTGCGGTTGCCGGAGAGCCTGAATACATGTAGGGATTCCCTAACAAACAGGCAATCCTCACAGGTATTCAGGCTGTCCAGCTGCCGCAAATCATTCAGCTGCATCAACAGAAACTAAATCTCCGAGCATGCCAAAATACTCGGAGGACACCCGAGCATGCTTGGTTAAACAAGAGCAACGAGTATACTTGCTCATCACTAATTGCAATCCACTGACAGATGATGGACCTGAGTGGGGACTTGCTTTTTTTGTGGATTGAGTTGAAGCTTTTGTTGAGAACATTTTACGTAACGCTTGAGATCACGTTTATCTGGCACTCTACGCTGAGCACTTATGATACTTTTGAGTTTCCATGTAAATCTCTGAGTGACATGATTCTGAAGAAATCCCCGAAGGAGCCACTCACTATAATGAGGCAGCAGAGTTATGTCTGGCCTCTGGTCAGCTGAGTCATTATTTTCAGAATTGAACAAAACTGTGGCTGACCACGCTTTTATGCACGCCTAAAAAGACAGACACTTTCGGATCAGTGTCCCTATCTACCTCATTATACGGAATCCTCCACTGGGGGGTTCTTCTGAATCATGTATTTCAGAGATTTACAAGGACACTTCTGTTGTGAGCACTCAGTGTAGAGCACAGGATAAATGTGAGCCAAGCCTTACTGCGATCTTTGGGAGGCAGAATGAAAAAATCAACAGCAGGTAAAGAATTGGCTTTATTTATTTTTTACACTGTTTCTCGTGCGGTATAAATGATTAGACGACTTTGTTCTTTGGGTCGTTGCTATTACAGCAATACCAGATTAATATAATTTTTTCTGCTTGGCTGCTTTTACACACTAAAAGACGTTTTTATTGCAAAACCAAGTTTTTTCATTTACATATTTTGAAAGCTATAATTTTTCTATATTGCTGCCAACAAAGTCATTTTAGAGCTTTATTTTTTGCGGATGAGTTGATGTTTTTATTGGTGCCATTTTAGGACACAAAGTTTTCTATTCTGATTTTTGGGAGATAGAGTTAACAAAAAACAGAAATTCAGGAATTGTCTTTTTTATGCCATTCCACATGTGGTAAAATTGATAATGCAGCTTTATTCTTCGGGTCAGTACGATTACAATGATACCCCAATTATGTTATTTTTTTATGTTTTGGCACTTTTACACGGAAAAACTATTTATAGAAAAATTTGTTTTGCATCTATTTATTCTGAGAGCTAAAATTTTTTTACTTTTAGGGCTCATACTCACTTGCGCGAGACTCGGATGAGTCTTGCACGGCAATGCCCGACGCTGCTGCCGGCACTCAGATCGGAGCGTGCGGCCGCATAGGAATACATGTAGCCACACACTCCGCTCCTCTGTGCCAGGTGCAGTGCCGGGAATTGCCGTGCGAGACTCATCCGAGTCTCGCGCAAGTGAGTATGAGCCCTTACACTGATAGAGCTGTATGTCGGCTTGATCTTTGCGGGACAAAATGACGTTCTTAGATATGCCAATTTTTTTTACATTTGTCTTTTTGATGGTGTGTTATTCCATTTTTTGTTTAATGGTATGATGAAAAAGCATTGCTTTTTACCCCCTTTTTTTTAAATTTATTTTGTTTTCGCTGTTCATTGAAGTTGTTCATTGTTCAGTTTTATGGGGCGGGTTGTTCCGGGTGTGGCGATACAAAATGTGTACTTTTTTAATTGCTATTTTTTGCATGAAAATACAAGTTTATAGGTATAATATATATATTAATATATTTTGTGAATTGTTTTGAAATATTTTTACTAATCACTGTTATAAAGCATTGCAATGCACCAGCTAACATGTAAACTAAACATCCGGTGGCAATCGCGCGCTCACAGGAGCCATGACGTCCAGGGTCAGGAAGTCATTCCCTTCCATGAAATACGAGATACGTCCAAGGTCAGGAAGGGGTTAAGACCTGCTTTTCTAAACGCTTTCAGTGTAACTGCCTGTGTCTACTTTATATGTGTTCTCTTAGGCTATGTGCACACGTTGCAGAATTGCCGCGGAAATTTCCACGGCAATTCTGCAACTCCCTGCTGCGGGTATAATGCATGCAGGATTGGCATGCATATTCCCGCTAAACACTAGCGTTTTGCAAAAGTAATTAGCTTGCAGAATGCTAGCATTTTCCAAGCAATCTGTAGCATCGCTTGGAAAACTGATTGACAGGTTGCCTATGCAGCATCAATAGTAAAAAGATATAATGTTAAAAATAATAATAAGAAAATTGTGATATTCTCACCTTCCGGTGGCCCCCGCAGCCTTCCCACTCCTCGTGATGCTCCCGTTCCCAGTAATGCCTTGTGGCAATGACCCTAGATGACGTAGCATCACGCGAGACCGCTACGCCATCACAGGTCATTGTCGCAAGGCAATACTGGGAACGGGAGCATCGCGAGGAGCGGGAAGGCTGCGGTGGCCGCTGGAAGGTGAGAATATCACAATTTTTTATTTTAATTCTTTTTTTTTACAAGTATATGGTTCCCAGGGCCTGGAGGAGAGTCTCCTCTCCTCCACCCTGGGTACCAACCACACATGATCTGCTTACTTCTCGCATGGTGGGCATAGGTCCCATGCAGGAAGTAAACGGATTAATGCATTCCTATGTGTGCAAAATTGCCGCAATTCTGCCCAAAAAATGAACATGCTGCGTTTTTTTCCGCAATGCATTTCCGATGCGGAAAGAAACGCAGCATGTGCACAAAAAATGCAGAATGCATTAAAAATGATGGGATGCTTATGTAAGCTTTTTTTAGCGTTTTTTTCGGTGGAAAACGGCCGAAAAAATTGTAAAAAAACCGCTAAAAATCCTGAACATGTGCACATTGCCTTAATCTTCTAAGTGGCTGTTTTTATAAGTGAGTTATACTTCACTTTGTTGCAATGAAGAATTTTACTATGAAGCTGGAATTTCAATCTATTATCTTGCAACTATTTGTCCTATTTCTCTGTATACGCATGTGAAATTAGTTACAAGTTTTATACATGTACTGGAGTTTATATGTAGAGCAATATATGGGGCAACTATACTGTATGGAACAATATATGGGGCCATTCCACTGTATGGAGCAATATATTGGCTCATTATACTGTATGGAGCAATATATTTGCCAATTATACTATATAGAACAATATGTGGGGCCATTATACTGTGTGGAGCAATGTATTTGCCCATTATTGTGTATGGAGCACTATATTGGGCCATTATGTACTATATGGGGCCATTATACTGTGTGGAGCAATGGGCCATTATATACTATATGGAGCAATATATGGCGCCACTATATTGTATGGAACAGTATATAGGGCCATTACATACTGGATGGAGCATTATATGGGTCCCTTTATACTGTATGGAGCATTATATTCATGTTTTCAAGACATCTCTTGAATGAGAGCAAATTAGCATATTTATTTCCCAGGGACCAATGATTAATAGAGATGGGCGAGCCCGAACAGCAAAGTTCGGTGTCCATACCAAACACCTACTGTTCGGGCACTGACGCCGAACACGGATTTCATCAGGGAGTCCATGTTACTGTTCAGGTTTGGCCGCATAAACACCAGGTGTTTCTCGTGCTATCATGTGCATGACAGCGTGGCAAACACTGCCTCTGATCGGCAGTAAAATCATTACCGCTGGTCAGACAGCCACGGCTCCCACGTGAGCCTGCACCTGAGATCTGATGTTAAAAGTTTACCTCCAGTCATTGGCGTTGGCTGATGGGACTACTGCTATCATCACCCTATGGCTGCTGCTGCTAATATCAGGGAGAGCAGGCTGCAGCTGGTGGGCGTATTCATCAGCCAGCACCTGCACTCTAAATTAGTAATTTAAAAAAAAAACAGAGTGGGTGCCCTTGTATTTTTGATAATCAGCCAGGCAAAACTGACAGGCAATACTGAATGACATATCATAAATATACATACAAAATTCAGTCATGTCATTCAGTATTTTAACCACACTTGTGTGCAATTTCCGCAGCTGCGGCGAAGTTCATGTGTCCAGGACCTGTGGTAATAATCATGTCACCAGCATTGATCACTGGATTGGTCCATGAACACTAGATAACAATCATTGCAAATCTCAGAAAATCATGCATTGACTAAGATCGGGTACGATCGAAACGCGTCGCATGTACTCTGTACTTGGACTTTTGCGCTAAGGCAAGGACTGTTTGTACTACACCAATTTTTAATGGAGAAATAAAGCATTTGAATTTTATGGAGCTGGAACGCCTTCCTTACTTCGTTATGTATATCCATCTTAGTCCAAGATGATGTTCCGTGCACCTGCCTGGATTGGTGAGCTGGCTGTGGCTTCTTATAGCCTTTTCTTTTTGCACATTAACACATAAATAAACCACTTTGTAATTTATCTTATCAGAGAAATCTGCTTCTTTCTCTGCCAAAATTTCTAAAATAAAAATTAAAACAATTACTTTTTAAAATAAAAAACTAGGAAAATGTTTAACTTACCATTAGAATACTTTCCCAAGACATCCATCTAATAGGAAGCACAGCCCGGCCCTGAATTCTGTAGTAATCTCCACTGTACAGATTTCGACTCATGCCAAAGTCAGCTATTTTGATTGTGAAATTCCTACCAACAAGGCAGTTCCGTGTTGCAAGGTCTCGATGCACAAAATTAAGAGATGATAGGTATTTCATTCCAGAAGCAATCTGTGATGCCATATATCTGAGGTCTGAATAACTGGAAAAAAAATCAATAGGTCGGAATTAAGTCATATGGAAAACACTTTCTCGTGGTGCTTCTATTAATTCTTTTTTTTTTTAATTTCTGTGAAGCCAAATGACTACACAAAGTATTTCCAGTGAGTTATTATTCTTGCTTTTTGGAAAAACACTCTTCACACCATCATGACGTAAGTGGTACACGTGACCAGCGTCAGACTGGAGCACCTTGGGCCCACCAGAGAAAATCATTCTTGGGGCCCACTATGTAGCTACATACACTGTGTTCCAAATTATTATGCACAAAGAGTTTAGGAGTGATAAGGTTAGAATTTTTTTGTTTGTCATTTAAACTCATTGATGGTGATGTGTGTCAGGGCTCTTTATATCACTGAAAGCAATTGCAGATACCTGTGCAAATTAGTTTGGCAGGTGTGTCCAAATAAAGGCAAGACTACTTAAGAAGGCTGTTCCACATTGTTAAGCAGCCTACATTTTTTGCCAAAATGGGAAAGAAAAAGGATGTGTCGGCTGCTGAGAAGCAACAAATTGTGGAGTATTTAGGTCAAGGCATGACTACAATCAACATTGCCAAGACACTTCATCGTGATCTTCGCACAATCAAGAAGTATGTAGTTGATTCCCAGCACACACGTGTGTGTGCTGATAAGGAAAAATTGAGGACTCTTTCCAACAGGCAATTGCGTAAGGTTAAAAGAGCAGCTGCAAAAATGCCTTGTCATAGCAGCAGACAAGTTTTTGAAGCGGCTGGTGCCTCCAACGTCCCCAGAACAACAAGATGCAGGGTCGTTCAGAGGTGCGTAAGCCATCCTGTCGACCACTTCTATCCACTGCACACAAGCAGAAATGTCTCCAGTGGGCCAAACGATACATGAACACTAACTTCCAAACTGTTTTGTTCACCGATGAGTGCTGTGCAATGCTCGATGGTCCAGATGGATGGAGTGGAGGATGGCTGGTTGATGGACACCCCATGAAAACACGGCTAAGGCGTCAACAAGGAGGAGGTGGAATAATGTTTTGGGCTGGAATCATGGGGAGAGAGATTGTCGGCCACATTATGATCCTTAAAGGAGTAAAGATGAACTCCCTAATCTATGTGGAGTTTCTAAAACAACACTTCCTGCCACGGTTCAAGAGGAAGAACCGTGCTTTCCGCAGCAATATCATTTTCATGCCTGATAATGCACCGTCTCATGTTGCAAAAAACACATCTGCATCTCTGGCTGCTATGGGCATAAGAGGACAAACTTATGGTGTGGCCACCATCTTCCCCTGGCCTCAACCCCATTGAGAACCTCTGGAGCATCATCAAAAGGAGTGTCTATGATGGCGGGAGGCAATTCACATCTAAGCAACAGCTCTGGGAGAGTATTCTGTGCACATGCAAAACAATTGAAGCAGAAACCATTCAAAAACTGACAAATTCAATGGACGAGAGAGTTCAGAAGCTTCTTTCGAAAAAAGGGGTCCTATGTGCAAATGTAACATCACCTGAAATCAAACAGTTTTCAAGTGAAAACTTTATTCTATTTTGTAATAAGCTGATAATGCTTATAACTTCACAACTGACCATTTTTTTGTTCAAAATAAAAAAAAAGGTTGAAAACTCTGCTGTGCATAATAATTTGGAACATGCATTTTGAGTGTTTATTTTTTTTTTAAATATACTGTTTTCATAGGCAGTTTGTTCCAAAACATTGCAATTATACTAGAATAGTAGATGACTGGAAAATAACAATGACTGCAATTCAGATAGGTAATTTAGAGAAAATATGAGGAAATATTATTTGCATAATAATTTGGAACACAGTGTAGAAATAGATACAAGACCACCAATTGTGCGGTAAAAAGCGCTAATATCAGGGTATAATATAAGATAGTTCACGTCTTAATTATGTAGCAAGGGTTGGGGTAGCCCCCTCACAGAATATAATTTAGCCCCCTCATAAAATATAACGCAGTCCTCTCTCATAGAATATAATGCAGCACCCCACAAAATATAGTGCAGCCCCCTCAGGTATAATGCAGTCCCCACCATAGAATATAATGTAGCACCCTTATAGGGTATAATGCAGCCCCCTCATATAGTATAATGCAGCCACCACAGAATATAATGTAGTCAACTGTGAGAATGCAGCCCCACCACAGAATATAATGCAGCCCCCCATAGAGTATACTGTAGCCCCCTCACATAGTATGATGTAGCCCCTCATAATATAATGCAGTCCCCTGAGAATAATGCAGTCCCCCCGGACAGAATATAATGTAGCCCCCTCATAAAGTATAATGCAGCCCCTCTCCACCCCCATCATTGTCTTCATCACCACCTCCATCATTGCCTTCTCCCCCACCACCCCTATCATTCTCCCCCACCACCTCCATCACTGCCCATTCCACCACCTGCATCGTTGCCTCCACCCCCACCATCATTGTCCAATTCATCACATCCATCATCACCTCCATCATTGCCTCCCCCACCACCATCATTGCCCATCACCTCCATCATTGCCTCCCCCACCACCATCATTTCCCATCACTTCCATCATTGCCTCCCCCTACCACCATCATTGCCCATTTCATCACCTCTATCACTGCCTCCCACCACCACCATTGCCCACCACCTCCATCATTGCCTCTCCCCCATCACCATCATTGCCCATCACCTCCATCATTGCTTCCCACCACCATTGCCCATTTCATCACCTCCATCATTGCCTCCCACCACCACCATTGCCCATCACCTCCATCATTGCCTCCCCCCACCACCATCATTGCCCATCACCTCCATCATTGCCTTCCCACCATCATTGCCTATCACCTCCATCATTGCCTCCGATACCATCATTACCTATCACCTCCATCATTGCCTCCCCCACCATCATTGCCTCCCCTCACCCTCATTGCCCATCACCTCCATCATTCCCTCCCTCATCATGATTGCCCATTGCATCCATCTTTGTCTCCCCCACCATCATTGCCCATCACTTTCATCATTGCCTCCCAACCACCACCATCACTGCCCATCACCTCCATCATTGTCTTCCCTCCCACCATCATTGACCATCACCTCTATTATTGTCTCCCCCGCCACCATCATTGCCCATCACCTCCATCATTGTCTCCCCCACCAAATATCATTGTCCTTCACCACACACACAGCTCACCGCAGCAGCAGCTCATCACACGCACACTCTCAGACACTCACACACTCTCTCACACACACACGCTCTCACACACACGCAGGCACACAGCACAGCTCACCTCCCCGCAGGAGCAGCTTATTCCAGCAGCCTCTTCCTTGCTGGATTCCTGGAAGCTTTCTGACTGAGACAGCAGCACGCTGGATGATGCCGTCATCCAGCTGGGCTGTCTTAGACAGGAAGCAGGACGCCGGGAGGTGAGCTGCTCTGTGAGTCTGTGTGCCTGCATGTGTGTGTATGTGTTCGGTGCTGTGTGGGTGTGCGGTACTTTGTGAGTGTGTGTGTGTGTGGTGTGACTTTACATGCGGGCAGTGTTAGCTGCACCCTGTGGCTAACGCTGCCCGCTATTAAAGAGAAATGGTATTCATGCCTCTCCACGCCCATAGGGGCGTGGGGAAGCGTGAATATTCATTTGGCTTTAGCAGCGGGAACAGGATCCTGTCTCCAGCTGCTGCTACTGGCACAGGGTGGGCCCCCTTGACTCAGGGGCCCTATAGCCACTGGCAAGGGGCCCCTGGAGCAGTGGGGGCCCTAGGCAGCTGCTGGCCAGTATGCCAGCAGGTGTCAGTGCCTGGGCCCACCAGAAAATCCTCCAGTGCTCCAGTGGGCCAGTCCGAGCCTGCACGTGACTCATGACCGCCTTTTGCTGGCCTAAATACCCACCACTTTTCTTGACAATTCACTAGACCTAACAGAAATTACCCACTATAATGAAGACCCGAATAAATGACAAGATACCAAATTTGGATTAAATGGCCACAGCAGCCTTTTATTAAACATAAAACACAAGCAATTCAACAATATCCCCCCAAGAAGGGGTGGTCCTCGAAGCCTCAAAATAAACACTGCTGATATGCAAAATTTTTAAACTTTGGCCTCCAGGCTTAGTCTTACCAACAGCCGCTATGCACCAGCTCTGAGGCAGATAGTGACCAACCCAGCCAAACCAACCGATTACAAAGCCCCTTAATCATCCCTTCCACGGGATGATCTACCACATCCACTCGAAATCCACTCAGGGGGAGTCCAGGACCACTAGAGATCCCCCCCTACAATCTGCCATTCCCCCTTTCCACCAACTTCGAGGACCTCCCTCCCCTACCTCACTGCCATGACAGAATTATTCCCACACATACTCAACCTAAAATTGATACCATTATTATATGCAAAATAAAGGGAAGGGTGGGAGCTTCGCATGCTCTCAAAAAGGGCGTGAGTACGACAGTTCCTGCTGCAAAATGGCAGGTTCTCTGTTAACTAACACTCCACCTCCAACTCCTCCTACCCTCCCCGGATCCCGCCCCCCTTTTTCAAAATAGCTGGACTAAATTTAACCCCAAAAATGCCCACTCATCCCAATGCTCCTAACATTCCCACGCTACCCCATCATGTTGGCCTCCCTTGAGAGCCAGGGGCCCAGTACGGCCTTTCTTGACGTAAGGGGTACACGTGACTCATGACCGCCTTTTGCTGGCTTAAATACTCACCACTTTTCTTGACAATTCACTCAACCTAACAGAAATTACCCACTATAATGAAGACCCGAATAAATGACAAGATACCAAATTTGGACTAAATGGCCACAGCAGCCTTTTATTAAACATAAAATACAAGCAATTCAACAATATCCCCCCAAGGAGGGGTGGTCCTCGAAGCCTCAAAATAAACACTGCAGATATGCAAAAATTTTTAAACTTTGGCCTGCAGGCTTAGTCTTACCCCCAGCAGCTATGCACCAGCTCGGAGGCAGATAGTGACCAACCCAGCCAAACCAACCGATTACCAAGCCGCTTAATCATCCCTTCCACGGGATGATCTACCACATCCACTCGAAATCCACTCAGGTGGAGTCCAGGACCACTAGAGATCTCCCCCTACAATCCACCATTCCCCCTTTCCACCAACTTCGAGGACCTTCCCTACCACAAACATAAATGTTCTGACCCCTCAAACATTTATGTCCCTCCACACTTTTAAACCCGTTTCGATACCTTCCTGAATTGCCAGACACCACATGTCGGTGCCGATCGCATTCAAATGGACGCCATCCGCTCTCCAAAATTCTCCTATTCCTAATTCCAAATTCACATGGCGCACTACCAAGGCCCCATTTCTTGCCATGAAGCGAGACACTGCCCTATTCACTTTTATCCTTGCCTTATTTATCCCCTCGATAGAATGCACCACATGCCACACCTTCCTAGGGATAATGCCAGACCAAATAACTAGAACCTTCAGAAACAATGCCCAAAGCCTTAACATATCAAATTTAATGTCTTTTATCAGCTCCCTACAGGGCCTCTTGCCCAAATCATTCCCTCCCAGGTCAACTACCACTACATCTGGTGTCCGATCTAGACGTACAAACTGGTGAAACTCTGGTAAAAATTGACTCAAAACCATCCCGCGTTTTCCGATCCAACGCAGAATAGCTGTCTCTCGCGGGAACCCCAGCTGCCGCCCGTTGGGCCAAACTGCTGCTCTCAGTGCTGCCAAAAAAATGAAAGAATGGCCCATAATCCACACCAGCCGGTGCCCACAGCCTGAAACAAATAACAAAATTATTAAGCTACACCTAACCTAAACACAATCAATCATCAGGCTAGATTCAGGCGGATGTAAGATCTAAACCTCCTTGACTCCACCGCCCAATTCTCTTGACCATGTCTTCCCCCAAACCCCTCTTGGCCGCCTCTGTCACCGCACCGATCCTAAATGAATGCCCACTGTAATCCACCGGCAAAATCCCCCCTGACACCAGAAATTGTTTAAATACCGCAAAAAACTGAAAACGGGATAAAAATGAACCGTCTTCATGAACCAAAAAAGGATTACACCAAATCCCGCAACGCCTCATAAAATCATTTACACATAAAACTGGACACAGAGGAGAACCCTCTACCTTGAACAACACTACTTCACAACCTTTTCCTTGAACATCTGTTTTGGAAGATTGAAGAAACACTACCACTCTATCACTATATACATCCACATCTTCCCTCAACACGCCCCCTTTTTTGAACTTGGAGGGGCTAATCAATTCCCCCAAATGAAAAGCTCCAAAGAAAGCTAGCACAAAAGCCGCCTTAAAGAGATCCACCTCCCACCATGATAAACACACTGTGGATAGCTGATTACCCAAAATTAGTAATACCTCATAGGAAACAGGGCGTCTCTTATCCATTACCGACCTACCCTTTCTCCACCCTTTTAACATTTGAATCACCAAAAAGGATTTTGTAACATCTCTGAATCCTCTAGCTTTAAAACCAAATGCAAGACCTGCTAATAACTTATTCAATTTTGACTCTGACCAACCCGCTTCCTTACAGTGTCCGATCAACATCAGCAATCTGCTCTCGTCCTGTAGACCTTCGCCTAAAGACACAATCCAATCCTCCCAAATACCCCACGCCTGCTCATATTGCCTCCAGGACCTAACCGACAAAGAGTTTGCAAACAAATGATCTACTGTCCGCCAGGAAGGTTCCACAATTCCATTGGACATTCCAAGCCTTCTGAATCACCTTGAGGTACCAGCTCTCGAAAAAGGTCCCCCTGCAGATGAGAAAGAGCAACAATGATAGGGTTAAACGCCATCGGCCTGACTTCTGCCACAATCCACAGATTGAGCGATAACCCCCAAAACACCAGACGTTGTAGTATTTTCACCACCACCGGGGAAGCTGCTGATAGTGAATTTATCGCTGCCGCCATGCCCTCCGCCACACATGGAAAACCGATCTTTCTATTTTGAACTCTTTTGAGCCACAAAGATAGCGCAATGACAATCGGAAACAAATGAAGCAAAACCCGATTCGCTAACCATCCCTGCTCTCTCCAGAAACCAGGCCATTCCGTCAACAGCCAACTGCCCTGAAAAAACAAACCAAAGCCGCGTTCGTCTACTACTGTAATGAGCAAACCCAAAGTATCAGCATCCATTACCGGAGTGATCCAGATAGATTTTCCGTTATAGTTCTCCAAAAATTCTGCCAAACTGCCAAATCTTTATGCAGTTCTTTTTTCAATCTAATGAAATGAACCGGAGATTTGACACCCATGATTGCTAATGATAACCTTTGGCAAAAATGCCCGACCCATCGGCATGATCTGGAAAGCGAAATTCAACTTGTCCAGCAAATATTGTATTTCTCGCAACCTCAATTTCTTCGCACTATGCGCCCTCATCACCTCCTCATGCAAAGTGTTAACCTTCTCGTCAGGCAATCTACAAACCATCTCTGATGTATCAATTTCGATCCCCCAAAAACTCAAAACAGTAACTGGTCCCACTGTCTTATCTGTTGCTAAAGGAACCCCAAAACTCTTCGCCATTCTTTCCATTGTGAGCAATAGCAACGAACTCTGAGCCGGACCTATAAACAGAAAGTCATTAAGATAATGAACACACGATTTTAGTCCTGACACATCCTTAACAACCCATTCCAAAAATGTACTAAAGGTTTCAAAATAAGCACAAGAGAGAGAACAACCCATAGGAAGACAGCGGTCACCAAAAACCCTCCATCCTAATAACATCCCAATAGATTCATACTATCCAGGTGAACAGGCAGTAGCCTAAACGCCGCTTCAATGTCTGTTTTTGCCAACCTTGCACCTTCTCCACATAAACGGACCCAATCCATGGCCGCATCGAATGAGGTACAAATCACTGAACACAACTGAGGATCAATACCGTCATTCACCGACGACTCTTTCGGAAAAGACAAGTGATGTATTAGATTGAATTTATTAGGTTCCTTTTTTGGGACTACCCCTAAAGGGGAAACCCTCAGATTATGTATGGGAGCTACTGGGAACGGACCAGCCATCCTACCGAGGGTGACTTCTTTCTGTAACTTTTCTGCAACTACCTCAGGAAACTGCAATGCCGACTTCAAATTCTTTGTGGAATAACTAACCGCTGCCTTCAACAGAGCAGCCGCTGCTGCATCAGGGTACCTACTTAGAAAGTGCGCCATCACGTCCAGTCGAATTGGTGTCGTTCCTTTTTTCAACTCCATCCCCCCTTTTTGTTTGCCTCCCCTAAAACATTTCGATGATCCATACATGCCCCCACATGATGCACACTCATGTTTAAATTTGCATTTTGCTCCAAATTTACATGACCCTTCATTAAATGCAAAACACAGTCCTCTCTGCATAGCCGCTGAGTGTTTCGACTGTCCTGAACCCCCAGCGCTTCCCTGAAAAGACTGGGTACCAGACCCTATCCACGAAGGGACCATTACCCTCATCCAAAGAGCTATGTCCTTGTGGTCCCAACGAATGCTAGGCCTAATCGCCTTTCGTTGGCGAAATTGCTCATCGTATCTCAACCAACCTTGACCCCCGTAAACCCGATAAGCTTCACCTATGGCATCCATATAACAAAAGAGGCCCGAACAATTCTCAGGGGCCCTCTCGCCAATTACACTAGCCAAAATGGCGAATGCCTGAAGCCAATTAGAAAAAGTCCTGGGAATCAGCCTGTACCTACTCTTTTCCTCATCTTTCTTTTTAGAATCATCTTTCCGCAATCTATCTAAACGAAAACGCTCCAAGGATAGAAAGGACAATATTTCAACGTACTCCCCTTTCCATATTTTTTCCCTCATTTCACTTTTAAGGTGAGCCCCCAATGGGCCTTCAAACATACAAAAACTTTGCCCCGTGCCGCATTATCCATGAGTACTGAATCCTCTTTTTCTTTTCTCCCTTCCCCTGCCGGACTAGCGACAGATACAGTAACAGAGGGTGAGACGGCACCTGACACTGTATTATTATTCCTCGAGACCTCTAATAGCCCGATGCTTGAGTTCACACTACTGCCCCCCCATCGGACCCCCAAAACCGGAAGTCTCCCTAGGGTTCCCAATCCACGCGGCAGATGGTGGCGCACCTACATGTATACCCCCCGGACTCCCATAACAAAACCAGATCTCTAAGACCAAGCATGATTAAACCTAAACCCCCGCCAACTTCCCCTGTAAACATATCCCTGCTACTACTCACAGAGGAAGTTAACAAAGGGGCACAGGAGAAAAATGCTTGCTCTCACCTAGCTGCCCGAGCACTGTGGACCCGGCAGCCAAAGATCCCGAAGCCTGATGCCGTTGTTCTTCTTCCGGACCCCTTCCATGCTGCCCGTGCTGAGAGTCATTGCTTACATTAACGGGCAAGGTGGAACTGCTAGCTCGAAGCGCCAAAACTTCCCCTGGCCTGTGCAGCTGTGCCGAGCTCAGCCCTAATGCTCCCTGCTCTGTCTCAGTGTCAGGACTCTGAACATTTTTATTACCTTTTGTGCATTACTGCTCTTTTCCAAGATGGTGTCTTTGGTCTCATGTGCACTGTGTCTTCCTGCTATAAAACTCCACCCCAGCCTTCAGTCTGTGCTAGAGTATTCTGCCTTGCATCCAGCTCCTGACCTCTGATTACTCCCTGGCTATACACCTGCTCCTGTGAACCTGTGTGGTGATCCTGCTACTCTGCTCTGAGTTCCTGCTGCATACACAAGTTTCCAGTAATCCTCCTTCATCTGCTGCTCGTGTTTACTTCATCTGCATTTGCTGGACATGTAAGCTGTGCTGCTCTGCAATAACCTGAGACTATTAACCAGGCCTCCCTGGTTGAGCTAAAGATATGATTTGAACTGCCTTATAAGCATATCTATTTGTGTTTGGACTAAGACAAGGATTTATTCATGTCAAGTTTCCTCAAGAATAACTGTGCTTCATAGACTTTCTGCTTGATAGCATTTTCCTCTGAAGTTTCCTATAGACTGCTAAGCTGCGTTTATTATTTGCACCAAGTGTTGTGGACTTAGGTTTCTCTCTGCACCCGTTTGAATCACTGTGTGATAATATAGACTTTACCACTTATAAAACTGTGTCCTGTAGTTGTCTTGTTCCACGCAAAGAGTCTCCTGAGTTATCCCCTATAATTATTACAGGATACTCTAGCAATAAAAAAAAAAAGGAGACTGCTGGAACAATGACTGCAGAAAGCAGATTAGAGTAGGTGTTTTTCATAATTAGATCACTGCAGAAAGATGTGGAAGGTCTGCAAAAGAAGTTTGGAAGCTTTGAACACAATCAACAAGTGTTTGGACAAACTTTGCAGGACTTGAGCAACCGCATGGCAGCCCAGGAAAACAAACTTGCTGGCATAGAGTCCCAGAATGGACGGGCTTTTCAGGACATAAGCACGCAAATAGCTGCACAAGTGACTATACCCTCTGGGCAACCGCCACCAGCTAGCCCACCTAAGTTGCCCCCATTCAGATTTAATGGTGATCGCGACAAATTTCGTGGCTTTGTGAATCAATGTATGCTATATTTTGATGTGCATGCTGACAGTTTTCCTACTGATAGATCCAAAGTATTGTGTGTAATAATGCTACTGACCTCACGAGCGCTCGCCTGGGCGAATCCGATGATTGAGTCTCGTGACCCACGGTTAAATAACTTGGATGATTTCTTGGCCGCTATGGCATTAATGTTTGATGACCCTAATCGCCGTGCAACCGCTGAATCTGCTTTGTTGTCTTTATGCCAGGCTAAACGTTCTGTTATTGAGTATGCCACTGAATTCAGGAGATTTGCGGTAGATTCCAATTGGGACAGTTATGCACAATTGCCTATTTTTAAAAGGGGTCTGTCTAGTATTGTAAAAGATGAACTAGCCCGCTCTGAGTCACCACAAGAGCTAGATACATTTATACAGCATTGTGTGTGCATAGACATTCGCCTTACTGAGCGTAGGCAGGAGAAATTTGCTGCATATAACCATGTTTCTAACTTTTCCCTTCCTTCCAAAGAGCCTGCAGGTAAAACCTCTCGGGAGGTGGAGGAGGTGCCCATGCAAATTGATTCTGTTCAGAGATGTGAGATCAATGAGTGCCGGGAGCATCGCCTTCGTGAAAGTCTATGTTTCTACTGCGGTCAGTCTGACCACTTCTTGATCAATTGTCCTAAGTGTCCTAGATGGCCTAACAAGGTGCTAGCAGCAATAGGGGAGTATGACAACTGTGATGATGAATCTGACATCTCTGAAGTAGCCTGCCTTTAAACGCTGTATTCCATTCACTTTCTATGACTTCACCCCCCAAGGAGCTGAAGGAAAAGAACTCTCACTGTTCTCTCCCTATTAAGATCCTGTGTTCAGGACAGTGGATTTCCAGTGCAGCTATGATTGACTCTGGTGCAGGTGGCAATTTCATGGATGTCGCATTTGTCAAGGAACATGGTATTAAAATTCAGCAAAGAGCCTCTCCAATTACCATGGAAACAGTGGATGGGTCACCTTTAATCTCTGGGCCTGTGGATCAGAAGACCGTACCCCTTGAAATTTTGTTGGAGCTTAATCATCAGGAGCAACTTTCTTTCTTGCTAATTTCTTCTCCTCATTTTCCTGTGATTTTAGGCATTCCTTGGTTGCGTTCTCAGAACCCAATTATCAACTGGGAGACCAAGGAGATTATCTTCCCAACAAGGAGCAACTCGGTGTTAACAGAAGCTGTCCCTGAGTCCACGGCTACGGAACCACATGTACAGGTATTTTCTTTACCTCCAGCTTATAAAGAGTTCTCTGACATCTGTGACAAGAAGAATGCAGATCAGCTTCCTCCACACAGGCATTATGACTGTCCCATTGAGCTGCTTCCCGGGGCAGCCATTCCTTTTGGTAACGTATACCCTTTGGCGGCACCTGAGCTTCAAGCCTTAAAGGCGTATATTGATGAAAATCTGGCCAAAGGCTTCATACGTCCTTCTTCCTCACCAGCAGGGGCACCTATCTTTTTTGTAAAGAAGAAGGATGGGACCCTGAGACCCTGTGTTGACTATCGAGAACTCAATAAGGTAACCGTACGAAACCGTTACCCTTTGCCTCTGATTCCCGAATTACTGGAAAGAGTCCACCATGCTAAGGTGTTCTCTAAACTGGATCTTCGTGGGGCTTATAATTTGGTGCGTATTCGTCCAGGGGATGAGTAGAAGACAGCATTCAGATGCCGGTATGGACACTTTGAATCTGTTGTGATGCCCTTCGGGCTTTGTAACGCCCCTGCAACATTTCAACACCTTGCTAATGACATTTTCAGAGATTTGTTGGACCAGTTTGTAGTGATCTATTTGGACGATATACTAATCTTTTCTGACTCTCTACAGGAACATGAAGAACATGTCAAAACTGTTTTAAGACGTCTGAAAGAAAACCATCTGTATATTAAGCCGGAGAAATGCGAGTTCCATCGTTCTGAGATACAGTTCTTAGGTTATATCATCTCTCCCCAGGGGCTAAGGAGGTCCAACGTTTTATTGGTTTTGCAAATTTCTACAGACGCTTCATTCGAAATTTTTCTGATATTGTCCGTCCCATTACTTCCTTGACAAAGAAGGAAAAGCCCTTTAAGTGGTCATCACAGGCTCAAGAAGGCTCAAGAAGCTTTTGATCGGCTTAAGATCTGTTTCACATCAGCACCGCTGTTGATACACCCAGATCCAACACTTCCTTTCATTGTGGAGGTGGACGCTTCTGATAATGCTTTGGGGGCTATTCTCTCCCAAAGAACTGGAGAGAAGGGTCTGCTACATCCTTGTGCTTTCTTTTCCCATAGATTAACCTCAACAGAGAAGAATTACGATGTGGGAGACAAGGAATTGCTGGCTATTATTGCGGCTTTCAAAGAATGGAGGCATCATCTGCAAGGAGCTGCACAACAGATCATAGTGCTAACTGACCATCGCAATCTAGAGTTCCTTAGATCCGCTAGATGTCTTTCTCCTCGTCAGGCTCGTTGGAACTTATTTTTAAATCAATTTAACTTTTTATCTCGTACCGTCCAGGTTCTCCTAATGGGAAGGCTGATGCTTTATCCCGAATCCATGCTGCGGATTCCGTACCTGGAGCCCCGTCCAAGACCATTCTATCTGATGCCAATTTCATCAGAGTTATCCACGATCAGTACTTGTGGAAGGAGTGCAGGGAGGCCTATGAAGGTGATGTGTTTCTTGCCAACCCACCTGTGGATATTAATCTTGTCTTTAAGGGTGGCATGTGGTTCAGAGATCGACGTATCTACGTCCCTGAGGTTGTCCGTCTGCAGATCCTCAAGTTGGTACATGACTCCAAGTTGGCTGGTCACAGGGGGTACAGAGGACACAAGAGTTCCTGAGCCGATTCTTCTGGTGGCCAACTTGCCTGAAGGATACCAAGGACTATGTTCTCTCTTGCAAGGTATGTGCCCGTTACAAGACTCCTCATGTGGCACCTACGGGTCTTCTACAACCATTACCTGTTCCGTCCCACCCTTGGGGGTCTATATCAATGGACTTTATTGTGGAGCTGCCTACATCGGGGGGCATGAATACAATCATGGTGGTAGTTGATCGCCTGACTAAAGCTGCTCATTTTGTTCCGTGCACCGGCCTCCCCTAAGCTAAAGATACAGTGAACTTGGTTATACAGAATGTCTTTCGGTTGCATGGGGTTCCGGATGAGATCATCTCTGACCGTGGAGTGCAGTTCACTTCAAGATTCTGGAAGGGGTTTTGCTCTGCACTCAATATTAATGTCTGTCTCTCTTCTGCTTACCATCCCCAGATAAATGGTCAGACTGAGCGTACCAACCAGACGCTGGAACAATATCTAAGATGCTATGTCAGCCATCTCCAGGATGATTGGTTGGAGTTGTTGCCATTAGCCGAATTTTCATATAATAATTCTCAGAGCGCCTTCACTACATTTACACCTTTCTTTGCCAATCTGGGTTATCATCCGTGTATTTTACCTAGGTCTCCAATTAATTCTCGGGTTCTGTGTTGTGAATTCTGCTCTTGGGTTCCCTCCGGTGGTTGTTGGTAGTAATGCAGTTGTCCCTGGGTTGCAATCCTGGGCAGGTGTCCCTGCTGATTGCAGCTCTGACTGGGATATTTAGGTGTGCAGGATTCATTAGCCCTTGCCAGTTGTCCATTGTTCTTGGAAGTTTTGCATCTCTGTCTGGTTCCTCCTGCCCTGCTGCCAAATCAGCAAAGATAAGTGTCTGGTTTTGTTTTTGTAGCACACATGCTGTGTGCTTTACAATTCAGTACTATTCAATGTTTTTTCTTGTCCAGCTTAGACTGTGTTTGGATATTTCAGTCTAGTTGGATTCTCAGGAGATGCAGATATACATTCCATGTCTTTAGTTAGATGGTGGAATTTTTGTATTATCTGCTGTGGATATTTTTAGGGTTTTAATACTGACCACTTAGTATTCTGTCCTATCCTTTCCTATTTAGCTAGCGTGGCCTCTTTTGCTATTCCTGATTTCTGCCTGCTTGTGTCTTTCCTCTAATACTCACAGTCAATATTTGTGGGGGGCTGCCTATCCTTTGGGGTTGTGCTCTGAGGCAAGATAGAATTCCCATTTCCATCTATAGGGGTATTTAGTCCTCCGGCTGTGTCGAGGTGTCTAGGATGTGTTAGGTACACCCCACGGCTACTTCTAGTTGCGGTGACAGTTTAGGGTTTGCGGTCAGTACAGGTTCCACCTACTCCTGAGAAAGTCTCATGCGGCTCCAAGGTCACCGGATCATAACAGTATAACTGGCCAACAATGAGTTAAATGCATCTCAGAAGAAGGGAAGAAAGAGCCATTTTTTTTCTGTAGCCTGCTTGGTCTTTTCTTCCCTCTTTTCCTCTGGGTGGCTGAGGAGCCTTGTGCTAGCATGGATGTTCAGGGATTAGCTTCTCGTGTAGACCAGCTTGCTGCTAGGGTACAGGGTATTTCTGATTATATTGTTCAGACTCCAGTTTTAGAGCCTAAGATTCCTACTCCTGATTTGTTTTTTGGGGACAGGTCCAAATTTTTGAGTTTTATAAACAACTGTAAACTGTTTTTTGCTCTGAGACCTCGATCCTCTGGTGATTCCATTCAGCAGGTTAAAATTGTCATCTCCCTGCTGCGTGGTGATCCTCAGGATTGGGCATTTTCCCTGGAATCTGGGAATCCGGCCTTGCTTAATGTAGACACCTTTTTTCAGGCTTTAGGATTAGTATATGATGAACCAAATTCTGTGGATCAAGCGGAGAAGACCTTGTTGGTCCTGTCTCAGGGTCAAGAAGCGGCAGAATTGTATTGTCAGAAATTTAGAAAATGGTCTGTGTTGACTAAATGGAATGATGATGCTTTGGCGGAAATTTTCAGAAAGGGTCTTTCTGAATCCGTTAAAGATGTTATGGTGGGGTTTCCCACGCCTTTCGGTCTGAGTGATTCTATGTCTCTGGCCATTCAGATTGATCGGCACTTGCGGGAGCGCAGAACTGTGCGTGCTGTGGCGTCCTCAGAGCAGATGCCTGAGTCAATGCAGTGTGATAGGATTCTGTCTAGAACGGAACAGGGATTCAGATGTCAGAATAGGTTGTGTTTTTATTGTGGCGACACTTCTCATGTCATTTCAGTCTGCCCTAAGCGTACAAAGAGGATCGCTAGTTCATTTACCATCAGTACTGTACAACCTAAATTTTTATTATCTGTGTCCTTGATCTGCTCATTGTCATCATTTTCTGTCATGAGGTTTGTGGATTCAGGCGCCGCCTTGAACTTAATGGACTTTGAGTTTGCCAGGCGTTGTGGTTTTCCCTTGCAGTCTTTGCAGAACCCTATTCCGTTAAGGGGCATTGATGCTACACCTTTGGCTAAAAATAAGCCCCAGTTCTGGACACAGGTGACCATGTGCATGGCGCCAGCCCATCAGGAAGATTGTCAATTTCTGGTGTTGCATAATTTACATGATGCTATCGTGCTGGGTTTTCCGTGGTTGCAGGCACATAATCCTGTGTTGGATTGGAAGTCTATGTCTGTGACTAGTTGGGGATGTCAGGGGGTTCATAATGACGTTCCTTTGATGTCAATCTCCTCTTCTTCCACTTCTGAAATTCCAGAGTTTTTGTCTGATTTTCAGGATGTATTCGATGAGCCCAAGTCCAGTTCCCTTCCACCGCATAGGGACTGTGATTGTGCGATTGACTTGATTCCAGGCTGTAAGTTTCCTAAGGGCCGACTTTTCAACCTGTCTGTGCCTGAACATACCGCCATGCGGAGTTATGTTAAGGAGTCTTTGGAGAAAGGACATATTCGGCCATCTTCTTCACCGTTGGGAGCGGGATTTTTTTTTGTTGCTAAGAAGGATGGCTCCTTGAGACCCTGTATTGATTATCGCCTCTTGAATAAGATCACGGTCAAGTTTCAATACCCTTTACCTCTGCTTTCCGATTTGTTTGCTAGGATTAAGGGGGCTAGTTGGTTTACGAAGATTGACCTTTGGGGGGCATATAATCTTGTTCGTATTAAGCAGGGTGATGAATGGAAAACTGTGTTTAATACGCCCGAAGGCCATTTTGAATACCTTGTGATGCCATTCGGGCTCTCTAATGCTCCATCTGTTTTTCAGTCCTTCATGCACGATATCTTCCGGACTTATCTTGATAAATTCATGATTGTATATTTGGATGACATTTTAATTTTTTCCGATGATTGGGAGTCTCATGTGAAAAAGGTCAGGATGGTATTTCAGATCCTTCGTGATAATGCTTTGTTTGTGAAGGGGTCTAAGTGTCTCTTTGGAGTGCAGAAGGTTTCTTTTTTGGGCTTCATTTTTTCTCCCTCATCTATAGAGATGGATCCGGTTAAGGTTCAGGCCATTCATGATTGGATTCAACCCACATCTGTGAAGAGCCTTCAGAAATTTTTGGGCTTTGCTAATTTTTATCGCCGTTTCATTGCTAACTTCTCCAGTGTGGTTAAACCCTTGACCAATTTGACGAAGAAAGGCGCTGATGTGACGAATTGGTCCTCTGCGGCTGTCTCTGCCTTTCAGGAGCTTAAACGCCGATTTACTTCTGCCCCGGCTTCTGAGATTGGGGCAGGGGCCGTTTTGTCTCAGAGGGATCCTGTTGGTTCCTTGATGAAACCGTGTGCCTTCTTTACCCGTAAGTTTTCGCCCGCTGAACGCAATTATGCTGTCGGCAATCGGGAGTTGTTGGCTATGAAGTGGGCGTTTGAGGAGTGGCGACATTGGCTCGAGGGAGCTAAGCACCGTATTGTGGTCTTGACCGATCATAAAAATCTGATTTACCTCGAGTCTGCCAAGCGGCTGAATCCTAGACAGGCTCAATGGTCTTTGTTTTTTTCCCGTTTTGATTTTGTGGTCTCGTATCTTCCGGGTTCTAAGAATATTAAGGCTGATGCCCTCTCTAGGAGTTTTTTGCCTGATTCTCCTGAGGTCCTTGAACCGGTCGGCATTCTGAAAGAAGGGGTGGTCCTTTCTGCCATTTCCCCTGATTTCCGACGGGTTCTTCAGAAATTTCAGGCTGACAAACCTGACCGCTGTCCAGTGGGGAAACTGTTTGTTCCTGATAGATGGACTAGTAGAGTGATTTCTGAGGTTCATTGTTCTGTGTTGGCTGGCCATCCTGGTATTTTTGGTACCAGAGATTTGGTTGGTGGGTCCTTTTGGTGGCCTTCTTTGTCACGTGATGTGCGTTCTTTTGTGCAGTCCTGTGGGACTTGTGCGCGGGCCAAGCCTTGTTTGTCCTGTGCTAGTGGGTTGCTTTTGCCTTTGCTGGTCTCTGAGAGGCCCTGGACGCATATTTCTATGGATTTTATTTCTGATCTTCCGGTTTCCCAGAAGATGTCTGTCATCTGGGTTGTTTTTGACCGGTTCTCTAAGATGGTCCATTTGGTGCCTTTGCCTAAATTGCCTTCCTCTTCTGATTTGGTTCCGTTGTTTTTTCAGCATGTGGTTCGTTTGCATAGTATTCCGGAGAATATTGTGTCCGACAGAGGTTCTCAGTTTGTTTCTCGGTTTTGGCGGGCCTTTTGTGCTAAGCTGGGCATTGATTTGTCTTTTTCTTCCGCATTTCATCCTCAGACAAATGGCCAGACCGAGCAAACTAATCAGACTTTAGAAACTTATCTGAGATGCTTTGTGTCTGCTGATCAGGATGATTGGGTGGCTTTCTTGCCATTGGCTGAGTTTGCCCTTAATAATCGGGCTAGTTCGGCTACCTTGGTTTCACCCTTCTTTTGTAATTTTGGTTTTCATCCTCGTTTTTCTTCGGGGCAGGTTGAGCCTTCTTACTGTCCTGGTGTGGATTCTGTGGTTGACAGGTTGCAGCAGATTTGGGCTCATGTGGTGGACAATTTGGTATTGTCTCAGGAGGAGGCTCAACGTTTTGCTAACCGTCGTCGGTGTGTTGGTTCCCGGCTTTGGGTTGGGGATCTGGT
The DNA here is from genome assembly GCF_051348905.1 of Ranitomeya variabilis. Classification (NCBI taxonomy): domain Eukaryota; kingdom Metazoa; phylum Chordata; class Amphibia; order Anura; family Dendrobatidae; genus Ranitomeya; species Ranitomeya variabilis. Next base: position 113,851,038 of record NC_135239.1, on the reverse strand, counting down.
CTGATTGTCTTCCCGTCATGTTCCTATGAAGGTTTCTTCCCCTACGTTTAAGCCTCGCTTTATTGGTCCTTATAGGATTTCTGAGATTATTAATTCGGTGTCTTTTCGATTGGCCCTTCCGGCTTCTTTTGCTATCCATAATGTCTTCCATAGATCTTTATTGCTGAAATATGTGGTGCCCATTGTTCCCTCTGTTGATCCTCCGGCCCCTGTGTTGGTTGATGGGGAGTTGGAGTATGTGGTTGAGAAGATTTTGGATTCTCGCTTTTCGAGGTGGAGGCTTCAGTACCTTGTCAAATGGAAGTATTATGGCCAGGAGGATAATTCTTGGGTTTTTGTCTCTGATGTCCATGCTGCTGATTTGGTCCGTGCCTTTCATCTGGCTCGTCCTGATCGGCCTGGGGGCTCTGGTGAGGGTTCGGTGACCCCTCCTCAAGGGGGGGTACTGTTGTGAATTCTGCTCTTGGGTTCCCTCCGGTGGTTGTTGGTAGTAATGCAGTTGTCCCTGGGTTGCAATCCTGGGCAGGTGTCCCTGCTGATTGCAGCTCTGACTGGGATATTTAGGTGTGCAGGATTCATTAGCCTTTGCCAGTTGTCCATTGTTCTTGGAGGTTTTGCATCTCTGTCTGGTTCCTCCTGCCCTGCTGCCAAATCAGCAAAGATAAGTGTCTGGTTTTGTTTTTGTAGCACACATGCTGTGTGCTTTACAATTCAGTACTATTCAATGTTTTTTCTTGTCCAGCTTAGACTGTGTTTGGATATTTCAGTCTAGTTGGATTCTCAGGAGATGCAGATATACATTCCATGTCTTTAGTTAGATGGTGGAATTTTTGTATTATCTGCTGTGGATATTTTTAGGGTTTTAATACTGACCGCTTAGTATTCTGTCCTATCCTTTCCTATTTAGCTAGCGTGGCCTCTGTTGCTAAATCCTGATTTCTGCCTGCGTGTGTTGTGAACTATACTTCTTGGCTCCCTCTTGTGGTCACTAGTGGTTGGCACTTGGATTGTCTTTCCCCAGGTTGGTACTCACCTGGTTTGTTAGGCCTGGGGTGTTGCTATTTAAACTTCCTGGATTCTCAGTCCAGTGCCTGGCATCGTTGTAATCAGTTCATTTTTGTTTGCTCCTGTCTTCAGGTCCTGGTTCCTTGCAAGATAAGCTAAGTCCTGCTTTCTTATTTTTGTTTATTTGCATTGTTCTTATTTTTGTCCAGCTTGTACAAAATGTGATTCCTGATTTCGCTGGAAGCTCTAGGGGGCTGATATTCTCCCCCCTCAACGTTAGTCGGTTCGGGGGTTCTTGGATATTCAGCGTGGATATTTTGTAGGGGTTTTTTTGCTGACCGTATAAGTCATCTTACTATCTTCTGCTATTAGTCAGTGGGCCTCTCTTTGCTAAAATCTAGTTCATTCTTACGTTTGTCTTTTCTTCTTACCTCACCGTTATTATTTGTTGGGGGCTTGTACTATAACTTTGGGGTCTTTCTTCTTGAGGCAAGAGAGGTCTTATTTTCTCTGACAGGGTTAGTTAGTCCTCCGGCTGGCACGAGACGTCTAGGATCAACGTAGGTACGTTCCCCGGCTACTGTTAGTTGTTTGTGCTAGGATCAGATATACGGTCAGCCTAGTTACCACTTCCCTATGAGCTGGTATTTATGTTTGCAGACTTTGCTGAAATCTCTGAGATCCTCTGCCATTGGGATCATAACAGTATGCCAGGCCAAGTGAATAGTTAATGCATTGCAGAAGCGGGATTAAAAGAAAAGAAGTTCTGAGGTTTTTTTTTTTTTTTTCTTCCTTCCCCTTTTTCTCTGAGTGGCTTGAAGCTTTGCTGCAGACATGAATGTTCAGACCTTGATTACTAGTGTGGATCAGCTTGCTGCACGAGTGCAGGGCATTCAGGATTTTGTTCTTAGCAGTCCTATGTCAGAGCCTAAGATACCTATTCCTGAGCTGTTCTCTGGAGATCGATTTAAATTCAGGAATTTTAGGAATAATTGTAAATTGTTTCTATCTTTGAAACCTCGTTCGTCTGGAGATTCAGCTCAGCAAGTTAAAATTGTTATCTCCTTCTTGCGTGGCGACCCTCAGGATTGGGCTTTCTCGTTGGCGCCAGGAGATCCGGCATTGGCAAATATTGATGCGTTTTTTCTGGCGCTCGGATTGCTTTATGAGGAGCCTAATCTTGAAATTCAGGCAGAAAAAGCTTTACTGGCTATCTCTCAGGGCCAGGATGAAGCTGAAGTGTATTGCCAAAAATTTCGGAAATGGTGCGTGCTTACTCAATGGAATGAGTGTGCTCTGGCCGCAAATTTCAGAAATGGCCTTTCTGAAGCCATTAAGAATGTGATGGTGGGTTTCTCCATTCCTACAAGTCTGAATGATTCTATGGCGCTGGCTATTCAGATTGATCGGCGTTTGCGGGAGCGCAAATCCGCTAATCCTCTGGCGGTGTTGTCTGAACAGACACCTGTCTCAATGCAATGTGATAGAATCCTGACTAGAACTGAACGACAAAATCATAGACGTCAGAATGGGCTGTGTTTTTACTGTGGTGATTCTACACATGTTATATCAGCATGCTCTAAACGCCTAACAAAGGTTGTCAGTCCTGTCACCATTGGTAATTTGCAGCCTAAATTTATTTTGTCTGTGACCTTAATTTGCTCATTGTCTTCCTACCCTGTTATGGCGTTTGTGGATTCAGGTGCTGCCCTGAGTCTTATGGACTTGTCATTTGCGAAGCGCTGTGGTTTTGTCCTGGAGCCTTTAAAAATTCCTATTCCTCTTAGAGGAATTGATGCTACGCCACTGGCGGAAAATAAACCGCAGTATTGGACACAAGTGACCATGTGCATGACTCCTGAACATTGGGAGGTGATTCGTTTTCTTGTTCTGCAGAAAATGAATGATTTGGTCGTTTTAGGTCTGCCATGGTTACAGACCCATAATCCAGTTTTGGATTGGAAGGCTATGTCTGTGTCGAGTTGGGGTTGTCAGGGAATTCATTGCGATTCTCCGCCGGTGTCTATTGCTTCCTCTACTCCTTCAGAAGTTCCTGAGTATTTGTGTGACTATCAGGATGTATTCAGTGAGTCCAGGTCCAGTGCTCTTCCTCCTCATAGGGACTGTGACTGCGCTATAGATTTGATTCCTGGTAGTAAATTTCCTAAGGGACGATTATTTAATTTGTCTGTACCCGAGCATGCCGCAATGCGTTCTTATGTCAAGGAGTCTTTGGAGAAGGGGCATATTCGTCCATCCTCTTCCCCTCTTGGTGCGGGATTCTTTTTTGTGGCCAAGAAAGACGGGTCTTTGAGACCTTGCATAGACTATCGGCTTCTGAATAAAATCACTGTTAAATTTCAGTATCCTTTGCCACTATTGTCGGACTTGTTTGCTCGGATTAAGGGTGCCAAGTGGTTCACCAAGATAGATCTTCGTGGTGCGTACAACCTTGGGCGCATTAGGCAGGGAGATGAATGGAAAACTGCATTTAATACGCCCGAAGGTCATTTCGAGTACTTGGTGATGCCCTTTGGGCTCTCTAATGCTCCTTCAGTGTTTCAGTCCTTTATGCATGATATCTTCCGGAAGTATCTAGATAAATTTATGATTGTTTATCTGGATGATATTCTGGTTTTTTCTGATGATTGGGATTCTCATGTAAAGCAGGTCAGGATGGTGTTTCAGGTTTTGCATGATAATGCTTTGTTTGTGAAGGGCTCAAAGTGTCTCTTTGGAGTGCAGAAGGTTTCCTTTTTGGGTTTTATTTTCTCCCCTTCTGCTGTGGAGATGGACCCAGTCAAGGTCCGAGCTATTCATGATTGGACTCAACCCACGTCTGTTAAGAGTCTTCAGAAGTTCTTGGGGTTTGCTAATTTCTACCGTCGTTTTATCGCTAACTTTTCTAGCGTTGTTAAACCTTTGACGGATATGACCAAGAACGGTTCTGATGTGGCTAATTGGGCTCCTGCAGCCGTGGAGGCCTTCCAGGAGCTGAAGCGCCGGTTTACTTCGGCGCCTGTTTTGTGCCAGCCTGATGTCTCACTTCCCTTTCAGGTTGAAGTGGATGCTTCTGAGATCGGTGCTGGGGCTGTTTTGTCGCAGAGAGGCTCTGGTTGCTCTGTGATGAGACCATGTGCTTTTTTCTCTAGGAAGTTTTCGCCTGCTGAGCGGAACTATGATGTTGGTAATCGGGAGTTGTTGGCCATGAAGTGGGCATTTGAGGAGTGGCGTCATTGGCTTGAGGGTGCTAAGCATCGTGTGGTGGTCTTGACTGATCACAAAAATCTGATGTATCTCGAGTCTGCTAAGCGCCTGAATCCTAGACAGGCTCGTTGGTCATTGTTTTTCTCTCGTTTTGACTTTGTGGTCTCGTACCTGCCTGGGTCGAAGAATGTGAAGGCTGATGCTCTTTCTAGGAGCTTTGTGCCTGACTCTCCTGGAGTCTCGGAGCCAGCTGGTATTCTTAAAGAGGGAGTAATCGTGTCGGCCATATCTCCTGATTTGCGACGTGTGTTGCAGAGATTTCAGGCTGATAGACCTGACTCTTGTCCACCCGACAGACTGTTTGTTCCTGATAGATGGACCAGCAGAGTTGTTTCCGAGGTTCATTCCTCGGTGTTGGCAGGGCATCCGGGGATTTTTGGTACCCGAGATTTGGTGGCCAGGTCCTTTTGGTGGCCTTCCTTGTCACGGGATGTGCGGTCATTTGTGCAGTCCTGTGGGACTTGTGCTTGGGCTAAGCCTTGTTGTTCTCGTGCTAGCGGGTTGCTTTTGCCCTTGCCCGTCCCGAAGAGGCCTTGGACACACATTTCCATGGATTTCATTTCTGATCTTCCGGTGTCTCAAGGAATGTCTGTCATCTGGGTGGTGTGTGATCGTTTTTCCAAGATGGTCCATTTGGTGCCCTTGCCTAAGTTGCCTTCCTCTTCCGATCTGGTTCCTTTGTTTTTTCAGAATGTGGTTCGTTTACATGGCATTCCTGAGAATATCGTGTCCGACAGAGGATCCCAGTTTGTGTCCAGATTCTGGCGATCTTTTTGTGCTAAAATGGGCATTGATTTGTCGTTTTCATCTGCCTTTCATCCTCAGACTAATGGCCAAACGGAGCGAACTAATCAGACACTGGAGGCTTATTTGAGATGTTTTGTTTCTGCGGACCAGGATGATTGGGTGACCTTCTTGCCATTGGCTGAGTTTGCCCTTAATAATCGGGTTAGTTCCGCTACTTTGGTTTCGCCATTTTTCTGCAACTCTGGGTTTCATCCTCGTTTTTCCTCGGGTCATGTTGAGCCTTCTGACTGTCCTGGGGTGGATTCCGTGGTGGATAGGTTGCAGCGGATTTGGAATCATGTGGTGGACAACTTGAAGTTGTCACAGGAGAAGGCTCAGCGTTTTGCCAACCGCCGCCACGGTGTGGGTCCCCGACTTCGTGTGGGGGAGTTGGTTTGGTTGTCTTCTCGGTATGTCCCTCTGAAGGTTTCCTCTCCTAAGTTTAAGCCTCGCTTTATTGGTCCTTATAAAATTTTGGAAGTTCTTAATCCAGTATCATTTCGTTTGGATCTTCCGGTGTCGTTTGCCATTCACAATGTGTTCCATAGGTCTTTGTTGCGGCGGTATGTTGTGCCTGTGGTTCCTGCTGTTGAGCCTCCTGCTCCGGTGTTGGTTGAGGGCGAGTTGGAGTACGTGGTGGAGAAGATCTTGGATTCTCGTCTCTCTAGACGGAGGCTTCAGTATCTGGTCAAATGGAAGGGCTATGGTCAGGAGGATAATTCCTGGGTGGTCGCTTCTGATGTTCATGCGGCCGATTTGGTTCGTGCCTTCCACGCTGCTCATCCTGATCGCCCTGGCGGTCTTGGTGAGGGTTCGGTGACCCCTCCTTAAAGGGGGGGTACTGTTGTGAACTATACGTCTTGGCTCCCTCTTGTGGTCACTAGTGGTTGGCACTTGGATTGTCTTTCCCCAGGTTGGTACTCACCTGGTTCGTTAGGCCTGGGGTGTTGCTATTTAAACTTCCTGGATTCTCAGTCCAGTGCCTGGCATCGTTGTAATCAGTTCATTTCTGTTTGCTCCTGTCTTCAGGTCCTGGTTCCTTGCAAGATAAGCTAAGTCCTGCTTTCTTATTTTTGTTTATTTGCATTGTTCTTATTTTTGTCCAGCTTGTACAAAATGTGATTCCAGATTTCGCTGGAAGCTCTAGGGGGCTGATATTCTCCCCCCTCAACGTTAGTCGGTTCGGGGGTTCTTGGATATTCAGCGTGGATATTTTGTAGGGGTTTTTTTGCTGACCGTATAAGTCATCTTACTATCTTCTGCTATTAGTCAGTGGGCCTCTCTTTGCTAAAATCTAGTTCATTCTTACGTTTGTCTTTTCTTCTTACCTCACCGTTATTATTTGTTGGGGGCTTGTACTATAACTTTGGGGTCTTTCTTCTTGAGGCAAGAGAGGTCTTATTTTCCCTGACAGGGTTAGTTAGTTCTCCGGCTGGCGCGAGACGTCTAGGATCAACGTAGGTACGTTCCCCGGCTACTGTTAGTTGTTTGTGCTAGGATCAGATATACGGTCAGCCTAGTTACCACTTCCCTATGAGCTGGTATTTATGTTTGCAGACTTTGCTGAAATCTCTGAGATCCTCTGCCATTGGGACCATAACATGCGTGTGTCTTTCCTCTAATACTCACAGTCAATATTTGTGGGGGCTGCCTATCCTTTGGGGTTCTGCTCTGAGGCAAGATAGAATTCCCATTTCCATCTATAGGGGTATTTAGTCCTCCGGCTGTGTCGAGGTGTCTAGGATGTGTTAGGTACACCCCACGGCTACTTCTAATTGTGGTGACAGTTTAGGGTTTGCGGTCAGTACAGGTTCCACCTACTCCTGAGAAAGTCTCATGCGGCTCCAAGGTCACCGGATCATAACAGTTCCGGCAGTGGAGGAAAGGCTGACTGCGATGAGACAAAATCTGGAGGTTCTGAAGGAATCCCCGACCACAGCTCAAGAACGTTATAAGAGATCGGCTGATAGATTCTGTAAACCTGCACCCATGTTCAAGGTAGGAGATTCCGTGTGGTTAGCAACTAAGAATCTGAAGTTAAACGTTCCTTCACAAAAACTTGGACAGAAATTCCTTGGCCCTTTCAAGATCAACGGTATTGTGAGCTCTGTGGCCTGCCGGTTGAAGCTGCCTAGGACAATGAAGGTACACCCAGTTTTTCATGTATCTTTACTAAAGCCTGTATCTCCTAATATGTTCCAGGGACGTGTTGTGCCACCTCCGCAGCATGTGGTGATTGATGGGCAAGAACAATTTGTGGTGGAGGAAATTATTGATTCCAGGATTCGCAGGAATCGGCTCCAATATCTGATAAGATGGCAGGGATATCCCCCTGAGGAAGACTCTTGGGAACCTGTGGAAAACATCAATGCCCAACAGAAGATTTCTCATTTCCATCAAAGATTCCCTGAGGAACCATTTCCAGGATCGTCCTGAGGCCGCTTCTAAGGAGGGAGTAATGCCAGGACTCTGAACATTTTTATTACCTTTTGTGCATTACTGCCCTTTTCCAAGATGGCGTCTTTGGTCTCATGTGCACTGTGTCTTCCTGCTATAAAACTCCACCCCAGCCTTCAGTCTGTGCTAGAGTATTCTGCCTTTCATCCAGCTCCTGACCTCTGATTACTCCCTGGCTATACACCTGCTCCTGTGAACCTGTGTGGTGATCCTGCTACTCTGCTCTGAGTTCCTGCTGCATACACAAGTTTCCAGTAATCCTCCTTCATCTGCTGCTCGTGTTTACTTCATCTGCATTTGCTGGACATATAAGCTGTGCTGCTCTGCAATAACCTGAGACTATTAACCAGGCCTCCCTGGTTGAGCTAAAGATATGATTTGAACTGCCTTATAAGCATATCTATCTGTGTTTGGACTAAGACAAGGATTTATTCGTGTCAAGTTTCCTCAAGAATAACTGTGCTTCATAGACTTTCTGCTTGATTGCATTTTCCTCTGAAGTTTCCTATAGACGGCTAAGCTGCGTTTATTATTTGCACCAAGTGTTGTGGACTTGAGTTTCTCTCTGCACCTGTTTGAATCACCGTGTGATAATATAGGCTTTACCACTATAAAACTGTGTCCTGTAGTTATCTTATTCCACGCAAAGAGTCTCCTGAGTTATCCCCTATAATTATTACAAACAGTAAGGTTGCCTGAGTTGAAAGTAGCTGTTTCTCTTGCTGTGACAGTTTTGGACTGATGAACGCCCGTGAGTCCGGCACTCAGCACTAAGGTATTCAACGGTCCGGAACTAGAGCTACCATAAGACCTGCTTCCTTAACTCAGCCAACTTTTCCAGGTTACCAGAATTCACAGCCACCGGGTCTCCCAGCAGCTGCAAGGCCCGGAAATCTCATATGAAACTTTGAGGGACATTTTAAGGATATTGAATTTTTCAGCTGCTGGAACATCTGAAGGCTGAAACTAAGGTTGCCTTGGGTGTGTATTTTACTGTACTTGTTAATAAATAAAAAATAAATGAAAAATATGAAGTGGAGTTCCTTGTAATTTTCATAAACAGCTGAGGGAAAGTTGGAGGCTGGGGGCTGATGTTAATATTCTGGAAAAGGGCCAATATTCATAAAGATTCCTAAACTATTAATATCAGCTCACATCTGTTTTCTTATCCTTTACTAGTTATTATAGGAGAGACTCATCAAAAAATGACATGGGGCCCCCCTATATTCAATAACTAGCAAAGGCTAATTAGACAGCTTTGGGCTGATATTAACCCCTTTACACACAAGGGTGGTTTGCACGTTAATGACCGGGCAAATTTTTACAATTCTGATCACTGTCCCTTTATGAGGTTATAACTCTGGAACGCTTCAACAGATCCCGGTGATTCTGACATGGTTTTCTCATGACATATTGTACTTCATGATAGTTATAAAATTTCTGTGATATTACCTGCGTTTATTTGTGAAAAAAACGGAAATTTGGCGAAAATTGTGAAAATTTTGCAATTTTCCAACTTTGAATTTTTATGCAATAAAATCACAGAGATATGTCACACAAAATACTTAATAAGTAACATTTCCCACATGTCTACTTTACATCAGCACAATTTTGGAACCAAAATTTTTTTTTGTTAGGGAGTTATAAGGGTTAAAAGTTGACCAGCAATTTCTCATTTTTACAACACCATTTTTTTTTAGGGACCACATCTCATTTGAAGTCATTTTGAGGGGTCTATATGATAGAAAATAACCAAGTGTGACACCATTCTAAAAACTGCACCCCTCATGGTGCTCAAAACCACATTCAAAAAGTTTATTAACCCTTCAGGTGTTTCACAGGAATTTTTGGAATGTTTAAATAAAAATGAACATTTAACTTTTTTTCACAAAAAATTTACTTCAGCTCCAATTTGTTTTATTTTACCAAGGGTAACAGGAGAAAATGGACCCCAAAAGTTGTTGTACAATTAGTCCTGAGTACGCCAATACCCCATATGTGGGGGTAAACCACTGTGTGGGCGCATGGTAGAGCTCGGAAGCGAAGGAGCGCCATTTGACTTTTCAATGCAAAATTGACTGGAATTGAGATGGGACGCCATGTTGCGTTTGGAGAGCCCCTGATGTGCGTAAACATTAAAACCCCCCACAAGTGACACCATTTTGGAAAGTAGGATCCCTATGGAACTCATCTAGATGTGTTGTGAGAACTTTGAACTCCAAGTGTTTCACTACAGTTCATAACGCAGAGCCGTGAAAATAGAAATTATTATTTTTTCCACAAAAATTATCCTTTAGCCCCCAGTTTTGTATTTTTCCAAGGGTAACAGTTGAAATTAGACCCCAAAAGTTCTTGTCCAATTTGTCCTGAGTACGCTGATACCCCATATGTGGGGGGGAACCACCGTTTGAGTGCATGGCAGAGCTCGGAAGGGAAGGAGCGTCATTTGGAATGCAGACTTAGATGGATTGGTCTGCAGGCATCACATTGCGTTTGCAGAGCCTCTAATGTACCTAAACAGTAGAAAACCCCCACAACTGACCCCATATTGGAAACTGGACCCCCCAAGGAACTTATCTAGATGTGTTGTGAGAACTTTGAACCCCCAAGTATTTCACTACAGTTTATAACGCAGAGCCGTGAAAATAAAAAAATCTTTTTTTTCCACAAAAATTATTTTTTAGCCCCCTGTTTTGTATTTTTCCAAGGGTAACAGTTGAAATTAGACCCCAAAAGTTGTTGTCCAATTTGTCCTGAGTACGCCGATACCCCATATGTTGCGGTAAACCTCTCTTTGGGCGCACGGGAGAGCTCGGAAGGGAAGGAGCACTGTTTTACTTTTTCAACGCAGAATTGGTTGGAATTGAGATCGGACGCCATGTCGCGTTTGGAGAGCCCCTGATGTGCCTAAACAGTGAAAACCCCCCAATTATAACTGAAACCCTAATCCGCAAAGGTAACCCTAACCACACCCCTAACCCTGACACACCCCTAACTCTAATCCCAACCCTAATCCCTACAGTAAATGTAATCCAAACCTTAACCCTAACTTTAGCCACAACCCTAACCCTAACTTTAGCCCCAACCCTAAATGTAGCCTTAACCCTAGCCCTAACCCTAGCACTAACCCTAACACTAGCCCTAACCCTAGCCCTAACCCTATCCCTAGCACTATCCCTAGCCCTAACCCTAGCCCTAACCCTAGCCCTAATGGGAAAATGGAAATAAATACATTTTTTTAATTTTTTAATTTTTCACTAACTAACGGGGTGATGAAGGGGGGATTGATTTACTTTTATAGTGGGTTTTTTAGCAGATTTTTATGATTGGCAGCCGTCACACACTGAAAGACGCTTTTTATTGCAAAAATATTTTTTGCGTTACCATATTTTGGTCCACAGAGTCATGTGAGGTCTTGTTTTTTGCGGGACGAGTTGACGTTTTTATTTGTAACATTTTCGGGCACGTGACATTTTTTGATCGCTTTTTATTCTGATTTTTGTGAGGCAGAATGACCAAAAACCAGCTATTCTTGAATTTCTTTTGGGGGAGGCGTTTATACCGTTCCGTGTTTGGTAAAATGTATATAAAGCAGTTTTATTCTTCAGGTCAGTACGATTACAGCGATACCTCATTTATATTTTTTTTATGTTTTGGTGCTTTTTTACGATAAAAACTTTTATAGAAAAAATAATTTTTTTTGCATCGCTTTATTCTGAGGACTATAACTTTTTTATTTTTTCTTTGATGACGCTGTGTAGTGGCTCGTTTTTTGCGGGAGAAGATGAAGTTTTCAGCGGTACCATGGTTATTTATATCTGTCTTTTTGATCGCGTGTTATTCCACTTTTTATTTGGCGGTATGATAAAGCGTTTTTTGCCTCGTTTTTTTTTTTACGGTGTTCACTGAAGGGGTTAACTAGTGGGAAAGTTTTATAGGTCGGGTCGCTACGGACGCGGCGATACTAAATATGCGTACTTTTATTGTTTTTTTTTATTTAGATAATGAAATGTATTTATAGGAAGAATATTTTTTAGTTTTTTTGCTTTTTTTTTGGAATTTTTTTTTTTTTTTTTACACATGTGAAAATTTTTTTTTTACACTATAACATTGCCCCGGAGGGGCATGATGTTATAGTGTAAGATCGCCGATCTGACACTTTGCTGTGCACTGTGTCAGATTGGCGATCTGACGTGCACAGCTCCTGAAGGCTTCCCGGCGCCTGCTCCGAGCAGGCGCAGTGAAGCCACCTCCCTGCAGGACCCGGATGCCGTGGCCATCTTGGATCCAGGCCTGCTGCAGGGAGGAGGAGGTAAGAGACCCTTGGAGCAACGCAATTACATCGCGTTGCTCCGGGGGTCTCAGGGAAGCCCGCAGGGAGCCCCCTCCCTGCGCGATGCTTCCCTATACCGCCGGAACACTGCGATCATGTTTGATCGCAGTGTGCTGGGGGTTAATGTGCCGGGGGCTGCGATAGTCAACTGACACCAGGCCGCGATCGGCCGCGCTCCCCCCGTGAACGCGGCCGATCGCGCTGGACATACTATCCCGTCGGTGGTCATACGGGCCCACCCCACCTCGACGGGATAGTACGTCCGATGTCAGAAAGGGGTTAATAGCCTAGAAAGGGGCCATGGTTATTGGCCCCCCTTCCAGACTAAAAACATCAGCTTCTAGCCACCTCAAAAATGGCGCATCCAATTAGATGCATAGTCAAAGGGGTTCTCCAGGTTTGACATGAAAGTCTGCAGTCACTCTGTGTAAATCCAGACTTGTAAATCCTCACAGTGTGCACAGAGCGAGTTTTTGAGGATTTTCTGGTGACAGGCGAGTTTGGGTGATCATGGAACTGCAAGTAGGCAATATGCATACTTCCGGCCACATTCCACATAAGCGTGATAAAAACACGTACAGAAAAGGTACTGAATTTGCAAGTAAGCAAATTTAATTAATAGGTGCGGAAGATCTGCAACATCAAAAACTCACCAAAAGCTCATCATGGGAATATATCCTTACTGACCTACATGAAAAGGCGTTTCAGTCGCCGTTAAGGGGTCAATTACCCTGCAGACTTTCTTTCAATCTGAATGTTTGCTTTTAGCGTATGTGGAAACTTACTTGATAATCATTGATGCACTAGGTTCTTTTTCTGCTTGCTGGCGTGAAAGAAACTGGTTAAGATCTCCATTTTCCATATACTCTGTAATCATGCACAGTGGGTCCTCTGCAATACACACTGCCAGCAGGCGAATAATGTTAGGATCCTTCAACCTGGACATTATCTTGATCTCCTTTAGAAAATCATTTCTGCAAAACAATTTATCAAATGCACATATCAAAACAATTCCTCATCTCATGAATTGTTAAATTGTTTCCTCAAGTGTTCTCTTGGAGCAGGTATATTATACTTATGAGACGTGCAGACAAGTGTATTTTTGGTCTGACAAAACATCAGATCGCACTTGGTCCAATGTTAATCTATGGGGCCGTCCACATGTCAGAATTTTCCTTGGACAGCACCAGTCCAAGGAAAAAAATCACTGCATACCCAAGTTTGATCCAGTGTTCGGATTTCACTCAGCCATGCAAGTCAAAGAGTCTGTGGATAACATCGGACAGCACTCACATGACTTCTGAGTCTGATTTCCACAGATTTACACATCTTCTACTTGGTTATCTGCACCTGCCCTAATGTTAATAAAAATAACAAAATTTGTGCTTGAGTTTGTTATCTGAGCAGTGGAAATTGAAAGCACAGGGAAAGCCCAAAAATGTATGCAATATGCCTCTCCTATGCCTAGGAATTTGTAAAACCAATCCGTGTCTTAATAAACACTATGTATATTTAAAAAAAATAATTGGAAAAATCCTAAGTACCATGTGTGTAATAATCCTAAAAAAAAAGTAGAAGTAAAGCAGTAAAAATAGCTAAAATGGTTTGTCATTAAAGCTCAAAATACATGCAGTATTAAAGGGTTAATTTTCTCGCTGATCATTACCCAAAACATACAAGACCTCATGTATTAAAGGGAATATGTCAACAGTTTTTGTAACCCGAAAGCAGCATGATATAGGGCCGAGACTCTGATTTCAGGGATGTATAACTTACTAAGCTGCTCAGTGTAGTTTTGATAAAGTGCATGTATTCTGTGCTGAAGATGTAGCAGTGGACAGAATGTTGAGCTCTGTGTATAACACCACCCACACCCGTGATTGGCAGCTTCTTGCGTAGACTGTGCATCATCAGCAAGCTGTCAATTAGTGGTGGGGGATGGGTTACACAGAAAAGACTCCCTCGTAGCTGACCTAGTCGACAGTGATAATCTCCTACTGGTAAACACTGACTGTACTGAAACTACAGCACAAAGCCCAACGCCCGGCGTATCCCTAGAATCAGATTCTCTGTCCCTACATTGTGCTGCTCTCAGATTAAATAGCAAAACCTGCTGACCAGGGATAAGCAAACGTGCTCCATGATACTCGGTTATTAGTTGCGTATCATGGTGCTCGAATGTGCTCGTTACTCTCGAGCAATGGGTGGTGCTCAAGTTCAAACTCCAATCCCCGCCCTGCATCTTTGGCCCCTGTTATTGTTAGAATCTGTTTTGTTTTGACCATCCGCCATCTTGTTGTGGTTTTCTGGCTGCTGGTCTTTTTCTCCTGGTGCTGGGTTGCCTTAGGTCAGGTGATTGTATCACCCTTTATTACCCAGCACCTGCCTCCCATTCCTTGCTGGACAACAGTGTTAACCCCTTGACAGAGCCAATTTGGTACTTAAGGACCAGGCCAATTTTTACAATTCTGACCACTGTCACTTTATGAGGTTATTATTCTGGAACGCTTCAACGGATCCTGCTGATTCTGAGATTGTTTTTTTGCGACATATTGTACTTCATGTTAGTGGTAACATTTCTTCGATATTACTTGTGATTATTTATGAAAAAAATGGAAATATGGCAAAAAAATTTAAAATTTTGCAATTTTCAAACTTTGTATTTTTATGCCCTTAAATCAGAGAGATATGTCACAAAAAATAGTTAATAAATAACATTTCCCACATGTCTACTTTACATCAACACAATTTTGGAACCAAAACTTTTTTTGTTAGGGAGTTATAAGGGTTAAAAGTTGACCAGCAATTTCTCATTTTTACAACACCATTTTTTTTAAGGACCACATCATATTTGAAGTCATTTTGAGGGGTCTATATGATAGAAAATAACCAAGTGTGACACCATTCTAAAAACTGCACCCCTCAACGTGCTCAAAACCACATTCAAAAAGTTTATTAACCCTTTACGTGCTTCACAGGAACTGAAACAATGTGGAAGGCAAAAATGAACACTTAACTTTTTTTTGCAAACATTTTACTTCAGAACCATTTTTTTTTATTTTCACAAGTGTAAAAACAGAAATTTAACCATTAATGTTGTTGAGCAATTTCTCCTGAATACGCCGATACCCCATATGTGGGGGTAAACCACTGCTTGGGCGCACCGCAGAGCTTGGAAGAGAAGGAGCGCCGTTTGACTTTTTCAATGCAGAATTGGCTGGAATTGAGATCGGATGCCATGTCACGATTAGAGAGCCCCTGATGTGCCTAAACAGTGGAAACCCCCCACAAGTGACACCATTTTGGAAACTAGACCCCTTAAGGAACTTATCTAGATGTGTGGTGAGCAGTTTGAGCCCCCAAGTGCTTCACAGAAGTTTATAAAGTAGAGCCGTGAAAATAAAAAATCGCATTTGTTTACACAAAAATGATTTTTTCGCCCACAAATTCTTATTTTCACAAGGGTAACAGGAGAAATTAGACCACAAAAGTTGATGTGCAATTTCTCCTGAGTATGTTGATACCCCATATGTGGGGGTAAACCACTGTTTGGGCGCACCGCAGAGCTTGGAAGAGAAGGAGTGCCGTTTTACTTTTTCAATGTAGAATTGTCTGGAATTGATATTGGACGCCATGTCGCGTTTGGAGAGCCCCTAATGTGCCTAAACAGTGGAAACTCCCCACAAGTGACTCCATTTTGGAAACTAGACCCCTTAAGGAACTTAACTAGATGTGTAGTGAGCACTTTAAACCCCCAGGTGCTTCTCAGGAGTTTATAACGTAGAGCCGTGAAAATAAAAAATCGCATTTTTTCTACAAAAATGATCTTTTTGCCCCCAAATTTTTATTTTCACAAGGGTAACAGGAGAAATTAGACCACAAAAGCTGTTGTGCAATTTCTCCTGAGTACGTCGATACCCCATATGTGGGGGTAAACCACTGTTTGGGCGCACTGCAGAGCTTGGAAGAGAAGGAGTGCCCTTTTACTTTTTCAATGTAGAATTGGCTGGAATTGAGATCGGACACCATGTCGCGTTTGGAGAGCCCCTGATGTGCCTAAACAGTAGAAACCCCCCACAAGTGACCCTGTTTTGGAAACTAGACCACTTAAGGAACTTATCTAGATGTGTGGTGAGCACTTTAAACCCCTAAGTGCTTCACAGAAATTTATAAAGTAGAGCCGTGAAAATAAAAAATCCTTTTTTTTTTCTCAAAAATGATTTTGTAGCCTGCAATTTTTTATTTTCTCAAGGGTAACAGGAGAAATTGGACCCCAAAATTTATTTTGCAATTTATGCTGAGTAGGCTGATACCCCATATGTTGGGGTAAACCACTGTTTGGGCGCATGGCAGAGCTCGGAAGGGAAGGATCGCCGTTTTGGAATGCAGACTTTGATAGAATGGTCTGTAGGCGTTATGTTGCGTTTGCAGAGCCCCTGATGTACCTAAATAGTAGAAACCCCCCTTAAATGACCCCATTTTGGAAACTAGATCCCCCAAGGAACTTATCTAGATGTGTGGTGAGAACTTTGAATGCCCAAGTGCTTCACAGAAGTTTATAATCAAATACAAAATCTCAGAAACCGATAACATAGTAGTCTTTAAGAAAAACTCATAAAGCTATTCCAAATATTGAAGCGTGATGCTTCCAACTAACCATTCAAACACAACATTGAAGCATGCAATCACACTAGGTAGAAGTAAAAAAATATGTACCTTTATTATTAATTGATTAAAAATACACAAGAACAGTGCCAGGTCAATTTATGACAATCAATAATTACGTTTTAACACAACCAGAGCAAGTTTGATAAGGAGAAAAGGTGCACCCACTAAAATGTGCTGCACCATGGAAGCAGCATGGGTATTTGGATGGAGGGTACCGGATTAACCACAACCAATTAATAAACAGCTAAAGTGCTTAGTGCATAAAGTACCATAATGGTTGTGGATTCCTCACTTGTCCAATATATAATAGGGTTAATGATCACTTTGTTGTGTTTGCAGAGACCCTGATGTACCTAAACAGTAGAAACCCCCCACAAGTGACCCCATTTTGGAAACTAGAGCCCCCAAGGAACTTATGTAGATGTGTGGTGAGAACTTTGAATGCCCAAGTGCTTCACAGACGTTTATAATGCAGAGTTGTGAAAATAAAAAATATTTTTTTTTCCACAAAAAAAGATATTTTAGCCCCCAAGTTTTTATTTTCACAAGGGTAACAGGAGAAATTGGACCCGAAAAGTTGTTGTCCAATTTATCCCGAGTACGCTGATGCCCCATATGTGGGGGTAAACCACTGTTTGGGTGCACGGCAGAGCTCGGAAGGGAGGGAGCACCATTTGACTTTTTGAGCGCAAAATTGGCTGTGGCGTTTAAAGACCCCCTGATGTACCTAAACAGTGGAAACCCCCCAAATCTAACTCCAACCCTAACCCCAACACACTCCTAAGGCTTCTTTCACACTTCAGTTGTTTGGCGTCAGTCAGCTCCGACAGTGACGGATCGACGGATCCATCACAATTGTTGAGAAAACGGTTCTAACGGATCCGTTTTTTTGACGGATCCATTACTTGGGGGTTGTCTGGGAAAAGTATCTACTTTTTGGAGCATGCGCAATTGAAAAAGCGGATTGGGGCAACGGATCCGCTGAAATGACGGTAACGACGGATCGCCCATAGGCGGCCATTCTATGGAATGACGAACGCGACGGATCCGTCGCGAACCGCCATTTCGGCGCAGACAAAAAAATGTTACAATGGTGGTCAATGTCTAGATGACGTCCGCCAAATCTCGACGGATTCCGTCGCATGGCGGATGGAACGGACGACCATCCGCCACAATCCATTGCTAATGAATCCATTGCTAAAAAATGGCGGATCCGCTATTTGACGAAAAAGGCGGTTTCAGACTGACACTAAAAGACTGAAGGAAGAAAGAGGCCTAACCCTAATGCCAACCCGATCCATAATCCTAATCACAACCCTAAGGGTAATCGCAACCCTAACCCCAAAACAACCATAACCCTAATCAGAACCCTAAATCCAACACACCCCTAATCCTAATCTCAACCCTAACCTCAAACCTAACCCTAATCCCAATACACCCCTAATCCCAACCCTAACCTTAACCCTAATCCCAAACCTAACCCTAATCCCAAACCTAACCCTAATGCCAACCCTAATCCCAACTCTAACCCTAACTTTAGCCGCAACCCTAGTCCTAACTTTAGCCCCAACCCTAACTTTAGCCCCAACTCTAACTCTAGCCCTAACTTTAGCCCCAACCCTAACCCTAGCCCTAACCCTAAATTTAGCCCCAGCCCTAACCCTAAATTTAGCCCCAACCCTAACCCTAAATTTAGCCCCAACCCTAACCCTAAATTTAGCCCCAACCCTAACCCTAGCCCTAACCCTAACCCTAACCCTAATTTTAGCCCCAACTCCTCTCTCCTGCCGGCCGGCAGATGGCAGCAGAGAGCGGGCGCACTGCGCATGCGCCCACCATTTTCTTTCCATAGGAAAAAGCCGGCGGGCAGGAGGGGACGCAGGAGGACCCAGGGACACCGGTAAGTATGATAGGGTCCCCGAATCCCCCTATTTCTCTGTCCTCTGATGTGCGATCACATCAGAGGACAGAGAATTACACATCACTTTTTTTTTTTTGCGGTCGCCGGTAAACAGTTAATTACCGGCGATCGCAAAACAGGGGTCGGTAAAAACCGACCCCGATCATGTTCTTTGGTGTATCGGCTACCCCCAGCAGCCGAGACCCCAAAGATCTCCCGGGTGCCGGCCGGCGGGTGCACTGCGCATGCGCCCGCCATTTTTTTGCCGGAAGAAGATGGCGGCGCCCATCGGGAGCCACGAGGAGCACCGGGGGAGACAGGTGAATATCGGAGGGCCATTGGGGGCGATCGGGGACCCCATTTTTCTGTCCTCTGATGTGCGATCGCATCGGAGGACAGAGAAATTAAATGGGAAATCGCGTTTTGTTGTTTTTTTTTGCGACCGCCGGTAAACGGTTAATTACCGGCGATCGCAACTTGGGGGTCGGTAAAAAAAACCCGAATCATGTTCTCTGGGGTCTTGGCTACCTTCGGCAACCGAGACCCCAGAGAAAATCCGACTCTGGGGGGCGCTATTCACTTTTTTCACAGCCCCGTTAATTAACGGCGCTGTGGTTTAAGTACCCTTAGTGGCCACCGTTAAAAGGCGTATCGGCGGTCGTTAAATGGTTAATCCGCTTGAGTTCTCGCTAGGTGCTTTGATAGCTTTCTGTGTTTGATATTGTGCAGTTCTGGGATCTCTGGTTCTGCTATCTTTAGTTTCTGTTATCAGTTTGTTTCTGCAGCTTTCTCTGTGTTTCCTATTAGGAGGTGACCTGTTTTTATACCCAGTCCTTAGATCTTTTTTTAGGGACCTCCTTCCCCTTATCTATAGGTCTTCGCTGAGTTTAAACTAGGATTGTCGGTGGCTCTATTCACAAGGAATGGGTCGCCCACTCCATCGTAGGGTTTCAGCCTAGTCTTAGTGCAGGGTCAGCTTTCTCCCTTCTCTCCTAGTTCTGTGCTGCAGTTTCGTAACAGTTATGCAGCCAACAAGCATTCATGGATTGCTTGGGAGTCACTGTAATGCCGTAGCCATATTGGTTGTGGCATTACTGTGATTGGCTGGCCATCTTACATCATCAGAATAATAAAAAGACAGGCGCCGTCCGGCTTGGCACACTGAAGCCATTGCACTGCTCTGTGATACTTCGCATTTGAGGGAGGGTGTGCTTGTCTAGTCCTGTGTGTGCACAGTATAACAAATCAGAGGCCTGTAGTGTTGATACTGGTGGTGAAGCTGAGCCATCATACTAACAGCCCTTCTTGGCTATTCTTTTGTTCTTCACAGGCGCTAGAGAGTTAGGGTATGTGCACACGTTCAGGATTTTTCGCGTTTTTTTAGCATTTTTTCACCATAAAACGCGATAAAAACGCATACATATGCATCCTATCATTTAGAATGCATTCCGCAATTTCTGTGCACATGATGCATTTTTTCTGCGAAAAAAAACGCATCGTAGTAAAAAAAGCAGCATGTTCATTAATTTTGATTTTTCGCGTTTTTCCCGCAATTTAATGCATTGGGAAAGCTCCGAAAAAAAAGCGCAAAAAACGCGTAAAAAACGCATGCGGATTTCTGGCAGAAATGTCCGTTTTTTGTCAGGAAATTTCTGCAAGAAATCCTAAACGTGTGCACATACCCTTACTGTAACTTCTCCTCCCAGTGTTCTCCAGTTTACAGAAAGGGTGACTTATAACTTCCTTCCTCCTGCCTTGCATAGTAAGCATGTAATTTGCACCTTTTCTGCACGCCAGAGAATACTAGGAGTGGAAGTTGCAGTAAATCTCAGGCGTCTGTGTAGAACAAATATGAAGCCAATGCCCACAGAAGGGCGGAGCAGTGCGCAGGCGCGAGATTTCCGGCCACGCTCCTGACGTCACAGGGACCTAGTAATGATAGGGGAGGAGAAATATAGGATAATGAAGCGAGGAGGCAGCGTTATCTTCCAGGCATCGTATGCCTCATTGCCTGGAAGATCGAATTAACATAAAGCGATAAAAGAAGATTTCTACACAATAAGGCATCATCCATGAGGCATACATGTATGACTATTTTCAGCAGTCCATAACCTTTATGCCTATTATAGTAGGTCAGATAGATCAAATGTGGTGACGATTCCCTTTAAGCCATGCAGGCTGATCACAGTAGCAAGAGCAACATGTGGCATTGCACTGTCATTTACATAAAGCCACTGGAATCAGGGGTCTCAGCCCCTACTTTAAATGGCCTTTAGGTAGGGCAGCATAAACTTGGTGACAGTTTCTCTTTTCACTGTTAACATAGGAGGAATAGCTGTAAAGAGGTGTATTTCCAGTTCTTATATCTGAGTACTTAGCTGATCTAAAACTGACTTACACACCTGGCATTCTTGTTGGCATCTGCTCTGAGCATTTTCACAGCCACAAGAGTGGGCTGACCAATGTTTGTATCCAAAATCAAATCTTTGTCTAGAAAGGCCTCTACCCCCTCTGCTTCACAGAGATGAACCTACAAAACAAAAATTGCAGTATTTAAAACCATTAATTAAATTGTTTCAGTGCCTCATAACACATGCATCAAGCTTTTTTTCATGCATTCATACAGCATAGCTTGATACTTCTGGTAAAGGTTACACATTGTGTAATTTAAAGGGGTTGTCCAGGTTTCGCACAAAAGTCTGCAGTCACTCTATGTGACTTGTAAATCTTAACAACGTGCACAGCGCAGGCTGTCAGGATTCTCCGGCACAGCGAGTGGGCGGTCTTGTGACCATAAGTATGCAATATAAATGCTCCTGGTTACATTGCAAGTGAATTGAGCGAGGTCGTGCACGTCTACTCAGAATGTGGCCGAAAGTATGCATATTGCATACTTGCAAGTTCCATGATCACCCGATCTCATCTCTGTCACCAGAAAATTCTCAAAAGCTCGCTCTGTGCGCACTGCGAGGATTTACAAGTCTGGATTTACACAGAGTGACTGCAGACTTTCATGCCAAACCTGGAAAACCCCTTTGACTATGCTAAAATGCCAACAAACATAGCCCTGAGGCTTGTCGGAGTCTATATCAATAAATCACTATGTTTGACTGTCATTCCAGAAGAAAATCCTAATTATTGAATGTTACATTTATCAAAGACTATATGTTATATATTCCTGGAGTTCATTACTTTCTGAGCAGTGTAGATGTGCTGTTGTATCAGGAATGTATGACTCCATTAATGATAAAAGTATGGGGTAGTGGGAGCAGGCAGTCACCTAGTTTGTTTAAGGGAATAGGTGTAATATACCTATTTAATAAAATAAATATTGTTCTGCCTTTACATTTTTTCCCATTTTTTATCTTAGTATAAATATGAACACTTTGGATTTGTGGAGAGAGGAGCCAACCCTTACCGCTTTATAACTGATTGTCCAATGGACTGTACAATAGTTTAAAAAACGTAGAAATACTAAAATTTCAGTAACCCATGGGAATCTTCTAAAACCACCATATCCTTATATTGGTATCTCAGAAATATATTGTGTAATATTTTTGATCACTGCTTTGTTGCATCCATATATTTTAAGAGTTTCTTTATTTGCGGCTGTGTCATATGTCTGACTACCTCTTCTATGCACGCTTTCATGTGTAGACAAGATGACTGTTTCTGACTTCCTGTAAACTTCCTGTGATGATGCCACCATGCCTACCAAATTCCACCTGGCTGCTCTCAGATTGCTCCACTTCCCACCTAGCTTCAACTTCCTTGTTTCTGTGCATGTCTCCCATGCAGGCAAGAGTTAATTTCTGCCTGAAAGTGTTAAATAAGAGAGCAATGACATTGTAGTCCATACAGTGATTAGTAGTGTGAGACAGGGGCGTTATAAATATCCACTGACTGACACTGCACCACTATAATATCCATCAGTGCTGTGCACACTGTGTGTCCAGTGTATTCTTATATTATACAGCTTCAGCCTCTCTCCGCTCATTCCTAATTGCAAAAGCTGATATGGAGAAACCTATCACAAGCAGAGGCAAGTCTACAAGATAAAGCTGGATAATATAGTGATTCCTTGATTCTCTGAAGTGTGAATAAGGAGACAACAGTTCTTTTTGACTGATCAATCTAAAACATAGTTAAGATGCAAAACAGAGCAAGAGAAATTAAATAATGCTCCACTTGCTGTTCAAAGTAAGATGCATATTGGGAAAAGCAAATTTCATTTGGGGAGACAAATCAGAATAAAGAAAGAATAAACATGGTGATCAACCCAGAAATGGCACGTCATCGAAACCAGGAATACAAAGTATATACCGGCACTTCTACAATAATCATTAATTAGACAAAAAAGTGTAGTGCTGCTTTAAATAAATAGTATCACATGACTGCATATGACAGTACATGGTATGATTACTTAGGGTTGCTCTAAAATTGTATTTTTAGTTTGAAATATCTGAACATTTATTTTTACATGTAAGGTTCTTGCTGCTTACAAAATGCATGGAGCGTCATTTAATGATTAACATTTGAAAATTGTAATATAAATATACTACACTATGTTCCAAATTATTATGCAAATGACATTTTTCTCTGATTTTCCTAAATGGTTGGTGCAAATGGCAGTCAGTCTAATAAAAGTAATCACCCGTTAGAGTATACATCGAATTTTATTGAATAAACCTCCCAATGATAACAGTATAATCTCCAAAATGAATAAAAACTTAAAATGCACTGTTCCAAATTATTAGGCACAGTACAATTTCTAAACATTTGATATGTTTTAAAGAACTGAAAATGCTCATTTGTGGAATTTGCAGCATTAGGAGGTCACATTCACTGAACAAAAAGCTATTTAACGCCAAAACATCCTAACAGGCCAAGTTACATGTTACCATAGGAACCTTCTTTGATATCACCTTCACAATTCCTGCATCCATTGAGTTTCTGCTTGTATTTCTTTGCATGAAGTAAGAATAGCCTCCCAGAGCTGCTGTTTTGATGTGAACTGCCTCCCACCCTCATAGATCTTTTGCTTGATGATACTTCAAAGGTTCTCTATAGGGTTGAGGTCAGGGGAAGATGGTGGCCACACCATGAGTTTATCTCCTTTTTTTGCCCATAGCAGCCAATGACTCAGAGGTTTTCTTTGCAGCATGAGATGGTGCATTGTCAGCATGAAGATGATTTTGCTCCTGAAGACACATTTCTGCTTTTTATACCATGGAGGAAAGTTGTCAGTCAGAAACTCTATATACTTTGCAGAGGTCATTTTCACACCTTCAGGAACCTTAAAGGGCCCTACCAGCTGTTTCTCCATGATTCCAGCCCAAAACATGACTCCTCCACCTCCTTGCTGTTGTTGCAGCCTTGTTGGGACATGGTGGCCATCCACCAACCATCCACTACTCGATCCATTTGGACCATCCAGGGTTGCTCAACACTTATCAGTAAACAAGAATGTTTGGAAATTAGTCTTCATGTATATGTGGGCCCAATGCAACCATTTCTGCTTGTGAACACTGTTTAGGGGTGGCCGAATAGTAGGTTTATGCACCACAGCAAGCCTTTGAAGAAGCCTACACCTTGAGGTTTGAGGGACTCCAGAGACACCAGCAGCTTCAAATATCTGTTTGCTGCTTTGTAATGGATTTTTAGCAGCTGCTCTCTTAATTTGATGAACTTGCCTGGCAGAAATCTTCCTCATTATGCCTTTATCAGCACAAACACATCTGTGCTCAGATACAGCCACAAATCTCTTAACAGTACGATGATCACGCTTAAGTTTTCGTGAAATTTCTAATGTTTTCATCCCTTCACCAAGGCATTGCACCATTTGATGCTTTTCAGCAGCAGAGAGATCCTTTTTCTTTCCCATGTTACTTGAAAACTGTGACCTGCTTAATAATGTGGAACATCATTTTTAAGTAGTTTTCCTTTAATTAGAATCACCTGGAAATCTAATTATCCCATGTGTTTAAGATTGATTTCAGTGATCCATTGAGCCCTGAGACACAATACCATCCACGAGTTTATTTGAAAAACAAAACAATTAAATATTTATCACACTTAATTCCAATTTGCATAATAATTTGGAACACAGTGTATATAAAAAGTATATATTGACGGGTTTCACGCTTCAAGATTGCCGCTTGGAACATGAAGCCACAGGGTTTTTTATATCACTCACAGAATAGTGTTTCTTTCCACTGGTTGCACAGTACTGAAAACAAAACCATAAACATAAAATCCCTAGCCTTGTCCAGGCACTAACTAAACAATACAGACCCTGACTAGGGTTAAGCGAAACGGATCGGACAAATTCAAAAATCGCCGACTTTCGGCAAAGTCGGGTTTCATGAAACCCGACCCGATCCTAGTGTGGAATCGGCCATGCGGTCGGCGATCTTCGCGACAAAGTCGCGTTTTGTATGATGCGTTCAGCGCCATTTCTCAGCCAATGAAGGAGGACGCAGAGTGTGGGCAGCATGATGACATAGGTCTCGGACCCCACCCTCTTAGAGAAGTGCATGACAGTGATTGGCTTCCTTTCTGTTGCATCACAGGGGCTATAAAGGGGCGTGCATGCCGACCGCCATCTTAATTCTGCCGATCTTAGCATAGGGAGAGGTTGCTGCAGCTTCGTCAGAAGAAGGGATATAGTTAGGGAGGGAAGATAAACCCCCAAACCGCTTGTGCTGTAGCGATTTCCACTGTTCAACACCACCTTTTTTTGCAGGGACAGTGGAGGCTATTTTTTTGTGCATCACCTCTGTAGCTTATTAGGCTGCCTTATAAGGCTCCCTGATAGCTGCATTGCTGTTTGCACCACTGCTGTGTAAACCAACTGCTTTTTTAAAAGCAAAAATCCTGTTGCTCCTTTCTGCAGTTATCTTGTTTATTTGTCCACACTTTTGTGTGCAGCAGTCCTTTTTGTTGTTGCCATACTTGTCTTGAGATCATTGTAGGGAGATTGAAATTGTACTACAGTCCTTGGATTTTTTCAGATATCTTCCAGCCACTTTCTGCCACTTACATTGTGTTATGTTACACACTGGGCCTGAGTTGTGGTGCAGTCTCCCCCCAAAAAAAGAGAGATTCAACTTGTCCCAAAGTGGATATACGTCAGTTCTGTTAGTTTGTCGTATATCAGCCAGCCACGTTCTGCCACTTACATTGTGTTGTGTTATACACTGGGCCTGAGTTGCGGTGCAGTCTCCCCCCCAAAAAAGGGAGATTCAACTTGTCCCAAAGTGGATATACGTCAGTTCTGTTAGTTTGTCGTATATCAGCCAGCCACGTTCTGCCACTTACATTGTGTTGTGTTATACACTGGGCCTGAGTTGCGGTGCAGTCTCCCCCCAAAAAAAGGGAGATTCAACTTGTCCCAAAGGGATATACGTCAGTTCTGTTAGTTTGTCGTATATCAGCCAGCCACGTTCTGCCACTTACATTGTGTTGTGTTATACACTGGGCCTGAGTTGCGGTGCAGTCTCCCCCCCAAAAAAGGGTGTTTCAAATTGTCCCAAAGTGGATATACGTCAGTTCTGTTAGTTTGTCGTATATCAGCCAGCCACGTTCTGCCACTTACATTGTGTTGTGTTATACACTGGGCCTGAGTTGCGGTGCAGTCTCCCCCCCAAAAAAGGGAGATTCAACTTGTCCCAAAGTGGATATACGTCAGTTCTGTTAGTTTGTCGTATATCAGCCAGCCACGTACTGCCACTTACATTGTGTTGTGTTACACACTGGCCCTGAGTTGTGGTGCTGTCTCCCCCCCAAAAAAGGGAGATTCAAATTGTCACAAAGTGGATATACGTCAGTTCTGTTAGTTTGTCGTATATCAGCCAGCCACGTTCTGCCACTTACATTGTGTTGTGTTATACACTGGGCCTGAGTTGCGGTGCAGTCTCCCCCCCAAAAAAGGGAGATTTAAATTCTCAACAAGTTTATTTACACCTTCTACCTTGTTTTACAGTACCATATAACGGTTGTTATTTTGGTAACATTTTCCTAAAAATGAGGAAGTCTGGTGGAAGAGGCCATGGGCGGTCGTTGCCAGCTGGTACTGATGGTGGTGGTGGAGCATCTGGTGGTAGTGGGAAAAGCAAAATAGCACCTAAGGCTGGAGGTGTTGAGCCAGCGTCATCGTCTGGCTACACAAGACCTCGAAGGCTCCCTTATCTTGGAGTAGGAAAACCGCTTTTAAAGCCGGAGCAGCAGGAAAAAGTTTTGGCTTTCCTTGCTGACTCAACCTCTAGCTCTTTCGCCTCGTCTTCAGAAAGTTCAAAATATAAAAGCAGCGAGTTGTCAGTGGATGCTCCCGGTCAGGAACAAGACGTTTCCTTGTGTCCTTCACCCAAACCAAAAGTGAAGGATGCGTCAGGCGACACTACAGGTTACTCCATGGAGCTCTTTACACATACCGTGCCTGGGTTAGAAAGGGAAATTGTTAACTGCCCATTACAAGATGAAATGGACATGGAGTGCACTGATGCACAGCCACAGCTAGATTATTATGCTGTTCCATTGACTCAGATCACTAAATTGCCCTCGCAGTGTAATCAGCCAGAATCTGACCCTGATGAGACTATGGTGCCCCGTCCCGAACGCTATAGCACCTTACACGGTGACACAGAGGAAGGTGCACATGACATTGAAGAGGAGGTGATAGATGACCCAGTTGTTGACCCGGATTGGCAGCCATTGGGGGAAGAGGGTGCCGCTGCCAGTAGCTCAGAAGCAGAGGAAGATGATCTGCAGCAGCCATCTGCATTGCAACAGCTGTCATCTGGCAGGCCCGTATCAGGCCAAAAACGTGTGTCAAAAACAAAAACAGTTTTAGGACAGCGTGGCCATCTGGTGAAAGTAGCACAGCGTGCAATGCCTGAAAAGGTATTCGATAGTAGGAAGAGTGCAGTGTGGCAATTTTTTAACCAAGATCCGAATGATCAGTCAAAAGTTATCTGTAAGAAATGCTCAAAGACCTTTAGCAGAGGGAAGAATCTTCAAAATTTAAATACAACGTGCATGCGTAGACATTTAACCAGCATGCACTTGCAAGCCTGGACTAACTACCAAACGTCCTGTACCGTTGGTGCACCTGCTCAGAATGAAGGTAGTCAGCAACGCTACATTGCTTCCCTCACTGTAAGCCCACCGGTTAGGACACCACCAGCAGCAAATGTGGAGGTATCGTCGCAAGGCCAAAGCAGTCAGGGAATCACAAGGTTTTTGGTAGGAAACACTGTATGTAGGCCAACATCAAGAATACCATCACCAACCCTCTCTCAATCCGCCATGTCCACCACCACCACCACCACCGCTAGTTCCACCATATGCAGCTCTCCAGGTTTGCTCACCCTAAAAGAGACTCTCGATAGGAAAAGAAAGTACTCATCCTCTCATCCGCGTACACAGGGTTTGAACGCCCACATTGCTATACTAATCTCGTTAGAGATGATGCCCTACCGGTTGGTTGAAAGCGAAGCTTTCAAAGACCTGATGGCCTACGCAGTACCACGCTATGACCTACCCAGTCGGCACTTCTTTGCGAGAGAAGCCATCCCAGCCCTCCACCAGCATGTCAAAGACCGCATTGTCCATGCACTGAGGCAATCAGTCAGTAGAAAGGTGCACCCCACAACAGATGCATGGACCAGTAGGCATGGCCAGGGACGTTACGTGTCCATCACGGCGCACTGGGTTAATGTGGTGGATGCAGGGTCCACAGGGGACAGCCATAGTGGGACAGTTTTGCCTAGCCCACGGTCTAGGAAACAGTTGGCTGTAGGCGTTCGCCACCCCTCCTCCTCCTCCTCCTCCTCCAGAAGCGAAAGCTCGTCCACAGAGTGCAGTCGCACGACCACTCCATCCGCAGCATTATTGAACAGCTAGTGGTAAGCGTCAGCAGGCTGTGTTACAAATTAAGTGTTTGGGCGACAACAGAAACACCACGGAAGTACTGGCCGAGTACTTGCAGCAAGAAACTCAGTCATGGCTGGGCAGTGTACATCTTGAGGCAGGCAAGGTAGTCAGTGATAACGGAAGGAATTTTATGGCTGCCATAGCACTTTCAGAACTGAAACACATACCTTGCCTGGCTCACACCTTGAACCTGGTGGTGCAGTGCTTCCTGAAAAATTATCTGGGGTTACCAGCCCTGCTCCTGAAGGTGCGAAGACTTTGCTCGCACATCCGCCGGTCGCCCGTACACTCCAACCGTATGCTGAACCATCAGCGATCGCTGAATCTTCCCCAGCACCGCCTAATAATCGACATTGCAACAAGGTGGAACTCCACACTACACATGCTTCAGAGGCTGTGCGAACAGAGGCGTGCTGTAATTCATTTGTGGGAGGATACACATACATGGGCAGGCACTTGGATGGCAGACATGGAGTTGTCTGGTGTGCAGTGGTCGAAGCTACAAGACCTCTGTCAAATCCTTCAGTGTTTTGAGGAATGCACACTGCTGGTAAGTGCAGACGACGCCATCATAAGCATGAGCATCCCACTAATGCATCTGCTGATGCAAAGTTTGACGCACATTAAGGAGCAGGCGTCTGCAGCCGAGGAGGAGGGAAGCCTTGATGACAGTCAGCCATTGTCTGCTCAGGGAACTCTCCTGGACGAGGTGGCGGATGAAGAGGAGGAGGAGGAGGATGATTGGGATGAATATTTATGGGAGGAGGATGCTTCTCAGGGGGCAATAGAAACTGGTGGCGTGCAAGGTCAGGTACAGGGTTTTTGCGGGACACAAGTGATGTTGATTTGCAAGAAAGTGCTCCTCAACCCAGCACAAGCAGTGAATTGACACCTGGAACATTGGCCCATATGGCTGAGTATGCCTTGCGTATCCTAAAAAGGGACCCCCGCATTATGAAAATGATGACCGATGATGATTACTGGTTGGCCTGCCTCCTGGATCCACGATATAAAGGAAAATGACAAAATATCATGCCACATGAGAACCTTGAGCAAATATTGGCTACCAAACAAGCAACTCTTGTAGACCGTTTGGTTCAGGCATTCCCAGCACACAACGGCGGTGATGGTTCTCACACGAGCCGTAGGGGGCAACATGGCAGAGGTGTTAGAGGTGCACAAATCCGAAGTGGCGTTGGACAGAGGGGTTTTATGACCAGGTTGTGGAGTGATTTTGCAATGACCGCTGACACGACAGGTACTGCTGCATCGATTCAAAGTGACAGGAGACAGCATTTTTCCAGTATGGTTACGAACTACTTTTCCTCCCTCATCGATGTTCTCCCTCACAGGTCATTCCCCTTTGATAACTGGGCATCTAAAATAGACACCTGGCCTGAATTGGCAGAATATGCATTACAGGAGCTCGCTTGCCCTACTGCTAGTGTGCTATCCGAAAGAGTCTTCAGTGCTGCTGGTTCAATACTGACCGAAAAAAGGACACGTCTGGCTACCCAAAATGTCGATGATCTAACCTTCATTAAAATGAACTAATCATGGATTTCAAATTATTTGGCCCCACCTTCCCCTGCTGACACGTAACTTGCCTGAAAAATGTCTTGGTTTTGGCCTCCTCTTACTAACTGCTTCAATTCCTCCATTTGCAGCTGCTGAATGACCACCATAGGCCATTTTTATACCTCCCTAAATGGGCTGACTCCCCCCACAGGGCCGTGATCACCACATGGCACAAGCACCCGTGCGAGTGCCGTTTGCCTGTACAGGTGGGTGTGCCCACTCTTGGGCAACGGCACTGGCACAGGGTCCCTCATAGTACAATGAAGTGTCTCTGACGGTGGTGGTACACAACCAACGTCAGACACACCATCGTAATATGAGGGGCCCTGTGTTGTGAATTCTGCTTTTGGGCTCCCTCCGATGGTTGTAGGTGGTAATGCAGTTGCCCCTGAGTTGCAGCCCTGGTCAGGTGTATCTGCTGATTGCAGTTCTGACTGGGGTATTTAGGCGTGCAGGATTCATTTGTCCTTGCCAGTTGTCAATTGTTCTTGGGAGGTTATGGACCTCTGCCTGGTTCCTCCTGCCTTTCTGCCAAATCAGCAAAGATAAGTGTCTGGGTTTTTTTTTCTGTGGCACACATGCTGTGTGCTTCACAATTCAGTGCTATTCTTTGTGTTTTCTTGTCCAGCTTCGATTGTGTCAGTATTTTCTCAGTCTTGTTGGATTCTCTGGAGTGGCAGATATACATTCCATGTCTTTAGTTAGATTGTGGAGCTTTTTGTATTATCTGCTGTGGATATTTTTGGAAGAGTTTTAATACTGACTGCCTAGTAATCTGTCCTATCCTTTCCTATTTAGCTAGAGTGGCCTCTTTTGCTAAATCCTGTTTCTACCTGCGTGTGTCTATTCTTCTCCTACTCACAGTCATTATTCGTGGGGGCTGCCTATCCTTTGGGGGTCTGCTCTGAGGCAAGGTAGCATTCCTATTTCCCTCTATAGGGGTATTTAGTCCTCCGGCTGTGTCGAGGTGTCTAGGTTCGTGTTAGGCACACCCCACGGCTACTTCTAGTTGCGGTGTTAGTTCAGGATTGCGGTCAGTACAGGTTCCACCGACTCCAGAGAAAGTTTCATGCGGCTCCAAGGTCACCGGATCATAACAGCCCTGTGCCAGTACCGCCGCCCACAAGAGAGTGTTCCCCCCAGCTCGAACAGTGCTCTACCACTTGCAATACTTACCTCTCCCTGCTCCACCACTGTGTAGTCTGTGCTGTTAAATCCTTCAATGGCACTGCCAATACAAATTTGTTGAAATGATAGATGATAGCTAAAATATCCTGGGGCCCTGGCCTCCATTTAGACCAGTTAATACTTTGTGCCTACTACCACTGTCTGCTACTCAGCAGAGGAGCCCACCCCTGTACCTAGCTATGCCACCTGTTTATTTATGAACTTTTTTTGGCAGACATTTAGCCTACTTAATTATTTGGGCCTACTAACTGTGTCAGCCTCTCATTACAGTTGTCCTCCGTTGAACAAAGCAATGCCGCCTGGTTAGTCCTGTTACCGATTTTGAACTGCATTTAGCCTACTTAGTTATTTGGGCCTACTCACTGTGTCAGCCTCTCCTTACAGTTGTCCTCCACTGAACAAAGCAGTGCTGCCTGGTTAGTCCTGTTACAAATTTTGAACTGCATTTAGCCTACTTACTTATTTGGACCTACTCACTGTGTCAGCCTCTCATTACAGTTGTCCTCCGCTGAACAAAGCAATGCCGCCAGTTTAGTCCTGTTACCAATTTTGAAATGCATTTAGCCTACTTACTTATTTGGGCCTACTCACTGTGTCAGCCTCTCATTACAGTTGTCCTCCGTTGAACAAAGCAATGCCGCCTGTTAGTCATGTTACCAATTTTGAACTGCATTTAGCTTACTTACTTATTTGGGCATACTCACTGTGTCAGCCTCTGATTACAATTGTCCTCCAGTGAACAAAGCAATGCCGCCTGTTTAGTCCTGTTACCAAATTTGAACTGCATTTAGCCTACTTACTTATTTGGACCTACTCACTGTGTCAGCCTCTCATTACAGTTGTCCTCCGCTGAACAAAGCAATGCCTCCTGGTTAGTCCTGTTACCAATTTTGAACTGCATTTAGCCTACTTACTTATTTGGGCCTACTCACTGTGTCAGCCTCTCATTACAGTTGTCCTCCGCTGAACAAAGCAATGCCTCCTGGTTAGTCCTGTTACCAAATTTGAACTGCATTTAGCCTACTTACTTATTTGGACCTACTCACTGTGTCAGCCTCTCCTTACAGTTGTCCTCCGCTGAACAAAGCAATGCCACCTGGTTAGTCCTGTTACAAATTTTGAACTGCATTTAAGGTACCTTCACACGAAGCGACGCTGCAGCGATAGCGACAACGATGCCGATCGCTGCAGCGTCGCTGTTTGATCGCTGGAGAGCTGTCACACAGACCGCTCTCCAGCGACCAACGATGCCGAGGTCCCCGGGTAACCAGGGTAAACATCGGGTTGCTAAGCGCAGGGCCGCGCTTAGTAACCCGATGTTTACCCTGGTTACCAGCGTAAAAGTAAAAAAACAAACAGTACATGCTCACCTGCGCGTCCCCCAGCGTCTGCTTCCTGACACTGACTGAGCTCCGGCCCTAACAGCACAGCGGTGACATCACCGCTGTGCTTTCACTTTCACTTTAGGGCCGGCGCTCAGTAAGTGTCAGGAAGCAGACGCTGGAGGACGAGCAGGTGAGCATGTACTGTTTGTTTTTTTTACTTTTACGCTGGTAACCAGGGTAAACATCGGGTTACTAAGCGCGGCCCTGCGCTTGGTAACCCGATGTTTACCCTGGTTACCAGTGTAAAACATCGCTGGTATCGTTGCTTTTGCTTTCAAACACAACGATACACAGCGATCGGACGACCAAATAAAGTTCTGGACTTTATTCAGCGACCAGCGACATCACAGCAGGATCCTGATCGCTGCTGCGTGTCAAACGAAACGATATCGCTAGCCAGGACGCTGCAACGGTACGGATCGCTAGCGATGTCGTTTCGTGTGAAGGTACCTTTAACCTACTTATTTGGGCCTACTCACTGTGTCAGCCTCTCATTACAGTTGTCCTCCGCTGAACAAAGCAATGCCACCTGGTTAGTCCTGTTACCAATTTTGAACTGCATTTAGCCTACTTACTTATTTGAGCCTACTCACTGTGTCAGCCTCTCCTTACAGTTGTCCTCCGCTGAACAAAGCAATGCCTCCTGTTTAGTCATGTTACCAATTTTGAAATGCATTTAGCCTACTTACTTATTTGGGCCTACTCACTGATTCAGCCTCTCATTACAGTTGTCCTCCGCTGAACGAAGCAATGCCGCCAGTTTAGTTCTGTTGCCAATTTTGAACTGCATTTAGCCTACTTACTTATTTGGGCCTACTCACTGTGTCAGCCTCTCCTTACAGTTGTCCTCCGCTGAACAAAGCAATGCCGCCTGTTTAGTCATGTTACCAAATTTGAACCATTTAGCCTACTTACTTATTTGGGCCTACTCACGGTGTCAGCCTCTCATTGCAGTTGCTCTCCGCTGAACAAAGCAATGCCGCCTGGTTAGTCCTGTTACCAATTTTGAACTGCATTTAGCCTACTTGCTTATTTGGGCCTACTCACTGTGTCAGCCTCTCCTTACAATTGTCTTCCGCTGAACAAAGCAATGCCGCCTGGTTAGTCCTGTTACCAATGTTGAACTGCATTTAGCCCACTTTATTATTTGGGCCTATATCTGTGTTTCCTCCTCATCCTGCCCATTGCCCAGCCACTGCTAGATGAGTTTGCTGGTACATTGACCCAGACCACTACATTCCCCTTGCACTCTACACAGCCAGTATCTGACCCTGCTGAAAGTTCCCCTTCCCGCATACTATACCACCTTACACGGGGACAAAGAGGAAGGTGCAGATGAAAGTGCAGGTTCCTTCATCAGGTGGGGGGCATACTCGTTGGCGACGTCACTGGCACAGGGCCCCTCATAGTACGCAAAAGTGTCTCTGCCAGTGGGAGGCACCACCCGCCGTCAAACACACCACCGTACTATGAGGGGCCCTGTGCCAGTGCCAATGTCAACGAGTGGGCCCCCACTGTTTGCTCAGGATCACAGCACTTGCAAAGTTAAAATACCTCTCCCTGCTCCACCGCCGTGACGTATTCCGCGTTTCCTGGGCCCACGAAAATCTTGAGCCAGCCCTACCCCCCACAACTTTAGCCAAATGACCCTGAGTTTTCAATGCCTAACTATTATTATAAAGTAAATTAAGATTGACAAGCTTCAGTAATAATAATTGATGTTTTTGGCATTAAAATGGGCACTGTAGATGTTTTCCTGTCCTCCACTCAATGCTGACTTTGATTCCCCATTGACTTTCATTGGGTTTCGTGTTTCAGTCGGCCCCCGACTTTACGCAATAATCGGCCGATTTCACCCGACCCGACTTTTGACAAAGTCGGGTTTCGCGAAACCCGACTCGATCCGAAAAAAGTAAAAGTCGCTCAGCTCTAACCCTGACTACTCAGACACGGCAGAGCTAATCTCAGTTCAGTCACACAAAACAGCTATTGTCCATAGTAACCAGTGATACTTGCAGTTTGGTGCACACGGCCTGTGCAGTCTCTTCTCAGAGAGGTTCTAGGTTGTCTCTCTACAGCGCCAACACAACCCGCTCTGCTCAGTTCTCCCAGCTGAATGACCAGCAAACACATGGCCTGGTTATAGTCATGGCTATCCAGGTGCACATTATTTAAAATATATATATGTTAAACAAAAAAATACTGACCTCTCCAAACTGACCTTCTCCAAGTTTTTCTTTGAAAGTCAAGTGCTTTCTTGGAAATTCTTCCACTGCCACTTCTTTACCAGATATGAGATCCATAGTGAGTGCTGGAACAGAATAAGTATTGCCACCAGTGACTCCTTGCAAGTTTACTATATCAGCCTCAGCATAGTGCGGAACACCATCAACATTTGTAGGGAGAGCTAGTTTTCCAGCAGAACATCCTGAAAAAATAAAAGTAATTGTAAAATATACTTCAAACTATTATTATATTATTAGTTTAAAAGGAATTTGTCTTAAGACATCTATATGGGCATGTAAGTAATAGACACTGAATAGTGATGAGTGAGTGTACTCGTTGCTTGGGTTTTCCCGAGCATGCTCGGGTGGTCTCTGAGTATTTGTAACTGCTCGGAGATTTAGTTTTCGTTGCCTCAGCTGCATGATTTACAGCTGATAGACAGCTTGAATACATGTGGATTCCCTAGCAACCAGGCAAGCCTCACATGTATTCAGGTTGGCTACCAGCCGTAAATCATGAAGAAGATAACGTGCACCAAATATGGACCAAACCAGTGGAAAAAAGATGATGACAGAGAATTTTTTCAATGTATATATCTTTTATTTGATGGTAAAAACAGAAACCCCCAAAAATATATATATTAATAAAAATAGAAAAATATTAAAAGTATATATGTATTAATCACGGGCACATATCAAAAGAATTATATATATATAGTTTTTCTTGTATAGTACAATATATCATTACACAAGGCTGGTCTAAAAGATTTTACATAAATATACTGGATACCCCAATGATAGATATCATTAAAAGTCAAAGAAGCCAAGTAAAGATCACGTGCAATAT
Organism: Ranitomeya variabilis; assembly: GCF_051348905.1. Classification (NCBI taxonomy): domain Eukaryota; kingdom Metazoa; phylum Chordata; class Amphibia; order Anura; family Dendrobatidae; genus Ranitomeya; species Ranitomeya variabilis. Next base: position 113,815,466 of record NC_135239.1, on the reverse strand, counting down.
GCAGTAAAAAAATTTTTTTTACAAGAGGTGAAAACGTGTATAAAATTTATATATTATATATATGTATATATATATAAATATCTGTATATACATATACTAATGTGTTGCATATAAGAATTGATATAAAATTCAAAATAGTGCAAAGAGTGCCAGAAAAAAGTGCAAACAAAATGTGCAAATAGGCAATAGTATTTGCAAAATAGTGCTGTATGCACATATGATCCTAGTTTACTTACATATGACGCTGGGGGGAATATTTCCAGGACCGCCAAGTGGTTGATAGTGTGCTCCCCGACACGTGTTTCGGACCCAAAGTTCCTTCGTCAGGGGGTATATTGTAGTGTGACCGAACGGTTTATATATAATGAAGCTAATTACCGATGTCAGCGTCCATAGCCTGTACGGCGCAGGCGCCACCCAGGCGACCCGGAAGTCCAAGACCCGGCATCACGTGACCGAACGCACTTGATAGTTCATGGCGTTACAAAGGACACTGTGACGCCGCGATCCCAACCTCAGAGCGCTGGGCGCGCCTGCGCACTACCATAGACCCGACATGGGTAAAAGATGGAAAGGGGTGTTTTTCAATACGCGTTGTCAGGTTCGCCAGGTGTTCAAGGCATGACGCCGTGCCACCACAGGAACCATGGCAACAGGACGTCAGACCTCAAACAACATGACACCGGACACACATGCGCACTTATGAATCTGAATCAACATGTATGCTAATGGAGGGCATCAGGGTGCTGAGCGCGCTTGCGCACTGCCACCGACCCGACACAAGTATAGAAAGAATGAATGAAGAGGAGTGTATGTGTGGACTACGTATGCGCTATCCGAACCGCCAAGTGTCCAGGGCACAATGCCATGCCACCATCATGGCAACAGGATGCCGATCCCCAAACAACAAAGCGTCGGACGCGCATACATACTATAAATGTTATAAAGCATATATACTAATAGAGGACAACCTCCAGATGCCCAGGGAATAATACAATATTGCCACATCATAGCGCAGAACGCGCATGCGCTCCAAGATACATAGGCTACAATATTACAAAATATAACACCAACAATAAATAATTGAATAAACAAGCTTCAATGCCGGTGTCCACTGTGCATAGAGCGTTATACAACATCAAATCCGTCCAGGACATCACACGGCCGCAAACAAAAGCCCATATGATGTCTATGGATAGATGCCGGGCGCAATCAACACAGCATAAGCCATTACAACAGGTACTATACTAATATTAAGCAGAAATATTGAAGACAATTATATTACAAAAGGGATAGAATATACTAATGATAACAGTCATATATTTGTAAATCACACAGATATTAAAGTGGAAGTGCGTATGATGGAAGGGAATTCATGGTTCCACGTATCCCTGAGGTAAGTATCCACAGAAGTAGGTAATATAATTGCCTGAATTAAAACAAAAAATCAATAAAATTAATAAAATGTACCAATATCGGTCATAGTATAAAAGGTCATAAAATATACATATACACAATTTAAAAAAATATATATATTTAATAAACAATTTTTAAAAAATATATATATATATTAATTAATATGTCATACAAATATAAAAAGGAGTATACAAGAATAATATGCATATAAATATATATATATTTATTACAAAAATGGAGCGAAACTCAAATTTTCATTTAGACCATTTAGGGCAACTGTATCTAAAAGCCAGATCCATTTCGTTTCGAGTTGTGCAAGAGGTATGCTAATTTTTCCCCCCCTCTCATTGGGTTCAATTTTGTCTATCCCAAATACCCTTAGGAGGGTAGCATCACAATTATGGTATAGCTTAAAGTGCTTGGGTATAGTTTTCAACATTGTTATGTCCTCAGTCTCCTTTACTGCCTGTATTCCACGTACATGTTCACGTGTACGAACTTTTAATTGACGGGTTGTCATTCCCACATATATGAGAGAACAAGGACATATCGCATAATAAATTACAGCACAAGACATACTGATAGGGAATTTAGATTGTGAGCCCCAACGGGGACAGCGATGATAATGTGTGCAAATTGTAAAGCGCTGCGGAATATGTTAGCGCTATATAAAAATAAAGATTATTATTATTATTATTAAGATGTGCACGTGATTGAATGTTTGATCTTATATGTCCTTGTTCCTTTAGCATTTTTGAAAGACTGGGATCTCACAATGTTGGGGCAGGCTACGCATTTCCCGCATGGTTTGCAGCCCGTCTGAGGTTTAATCCTTGTTAAAAAGGTGGAGGGAGTTGTTAGGTTACTTAAATAGTGGCTTTTTACAAGGGAGTCACCCAAATTACGTGACCGCCTAAATGTAAATTCTGGGCGATTGCCAATATATTTTGACAATATTGGATCACTTTGGAGGATTGACCAAGATTTTGACAAATAATAGCGCATCAAATCTACCTGGCCATGGTATTGAGTGATATACCTAATGGGTTGTCTCTCAGTTGCTTGTTTCGTAATATACAGGGCCTCGTGTCTTGTAGTATATTTTGCCCGGTTATAGGCTTTCTTTACTGATCTCCGGCTGTATCCTCGTTCAAAAAATCGGTTCTTTAGGATATCTGCTTGCTTCTCAAAATCCTCATCATTTGAACACAGCCTCCGAAGCCGTAAAAATTGACCAATTGGTATAGAATTGATCATGGTCCTAGGGTGTGAGGACGTCGCATGCAAGAATGAGTTTACCGCTGTTGGTTTTCGGTATAGATCAGTTTGAAGAATATTGCCAACCCCCCTCTTTACACTAACATCCAGAAATTCAATTTGTTCCTGGTCACATTTATATGTTAGATGTATGTTGTACGAATTCTGGTTAAGTTGATGCATAAATACCTCAAGAGATGTCCTAGATCCACGCCAGAGAATGAAAACATCATCAATAAAGCGTACCCATAATAGGATATTCTCTACTTCTGGCATAGGATCAGACATCAGGAGGTCCTTCTCCCACAGCCCCAGGAAAAGATTTGCATAAGCCGGTGCAAAAGATGCCCCCATTGCTGTGCCCTGGAGCTGTAGGTAGAAGGACCCCCTAAATAAAAAGAAATTATGGAACAGGGAAAATTCTAGGAATTTCAAAATTAGTTCACTCATATTAGTAGATGTGAGAGAGGAATCCAAAAAATAGCGAACTGCATGTAATCCATCATTGTGGCGTATACTCGTGTAGAGTGATTCCACATCGCATGACACCAGGAGGGTGTCATTGTCGATGTGCAATCCATCTATTTTTTTGAGGAAGTCGTTTGTATCTTTGATAAACGACGGAAGTTCCTCAACTAATGGTTGTAGTTTGGAGTCGATGAATTTATTAATATTTTCCATAAGATTACCACAACCAGAGATAATCGGTCTCCCTGGTGGTATATTTTTATTTTTATGAATTTTCGGTAGAAAATATAAAGTAGGAATGGATGGTTCCATAATTTGCAGTGCCATAAATAGATCCTTTGTTATTATCCCACCATCCCTGGCTTCTTTTAGAATACCCAACAATTCGTTCTGGAATTTATTTAGGGGGTTGAAGGTTAGCTTCTTATAGCAAGTATCAACTCTAAGTTGTTTAAATGCTTCTGCTTCGTATAGGGATTTTGGCCAGACCACTATATTTCCGCCCTTGTCTGCAGGTTTAAAAAGGACATCCTGCATCCCTTGTAGTCTTTTTAGACTCTTTTTCTCCTTTTTATTAAGATTACCTATGTTTGGAAAACATGGAATTTTATCAAATTCCTTGCTCACAGTTTGTACAAAAATATCGAGTGTAGAGCAGGAAGACAGAGGCGGGAATTTTTTTGAGCGCGGTTTTATTGAGTTTGGGATCTTACCTCCCTCAGGTTCGTTATGTTCATGTGCCAGTTCTTCTAAGGTGTTGAATGCCTCCTGTTCCGCCTCTGTGGGGAATAGTAAATTTGTATCCTCATTATAAAATTGTCGTTTAAAGAGCAATTTTCTTGCAAATAAATGCAAGTCTTTGACGGCAATAAATTTATTAAAGTTGGCTGTAGGGCAAAACATTAGACCCTTATTTAGTATATCAAGTTCAGTTTGAGAAAAAACATAAGTACTCAAATTAATTACCTTATTATTTCCATTTTCAGGAGAGTATCTAAAGTTTCGTTTTGTTGAAATATAGCGAGGTTCCCGTTTTCGTTTTGGGGTGGAAATTATCGAAATTGATGTAGAGGCGGAAGAGGAGGCACACGAAATGTCACCATTTATCATACTAGATGATGTGGACGGAATACGTTCACGGGCACTGTCTTTTATTTGAGTCTTGCGCCATCTATAGATTCTCCCATTAGCTAAATCCTTTTGATCTCTAAGTAGTTTACTTGTTTGTTTACCCTGTATATCTCTAACCCATTGGTCCACCAGTTTCTCCAATTGTGGATTAATGGATTCAACCTGTTCAGTAGTTAAACTTCCTTTGGCCTTAATAAGAGTTTCTTCCAGAGACTTGTCAATCTCTGCCAGATTTTTGATGTTAAGTTGTATGAGTAGCTCCATCAGTTTTTTTGATGTCTCGTTACATATGGTTTCCCATTTATTGACAAAGTCTTCGTCATTTACTGGAAAGGATGGTGTAATCTGAACACGTAAACCTCTGGGGATGAGTTGTTTTTGGACATAGTTCTCCAGAAATACCTTGTTCCACCAGGAACGTGTTCTCTTGTATGTTAAATTTTTTATAGCCAAAAAGAGATCATCAAATTGCATACCACCATTCATGATTACTGAGTTACCACTATTGCCAAATACGGCATTGACTTGTCCCTGCCAGGACTGTTCCCTGGCTTTAAAGTCCATATTCAGAGCAGTAGAGAAGCCTGTGCAGAACACAGTATAATGTTAGTCAAAATAGACGCAGGAGGAAAAAAACAGTCAACATATAATAAGCTAATATATAGATAGATATCACATTCACTGATGTAGATATAGTAGACCTAGTAACCACCTGTGTCAAAGCAATCTAGTGAAGCCACTAGGAAAGTAGAAGATAACGTGCACCAAATATGGACCAAACCAGTGGAAAAAAGATGATGACAGATAATTTTTTCAATGTATATATCTTTTATTTGATGGTAAAAACAGAAACCCCCAAAAATATATATATTAATAAAAATAGAAAAATATTAAAAGTATATATGTATTAATCACGGGCACATATCAGAAGAATTATATATATATAGTTTTTCTTGTATGTAGCGGCGCGCACACTACCCGGAACTCCCCCCTTCTCCCTGCGGCACAGGACAGAGAGCCGTTAAGAAGACCTGGACTGGAGTGGCTCCCCTGAGACCGCGGGTACGGAGGTAAGGAGTCCCCGGACCCAGCACTCGGAAGGCTTTCCCATACCTTGCGGCTGCAGTGGCACGGCTGTGGCTGATAACCCCGAGCAAGTGGGGACAACAGCTCACGGCCGGCGCTGCAAGCCCCGCCCCCTCTCTCAAGCTCCTAAAATATTAACCCCTGCAGCAGTTTAGAGAAAAAAAAAAAAAAAACAAACATAAAAGGATTAGCTTTTCTGCCTCTCTCCAGCGCTGTTACAGGGGGAATTTATCCAGTGTGACTGCCATATATAATATTATTAACAGCGCTTCTCTCCCTCATACCATTGGGTGTATTTAAATGCAACAAAGATTTCAAGAGCTGAAATATTTGCACAAAAAAAGAACCCCACTGTGAATGTCTTGAAAGTGTTTATATCCTAGGCATAATTACTTCGCAGAAACTGTATAGAGCTGGTACACAGCAAGTCCTACCAGCCTCCATTGTTAACCCCTGTTGTGCCTAATTCTGCATTCACACTTATCCCTCCTGTCACTACCAAGGAAATTAATCTGTTAATAAGAGCTGCCTCCAGTAAATAAGGGATACAAGGAACTATAACGAATTGCTGGATCCCGTCTCAACTGCATTATCCTATGTCACACCGTATTAAGCCTATATCCTTAGAGAATAAGTGTCTCATACTCTTATAACAGACAGTTTGTCACAGTGGATTTCTTGTCTAGAGGTCTATTTTATATAGAGTAATACAATAACCTTTGATCGTTTAATAAGCAAAGTGCCTGCTGGCATATCTGTTGATCTGCATTAACCTTCTTTACTTCCAAAATAGGTGTGCATTTAATCTAGCTTTGTCTTTTCACTCAAATTCAATTCTCTCTACCGGTCTCTGTACCTGGGACCACTGTGGTGGTAGTATCTAAAAGCCAGTCTAAGGGTACCGTCACACAGTACCATTTTCATCGCTACGACGGCGCGATCCGTGACGTCGCAGCGTCGTATGATTATCGCTCCAGCGTCGTAGACTGCGGTCACACGTTGCAATCACGGCGCTGGAGCGATGCCGAAGTCCCCGGGTAACCAGGGTAAACATCGGGTAACTAAGCGCAAGGCCGCGCTTAGTAACCCGATGTTTACCCTGGTTACCAGCGTAAACATAAAAAAAAAAAACAGTACATACTCACATTCCGGTGTCTGTCCCCCGGCGTTCTGCTTCTCTCCACTGTGTAAGCACAGCGGCCGGAAAGCAGAGCGGTGACGTCAGACGTCACCGCTGTGCTCGCTTTCCGGCTGGCAGGCGCTCACAGTGCAAAGAAGCTGAGACGCCGGAGGACAGACACCGGAATGTAAGTATGTACTGTTTGTTTTTTTTACGTTTACACTGGTAACCAGGGTAAACATCGGGTTACTAAGCGCGGCCCTGCGCTTAGTTACCCGATGTTTACCCTGGTTACAAGCGAACACATCGCTGGATCGCTGTCACACACAACGATCCAGCGATGTCAGCGGGTGATCAAGCGACGAAAGAAAGTTCCATACGATCTGCTACGACGTACGATTCTCAGCAGGGTCCCTGATCGCTGCTGCGTGTCAGACACTGCGATATCGTAACGATATCGCTAGAACGTCACGAATCGTACCGTCGTAGCGATCAAAATGGCACTGTGTGACGGTACCCTAACTGTTATGACCCCAATGGCGAGGGTCTCAGAGGAACGTGGAAGTCTGCAGAATACAAAAATCCAGCTCATAGGGCAGTGGTAACTGGGTTGACCATATATCTACTCCTAACGCCAACACTAGAAGTAGCCGGGGATCATCCCTACGTTGATTCTAGATGACACGCGCCAGCCGGAGAATCTAGCTACCCCTAGTAGAGGAAAACAAAAGACCTTTCTTGCCTCCAGAGAAGGGGACCCCAAAGCTGGATAGAAGCCCCCCACAAATAATGACGGTGAGGTAAGAGGAAATGACAAACACAGAAATGAACCAGGTTTAGCACAGAGAGGCCCGCTTACTGATAGCAGAATAAAGAAAGGTAACTTATATGGTCAACAAAAACCCTATCAAAATCCACACTGGAAATTCAAGAACCCCCGAACCGTCTAACGGTCCGGGGGGAGAACACCAGCCCCCTAGAGCTTCCAGCAAAGGTCAGGATATAGATTTGGAACAAGCTGGACAAAAATACAAAACCAAAACAAATAGCAAAAAGCAAAAGGCAGACTTAGCTGATATAACTGGAACCAGGATCAGTAGACAAGAGCACAGCAGACTAGCTCTGATAACTACGTTGCCAGGCATAGAACTGAAGGTCCAGGGAGCTTATATAGCAACACCCCTAACTAACGACCCAGGTGCGGATAAAAGGAATGACAGAAAAACCAGAGTCAAAAAACTAGTAACCACTAGAGGGAGCAAAAAGCAAATTCACAACAGTACCCCCCCCTTAGTGAGGGGTCACCGAACCCTCACCACGACCACCAGGGCGATCAGGATGAGCGGCATGAAAGGCACGAACTAAATCGGCCGCATGAACATCAGAGGCGACCACCCAGGAATTATCCTCCTGACCATAGCCCTTCCACTTGACCAGGTACTGAAGTCTCCGCCTGGAGAGGCGAGAATCCAAGATCTTCTCCACCACGTACTCCAACTCGCCCTCAACCAACACCAGAGCAGGAGGCTCAGCAGAAGGAACTACAGGCACAATGTACCGCCGCAACAAGGACCTATGAAATACATTGTGAATAGCAAACGACACAGGAAGATCCAGACGAAAAGATACAGGATTAAGGATTTCCAATATCTTGTAAGGCCCAATAAAACGAGGTTTAAATTTGGGAGAGGAGACCTTCATAGGAACAAAGCGGGAAGAAAGCTATACCAAATCCCCAACGCGTAGTCGGGGACCCACACCGCGGCGGCGGTTGGCAAAGCGCTGAGCCTTCTCCTGTGACAACTTCAAGTTGTCCACCACATGATTCCAGATCTGCTGCAACCTATCCACCACAGAATCCACCCCAGGACAGTCAGAAGGCTCCACATGACCCGAAGAAAAGCGAGGATGGAAACCAGAGTTGCAGAAAAAAGGCGAAACCAAGGTGGCGGAACTAGCCCGATTATTAAGGGCAAACTCAGCCAACGGCAAGAATGTCACCCAATCGTCCTGATCAGCAGAGACAAAACACCTCAAATAAGCCTCCAAAGTCTGATTGGTTCGCTCCGTCTGTCATTAGTCTGAGGATGGAAAGCAGACGAAAACGACAAATCAATGCCCATCCTACTACAAAAGGATCGCCAGAACCTGGAAACGAACTGGGATCCTCTGTCTGACACAATATTCTCAGGGATGCCGTGCAAACGAACCACGTTCTGGAAAAATACAGGAACCAGATCGGAAGAGGAAGGCAGCTTAGGCAAAGGAACCAAATGGACCATCTTGGAGAAGCGATCACAAATCACCCAGATAACGGACATGCCCTGAGATAGCGGAAGATCAGAAATGAAATCCATGGAGATATGTGTCCAAGGTCTCTTCGGGACAGGCAAGGGCAAGAGCAAACCGCTGGCACGAGAACAGCAAGGCTTAGCTCGAGCACAAGTCCCACAGGACTGCACAAATGACCGCACATCCCTTGACAAGGAAGGCCACCAAAAGGACCTGGCCACCAGATCTCTGGTGCCAAAAATTCCCGGGTGACCTGCCAACACCGAGGAATGAACCTCGGAAATGACTCTGCTGGTCCACTTATCCGGGACAAACAGTCTGTCAGGTGGACAAGACTCAGGCCTATCAGCCTGAAATCTCTGCAACACACGTCGCAGATCCGGAGAAATAGCTGACAAGATAACTCCATCTTTAAGAATACCAACAGGATCAGCGACTCCAGGAGCATCAGGCACAAAGCTCCTAGAAAGAGCATCGGCCTTCACATTCTTTGAACCTGGTAAATACGAGACAACAAAATCAAAGCGGGAGAAAAACAATGACCAGCGGGCCTGTCTCGGATTAAGGCGTTTAGCAGACTCGAGATACATCAGATTTTTGTGATCAGTCAAGACCACCACACGATGCTTAGCACCCTCGAGCCAATGACGCCACTCCTCAAATGCCCATTTCATGGCCAACAACTCCCGATTGCCCACATCATAATTTCGCTCGGCAGGCGAAAACTTCCTAGAGAAAAAGGCACAAGGTTTCATAACAGAGCAACCAGGGCCTCTCTGCGACAAAACGGCCCCTGCCCCAATCTCCGAAGCATCCACCTCAACCTGAAAGGGAAGTGAGACGTCAGGCTGGCACAAAACAGGCGCCGAAGTAAACCAGCGTTTCAACTCCTGGAAAGCCTCCACGGCAGCAGGAGCCCAGTTAGCTACATCGGAGCCCTTCTTGGTCATATCCGTCAAAGGTTTCACAATGCTAGAAAAATTAGCGATAAAACGACGGTAGAAGTTAGCGAAGCCCAAGAACTTCTGAAGACTCTTAACTGACGAGGGCTGAGTCCAATCAAGAATAGCTCGGACCTTGACTGGGTCCATCTCCACAGCAGAAGGGGAAAAAATGAACCCCAAAAAGGGAACCTTCTGCACACCAAAGAGACACTTTGAGCCCTTGACAAACAAAGAATTTTCACGCAAAATTTTAAAGACCAACCTGACCTGCTCCACATGCGAATCCCAATTATCAGAAAAAACCAAAATATCATCCAGATAAACAATCAAAAATTTATCCAGATACTTCCGGAAAATGTCATGCATAAAGGACTGAAAAACTGAAGGCGCATTGGAGAGCCCAAAAGGCATCACCAAGTACTCAAAATGACCTTCGGGCGTATTGAATGCGGTTTTCCATTCATCACCTTGCTTAATGCGCACAAGGTTGTACGCACCACGAAGGTCTATCTTGGTGAACCACTTGGCACCCTTAATCCGGGCAAACAAGTCAGACAACAGCGGTAAAGGATACTGAAATTTGACAGTGATCTTATTTAAAAGCCGATAATCAATACAAGGTCTCAAAGATCCGTCCTTTTTTGCCACAAAAAAGAATCCCGCACCAAGAGGGGAAGAAGACGGACGAATATGTCCTTTCTCCAGAGACTCCTTGATATATGAACGCATAGCGGTATGTTCAGGTACCGACAGATTAAACAGTCTTCCCTTAGGAAATTTACTGCCTGGGATCAAATCTATAGCACAGTCACAGTCCCTATGAGGAGGCAGTGCACTGGACTCAGACTCACTGAAGACATCCTGATAATCAGACAAATACTCCGGAACTTCCGAAGGCGTAGAAGAAGCAATAGACACAGGCAGGGAATCCCCATGAATACCACGACAGCCCCAACTTGAGACTGACATAGCCTTCCAGTCCAGGACTGGATTATGGGTCTGTAACCATGGCAGCCCTAAAACGACCAAATCATGCATTTTATGTAAAACCAGGAAACGTATCACCTCGCGGTGTTCAGGAGTCATGCACATGGTAACCTGTGTCCAATACTGCGGTTTATTTGCTGCCAATGGTGTAGCATCAATACCCCTAAGAGGAATAGGATTTTCTAATGGTTCAAGAGTAAAACCACAGCGCTTAGCAAATGAGAGATCCATGAGACTCAGGGCAGCACCTGAATCTACAAACGCCATGACAGGATAAGATGACAGTGAGCAAATCAAAGTTACAGACAGAATAAATTTAGGTTGCAAATTACCAACGGTGACAGGACTAACAACCTTAGCTATACGTTTAGAGCATGCTGAGATAACATGTGTAGAATCACCACAGTAGTAGCACAAGCCATTCCGGCGTCTATGAATTTTCCGCTCATTTCTAGTCAGGATTCTATCACATTGCATTAAATCAGGTGTCTGTTCAGACAACACCATGAGGGAATTTGCGGTTTTTCTATCACATTGCACCGAATTAGGTGTCTGTTCAGACAACACCATGAGGGAATTTGCGGTTTTGCGCTCCCGCAACCGCCGGTCAATTTGAATAGCCAGTGCCATAGTATCATTCAGACCTGTGGGAATGGGAAAACCCACCATAACATTCTTAATGGCTTCAGAAAGGCCATTTCTAAAATTAGCGGCCAGTGCACACTCGTTCCAATGTGTCAGCACGGACCATTTCCGAAATTTTTGGCAATACACTTCAGCCTCGTCCTGCCCCTGAGACATAGCCAGCAAGGCCTTTTCTGCCTGAATCTCAAGATTGGGTTCCTCATAAAGTAAACCGAGCGCCAGAAAAAACGCATCAAGATCAGCCAATGCCGGATCTCCTGGCGCCAGCGAAAAAGCCCAATCCTGAGGGTCGCCCCGTAAGAACGAAATAACAATTTTTACTTGCTGAGCAGAATCTCCAGATGAACAGGGTCTCAGGGACAGAAACAATTTACAATTATTCACGAAATTCCTAAACTTAAACCTGTCTCCGGAAAACAGTTCAGGAATCGGTATTTTAGGTTCTGACCTAGGATTTCTGATAACATAGTCTTGTATGCCCTGCACACGAGTAGCCAGCTGGTCCACACTTGTAATCAAGGTCTGGACATTCATGTCTGCAGCAAGCATAGCCACTCTGAGGTAAAGGGGAAGAAGAAAAAAAAAACTCAGAATCTTCTTTCTTATAATCCCTCTTCTGCAATGCATTAAACATTTAATACTGGCCTGGCAAACTGTTATGACCCCAATGGCGAGGGTCTCAGAGGAACGTGGAAGTCTGCAGAATACAAAAATCCAGCTCATAGGGCAGTGGTAACTGGGTTGACCATATATCTACTCCTAACGCCAACACTAGAAGTAGCCGGGGATCATCCCTACGTTGATTCTAGATGACACGCGCCAGCCGGAGAATCTAGCTACCCCTAGTAGAGGAAAACAAAAGACCTTTCTTGCCTCCAGAGAAGGGGACCCCAAAGCTGGATAGAAGCCCCCCACAAATAATGACGGTGAGGTAAGAGGAAATGACAAACACAGAAATGAACCAGGTTTAGCACAGAGAGGCCCGCTTACTGATAGCAGAATAAAGAAAGGTAACTTATATGGTCAACAAAAACCCTATCAAAATCCACACTGGAAATTCAAGAACCCCCGAACCGTCTAACGGTCCGGGGGGAGAACACCAGCCCCCTAGAGCTTCCAGCAAAGGTCAGGATATAGATTTGGAACAAGCTGGACAAAAATACAAAACCAAAACAAATAGCAAAAAGCAAAAGGCAGACTTAGCTGATATAACTGGAACCAGGATCAGTAGACAAGAGCACAGCAGACTAGCTCTGATAACTACGTTGCCAGGCATAGAACTGAAGGTCCAGGGAGCTTATATAGCAACACCCCTAACTAACGACCCAGGTGCGGATAAAAGGAATGACAGAAAAACCAGAGTCAAAAAACTAGTAACCACTAGAGGGAGCAAAAAGCAAATTCACAACACCTAACACTTATAACCCACATAGGCTTTTCTTTTCTATTAAACCTAACACTTATCATAATGAGTGCCAAAAATAACAAAACAGTAAAAGCCATTTCCGCTAATACACAGAAAACTAAAGGGTCTCACAATAACTCTGATAGAGTTCCAATTTACCCTACTAGTCCCAGGAGATCAAGGTCACGGTCACCTCACAACAGGAAAGAGGACCTGTCTCCAATTAATGCAGCTAAACACAACAAAAAAGACAACAAAGGCAAGACAAATCTTAGTCCTTCAGTTTCACTATCTAAAAATACACCAACTAAACCTGGTGAAAGAATGGACACAACTCTTTCAAGTAAAAGAAAAGTGTTGGGTGATTTCACCGAAAAATTTGGTGTAGAACATGATACAGCAGCAATCGAATCAGATGATTCATCTGCTTCCTACTCCTCTCCCACTGGGCCGGAATCATCACGTTTCAGAAAAGACACAGATGAGGGCTCCTTTAATAAATCCGACATAGAAAGATACATGTCCAATTTAGCAGAAAAAATCCACAACAGCTTACAAATCTCTATAGAAAAACAGACACGTATCAGTCAGAACACTTTTGACACGGTTAGTCAGAAACTAGAAAATCATGAAAAAAGAATAGGGTTAATGGAAGACAAATCCGTGTCCATGGCCAAAGAAAACAAAGATATCAGACATGAGCTTCAATCCTTAAAAAATAAAATGGCAGATATAGAGGACAGAAGCAGACGCAACAATATAAAAATCAGGGGCATCCCCGAATCGATCCCTCCAGATGGCCTTGCTGAATATACTAAAGAGGTATTTCGAAATATTATCCCAACTCTGAAAGATCAAGATCTGATTATAGATAGGATACATAGGCTTCCGAAGCCCCGAAGTGTAGCTAGAGACCTGCTGAGGGACGTTATACTAAGAATACATTTCTTTCATATAAAGGAAGAACTTCAAACCAAGGTCAAAGAATTGGGAGGCTTCCCTGAACCTTATACACATCTTAGGTTTTATGCAGACCTGTCAAAATTCACTATAGAGGGGAGGAAATCGTTTAAGAACATCACGATCCCTCTTAGAGATAAAGAAATCCCATACAAATGGGGATTTCCTCTGAAACTTATTGTTCATCACAGAGGGAAAACTCATGTGCTGCTTTCCCCTGAGGAGGGCATAGAATTTTTGAGAGCTATGAATATCCCGTTTCGTAAATTTACTCCTGATTCTAGAAATACCACCTGATCGGCTTGATCCTATAGATTGACTATTGTTTATATATCAGTTGTATTTCAAGAAAATATGTTGATTTACCTACATTTAATTATTTTATGTTAAGATTACTAGGAGGATGTCTCTACGGAGTCAGTTTTTTCCACGGACTTTTTCCCCTTTCTAGTGAAGTGGACTCCTCCGAGGAAGAGTCCTTCTGAAGGATCTCTGGTTCATATTATTGTTATTTTTGTTATTGTTTTCCTGTAGGAAATTTGACGATCCAAAAGGATCTATTGTTCACATTACAAGTATTTCTGTATATCAATTATTGTTATTTTGTTTTATTTCTCTAGGAAGTTTTGGGCAATAATTTCTATATAAGTTACACTTAAAAATTAATATTTTTTCTCCCATCTGGACTGCACTGCGAGACAAACTCTTCTAGAATGAAAATTAAATTGGCGACATACAATGTCAGAGGGCTTAACAGCCCCAGAAAACGTTTTGCGATCCGTAGTGATATAAAGGGCTCTCATTCTGACATTGTGTGCCTCCAAGAGACAAAATTTAAGGCTGATAACCATCCTGCTTTCTCCGAAAGGAGCTACCCTAACTCCTTTGAATCTTCAGGTCCCAAAAAAAAGGCTGGTGTACTCACCATGATAAAAAATACTGTTGCTTTTGAATTACTGGAAGAATTTAAAGACAACAAAGGTCATTTTCACATCTTAGTGTGCAAAATTAATAACTCTATATACACTATTGTTAATACATATGTTCCAAATAGGGGCCAAATTAAATTCCTTAATAAACTTGCCAAAAAAATTGATAAAGTAAAAAAAGGTTCCCTTCTGATTGCTGGTGACTTTAATGTGGTCCCAGATGCATCTCTGGATTCTTCCACTCCAAACAGAAATAATTCAATAAACCTCAATAGATGGATTTTTGGGAAAGAATTGTTTGATGTTTTTCGTTGCCTGAATTCCTCCTCCAAAGAATATAGTCACTTCTCAGATGTCCATCAGTCGGCATCGAGGATAGACCTAATATTAACGGATATCTTCACCCTTACTAGATTCTCCTCTGTTTCCATATTACCAAAAAGTGTCTCTGATCATGCGCCAGTCGTTGGAGAATTCGAGGAAGGAACCCCGCTAAACTCTCAATACCTCTGGAAAAATAATGCCACACTTTTTAACAGCCCAACTATTAAAAATGAAATTGCGCTAGCTATAAAAAATTATTTTAAAGAAAATGAAAGTGGCCTCTCGGATCCATTCACTTATTGGAATGCTCATAAGGCAGTTTTAAGGGGAATTTTAATTCAAATCTCGTCTAAAGTAAAGAAACAAAATAGGAAAAAGATTTCCGAACTCCAAAGTATAATCAGGAGTAAAGAATCTCTTCAAAGCTCAAGAACAACCCCCTGCCCGACTACTCAGTCGGAGATCTCCAAGTTGAGAATGGAGCTGAGGTCCGTTATCTTCTCATCTCACGACGCAGTCTTAAAAGCGTCAAAGTGTAAATAATATTCAGATCTAAACCGTCCCACCAAATACATGACAAATAGGATAAAAGGATATAGATTAAAAAATAGAATAGATAGAATCACAAATCACAAGAATATCTTGGTTTCACATCCACAAGAGATAGCCAATGCCTTTGCTAAGTACTACAAAGATCTTTACAATATTAATAAAGACCCATCCCAATATAATCCATCTAAAGTAGATATAGACTCTTTTCTTTCCTCTATGAAGCTCCCCAAAATTAAAAAAGAAGATTTAGACTATCTTTCCTCACCCTTTGACATAGAGGAGACTTTGGAAACCATTAAATATTTAAAATCTCACAAAACCCCGGGTCCAGACGGTTTCAGTAATGACTATTATAAAATCTTTGGAGACCTCTTAGCCCCCCACCTCACTAAAGTGTTCAATATTGCTTCGAACCTAGGTAGCTTTCCTAATGAAATGACCAAATCCACTATAGTCCTGATCCCTAAACCCAACTCTGACCCTACTCAAGTCACCAATTATAGACCTATTTCTTTAATTAATTCGGACTTAAAAATATACGCGAAAATAATAGCAAATAGGTTGGGCCAATTCCTTCCTAACTTAATCTCAAATGATCAGATAGGATTTGTACAGAAAAGACAATCCACAGATGGTACAAGAAGATTGATCAATCTGATCAAATTAATTAACTAAAAAAAAATAGAATCTGCAATTATCTCACTCGACGCCGAAAAAGCGTTCGACCGACTAAATTGGGCTTATCTAGAAGCTACACTTCTCAGATTCGGCTTTCATTCTAAATTTCTTAATAATATTTTGGCATTATACTCTAATCCAAATGCCAGAGTCTATGTAAACAACCATCTATCGGACCCTTTTATGATCACTAACGGTACCAGACAAGGGTGTCCATTATCCCCTTTGCTGTTCGTTCTGGCCATTGAGCCGTTGGCGCAATTAATTAGGGAAGACACTGATATTTCGGGCATTAAGACAGATAAACGGGAATACAAAATAGGACTTTACGCGGATGACATCTGTTGTGAATTTGCTTTTTGCTCCCTCTAGTGGTTACTAGTTTTTTGACTCTGGTTTTTCTGTCATTCCTTTTATCCGCACCTGGGTCGTTAGTTAGGGGTGTTGCTATATAAGCTCCCTGGACCTTCAGTTCAATGCCTGGCAACGTAGTTATCAGAGCTAGTCTGCTGTGCTCTTGTCTACTGATCCTGGTTCCAGTTATATCAGCTAAGTCTGCCTTTTGCTTTTTGCTATTTGTTTTGGTTTTGTATTTTTGTCCAGCTTGTTCCAAATCAATATCCTGACCTTTGCTGGAAGCTCTAGGGGGCTGGTGTTCTCCCCCCGGACCGTTAGACGGTTCGGGGGTTCTTGAATTTCCAGTGTGGATTTTGATAGGGTTTTTGTTGACCATATAAGTTACCTTTCTTTATTCTGCTATCAGTAAGCGGGCCTCTCTGTGCTAAACCTGGTTCATTTCTGTGTTTGTCATTTCCTCTTACCTCACCGTCATTATTTGTGGGGGGCTTCTATCCAGCTTTGGGGTCCCCTTCTCTGGAGGCAAGAAAGGTCTTTGTTTTCCTCTACTAGGGGTAGCTAGATTCTCCGGCTGGCGCGTGTCATCTAGAATCAACGTAGGAATGATCCCCGGCTACTTCTAGTGTTGGCGTTAGGAGTAGATATATGGTCAACCCAGTTACCACTGCCCTATGAGCTGGATTTTTGTATTCTGCAGACTTCCACGTTCCTCTGAGACCCTCGCCATTGGGGTCATAACAGACATCATTTTAACAATATCTAAACCCCATGATTCTATTTCTAAAATTCTATCTATACTTCAGACCTTTTCAAAAGTGTCTTATTTCAAAATTAATAATTCCAAATCCAGTATTTTATCATTTAATCTAGAAAATAAACAAATAGATCAGATAGAGAAACTTACGACGTGGCACTGGTCGGAAAATTTTATAACATATCTAGGCCTAAAATTTGGTAGGAACATAAACACCCTGATGCAAACCAACATTGAATTGATACTGAAATCAATTACCCCAGATCTCAACATTTATGGAGGTAGAGGACTATCATGGTGGGGCAAAATCATGACATTTAAATCTTATATCCTACCAAAAATTTTATGTTTTTAGATCTCTTCCGTTAAAGGTCTCCCCTTCCTTACTGACAAACATACAATCTCAGTGTAACCTTTTTGTTTGGGGAGGTAAGAAAGCCAGAATTGCAATAAACGTTCTTTACAAGAGTAAAAATTTAGGAGGAGCAGGCCTACCTAATATAGCAGCATATTACTACTCCTTTCTAATAACAAACAGTTTGCATTGGTGGCCTCAACCAGAGACTCCGGCCTGGTATGAAATTGAATCATACTTCAACAATAACAAATCACCAAATATTTTGATGCTGGACTTTCTTCTTCTGAAGAATAAAAAACCAGCGAATCTTCACCCTATTTACCAACCGATAATGCAAGCATGGGAGAAATTGGCCCATCCAAAAAGAGGGATTAAAAAATTTGACTCTTTAAAAAACCTATCTTTACCTCTCATATTTTCATTGTTCAAACAAGAAATTGATCCATTCTGGGCCACTAAAGGCATAACAAAGTTGAAGGATCTGTTAGAAGACTCCAACTGTTATACATTTAGTCGTCTTAAAACTAAATATGAGATTCCTTCATCATCCTTCCTTCAATACTTAATGCTAAAAGAGGTTATCAATAAATTCCTAAAAAATTCCTCACATATTTCAGAGCCAGTAGTCAACCTGTTGAATAATATCGGCCACTGTGTATTCTGGAGTGTGAAATACATATATAATTGGTTTAATACAAATTCGGAGTTTACTAAAACACAAAACATATTTAAATGGGAGTCTGAACTTGGTTTACAATATTGCAATGACGAATGGGAAAGAGCCTGCTCGATCTCACTTTCCTCTACCATATCCACTTCGCTCCAAGAAACACATCAAAAAGTCCTATCCAGGTGGTACTATACACCAGCCAGACTGGCAAGAATAAACTCAACGCATTCAGCTGATTGCTGGAGAGGTTGCGGACAAAGAGGGAATCTACTACATATCCTATGGCATTGTCCACACATTAGGCCCCTTTGGGCTAATGTTTCTGGCCTGATAAATAAAGTTCATTCCGCAGATATTCCGCTTCCCCCTCAATTCGCGTTGTTATCATTAGATACTCAACTAATTTCGCCACCTTTAGTGGAATTAACCATACACATTCTATTAATTGTAAAAAACTCCATCATTTTCTTTTGGAAGAGGCCTGACCCACCACCATTTAAAGACATAATGGATAAAATTCATACACACAGATCATTTGAGAGCAAATTGGCATTAGTAAATAATACTTTTGATAAATATGCAAAAAAGTGGTCCAGATGGATGGAATTATTCCCTCAGGATTAATAATGTCTGGTATAATTGCCCAAAGTTAAATGTTTATTAAATGTTTTTTATATATTATAAACTCAACAATTTGTACAAGGACTTGCAGGTCCTTTGTTTTCTTCTCTCCTTTTTCATATCCCATCCCCACCTTTCCTCCCCACCCCTGTCTTCCCTCCCTGGTTATAAGTTTTAAAATAATAAAACGTTTGGAACAACAAATGATGAGGATTTTGAGAAGCAAGCAGATATCCTAAAGAACCGATTTTTTGAACGAGGATACAGCCGGAGATCAGTAAAGAAAGCCTATAACCGGGCAAAATATACTACAAGACACGAGGCCCTGTATATTACGAAACAAGCAACTGAGAGACAACCCATTAGGTATATCACTCAATACCATGGCCAGGTAGATTTGATGCGCTATTATTTGTCAAAATCTTGGTCAATCCTCCAAAGTGATCCAATATTGTCAAAATATATTGGCAATCGCCCAGAATTTACATTTAGGCGGTCACGTAATTTGGGTGACTCCCTTGTAAAAAGCCACTATATAAGTAGCCTAACAACTCCCTCCACCTTTTTAACAAGGATTAAACCTCAGACGGGCTGCAAACCATGCGGGAAATGCGTAGCCTGCCCCAACATTGTGAGATCCCAGTCTTTCAAAAATGCTAAAGGAACAAGGACATATAAGATCAAACATTCAATCACGTGCACATCTTGTGCTGTAATTTATTATGCGATATGTCCTTGTTCTCTCATATATGTGGGAATGACAACCCGTCAATTAAAAGTTCGTACACGTGAACATGTACGTGGAATACAGGCAGCAAAGGAGACTGAGGACATAACAATGTTGAAAACTATACCCAAGCACTTTAAGCTATACCATAATTGTGATGCTACCCTCCTAAGGGTATTTGGGATAGACAAAATTGAACCCAATGAGAGGGGGGGAAAAATTAGCATACCTCTTGCACAACTCGAAACGAAATGGATCTGGCTTTTAGATACAGTTGCCCCAAATGGTCTAAATGAAAATTTGAGTTTCGCTCCGTTTTTGTAATAAATATATATATATATATATATATATATTTATATGCATATTATCCTTGTATACTCCTTTTTATATTTTTATGACATATTAATTAATATATATATATTTTTTTAAAAATTGTTTATTAAATATATATATCTTTTTAAATTGTGTATATGTATATTTTATTACCTTTTATACTATGACCGATATTGGTACATTTTATTCATTTTATTTATTTTTTGTTTTAATTCAGGCAATTATATTACCTACTTCTGTGGATACTTACCTCAGGGATACGTGGAACCATGAATTCCCTTCCATCATACGCACTTCCACTTTAATATCTGTGTGATTTACAAATATATGACTGTTATCATTAGTATATTCTATCCCTTTTGTAATATTATTGTCTTCAATATTTCTGCTTAATATTAGTATAGTACCTGTTGTAATGGCTTATGCTGTGTTGATTGCGCCCGGCATCTATCCATAGACATCATATGGGCTTTTGTTTGCGGCCGTGTGATGTCCTGGACGGATTTGATGTTGTATAACGCTCTATGCACAGTGGACACCGGCATTGAAGCTTGTTTATTCAATTATTTATTGTTGGTGTTATATTTTGTAATATTGTAGCCTATGTATCTTGGAGCGCATGCGCGTTCTGCGCTATGATGTGGCGATATTGTATTATTCCCTGGGCATCTGGAGGTTGTCCCCTATTAGTATATATGCTTTATAACATTTATAGTATGTATGCGCGTCCGACGTTTTGTTATTTGGGGTTCGGCATCCTGTTGCCATGATGGTGGCACGGCATTGTGCCCTGGACACTTGGCGGTTCGGATAGCGCATACGTAGTCCACACATACACTCCTCTTCATTCATTCTTTCTATACTTGTGTCGGGTCGGTGGCAGTGCGCAAGCGCGCTCAGCACCCTGATGCCCTCCATTAGCATACATGTTGATTCAGATTCATAAGTGCGCATGTGTGTCCGGTGTCATGTTGTTTGAGGTCTGACGTCCTGTTGCCATGGTTCCTGTGGTGGCACGGCGTCATGCCTTGAACACCTGGCGAACCTGACAACGCGTATTGAAAAACACCCCTTTCCATCTTTTACCCATGTCGGGTCTATGGTAGTGCGCAGGCGCGCCCAGCGCTCTGAGGTTGGGATCGCGGCGTCACAGTGTCCTTGGTAACGCCATGGACCATCAAGTGCGTCCGGTCACGTGATGCCGGGTCTTGGACTTCCGGGTCGCCTGGGTGGCGCCTGCGCCGTACAGGCTATGGACGCTGACATCGGTAATTAGCTTCATTATATATAAACCGTTCGGTCACACTACAATATACCCCCTGATGAAGGAACTTTGGGTCCGAAACACGTGTCGGGGAGCACACTATCAACCACTTGGCGGTCCTGGAAATATTCCCCCCAGCGTTATATGTAAGTAAACTAGGATCATATGTGCATACAGCACTATTTTGCAAATACTATTGCCTATTTGCACATTTTGTTTGCACTTTTTTCTGGCACTCTTTGCACTTTTTTGAATTTTATATCAATTCTTATATGCAACACATTAGTATATGTATATACAGATATTTATATATATATATACATATATATAATATATAAATTTTATACATGTTTTCACCTCTTGTAAAAAAATTTTTTTTACTGCATATTGCACGTGATCTTTACTTGGCTTTTTGACTTTTAATGATATCTATCATTGGGGTATCCAGTATATTTATGTAAAATCTTTTAGACCAGCCTTGTGTAATGATATATTGTACTATACAAGAAAAACTATATATATATAATTCTTCTGATATGTGCCCGTGATTAATACATATATACTTTTAATATTTTTCTATTTTTATTAATATATATATATATATTTTTTTTTTTGGTTTCTGTTTTTACCATCAAATAAAAGATATATACATTGAAGAAATTATCTGTCATCATCTTTTTTCCACTGGTTTGGTCCATATTTGGTGCACGTTATCTTCTACTTTCCTAGTGGCTTCACTAGATTGCTTTGACACAGGTGGTTACCAGGTCTACTATATCTACATCAGTGAATGTGATATCTATCTATATATTAGCTTATTATATGTTGACTGGTTTTTTCCTCCTGCGTCTATTTTGACCATCCGTAAATCATGCAGCTGCCGTCAACAAAAACTAAATCTCCGAGCAGTTACAAATACTCGGAGACCACCCGAACGTGCTCGGGAAAACCTGAGCAACGAGTACACTCGCTCATCACTAGCACTGAAAATTATACCTTGATATCTGCGACTTGATGTCTTATTCCAGAGAAATTCACATTACTCTTATGTGCAAATGAGCTGTTAAGATCTATGGGCCAGACACCGCGCTCCCTGACAATCTGCCTCCAGAGCTTATTTTAAATGAAAGGGGACATTACCAGTGTGAGACATGTACTGACTGACACTTTTTTCTCATAATCAGACACAGCTCTGCAGTGAGATCAGAATTAACAGATCATTAATCAGAACATAATTAAACTTTGTCTCATTCCAAAACCATCTGCAGTTGTACTATCATAGTGCTTCAGCCTTCATCTTACAGGCAGCCAGTGTGGAGAAAGGTCAGTACAGCAGAGCTGACAGGTCTGTGAGATGACAACTGCAAATGTGCTTGTTGTGTTAGTAATGCGGTTCTGTGTGCTGCTCTGTGTTGATTATAATCATACACAGCTCCACAGCAGTGCTAACATCATCATGAGAAAATAAATGCTGCTGCAAATTTTTGCAATGTCACAAAGTTCACTTTTGTCTTACTGGATTAGATTTAGATTGTGAGCCCCATTGGGGACAGTGATGATAATGTGTGCAACAACTGTAAAGCGCTGCGGAATATGTTAGCGGTATATAAACATAAAGATTATTTATTATTATTATTATTAGCTCTGCTTTCCTGTGTTAGCTCTGCTGTGCTGTACAATGTTAGCTATGTTCTATTGTGATTGTTCATGCCGTACTGTGTCAGCTCTGCTGTACTGTTTAACTTATGATCTCACTGCAAAGCTGTGTGATGTGATTATGACAGCAAAGTGTCATTCGTTACATATGTCACACTGGTAACACCGTTGTTCATTTAAAATAAGTTTTGGAGGCAGAGTCTCATGCACATTGGTGTCCGGCCCATAGATCTTAACAACTCATTTGCATTTAAGAAACAGGTTGATTTCTGTTGAATATGGCATCGGATCGCAGATATCAAAGTATAATTTTATTCAACTTTTTATGACCTGCATCTACTTATAGACGGCTTAGGAGGGCTGTTGCTATTGACAGATTTTCTTTAAAGAAGTTGCATCAAATTTTTATGCCAGAAACCATTACATTAAAAGGAATCTGTCTGCAGGATCGACATTCCTAAGTTGGCTATATGGATATGTAGATCATAGAAAGCTGAATAAAATGATACCTTGATAGCTGCGATCTGATGTTTTATTCCAGTGAAATCTATGTTTTTTATATGTAAATGAGCTGTTAAAGGGGTTGTCCTTGCTTTTTTCACCATTTTATGTGGGTTTCTAGGCTGCAGAATGCTGTAAAATACTCACTGTCAGTGTTCTGCATCATTGTCTATTTAAGATACTAACAGGAACGCGGGATCCAGTGACGGAGGGGAGGCAGAGCAAGGGTTAACAGGTTTTACTTACAGGGGAGATACTCCACGCAGGGAGGTAAAGAGTTAAATGGAGTTTAAGGTACGGCAAAATGCAACAGTTCAAAACACAATAATTAAGTGGCAAGAGTATAAGGTAGTCCTCACACTGCAGCTCCTGCTGCAGATAAAGTAGCGCCGACAACGACGGGCGCAGTGCCTCATCCTAGATGATATTGTAGTCGCTGGTTCCGTCTTCTGGCCGCAGTGGTCGGTCTCCGGTACCTCCCACTGCCCCTTGTCCATATACTAATGTGGCTATTAAAGACATGGGCCACAGTCCGGTGCGGGCCCAACGTGGCTCTTTATCTATATTAGCTGGAGGTAGTCAGGTAACAGTCGGTCAGGACAACTCTTGTGTGTCCAGGTCAGGGTGCGAATGTCAGTCCTTTGTGTGTTCTCTCTTGGGCAATGCGTGCGCGGTATTCACGGTCACATCGTATACTGCACCTGGTACTCCCTGGCTGTCACTGGGCACACACCGCACGTCCCGCTCTCTCGGGTCCCCGCTGTTGGTGGTGGGCGACGCTGGTCTGTTTGGCACTAGTGCTCCCGGCCGGATCACTCCTCCCTATATCTGCTGCGACACCCGGCTCGGCTCCACTGTGCAGGGCTTTGCACACCTCTGTTCTGCACAGCTCTGCTCCGCTCTGCACGGCTCGGCTCTGCTCCGCAGAACGGTGTCCCGGACCCCTTGTCCAACTGCAGTACAGCCCGTCACAGCGCCGGTACTCTCTCTCAGAATAGGGAGTGGAGCGCGCTGCTCACCCGACTGCACGGTGCTCTGCCCTAGCGCGCAACTCTCCTCCTGCATGCGCTTTTACCTGTTTCTGCGGGCCCTTTCCTTGCTCTCCGCCCCTTTGTCAGCAGGAAGCTCAGTCTCACTAACGCTTCCCTCAAGCAGCAGGGGATGGTCCGCATGTCTCAGGCTTCCCCCTCGGAAACAGTGGATGCAGCCTCTTCATTTCCGGTCCCGGCATGCAGGTACCCGCGGTCCATTTTTCTCCCTTCATCTAGATACTACACTTCAGCATGTGACCATCCTGATGCCTGATTTCAGAGGAGTCGGTCACTAGCCGATTAGTCTTTTCCTGTTCAGAGATTAGCCATCACATCACCACTAGTGTTGAGCATTCCGATACCGCAAGTATCAGGTATCGGCCGATACTTGCGGTATCGGAATTCCGATACCGAGATCTGATACTTTTGTGGTATCGGGAATCGGAATCGGAAGTTCCCAGTGTATGGTTCCCAGGGTCTGAAGGAGAGGAAACTCTCCTTCAGGCCCTGGGATCCATATCCATGTAAAAAATAAAGAATTAAAATAAAAAATATTGATATACTCACCTCTCCGGAGGCCCCTGGACATCACCGCTGGTAACCGGCAGCCTGCTTTGCTTAAAATGAGCGCGTTCAGCACCTTCCATGACGTCACGGCTTCTGATTGGTCGCGTGCTGCTCATGTGACCGCCATGCGACCAATCACAAGCCGTGACGTAATTCTCAGGTCCTAAATTCCTAGAATTCGGAATTTAGGACCTGAGAATGACGTCACGGCTTGTGATTGGTCGCGTGGCGGTCACATGAGCGGCACGCAACCAATCAGAAGCCGTGACGTCATGGAAGGCCCTAAACGCGCTCATTTTAAGCAAAGAAGGCTGCCGGTTACCAGCGGTGATGTCCAGGGGCCTCCGGAGAGGTGAGTATATCAATATTTTTTATTTTAATTCTATATTTTACACAGTAATATGGATCCCAGGGCCTGAAGGAGAGTTTCCTCTCCTTCAGACCCTGGGAACCATCAGGATACCTTCCGATACTTGGTGTCCCATTGACTTGTATTGGTATCGGGTATCGGTATCGGCGATATCCGATACTTTTCGGGTATCGGCCGATACTATCCGATACCGATACTTTCAAGTATCGGACGGTATCGCTCAACACTAATCACCACTGATGTCACGCACAGTCTCTGCCAGACCCTCCACCTGACTCCTTTGCTTCTTCTGCCAAGGGTTGTAAGCAATTCCAACACTTGTACAGTGAGCTTCCCTCAGTCTCCCATTACCTGCACACTGTGGTACACTGTGATGCAGTACTGGCATAGGTAGTGACCCAGGAAAGCCATTACTAATGTATGTTATATTTCATATGGTAAGTGTGTTCTCTATTCCTTACATGATTACACTTGCGACACTGGCTCCTTGTCTTGCCTTGGCAGGAGGTAAACTATTTAATTCTATGCTGCCGTCTCCTGCCTTGTTTTGGTATTACAACTTGTAGTACTATACTGCCCTCTTCTGCCTTAGTTTGGCATTGCAACGTCTTTTTCTGATTTGAAGATAAGTGGCAGTTGGAGGTGGTGCGTGCGGGACAAACAGCACTTTTTGGATGGTTTTGTTGAGGAGAGGAGGTAAAAAATTGGGGCTCCTGGATTGGGACAAGCGGGGTGTACAAATAGCACCCTATTCGGAGTGCACCGTGTCTTACAGCAACAGAGTGCTGAGACAAGAGAAGGAACTGCAGAACTGCGCAGCTGATTCCCTGGATACTCCAGTCTGATTAAGGTCAGTTTGATCCTCCCCTTCATGCAGCACAGTTAGTCAAATGAAAAGTTACCACCATCCTCCCAAGGCCAGGACCGAGAAAAGGCTTTGACCGTCACAATTGTAAAAAAAAATGTATCTGCTACCCATGACTGTTATGTTGAAAAATATAAGGATTGTTACCAGTCTTCAGTAAAGTTCATCTTTCAAGTTTGCATGAGACCCCGGTGTATGCTTCTTTCGTCTGCAGCCTCATCCCTTGCGGGCATCAACATAACTCGCAGTCTCCTATATGTGTCGTCTCCCCCTTTATAATTGCCACCGAACCTAGGGATTGTTAGAGCCATCTGAGTCACCGAGACTGAACCATCCTCCGAGATACTAGGCCCTGCATCTCACAAGCCGGTGCGTCACATACAACAGCCGATTTGACTAATCAGATCTTAGCAAGTGCATACAGCTAAATTGAACTGTGTCACAAGAAGCCAAAAACTTCTTCCTCCACTGTTCAATCTGTGTAAAGTTAGAAGGTCATGCCATGACCTTTTGGTCACGTGACAGCCTCATGTCACATGACTAGCAGTGAAAATGAAGGAAGAGGAGCAAAGCACAGAATAGGAGCAAGTGGTGTGTGTGAATATGGAGGGTATTGGGGGATATCGTAACATGTATAAGAGGCCTGTGGGGACTTCATACCATATATTAGGGGTCATAGGAATGTCATACCATATGTGAGAAGTTGTGGGACACATCACACCATGTGTAGATGACTATGGGGTTGTCATAACATGTATACAGTGCTGTGGGAACATTTTACTATATATAGGGGACTGTGAGGGACATGATATCATATATGGGGGCTGTGATGACATCATACCATACATATGAATCTGTGGGGACATCATGATCTATTCTATACTAACCATGGTTCTGAAAACCTCTCCATTGGCATTCAGATATCAGCATCCTGGATGAATGTGGCATTTACAAGGGCCCACAATGTCTAGACAGACTGAATCATTTTGCATGATCCTGGTCCAATTACACTGGAGAAACAGATAATAGAGTCTGACATGTAGTAACTTTATTAGCATGATGAGAGGTGAACGTGATTAGTGCAGCACTTCAACAGATGAGAGGACCAGGATCACTGCTCTGTCACTTCCATACTGAGTGATAGAGGTCAGTGCTAGAACAAATTACTAACACAGCCAATGAGTTTGCAATGGGCGGGCAGAGGTGAATGCTGGAAACTTATGCAGTGGAAAAAACAGATGGGCTACTTCTGCGCTGCCGTAGGAAGAAGAATGACGGATGCCAATATAAATAGTATTGGTTTATTCATCAACACATTTCAAAGCATATTGCTTCTTCTTCAGGACAAACATGTTGATGAATAAGCCACTTACTACTTAGATTTGCATCCATCATTCTTTTTCCTGTGCCAGCGCAGAACTAACCCATCTGTTTTTTCCATCGGTCATGCTTTAATTCTTTGTAGGTCTGAAGCATCCTCAAGCGTTTTTTAGTGGTTGTGTGTACACAATCCATACCGGGAGAGCGCAATTATGCTTTTTTCCTCCATATCTGTTTTTCCCAGATAAGACCCTCTTTGCACTTTGTCTCCTTCTAGTCTCTCTCTTGGAAACTTAGGCAGGACAGGGCTAGCACTGGCTGTGTGGTTTGGAAAAAGAGGAGCATGCACACAAACTGTATGAAAGCCTCAAAGTAAAATTCAGGAGGAACAAAAGGTAGAAACAAAATTATAGGAGTATTTTAAATTGCAATACAGAAAAGTTTAGTTTATAAAAAAAATTTGGATTTCTGGGTCAGACAATTCTTTAAGATCTGTGGGCTAGATATAGATCTCCCTGAGAATCTGCCTCCACAGTGTATTTTAAACTAAAAGGGGCATTAACACTGTGACTGAAGGAAGATTTGTGGCGAAGCACATG
Source organism: Ranitomeya variabilis (assembly GCF_051348905.1). Lineage (NCBI taxonomy): Eukaryota > Metazoa > Chordata > Amphibia > Anura > Dendrobatidae > Ranitomeya > Ranitomeya variabilis. The sequence goes on along the minus strand of NC_135239.1, from coordinate 113,787,279 downwards.
CCCTCTTACTGAATCAGGCGCTTCTGACTCCAGCAGGCCCCCTCATCAATACCAGTGTAAACTAAGCGGGTCTTGATGAATCGGGGCCTAAGTGTTTCTATTTAAGTTGACTGTAATTTATTACTTCGAATTTTCATTAATCAGCAGTTTTAAACAAGTAACAACTCTTATTATGGACTTTGGACAGTGTTTATGGTGTTCACATTATAAGTCCGCAGCTGAGGGTAGTTGGGAATAATTTTCGTTCTTAGTACAAAAATAATGGCCATTAAAACATTTTCACTTAAGTATTTGTTATTCAAATTCCCGCATACCAGCTTCCTCTTCTACTACTGCTTGTGCTGTGAGCTCCTGATAGTCTGGCCCAAGAGGAAATATCCTATCATAAGTAGAGTTTGATTCATGCTCACTAGCTGACATAGACTCATGCCTTCTGTTCGCGTTGTATGTATTAGAATCACTGGGGATTGAGAGGCTGACAGTCAGCTCCTCATCCAACATCCTCCTGGATGCCTAAAAGAAGGAGAAACAAAAAGGACAACAATAGAAGTTTGTCAACATTTCACCAGATATTTTTAGATCGCACTTGTAGTTTTGGATGGAATCTTGGGTTCTATTACTAGAACTGTTTTTCTATACAACGGGAAACATTGCAGGTCCACCAGATATATATCTTCAATGATGGACGTACTAAAGAACTTTTTCTATGTCAAATGAGTTGACTATTACTTTATTCTAATGACGTATCCTTACAATAGGCTATCAATATCTGATCGGTGGGAGTACAACACCTGGCACCCCCACTGATAAGCTGTTACCGGCTAAAGCCAGAAGTTCTCGGATGCTGCTGAAATACCGCAGCTCCATCATAGCAGTACCTGGCCGTGGCCAGGTATTGCAGATCAAGTCACTCTTCCATTGTGGTAGCATCCGAGAACTTCTGGGCAGCACCAATATCAGCTGATTGGAAGTTATGCTGAGTATTGCACTCCCGCTGATCAGATATTGAGGGCCTATCCTATAAACAGGTCATCATTAAAAAGTAGTGGATAACCTCTTTAAAGGGAACTTGTTAGATGATTCATGCAGCCCAAACCACGGACAGCATGAATTAAAGCCTAGCTGCATAATTGCAGCCAGGTATATTATTCTCTGATCTGCTCTAGCATTTCAGAGAAAATATACTTTGAGAATCCAACCTTTTCCCAGCACTGCTGCAGCTAACTGGGAGATTGAAAGGTCTCTCCTTGTATATAACCTAGAATACACACATAATGTATAGCAGCAGCGCAGTAAGTAAAATATTACTGCAGTGTGCCTATGAATTATGTTTTTATTCTAGATTACATATAACGAGAGACCTCTCAATCAACTGCAGCAGCTCTAGGAAAAGGTTATATATTCAAAGCATATTTTAAGCCTTCCATCCATGAAGTCTGTTGGTTTCTTAATCTGTTGATGACCAACTTTTTGGGCAGCACCAACCACAGCTTCCCAGACACTGTTCAGAGAGGTGACTGTTTTCCTTTACTGTAAAGCTCCAATTTAAAGGGAACCTGTCAGCAGTTTTGGCCTATATTAGATACGGCCATCACCTTTCAGGGCTGATGTACAGCATTCTATAATGCTGTATATAAGCTTCTAACCTGACCTGTAAGATAAGAAAAATAACTTTTATATTATACTCACTTGTGGGGCAGTCTGGTCCGAGGGGTGTCTCTTTTCTTGGTCCAGCTCCTCCCATCTTCTTACGATCCCCGTACTTCTGTTTGCTTTGTGTGGGTGACGCATCAACACAGTCTCCTCGGCACCGCACTCCTGCGTAGGCGTACTTCTCTGTCCTGTTGAGGGCATAGCATAGTACTGCAGTGCGCAGGTGCTGAGGCTCTTTGACCTTTTCCGGCACCTTAACAGGACAGAGAAGTACACCTGCACAGGAGTGCGGTGCCGAGAAGACTGTGTGGAGGCATCACCCACACGAAGCAAGCAGGAGGACGGGGATTGTAAGAAGATGGGAGGAGCTGGACCAAGAAAAGCGACACCCCTCGGACCGGACCGCCCCACAAGGGAGCATAATCAAAGTTATTTTTCTTATCTTACAGGTTAGTTGGGGGCAGATATACAGTATTATAGAATGCTGTATATCAGCCCTGAAAGTTGGTGGCTGTATCTTATATCAGCCAAAACTGCTGACTGGTTCCCTTTAACAAGGGATTACAAGTTCTCAATAGGCCTAAGGTTAGGTGAGGAAAAGGCAGTGTCATTATTCTTTCATCTTTAAGGCTTGTATTGTCAACCCAGCAGTGGAGTAATTCAATGCATAAAATGGAGCATTGTCCTGCATAAAAATAATGGTTTTCTTTAAAGATGCAGATGTTTTCCTGTAAAACTGCTTAAAGAAAGTGTCTTCTAAAACTTACAGTAGGTGTGGGAGCTTGTTTTGAGTCCATATTCAACCCAAAAAGGTCCAACTAGCTCATCATTAATAATAATAGGAAAAACAAGGTCATAAGAGTACCCCACATCTACCATGATTATGTCTGAATCGAAGTGGAGGTCTGTGCATGTTACTGATCCAGCCACAGCCCATTCATCTGGTCCCTCAATAGTAACTTTCATTTAATCAGTTCATAAAACCTGTGAAAAATCTGTCTTCAGATATTGTCTTGACGTTTCAACTTCTGTATCTGCTCAGCTATGGTCGGGTTTCAAGCTTCTTTACCTTGGCCATGTCTCTGAGCACTGAACCCCTTGTACTTGTAGGCCTCCAGGGAGGTTTCAGTTGGGAATATGAGCGCAGGAAGAGAATTGGTTCCTGGTCACTACACATTTGATTCTTCTCAAATATTTGGCAGTTAATGTGCATCTTTTATCTCGGCATGGTTTTTGTGACCCTGTTGACTATTTGCAATAAAACTGTTGATGGTTCTGTGATCACGCACTATAGTATTATACAGTGGGCAAAAAAATATTTAGTCAGCCACCAATTGTGCAAGTTCTCCCACTTAAAAGATGAGAGAGGCCTGTAATTGACGTCATAGGTAGACCACAACTATGAGAGTTAAAAAGGAAAAAACAAATCCAGAAAATCACCTTGTCTGATTTGGCAAGATTTTTTTGCAAATTATGGTGGAAAATAAGTATTTGATCACCTAAAAACATGCAAGATTTCTGGCTCTCACAGACCTGTAACTTCTTCTTTAAGAGGCTCCTCTGTCCTCCACTCATTACCTGTAGTAATGGCACCTGTTTGAACTTGTTATCTGTATAAAATACACCTGTCCACAACCTCAAACAGCCACACTCCAAACTCCACTATGGTGAAGACCAAAGAGCTGTCAAAGGGCACCAGAAACAAAATTGTAGCCCTGCACCAGGCTGGGAATACTGAATCTGCAATAGGCAAGCAGCTTGGTGTGATGAACTCAACTGTGGGAGCAATAATAAGAAAATGCAAGACATACAAGACCACTGATGATCTCCTTTGATCTGGGGCTCCACGCACCCCATGGGGTCAAAATGATTACAAGAACAGTGAGCAAAAATCCCAGAGCCACAGGGGGGACCTAGTGAATGACCTGCATAGAGCTGGGACCACCGTAACAAAGGATACCCTCAGTAACACACTACGCTGCCAGGGACTCAGACCCTGCAGTGCCAGACACGCCCCCCCTGCTTAAGCCAGTACATGTCCGGGCCTGTCTGCAGTTTGCTAGAGAGAATTTGGATTATCCAGAAGAGTATTGGGAGAATGTCATGTGGTCTGATGAAACCAAAGTAGAACTATTTGGTAGAAACAAAACTCATCGTGTTTGGAGGAGACAGAATGCTGAGTTGCATCCAAAGAACATCATACCTACTGTGAAGCATGGGGGTGGCAACATCATGCTTTGGGCTGTTTCTCTGCAAAGGGACCAGGATGACTGATCCATGTACATGAAAGAATGAATGGGGCCATGTATCATGAGATTTTGAGTGCAAACCTCCTTCCATCAGCAAGGGCAATGAAGATGAAATGTGGATGGGTCTTTCAGGATGATAATGATCCCAAGCACACCGCCAGGGAAACGAGGGAGTGGCTTCTTAAGATGCATTTGAAGGTCCTGGAGTGGCCTAGCCAGTCTCCAGATCTCAACTCCATAGAAAACCTTTGGAGGAAGTTGAAAGTCCATGTTGCCCAGCGACAGGCCCAAAACATCACTCCTCTAGAGGAGAGTTGCATGGAGGAATGGACCAACATACCACCAACAGTGTGTACCAACCTTGTGAAGACTTACAGAAAACATTTGTCCACTGCCATTGCCAACAAAGGATATATAACAAAATATTGAGATGAACTTTTGTTAATGACCAAATACTTATTTTCCACCATGATTTGAAAAATAAATCTTGCCAAATCAGACAGTGTGATTTTCTGGATTGGTTTTCTCATTTTGACTCTCATAGTTATGGTCTACCTATGATGTTAATTACAGGCCTCTCTCATCTTTTTAAGTGGGAGAACTTGCACAATTGGTGGCTGACTAAATACTTTTTTCCCCACTGTATCTTAGCAATTCCAAGAGTTCTGCATCTCTCTGTAAGACTTGTAAACAATTTTTATATCAGACGAGCTGTTTTTTTTTTACTACTGCCTTGATGCCTTTGACCACGTGCACATATTCAGAATTTAGTGAGTTGTTTTACCTAAGTATTTGTAAGCCAAATCCTGGAGTGGATAAAAAAAACGCAAAAGTGGTGACATGTTTCTATTTTACTTTTCCTCTGATTGTTCCACTCCTGGTTTTGGCTTAGAAATACTGATTTTAAAAAAACTCACCAAATACACAATGTGTGCACATGGGTTAAATCTCTCCTAGGTGTGGAACAGGTAGGACCTTTGAGCAGGCAAGACTGCCTAGAATACACACCAGTCTAGTCAGTCTCAATTTGGCTCCAAGTAGAGTAGAGTATATTCGAAGTGCACACACCCGGATTCTCTTGGAGGTGCTAGTGAGGCGGGAGTGGGATCCCAGCATATCCAGAAAGAAATGTCCACTGTACAATCAGTTAGTGAAACTGAAGTAGTGGAGCCTTATTGATAAGGTAAAGTAAGTGCATTCATGATAACGTACCGTATGTGTGACAATATGTAATGATGACATTTCCATTTGTGGAACCTTTATCAAATTTGTCACAGGGTACATGTAATGCCTGGCATATGCAGACTGTCCTTACTGGGCAATGTCCTTGGCATTACACATACTCTGTGACAAATTTGATAAAGATTCCACAAATGGAAATGTCATCATTACATATTATCATACTCAAGAAACAGGTTTTTCTATATGGATGCACTTATTGTACCTTATCAATAAAGCTTCACTACTTCAACGTCACTAACTGAGGGTACAGTGGACATTTCTTTCTTAATTTGGCTCCAAATTGGAACCATTCCGCAAGGTGTCCAGAGTAGTTCACTGCTAAACTAAGGTTTGGATCTGTAATGGTAATTACTGCAAAACACATAGTACGTGCCACAGCATAAAAGCAACTTGTAAGGTGAGTTATGCTATACGTAATTGTGTTGATTAAATTAAGCCAGTGGTAAAATCCAAATAATCTGGGTATTAGCTTATTGGACTTAAAATGTAACCTTTATTCACAACCATAAAAAGTTAATAATCCACAAAAAAGAAAGCAAAATACGTGCAAACAACCATAAAAAACCTTATGGATTGCACTTGATTCTCTGGGGCACTCATGGATAGCCCCTAATCTTTCAAAAGTCTGATCCTATACTTCCTCATTAATATATAGCCCTTTATTTAGTTAGTATAGATATATCTATGTATCCACTCTCTACGGATCAGGCTTATTTGGCAGGCTGCAAAATGTTTCCGCCACTTTAGTTTGCGAGCAAACAAGTGGAGGTCTTTGATTGTTTCTAAGCTGTCATAGTTCATGGTAGGAACAAAGGATAGCCCTTTGCTAAGGACACACATTTTGTTTGTGGATAGGGGTTGTGAGGATAAGTTAAGGACTTGGGGTTCTAGGATGTTTTTTTCAGGGTTTTGTTTGTTCCTGAGTGGATAACATAATTCTAAAAAATCCCTCTGTGGTGACTTCTTACCCTCTCCTCTCCTGTTACCTCCTCGTCTACCCCTACCCCTTCCTCTGCCTCTATGATGCTTAAAGCTAGTATCAGAATCTGAAAACTCTGCCTCAGGCAAAGATATGTCCATCTCTGGTATTTTAGGGTTTCGGCCTACAGCAACCGAGTATGCTTTATTCTCTTTAAATTCCAATCGATCCCTATTGTAAAATGTATGTTTCCGTTCCTTTAGATGAAACTGGAACCTTTCTACAGTATTGTGAAGATTTGAATACTTAACTGGAAAATCGGGCTCACTTGAGAACTTTTTCGTGACCTCAATTTGCTCCTTTGTGACCTTGATTTGCTCCTTCAAGGAATCACTCAATTTTTTTAATGTGATCTTTTCTTCCTCTAGCAGTAGTCTCATCAATCTGACTGAGCACTCCATGGCCTCTTTCTCCCACTTGGCCAGGAGACCCGGGCTTTTATATCTATGCCCCGGAATTAAAGAGATTCTTAAGTGTCTAGGAACTATCGCTGCCCTGATGTAACTGTCCAAGCTCTGGGCCTCCCTCCATGAGCCTGATCCGTAGAGAGTAGATACATAGAGTTTGCTTTATTCTCCTTAAATTCCAATAGATCCCTATTGTAAAATTTATGTTTCCATTCCTTTAGATGAAACTGGAACCTTTTCTATAGTATTCTGAAGATTTGATTCCTTAACTGGAAAATCGGGCTCACATGAGAACTTTATTGTGACCTTGATTTGCTCCTTCAAGGAATCACTCAATTTATTTAATGTGATCTTTTCTTCCTCTAGCAGTAGTCTCATCAATCTGATTGAGCACTCCATGGCCTCTTTCTCCCACTTGGCCAGGAGACCCAGGCTTTTCTATCTATGCCCCGGAATTAAAGAGATTCTTAAGTGTCTAGGAACTATCGCTGCCCTGATGTAACTGTCCAAGCTCTGGACCTCCCACCATGAGCCTGATCCGTAGAGAGTAGATACATAGACCCTATACTAACTAAATAAAGGGCTATATATTAATGAGGAAGTATAGGATCAGACTTTTGAAAGATTAGGGGCTATCCATGAGAGCCCCCGAGAATCAAGTGCAATCCATAAGGTTTTTTTTGGTTGTTTTTCCTATGCACATTGCACGTTTTTTGTTTTCTTTTTTTTTTGTGGATTATTAAATTTTTAAGGTTGTGAATATACGTAATTGTGACTTAATTTTTCTGATTTACTGATTTACAAATAGAAGAAACATCTTCAATAAGATATGATTGAGAAGTAATTTTTAGATGTTTCAAGTGTTTTTACAAAATTATTTAACGTCAACTAATAAGAAATATATAATATTAGTATTACTAGTTAAATGTACCTTCTCTAGCATCTTCTGCCAAAACTGTCTCCACAGGATAATCACAATAATGGCCACTAGTATAAAGATGATGGCAACTAAACAACCAATCAATAGGCGTGTGTTGCTGTCGTCTAATTTAAGGGTTGGATCTAATAAGAGAAACATATTTGTTAGTACACATTATTGGGTAAAAGACGTGCTCATGCATAATATTTTATAATATATGGTTCCTGTAATAGTAAACATGTAGTGCACACACCATTGTATGCGACCAGTCATCTGTAATGGTGGCTGTAGAACCAGGGAATGGGAACAAGCTTTAGGTTGGTATCACATGTATTTATTTTGCAGATGTTGTTTAAGCCAAAGCCAACAGTGAATTACAAGGAAATGAGTAGTAAAAAGGAAGGATTTACAGTTTAATTTCCTATTGTATCCATTCCCTGCTTTGACTTTAAAAATTGCATAAAAAACATAAACCTCCTCCAAACTAAATGAATGATAGAAACCTCAAGAACATGTCCTGCATATTTTATCCAAAAAGACAGTCACATAAAGACAAGGTGTATAGAAATAAATAATAGCACCCCATTTCCTAAGCTTTACCTATGCTAGATGTATTGCATTACATATTGTAAAGTATGAGCTCTACTGATGCTCTGCTTTTCCATTTCTAATAAATTAAATTATGTTACCACTGGGTGGGAACCATGTTGTCAGACTGTACCATCACAAGTGCCAAAAGAAAACTTAAAGGGGTATTACCATAAGAGACATTTTTATATAATGAAAGTATATGCCATAATTGTCAGACAGATGGGAGTCAGAAATAAAACCATCACGTATTATGAAAATTGGGGTCCTCTGCTCAGCACTCCAAACAGGATACTGGGTGGCCACACATGACTATCAAAGTTTATGGAAGCTGAGATTCACACAACTCCTCTAAACTACATTGGATAGAGCCACATGCACTTTGAAGCCACCTCCCTGCCTTGTCATCTATTGTGACGCTAGTCACTTCTCATGGCTAAGCCGTGAGTCAGAGTGGTCAGGGAGTCCAAGGTCAGAAGCCAGGAGGGTACTTCATAAACAGAAGGAAGAGACAAAAGCATAGTCAGGTAACGTTCCAAGGTCAGAAGCCAGGAGGGTACATCATAAACAGAAGGAAAAGACAAAAGTGTAGTCAGGTAACGTTCCAAGGTCAGAAGCCAGGAGGGTACATCATAAACAGAAGGAAGAGACAAAAGTGTAGTCAGGTAACGTTCCAAGGTCAGAAGCCAGGAGGGTACATCATAAACAGAAGGAAAAGACAAAAGTGTAGTCAGGTAACGTTCCAAGGTCAGAAGCCAGGAGGGTACATCATAAACAGAAGGAAAAGACAAAAGTGTAGTCAGGTAACGTTCCAAGGTCAGAAGCCAGGAGGGTACATCATAAACAGAAGGAAGAGACAAAAGTGTAGTCAGGTAACGTTCCAAGGTCAGAAGCCAGGAGGATAACGGATCAGAGCTGAAGGGATTAAACAGGCGGATGGTCAGAACAAAGTCCAAGGTAAGGCAACAGAACAAACATATAGAACTCAAGGCGCAGGAAAGCACAAACCTCACTAGTTGAATGTAGGTCTGGGAGAAGCTGCTCAGTTAAGTAGGCATGGCCATTACCCAGGATAGTGAACACTTGAGACAGCCGATGCCTCTCAGTCACAGATTGGCTAGTCGAGCTGTCAATAAGCACACTGACAGCTCAGCACACCCCTGAACCAGACTGGATGGTCATGCTGTCAATTAAAGCACTGACAGCTTCAGTACACCCCTGTACCAGATTGGATGGCCGAGCTGTCAGCAACTGCATCCCAGACACCCTGAGGGGTGGAGCTGTGACATCTCTGATGTGTATCTGTAAAAAAGGGACGCCTTTTGCCCTGCCTCCAGCTGAGCTGGGGTGGTATCTGACACAGTGATACAAAGATTACCAGTGAGAATATCAGCCACTAAGTATTAAGGGGACCAGTTTTGACTAGGTTGCTCCTGTGAGATGCTTAAAATATAACTCATGCAGCCAAACAGCTTTTGACATTAGTATAATGGTTGGTGGTTGATTAGATTGCTATTGTGGGCCAAATAGACCCCATTGAGCTGGATGTTGTGCACTCTAGTTATAACGGAAATGGGGCACAGTACTGTCATTTGCTCAGTGCAGCTGTGCTTGTGCCATGGGCTAGTCATTGCCTGATAAAGTTCCACCAAGACTTTCTTCTGAGATTGGGTTTCCTTTTTATGGGTGCTTCCTGTCTCATGATGAAACTGTTCTGATGAAGAGGTCAAAATGGCAAAAAAATATATAATCAAGTAGTCGGGTTTCTTTTTATGAATGGGAATGAGTGCAGAATACAGTTGATCATCTATTTCACCAACACAGCTTTTCAGCAACAAACTCTTACAAGAACCAGAATACCATAGGTCATCAGCAGCATAATCCCAATGCTGTTTATCAAGCATGCTGAGCACAGCACAGTAACGGGAGAGGTGACACAGTGGGAGAGGGGAAACCCAGGATCCTCTGTTTGCATATCTTTTGCCAGATGAAATGCTTTATTTATTTACAGCATCTCAATTAATATTTAATAAAGATGCCATGGCATGTAATGTGAACACAGGCCGAAACATGTCGTTGCACACCTAAACACCAGTAACAAAGTTACATGTCGATGTGTGTACAGCTTCGTTGCACACCTAAACACCAGTAACAAAGTTACATGTCGATGTGTGTACAGCTTCACTGTGTTATTACTGCTCACTTGGTGATGGGTTGTTCTGGCATGGCGTACCCCATTGGTGGCTGTTACTCTCAAAGGAACAGGAGAGGCTATAGTTGCTAAAAACCTGGAACAGTAATAGACACAGCTGATAGTAGGCACATTTCTTTGAATACACAACTTCTTTCACAAAAAGAGAGAACTGCTTAATGGCTTCAGACTGTGGTACCCGATCTAACAGTTTCACTGCAGTTACACTGATGGATACACTTTATAGACTTATCTTCTGTCCATTGAATTAGCAAATATTGTCTCAGCAATTTTTTTCCTTGCATCACTGCCAGGCAAGTCCTAGTATTATTTCACTAACACATCTCTCAGGTCTTTCCACACAACAAAGTGCAAGTACTCTCTAACCTCTATGGGCCTCTGGACTCCCCAGTTGCACAATACCTAAGTTTGTCCTCAGCAAGTCTCCACACATCAATCCCTCGTCTCTATCTAGAGGGCTCTTAAATATCTCCACTGTTGTCTCCTTTAACTGCTTCTCCCACTAAACAATCCAGTTTTATTCTCAATCTAGCAGCAACTTGCCATCTTGCTGTTATACAATGGCTATGTGACCTCTAACAAACCTAGGGGTCTATTTGTAGACTAAACCATGTCCCTCCAAGTTTTTATCCTCTTAATATATTGCAGTCATCACTTTACATGGCACCGTGTACTTACAATTGCTCATTTTGCTTTTCTACACAGCTACTTATTCTCTTTTCCATTAGGTGTATGAGATCATGTGATTAAAAACAGACAAACTAAATAGTTCTAAACTCTATGAAAAAACTGAGATTAGATGACAATCCAAAACATCCAATTGACCCTGATCAAAAGTTCACATACCCTGGTGATTTTGGCCTGATAACATGCATAGAAGTTGACACAAATGGGTTTGAATCGCTACTAAAGGTAACATCCTCACCTGTGACCTGTTTGCTTGTAATCAGTGTGTGTGCATAAAAGCTGAGTGAGTTTCTGGGATCCAGACAGACACTTGCATCTTTCATCCAGCCACTGACATGTCTGGATTGTGAGTCATGGGAAAAGCAAAAGAATTGTCAACGGATCTATGGGAAAATATAGTTGAACTGTATAAAACAGGAATGGGATACAAAAAGATATCCAAGGAATTGATAATGCCAGTCAGCAGCGTTCAAACTGTGATTAACAAATGGAAAATCAGGGGCTCAGTAAAAACAAAACCACGGTCAGGTAGACCGACAAAAATTTTGTCCATAACTGTCAGGAAAATTGTACGGGATGCAAAGAAAAACCCACAGATAACATCAGCTGAAATACAGGATTCTCTGAAAACTATCGGTGTGGCTGTTTCAAGATACACAATAAGGAGGCACTTGAAGGAAAATTGGCTGCATGGTCGAGTCACCAGAAGAAAGCCATTACTGTGCAAATGCCACAAAGTATCTCATCTACAAAACACAAAACAGCAGAAAGAAGCCTCAAAACTTATAGAACAAGGTAATTTAGTGTCACGCCACAGCTATGCAGGTAGATGCACGGTCCACTAGATGGCAGTAGAGTGGAGGGAAGACTGCAACACTTGCCAGAGCAGACCTGCAGCGCTGCAGCGAGGCCACCACCAGGTGGCAACAGGGTAGTCAAACAAGCCGCGTCAAAACCAGGAGAGTATCAAACAAAAAAAAACTAAAGGAGAGAAGAAGCGCACATAGGGTCTTATCCGGCAATTTCAGAATCTGTTATTCATAAAACTGCTCACCTGGTGACCCTTTGATAGGGCATATAAACGTCAGCTGCCGCAGATCCATGGGTCAAGAACTGACCATATCAGGAACCAAATAAAGTATTTTTGTGGATATTGTCCACACTGCTGAACAAATGGAAATCTGGACGTATTGATGAAGAGAATTGGTGATATTATTCAATGCATTTTGAAGTCTGTATATGACTTCTTCCTCAGGAAATACCTGTCAAAGCTCCCGGGTGTAAATACTGCCGGGAGGCTACTCGCCGCAGTAAGGGAGCCCAGAGCAGAATGGCGGAGAACTCACTGGGTAGCAAGCAGGACCTGAACCATGTAACAGAGGGGGAGTGGCCAGGTGTGGAGCCAGGTGCCGAGGTCCGAAGGAGACGAACGGCGCCGGAGAGTAGTCAAACATGCCGAGGTCAATAACCAGATGACAAGCAAGGTACCAGAGGGTGAGACAGAAGGATAGACAGGTGGAAGCCAGAGGTCAGAAAGCCGAGAGGATCAAACAGACAAGATCAAGCACAGAGCACAAACAAACAACACAGTATTCATATGCACACCAGGGGTCAGGCACACAGACCAAACAAAAGTATAACTGACAGAGAATCCAAGTCCAGTGTGGGTATAAATATCCTTCCCAGATCCAAAAGGAAGCCTCAATAAATAACCCTGAGAGGACAGGGCATTAACCCTGTCCAAACCATGACAGTACACCCCCTTTAATGGGGGGTCCATTGGACCCCCAGGCTTCTCTGAATATCTGGCATGGAATGCCCAAACCAGATGATCGGCATGCACCGAACTGGCTGGGACGCATTACCGATCCTCAAGAGAATACCCTTTCCAATGTATCAGATACTGGAGATTCCGGCGCACCCACCGGGAGTTAATGATGCACCCCACCTTGTACTCCAGCTGTCCCTCTACCAATGCTGGTGGAGTATCAGATGATGAATCTTTTCTAGCCATCCCCACTGGCTTTAACAGGGACCTGTGGAAGACACCAGATATTTTGAAGGAGGTTGGCAGTAGGCCACCGTATTGAGTGCCTCCACAATTTTGTATGGACTAATGAACTTGGGGCCCAGCTTCATAAAGGGTATCTTAAGGTTAATATTATGGGTGGATAACCACACTTTCTCCCCTACTACAAACGCCAGACCTGGCCCCTCCTCCTGTCTGCAAATCATTTGTACCTTTTCTGGGCTTTAGAGATGTTCATCTGAACCGCCCTCCAAAGAGTTCTCAAACGCTGTAACATGCATTTGGCTCCTGGACAACCTGAATCCATGCAGGAAAATTCCCCAAAACATGGGTCAAACTCATAGTTGACCTGAAAGGGAGATATTCCAGTGGACTGACTCACATGAGAGTTGAATGCAAATTCTGCCATGGGCAATACCTCACACCAGTCCTCCTGTCTGTAAGAGGCCAGACATCTCAAAATTAGCTCCAAGGATTGGTCCGTGCGTTCAGTCTGTCCGTTAGACTCCGAGTGATAGGCAGAGGAAAAAGACAGCATAATCCCCAGGTTCTTACAAAAAGCCCTCCAAAATCTGGCTACATACTGCATACCTCCGTCTGACAGCACATTCACAGGCACTCCATGCAAACAAACAACATGCTGTATAAAAAAGTGAGCCAAGGCTTCAGCAGACGGTAATGCGGAAAGAGGTACAAAGTTGGCTTGATTGGAGAACCTATCCACCACCACCCATACCACTGATTTGCCCCTGAAAGGAGGGAGATTTGTGATAAAGTCCATGGACAAATGTGTCCATGGCCTATCTGGAATTGCCAAAGGCACCAATTCCCTAGCCGACTGGGTATGAGAACTCTTGGAATGGGTGCACACCTTACATGCAGTCACAAACTTTTTAACATCTGATACCATAGAAGGCCACCAGAAACCTCTAGCAACAGCCCCCACGTAGCTGCAATCCCAGGATGGGCACTTAACACAGAATCGTGAAACTCCTGCAGGAGTCTGAGAGGAAACCGTTGCGGTACAAACAATTTACCTGGAGGTTTGCTACCAGGAGCCCGGGTTTGGGCCTCCAAAATCTCTCTCTGCAAATTGGATGAGATTTCAGCCACCACTACTCCTGGCTGAAGAATGGAGGAGGGAAGTTCTGGAGAGGACACAGAATCAAAGCTTTAGGATAAAGCATTAGCCTTAATATTTTTAGATCCCGGGTGGAATGTGATGGTAAATTGAAATCGGGAAAAAAAAGCGCCCACCGAGCATATCTGGCGGTCAGTCTCTTGGCAGACTTGATATAGGCCAAATTTTTATGATCAGTGATAACTGTAATGTGGTGGACGGCCCCTTCCAGGAAATGCTTCCATTCTCCAAAAGCCAACTTAACTGCCAACAATTCCCTATTGCCGACATCATAATTTTCTTTCGGCCGGAGATAATTTTTTAGAAAAGAAGGTTCACGGCTTCAGAATAGTGAGCGTGGAAGGACCCTGAGACAAAACTGCCCCAACCCCCACCTCAGAAGCGTCAACCTCCACAATAAAGGGTCTTGACGGATTGGGTTGTACCAACACAGGAGCAGCCATGGACCAATTTTTCACATCAGCTCCCTTGAGGGCGAGGTCGGTCAAAGGCTTTACCACCTGTGAAAAACCCTTAATGAACTTCCTATAGAAGTTAGCAAAGCCCAAAAATTGTTGCAACCCCTTCAAGTTATGAGGTTGCACCCAATCCGTAATGGCCTGGGCCTTTTTAGGATCCATGTGGAATCCCTCCCCTGACACAATTAAACCCAGAAAAGACAGTTCTTGCACAAAAAATGAAGTTTTCCAGTTTAGCATATAAATGATTCTCCCTGAGTCTCCTAAGAACCATACGCAGATGGTGCAAGTGGGTTTGACTGTCCACTGACTACACTAAAATGTCATCCAGGTAGATGACCACATAACGCCAAATTAGGTCAGAGAAAATAACATTAATGACTTTTTGAAAAATGGAAGGAGCGTTAGTGAGGCCAAAGTGCATAACTAAGTTTTCAAACAGCCCCTCAGTCACCAGGAACGCTGTTTTCCATTCATCCCCTTCCCGGAACCTTACAAGGTTATAAGCCCCTCATAGGTCGAGCTTAGAGAACCATTTAGCCTCCGTGAGTTGGTTACATAAATCGGGAATCAGGGGAAAATGATACGTATCTTTTACCGTAATCTTGTCCAGTTCCCGAAAGTCGAGGCACAGCCGCAAACCACCATCTTTTTTTTTTTTACGAAAAAGAACCCCACTGCCACGGGTGAAACAGAAGGCCAAATATACCCCTTGAAGACTCTCTGCTATGTACTCCTTCATGACTTGATGCTCAGGCCCAGACAAATTAAACATACAAATTAATTAATTTGTAATAAGCCTTAATTAATTAGGTAATTTGGCTCCCAGGACTAAATCAATGGCACAATCGAAAGGTCTATGTGGTGGAAGCGCCTCAGGCTCGCTTTCATAAAATACGTCTTCAAAGTCTTTCAGGTATTCCGAAATACCCTCCAGACCGACAGATGACACAGATACAGATTTTACTGGGGTGACAAGAGGTACCAGGTTACAACATATACTGTTATCCTTACATCCCCACTGAGTGATCTCCCACGTCACCCAATCAATGATAGGATTATGGTGTTGAAGCCAAAGCATTCCTAATACCAGTCCAGCCGGAAAATTATCTAGAACAAAACAACTTAATTTTTCCACATGAGTAGAACCCACTTTCAGAGAAAAAACTTTAGACATGAGACAAATTCCGTCCCGGGTGAGAGGAGATGATTCAATAGCCACATTTTTAACAGGATCCTTGAGCCTGACTGTCCCTATCTTATTAAGAGTCATCACCCGGGTATCGATCAGGTTAATGGTAGAACCGCAGTCAACAAAGGCGGTGGTCATGACAGGACCGCCAGCAAGTTCCAATTCCACATGAAGCAAAATTTTAGCAAGTGAGGAAAAATGTAGCTGGTAGTCTGGGTAACCTCCTCGATCGTTACCCAGACTTAGGCGTTTCCCTATGGCTTAGCAGAAGAAGGACTAGAGGGACAGTCCTTTTTCCAATGTCCAGGGGCTCCACAGTAAAAGCATAGTTGGTTGTCTCTGCAGTGTCTACTCTCTCCTTCCATCATCGAGATAGCCCCAACCTCTATGGGCTCAGGGACGAACACAGTGTCACACATGTTGGAGTATAATGAGCCTCCTGCAGCATCACTCCTCTAGCACAGAGCTTCCAGTCCATACGGACCGCCTGCGTCATGGCATTCTCCCGGGTATCAGGGAGAGCCTGTAATGCCAGAGCATCCTGTACAGTTGTGGCCAAAAGTATTGACACCCCTGCAATTCTGTCAGATAATACTCAGTTTCTTCCTGAAAATGATTGCAATCACACATTCTTTGGTATTATTATCTTCATTTAATTTGTCTTAAATAAAAAAACACAAAAGAGAATGAAGCAAAATGCAAAACATTGATCATTTCACACAAAACTCCAAAAATGGGCCAGACAAAAGTATTGGCACTCGCAGCCTAATACTTGGTTGCACAACCTTTAGACAAAATAACTGCAACCAACCGCTTCCGGTAACCATTATTCTTTGGCAAACTGCTCCAGGTCCCTGATATTTGAAGGGTGCCTTCTACAAACTGTATTTTTAGATCTTTCCACAGGTGTTCTATGGGATTCAGGACTCATTGCTGGCCACCTTAGAAGTCTCCAGTGCTTTCTCTCAAACCATTTTCTAGTGCTTTTTGAAGTGTGTTTTGGGTCATTGTCCTGCTGGAAGACCCATGACCTCTGAGGGAGACCCAGCTTTCTCACACTGGGTCCTACATTATGCTGCAAAATTTGTTGGTAGTCTTCAGACTTCATAATGCCATGCGCACGGTCAAGCAATCCAGTGCCAGAGGCAGCAAAGCAACCCCAAAACATCAGGGAACCTCTGCCATGTTTGACTGTAGGGACCGTGTTCTTTTCTTTGAATGCCTCTTTTTTCTCCTGTAAACTCTATGTTGATGCCTTTGCCCAAAAAGCTCTACTTTTGTCTCATCTGACCAGAGAACATTCTTCCAAAACGTTTTAGGCTTTTCCAGGTAAGTTTTGGCAAACTCCAGCCTGGCTTTTTTATGTTTCGGGGTAAGAAGTGGGGTCTTCCTGGGTCTCCTACCATACAGTCCCTTTTCATTCAGACGCCGACGGATAGTACGGGTTGACACTGTTGTACCCTCGGACTGCAGGGCAGCTTGAACTTGTTTGGATGTTAGTTGAGGCTCTTTATCCAACATCCGCACAATCTTACGTTGAAATCTCTTGTCAATTTTTCTTTTCCGTCCACATCTAGGGAGGTTAGCCACAGTGCCATGGGCTTTAAGCTTCTTGATGACACTGTGCACGGTAGACACAGGTACATTCAGGTCTTTGGAGATGGACTTGTAGCCTTGAGATTGCTCATGCTTCCTCACAGTTTGGTTTCTCAAATCCTCAGGCAGTTCTTTGGTCTTCTTTCTTTTCTCCATGCTCAATGTGGTACACACAAGTACACAGGACAGAGGTTGAGTCAACTTTAATCCATGTCAACTGGCTGCAAGTGTGATTTCGTTATTGCCTACACCTGTTAGGTGCCACAGGTAAGTTACAGGTGCTGTAAATTACGCAAATTAGAGAAGCATCACGATTTTTCGAACAGTGCCAATACTTTTGTCCACCCCCTTTTTTATGTTTGGTGTGGAATTATATCCAATTTGGCTTTAGGACAATTCTTTTTGTGTTTTTTCATTTAAGACAAATTAAATGAAGATAATAATAACAAAGAATTTGTGTTTGCAATCATTTTCAGGAAGAAACTGAATATTATCTGACAGAATTGCAGGGGTGTCAATACTTTTGGCCACAACTGTATAAGGTCAGACAGGCCCCTGCAGAACAACCTCCTCAGGGCAGTGTCATTCCAGGATACTTCAGTGGCCCAGAGTCTAGACTCTGAGCAGAACCATTTGGCTGAGTGCCTCCCCTGGGTCACACTCATCACCTTATCCTCTGCCAGACGCACTCTCTGAGACTTGTCATAAATGTGCCCCAAAGCCTCAAAGAACAGGTTCACCGACATAAGTTCAGAAGCAGAGGGAGAGAGAAAGCCCATGCCTGTAGAGCCCTCCTTAAGAAGGACATAACGATCCCCACCCTCTGCCTTTCATTGCCAGAAGCTCGGGGACATAACTCAAAAAACAACTTGCATCCCTCTTTAAAAACCCTAAACAACTTTTTATTCCCGGAAAAATTGTCAGGTAACATTACCAGTGGTTCGGGGTCTACTAGGAATACATCAGTGGGGCCCCCATCCCGAGTCCCTAACAGAAAAGGACCCTGTAAAGCGCTTACGACATCTCTCTGCACCTGTTGATGCGAATGAACCAGGGCTTGCTGCTCCATGGGCAGTTTCTGCATAAGTTGGGAGAGCTCACTATCATGCTCCATGAGAGTCCATACCGGATCCATAATAAACTCTCACCTAACCACCTGGAAGAGACTGTATGGTCAGTTATAATGTCAAAGCTCCCGGGTGTAACTACTGCCGGGAGGCTACTCGCCACAGTAAGGGAGCCCAGAGCAGAACGGCGGAGAACTCACTGGGTAGCAAGCAGGACCTGAACCATGTGACAAAGGGGGAGTGGCCAGGGGCAGAGCCAGGTGCCAGGGTACAAAGGAGGCGAACGGCGCCAGAGAGTAGTGAAACGTGCCGAGGTCAATAACTAGAGGACAAGCAAGGCACCAGAGGGTGAGACAGAAGGATAGTCAGGTGGAAGCCAGAGGTCAGAAAGCCGAGAGGATCAAACAGACCATCTCAAGCACAGAGAACAAACAACACAGTATGCACACGCACACCAGGGGGTCAGGCACACAGATAAAGCGAAAGTATAAGTGACAGAGGATCCTAGTCTAGGGGGGTATAAATATCCTTCCCAGATCCAAACGGAGGCCACAACAATTAACCCTGAGAGGGCAGGGCATTAACCCTGTCCAAACCATTACAATACCACACACATGTACATGTGTGTGGTATTTCCCGAGGAAGAAGTCATATACAGACTTCGAAACGCATTGAATAAAACCACCAATCCTTTTCATCAATACATCTGGATTTCCATTTGTTCAGCAGCTCGGACAATATCCACAAAAATCCTTTATTTAAAACCAGGAGAGTAATGTAGTACAAAGGGGAAAATCAACTCAGAGTCAAAGATGCGCCAGAAGGTCAATACCAGACGGAAGCAGAAGTACCAGAAGCAAAAGACAGAGTCAGGTCAGAGACAAAGCTGCGTCAAGTACCAGAGATCCCAAATATGAAGGGAAAACACTCAGAGTCACAGTCAGAATGGGGGCAGGGGAATGAACAGACATGGGAACAGTCAGGAATCACAGCAGGACAAATCAGGATAAAATCTGAGTCAGCTACTCACACTGTAGGCAGAAGCTAGAACTGATAACGCCTGCAGGATGCAGCAGAGATGAATAGCAAACCTGAGACCAGACTGAGGCTGAGAAAAGTTAACCCCTGACATGATCAGACTGGGAAAAGGGAAGACAGGACTCAAATCCCGGTTTGGATCATGAGAGTACCCTCCTATCCACCGGACCCCAAGTCTCCCAGGATAACGTGCATGAAATGCTCAAACCAATCGATCAGCACGGACAGATCGCATCGGGACCCACGATCGATCCTCAGGACCGTAACCCCTCCAATGGACCAAATACTGAAGTGAACTGCGGAGCATGCGAGAATCCACAATCCATTCCGCTTCATACTCAGTCGGACCATCCACAGAGACAGGAGGCAGGGGGGATGGAGACCCAGCCGAGAAAGGTACAAATGACTTAAGGGACTTATAAAACACATTGGGGATCCGAAGCGACGGAGGTTAGAGTAAGCAGAAGGCAACTGGATTGACAACTTCAATGAGCTCGTAAGGACCAATAAACCTGGGACCTAGCTTAACAGAAGGAACTTTCAGACGTATGTTCTTGGTAAACAACCATACTTTATCTCCTACCAGGAATATAGGTCCTACAGACCGTCGCTTACAGCAAAATGTTTGTTTTCCCTGAGCCTCCCCAATTTTCTTCTGGACCTCCATCCACACCTCCTCCAACTGTTGAACTGCCGAATCAGCCCCTGGACATCCAGAATCCAGCCAGGGAAAATTTGCCAAAATGGGGGTGAAAACTGTAGTTACAGAAGAACAGAGAGGTACCAATGGACTGATTAATCTGATTATTAAAAGCAAACTCAGCAACGGGCAACACAGAACACCAATCATCCTGCTGAGACGTAGCAAGACACCGCAAAATATGTTCAAGTGACTGATTGGTCCTCTCCATGTGACCATTCATCTTGGGATGGTAGGCCAAGGAGAAGGTCAAGCAAATACCCAATCTTTTACAAAATGTCCTCCAAAATTTGAACACAAATTGTAGCCCTCTATGAGAAACCACACTCAAAGGCATGCCATACAACCACACAACGTGCTCAACAAATAACTTAGATAGTGTTTCTGAATTTGGCAGTACTGCCAAAGGTACAACATGTGCCCTTATACTGAATCTGTCAACCAGTACTCAGATCACAGTTTTGCCATTGGAATGATCGAGATCAGTGATAAAATCCATGGACAAATGAGTCCAAGGTCTATCCGGAATTGGCAATGGCACCAATTCCCCAGCCGGCCTGTTATGGGAGCTCTTAGTATGGGCACAGGTATCACAGGCAGACGCAAACACAGCAGAAAGACAACCATTGGAACAATTAGGACCCCATTTAACAATATCACGAGATCCCCAGTCTATAACAGGATTATGCCTCTGTAAACAGGGTAACCCCAACACCAGTCTTGCAGGAATATTATTCATAACATAACATGACATTTTTTCCGATGCAAGGAACCTACCTTGAGGAGGAACTCCTAAGAGACAAACTTAATAACATTTTGAGCCAATGGTGTCTTATCAATGGCAATGATATGGATCGGAGTCTCTAGCCTAACCGTCCCTAACTTTAACTTGGACACCAGACTAGAGTCAATGAAGTTCATGAAAGATCCACAGTCCACAAAAGCTGAAGTAGATGCATAACCACTTCCATAGCACAGTTCCACCTTTAACAAAACTTTTCGAAAATTATGAAAATGGTACCTAAGAGTCTGGATGACCTCCTCGACAATCACCCAGACTCGGGAGCTTGTTAATTGATGGACAAGAGGGGCGGACCTTCTTCCAATGTCCCAGATCTCAACAATAAAAACATAATTTCCTGTCAAGTCGTTGCTTCCTCTTTTTCTCCTTGAAGTTGGTGGCACCAACCTCTATGGTCTCCGTAAATGGCATCACCTCAGACTTAACAGGCAATACAGGAATCTCTTGCTGGATAATTCCTCTTTCCAGTAATCTCCGGTCCATACGAATGGCCTTGGTCATGGCCTCCTCCAGAGAACTGGGTGGTGGATGGAGGGCCAGATGATCCTTGAGATGATCTGAAAGTCCTCTCCTGAACTGGCATGTCAAAGCAGAGTCATCCCAGAGTAGAGGACTCTCCCAGAGCAACGAAATAATTATCCCCAGCAGTTGACTCTCATCTCCTGAGGATCTGGGTCTAAGGGAAAAAAAGTAGCTTACAACCCTCTCTCATTGTAAGAAACCTCTCCTCTCCGGAGAAAGTAACAGGGAGCCTGACCGTAGGTACAGGAGAGCGTAAGGAAATATCAATGGGGTTAGAATTCTTAATAGCTGATTTTGTCATGGAGCCCTGAAAAGACTTTACAGTTTCAGTAAACTCCCACTGGAATTGGTTGTGAGAGGAAGCAAAAGCCCTATGTTCCAATGACAAATCCTGCATCATTTGGGTCAGATTTGATATCTGACCTGCAAGAGTGTGCAGCGGATCCATAAGGAGCAGCTCAAAGAAAAAAAACTGTCGGTGGTCAGTGTTAGGTGTCAAAGGAACCATTCGTGGTGTGAGGCTGTAGCTTTGGGACTGTACACTCAGGCAGGCAGATAGCTTCAGTGGGGGCAATTAGCCTTGGCTTAGCATCTGGTTCCTTCATGTGTGTGGTTAGCACAGAAGAGTTCCAGAACAAGCACAACCCTAGTTAGGGTTATAGTTTTGTGTACAGCGCGACTCTGTGAGGCAACAGAGATCGCTTCCAGTTCACACAGGGTGAAGCTTAACCCACGTGTGAGCTTCTAGTCTATCCTCCATTACTTTGCAGCAGGTGTCCCTGCACGGTGGAACCTGGGCTGCGAACGCACCTTGTAGCTACCTATCTATACTCGGTGCGTTCCACTAGCCCTAACAGTATACTAGCGCCAGGGTCTGGCTAAGTAATGGCGGGCGAACAGCGATTGCAGGGGTACATCCAGCAGCTGGAGGGCAGGTTGGCGGCTCTCGAGAGTGCAACCTCAGCTGTGGATGTTATCGCAATAGCTGTTCAGGCTGCTAGCATGGCTGCAGCAACTTTAACCACTGCCACCCTTGTTACGACCTTATCCCACCTCCCGCTGCCAGAGAAATACTCTGGTGACAGTAAATCATGTAGGGGTTTCGTGAGCCAGTGCAGTATACACATAGAGCTCCTGGCTGCACGTTTTCCCACAGAGCGAGCAAAGGTGGGATTCATTATTTCTCTTCTGTCGGACAGGGCGTTGGAGTGGGCTACGCCGCTGTGGGAGCGCGACGATCATGTGGTGCAGAGTGCTCCTCTGTTTTTGAGCACTCTGAAACAGGTCTTTTTAGGACCTTGAGTCACCCATGATACGGCACTCCAACTGCTGGCATTGACTCAGGGTTTGTTCATTGTCAGACATTTTGCCATCCACTTTCGGACTTTAGCATCCGAGCTGGAGTGGCCGGATAAAGCCCTCATCCCGATATTTTGGAGGGGGCTGGCTGACCATGTGAAGGACGCTTTGGCCACTAGAGAGATTCCCGCCACACTGGAGGAGCTCATAGCAGTATCAACTCGCATCGACCTTCATTTTAACTAGCGAAGGTTGGAGCGAGCCCAGTGTAGGCAGAAGTTTCGGCTGGCTTCCACCTTTGCCAAACCTCTGGAATCTCCGACCCAGGCGTCCGAGTCACATGAGGCCATGGAGGTGTCATGAGCGGGATCTAAGTTCCGGACCGCTTGTGCACTTAAGGTCTGTCATGTTTGCCGGCAGTCAGGACACCTTGCCTCCAGGTGTTCTCAGCTGTCGGGAAAACGTCAGCATCTAGTGATAGTCGGAGGAGGTACACTAGACACGGCAACGTTTTCCTCCAAATTGTCCTTCAAGGGGACAATTACCATAGGCCCATCCACTCTTATATTAGAGCTTTGCGTGGACTTCGGGGTGGAGGGCAATATCATTTCATCTGCTTTTGCCCAACGACACGCAATACCCCTGGTGATGCTCACCAAACCTGTGACTGTTCGAGTGGTAAATAGGTTGACACTACCCTCACAGATTACACACCAAACTATTCCATTCACTCTTTCCATGTCTCCATCTCATCAGGAGATTATTTCTCTATTAGTCATTCCCGAGGGAATTGATGAGGTCCTGTTGAGGATACCATGGCTACGCCACCACTCTCCTCATATAGAGTGGTCCACAGGAAGAATTCTGGGATGGAGTAAATCCTGTGAGGGTAGATGTCAGAGGGAGTGCATTCAGGTTGCTACAACTGAGGTACCCACAGATCTTTCCTCTCTCCCCAAGTACTATTGGCACTATGCAGACGTGTTCTCCAAAAGGGCTGCGGAGACTCTTCCGCCTCACCGCCCCTATGACTGTCCTATTGACCTCTTGCCTTATGCAGAGCCTCCTCGGGGTCGAGTCTATCCGTTATGTCTTCCGGAGATGGAGGCGATGTCCCAGTACATCCGAGAGAATCTGGCAAGAAGATTCATTAGGAAGTCAGTGTCACCTGCAGGGGCTGGGTTCTTCTTCATGCAGAAGAAGAGTGGAGAAATACGTCCATGCATAGACTACAGGGGTCTTAACGCCATCACCGTTAAGAATAAGTACCCACTACCCCTGATATCTGAGCTCTTTGATAGGCTACGGGGAGCAAGGGTATTTACTAAATTAGATCTGCGGGGTGCTTACAACCTGGTTTGCATCCGTGAGGGGATGAATGGAAGACGGCTTTTAACACCAGGGATGGGCACTATGAATATCTGGTGATGCCCTTAGGGCTCTGTAATGCCCCAGCCATTTTCCAAGACTTTGTGAACGACATCTTCTGGGATATGCTCACCACTTCGATCATAGTCTATCTGGATGATATTCTCATATACTCTCCAGATATTGACTCCCACCGGAGAGATGTTACGGGCAAACTCCCTCTGTGCCAAGTTGGAGAAGTATGTGTTTGAGCAGGAGTCCTTGCCTTTCCTTGGCTATATCATCTCTGCCCAGGGAATGGCTATGGATCCTGCCAAGCTACAGGCTGTGATGCACTGGCAGGAACCCTATTCTCTTAAAGCAGTGCAGCGCTTTATGGGGTTCATTAATTATTATCGCCAGTTCATTCCCCACTTCTCAACTTTGGTAGCTCCCTTGGTTGCCCTCACCAAGAAGGGAGCAAATCCCAAGTTGTGGTCGGAGGTCTCCAAGGTCTTTCTCGCCATTAAGTCACACTTGGCTAGCGCTCCCATCCTACATCGCCCCGATGTAGATAAGCCGTTTATAATGGAGGTGGATGCCTCATCCGTTGGTGCTGGAGCAGTCCTCTTCCAAAAGGATGCTCAAGGTCGGAAGCATCCTTGCTTCTTCTTCTCCAAGACCTTCTCAGCAGCGGAGAGGAATTATTCCCTCGGGGACAGGGAGTTACTAGCCATGAAGTTGGCTTTCTCAGAGTGGAGACACCTCCTGGAGGGGGGCTCATTTTCCCTTCCAAGTTTTTACAGACCACAAAAATATGGGGTACTTACAGACTGCCCAGCGGCTAAATTCTCGCCAGGCGAGATAGTCCCTGTTCTTCTCCCATTTCCATTTCACCCTCAATTTTCTCTCCGGGGAGAAGAACATTTGTGCCAACACTCTCTCCCGCTCCGTAGTGTCATCAGAGGACGAGGAGGGGGAGCCTCAGCTTATTGTCCCTTCTGAGAGCCTGAGAACCTTGGCTCCGGTTTCGCTAGAGTCTGTGCCCCTGGGCAAGACTTTTGTACCATCAAATTTGCAACCAGAGGTTCTCTCTTGGGCTCATTCGTCCAGGGTGGGTGGACATTTTTGGACCAAGAGGACATTTGAGCTTCTGGCGAGGACATACTGGTGGTCGCATATGGCTCTTGACGTCGGGGATTATATTCGGACATGTGTCTCCTGCGCCAAGAATCGGTCTCCTCAGCAACGGCCTGCTGGGCTTCTTTACCCCTTGCCGGTGGCAGACAGGCCCTGGGAGATGGTCGGGATGGACTTCGTGGTAAGCTTACCTAAGTCTCGTAGCTGCAACATTATCTGGGTAGTCACCGATCATTTTTCTAAAATGGTGCACTTGGTGCCGCTTCTACGGTTACCTTCTGCACGGGCCTTGGCGGCATTGTTCATTAAACATATTTTCTGTCTACATGGTATGCCTGACAAAATTGTCAGTAACCGGGGTCCCCATTTTGCTTCTCGGTTTTGGAGAGAGCTCTGTCGTTTACTCAGCATTGAGCTGAATCTCTCTTCTGCATACCATCCCGAGACAAATGGGTTGGTAGAGAGGGCCAACCAGACTCTGGTGACATACCTGCGACATTTCGTCTCTGCTAGGCAGGATGACTGGGCATCTTTGCTACCTTGGGCAGAATTTGCTTTGAACAACGTTGTAGCCGACTCCACTGGCCAGACTCCATTTCACCTTAATTACGGCCAGCATCTGCGTGTCCCTGTGCCCATGCCCATGTCATCCACTGATTCCGGGGTGGCAGACTGGGCAGTGGAGGCACGTGACATTTGCGACCGCACACAGGATGCCATTCGGGCCTCCAAGGAGAGAATGAGGGTTTCTGCTGATGCACACCGGCGCCCTGCTCTGACCTTTGCTCCTGGCGACTTAGTGTGGCTCTCTGCCCGTAACATCAGGCTGCGAGTTGAGTCCACTAAGTTTGCGCCTTGTTACATTGGTCCTTTCAAGGTTCTGGAACAGGTTAACCCTGTGGTCTACCGTTTGGCTATACCGCTGCGCCTTGATATCACCGACACCTTTCATGTTTCCCTCTTAAAGCCTGTCTATATG
The DNA here is from genome assembly GCF_051348905.1 of Ranitomeya variabilis. Lineage (NCBI taxonomy): Eukaryota > Metazoa > Chordata > Amphibia > Anura > Dendrobatidae > Ranitomeya > Ranitomeya variabilis. The sequence goes on along the minus strand of NC_135239.1, from coordinate 113,761,033 downwards.
TCCCGGTTTTCCGAGTCATCTGCCGGGAAATTGGGTTCATCCACAGATGAGTACGAGGGGAACTCTATCTTGGGGTGCACGGTGGTACGTGGCAAGAAATACTATCTGGTGGACTGGAAGGGTCATGGCCCAGAGGACAGAACCTGGGAACCTGTGGAGCACATTCGGGCTCCGCTGCTCATTGCAGCCTTTGAGCGTAGCAAGGCTCAAGGAGGAGGGGGCCCTAGGAGGGCGGGTAATGTTAGGCGTTGAGTTCCCGCCGCTGCACAGGGGGAATCTCGAACCATGTCTGCTGCAGTCTCCCATTCTCCTCCAGCCGCAGTGGGACCTGCTCAACGGAGACGTTGGTCCCAGCGTCTGGCTCAGCCTGATACTGTGCGAATGGTTACTGCTACCTTTCCAGGCTCTGCCTTTGTAGCCAGCACTGGTCAGCGGCGAGCAGGCTTTTCTGGGACTAAGTCCTGCTTTTCACACACTGAGCATGCCCATGGTAGGACCTCTCATTGGAGGTCGGGGGTCACATGCTCAGGCCTTTAGCAGCTCCTATTGGTCCACCAGGAAGGTCCTGAAGAGCTGCAGCTATAAAAGGTTCGCATGGCCTCATGGCCATGCGCTAGTATCAAATGTGTTTGGCTTATGCCAGTGGATACTATACCACTCTATTCATATGTGGTGTGAGGCTGTAGCTTTGGGACTGTACACTCAAGCAGGCAGCTAGCATCAGTGCGGGCAATTAGCCTTGGCTTAGCATCTGGTTCCTTCATGTGTGTGGTTAGCTCAGAAGAGTTCCAGAGCAAGCACAACCCTAGTTAGGGTAATAGTTTTGTGTACAGCGTAATTCTGTGAGGCAACAGAGATTGCTTCCAGTTCACGCGAGGTGAAGCTTAACCCACGTGTGAGCTCAGAGTTTATCCGCTGTTACTTTTCAGCAGATATCTCTGCACAGTGGACCCTGGGCTGCGAACGCACCTTGTAGCTACCTATCTATACTCGGTGCGTTCCGCTAGCCCTAACAGTCAGTTATAATGTCACGCCGCAGCTATGCAGGTAGATGCACGCTCCACTAGATGGCAGTAGAGTGGAGGGAAGACTGCAACACTTGCCAGAGCAGATCTGCAGCGAGGCCACCACCAGGTGGCAACAGGGCAGTCAAACAAGCTGCGTCAAAAACAGGAGAATAACATAGTACAAAGGGGAAAATCAACTCACAGTCAGAGACGCGCCAGAGGGTCAATACCAGATGGAAGGAGAAGTACCAGGATCAAAAGAGACAAAGCCATGTCAAGTACCAGAGAGTCCAAACACGAAGGGAAAACACTGAATCAGAATGGGAAAGGGGAATGAACATACACGGGACAGTCAGGAATCGCAGCAGGACAAATCAGGATATAACCAGAGTTAGCTACTCACACCAGAAGCAGAAGCTATAACTGACACCACCTGCAGGATGCAGTGGAGATAAATAGCAAACTTGAGACCAGACTGAGGCTGAGAAAAGTTAACCCCTGACATGATCAGAGAGGAAAAATGGTAGACAGTACTCAAAACCCAGTCATGACATTTAGAGTGATGAGGCCAAAATTTAACTTTTTGGCCACAACCATAAATGTTATATTTGGAGAGAAGTCAACAAGGAACACATATGATGAAAGGAACACCATTCCTACTGTAAAGCAAGGAAGTGCATTGCTGATGCTTTGGGGATGTGTGAGCTACAAAGGCACATGAAACTTGGTCAAAGTTGAAGGAAAGATGAATGCAGCACATTATCAGCAAATACTGGAGGCAAATTTGCAATTATCAGCTCGGAAGCTGCTCATTGGTCATACTTGGACGTACCAACATAACAATGATCCAAAACACAAGGCCAAGTCGACCTGTCATTGGCTATAGCAGAACAAAGTGAAGGTTCTGGAGTGGCTATCTCAGTCTCCTGACCTCAAAACCATTGAGCCACTCTGAGGAGATCTCAAGCACGCAGTTCATGCTAGACAGCCCAGGAATTTACAGGAACTGGAGGCTTTTTGCCAAAAAGAGTGGGCAGCTTTACCATCTGAGAAAATAAAGAACCACATCCACAACTACCACAAAAGACTTTAAGCTGTCATTGATGTTAGAGGGGGCTATACACGGTCTTAAGAAATGGGGTATGTGAACTTTTGATCAGGGTCATTTGGATGTTTTGGGTTGTCATTATAATTTAAAAAGAGAAATAACAGTAGTTTGACAATAAATGGCTTCACCCAACCACTAACCATGAGTGGAGAAAAAGTTTTGGTGTTATCATTCATATTCTCTGAAAAAAGGCCAAGAAAGCAAAAATTCTGCCGGGGTATGTAATATTTTGAGCACAACTGTATATTTGTATGCATCCTCCCCTGCTCAGGAGATGGAATATGATCAGACCATGTCACTGCACGGTCAGACACAGCCATTACAAAGTACACAGCAGAGGCAAATTTATAAGATTATCTCAGCACAGGGACATTTATTTTAATCACATTCAATTGTGGAACCTATTTTATTCCAAGGTCTAATGAATAACATGAAGTTTTGTTTGTGGGAAAACCCCTTTAACCCCTTAACGAACGCCGATACGCCTTTTAACGGCAGGAGTTAAGGGTACTTATTCCTTAGCGCCGCTTTTTAACGGCATTGAGAAACAAGATTATAGGGCCCCCCAGCGTCAGAAATTCTCCGGGATCTCAGCTACCTGGGGTAGCTGAGACCCTGGAGAACTTGATCCGGGTCGGTTTTTACCGACCCCAGTGTTGTGATCACCATTATTCACAGAATAACGGCAATGGCAAAAAAAGCCAGGTTTCCCATTTAATTTTTCTCTCCTCTGATAAGATCTAGCACATTAGAGGAGAGAGAAATGGGCTCCCCTAAGCCCCCCTGGTACCTCCAGTGTCCCTGGACCCTCCTGCATCCCCCGGTCCTGTCCTCCGGCTGTCGGCTTCTTCCGGGAAGAAAATAGCGGGCACATGCGCAGTGTGCCTGCCGAGATCTGCCGGCTGGCACCCGGCAACAATAGGAAATTTTTCCTATTGGTTCATTTTGATCACTGTAATATACCCTATCGCAGTGATCAAAATAAAAAAAATAGGAAATCAAACCCCCCTTTATCACCCCCTTAGTTAGGTAAAAATAATAAAATAAAAAAGTATCTATTTCCATTTTTCCATTAGGGGTAGGGTTGGGCTAGGGCTAGTGTTAGGGTTGGGCTAGGGCTAGGGTTGGGGCTTGGATTAGGGTTGGGTTAGGGTTGTGTTGGGGGTTAGGGTTTTGGTTAGGGTGATAGTTGTGGTTAAGGCTAGGATTACAGTTAGGGTTGAGATTTGGGTTAGGGGTGTGTTAGGGTTAGGGTTGTGGTTAGGGTTATGGTTTGGATTAGGGTTAGCGGTGTGTTGGGGTTAGAGTTGGAGTAAGAATTGGGGGGTTCCACTGTTTAGGTACATCAGAGGGTTTCCAAATGTGACATGGCGCCCACCATTGATTCCAGCCAATTTTGCGCTCAAAAAGTCAAACGGTGCTCCCTCTGTTCTGAGCACTGCCATGCGCCAAACAGTGGCTTTCCCCCACATACAGGTATTGGCGTACTCAGGAAAAATTGCACAACAAATTCTGTGGTCCATTTTCTCCTGATACCCATGTGAAAATAAAAAAAATTGGTTCCAAAGTATTTTTTTTGTGATAAAAGTAAAATGTTCATTTTTTCCTTCCACATTGTTTTAGTTCTCGTGAAGCATCTGAAGGGTTAATACATTTCTTGAATGTGGTTTTACACAATGAGGGGGTGCAATTTTTAGAATGGTGTCACTTTTGAGTGTTTTCTGTTATATTGACCCCCAAACTCACTTCAAATGTGAGGTGGTCTCTAAAAAAATGGTTTTGTAAATTTTGTTAGAAAAATTAGAAATCGCTGGTCAATTTTTAACCCTTATAACGTCCAAACAAAAAAAAAATGTTTCCAAAATTGTGCTGATGTAAAGTTGACATGTGGGAAATGTTATTTATTAACTATTTTGTGTGACACCACTCTCTGATTTAAGGGTACAAAAATTAAAAGTTTGTAAATTGCAAAATTTTCCAAATTTTGCCAAATTTCCATTTTTTCATAAATTGACACAAGTTACATCAAAGAAATTTTACAACTAACATAAAGTACAATATGTTACAAAAAACAGTCTCAGAATCAGTGGGATACGTTGATGTGTTCCAGAGCTATAACTTCATAAAGTTACAGTTGTTAGAATTGTAAAAATTGGCTTGGTCATTAAGTACCAAATTGGCTCTGACACTAAGGGGTTAAGCCTTGTCAGCTGGTCTTTAGCTGTTTTTAAGGATCTATCTTTTCTAATTTTCACATGAACATATTACACAGCAGAGGAGCCAAATTATCATGTGAGCCAAAGTCAACTCTGAGTAATTGTCAGAAGCCACATTTAACTCAGAATGAACAATGAACTTCATACTTTAAATCTCTTATCTCTTCAATCACGGTCTGAAGCTGTGAAAGTGGTGTAAGCAATAATAATTGTTGTCAAGATATATACTGAAGAAAATTAGGGGATTGTACCTCAAAAAGTGACACTGTGGGGTTTAGGCTATGTCTACCAGTTGAATAAAAAAATAAATATTGCATATGGTCATAACTCGGGATTCAAATTTTGAGCCACATAACTGAGTGTAGATCAAATGAGGCTTCTAAACCACTGTTTGGGGACCCCTGATGTAACATACTGATTTTATTATTTGAGAATTTGGTAAATTTTAAGATTTTTTACCAGTAAAGTGGTTGTCTGATACCCTAAACTGTGTCTCTCATTAACTATCTGTAATAAATGAGCACCTTTCTAATTAACACTTGTTTAAAATGCCCTACAATTTCCTAGCTGGTCTCACCTGAGATTTTTTTCACTTCCGATGATGATTTGTTTTAAACTTTGAGAATGCATAGAAGAATCTTAAAGGGAACATCATCAATAAGATTCACTCAGTGGGCTGTTCCTACATTATGCCCATCCTTCTTGCCCCTTCAGTGCCCTTTCTTCCTTGAATCATAATGTAATTGACGACGGGGCTGTTTTTTCTGCTCTCCTTTGACTATTCTATTGGTCAGTGTGTCTCTATTCTTACCAGCATTCTGACAGTGTGCTCTGCTCCAAAGAAGACACTGACAATGGGTTATCTATTTGATGCATACTCTGTTGTATCTCCTTGCTCATGTTCAAAGAGGCTTTGGAGCAGAGCTAGCTGACAGAACACTAGCAAAGAGGAGGAACGGACGATGGAATGGACAATCAGCGCATACTCTGTGTGTTCTCTCTCTTTGCTAGCATTCAGGGAGGCTGAGAAGCAGAGCGCACTGACAGAGTGCAGGCAGGAAAAGAGGACACACTGAGCAGTAGACCAGGCAGAGTGAAGTGGGACAGACAAGACCCATCACTAATGACATTCTGTTTCACAGAAAAAGGGACATTGAAATGAGAAGTGAGAAAAAGCGAAAACATTTGGCTGGATTGTGTCAGTCACAACTCCTTTGCAGGTAAAGAAACCTAGATTCTCCTCCATATTATAGAATAACACCAGCTGTAAATACAATAATAGAAATGGAAATACTGATAAATCTGCTGTGCTACTGGTGAAGAAGACGTTGTCACGGCTCCCAGCTATTACTGCTGCGGGGGAGCTGTGCGCCGCAGCAAGGGAACTGAGCAGAGCCATAATGAACTCACAGTGTAGCAAACAGGACCTGAGCCACATGACAGGGCAGGAGGTGGTCAAGGGCAGCGCCAGACGCCGGTGTGCAGAGGAGGTGATATACACTGGAGAGTAGTTAAATGTGCCGACATCAAAACCAGGAGATAACGAGGTAACCGAGGGGTGAGATGGAGGGATAATCAGAAAGTGAGCCAGAAGTCAGAAAGCCAACAGAACAATCAAGCAGAGTAAAGCACGAAGAGTGAACAAGCAAATGCAAACCGAGCACACAATCAAGGGGTCAGACACACAGACTAAACGAAAGTATAACTGACAGGGAATCCTAGTCTAGAGTGTGTATAAATACCCCTCCCAGATCCAAAGAGAGGCAAGCAATATTAACCCTGAGAGAGCAGGACATGAACCATGTCCTATACCATGACAGACATCTAGTGGAGATGATGGTGTTGAACAAAGAGCAGTTTTATTAATCTACGCTTTTCAGAGTTGAAAAAACTCCTTCATCAGGAGGAACGCAGTCATTGTGTTTTTTTCCTGAAGGAGTTGATTCACCTCTGAATTGCATAGACAAATAATACTGCTGTTTGTTCAACACCATCATTTCCATTGGATGTCTTCTTCACCAGCAGCATAGCAGATTTATCTCTAAACCCCTTCCTACTATTCTGTGTGAGATTCTCGAAGACTTCCATCATTTGAAGTGAAAAAAAATGGAAGTGATGCAGTTTAAGGTATCTGACAACTTCTTTAGTCGTAAATGAGCCTTATTATTATTGCCTTCCCTCAACTATCTTCACCTAACATGGAATTTCTTGACAATTTTGAGATTACATATTTATCTATATCAACATACCATATGTAGTTGGAACACTAGCCGGCCGTGGAGGACTTAATGAATTGTTGTACATGGCAGCATCTGTTGACATTGAGGAAACATATTGGTGAAACACGATTAAATACTTTCACATATAATTTTGGAGATTTATAAAAGAAAATAATTTTCCAGTATATCTCAGTTTATTTTCACTATATATTCCCTGATGCTTTCTTCTGGGAAAAATGAGTGCAGAGAGAGCTAGTTTAGGGAGAGGACACCCCAACAAACCAAAGATGCAGTTGACATTTGATTGGCAACTTCTGCTAGGAAAACAAGGGATCCCTAAAAATTGAATATTTAAGAACCTGTGGAAAATGACACATTTTTAAAGTCTAGTAAAATCTTTAATAGCAGATCAGATTGTGTTCTTGTTACTTACCAGACTGGAAGGTAATCTCACTAAACATCATCCAAGAGTCAGCAAAATAATACTGGCACTTGATAGCTCTAGCCATACGGTTATGAAGTTGCACAGTTACATAACGGGCACTTGGATTGGCATCATCCAATATTAAGAGTGAAATAACAGAATTTGCTTCCCATTCATTTGCTTCCGATCTAAAAAAACACTGCACTTCCTTGAAGATCTTCACACCCTTTGAGAACATGTTATTGCAATGAACCTGCAAAGTCCAGGAACAATGTTTTTACGGCTGAAAATGCATTTTCATGAATTAAAAATGTGCATTAATTTAATTTTGAATGTCATTTGAAATTGATTTGAACATTTGGGACTCCATTCATTATTTGCGTTTTTGTCACCTATTTTTTGTCATGTGGTATTCGCTGATGTCTTTGCTCCACATTCATCAAATGTGGTTCATGAATTTTGCACAAAGTAAAAAATGGTCTTTTTCCCTATCTTTAACTGTTGTTGTGACTTTTTAGTGCAAAAAGTCCCATGTTTTGCAAAATATTTTAAAAGTTGCATGAAAAATTCTTTCACACATAGCATCAACTACACTGGAGTACATTTGCAACAAATTTTGTGACTTTTTAAAAATTTCCTCCACAGTGAGAAAAGATAAATTACCACATGTAAGACTTCAAAAAAGGAGCAAATAGAAATATAAATTAGGTGCAAACAGAAAAATCACAAAACACCTAAAACTCAAAACTTATGCATGTATGCAATAATGAATTGAGACCTTAGTCTTTAATGCAATTCAACTGACATAAGTCATATACAGTGGGGCAAAACAGTATTTAGTCAGTCAGCAATAGTGCAAGTTCCACCACTTAAAAAGATGAGAGGCGTCTGTAATTTACATCATAGGTAGACCTCAACTATGGGAGACAAACTGAGAAAAAAAAATACTGAAAATCACATTGTCTGTTTTTTTTATCATTTTATTTGCATATTCTGGTGGAAAATAAGTATTTGGTCAGAAACAAACAATCAAGATTTCTGGCTCTCACAGACCTGTGACTTCTTCTTTAAGAGTCTCCTCTTTCCTCCACTCATTACCTGTAGTAATGGCACCTGTTTAAACTTGTTATCAGTATAAAAAGACACCTGTGCACACCCTCAAACAGTCTGACTCCAAACTCCACTATGGTGAAGACCAAAGAGCTGTCAAAGGACACCAGAAACAAAATTGTAGCCCTCCACCAGGCTGGGAAGACTGAATCTGCAATAGCCAACCAGCTTGGAGTGAAGAAATCAACAGTGGGAGCAATAATTAGAAAATGGAAGACATTCAAGACCACTGATAATCTCCCTCGATCTGGGGCTCCATGCAGAATCCCACCCCGTGGGGTCAGAATGATCACAAGAACGGTGAGCAAAAATCCCAGAACCACGCGGGGGGACCTATTGAATGAACTGCAGCGAGCTGGGACCAATGTAACAAGGCCTACCATAAGTAACACACTACGCCACCATGGACTCAGATCCTGCAGTGCCAGACGTGTCCCACTGCTTAAGCCAGTACATGTCCGGGCCCGTCTGAAGTTTGCTAGAGAGCATTTGGATGATCCAGAGGAGTTTTGGGAGAATGTCCTATGGTCTGATGAAACCAAACTGGAACTGTTTGGTAGAAACACAACTTGTCGTGTTTGGAGGAAAAAGAATACTGAGTTGCATCCATCAAACACCATACCTACTGTAAAGCATGGTGGTGGAAACATCATGCTTTGGGCTGTTTCTCTGCAAAGGGGCCAGGACGACTGATCCGGGTACATGAAAGAATGAATGGGGCCATGTATCGTGAGATTTTGAGTGCAAACCTCCTTCCATCAGCAAGGGCATTGAAGATGAAACGTGGCTGGGTCTTTCAACATGACAATGATCCAAAGCACACCGCCAGGGCAACGAAGGAGTGGCTTCGTAAGAAGCATTTCAAGGTCCTGGAGTGGCCTAGCCAGTCTCCAGATCTCAACCCTATAGAAAACCTTTGGAGGGAGTTGAAAGTCGGTGTTGCCAAGCGAAAAGCCAAAAACATCACTGCTCTAGAGGAGATCTGCATGGAGGAATGGGCCAACATACCAACAACAGTGTGTGGCAACCTTGTGAAGACTTACAGAAAACGTTTGACCTCTGTCATTGCCAACAAAGGATGTATTACAAAGTATTGAGATGAAATTTTGTTTCTGACCAAATACTTATTTTCCACCAGAATATGCAAATAAAATGATAAAAAAACAGACAATGTGATTTTCAGTATTTTTTTTTCTCAGTTTGTCTCCCATAATTGAGGTCTACCTATGATGTAAATTACAGACGCCTCTCATCTTTTTAAGTGGTGGAACTTGCACTATTGCTGACTGACTAAATACTTTTTTGCCCCACTGTATAAATAACCTAGGTATGGACTTACAATGGTAAGAGTAATTAAGGTTTTTAATTATGTACAGTGTCATGTAAAAGTTTGGGAACCCCTAGTCAAAATTACTGGTATTGTGAACAGTTAAGCAATTTGAAGATTAAATTATCTGTAAAAGACCTACAATTAAAGATAACACATTTCCTTTGTATCTTAGGCAATATATATACAGTACATATATAATATATATTTTCATGTTTAACATTTTAAAAATTACAAAAAATAAAATGGGCCGATGCAAAAGTTTGGGCACCCTTGGAGATTTGTGTGCTCAAATAACTTTGACCAAGGTTTCAGACATTAATTGGTCTGTTGTGATTATGGCTTGTTAACCATCATCATTAGGAAAGGCTATGTGTTGCAAGTTTCCCAGCTTTATAAAAACCAAGCCTCCTCTAACCTTGTGCCAAAAATCGTCAGACATGGGTTCTTCTAAGCAGCTGTCTAGCACTCTGCTAAGCAGGAAAAGGCTACAAGAAGATAGCAAAGCATTTTCAAGTTACCCTTTCCTCAGTTGAAAATGTAATTAAGCAATGGCAGTTAACAGGAAGAGGGGAGGTGAAGATAAGGTCTGGAAGACCAAGCAAAATTTCAGTGAGAGCTACCTGTAGTTTTGCTAGAGAGACAAATCATAACCCCAGCTTGACTGCAAAAGACCTTAGAAATATTTAGCAGACTCTGCAGTTGTGATACATTGTTCTTCTCTTCAAAGACACCTGCACAAATATGGCCTTCATGCAAGGGTTATCAGAAGAAAATGTCTCCTGCGTCCTCACCATAAAATTCAGCTTCAGAAGTATACAAAAGAACATCTAAACAAGCCTGATGCATTTGGGAAACAAGTCCTATTGACCAATGAGGTTAAAATAGAACTCTTTGGCAACAATTTTCATAAGTATGTGTAGAGAAAAAAGGGTACAGAATATTAGGAAAAGAACATCTCGCCAAACATTAAGCATAGAGGTAGATCAATCATGCTTTGGGGTTGTGTTGCAGCCAATGACATGGGGAACATTTAACGGGTAGAGGGAAGAATGGATACAATTAAATTTCAACAAAATCTTGATGCAAACCTAACAGCATCTGGAAAGAAAAGCTGAAGTTGAAAAGAGGATGGCTTCTGCAAATAGATCATAATCCTAAGCACACATCAAAATCCACAATAGACTACTTCAAAAGGGACAAGCTGAAGATTTTACAATGGCCCTCAGAGTCCCCTGATCAGAACGTCACTGAAAATCTGTGGCTAGACCTCAAAATAGCAGTGCATGCAAGACGACCCAGGAATCTCACAGAAGTGGAAGAATTTTCCAAGGAAGAATGGATGAAAATCCCTCAAACAAGAATTGAAAGACTCTTGGCTGGCTTAAAAAAGTGTTTACAAGCTATGAAACTTTCATCTAGGGATGCTACTAAGTACTAACCATGCAGGGTGCCAAAAGTTTTGCATTGGCCCACTTTCCTGTTTGTAATTTTTAAAATGTAAAAGATGAATATATATATATATATATATATATATATATATATATATATATATATATAACTAGTCTAAAATACGTGTGTGATATGTGCCATATTTACTTTTAGGCATTTTAGAGATGATCATTTCATCGTCAACTTGCTTAACTGTTCACAATAGCAGTAATTTTGACCAGGGGTGGCCAAACTTTTGCATGCTACTGTATCATGCAGAATTACATGTACTGAAATAGAGTTAACCCCTTCATGACCCAGGGTACTATCATTTTTTCGTTTTTGTTTTTCGCTCCCCTCCTTCCCAGAGCCATAACTTTTTTATTTTTCCATCAATGTGGCCATGTGAGGGCTTATTTTTTGCGGGAAAAGTTGTACTTTTGACCAACATCATTGGTTTTAGCATGTCATGTACTAGAAAACAGGGAAAAAAATTCCAAGTGCTGTGAAATTGCAAAAAAAGGGCAATCCCGCACTGGTTTTGTGTTTGGCTTTTTTTGCTAGGTTCACTAAATGCTAAAACTGACCTGCCATTTTTATTTTCCAGGTCATTACGAGTTGATAGATGCCAAACATATATAGGTTCTTTTTTATCTAAGTGGTAAAAAAAAATTCCAAACTTTGCTAAAAAAAAAAAATTGCGCAATTTTCTGATACCCGTAGCATCTCCATTTTTCGTGATCTGGGGATGGGTGATGGCTTAGTTTTTGCAGCCGAGCTGACGTTTTTAATTATACCATTTTGGTGCAGATACGTTCTTTTGATCGCCCGTTATTGCATTTTAATGCAGTGTCGTGACGACCAAAAAAAAACGTAATTCTGGCTTTTCAAATTTTTTTCTCGCTGCCCCGTTTAGCGATCAGGTTAATCCTTTTTTTTAATTGATAGATCAGGCGATTCTGAACGTGGCGATACCAAATATGTGTATATTTGATTGTTTTATTGTTTTATTTTGAATGGGGGGAAAAGGGGGTGATTTAAGCTTTTATTTTTTTTTAATTTTTTTTCATATTTTTTAAAACATTTTTTTTCTTTTGCCCTGCTTCAATAGCCTCCATGGGAGACTAGAAGCTGGCATAGCCTGATTGGCTCTGCTACATAGGAGCGAAGCTCAGATCGCTCCTATGTAGTAGAATTGTTGCATAGCTATGAGCACCGACCACAAGGTGGCGCTCACAGCAATCCGGCATCAGCCAGATCATCCATAGAGGTCTTCAATAGACCTCTGGTTGTCAGGCCTACGCATCGCTGACCCCGTATCATGTGATGGGGGTCAGCTATGCGCACATTTCCGGCCCTGTGGCCGGAAGCGCTAGTTAAATGCCGCTGTCAGCGTTTGACAGCGGCATTTAACTAGTTAATAGCGGAGGATGAATCCACCTGCCTCTATTGCGGGCACATGCCAGCTGGTCAAAACAGCTGACATGTCGAGCTCACCGCCAGAGCCCACATCAAAGCAAGGGATCTGACCTCTGATGTACTATCCGAGGTCAGAAAGGGGTTAATAAATTTAGGTACGTGACAAACTCCCTTGTAAAAATAATTTTAGCCAAATTATGTAGAAACCAATTGGTATGATGTATGATGAAGTATGATGTAGCATTCACACTGTCGCAATATCTTTGTGCCTGCATTTTGTGCATTTTACTCCACTAAAGTGATCTATTTTTCTTCATTGCAACATGTTTATAAACAATTTATACCAGAATTTAAAATGTATATTTTTTCCACTAGGTTTTATGCAGGGTATGGTTTTAATGACAGTATCCATTATTTCAATACATAGTTTAAAGAGGAACTGTTGATAGATTTCACAAACTGAACTGTATACATTATTAAATAGATCTTATGAGGCTGGTGCACTTACTTTGAAATCAATGGTAGAATTACTATAATTCTGATATTAAAATTAACATTTTAGAAGTCCAGCTATAAATCCTCATTTTTATATAAGCATGCAATAAAAGTAAAAAAACATTCTAACATGCATTTCCAAAGTATCATAATTACACAAGCCTCATCAGGTTTGAGCTATCTACAGTACTTAAAAAGGTATGCAATTTAAAGTGAAAAATATGGTGACAGATCTGCTTCTTTAACCTGTCTTCACATTATGCCATGTACTGTAATTGTCAAAAAATGTGTGTCCACATTAATTACATCACTAGTTAAATCGGAAAAATATATGAACAATGCATTTAAATGTAATAAAACTTAGAAAGACCTTCATTGTTGTGAAATTTCTTATCCGGTCAAATTCAAACATGATTTCCACATATCCATTAGGAAAGCTTTCATTGCTCCAACCAACATAATCATATCCAGGCCACATGTGGTATTCATGAGTCAGAGTGAAATCATCCAGTCCGGATACACCATCAGTCAGTTGTCCGAGTCCTTCAGTCATACTAAAAAGGAAATGAAAATAAAGAATTACTGAGCAATGCCCAAGAGCTATGAGATGCATTTGCATGCAACAACTTTACTTTTAAGACTAGATCTTTCAGGCTGTACATTGATGTGTGGTGTTTCCTTGTTATGGACATACCCTCCTCTAGATGATACCTTTTAGCCCTGAAGAGAATAACTTTGATTATCTCATGACAATGGCATCTTCTAGGGGGTAGACTATAAAAAGGCATTAAAGTATCAATCAGCTCTTCAGGTTGACTTGTTTGGAGCATGAAAAATGGACAAGTGGAAAAATCTGACCTGCTGACAAGGGATACATTTGGAGGGCCAGAAACTAGGTCACAACATTTCTAAAATGGCAGGTCTTATGTGTTGTTCCTGGTAGGCAGTTGTTAATATGTTTTGAAGAAAGATTCAAGGAAAAAATACAGGTAAACAAGCAATAGAGTCATAAGTGGCCAAGGCTGTATGTGGGGAGTGAAGGATAGCTGTCTAAACAAATTCCATAAAAGAACTAGTGTATCACAAATTGCTTAAAGAGAATTTGTCAGTAAGATAAGTAAGTCATCGATATGGGCATATAGTCTATAGGAAACTGAATAAAATGATACCTTGATATCTGTGATCCAATGCAATGAATTTGACTTTTGTCTTATATATAAATGAGCTGTTAAAATCTGTAGGACAGACACCGATCTCCCTGAGAATCTGCCTCCAGAGCTTAGTTTAAAAAATAGTGTCAAAATCCATTTTTGGATTTGTGGCAGCTCTGGTTCCACTCAATTTAAAACTTTTTTTCCTTTTGGACCTTTGGGGGTTAATGGGGGTTAATGTCAGTTTTTCCCCCGCTGGCAGTCTGATGTTACTGCAGTGCTGCTGTGTCAGCTGATGCTGGTGGTGACCACTCCCACCAGCCTTTAAAAGGTCACCTGATGCATCAGCTGTCTGTTGGTGATAGAGCAATCTTCAGTGACCAAGCCTGAGTGAGGAGCTCTCTGGGTGCAGTGGTGCTTCTGCTGGGTTCATTATACTGGTGCCTTTATTCTGCTGTGTTGTGCTTTGCAGCAGAGAAAGCTAAGTGTTTGTTTCTTTGTCCCTTTTGTGTTTGTCACTATTCCCCATGTGTTAATATCTGCAGTGCCCGTCGCCAGCCAGTGCACTAGCTAGGGCGGAGTTGGGTGACAGTTAGCGACAATGTATCCTGACAGTGGCGGGGGAAGGACCCGCATAGGGAGTTAGGGGAGTGCAGGCACAGGCTCAGGTTTGAGCTCAGGTGGTGAACATTCCCTCATTCCCTATTCCTCTCCTCTATGCCATCCCTGTTGTATGTGTATTGTGCCATTAGCTGACTAACCACCCGCTGGGTCGAGCCACACTGTTGTGAATTCTGTTCTCAAACTCCCTCCTGTGGTCATGAATGGTACTTCGGCGAGTTCTGTCCATGGACTCCCTCTGGTGGCTGTGAGTGGAGCTGCTGGTTCTGAGGTTCCTTCCTCAGCTGACCTCGTTTAGTCCTAGGCTGGCTGCTCTATTTAACTCCACTCAGATTGTTACTTGATGCCAGCTGTCAATGTTCTAGTACTGGTTCAGATCTCTCTTGGATCTTCCTGAGGACCTGTCTACTCCAGCAGAAGCTAAGTCCCTGCTAGTTTATTTGCTGATCTTTGTTTTCTTGTCCAGCTTGCTATCATGATATTGTCTTGCTAGCTGGAAGCTCTGGGAGGCAGAGTGGCACCTCCGCACCGTGAGTCGGTGCGGGGGTCTTTTTGCACACTCTGTGTGGCTTTTTGTAGTGTTTTGTGCTGACCGCAAAGATACCTTTTCTATCCTCAGTCTGTTTAGTGAAGTCTGGCCTCCTTTGCTGAAACCTGTTTCATTCTTATGTTTGTGACTTTCATCTTAACTCACAGTCAATATTAGTGGGAGCTCTGCTGACCGCAAGCCTAATCCTATCACACACACACTAGAAATAGCCGTGGAGCGTACCTAACTCTGCCTAGACGCCTCTTCAGAGCCTAAGAGCTAACTACCCCTAAAGATAGGAAATAAAGCCTACCTTGCCTCAGAGAAATTTCCCCAAAGGAAAAGGCAGCCCCCCACAAATATTGACTGTGAGTTAAGATGAAAGTCACAAACATAAGACTGAAACAGGTTTCAGCAAAGGAGGCCAGACTTCACTAAACAGACTGAGGATAGAAAAGGTATCTTTGCGGTCAGCACAAAACACTACAAAAAGCCACACAGAGTGTGCAAAAAGACCCCCGCACCGACTCACGGTGCGGAGGTGCCACTCTGCCTCCCAGAGCTTCCAGCTAGCAAGACAATATCATGATAGCAAGCTGGACAAGAAAACAAAGATCAGCAAATAAACTAGCAGGGACTTAGCTTCTGCTGGAGTAGACAGGTCTTCAGGAAGATCCAAGAGAGATCTGAACCAGTACTAGAACATTGACAGCTGGCATCAAGTAACGATCTGAGTGGAGTTAAATAGAGCAGCCAGCCTAGGACTAAACGAGGTCAGCTGAGGAAGGAACCTCAGAACCAGCAGCTCCACTCACAGCCACCAGAGGGAGTCCATGGACAGAACTCGCCGAAGTACCATTCATGACCACAGGAGGGAGTTTGAGAACAGAATTCACAACAGTACCCCCCCTTGAGGAGGGGTCACTGAACTCTCAACAGAGCCCCCAGGCCGATCAGGACGAGCCAAATGAAAGGCACGAACTAGATCGGCAGCATGAACATCAGAGGCAACAACCCAGGAATTATCTTCCTGACCATAACCCTTCCACTTGACCAGGTACTGAAGTTTCCATCTCGAAATACGAGAATCCAAAATCTTCTCCACCACATACTCCAACTCCCCCTCAACCAACACCGGGGCAGGAGGGTCAACGGAGGGAACCATAGGCGCCACATATCTCCGCAACAACGACCTATGGAACACATTATGGATGGCAAAAGAAGCTGGAAGGGCCAAACGAAATGACACAGGATTGAGAATTTCAGAAATCTTATAAGGACCAATGAAACGAGGCTTAAACTTAGGAGAAGAAACCTTCATAGGAACATAACGAGACGACAACCAAACCAAATCTACAACACGAAGTCGGGGACCAACACAGCGACGGCGGTTAGCGAAACATTGAGCCTTCTCCTGGGACAATGTCAAATTGTCCACTACGTGAGTCCAAATTTTCTGTAACCTGTCCACCACAGAATCTACACCAGGACAGTCCGAAGGCTCAACCTGCCCTGAAGAAAAACGATGATGGAAACCAGAATTACAGAAAAAAGGCGAAAGCAAAGTAGCCGAGCTGGCCCGATTATTAAGGGCGAACTCAGCCAAAGGCAAGAAGGACACCCAATCATCCTGATCAGCAGAAACAAAGCATCTCAGATATGTTTCCAAAGTCTGATTGGTTCGTTCGGTTTGGCCATTTGTCTGAGGATGGAAAGCTGAAGAAAAAGACAAATCAATGCCCATCTTAGCACAAAAGGACCGCCAAAACCTTGAAACAAACTGGGAACCTCTGTCCGACACGATGTTCTCCGGAATGCCATGCAAACGAACCACATGCTGGAAAAATAATGGAACCAAATCAGAGGAGGAAGGCAATTTAGGCAAGGGTACCAAATGGACCATCTTAGAGAAGCGATCACAAACCACCCAGATGACCGACATCCTTTGAGAGACAGGGAGATCTGAAATAAAATCCATGGAAATATGCGTCCAGGGCCTTTTCGGGACCGGCAAGGGCAAAAGCAACCCACTGGCACGAGAACAGCAGGGCTTAGCCCGAGCACAAGTCCCACAGGACTGCACAAAAGAACGCACATCCCGTGACAAGGAAGGCCACCAAAAGGATCTAGCCACCAAATCTCTGGTACCAAAGATTCCAGGATGACCAGCCAACACCGAACAATGAACCTCAGAGATAACTCTACTAGTCCATCTATCAGGGACAAACAGTTTCTCCGCTGGACAACGGTCAGGTCTATCAGCCTGAAACTCCTGCAGCACCCGCCGCAGATCAGGAGAGATGGCAGACAAAATTACCCCCTCTTTGAGAATACCAACCGGCTCAGGAACTCCCGGAGAATCAGGCACGAAACTCCTTGAAAGGGCATCAGCCTTCACATTCTTAGAACCCGGAAGGTATGAAACCACAAAATCGAAACGGGAGAAAAACAGCGACCATCGAGCCTGTCTAGGATTCAACTGCTTGGCAGACTCGAGATAAGTCAGATTCTTGTGATCCGTTAAGACCACCACGCGATGCCTGGCTCCTTCAAGCCAATGTCGCCACTCCTCAAATGCCCACTTCACAGCCAACAACTCTCGATTGCCCACATCATAATTGCGCTCAGCAGGTGAAAACTTTCTAGAAAAGAAAGCACATGGTTTCATCACCGAGCCATCAGAACTTCTTTGAGATAAAACAGCCCCTGCTCCAATCTCAGAAGCATCAACCTCGACCTGAAACGGGAGCGAAACATCTGGCTGACACAACACAGGGGCAGAAGAAAAACGACGCTTCAACTCCTGAAAAGCCTCAACGGCCGCAGAGGACCAATTGACCACATCAGCACCTTTCTTGGTCAAATCAGTCAATGGTTTAACAACACTAGAAAAACTAGCGATGAAGCGACGGTAAAAATTAGCAAAGCCCAGGAATTTCTGAAGGCTCTTCACAGAAGTAGGCTGAGTCCAATCATAAATGGCCTGAACTTTAACAGGGTCCATGTCGATAGTAGAAGGGGAAAAAATGAAGCCCAAAAATGAAACCTTCTGAACTCCAAAGAGACATTTAGACCCCTTCACAAACAAGGAATTAGCACGAAGGACCTGGAACACCATTCTAACCTGCTTCACATGAGACTCCCAATCATCCGAAAAGACCAAAATATCATCCAAATATACAATCATGAATCTATCCAGGTACTTTCGGAAGATGTCATGCATAAAGGACTGAAACACAGATGGAGCATTAGAAAGCCCGAATGGCATCACCAGGTACTCAAAATGGCCCTCGGGCGTATTAAATGCTGTTTTCCATTCATCGCCCTGCTTAATACGCACAAGATTATGCGCGCCTCGAAGATCTATCTTGGTGAACCAACTAGCCCCCTTAATCCGAGCAAACAAATCAGACAGTAGCGGCAAAGGGTACTGAAATTTGACTGTGATTTTATTGAGAAGGCGGTAATCTATACAAGGTCTCAGAGAACCATCCTTCTTGGCCACAAAAAAGAACCCTGCTCTCAATGGTGACGACGACGGGCGAATATGCCCTTTCTCCAAGGACTCCTTTATATAACTCCGCATAGCGGCATGCTCTGGCACAGACAAATTGAACAGTCGGCCCTTAGGAAACTTACTACCAGGAATCAAATTAATAGCACAATCACAATCCCTATGAGGAGGTAGGGCACTGGATTTGGGCTCATCAAATACATCCCGGTAATCCGACAAAAACTCAGGGACTTCAGAAGGAGTGGAAGACGAAATTGACAACAATGGAACATCACCATGTACCCCTTGACAACCCCAACTGGACACAGACATTGATTTCCAATCCAGTACTGGATTATGGACCTGTAGCCATGGCGAACCCAAAACGACCACATCATGCAGATTATGCAACACCAAAAAGCGAATATCCTCCTGATGTGCAGGAGCCATGCACATGGTCAATTGAGTCCAGTACTGAGGCTTATTCTTGGCCAAAGGCGTAGCATCAATTCTTCTCAATGGAATAGGATACTGCAAGGGCTCCAAGAAAAAACCACAGCGCCTGGCAAACTCCAAGTCCATCAAATTCAGGGCAGCGCCTGAATCCACAAATGCCATAACAGAATAGGACGACAAAGAGCAAATCAGAGTAACGGACAAAAGAAATTTAGGCTGTACCGTACCAATGGTGGCAGACCTAGCGAACCGCTTAGTGCGCTTAGGACAATCAGAGATAGCATGAGTGGAGTCACCACAGTAAAAACACAGCCCATTCTGACGTCTGTGTTCTTGCCGTTCAGCTCTCGTCAAAGTCCTATCACATTGCATAGGCTCAGACCTCTGCTCAGAAGATGCCGCCAATTGGTGCACAGCTTTGCGCTCACGCAAGCGTCGATCGATCTGAATGGCCAAGGACATAGACTCATTCATACCAGCAGGCGTGGGAAATCCCACCATAACATCCTTAAGGGCTTCAGAAAGACCCTTTCTGAAAATTGCCGCCAGGGCACACTCATTCCACTGAGTAAGCACAGACCACTTTCTAAACTTCTGACAATATACCTCCGCTTCATCCTGACCCTGACACAAAGCCAGCAAGATTTTCTCTGCCTGATCCACTGAATTCGGTTCATCATAAAGCAATCCAAGCGCCAGAAAAAACGCATCCACATTATGCAATGCAGGATCTCCTGGCGCAAGGGAAAATGCCCAGTCTCGAGGGTTGCCACGTAACAAAGAAATAATGATTTTTACTTGCTGAATGGGGTTACCAGAGGAGCGGGGTTTCAAAGCAAGAAACAGTCTACAATTATTTTTGAAATTCAGGAACTTAGATCTATCCCCAGAAAACAAATCAGGAATTGGAATTCTAGGCTCTAACATTGGATTCTGAACTACATAATCTTGAATGCTTTGTACCCTAGCAGTGAGTTGATCCATACAAGAGGACAGACCTTGAATGTCCATATCTACACCTGTGTCCTGAACCACCCAGAGATTAAGGGGAAAAAAAAGACAAAACACACTGCAGAAAAAAAAAATGGTCTCAGAACTTCTCTTATCCCTCTATTGAGATGCATTAACACGTTAATGGCCAGCTGTACTGTTATGGACCTGGTGGTTAGGAGCACCCGGAATGACCTGATGGTTAAACTAACACACAGGACAAGCTCTGGGAAGTGGGAGCTCTGCTGACCGCAAGCCTAATCCTATCACACACACACTAGAAATAGCCATGGAGCGTACCTAACTCTGCCTAATAATAATAATAATAATCTTTATTTATATAGCGCCAACATATTCCGCAGCGCTTTACAGTTTAACAGTTTCAAACACAACAGTCATAGGTAACAACGTTAACAATACAGTAATAAAGCAAAAATAAGACAAAATAAGACGACCCTGCTCGTGAGAGCTTACAATCTACAATGAGGTGGGGAGATACAAAGCACAGGTGTGTATTTACAATGGTGTATTTACAGTGATGGTCCAGCCGTCTTCCGGGGGTGGGGGTAGATGGAAGTAGTGAATGGGTTACACATGCACAAAAACATAAAATGAGTTTGATTAGGGAACGTGATAGGCCGCTCTGAACAAATGTGTTTTGAGCGAGCACCTAAAACTATGCAAGTTGTGGATGGTCCTAATGTCTTGGGGTAGAGCATTCCAGAGGATTGGCGCAGCACGGGAGAAGTCTTGGAGTCGGGAGTGGGAGGTACGGATTAGTGCAGAGGTTAGTCGAAAGTCATTTGCAGAGCGCAGAGGTCGGTTAGGCCGATAGACAGAAATGAGGGAGGAGATGTAAGGGGGTGCCGCACTATGGAGAGCTTTGTGGGTGAGAACAAGTACTTTGAATTGTATCCTGTAATGAATGGGCAGCCAGTGTAATGACTGGCGAAGAGCGGACACGTCCGAGTAACGATTAGCCAGATGGACGACCCTGGCTGCTGCATTAAGGATGGACTGGAGAGGGGAAAGTCGAGTGAGGGGGAGGCCAATTAATAGAGCGTTACAGTAGTCCAGACGGGAGTGGATTAGGGCGATAGTGAGAGTTTTTGTTGTCTCCATGGTGAGAAAAGGGCGGATTCTAGAGATGTTCTTTAGGTGTAAGCGGCACGAGCGGGCGAAACATTGTATGTGGGAGGTGAAGGAGAGATCGGAGTCAAACATAACACCCAGACAGCGTGCCTGCTGCCGGGGTGTTATGATGGTGCCACCCACAGAGAGGGAAATGTCAGATTTAGGGAGGTTAGTAGAAGGCGGGAGCAGAAGAAGTTCAGTTTTGGAGAGGTTGAGTTTCAGATAGAGAGCGGACATGATGTTGGAGACTGCAGACAGACAGTCAGTGGCGTTCTGTAGTACAGCGGGGGTAAGGTCAGGGGATGACGTGTATAGTTGTGTGTCATCAGCATAAAGATGGTACTGAAAACCAAATCTGCTGATGGTCTGTCCAATTGGGGCTGTGTAGAGGGAGAAGAGAAGGGGGCCAAGGACTGAGCCCTGGGGTACCCCGACAGTGAGAGGAAGAGGAGATGAAGTGGAGCCAGAGAACAGAACACTGAAGGAGCATGCAGAAAGATAGGAGGAGAACCAGGAGAGAGCAGTGTCCTTAATGCCTAGTGACTGGAGCCTAGAGAGTAGGAGAGGGTGGTCAACAGTGTCGAAAGCTGCAGAAAGATCGAGGAGAATGAGCAGAGAGTGGTCACCATTACATTTTGCTGCCTAGACGCTTCTTCACAGCCTAAGAGCTAACTACCCCTAAAGATAGGAAATAAAGCCTACCTTGCCTCAGAGAAATTTCCCCAAAGGAAAAGGCAGCCCCCCACAAATATTGACTGTGAGTTAAGATGAAAGTCACAAACATAAGAATGAAACAGGTTTCAGCAAAGGAGGCCAGACTTCACTAAACAGACTGAGGATAGAAAAGGTATCTTTGCGGTCAGCACAAAACACTACAAAAAGCCACACAGAGTGTGCAAAAAGACCCCCGCACCGACTCACGGTGCGGAGGTGCCACTCTGCCTCCCAGAGCTTCCAGCTAGCAAGACAATATCATGATAGCAAGCTGGACAAGAAAACAAAGATCAGCAAATAAACTAGCAGGGACTTAGCTTCTGCTGGAGTAGACAGGTCCTCAGGAAGATCCAAGAGAGGTCTGAACCAGTACTAGAACATTGACAGCTGGCATCAAGTAATGATCTGAGTGGAGTTAAATAGAGCAGCCAGCCTAGGACTAAACGAGGTCAGCTGAGGAAGGAACCTCAGAACCAGCAGCTCCACTCACAGCCACCAGAGGGAGTCCATGGACAGAACTCGCCGAAGTACCATTCATGACCACAGGAGGGAGTTTGAGAACAGAATTCACAACACCACACCATGGCAGACAGGGGGAGGGGGGTTACCAATATGATGTTTAATAGCCGCTCTCTTCCCTGCTGATCTCACTGCAGAGCTGTGTGTTATTATACCTGACACATCTGCAAGTTTCTCTCAGCTTCCGGCTCACAGGCAGACAGGGTTCTAATACAGCAGAGCTGTGAAAGATGCAGCTGCTAACATGTTTGTAAGGAGACAAAGTTCAGTTCTGATGTCCTGTTTTGTTTACAAGCCTGACACTGATAAAGCCCCCTTTCATTTAAAATAATCTTTGGAGGCAGATTCTTAAATAGATCAGTGTTCTGCACAGTCCTCACTAGCTCATTCACATATAAGAAAAACATGAATTTCTCTGGAATAAGACATCAGATCATAGATATCAAGGTGTCATTTTATTCCGCGTGATTTGCATCCTCATATACTGTAGATGGCTTAGGAGGGTTGATTACTTGACAGATGTTATTCTGCGGGTTGTTATGACTATGTTAATGCACAATTTATAACTATTTTTTAAATCTTTTTTTACTTTTTCTCAAGAAAATAACTTTAAAAAATAAATCCCTTTTTTTGGTACTCATATTTTAAGAGCTGTAACAATTTAATTTTTCTGTCTATGGAACAGCTTTAGGGCTTGTTTTCTGCGTAATGAGTTCTACTTTATAACGGTACCATTTTAAAATAGAAAATTCATATCTATCACTTTTTATTGCATTTTTTTGGCCAAAAATAACAAAATGACCATTCTAGAATAGTTTTTTATATATTTTTTTTCAAAGCATTAACAGTAGGGGATAAAAATTGATAGAACGGGTCATTACAAATGCACCAATATCAAATATGTGATTTTTTTAATGAGGGATGTTTTTTCTATAGATAAACCATTTTTTATTATTAAATCTGTAATTTTATGATCTTTATTTTTAAGTTTTTTGATACCACATAAAACCTTTTTTCTTTTCTTTTACAATACTTACTAGCCCCGTAAGGAGACGTGAGCCTGTGATCCTTTAATCGACTTGATACTTATACTTTAGTACTTATGTACTACTTTGACTGAAATTAGCCAATCAGACCCTGCCCCCAGTGGCTGAGGGATATGGCATACAAGGAGACCATTGTCAGAACTCACTGTTGCCATAGCAACCATTGGCACCCAGCGATTGTACAGTGGCAATGCCAATGGGCTGACAAAAAGCATAATCTCCCTTAGCCAGATTCCTTACATGCCACTGACACTACTGACAGCGGCATATGAGGGGTAAAGTGCTGAGATTAGCACTATACCCAGTCTCAGCAATTGCAGCAGGAATGTAGCTGTGTGTAACAGCCGACTCCTGCTGCGGACCGCACGGGTAAAATCTTGTGTCCATGACATTCATCAGATGTAACTCTATGCCTGATAGTGGAAAATCACCTGCAATCTGGATGTTCTGTTATGCCCATTTGCAGGAAGGGGTTAATTGTGCACATATTTACTTTGAATGAAATGATACTAGTTTTATTGTCTTTTTCATAAATCATGCAATTTTTAATATCCAATTGACTGAAGATTTTTTCACTGTTCTTTCCATATGAAAAATAATGGTGTCTCTGCTGAAACGTTTCCTCTTTTTATATTGATGTAACATTTGTTTATATGTTGCATTTCACTTTTTGCTCATATATTATATGATTTGCACATCATAGTGAGGTGATATTTACAATTCTCGCCATATGTGCAATGATTAAACAGCGATTGTAAATACTTGTAGGCACTGATTAGTACATGTAAGGGTATGTTACCACGGTCGGTAAACTCTGCAGGTTGGACACTGCGTACATCTGCAGCTTCCAACCTGCAGCGTCCAGATGTTACAGCATAGTCGATTGGATTTCAAGAACTCCCATGTCCACTATACGTACATAGACGCCCACAGCTCACCTGCGGAGACAGACATGTGGCGCGTCTTTCCAGACCGCAGCATGTCTATTTATCTTGCGGAGATGCGAGTCACCGCAAGATAAATCCCACCCGTAGAATGTATTGGATGTGGTGATTCCCCACGGTTCAATGAACACATGCGGATACACCTGCATTCAAAATCCAGCAGTGCTTTGGATGCAGCAGACATGTGCTGTGTTCAAAGCGCTGCCGATTCTTGACCATGGGCATATACCTTTAGCTATTTCCTTTACGGGACAGTAGCAGTCAGATATATTGGAAAAAAGTTTATTCAGTTTTATTTTTTCTGTATTGTTTCATTTAAAGTAGAAAAACACTTTGTAAAAATGCGTCATTTCATACACTCGAATTTACCAGATAAAAATAAAACTCACCTGTATCCAACTGCTCCATCATAAATGGTATCATTTAGATTCACAATCTGTCCCTCAGGTAAAAAGAATTGTTGGCCAGATGGAGAATTGTAAGACACTAATCCATCTAAACAAAAATATAGTAACATAAAATATTAAAAGCGTTTGGTTAAAGCCATCAGTGATACATGAAGTTGTATATTTTATATACAAATAAGTTATATAATGATTTGAACGGTCAGTGGATTTGACAGGTTAAATGTTTGTGGCAAAATAATGTTTTTTAAAAGATTTGCCACTAGAAAACATTTTCAGATTTGTTTGCGCAAATGATGAAATCTAACAGTCTGAAGGGGGATAAATGCTCATAGTCCCCACGTATAAGATGTAAATTGTGTAAAATACTGTGTATTCTATTTACTATTTACATTTTTGCTTATTTCATTTACTTTGGCCATCACTTTTGACTCTATTACAGTGACCTTAGTAAAAGGGTAACAATGTTTTGAACTTTTGACTTTCAGACTCCATATCTCACCATCCACTACTTCTCTGAATATGAAAAAACACAAAAAATTGAGCTTAGTTTAAGTTGGCATACATGCAGCACATAAATACATGTTAACATTGGCCATAAAACATACAATACCTACAAGAATCAAAATGAGCAAAATCCCTGCTGGTGGTAATGATTTTACTGCCGATCAGAAGCAGCGTTTGCTGTGCTGTCATTCACATGACAGCATGAGAAACACCCAGTATTCGGGGAGCCGAACGCTAACAGTAACACAGACTTCCTGATGAAGTCCATGGTTGGTGTCCATGCCCGAGCAGTAGGGGTTCGGTACGGATGCCGAACTTTATTGTTCAGGTTCGCGCATCTCTAGTCACTGGTTTAAATCGAGGAACAGTTGTAAAGATTTCCAAGTAAAAATAAACAACATCATTCAGCTCATCGATACGGGTCTCTCGGCCAAGAAAATTGCCAAACTGCATTATGTAAGTGCCATAACAGTTGGAAGAAAACAAAATGAAGTCTGTCCATCCATTCAAAAGCAAAGAGGTGGACATCCTGGCAAAATATTAGAAGGTTTGCTCATTCCAATATTTATCAGTTCTGGAGCAACAAACACAGCAGCAGAGGTGGCTCATATGCTTCAAAATAGTGAGATCTCAGACATCCATGAACCATACAATGCACATAACACAAGATGAAGCCTCGACTTCAATATTGCCAAATAAGCTCCGATTTGAGTTTGCAAAACAGTATGAAAACTGGACAGTAGAAGACTGGAATTGGGTGATTTGGAGTCACGAAACAAGAGTCAATAGACTAGGCTCTGAAGAGTTGAAATGGGTCAGGAAGAAACAAGGGAAAAAGGAACTAATGTATTGAGAAATTGAAGGAACTGTCAAGTTCGGTGGAGGAAGTCCAATGATATGTGGTTGTTTCACGGCCAAAGGCATTGGACACTTGACCATGATCAATTGTGATCTCAATGCTGAACTACAGTTGTGTGAAAAAGTGCTTGCCCCTAAACCTAATAACTGGTTGGGCCACCCTTAGCAACTGCAAACAAGCATTTGCGATAACTGGCAACAAATCTTTTTGGCTCACTCATCTTTGCAGAACTGTTGTAAATCAGCCACATTGGAGGGTTTACGAGCATGAACTGCCTTTTTAAGGTCATGCCACAACATGTCAAGTGGATTAAGGTCAGGACTTTGACTATGCTACTCCAAATTCTTTATTTTGTTTTTCTTAAGCCAGAGGTAGACTTGCTGGTGTGTTTTGGATCATTGTCCCTCTGCATAACCCAAGTGTGCTTTAGGGTAAGGTCACAAACTGGATGTTGGACATTCTCCTTCAGGATTTTTTGGTAGACAGCAGAATTTGTGGTTCCATGTACCACGGCAAGTCTTCCAGATCCTGCAGCAGCAAAACAGCCCCAGACTATCACACTACCACCACCATATTTTACTTTTGGTATCATGTTCCTTTTTTGAAATGCTGTGTTACTTCTATGCCAGATATAATGGGACATACACCTTCCAAAAATTTCAACTTTTGTCTCCTCAGTCCACAGAGTATTCTCCCAAAAGTCTTGGGGATCATCAAGATGTTTTGTGGCAAAATAGAGACGAGCCTTTATGCTCCTATTGCTCAGCAGTGGTTTTCATCTTGGAACTCTGCCATGCAGGCTATTTTTGGTGGAGTCATGAACACTGACCTTAACTGCGGCAAGTGAGGCTTGCAGTTCTTTGGATGTTGTTGGGTCTTTTGTGACCACTTGGATGAGTTGTCGCTGCGCTCTTTGGGTAATTTTGTTTGGCCGGCCACTCTAGGGAAGGTTCACCACTGTTTCATGTTTTTGCCATTTGTGGATAATGGATCTCCCTGTGGTTTGCTGGACTCCCAAATCTTTAGAAATGGCTTTATAACCCCTTCCATACTAATAGTTCTCAATTACTTTGTTTCTCCTTTGTTCCAGAATTTCTTTGGATCGTGTAATGATGTCTATCTTATGAGGATATTTTGGTCTACTTCACTTTGTCAGGCATGTCCTATTTAAATGATTTCTTGATTCATAACAGGTGTGGCAGTAATCAGGCCTGAGTGTGGCTAGGGAATTTGAACTCGGCTTCCCAAAGATGTGATAAACCACTGTTAATTTATCATGAAGGTATAATCCAGCTCAGAAAGGTTAAAATTTGTAATGGACGCGCCTCGCTTCCCGCCTCTGCAAAGGTCATACTGTATGTGGGTTCATGTGCAAGCGTTCTCACAGGGCCTGCTTAAGCAACACATCTATCATCCCGATCACTAATTGGTCTCGTAACACCACATCAGTCGGCCCTACTCCCAAGCCGTCTTTTCTGACTATGGCAGTGTGAATTTCTTGTGTGTTCATATACTGGGACACCATTTCCCCCTCTTTTTGACCCCGATGAAATAGCCGCATGCATAACCCCCTACATCCGTGGGGTCCCCGTAAGTCTCCTTGCAATACTTTGTCAAGGGTATCTCTTTCCCAGGGGGGGCCACAACATAACTGAATCTCTCGCCTCCCCATCTAAAGCCATCATGGCTACCTCTGCCTGCAAGGTGGGAACCATAGGGTGCATTCTCATCATTCCCTTTATACGCTCTGTCCATAACATGGTGTTATTCCCATTAAACTTCGGAAGGTTATTTAAAATTGCCCCCAGACAGATACTGGATCTAGGGCTCTCCCCAGAAGCTTGGTCTGCCATGTCCATACGTGTAGACTGCATCCTGCCGACTAAGCCAAATATGAGGAAACTGCAGGTACGTAGGATGCAGTAACGGACTGTACACAGACCAAGGGTAATAGAGGTTTATTATACAGCAGAGACTCCATGCAGGAAGAAAATGGAGGGATAATATTCCCTAATACAGCAAATGGCTAATGGGGATAACTTAAGGAACAAGGGCAAGTAAAGCAGACAATTCATAGTAACATAGTAACATAGTTATTAAGGTTGAAGGAAGACTTTAAGTCCATCTAGTTCAAAACATAGCCTAACCTAACATGCCCTAACATGTTGATCCAGAGGAAGGCAAAAAAAAACCATGTGGCAAATAGTAAGCTCCACTTTGGGGAAAAAAAATTCCTTCACGACTCCACATTCAATTAAATATAACTTATCACTCAGACACCAGTCACGGTCAAACTCCTATCTGTGACTGGGTCTGCTTACATTACATCGCAGTGGGAGTCTGTCACAGTCCTGAGGAAGATGGGGTAGTATCTCCTGACGATGGCGATTTCCTCTCACGGCCCTAACGATGGCGGCGACTCCTCGGGATCCTGACGTGGGTCTTGGGTCCAGCAGATGAGGTGATGAAGAGGGAAATGTCCTTATCCTCAGCGGTGAGTGTCCCAACACTATGGAGACCTGCATCACTGACCAAACATAGTTTACAATGTGCAGCCCGGTTCGCTGTGCCATATCGATGCGTGCCTAAGTCCCGTTCACAGATCATGTCTCTCATGATCAGTGCTGTCAGCGGGGGCGGCTGTGGCAGGGGTCTCAGTAAGGGCAGTGGGGACATCAGTGTCTGAGCGGTACCCAGTGGGTAGCCTCCTGTCAAAATGCTTTGCTGTTCCAGACTCTGCTCTACTCTGCCCAGTCGCCTCACAGCAGATTTTACCTCACAGGCGTCTTGCACGCTCGACGTTTCCGCCCAAACTGTTCGAATCTTCATGCGGGAACATCCTCTCAGCTTGACCATGCCCCCTTCTCTCGAGTACAGGGAGTGGTCCCATGCTTTAAGCTTTCCCCCCTGTAATTTAGGTGACAGCCCCAATTGTTCCGGACCCGTTACGGAGGAGACATGCCTAGTTGGTTTCTTCCCCTTACAGTAGCAAGACTCACTGATTGACCTGGGGAAAGTGAATATAGCACAGTTTGTTTCTTTATAATAACCCGAATTTGGCGATTTATTTTTAATGAACAACCCCTTTAATGTAGCTGTAGCATTCAGATTCTTGATTAGCAGTATTGGATCAATTTTCACCATAAAAAAGTTGGAGAAGTAGAGTATAAAGAAGCCATTAGGTACCGGTGCCAAGCTCACCCCCATTTTTCCATCATTTTGAAGATCTCACATAATATATGTACATATAACAAACTAAGGCTCAGAAGCTAATAAACTAAAACAAAACATTACGAGACGATTAGTAACTAATAAAAAATTATACCATTTACTCTTACCAAGCCAAGCACAGCCATACAGCTCCACTCGTAAGCACACATTCATTGAATGGTCAGTCACTGGAATGAAGCGTAAAAACCTTGCAATTATAGGAGGCTCCAGATCCTTTAATACTATGTCATAAGGGTTGACATTTCCTTCAAGAACCTGAAAGAATAAATTTTTTTTAATAAGCGATTGCAATTTAAGAACATTAATCTATATAGGGATTACATTGTTTGCTCATATAAATGCAGCATCTACATTGGGGCTGTTGCTATTATAGAACTATCCTGGAAGCACTATGGCAGCAAAACATGATTATATAATCATGTTTTGCTGCCAGAATGCTTTACAGATCAGGCAGATCAGATAAACAGTTCTTTGCAATTGTCCTTGTGCACTAAAGTCTTATTTCAAATAGACTATAAAGGGGTCGTTTGGTCTTTTAATAAAATATGTGACTGCAGACTCCTGACTTCTTACAGTGTGTGCACCTCACAAGTCACCACAGAATTTATTGGTAATCATGTGAGAGTGGGTGGTTATGTGATAAAAATATATATATCATGTAGATCTTACTTGCATGTATACTGCTCTATAATCATATATACTCATATACTCACAGCTAATATATACATTATAATCAATGGCTTAAAATGGCTGACATAAACTGATATAAGCCAGACAGATTGTATGGGGTTTTCCATCTCAAAAGCGGAACAACGCCAGATGTATTAAGTGCTGATCAGATGTCTCAACTTTGTCCTATATGCAGAGCTACATTTTAGTTGCTTAATCAGCATCCATATGTGCATTAATCACAATATTCCATATATATTTAGATAACCAATGACAGAGGAGTTAGACAGTATGGTAATTAACTAACCACCCCTAACAACCCCTAACCACTCCTTTCTATATGCAATTATAAAACTATGTATGTACAATAAAGTATCAGTATTGATGGAATGTTGTTCTGTCACAATGGTGTACAGTCCATTCTTGATGAGCGCTCAAGATACTCAGTCTTATTGGGAGCGGCCGCAGCACACACAGGGATAAATTTATCCAAACTAAATTTCCATATCAAATGGCGCCCAACGGCGAGGCATGGATGAAACGCACACGGGACCCTGCTGACCGGAGAGACGGAGGTGTTGGCCACGGCCTTGGTTCACGGGACAGAGACTGCACAGCTCCATAAGTAAGGTAAGAAAATGTTATCATCTTACCTGAAAGTCCCCTGTGCCCAGTCTGGGTCTATACCTCTTGCCGGTCAGGTGTGGTCACCACCGCATTCCCAGGTAGTGTAAAAATTCCAAAGCCTGTATCCAACAAACCCTGGGATATAAGTCAAGGTGTCTGCTGTGTGCCGTGTATGTGTTCCATGTTTGTGTGAGATCCGGGAGAAAAAGTTGGAACAGTGACTGTTTTTGCTTGTGGTTGCTGGGTGACGGCAGGAGGTCAAATCGCTCAATTAGCTATCACAGATTCCCGTGCAGCAGGAGAGACAGGAGGTCTCGGGACAGGCAGTCCCATGTTCCAGGCTTGGATGGTGATAGCTTAGAGGGCTGCCACAGATTCCCGTAGTCGGCTGCCAGTCAGGACGACCGGAGCGGAGGGTGGTAGAATGTCCCGGCATATGCGTGCCAGTGCGATTGATAGTTGTCTGTTCCCAGAACAGCCTGCACGTGTCACAGAATAAGAAAAGGGTCATCTCCCGGACGTCTATCTGTATCTGTTTTGTGTCATGTATTGCTGCTTTAAGAGCATACAATTGTAAAAGAAAGGGTTTTTTTTCCTCTTTCCTGAACTTCCTCTTTTCTAAGCTGCAAGCAAAGATATATGCATTGTAAATCACACTGTCACATCTGTTTTTTTCTGGCTGTTTCTGCAATGCTGGCTATGTGTAGCTATTTGTGAAGAAGTGAAACAAATTGTATCTATTATTTTCAATGCGACATACGTGTTTTCAGATACGTGATTTTAGTGACATTGGATACAATAGCATAAGAAAAGGGGAAGTGTGTGTCTGACTGCGTTGAGCGCAGAGAGAAGGAAAGAAAAATAAAATATATAGGTTTTTTTTACTCTTTTGAAAGTCTTTATCCTGTTTTTTTTATATTTTTAAAAAGTTTTTTTAAAGTTTTTTAAATTTTCCAAAGTTATCCTTTATGTCTCTTTATTTATTTATTTTTTTAAAGTTTTTTCCTTTGTATCAAAATTTTGAGTTTTTGGTTGTGAACTAAGTTTTTGACGGTTTTTCTTATCGTTTTGTTTTTTTTTGGAGTTTTTATATACTCATTTTTAGAAGTTTTTTAGTGTGGTTTTCTTTTTCCTTTTTGTGTGTTTTTCATTTTTGTTTTTGCCATGGGGAATAAAGTGGCCAGGCAACAGGAGAGTCTTTTTATTTCCTGAAGAGAAAACAGCCCCCCAGATAGTGATAGTGATAGTGGCAGAACACGAAGGTATTAAGTATGTGAAGAATTTTGGAAGGTATAAAGTATGTGAAATTCATAAGAATGGCAGACTTCAAGCTGCGGAATGGCATGACGTAGAAAGGAAAATAAGGGAAGTTAGCTGATGTTAAATTGCTGAATGCTAATACATGGTATGAAGTAGCAGCAGAGCTTACATCGTTTAGGTGGTACAGAAAGATATGTGAGCAAACCAGGAAGTGATTTTTTGTGTGTATAAGACGGGAGATATTGGATCTGCGCAGTCTGCTCTTCATGGTATAGGTAGTTATTTTTGCACAGTATGTGGTGCGCCCCGTCCCTCCCTACAGGGAGAAGGCATCATTGCTCCTCTCTATTGTTCTCATTCTTCTCTATCCTACTTTTTCTCTGTCACTCTTTCTCTCCTCATTCTTCTCTCTCACTCTCCTTTCCTCTCCTCTTTCTCCACACTTTTTCCCTCTCTCTCTCTCCCTCTCTCTATCTCTCTCCTCCACACCTTCCATCTTCTCCTCCCTCTTCTCCTCACTCTCTCTCTCCTCCTTCTCCACTCCCCCACCACACCTATCTCCTCCCTCTCTTCCTTCTCCACACCCATCTCTCCTCCCTCTTCTCCTCACTCTCTCCACCTCTTTCTGCACACCCTGATTCTCCCCGTTTCTCTTTACCACACCTTTCTATCTCTCTCTCTATCTTCTCATTCTCCTTCTCCACACCTCTTTCCTCCTTCTTCAAGCAACCCCTCCTCCTTCTTCTTCTTCCTTTTTCTTCCTCTTCGTTGCCGGCTGGGCCAACGCCCAATTCAAACAATGAGGTGCTTACAGCACAAGGTTCCCCTTCTATGTCCCTGGCACAATCCAGCCATTGCCAGTTGTGATATCGGGGAAAGAAGGTGAAAATCCCCCTACACACAATGCAGTGAGCAGCCCCCAGACATAGCAGACAGCTCAGCCCTGGGTGCAGAGGGGGGAGTACTGACATCACCATCTGCTGATAATGTACAATTTCAGCACCGGTCACAGCTGCTTACATTCACACCAACATAGAACTATAAGCCTAATCCATCATAGCTTCAGCAAGGGGGGAGACATCCTCACACAAAAAGGCAACTTCTAAGTCCAATATCAGCCAGTGTATGACCCCAGTACATGCTATCACAACTATTCCTCTGATGAAGATGAAGAGGGAACATCATACATGCTGCCCAGTACTAGGGAAAGAAACCCACAGGCACCAAGAATGCAGGGGCAGATAGAGGCACCACCATTACACTATGTGCACTGCATTTCAAGTCAGGTGACAATCTTCCAGACCCAGGGATGCATCCCATGCCATTTTACCAAAGAATGTAGCAGAACCAGCGAACATATGCAGCCACCTGGAATGATCTCTGGGCCATGAATGGAAATAGAAGCAGGCGATGCACTCTGGCCAATCATGAAGGAACAATTCAAACTTCCAGCAGAATTAGATGTACACGCTTGGGAGTCAGTGCCACAGCTAATTGAACAGCTCAGAGAGTGGGCCAAAGGCAGATTGGCAGGACAAGCCCTCAGCTTACATGACGTGAGCCAAGACAAGACAGAGTCTGTAAAGAAGTTTCATGGCAGAGTAATGCAAGTATTCCAAGACTTGGGCTTCACCATTCATGACCAGACACACAGGCAAATGTTGGCACAGGCCTTTGTGCATGGACTGAGACAGCCAATCAGGAAACCACTGATAGTGGCTAGGCCTGAGAACAGGTCAATAGCAGTGGACTGACCCAGCAAAATGTTTTATGTGCACCTAGGAGACTGTTTATTGCCGAAACTGCCGCCATTAAAGCACCACAAAGAGCGCGGAGAAGGAAATGGGTGCCGTGCTGCTGAGAACGCCAGAAGGGGAACCAGAGGTGAAGACACTGCAAAGTGCCGATCAACACACCGGAAGAACCGCTGCAGACTCTAGAGAGGAGACACCGACCTCAATAAGGTTAGCAAAGGGGAAGAAGTGATGACAGATGCAGCCGCAGCCCCTGTAATGCCCCAAGACCTTGGGTTGGATGCAGCCGCCGGTCTCATGGCACCCCCGGGCCTCGCCACTGACGCACCTGCAGGCCCCATCTTACCACCGCAGCTTCAATCAGGCCGCACCCCGCTGCCGCTACAGTGCCCATCATGCCATTGTTCACAGTAGCCAAAGGGACCGAGTCCCAACCAGGAGTGCAGAGGATGGCCCCTCTCATGGTGACCACTAACCTGGAAGCGCAACCACCCTACGAAGACAGAAGAAGTGTCAAGTGTTACATCTGTGGCAAGTTTGGCCATTTCCAGAACCAGTGCAAAGCACCCACGCCCCCAAAGAGACTGGACCCATACAACCCAAGAGTTGGTCCAGAGAAACAGGTCAAGGAAGAAGTGCAGAAAGCAGTGAAGTACCCCGTCCAAAGGACAGGGGCAAGCAAGCCAGGCCCGCAAGACACTACGCTCCTGGAATGTAAAATTTTGTCTGCAAGACCAATACCTTAAATTACCCTTAAAGTGGATGGAGTTGTCAGATCTTTTCTTCTGCACACCGGTGCAAGTGTGATGAGACCTGTGGAATTCGCTGATCCCACCTGCCTATCAGAATCCTCTGTGCCTCGCATGAGCATTGATGGTCAAGTCAGACATTCTCAGCTTACAAAGCTACTGAGCGTGTGCACTCAGCCAGGACACTCTATCCTGTCCCAGTTTGTGGTGTCAAGGACCTGCCACTCAACCTGCTGGGAGCGAACCTACTGCAGAAGCTGAAGACAACCACAGTGTTCCAGGAAGATGGGACAGTGACACTTTCTTCATCCCTGACCCAAGAAGAGTCATGATGGCGGCCCTACTAGAACATTAATCAACCAGAAAGTCTATGGTCTAAGGGACCCCAGGACGTGAGAAAACCTCAAGTTGCCCCAGTACGGGTGTCACTCAAGCCATGTACCCTGTACCCTCGTAAGGCCCAGGCCAGGCCTAGAGTCAAGCTGCCTCTGACCAACTGAAGGTCTACCTGGAAATAGGAATCATTGTTCCTTGCACATCGCCTTGCAATCCTCTGCTTTCCCCGTCAAGAAAAAGACTGTAAAAGGAGAGCCAGCCAAGTTCAGAATGGTACATGACCTGAGAGCTGTGAATGACATCACGGTGTTTGAAACTCCAATTGTGCCGAATCCACACACTCTGCTCTCAAATGTGCCTGCCACAGCAAAAGTGTTCACAGTGACCGATCTGGCTAATGTTTTCTCCAGTGTTCACCTTCATCCGGAAAACCAGTTCCTGTTTGCCTTAATGCACCAAGGGGGACACCACACATGGACAGTGGATGCCACAGTGGGCCCAGAACAGCCCTTCACAGTTCACCAAAGCAATGTCCACAGTCCTCACCAACTGGGTCACAGAACATGCAGAAGTAACCCTGCTACAATACATGGACGATGTACTCCTTTGTGCAATTGACTTTGACACGTGTAAAGCCCATTCCTTGTATCTCCTACTCTACCTGGCGGAGCAGCACTGCAAGATCTCAAAGAACAAAGTCCAGTGGTGTCTGAAGCGAGTTACGTTCCAGAGACACTGTATTGCTCACCAGGCGAAACACCTGACAGATGACCGGAAGACCACAGTGGAGAAGATGGTTCCTCCAACAACTCCAAAGGTGCTACAGGCCTTCCTTGGTCTAGTTTCGTATTGCAGAGCCTGGATCCCTGATGCCTCAGTCCTAATGCAACCTCTGTATGACTGCGTTAATGCAACCCCGTTCCTGCTAACAGATGTGGCCTTCAGTTCATTCAAAAAGCTAAAAGACTCTGTAGTCTCAGCGCTAGCACTAGGCCTACCTGACTACAAGAAGCTATTCCATCTCTACCTGATGGAGAAAGAAGGCCTTGCTACTGGAGCCCTGACGCAGCTTCAGGGGGGAAAGCAGAGACTTTTGAACTACTTTTCAGCTCGCCTGGATCCAGTTGCAAGGGGAGCCTCTTCCTCCCGCATGAGAGCAGCAGTTGCAGCACACGTCCTCCTGGACAGGACTACTGACAACATTGGAAAAACCATTGGAAATCCTGGCTCCGCATGACAGCTCAGCAATCCTCAACCAAACCCAGCCAAAACATCTCTCCACCGCCAGGCATCTTCGCCTCCAGTGCTCTCTACTCCTGCCCGACAATGTCACCAACTGCAGATGCACAGTCCTCAATCCGTCCACTCTACTCCCACTCCCAAGGGGGGATACAGATATGGATCCTCAGATAAAAAGTCTGATCAAAATCTACCTATGATACCTTCTGCAGGGATCTGGATTTGCTCCGGATGACCATGATTGCTTCAGCATCATGCAACAGGAAACAGCAGGATTACTCAAGGTGGCAGAAGAGCCACTGACCAAACCAGAGTTGATCCTCTATGCCGATGGCTCCAGATTTGCAGATGATGAAGGAAGATTCCACATGGGATGTGCAGTGACCAGCAGTCAAGAGATCCTGTGGTCCAGAAGTCTGCCGCCTAGTCTGTCAGCCCAGCAAGCAGAACTGATAGCGCCGATGAAGGCCTACCAGATGGCAGAAGACAAGACTGAGAAAATGTATACCGATTCAAGGTACTCGCATGGCATAGCACACAACTTCGGACCCATCTGGGCTGCAAGAGACTTCATCACAGCAAGCGGAACAACCGTGAAGCATCATGGAGCCATTAAGGACCTGCTGAACGCACTTCAACTTCCAAAAGTGGTGGCAGTACTAACAGTCAAAGTGCATGGAAAACTAAACACAGTAGAGGCACGAGGCAACAACATGGCAGATATGGCAGCCAAAAAAGCAGTCAAAGGAAGACAATATGGAAAAGTGGGAGAGGTCGTAGAGCCGGACGGCTACTACATGAGGACTGAAGACAAGAAACCTGACCAAATGACGTCCTTTGATCTGCTCAAAAAGCTGCAAGAGCAAGCCCCAAAGGACAAGAAGGAATGCTGGATGCGGAAGAGAGCAACACATGAAGAAGGAAGGATATACGCAATGGACTACAAACCCTGTTTACCCCGAAGAATGTACCCTATGGTGGTCCAGTGGGCACATGGGCCCACACACAGATTAAAGACACAGATGAATGATCCGATTGGTGCTTACTGGTTCGCTCCAGGGATCCCCACCCTAACAGCCAAGTTCACTAGCAGCTGTCTGACCTGCGGTAGATGCAACCCTGGAAGAATGGAGAAAGTTCCCACACATCGTCTTGCCAGACCACTGTATCCCTTCCAGAGGATCCAGATAGACCACATCCAAATGCCGCCAAGTGGAGGTTTCGAATATGTCCTTGTGGCCGTGGACGTGATCTCAGGATGGCCAGAAGCTTTCCCAGTGAGGAACCAGTCAGCAAAGACTACTGCAAAGAAGATACTCTCAGAGATCAGATATGCAGATATGGGGTCCCAGAAGTGATAGAGTGACCAGGGACCCGCATTCACAGCAAGTCTCACACGAGAGATCTGGTCAGCAGTAGGGTCAGACTTAGGCCTACACACTCCCAATCACACTACTCAGTGTTAGGCACACTTCCAGAGGCCCAGGAAAGCTGTCACCATATGAAATTTTGTTTGAGTCTAGTCCCAGGTTAGGGGTATCCTTTCCCTTAGCAGCTGACTATGTAATATGATACTTTGTCTGCTTATGTAATTGAACTCACCAAGAAACTTGCTAACATCCATTCTCGAGTTTTTTTCTTCATTGCCAGATCCAGATTCAGTGTCTGGTACGCACTCCTAGGAGCCAGGAGACTGGGAGTTGGTGAAAAAAGTTTGTAAGGAGAACACCACTCGATCCCAGATTTGATGGTCCTGTTCAAGTGCTGCTGATGACACCAACCTCTGTGAAACTGGAAGGAAGATCCACTTGGATCCACTCATCGCATTGCAAGAAAGCTCCCCTACCAGAAGATGACATCCAAGCCAGAATGATGTTGTGGCCTGACCGAATAGATGACCTACCTGATAA
This sequence comes from Ranitomeya variabilis, assembly GCF_051348905.1. NCBI lineage: Eukaryota > Metazoa > Chordata > Amphibia > Anura > Dendrobatidae > Ranitomeya > Ranitomeya variabilis. The sequence goes on along the minus strand of NC_135239.1, from coordinate 113,723,135 downwards.
AGACTACACATCGCTCACTACACATGCTATTGACTAAGAGACTGATTGCAACGAACCCCCATTAGGGACAGATCTCCTGACCGCCCATTTGCAAAAAGTCTGTACGGAGTGGGGCGCAGGCGTTAGGCTTGCATCAGTTCACCGACAGCACAAAAGAGTTGCAGTGCATTGGGACAGGAGGCTAGGATTAGGGCAAGTGATATCTAAGGGGGGCTTGTGATAGAAATATATATATCATGTAGATCTCACTTGCATGTATACTGCTCTATAATCATATATACTCATATACTCACAGCTAATATATACATTATAATCAATGGCTTAAAATGGCTGACATAAACTAATATAAGCCAGACAGATTGTATGGGGTTTTCCATCTCAAAAGCGGAACAACGCTAGATGTATTAAGTGCTGATCAGATGTCTCAACTTTGTCCTAGATGCAGAGCTACATTTTAGTTGCTTAATCAGCATCCATATGTGCATTAATCACAATATTCCATATATATTTAGATAACCAATGACAGAGGAGCTAGACAATATGGTAATTAACTAACCACCCCTAACAACCCCTAACCACTCCTTTCTATATGCAATTATAAAACTATGTATGTACAATAAAGTATCAGTATTGATGGAATGTTGTTCTGTCACAATGGTGTACAGTCCATTCTTGATGAGCGCTCAAAATACTCAGTCTTATTGGGAGCGGCCACAGCACACACAGGGATAAATTTATCCAAATTAAATTTCCATATCAGTTACATGACTTCTAGTAATGCAATCTGCATACATGCAATGACATGCTGATTACATACTTGGCCTTTCTCAATGCAAGTGAAGTGAGCAAGGCTGAGCATGTCTAGTCACGATGTGACTGGAAGTATGCATGTTCTTACCAGCAACTGAAGAGAATCCTGACAGCGTGTGGTAAGCACGCTGTGAGAAGTCTGAAGTCACATAGAGTGACTGAAGACTTTTCTTACAAGACCGGAAACCCCTTTAATGCAATGGTATATACAGTCATGGCTGAAAATGATGACACCTTTGAAATTTTTCCATAAAATAAAGCATTTATCCTAGAAAATTATTGTAATTTCAAATGTTTTCTTTTACACATGTTTACTTCCTTTGTGTGGATTGGAACAACACGAATAAAAAAAACAGAAAAAAAGGCAAATTGGACATAATTTCACACAAAACCCCAAAATCGGACAGACAAAATTGTTGACACCTTTCTAAAATGTGGGTAAACAACTTTGTTTCAAGCATGTAATGCTCATTCCAACTCACCTGTGGCAAGTATCATGTGTGGGCAATATGAAATTCATTCTGGAAACCAGATAAAAAGAGGAGAAGTTGACTCAGTGTTTGCACTATGTGTGTGTGCCACACTAAGCATGGAGAACAGAAAGATGAGAAGAGAACCTTCTGAGGACTTGAAAAATAAAATTGTTGAACAATATCAACAATCTTATGGTTTACGAGTCCATCTCCAGAGATCGCGACTTTCCTTTGTCCACGGTGCACAACATAATAAAGAACTTTACAACCAATGGCACTGTAGCTAACTTCCCTTGATGTGGGTAGCAGAGAAAAATTGATGAATGGTTGCAACGCAGGATGGTCCAAAGAAATTCAAGTTGTCCTGCAGGCTCAGTATGCATCATTGTCAGCGCGAACTATCCTTCAACATTTGATTTAAATGAAATGCTATGGCAGGAGATTCAGGGCACCCCACTGGTGACACAGACATAAAAAAGCTAGACTGCAGATTGCAAAAATGTATGGGAGTAAGCCAAAATCCTTATGAGAAAGTGTCTTGTGAACAGATGAGACAAAGATAGAGCTTTTTAGTAAAGCACATCATTCTACTGTTTACTGAAAACAGAATGAGGCAACCAAAACTCAGATATAACTGCAGCTCTCAATCAGAAGCTGACATGGAGGTGATCAGCTAATTGCTGTATAGAAATAAAAGGGCTGGAGGGGAGTCTGGTATCTTATGAGTAAACTACTCAGCCTGGAATGTGGCCACTGCACATACTCGGCCAGACCATGGTGGTCGATCTCCTTGGTAACAAGCTGTATACTACGTACGATAAAAGTTCTCACATCAGGAGAATGAAAGCAGATAGAAAAAGCAAGCTTATGGCAAGCTTATTGCAAACTTGCTTATTTTTGTGCTGTCTAAATTATTAGCAAATACAGTTAGGTCCATATATATTTGGACACAGACAACATTTTTCTAATTTTGGTTATAGACATTACCACAATGAATTTTAAACAAAACAATTCCGATGCAGTTGAAGTTCAGACTTTCAGCTTTCATTTGGGGGTATCCACATTAAAATTGGATGAAGGGTTTAGGAGTTTCAACTCCTTAACATGTGCCTCCCTGTTTTTAAAGGGACCAAAAGTAATTGGACAGATTCAATAATTTTAAATAAAATGTTCATTTCTAGTACTTGGTTGAAAACCCTTTGTTGGCAATGACTGCCTGAAGTTTTGAACTCATGGACATCACCAGACGCTGTGTTTCCTCCTTTTTGATGCTCTGCCAGGCCTTCACTGCGGTGGTTTTCAGTTGCTGTTTGTTTGTGGGCCTTTCTGTCTGAAGTTTAGTCTTTAACAAGTGAAATGCTGCTCAATTGGGTTGAGATCAGGTGACTGACTTGGCCATTCAAGAATATTCCACTTCTTTGCTTTAATAAACTCCTGGGTTGCTTTGGCTTTATGTTTTGAGTCGTTGTCCATCTGTAGTATGAAGCGACGACCAATCAGTTTGGCTGCTTTTGGCTGGATCTGAGCACACAGTATGGCTCTGGATACCTCAGAATTCATTCGGCTGCTTCTGTCCTGTGTCACATCATCAATAAACACTAGTGACCCAGTGCCACTGGCAGCCATGCATGCCCAAGCCATCACACTGCCTCCACCGTGTTTTACAGATGATGTGGTATGCTTTGGATCATGAGCTGCACGACGCCTTCACCATACTTTTCTCTTTCCATCATTCTGGTAGAGGTTGATCTTGGTTTCATCTGTCCAAAGAATGTTCTTCCAGAACTGTGCTGGCTTTTTTAGTTGTTTTTTTTTAGCAAAGTCCAGTCTAGCCTTTTTATTCTTGATGCTTATGAGTGGCTTGCACCGTGCAGTGAACCCTCTGTATTTACTTTCATGCAGTATTCTCTTTATGGTAGATTTGGATATTGATACGTCTACCTCCTGGAGAGTGTTGTTCACTTGGTTGGCTGTTGTGAAGGGTTTCTCTTCACCATGGAGATTATTCTGCGATCATCCCCCACTGTTGTCTTACGTGGGCGCTCAGGTCTTTTTGCATTGATGAGTTCACCAGTGCTTTCTTTCTTTCTCAGGATGCACCAAACTGTTGATTTTGCCACTCCTAATATTGTAGCAATTTCTCGGATGTTTTTTTTTTCTGTTTTCGCAGCTTAAGGATGGCTTGTATCACCTGCATGGAGAGCTCCTTTGACCGCATGTTTACTTCACAGCAAAACCTTCCAAATGCAAGCACCACACCTCAAATCAACTCCAGGCCTTTTATCTGCTTAACTGAGAATGATATGACGAAGGGATTGCCCACACCTGTCCATGAAATAGCCTTGGAGTCAATTGTCCAATTACTTTTGGTCCCTTTAAAAACAGGGTGGCACTTGTTAAAGAGCTGAAACTCCTAAACCCTTAATCCAATTTTAATGTGGATACCCTCAAATGAAAGCTGAAAGTCTGAACTTCAACTGCATCTGAATTGTTTTGCTTAAAATTCATTGTGGTAATGTCTATAACCAAAATTAGAAAAATGTCGTCTCTGTCCAAATACAGGTCCTTCTCAAAAAATTAGCATATAGTGTTAAATTTCATTATTTACCATAATGTAATGATTACAATTAAACTTTCATATATTATAGATTCATTATCCACCAACTGAAATTTGTCAGGTCTTTTATTGTTTTAATACTGATGATTTTGGCATACAACTCCTGATAACCCAAAAAACCTGTCTCAATAAATTAGCATATTTCACCCGTCCAATCAAATAAAAGTGTTTTTTAATAACAAACAAAAAAACCATCAAATAATAATGTTCAGTTATGCACTCAATACTTGGTCGGGAATCCTTTGGCAGAAATGACTGCTTCAATGCGGCGTGGCATGGAGGCAATCAGCCTGTGACACTGCTGAGATGTTATGGAGGCCCAGGATGCTTCAATAGCGGCCTTAAGCTCATCCAGAGTGTTGGGTCTTGCGTCTCTCAACTTTCTCTTCACAATATGCCACAGATTCTCTATGGGGTTCAGGTCAGGAGAGTTGGCAGGCCAATTGAGCACAGTAATACCATGGTCAGTAAACCATTTACCAGTGGTTTTGGCACTGTGAGCAGGTGCCAGGTCGTGCTGAAAAATGAAATCTTCATCTCCATAAAGCATTTCAGCCGATGGAAGCATGAAGTGCTCCAAAATCTCCTGATAGCTAGCTGCATTGACCCTGCCCTTGATGAAACACAGTGGACCAACACCAGCAGCTGACATGGCACCCCACACCATCACTGACTGTGGGTACTTGACACTGGACTTCAGGCATTTTGGCATTTCCTTCTCCCCAGTCTTCCTCCAGACTCTGGCACCTTGATTTCCGAATGGCATGCAAAATTTGCTTTCATCAGAAAAAAGTACTTGGGACCACTTAGCAACAGTCCAGTGCTGCTTCTCTGTAGCCCAGGTCAGGCGCTTCTGCCGCTGTTTATGGTTCAAAAGTGGCTTTACCTGGGGAATGCGGCACCTGTAGCCCATTTCCTGCACACGCCTGTGCACGGTGGCTCTGGATGTTTCCACACCAGACTCAGTCCACTGCTTCCTCAGGTTCCCCAAGGTCACCTCTTCTCGTTGTACAGCGTTTTCTGCCACATTGTTTCCTTCCAACAGACTTACCATTGAGGTGCCTTGATACAGCACTCTGGGAACAGCCTATTTGTTGAGAAATTTCTTTCTGGGTCTTACCCTCTTGCTTGAGGGTGTCAATGATGGCCTTCTTGACATCTGTCAGGTCGCTAGTCTTACCCATGATGGGGGTTTTGAGTAATGAACCAGGCAGGGAGTTTTTAAAAGCCTCAGGTATCTTTTGCATGTGTTTAGAGTTAATTAGTTGATTCAGAAGATTAGGGTAATAGGTCGTTTAGAGAACCTTTTCTTGATATGCTAATTTATTGAGACATGTTTTTTGGGTTATCAGGAGTTGTATGCCAAAATTATCAGTATTAAAACAATAAAAGACCTGACAAATTTCAGTTGGTGGATAATGAATCTATAATATATGAAAGTTTAATTGTAATCATTACATTATGGTAAATAATGAAATTTAACACTATATGCTAATTTTTTGAGAAGGACCTGTATATATGGACCTAACTGTATATTAGCATGAGAATAACCCTTTAAAGCCAGATGCTTTATGACTATGACAATTGGCCCTGTATAGTTCACAACCTATATCTTTACTGATAATTGATATTAGAAAGTAAGGGTATGTGTCCACGTTCAGGATTGCATCAGGATTTGGTCAGGATTTTTCATCAGTATTTGTAAGCCAAAACCAGGAGTGGAACAATTAGAGGAAAAGTATAATAGAAACATATGCACCACTTTTGCATTTATCACCCACTCCTGGTTTTGGCTTACAAATACTGATGAAAAATCCTGACCAAATCCTGATGCAATCCTGAACGTGGACACATACCCTTATGCAATGACAAGTACATACATTCATTTTGAAAAATGCTTTCAATCTATCTAATAATTCAAATGGTATACTCCTGCATAACTTTTTTTTCCATTTTTATATATTTATTCATGTCTTAGTAATACATCACACTCAAAAAATACCAGAGGTCATTTTTGTAGTAAATATTTTGGTAATGTAACAGTAAAGATGAATTGCTATACCTGGCTTCCATGCCGATTTCGCCAGGAGATCCAACGTGTTCCATCTCTACTGTAATTTATTTTAAACATCTGAGCAAACTCATTCCCATGTCCTCCAGCATGTCGACCTTGAGTGCCTACCAATGTTATGAAATGAAGGACTCGCAAATCAATCTGGAGAAACTCTGTCAGTTCTTCTGGGTCTACTGGCATTTCAGGACACCAAGCTCCATCTCCATCCTCTAAATCCAGCCTGAGAAAAAGTAGTTATTACATTTAAGCATATTTTTATCTACCTTGCTTAGCAGTTGTTCTTTCTAGCATTGCATGTGTTTTGTGCTATTTTGATAGATGTCAATAAAATTGAAAATAAAGCATAAAATAAAAGATCAACACATTTGAAATAAATAAAATTAGTTAAAATTTTCGCTTTAACATTTTCCAGCTACTATATTTTTCCCATACTAGTTTCAGAGAGCACAGTCAGTTTTTTTAAATTGTTAAATGGATTAAAGAATAATTTCTCTGCACAATAATATGTGGAAATTGTGCTGTACCAATATTGCCTACTTTCTATTAAGTAGGCTATAATCATCTATCAGAAGTGTTCAAAGTTTAATTAAGTGTTAAAGTCTTGATACACATTAGATGAAAGTTGGGTGGCCTCACCAATTTTCGCAGGACCAAATGACTATCTGATACAGTATGTATAGGGTCTCCTGATTCCACATGTTGGAAAAATTCAAGCTTCAACACAAATTATTTTTCTCCCATGGGATATAAGCTGCTGTCTATAAGCAACTTTCTCTTCTCTCCCCATTGAGAACCCATATGCAAAGTGCCTCTTCAGAGAAAAAGAGGACTTAACTTTATAGCGCCACCTGTTGGTAGTAGCGATCCTACAAATCACAATCAACCCTTTAATGAATCGTGCAATATGACTTAGGATAAAATGCAAATCAGTATCCCAATTCGCAGACATGGTGTTTCGGGCTGTTGGCCCTCATCAATGCGAAGCATGAAAACTAATTTGGCTAGATGAGTAGCTCTGGACTGGGGTCTGAGGGGTAATGTTTCTCCTTATGGAGAGTGACATACCAGCTCTGGCTTGTCAAGGTAAGGAGGCTTTTTCGCCGTGCAATGCTCCTCTGGGAATTTAATATGCATAAAGCCAATTTGCATATTAAATTCCCAGAGGAGCATTGCACGGTGAATAAGCCTCCTTACCTTGACAAGCCAGAGCTGGTGTGTCACTCTCCATAAGGAGAAACATTACCCCTTAGACCCCATTGAGAACCCATGAATTCTCAACTGAACCAAACAGACATATGTCTGGGGAAGTTGGGAGAGACAGCTTTCTCATGTCTATAGCCAGCATCAGTTTGTCATATGTTCCTTGTGGACAATTATGGAAATGATGTTATTTTTAATCTGATTAGTGTCTTTGGTATTGCTCATGTAAATTAAATCTTCTCACGACATCTGGCAGCCTGCCTTCACTTAGCGCCTCCATCTTGTCATGGCAGTAACTCGCATGCCTCCTCAGCGCCACCTTGCTCACCATAGTCACCATGTCGCTTCTCCTTATGTCAGGTCGTGTTATGGACTGACCTGGTTTGGAGTAGAGATATTGCAACCACTAGAGGGAGCATCGGCAGGTAGCATAGTCAGGGATAGCCAACGAGTCGATACACAGGAACAGCAATGTAGTTTGAAGGAAATAAGCAGTAGTCATAGTCAGGAAAACCAGAGGTTGATATCAGGAACAGCAGTGTCATTTGAAGGAATTAGCAGTAATCGTAGTCAGGAAAGTCAGAGGTTGATATCAGGAACATCAGTGTCGTTTGAAAAAAATAAACAGAGGGTGGAAGTAAGCTTGAAAAGAGGCTGGTAGCTCAATTCCCACCGAAGGAAAGAAGAACAAGGCCAGGCTTAAATAGGGTGTGTAATCAGGATGAGCCAATCAGGAACTTAGGGTGGTAACCGACAGGAAACTCAGAGTGGAGACATCAGCAACAACATAGGTACAAGTATCTAGGTTAGCACGGAACTGTCCGACAAGCTGAATAGCTCAGAGGGAAGAGCTGCTCTCTGGTGCACAGGAGCTGTTGGGTTTGAATCCTGACAGGTCATAAAACACTAAACAAGAAAAAGGATATGCATACCACTGAGATCCAACAGAAAATAATTTTATTAGTACAAAAGCACACAGCAAGGTAGAACATACATATTAAAAACATTTAAAATCCACAAAACAAGCACATGATCAATACACTATGTGCAAAACCCCCAGCAAGTGGAACACAATTACCAACCAGCACCAAATAGTTTACAATGTGTCAAACGGATGGCATTTATATGCACATACCCAATCAAAACTGCCCATCTACTACCGGTTACGTCCTACCTATAACCTATACCCACACAGTAATGTAAGGAACCGGACACAAATTATGTCCCAGGCATAGTTACCAAAATAGTGCCACACCAAACAGGTGCCACGAGTCGGTTATAAGCATGACCCCCAAGCCTGGGAGCAAAGCAGATGCTCAGGTCCAAGATCCTAAAGGTAGTGTACGCAAAGATGTGCGCCAGGTAGAGATTCAGCAGTTTAAAATAAAGGTGCTCGTGCTGGGGGGATGAGGACCCCACGCGTATCGACGCTATATCAGCGTCTTCATCAGGGGAAGTATAAGATACGGACGCCCGACCCTGCTTATATGCAGTAAAGTAATAAGACTTAATATTTATCACCTGTGAGGGTGTACGACGTGCAGGTCTCTCAGGGAGTGTGCTAGTTACCATTTCCGGTTCAAAGGGAATTCCACCATCGCGCCTGCGTGGGGGAATAGCCCAGCCGGCAAATAGAGACTGCGCACTGGTAAGCGTCTCTCTGGTGTGAGATTTCGTCACAACCCAGTGAACACCAAGCTCATCACGGGTTGCGCCTGCGCAGTCCAGCAAAAAGGGAGCTTTGATAAAAATCAAAGAGTGCCAACATCAGCGCCTGCGCAGACAAGTAGCTCTGCCACAATAGTTTAACCCATTACGGGATTTAAAGATAGTAAATGCAGTCCCACCACTATGATTTGCCACAAGAACGCCGATGTAAAACGCATTTACACGCAGAGAAGGAATCACTTATATACAGGGAACGCCTGTGCAGAATGGCCACAGAGGTGTAGTGAAGAGCTTACAGCCCATCAAGCTTACATTCCACCTACTCGGGACAAGTGCAACCACTAAAGTATGAAATAGCCCAGGTGCTAACAACACCCTGATTTAAAGCCACCATGATTTAAGGAGGAATTTTTGGACCGGTCCAAAGAGAAGGGGAGGGGAGAGGAGGGGGAAAAAGAATTTTTATCCCCTTTATATACCCACAGTATAGCGGTAGAAGAACCTCCTTCTAATGAGGTTACATCCTAAAGAATGAACGCACAATATAGCAACCCAACTAAAAGAAAGAGCCAGGCGAAAATAATGATTTAGAATATATGTATATATTACTCCTTATAAGGATGCGCTTAATAACAGAGTTTTTACTAAATACCATAGGTTCTAAAGACAGACATGAACCGCCAGTGGCGCTAAACCAAGCACAAACCTCAACAATTGAGAACACTAGCCAGCCAAATATGCCCTCATAATCCTATCTCATCTGTTGGTATAGGCTGGGAGTCCCATGCATGAAATGATGAAACAAAAGAGCAATACTATACAATATATACCACATAATACAATCAAATGGCGAACAATGCTTTGGCAGAATACATAAATTGCAGGTAGTCCCGTCATAGATAAAGATGATGAATCAAAAGTAGAAGGACCAGTCATCCCAAGGAAGTCTTCCACCTAGGAGGGCAGGGCCGAAGGAAAGCAAATATGTCTGCAAACTCTGAAACAAGATGTAGAAAGTATATAATACACATACAAATACACAGACACAGGTATGGAGCAGGGGCTCACAGCCCTCATGTTTGTTTATAAAAGCCCGTATATAAAAGTTCCTCATTTATACCTACCGGGGCTAAACTCTTGAGGTTGTAGATCCATTTGGATTCTCTCCTCAAGAGCTCGGGTACCACGCTCCCACCCCTAATGTCAGTCCTGACTACTTCCAAACCCATGACCCTTAATCCCCTGGGTGATCCCCCATGATGGTGTAGAAAGTGTACGGCCACCGAGGAAAGCTGCTTACCTTTATCATGGTCCTTCTGAGCCGTATTGATATTGGATAGATGTTGCTGTGTCCGGCGCCTCAGCTCCTGAGTAGTGCAACCCACATATAATTTTGGACAACTACAAATTAAAGCATAGACAAGATTTCGAGTACGACAGTTAAAATACCCAGTAACCTGGATCCTGTCCGGACTGCTCGGGAAAAATATCCCTTTATCACCTATCACATAACTACAGATGTTGCACCTACCACACGGATAGGACCCATGGATACTGCTGCCCGTCCCTGTTTTAGTGGTTGCCCGTCTGAAGTGGCTGGACACTAGTTCATCCTTCAAATTTTTTGACCTTCTCGCCACCATCTTAGGAGTGTTCGAAAGCCATGGTAAGAGTTTGGGTTCTGTCAGTAAAATGTCCCAGTTCTTTTTAAGAATCCCATATACATCACTCCATTGATTATGGTAAGTGGTAACAAGGTTGATGGTCCGAACTGGGGTCCTGTTTTGGGGCTTTAAAGTCTCTTCACGTGACACCTGCTGGGAGTGTTGGTATGCCTGGGCAATAATTCTCCTAGGGTAACCCCTAGCCCGTAATCTCCCCGTCAACTTCTGCGATTCTGCCCGAAAGTCAGTCAGGGTGGTGCAGTTTCTCTTCACCCTAAGGAATTGACCCTTAGGTATGCTATTCCGTAGGTGAATCGGGTGGGCACTTGAGTAATGGAGCAAGCTGTTCGTAGCCGTTTTTTTACGGTACAAGTTAGTCACCAGGCCATTCCCCCTGATAGAGATCTTAAGATCTAAGAAGTCCACGGACACGGCAGAGATATTCGAGGTCAGTTTGATCCCCCAAGAATTCACATTAAGCTGGTCAATGAAGCGGTTGCACCCGTCCAGAGTCCCAGTCCATAGAAACAGGATGTCGTCTATAAATCTGTACCATTTCGGCACAGCTTCCTGAAAGAATCGTTGTTTATAGACATATTCCTCCTCCCACCATCCCATAAACAAGTTTGCGTACGCGGGCGCACATTTCGCGCCCATTGCGGTACCCGCCGCTTGCCTATAATAGGTGCGATGTGGGGGTTTTGCACATAGTGTATTGATCATGTGCTTGTTTTGTGGATTTTAAATGTTTTTAATATGTATGTTCTACCTTGCTGTGTGCTTTTGTACTAATAAAATTATTTTCTGTTGGATCTCAGTGGTATGCATATCCTTTTTCTTGTTTAGTGTTTTATGGCTCTTATATATGCATATGGTTGATCCCAGATTTCTTTATTTTTTGTGGTGCCCGCTACACTTTTTCTTGTGTACATTTGTATCCGAATCCTGACAGGTCGTCTCACTTAGTTTTGCCTCTTGCAGCAATTTTCTGCCCTGCTGCTAGCAACAGCATGTTGCTTCATTTTGGCTTACATTTGGACGATCTCTGCAGGAACTTAACCCTGCTGTGTCCTGCAGAGATTAGGTTCTGTGGCATATCCCGTGCCAGCATGCTCTGTTTTAGGCAGCTCCTCCGTCCACTCCTTGTCTGAATGTTGGTTCCTAGTCAGTTTACTCTGTTAATGTCCAGTTTGTGTGTGTGTGTTTTTGTTTCTCCAGTTATTGACCTGGCTTGAATACCCTCCCTGACTGACAATTCTTCTTCTGACCTCAGCTACGTATATTGAACCTGTGCTACCTACCCTGACCTCATATTGTCTGACCATGTCATTGTCTTAACCCTCTGTCAGCTGCTGCAATCCCAGAGACTGCAATACAGTACTACCTGGTGTCTACCGGCTACCCAGCCTATCTTCATAATCGAAGGCCCTAGTGAAGACCCAGTAGACACCTAGTCACACCATGCCAGGCTAAGTCCAGCCCATGGCGCAGTGGATCAACAAGCGTAACATTCACCCACCAGCGTAACATTCACTCACCAACAAGTGTAACATTCACCACTCCAACAACACACTGAATGGCTCATTAATATTATACTCAATTTACATATGAATATGGAAGGTGCCATAATCTCCCCTAGAAGTAATGCTGTTATGTATACTAGCTCTGTAATCTGAAGTATGCACATATTTTTCTTGTCATCTCATTATGCACATGGAGTCAATCATAACACAATGATGCAACATTGGCCTAGAGCAGGCTATGAGTGCCTTGTTACAACTCTATTTAACATGTATGTGTAATATGGTTGAATGAATGCGCACTACATACAGTATAATGTCCACACTTCTCCTCTATAGACAGTTGGATGTCTCCAAAGGTCTCCTATGTATAGTATAATGTTCCCACTGCTCCGCTTACACAGATAATGACCCTCAAAGTCCCCTATACACAGTATAATGCGCCAAAGCCCCTACAAACAGTATAATGTCCCCAACACTGTTTGATATCCCTAACAGTAGTATTCACCCAGTGTAAAAGCCAACTATACACAGTGTAATGGCCCCAGAACATCCTTATACACAGAATAAAGCTCTACACGGCTTACTATACACAGTATAATGCCCCTCACATTATATTGATTTAGAATCAAAGTATAGTTTTAACAATAACTCCATTTAATCCAACACAGGGGGAGTGAGGTCAAATTGGGCATACAGTAAATACCTACTTTTTCAGGGCTGCAAGAAACAAAATTCAATTTCAGACTTTATAATTAGGGATGAGTGAACCCAAACTGTAAAGTTCAGGGTTCGCACTGGACACCTAGTGTCCGTAACCGAACCCCATCTGCAAGGAGTTTGTATGTTCTTGTCTTTGTGTGGGTTTCCTCCGGGTTCTCAGGTTTCCTCACATATTCCATTTTTTGGTCAAAATGGCCATGTGAGGGCTTGTTTTTTGTTGGACGACTTGTACTTTTGAACGACACCTTTGGTTTTAACAAATTCTGTACTGGAAAACGTAAAAAAAATTCCACGTGCGGAGAAATTGCAAAAAAAGTGCAATCCCACAGTTGTTTTTTAGTTTTTTTTTTACCACTAGATGGTGGCCCGATTCTAACGCATCGGGTATTCTAGAATATGTATGCGTAGTGTATAGCACAGCCCACGCAGTACATTGCACAGCCACGCAGTACATTGCACAGCCAACGCAGTACACTGCGCAGCCAACGCAGTACATTGCGCAGCCAATGCAGTACATTGCGCAGCCCACGCAGTACATTGCGCAGCCCACGTAGTACATTGCGCAGCCCACGTAGTACATTGCGCAGACCACGTAGTATATTGCGCAGCCCACGTTGTATATTACGCAGCCCACGTAGTACATTGCGCAGCCCACGTAGTACATTGCGCAGACCACGTAGTATATTGCGCAGCCCACGTTGTATATTACGCAGCCCACGTAGTACATTGCGCAGTCCACGTTGTGTATTGCGCAGCCCACGTTGTATATTGCGCAGCCCACGTAGTATATTGCGCAGTCCACGTTGTGTATTGCGCAGCCCACATTGTATATTGTGCAGCCCACGTATATAGCAATGTGGGCATAATATCCCTGTTAAAAAAAAAAAATAAAAATAAAAAATAGTTACATACTCACCTTCCGTTGGCGGCCTGGATCCAGGAAGCAGTTACCGGCGCTTGGGATCCACCGAAGCTCTGCCGAGCCGCTCGCGCCGGCCGCCATCTTCCGTTCCCAGGATGCATTGTGAAATTACCCAGATGACTTAGCGGTCTCGTGAGACCGCTAAGTCTTCTGGGTAATTTCGCAATGCATCGCTGGGAACGGAAGATGGCGGCCGGCGCGAGAGGCTTGGCGGACTACCGAGGGTGAGTGTAGCAGGTTTTTTTTTTTAAATTATTTTTAACATTACATTTTTTAGTATTGATGCCGCATAGGCAGCACATAGGGTTAATAGCAGCGGTAACGGAGTGTGTTACCCGCGGCATAACACGGTCCGTTATCGCCGGCATTAACACTGTGTGAGCGGAGGGGAGTATGCGGGCGCCGGGCACTGAGTGCGGGGAGTAAGGAGCGGCCATTTTCTTCGGACTGTGCGCGTCGCTGATTGGTCGTGGCAATGGTCGTGGGCGTTTTGCCACGACCAGTCAGCGACTTGGATTCCATGACAGACAGAGGCCGCGACCAATGAATATCCATGACAGACAGACAGACAGAAAGATGGAAGTACCCCTTAGACAATAATATAGTAGATGATCACTAAATGCTAAAACTGACCCGCCATTATGATTCTCCAGGTCGTTACGAGTTCACAAACACCAAACATATATACATTCTTTTCTATTTAAGTGGAGAAAAAAAATTCCAAAGTTTGTTAAAAAAAATATAAAAAATAAAAAATTGTGCCATTTTCCAATACCCATAGGGTCTCCATTTTTCGTGATCTAGTATTGGGTGAGAGCTTATTTTTTTGCGTGCCGAGCTGACGTTTTTAACCCCTTAGTGACAGAGCCAATTTGGTACTTAATGACAGAGCCAATTTTTACAATTCTGACCACTGTCACTTTATGAGGTTATAACTCTGGAACGCTTTAACGGATCCTGCTGATTCTGAGAATATTTTTTCGTGACATGTTGTACTTCATGATAGTGGTAAAATTTCTTCGATATTACTTGCGATTATTTATGAAAAAAATGGAAATATGGTGAAAATTTTTAAAATTTTGCAATTTTCAAATTTTTTATTTTTATGCCCTTAAATCAGAGAGATATGTCACACAAAATAGTTAATAAATAACATTTCCGACATGTCTACTTTACATCAGTACAATTTTGGAAACAAAATTTTTTTTTGTTAGGGAGTTATAAGGGTTAAAATTTGACCAGCAATTTCTCATTTTTACAACACCATTTTTTTTTAGGGACCACATCATATTTGAAGTCATTTTGAGGGGTCTATATGATAGAAAATAACCAAGTGTGACACCATTCTAAAAACTGCACCCCTCAAGGTACTTAAAACCACATTCAAGAAGTTTATTAACCCTTTACGTGCT
Source organism: Ranitomeya variabilis (assembly GCF_051348905.1). Lineage (NCBI taxonomy): Eukaryota > Metazoa > Chordata > Amphibia > Anura > Dendrobatidae > Ranitomeya > Ranitomeya variabilis. Next base: position 113,708,052 of record NC_135239.1, on the reverse strand, counting down.
TCACAGGAACTCAAACAATGTGGAAGGAAAAAATGAACATTTAACTTTTTTTGAAAACACTTTAATTCAGAACCATATTTTTTTATTTTCACAAGTGTAAAAACTGAAATTTAACCATACATTTTGTTGTGCAATTTCTCCTGAATACGCTGATACCCCATATGTGGGGGTAAACCACTGTTTGGGCGCACCGCAGAGCTTGGAAGAGAAGGAGCGTCGTTTGACTTTTTCAATGCAGAATTGGCTGGAATTGAGATCGGATGCCATGTCACGTTTGGAGAGCCCCTGATGTACCTAAACAGTGGAAACGCTCCACAAGTGACACCATTTTGGAAACTAGACCCCTTAAGGAACTTAACTAGATGTGTGGTGAGCACTTGGAGCCCCCAAGTGCTTCACAGAAGTTTATAACGTAGAGCCGTGAAAATAAAAAATCGCATTTGTTTACACAAAAATGATATTTTCACCCACAAATTCTTATTTTCACAAGGGTAACAGGAGAAATTAGACCACAAAAGTTGTTGTGCAATTTCTCCTGAGTACGTCGATAGCCCATATGTGGGGGTAAACCACTGTTTGGGCGCACCGCAGAGCTTGGAAGAGAAGGAGTGCCGTTTTACTTTTTCAATGTAGAATTGGCTGGAATTGAGATCGGACGCCATGTCGCGTTTGGAGAGCCCCTGATGTGCCTAAACAGTGGAAACCCCCCACAAGTGACACCATTTTGGAAACTACACCCCATAAGGAACTTAACTAGATGTGTGGTGAGCACTTTGATCCCCCAGGTGCTTCACGGAAGTTTATAACGTAGAGCCGTGAAAATAAAAAATCACATTTTTTCTACAAAAATGATCTTTTTGCCCCAAAATTTTTATTTTCCCAAGGGTAACAGGAGAAATTAGACCACAAAAGTTGTTGTGCAATTTCTCCTGAGTACGTTGATACCCCATATGTGGGGGTAAACCACTGTTTGGGCTCACTGCAGAGCTTGGAAGAGAAGGAGCGCCGTTTTACTTTTTCAATGTAGAATTAGCTGGAATTGAGATCGGATGCCATGTCGCGTTTGGAGAGCCACTGATGTGCCTAAACAGTTTAAACCCCCCACAAATGACACCATTTTGGAAACTAGACCCCTTAAGGAACTTATCTAGATGTGTGGTGAGCACTTTAAACCCCCAGGTGCTTCCCGGAAGTTTATAACGTAGAGCCGCGAAAATAAAAAAGTCGCATTTTTTCTACAAAAATGATCTTTTTGCCCCCAAATTTTTATTTTCACAAGGGTAACAGGAGAAATTAGACAACAAATGTTGTTGTACAACCTCTCCTGAGTACGTCGATACCCATATGTTGGGGTAAACCACTGTTTGGGCGCACTGCAGAGCTTGGAAGAGAATGAGTGCCGTTTTACTTTTTCAATGTAGAATTGGCTGGAATTGAGATCGGATGCCATGTCGCGTTTGGAGAGCCCCTGATGTGCCTAAATAGTGGAAACCCCCCACAAATGACACCATTTTGGAAACTAGACCCCTTAAGGAACTTATCTAGATGTGTGGTGAGCACTTTAAACCCCCAGGTGCTTCACGGAAGTTTATAACGTAGAGCCGTGAAAATAAAAAATCCTTTTTTTTCACTCAAAAATGATTTTTTAGCCTGCAATTTTTATTTTATCAAGGGTAACAGGAGACATTGGACCACAAAATCTGTTGACCAGTTTGTCCTGAGTACGCTGATACCCCATATGTGGGGGGAGGGCACTGTTTGGGCACCCATCAGGGCTCGGAAGGGAAGGAGCGCCGCTTGGAATGCAGACTTTGATGGGATGGTCTGCAGGTGTCATGTTGCATTTGCAGAGATCCTGATGTACCTAAACAGTAGAAACCCCCCACAAGTGACTCCATTTTGGAAACTAGACCCCCCAAAGAGCTTATCTTGATGTGTGGTGAGCACTAGGAACCCCCAACTGCTTCACAGAAGTTTATAATGTAGAGCCATGAAAATAAAAAAAATCATATTTTTTCCACAAAAATGATCTTCTCACCCCCAAATTTTTACTTTCACAAGGGTAACAGGAGAAATTGGACCCCAAAATTTATTGTCCAATTTATGCTGAGTAGGCTGATACCCCATATGTGGGGGATAAACCACTGTTTGGGCGCATGGCAGAGCTTGGAAGGGAAGGAGCGCCGTTTTGGAATGCAGACTTTGATAGAATGGTCTGCAGGCATTATGTTGCGTTTGCAGAGCCCCCGATGTACCTAAACAGTAGAAACCCCCCACAAGTGACCTTATTTTGGAAACTAGACCCCCCAAGGAACTTATCTAGATGTGTGTGAGAACTTTGAATGCCCAAGTGCTTCACAGAAGTTTATAATGCAGAGTCGTGAAAACAAAAAAAAATATTTTTTTCACAAAAAAGATTTTTTTAGCCCCCCAATTTTTATTTTCACAAGGGTAACAAGAGAAATTGGACCCCAAAAGTTGTTGTCCAATTTGTCCTGAGTACACTGATACCCCATGTGTGGGGGGGACCACTGTTTGGGTGCATGGCTGAGCTCGGAAGGGAAGGAGTGCCGTTTTGGAATGCAGACTTTGATAGAATGGTCTGCGGGCGTTATGTTGCATTTGCAGAGCCCCAGATATACCTAAACAGTAGAAACCCCCCAGAAGTGACCCCATTTTGGAAACTAGACCCCCCAAGGAACTTATCTAGATGTGTGGTGAGAACTTTGAATGCCCAAGTGCTTCACAGAAGTTTATAATGCAGAGTCGTGAAAATAAAAAATATTTTTTTTTCCACAAAAAAAGATTTTTTAGCCCCCAAGTTTTTATTTTCATAAGGGTATCAGGAGAAATTGGACCCCAAAAGTTGTTGTCCAATTTATCCCGAGTACGCTGATGCCCCATATGTGGGGGTAAACCACTGTTTGGGCGCACGGCAGAGCTCAGAAGGTAGGGAGCACCATTTTACTTTTTGAGCACAAAATTGGCTGTGGCGTTTAGAGACCCCCTGATGTACCTAAACAGCGGAAACCCCCCAATTCTAACTCCAACCCTAACCCCAACACACCCCTAACCCTAATCCCAACCCGATCCATAATCCTAATCACAACCCTAACCCCCAAAACACCCCTAACCCTAATCCCAAAGCTAACCATAACGCTAATCAAAACCCTAAACCCAACACCCCCCTAATCCTAATCTCAACCCTAACCTCAAAACCTAACCCTAATCCCAATACACCCCTATCCTTAATCCCAACCCTAGCCGTAACCCTAATCCCAAACCTAACCCTAATCCCAAATGTAACCCTAATGCCAACCCTAATCCAAATCCTACTCCCAACTCTAACCCTAACTTTAGCCCCAACCCTAGCCCTAACCCTAACTTTAGCCCAAACCCTAACTTTAGCCCTAAACCTAGCCCCAACCCTAACCCTAACTTTAGCCCCAACCCTAGCCCTAACCCTAGCTCTAACCCTAACCCTAACCCAAGCCCTAACCCTAACCCTAAGGCTATGTGCACATGTTGCGGATTTTGCTGCGGATCCGCAGCGTTTCCGCAGCTGTGGGTCCGCAGCAGTTTCCCATGAGTTTACAGTACAATGTAAACCTATGGGAAACATAAAACGCTGTGCCCATGCTGTGGAAAAAAACACACGGAAACGCAGCGGTTTACATTCCGCAGCATGTCAATTCTTTCTGCTGATTCCGCAGCGGTTTTACACCTGCTCCATAATAGAAAACCGCAGGTGTAAAACCGCAGTGGAATCCGCACAAAAACCGCGGTACATCCGCGATAAATCCGCAGGAAAAACGCAGCATTTTGGTCCTGCGGATTTATCAAATCCGCTGCGGAAAAATCCGCAGAGAACCATTCTATGTGTGCACATATCCTAACCCTACCCCTAACCCTAACCCTACCCCTACCCCTAACCCTACCCCTACCCCTAACCCTACCCCTAACCCTAATCCTAACCCTACCCCTAACCCTACCCCTAACCCTAACCCTGTTTGGAAAATAGAAATTCATTCGATGAGCGATCACATCGGAGGACAGAGAAATTAAATGACAAATCGCGTTTTTTTTTTTTTTTTTTGCGACCGCCGGTAAACGGTTAATTACCGGCGATCGCAACTCGGGGGTCGGTAAAAACCCCCCGAATCATGTTCTCATGTTCTCTGGGGTCTCGGCTACCCCCGGCAACCGAGACCCCAGAGAAAATCCGACTCTGGGGGGTGCTATTCACTTTTTCCGTTAATTAACGGCGCTGTGGTTTAAGTACCCTTAGCGGCCGCCGTTAAAAGGCGTATCGGCGGTCGTTAAGGGGTTAATGATATCATATTGGTGCAGATATGATCTATTGACTGCACATTGCATTTTATTGCAATGTTACAGCGTGGCCACAGAGTAATCAACACATGCAACAATTCCGCCAACTTGGCGGTTGTGGTGCAGGCACAGCAGCATGTATTGCCTTATGTGTGCCAGGCTGCCCAGAGGCAATGACAAGCTATCCTCGGTGGGAGGTGTATGGTCTGAGTCCTCTGAATCATCTGTATCCCCCCCAGCTACGCTCAAGTGAAGCCAGTGAGCTACTTTGAGTGCCACACCCTGCTGCGAACACTGTTGTTCCTCATCCTCCTCTTGTGTGATTGGTCCCTGTTCCTCCTCCTGTGCTACCACCTCATCCATCAACTTCTGAGGCTTCGTTATTCTAGGAGGCATAGAAGTGGATAGTAATGCTGATGATAGGCTCATCACCACTGCCCATGTTCTCGGAGCTCTCAAAGCAGTGAAAAACAGCACACACATCTAACTTGGAGGTACACTCGTTGGTCGCAAAGTGGTGTTGTTCTGCAGAGTGACTCATCCATGTGTGCTGCAGCTCAAACTCCCGTATTGCCTGATGAGAAGGCGGTGGAAGAAGAGGAGGCATCTTAGTCATACAAACACCCAGCAATTCTCAGTGGTGGGTAGGACATGCACTAAGTGCAAAGGATGCCAAAAATTAGAAGGAGGCACTCCAATACCCCTTGTTGTGAATTACGTTCTTGGGCTCCATCCTGTGGTTGCGAATGGTATTTTTGGGAGTTCTGCTCTTGGGCTCCCTCTGGTGGTTTCAAGTGGAACTTAGCAGCTGCGTTCACTAATCGGTTCCCTGGCCTTTATTATTTAACTGGGCTTTTGGCTGTAGTGGATGCCAGCTGTCAATGTATTTCCTGTGGATTCAGTCCTTTCCTGGAAGTTCTCTGTTGGCCAGTCCATTTTCAGCTTAAGATAAGTCTGCTAGTTTTTGGGTGTTTCCCTGCTTATGACCTTCTGTTCAGTTTAATTTATGTCTCTTTGTCCAGCTTGTCATTATGAAATATTCCGGCTAGTTGGAAGCTCTGGGGTCGCAGATTTGCCCCTCCACACCGTGAGTCGGTGTGGTGGTTATTTTTTGTAAACTCTGCGTGGACTTTTTAGTTTTTATACTGACCGCACAGTAGCCTTTCTATCTCTATCTATTTAGATAGTTTTGGCCTCCTTTGCTAAAAATCTAGTTTCATTTCTGAGTTTGTCATTTCCCTCTCCACTCACCGTCAATATTCGTGGGGGGCTGTCTTCCTTTGGGGGTTTCTCTGAGGCGAGATAGTTTTCCGTTTCCATCTTCAGGGGTAGCTAGTTCTTAGGCTGTGCAGAGGCGTCTAGGCAGAGTTAAGTACGCTCCACGGCTATTTCTAGTGTTGGTGTCAGGAGTAGGGATTGCGGTCAGTAAAGTTACCACCTCCTCAGAGCTAGTTCATTATTTGTTTTAGCCACCAGGTCATTTCAGTACCGCTCCGTAACCACCAGGTCATAACAGTACAGCTGGCCCACAATGTGTTAAATGCATCTCAAAAGAGGGAAGAGAAAGTTCTGAGTCATTGTTTTTTTTTTCCTTGTTGCTTGTTTCGCCCTTTCTTTTCCCCTTGATTTTTGGATGGTGCAGGAGCTTGGTACTGATATGGAGGTTCAGGGTCTGTCTGCGCGTGTTGATCATCTCGCTGCTAGGGTACAGAGTATCCAAGACTATGTTGTCCAAACTCCTGTTTCTGAGCCTAGAATTTCTATTCCTGATTTGTTTTCTGGGGATAGATCTAGGTTTTTGAACTTCAAAAATAATTTCAGATTATTTTTTGCTCTGAGACCCCGTTCCTCTGGTGACCCCATTCAGCAGGTGAAGATTGTTATTTCTCTGCTGCGTGGCGACCCGCAGGACTGGGCATTCTCCCTTGAGCCAGGGAATCCTGCATTGCTCAATGTAGATTCATTTTTTCAAGCACTTGGACTGCTTTATGACGAACCCAATTCTGTGGATCAGGCAGAAAAAATTTTGCTGGCTCTGTGTCAGGGTCAGGAAGCGGCAGAGATATATTGTCAGAAATTTAGAAAGTGGTCTGTGCTTACAAAATGGAATGAGGATGCCCTGGCGGCTATTTTCAGAAAGGGTCTTTCTGAAGCTCTTAAAGATGTTATGGTGGGGTTTCCCACGCCTGCTGGTTTGAACGAATCAATGTCTCTGGCCATTCAGATTGATCGGCGCCTACGTGAACGTAAGGTGATGCACCATATGGCGGTGTCCTCTGGGCAGAGTTCTGAGCCTATGCAATGTGATAGAGTTTTGACAAGAGCAGAACGGCAGGAGTTCAGACGTCAGAATGGGCTGTGTTTTTACTGTGGTGACGCTACTCATGCTATCTCTGACTGCCCGAAGCGAACTAAGAGGGTTGCTAGGTCGGTTACCATCAGTACAGTACAGCCTAAATTTCTCTTGTCTATTACCCTGATTTGCTGATTGTCGTCCTTTTCTGTAATGGCATTTGTGGATTCTGGTGCTGCCCTGAACTTAATGGACCTAGAATTTGCCAAGCACTGTGGTTTTTCCTTGGAGCCTTTGCAGAGTCCTATTCCCTTGAGGGGGATTGACGCTACACCATTGGCCAAGAATAAACCTCAGTACTGGACACAGTTAGCCATGAACATGGCTCCAGCACATCAGGAAAATATTCGCTTTTTGGCTTTGCATAATTTGCATGATGTGGTTGTGCTGGGGTTTCCATGGTTACAGGTACATAATCCAGTGCTGGATTGGAAATCTATGTCCGTGACTAGTTGGGGTTGTCAGGGGATACATAGTGACATTCCTCTGATGTCAATTTCCTCGTCCCCTTCTTCTGAAGTTCCTGAGTTTTTGTCGGATTTCCAGGATATATTTGAGGAGCCTAAATCCAGTCCTCTGCCTCCTCATAGGGACTGTGATTGCGCTATTAATTTGATTCCTGGCTGTAAGTTCCCTAAGGGTCGACTTTTCAATCTGTCTGTGCCAGAGCATGCCGCTATGCGGACTTATGTAAAGGAGTCCTTGGAGAAGGGGCATATTCGCCCGTCTTCGTCACCGCTGGGAGCGGGGTTCTTTTTTGTTGCCAAGAAGGATGGCTCCTTGAGGCCCTGTATAGATTATCGCCTTCTCAATAAGATCACGGTCAAATTTCAGTACCCTTTGCCTTTGCTCTCTGATTTATTTGCTCGGATTAAAGGGGCTAGCTGGTTTACCAAGATTGACCTTCGAGGGGCGTATAATCTGGTCCGCATCAAACAGGGTGATGAATGGAAAACAGCATTTAATACGCCCGAAGGCCATTTTGAATATCTTGTGATGCCTTTCGGGCTCTCTAATGCTCCATCTGTGTTTCAGTCCTTTATGCATGATATTTTCCGGGAGTATTTGGATAAATTTATGATTGTATATTTGGATGATATTTTGTTTTTTTCCGATGATTGGGAGTCTCATGTGAAGCAGGTCAGGATGGTATTTCAGATTCTTCGTGCTAATACACTGTTTGTGAAGGGGTCTAAGTGCCTTTTTGGAGTTCAGAAGGTTTCTTTTCTGGGGATCATTTTTTCTCCCTCGGCTATTGAAATGGACCCTGTTAAGGTCCAGGCTATTTATGATTGGACTCAGCCCACATCTGTGAAGAGCCTTCAGAAATTTTTGGGCTTTGCTAATTTTTAGCGCCGCTTCATTGCTAATTTTTCTACTGTGGTTAAACCTCTGACCGATTTGACCAAGAAAGGTGCAGATGTGGTGAATTGGTCCTCTGCGGCTGTGGAGGCCTTTCAGGAGCTTAAGCGTCATTTTACTTCTGCCCCTGTGTTGCGTCAGCCAGATGTTTCTCTCCCTTTTCAGGTTGAGGTTGACGCTTCTGAGATTGGGGCAGGAGCTGTTCTGTCTCAGAGAGGTTCTGATGGCTCTGTGTTGAAGCCGTGTGCTTTCTCCAGAAAGTTTTCGCCTGCTGAGCGTAATTATGATGTTGGCAATCGGGAGTTGTTGGCTATGAAGTGGGCATTCGAGGAGTGGCGACATTGGCTTGAGGGAGCCAAGCATCGTGTTGTGGTCTTGACCGACCATAAGAATCTGATTTACCTTGAGTCGGCCAAGCGGTTGAATCCTAGACAGGCTCGGTGGTCTTTGTTTTTCTCCCGTTTTGATTTTGTGGTCTCGTATCTTCTGGGATCTAAGAATGTGAAGGCTGATGCCTTGTCTAGGAGTTTTTTGCCTGATTCTCCTGGAGTCCGTGAGCCGGCTGGTATTCTCAAGGAGGGGGTGATTCTTTCTGCTATCTCCCCTGATTTGCGGCGGGTGCTTCAGGAGTTTCAGGCTGATAGACCCGACCGCTGTCCTGTGGGGAGATTGTTTGTTCCTGATAGATGGACTAGTAAGGTGATTTCTGAGATTCACTGTTCGGTGTTGGCTGGTCATCCTGGGATCTTTGGAACCAGAGATTTGGTTGCCAGGTCCTTTTGGTGGCCTTCCTTGTCACGGGATGTGCGTTCCTTCGTGCAGTCCTGTGGGATTTGTGCCCGGGCTAAGCCCTGCTGTTCTCGTGCCAGTGGGTTGCTTTTGCCTTTGCCTATCCCTGAGAGGCCCTGGACGCATATTTCCATGGATTTTATTTCTGATCTTCCTGTTTCTCAGAAGATGTCTGTCATCTGGGTGGTTTGTGACCGGTTTTCTAAAATGGTCCATTTGGTACCTTTGCCTAAGTTGCCTTCCTCCTCTGATTTGGTTCCTTTGTTTTTCCAGCATGTGGTTCGTTTGCATGGTATTCCGGAGAATATTGTGTCTGACAGAGGTACCCAGTTTGTTTTTAGGTTTTGGCGGTCCTTTTGTGGTAGAATGGGCATTAATTTGTCTTTTTCTTCGGCGATTCACCCTCAGACAAATGGACAGATGGAGCGAACCAATCAGACCTTGGAAACCTATTTGAGATGCTTTGTGTCTGCTGATCAGGATGATTGGGTTACCTTCTTGCCGTTGGCCGAGTTTGCCCTTAATAATCGGGCTAGTTCGGCTACTTTGGTTTCGCCTTTTTTTTGTAATTTCGGTTTTCATCCTCGTTTTTCTTCAGGGCAGGTTGAGCCTTCAGACTGTCCTGGGGTAGATTCTGTGGTGGACAGGTTGCAGCAGATTTGGACTCATGTGGTGGACAATTTAACATTGTCTCAGGAAAAGTCTCAACGTTTTGCTAACCGCCGTTGGTGCGTTGGTCCCCGGCTTCGGGTTGGGGATTTGGTCTGGTTGTCTTCTCGTTCATGTTCCTATGAAGGTCTCTTCCCCTAAGTTCAAACCTCATTTTATTGGTCCTTATAGGATTTCGGAAATTATCAATCCGGTGTCTTTTCGTTTGGCCCTTCCAGCTTCGTTTTCCATTCATTATGTGTTCCATAGATCTTTGTTGCGGAGATATGTGGTGCCCATGGTTCCCTCCGTTGACCCTCCTGCTCCGGTGTTGGTTGAGGGGGAGCTGGAATATGTGGTGGAGACGATTTTGGATTCTCGTCTTTCAAGGCGGAAACTTCAGTACTTGGTCAAGTGGAAGGGTTATGGCCAGGAGGATAACTCTTGGGTTTTTGCCTCCGATGTCCATGCTGCCGATTTGGTACGTGCTTTTCATTTGGCTCGTCCCGATCGGCCTGGGGGCTCTGGTGAGGGTTCGGTGACCCCTCCTCAAGGGGGGGTACTGTTGTGAATTCCGTTCTTGGGCTCCATCCTGTGGTTGCGAATGGTATTTTTGGGAGTTCTGCTCTTGGGCTCCCTCTGGTGGTTTCAAGTGGAACTTAGCAGCTGCGTTCACTAATCGGTTCCCTGGCCTTTGTTATTTAACTGGGCTTTTGGCTGTAGTGGATGCCAGCTGTCAATGTATTTCCTGTGGATTCAGTCCTTTCCTGGAAGTTCTCTGTTGGCCAGTCCATTTTCAGCTTAAGATAAGTCTGCTAGTTTTTGGGTGTTTCCCTGCTTATGACCTTCTGTTCAGTTTAATTTATGTCTCTTTGTCCAGCTTGTCATTATGAAATATTCCGGCTAGTTGTAAGCTCTGGGGTCGCAGATTTGCCCCTCCACACCGTGAGTCGGTGTGGTGGTTATTTTTTGTAAACTCTGCGTGGACTTTTTAGTTTTTATACTGACTGCACAGTAGCCTTTCTATCTCTATCTATTTAGATAGTTTTGGCCTCCTTTGCTAAAAATCTAGTTTCATTTCTGAGTTTGTCATTTCCCTCTCCACTCACCGTCAATATTCGTGGGGGGCTGTCTTCCTTTGGGGGTTTCTCTGAGGCGAGATAGTTTTCCGTTTCCATCTTCAGGGGTAGCTAGTTCTTAGGCTGTGCAGAGGCGTCTAGGCAGAGTTAGGTACGCTCCACGGCTATTTCTAGTGTTGGTGTCAGGAGTAGGGATTGCGGTCAGTAAAGTTACCACCTCCTCAGAGCTAGTTCATTATTTGTTTTAGCCACCAGGTCATTTCAGTACCGCTCCGTAACCACCAGGTCATAACACCCCTTTGAAGAGATGTAATGGAGGGCCTCAGAAAACATTTTTTTCCCATTATTAAGGAGTGGATATCCTAGATTGGTAATGTGCATGCACTAGGTGAGCATCATAAACACCTTTAAAATATTCATAGTGGGGGTAACAGGATCACACTGTTGATAAGGTAGTGGAGGATGAGGAGAAGTAGGAGAATGACACAAAAAAGACGAAATCCTGAAGTTTATACTTATATTTGGGTGGGAAGGGGTGCATAGGAATAGACCAGAAAAAATAACACTGGATTTGAGTTTATGTTTCGATGTTCCGCTGCTGTCATCCGGAGGTGTTGAGAAGTCTGGGCCAATCCAGCCCTTTATCATTTTGTTAAGGGTCAGACTGTCAGCATTTTTAGTTGACAGGTGGATGCACCTGTTGGTTATAATACCCCTGGCAACACTAAAAACCCACTTTGATAAAACACTAGCTGCAGGACAGGCCTGGATCTCCAAGGCATAGACAGACAGTTCATGCCACATGTCTAGCTAGGATACCTAATAGTTGTAAGGCACAGAGTAATTCCAGAGGATGCTGGTGCAGTCAGCAAGGTACTCCAACATCGTCCCAAACATTGTCATAGTATCCTTTGCATCTGGGCCTGGGTGCTGGGAGGGTCTGAGAAAACTGTCCCAGTCCTTTGAGAGTGTTCCCCTGCCTCTGCTGCTGTATCTGGTGTGTGTCTCCCTCATCTCTATTCCTTTTTTGTCCTATGAACTGTGATTTCTGCCGCCAGCATTGTCAGATGGTGATTTTTTAAATAATCCTTCAACTAGGGCCTTTTGGTACTGCAATATTTTAGACCTCTCTGTCACTGGAAGGAAAGATGGACAGTTCTCCTTGTAGCGTGGGTGTAGAAGGATGACTAACTAGTAATTAGTGTTGGACAAAATGCTTTCAACACGCGGGTCACGGGAAAGGCAGCGAAACTAAAACTTTGCCATGTGTGCCGGACTGCCAGCAGCCAAGTGTTTCCTGTCCCCACCAAGAGGATGACTGTCTATCTTCTCCTCTTCATCCTCCCTCTCCTTCTTGTCTTAAGGCCATCTATGCTGAACAGACGGGATGAAGGTGGTGTGGGTCGTACGTCTGTAGCGCAGGCAACTAGCTCCTGCTCCTCCTCCTCATTATCACCCAATCCACGTTGAGAAGATGAGATGAGGCTTGGCTGTGTAATATTACCCAGTATAGTTTCTTGCTCCATCTCAACTTGCTCTGCCTGCAAAGACTCCTATTTAATTGTGAGCAGCAAGCGTTTCAGTAGACAGAAGCGAGATGGTTATGCTGATTATGGCATCATCACTGCTCACCATTTTGGTCAAGTCCTCAAAGTTTTGGAGAACCACACAGATATCAGACATCTATGCCCACTCATCAGCTCTTATGTGTGGAGGCTGACCAGAATACTGATGGGCATGTTCCAGCTGGTTTTCAACCACTGCCCTCTACTGCTCACAAAGCCTTGCCAACATATGTAATGTTGAATTCCAAAGCGTGGTGACATCGCACACCTGTCGGTGAGCTGGAAGTTGCAAATGCTGCTGCAACACTGCCAGAGCGGCAACAGTTGTAGCTGATAGGCACATCTGGGTAGGTTTTGAGGAAATGCTGAACCACTAGGTTGAGCACATAGGCCAGGCATGGTACATGTTTGCGGTTGCCAAGCTTGAGAGCCGTCACCAGAATACGGCCATTGTCACACATAATCATGTCTGATTGCAGGTCCAGGGGCGAAAGCCACAGATAAGTCTGGTCTGTTAAAAACTTTCAACAACTCTGTGATGGTGTGTGGTTTGTCACCTAAGCAGATTAGTTTCAGCACAGCTTCCTGTCGGTTGGCAGTGCCTCCAGCTTGTGACTGATGTTGACATTTCTGAGATGGGAGGTGAGGAGGTGGAGGTGCAGGAACTGCTGTAGAAGGTGGGTGCAACCCTGATTGAACCAGGTCCCACAATCCTCAATGTCGGTAGCACATGTTCTGTCCTAGGGTCTCACTGTATCTGGGCTTCCACAATGTTCAACCAGTGTGCCATCAGTCTGATCTGGCATCAGTCGAACATCCCTTCGGTGGATATTAGCTACTCTCAAATGGCACCCTTACAAAATCCAGCTGCTGCAGCATCTCAACGATAATGACCCAGATCGGCGTGCTGAATTTGCAGAATGGGCAAAACAAAAATTGAAACATGACTCTCAGTTTACACAGAATATTATGTTCAGTGATGAGGCAAACTTTTTTGTGTGGGCCATTTATATGGATACACCTAAATAACATGGGAATGGTGACAGTTTTCTTGCGTAGGATGTCTTGCATTGAAATCTGCTGTAATGACCCGGGAACTGCGTTCACCAGACATCAACACAATTTCTATCCCCTCCTCACGTGTTAACCTCTGTGACATGTCAATGGCTGTAAACAAAGAGAAACTTGTAAATAACTCATGAAAGAATAAAGTTGCGTTAAAACCAAGCACACCATTGTTTTTCTTGTGAAATTATCAATAAGTTTGATGTGTCACATGACCCTCTTCTCATTGGAAAAAATAAAGTTGGATCCAAAATCGCTGACTTAAAATGGCCGCCATGGTCACCACCCATCTTGAAAAGTTTTCCCCTCCCATATACTAATGTGCCAAAAACAGGAAGTTGATATCACCAACCATTCCATTTTATTTAGGTGTATACATATATATTGTCCACCCTGTATAAAATTTCCTTGCTCAGAACAATTTTCAGGATTAAGAGCAAAAAGAATATTATTAGCCCTGAGAAGGGATTCTGGTATGAGTTGCAGGCAGCAATATAAAGGATGTGCAATTCACCCTAACTTGTCTTACATGATCCCTTCAGCCTTGCTTCCATGTCCCCAGTCCGCTGGACTCTGCTGTTCTCCATGTCAAACTTTGCAGATGTATAAATCCAAAAGCGAAATATACACACCACACCAAAAGGATATAGACGAGGTGCCAGGGTATATCTAGTAAGGTTCAGTGCTACTAGAGTATAATAAACCAATGAGAAAGGAAGCACCAAAGGAACCAAAGGTAAAATATAATAACAACTTTATTGAAAACAAAAATATAATTGGACATGTAAAACACAGAGAAAACACAGGATGAAAGACAGGGAATGCACCATGAAGGTGGCACCACGGAAAACCAGCAGGTAAACCACAGTAAGAAGCATCAATAAACCTAAATTCCGTGCACCCAATCAAAGTAAGCATACAAGTATATAGGAAATGCCTGGACAAATGCCAATAGAGAGGGGCACCATTAAGGAGTAACTAGATATTAAGGGAAACACATGAAGATGCAAAAGGTAACAGTAGCGTGGAAAATACCTGTGGGACCGTGATGCCACCCACCCCAACGCCGCGTTTCGGCCTCGTGCCTTCTTCCGGGGGTATGGCATCATCAATAAGTGCCAGCGTTTTAAAGTATGGGTCAGCCAATCCAGAGCGCCGTAACAACGAGGCCCATATGTCAGCGCATGCGCAAACCGGCTGGTTCAGGAGACAGGCCGACACCGAGGGCGTCAAGCGAGGCCGAGGACCGCGTCACCAGGCCCCGCCCACATGAGATCACGTGAGCGGCGGCGACGTCAGACCCCAGACAAGCCTGTGAGACGCCATCAGCATCGCCTGGCAACAGAGCGCCGGCGCGCATGCGCACTGGGTCAGGTAAGTATGGTGGAAACGGCAGCCAACAAAAAACACAGGCAAATAAACCCAAATAAAACAATATTGGATGGGAAACATTGGAAATATAAGCAGGAGTATTCAACCTGTAAACAAAGTGCACAAATAGTGATAAAGTGCAAAGTGCAAGAGATATATCAAAATGTGATGTGAACCCTCACAAAAAGAGGGAATAATACTAGGGCACAGTATGCATAAATGGTAAAACACTAAACAACAATATGCTAAAACATAGCCATATGAAGGATGTATCAGTGCCACAAAAATTGTACACATATACACAAATACAAATTACGTATATAAATATGTTCGCACAGTGAATACATAATAAAATAGATGCACATAGTGAATAATAAACAGGAGACAATCATCCAAAAAAACAGTCATTGTGATCTTCATAAAACGTTGATATCCCGCATAATTATAAGAAGAAGAGTCAAAATGGTACAGATCCAACGGAACCCAATCTAAAAGAATAAAAAAATTGTAAAGAAACAAAAAAGGGGGTTAAAAATTTTAGAATAAAACACACAACAAGATGCCAATTAAAAAGTGTGACTACGATAAGGAAAGGAATGGTCTGCTCAAAGAAAAGAGGCAAAACTGAGGCTTTCGTTGAGACCCAAAGGATGTAGTGTCTGGAGTCTCCATATCCAACGCGCCTCTTTCTGCGCTAGATGGGCGACTCAATCTGCCACCACGTAAATTCACAATCAGGTGATCAATGCCCTTAATCCTAAAGCCAGAGGGATCACAGGAATGGTGTAACTTAAAGTGTCTAGGAATAGTTTTTAGGCACTGCATTCTCCACCTTGGCAGCCGCCAAGATGTCACATACATGCTCCCGTGTCCTGACTTTTAGGGTACGTGTTGTAAGCCCAATATATATTTTATTGCAAGGGCATGTCCCATGATATACCACCATTGTGGTCTGACAATTGATCGTATGTGTTATGGTGAACTCACGGCCATCCGATGACAAAAATTTAGTGGCTTAATCAATATTGGGGCATGCTATGCAGTTCCCACACGGTCTGCAACCCCATCGAGAACGATTGGGCACATTAGAAAAAATTGGAGAGGGTGGTGCCGGTTTGAGATAGCTCCTAACAAGATGATCCCCTAGATTTTTGGATCTCCGTGCCGTAACAGATGGGTATGAGGGCAAGTATTGTCTTAAAACGGGATCTGCAAGTAAGATAGGCCAATGCCTAGCCAGAATATTAGACATCTCCCCCCACCTAGAATGGTACTGTGTAACAAATCTGACCTGATTGGAGATTTTAGTTGATTTAGTAGAAAAGAGAAGTCGATGGCGATCTGAATGCTTCGCCCTGTTGTACGCTTTTTTGATGCTTCTTTTGCTATAGCCGCGATCCATGAAGCGGTTTTTCAGATCCTCAGCTTGGATTTCAAAAGACTCATTAGTAGTACATATTCTTTTCAAGCGAAGAAATTGCCCAGTGGGGACCGCTCTTATCACATGGGGTGGGTGGGAGGATGAAGCATGGAGTACCGCATTCACCGCTGTCTCTTTACGGAAAACACTGGTCAGAAGCAAGCCATCCACACTCCTCTCCACCAGGACATCTAAGAAATCAATACGGGAAAAATCATGTTTATAAGTCAGATGAATATTCAAATTGTTGTCATTCAACTCCTGCACAAATGACCGTAATTCAACTGAGGTCCCTCGCCAGATCAGGAAAATG
This sequence comes from Ranitomeya variabilis, assembly GCF_051348905.1. Classification (NCBI taxonomy): domain Eukaryota; kingdom Metazoa; phylum Chordata; class Amphibia; order Anura; family Dendrobatidae; genus Ranitomeya; species Ranitomeya variabilis. The sequence goes on along the minus strand of NC_135239.1, from coordinate 113,691,758 downwards.
TCATCGATGTAGCGGGCCCAAAAAACGACCCGCTCCATCGATGACCCATGATCCGACGAGAATAGATCCCTCTCCCACAGCCCCAGGAACAGGTTTGCATACGAGGGCGCACAAGCCGCGCCCATCGCTGTCCCCTGGAGCTGCAGGAAGAAGGATCCGTTAAAAAGAAAAAAATTGTGTGTCAGGAGAAAATTCAAAAGGAGAGACAGAAAATTGATGTCAATGGTGGAGAGGCTTGTCATAGTAAGAAAGTGTGAGACTGCCCTCAAGCCATCCTGGTGGCGAATATTGGTATAAAGGGACTCGACATCACATGTGACGAGGAGCATGTCCTCGTCAACATGGATGGAGTCAATCTTCTGTAAAAAATCTGATGTATCCTTTAAATAGGAGGGTATAGTCTCCACCAGGGGCTTGAGAAAAAAATCAATATATTTCCCAATGTTTTCCGTAAGCCCACCCACCCCAGAGATAATCGGCCTACCTGGAGGTGATTGAAGTTGCTTATGAACTTTGGGTAGGAGATACAAAGTCGGTATGCAGTAGTCCTGGCCCAGCAGAATATCACGGACCTGTGTTGTAATTATCTCATCAGAAAGCGCTTTATTCAAGATCTTAGCCAATTCTTCTCTGAATGAAATCAAAGGATTAAATGTTAAGCGCTTATAACACTTAGGATCCCTAAGAAGACGTTGTGCCTCCGCCAGGTACAGTTTAATTGGCCAGATCACAATATTCCCCCCCTTGTCGGCAGGTTTGATAACCACATCCTCAAAATGTTTGAGATGTTTCAGAGCCTGTGTTTCGCTAAATGATAGGTTACCAAAACCGATATTAGTCGGTATTGAACCAAAATCCTGAGAGACCAACTTGACAAAAATGTCAACATTTGAACAGAGGGACAAGGGGGGGAATTTTTTGGATCTAGGGCGCAATGAAAAAGGTACCTTAGCCAACGAGGGATTCAAGTGTTCACGAGCCAGGTCTTCCAGATCTTGTAATGCTAGTTGTTCTTCCGGTAAAGGGAATGCTCGTTGGATATCCTCATTATGATGCCACTTCTTAAACAAAAGGGAACGTGCAAACATGTGTAGATCTTTTAGGGCTAAAAAAGGATCAAAACGCATACTTGGTGAGAATGTTAGACCCTTAGAAAGGACAGAAATTTCAGCAGAACTTAAAACATGGTCTGAGAGATTTATTACCTTAAGGTACCGTCACACTAAGCGACGCTGCAGCGATAGCGACAGCGATGCCGATCGCTGCAGCGTCGCTGTGTGGTCGCTGGAGAGCTGTCACACAGACCGCTCTCCAGCGACCAACGATGCCGAGGTCCCCGGGTAACCAGGGTAAACATCGGGTTGCTAAGCGCAGGGCCGCGCTTAGTAACCCGATGTTTACCCTGGTTACCAGCGTAAAATGTAAGTACATACTTACATGCGTCCCCCGGCGTCCGCTTCCTGTAATGACTGAGCGCCGGCAGTAGCAGGGCACAGCGGTGACGTCACCGCTGTGCTGTGCTTTCACTTTCAATTTGCGGCGCTCAGTCAGTGTGGGAAGCAGACGGCGGGGGAAGCATGTGAGTATGTAGTGTTTTTTTTTTTTTACATTTTACGCTGGTAACCAGGGTAAACATCGGGTTACTAAGCGCGGCCCTGCGCTTAGTAACCCGATGTTTACCCTGGTTACCAGTGTAAAATATCGCTGGTATGGTTGCTTTTGCTGTCAAACACGGCGATACACGGCGACCTAGCGACCAAATAATGTGCAGACCTTCTAGCAGCGACTAGCAATTTCACAGCGGGATTCTGATCGCTGCTGCGTGTCAAATACAGCGATATCGCTCCCTAGGACGCTGCAACGTCACAGATCGCTGGCGACGTTGCTTAGTGTGACGGTACCTTTAGGGGTATTATTCAAGGAGGGTTGACTCTGACCATGTGGACTCTGACCAAATTTATTCTTACGTGTTTTTCTTTCCCATCTACGTCTGCCATTGTTCCCAAATCGAGTTTGCATGGGATGTGAGGAGGCATCCGAAACATCTCCAGACGAAGAAGCAGAGGACACCGATGGGGATCTCTGTCTGTTATTGAGGAATTTAGTTCGTCTCCATCTATACATGGTTTTGTTTTGGAAATCTGTCACACTTTTTAATTGGCATCTTGTTGTGTGTTTTATTCAATAATTTTTAACCCCCTTTTTTGTTTCTTTACAATTTTTTTATTCTTTTAGATTGGGTTCCGTTGGATCTGTACCATTTTGACTCTTCTTCTTATAATTATGCGGGATATCAACGTTTTATGAAGATCACAATGACTGTTTTTTTGGATGATTGTCTCCTGTTTATTATTCACTATGTGCATCTATTTTATTATGTATTCACTGTGCGAACATATTTATATACGTAATTTGTATTTGTGTATATGTGTACAATTTTTGTGGCACTGATACATCCTTCATATGGCTATGTTTTAGCATATTGTTGTTTAGTGTTTTACCATTTATGCATACTGTGCCCTAGTATTATTCCCTCTTTTTGTGAGGGTTCACATCACATTTTGATATATCTCTTGCACTTTGCACTTTATCACTATTTGTGCACTTTGTTTACAGGTTGAATATTCCTGCTTATATTTCCAATGTTTCCCATCCAATATTGTTTTATTTGGGTTTCTTTGCCTGTGTTTTTTGTTGGCTGCCGTTTCCACCATACTTACCTGACCCAGTGCGCATGCGCGCCGGCGCTCTGTTGCCAGGCGATGCTGATGGCGTCTCACAGGCTTGTCTGGGGTCTGACGTCGCCGCCGCTCACGTGATCTCATGTGGGCGGGGCCTGGTGACGCGGTCCTCGGCCTCGCTTGACGCCCTCGGTGTCGGCCTGTCTCCTGAACCAGCCGGTTTGCGCATGCGCCGACATATGGGCCTCATTGTTACGGCGCTCTGGATTGGCTGACCCATACTTTAAAACGCTGGCACTTATTGATGATGCCATACCCCCGGAAGAAGGCACAAGGCCGAAACGCGGCGTTGGGGTGGGTGGCATCACGGTCCCACAGGTATTTTCCACGCTACTGTTACCTTTTGCATCTTCATGTGTTTCCCTTAATATCTAGTTACTCCTTAATGGTGCCCCTCTCTATTGGCATTTGTCCAGGCATTTCCTATATACTTGTATGCTTACTTTGATTGGGTGCACGGAATTTAGGTTTATTGATGCTTCTTACTGTGGTTTACCTGCTGGTTTTCCGTGGTGCCACCTTCATGGTGCATTCCCTGTCTTTCATCCTGTGTTTTCTCTGTGTTTTACATGTCCAATTATATTTTTGTTTTCAATAAAGTTGTTATTATATTTTACCTTTGGTTCCTTTGGTGCTTCCTTTCTCATTGGTTTATTATACTCTAGTAGCACTGAACCTTACTAGATATACCCTGGCACCTCGTCTATATCCTTTTGGTGTGGTGTGTATATTTCGCTTTTGGATTTATACATTAACTCTTGCTGTGGTTTCCACAGTATTTTGTGTTCTTATATCAGGATGGACTACCGTTCCAGAGATGCAACTTGGCAGTCCGCAGTTGCCCAGGTGTTTGACAGGGACCCATCTAGTGTGACTATTGATGATCGAGGGGATGTTAATAAACTTCAAACTCAAATTAAAAAATTGCTCCACAAACGGACAAAACTATGGTGGAACAAGGCGTTCTTGGAGAATTACTTGAGGAAGAATCTTATTCCGCGAGGGTTGCGGATACAGATCTTCCCTTCTTTTCCGGTATCTGATGATCTATTTATTGCAGGATGGGAAGAAGTCTGTAGTAGAGCATCCACCCAATTTATGGAACTTTTGGTCAACTATGAGAAGAATTCTTTGTTGACACTTGAGACAGAAATTGATGATTTATATTCCAATTTTAAGAAAGTGGCGGGTACTGATGTAGTTTTGGCTTTTAACACTGCCATGGATAAAAGCTCTGTGGAGTGGGAGACTCAAATCAAATCCACCCATGCTAAAAAACTACTTCGGGACACAACAGATTTCCAAAACAAAACCATGTATAGATGGAGACGAACTAAATTCCTCAATAACAGACAGAGATCCCCATCGGTGTCCTCTGCTTCTTCGTCTGGAGATGTTTCGGATGCCTCCTCACATCCCATGCAAACTCGATTTGGGAACAATGGCAGACGTAGATGGGAAAGAAAAACACGTAAGAATAAATTTGGTCAGAGTCCACATGGTCAGAGTCAACCCTCCTTGAATAATACCCCTAAGGTAATAAATCTCTCAGACCATGTTTTAAGTTCTGCTGAAATTTCTGTCCTTTCTAAGGGTCTAACATTCTCACCAAGTATGCGTTTTGATCCTTTTTTAGCCCTAAAAGATCTACACATGTTTGCACGTTCCCTTTTGTTTAAGAAGTGGCATCATAATGAGGATATCCAACGAGCATTCCCTTTACCGGAAGAACAACTAGCATTACAAGATCTGGAAGACCTGGCTCGTGAACACTTGAATCCCTCGTTGGCTAAGGTACCTTTTTCATTGCGCCCTAGATCCAAAAAATTCCCCCCCTTGTCCCTCTGTTCAAATGTTGACATTTTTGTCAAGTTGGTCTCTCAGGATTTTGGTTCAATACCGACTAATATCGGTTTTGGTAACCTATCATTTAGCGAAACACAGGCTCTGAAACATCTCAAACATTTTGAGGATGTGGTTATCAAACCTGCCGACAAGGGGGGGAATATTGTGATCTGGCCAATTAAACTGTACCTGGCGGAGGCACAACGTCTTCTTAGGGATCCTAAGTGTTATAAGCGCTTAACATTTAATCCTTTGATTTCATTCAGAGAAGAATTGGCTAAGATCTTGAATAAAGCGCTTTCTGATGAGATAATTACAACACAGGTCCGTGATATTCTGCTGGGCCAGGACTACTGCATACCGACTTTGTATCTCCTACCCAAAGTTCATAAGCAACTTCAATCACCTCCAGGTAGGCCGATTATCTCTGGGGTGGGTGGGCTTACGGAAAACATTGGGAAATATATTGATTTTTTTCTCAAGCCCCTGGTGGAGACTATACCCTCCTATTTAAAGGATACATCAGATTTTTTACAGAAGATTGACTCCATCCATGTTGACGAGGACATGCTCCTCGTCACATGTGATGTCGAGTCCCTTTATACCAATATTCGCCACCAGGATGGCTTGAGGGCAGTCTCACACTTTCTTACTATGACAAGCCTCTCCACCATTGACATCAATTTTCTGTCTCTCCTTTTGAATTTTCTCCTGACACACAATTTTTTTCTTTTTAACGGATCCTTCTTCCTGCAGCTCCAGGGGACAGCGATGGGCGCGGCTTGTGCGCCCTCGTATGCAAACCTGTTCCTGGGGCTGTGGGAGAGGGATCTATTCTCGTCGGATCATGGGTCATCGATGGAGCGGGTCGTTTTTTGGGCCCGCTACATCGATGACATTTTCCTGATCTGGCGAGGGACCTCAGTTGAATTACGGTCATTTGTGCAGGAGTTGAATGACAACAATTTGAATATTCATCTGACTTATAAACATGATTTTTCCCGTATTGATTTCTTAGATGTCCTGGTGGAGAGGAGTGTGGATGGCTTGCTTCTGACCAGTGTTTTCCGTAAAGAGACAGCGGTGAATGCGGTACTCCATGCTTCATCCTCCCACCCACCCCATGTGATAAGAGCGGTCCCCACTGGGCAATTTCTTCGCTTGAAAAGAATATGTACTACTAATGAGTCTTTTGAAATCCAAGCTGAGGATCTGAAAAACCGCTTCATGGATCGCGGCTATAGCAAAAGAAGCATCAAAAAAGCGTACAACAGGGCGAAGCATTCAGATCGCCATCGACTTCTCTTTTCTACTAAATCAACTAAAATCTCCAATCAGGTCAGATTCGTTACACAGTACCATTCTAGGTGGGGGGAGATGTCTAATATTCTGGCTAGGCATTGGCCTATCTTACTTGCAGATCCCGTTTTAAGACAATACTTGCCCTCATACCCATCTGTTACGGCACGGAGATCCAAAAATCTAGGGGATCATCTTGTTAGGAGCTATCTCAAACCGGCACCACCCTCTCCAATTTTTTCTAATGTGCCCAATCGTTCTCGATGGGGTTGCAGACCGTGTGGGAACTGCATAGCATGCCCCAATATTGATTCTGCCACTAAATTTTTGTCATCGGATGGCCGTGAGTTCACCATAACACATACGATCAATTGTCAGACCACAATGGTGGTATATCATGGGACATGCCCTTGCAATAAAATATATATTGGGCTTACAACACGTACCCTAAAAGTCAGGACACGGGAGCATGTATGTGACATCTTGGCGGCTGCCAAGGTGGAGAATGCAGAGTGCCTAAAAACTATTCCTAGACACTTTAAGTTACACCATTCCTGTGATCCCTCTGGCTTTAGGATTAAGGGCATTGATCACCTGATTGTGAATTTACGTGGTGGCAGATTGAGTCGCCATCTAGCGCAGAAAGAGGCGCATTGGATATGGAGACTCCAGACACTACATCCTTTGGGTCTCAACGAAAGCCTCAGTTTTGCCTCTTTTCTTTGAGCAGACCATTCCTTTCCTTATCGTAGTCACACTTTTTAATTGGCATCTTGTTGTGTGTTTTATTCAAAAATTTTTAACCCCCTTTTTTGTTTCTTTACAATTTTTTTATTCTTTTAGATTGGGTTCCGTTGGATCTGTACCATTTTGACTCTTCTTCTTATAATTATGCGGGATATCAACGTTTTATGAAGATCACAATGACTGTTTTTTTGGATGATTGTCTCCTGTTTATTATTCACTATGTGCATCTATTTTATTATGTATTCACTGTGCGAACATATTTATATACGTAATTTGTATTTGTGTATATGTGTACAATTTTTGTGGCACTGATACATCCTTCATATGGCTATGTTTTAGCATATTGTTGTTTAGTGTTTTACCATTTATGCATACTGTGCCCTAGTATTATTCCCTCTTTTTGTGAGGGTTCACATCACATTTTGATATATCTCTTGCACTTTGCACTTTATCACTATTTGTGCACTTTGTTTACAGGTTGAATACTCCTGCTTATATTTCCAATGTTTCCCATCCAATATTGTTTTATTTGGGTTTCTTTGCCTGTGTTTTTTGTTGGCTGCCGTTTCCACCATACTTACCTGACCCAGTGCGCATGCGCGCCGGCGCTCTGTTGCCAGGCGATGCTGATGGCGTCTCACAGGCTTGTCTGGGGTCTGACGTCGCCGCCGCTCACGTGATCTCATGTGGGCGGGGCCTGGTGACGCGGTCCTCGGCCTCGCTTGACGCCCTCGGTGTCGGCCTGTCTCCTGAACCAGCCGGTTTGCGCATGCGCCGACATATGGGCCTCATTGTTACGGCGCTCTGGATTGGCTGACCCATACTTTTAAACGCTGGCACTTATTGATGATGCCATACCCCCGGAAGAAGGCACGAGGCCGAAACGCGGCGTTGGGGTGGGTGGCATCACGGTCCCACAGGTATTTTCCACGCTACTGTTACCTTTTGCATCTTCATGTGTTTCCCTTAATATCTAGTTACTCCTTAATGGTGCCCCTCTCTATTGGCATTTGTCCAGGCATTTCCTATATACTTGTATGCTTACTTTGATTGGGTGCACGGAATTTAGGTTTATTGATGCTTCTTACTGTGGTTTACCTGCTGGTTTTCCGTGGTGCCACCTTCATGGTGCATTCCCTGTCTTTCATCCTGTGTTTTCTCTGTGTTTTACATGTCCAATTATATTTTTGTTTTCAATAAAGTTGTTATTATATTTTACCTTTGGTTCCTTTGGTGCTTCCTTTCTCATTGGTTTATTAAACTTTGCAGATGGCCTGGCATGATCCCATGTGAGCATCACCCAAGGCCTGTATAAGCCTCACTGAAACACACCCTTGTGTCTTGGTATTGTGTTAAGACTTCTCTGCTGCTGAACTTTGGCTTGCTACCCAGCTTCTCCTGCACTTCACCTGCCGCCTGCAGTTTCCTGACTTCCTGTTCCTGCCTGCAGTTTCCTGATGTCCTTCTCCTGCCTGCAATTACCTGCACTCCACTTGCCTGCTTATGGTTTCCTGATATCTTTCACCTTCATTAAGTTTCCTGTATTCTGCCTGCCTGTGGTTTCCTGACGTTCTCTGCCTGGGTTAGATGCAGTAAAAATTTAGATACACAGGCGTGCAGACACTGCTCCTAGTCACAAAACTATTTACTGGGTTAGATGCAGTAAAAATTTAGATACACAGGCATGCAGACACTGCTCCTAGGCCCAAAACTATTTACTGGGTTAGATGCAGTAAAAATTTAGATACACAGGCGTGCAGACACTGCTCCTAGTCCCAAAACTATTTACTGGGTTAGATGCAGTAAAAATTTAGCTACACAGGCATGCAGACACTGCTCCTAGGCCCAAAACTATTTACTGTGTTAGATGCAGTAAAAATTTAGATACACAGGCGGTGTAGCTAGCTTCACAGGCGGGCTACTCAGATGACTACCAGACAATGCTACTAGCCCAAAAGGATTGGCTGAGCTAGATTACACCAAATGCTGTGACAAACACTTGCACAGCACTGGCACAGACCTGCCTGGCAAAAAGTGCTAGGAACTGCTGTAACCTACCCTGAAAAGGGCTGATATTACAACTAGTCCCGACTCCTCCCGACTCCCTAAACCTATCTCTCTGAAAATTCGCTCCAAAAAAACACTCTTAGTCTGTATAGCGCCCACAGCAGCAGTGGTGCCGTCTAACACTAAGCTGCAGCAGTGAGGAAATGGTGGCGACGGGGCAAATGGCAGGTTCTTATAGGACAAGGACATTTGACATACACAGCCAATGACACATGCCCTTGCTTGTGTGCATCACATGCACATTGCTGTGTGTGTGTGCACTGCTGATAGGCTGAGAGACTGTACCGCCCCACTGTAAATGCGAGAAAGAAAAAGAAAATGGAGATCGTCATTATTTCAGCACAGATCTATCCCCCGTCCCCACCCACTATACACTGAAACAGTCTATTACCAATGATAAACAGTTTTAATGTGCAAATCAAGTTAGGCTTTTGGTGAACGAACAGTTATCGAACAGAAACTCGAACATCCGTATTTTAAGCAAATTTTTCGAGTTCGTCAAACGACTCGAACACCGCCCAAAACAGCTCGAATTTGAAATTGGCGAACAGTTCGACTTGAACACCGCTCATCTCTATTCAAAACAGTACTCTACTCATGTTTTATTTCCAGAAAAAAATTGATAATTTTTGGTTGGCTTTACAAAAAGCCTTAGTAGTTGCCTGATTATTTTGAGATTAGAAAATAGTTGAGGACAACAAAAAGTAATACATTTTTCACTTTTAGTCGGGAGACTATTACCGTATATACTCGAGTATAAGCCGACCCGAGTATAAGCCGACCCCCCTAATTTTGCCACAAAAAACTGGGAAAACTTATTGACTCGAGTATAAGCCTAGGGTGGAAAATGCAGCAGGTACCGGTGAATTTCAAAATTAAAAATAGATGCTCCATACCGTTCATTATGGCCCCATAGATGCTCCACATAAAGCTGTGCCACATATAATGCTCTGCACCGTTCATTATGGCCCCATAGATGTTCCACATAAAGCTGTGCCATATATAATGCTCTGCACCGTTGCCCCATAGATAGCTGTGCCATATATATAATGCTCTGCACCGTTGCCCCATAGCTGTGCCATATATATAATGCTCTGCACCGTTGCCCCATAGCTGTGCCATATATATAGTGCTCTGCACCGTTGCCCCATAGCTGTGCCATATATATAATGCTCTGCACGTTGCCCCATAACTGTACCATATAGTGCTCTGCACCGTTGCCCCATAGCTGTGCCATATATATAATGCTCTGCACCGTTGCCCCATAGCTGTGCCATATAGTGCTCTGCACCGTTGCCCCATAGCTGTGCCATATATATAATGCTCTGCACCGTTGCCCCATAGCTGTGCCATATAGTGCTCTGCACCGTTGCCACATAGCTGTGCCATATAGTGCTCTGCACCGTTGCCCCATAGCTGTGCCATATAGTGCTCTGCACCGTTGCTCCATAGCTGTGCCATATAGTGCTCTGCACCGTTGCCCCATAGATACTCCACATAAATCTGTGCCATTGCTGCTGCTGCAATAAAAAAAAAAACCACATACTCACCTCTCTTGCTTGCAGCTCCTCAGCGTCCCGTCCCGGCGTCTCTCCGCACTGACTGATCAGGCAGAGGGCGGCGCGCACACTATATGCGTCATCGCGCCCTCTGACCTGAACAGTCAGTGCGGAGAGACGCCGGGAAGACAGAGCGGCGCCCGGCGTGTGGAACGTGGACAGGTGACTATGCGATACTTACCTGCTCCCGGCGTCCCGCTCCTTCCCCCGGACAGCTGGTCTCCGGGTGCCGCAGCCTCTTCCTCTATCAGTGGTCACCGGCACCGCTTCATTAGAGAAATGAATAGGCGGCTCCGCCCCTATGGGAGGTGGAGTCCATATTCATTTTTCTAATGAGCGGTCCCACGTGACCGCTCAGGGGAAGAGCTGCGGCACCCGGAGACCGTGGGACGGGCAGGGGGAGCGACAGGAACGCCGGACCTAGGTGAGTATATGACCGTCCTCACCCGCCGACCCCACCACCGATCATGACTCGAGTATAAGCCGAGAGGGGCACTTTCAGCCCAAAAATTGGGGCTGAAAATCTCGGCTTATACTCGAGTATATATGGTACTTCTTCACATTTCAAACAGTACACCTGTTTTGTCTATCTAATTAAAGGGATACGTTTTGAAGGGCAAATGAAAAATCTATTGCTTCTTCATTTAGCAAAGTGCAAAGCTCTTTATACGGCCCCTGCAGGGATAATTGTTGCACTCAACCATGTGAAAATCCCATGGTGTCATCTCTTTGCACTGCCTGTCTAAAAACAATACCAATCTACACCTCAAAGGGATCATTTTTAGACTTGTTTATATACTTTAAGTATTCTAAAAAGTTTGATGATGCATTGTGTTGTTAAATATTCTATTGATTACCTCTGGTATAATTCTTATGTTAAATTGCGGGCTACATAAATCTTTTCTTTCTCACTGATAGTTGCTTATACACTTGTAGCTAAAGTGGAATTGTTTTTGTGCCAGGCTATTCTACCAGTTTGATATATTTTTTATACTTACTGCCTATTGGTTTGATGTATCTGGTTCATGATCATGTATTTACTGGTTTTTGTTACCTTCAGTGTGAGACATTTCTCAGCTTGTTTTAATTTGTCCTTTGATTATATTTTAATGAATTGTTAATAAATATTTAGCTTTTAATATTACTGGATCTCTTCTAGTTTCTACTGACTACAGTCATTAGAAATTGTATTGTTGATTTGAAGTGCCAGTCCTATATGCATTCTGGACTTTGTCGTGCTAATATATATATATATATACAGTAATTTAAAAAATGCAGTGGTTTAATTGATATATATACAGTTGCTTCTTAAATTTCTCAAACCCCCTGCAAACCCCCTGCATAAATGCCCTCTATGCCAAACCCTAACTGTAAACCCCCTATTCTCCATCTAGGGACAGTTATGATTGTTACTTTAGTGGGCTGCTGTATTGTGTGTGATGTCGTTGGAAAATTTTATTAGGTAATTGTGGGTTTGAATGTGTGGTGTTGTTGTGCTAATACTTGACCGCGTATGGCCAATTGGGCTCTTTTTCCAATCTCCACTCCTCCAACCCCGCCAACTGTGGCCAACCAAAATCCCGCCACCCCCACTTAACGCTAATTATGCAATAAAAACATAACACGTTAAATTCTTTGGATAATTTTGGCCACAGTGGCCAATTTTATTAACAAACAAAACATAATAATTATATAACAAAAACATCTGAAAAGACTTGAGGGGGGGGGTTCTTGGAGCTAAAAGATCTGGCATCATATATAGGCAAAATCGCCCCCAAAATTTTAACCAACACTTTTTTACCCTCAGCCGTGACCACCAGCTCGAAGGCACCATGAAACCCTTTTCAGGGCAGACCAAAAAACCCCAAAGCTCCCGAGGACAATGCCCATCCAGAGCCCGTTACCAAAAGCCAGATCAACCCCCATCCAATTGACCTTCCTCCAACAAAATATTGCCAACTCCAAGAACCCTGCCCTCTGCCAACCATGAACAGCCCTGATCACCTCAGGCTCGTGGGTGCCCCACCACCGCCAGCGCCCTTTCAACTCCCTCCTGTAGGGCGAGCACCCAAAAATCAATACCTATGTCATTTAGGTGCACGCCGTCCTCTCTCCAAAAATTACCGACCCCAGCCTCCATCTCAAAATGCCTCACCGCAATCCCCCCATTCCTGGATACAAAATTTGCCACTGCCCTATTAAGTTTTATCCTGGCCCTATTAATTCCTTTCAAAGATCGAGCCTGTCATTCAGCTGCAGTGCAGTACAGCACAACCTTCACCAGGGGGAGCTTTATAGGGAAGCGAGACTGCACACACTGAGCAGCAGAACAGATGCCACCTAGTGGCAAGAGAGTAGTCAGAAAAGCCAAGTCAGAGCACTAGATAGCACAACAGTACAAAAAGGATTTAAACAGAAAGGATAGTCAGGACATAGCAAGAGATCAGTAAACCAGGACGGGCAAAATACGGTACAATAGGGACAAATCGAAACAGAGTCAATAGCCAAGCCATGAGGTCAGAATCAGAGAATCAAACAGAACAGACAAACACTGGGAAAGGGCAGACAGAGGGAGATAACAGACACAGGACAAGTCAGGGTTCACAAACCAAGGGCTTCCAGAGTCAGGTTCACAAGCCAAAGACAGAACTATAGCTGACACTGCCAGCAAGATTCATGGGAGCTAAATAGCAAACCTGAAACCAGATTGAGGCAGAGCAAAATTAACCCTTGACATGATCCGTCCAAAAAAGGGCAGACACTAATAAACCCTGGAACGGATCATGACAGTACCCTCCTCTCAAGGGGGGCCACCGGACCCCCAGGTTTCCCAGAATAACGTGTATGAAATGCCCGGATCAATCGATCAGCATGGACAGATCGCACCGGGACCCAAGATCGATCCTCAGGACCATAACCCCTCCAATGGACCAAATACTGAAGTGAACTACGGACCATACGAGAATCCACGATCCGTTCAACTTCAAACTCGGTCTGACCATCCACAGAGACAGGAGGCGGAGGGGATGGAGGCCCAGCGGAAGATGGTACAAAGGACTTAAGGAGGGATTTATGGAACACATTGAAGATCTGAAGTGACTGACGAAGGCGTAAATGAAAGGCAACCGGATTAACCACCTCAATGATCTCGTAAGGACCAATAAACCTAGGACCAAGCTTAGCAGAAGGAATCTTTAGACGAATGTTCTTGGTAGACAACCACACTTTATCTCCTACCAGAAATATAGCTCCTACAGACCGTCGATTATTAGCAAAAAGTTTGTTTGCCCTGAGCCTTCGCAATGTTCTTCTGGACCTCCCTCCACACCACCCCCAACCGTTGCATCGCCGTATCAGCCCCTGGACATCCTGAATCCAGCCTAGAAAATTCACCAAAATGGGGGTGAAAACCGTAGTTACAGAAGAATGGAGGTGCCCCTGGACTGGTTAATCCGATTATTAAATGCAAATTCAGCCACGGGCAACGAAGAACACCAATCATCCTGCTGAGACGTAGCAAGACACCTCAAAATCTGTTCAGGTGACTGATTGGTCCTCTCCGTCTGCCCTTTGGTCTCAGGATGGTAAGCAGAGGAGAAGGTCAAACAAATAACCAAAATCTTTTACAAAATACCCTCCAAAATTTGGACACAAATTGTACCCCTCTATCAGAAACCACACTCAAAGGCACGCCATGCAGCCATACCACGTGCTAAACAATTGTTTGTTTAGCACGTGGTATGGCTGCATGGCGTGCCTTTGAGTGTGGTTTCTGATAGAGGGGTACAATTTGTGTCCAAATTTTGGAGGGTATTTTGTAAAAGATTTTGGTTATTTGTTTGACCTTCTCCTCTCAGCATTAGGTAATCCTGCCAGAGGTACAAAATGCGCTTGCTTACTGAATCTGTCAACCACTACCCAGATTACAGTTTTGCCATTGGAAGGAGGGAGATCATTGATAAAATCCATGGACAAATGAATCCAAGGTCTTTCTGGAATTGGCAATGGCACCAATTCCCCGGCCGGCCGGTTATGGGAGCTCTTGGCACGGGCACAGGTATCACAAGCAGACACAAACACAATGATATCAGAGTTCATGGAGGGCCACCAAAACAGCCTAGCAATAGCTTTCCGGGTGGCAGAGATCCCCGGGTGACCACTAAGAGCAGAATCATGGAACTCCCGGAGAATCCTCAATCTGTACTGAACTGGGACAAAAAGCTTATTGTCAGGCAAAGAGGGAGGAGCAAGAGACTGAGCCTTTCGAATCTCCGGCTCCAATTGAGAGGATACCCCCGCAACAACCACCCCATTCTGAAGAATGGAGGAAGGAGGTTCGGGGGTGATATCGGATCAAAACTGCGAGATAAGGCATCAGCCTTGACATTCTTGGAACCAGACCGAAAAGTGATTGAAAAATGAAAACTAGAGAAAAAAAGTGACCACCTAGCCTGTCTAGGAGTTAACCGTTTGGCAGTTTCAATATAAGATAAGTTCTTGTGGTCAGTAATCACCGTGATTCGATGAACCGCCCCCTCCAAAAAATGCCTCCATTCTTCAAAAGCCAATTTTATAGCCAATAACTCCCGGTTCCCAACATCATAGTTCCTCTCAGCAGAAGAAAACTTCCGGGAGAAAAAGGCACATGGTCTTAAGTTGGTCAAAGTAACGGGTCCCTGAGACAACACCGCCCCTACTCCCACCTCTGATGCGTCCACCTCTACAATGAATGGTTTAGATGGATAGGGCTGAACTAATACAGGAGCAGACATAAAACACTTTTTTAATGTAATAAATGCTTCAACTGCCAAGGAAGACCAAACTTTGAGATCAGCCCCCTTGCGAGTGAGATCGGTGAGTGGCTTGACTACCTGAGAAAACCCCTTGATGAATTTCCGGTAATAATTAGCAAAACCCAGAAAACGTTGCAACCCCTTGAGGTCTCTGGGTTGCACCCAATCAACAATGGCCTGTATCTTTCGGGGATCCATCCAAAACCCATTTGCAGAAAGGATGATCCCCAGAAAAGAAAGCTCCTGGACACAAAACAAACATTTCTCTGGTTTAGCGAACAAAGAATTTCCTCGTAACCTGTGAAGAACAGCACGTAAATGACCAATGTGAGATTCCTTGTCAGGCGAGAAAACAAGGATATCATCCAGGTATACAACCATAAAGCACCCGATAAAATCAGAAAAAACATAATTTATGAAGTTCTGAAACACCCCGGGTGCGTCCATGAGACCAAAGGGCATGAACAAATTTTCAAACAGGCCCTCGGAGGTGAGAAATGCCGTTTTCCACTCATCCCCTTCCTGAATGCCCCTAAGATCAAGTTTGGAAAACCACTTAGCCCCAGACAATTGGTTATAGAGATCAGGAATGAGTGGGAGAGGGTAAGTATTTCTCACCGTAATTTTATTTAATTCCCGGAAATCGAGGCATGGACGTAAACTACAATCTTTTTTCTTCACAAAAAAAAATCCCGCGGCCACAGGTGAGACAGAGGGATAGATGTGACCCTTGCATAGACTATCAGAGATATAGTTTTTCATAACAGTACGTTCCGGGCCAGAAAGATTGTACAAACGGGCTTTGGGCAATTTAGAACCCGGAATAAGATTGATGGTACCATCAATCATAAGGATGATGGGGTGGTAAGACCTCAGCCTCTTTTTCGGAGAACACATCCCCAAAGTCCTTTAGGTACTCCGGAATACCCTCCAGACTAATGGCGGACACAAACACAGCAGAAAGACAACCATAGGAACAATTAGGACCCCATTTAACAATATCACGAGATCCCCTGTCTATAACAGGATTATGCCTCTGCAACCAGGGGAACCCCAACACCAGTCCCACAGGAAGATTATTCATAACATAACATGAAATTCGTTCCTGGTGCAAGGAACCCACCTTGAGGAGGAACTCCTCAGAGACAAATTTAAGGACATTTTGAGCCAACAGTGTCTTATCAATGGCAACGATATGGATGGGAGTCTCTAGCCTAACTGTACCTAACTGTAACTTGGACACCAGACTATAGTCAATGAAGTTTATGGAAGATCCACAGTCTACAAATGCTGAAGTGGATAAAAAAACACCTCCATAACACAGTTCCACCTCTAGCAAAACTTTTTGAAATGACGAAAATGGTACCTGAGAGTCTGGATGACCTCCTAGACCATCACCCAGACTCGGCAGCTTGTTACTTGATGGACAAGAGGGGCAGTCTTTCTTCCAGTGTCCCGGATCTCCACAATAAACACATAATTTCCCATCACGTCGCCGTTTCCTCTCCTTCTCCTTGAAATTGATAGCACCAACTTCCATAGTCTTCTCAAACTTGACAGACAAAATAGGAATCTCAAGTTGGATAATTCTTCTCTCCCGTAATCTCCGGTCCATACGAATGGCCTGAGTCATGGCCTCCACCAGGGAACTGGGTAGCGTATGAAGGGCCAGCACATCTTTGAGATGATCAGAAAGTCCTCTCTCAAACAGGCATCTCAGAGCAGAGTCACCCCAAGACACCTCAACGGACCACCGCCTAAACTCAGAACAATACTGTTCAGCAGTGAGTTCATTCTGGGAGAGACTCATGATCATGTCTTCTGCAACCCTGACCCGGTCTGGTTCGTCATAAATAAGTCCCAAAGTCTCAAAGAATCTATCAACAGACCCACATTCAGGGGCCGAAGCAGGTAAAGAGAAAGCCCATGATTGAGGTCCCTCCTGCAGTAAGGAAATAATTATCCCCACTGTTGTGAACTCTGTTTTCGGGCTCCCTCTTGTGGTCACAGGTGGTATTGTGAGAGTTTTGTTTTTGGGCTCCCCCTAGTGGCTTTGTTTGTTATCCTGCGGATCTGTGGCTGGATCAGCTGCCTCGTTATGCACCAGGGAGTTTCCTATTTAGCTCTGCTTCACCTCCACTTGTTGCCGGCTGTCGATGTATTCAGTGCTATTCTGATCTCCCCTGATTATCTTCGTTTTCAGTCTCTTCTGAGAAGCTAAGTTTCTGTTTGATTATTTTTTGCTCATCAGTCTGCAATATGATTTCAGTGTATGATGAGTTTAGTCCAGCTTGCTAATATGTGAGTTCTTGCTGCTGGTAAGCTCTGGGGTACGGAGTTGCTTCCCCCGCACCGTTAGTTGGTGCGGGGGCTCGAGCAATCTCTGCGTGGATATTTTGCTTAGGGTTTTCTATTGACCGCACAGCTCCCTTCCTATTTTCTGCTATCTAGCGTTAGCGGGCCTCATTTGCTAAATCTATTTCATCTCTGCGTTTGTGCTTTCCCCTTAACTCACCGTTAATATTTGTGGGGGGCTTTTCTGTATCTTTGGGGTCATTTCTCTGAGGCAAGTAAGGACTTTATTTTCCCTCTAGGAATAGGTAGTTTCTCAGGCCATGAAGAGACGTCTAGGATTTCCAGGTAACGTTCCACGGCTGCCTATAGTTGTTTGCGGATAGGATCAGGTTGCGGTCAATCCAGATACCACTTCCCCAGAGCTGGTCGTCGGTTTAGTTACTTAGCTAGTCTAACTTGCGATCCTTGCCACTAGGATCATAACACCCCACCCACTGACTCTCATCTCCAGAAGTTCGAGGTCTAAGAGAAAAAAAAAGCTTGCAACTCTCCTTAAAAGTATGAAATCTCTCCCTCTCCCCAGAGAAGGTATCTGGGAGTTTGACAGTAGGTTCAGGAAAGTGCAAAGAGACATCCACAGAGTCACCAGGTAGACTAACAACATGAAAGGTGTCTCCCTGCACGGTCATAACAGTCTCAGTCAGTTTTTTCTGTAAGTGGGTATGAGACGTGACAAGGGACTGATGTTTCACAGAAAAATACCGCACCATCTGTGTCAAACTAGACACTTGATCCGCCAAGTTATGCAGCGGATCCATGACCAGAGAAAAAAAATGCAAAATCCCGTTTAAATGTGGGTCAGCTATAATGTCATGCAGCTGCAGTGCAGTACAGCGCAACCTTCACCAGGGGGAGCTTTATAGGGAAGCGAGACTGCACACACTGAGCAGCAGAACAGATGCCACCTAGTGGCAAGAGAGTAGTCAGAAAAGCCAAGTCAGAGCACTAGATAGCACGACAGTACAAAAAGGATTTAAACAGAAAGGATAGTCAGGACGTAGCAAGAGATCAGTAAACCAGGATGGGCAAAATACGGTACAATAAGGACAAATCGAAACAGAGTCAATAGCCAAGCCAGGAGGTCAGAATCAGAGAATCAAGCAGAACAGACAAATGCTGGGAAAGGGCAGACAGAGGGAGATAACAAACAGAGGACAAGTCAGGGTTCACAGCAAGACAAACCAAGGGCTTCCAGAGTCAGGTTCACAAGCCGAAGACAGAACTATAGCTGACACTGCCAGCAAGATTCATGGGAGCTAAATAGCAAACCTGAACCCAGAATGAGGCAGAGCAAAGTTAACCCTTGACATGATCCGTCCAAAAAAGGGCAGACACAAATAAACCCTGGAACGGATCATGACAGAGCCAACCTCCATTGTTTCCTAGGCACTATGTCAGACCACACCATCAGAATTCCAGAATAAGAGACCCACAATCTCAAAAAATCAAAGCGGATGTCCCTAATCAATTCCATAACCGGTTTTGTACCTAAATCATTCCCCCCCATGTGCACCAGTAAAATATCCGGAGCTCTATCCAAACGCGTGGCCCGGGAAAATTCTGACAACACCCTATTCCATAACATGCCCCTAAACCCCAACCATCGAATCACTACTGTATCACAGCTAAAACTTAATTGCCTGCCATCCAGCCTCTCGTCAGCATGCAACGCACCCCAATACACGAACGACTGTCCGAAAATCCAGGTCAATAAAGGGGGCCGACCTAAAAAACAGAATAACAGTTAAGGACCAGCATAACTCAATATGCCCACAAAAATACCTAACGACGTACGTAAGTCAAATAACAATTCGAATTCCATCTCCCAATCCTTTTAATCGCGTCAGCTCCTAATCCCAAACCATCTGCCTCTGTAGCAGCCCCAATTCTAAAAGAGTGAGACCCGTAACTCCCAGAATCAAATCCCAACACCGCTAAAGCCTTTTTTAACACCGCCAAAAATTGAAAACGTGACAAAAATGCCCCGTCCTGGTGACAAAACAATGGGCCTGATCTACCAGACCACAAACTCCAGTACTCCTCCAAACAACGTTGTGGGCACATTAAACATCCATCCACCCTCCCTAATACTACCCACTTACCCTTTCCAAATTTGTCAGTTTTCGACCGCCGAATCCAGAACGAAATGACTCCTGCCCAAAAATCAACGTCCTCTGCCAACAAACCTCCCGCCCTGTTCTTATTAGGAAACACCAGCTCCCCCATTCTCAAAGCCCCAAAGAACGCCCAAGAATAGGCCAACCCGAAAAGGACCACTTCAAAATGAGAACAACAAATTCTCCCAACTACGCCTCCCAATTTCTTTAACATGTTAAACGAAATGGGTCTGCGCTTGTCGAAACTACCATTCCCACTACGAAAACCCTTCAAAGCCTGTATTATCAAAATTTTTTTGGTAATATCAACCGATCCCTGCAGCTTAAAACCAAAAGCCAGGCCTGCCATAAATGTATTCACCTTTGAAACGGACCAACCCCATTCCGCTGCTTTGCCAACCAAATACAACACCGCCAGCGTCCTGTCACTATCAGACTCAACCGTTCCCCACTCACCCGACCAGCTTTCCCAGATTTCCAAAGTCGATTGGTAAGCTAACCACGTCTGCCTTGAAACTGAGGCTTGAATCAACCGAACTCCTCGTCCGCAATAATTTTCCACAAATGTGAAGGGCATCCCATTCCTGAGGCCTCCGCGTCTGGTGCCAACTCCTGGAAATGTTCCAACTGTGAACGAGATAAAGCATCTGCTATCGAATATTGCACACCCGGTACGTGTACTGCAGAAATGTATGCATTCAACTCCAGACATCGCAGCACTAACTCCCTAACCAACCTAATCACCGGGGGAGAGGAAGAAGTTAGACTATTAATAATAGAGACCACGCTCAAATTATCACAGTGAAACCTAACCTTCCGATTTTGAAAAAGGTCACCCCAAACCACAACTGACACCACAATTGGGAACAATTCTAGCAGTGCAAGATTCTTGGTCAAGCCTTGTTTGCGCCAACACTCCGGCCACAACCCGGCACTCCACCTACCTCCACAATACACGCCATAACCAACCGCACCAGCTGCATCAGTATAAATATCGCAATCAAAATCATTCACAGTTTCCAGCTGAATCAACGATCTACCATTGTAATTCTTTAAAAAACGCTGCCAAGCAACCAAATCTTCTTTGTGTTCTTTAGTCAAATGAACAAAATGATGTGTTGCCCTGATTCCCGCCGTCGCCAGACAACCTGCGGCAAAAAATCCTGCCAATGGGCATAATCCGGCACGCAAAATTCAAACGTCCCAACAGGGACTGCAACTCCTTCAAAGTCACCTTACGCAATCTACCGATCCTGTGGACGTCCTGTATCAGCAACAAAAGCTTGTCCTCTGGCAACCTACACTCCATTTTCTCTGAGTCAATAAGAATGCTCAAAAAACTCAAAACCTTGCCCGGGCCCTCCGTTTTTTCTCTTGCCAATGGAACGCCAAAAAGCCCAGCCATCCACTCCATGGTAGCTAACAAATTCCTGCATACCGCAGAGTCCGGAGGACCAATAACAAGAAATCATCCAAATAATGAATGATGGAAGAAACTCCAGTAACGTCCCTAACCACCCACTCCAGAAGTGCTAAATGCCTCAAACAATGAACAAGAAATTGAACAGCCCATAGGCAAACATCTGTCTAAATAAAAACCACCGTCCCAAAAACAACCTAGCAAAGGAATACTATCAGGGTGAGCCGGGAGCAATCTAAAGGCCGATTTAATATTCGTCTTAGCCAGTAACCCTTCACCATACAGCCGCACCCATTGTACTGCTGCATCAAATGAAGTGTACACCACTGAGCATAGCTCCTCATCGATGCCATCGTTAACCGACCTACCCCTTGGATAAGACAAATGCTGGATCAACTGAAACTTGTTCGGTTCCTTCTTGGGCACCACCCCCAATGGCGAAACAATCACACCTTCAACCGGCAAACAACTAAATGGCCCAGCCATCCTACCTAGTTCTACTTCCTTTGCCAACTTACTAATAACAACTGCAGCATGCAAATCCGCTGACCGCAAATTCTTAGTAGGAAAAAGAACCACATGATTAGGAGCCGGAATCCTAAAACCGAAAACCCACGTAAAAGAATCCCCGCCTTTTCTTGATCCGGGTATCTATTTAGATAGGGGGCCATCTTTTGAACCCTCACTGGTGTCTCCCCCTTGACCGCCACCCACTGCTGGCTTACCCGTTGCTTTCTTAAAACACTTTAATGCTCCATGGGAACCTCCGTTGCAATAGGAACAAACATGTTTCAATTTGCAGGTGTTCCCATATTTATATTGGCCATCGTTAAATTGCCAACATGTTCCAGATTTTTCTTTCCTACCCTGCGTCCCCTGACTCCCACTTTCATGTCCAGACTGTTGTTGCTGGCACCTCCGCTCCCATGAAAGGACTGCCCGCACCTCACCAGGGCCATAACCTTCAACCAAAGCCCAATGTCCTTTTGATCCCATTTGATTTCTGGCCTAATCGCCTTCCTCTGACGAAATTGCTCATCATAACGCAGCCATGCCTGACCCCCATAAGTATGGTGTGCCTCCCCTTTAGCGTCCAAATAACAAAAGAGACCCGAACAGTTGTCCGGAAATCTCTCGCCTATTACACTAGCCAATATCGCAAAAGCCTGCTGCCAATTAACAAAAGTTTGTGGAATCAATCGCCACCTTCTCTTCTCCTCTTCCTCCTTTTTACTATCATCCTTCTTACCCTTGTCCAAATTAAATTTTTCCAAAGGAAGGAGGGAGAAAATCTCTACATACTCATCCTTCCAAATTTTTTCCTTCACTTCTTTCTTTAAATGCGCACCAAGCAGACCCTCAAAGCATACATATACCTCCCCTTTAGCTCTGTCATCCAACTTCACTGTATCACCCTTGTCCTTTTCGGTCTGCACTGACACTGATAACCCTGCAGACGACGCCTGCGCCGACACCCCTGACCTTCCTGTGTCGCTCGCCACCCACAATCCATAACCCGAACCCTGTAACCAGGCTCCCACAGGTGACACCCCAGCACCTTCAGCAACTCCCCCTTCTAGACTCCTCAAAAAATGCGACACCCCAGCCAGAATATCACTAATACTCGACACACCGGTGCTACCCACTCCAGCTAGGGCACTAATGTCAGCCGCAGCACTCTGACTTCCCCCAACCTCCCCTGACCAAACCCCTAATGATGACAAACGAGACATGGACATATACTCACAAAGCTGCACGTGTGCTGTGTCCCCACCAGCCGGACATCCGGACTCCTGCTGCTCTCCGTCCACTGGCTGCTCGCTCCCAGACTTGCCCCCGTCGTTGTCCCCTTGCTGCTCCAGGCCCGCGCCCCTTGCCTCCACATCACCAGGGGGGACCAAAGCAGGGGATACTTGTCGCTCCCTCGACCTTCTGCTTGACCTGGATCTGTCTGTGGCAGCAGCCTCCCGTAGCCTGCCGTCAGTCATTGCTCTGTTGTCATCCACGCGTCGAGAGCCCTGCTGAGCCACTTGCGGCTGCCTGCCCGGCAACCTGCTCTGCCGGCTGCTCCCCATGCCAGGTGCCCTTATTCCGGCTGCTCCCGGGGTACCTGCCGCTGTTGCCACCGCCCGACATCCTTCTGCAGCTGCCGCACCTGCCTGCCTCCCTCTCACCACCAGTGACCGGGCCACGCGTGCTGATGCTCCACCGCTGCTGCTGGGCTCTCTCCGGGCATGTGCTGATCCATGATGCGCACTAGCAGGCCGAACTTCCACCGCGGCCCGCACTTCCACCGCGGCCCGCATGGTTAGATGAAAGCTATGACTGGGCAGTTAACTTACAGGGTTACAGTCTGTTTAGAAAGGATCGTAAAAATCAGAGAGGAGGAGGGGTTTGTCTCTATGTAAAGTCTTGTCTTAAGTCCACTTTAAGGGAGGATATTAGCGAAGGGAATGAGGATGTCGAGTCCATATGGGTCGAAATTCATGGAGGGAAAAATGGTAACAAAATTCTCACTGGGGTCTGTTACAAACCCCCAAATATAACAGAAATCATGGAAAGTCTACTTCTAAAGCAGATAGATGAAGCTGCAACCCATAATGAGGTCCTGGTTATGGGGAACTTTAACTACCTGGATATTAACTGGGAAACAGAAACCTGTGAAACCCATAAAGGCAACAGGTTTCTGCTAATAACCAAGAAAAATTATCTTTCACAATTGGTGCAGAATCCAACCAGAGGAGCAGCACTTTTAGACCTAATACTATCTAATAGACCTGACAGAATAACAAATCTGCAGGTGGTCGGGCATCTAGGAAATAGTGACCACAATATTGTACAGTTTCACCTGTCTTTCACTAGGGGGACTTGTCAGGGTGTCACAAAAACACTGAACTTTAGGAAGGCAAAGCTTGACCAGCTTAGAGATACCCTTAATCTGGTAGACTGGGACAATATCCTCAGAAATAAGAATACAGATAATAAATGGAAAATGTTTAAGAACATCCTAAATAGGCACTGTAAGCGGTTTATACCTTGTGGGAATAAAAGGACTAGAAATAGGAAAAACCCAATGTGGCTAAACAAAGAAGTAAGACAGGCAATTAACAGTAAAAAGAAAGCATTTGCACTACTAAAGCAGGATGGCACCATTGAAGCTCTAAAAAACTATAGGGAGAAAAATACTTTATCTAAAAAACTAATTAAAGCTGCCAAAAAGGAAAGAGAGAAGCACATTGCTAAGGAGAGTAAAACTAATCCCAAACTGTTCTTCAACTATATCAATAGTAAAAGAATAAAAACTGAAAATGTAGGCCCCTTAAAAAATAGTGAGGAAAGAATGGTTGTAGATGACGAGGAAAAAGCTAACATATTAAACACCTTCTTCTCCACGGTATTCACGGCGGAAAATGAAATGCTAGGTGAAATCCCAAGAAACAATGAAAACCCTATATTAAGGGTCACCAATCTAACCCAAGAAGAGGTGCGAAACCGGCTAAATAAGATTAAAATAGATAAATCTCCGGGTCCGGATGGCATACACCCACGAGTACTAAGAGAACTAAGTAATGTAATAGATAAACCATTATTTCTTATTGTTAGGGACTCTATAGCGACGGGGTCTGTTCCGCAGGACTGGCGCATAGCAAATGTGGTGCCAATATTCAAAAAGGGCTCTAAAAGTGAACCTGGAAATTATAGGCCAGTAAGTCTAACCTCTACTGTTGGTAAAATATTTAAAGGGTTTCTGAAGGATGTTTTTCTGGATTATCTCAATGAGAATAACTGTTTAACTCCATATCAGCATGGGTTTATGAGAAATCGCTCCTGTCAAACCAATCTAATCAGTTTTTATGAAGAGGTAAGCTATAGGCTGGACCACGGTGAGTCATTGGATGTGGTATATCTCGATTTTTTCAAAGCGTTTGATACTGTGCCGCACAAGAGGTTGGTACACAAAATGAGAATGCTTGGTCTGGGGGAAAATGTGTGTAAATGGGTTAGTAACTGGCTTAGTGATAGAAAGCAGAGGGTGGTTATAAATGGTATAGTCTCTAACTGGGTCGCTGTGACCAGTGGGGTACCGCCGGGGTCGGTATTGGGGCCTGTTCTCTTCAACATATTCATTAATGATCTGGTAGAAGGTTTACACAGTAAAATATTGATATTTGCAGATGATACAAAACTATGTAAAGCAGTTAATACAAGAGAAGATAGTATTCTGCTACAGATGGATCTGGATAAGTTGGAAACTTGGGCTGAAAGGTGGCAGATGAGGTTTAACAATGATAAATGTAAGGTTATACACATGGGAAGAAGGAATCAATATCACCATTACACACTGAACGGGAAACCACTGGGTAAATCTGACAGGGAGAAGGACTTGCGGATCCTAGTTAATGATAAACTTACCTGGAGCAGCCAGTGCCAGGCAGCAGCTGCCAAGGCAAACAGGATCATGTGGTGCATTAAAAGAGGTCTGGATACACATGATGAGAGCATTACACTGCCTCTGTACAAATCCCTAGTTAGACCGCACATGGAGTACTGTGTCCAGTTTTGGGCACCAGTGCTCAGGAAAAATATAATGGAACTAGAGAGAGTACAAAGGAGGGCAACAAAATTAATAAAGGGGATGGGAGAACTACAATACCCAGATAGATTAGCGAAATTAGGATTATTTAGTCTAGAAAAAAGACGACTGAGGGGCGATCTAATAACCATGTATAAGTATATAAGGGGACAATACAAATATCTCACTGACGATCTGTTTATACCAAGGAAGGTGACGGGCACAAGGGGGCATTCTTTGCGTCTGGAGGAGAGAAGGTTTTTCCACCAACATAGAAGAGGATTCTTTACTGTTAGGGCAGTGAGAATCTGGAATTGCTTGCCTGAGGAGGTGGTGATGGCGAACTCAGTCGAGGGGTTCAAGAGAGGCCTGGATGTCTTCCTGGAGCAGAACAATATTGTATCATACAATTATTAGGTTCTGTAGAAGGACGTAGATCTGGGGATTTATTATGATGGAATATAGGCTGAACTGGATGGACAAATGTCTTGTTTCGGCCTTACTTACTAACTAACTAACTTCCGGTGGAGCCTGGCTGGCCGTGGCAATCCTCGTCACTGTGATCCATGCCAGCAGAGCGGGTGCCTGGATTCCTGCCGGAGGGGGCACAGGGTGGATCTGCCGCACCGCTGCACCCAGCCTCCGTAGGGTCCCGAGAGGGGCTCCGTGGCCTCCGTCTGCCGTGCGTCGCCATGTCCGGTGACAGCCGCTCTGGGGGCCTGGTCCGCCTCGGCCTGCTGCCTTGCTGACCTGCGTCACCCAGTAATGAGGACAGCTGCTCCTGCAATCAGCCGTCCCTACGAGAATGCGCCACGTCCCGCAATCTTTCCACCAAGTCCTCAACCGAATCCATGGTGAGTTTGCCCTAAGGAAAGAGGGTGGTGGCTTTTCCCACTGGGTTCTCTCAGGCAAGTGGCGTTTTCCCGCACTGTCCCTCCACTGTAACCTGTCCCCAACCCCCAACTCCTCCCACATCCCCCTGCAGCCAATCCCAAACCCAGCTTTTAAAATTCAATGGGAAAAACCCTCCCATGGCAACGCAGTCATGGGGGGCCTACATTAAGCTGCGCCCATTCCAGCCCCCATCTGTATTGGAGCTGTAATATCAATAAATATATATATACATTTGTAGTCGCCAACTTGGGTATAAATATATATGTATATAACAGACTTTAGGCTTATCTGTGTGTAACTGTAGAAGAGGAAGTGCCCCAAAATGTATATCTTTATATAGAGATGTGTTTAGTGCATGTTTTAGGTATTTCCCCCACATGTATATCACATGGAGCAAAGCCCTCCCCCCTCCAGCCTGCTGTAGAACAAAGCTGCCAAGAGCTGGAAAAACACTGAGGAGGTGTATCTTAGTGGACAATAGACTCATGACCTCATCCCCACACACCTGGGGCTGGATACACCTCTTCTTGGTTGGACATAAAAGGGACAACACATGTGTTTAGAGGTCTCTCTTGCTGTGCCTGCTTCGCCTGGAATCACGATGGATGGTGGATAAGTATACTCTGTATCCCCTTTTCTTACTAGGCCCTGTATCCTCTTATGCCTTAGGGTTAGTAAGCTATAGATTGGGAGGGCTGATATTGCATGTGTGATTTGGGTAATTTAGACAGGTAATTCAGGGTGGGATATTACTGTGTGATATTGTTACAGAAACCACCAAGATAAATAGTATAAGGGTACAATTGTTTAAACAACCACAAAAAAGCAAACAAAACCCTAAAACAATTTTTTTTATAGATATACATTAAAAATTACTGATAGTCATCACGGACAAAAACAAATATAAATTACTAACACCCGAGCTGGGTAAGGTTGGGGACAGCAGGGCCAAAGATGAGGGTGAAAAAAATTCCTAAAATCGCCCTAAAGGGGTCCTAATAGACTAACCCTTCCTACCAGTGGAGGTTGGCACCCTAATATTCGATGTGGCGCCCCCACTCCTCGTCGACTGTCCCTCCTGGCCCTATGTGTCCCTACTAACTACCCACGCCCAAACCCAACCACATGCACACAAAACTCTATTAAGGCTAGACTGACCTGCAGTAAATGTGCATAGACATAGGTAAACAAATATAAGGTGTCATAGATCTTGAACCTAACCTAATAGAAGGCTACTTTGGTCATATAATGATTTGAGTTACAGACACCTTTAGTCCTAAGTAGTGTTGAGCATTCCGATACCGCAAGTATCGGGTATCGGCCGATACTTGCGGTATCGGAATTCCGATACCGGGATTCCGATACTTGCCGCGTATCGGATACCGGAATCGGAAGTTCCAAGATTCAAAATGCAGAAATTCAGCCAATGAGAATGATTCCAAGTGTGGGCACATCCTGTTTAGCATGGAGGGCATGAAACTACTGGCAAGGCTGTGATTGGCTGCTGAAATGATGTCATGCTGCAGTTTAAAAGTCGCTGGCGCCATTTTGCGATCACTCTGCTGTGAATTCAGTTAGTGACAGGACGCTGTTTGCTGACTGAGGGACAGTTTAGAGATAGCGATTTGCTTCTTTGTGCTTTCCAAAGGCTAATTTAGCAACCGCTGTGTTCACCTACTATTCACCTTGCTTTTGCCTTGTAGCGCTGTTTTCACAGCGATCTGCAAGGTCTGTGTGTGTGTGTGTGTGAGTGCAGCCCACTCTCTAGTCTGAGTGCAGCCACATAGGCCATCCATAGCTGGTTGTATTCAGTTCAGGGAGGGTGGTTCATTGCCTCATACTGTTCTTTTTTTTTTTTTTTTTTTTCAAGTAGTGTAGTCTGCTGCTAATTTATTCAAAAAAATCCTATTAGTGTCTTTCCACCCGTCTCCAGCTAATTTGTGGAAAAACACTACATAGGATAAAGTAGAGGAGGGTTTTTGGGCCTTGCAGCGCCGTTTACGGCTGTCTGCACGGTCTCCGTGTGACTGCAGCTCGCCCTGTAGTCTGTGAGCAGCCATAGCCTGGTTGTCTCCAGCTCAGGGTTGTTCACTGCGTCATACCGCCAAATCAATTTAAATTTTTTTTCAAGTAGTGTAGTCTGCTGCTAATTTATTTAAAAAAATCCTATTAGTGTCTTTCCACCCGTCTCCAGCTAATTTGTGGAAAAACACTACATAGGATAAAGTAGAGGAGGGTTTTTGGGCCTTGCAGCGCCGTTTACGGCTGTCTGCACGGTCTCCGTGTGATTGCAGCTCGCCCTGTAGTCTGTGAGCAGCCATAGCCTGGTTGTCTCCAGCTCAGGGTTGTTCACTGCGTCATACCGCCAAATCAATTTTAATTTTTTTTCAAGTAGTGTAGTCTGCTGCTAATTTATTTAAAAAAATCCTATTAGTGTCTTTCCACCCGTCTCCAGCTAATTTGTGGAAAAACACTACATAGGATAAAGTAGAGGAGGGTTTTTGGGCCTTGCAGCGCCGTTTACGGCTGTCTGCACGGTCTCCGTGTGATTGCAGCTCGCCCTGTAGTCTGTGAGCAGCCATAGCCTGGTTGTCTCCAGCTCAGGGTTGTTCACTGCGTCATACCGCCAAATCAATTTTCTTTTTTTTTCAAGTAGTGTAGGTTGCTGCTAATTTATTTTAAAAAATCCTATTAGTGTCTTTCCACCCGTCTCCAGCTAACTTGTGGAAAAACACTACATAGGATAACGTAGAGGAGGGTTTTTGGGCCTTGCAGCGCCGTTTACGTCTGTCTGCACGGTCTCCGTGTGACTGCAGCTCTATCTGTTGTCAGTTCAGCCCCCAAAAAAGAAATAAATAATAAAGTTCACCAAACACACCAGTTACACCACTTTACATTTGTGTAGGCCACATTAGCTCATATTAAAGTCTAGTCCACACTTTAGAAAATTAGTGTTTCTTATACCTGTTAGGAGGAGTTGCTCAGGAATAAGCACACAAATCCGTTAGTACTTTTCTGCTTATCTTTATCAGTCAACCAAGATGAAGAAGGCAGTGAGTAAGGCACGTGGGCGTGGGCGTGGGCGCGGAGCATGGAGGGGACGTGGGGATTCTGTGCCTGCTGCGGGCACCGGTGACTCATCAGCACCCACTTTCACCAGGCAACAGTCGTTCATGCGCAGCTTTGTGTCAGAGCGCCGTACACCGCTGCTGCGTCAAGAACAAATTGAAGCTGTTGTCGGATGGATGGCAGCTAATGCATCAACTTCCATTAGTGCCACATCCTCTCAGACACAGAGCACTGGAGTGCAGCCATCTGTCTCTTCACCACCTGCCAAATTGCCCAGGCAGACAGAGAGCCCAGGACAGGAGCCGTCTCTACTTCTGTTCTCTGAATCTCTTGGCTTGGAAACAGGGGGCCAGCCAAGCAGCATTGGAGAAATGGAAGAAGAGGCAGGGTGCAGTGATGCCCAACAGCTTTTTCTGTCTTCCTCTGAAGAGGCGGGTGGGCCAGTGGCTCCGGTCACCACATCGCAGGCCGCATCAGCTGATGATGACACTCAGGTGCCACTTACTGGTGCGTGCTCTGCTGCTGAGACTACCCAGGAGGAGCAGTTGGGGGCAGAGGGTAGTGTAGATGATGAGGTCCTCGACCCATCTTGGCGTGAGGGACAGGAAGGTGGTGGGAGCAGCTCTGAGGAAGAGATTCCCCGTACGGCCCAAAGAGGGAGAGGGAGGGGGAAGACTGCGGATCCTGCAGCCTCCGCTTTGGCACCCGTTAGGAGCATGTCTCTTCCAAAAGCCAAAAAGGGCGCTCCCAAGACTTGCAGTGCCTGGTCCTTTTTTGACACAGTTGCAGATGACATTTGCTATGTCAGATGCAAGGTGTGTCATCAAAAAGTCAAAAGAGGGAAAAATGTCAGCAACCTCAATACCTCCAACATGTGGAAACATGTGCGCAACAGGCACCCGGCGGAGTTAGAAAAACACACTGAAGAGGTAGGCCAACCAACAGCGGCAGCTACCACCTCTTCAGCTCATGTTGCCTCTTCCTCTAGCTCACATGCAGCTGGTTCGGCTTCCTCCCAGGATCGCCGTGGAAGAACCTCTGGCCCTGTTGTCCAGAGACCCGCTGTAATTCCACCCGCAGCACCACTTTCCCAGTCATCCACACACTCCCAGCCCAGTCTACAGCCATCGGTAGTACAGGCATGGGAGAAAAGGCGGCCTTTCTCATCAAACCACCCACGAGCACAGGCTCTGACTGCAGGCATTGCCAAACTTCTGTCACTGGAAATGCTGTCATTCAGGCTGGTGGAGACTGACAGCTTCCGTGACTTGATGTCATTGGCAGTCCCACAGTACAATGTGCCCAGCCGCTTTTACTTCAGCAGGCAAGCCGTCCCTGCCCTGCACAAGCATGTGGAGGGACACATAAAACACGCGCTACTGAACGCCGTCAGTAGCAAGGTCCACCTCACCACCGATGCGTGGACCAGTCAACATGGACAGGGGCGATACCTTTCCCTCACTGCCCATTGGGTTAATGTCGTTGAGCCGGGTACAGACCGTGCGAGTGGCGCAGGACGTGTCCTGCCCACTCCAAGGATTGCAGGAATCCATTCTGTACGCATTGACTCCTCCTCTTACACCAGTTCCTCAGAATCATCGCTGCAGGAGCCGTCACAGTCCACCTCCACATGGACCCGTGATGAACGTGTACCTGTTACGACCGACATGAGCACAGCCGTGGCCAAACGTCAACAGGCCGTGTTGAAATTAATTTTTTTGGGGAATCGTAGCCACACAGCGCAGGAGCTCTGGAATGCCATCAAGCAGGAGAGCGATGTGTGGTTTGTGCCAGCGAATCTCCAGCCAGGCATGGTAGTGTGTGATAATGGCCGAAATCTGGTGGCAGCTCTGGGCCTCGGCAACCTCACTCACATCCCATGTCTGGCACATGTGCTCAATTTGGTCGTGCAGAGCTTTTTGAGGGACTATCCGGATCTTGATGCACTGCTGCACAAGGTCCGCCTAGAGTGTGCTCACTTGCGGCGTTCCAGCACGGCAAAAGCGCGCATTGCGGATCTGCAGCGCCGACACCGCCTGCCGGAACATCGCATCATATGTGACCTACCTACCAGGTGGAATTCCACGTTACATATGTTGGAGCGGTTGTGTGAGCAGCAGCAAGCTGTAATGGAGTACCAGCTGCTTCAGGCGCAAAAAAGTCGCAGTCAGCGCCGTACAGACTTCACAACCACAGAGTGGGCCACTATGAATGACGTCTGCCAGGTTTTGCGTCCCTTTGATTATTCCACGCGGATGGCGAGTGCAGATGATGTACTAGTCAGCATGACTGTCCCCCTTATCTGCCTGCTTGAAAAATCACTGCAAGCGCTAAGGGATGATGTTGTGGAAGAGGTGGAGGATGAGGATTCACCATTTCCATCATCTTCTGGACAGTCAGCGCCACGTGGTTCCTCACAAACGCGTAGGCAGGGGACAGTTTATGAGGAGGATGAGGAGGAGTCAATGGAGGAGGAAGACGTCCGTCCAGAGGAGGGAGTTACCGAATTGTCCAGTACTCAGTGTGTACAGCGAGGGTGGGGTGATGACGAGCAGGCAGAGATCACGCCTCCAGCAGGGGACAGCGTTTCTTGGGCAGTTGGCAGTCTGCAGCACATGGTGGATTACATGCTGCAGTGCCTGAGAAACGACCGCCGCATCGCCCACATTCTCAACATGTCTGATTATTGGGTGTTCACCCTCCTCGATCCTCGCTACCGGGACAACGTAGAAAGCCTCATCACACCGTTGAACTGGGAGCGAAAAATGCGGGAGTACCAAGACACACTGGTCAATTCCATCATCTTCTCCATTCCAACTGAGAGAAGTTCTGCTAGTGCATTCCAAAGCAGCTCAGTGCGTCCAGGCAGTGGTGGAGGCTCTGCACAAAGAGGGAGCAGAAGCAGTGCCTCTGCCCAAGGCAAGACCAGTATGGCCCAACTGTGGCACAGTTTTCTGTGCCCCCCACAAAAGTCTACACCATCACAGACGGCTCCAGTCAGCAGGAGGCAACGGTTCCGTCAGATGGTGACAGACTACATGTCTTGCCCTCTTGCTGTACTCCCAGACGGCTCTTCCCCTTTCAAGTTTTGGGTCTCAAAGCTGGATACATGGCCAGAGCTAAGCCAGTATGCATTGGAGGTGCTGTCTTGCCCTGCGGCCAGTGTATTATCGGAACGTGTCTTTAGTGCTGCAGGTGGTGTACTAACTGACCGTCGCATGCGACTATCCTCCGATAACGTTGACCGGCTTACTTTCCTGAAAATGAACAAGGCCTGGATCTCGCAGGAATTTGCCACTCCTCCTCCTGATTAAATAATTAGGTCACTGTATACGTTATCCAGGTCTCCTGTTGTGTTCATCTTTCTACCACCTGAACTTAAATTCCTGGGCTCCAACACCGCCAGTTGAGGCTCAGAAGTGCCGTCTGCACAGTCAAAACATACAACCCAGTGTTATTGGGTTTCAGTAACGTCAGCTGATCCCCAGCTGTGTAGCCGGCAATGTGTCATGCGACCGCCACGCTGACACAACAACTGAAATGTAAGGGAATCTGTCCCCCCCCCCCAAGGCGTTTGTTACTGAAAGAGCCACCTTGTGCAGCAGTAATGCTGCACAAGGAAAAGGTAGCTATTTTTGTTTAGCACCTTGCACACGCAGAACTTAACACTTATAAAATGTGTCCACTGATACCGTAACACCGTCCCGGAGGTGGGACTTTCCTTCGTAATGTGACGCAGCACAGCCGTCATTCCTACCCCCCCGGCGCCGCGCACCGGCTCCTCAGCGTTGTTTGATTCCGTCCCGGAGCCTGCGCTGTTATGTTATCCCGTGGCCAGGCACACTTAGCGCTGCCCGTCTTCTGGCATCATTTGGTGTCAGGATGGCTGCGCCTGTGTGGCCGCGCTGGCAGAGAGCCCGCCTCGCAGTGTCTTCTGATTTAATCCCACTGGGGGCCTGGGATCCATGGACATGCGCAGTGCATATCTGAACCTCCACCTCTCACTCATCTCCCTATGGCTTCTTCAGACTGTTCAGTGTCAGCTGGTCCCTAATAGCATGCCACGGCCGTGACACCGCACAGTCTTAAGAAGCCGTAGGGAGGGGAGTGAGAGGCGAGGATATGCACTGCGCATGTCCATGGATCCCAGGCCCCCAGTGGGATTAAATCAGAAGACCAGCGCGGCCGCACAGGCGCAGCCATCCTGACACCAAATGATGCCAGAAGACGGGCAGCGCTAAGTGTGCCTGGCCACGGGATAACATAACAGCGCAGGCTCCGGGACGGAATCAAACAACGCTGAGGAGCCGGTGCGCGTCGCCGGGGGGGGAGGAATGACGGCTGTGCTGCGTCACATTACGAAGGAAAGTCCCACCTCCAGGACGGTTTTACGGTTGCAGGGGACACATTTTATAAGTGTTTAGTTCTGTGTTTGCAAGGAGCTTGATGAAAAGAGCCACCTTTTCCTTTTGCATCTTTTGTGCTGCACAAGCTGGCTCTTTCAGCTACAAACGCCTTGGGGGGGGGTTAAAGGTTCCCTTTCGACTTTCTCAGGCTTCGGCCTACATTGTGTTCCTCTGCTTTTCCACCTGTCCCTGGGCTCCAACACCGCCAGTTGCCGTCCAGAAGTGCTGTACGCACAGTCAACAGTCCCTCCTCTGTTATTGGGGTTCAGTAACGTCAGCTGTTCCCCTGCTGTGTGTGTGGCAATCCCTCCTACCTCCTCCAACCTCCTCCAACCTCCTCCTGTCCCTGGGCTCCAACACCGCCAGTTGCCGTCCAGAAGTGCTGTACGCACAGTCAACAGTCCCTCCTCTGTTATTGGGGTTCAGTAACGTCAGCTGTTCCCCTGCTGTGTGTGTGGCAATCCCTCCTACCTCCTCCAACCTCCTCCTCCTCCACCTGTCCCTGGGCTCCAACACCGCCAGTTGCCGTCCAGAAGTGCTGTACGCACAGTCAACAGTCGCTCCTCTGTTATTGGGGTTCAGTAACGTCAGCTGTTCCCCTGCTGTGTGTGTGGCAATCCCTCCTACCTCCTCCAACCTCCTCCTCCTCCACCTGTCCCTGGGCTCCAACACCGCCAGTTGCCGTCCAGAAGTGCTGTACGCACAGTCAACAGTCGCTCCTCTGTTATTGGGGTTCAGTAACGTCAGCTGTTCCCCTGCTGTGTGTGTGGCAATCCCTCCTACCTCCTCCAACCTCCTCCTCCTCCACCTGTCCCTGGGCTCCAACACCGCCAGTTGCCGTCCAGAAGTGCTGTACGCACAGTCAACAGTCCCTCCTCTGTTATTGGGGTTCAGTAACGTCAGCTGTTCCCCTGCTGTGTGTGTGGCAATCCCTCCTACCTCCTCCAACCTCCTCCTCCTCCACCTGTCCCTGGGCTCCAACACTGCCAGTTGCCGTCCAGAAGTGCTGTACGCACAGTCAACAGTCGCTCCTCTGTTATTGGGGTTCAGTAACGTCAGCTGTTCCCCTGCTGTGTGTGTGGCAATCCCTCCTACCTCCTCCAACCTCCTCCTCCTCCACCTGTCCCTGGGCTCCAACACCGCCAGTTGCCGTCCAGAAGTGCTGTACGCACAGTCAACAGTCGCTCCTCTGTTATTGGGGTTCAGTAACGTCAGCTGTTCCCCTGCTGTGTATGTGGCAATCCCTCCTACCTCCTCCAACCTCCTCCTCCTCCACCTGTCCCTGGGCTCCAACACCGCCAGTTGCCGTCCAGAAGTGCTGTACGCACAGTCAACAGTCGCTCCTCTGTTATTGGGGTTCAGTAACGTCAGCTGTTCCCCTGCTGTGTGTGTGGCAATCCCTCCTACCTCCTCCAACCTCCTCCTCCTCCACCTGTCCCTGGGCTCCAACACCGCCAGTTGCCGTCCAGAAGTGCTGTACGCACAGTCAACAGTCCCTCCTCTGTTATTGGGGTTCAGTAACGTCAGCTGTTCCCCTGCTGTGTGTGTGGCAATCCCTCCTACCTCCTCCAACCTCCTCCTCCTCCACCTGTCCCTGGGCTCCAACACCACCAGTTGCCGCCCAGAAGTGCTGTACGCACAGTCAACAGTCGCTCCTCTGTTATTGGGGTTCAGTAACGTCAGCTGTTCCCCTGCTGTGTGTGTGGCAATCCCTCCTACCTCCTCCAACCTCCTCCTCCTCCACCTGTCCCTGGGCTCCAACACCGCCAGTTTCCGTTCAGAAGTGCTGTACGCACAGTCAACAGTCCCTCCTCTGTTATTGGGGTTCAGTAACGTCAGCTGTTCCCCTGCTGTGTGTGTGGCAATCCCTCCTACCTCCTCCAACCTCCTCCTCCTCCACCTGTCCCTGGGCTCCAACACCGCCAGTTGCCGTCCAGAAGTGCTGTACGCACAGTCAACAGTCGCTCCTCTGTTATTGGGGTTCAGTAACGTCAGCTGTTCCCCTGCTGTGTGTGTGGCAATCCCTCCTACCTCCTCCAACCTCCTCCTCCTCCACCTGTCCCTGGGCTCCAACACCGCCAGTTGCCGTCCAGAAGTGCTGTACGCACAGTCAACAGTCCCTCCTCTGTTATTGGGGTTCAGTAACGTCAGCTGTTCCCCTGCTGTGTGTGTGGCAATCCCTCCTACCTCCTCCAACCTCCTCCTCCTCCACCTGTCCCTGGGCTCCAACACCGCCAGTTGCCGTCCAGAAGTGCTGTACGCACAGTCAACAGTCCCTCCTCTGTTATTGGGGTTCAGTAACGTCAGCTGTTCCCCTGCTGTGTGTGTGGCAATCCCTCCTACCTCCTCCAACCTCCTCCTCCTCCACCTGTCCCTGGGCTCCAACACCGCCAGTTGCCGTCCAGAAGTGCTGTACGCACAGTCAACAGTCGCTCCTCTGTTATTGGGGTTCAGTAACGTCAGCTGCTCCCCTGCTGTGTGTGTGGCAATCCCTCCTACCTCCTCCAACCTCCTCCTCCTCCACCTGTCCCTGGGCTCCAACACCGCCAGTTGCCGTCCAGAAGTGCTGTACGCACAGTCAACAGTCGCTCCTCTGTTATTGGGGTTCAGTAACGTCAGCTGTTCCCCTGCTGTGTGTGTGGCAATCCCTCCTACCTCCTCCAACCTCCTCCTCCTCCACCTGTCCCTGGGCTCCAACACCGCCAGTTGCCGTCCAGAAGTGCTGTACGCACAGTCAACAGTCCCTCCTCTGTTATTGGGGTTCAGTAACGTCAGCTGTTCCCCTGCTGTGTGTGTGGCAATCCCTCCTACCTCCTCCAACCTCCTCCTCCTCCACCTGTCCCTGGGCTCCAACACCGCCAGTTGCCGTCCAGAAGTGCTGTACGCACAGTCAACAGTCCCTCCTCTGTTATTGGGGTTCAGTAACGTCAGCTGTTCCCCTGCTGTGTGTGTGGCAATCCCTCCTACCTCCTCCAACCTCCTCCTCCTCCACCTGTCCCTGGGCTCCAACACCGCCAGTTGCCATCCAGAAGTGCTGTACGCACAGTCAACAGTCCCTCCTCTGTTATTGGGGTTCAGCACCGCCA
This sequence comes from Ranitomeya variabilis, assembly GCF_051348905.1. Taxonomy (NCBI): domain Eukaryota; kingdom Metazoa; phylum Chordata; class Amphibia; order Anura; family Dendrobatidae; genus Ranitomeya; species Ranitomeya variabilis. The sequence continues at coordinate 113,654,787 of NC_135239.1, read as the reverse complement.
GCTGTTCCCCTGCTGTGTATACGGCAACGTGTACTGCGACCGCCACGCAGGCACAACAAGTTAAATTTAAGGGAACCTGTCCCCCCCCCCCCAGGCGTTTGTTACTGAAGGAGCCACCTTGTGCAGCAGTAATGATGCAAAGGGAAACACACATTTCGCGCTGCCTGTCTTCTGACATCATTTGCTGTCAGGCTGGCTGCGCCTGTGTGTGTGCGCTGTCCGAGATTCAGCCTCGCAGTGTCGTGTAATGTAATCCCACCGCGGGCCTGGGATCCCTGGCCATGCGCAGTGCATATCCTCGCCTCTCACTCCCCTCCCTACGGCTTCTAAAGACTGTTCGGTGTCAGCTGATCCCTAATAGCATGCCACGGCCGTGACACCGCACAGTCTGAAGAAGCCGTAGGGAGGGGAGTGAGAGGTGAGGATATGCACTGCGCATGGCCACGGATCCCAGGACCGCGGTGGGATTACATTAGACGACACCGCGAGGCTGAATCTCGGACAGCGCACCCACACAGGCGCAGCCAGCCTGACAGCAAATGATGTCAGAAGACAGGCAGCGCGAAATGTGTGCATGGCCAAGGGGTAACCTAACAGCGCAGGCTCCGGGACAGATTCAAACAACGCTGAGGAGGCGGCGCACGGCGCCAAGGGGGTAAAAATGACGGCTGTGCTGCGTCACATGACAAAGGAAAGTTCCACCTACCGGACGGTTGAACGCTGTGAGGGGACACATTTCATAAGTGTTAGGTTCAGCATCTGCAAGGACCATAATTAAAAGAGCTAAGTTTACCTTTTCCAGCATTAGTGGTGTACACGATGGCTCTTCCAGCTACAAACGCCTGGGGGGGGGTTAAAGGTTTCCTTTCAACTTGCTCCAGTGCAGGCTTCGGCCTACACTCCGCTCCCCCTGCTCCTCCTGCTGACCCTGGGCTCTAACACCGCCAGTTGGGGCCCAGATGTGCTAGCTGCACAGAGAAAAACACCAGCCAATGTGTCAGTGGGGTTCAGCACCGCCAGCTGTTCCCCTGCTGTGCAGCCGGCATCGTGTCCTGCAAAAGCCACGCAGACACAAGAACTGAAATTGAAGGGAACCTGTCCCCCCTCCCCCAGGCGTTTGTACGTTTTAAAGGCCACCTTGTACAGCGGTAATGCTGCATGTGTGCAAGGTGGCTCATAAACGTATTCTCCTCGCACATGTGGAACTGAAAACACGTCTAAAATGTGTCCTCTGTGTGACCATTTAACCGTCCCGGTGGTGTGACTTTCCTTTGTAATGACACGCTGCAACCCCCTTGGTAGCGCTGCCCGTCTTCTGGCATCATTGTTTGGCTGCCTGCGCCTCTGCGGCCGCCCTGACCCACACAACGCCCCTCGTTGTCTTATTTATTGGGACTGCGAGGGTGTGATTGACGGGCATGATCAGTGCATCAGTTCGCCTGTCCCTCATCTCCTTCCGCCTTCTGCGGACTGTGCGGCTTCATGGCCGTGGCATGCGATAAGGGATCAGATGACGCCGCACAGTCTGAAGCGGGTGTAAGGACCCAAGTGTGAGAGGCGAACATATGTGCTGCGCCAGGCCCTGAATCCCAGCCCCGCAGTGTTTTAACAATGTTAAGACACTGCGGGGCTGGGATTCATGGTCATCGCAAACCGCACCGGCCGACATTAAATGATGCCAGAACATGGGCAGCGCTAACAGCGCTAGGCCAGGGGATAACACGATAGCGCAGACTCCTGTACAGCAAATAACAACGCTCAGGAGGCTGCACCCAGCACCAAGGTGGGATTCTTGACATCTGTGCTGCGTCTCATTACAAAGGGAACTCGCGCCTCCAACACAGTTTGACTGTTTAAAGGGCTAAATGTTATACGTGTTTCATTCAGCGTGTGCAAGGAGCGAAATTAAAAGAGCAACCTTTGACTTGTGCAGCACTACTGCTGCATAAGCTGTGGCTCTTCTACTTTGTAACCCCTGAGGGGGGGTTAAAGGTTACCTTTGAAATTGGTTCAATTAGGCTTCGGCCTACACTCTGCTCCCCCTGCAGAGCCCTGGGCTCCAACACCGCCAGTTGGGGCCCGGTACTGCTAGCTGCACAGAGAAAAACACCAGCCAATGTGTCAGTGGGGTTCAGCACCGCCAGCTGTTCCCCTGCTGTGCAGCCGGCAACGTGTCCTGCAACTGCCACGCAGGCACAACAGACCCAAAAGCTGCCGCCAGTGCAGGCTTCGGCCTACACTCTGCTCCATCTCCTCCTCCTGCTGACCCCGGGCTCCAACACCGCCAGTTGGGGCCCGGTACTGCTAGCTGCACAGAGAAAAACACCAGCCAATGTGTCAGTGGGGTTCAGCACCGCCAGCTGTTCCCCTGCTGTGCAGCCGGCATCGTGTCCTGCAAAAGCCACGCAGACACAAGAACTGAAATTGAAGGGAACCTGTCCCCCCTCCCCCAGGCGTTTGTACGTTTTAAAGGCCACCTTGTACAGCGGTAATGCTGCATGTGTGCAAGGTGGCTCATAAACGTATTCTCCTCGCACATGTGGAACTGAAAACACGTCTAAAATGTGTCCTCTGTGTGACCATTTAACCGTCCCGGTGGTGTGACTTTCCTTTGTAATGACACGCTGCAACCCCCTTGGTAGCGCTGCCCGTCTTCTGGCATCATTGTTTGGCTGCCTGCGCCTCTGCGGCCGCCCTGACCCACACAACGCCCCTCGTTGTCTTATTTATTGGGACTGCGAGGGTGTGATTGACGGGCATGATCAGTGCATCAGTTCGCCTGTCCCTCATCTCCTTCCGCCTTCTGCGGACTGTGCGGCTTCATGGCCGTGGCATGCGATAAGGGATCAGATGACGCCGCACAGTCTGAAGCGGGTGTAAGGACCCGAGTGTGAGAGGCGAACATATGTGCTGTGCCAGGCCCTGAATCCCAGCCCCGCAGTGTTTTAACAATGTTAAGACACTGCGGGGCTGAGATTCATAGTCATCGCGAACCGCACCGGCCGACATTAAATGATGCCAGAACATGGGCAGCGCTAACAGCGCTAGGCCAGGGGATAACACGACAGCGCAGACTCCTGTACAGCAAATAACAACGCTCAGGAGGCTGCACCCAGCACCAAGGTGGGATTCTTGACATCTGTGCTGCGTCTCATTACAAAGGGAACTCGCGCCTCCAACACAGTTTGACTGTTTAAAGGGCTAAATGTTATACGTGTTTCATTCAGCGTGTGCAAGGAGCGAAATTAAAAGAGCAACCTTTGACTTGTGCAGCACTACTGCTGCATAAGCTGTGGCTCTTCTACTTTGTAACCCCTGAGGGGGGGTTAAAGGTTACCTTTGAAATTGGTTCAATTAGGCTTCGGCCTACACTCTGCTCCCCCTGCAGAGCCCTGGGCTCCAACACCGCCAGTTGGGGCCCGGTACTGCTAGCTGCACAGAGAAAAACACCAGCCAATGTGTCAGTGGGGTTCAGCACCGCCAGCTGTTCCCCTGCTGTGCAGCCGGCAACGTGTCCTGCAACTGCCACGCAGGCACAACAGACCCAAAAGCTGCCGCCAGTGCAGGCTTCGGCCTACACTCTGCTCCATCTCCTACTCCTGCTGACCCCGGGCTCCAACACCGCCAGTTGGGGCCCGGTACTGCTAGCTGCACAGAGAAAAACACCAGCCAATGTGTCAGTGGGGTTCAGCACCGCCAGCTGTTCCCCTGCTGTGCAGCCGGCATCGTGTCCTGCAAAAGCCACGCAGACACAAGAACTGAAATTGAAGGGAACCTGTCCCCCCTCCCCCAGGCGTTTGTACGTTTTAAAGGCCACCTTGTACAGCGGTAATGCTGCATGTGTGCAAGGTGGCTCATAAACGTATTCTCCTCGCACATGTGGAACTGAAAACACGTCTAAAATGTGTCCTCTGTGTGACCATTTAACCGTCCCGGTGGTGTGACTTTCCTTTGTAATGACACGCTGCAACCCCCTTGGTAGCGCTGCCCGTCTTCTGGCATCATTGTTTGGCTGCCTGCGCCTCTGCGGCCGCCCTGACCCACACAACGCCCCTCGTTGTCTTATTTATTGGGACTGCGAGGGTGTGATTGACGGGCATGATCAGTGCATCAGTTCGCCTGTCCCTCATCTCCTTCCGCCTTCTGCGGACTGTGCGGCTTCATGGCCGTGGCATGCGATAAGGGATCAGATGACGCCGCACAGTCTGAAGCGGGTGTAAGGACCCGAGTGTGAGAGGCGAACATATGTGCTGCGCCAGGCCCTGAATCCCAGCCCCGCAGTGTTTTAACAATGTTAAGACACTGCGGGGCTGGGATTCATGGTCATCGCGAACCGCACCGGCCGACATTAAATGATGCCAGAACATGGGCAGCGCTAACAGCGCTAGGCCAGGGGATAACACGACAGCGCAGACTCCTGTACAGCAAATAACAACGCTCAGGAGGCTGCACCCAGCACCAAGGTGGGATTCTTGACATCTGTGCTGCGTCTCATTACAAAGGGAACTCGCGCCTCTAACACAGTTTGACTGTTTAAAGGGCTAAATGTTATACGTGTTTCATTCAGCGTGTGCAAGGAGCGAAATTAAAAGAGCAACCTTTGACTTGTGCAGCACTACTGCTGCATAAGCTGTGGCTCTTCTACTTTGTAACCCCTGAGGGGGGGTTAAAGGTTACCTTTGAAATTGGTTCAATTAGGCTTCGGCCTACACTCTGCTCCCCCTGCAGAGCCCTGGGCTCCAACACCGCCAGTTGGGGCCCGGTACTGCTAGCTGCACAGAGAAAAACACCAGCCAATGTGTCAGTGGGGTTCAGCACCGCCAGCTGTTCCCCTGCTGTGCAGCCGGCAACGTGTCCTGCAACTGCCACGCAGGCACAACAGACCCAAAAGCTGCCGCCAGTGCAGGCTTCGGCCTACACTCTGCTCCATCTCCTCCTCCTGCTGACCCCGGGCTCCAACACCACCAGTTGGGGCCCGGTACTGCTAGCTGCACAGAGAAAAACACCAGCCAATGTGTCAGTGGGGTTCAGCACCGCCAGCTGTTCCCCTGCTGTGCAGCCGGCATCGTGTCCTGCAAAAGCCACGCAGACACAAGAACTGAAATTGAAGGGAACCTGTCCCCCCTCCCCCAGGCGTTTGTACGTTTTAAAGGCCACCTTGTACAGCGGTAATGCTGCATGTGTGCAAGGTGGCTCATAAACGTATTCTCCTCGCACATGTGGAACTGAAAACACGTCTAAAATGTGTCCTCTGTGTGACCATTTAACCGTCCCGGTGGTGTGACTTTCCTTTGTAATGACACGCTGCAACCCCCTTGGTAGCGCTGCCCGTCTTCTGGCATCATTGTTTGGCTGCCTGCGCCTCTGCGGCCGCCCTGACCCACACAACGCCCCTCGTTGTCTTATTTATTGGGACTGCGAGGGTGTGATTGACGGGCATGATCAGTGCATCAGTTCGCCTGTCCCTCATCTCCTTCCGCCTTCTGTGGACTGTGCGGCTTCATGGCCGTGGCATGCGATAAGGGATCAGATGACGCCGCACAGTCTGAAGCGGGTGTAAGGACCCGAGTGTGAGAGGCGAACATATGTGCTGCGCCAGGCCCTGAATCCCAGCCCCGCAGTGTTTTAACAATGTTAAGACACTGCGGGGCTGGGATTCATGGTCATCGCGAACCGCACCGGCCGACATTAAATGATGCCAGAACATGGGCAGCGCTAACAGCGCTAGGCCAGGGGATAACACGACAGCGCAGACTCCTGTACAGCAAATAACAACGCTCAGGAGGCTGCACCCAGCACCAAGGTGGGATTCTTGACATCTGTGCTGCGTCTCATTACAAAGGGAACTCGCGCCTCCAACACAGTTTGACTGTTTAAAGGGCTAAATGTTATACGTGTTTCATTCAGCGTGTGCAAGGAGCGAAATTAAAAGAGCAACCTTTGACTTGTGCAGCACTACTGCTGCATAAGCTGTGGCTCTTCTACTTTGTAACCCCTGAGGGGGGGTTAAAGGTTACCTTTGAAATTGGTTCAATTAGGCTTCGGCCTACACTCTGCTCCCCCTGCAGAGCCCTGGGCTCCAACACCGCCAGTTGGGGCCCGGTACTGCTAGCTGCACAGAGAAAAACACCAGCCAATGTGTCAGTGGGGTTCAGCACCGCCAGCTGTTCCCCTGCTGTGCAGCCGGCAACGTGTCCTGCAACTGCCACGCAGGCACAACAGACCCAAAAGCTGCCGCCAGTGCAGGCTTCGGCCTACACTCTGCTCCTTCTCCTCCTCCTGCTGACCCCGGGCTCCAACACCGCCAGTTGGGGCCCGGTACTGCTAGCTGCACAGAGAAAAACACCAGCCAATGTGTCAGTGGGGTTCAGCACCGCCAGCTGTTCCCCTGCTGTGCAGCCGGCATCGTGTCCTGCAAAAGCCACGCAGACACTTGCTCTTGTAACTTCTGCTCCCCATCCTGGTTCCAGTACCGTCAGCTGGTTCCGGGCAGAGCCTTTGGCTTAGGTGCCTCCCTCTGGGTATCCGAGTTCCACCAACGTCAGGTGGTCCTTGGTAGTGCTTTCAGGCACGGGTACCTCCTGCTTAGTAACCGGGTTCCAGTAACGTCAGCTGGTCCTCGGTAGTTCCATTGGCTCTTGGACCTTCGGCTACCCATCCGGGTTCCAGCACCGTCAGCTGGTTCTCGGCAGTGTCTTTTGCTCTTGTACCTTCTGCTCCCCATCCTGGTTCCAGTACCGTCAGCTGGTTCCGGGCAGAGCCTTTGGCTTAGGTGCCTCCCTCTGGGTATCCGAGTTCCACCAACGTCAGGTGGTCCTTGGTAGTGCTTTCAGGCATGGGTACCTCCTGCTTAGTAACCGGGTTCCAGTAACGTCAGCTGGTCCTCGGTAGTTCCATTGGCTCTTGGACCTTCGGGTAGCCATCCGAGTTCCAGTTCCATCAGCTGGTTCTCGGCATTTTCTCAGCCTTCTTGTACCTTCTGCTACATTTCCAAGTTCAAGAGACTAAACACGATGACCCGGAAGACCACCCCTAAGATGACGACGACACCAGAGACGACAACCACCGTGATGACGACGACCCTGGAGACGATGACCCCGAAGACCACCCCGATGACGACGACCCCGGAGACGACGACCCTGAAGACCACCCCGATGACGACGACCCTGGAGACGACGACGACCTGGAAGACCGAGAAGCAGAAGAACAAGAGGCTGCAGAACAAAGAGCAGAAGAACATTAAGCATAACACTAAATATCAGAGCAAAAAATATTATCTAAATTATAAGCAGAAGAAGACTAAGCAGTGTATGGGGGTGAGTCCGTTCCTCCTCGTGGTGCCCCTGGATAAAGCCTGATGGTGCAGGCCAAACTGAACGCGGACAAATGTAACTCTTTTGTGACAGGCAGAACGGAAGGTGTAATCTTCAAACTTTTATAGATAACAACTACGGGAATGCCTGTCACAAATAAGAATATGATGAAGAAGTAGAATATGATGAAGATAATAGTAAAATAAAAAGAATATGAACAATGTAACCAAAAAAATAATAGGTAGAAGATGAAGAAGAAGATGAATAAGGTGAAGAAGTTGATGTCAAAGAAGCTGATGATGAGGATAATGAAGAAGAAAGTGTGGGAGAAGTAAAAAAGAAGGTGAAGGGCGTGGAAGTAGTGAAACATCAATATCTGACAAAATAAAAAAAAAAATTAACATAGTCAAAATCTTTCTACCGCCGAACGTCATAAAAAAACCCCAAAATCCTGCTATTCTATTACATTGGGCTAAACCTCTGTGCCTTTAATGTCTCCGCCACGTCCCCCAATACATCCTACATTATTCTTAGTTGTTTTCCTTCATGTAGAATGAACCTACAAGTTTATAAAGGGTTTATTTTAATTCCGATATTTTCGTCCCATTGACTTGCATTGGGATCGGGTATCGGTATCGGATTGGATCCGATATTTTGACGGTATCGGCCGATACTTTCCGATACCGATACTTTCCGATATCGGAAAGTATCGCTCAACACTAGTCCTAAGGTCAATAAAGTTAAAATGACAAATATTAAATGAATCCAGCTAGGAGAAATAGAGACTGACTGCATTAATACAAATGACCATGACTTAAGCAAATGGTATTAGAATCTCACATGTCCTTTAACAGTAACAAATATCTTTTATTAATCCATGGTTTTGTCTCAGTTAGTCGCCATTCTTACATACTGTATGTAGCATAAGTGGGGCTCCGGTGGTTACCCCTGGCGGTCCGATTTAGGGAATGAGATGTGGCACTATGTGCACTTTACCGGACTTGATCTGAATTCTGGGATGTACTATACGCAGTTTAATATTGACATATTGACATATTTCTTGTTAAATATCCCTTATCTGCTCAGTGACACGCACTATTGGCTTTGTACTAGATACGCGGACTTTTTTAGGGGTGGCTCTCTCTTTTTTCAGTGTTGTTTCCTCAGTTTCCCTTAGTGTTACAATGTGTTATTTATCTTGTTATGCTATGTTTATATATATGATGATTATGGTGTAATAAAATTTGTATTGATATTTTTTTACAAAAATCTTGGACGTGTACTCCTATTTTTTCTCTCAGGTATTTATCTATGGCATTTGGAGTGTCCTTAGTATTGAAGGGTATGCGATCTCTGGTTTCTATTGCCTGCACACATGGCTATTTGCATGTGTGTGAGATTGCTTTTGTCTTGGTCCATGCTGGGCTGTATTTATTATGTAGCATAAGAATCAGAAAGAGTTAGGGTATGTGCACACGTAGAATGGTCCACTGCGGATTTTTCCGCAGCGGATTTAATAAATCCGCAGGGCAAAAACACTGCGTTTTTCCTGCGGATTTATCGCGGATTTACTGCAGATTTACCGCTGTTTTTGTGCGGATTCAACTGCGGTTTTACACCTGCGGTTTTCTATTATGGAGCAGGGGTAAAACCCCTGCGGATTCCGCACAAAGAATTGACATGCTGCGGAATGTAAACCGCTGCATTTCCGCACGTTTATTTCTGCAGCATGGGCACAGCGTTTGAATTTTTATGCTCTTAAATCAGCGAGATATGTCACGCAAAATACTTAATAAGTAACAAATTTTTTTTGTTAGGAAGTTATAAGGGTTAAAAGTTGACCTGCGATTTCTCATTTTTACAACAAAATTTACAAAACCATTTTTTTTAGGGACCATCTCACATTTAAAGTCACTTTGAGGGGTGTACATGAGAGAAAATACCTAAAAGTGACACCATTCTAAAAACTGCACCCCTCAAGGTGCTCAAAACCACATTCAAGAAGATTATTAACTCTTCACGTGCTTCACAGGAACTTAAGCAATGTGGATGGAAAAAATTAACTTTTTTTTTTACAAACATTTTACTTCAGAACCATTTTTTTTAATTTTCACAAGTGTAAAATGAGAAAATTAACCACAAAATTTGTTGTGCAATTTCTCCTGAATACACCGATATGCCATATGTGGAGGTAAACCACTGTTTGGGCGCACGGCAGAGCTTGGAAGAGAAGGAGCTGTTTGACTTTTTCAATGCAGAATTGGCTGGAATTGAGATCGGAGACCATGTTGCGTTTGGAGAGCCCCTGATGTGCCTAAACAGTGGAAACCCCCACAAGTGACACCATTTTGGGAACTAGACCCGTTAAGTAATTTATATAAATGTGTGGTGAGCACTTTGAACCCCCAAGTGCTTCACAGAAGTTTATAACGCAGAGCAGTTAGCAGTTACAACTAATATCCAATGGTTTGTGGGATTGCAGTTGTTTTGGGGCAAAGTGCAAGTGATGACAACAGATGTAGATGTAATGGAGTTGACATGTTTGTAAATTATAGACAACTATTATCAACAACTCAGTTTGAAAACACATTTTTTCAAAATACCCTGAAGACTGACAAGAGCTAATGAAGCGTGCAGTGAATAATGTAGTTACCTCCCATATTTGGCTGCAGTCGATTCTGACCACTGACTGGATGCACTAATGTCTTCATCTGGAATTTGTCTTCCAGTCATACCCAATGGATAACGGCAAACCGCTGTAATGAAAAGAGATGTTACAAACTAAAGACTCAAGAGCAGTACACGGTACACTTCTGTATGCTACTATGTGTTATATAAAGGTAGTATACCAATCAAATATTTATTCTTATATATGGACTTTGTTATATAATGCTGTTTAAATAAAGTTTTGTGTGTGTTGAAAAATGTAAAATTAAAAACAAAGCCATAAAAATCATGCAAAAATTCAAGAATTAACACAGCAGAAAATGCAGCAATGTGTAATAATTATAGGGGATAATTCAGGAGACTCTTTGCGTGGAACTAGACAACAGGACACAGTTTTATAAGTGGTAAAGTTTATATTATCACACGGTGATTCAAGCAGGTGCAGAGAGAAACTCAAGTCCACAACACTTGGTGCAAATAATAAACGCAGCTTAGCAGTCAATAGGAAACTTCAGAGGTAGATGCAAACAAAACGAAAGTCTATGAAGCACAGTTATTCTTGAGGAAACTTGACACGAATAGATCCTTGACTTAGTCCAGACACAGATAGATATGCTGCTAGGCAGTTCAAATCATATCTTAGCTCAACCAGGGAGGCCTGGTTAATAGTCTCAGGTTTTGCAGAGTAGAAACAGCTTACATGCCCAGCAAATGCAGATGGAAATAACACGAGCAGCAGATGAAGGAGGATTACTAAACACTGGTGTATGCAGCAGGAACTCAGAGCAGAGTGGCAGGATCTCCAACACAGGTTCACAGGAGCAGGTGCAGGTGCAAGGCCAGGGAGTAATCAGGAGCTGGATGCAAAGCAGAATAATCTAGCACAGACTGAAGGATGGGGTGGAGTTTTATAGCAGGAAGACAAGTGCACATGAGACCAAAGATGCCATGTTGGAAAAGGGCAGTAATGTACAAAAGGTAAAAAATGTTCAGAGTCCTGACACAATGTTTACCTGCCCAGGTCTCAGATCTAGTGCACTCTCAGGATGCAGCAAACCCATGTTGCCGCCATCTTTCCTATATGGGTTTGCTGCATCCTGATAGTGCATTAGTTCTGAGACCTGTGCAGGTAAGCACTGCTGCCCTTTTTGGTTATGTTAATTCTTGAATTTTTGGAGGATTTTTTCCCTCTTTTTGTGACTTTGCTTTTAACTTTAGAGTGAGGACCCTTGATGCTGGTTGCGAGCTTGTATATCTTGGCCAAAATATCAACCAATATACCTCATATAATATGTATATTTTTTGCAGGGTGCAGTCAAGCCCAGAATGTTTGGCTTTGTAAACTAGGGTCTCTGTCCTCATGGGGTGCACTTATATAGTGCTGGGCAGCCCGCCTAATTTAATAGTATGGGCATCACTAATAGGCTGTAAGCCAGGCACTGTGTATTACCTATCTGTGACCAGCACCCTCTACAAGCTGCTTTTGAGCAATCACCCCCTCTATGAATTGGCAGGCTGTGAGTGGTTGTCTCATCAGTATTTTCTACCTGTGTTGCTGCCATCTTTATTACATGGGTTTGCTGCATCAGTTCTGAGACCTGGGCAAGTAAACACCGCTGCCCTTTTTTCTGCTAAGTATTGAAACTCCTAACCTAGAATTCCTGTTTGTACTTGTAGTTGCAGTTTTTATATCGCAAATCATAATTTTGAAGCCTAGTTTCCATATTGATGTATTTTTGGTTACAGATTTTCAGCAGCATTTCTGGATCAAGTAGATAAATTAGGTTACTTGCATATTTTACTTGCATTTTTAGTGCATTTTTTTCAGCTGCTGTTTTTGTGTCCTTATGTTTTGTCATGTTTTAAATAAAACTAACTTTGTTTTGGATGACTCATGTAATTTAGCTTTGATAAAACTTTATTAATAAAGTCATTTGCAAATTACATTTTGTTTTTAGTTTGCTTCCTTTGTGAAATGCACTGTTAGGACATGTGTTAATTACCTGCAGACTTTCTTCAGTTCATTCAATTCTATGGGAAAAATCCACAAGCAAAACACATATTTACCGTAATAGCAATTTACATATTGCAGATTTCAAAAACACATCACAAGTCAGTTTACACGTAAAAAAGGCACAATGGGAATGAGAGTTCTATAAATCCAAATCATTCTCCCAGAACTGTAATAAGCTGCATTTTTTAGAGCAAGAAAAATATTGTCAGAAATGCACCAAGAACTCATGATGGTAACTTATGTTAAGGGGATTCTAGGAGTCAAATGTCTAGTAAAGGCGACCTACTTTACTCATTTTCCATTTGACTGTGACACTTCCTTTAGGCTTGCATTAACAATGGAATGTCAAATGTATTCATCCTAAAAAAATATATCCCCCCACCCAAAAAAAAGACTAAAACACGTAATTAAAAAGTGCTGAAAAATGGAAAAAAGATACATACTTCAAATGCTTGACATTTTTAGGTATGAAAGAGAGTACCAAAAGAGTGATTGTTGGATATCGATTTTGCCCCTTTGGTGAGTGTTGATTGACATATTAGTTGATTAAAACTTGTTTACTTGTTATGAAGACCGATGAGAACAGCAGAATACTAGTTACAAGTGTTTCTCACTGAATTAGAATTTCATCAAAAAGTTAATTTATTTCAGTTCTTCAATACAAAAAGTGAAATTCATATATTATATAAAGTATGGTGTAGTGACCCCTGTGGCAGCTTGGGGGTGCTGTGTGTGCTCCTTGGTATATGCATGGAGGCATATCTGTTGTGATAATGGTGGTAAAACAGTGACTGGCAGTGTTGTGAATGGCCGATATGTGTCGCAGAGGGAGTATGCATGGTAAGTCTGATGCAATGTTGTTCTGGGACCTGTAGTCCCTCAAGAGTGTGTATATCTATGGTGTAGTTGTAAGGGAGACTTATTAGGCTAGGTGTGTGAGATAGGCGGGACCAACTAGCCACACATCCACGCTCCCACCTGTGGGAGTGGTTAGTACTATATAATGTGACGGAGGGATGGTCACATGGGCTCTGAGTGTGGATCTGAATGGTCTGTGCTGGAAGGTCCTGGAGAGAGCCCCATGTGTTGGGAGTGTCGGCTTCCTGGAGAGCACATGGCAGGGGCTCTGGACCTCACACAGACCAGACTGTGGAACGGATGGAGATCCGTGTTGTACTGACCGGGGTCAGAATGAGAATGTCGGAAGGATGCCTCTGGTGAAGAGAGGTATCCGAGAACCTGTGCGGCAATGGCAGGTAGCGAATGGAAATTCATGTTGTACTGACCGGGGTCAGAGAAAAGGAAAGACAGAGTGTGAATGTCTGCAGGATGCCTCTAAGGAAGAAAGTTATCCGAGAACCTGTGCGGCACCAACAGGTAACGGGAAGGAACCGTGTTGTGCTGACCGGGGTCAGAGTGAAAGAAGAGAGAGACATTGTGTATGGGGCACCTCTGAGGCCAAGAGGTGTCCAGGAACCCGTGAAGGTTGCAAACGGGTAACGGTCTGAAAACCGTGTGTAATGCTGACCGGGGTCAGAGACGAACTGTGGTAAAGTTGAATATGTCCAGATACTGTTCTAGCTGTTGCTAAGTTCCTGTGGATGTGGTTTATGTTGTCTGAAATAAACCTAAGAGACTGTTTTTTATAGAAAACCATGCCTGAGTGCATTAATCCCGTGCCAAGTGAGTGTCCCCCAAGAAACATAGTAGGTGCTATGCTACAATTGGTGCTCGAATGCGGGCAAAACGGTTCCCTAAGAAGCACATGTGCTGTGCTGGCTGAGCCAGAGGAGTCAACGGTCTGACAACCGTGTGATACTGATCGGGATCAGTGAGAAAGTGATTGTGCTGTAATGCTGTAACTCGGCGGGGTTACAAAGGTGACAAGCGTCTTGCTGTAACTCGGCGGGGTTACGAAGGTGACAAGCATCTTGCTGTGGATCAGCGGGTCCACGAAGTCTGCGGTGGAGCTGTACAGAGCATTGTGGAGTGCGGCTGCAGTTGCAGTGAAAGGTTCAGCAGCAGCGGCTTGTGATTGCCAGCAGGAGCTGGTGAAGTGTTGAGAAAAAAAACAAAACAAAACATTTTTTTTTCCGTGCAGACTCTTAAAGGGCCGGTGCAACCCAAAGAGACATGTTTTTTTCTGTACTGTGTGAACTGGTGCCGGAGGGTACCATGGGCTGGTGTCCCAAGATGGGGCGGAAAACCCAAACAGGGATGTGTTGTGAATTTGGTTTCTGGGCTCCCCCGGTGGTCACTGGTGGTACTGAACTTGTGTGCTTCATCGCCCCTGTTCACCTGTTTCCATCAGGATGTGGGAGTTGTCTATTTAGCCTTGCTCCTCAGTCATTTCTATGCCGGCCAACAATGTTACCAGAAGCCTTTCTGTTGCATGTTCCTGCTCCTAGACTACTATCAGCTAAGTTGGACTTGTAGTCCTAAGTTTGTTTTGCATTTTTGTTCCAGTTCTCTGTGTTTGAATATTTCTGAGGCTGGAAGCTCTTGTGAGCTGAAATTGCCACTCTGGTGTCATGAGTTGATATTAGAGTCTTAAAGTAATTTCAGGATGGTGTTTTGAAAGGGTTTTCAGCTGACTGTGTAGTTCCCTTTTCTGTCTTCCTACTATCTAGTAAGCGGACCTCAATTTGCTAAACCTATCTTCATACTTCGTATGTCAATTTCCTCTAAAATCACCGACATTATATGTGGGGGCTACTGTCTGCCTTTTGGGGAAAATTTCTCTAGAGGTAAGCCAGGTCTGTATTTTCCTCTGCTAGGGTCAGTCAGTTCTCCGGCTGGCGCTGGGCGTCTAGGGATAAAACGTAGGCACGCTACCTGGCCACTGTTATTTGTGCGGTAGGTTTAGCTCACAGTCAGCTCGAGTTCCCATCTTCCAAGAGCTAGTCCTTTTGTATGCTTTACTACGGTCTCTTGCTATTGAGAACCATGACAGTTTGGCCGGCCAAGGGTTAAAATAATTGGCAGAAGAAAGGAGAGAAAAGAAGTCTGCAGAGAATTTTTTTTTTTTTCCTGAGTTTGCTCATTAGTTGATTCACTAGCATCTCTGCTTACTGCAGCCTTCGTCTCTCTCTCCTTCTAATCCTTGAATGGTTCTGATTTCACCTGATGAAAATGGATCCTCAGAGTTTAGCTACAGGTTTGAATAATCTCTCTATGAAGGTTCAAAGTTTACAGGATTTTGTAATTCATGCTCCTATATCTGAACCTAGAGTACCTTTGCCTGAATTTTTCTCCGGGGATAGATCTCGCTTCCAGAATTTCAAACATAATTGTAAATTATTTTTGTCTCTGAGATCTCACTCCGCTGGAGATCCTGCACAGCAGGTCAAGATTGTAATTTCCTTGCTCCGGGGCGACCCTCAGGATTGGGCATTTGCTTTGGCACCAGGGGATCCTGCGTTGCTCAATGTGGATGCGTTTTTCCTGGCTTTGGGGTTGCTTTATGAGGAACCTCATTTAGAGATTCAGGCTGAAAAAGCCTTGATGGCCCTGTCTCAAGGGCAAGATGAGGCTGAAATATACTGCCAAAAATTTCGTAAGTGGTCTGTGCTTACTCAGTGGAATGAGTGCGCCCTGGCGGCGAATTTCAGAGAGGGTCTCTCTGATGCCATTAAAGATGTTATGGTGGGGTTCCCTGTGCCTGCAGGTCTGAATGAGTCCATGACAATGGCTATTCAGATTGATCGGCGTTTGCGGGAGCGCAAACCTGTGCACCATTTGGCGGTGTCTACTGAGAAGGCGCCAGAGATTATGCAATGTGATAGAATTCTGTCCAGAAGCGAACGACAGAATTTTAGGCGAAAAAATGGGTTGTGCTTCTATTGTGGCGATTCAACTCATGTTATATCAGCATGCTCTAAACGTACTAAGAAGGTTGATAAGTCTGTTTCAATTGGTACTTTACAGTCCAAGTTTATTCTATCTGTGACCCTGATTTGCTCTTTATCGTCTATTACCACGGACGCCTATGTCGACTCTGGCGCCGCTTTGAGTCTTATGGATTGGTCCTTTGCCAAACGCTGTGGGTTTAATTTAGAGCCTCTGGAAGTTCCTATACCTCTGAAGGGTATTGACTCCACGCCATTGGCTAGTAATAAACCACAATACTGGACACAAGTAACTATGCGTATTAATCCGGATCACCAGGAGATTATTCGCTTCCTTGTGTTGTATAATCTGCATGATGTGTTGGTGCTTGGATTGCCATGGCTGCAATCTCATAACCCGGTCCTCAACTGGAAAGCAATGTCTGTGTTAAGCTGGGGATGTCAGGGGACTCATGGGGACGTACCTTTGGTTTCCATTTCGTCATCTATTCCCTCTGAGATTCCGGAATTTTTATCTGATTATCGTGACGTTTTTGAGGAGCCTAAACTTGGTTCACTACCTCCGCACAGAGATTGCGATTGTACAATAGATCTGATTCCGGGCAGTAAGTTTCCAAAGGGTCGTTTATTTAATCTATCTGTGCCTGAACATGCTGCTATGCGGGAATATATTAAGGAGTCCTTGGAAAAGGGACATATTCGTCCTTCGTCATCTCCCTTAGGAGCCGTTTTTTTCTTTGTATCTAAAAAAGATGGCTCTTTGAGGCCGTGTATTGATTATCGGCTTTTGAATAAAATCACGGTTAAATATCAGTATCCTTTGCCACTGCTTACTGATTTGTTTGCTCGAATAAAGGGGGCCAAGTGGTTCTCTAAGATTGATCTTCGTGGGGCGTATAATTTAGTGCGAATTAAGCAGGGGGATGAGTGGAAAACCGCATTTAATACGCCTGAGGGCCATTTTGAGTATTTAGTAATGCCTTTTGGTCTTTCAAATGCCCCTTCAGTCTTTCAGTCTTTTATGCATGACATTTTCCGTGAATATTTGGATAAATTTATGATTGTGTATCTGGATGATATTTTGATTTTTTCGGACGACTGGGACTCTCATGTCCAACAGGTCAGGAGGGTTTTTCAGGTTTTGCGCTCTAATTCCTTGTGTGTAAAGGGTTCTAAGTGCGTTTTTGGGGTTCAAAAAATTTCGTTTTTGGGGTACATTTTTTCCCCCTCTTCCATTGAGATGGACCCTGTCAAGGTTCAGGCTATTTGTGATTGGACGCAACCCTCTTCTCTTAAGAGCCTTCAGAAGTTTTTGGGCTTTGCTAATTTTTATCGTCGATTTATAACTGGTTTTTCTGATGTTGCTAAACCGTTGACTGATTTGACTAAGAAGGGTGCTGATGTTGCTGATTGGTCCCCTGCTGCTGTGGAGGCCTTTCGGGAGCTTAAGCGCCGCTTTTCTTCCGCCCCTGTATTGCATCAGCCTGATGTTACTCTTCCTTTTCAGGTTGAGGTCGACACTTCAGAAATCGGAGCTGGGGCGGTTTTGTCGCAGAGAAGTTCCGACTGCTCCGTGATGAGACCTTGCGCGTTCTTTTCTCGTAAATTTTCGCCCGCTGAGCGAAATTATGATATTGGTAATCGGGAGCTCTTGGCTATGAAGTGGGCTTTTGAGGAGTGGCGTCATTGGCTTGAGGGGGCTAGACATCAGGTGGTGGTATTGACCGACCACAAGAATTTGATTTATCTTGAGTCTGCCAGGCGCCTGAATCCTAGACAGGCGCGCTGGTCGTTATTTTTCTCTCGGTTTAATTTTGTGGTTTCTTACCTACCGGGTTCTAAAAATGTGAAGGCGGATGCCCTTTCTAGGAGTTTTGAGCCTGATTCCCCTGGTAATTCTGAACCGACAGGTATCCTTAAGGATGGAGTGATATTATCTGCTGTTTCCCCAGACTTGCGACGGGTCTTGCAGGAGTTTCAGGCGGATAGACCTGATCGTTGCCCGCCTGGTAGAATGTTTGTTCCTGATGATTGGACCAGTAGAGTCATCTCGGAGGTCCATTCTTCTGCGTTAGATGGTCATCCTGGAATCTTTGGTACCAGGGATTTGGTGGCTAGGTCCTTCTGGTGGCCTTCCCTGTCGCGAGATGTGCGAGGTTTTGTGCAGTCTTGTGATGTTTGTGCTCGGGCCAAGCCTTGTTGTTCTCGGGCTAGTGGATTGTTGTTATCTTTGCCTATTCCGAAGAGGCCTTGGACTCACATCTCCATGGATTTTATTTCTGATCTCCCTGTTTCTCAGAAGATGTCTGTCATCTGGGTGGTGTGTGACCGTTTCTCTAAGATGGTCCATTTGGTCCCCTTGCCTAAATTGCCTTCCTCATCCGAGCTGGTTCCTCTGTTTTTCCAAAATGTGGTTCGCTTGCATGGTATTCCGGAGAATATCGTGTCTGACAGGGGAACCCAATTCGTGTCTAGATTTTGGCGAGCGTTCTGTGCTAGGATGGGCATTGATTTGTCTTTTTCGTCTGCTATCCATCCTCAGACTAATGGCCAGACCGAGCGAACTAATCAGACCTTGGAGACTTATTTGAGGTGTTTTGTGTCTGCGGATCAGGATGATTGGGTTGCCTTTTTGCCCTTGGCAGAGTTTGCCCTCAATAATCGGGCTAGTTCTGCCACCTTGGTTTCTCCTTTCTTCTGTAATTCGGGGTTTCATCCTCGTTTCTCTTCCGGTCAGGTGGAGTCTTCGGATTGTCCTGGAGTGGATGCTGTGGTGGAGAGGTTGCATCAGATTTGGGGGCATGTGGTGGACAATTTGAAGTTGTCCCAGGAGAAGACTCAGCATTTTGCCAACCGCCGTCGTCGTGTTGGTCCTCGTCTTTGTGTTGGGGACTTGGTGTGGTTGTCTTCTCGTTTTGTCCCTATGAAGGTTTCTTCTCCTAAGTTTAAGCCTCGGTTTATCGGCCCGTACAAGATATTGGAGATTCTTAACCCTGTGTCCTTTCGTTTGGACCTCCCTGCATCTTTTTCTATTCATAATGTCTTCCATCGGTCATTGTTGCGCAGGTATGAGGTACCGGTTGTGCCTTCCGTTGAGCCTCCTGCTCCGGTGTTGGTTGAGGGTGAGTTGGAGTACGTTGTCGAGAAGATCTTGGACTCCCGTGTTTCCAGACGGAGACTTCAGTATCTGGTCAAGTGGAAGGGCTACGGTCAGGAGGATAATTCTTGGGTGACAGCCTCTGATGTTCATGCCTCCGATTTGGTCCGTGCCTTTCATAGGGCTCATCCTGATCGCCCTGGTGGTTCTGGTGAGGGTTCGGTGCCCCCTCCTTGAGGGGGGGGTACTGTTGTGAATTTGGTTTCTGGGCTCCCCCGGTGGTCACTGGTGGTACTGAACTTGTGTGCTTCATCGCCTCTGTTCACCTGTTTCCATCAGGATGTGGGAGTTGTCTATTTAGCCTTGCTCCTCAGTCATTTCTATGCCGGCCAACAATGTTACCAGAAGCCTTTCTGTTGCATGTTCCTGCTCCTAGACTACTATCAGCTAAGTTGGACTTGTAGTCCTAAGTTTGTTTTGCATTTTTGTTCCAGTTCTCTGTGTTTGAATATTTCTGAGGCTGGAAGCTCTTGTGAGCTGAAATTGCCACTCTGGTGTCATGAGTTGATATTAGAGTCTTAAAGTAATTTCAGGATGGTGTTTTGAAAGGGTTTTCAGCTGACTGTGTAGTTCCCTTTTCTGTCTTCCTACTATCTAGTAAGCGGACCTCAATTTGCTAAACCTATCTTCATACTTCGTATGTCAATTTCCTCTAAAATCACCGACATTATATGTGGGGGCTACTGTCTGCCTTTTGGGGAAAATTTCTCTAGAGGTAAGCCAGGTCTGTATTTTCCTCTGCTAGGGTCAGTCAGTTCTCCGGCTGGCGCTGGGCGTCTAGGGATAAAACGTAGGCACGCTACCCGGCCACTGTTATTTGTGCGGTAGGTTTAGCTCACAGTCAGCTCGAGTTCCCATCTTCCAAGAGCTAGTCCTTTTGTATGCTTTACTACGGTCTCTTGCTATTGAGAACCATGACAGGGATGGTTGCTAAAAAAGGGGCCGAGTACCAAAAGGGGGTGGTATCCCAAAAGGGAGTAATTGCCCAAAAAGGGGTGGTGACCCTAAAGGGGTGGAGTCCCAAAATGGGGTGGTATCCCAAAAGGGAGTAATTCCCCAAAAATGGGGCGGAAAACCCAAGCAGGGATGGTTTCCAAAAAATGGGGTGGAAAACCCAAACAGGGATGGTTGTCAAAAAAGGGGTGGAGTCCCAAAAGGGGGTGGTATCCCAAAAGGGGGTGGAGCATCCCAAAAGTTGGACTGTTGTCCGGGGCAAATGAATTCTTGTGCATGAAAATTGATGCAAAGGATGCACCCCCTATAGTTGACAGTCCTAAGTTAGGCGTGACCAAGGAAAATGGTGGACGGTCCCAACTTACGGACATGACATCACCTGATGTTTGCCACAATATGACTGTTAGTGATGTGGTAGATAAAACGTGTGGAGCTGGCACCCAAAAAGAGTGTGATTTGGGGGTTCGCCACGCTCTGAGGTGTGACACAGACTATGCAGGTGACTGTGACTCTGACGAAATAAGGGAGTACAGCGAGGCCACCAAGGAGTCGGGCCTGAAGTAGAAACCCGGTTAAAGCAAGAGGAGCTTTGGAGACAGGCTGCTGAGTGCCGTGTGAGAGCCTAATGGAAGAAAGTCAGTGGAAGGCATGGCCAAGCCATGCAAGAGATGGTGGATGGGTCTGGAGTGGTGAGGTTAAGACTGACATAGGTGGGAGACCTTGTTACAAAAATGTGGTGATGGACGGTCTGTTGACACGGACAGATGGTGACTTGAAGACTAGAATTCAAGACTTACATGTTGACCGCTAGGGGTGGGGAAAGAACCTAACAAAGGTGTGATGATGAGGATGGTGTGTGATAAGTGTTCAACCCTACGGGTTTGAACAGAGGGGAGGAATATGTGGTGTAGTGACCCCTGTGGCAGCTTGGGGGCGCTGTGTGTGCTCCTTGGGATATGCATGGAGGCATATCTGTTGTGATAATGGTGGTAAAACAGTGACTGGCAGTGTTGTGAATGGCCGATATGTGTTGCAGAGGGAGTATGCATGGTAAGTCTGATGCAATGTTGTTCTGGGACCTGTAGTCCCTCAAGAGTGTGTATATCTATGGTGTAGTTGTAAGGGAGACTTATTAGGCTAGTTGTGTGAGATGGGTGGGACCAACTAGCCACACATCCACGCTCCCACCTGTGGGAGTGGTTAGTACTATATAATGTGACTGAGGGATGGTCACATGGGCTCTGAGTGTGGATCTGAATGGTCTGTATTGGAAGGTCCTGGAGAGAGCCCCATGTGTTGGGAGTGTCGGCTCCCTGAAGAGCACATGGCGGGGGCTCTGGACCTCGCACAGACCAGACTGTGGAACGGATGAAGATCCGTGTTGTACTGACCAGGGGTCAGAGTGAGAATGTCGGAAGGATGTCTCTGGTGAAGAGAGGTATCCGAGAACCTGTGCGGCAATGGCAGGTAATGAATGGAGATTCATGTTGTACTGACCGGGGTCAGAGAAAAGGAAAGACAGAGTGTGAATGTCTGCAGGATGCCTCTAAGGAAGAGAGGTATCCGAGAACCTGTGTGGCACCAACAGTTAACGAGAAGGAACCGTGTTGTACTGACCGGGGTCAGAGTGAAAGAAGAGAGAGATATTGTGTATGGGGCACCTCTGAGGCCAAGAGGTGTCCAGGAACCCATGAAGGTTGCCAACGGGTAACGGTCTGAAAACCGTGTGTAATGCTGACCGGGGTCAGAGACAAACTGTGGTAAAGTTGAATATGTCCAGATACTGTTCAAGCTGTTGCTAAGTTCCTGTGGATGTGGTTTATGTTGTGCGAAATAAACCTAAGAGACTGCGTTTTTGATAGAAAATCGTGCCTGAGTGCATTAATCCTGTGCCAAGCGAGTGTCCCCCAAGACACGTAGTAGGCGCTATGCTACAAAAGTCATAACAGAGTGATCTATTTCAAGTGTTTATTTCTGTTAATGTTGATGATTATGACTTACAGCCAATGAAAACTCAAAAGTCATTATCTCAGTAAATTAGAATACTTTATAACACCAGCTTGAAAAATTATTTTAGAATCCAAAATGTTGGCCTACTGAAATGTATACTACAACAAGCGGTACAGAGACCACACATAGAGTATAATCCTTGCATAAATAATTTTATTAGTAGAATAGCATGAAATATACAACTCAAGGAAGATAAATGATAAAAGAACTACTGGATACCACATAACACAGGGAGTACTGTGACCAGCATTATCAATGCCATAATGAATAGTAAATGCTCATGCCCTCAGTGCAATTCATATGTGACCAGTAAATATCAGGCCAGTGCAAAAAGGAAATCAATTTAAAGCAACAGAATTTACTGAAAGTGCAAAGTGCAACAACGTCCAAATGGACCTATTGGAAACGTGTTAACCAAATACATACAACCTATAGATATAGGTCTGTGCAAAAAGGGCTGAATCTCAAATAGCAGCATTAACAAAAGTGCAAAGTGCAGCAATGTCCTAGTGGACCTATTGAAAATGCATTAGAAAACCTAAGTAGGAGGTGAGCATAACTTACAACTGGATGAAACAGGCACAACGCTGGTGACAGGACCTCCCCGCCGCCCCAACGCACGTTTCATACTTCCTGAAGAAGTAGATACGAAACGTGCGTTGGGGCGGCGGGGAGGTCCTGTCACCAGCGTTGTGCCTGTTTCATCCAGTTGTAAGTTGCAAGACTGCATCGGAGGTCAGACGGTCAGAGCTCACCGGACAGTACTACACAGCGCAGGCGCCGGATTTCATGCGAAAACAGCGCGATGGGGGCGGCGCCCGGCGCCCCTGAAGATTTGAGTGACGGCAGTGTGGCGTTTCAAGCAGGGGGGTGAGGACCTGCCTCCCTGGCGAAAGACAGGTATTTTGGAGAAGTTATAAAACGCTTTATTTTGGGAATACATGCACCAAAAACTAAAAGAGCCACCTTGTTAGAATGCAGCATTACTGCTGCACAAGGTGGCTCTTTTAGTTTATAACGGCTGGAGGGGGTGACAGTGTCCCTTTAATTTTTGTCTGCCAATAAAGGATGCAGTATGAACATACCATAAGCTGGTTTCACAAACTCCAGTTTTCTGAAAACAATGACAATTTTTTGTGTCATTTTCCTTGAAATTTTAACAGAGCTTTGTTTTTATATATTTGCTTTGCAGACAAATTTTACGTTAAACTCTGTGTTTAACTCCTTCATGACTGGGCTCTTTTTTGTTTTATTGCTTTGTTTCAGGTGTGAAATAGGCGATGGAATGGTCGTGTCATGCAGTCATATCATTTAAATGCTGCTGCCACAAACTGACAGGAGTGATAGGAGCTAGCTCTCTTCTTGCATGTACATACGCGTCACATTTCGGAAGTGGTTGAATATTTAAAAAACACAACATACAATGTTTTTTTTTGTTTTACATTGCTTTTTTTTATAATACGCAGTAAATATTTGTAGGAATTTTGTAGACAAATAAATGTACAACATTCTGCAAATTATAAAATCATCTGCCTCAGAATGTCCATTGATAATGGACATCATTATTTAGTGCCAGATCTGTTGTACAGATACCATTGGCACATGACAGACCTCATTGGCCTGTAGAAAGGTTTGTCAGGTCCAGTTGTGCTTTATTTGCCTGGAATAAAAATGCTGCATGCAAAATCATTTTGTCAGTCAAAGGGTTGGTCTGGCACCTAAAATGGCCTTTCTAAATGTCTGTCTTTACACCCTAACCACTTTTGTTATTTATTTTATTATCAAATAGCCTTCACTTTTCTGTATCTAGCTAATCCCTTAATGTGTTTTTTTTTACTGCACTTCCGTCACAAACAGAATGCCACAGGAGGCTGGGGCTGCACTCACTTCCCTGCAACATCTATTGAGCCTCTTGGAACAAGACATCATCAGGGGGATAGTGCTGCTGTTAATTACTAAAGTTAGAAGATGTCCTGGATCCATGCTAATAGAAACTGTGAGAGAGGTGAGCACAGCACTAGCACTCTTCTTTTATCTCCCCCAGTACAGCTTCTAACTGCAAAATTACATGTCTCTGGGGGGGTAAGATGAGGGAGTGAAAAAAACATTTAATGACATCGGCACAGCCTTCTGATGACAATTCATTGAGGGCAGTGCAAGAACTGTGGGGCGGCGCTGGTGTCACTCACTGATTCTAGGTGTCATGTGCAAAGAAGGGAGACCATACTCAATAACATGTTCTGAAGTGAACAAGGATTAAATGGCATAGGAATTCCTTATCCCAGGCAAGCGGAGGCCTGCAGCAAATGGTATTGATACTTAATAAGAAGTGGAAATGTAGCCAGACCTGAAGGTCATGTAGTAGAAGATGACCAGGTTGGGACACTTGTTCTCCTACAGGGAATTGAAGACGCAGTGGCACACTAAGGGGCGTGTGGCCCATATCAACTGGAACTTCAGAATAGTCATAGCAAATGCACCACAGCCTGTGAGGTTCTCACCAGAAGTGAAAATGGAGGTTTCCATGGCTGTTTATTGACAGAAACATGTAACAGAAGAAATGTACCATTTAACAGTGAAGTCCCTGTCTGTGGATTGTGCAGAAGATGTATTATTTAAGTGTTGTGCCTGTTATCTGATGTATGTACTGTATTTCTCATCAGTTTGTTCAGTAAAGACAAGTTTATTTTTGGACCCTGGTCTCCCTCATTCTTCCCTACTTCTCTGGGGCCGGGCCGCCTGGCGTGTCAAGCGACAGCATGCTGTCTGCAGCGGCGCATTGATAAGGTGACAGCACACACACACTCAGCTAGGATTTTCCTGTAGTGTGGCAGGGTTCAGCCACGACCGCTCCATTTATTACAGCAGCACCACTCTAAAAAAACGCTGGAGTGGTGCTTTAAATAGGAATGTATTCTTTTAATTCTATTTTATAATGTGGCCCTCATGAGATGAAAATTCTGCATATTTAACCTGTAAAAATAAGTAAAATTTGTTTACATTGGAGTGTATGATGTTCCAAGCTCCATAACACTCACCTGGGTTGACTTGTGATTCTACAGAGCATAAGATCTGAAGTAGTAATATTAATATTATTTGCTTTTCTGTTCTCATCTTTTAGCAGTTGAGTGAAGAAAAACCTGCAAAAACATAGCAATCATGAGATTTTTAACATTGCTTTATTAGTTTTCTTTTACATTGAGGTGTTGTTTAGACACTAGTAACATGGTAATGAACTTGGGAGGACCCACCTACCTGCTTTGAGAATTCAGCCCCTTCATAGCATCATTGTTGTTATTTAGAGAGGGCCTGTCAGTTCTCCTGATGCATATGTTTTAGAAAATTTCCTCTGATGTGACAATTCTGGAGCACAACTGCATTGTTGTCATACCTCTGATGCTTGTAAATATTTATGAATGAAATGACAAATGGGCGTTACCAGTTAGGGTGTGTCCCTGCACTGTTTACCACTGTTAATAGTCTTACAGTTTCAGTACTAATATCTCAACACAGTAATGTGAAGTACTCGGCACTGCAAATTTCCAAAAAAAGGGTTTTTTTTTTATAATGCAATCCACAAAATGTAACGTTTTGACCCTATAAAATGGGACTCTCTCAAACTCGGATTGCAAATGGGGATAAATATAGGTAACAGCGCTATGTCCTGTGTAAACCGCGTATTGCTGGGCGGCAGCAGAGCATATGGACAGCCAGAGGTGTGATTCAAACGTTTACAATAGGTTCCCTATGAGTGAAACCATTCCCCCTTTTTCAAGTCAAATCCATTTCTGCAGTGCCCTGTTATGATCCTTAGTGGCTGAGGATCACAGAATGAACTAGCTAAGTTACTGAACATAGAACGAGCTCTAGGGAGGTGGTAACTGGACTGACCGCAAAACCTGATCCTAACAAACACACTGAAGGTAGCCGGTGAACGTGCCTAAATTCCTGGACGTCTCGACGCAGCCTGAGAAACTTGCTACCCCTATAGAGAAAGTAAGACCTCACTTGCCTCACAGAAATGACCCCAAAGATACAGGAAGCCCCCAACAAATAATAACGGTGAGGTAAGGGGAAAATACAAAACGTAGAAATGAAAACAGGTTCAGCAAATGAGGCCCACTAATACTAGATAGCAGAAGACAGGCAGGGAACTGTGCAGTCAGTAAAAAACCCTATACAAAATATCCACGCTGAGAATACAAGAACCCCCACACCAACTAACGGTGTGAGGGGAGAAACTCAGCCCCCTAGAGTTACCAGCAAGAAAGGAAATCACATATTAGCAAGCTGGACAAGGACAAATAAATAACCAAGAAACAAATTGAACACTGATGAGCAAAAAATAACCAAACAGAAACTTAGCTTCTCTTGGCGAGACTGATAACGAAGGGATTCAGGAGAGATCAAAATAGCACTGAATACATCGACAGCAGGCAACCACTGAAAGTCCAGGTGAGCTAAATAGGAAACCAGCTAAAGATAACGAGACAGCTGAACCAGCCTCAGACCTGCAGAATGACACAAAGAGCCACCAGAGGGAGCCCAAAGACAGCACTACCACAGTACCACTTGTGACCACAAGAGGGAGCCCAAAAACAGAGTTCACAACAGTACCCCCCCCTTGAGGAGGGGTCACCGAACCCTCATCAAAACCCCCAGGGCGATCAGGATGAGCCACATGGAAGGCACGAACCAAATCGGCCGCATGAACATCAGAGGCGACAGCCCAGGAATTATCCTCCTGACCATAGCCCTTCCACTTAACCAAATACTGAAGCCTCCGTCTAGAAACACGAGAATCCAAGATCTTCTCCACCACGTACTCCAATTCGCCCTCAACCAGCAGCGGGGCAGGGGCCTCAACAGAAGGAACCACAGGCACCACATACCTCCGCAACAAAGACCTATGGAACACGTTATGAATGGCAAACGACGCTGGGAGGTCCAAACGAAATGACACCGGGTTAAGGATTTCCAAAATCTTATAAGGACCGATGAAGCGAGGCTTGAATTTAGGAGAGGAGACCTTCATAGGAACATACCGAGAAGACAGCCATACCAAATCCCCAACACGAAGTCGGGGACCCACACCGCGACGGCGGTTGGCAAAGCGCTGAGCCTTCTCCTGTGACAAATTCAAATTGTCCACCACATGGTTCCAAATCTGCTGCAACCTATCCACCACAGAATCCACCCCAGGACAGTCAGAAGGCTCGACCTGACCCGAGGAGAAACGAGGATGAAAACCAGAATTGCAGAAAAAAGGCAAAACCAAAGTAGCAGAACTAGCCCGATTATTAAGGGCAAACTCGGCCAATGGCAAAAAAGTCACCCAATCATCCTGATCAGCAGAAACAAAACATCTTAAATAAGTTTCCAAGGTCTGATTAGTTCGCTCGGTTTGGCCATTCATCTGAGGATGGAAGGCCGACGAAAAAGACAAATCAATGCCCATCTTAGCACAAAAGATCCGCCAAAATCTGGACACAAACTGGGATCCTCTGTCAGACACAATATTTTCAGGGATGCCATGCAAGCGAACCACATTCTGAAAAAATAGAGGAACCAAATCGGAGGAGGAAGGCAACTTAGGCAAGGGCACCAAATGGACCATTTTGGAAAAACGATCACACACCACCCAGATGACAGACATTCTCTGAGAGACTGGAAGATCCGAAATAAAATCCATGGAAATGTGCGTCCAAGGCCTCTTCGGGACAGGCAAAGGCAAAAGCAAACCGCTGGCACGAGAACAGCAAGGCTTAGCCCGAGCACAAATCCCACAGGACTGCACAAAGGAACGCACATCCCACGACAAGGAAGGCCACCAGAAGGACCTAGCCACCAAATCTCTGGTACCAAAAATCCCAGGATGGCCTGCCAACACCGAAGAATGAACCTCGGAAATAACTCTGCTGGTCCATCTATCTGGAACAAACAGTCTCTCTGGTGGGCAACGGTCAGGTCTATCCGCCTGAAATTTCCGCAGCACTCGTCGCAAATCTGGGGAAATGGCAGACAAAATCACTCCCTCTCTGAGGATACCAGCCAGCTCTGAAACTCCCAGAGAGTCAGGCACAAAACTCCTAGAAAGAGAATCAGCCTTCATGTTCTTCGAACCAGGCAGGTACGAGACCACAAAATCGAAACGGGAGAAAAACAACGACCAACGAGCCTGTCTAGGATTCAGCCGCTTGGCAGACTCGAGATAAATCAGATTTTTGTGATCAGTTAAGACCACCACACGATGCTTAGCTCCCTCGAGCCAATGTCGCCACTCCTCAAATGCCCACTTCATAGCCAACAACTCCCGATTACCAACATCATAATTCCGCTCGGCAGGCGAAAACTTTCTTGAAAAGAAAGCACAAGGTTTCATCACAGAGCAATCAGAGCTTCTCTGCGACAAAACAGCCCCTGCTCCAATCTCAGAAGCATCAACCTCGACCTGAAAAGGAAGAGAGACATCAGGCTGACACAAAACTGGAGCCGAAGAAAACCGGCGCTTCAGCTCCCGAAAGGCTTCCACGGCCGCAGGAGACCAATTAGTCACATCAGAACCCTTCTTGGTCAAATCCGTCAAGGGTTTAACCACGCCAGTAAAATTAGCAATGAAGCGACGGTAAAAATTAGCAAAACCCAAGAACTTCTGAAGACTCTTAACAGATGTAGGCTGAGTCCAGTCATGAATAGCCTGGACCTTGACTGGGTCCATCTCAATAGTAGAAGGAGAAAAAATAAAACCCAAAAAGGAAACCTTCTGTACTCCGAAGAGACATTTTGAGCCCTTCACAAATAAGGCATTAGCACGCAGGACCTGAAATACCATCCTGACCTGCTTCACATGGGACTCCCAGTCCTCAGAAAAGACCAAAATGTCATCCAGACACACAATCATAAATTTATCCAGATATTCTTGGAAGATGTAATGCATGAAGGACTGGAACACAGAAGGAGCATTAGAGAGTCCAAAAGGCATCACCAAGTACTCAAAATGGCCTTCGGGCGTATTAAATGCTGTTTTCCATTCATCCCCCTGCTTAATACGCACAAGGTTATACGCACCACGAAGATCTATCTTGGTGAACCAACTGGACCCCTTAATCCGAGCAAACAGATCAGATAATAATGGCAAAGGATACTGAAATTTGACCGTGATTTTATTTAGAAGACGATAATCTATACAAGGTCTCAGAGAACCATCCTTCTTGGCCACAAAAAAGAATCCTGCACCAAGAGGGGAGGAGGACGGGCGAATATGTCCCTTCTCTTACTACCAGGAATCAAATTTATAGCACAATCACAATCCCTGTGAGGAGGCAGGGCACCGGATCTGGGCTCATCAAATACATCCTGGTAGTCCAACAAAAACTCAGGGACCTCAGAAGGAGTGGAAGAAGCAATTGACACCAAAGGAGCATCGCCATGAATCCCCTGGCAACCCCAACTTGAAACAGACATAGCTTTCCAATCCAAAACTGGATTATGAGCCTGCAGCCATGGCAGACCCAAAATGACAACATCATGCAAATTATGCAGCACAAGAAAGCGAATCACCTCCTGATGTACAGGAGTCATGCACATGGTCACTTGAGTCCAATACTGTGGCTTATTCTCAGCCAATGGTGTAGCATCAATTCCCCTCAGTGGAATAGGGAATCCCAAAGGCTCCAGGACCAAACCACAGCGCCTGGCAAATGACAAATCCATCAGGTTCAGGGCAGCACCTGAATCCACAAAAGCCATAACCGAATAGGAAGACAAAGAACAAATTAAAGTAACAGACAAAATGAATTTAGTCTGTATAGTACCAACAGTGACAGATTTAGCAATTTTTTTTTACGCGCTTAGAGCATGCTGAGATAACATGAGTTGAATCACCACAGTAAAAGCACAACCCATTTTGACGTCTATGATCTTGCCGCTCAATTCTGGTCAGAATTCGGTCACATTGCATAGACTCAGGTCTCTGTTCAGAAAACACCGCCAGATGGTGCGCAGATTTGCGCTCCCGCAAACGCCGATCAATCTGAATGGCCAAAGCCATTGAGTCATTCAAACTTGCAGGCGTGGGGAACCCCACCATACCATTCTTAATGGCTTCAGAAAGACCTTCTCTGAAATTTGCAGCCAGGGCACACTCATTCCATTGAGTAAGCACCGACCATTTCCGAAATTTTTGACAATACACCTCAGCTTCATCCTGGCCCTGAGAGAGAGCCAGCAAGGCCTTTTCTGCCTGGTTCTCAAGATTAGGTTCCTCATAAAGCAATCCAAGCGCCAGAAAAAACGCATCCACATTCAGCAATGCAGGATCTCCTGGCGCCAGGGAGTAAGCCCAATCTTGAGGGTCGCCACGTAACAGGGAGATAACAATTCTAACTTGCTGAGCGGAATCACCAGAGGAACAAGGTCTCAAAGAAAGAAATAATTTACAATTATTCTTAAAATTCAGAAACTTAGATCTATCTCCAGAAAACAACTCAGGAATAGGTACTTTTGGCTCAGACATAGGACTGTGAACAACAAAATCCTGAATGCTTTGCACCCTTGCAGCAAGATGATCCACACTAGAAGTCAGACTCTGAATATCCATGTCTGCAGCTGAACTCAAAGCCACCCAGAGATTAAGGGGATGAGAGAAGCTGGACAGACTGCAGCAAAGGGAGAGGAAAAAAAAAATTGTACTCAGGACTTCTCTTATCCCACTTCTGCGATGCATCAAACACTTTTTTGGCCTGCTGTACTGTTATGATCCTTAGTGGCTGAGGATCACAGAATGAACTAGCTAAGTTACTGAACATAGAAAGAGCTCTAGGGAGGTGGTAACTGGACTGACCGCAAAACCTGATCCTAACAAACACACTAAAGGTAGCCGGTGAACGTGCCTAAATTCCTGGATGTCTCGACGCAGCCTGAGAAACTTGCTACCCCTATAGAGAAAGTAAGACCTCACTTGCCTCAGAGAAATGACCCCAAAGATATAGGAAGCCCCCAACAAATAATAACGGTGAGGTAAGGGGAAAATACAAAACGTAGAAATGAAAACAGGTTCAGCAAATGAGGCCCACTAATACTAGATAGCAGAAGACAGGCAGGGAACTGTGCAGTCAGTAAAAAACCCTATACAAAATATCCACGCTGAGAATACAAGAACCCCCACACCAACTAACGGTGTGAGGGGAGAAACTCAGCCCCCTAGAGCTACCAGCAAGAAAGGAAATCACATATTAGCAAGCTGGACAAGGACAAATAAATAACCAAGAAACAAATTGAACACTGATGAGCAAAAAATAACCAAACAGAAACTTAGCTTCTCTTGGCGAGACTGATAACGAAGGGATTCAGGAGAGATCAAAATAGCACTGAATACATCGACAGCAGGCAACCACTGAAAGTCCAGGTGAGCTAAATAGGAAACCAGCTAAAGATAACGAGACAGCTGAACCAGCCTCAGACCTGCAGAATGACACAAAGAGCCACCAGAGGGAGCCCAAAGACAGCACTATCACAGTACCACTTGTGACCACAAGAGGGAGCCTAAAAACAGAGTTCACAACAGTGCCCCTTCTTCCTCACCACCCTACCTCCTCCATGACCTTCTTTCACCTATAAAATTTATCTAATAGTAACCAAAATTGTTCTTCAAGTGATGTAAAACATGTTTTCTGCAGTCCTATGTAACAACACAAATAACACACAGTGATTCCTCTTACATTACTGATAATGTAGTAGGTATGATACAAGTACTCTGACGAGCAAACAGTGACAATGTTTTGAACTTTTCACTGCTTCAAACTTGAGACTACCATAATTTTATAGACAATTATTTTGGCTATATCATCACACATTTGACTTGAAACTATTCAGCATATGATTAGTTATGCAGATTCTTTTCATGTCACTACACTGTTACTGTTTTGCTCCTGGTAGTGGATTTTTTTTCTTCCTGTATACTATGAAATACAGCCTGTTCTCACATTTAATAATAGTTCAGTGTATTATTAGGTTGATTCCCAAGTGAAATTTTCACTAGTTCGAATCGAGCAGCAGCCATAAAGCTGGTTTCCCAATAAAAGAGAAACAGCATCATCCAGCTCATCGATAGCGGTCTGTCAACTAAGGAAATGCCAAACTGCATCATGTGAGTTCCATGATAGTTGGAAAATAAGAAATTAAGTCTATCCAACCATTCAAAAGCCAAGAGGTGGATATCCAGGTAAGATATCAGTGTCAAGAAGTTGGCTCATCACAAGGTCTATCAGTTTTGGCACGACAAATACAGCAGATGGCTCGTATGCTTTGTAATAGTGAGATCACAGATGTCCATTCAAGCACTGTGCAATGCATCTTACATGAGTCTTGAATAGTGGCTGAAAAAATGTGAAGAAGCCTTGACTTCAATATTGTCATAAGAAGTGTCTGCTTGAGTTTGCAAAAAAATATGTAAAGTGAACAGTTGAAGATTGGAAATGGGTGATTTGGAGAGATGAGATGAAAGTCAATACACTAGGCACTGATGGGTACAAATGGGTCTAGGAGAAACAAAGGAAAAAAAAGCTAGCAAATTGAGAAAATGAAGTTTGGTGGAAGAAGCCTGATGATATGGGGTTGTTTCACAGCCAAAGGCGTTGAATACTTGACCAGGATCAATGGTGGTCTCAATGTTGAACTATATGTCAGTATCCTACAAGATGAGTTACTTCATACACTCGAGTACTATGGTTATGAAAAGGACAACATACTGTAGTCTGCTGAGCATCACAAAAGTGCAGTGCTTAAGTGTACAGCAATGAATTAGAACAAAATTTAACATAATGTATTCAGACTGCAATTTGTCATCTATAACTGTTGCACGCTAATCAGCATGTCTTTTATCTATTCTTCCTACAGGTATGTCACTCAACTTTTCAAACTCTGCGATAACTCTTATCTCCCCTGCATGTATTTATTCAATATGTCACCCAGCTTTTCAAACTCTGTTTGACTTGGCCATTCTAACACCTGGATACGTTTATTTGTGAACCATTCCATTGTAGATTTTGCTTTATGTTTGGGATCATTGTCTTATTGGAAGACAAATCTCCGTCCCAGTCTCAGGTCTTTTGCAGACTCCAACAGGTTTTCTTCAAGAATGGTCCTGTATTTGGCTCCATCCATCTTCCCATCAATTTTAACCATCTTCCCTGTCCCTGCTGAAGAAAAGCAAGCCCAAACCATGATGCTGCCACCACCACCATGTTTGATAGTGGGGATTGTGTGTTCAGGGAGATGAGCTGTGTTGCCTTTACGCCAAACATATAGTTTGGCATTATTGCCAAAAAGTTTGATTTTGGTTTCATCTGACCAGAGCACCTTCTTCTTTTTATGGATATCTTTGAGAAATGGCTTTCTTCTTGCCCCTCTTCCATAAAAGCCAGATTTTTGCAGTGTACGACTGATTGTTGTCCTATGGACAGACTGTCCCACCTCAGCTGTAGATCTCTGCAGTTCATCCAGAGTGATCATGGGCCTCTTGGCTGCATCTCTGATCAGTCTTCTCCTTGTTTGAGATGAAGGTTTAGAGGGACGTCCGGGTCTTGGTAGATTTGCAGTAGTATGATACTCCTTCCATATCAATATGATCATTTGCAAAGTGCTCCTTAGGATGTTTAAAGTTTTGGAAATCATTTTGTATCCAAATCCGGTTTTATACTTCTCCACAACAGTATCATAGACCTGCCTGCTGTGTTCCGTGGTCTTCATGATGCTCTCTGTGCTTCAAACAACCCTGAGACTATCACAGAGCAGGTGTATTTATCGTCATTAGGAATTTAGGACAACATTGGATCATTCAGAGATCCACAATCAACTTCTGGAGTGAGTTTGCTGCACTGAAATTAAAAGGGCTGAATAATATTGCACGCCCCACTTTTCAATTTTTGAATTTCCACAAAATTTAAAATAAACAATACATTTTGTTCAACTTCACAATTGTGTTCCACTTGTTGTTGATTCCTCACTAAAAATTTACATTTTGGTATCTTTATGTTTGAAGCATGATATGTGGGAAAAGGTTGAAAAGTTCCAGGGGGCCGAATACTTTTGCAAGGCACTGTATGTCATAGTGGTAATATCATGTGGTTATATCATGGTATAACCACTCTTTTCTAATCTTGATACATCTTGCACCTTTTTTTTTATTGGACCTATCGGTCAAGCATATAGTATTGTATACCAATTGGGGATTTCATTTCGGGAATAATTTCTCTCGCTACTTCCCGTTGTGTACACCAGGAGCTCTGAATAACACGCATAACACATGGGTTTGTGTTCATGTACAGTATATGTTTATTATAGCTATGATTATGTACCATTATTGATGTCTCTAGACACTATTGCTGTGTATCTTATCTGAGGAATCCGTTCCCAACATCTGTTTTCGTGTACTGCGGTGCTTAACATCATATATTAGGCATATTATTGCCTGGAGGTTTGTAAATGGTTATTACTCAGTTTTAAATTATTTTAGATGTTGTCTATGTTTCTCAACAAACTTTTGTTTATTTTCTCTATATATAGTTGTGGTCATTGCTATGTGGTGTCTTTCTCTCTTCTCTTTCTGTTGTATCACATTGTTCTCCACATGATGTAGCACCCTACCATCTAATGCTTGACTAGTGGATAAAAAACAGCTATAGTGTGAAATCACCTACACCATTCTGGTACTCTGGTACCCTTGGGGTTAACACTAGAGTGTAGCTTGGAGAGTCTCCCAATATTAACCCCTTTCTGCCATTGGATGTACTATTCCGTCCATGTGGGGTGGGCCCTAATTCCCAAGGACGGAATAGTACGTCCAGCGCGATCGGCCGCGCTCACGGGGGGAGCGCAGCCGATCGCGGCCGGGTGTCAGCTGCCTATCGCAGCTGACATCCGGCAATATGTGCCAGGAGCAGTCACGGACCGCCCCCGGCACATTAACCCCCGGCACACCGCGATCAAACATGATCGCGGTGTGCCGGCGGTACAGGGAAGCATCGCGCAGGGAGGGGGCTCCCTGCGTGCTTCCCTGAGACCCCCGGAGCAACGTGATGTGATCGCTTTGCTGCGAGGGTCTCTTACCTCCTATCCCTGCAGGCCCCGGATCCAAAATGGCCGCGGGGCTGCATCCGGGTCCTGCAGGGATCACTTCCGGGTGCAGACCAGGCTCAGGTAAGCCTGCTGCGCTGGAACTGAGATCGGTGATCTGACAGAGTGCTGTGCAAACTGTCAGATCACCGATCTGTGATGTCCCCCCCTGGGACAAAGTAAAAAAGTAAAAAAAAAAAATGTCCACATGTGTAAAAAAAAAAAAAAAAAAAAAATTCCTAAATAAAGAAAAAAATATATATATATTCCCATAAATACATTTCTTTATCTAAATAAAAAAAAATCACACAATAAAAGTACACATATTTAGTATCACCGTGTCCGTAACAACCCCACCTATAAAACTATATCACTAGTTAACCCCTTCAGTGAACACCGTAAAAAAAAAAAAAAAAACGAGGCAAAAAACAACGCTTTATTCTCATACCGCCAAACAAAAAGTGGAATAACACGCGATCAAAAAGACGGATATAAATAACCATGGTACCACTGAAAACATCATCTTGTCCCGCAAAAAACGAGCCACCATACAGCATCATCAGCGAAAAAATAAAAAAGTTATAGTCCTCAGAATAAAGCGATGACAAAATAATTATTTTTTCTATAAAATAGTTTTTATCGTATAAAAGCGCCAAAACATTAAAAAAATGATATAAATGAGGTATCGCTGTAATCGTACTGACCCGAAGAATAAAACTGCTTTATCAATTTTACCAAACGTGGAACGGTATAAACGCCTCCCCCAAAAGAAATTCATGAATAGCTTGTTTTTGGTCATTCTGCCTCACAAAAATCGGAATAAAAAGCGATCAAAAAATCTCCCGTGCCCGAACATGATACCAATAAAAACATCAACTCGTCCCGCAAAAAACAAGACCTCACATGACTCTGTGGACTCAAATATGGAAAAATTATAGCTCTCAAAATGTTTTTTGCAATAAAAAGCATCTTTCAGTGTGTGACAGCTGCCAATCATAAAAATCCGCTAAAAAACCCGCTATAAAAGTAAATCAAACCCCCCTTCATCACCCGCTTAGTTAGGGAAAAATTAAAATTTAAAAAATGTATTTATTTCTATTTTCCCATTAGGGTTAGGGTTAGGGCTAGGGTTAGGGCTAGGGTTAGGGCTAGGGCTAGGGCTAGGGTTAGGGCTAGGGCTAGGGTTAGGGTTAGGGCTAGGGTTAGGGTTGGGGCTAGGGTTGGGGCTAGGGTTAAGGCTACAGTTAGGGTTGGGGCTAAAGTTAGGGTTAGGGTTGGGGCTAAAGTTAGGGTTAGGGTTTGGATTACATTTACGGTTGGGAATAGGGTTGGGATTAGGGTTAGGGGTGTGTCTGGGTTAGAGGTGTGGTTAGGGTTACCGTTGGGATTAGGGTTAGGGGTGTGTTTGGATTAGGGTTTCAGTTATAATTGGGGGGTTTCCACTTTTTAGGCACATCAGGGGATCTCCAAACGCGACATGGCGTCCGATCTCAATTCCAGCCAATTCTGCGTTGAAAAAGTAAGCTCTCCCATGCGCCCAAACAGGGGTTTACCCCAACATATGGGGTATCAGCGTACTCGGAACACATTGGAGAACAACTTTTGGGGTCGAATTTCTCCTGTTACCCTTGGGAAAATACAAAACTGGGGGCTAAAAAATAATTTTTGTGGAAAAAAATTTTTTTTTGATTTGCATGGCTCTGCGTTATAAACTGTAGTGAAACACTTGGGGGTTCAAAGCTCCCAAAACACATCTAGATGAGTTCCTTAGGGGGTCTACTTTCCAAAATGGTGTCACTTGTGGGGGGTTTCTACTGTTTAGGTACATTAGGGGCTCTGCAAACGCAATGTGACGCCTGCAGACCATTCCATCTAAGTCTGCATTCCAAATGGCGCTCCTTCCCTTCTGAGCCCTCCCATGCGCCCAAACAGTGGTTCCCCCCCACATATGTGGAACCAGCGTACTCAGGACAAATTGGACAACAGCTTTTGGGGTCCAATTTCTCCTGTTACCCTTGGGGAAATACAAAACTGGGGGATAAAAAATAATTTTTGTGGGAAAAATTTTTTGTTTTATCTCAATTCCTGTCAATTTTGCAGTGAAAAGTCAAATGGCGCTCCTTCCCTTCCGAGCTCTCCCATGCGCCCAAACAGTGGTTTACCCCCACATATGGGGTATCAGCATACCCAGGACAAATTGTACAACAACT
Organism: Ranitomeya variabilis; assembly: GCF_051348905.1. Taxonomy (NCBI): domain Eukaryota; kingdom Metazoa; phylum Chordata; class Amphibia; order Anura; family Dendrobatidae; genus Ranitomeya; species Ranitomeya variabilis. The sequence goes on along the minus strand of NC_135239.1, from coordinate 113,617,501 downwards.
TTTGGGGTCCAATTTCTTCTCTTACCCTTGGGAAAATAAAAAATTGGGGGTGAAAAGAATTTTTGTGAAAAAATATGATTTTTAATTTTTACGGTTCTGCATTATAAACTTCTGTGAAGCACTTGGTGGGTCAAAGTGCTCACGACACCTCTAGATAAGTTCCTTAGGGGGTCTACTTTCCAAAATGGTGTCACTTGTGGGGGGGTTCAATGTTTAGGCACATCAGTGGCTCTCCAAACGCAACATGGCGTCCCATCTCAATTCCTGTCAATTTTGCATTGAAAAGTCAAACGGCGCTCCTTCCCTTCCGAGCTCTCCCATGCGCCCAAACAGTGGTTTACCCCCACATATGGGGTATCAGCATACCCAGGACAAATTGTACAACAACTTTTGGGGTCCAATTTCTTCTCTTACCCTTGGCAAAATAAAAAATTGGGGGCGAAAAGATAATTTTTGTGAAAAAATATGATTTTTTATTTTTACGGTTCTGCATTATAAACTTCTGTGAAGCACTTGGTGGGTCAAAGTGCTCACCACACCTCTAGATAAGTTCCTTAGGAGGTCTACTTTCCAAAATGGTGTCACTTGTGGGGGGTTTCAATGTTTAGGCACATCAGGGGCTCTCCAAACGCAACATGGCGTCCCATCTCAATTCCAGTCAATTTTGCATTGAAAAGTCAAATGGCGCTCCTTCGCTTCCGAGCTCTGTCATGTGCCCAAACAGTAGTTTACCCCCACATATTGGGTATCGGCGTACTCAGGACAAATTGTACAACATCTCTTGGGGTCCATTTTCTCCTGTTACCCTTGGTAAAATAAAACAAATTGGAGCTGAAGTAAATTTTGTGTGAAAAAAATTTAAATGTTCATTTTTATTTAAACATTCCAAAAATTCCTGTGAAACACCTGAAGGGTTAATAAACTTCTTGAATGTGGTTTTAAGCACCTTAAGGGGTGCAGTTTTTTAGAATGGTGTCACACTTGGGTATTTTCTATCATATAGACCCCTCAAAATGACTTCAAATGAGATGTGGTCCCTAAAAAAAAATGGTGTTGTAAAAATGAGAAATTGCTGGTCAACTTTTAACCCTTATAACTCCCTAACAAAAAAAAATTTTGGTTCCAAAATTGTGCTGATGTAAAGTAGACATGTGGGAAATGTTACTTATTAAGTATTTTCTGTGACATATCACTGTGATTTAATTGCATAAAAATTCAAAGTTGGAAAATTGCGAAATTTTCAAAATAAAATTTTACCACTATCATGAGGTACAATATGTCACGAGAAAACAATGTCAGAATCACCAGGATCCGTTGAAGCGTTCCAGAGTTACAACCTCATAAAGAGACAGTGTTCAGAATTGTAAAAATTGGCCTGGTCATTAACGTGCAAACCACCCTTGGGGGTGAAGGGGTTAAAACATAACCTTTAATCAAAGATAATAAAATGGACAAAAAACATATACACAGATAACCACAAATATAGAGTGCTCGTACAAACCAGTGCTCAAAGATAAAAATTGGTTTGATCTCACCAATAAAGATGGACATATAACCACAGCAAGTTCCTCTCAATGCTCTTTACCATGAACAAATGGTCAAAATGAAGGGATGGGGTAGGGGGTATAGAGTTGTTCCCTTAGTTCCCTGTCATGCCCCTGTAGTACTCCTGTCCTAACAAGGACATGCCCCAAGTGGACCCTGCTATGGACAACCACCATTAAACATATAGGGTCATGATTCTCCTTACACGTTTCATCTCCAGTAACGGGAACTCATCAGGGGAGTTAGATGAAAATAAACGCCAGTGGGACAGAAAGATAATTCAGCATATCTCCGTTAGTATTAAAGGGTCCTACAGTGGCTGGGTACCCAAAAATTAGTGTAACTGTCTGTGTCGTTGCCTATTGTGATTCCCTGGTATCCCACATTTAGGGTCTCTTTTTAAGCCACATCGAGGGTTATAGTCCGCCCTCAGTTTGTGACATCACATACGTTCAAAACACCCACTGTCAATACTTACAACCAATCGGGGCTTGAGGGACTGTACCCTCCTCCCCAGGAGTGTGGAGTTGTCCTCATTCGCAGGTCACATGGACGCCAGTATCCTCAGGACGAACCGCATGTATTGGTGTTGCATTACAAGCAATGGAATGCACAGCTACCGGAAGTGACCGTGCCATCTTGCACGTGTCACTTCCGGTTGTAAACTGACCCGGGGCGGTCATCCTCTCACAGGGGCGATACAGCTACTCACAGGGGACGATACCTCGTTATCCCACAATCATTTTGGAAGGCGAAAATGTCCACAGCAGCAAAGCCCCCCGGTTGGCGGTCAACTCTAAAATAAATCGGTAATGATATCCTTGCGTTCCATGAGGTGGAACGCAAGACTCTCGTAAGTGTCCGCACCATCTTAGGTGTGTCACTTCCGGTTTCTGAAAAATATGCACATACAATTAGTCAAAGAGGTTGGTACCCCATTTACGTCTTATCCCTATAAAGAGCAAATAACCCATGCCTCCACATCTCATTATTCAAAATACAAAAGGAGCCCAAGACAAACTAAGCTTCCATATACATAAATAATTAGACTCAGTAAGGCAGAAATTCGGTCCATGAATAAATAGCATCCCCATTATTTATTGCTAGTGTTTGACCCCTAAGAAAGAGAGCCCAAGCTAGACTCAAAGGAGGGGAAACTAAATATGGAAAAGGAAAATAATCCTATTCATATCTGTCACGTTAGACAAAAAGAAGTTGTTTTGTTTTAATTGTCGGTCCCTAAAACGGCAAGCACCAAGCACCCAATTGAGTCCAATTGAAGGTTCAAAAATTGTTATTGATGTGTATGGTCAAGATTAAATATCCCAAGATCGATTCGAGTTCTGACCACTTGAGCATGTTAGTGCTCGCTCTTCACTAATAGTTAAAGCAAATGAGTAAATAAATAGTCACTAAAAAGTGATTGTAAAGTGTGTGTTAATCAGCACTTGGCTATGTGTAATTCGTGTGTTGTAAAAATGCTGGCTATAGAAAAGTACCCCTTAATTTTGTGAAATACAGTCTAAGCATTTTGAAATTAATATTCTGCAGTTAGCCTAACCAGATCACCCTCACTAGCTATTATTTTTTCCAACATATGGATTCTTTTAAAATGACATGCTACTTTATAACTAAAATAATCTTTAGATTCTTTTTCATGGCCACAACCATCTAAATTTAGGATCTGGATAAGAGTTAAGCTACATTTAGGCCATGCACACATGCTGCGGATTCCATTGCGGAATTTTCCCCAGCGGATTTGATAAATCCGCAGTGAAAAACCGCTGCGGTTTAACCTGCGGATTTATCGCGGTTTCTTTTGCGGTTTCCTCTGCGGGTTTTCACCTGCAGATTTCTATTGGAGCAGGTGTAAACCCGCAGCGGAATCCGCATAAAGAATTGACATGCTGCGGAAAATAAACCGCTGCGTTTCCGCGCGTTTTTTTCCGCAGCATGTGCACTGCGGATTTTGTTTCCCATAGGTTTACGTTGTACTGTAAACTCATGGGAAACCGCTGCGGATCCGCAGCAAAATCCGCAGCGTGTGCACATACCCTTACACTGCATAGTTATCACGAATGAGTGTTTCTAGGATAATCATTTCTAGTGATGAGCGAATATAGTCGTTGCTCGAGATTTCCCAAGCACGCTCTGGGGGTCTCCGAGTATTTGTAAGTGCTCGGAGATTTAGTTTTTGTTGACGCAGCTGCATGATTTACATCTGTTAGCCAGCATAAGTACATGTGGGTGTTGCCTGGTTGCTAGGGAACCCTCACATGCAATCAAGCTGGCTAACAGATGTAAATTATTCAGCTGCGGCGATAAAAACTAAATCTCCAAGCACTAAAAAATACTCGGAGGTCACCCAAACATGCTAGGGAAATCTCGAGTAACGAATATACTCGCTCATTTCTATTTAATCAAGCAGGGTATACAGGCTATAATAATTTTTTGTCTGTTTAAAGCATCATAGTTCTGAGCAGCACATCATCATCATGTCATAAGAATGATCAGTTTGAGTTTGGAAAAAAACTTGAAAAATGGACAGTAGAAAATTGAAAAATGGTGATTTGGATTGATGCAACTAAAGTCAATAGATTAGGCTGTAATGAGTGCAAATGGGTCTGGAAGAAATGAGGAAAACGGCACTATCAGATCGAGAAATCAAAGGAACTGTTCGGAGGAGGAAGCCTGATGATATGGGGTTGCTTCACAGTCAAAGATGTAAAACACTTGACCAGGATCGATGGTGGTTTCAGTGCTGAACTGTATGGGTTAGGGTTGGCGGAACGCACCGAATATATATATATATATGAGACAGTAGGTGCGTTTGCAACCCGGGGTCCACCGTGCAGAAGAGAAGCCTGCTGCTAGTAACAGGCGGTACTATATGGTGGTATAAATAATTCTAGGCATTCAGGACCTGAAAATTACGTCACGGCTTGTTGTGATTGGTCGCGTCGCGGTCACATGGGCGGCACGCGACCAATCAGAAGCCGTGACGTCACGGAAGGCAGTAAACGCGCGCATTTTAAGCAAACAAGGCTGCCGGTTTCCTCGGTAAGGTGCAGGCTGCGTCGGAGAGGTGAGTATAGCAATATTCTTTATTTTAATTCTTTATTTTACACATTAATATGGATCCCATGGCCTTAAGGAGAGTTTCCTCTCCTTCAGACCCTGGGAACCATCAGGGATACCGTCCGATACTTGAGTCCCATTGACTTGTATTGGTATCGGGTATCGGTATCGGATTAGATCCGATACTTTGCCGGTATCGGCCGATACTTTCCGATACCGATACTTTCAAGTATCGGACGGTATCGCTCAACACTACTTCCTAGTGGTCCAACAGGAACCGCTTCATGACCTGCGCATGTGACCCCCGACCTCCAATGGGAGGTCATCCCATGGGCATGCCGAGTATGGGAAAAGCAGGACTTAGTCCCAGAAAGATCTGTTCGCTGCTGATCAGCGCTGGCTACACAGGCAGAGCCTGGAAGAACAGTAGTAACCAGTCGCCCAGTATCAGCCTGAGTCAGAGGCTGGGACCGACATCTCCGCTGAGCAGGCTCCACTGCGGCTAGAGAAAAATGGGAGACCACAGCGGAGATGGTTCGAGATTCCCCCTGTGCAGAGGCAGGAACTTGACACCTAACAATATGTGAGTATCCCACAAGACAAGTTACTTCATACAGACAAGTACTATGGGTGTGAAAAGGAAGCCATATTGTTCCAAGCAGGACAACAACCTGAAGCATACATCGAGATTGGTGAAGAAATTGTTCAATGTCAATGAAGTAGAGGTGCTGGATTGGTCCCCTCAGTCCCCAGACCTCAACCCAATCAAACACTTGGGAATACAGTTGAAAAAAAAAAACTGTATACATACCCAAATGAGTCGACCTGTATGCATCAACTTTGGGAACATATAGAAATGACATGGGATCAGATTTTGGTCAAGACGTGCTTGAATCTGACGGAGAGCATGCCCAGAAGGATTCAGGTAGTGTTGAAAGCCATAGTTGGATTTACAAAATACTAACAAAATAATAAAAATGTACATTTAGATTTTTAGGAGCAAAACAGTAACAATACAGTGACATGACAAGAATCTGCATAACTAATCATATGCTAAATAGTTGTAAGTCAAATTCATGTATTTAGATAGAAAAGATGATTATCTATAAAATTATGGTAGTCTCAAGCAGTAGTGGATTGTGAGATATGGAGACTAAAAGTCAAAAGTTCTAAACATTGCTACCCATTTGCTCATCAGTGTATTACTGATAAAATACGATCAGCCTGTCTAAAAAGGCTACTGCAGGCAAATTAATACCGATCTGCAGTTTAACATTGCTGGTTGGGTAATGTTAACCCATCTTAAAGAGGACAGGTCAATAGGTGGAAAATAGACCATTTTTAATCCGTTTTCTTATATATTCCTCTTTTTTAAATTTGCCATACAGTTCTTGAGATATGTTTTTTTCTATTTAGTTGTAATTCTTATAGTCATTATCAAGGGGAGTAATTCTGCAGAGCAGCCTAAAGACACATTGCCAGAAAATCTTGTAGCCACACCCTTTGTAAAGACAATAAAAATTAGCACTAAGTAAAAGGTCCATACTTATGGCACCATACTGTGGATTTTTAAAAAGAACAAAGCAGAATACTCAGGGGAGCATAAGGAACAAAATAAGAGAAAGAATTGGATACAACCTGGTGACAGCTCCTTTTTAAGAAGTAAGTAATTGACAATTAATGTTTTAAGTGAAGTTGCACATAGTTTTAAAAATAATTTGCCACTGCTAGATCCTTTTGAAGGATGCTTATCTCCAATGGTAATGAATTATTGATTGTGTTGATAACTTAGAGACCATTTACACAGACCCACCAGCGGCATGATACTTTTACCAATTGGTGTTAGTTTGAATGCCTGTTAACACAGGCAGACCGAAGTAAACGAACCACACTGAGCAATCTTTCCTAGACCACTCATTGGACACAAGACGATGCTCCACTGAAACGATGATCTTTTATGTTCGGCAGCCTGTTTACACAACAAGATAATCATGTTAAGAAAATTTTTAACAACACTTATTCACGATTATCTTGCAGTATAAATGCCCTTAACATGCCCACTATTTCTTTGTCTTTTGTTCCTTTACAACCTTCGCCATCACATGATAATATTTTTGGTCCCAATTGATTACATTTTATTTTGTTATTATCAAGGTTCTTTTATAACAACAGTTTGCAGTTGACTGCTACATGCAAGTGGTTTTAATTAGACCTTCCATTTGCATACTACATACAATATGCAGTATATCAGAAGATTTGGCTCACAGTGAAAAGTCTTTCCTATTACATTGTTAAACTTAACTTGGCCAATATTAATATTGTTTCTTTTTTTATCAGACTTGGTTAATAAAAATTCAGTTGGCCAATAAATAATTTTCTTATAGCTGTCAGAATATGGTGATGAAATACCAATATTTTAGGAAAAAAAATGTCAGTGTGTAAAAGTAGCAAAGAATAAAGTGTTTCAATTATGCAACATGATAAATGACAAAAAATAGAAACAAAAACAATTTTTAACCCCTGTTGATTTGTTATTTCTGCCTCTCAAAGATTAGAATAAGGCTCAATTCACATTTATCCTGTACTCTTACGTCAGTTTTCGTGTATATCCCCCAAAAAAAATATTCAGATGAAATCCTCATCCTCCAATCTTCCACTTGCTAAAAAAGATAGGCACCACAAAATCAGATGCCAAACGGAGTCCAAAGTGTCTCCATCTGCTTCATTATAGTGAGTGGTTCTAGCAAGGGTATCATCTAAATCACATTTGGGTGGATTTAGATAAAAACCTAGCCTTATACTGAAAACTATAAAAAATGTTATATATCCCAAAATGTTACCAACATAACTTCAATTTATCCCATAAAAAACAAGCTCCCACTTACAATACAGACCAAAAGATTTGAAGATTCATTTAACGATTTTTCAGTATTTTCATGACTATGAAAATTGTACATTCACAATGAAGGCATCAAAGCTATGAATGAACGCATGTGGAATTATATACTTAACACAAAAGTGTGAAACAACTGAAATTATGTCTTATATTCTAGGTTCTTCAAAGTAGCCACCTTTTGCTTTGATAACTGCTTTGCACACTCTTGGCATTCTTTTCATAAGCTTCAAGAGGTAGTCACCGGGAATGGTCTTCCAACAATCTTGAAGGAGTTCCCAGAGATGCTTAGCACTTGTTGGCCCTTTTGCCTTCACTCTGCGGTCCAGTTCACCCCAAACCATCTCGATTGGGTTCAGGTCTGGTGACTGTGGAGGCCAGGTCATCTGGTGTAGCACCCCATCACTCTTCTTCTTGGTCAAATAGCCCTTACACAGCCTGGAAGTGTGTTTGGGGTCATTATCCTGTTGAAAAATAAATGATGGTCCAGCTAAACGCATACCGGATGGAATAGCATGCCGCTGCAAGATGCTGTGGTAGCCATGCTGGTTCAGTATGCCTTCAATTTTGAATAAATCCCCAACAGTGTCACCAGCAAAGCACCCCCACACCATCACACCTCTTCCTCCATGCTTCACGGTGGGAACCAGGCATGTAGAGTCCATCCATTCACCTTTTCTGTGTCACACAAAGACACGGTGGTTGTAACCAAAGATCTCAAATTTGGACTCATCAGACCAAAGCACAGATTTCCACTGGTCTAATGTCCATTCCTTGTGTTCTTTAGCCCAAACAAGTCTTTTCGACTTGTTGCCTGTCCTTAGGAGTGGTTTCCTAGCAGCTATTTTACCATGAAGGCCTGCTGCACAAAGTCTCCTCTTAACAGTTGTTGTAGAGATGTTTCTGCTGCTAGAACTCTGTGTGGCATTGACCTGGTCTCTAATCTGAGCTGCTGTTAACCTGCGATTTCTGAGGCTGGTGACTCAGATAAACTTATCCTCAGAAGCAGAGGTGACTCTTGGTCTTCCTTTCCTGGGGCAGTCCTCATGTGATCCAGTTTCTTTGTAGCGCTTGATGGTTTTTGCCACTGCACTTGGGAACACTTTCAAAGTTTTCACAATTTTTCGGACTGACGGACCTTAATTTCTTAAAGTAATGATGGCCACTGGTTTTTCTTTACTTAGCTGCTTTTTTCTTGCCATAATACAAATTCTAACAGTCTATTCAGTTGGACTATCAGGTGTATCCTCCAGACTTCTGCACAACACAACTGACCCTGTAGAATGTAAGCCCGCAAGGGCAGGGTCCTCTTCCCTCTATACCAGTTTGTTGTTGTTAGTTTTGTTTACTGTAAGTGATATTTGTATTTTGATGTAACCCCTTCTCATGTACAGCACCATGGAATTAATGGTGCTATATAAATAAATAATAATAATAAATAATAAAAATGGTTCCAACATCATTTATAAGGCAAGAAATCCCACTTATTAAACCTGACAGGGCACACCTGTGATGTGAAAACCATTCCCGGTGACTACCTCTTGAAGCTCATCAAGAGAATGCCAAGAGTGTGCAAAGCAGTCATCAAAGCAAAAGGTGGCTACTTTGAAGAACCTAGAATATAAGACATAATTTCAGTTGTTTCACACTTTTTTGTTAAGTATATAATTCCACATGTGTTAATTCATAGTTTTGATGCCTTCAGTGTGAATGTACAATTTTCATAGTCATGAAAATACAGAAAAATCTTTAAATGAGAAGGTGTGTCCAAACTTTTGGTCTGTCCTGTAGGTCCATCATCTGTCATTGTAAATAATAAGGGCTTCCATATTAGTGGTAGGGCAAAGGCTCTAGAAAAGCAAAATTTCTCCCACCCGCTTAAATAAAATCCAGTAAAATCTGCAATCCCAAATACAAAAGCACCCAACCTTCTGAATCCCAGTGCCTAAACTGCAGTAAGCAACCACACGTTTTGCACTACTGTACCGGCGTGAGCCCAATTAACAAATTATGGGGTGCGCATCTCCAGAAGTAAAAGCTGGGCACAATGTATGGGCACTAAAATAGTATCTTTGCAATACTAAAAACAACATGGAGTGGATGTTGCAAAGAGACAACACCTGTGTGTCCAAAATAGTCATAGTGGTCATAGAATTAAGGGTGAGCGAGCACTAAAATGCTCAGATGCTTCTCGAACCAAGCAATTCCTAATGCTCGGATGCTTTTTTCGAATAACAAGTATAATGGGAGTCAATGGGAAATCCAAGCATTTTTCCAGCAGACCCTAGAAGGTCTTGGGGCAGTAAAAATGTTGAAATGGATGGAAAACTGCTGAATGGAAGGAGAACAACATAAGGAAGACCCCTGGAAGTATCTCTGACTCCCAGAACGCTGCTGAGAACACAAGTGTCACGCTTTTACTCCACTTTAAGGACTGACAATAAAACATTCAAAATCAAAGAAAACTTGAAAGGTACTGAAAAAAATAGTAGGAAGCATTTTGTATATAAGGCAAAATTTTAAAAAGACTTAGATATAGTGAAAGCGGCGCAGGTGTAAAAAAATATATGTATTACCTGCAGCAAATTAACAATAACCACACTATTGTAGGGGATACAAAAAATAAAAATACAATAATTTGCGCTGGTATGAAAGAGGAATTGTACCGAACTAAAATAAAGTCTAAAAAGTGATTTACAGCCTGCCACTGTATTCAAGATGCATCAATACCAAAAACCGGAGCTGGTTAAAGGAAAAGGCAGAAAATAAAAGAGTAATCAAAACCTTACTGGCAAGCGTTGATGCATGCAGCTCCATGGTTTTCCAATGTTCCTGGAAGCGGTAAGTGCGGTAAGCAGGTTATCTTCCAGACGTAGAGTTGGAGAGCTGCCCCGGCCGGTGGCAGCTACTCCGTCTTTGCGCTCCTATGGGGGCCCCCCAATGCAGTGCATTGCAAAGTGTCAGATCAGCAAACTTACACTTTACCATGATGTCCCACACTGGGACAAAGTAAAAAAAAAAAATATTTACATGTGTGTAAAAAAAAAAAACCCCTAAATAAATAAATAAAAAAAATATTGTTCCAATAAATACATTTCTTTATGTATATAAAAAAACAATAAAAGTACACATATTTAGTATCGCCGCATCCGTAACGACCCAACCTATAAAACTGTCCCACTAGTTAACCCCTTCAGTGAACACCATAAAAAAAAAACTAGGCAAAAAACAATGCTTTATCATCATACCGCCGAACAACAAGTGGAATTACATGCGATCGAAAAGACGGATATAAATAAACATTGTACTGCTGAAAACATCATCTTGCCCCTCAAAAAATGAGCCGCCATACAGCATCATCAGCGAAAAAGTAAAAAAGTTATAGCCCTCAGAATAAAGCGATGCAAAAATAATTATTTTTTCTATAAAATAGTTTTTATTGTATAAAAGCGCCAAAACATAAAAAAGATATAAATGAGGTATCGCTGTAATCATACTGACCCGAAGAATAAAACTGCTTTATCAATTTTACCAAACGCGGAACGGTATAAACGCCCCCCCCAAAAGAAATTTTGGGAACTGCTGGTTTTTGTTCATTCTGCCTAACAAAAATCGGAATAAAAAGCGATCAAAAAATGTCATGTGCCCGAAAATGATACCAATAAAAACGTCAACTCGTCCTGCAAAAACAAGACATGACTCTGTGGACCAAAATATGGAAAAATTATAGCTCTCAGAATGTGGTAACGCAAAAAAATTTTTTTGCAATAAAATCGTCTTTTAGTGTGTGACAGCTGCCAAACATAAAATCCCGCTATAAAAACCCACTATAAATAGTAAATCAAATCCCCCATTATCACTGACTTAGTTAGGGAAAAATAATAAAATAAAAAAATGTATTCATTTCCATTTTCCCATTAGGGTTAGGGTTGGGGCTAAAGTTAGGGTTGGGGCTAAAGTTAGGGTTAGGGTTGGGGTTAAAGTTAGGGTTGGGGCTAAAGTTAGGGTTAGGGTTGGGGCTAAAGTTAGGGTTGGGGCTAAAGTTGGGGTTAGGGTTTGAATTATGTTAACGGTTGGGTTAGAGGTGTGTCAGGGTTAGGGGTATGGTTAGGGTTGGGATTAAGGTTACGGGTGTGTTGGGGTTAGGAGTGTGTTGGGGTTGGGATTAGGGTTAGTGTTATGACCCCAATGGCGAGGGTCTCAGAGGAACGTGGAAGTCTGCAGAATACAAAAAACCAGCTCATAGGGCAGTGGTAACTGGGTTGACCATATATCTACTCCTAACGCCAACACTAGAAGTAGCCGGGGATCATTCCTACGATGATTCTAGATGACACGCTCCAGCCGGAGAATCTAACTACCCCTAGTAGAGGAAAAACAAAGACCTTTCTTGCCTCCAGAGAAGGGGACCCCAAAGCTGGATAGAAGCCCCCCACAAATAATAACGGTGAGGTAAGAGGAAATGACAAACACAGAAATGAACCAGGTTTAGCACAGAGAGGCCCGCTTACTGATAGCAGAATAAAGAAAGGTAACTTATATGGTCAACAAAAACCCTATCAAAATCCACACTGGAAATTCAAGAACCCCCGAACCGTCTAACGGTCCGGGAAGAGAACACCAGCCCCCTAGAGCTTCAGCAAAGATCAGGATATAGATTTGGAACAAGCTGGACAAAAATACAAAACCAAAACAAATAGCAAAAAGCAAAAAGGCAGACTTAGCTGATATAACTGGAACCAGGATCAGTAGACAAGAGCACAGCAGACTAGCTCTGATAACTACGTTGCCAGGCATTGAACTGAAGGTCCAGGGAGCTTATATAGCAACACCCCTAACTAACGACCCAGGTGCGGATAAAAGGAATGACAGAAAAACCAGAGTCAAAAAACTAGTAACCACTAGAGGGAGCAAAAAGCGAATTCACAACAGTACCCCCCCCTTAGTGAGGGGTCACCGAACCCTCACCACGACCACCAGGGCGATCAGGATGAGCGGCATGAAAGGCACGAACTAAATCGGCCGCATGAACATCAGAGGCGACCACCCAGGAATTATCCTCCTGACCATAGCCCTTCCACTTGACCAGGTACTGAAGCCTCCGCCTGGAGAGGCGAGAATCCAAGATCTTCTCCACCACGTACTCCAACTCGCCCTCAACCAACACCGGAGCAGGAGGCTCAGCAGAAGGAACTACAGGCACAATGTACCGCCGCAACAAGGACCTATGAAATACATTGTGAATAGCAAACGACACAGGAAGATCCAGACGAAAAGATACAGGATTAAGGATTTCCAATATCTTGTAAGGCCCAATAAGACGAGGTTTAAACTTGGGAGAGGAGACCTTCATAGGAACAAAGCGGGAAGAAAGCCATACCAAATCCCCAACGCGTAGTCGGGGACCCACACCGCGGCGGCGGTTGGCAAAGCGCTGAGCCCTCTCCTGTGACAACTTCAAGTTGTCCACCACATGATTCCAGATCCGCTGCAACCTATCCACCACAGAATCCACCCCAGGACAGTCAGAAGGCTCCACATGACCTGAAGAAAATCGAGGATGGAAACCAGAGTTGCAGAAAAAAGGCGAAACCAAGGTGGCGGAACTAGCCCGATTATTAAGGGCAAACTCAGCCAACGGCAAGAATGTCACCCAATCGTCCTGATCAGCAGAGACAAAACACCTCAAATAAGCCTCCAAAGTCTGATTGGTTCGCTCCGTCTGTCCATTAGTCTGAGGATGGAAAGCAGACGAAAACGACAAATCAATGCCCATCCTACTACAAAAGGATCGCCAGAACCTGGAAACGAACTGGGATCCTCTGTCTGACACAATATTCTCAGGGATGCCGTGCAAACGAACCACGTTCTGGAAAAACACAGGAACCAGATCGGAAGAGGAAGGCAGCTTAGGCAAAGGAACCAAATGGACCATCTTGGAGAAGCGATCACATATCACCCAGATAACTGACATGCCCTGAGATAGCGGAAGATCAGAAATGAAATCCATGGAGATATGTGTCCAAGGTCTCTTCGGGACAGGCAAGGGCAAGAGCAAACCGCTGGCACGAGAACAGCAAGGCTTAGCTCGAGCACAAGTCCCACAGGACTGCACAAATGACCGCACATCCCTTGACAAAGAAGGCCACCAAAAGGACCTGGCCACCAGATCTCTGGTGCCAAAAATTCCCGGGTGACCTGCCAACACCGAGGAATGAACCTCGGAAATGACTCTGCTGGTCCACTTATCCGGGACAAACAGTCTGTCAGGTGGACAAGACTCAGGCCTATCCGCCTGAAATCTCTGCAACACACGTCACAGATCCGGAGAAATAGCTGATAAGATAACTCCATCTTTAAGAATACCAACAGGATCAGCGACTTCAGGAGCATCAGGCACAAAGCTCCTAGAAAGAGCATCGGCCTTCACATTCTTTGAACCTGGTAAATACGAGACAACAAAATCAAAGCGGGAGAAAAACAATGACCAGCGGGCCTGTCTCGGATTAAGGCGTTTAGCAGACTCGAGATACATCAGATTTTTGTGATCAGTCAAGACCACCACACGATGCTTAGCACCCTCGAGCCAATGACGCCACTCCTCAAATGCCCATTTCATGGCCAACAACTCCCGATTGCCCACATCATAATTTCGCTCGGCAGGCGAAAACTTCCTAGAGAAAAAGGCACAAGGTTTCATAACAGAGCAACCAGGGCCTCTCTGCGACAAAACGGCCCCCGCTCCAATCTCTGAAGCATCCACCTCAACCTGAAAGGGAAGTGAGACATCGGGCTGGCACAAAACAGGCGCCGAAGTAAACCGGCGTTTCAACTCCTGGAAAGCCTCCACGGCAGCAGGAGCCCAGTTGGCTACATCGGAGCCCTTCTTGGTCATATCCGTCAAAGGTTTCACAATGCTAGGTCTCAATCCATACAATTCTGCATTGAAAAAGTAAAACAGTGCCCCTTCCCTTCCGAGCTCTGCCGTGTGCTCAAACAGTGGTTTACCCCCACATATGGGGTATCAGCATACTCAGGACAAATTGGGCAACAACTTTTGGCATCCAATTTCTCCTGTTACCCATTGGAAATTACAAAACTGGGGGCTAGAATATCATTTTTGTGGGGAAAAAATATTTTTTATTTTCACAGCTCTGCTTTATAAACTTTAGTGAAACACTTGGGGGTTCAAAATGATCACCACAATCTAGATAAGATCCTTGGGGAGTCTAATTTCCAATATGGGGTCACTTGTGGGTTTTTTTTACTGTTTAGGTACATTAGGGGCTCTGCAAACGCAATGTGACGCCTGCAGACCATTCCATTAAAGTTCCTCATTCCAAAATGCCACTTCTTCCCTTCCGAGCTCTGCCATGCGCCCAGACAGTAGTTTTATCCCACATATGGGTATCAGCGTACTCAAGACAAATTGGACAACAACTTTTGGGGTCCAATTTCTCTTGTTACCCTTGGGAAAATACAAAACTGGGGGCTAAAAAATAATTTTTGTGGAAATTTTAATTTTTTATTTTCACTGCTCTGCACTATAAACGTTAGTGAAACACTTGGGGGTTCAAAGTGCTCATCACAAATCTAAATAAGTTCCTTGGGGGCTCTAGTTTCCAAAATGTGGTCACTTGTGGAGGGTTTCTACTGTTTAGGTACATCAGGGGCTCTGCAAACGCAACGTGACGCCCGCAGACCATTCCATCAAAGTCTGCATTCCAAAACGCCACTTCTTCCCTTCCGAGCTCTGCTATGCGCCCAAACAGTAGTTTTATACCACATATGGGGTATCAGTGTACTCAGGACAAATTGCACAACAACCTTTGTGGTCCAATTTCTCCAGATACCCTTGGGAAAATACAAAATTTGGGGCTAAAAGATAATTTTTGTGGAAAAAAAAAAGGATTTTTTAATTTTCACGGCTCTACATTATAAACTTCTGTGAAGCACTTGGGGTGGTTCAAAGTGCTTACCACACATCTAGCTAAGTTCCTTAGGGGGTCTACTTTCCAAAATTGGGCCACTTTTGGAGGGTTTCCACTGTTTAGGCACATCATGAGCTCTCCAAACGAGACATGGCGTCCCATCTCAATTCCAGCCAATTTCGCATTGAAAAGTCAAATGGTGCTCCTTCCCTTCACCAAACGGTGGTTTACCCCCACATATGGGGTACCAGCATACTCAGGACAAATTGTGCAACAACTTTTGAGGTCCAATTTCTCCTGTTACCCTTGATAAAATAAAAAATTGGGGGAGAAAAATCATTTTTGTGAAAAAAATAAGATTTTCTATTTTTACGGCTCTACATTATAAACTTCTGTGAAGCACTTGGGGGTTCAAAGTGCTCACCACACATCTCAATTCCAGATAATTTGGCATTGAAAAGTCAAATGGCGCTCCTTCGCTTCCGAGCTCTGCCATGCGCCCAAACAGTGGTTTACTCCCACATATGGGGTATCAGCGTACTCAGGACAAATTGTACAACAACTTTTGGGGTCCAATTTCTCCTGTTAACCTTGGTAAAATAAAACAAATTGGATCGGAATTACGTTTTTTGTGAAAAAAAGTTAAATGTTCATTTTTTTTAAACATTCCAAAAATTCCTGTGAAACACCTGAAGGGTTGATAAACTTCTTGAATGTGGTTTTGAGCACCTTGAGGGTGCAGTTCTTAGAATGGTGTCACACTTGGGTATTTTCTATCATATACACCCCTCAAAGTGACTTAAAATGTGATGTGGTCCCTAAAAAGAAAACGGTGATGTAAAAATGAGAAATTGCTGGTCAACTTTTAACCCTTATAACTCCCTAACAAAAAAAAAATTTGGTTCCAAAATTGTGCTTATGTAAAGTAGACATGTGGGAAATGTTACTTATTAAGTATTTTGTGTGACATATCTTTGTGTTTTAAGGGCATGAAAATTCAAAGTTGGAAAATTGCGAAATTTCCAAAATTTTTGCCAAATTTCCATTTTTTTCACAAATAAACTCAAGTAATGTCAAAGAAGTTTTACCACTAGCATAAAGTACAATATGTCATGAGAAAACACTGTCAGGGCTGTCAGAATCACCGGGATCCATTGAAGCGTTCCAGAGTTATAGCCTCATAAAGAGACAGTTGTCAGAATTGTAAAAATTGGCCCGGTCATTAACATGCAAACCACCCTTGGGGGTAAAGGGGTTAAAAACACTTTATTTCCTGCTGTCTAGTGATGAGCGAGTATACTCATTATTCCAGTTTCTCTGAGCATGCTCGGGTTGTCTCCAAGTATTTCAGCGTGCTCGGAGATTTCGTTTTTGTCGACGCAGCTGCATGATTCACGGCTGCTAGACAGCTTGAATACATGTGGGGATTGCCTGTTTGTTAGGCAATCCCCACATGTATTCAAGATGTCTAGCAGCCACAAATCATGCAGCCGCGTTGACAGAAAATAAGTTTCCGAGCACGCCGCAAAAATACTCGGAGATAACCTGAGCATGCTCGGGGAAACTCGAGTAACGATCATACTCGCTCATCACTACTGCTGTCATCTGGTGGTGTGGAAAAGTCTGCCTAATCCAGGCTTTGTTAATTTTTATCAGAGGGAGCCTGTCAGAACTTTCTGTTGACAGGCAAAAGCACCTGTCTGCTATCATTCCCCGGCGGCAATAAAAAGCCACTCAGACAAGATGCAAGCGGCGGGGCAGCACAACACCTTCAAGGTATAGAGGGGCAGCTTCAGCTTTAAGACCAAATAGCTGAAGGTCGCAGAGGAATTAGGGACTGCACTGGTTTTATCAACCAGTTATTGCTTGACCATCTTTAAATACTTTTCCCTCTTTGTCAAAAGTACCCGGTCATCAGGACTTGGATCCTGGGAGGATGTCATGAAATTTTCCCATGCGTTTGATAGTGTACCCCTGCCTCTGATGTTCCTGGTGTTGGGCTCCCTCCTCTCTCCTCCTTGGTTGGGCAAGGAAGCTTGCCCCCTGCCACTAGCAGGGAATTTTTTCAACATATTTTCCACATTGGTCTTCTGGTATAACACCATTTTATTAGAACTCTCCGTCTTCTACTGCTCATCCCCCTTCCTCAGTCCAATCACGTAGGAGAGACGAGACAAAGCTTGTGTGGGTACTAGCATCTGTTGCACTATTAGCCAATCTCTTTTCCTCCTCCTTTTCCTCAGCCTCTACCTCCTCATTGTTACCCAATCCAAACTGAGCAGATGAGATGAGGGTGGGCTGAGTAGTACGTCCCTGTCTCATGTCTTCCTCCATCTCCACCTGGCCTGCATGTAAAGCTTCATGTTTAATTGTCGGCAGCGACTGTTTAAGTATTCACAGAAGCAGGATTGTTGCACTAATGATGCGTCATCGCCGCTCACCATTTTTGTGCAGTTCCCAAAATTTTGGCGAACAGCACAATTGTAAGACATCCATGCCCACTCTTCGGTTGTTATGTGCGGGGTCTGACCAGAATACCAACGGGCATGTTGGAACTAGTATTCCACAACTGGCCACTGCTGCTCACAAAGCCTTGCCAGCATGTGCAGAGTGGAGTTCCAGCTGTGGTGACATTACACATCATTCGATGAGCTGGCACTTGCATTCACTGCTGCAGCACTGCCAGAGTGGCAAGAGCTGTAGCTGACTTGTGAAAATGGGTGCTGACTAGGGTTGAGCAACCTTTACTTTTATAGGATCGGGTCGGGTTTCACGAAACCCGACTTTTTCAAAAGTCGGGTCGAGTGAAATCGGCCGATCCTATAAAAAAGCAGTGCATTGGGTTTCCAATGGTTCCCAGGGTCTGAAGGAGCGGAAACTCTCCTTCAGGCCCTGGGATCCATATTTAAGTGTAAAATAAAGAATTAAAATAAAAAATATCGCTATACTTACCGTCTGACGGGCCCTGGTACTAACCGGGAACCTTCCTTCCTTAGAATCAGCCTTCCAGGACCTTGCGGTGACGTCACGGTGACGTCGCGGCTTGTGATTGGTCGTGCGGCCGCCCATGTGACCGCTCGCGCGACCAATCAGAAGCCGCGACGTCACCGTGACGTCACCGAAGGTCCTGGAAGGGATGATTCTTAGGAAGGAAGGCTGCCGGAACGAAGCCGAGGGTGAGTATATTCCTATTAGGTATATACTCACCCTCGGACACGCCCTGCTTCTTTCCGGCAGCCTTCCTTCCTAAGAATCAGCCCTTCCAGGACCTTCGGTGACGTCACGGTGACGTCGCGGCTTCTGATTGGTCGCGCGAGCGGTCACATGGGCAGCCGCGCGACCAATCACAAGCCGCGACGTCACCGTGACGTCACCGCAAGGTCCTGGAAGGCTGATTCTAAGGAAGGAAGGTTCCCGGTTAGTACCAGGGCCCGTCAGACGGTAAGTATAGCGATATTTTTTATTTTAATTCTTTATTTTACACTTAAATCTGAATTCCGATACCAATTCCCGATATCTTAAACATATCGGGAATCGGTATCGGAATTCCGATTCCAGATTCAGAAGATCGCCGACTTCATGGCCGACCCCACACAGGGGTCGGGTCGGGTTTCATGAAACCCGACTTTGCCAAAAGTCGGCGACTTCTGAAAATTGCCGACCCGTTTCGCTCAACCCTAGTGCTGACGTGGTGTATCATGAGCAGAAGCTCTGGAAAATCTGGCTAGATTTTCAGAACCCTCTGAACTACCAAGTTGAGCATGTGGGCTAAGCATGGTGTGTGTGTGTGTGTGAGCTTGCCAAACTTCACAGACATCATCAGGTTATGGCCATTATGACATACGACCATGGCTGGTTGAAAGACAACAGTTAATTTTTGGAACAAAAATATTTTGTGAACTGTACCAGGCCAATCAGCTTTTAAAAATTTTAATCCACCTTAATTTTACACTAAGCACGTTTTAAAATGCATGGCTGAAAATAGTCAATTTTTTGGAACAATATGACTACACCGTGTGCAGAATTATTAGGCAAGTTGTATTTTAGAGGATTATTTTTATTATTGATCAACAACTATGTTCTCAATCAACCCAAAAGACTCATAAATACCAAAGCTTAATATTTTTGGAAGTTGGAGTGGGTTTTTTTTTTAGATTTGGCTATCTTAGGAGGATATCTGTTTGTGCAGGTAACTATTACTGTGCAGAATTATTAGGCAACTTAATAAAAACCAAATATATTCCCATCTCACTTGTTTATTTTCACCAGGTAAACCAATATAACTGCACAAAATTTAGAAATAAACATTTCTGACATGCAAAAACAAAACCCCCCAAAATTAGTGACCAATATAGCCACCTTTCTTTATGATGACACTCAACAGCCTTCCATCCATAGATTCTGTCAGTTGCTTGATCTGTTTACGATCAACATTGCGTGCAGCAGCCATCACAGCCTTCCAGACACTGTTCCGACAGGTGTACTGTTTTCCCTCCCTGTAGATCTCACATTTTATGAGGGACCACAGGTTCTCTATGGGGTTCAGATCAAGTGTACAAGAGGCCATGTCATTATTTTTTTTTCTTTGAGACCTTTACTGGCCAGCTACGCTGTGGAGTAGTTGGAGGCATGTGATGGAGCATTGTCCTGCATGAAAATCAAGTTTTCTTGAATGATACCGACTTCTTCCTTACCACTGCTTGAAGAAGTTGTCTTCCAGAAACTGGCAGTAGAACTGGGAGTTGAGCTTCACTCCATCCTCAACCCGAAAAGGCCCCACAAGTTCATCTTTGATGATACCAGCCCATACCAGTACCCCACCTCCACCTTGCTGGCATCTGAGTCAGAGTGGAGCTCTCTGCCCTTTACTGATCCAGCCTCTGGCCCATCCATCTGGCCCATCAAGAGTCACTCTCATTTCATCAGTCCATAAAACCTTTGAAAAGTCAGTCTTAAGATATTTCTTGGCTCAGTCTTGACATTTTATCTTATGTTTCTTGTTCAAAGGTGGTCGTTTTTCAGCCTTCTTTACCTTGGCCATGTCCCTGAGTATCACACACCTTGTGCTTTTTGTTACTCCAGCAACATTACAGCTCTGAAATATGGCAAAACTGGTGGCAAATGGCATTTTGGCAGCTTCACGCTTGATTTTCCTCAATTCACGGGCAGTTATTTTGCTCCTTTTTTGCCCAACACGCTTCTTGCGACCCTGTTGGCTATTTGCCATGAAACGCTTGATTGTTCGGTGATCATGCTTCAAAAGTTTGGCAATTTCAAGACTGCTGCATCCCTCTGCAAGACATCTCACAATTTTGGACTTTTAAGAGCCCGTCAAATCTCTCTTCTGACCCATTTTGCCAAAGGAAAGGAATATTTGTAATAATTACCTGCACAAACAGATATCCTCCTATGATAGCCAAATCTAAAAAAAAAACACTCTAACTTCCAAAAATATTAAGCTTTGATATTTATGAGTCTTTTGGGTTGATTGAGAACATAGTTGTTGATCAATAATAAAAATAATCCTCTAAAATACAACTTGCCTAATAATTCTGCACA
This sequence comes from Ranitomeya variabilis, assembly GCF_051348905.1. Classification (NCBI taxonomy): domain Eukaryota; kingdom Metazoa; phylum Chordata; class Amphibia; order Anura; family Dendrobatidae; genus Ranitomeya; species Ranitomeya variabilis. Next base: position 113,596,495 of record NC_135239.1, on the reverse strand, counting down.
CGGTGTAGTTGAATCTAGAAAAATTTTTTGCATGGTTTCTTGGAGTGTTACATACCACTGAAATGTACCACAAAGTCCTCACAGCGCACAGTGCGTGCATTGTGGGATTCATAGCTATTTGATTTAGACCGAACAACCCCTTTAAGAGGTGTAGTTTCTAAAGTGGGATCACATTTGTGGGTTTTCTGCTGTTCTGGCACTTTTGGGGTGCCAGCATAAGGAAAATCACTAAGTTCGTGATAAATTGCACAGCAAAATGTGGGGTCCAGTTTCACATTTTATTTTTGTGTAAATAAAAAATTTGCAGCTAACAAAAAAATTACATTTTTACCACTAAAATGTTATATTTCCATTCCCCAATGTTTGAAAATTTTGTGAGGCACTTGAGAGTTAAAAACACCGACTGTATCCCTAAATGAATTCCTTAAGCAGTGAAGTTTTCAAAACGGCATCCCTTGTGGAGGTTTCTGCTGCTTTGCATCAAGAACTCTGCTGCAGACTTACAGGAGGACATGGGATGAGAGGGGGGCGCTGCAGTGAGCTTACCTGCTGAAGCGCAGGACCTGAAACACGTGACTACCGGGGGAGTGGCTGGAGGCCGAGCCAGACGCCAAGTACTTGCAGTGACCAGTGAAAGTGGAGAGTAATCTGAATGTGCCGAAGTCAAGCCAGGAGGTCGATGAAGTGCCAAAGAGTGAGATGCTGAGAATGGTCAGCACTAGGGTTGAGCGACTTTGACTTTTTTAGGGTCGAGTCATGTTTCGCGAAACCCGACTATCCGAAAAGTCGAGTCGGGTGAAATCGGCCGATTACTGCGTAAAGTCGGGGATTGGCCGGAACACGAAACCCAATGCACGTCAATGGGAAAAATATATATAAAATTCATTCATATTTCTCTCTCTCTCTCTCTCCCTCTCTCTCTCTCTCCGTCCCAGCACTGAAAATCTTGTTTTACACATTGCAAATCCCTACAGCGCACAAGCGATAAGATGGCGATGGGCATGCACGCCCCTTACACCTATGTCATCACTCTGCCCACGCTCCTAAAAGCATCATACAAAACGCGACCTTGGCGCGAAGATCGCGTTCCGCATGGCCGATCCCACACTGGGGTCGGGTCGGGTTTCATGAAACCCGACTTAGCCAAAAGTCGGCGACTTTTGAATTTTTCCAATCCGTTTTGCTCAACCCTAGTCAGGACATTTCAAAAGTTCAGATAGCCAGAGATAGCGGTGCAGTACAAATGGGGCAGACAGGAGATTAGTAAGGCCATGTTCACACTTTGCGGTTTTTACCGCGGATCCGCGGCGATTTTGATGCTGCGGGTCCGCAGCAGTTTCCATTGCATTTACATTAACATGTTAACCCTATGGAAACCGCAAACCGCTGTGCAGAAACGCAGCAGTTTACAACCCGCAGCATGTCACTTCTTTGTGCAGAATCGCTGCGATTCTGCACCCATAGGAATGCATTGAACCGCTTACTTCCCGCATGGGGCTGTGCCCACGTTGCGGGAAGTAAGCGGATAATGTGTGGGTGGTACCCGGGGTGGAAGAGAGGAGACTCTCCTCCAGGCCCTGGGAACCATATTTGGGGTAAAAAAAAGAATTAAAATAAAAAATCATGTTATACTCACCTCTCAGCGCTGCACGCGGCCGGCCGGTCAGAGTTGCTGTGCGAACAGGACCTGCGGTGACGTTGCGGTCACATGACCGTGACGTTGCGGTCACATGACCGTGACGTCACGAAGGGTCCTTCTCGCACATCATCTTTGGAACCGGAGCGCCGGGTGCAGCGCCGAGGAGATCGAGACGTCAGAGGGTGAGTATATAAACTTTTTTTTTTATTTTAACATTACTATTGGTGCTGCATATTGCTGAATATGCAGCATCAATAGTATAGGCGGAAACCCGCAGCGGAAACCGCGGAACAAACCGCGATAAATCCGCAGGGATAACCGCAGCGGTTTTGCACTGCAGATTTATCAAATCCGCTGCGGGAGAACCCGCAGAGGTCACCCGCAAAGTGTGAACATGGCCTAAGAGTACCAAGCCAAAGGTCAGACCTAGAAACAGACAGTAAGCACAGAATCACAAAGCAATGCACAGAATGAGAATATAGACCGGATCATACATGAGAAGGCAAAAAGACTACACAATATGCAAGATGTATCACTGACAAGGATCCCCAGATCAAGGCGGGTAAATATAGCCCTCCCCAAACCAAAAGGAGGCCATGCAAAATTAACACTGAGAAGACAGGGAAGGAACCCTGTCCACAACCATGACACTTTGGCACGTCAAGGGCTTAAATAATTGCACACATAATCTATTCAAACAAAATCTGAATTCTAAAAGTCAAGTAGCGTTCTTTCCCATTCAATTACTGTGTGCTCAAATAGTAGTGTACAACCTGTTAGGCACCAGGATTTTTCCACTGCACAGGATAGCTCCAAAGCCTTGTCTTGTGCTGTGGTCTCTCATTCAGGCCCAGCTGCTGGAATAACTGCTCAGCACAGACTCTGGTCCCAGCATCTTGCTCAGGCTCATGCTGTACATGTGTGGTTACTGCTGGCTCTCCACCTAAGTTTATGGTAACCACTGGTATACACATGCAGCATTGCGCTCCAGAGCCTAAGTCCAGAAATCATATTACTGAGCATGTCCGGGAGGTGGTGCCATCTCATTGGTGCTCGGTCGTTAGCTGCTCTGGTGATGTGGCAGCTCCGGATTGGTCCACGGGCAAGGTCCTGTCTGACTGGACTTGAGCTTTACCTATAAAGGGCGCTAGTATCAACCTCTTTCCATGTGTGAATGAGACGTTGCAATAGTGTGGTCTTTGTCAGCATGTGCTCAGGGTCAGTGGTAAGCCGTTAGAATTCCGGCACCTCCGGAGAGAAGTTTGTCTGTATGGATTCAGGGCTGGTGTCTAGCCATTAGAATTCTGGCTCCTCCGGAGAGGAGTTGGTTGAGTGTTTTTGCTGACTGTGTGACCACTGTTTGCTACTTAACCCCGTTAGTGGTCTTCGATCCCCTGTGAGGTTAACAGGGATCGTATCTAGCGTCATAACTACTTTGTTACTGAATGAGGTGTGACACACTCTATTGCTGAGCATCTACTTCGTTACTGTGTGCGAGTGACACAGATTTGTGTGCTGTTCAGTGAGTGATGTTTAACTCAGTGCGAGCTAGCAATCACTTGCTATGTGTTCTGCCATTGTACACATTAGCTGCAGTTTTTCCATCTCTGCACTGTGGACCCCGAGTTGCGATTTCACTTCTGTCTTAAATTTATTTAGTGCAATCCACCAACCCTAACACAACCAAATATGAGTTGTTACCATACGTTAAAAGTTGCATAATAAATTGTGGTGCTCATTTTCTCCTATTTCTTAATTTTTACCGTTCTGACCATTTTCACTTTATGAGGTAATAACTCTGAAACACTTTAACCGATCCCACTGACTCTGAGACTGTTTTTTCATGAAATATTGTAATTCATGATATTGGTAAAATTTATTCGATATAACTTGCATTTATTTGTGAAATTTGGAAATTTGGCGGAAATTTAGAAAATTTAGCAATTTTCAAACTTTGAATTCTTATGCCCTTAAATCAGAGATATGTCACACAAAATAGTTAACAAAATAACATTTCCTACTTATCTACATTACATCAGCACAATTTTCTATATAATTTTTGTTATTAGGAAGTTAAAAGGGTTAGAAGTTGACCAGCGATTTCTCCTTTTTCCAACAAAATTTACAAAACCAATTTTTTAGGCACCAACTCACATTTTAGGTAACTTTGAGGGGTCTATATGATAGAAAATACCCAAAAGTGAAATCATTCTAAAAACTGCACCACTGAAAGCACTCAAAACTACATTCAAGAAGTTAATTAACCCTTCAGGTGCTTCACAGGAATTTTTGAAATGTGGTAAAACATGAACATTTAACTTTTTTCCACAAAAAAATTTACTTTAGACCCAATTTTTTTATTTTCACAAGGGTAACAGGAAAAAACAGACCCCAAAATTTGTTGTACAATTTCTGTTGAGCATGTGATAACCTATATGTGGGGGAAACCACTGTTTGGGTGCATGGCAGAGCTCGGAAGGGAAGGAGCGCCATTTGACTTTTTGAATGCAACATTTGCTGGAAGTATTAGCAAACGCCATGTCCCATTTAGAAAACCTCTGATGTGCATAAACAGTGAAAATGCCCCACAAATGAAACTATTTTGGAAAATGGACCCCTCAGGGAACTGATCTAGATTAGTGATGAGCGAGTATATTCGTTGCTCAGGTGCTTGGGTGGTCTCCGAGTATTTGTGAGTGCTCGGAGATTTAATTTTCCTCACCGCAGCTGCATGATTTGTGACTATTAGACAGCTTGATTACATGTGGGTTTTCCCTAGCAACCAGGCAACCCCCACATGTACTCAGGCTGGCTAGCAGCTATAAATCATGCAGCTTCAGTGATGAAAACTAAATCTCCGAGCAGTCACAAATACTCGGAGACCACCCGAGCATGCTGAGGAAAACCCGAGCAACGAGTATACTCTCTCATCACTAATCTAGATGTGTGGTAAACACATTGAACCCTCATGACCGCATATGGCCAATATGGCTACCTCTTACCTGTGACCTCCACTACTCACTAACTCGTGTAGGAAAACACCACCCCTTTTGAAATAAAAATGTTACACATTAATTCTTTGGATAAATTTGGCCACAGTGGCCAGTTTATTAACAAACAATAACAAACATTTTCATTAAATATTAATACGCAATTTATGCAAAAAATTTTGAGGGAAGGGTTCTTGGAGCTCCCAGAAAAAATCTGGCTTATATATTTGGCAAAAAAACAAAAGAACTTAACTGCCACTTTTTACCCTCAGCCATACACCAACAGCTCGAGGGCACCATAAATCCCGTTCCGAGAAAAAATTAACCACCAACCAGCTGCCAGACTAAAAACCAAATCCAGAGCCCATAAACAAAATGCCAGATCAACCAACACGATTTTAACTGTCTGGAATTTTACGTACAATTCTTTCCCCGCTGAATCAGCATCAACTCCTAGAACACCACCCCCCGCCAACTACGAACAGCCCTGACCACCTCAGGCTCGTGAGTGCCCCAACGCAACCAATGCTCTCTCATTTCCTTCTTGTATTGCAAGTGCCCACAAATCAATTCTGATCTCGTTTAAATGAACTCCGTCTTCTCTTCAAGAATTACCAATGCCTGATTCCAATTTAAAATGCCTTACACTTATCCCCCCATTCCTGGAAACAAAATTCGCCACAGCCCAGTTCAACTTCACCCTAGCGCTATTAATCTCTTTAACAGATCGTGCTAACCTCCAATTCTGTTGGGGGACAATATTCGATCAAACAGTCAACACCCATGGAAACTACGTCCACAACCGGAAGTCAAAACGAATGTCCCTGATCAACTCCCTAACTGGTTTGGAGCCCAAATCATTCCCCCCAAATGTACCACCAAAATGTCAGGTGTTCTATCCAAACAGGAGTCTCTAGAAAAATAAGACATGGCCCTGCTCCAAACCATCCCTCGAAAACCCAACCACGAACAACAACTTGATCCCTGCTAAAGCCTAATTGCCTATCGTCCGGCCTCACGTCCGCCCGAAGCGCCCCCAATAAACAAACGAGTGTCCAAAAATTGAAGCCAAATATGGATCTCGACCTGAAATACATAACAACAGTAACCTTTAATCCAAAAACCTTTTGTAATGCTCGAACGCAATTAATGACGCGCATATGTCAAATATCGGCCCGAGCTCCATAGGCCAATCCGCTTAATAACGTCCGGTCCCAGGCCAAGACTATCAGCCTCCGAAGTGGCCCTGATCCTAAAAGAATGCGACTCGTACCTATCTTGGCGCAAGGCCCAACTCTGCCAATCCCCTCTGGAGAATCGCAGTAAACTGAAAACGAGACAAAAAACCTCCACCACTATGGCACAACAATGGGCCCACCCGACTTAACCACAAACTCCAGTACTCTTTTAAGCACCGTTCCGGGCACATCAATGACCCGTCAACTCTACCCAGAACTACCCGCTTCCCTATCCTCTCCTGATCTGTTTTTGAACACCAGATCCAAAAAACAATGCCCCCCGCCCAAAATTCCACATCCTGGGCTAAGAGGCCGCCTGCCCTGACCCTGCTGTGGGACACTAATTCACCTATTCACAGTGCCCCGAAACAAGCCAAAGAAAAAGCCAACTTAAACAATGCAGCTTAAAAATTCGAGAAGCAAATCCTCTCCAAAACTCCACCTAAACATTCAAGCACACTAAAGGATATAGGCCGGCGCCTGTCAACACTCCGATTGCCTCTTCGAAAACCTTTTAATGCTTGCTTCACCAAAAAATTCTTTGTCACGTCAACTGAGCCCTCCATCTTAAAACCGAAAGCGAGGCCGGCCACAAATGTATTCACTTTTGAAATAGATCAACCGATATCTGCCGCCTTACCAACCAGCCACAGCACTGCTAGAATCTTATCTTCCTCCATCCCCAGCGTTCCCCACTGGACCGCCCAACTCTGCCATATTCTCCACGATGCTTCATAAGACACCCAGGTCTGGCTTGTAACCGACGCTCGAATTAACCGTCCCGCTCCTCCGTAAGAATCTCCCACAAGTACGAAGGACATACCGCTCCTGAGGCCTCTGCGTCTGGTGCCAGCTTGCAGAAACGCTCCCACTGTAAACAAGATAAGCCATCCGCTATAGAATTTTGCACCCCTGGCACATGAACTGCGGAAATCCAAGCATTTAATTCCAAAATGAGGTCTCTCACCAATTTAATCATGGGGGGAAAGACTCAGACAGAGTGTTAATCACTGACACCACACTCATATTGTCACTATGGAACCGAACTCTGCGATTAGCAAACATTTCACCCCAGATCAAAACCGCCACCACAATGGGAAACAACTCCAACAAAACAAGGTTTTTTGTGAAACCCTTCTGATGCCACCAATCAGGCCACCTTCCAAGGCTTCACTTCCCTCCAAAATAGGCCCCGTAACCAACACTGCCTGCTGTGTCTGTGTAAATCTCACAATCGATGTTATTCACTATCTGCTGTTGTATTAAAGAATGACCATTGTACTGTACCAAAAACATTGCCATACCATCAAATCCTCCTTATGCTCCTTGTTTAAGCAAATAAAATGATGCACCAACCGCACCCCCGCCGTCGCCCCAGTCAACCTATGGCAAAAAATGCGGCCCATGGGCATGATCCTACATGCAAAATTCAAACGGCCGAGCAATAATTGCAACTCCTTCAAGGTCACCTTTTTAAGCCTTGCAATTCGGTCCACTTCCTGCTCTAGTAACAGCAGGTTATCCTCTGGCAACCGACACTCCATTCTTTCTGAATTAATCAGTATTCCCAGATACCTTAAAACAGTGCAAGGGCCTTCAGTCTTTTCTTTAGTCGGCGGTACACTAAAACGCTCCGCCACTAGTGTTGAGCGATACCTTCCGATACTTTAAAAGTATCGGTATCGGATAGTATCGGCCGATACCCGAAAAATATCGGATATCGCCAATACCGATACCCGATACCAATACAAGTCAATGGGACTCAAGTATCGGAAGGTATCCTGGATGGTTCCCAAGGTCTGAAGGAGAGGAAACTCTCCTTCAGGCCCTGGGATCCATATTAATGTAAAAAATAAAGAATTAAAATAATAAATATGGATATACTCACCCGTCCGGCGGCCCCTGGACCTTACCGCTGTTAACCGGCAGCCTCCGTTCCTAAGAATGAGGAGTTTAGGACCTTCGATGACGTCGCGGCTTGTGATTGGTCGCGTGCCGCTCATGTGACCGCTCACGCGACCAATCACAAGCCGCGACGTCATCACAGGTCCTAAACTCCTCATTCTTAGGAACGGAGGCTGCCGGTTACTACCAGGGCGCGTCAGAGGGTGAGTATATCCATATTTTTTATTTTAATTCTTTATTTTTTACATGAATATGGATCCCAGGGCCTGAAGGAGAGTCTCCTCTCCTCCAGACCCTGGGAACCATACACTGGGAACTTCCGATTCCGATTTCCGATATCACAAAAATATCGGAACTCGGTATCGGAATTCCGATACTTGCGGTATCGGAATGCTCAACACTATCCGCCACCCATTCCATTGCGGCCAAAGTATTCCTACATAAACTAGAATCTGGTGGACCTATAAACAAGAAGTTGTCCTAACATCCCTCACCACCCCTTCCAAAAAGGTACTAAACTGTTGTGAATTCTGTTGTGGGTTCTGCTCTTAGGCTCCCTCCGGTGGTTATAAGTGGTAGGGCTGCTGTTTGTCCTTCACAACGGTCATCAGCTGCTTCCACTTTGGACGGGGCTATTTAGTCTTGCTCCTTCCTTTAGTGAGTGCCAGTTGTCCATTGTTTTCTAGGGACCCACATCTCAGCTTGGTTTCTCCTTCTGGATTGTCCAAATCATCAAAGATACTGTAAGTCCTGGCTCTGTTTTTGCAGTCCACATGCGGTGGACTTAATTGTTCTGTGAATTGCTATGTTTTTCCTTGTCCAGCTTTGTCTGTGTTAAGATTTACTCAGCCAAGTTGGAAGCTCTGGAGTCACAGAGTTACCCTCCATGCCTTTAGTTAGGTGTGGAGATTTTGTATTCTCTGTGGTGGATTTTGTAGTATTTTTTTATACTGACCGCACAGTACTCTTTCCTGTCTTTTCTTTCTAGGTAGCGTGGCCTCCTTTGCTAAATTCTGTTTTCAGTCTGCGTTTGTAATTTCCCTCTCCTCTCACAGTCAATACTTGTGGGGGGCTGCCTTTCCTTTGGGAATTTTCTCTGAGGCAAGATAGTATTCCTGTTTCTTTCTTTAGGTGTAATTAGTACTCCGGCCGTGACGAGGTGTCTAGGGAGTGACAGGAACATCCCACGGCTACTTCTAGTTGATGTGTTAAGTTCAGGGTCTGCGGTCAGTATAGAGGCCACCTACTCCAGAGCTCGTCCATGCTGCTCCTAGGCCACCAGTTCATAACAGTACAACTGGACAACAATGAGTTAACCGCATCTCAAAAGAAGGGAAAGAAAGTGCTGAGCCATTTTTTTTTCTGTACTCTGTTGTGTTTTTTTTTCCCTCTTCACTTCAGGAGTTAGGCGTCGACATGGATGTTCAGGGACTTGCTTCTCGGGTGGATCAACTTGCTGCTAGAGTACAGGGTATTTCTGATTATATCATGCAGACTCCTGTTTTAGAGCCTAGAATTCCTACCCCCGATCTGTTCTTCGGGGACAGGTCCAAATTTTTGAGCTTTAAAAATAACTGTAAACTGTTTTTTGCTCTTAAGCCCCGTTCCTCTGGTGATCCCATCCAGCAGGTAAAAATTGTCATTTCTCTGTTGCGCGGTGACCCGCAGGATTGGGCATTTTCCCTGGAGTCTGGGAATCCGGCCTTGCTTAGTGTGGACACCTTTTTTCAGGCGCTTGGGTTATTGCATGATGAACCTAACTCTGTAGAGCATGCTGAGAAAACACTTTTGGCCCTGTGTCAGGGTCAAGAAGCAGCAGAGTCATATTGCCAGAAATTCAGAAAATGGTCTGTGCTTACTAAGTGGAATGAGGATGCTTTGGTGGCAATTTTCAGAAAGGGTCTTTCTGAATCTGTTAAAGATGTTATGGTGGGGTTCCCCGTGCCTGCAGGTCTGAGTGATTCTATGTCTCTGGCCATTCAAATTGATCGGCGCTTGTGTGAGCGCAGAGTTGTGCACACTATGGCGTTGCCTTCTGAGCGGAGTCCTGAGCCTATGCAGTGTGATAGGATTGTGTCTAGAGCAGAACGCCAAGGATTCAGATGTCAGAATAGGTTGTGCTTTTACTGCGGCGATTCTGCTCATGTTATTTCTGATTGCCCTAAGCGTGCCAAAAGAATCGCTAATTCCGTTACTATCAGTACTGTACAACCTAAATTTCTGTTATCTGTGACCCTGATCTGCTCATTATCGTCATTCTCTGTCATGGCATTTGTGGATTCAGGCGCCGCTTTAAATTTAATGGACTTAGAATTTGACAGACGTTGTGGTTTTTCTTTACAGCCTTTGCGGAGTCCTATCCCTTTGAGGGGGATTGATGCTACACCATTGGCTAAAGATAAACCTCAGTTTTGGACACAGTTAACCATGTGTATGGCGCCAGCCCATCAGGAAGATTGTCGCTTCCTGGTGTTACATAATTTGCATGATGCTGTTGTGCTGGGGTTTCCATGGTTACAGGTACATAATCCGGTGCTGGATTGGAAATCTATGTCTGTGACTAGTTGGGGTTGTCAGGGGGTTCACGATGACGTTCCTCTGATGTCAATTTCCTCCTCCCCCTCTTCTGAAATTCCTGAGTTTCTGTCAGATTTCCAGGATGTTTTCGATGAGCCCAAGTCCAGTTCCCTTCCACCGCATAGGGACTGTGATTGTGCTATTGATTTGATTCCAGGCTGTAAGTTTCCTAAGGGCCGACTTTTCAACTTGTCTGTGCCTGAACATGCCGCCATGCGGAGCTATGTAAGGGAGTCCTTGGAGAAGGGGCATATTCGGCCATCTTCTTCTCCATTAGTAGCAGGTTTTTTTTTTGTTGCCAAGAAGGATGGCTCCTTGAGACCCTGTATTGATTATCGCCTCTTGAATAAGATCACGGTCAAATTCCAATACCCTTTGCCTTTGCTTTCTGATTTGTTTGCCAGAATTAAGGGGGCTAGTTGGTTTACTAAGATTGACCTTCGAGGGGCATATAATCTGGTTCGTATTAAGCAGGGTGACGAATGGAAAACTGCGTTTAATACGCCCGAGGGCCATTTTGAGTATCTTGTGATGCCATTTGGACTCTCTAATGCCCCATCTGTGTTTCAGTCCTTCATGCATGATATTTTTCGGAATTATCTTGATAAATTCATGATTGTATATTTGGATGATATTTTGATTTTTTCAGATGATTGGGAGGCTCATGTGAAACAAGTTAGGATGGTATTTCAGGTCCTTCGTGACAATGCCTTGTTTGTGAAGGGGTCTAAGTGCCTTTTTGGAGTACAGAAGGTTTCTTTTTTGGGCTTCATTTTTTCTCCATCATCTATCGAAATGGATCCGGCTAAGGTTCAGGCCATTCATGATTGGATCCAGCCCACATCTGTGAAGAGCCTTCAGAAATTTTTGGGCTTTGCTAATTTTTATCGCCGTTTCATTGCCAACTTCTCCAGTGTGGTTAAACCCCTGACCGATTTGACGAGGAAGGCCGCTGATGTAGCTAATTGGTCCTCTGAGGCCGTTTCTGCCTTTCAGGAGCTTAAGCGCCGATTTACTTCTGCCCCTGTGTTGCGTCAGCCGGATGTTTCTCTTCCTTTTCAGGTTGAGGTTGACGCTTCTGAGATTGGGGCAGGGGCCGTTTTGTCTCAGAGGAATTCTGATGGTTCCTTGATGAAACCGTGTGCCTTCTTTTCTCGAAAGTTTTCGCCTGCGGAACGCAATTATGATGTCGGCAATCGTGAGTTGTTGGCTATGAAGTGGGCATTTGAGGAGTGGCGACATTGGCTTGAGGGGGCCAAGCACCGTATTGTGGTATTGACCGATCATAAGAATCTGATTTACCTCGAGTCTGCCAAACGGCTGAATCCTAGACAGGCCCGATGGTCCCTGATTTTCTCCCATTTTGATTTTGTTGTCTCGTATCTTTCAGGTTCTAAGAATGTTAAGGCTGATGCCCTCTCTAGGAGTTTCTTGCCTGATTCCCCTGGGATTCTTGAGCCGGTTGGCATTCTTAAGGAGGGGGTGATTCTTTCTGCCATCTCCCCTGATTTGCGACGGGCTCTTCAGGAGTTTCAGGCTGATAAACCTGATCGCTGTCCAGTGGGGAAACTGTTTGTTCCTGACAGATGGACTAATAAAGTGATTTCCGAGGTTCACTGTTCTGTGTTGGCTGGCCATCCTGGGATTTTTGGTACTAGAGATTTGGTTAGTAGGTCCTTTTGGTGGCCTTCTTTATCACGGGATGTGCGTTCTTTTGTGCAGTCCTGTGGGACTTGTGCGCGGGCCAAACCTTGCTGCTCCCGCGCCAGTGGGTTGCTTTTGCCTTTACTGGTCCCTGAGAGGCCTTGGATGCATATTTCTATGGATTTTATTTTGGATCTTCCTGTTTCCCAGAGAATGTCTGTTATCTGGGTGGTCCGTGACCGGTTTTCTAAGATGGTTCATTTGGTACCTTTGCCTAAATTGCCTTCCTCTTCTGAGTTGGTTCCGTTGTTTTTTCAGCATGTGGTTTGTTTGCATGGCATTCCGGAGAATATTGTGTCCGATAGAGGTTCCCAGTTTGTTTCTAGGTTTTGGTGGTCCTTTTGTGCTAAGCTGGGCATTGATTTGTCTTTTTCTTCCGCATTTCATCCTCAGACAAACGGCCAAACCGAGCGAACTAACCAGACTTTGGAAACTTATTTGAGATGCTTTGTGTCTGCCGATCAGGATGATTGGGTGGCTTTCTTGCCATTGGCCGAGTTTGCCCTTAATAATCGGGCTAGTTCTGCTACCTTGGTGTCACCATTCTTTTGTAATTCTGGGTTTCATCCTCGTTTTTCTTCAGGGCAGGTTGAGTCTTCTGATTGTCCTGGGGTGGACTCTGTGGTTGACAGGTTGCAGCAGATTTGGGCTCATGTTGTGGACAATTTGGTGTTGTCTCAGGAGGAGGCTCAGCGTTTTGCCAACCGTCGTCGGTGTGTGGGTTCCCGGCTTCGGGTTGGGGATTTGGTCTGGTTGTCTTCTCGTCATGTTCCTATGAAGGTTTCTTCCCCGAAGTTCAAGCCTCGGTTTATTGGTCCTTATAGGATTTCTGAGATTATCAATCCAGTGTCTTTTCGTTTGGCCCTTCCAGCCTCTTTTTCCATCCATAATGTTTTTCATAGATCTTTGTTGCGGAAATATGTGGTGCCCGTGGTTCCCTCTGTTGATCCTCCTGCCCCGGTGTTGATTGATGGGGAGTTGGAGTATGTTGTGGAGAAGATCTTGGATTCTCGTTTTTCTAGACGGAGGCTTCAGTATCTTGTCAAGTGGAAAGGTTATGGCCAGGAGGATAATTCTTGGGTTGTTGCCTCCGATGTTCATGCTGACGATTTGGTTCGTGCCTTCCATTTGGCTCGTCCGGATCGGCCTGGGGGCTTTGGTGAGGGTTTGGTGACCCCTCCTCAAGGGAGGAGTACTGTTGTGAATTCTGTTGTGGGTTCTGCTCTTAGGCTCCCTCCGGTGGTTATAAGTGGTAGTGCTGCTGTTTGTCCTTCACAACGGTCATCAGCTGCTTCCACTTTGGACGGGGCTATTTAGTCTTGCTCCTTCCTTTAGTGAGTGCCAGTTGTCCATTGTTTTCTAGGGACCCACATCTCAGCTTTGTTTCTCCTTCTGGATTGTCCAAATCATCAAAGATAAGTCCTGGCTCTGTTTTTGCAGTCCACATGCGGTGGACTTAATTGTTCTGTGAATTGCTATGTTTTTCCTTGTCCAGCTTTGTCTGTGTTAAGATTTACTCAGCCAAGTTGGAAGCTCTGGAGTCACAGAGTCACATGCCTTTAGTTAGGTGTGGAGATTTTGTATTCTCTGTGGTGGATTTTGTAGTATTTTTTTATACTGACCGCACAGTACTCTTTCCTGTCTTTTCTTTCTAGGTAGCGTGGCCTCCTTTGCTAAATTCTGTTTTCAGTCTGCGTTTGTAATTTCCCTCTCCTCTCACTGTCAATATTTGTGGGGGGCTGCCTTTCCTTTGGGAATTTTCTCTGAGGCAAGATAGTATTCCTGTTTCTTTCTTTAGGTGTAATTAGTCCTCCGGCCATGACGAGGTGTCTAGGGAGTGACAGGAACATCCCACGGCTACTTCTAGTTGATGTGTTAAGTTCAGGGTCTGCGGTCAGTATAGAGGCCACCTACTCCAGAGCTCGTCCATGCTGCTCCTAGGCCACCAGTTCATAACACTAAACATCTCAAACAATGAACATGAAATTGCACAACCCATCGGCAAACACCTATCCAAATAATAGCCACCATTCCAAAAACATCCCAACAAGGGAATACTATCCGGGTGCACTGGGAGTAATCTGAAGGCCAATTCAATATCTGTCTTTGCCAACAAAGCTCCCGTGCCATAACTGTGAATCCATTGCACCGCCGTGTCAAACGATGTATAAACAACCAAACACAACTCCTGAGAAATGCCATCATTAACCGACAACACCCTCGGATACAATAAATGCTGTATTAACCTAAATTTATTTGGTTCCTTCTTAGGGACCACCCCAATGGAGAGACAATCATGCTCTCAACTGGTAAACGCAAAAAAGGACCCGACCCAACTCCACTTCCTTTTTTAATTTGTTGCTGACTACCTCATGCATACGCATGCAAATCCGCCGACCTCAAATTCTTAAAAGAAAAAGGAACCATGTGATTAGGGGGGGAATAATGAAACGGTCAGCAAAACCATCCCGAATGACCCCAGCCTTCTCCTGATAGGGGTACCTACTTAGAAAGGGGGCAATCTTTTGAAGACTCACCGGCGTCTCCCCCTTGACCGGCGCCCATGCTGGCTTCCCCCTAGTTTTTTAAAACATTTCGAGGCCCTATGTGAACTTCCATTACAGTAGGAGCATACATGTTTAACCCCTTCCCGACCCATGACGCCACGTAGGCGTCATGAAAACCCGTGCCAATCCGACCCATGACGCCTATGTGGCGTCATGGAATGATCGCGTCCCTGCAGATCGGGTGAAAGGGTTAACTCCTATTTTACCCGATCTGCAGGGAGAGGGGGAGTGGTACTTCAGCCCAGGGGGGGTGGCTTCACCCCCCCGTGGCTACGATCGCTCTGATTGGCTGTTGAAAGTGAAACTGCCAATCAGAGCGATTTGTAATATTTCACCTAAAAAACTGGTGAAATATTACAATCCAGCCATGGCCGATGCTGCAATATCATCGGCCATGGCTGGAAACACTAATGTGACCCCCCCCCACCCCACCGATCGCCCCCCCAGTGCTCCGTTATAGGGTCCGGTCCCCTCCGTCCGCCTGCCGGCTCCCCCGTCCTGCTGTCCGCTCCCCCGTCTTCCTGCCCGCTCCCCCCCTGCTCCTATGTCACCCCCCGTGCTCCGACGCCCCCCTCGTGCCCCGATCTCCCCCCCCTTATACTTACCGAGGCTCCCGGTCCCCGTCCGCCTCCATCGTGGGCGCCGCCATCTTCCAAAATGGTGGGCGCATGCTCAGTGCGCCCGCCGGCCGGCAGATTCTTAGAGGTACATTTTGATCGCTGTGGTAGGTTCTATCACAGCGATCAAAATAAAAAAATAATAAATAACCCCCCCCCCCTTTATCACCCCCATAGGTAGGGACAATAATAAAATAAAGAAAATATTTTTTTTTCTTTTTCCACTAGGGTTAGGGTTAGAACTAGGGTTAGAACTAGGGTTAGGGGTAGGGTTAGGGTTACGGGTAGGGTTAGGGTTAGGGGTAGGGTTATGGCATGTGCACACAGAGCGGATCGGCCGCGGATCCGCAGCGGATCGGCCGCGGATCCGCAGCGGATCGGCCGCGGATCCGCAGCGGATCGGCCGCGGATCGGCAGCGGATCCGCAGCGGATCGGCCGCGGATCGGCAGCGGATCCGCAGCGGATCGGTAGCGGATCCGCAGCGGATCGGCCGCGGATCGGCAGCGGATCCGCAGCGGATCGGCCGCGGATCGGCAGCGGATCCGCAGCGGATCGGCCGCGGATCGGCAGCGGATCCGCAGCGGATCGGCAGCGGATCCGCAGCGGATCGGCAGCGGATCCGCAGCGGATCGGCCGCGGATCGGCAGCGGATCCGCAGCGGATCGGCCGCGGATCGGCAGCGGATCCGCAGCGGATCGGCAGCGGATCCGCAGCGGATCGGCAGCGGATCCGCAGCGGATCGGCCGCGGATCCGCAGCGGATCGGCAGCGGATCCGCAGCGGATTGGCCGCGGATCCGCAGCGGATTGGCCGCTGCGAATTCGAAGCAGTTTTCCATCAGGTTTACAGTACCATGTACACCTAAGGAAAACCAAATCCGCTGTGCCCATGGTGCGGAAAATTCCGTGCAGAAATGCTGCGTTGTATTTTCCGCAGCATGTCAATTCTTTGTGCGGATTCCGCAGCGTTTTACACCTGTTCCTCAATAGGAATCCGCAGGTGAAATCTGCACAAAAAAACACTGGAAATCTGCTGTAAATCCGCAGGTAAAACGCAGTGCCTTTTACCTGCAGATTTTTCAAAAATCGTGCGGAGAAATCTCACACGAATCCGCAACGTGGGCACATAGCCTTAGGGTTAGGGTTGGAATTAGAGTTAGGGTTGGAATTAGGGCTAGGGTTTGAAATAGGGTTAAGATTAGGCTTGTGGTTAGGGTTACGGATAGGGTTAGGGGTGTGTTGGGGTTACAGTTGTGGTTAGGGTTGGGATTAGGGTTACGGTTGGGATTAGGGTTAGGATTAGGGTTGGAATTAGGGTTACGGGTGTGTTGCGGTTAGGGTTGTGGTTAGGGGTGTGTTGGGGTTAAGGTTGTGATTAGGGTTATGGCTACAGTTGGGATTAGGATTAGGGGTGTGTTGGGGTTAGTGTTGAAGTTAGAATCGAGGGGTTTCCACTGTTTAGGCACATCAGGGGTCTCCAAACGCAACATGGCGCCACCATTGATTCCAGCCAATCTTGCGTTCAAAAAGTCAAATGGTGCTCCCGCCCTTCCAAGCCCCGACGTGCGCCCAAACAGTGGTTTACCCCCACATTTGGGGTACCAGCGTACTCAGGACAAACTGGGCAACAACTGTTGGGGTCTAATTTATCCTGTTACCCTTGCAAAAATAAAAAATTACTTGCTAAAACATAATTTTTGAGGAAAGAACAATTATTTTTTATTTTCACGGCTCTGTGTTATAAACTTCTGTGAAGCACTTGGGGGTTGAAAGTGCTCACCACACATCTAGATAAGTTCCTTCGGGGGTCTAGTTTCCAAAATGGGGTCACTTGTGGGGTGTTTCTACTGTTTAGGCACATCAGGGGCTCTGCAAATGCAATGTGACGCCCGCAGACCATTCCATCAAAGTCTGCATTTCAAATGTCACTACTTCCCTTCTGAGCCCTGACGTGTGCCCAAACAGTGGTTTACCCCCACATATGGGGTATCAGCGTACTCACAACAAACTGGGCAACAAATATTGGGGTCCAAATTCTCCTGTTACCCTTGTGAAAATAAAAAATTGCTTGCTAAAACATCTTTTTTGAGGAAAGAAAAATGATTTTTTATTTTCACGGCTCTGCGTTGTAAACTTCTGTGAAGCACTTGGGGGTTGAACGTGCTCACCACACATCTAGGTAAGTTCCTTGGGGGGTCTAGTTTCCAAAATGGGGTCACTTGTGGGGGGATTCTACTGTTTAGGCATATCAGGGGCTCTGCAAACGTAACATGATGCCCGCAGACCATTCCATCAAAGTCTGCATTCCAAAACGTCACTACTTCCCTTCCGAGCCCCGGCATGTGCCCAAACAGTGGTTTACCCCCACATATGGGGTATCAGCGTACTCAGGAGAAACTGGACAACAACTTTTGGGGTCCAATTTCTCCTGTTACTCTTGCAAAAATAAAAAATTCTGGGCTAAAAAAATATTTTTGAGGAAAGGAAACACATTTATTATTTTCACGGCTCTGCGTTATAAACTTCTGTGAAGCACTTGGGGGTTCAAAGTGCTCACTACACATCTAGATAAGTTCCCTTGGGGGTCTAGTTTCCAAAATGGAGTCAATTGTGGGGAGTTCCTACTGTTTAGGCACATCAGGGGCTCTGCAAACGCAACCTGACGCCCGCAGAGCATTCCATCAAAGTCTGCATTTCAAAACGTCACTACTTCCCCTCCGAACCCCGACGTGTGCCAAAACAGTGGTTTACCCCCACATATGGGGTATCAGCGTACTCAGGAGAAACTGGACAACAACTTTTGGGGTCCAATTTCTCCTGTTACCCATGGGAAAATAAAAAATTGTGGGCTAAAAAATCATTTTTGAGAAAAGAAAAATTATTTTTTATTTTCATGGCTCTGCGTTATAAACTTCTGTGAAGCACTTGGGGGTTCAAAGTGCTCACCACACATCTAGATTAGTTCCTTGGGAGGTCTAGTTTCCAAAATGGGGTCACTAGTGCGGGAGCTCCAATGTTTAGGCACACAGGGGCTCTCCAAACACGACATGGTGTCCGCTAATGATTGGAGCTAATTTTCCATTCAAAAAGCCAAATGGCGTGCCTTCCCTTCCGAGCCCTGCCGTGCGCCCAAACAGTGGTTTACCCCCACATATGGGGTATCATCGTACTCAGAACAAACTGGACAACAAAATTTGGGGTCCAATTTCTCCTATTACTCTTGGGAAAATAAAAAATTCTGGGCTAAAAATCATTTTTGAGGAAAGAAAAATTATTTTTTTATTTTCACGGCTCTGCGTTATAAACTTCTGTGAAGCACCTGGGGGTTATAAGTGCTCACTATGCATCTAGATAAGTTTCTTGGGGGGTCTAGTTTCCAAAATGGGGTCACTTGTAGGGGAGCTCCAATGTTTAGGCACACAGGGGCTCTCCAAACGCGACATGGTGTCCGCTAACGATTGGAGCTAATTTTCCATTCAAAAAGTCAAATGGCACGCCTCCCCTTCCGAGCCTTGCCGTGCACCCAAACAGTGGTTTACCCCCACATATGAGGTATCGGCATACTCAGGAGAAATTGCCCAACAAATTTTAGGATCCATTTTATCCTGTTGCCCATGTGAAAATGAAAGAATTGAGGCTAAAAGAAATTTTGTGTGAAAAAAAAATACTTTTTCATTTTTGCGGATCAATTTGTGAAGCACCTGGGGGTTTAAAGTGCTCACTATGCATCTAGATAAGTTCCTTGGGGGGTCTAGTTTCCAAAATGGGGTCACTTGTGGAGGAGCTCCAATGTTTAGGCACACAGGGGCTTTCCAAACGCGACATGGTGTCCGCTAACGATGGAGATAATTTTCCATTCAAAAAGTCAAATGGCGCTCCTTCCCTTCCGAGCCTTACCATGTGCCCAAACAGTGGTTTACCCCCACATGTGAGGTATTGGTGTACTCAGGAGAAATTGCCCAACAAAATTTAGGATCCATTTTATCCTGTTGCCCATGTGAAAATGAAAAAATTGAGGCTAAAATAATTTTTTTGTGAAAAAAAAGTACTTTTTCATTTTTACGGATCAATTTGTGAAGCACCTGGGGGTTTAAAGTGCTCACTATGCTTCTAGATAAGTTCCTTGGGGGGTCTAGTTTCCAAAATGTGGTCACTTGTGGGGGAGCTCCAATGTTTAGGCACACGGGGGCTCTCCAAACGCGACATGGTGTCCGCTAAAGATTGGAGCCAATTTTTCATTCAAAAAGTCAAATGGCGCTCCTTCCCTTCTGAGCCCTGCCGTGCGCCCAAACAGTGGTTTACCCCCACATATGAGGTATCAGCGTACTCAGGACAAATTGGACAACAACGTCCCTGGTCCAGTTTCTCCTTTTACCCTTGGGAAAATAAAAAAATTGTTGCTAAAAGATCATTTTTGTGACTAAAAAGTTAAATGTTCATTTTTTACTTCCATGTTGCTTCTGCTGCTGTGAAACACCTGAAGGGTTAATAAACTTCTTGAATGTGGTTTTGAGCACCTTGAGGGGTGCAGTTTTTAGAATGGTGTCACTTTTGGGTATTTTCAGCCATATAGAACCCTCAAAATGACTTCAAATGTGAGGTGGTCCCTAAAAAAAATGGTTTTGTAAATTTTGTTGTAAAAATGAGAAATCACTGGTCAAATTTTAACCCTTATAACTTCCTAGCAAAAAAAAAAATTGTTTCCAAAATTGTGCTGATGTAAAGTAGACATGTGGGAAACGTTATTTATTAACTATTTTGTGTCACATAACTCTCTGGTTTAACAGAATAAAAATTCAAAATGTGAAAATTGCGAAATTTTCAAATTTTTTGCCAAATTTCCGTTTTTTTCACAAATAAACTCAAAAATTATCGACCTAAATTTACCACTAACATGAAGCCCAATATGTCACGAAAAAACAATCTCAGAATCGCTAGGATCCGTTGAAGCGTTCCTGAGTTATTACCTCATAAAGGGACACTGGTCAGAATTGCAAAAAACGGCAAGGTCATTAAGGCCAAAATAGGCTGGGTCATGAAGGGGTTAAAAACCCTGCTGTGGAACCATGAAAAAAATCACTGCATTGGTACCATGGGGTCTATATGATCCTAGGCTCAAAATCATCATATTTCATTAAAATGAACATGCTGGATGTTCAGAATAATCAAGTTTTATTCTGTCATCATTTCAGAACACAGTTATGAAATCAAACGTAACTTTGAAGTGATTTATTTGTCATCATCAAACACAAACTGAAATTTATACCAAAATGCTTTACTAATAACTAAAAGTATTCAAATGCAATAAAATGGCACAATAGCTGCAACTGTGTGGATTTAAGTAAAATTATAATGACAACGAATGATCTGGCAATAAAGTTAGCACTTGCATTCACTGCACATCATAGTGCCATTTTCTTCACAAATGAACTCCTTGCAGTCACTGCAAACAAATATTGTCTTTTCGTCCTTCGATCGAGGACAAACATAGCAGCGTTTGAGCTGTCCTGTAACACTGCTGGTGTCACTTGGAACTAGCCATTGTTTATTTACAATTATATTACAAAACCTGTGAATAAACAGAAAATATTAAAAAGAACATTTCAGACAATAAGGCCACGTTCACACTTTGTGGTTTTTACCGCGGCGATTTTGATGCTGCGGGTCTGCAGCAGTTTCCATTGCGTTTACATTAACATGTAAACCCTATGGAAACCGCAAACCGCTGTGAACATGCTGCGGGAAAAAACGCGCAGAAACGCAGCAGTTTAAAACCCGCAGCATGTCACTTCTTTGTGCAGAATCGCTGCAATTCTGCACCCATAGGAATGCATTGAACCGCTTACTTCCCGCATGGGGCTGTGCCCACGTTGCGGGAAGTAAGCGGTTAATGTGCGGGTGGTACCCGGGGTGGAGGAGAGGAGACTCTCCTCCAGGCCCTGGGAACCATATTTGGGGTAAAAAAAAGAATAAAAATAAAAAATCATGTTATACTCACCTCTCAGCGCTGCACGCGGCCGGCCGGTCAGAGTTGCTGTGCGAACAGGACCTGCGGTGACGTCGCGGTCACATGACCGTGATGACGCCCGGGTCATATGACCGTGACGTCACGAAGGTCCTTCTCGGCACAGCATCTTTGGAACCGGAGCGCCGCGTGCAGCGCCGACAAGATCCGGACATCGGAGGGTGAGTATAACCAATTTTTATTATTTTTAACATTACTATTGATGCTGCATATTGCTGCATATGCAGCATCAATAGTATAAGAGTAATCCCGCAGCGGAAACCGCGGAACAAACCGCGATAAATCTGCAGGGATAACCACAGCGGTTTTGCCCTGCAGATTTATCAATTTCGCTGCGGGAGAACCCGCAGAGGGACGCCGCAAAGTGTGAACGTGGCCTAAAGGTACTATGGGATCAGTAGAGTCCCAAACAGAAAATTGAAAATAACTTTGAAACAAAATTGAAAAGCAAATTCAAAATATCATCAACATAAGCAGAAATATGTTACTTGAAAATACATATAAGGTCAATGTCTGAGATTGACCAGTTTTAGAAATATTTAAATTTATTCAGTGCTGGGATCTATATGACCCCATGGTTCCACAGCAGGGTTAAACTTACAGGTATTGCTATATTTGCACTGGCCCTCATTGAATTGCCAGCACGTTCCCGATTTGTCCTTTCCTCCCTGCGTCCCCTGACTACCGCTACCATGTCCCGCATGCTGGTTGCTGCTACTTCCACTCCCATGAAAGGACTGTCCATACCTGACTGGAGCCATCACTTTTAACCAGAGCCCGATATCCTTTTTGGTCCCACCTAATCTCAGGCCTGACCGCCTTCCTCTGTCTAAATTGTTCATCATAGCGCAGCCAGGCCTTCCCCCAATAAGTACGGTGTACCTCCCCAATTGAATCAAGATAACAAAATAAACCGGAACAATTCTCAGGAGACTTTTCACCTATTACGCTCGCCAATATCGCAAACGCTTGCAACCAATTAAAGAACGTCTGCAGAATAAGCTGCCACCTCCTCTTTTCCTCTTCCTCCTTCTTGTTGTCATCCTTCTTACCCTTATCCAAATTAAATTTCTCCAATGGAAGGAGGGGAAAAACCTCAACATATTCGTCCTTCCAAATCTTTTCTTTTACCTCCTTCTTTAAATGCGCCCCCAAGGGCCCCTCGAAGCACATATACACTTCTCCCTTAGCTCTATCATCCATCTTCACTGAATCCCCTTTATCTTTCTCAGTTTGCACTGACACTGATACGCCCAATGACAGTGACTTGTCTCTCCACACTGATCCAAGCGACTCGCTCGCCAACTGCAAACTGCAAACC
Source organism: Ranitomeya variabilis (assembly GCF_051348905.1). NCBI lineage: Eukaryota > Metazoa > Chordata > Amphibia > Anura > Dendrobatidae > Ranitomeya > Ranitomeya variabilis. Next base: position 113,573,913 of record NC_135239.1, on the reverse strand, counting down.
GAACCCCGACCCTGGGAGCCATGACCCAACCGGTGACGCCACGGCCCTGCTTGCTGCCCCACCATCTACTCAGAATTTGCGATATGCTAACTAAGACATCTCGCAGCCCCGGTACTACCGTCCCACTAGAACCCCCCAACTCCCTTGCTATAACACCTAACGCCTGACTCCCTCCAACATCTCCTGACCTAACCCCGCAGGCAACAGACTAGACATAGATTCATACTCACGGAGCTGCGCGGGTGCTGTGTCCCCACCAGCTGGACGTCCCGAATCCCGACGTTCTCTGTTGCCATCCTGGTCACTTCCAAAATCACACTCTTCTGTACCACTTTGCTGCTCGAGGCCTGCATCCCTGGCCTCCTCATCACCAGGGGGGACTAGAGTGCCTGCAACATGCCGCACCACCGACCTCAGTCTCGATCTGGACCGCGCCTGGTCCTCGGACCCACTTGTACAATCTGACGCCTGTCCTTTGGATGTGCCAGGCAGCGTGACTCCACTGCCCGCCGCCCTTCCTGCTTGCTGTTGGCTTTCTGGGCCCGGCTGCAGGTCAGTCCTTTGCTGCTGCCTGCCCCCTGTAATCCTCTGGCGTGCGCTCCTTCTAGCTGTCCCCCCCGCTAAGGGCCCTGCCAGGGGGAACAGAAGTTCGGTCTACACCACTGGCTGTGTCCGCCTCCCCTGGCCTGCACCTGCCCACCAGAGTTCCAGCAGTCCCAGCCCGAGAGTTCACTCCCCTCCCAGCCTCACGACAGGCCCTCGATGCCTCCTGCACTGCCGCCGTAGGCCGCACTTCCGGTGCGGCCATCGCTCTTGATCCGCGCTGCTGTCCCACGCCTGCAGACCAGCCGGGAGGATTCCTGCCAGAGGGGGCACATCGGGGGGGCACCACAACGCTGCGCCCAGCCTCCACAGGGTCCCTAGAGGAGCTTCGGAGCCTGCACCTGCCGCTGCCGCGCATTGTTACCACCAGTGACAGTCTCTCAGGAGGCCTTGTCCTCCTGCTACTCCTGCTGGTACAGTCACAGGTTCCAGCACCTCCCAACAACGATGAGAGCTGCTCCTGCAGCCAGCCTTCCCTCCTGGATCGCGCGACACCCAGCAGGCGCTCCACCAGTTCTTCCACCGACTCCATCAGGTAATGTGATTGCAGGTGCACTCTTCACGCTGGCAGCCTGCTCCCAAAGCCCAGCCCCTAATGTCCCTCCCCTAAATCCCCCCATTTTAACCAATCCTATCCCTCAGCCACCAGATTTAAAATTGCCTTATGTCCAAGCGCAGTCATGGGGGGCATCCATTGAGCTGCGCTTATTCCTGCCCCCTCCTGGTGCCTCACAGAAGTTTAGACCCAGCTTTTTTATTTTTCACAACGGTAACAGGAAAAAAAGGACATCAAAATTTGTTGTGCAATTGCTCCTGAGTATGCCAACACCCCATATGTTGGGGGAAATCCACTGTTTGGGCATGTGGCAGAGTTCAGAAGGGAAGGAGCATCATTTGACTTTTTGAATGTAAAAATGTCCTGGAATCATTAGTGGACAGCATGTCCTGTTGGAGAGCTCCTCATGTGCCTAAATAATGGAAACCTTCCACAAGTGACCCCATTTTGGAAACTAGACCCCTCAAGGAATGTATTTAGATGTGTGGTGAGCACCTTGAACTCCTAAGTGCTTCATAGAAGTTTATAACATTGAGCCATGAAAATAAAAAAAATAACATTTTCGCCACAAAAATGTTATTTTAGCTCAAATTTTGCATTTTCATAAGAGTAACAGGAGACATTGCACCATACAATTTGTTGTGCAATTTCTACTTAGTATGCTGATACTCCATATGTGGGGAAATACTACTTCTTAGGCACAGTGCAGAGCTCAGAAGGGAAGGAGCGCCATACTAGTCAGCAGTGTGATTCCTATAAGTGTGAAGATTAATTTAGAATTAAAACCAGAAGGATGTATACAGACTGTGCCCTGCTATCTGCCACCGTCGCACTCTAACCAGCATGTCTAGTCTTCCTACAGGTATGTTCATGCACCCAGCTCTCCAGCCTGCTCTCCTGCCTTGTCTGTCTATGAAGTGCACATAGTACATCACCCAACTTTCCACACAGACTTTCCTCTGCTCCTAGCATTCTCATGGTATGTTCATGCACCCAGCTCTCCAGCCTGCTCTCCTGCCTTGTCTGTCTAAGAAGTGTACATAGTGCATCACCCGACTTTCCACACAGACTTTCCTCTGCTCCTAGCATTCTCATGGTATGCCTTTCAGCAAACCCCAGCTTACCCTGTGTTATTTATGACCTTGTATACTCTGGCTTGATTGTATGCATCTGGTCCACCCTTAATTCTCTGATCAAGATGAGCAGAGACCACTCCTCTCTGCTTCACACCTAAATGCGCTTAGTTGTACATATATTGCATAGTACAAGTCTGCAATGACTTTAGTCTGCAGTGTGATTCCTATAAGTGTGTCCTAGAAGTGTGAATATTAATTTAGAATTAAAACCAGAATTGAACCAGAAGGGAACTGAAGGTAACGGGCAAGTCACTGTAAACAATGTTTCTGTTTGTTTTCACTTTCACCCCTATAATTCTTCTCTTTCTGCAAACTCCCCTAATCCCTACTCCTAGTAAAGAACTGTTCAACTCCTCTTCAATCCTCCCCATCCATCTCACTTCCTCCTCAGAACTGTTCCTTAACACACAATCCTCTGTCTCCAAGCACAGACAGCCACCTCATGCCCTCTCCTGCTCCCACCTGCTAACACTTCCCCTGCTCCTTCTCACTGCTGGTGATATCACTCCAAATACTGGTCCTCCTCACCACATCCCCACAGTCAGTTCTACCTCCCATCCACACTCTATCACAAATTTCTGTAACCTCTCTAACCTTATACCCTTTTGCCCAGCCCCTGCTTCCCCAGTTCCACTAACAGGAGCTCTGTGGAACGCTCGCTCTGTCTGCAACAAGCTTTCCTACATCCATGATCTTTTTGTTACTACCAAACTTTCCTTCTTAGCCATCACCAAAACCTGGCTCACCACTTCTGACACAGCCTCTCCTGCTGCACTTTCGTATGGTGGCTTCCACCTTTCTCACACACCGCGCTCCAGCAGCAAGCATGGCGGAGGAGTTGGTTTTCTCCTGTAAGATATCTGCTCCTTCACCCCAATCCCACTGCCACCCTCTGTTACCCTCCCTTCCTTTGAGGTGCACTCTGTGCGCATCTATGCCCCCACCAACCTCCAACTGGCTGTCATTTACCACCCCCCAGCCACCACCTTCTTTGACCACTTCACCACCTGGCTACTTCATTTCCTTTCTGCGGACATCCCCACTATCATCATGGGTGACTTCAACATCCCCATTGACACTTCTCTCTCAGCTGCCACTGAACTTCTATCTCTTACTTCCTCCTTCGGCCTCACTCAATGGTCTTCTGCAGCCACTCACAAAGATGGTCACACATTGGACCTCATGTTCACCCGCCTCTGCTCCCTATCTAACCTCTCTAACTCACCTCTTCCTCTTTCTGACCACAATCTACTCACATTCTCTTCCCTCTCCACTCCTTGTCTACAATCCCCACCCACAAACTTGCACACCCTCGCAGAAATCTTAAACACCTTGATCTACATTCACTCTCTGAATCCCTCCTCCCTCTCACAGACATAAGTTCCCTACACAATGCGGATGACGCTGCGGCTCTATATAACACCACAATAGCTGCCTCTTTGGAATCTCTTGCCCCTCTCACACATACCAAAGCTCGCAAAATCAACAGACAGCCCTGGCACACCAGCCTGACCAAAGAACTGAGGCGAGCTTCCAGGGCTGCAGAGCGGAGCTGGAACGAGCACTTTATCGCATTCAAACAGTCCCTCACTACTTTCAAGACCACACTCGCCACAGCTAAACAAACCTACTTCTCATCTCTCATATCCTCCCTGTCTCACAACCCTAAACAGTTATTCAACACCTTCAACTCTCTCCTCCATCCCCTAGCACCTCCTCCCTCCCCACTCATCTCAGCTGAAGACTTTGTCTCATTTTTCAAGCAGAAGATTGAGAACATCAGAGACAGTTTTAGTCGACAACCCCCAGAGCCCTTCCTCCCAACTACCCAACCCTCCACCTCCAAAACCAACTTCTCCACTATTACCCCTCCGTCACATACAATATTCGGACTAACGAGTTCACATACAATGTGCCTGTCAGGCGCCTGCTGGAAAAATACCTATAATATCTAATGTTTGCAATTTCAGTGCTCTAAAAGTGATCAGTGACCTTCATAGGGATGTAATAAAAGAGACTACACATAATCAGTTGCAAAAAAAACCATTTACTTAACATAAAACTAATAACTATGAAATACAAACTTTTCAAAACTCCCGCCAAATAGTCCCCAGTTCGACTCTCTCAAAAAAATGTACAAAGAATATTTTTGAACACAAACTTAATTTTAAGGTACCTTAAGTACTACTAAAAACATATTCAATCAGAAGTAGATGCTGACGTTTCCCCAGAAAAGTCACACTTGCAGAGCAAATAGCAAGAATTACACACCATTTTTGCATGTGTCAGGCAAATTGCTTTATGACATTTGAGACATTCATAATTTGAAAGGTGAGTAATAATAAAGGTGAGTAATAATGTTTAAAGGTTCCCTATGTTTTTTCAGGAATGGCTTCTTGTTCCATTTAGTATTTTTATCTTTTCCAATATAATATGATCCAACTTCTTCATCCTCACCACTGTCACCATCTTGCTCTGTTTCAGAATCCAGGACACATTCTTCCACCTCATCATGAGAATCAATCTCACTTTCCTCTCCTAAATCCTCATTCAGTGTGAGGTCTCTATCATCTAACAGCATGTTTGTTACTTCCTCAACATCAAGTTGTTTGGATAAATTGTACATTTTCCTCTCCATTTCAGCAGATAATCTGAAGCAAGAGAAGGAATATTTTAGGGAACTACTGTATATGCCTGAGCAGCACACTTTCTTTTATAAAATCTCCCTTATTTCTATGAAATATCCTCACATTTTGTGCTATATATTCATAAAACAAGCTAAATAAACTATTGTGATGAATAAAAACATAAAATACCAACCTTACTGAATGTGACGTATTCACATACAATGAGCCTGAGAGATCTGTGCAGCTATATCCTCTCCCCTGAAGCTCTGAAATCCAACTGTGATATCAGGTTTCACAGACCTTCAAGAGACAGGAGACTACCTGGAGGGAGGGGCTTTCCTCACAATCTGGTGAGGAAGGGGAAATGAAAGTAAAAGAGAAGCGCCTGTCAGATCAGTTGTATGTGATGGAGGGTTACACAAGATCGACTCTCCACTCTACTCTCAAGATCGCATCTCACCACCTGTGCACTTGACCCGATCCCTTCCCACTTCATCCCAAACCTCGCCACAGTCTTCATCCCAAATCTAACCCATCTCTTCAACCTATCACTAACAACTGGTGTTTTCCCCTCAAGCTTTAAACATGCCTCAATCACACCTTTCCTCAAAAAGCCCTCTCTTGACCCATCCTCTGTATCTAGCTATCGCCCTATATCACTTCTCCCCTATGCCTCAAAACTACTGGAACAACACGTCCATCTTGAACTGTCCTCCCATCTATCTTCCTGATCCCTTTTCGACCCCTTACCATCAGGCTTCCGGTCACACCACTCCACTGAAACTGCCCTAACTAAGGTCACCAATGACCTATTAACCGCCAGGAGCAAGCAACACTACTCTATCCTCATCCTCCTGGACCTGTCCTCTGCCTTTGACACAGTGAACCATTCCCTATTACTACAGACCCGCTCATCCCTTGGCATCAGAGACTTGGCCCTATCCTGGATCTCGTCATACCTAACTGACTGAACATTCAGCGTCTCCCATTCACACACCACCTCCTCACCTCGCCCCCTATCTGTCGGAGTCCCGCAAGGTTCAGTTCTAGGGCCCCTGCTCTTCTCCATTTACACTTTTGGCCTGGGACAGCTCATAGAATCTCATGGTTTTCAGTATCATCTCTATGCTGATGACACACAGATCTACATCTCTGGATCAGATATCACCACCCTACTTACCAGAATCCCTCAATATCTATCCGCTATTTCATCCTTCTTCTCCGCTAGATTTCTAAAACTTAACATGGACAAAACAGAATTCATTGTCTTTCCCCCATCTCACTCGATCCCCTCAACAAACCTATCCATTACAGTAAACGGCTGCCCACTCTCCCCAGTCCCACAAGCTCACTGTCATGGGGTAATCCTTGACACTGATCTCTCCTTCAAACCGCATATCCAAGCCCTTTCCACTTCCTGCCGCCTTCAACTCAAAAATATTTCACGGATCCGTACATTCCTAAACCAAGAATCTGCAAAAACCCTAGCCCATGCCCTCATCATCTCCCGCCTCGACTACTGTAACCTCCTGTTCTGGGCCTCCCCTCCAACACTCTCACACCCCTCCAATCTATTCTTAACTTAGCTGCCCGACTAATCCACCTGTCCCCCCGCTATTCCCCAGCCTCTCCCCTCTGTCAATCCCTTCACAGAGACTCCAGTACAAAAGCCTAACCATGACATACAAAGCCATCCACAACCTGTCTCCTCCATTCATCTGTGACCTTGTCTCCCGGTACTTTCCTGCACGCAACCTCCGATCCTCACAAGATCTCCTTCTCTACTCCCCTCTTATCTCATCTTCCCACAATCGCATACAAGATTTCTCTCGCGCATCACCCCTACTCTGGAACTCTCTACCACAACATATCAGACTCTCACCTACCATCGAAACCTTCAAAAAGAACCTGAAGACCTACCTCTTCCGGCAAGCCTACAACCTGCAGTAATCACCAATCGACCAAACCACTGCACGACCAACTCTATCCTTACCTACTGTATCCTAACCCATCCCTTGTAGATTGTGAGCCCTCTCTGGCAGGGTCCTCTCTCCTCCTGTACCAGGTGTGACTTGTATTGTTCAAGATTATTGTACCTGTTTTTATTATGTATACCCCTCCTCACATGTAAAGCGCCATGGAATAAATGGCGCTATAATAATAAATAATAATAATAATAATACTATAGTGCAGATTTCACTGTTATGGTTTGTGGGTGACATGACCCACTGGGATAGCCCATGAGCTGCCAGAACAACAGAACCTCCCATAAGTGACCCCATTTTACAAACTAACTTCTCAATATATTCATTTACAGGTGTAGAGATCATATTGACACTACGGGTGTGTCACAGAATTTTATACGTACAGTAGATTTTCCTAGAATAGTTTGCTGACTCCATATACAGAGCCCCTAATTTCTAGAAGAGCAAAATCCCCCCCCCCTCAAGTGACCCCATTTTGGAAATTATACCCTTTGGTAATTTATCTACAGGTGTAGTGATGATTTTGCCTCCATGGGTGTTTTCCAGAAAAAGGCAGCAACGAATGTTGTTGAGTGAAAATTGCTAACTGCCGTTGTAATGACCAGTACGCTGTAGTGACCAGTATGTTGTAGTCACCAGTATGTTATGCCCAGCTCATGCTTCTGGAGACATGCAGAGAGTTAGGGGGGCTCTCATCATTTCAGAAATGCCAAACATGTGTACACTATATGTGGTTTAGGTACACTGTAGGGTTCAGATACACTGTAGGGTTCAGAAGGGAGGGGACATTTGGATTTGGAAGCCCAGAATTTGCTGAATTTCTTTTGAGAGGTGAGGAGCTATTTTGCTTTTCCTGAACCTTTGTACTACCAGTACCGTGGAAGCCCCCTATATTTCTGGTAACAGATGACGGACCTGAGTTGGGACTTGCTGTTCTTGTGGAATGATATGAAGCTATTATCGGGAACCTTTTACATAACGTTTGGAATCACATTTATCTAGCGCTCTACTATAGCACTTACTTTGGGGTTTCCTTCTAAATCTCCAAGTGATGTGATTCAGATGAAACGCCTGAAGGATCCATTCACTATAATGAGGCAGCAGAGTTACTCTGGACTTTGTCTGTCTTCTGTTCAGTAGTGTCCTCCTTTTCAGAAGTACACAAAACTGTAGCTGGCATCACTTTTAAGCAAGCCTAAAAAGACGCACACCGTTGGATCACAGGTCCTAAGCCATCCACAGTGCCTCTCTTTGCTTTATTATAGGAAATCTTCTGCCGGCGGTTCTGTCTAAATCCCGTATTTCAGAGATTTACACGGAAATCATATATCATATATATGTGAGAGCAAAACAGTCTTCAAGGGATGATCTGCTGATGAATACAGGTAGAGAAAGTGTAGCTAGGAGAGATTTAAAAGAGGGGGAATTGAGATATATATCCACCTACAATCATAGGTGGGATCTGATGAGATCAATACTTAAAGGGAACCTGTCACCCCCAAAATCGTAGGTGAGCTAAGCCCACAAGCATCAGGGGCTTATCTACAGCATTCTGGAATGCTGTAGATAAGCCCCTGATGTATCCTGAAAGATGAGTAAAAGAGGTTAGATTATACTCACCCAGGGGCGGTCCCGCTGCGGTCCGGTCCGATGGGCATCACGGACCGGTCCAGGGCCTCCCATCTTCTTACGATGATGTCCTCTTCTTGTCTTCATGCTGCGACTCCGGTGCAGGCATACTTTGTCTGCCCTGTTGAGAGCAGAGCTAAGTACTGCAGTGCGCAGGCACCGGGAAAGGTCAGAGAGGCCCTGCGCCTGCGCACTGCAGTACTTTGCTCTGCCCTCAACAGGGCAGACAAAGTACGCCTGCGCCGGAGCCACAGCATGAAGACAAGAAGAGGATGTCATCCTATGAAGATGGGAGGCCCTGACCGGACCACCATGCCCATCGGATCAGACCGCTCACCCAGGTGAGTATAATCTAACCTCTTTTTCTTATCTTTCAGGATACATCGGGGGCTTATCTACAGCATTCCAGATCTGGGACATCGCTGATGGTGCTGAGTGGTGACGTGTGCATGTCGGCAGCGTCATGTCGATGGGCCCGGCTGACACGCATCGTTGGTACACCCTGCCAGAAGTGATGTAGTACCTGGCACATACTTCCGGATACATGCACCGGCATCACGGACACCTGGAGATATCGGTATTTATATGTGGCCGTATGCATGACACACTACCACACCTTGAAAAAGAAAGGTGAAACGGGTGTCGGTGTCGGTGTGGCACATGTCCGGACTTTTCTATACTATGGGTAAGCAATGCAAATGTGGGGGTGGTATAGGCTCCATTGATTGTGCGCGCAACTACAATGATCTCTGGAATACATTAGCCTTAAATATATATCTCTCCAGTGTACTTTCCCATGCACTAAGCACTTTATTTTCAGCATAGTATATTACTGAAATGTCTGGTCACTGGTAGCCATCACTACCTGATCCTAGTCTGTAATGTTTAATTTGTATGGATTAATAAAGTTATACATTTTTATACGATTGGGCGTATCACTCCTATTTTTCTCTTGTTGATATGTATTAAGTGGGAGTGTCCACTAGGTGTATTTGTAAGACAACCACATGAGGAGTAGTGTTTGCGGCACCTCTATACGGATGTGGTCCTTTATGGTCTTGTTTTACTAAAATAGATAAGGCAGTTTTATTCTTCGGGTCAGTACGATTACAGCGATACCACAGTTATATCTTTTTTTCACTTTTAAACATTAAAAACTGTTTTAAAGAAAAGGTAATTATTTTTGCCTCAATTTATTTTGAGAGCAGTAACTTTTTTTTATCTTTCCTCTGATTAAGTTGCATGGCAGTTTGTGTTTTTGTGGGACAAGATGACGTTTTCAGCAGTGCTATGTTTATTTATATTCTTTTTTACGTGCTTTATTCCACATTTTGTTCGGTGCTCTAATGATAAAGCATTGTTTTTTGTCTTTTTTTTTACGATGTACACTAAAGGGGATAACTAGTGGGACAGTTTCACAGATCGGGTCGCGGTGATTCCAAATATGTGTAATTTTATTGTTTATATTTTTTTCATAAAACTATTTATTTATGAGTACTATATATATATATATATATATATATATATATATATATTTTAAATATTTTTTAAATTTTTAAAAAACTTTTAAAACTATGCTTTTTCATTTTTTATTTTTGCCTACTATTGGACTTTCATTTTCTTCAGGCTGATCACTTGTATAGCATGGGGATGCAAGGGCGGGGTCTCCGATACAAGGGCAGAGACGCTGTCTTCCCTCTGCCTGCTCCTGAAAATAAATACATAAGGGTCCGCTAGAAAATAGACAAACCACCAGAATGTATAGTTCAAAAATAAAAGAAACCTTTATTAATACAACATTAATAAAACCAGGTGCTGGTATAACACCCTAAGAACATTAAAAAATGCCTCCAGTCATAGTGATCAGGGCTCAAACAACCACCATTTAACGCCTAATATACTGACACACAGCAAGTGACTATTATAATGGCAATAGAATAAACAGTTAAGGAGACAGGTTAGATAACTATAGGATACGATGTTATAGTGAGTATGCCACCATATAACTCATGTAGTGAGCCAAAAGAAGGTTCAAGCATGTATATGTTACACAGGTAACTAAAAGATAAATGCTGAATAAGAGTGGCCACACAGAAAACTAATATAATTAGTATAGCTGCTGTAAAGAAAGTCTCCTAACAAATTTACCCAGTGGAGGCTGCACGAGACCTGAGAGTTCCCCAACGCGCGTTTCAAATTGAATTCTTCTTCCGGGGGGGTGTTTTTAATGTTCTTAGGGTGTTATACCAGCACCTGGTTTTATTAATGTTGTATTAATAAAGGTTTCTTTTATTTTTGAACTATACATTCTGGTGGTTTGTCTATTTTCTAGCGGACCCTTATGTATTTATGTTATCTTGAATGTGTTCTCATATTTTTGGACTAATATGCATATACTGCTCCTGAAAATGCAGCATATAGAGAGCTTAAGTGCTGTGAGCGGTGCGGGCCTCTTCTTGACACTGAGTGCCAAATATCAGCTGTTAGAATCTGCTTACACCCTGCAGCGATCATACGCGCACGTGTGCGTGCAAAATCACCAAGACATATCCATAAGTCCCAGGTCAATAAGGCCAAGGTCACAGGGATGTATGGATACGTCCAAGGTGGAAAAAGGTTAAAGTAACATTGTAGCAGAAAAACACTACTTTTTCTGTTTTCATGGCCCAAACGTTTAAAATTCTGTGATTTAGTTTATGAGTTAAAAATGCTCACCGCACCCCTAGATGAATTCCATGTGGGGTTGAGTTTCGAAAATAGGATCACATATGAGTGTTTTTTTTCCTTTTTTAGAACCTCAGGGGCTTTGCAAATGCAATATGATGTCCACATTTATGTTCCAAAAATTATATAATGCTCTTTGCTTTCTTAGATTTGTCATGTGCCCAAACATTATTTTTTTTTAACACATATGGGGTATCACTGCAATTGAGAGAAATTGCATGCAAAACTACGGATTCCATTTTCTCTGAAACAGTATTTTATTGGAAAAAATTTAATTTTTCCTGTTCACATATAATAGTTATAAAGTTGAGTGAATCGCCTATGGGTTAAAAATGCTCAAAAACACCTTGAGCGGTCTAGTTTCCAAAATGGGGTCATTTATGAGGGCTCTGCAAATGCGAATGGCATCCACATTCAATTCCATCCAAATTTAAGTCCTTAAAATATAATAGCCCTGTTTCCTTTCTGAGCACTGCCATGTGCTAAACATTAGTTTTTGACAACAAATAGAGAATCACTGCATGGAGTAGAAATTATTAAACAAACCATGAGGTTCATTTTCTCCTATTATCCCTCCTGAAAATTTCAATCTCGGAGTTAAAACATAATTTTAGGGAAAGAAAATATAATTTTCAATTTCACATCCAAATTTTAAAAAGCTCTGTAAAACACATATGGGTTCAAAAGCTTAAGACATCCATAAATAAATTTCTTAAGGGATCTAGTTTCCAAAATGATGTCACTTGTGAGGGGTCTCTGCTGTTTTAGTATGTCAAGGACTTTGCAACTGTGACATGGTGTCCACAATCAGTTCCAGCCCAATTTGTGCTAAAAAAAATCACATAGAATTTTTTCCCGTCCGAGACCTGCCGTGTGGCCAAACAGTAGTTTTTTTTACCACATGTACAGTATCAACATGTTCACGATAAATTGCACATCAAATTAAAGTTTCAATTTTCTTCTATTACACCTTGCGAAAATTACAAAGCTGGGACCAAAACAACAATTTACGGGAAAAGACGTAATTCTTTAATAAACCAAAATTTTATAAAGTTCTGTGAAGCACATGTGGGTTCAAAATACTCAGTACAGCCCAACATTTCTTAATGGTTTAGTTTCTAAAAAAGTGTCCATTGTTGGCTTTTCTGCTATTTGATACCTCAGGGACTCTGCAAGTGAGACATGGTCTACATGCAATCTATTCCAGCCAAATTTACACTCAAAATGCCAGATAGTGCTTTTTACGTTCTGACCCCTGCCGTGCGCCCAAACAGCAGTTTTTGACCACAAATGTTAGGGCTAGCGGAACGCACCAAATAATAAGAAAGATAGATTAAGGTGTGTTCGCAGCCCGGGGTCCACCGTGCAGAGATGGAACCTGCTGCCAAGTTATGACAGACTATATGGCGGTACAATGTGGATACACACACGGGTTAACTTCACCCTGTGTGAAGGAAGCGAACCCTGTTGCGTCACAGGGCCGCGGTACCGCACCAAGAGCACAAGCAAGGAGTCTCAGAACTCAATCCCAAGACACAGGATTTGAGTTTATATAGACCTCTTGCGCTCGACACCGCAACTGGGGTGTCAGAATGAAGGAAATATGAATAAAGATGCACGAGAGTGCGTGCGGTGCCGCACTGGCGGATGCCACTAACCACCCAGGTTTGGGTCAGGAAAGCGCTGTGAAAGCGCACGGCGCCACACTGGTGGTCACAGCAGTTAGACGCTGTATTGTGTGTCACGTGCTGATGGCTAAGTCGGGCGCTAGATAGCAATCATCCACCTTACGCGAGCAGTCATACACAAGGGAGGGGATAATTAATTAATGACTTTCACACATCAACACACACACGTTTACAAGTTTACACTAGCGCATGGCCGTGCGGTCATGCGAAGCTTATATAGCTGCAGCATGAACAGGACCTTCCAAAAAAGGACCAATGGGAAGCTGCCACAGAAGTTGAACACCTTCAGGACCTTCCTGGAGGACTAATGGGATCTGTTGCAGTATCTGAGCATGTGACCCTCGATCTCCAACAGGAGATCTTGCCCTGGGCATGCTCAGAAGGGGAAAAGCAGGACTTAGTCCCAAAAGCGTCTGCTCGCCGCTGCCCAGCACTGGCTTCAATGGCAGAAGCTGGAAAAACAGTAGTAACCCTATACACAGAGTGGGGTTGAGCAAGACGCTGGGACCGACTTATCCGCTGAGCAGACTCCACTGCGGCTGGAGAAGAATGGGAGACTGCAGCAGACATGATTCAAGATTCCCCCTGTTCAGCGGTGGGAGCTCGACTCCTAACAACACATATGGTAAAAAAAAATGCAGCTACAGCAATATTTTAGTGGAAGAAAAATAATTTTTACTTTTTTCATTCCACTTTACCTTACTTCCTGTGTAGCACTTGAAGGTTTAACAAATTTTCTAACAACAGTTTAGAATAAGATGAGAGAGGCAGTTTTTAAAATGGTATAATTTCAGGGGGTTTTCTGATATCTATAATATAACGCTGGGAGCGTCACTCTGTCAGAAGCCTTTATAGACTGCGCAAGCGCTGGCGCAGTCTGGACCCCCACAGAGCGACGCTCCCAGGAGATCGCGGTATGCATAAGCGCTGAACGCACACCGCGATCTCCAACAGAGAAACAGGGACGAGCCAGGAGGCGGAGGGTGAGTATACTTACCTGTCCAGTTCCACCGACGCCATTCCGGGCCATGAATATCCCCCTGCTCCCGGAATCGGCGCCTGCGCAGTCCGCGCTTTCCGGCGCCATTTTCTTGAAGACACATTGCAGTGTGTCTTCAAGAAAATGGCGCCGGAAAGCGCGGACTGCGCAGGCGCCTTTTCCGGCACCAGGAGGACACAGAAAATCTGTCCTCTTGGTGCCGGAAAAGGCGCCTGCGCAGTCCGCGCTTTCCGGTGCCATTTTCTTGAAGACACACTGCAATGTGTCTTCAAGAAAATGGCGCCGGAAAGCGCGGACTGCGCAGGCGCCGATTCCGGGAGCAGGGGGATATTCATGGCCTGGAATGGCGTCGGTAGAACGGGACAGGTAAGTATACTCACCCTCCGCAAGTAACAAATTGCTGTGCCATGAGGCTGTGGCACTTCATGCCACAGCTATTTGTTACTTACGCCACTTACGTCCACAGCCGCCGCACCCAGCACAGCTGCCGCACCCAGCACAGCCAAGCACAGCCGCCCACAGCCACGCACAGCCGCCCACAGCCACACACAGCCGCCCACAGCCGCCGCACCCAGTACAGCCGCCGCACCCAGCACAGCCACGCACAGCCACCCACAGCAGCCGCAACCACCACAGCCACCGCACCCAGCACAGCCACGCACAGCCGCCGCACCCAGCACAGCCGCCTACAGCCACGCACAGCCGCTGCACCCAGCACAGCCACGCACAGGCGCCTACAGCCACCGCACCCAGCACAGCCGCCGCACCCAGCACAGCCGCCGCACCCAGCACAGCCACGCACAGCCGCCCACAGCCACGCACAGCTGCCCACAGCCACGCACAGCCGCCGCACCCAGCACAGCCGCCGCACCCAGCACAGCCACGCACAGCCACCCACAGCCACGCACAGCCGCCGCACCCAGGACAGCCGCCGCACCCAGCACAGCCACGCACAGCCGCCGCACCCAGCACAGCCGCCGCACTCAGCACAGCCGTCCACAGCCGCCGCACCCAGCACAGCCACGCACAGCCGCCCACAGCCACACACAGCCGCCCACAGCCACACACAGCCGCCCACAGCCGCCGCACCCAGTACAGCCGCCGCACCCAGCACAGCCACCCACAGCCGCCGCACCCACCACAGCCGCCGCAACCAGCACAGCCACGCACAGCCGCCGCACCCAGCACAGCCGCCGCACCCAGCACAGCCACGCACAGCCGCCCACAGCTACGCACAGCCGCCCACAGCCACACACAGCCGCCGCACCCAGCACAGCCACCGCACCCAAGCACAGCCGCCGCACCCAGCACAGCCGCCGCACCCAGCACAGCCATCCACAGCCGTCGCACCCAGCACAGCCACGCACAGCCGCCGCACCCAGCACAGCCGTCCACAGCCGCCGCACCCAGCACAGCCACGCACAGCCGCCCACAGCCACGCACAGCCGCCTAGAGCCACGCACAGCCGCCTAGAGCCACGCACAGCCGCCGCACCCAGCACAGCCGCCGCACCCAGCACAGCCGCCCACAGCCGCCGCCCACAGCCACACACAGCCGCTGCACCCAGCACAGCCACCGCACCCAGCACAGTCACCCACAGCCGCCCGCACCCAGCAGCGCCAGGCACAGCCGCCCGCACTCAGCACAGCCGCCCGCACTCAGCACAGCCGCCCGCACTCAGCACAGCCGCCCGCACTCAGCACAGCCGCCCGCACTCAGCACAGCCGCCCGCACTCAGCACAGCCGCCCGCACTCCGCACAGCCGCCCGCAATGATGGGGGCGCAGGATGGAGCAGCACGTGATAGGATGGGGGCGCAGAATGGGAGCACATGACAGGATGGGGATGCAGGATGGAGCAGCACATGACACGGTGGAGCAGCACATGACAGGATGGGGCGCAGGATGGAGCAGCACATGACACGGTGGAGCAGCACATGACAGGATGGGGATGCAGGATGGAGCAGCACATAACACGGTGGAGCAGCACATGACAGGATGGGGGCGCAGGATGGAGCAGCACATGACAGGAAGGGGCGCAGGATGGAGCAGCACATGACACGGTGAAGCAGCACATGACAGGATGGGGATGCAGGATGGAGCAGCACATGACACGGTGGAGCAGCACATGACAGGATGGGGGCGCAGGATGGAGCAGCACATGACAGGATGGGAGAGCAAGATGGGAGCAGCACATACCAGGATGGAGACCATATACCAATATAAATGCTCGCCACCCGGGCGTAGAACGGGTTCAATAGCTAGTACAGTATAAGCCTCTGAACGTCACCTAAAAACTAAACATCTGTAAAAAATAGGATTTCTAAATGTCCTTGCAAAAAAATTGGAAAATTGCTGCCAAACTTTAACCCTGCTAACATGCTAACAAAATAAAAGAAGGTTTGAAAAATCATGCTGACAAAGTAGACATGGTAAATCTGTTTATTAACTATTTTTTGTAGTATGACTATCTGGTTTAAGGATATCAGTATTCAAAGTTTAGAAATTGCTAAATATTAAAAAATGTCATCAAATTTCAGATATGTTTAAAGAAAAGGAAAAACGTATAGCTCTAAATTTACCGCTAAGGGCAGTCCCACACGTCCAGATAATTCCGGTACCGGAAAAATCGGTACCGGAATTATCCATGTCCGTGTGCCCGTTCGTTTCTGTGGCACATCAGTGTGGCACACGTGCGGCACACGTGTGCCGCCCGTGTGCCGACTGGGTACCACACGCACCGTGCAGGAGACAGCGCTAGAGATAAGCGATGTCCCCCCCACGTGGTGCTGAAGCCGCCATTCATATCTTCTCTGCAGCAGCGTTTGCTGTAAAGAAGATATGAATAATCCTTTTTTTTTTTTGTTTCTCGTGTTTAACATAAAAATCCATGTCCCTACCCCCCTCCCACCCCCTGTGCAGCCGCCCACTGTTATTAAAATACTTACCCGGCTCCCTCGCAGTGTCCTGTCCTGGCCGCAGCTTCTACTGTATGAGCGGTCACGTGGGGCCGCCGATTACAGTCATGAATATGCGGCTCCACCTCCCATAGGGGTGGAGCCGCATATTCATTTCTGTAATGGGCGGCCCCACGTGACCGCTCATACAGGAGAAGCTGCGGCCAGGACAGGACACTGCGAGGGAGCCGGGTAAGTATTTTAATAACAGCGGGCGGCCGCACAGGGGGTGGGAGGGGGGTGGGGACATGGATCTTTATGTTAAACACGAGAAACAACAAAAAAAAAGGATTATTCATATCTTCTCTACAGCAAACGCTGCTGCAGAGAAGATATGATTGGCGGCTTCAGCACCATGTGGGGGGGACAGCGCTTACTGTAGCGCTGTCTCCTGCATGGCACACGGACTGCACATGGACAACGTCCGTGTGTGGTATGTGTTTTACACGGACCCATTGACTTTAACCCCTTCATGACCGTGGGATTTTCCGTTTTTCCGTTTTCGTTTTTCACTCCCCTCCTTCCCAGAGCCATAACTTTTTTATTTTTCCGTCAATTTGGCCATGTGATGGCTTATTTTTTGCGGGACGAGTTGTACTTTTGAACGACATCATTGCTTTTACCATGTCGTGTACTAGAAAACGGGAAAAAAATTCCAAGTGCGGTGAAATTGCAAAAAAAAGTGCAATCCCACGCTTGTTTTTTGCTTGGTTTTTTGCTAGGTTCACTAAATGCTAAAGCTGACCTGCCATTATGATTCTCCAGGTCATTACGAGTTCATAGACACCTAACATGACTAGGTTATTTTTTACCTAAGTGGTGAAAAAAAATTCCAAACTTTGCTAAAAAAAAAAAAAAAAAAAAAAATTGTGCCATTTTCCGATACTCGTAGCGTCTCCATTTTTCATGATCTGGGGTCGGTTGAAGGCTTATTTTTTGCGTGCCGAGCTGGCGTTTTTAATGATAGCATTTTGGTGCAGATACGTTCTTTTGATCGCCCGATATTGCATTTTAATGCAATGTCGCGGCGACCAAAAACGTAATTCTGGCGTTTTGATTTTTTTTCTCGTTACGCCGTTTAGCGATCAGGTTAATGCTTTTTTTTTATTGATAGATCGGGCGATTCTGAACACGGCGATACCAAATATGTGTAGGTTTAATTTTTTTTTAATTGATTTATTTTGATTGGGGCGAAAGGGGGGTGATTTAAACTTAAATTAAATGTTTTTTTTATTTTTTTCACATTTTTTTACCTTTTTTTTTTCACTTTTGCCATGCTTCAATAGCCTCCATGGGAGGCTAGAAGCAGGCACAGCGCGATCGGCTCTGCTATGTAGCAGCGATCATAAGATCGCTGCTACACAGAAATGCAGGTGTGCTGTGAGCGCCGACCACAGGGTGGCGCTCACAGCTGCCGAGGATTAGTAACCATAGAGGTCTCAAGGACCTCTATGGTTACCATTCAGAAGCATCGCCGACCTCCGATCATGTGACGGGGGTCGGCGATGACGTCATATCCGGCCGCCCGGCCGAATGCGGTAGTTAAATGCCGCTGTCTGCGTTTGACAGCGGCATTTAACTAGTTAATAGGCGCGGGCAGATCGCGATTCTGCCCGCGCCTATTGCGGGCACATGTCAGCTGTTCAAAACAGCTGACATGTCCCGGCTTTGATGCGGGCTCACCGCGGAGCCCTGCATCAAAGCAGGGGACCTGACGTCGGACGTACTATCCCGTCCGACGTCAGGAAGGGGTTATTGGGTTTGTGTAATACGTGCGCTCCCACGAACACTGACATGTCTCCGTGTTTGGCACACGGAGACACGGTCCGCAAAAAATCAATGACATCTGCACAGATGCATTGATTTCAATGTGTCTACGTGTGTCAGTGGCTCTGGTACGTGAGGAAACTGTCACCTCACGTACCGGAGCCACTGACGTGTGAAACCGGCCTAACATGAAGTGCAACGTGTCATGAAAAAGCAATCTTAGAATCTTCGGGATATGTTTAAGCATTCCAGAGTTATTACCACATACACTGTGTTCCAAATTATTATGCAAATAACACAGCTCAACAAAAAAAAAAATTTTTTCTGGTGTCCAAAATATTTTAATGAATTTGGGGTATTTTTGGGGTGCTGATTCTGAATATGCTATCAGTTTTGCCAGATTGGCTCAAGTTTTTGACATTTTTGGTATCTTATTTATAGCACTTGTTGGTAAATGCGACGCATCATCTCATTAATTTCTTTGGATTAGTACTTGAACTGAGCAGTTCTCAATATAGTTTTGTGTTAATTAGTGTTCTAAAAGTTTGTTCATAGCTTGATTTTTGCACTAACTTTATGTTGTTGTCTGTTTTCCAGTGAAAAGCATGAACTCATCAAGAAGAAGTTGTCTTAACGATCCAGACTCATTCTGTTACATTTGTGGTGAATACACACTGCCAAAACATAGAAGAAACATAACAGACTTCGTAAAAAAAGTGTGGAGTGGTGTGGAGAGAGCCAAAAAATCATCATGATGACTGTTATTTCTGTGCAGTGCAAGTGCAAGGATTCAATAAGCATAAGAAACGAAAATGGGAGTAACATGGAATCTGCAAGAAGGCCTGTCCCTCATTGTGAAGATGTGCCTGTACCTGTGTTTACCATAAATAACAGTCATCATGATGATTTTTTGGCTCTCTCCACACCATTGGAACACCAAATTTGAAGCTTTTTCTTTGTCCTTTGCTCCATTTTCGTAATAATTCGATACATGCTTTGCACACTATGTGTGGTGCCCAAAACTTGTCTTGGTCCCCAAGCATAACCCCAAAATAGGCAAAATACACTTTTTTTACGAAGTCTGTTATGTTTCTTCTATGTTTTGGCAGTGTGTATTCACCACAAATGTAACAGAATGAGTCTGGATCGTTAAGACAACTTCTTCTTGATGAGTTCATGCTTTTCACTGGAAAACAGACAACAACATAAAGTTAGTGCAAAAATCAAGCTATGAACAAACTTTTAGAACACTAATTAACACAAAACTATATTGAGAACTGCTCAGTTCAAGTACTAATCCAAAGAAATTAATGAGATGATGCGTCGCATTTACCAACAAGTGCTATAAATAAGATACCAAAAATCTCAAAAACTTGAGCCAATCTGGCAAAACTGATGACATATTCAGAATCAGCACCCCAAAAATACCCTAAATTCGATGAAATATCTTTGGCACCAAAAATGCTGTTGACCAGTGTAATATTTCCTCATAAATTTTCTCTAAATTACCTATCTGAATTGCAGTCATTGTTATTTTCCAGTCATCTACTATTCTAGTATAATTGCAATGTTTTGGAAAAAAATGCCTATGAAAACAGTATCTTTTTAAAAAAAAAATAAACACTCAAAATGCATGTTCCAAATTATTATGCACAGCAGAGTTTTCAACCTTTTTTTTTATTTTGAACAAAAAAATGGTCAATTGTGAAGTTATAAGCATTATCAGCTTATTACAAAATGAAATCAAACAGTTTTCAAGTGAAAACTTTATTCTAGGTGATGTTACATTTGCACATAGGTCCCCTTGTTCGAAAGAAGCTTCTGAACTCTCTCGTCCATTGAATTTGTCAGTTTTTGGATGGTTTCTGCTTCAATTGTTTTGCATGCGGGCAGAATACCCTCCCAGAGCTGTTGCTTAGATGTGAACTGCCTCCCGCCATCATAGACACTCCTTTTGATGATGCTCCACAGGTTCTCAATGGGGTTGAGGTCAGGGGAAGATCTTGGCCACACCATAAGTTTGTCCTCTTTTATGCCCATAGCAGCCAGAGATGCAGATGTGTTTTTTGCAGCATGAGACGGTGCATTATCATGCATGAAAATGATCTTGCTGCGGAAAGCACGGTTCTTCCTCTTGAACCATGGCAGGAAGTGTTGTTTTAGAAACTCCACATAGATTATGGAGTTCATCTTTACCCCTTCAGGGATCATAAAGGGGCAGACAATCTCTCTCCCCATGATTCCAGCCCAAAACATTACTCCACCTCTTCCTTGTTGGTGCCTTAGCCGTGTTTTCATGGGGTGTCCATCCTCCACTCCATCCATCTGGACCATCGAGCGTTGCACGGCACTCATCGGTGAACAAAACAGTTTGGAAGTCAGTCTTCATGTATCGTTTGGCCCACTGGAGCCGTTTCTGCTTGTTGCAGTGGATAGAGGTGGTCGACAGGATGGCTTACGCACAGCTGCAAACCTCTGAAGGACCCTGCATCTTGTTGTCCTGGGGACGTTGGAGGCACCAGCAGCTTCAAAAACTTGTCTGCTGCTATGACAAGGCATTTTTGCAGCTGCTCTTTTAACCTTACGCAATTGCCTGTTGGAAAGAGTCCTCAATTTTTCCTTATCAGCACGCACACGTGTGTGCTGGGAATCAGCTACATACTTCTTGATTGTGCGATGATCGCAATGAAGTGTCTTGGCAATGTTGATTGTAGTCATGCCTTGACCTAAATACTCCACAATTTGTTGCTTCTCAGCAGCCGACACATCCTTTTTCTTTCCCATTTTGGCAAAAAATGTAGGCTGCTTAATAATGTGGAACAGCCTTCTTAAGTAGTCTTGCCTTTATTTGGACACACCTGTCAAACTAATTTGCACAGGTATCTGCAATTGCTTTCAGTGATATAAAGAGCCCTGACACACATCACCATCAATGAGTTTAAATGACAAACAAAAAAATTCTAACCTTATCACTCCTAAACTCTATGTGCATAATAATTTGGAACACTGTAAAGTGACATATATCAAATTTGAAAGATGGGGATCTGCCTTTAAGAGCTTGTTTTTTGCAGGACGAGTTGTACTTTTGAACGACTCCACTGGTTTTACCATTCAGGATACAGGAAAGCGAGAAAAAAATTCTAAGTGTGGTGGAATTGCAAAAAAAAGTGCAATTCCACCATTGTTTTGCTTTTTTCACCATGTTCACTATACACTAAAACTGATCTGCCGTTATGATTCTCCAGGTCATTAAAAGTTTGTAGATATGAAACACGTATAGGTTCTTTTTTATTTAAGTGGTGAAAAAAAAACTAAATTTCTAAAAATAAAAAAAGTCGTCATTTTCCGAGATCCGTAGAGTCTCCATTTTTTGTGATCTAGGGCTGGGTGAGATCTTATTTTTTGCGTGCCGAGCTGACATTTTATTGATACCGCTTTGGGGTAGATACAATCTTTTGATGGTTTGTTATTGTATTCTAATGCAATGTTGCGACGACCAGAAAATCATAATTCTGGCATTTTTGCTTCATTAGTCTCCATCATCAGATCACTTGTGCTACACAGAGCAAAGCTGCAAGGTGTGGCCCAGCATTTTCGACTTGGAATTAAAGTTTCAATGGGGAACTGGTGGTTGAGGGAGCAGCGCAAACGTTCTTAGTTGGGAGCCCTGATACCTCATGCAACACCTCCACTTTTTTTTTTCAGCCACACTCAGATGGCACAAATATCTGTTTCATAAAGTAATATTGGTAGAAAAATGTAAGGAAAGTAACACTGATAGTAAGTGCAGGCCTACCTGTATGTTGCCTTCTTCAAAAGGCAACTCAGCAGATGGAGACCCAACTTGGAGTCTGCACATTTAAAAAAATTATTGTCACACACCACTAAAGTGGCATCAATTTCCACAGAGTAGAAATAGTATAATAAACCTCTGATACACCTTCTACTACAGACAACCCCCCACCAGATGAAGACCCAACTTGGAGTCTCCAGATTTCAAAAAATTGTTTGTAACATCAGCAGCAGTAGCAACAGTAGGCACAGAAGACACCAAAAAGGTGGCACAGACTGCAATAATGTGAGATCAATGCATGACACTAAAAACTACACCATCGCTTAGTCTGCCAAGTCTACGACTGGAGTGCAAAAGTCATTGGAGATCCATTTTCATGAAATTCAGGTGATCTACATTTTCAGGGGACAGCCAGATGCACTTATCAGTCAGCACACTACCAGTAGCGCTGAAGACACCTTCTGAGAGAACGCTTGCTACTGGACATGACAAAACCTCCAAGACATGACAGGTGAGCTCAGGCCACTCTTCAATTTTTGAAGACCAAAATGCAAAAAAGGTCCAAATCCCCCCTGATGGGATTGAAATTGAGCTCCAGATACTCCCGCACCATCTTCTCCAGTCTTTCATCACATGTCAGACTTGAAATCTGGCCCAAAAAATGTGTCAAAGGACTCACAGAAATTGCTTAAGCCACTTACAATGTTGCTGCTAATGTTTTTGAGATGACGTCTAGACGTTCCCGGAGTTGAACATTTAGAACTAAGAAGCACACTGTGTGCCTCACTGCTGTCTTGGGGAAAACCACTCTTAAGATTGTCTACACATGTATTTTCGATAATCCAGCAAGCGAGTATCCCTTTCCAGGGCTAGAAGCATCTGGCTAAATTTACTGTAGTACCGTGGATCTAACAAAGTGGCAACCTAGTAGTCAGCACGATTTCTAACCCTAAAAATAGGGGCATCATGTTGAAGATAGTGCAGCAAGAAGGCGCTCATGTGTCAGGCGCTTTCAAGAAGTCCAAGTCCATGTGTTGGTGGCGAGGTAACACTCAAGGTTGCTTCCTTCGTGCACCTTTATTAACAGTTTGTCTGGTACCATGAACCTCCTTGATCGCTGGAAGCCACCCTCCCATAGCCCCATGCAATAACAGTCCAGAAATTTGAAATATTGTTATCTCTTCCTCATGCTCCTCTGATCCACCTCTTTCTCTGGGACCACCAATTCCTCACGCAGATTTTTCAAAGTATGCTCCAGCATGTCGATGACTGGAGTACTGTTGCTGATGACGTTATTATCAGCGCTAACCCTCTTAGTAGTCATTTCAAAACTGTGTGGAAGGGTGCAGAGGTCCTTCATCTGTGCCCACTCCTCAAGCATGATTTGCACCACAGTTGCAATCCGTATTGCGATGGCCCAGGCTATACTGCACCAGCGTTCATCGCTGCTGCCACAGTTATTGCAACATGATTAGAGTGGAATTCCATCATGTCGGAACATTGCAAATTAAATGGTTAACCAGTAGGCAGAAAGACCTCTGTAGCGATGCAAGTCGGTGAATTGCAGGGTGCCGTCATCGGAAGTGAGCACACATCAACTGTGCTTTTTGGAGCAGCACTTCCAGGCCAGGATAGTGGCAGAGAAATTGCTGTACCACCAGATTGAGGATGTGAAACATGCAAGGCAGGTTTGTGATGTTGCCTCAGCATAGGACCACCACCAGGTTTGCACTATCATTGCACCTGGCTGCAGGTTCTGTGGAAACAGCGATTGCTCTAGCATGGCCTGGATAGCTGTCCACAGCTCTTGAACTATGTGACTGCGAAAGCATATTAATTTGAACACTACCTGATTGCAGTGAGCCATGACCATGCAGTACAGAGGTGGGGGTATTCTATCTACACTGTTGAAACGCATGTCTGATTAAGGGAGAGGATGAGGGCACAGGTAGAGGCCCTAGAGAAGGTGGAGAAGCCATAAGCAGTGGTTTGTCCCACAAACCTTAGGGATTCAAAAACTTGTGGATCTGTCCCTTGATTACCTGCTCCTAAAGCCACCAGAGTCACACAGTGCCCAGTCAGTGAGATGTAATGCCCCTGCCCATGTCTGCTCGTCCAAGTGTCAGTGGTGAAATGCACCCTGGCAGTCATAGATTTTTTTCAGTTGGTCTAGTGGAGATATTCTGGTGAATTGAGAAAAATGTGCTGTGCTAAGTGACACAAAAGCAGCAGTCATGTCTACTTCTGTAACAGCTGACGGGCTCTCTATCACCCCGACTGTAGGGGGTAAAAAAGTGTAGTTTCTGGAAACCGGTAAGAGAAGATATGGCAAGGTGACTGAGGAGAAAGAAGCAGCAGACGGGGTTGATGGGATGACTGGTGGTTGGTGTGGCCAGTTAGTCCACATTTTAGCACAGTGAGATTGGTTGCGCGTGTTCCAATTCATGCATGTAATTGTCAAATTATTGAAATTTTTTCCTCCACTGAGTTTTTTCTGCAAATTTGGCAAATTAGTTCATCCTTTGCGGTTTTAAAAAAGGCAGAGGCTAGCCAACCCTTGCTGCCCCTGGAACTGCACACTCGTGGCCAGTGTTGGCCACAGCCAGAGTTGGGGTTGAGGATGCCATGCTTCTTGTGGTTGCATCACTTCATGTCTGTGTGAGAAGCCGCAATATAGCCTCTTCACCTTCTTACTCTTCAAGCTCATCTGCTGAACTACTCAGCTGCGTACCTCTTGGTTCACACCAAGTGGGATCTACAACCTCATCATTATCCTTTCTTTTTGCACACTCCTCAACCTGAAAGTCAACCTCCTCCTCTTGCTGCCCTGACACCACAGTGCAGTCCATGTGTGCCTCTAGTATCTGAGTCTCATCAGGATAACCTCCACCCTGGTGGTTAATGTCTATTGATGAGGGTCTGGATTCAGACCCTACTTCGTCTGGCCCTGGATCCAATATGAAAACATTTTGGGCATCAGTGCAGATGCTTTCCTCCTTTGGATTCTGTAAATTTTCGGACCAGACCTCTGATGCCTGCGGGTTAGAATGTGTAAACAATGCTGAAGAATGGCCCATATGTGGCGTTTGGAAATATGTGACGCAGGGGGAAACTAGGGTGATTGGAATGAGGAGGAAGAGGAGGAGAGGGCAATTGATCCAGTGCTTGCCATCCACATGCTTTTTCTAGCCGTCATCTACACGGCGTACAGCTGTGCGGCTGACAAAGAAAGGGAGTAGCCTGTCCAGTAACAGATGTTGACTGTGGTCTTTGGATAGGACAATATGTTTGTTCAGTTGAGCTTTAGTTAATATTAGCACCTAATCCACGTACACGGCGAACACCAAGCCTATTACTCCTTCCACAACGACCTTGCTTTTTCCCACTCATGTTCTATGTAGCCTTCCCCTCTTGTGATCTGCTGTTTCACAACCTTAGACCCACAGCTGTCAGTAACCTGTCACTAAATGATCAATCACTATTTATTTTGCTTTCTTAGAGAGTGTGCCTAAACAACACTATTATACCTAATGATTTTAACCCCTTCACCCCCGGAGCTTTTTTCGTTTTTTCATTTTCGTTTTTCGCTCCCCTTCTTTCCAGAGCCATAACTTTTTATTTTTCTGTCAATATGGCCATATAGGGGCTTATTTTTTGTACGACGAGTTGTACTTTTGAACAGTACCATTGGTTTTACCATGTCATATAACAGAAAACAGGAAAAAAATTCCAAGTGCGATGAAATTGCAAAAAGAGTGCAATCCCACACTTGTTTTTTGTTTGGCTTCTTTGCTAGGTTCACAAAATGCTAAAACCGATCTGCGATTATGACTCTCCAGGTCATTACGAGTTCACAGACACCAAAGATGGCTAGGTTCCCTTTTATCTATGTGGTAAAGAAAAAAAAATTGCGCAATTTTCTGATAACGGTAGCGTCTCCATTTTCGTGATCTGGGGTCGGGTGAGGGCTTATTTTTTGGTGGGCTGAGCTGACATTTTTAACGATTTCATTTTGGTGCAGATACGTTCTTTTGATCGCCCATTATTGCATTTTAATGCAATGTCGCGGCGACCAAAAAACCATAATTTTGGCATTTTTATTTTTTTTCTCACTATGCCGTTTAGCGATCAGGTTAATCCTTTTTTTTATTGATAGATCGGGCTATTCTGAACGTGGCGATACCAAATATGTGTAGGTTTGATTTTTTTATTGTTTTATTTTGATTGGGGCAAAAGGGGGGTGATTTGAACTTTTATATATTTTTTATTTTTTAATATTTTTCAACACATTTTTTTTTTATTTTGGCATGCTTCAATAGCCTCCATGGGAGGCTAGAAGCTTGCACTACTCAATCACCTCTGCTACATAAAGGTGATGCACAGATCACCTCTATGCAGCAGAATTGCAGGTTTGCTATGAGCGCCGACCACAGGGTGGCGCTCATAGCAATCTGCCATCAACAACCATAGAGGTCTCAAGGAGACCTCTGGTTGTGATGGCAACGCACCGATGATCCCCGATCACATGACGGGGGTCAGCGGTACGAGTACTGGCCGGCAGCGCTTGTTAAATGCCGCTGTCAGAGTTTGACTAGTTAATGGATGCTGGCGGATCATGATTCCGCTCGCGCCCATTGCGCGCACATGTCATGGCTGACATGTCGCGGCTATGAGGTGGGCTCACTGCTGGAGCCCACCTCAAAACGGGGGGATACTGCCAGCGACGTACTATTCTGATTTCTCACTGAAGCACAGTTTTATGACAGACGATTTGGATTAGTTAGGCTGGTTTCACATTTGCGGTTGTGTCCGCAGCGTTTGTACCGCATATATCCGCATGCGTTGTGTATTCCTATATTTAACATTAGGGACACATGCATTTTTGTTTGTTCGCGTTTTGTGTTGTGAACTCTATTTCTGGGCTCCCTCTTGTGGTCACAAGTGGTACTGTGTGAGTGCTGTCTTTCTGCAGGTTTGTGACTGGCATCAGCTGTCTCGTTATCTGTGGGCTGGTTTTCTATTTAAGCTCACTTGGACTCTCAGTCTATGCCTGCTGTCAATGTATTCAGTGCTATTCGGATTCCTTCTGACTACCTTGCTCCCAGTCTCTTCAAGAGAAGCTAAGTTTCCGTTTTGTTCATTTTTTGATCATCAGTGTTCTATTTGTTTCTTGTCCAGCTTGCTAATATGTGATTTCCCAGCTTGCTGGTAGCTCTAGGGGGCTGAGTTTCTCCCCCCACACCGTTAGTTGGTGTGGGGGTTCTTGAATTCTCAGCGTGGATATTTTGGTAGGGTTTTTTGCTGACCGCACAGTTCGCTATCTGTCTTCTGCTATCTAGTATTAGCGGGCCTCATTTGCTGAATCTGTTTTCATTCCTACGTGTGTCTTTTCTCCTTACCTCACCGTTATGATTTGTTGGGGGCTTCCTATATCTTTGGGGTTATTTCTCTTGGGGCAAGTGAGGTCTTGCTTTCTCTTTAGGGGTAGTCAGTTTATCAGGCTGCGTCGAGACATCCAGGATTTTAGGCACGTTCACCGGCTACCTTTAGTGTGTTTGGATAGGATCAGGTTTTGCGGTCTGTCCAGTTACCATCTCCCTAGAGCTCGTGTCTATGTTTAGTTACTTGGCTGGTATTTCCTGTGATCCCCAGCCACTGGGATCATAACAGTACAGCAGGCCCCAAGGGTGTTTAGTGCATCGCATGAAGTGGGATAAAAGAAGTCCTGAGTACAATTTTTTTTTTTTTCCTCCTTTGCTGCAGTCTGTCTAGCTTCTCTCATCCCCTTAATCTCTGGGTGGTTTTGAGCTCAGCTGCAGACATGGATATTCTGAGTCTGACTTCTAGTGTGGATCATCTTGCTGCAAAGGTGCAAAATATTCAGGATTTTGTTGTTCATAGCCCTATGTCTGAGCCAAAGATACCTATTCCTGAGTTGTTTTCTGGAGATAGATCTAGGTTTCTGAATTTTAGGAATAATTGTAAATTGTTTCTATCTTTGAGACCTCATTCCTCTGGTGATTCCGCTCAGCAAGTTAAAATTGTTATCTCCTTGTTACGCGGCGACCCTCAAGATTGGGCTTTCTCTCTGGCGCCAGGAGATCCTGCATTGCTGAATGTGGATGCGTTTTTTCTGGCGCTTGGACTGCTTTATGAGGAACCTAATCTTGAGAACCAGGCAGAAAAGGCTTTGCTGGCTATCTCTCATGGTCAGGATGAAGCTGAGGTGTACTGTCAAAAATTTCGGAAATGGTCAGTGCTTACTCAATGGAATGAGTGTGCCCTGGCTGCAAATTTCAGAGAGGGTCTTTCTGAAGCCATTAAGAATGTTATGGTGGGGTTCCCCACGCCTGCAAGTCTGAGTGATTCAATGGCTTTGGCCATTCAGATTGATCGGTGTTTGCTGGAGCGCAAATCTGCGCATCCTCTGGCGGTGTTCTCTGAACAGAGACCTGAGTCAATGCAATGTGACAGAATTCTGACTAGAATTGAGCGACAAAGTCATAGACGTCAAAATGGGTTGTGCTTTTACTGTGGTGATTCTACTCATGTTATCTCAGCATGCTCTAAGCGCTTAAAAAAAATCGCTAAACCTGTCACCATTGGTACTATACAGCCTAAGTTCATTTTGTCTGTTACTTTAATCTGTTCTTTGTGGCTTTTGTGGATTCAGGTGCTGCCCTGAATCTTATGGATTTGTCATTTGCCAAGCGCTGTGATTTTGTTCTGGAGCCTTTGGAATTTCCTATTCCACTGAGGGGAATAGATGCTACACCATTGGCTGAGAATAAGCCTCAGTATTGGACTCAAGTGACCATGTGCATGACTCCTGTACTTCAGGAGGTGATTCGCTTTCTTGTGCTGCATAATTTGCATGATGTTGTAGTTTTGGGTCTGCCATGGCTGCAGGCCCATAATCCAGTTCTGGATTGGAAAGCTATGTCTGTGTCAAGTTGGGGTTGTCAGGGGATTCATGGCGATGTCCCTTTGGTGTCAATTGCTTCTTCCACTCCTTCTGAGGTCCCTGAGTTTTTGTCGGACTACCAGGATGTATTTGATGAGCCCAGATCCGGTGCCCTGCCTCCTCATAGGGATTGTGATTGTGCTATAAATTTGATTCCTGGCAGTAAGTTCCCTAAGGGACGACTTTTTAATTTGTCCATACCAGAACATGCTGCGATGCGGAGTTATATAAAGGAGTCTTTGGCGAAGGGACATATTCGCCCATCCTCCTCCCCTCTTGGTGCAGGATTCTTTTTTGTGGCCAAGAAGGATGGTTCTCTGAGACCTTGTATAGATTATCCTCTTCTAAATAAAATCACGGTCAAATTTCAGTATCCTTTGCCATTATTGTCTGATCTGTTTTCTCGGATTAAGGAATCCAGTTGGTTCACCAAGATAGATCTTCGTGGTGCGTATAACCTTGTGCGTATCAAGCAGGGGGACGAATGGAAAACAGCATTTAATATGCCCGAAGGCCATTTTGAGTACTTGGTGATGCCTTTTGGACTCTCTAATGCTCCTTCTGTGTTTCAGTCCTTTATGCATGACATTTTCCGAGAATATCTGGATAAATTTATGATTGTGTATCTGGATAACATTTTGGTCTTTTCTAATGATTGGGAGTCCCATGTGAAGCAGGTCAGGATGGTGTTTTAGGTCCTGCGTGCTAATGCTTTATTTGTGAAGGGCTCAAAATGTCTCTTCGGAGTACAGAAGGTTTCCTTTTTGGGTTTTATTTTTTCTCCTTCTACTATTGAGATGGACCCAGTCAAGGTCCAGGCTATTCATGACTGGACTCAGCCTACATCTGTTAAGAGTCTTCAGAAGTTCTTGGGTTTTGCTAATTTTTACCGTCGCTTCATCGCTAATTTTTCTGGCGTGGTTAAGCCCTTGACGGATTTGACCAAGAAAGGTTCTGATGTGACTAATTGGTCTCCTGCGGCAGTGGAAGCCTTTCGGGAGCTGAAGCGCCGGTTTTCTTCAGCTCCAGTCTTATGTCAGCCTGATGTCTCTCTTCCTTTCCAGGTCGAGGTGGATGCTTCTGAGATTGGAGCAGGGGCTGTTGTGTCGCAGAGAAGCTCTGATGGCTCTGTGATGAAGCCTTGTGCCTTCTTTTCAAGAAAGTTTTCGCCTGCCGAGCGGAATTATGATGTTGGTAATCAGGAGTTGTTGGCTATGAAGTGGGCATTTGAGGAGTGGCGACATTGGCTCGAGGGAGCTAGGCATTGTGTGGTGGTCTTGACTGATCACAAAAATCTGATTTATCTCGAGTCTGCCAAGCGCCTGAATCCTAGACAGGCTCATTGGTCGTTGTTTTTCTCCCGTTTCGATTTCGTGGTCTCGTACCTGCCTGGTTCGAAGAACGTGAAGGCTGATGCCCTTTCTAGGAGTTTTGTGCCTGACTCTCCGGGAGTTTCTGAGCCGGCTGGTATCCTCAAAGAGGGAGTGATTTTGTCTGCCATTTCCCCAGATTTGCGACGAGTGCTGCAGAAATTTCAGGCTGATAGACCTGACCGTTGCCCACCAGAGAGACTGTTTGTCCCAGATAGATGGACCAGCAGAGTTATTTCCGAGGTTCATTCTTCGGTGTTGGCAGGTCATCCTGGGATTTTTGGTACCAGAGATTTGGTGGCTAGGTCCTTCTGGTGGCCTTCCTTGTCGCGGGATGTGCGTTCCTTTGTGCAGTCCTGTGGGATTTGTGCTCGGGCTAAGCCTTGCTGTTCTCGTGCCAGCGGTTTGCTTTTGCCTTTGCCTGTCCCGAAGAGGCCTTGGACGCACATTTCCATGGATTTTATTTCAGATCTTCCAGTATCTAAGAGAATGTCTGTCATCTGGGTGGTGTGTGATCATTTTTCCAAAATGGTCCATTTGGTGCCCTTGCCTAAGTTGCCTTCCTCCTTCGATTTGGTTCCTTTATTTTTTCAGAATGTGGTTCGCTTGCACGGCATCCCTGAAAATATTGTGTTTGTGTCTGACGGAGGATCCCAGTTTGTGTCCAGATTTTGGCGGATTTTTTGTGCTAAGATGGGCATTGATTTGTCTTTTTCGTCGGCCTTCCATCCTCAGACGAATGGCCAAACCGAGCGAACTAATCAGACGTTGGAAACTTATTTAAGATGTTTTGTTTCTGCTGATCAGGATGATTGGGTGACTTTTTTGCCATTGGCCGAGTTTGCCCTTAATAATCGGGCTAGTTCTGCTACTTTGGTTTCGCCTTTTTTCTGCAATTCTGGTTTTCATCCTTGTTTTTCCTCGGGTCATTTTGAGCCTTCTGACTGTCCGGGGGTGGATTCTGTGGTGGATAGGTTGCCGCAGATTTGGAACCATGTGGTGGACAATTTGAAGTTGTCACAGGAGAAGGCTCAGCGCTTTGCCAACCGCCGTCGCGGTGTTGGTCCCCGACTTTGTGTTGGGGATTTGGTATGGCTGTCTTCTCGGTATGTTCCTATGAAGATTTCCTCTCCTAAATTCAAGCCTCGCTTCATCGGTCCTTATAAGATTTTGGAAATCCTTAACCCGGTGTCTTTTCGTTTGGACCTCCCAACATCGTTTGCCATTCATAATGTGTTCCATAGGTCTTTGTTGCGGAGGTATGTGGTGCCTGTGCTTCCTTCTGTTGAGCCTCCTGCTCCGGTGCTAGTTGAGGGCGAATTGGAGTACGTGGTGGAGAAGATCTTGGATTCTCGTATTTCCAGACGGAGGCTTCAGTATTTAGTTAAGTGGAAGGGCTATGGTCAGGAGGATAATTCCTGGGTTGTCGCCTCTGATGTCCATGCGGCCGATTTGGTTCGTGCCTTCCATGCGGCTCATCCTGATCGCCCTGGGGGTCTTGATGAGGGTTCGGTGACCCCTCCTCAAGGGGGGGGTACTGTTGTGAACTCTATTTCTGGGCTCCCTCTTGTGGTCACAAGTGGTACTGTGTGAGTGCTGTCTTTCTGCAGGTTTGTGACTGGCATCAGCTGTCTCGTTATCTGTGGGCTGGTTTTCTATTTAAGCTCACTTGGACTCTCAGTCTATGCCTGCTGTCAATGTATTCAGTGCTATTCGGATTCCTTCTGACTACCTTGCTCCCAGTCTCTTCAAGAGAAGCTAAGTTTCCGTTTTGTTCATTTTTTGATCATCAGTGTTCTATTTGTTTCTTGTCCAGCTTGCTAATATGTGATTTCCCAGCTTGCTGGTAGCTCTAGGGGGCTGAGTTTCTCCCCCCACACCGTTAGTTGGTGTGGGGGTTCTTGAATTCTCAGCGTGGATATTTTGGTAGGGTTTTTTGCTGACCGCACAGTTCGCTATCTGTCTTCTGCTATCTAGTATTAGCGGGCCTCATTTGCTGAATCTGTTTTCATTCCTACGTGTGTCTTTTCTCCTTACCTCACCGTTATTATTTGTTGGGGGCTTCTTATATCTTTGGGGTTATTTCTCTTGAGGCAAGTGAGGTCTTGCTTTCTCTTTAGGGGTAGTCAGTTTCTCAGGCTGCGTCGAGACGTCCAGGATTTTAGGCACGTTCACCGGCTACCTTTAGTGTGTTTGGATAGGATCAGGTTTTGCGGTCTGTCCAGTTACCATCTCCCTAGAGCTCGTGTCTATGTTTAGTTACTTGGCTGGTATTTCCTGTGATCCCCAGCCACTGGGATCATAACAGTTTTGCCACATTTGACGACGCATGCGTCGTCTCGTCGTTTGTGGCTTGGCGCGGAAATGCAACATGTAGTAATTTTTAGAGGCGTCAATTTGCCGCCTGGTAACGCATGCGGTCGATTGTGCAAGGATTACGACAAAAAAACGCATTGCTGTTTATATGAACGCATGCGTTTACAAGCACATGCGTTTGGTTGCGTTCGTGAACGCATGCGTTTCAATAGACAAAAACATGTCTAGACACTGATAAGCCACCCCTCACCATCAAGGTGATAAAGGGAGGGTGTGCACAGTTGCAGGTCACTTCTCAGCAGACAGCCAGCAAGAGCAGACAGACCCCAGCACCTTGGAGCAAACAAGCCTCTGAACAATGTGAGTATATCCTAGCCAATGCCTTTATTTTCTATTTTCTTTCTCTACATGTCCTAATTTCTGCCATTTCTTTCTTTCTACATGCATCAGAATGTCTTCTTCTTCTTCTCATGAGGAGTTTCGTCCAGGACAGTCGGAAGTGGAGCATGTCAGTGAGGTGAGTACTTGCCTCGTCAGATTGGTAAGTATTCACTGTCACATCTACACATGTGACAATTTGAATTTTTCTTTTTTTTAGAGCTCTTCTTCTACTGCGGCAGAGACAGGGCAGGAGCAGCGGAGTCAAGGTCCGGTGGAAAGACGGCAGCGGGTACGTATACAAGGCTGACTGTTATCTTGAGGCTAAGTTCACACGTTGCAGAATTGCCGCGGAAATTTCCGCGGCAATTCTGCGCCTCCTGCCGCGGGTATATCGCATGCAGAATTAGCATGCATATACCCGCAGAAAACTTGCGTTTTGCAAGCATAATTAGCTTGCAGAATGCTAGAGTTTTCCAAGCGATCTGTAGCATCGCTTGGAAAACTGACTGACAGGTTGGTCACACTTGTCAAACATAGTGTTTGACAAGTGTGACCAACTTTTTACTATAGATGCAGCCTATGCAGCATGTATAGTAAAAGATCGAATGTTTAAAAAAAATAAAAAAAATAAAAAACATGGTTATACTCACCTGCAGACCTCAGCGGCATCCGTATAAAGCAAGCAAAGGAGTTCTATACGGAAATTTAAAATAAATTCCTCAGGATGAAACGGATCTGCTCTACTGAACAAAAATTCGAGGTTCAATCTGACGACCTTAAAAGTAGATTTAGGGCTCGTGGCTATAGCAATCGCTGCATAAAACAAGGGTATGTTAGAGCCAAGAAAACGGAGAGACATCAGTTACTATACAAAAAAGAGAAGAAAGTTACATCTGAGAATAATGTTAGATTTATTTCTACATATAACTGCCAGTGGAGGCGTGTGCAGGATATAATCAACAAACACCGGTCAGTTCTTCTCACTGACTCCGTCTTGGCATCTAATATCCCTCAGAGACCAAGTTTCACAGCAAAACGGGGCAAAAGTATTAAAGATCTACTTGTAAAAAGCCATTACGTAGCAAAAACCATCAATCCTCTTAATCCCACCAATAGAGGCCCACATGGGGGTGTTATCCTTGCGGCGATTGCCTGGCCTGTAAAGAAAAGAATCTCGTTAGGGGCACTCATTTCACGTCGTCGTGTGGGAGGAAGAGATTCGGCATCACATTCGTTGTACCAGTACTTTTGTTGTATATCTGGCCACATGTCCGTGCTCCAAAATGTATGTTGGGCTTACGTCACGTCAGCTGCGTGTACGTGTGAGAGAGCACGTAAGGGACATGGTAAATGCACGTAAAGCTGAGGACGTTAATGCCCTTAAAACCATCCCTAAGCACTTTTATAATTTTCATGGGTGCGATCCCACTGGTCTACGGATCATTGGGATCGATCAAGTTCACGGTGGTAATAGAGGAGGAAATATAAAAAGATTACTTGCATAGGTTGAATGCAAATGGATAGTGACCCTTGATTCCATGTCTCCTGTGGGACTAAATGAGACAATTAGCTTTGTCCCTTTTCTATGAGGAGCACTGTTCCCCCATGCCCTCGTCTGTTGTGGATTTGACTTAATCTCTTTTTACATTTTAAATTCTTAAATTTATGTTTTTTCTGTATATTTATTTTTCTTTTCATCTTCTACAGTGGGGCAAAAAAGTATTTAGTCATTCAGCAATAGTGCAAGTTCCACCACTTAAAAATATGAGAGGCGTCTGTAATTTACATCATAGGTAGACCTCAACTATGGGAGATAAACTGAGACAAAAAAATCCAGAAAATCACATTGTCTGTTTTTTTATCATTTTATTTGCATATTATGGTGGAAAATAAGTATTTGGTCAGAAACAAACAATCAAGATTTCTGGCTCTCACAGACCTGTAACTTCTTCTTTAAGAGTCTCCTCTTTCCTCAACTCATTACCTGTAGTAATGGCACCTGTTTAAACTTGTTATCAGTATAAAAAGACACCTGTGCACACCCTCAAACAGTCTGACTCCAAACTCCACTATGGTGAAGACCAAAGAGCTGTCAAAGGACACCAGAAACAAAATTGTAGCCCTGCACCAGGCTGGGAAGACTGAATCTGCAATAGCCAACCAGCTTGGAGTGAAGAAATCAACAGTGGGGCTCCACGCAAAATCCCACCCCGTGGGGTCAGAATGATCACAAGTACGGTGAGCAAAAATCCCAGAACCACGCGGGGGGACCTAGTGAATGAACTGCAGAGAGCTGGGACCAATGTAACAAGGCCTACCATAAGTAACACACTACGCCACCATGGACTCAGATCCTGCAGTGCCAGACGTGTCCCACTGCTTAAGCCAGTACATGTCCGGGCCCGTCTGAAGTTTGCTAGAGAGCATTTGGATGATCCAGAGGAGTTTTGGGAGAATGTCCTATGGTCTGATGAAACCAAACTGGAACTGTTTGGTAGAAACACAACTTGTCGTGTTTGGAGGAAAAAGAATACTGAGTTGCATCCATCAAACACCATACCTACTGTAAAGCATGGTGGTGGACACATCATGCTTTGGGGCTGTTTCTCTGCAAAGGGGCCAGGACGACTGATCCGGGTACATGAAAGAATGAATGGGGCCATGTATCGTGAGATTTTGAGTGCAAACCTCCTTCCATCAGCAAGGGCATTGAAGATGAAACGTGGCTGGGTCTTTCAACATGACAATGATCCAAAGCACACCGCCAGGGCAATGAAGGAGTGGCTTCGTAAGAAGCATTTCAAGGTCCTGGAGTGGTGTTGTGAATTAGACTTTTTGGCTCCCTCTTGTGGTCACTAGTGGTATGACTCTGGGATTGTCTTTTTTCTGTTTGGCACTCACCTGGGTCGTTAGTCCAGGGGTGTCGCTATATTAACTTCCTGGATCCTTAGTCCAGTGCCTGGCATCGTTGTAATCAGATCCTTCTGTTGCTCCTGTCTGCTGGTCCTGGCTCTTGCTAAATTAAGCTAAGTCTTGCTTCTTTGTTTTTTGAGTTACTTGCTTTGCTACTATTTTTGTCCAGCTTGTACTAAATGTGATTTCTGACCTTGCTGGAAGCTCTAGGGGGCTGGTGTTCTCCCCCTGGCCGTTAGACGGTTCGGTGGTTCTTGAATATCCAGCGTGGATATTTTAATAGGGTTTTTGCTGACCATATAAGTCATCTTACTATATTCTGCTATTAGCTAGTGGGCCTCTCTTTGCTAAATACCTAGCTCATTCTTATGTTTGTCTTTTCCTCTTACCTCACCGTTATTATTTGTTGGGGGCTTGTATCCAACTTTTGGGGTCTTTTCTCTGGAGGCAAGAAAGGTCTTTCTTTTCCCTTCTAGGGTTAGTTAGTTCTCCGGCTGGCGCGAGACATCTAGAACCAACGTAGGCACGTTCCCCGGCTACTTCTATTTGTGGTGCTAGGATTAGATATATGGTCAGCCCAGTTACCACTGCCCTATGAGCTGTTTTTTTGTGTTTGCAGACTTGGTATTTATTCCTGAGACCCTCTGCCATTGGGGTCATAACAGTATGCCAGGCCAACATTGAATGTTTAATGCATTGCAGAAGTGGGATATAAGAAAGGAAATTCTGAATTTTTTTTTTTTTCCTCTCTTTCTCCCCTTTACCTCTGAGTGGCTTGAGCTTGCTGCAGACATGAATGTCCAGACCTTGATTACAAGTGTGGACCAGCTTGCTGCTCGTGTGCAAAGCATACAAGATTTTGTTACCAGTAGTCCTATGTCTGAACCTAAAATACCTATTCCTGAACTGTTTTCTGGAGACCGATTTAAGTTTAGGAATTTCAGGGATAATTGTAAATTGTTTCTATCTCTGAGACCCCGTTCATCTGGAGACTCAGTTCAGCAAGTTAAAATTGTTATCTCTTTCTTACGGGGCGACCCTCAGGATTGGGCTTTCTCGCTAGCGCCAGGAGATCCGGCATTGGCAAATATTAATGCGTTTTTTCTGGCGCTCGGATTGCTTTACGAGGAACCCAATCTTGAGGTTCAGGCAGAAAAAGCCTTGCTGGCTATTTCTCAGGGCCAGGATGAAGCTGAAGTGTATTGCCAAAAATTTCGGAAATGATCAGTGCTTACTCAGTGGAATGAGTGCGCTCTGGCCGCAAACTTCAGAAATGGCCTTTCTGAAGCCATTAAGAATGTGATGGTGGGTTTCTCCATTCCTACAAGTCTGAATGATTCCATGGCGCTGGCTATTCAAATTGACCGGCGTTTGCGGGAGCGCAAAACCGCTAATCCTCTGGTGGTGTTGTCTAAACAAACACCTGATTTGATGCAATGTGATAGAATTCAGACCAGAAATGAGCGGAAAAATCATAGACGTCAGAATGGGTTGTGTTTTTACTGTGGTGATTCTACACATGTTATATCAGCATGCTCTAAACGCCTAACAAGGGTTGTTAGTCCTGTCGCCATTGGTAATTTGCAACCTAAATTTATTTTGTCTGTGACTTTAATTTGCTCAGTGTCCTCTTACCCTGTTATGGCGTTTGTGGATTCAGGTGCTGCCCTGAGTCTTATGGATCTGTCATTTGCCAAGCGCTGTGGTTTTGTTCTTGAGCCGTTGGTTAATCCTATCCCTCTGAGGGGTATTGATGCTACGCCATTGGCGGAAAATAAACCGCAGTTTTGGACACAGGTAACCATGTGCATGACTCCTGAACATCGGGAGGTGATTCGTTTTCTTGTTCTGCATAAAATGCATGATTTGGTCGTTTTGGGTTTGCCATGGTTACAGACCCATAATCCAGTCTTGGATTGGAAGGCAATGTCTGTGTCAAGTTGGGGCTGTCAGGGTATTCATGGTGATTCCCCGCCGGTGTCTATTGCTTCCTCTACTCCTTCGGAAGTTCCTGAGTATTTGTCTGATTATCAGGATGTGTTCAGCGAGTCCAGGTCCAGTGTGCTGCCTCCTCATAGGGACTGTGACTGTGCCATAGATTTGATTCCAGGTAGCAAATTTCCTAAGGGAAGACTATTTAATCTGTCTGTACCTGAGCATACCGCAATGCGTTCGTATATCAAGGAATCTCTGGAGAAGGGGCATATCCGTCCTTCCTCTTCCCCTCTTGGTGCGGGATTCTTTTTTGTGGCCAAGAAGGACGGATCTTTGAGACCTTGTATTGACTATCGGCTTTTGAATAAAATCACTGTTAAATTTCAGTATCCTTTGCCTCTGTTGTCAGACTTGTTTGCCCGAATTAAAGGTGCCAAGTGGTTCACCAAGATAGATCTTCGTGGTGCGTACAACCTTGTGCGTATTAAGCGAGGAGATGAATGGAAAACCGCGTTTAATACGCCCGAAAGGTCATTTTGAGTACTTGGTGATGCCTTTTGGGCTCTCTAATGCTCCTTCAGTGTTTCAGTCCTTTATGCATGATATTTTCCGGAAGTATCTGGATAAATTTATGATCGTTTATCTGGATGATATTCTGTTTTTTTCTGATGACTGGGACTCGCATGTAGAGCAGGTCAGGATGGTGTTTCAGGTTTTGCGTGAGAATGCTTTATTTGTTAAGGGCTCAAAGTGTCTCTTTGGAGTACAGAAGGTTCCCTTTTTGGGGTTTATTTTTTCCCCTTCTGCG
The DNA here is from genome assembly GCF_051348905.1 of Ranitomeya variabilis. Classification (NCBI taxonomy): domain Eukaryota; kingdom Metazoa; phylum Chordata; class Amphibia; order Anura; family Dendrobatidae; genus Ranitomeya; species Ranitomeya variabilis. Next base: position 113,534,763 of record NC_135239.1, on the reverse strand, counting down.
GTGGAGATGGACCCAGTCAAGGTCCGTGCTATTCATGATTGGACTCAACCCACGTCAGTTAAGAGTCTTCAGAAGTTCTTGGGTTTTGCTAACTTCTACCGTCGTTTTATTGCTAATTTTTCTAGCATTGCTAAACCTTTGACGGATATGACCAAGAAAGGTTCTGATGTTGCTAACTGGGCTCCTGCAGCCGTGGAGGCTTTCCAGGAGTTAAAGCGCCGGTTTACTTCGGCGCCTGTTTTGTGCCAGCCTGATGTCTCACTTCCCTTTCAGGATGAAGTGGATGCTTCTGAGATTGGGGCAGGGGCCGTTTTGTCGCAGAGAGGCCCTGGTTGCTCTGTGATGAGACCTTGTGCCTTTTTCTCGAGGAAGTTTTCGCCTGCTGAGCGGAATTATGATGTTGGCAATCGGGAGTTGTTGGCCATGAAGTGGGCATTTGAGGAGTGGCGTCATTGGCTCGAGGGTGCTAAGCATCGTGTGGTGGTCTTGACTGATCACAAAAATTTGATGTATCTCGAGTCTGCTAAACGCCTGAATCCTAGACAGGCCCGCTGGTCATTATTTTTCTCCCGTTTTGACTTTGTGGTCTCGTATTTACCAGGTTCAAAGAATGTGAAGGCTGATGCTCTTTCAAGGAGCTTTGTGCCTGACTCTCCGGGAGTCGCAGAACCAGTTGGTATTCTTAAAGAGGGAGTTATCTTGTCTGCCATTTCTCCGGATTTGCAACGTGTGTTGCAGAGATTTCAGGCTGGTAGACCTGACTCTTGTCCACCTGACAGACTGTTTGTTCCTGATAAGTGGACCAGCAGAGTCATTTCCGAGGTTCATTCCTCGGTGTTGGCAGGGCATCCAGGAATTTTTGGCACCAGAGATCTGGTGGCTAGGTCCTTTTGGTGGCCTTCCTTGTCACGGGATGTGCGGTCATTTGTGCAGTCCTGTGGGACTTGTGCTCGAGCTAAGCCTTGCTGTTCGCGTGCCAGCGGGTTGCTCTTGCCCTTGCCTGTCCCGAAGAGGCCTTGGACACACATTTCCATGGATTTCATTTCAGATCTCCTGGTGTCTCAGGGCATGTCTGTCATCTGGGTGGTATGTGATCGCTTTTCTAAGATGGTCCATTTGGTACCTTTGCCTAAGCTGCCTTCCTCTTCCGATCTGGTTCCTGTGTTCTTTCAGAATGTGGTTCGTTTACACGGCATTCCTGAGAATATTGTGTCTGACAGAGGATCCCAAATTGTTTCCAGGTTCTGGCGATCCTTTTGTGCTAGGATGGGCATTGAGTTGTCGTTTTCGTCTGCCTTTCATCCTCAGACTAATGGACAAACGGAGCGAACTAATCAGACTCTGGAGGCTTATTTGAGGTGTTTTGTTTCTGCGGATCAGGATGATTGGTTGACCTTCTTGCCGTTGGCTGAGTTTGCCCTTAATAATCGGGCTAGTTCCGCTACATTGGTTTCACCATTTTTCTGCAACTCTGGTTTCCATCCTCGTTTTTCCTCGGGACATGTGGAGCCTTCTGACTGTCCTGGGGTAGATTCTGTGGTGGATAGGTTGCAGCAGATCTGGAATCATGTGGTGGACAACTTAAAGTTGTCACAAGAGAAGGCTCAGCGTTTTGCCAACCGCCGCCGCGGTGTGGGTCCCCAACTTCGTGTTGGGGATTTGGTATGGCTGTCTTCTCGATTTGTTCCTATGAAGGTCTCCTCTCCTAAATTTAAGCCTCGCTTCATCGGTCCTTACAAGATATTGGAAATCCTTAATCCTGTGTCCTTTCGCTTGGATCTTCCTGTGTCGTTTGCCATTCACAACATGTTCCATAGGTCTTTGTTGCGGCGGTACGTTGTACCTGTGGTTCCTTCTGTTGAGCCTCCTGCTCCGGTGTTGGTTGAGGGCGAGTTGGAGTACGTGATGGAGAAGATCTTGGATTCTCGTCTCTCCAGGCGGAGGCTTCAGTATCTGGTCAAGTGGAAGGGCTATGGTCAGGAGGATAATTCCTGGGTGGTTGCCTCTGATGTGCATGCGGCCGATTTAGTTCGTGCCTTTCACGCTGCTCATCCTGATCGCCCTGGTGGTCTTGGTGAGGGTTCGGTGACCCCTCCTTAAGGGGGGTACTGTTGTGAATTAGACTTTTTGGCTCCCTCTTGTGGTCACTAGTGGTATGACTCTGGGATTGTCTTTTTTCTGTTTGGCACTCACCTGGGTCGTTAGTCCAGGGGTGTCGCTATATTAACTTCCTGGATCCTTAGTCCAGTGCCTGGCATCGTTGTAATCAAATCCTTCTGTTGCTCCCGTCTGCTGGTCCTGGCTCTTGCTAAATTAAGCTAAGTCTTGCTTCTTTGTTTTTTGAGTTACTTGCTTTGCTACTATTTTTGTCCAGCTTGTACTAAATGTGATTTCTGACCTTGCTGGAAGCTCTAGGGGGCTGGTGTTCTCCCCCCGGCCGTTAGACGGTTCGGGGGTTCTTGAATATCCAGCGTGGATATTTTAATAGGGTTTTTGCTGACCATATAAGTCATCTTACTATATTCTGCTATTAGCTAGTGGGCCTCTCTTTGCTAAATACCTAGCTCATTCTTATGTTTGTCTTTTCCTCTTACCTCACCGTTATTATTTGTTGGGGGCTTGTATCCAACTTTTGGGGTCTTTTCTCTGGAGGCAAGAAAAGTCTTTCTTTTCCCTTCTAGGGTTAGTTAGTTCTCCGGCTGGCGCGAGACGTCTAGAACCAACGTAGGCACGTTCCCCGGCTACTTCTATTTGTGGTGCTAGGATTAGATATATGGTCAGCCCAGTTACCACTGCCCTATGAGCTGGTTTTTTGTGTTTGCAGACTTGGTATTTATTCCTGAGACCCTCTGCCATTGGGGTCATAACAGAGTGGCCTAGCCAGTCTCCAGATCTCAACCCTATAGAAAACCTTTGGAGGGAGTTGAAAGTCCGTGTTGCCAAGCGAAAAGCCAAAAACATCACTGCTCTAGAGGAGATCTGCATGGAGGAATGGGCCAACATACCAACAACAGTGTGTGGCAACCTTGTGAAGACTTACAGAAAACGTTTGACCTCTGTCATTGCCAACAAAGGATATATTACAAAGTATTGAGATGAAATTTTGTTTCTGACCAAATACTTATTTTCCACCATAATATGCAAATAAAATGCTAAAAAAACAGACAATGTGATTTTCTGGATTTTTTTGTCTCAGTTTGTCTCCCATAGTTGAGGTCTACCTATGATGTAAATTACAGACGCCTCTCATCTTTTTAAGTGGTGGAACTTGCACTATTGCTGAATGACTAAATACTTTTTTGCCCCACTGCACATCCCTAGACCTAATCGTTTTCCAGAATTTGGTGTGTTGTGGTTAATGGCCAGCGGTATATAAGGAACATGAGAATTAAGATAAAGGCATCAGTGAACGCATCAGTAGTTATCACTTGAAGATTGTTCACGGAAAAAAGTTTATATTTTTCATACATGTATGACACTTCTTTATAAGATAATACATATTTACAAGCGCACATGTATATAATTATATGCATTTTTTAGTATGTTATATTTATTGTAATGTACATGTTTAAAAATAATATGTTTCGATGCGGTGGTGATTTACATATATTAATTTTTTTCTCCATGGTTAATTCATGTTTTTGTTCATTATATTCACAATGTCACAGTCATTTGTATTTATCGTGATCTGCTGTCATTTTATCTGATATATTTTTTCTGTTCTTATATTTATATCTGCGCTTTTTATGTATTGATCAGCGCCGCGGCTGCATTATTGTATGTTATGGATGTCATCTCTTACCATTACAGATATTTCCCTATGAGTCCCACTGCCGGCATGCGCACGCGCTCTGCACCTGGTAGGAAGCCCTTGTGTCTCCGGCTTCATTACCTGAGAGCGCATGTCTGTGACGTCAACAGGGGATTTCCCCTTGACGTGCGCTCTCTGTGAATGCTGTGGACTGAGGACTCCCTCCTGATTGGGTTGCGGTGCGCCTGCGCAGTTAACACGCCGGGTACGGACTTCTGTGAGTGAAGAGCGCATGTCTGTGACGTCAGTGGGTGATTCCCCCTGACGTGCGCTCCTGCTGAATGCTGGGGATTTATGACTTCCTTTTGATCGGGCTGTAATGCGCCTATGCATCCAAAAAGCCAGTTTATGAGCACCACTATAAAAACACCAGGTTCTGTGAAACCCCTTCATTCCCTCTTTGAGAAAGCAACGCGAAACGCGCGTTAGGGGGTTCTCATAGTCCCAGGCAACCGTTACTTCATCATGGGTAAGAAATTCTGCTTCAGGCTTGCACCTTAATTGGTTTTTGTGTATGGTAGATATATGTCCACATGGACACTAGTACAATATAAATACTTATACCATATATATATAAAAAATTGTTTTGGGCCAATACTGATGCTCATTTATATATCGATACCATGGTGTTTTACCTCCTTTTGCCTGTGACTCGGATGTTTTTGCACTAGGGTCTCCTTTCATCCACTACTGTATTGTAATTTTTGGATTATGTTATGTCTTTTAAAATTGTTGTAATAAAATATTTATTTTAAATTTCCATATAGAACTCCTTTGCTTGCTTTATATTGATTATCCGGAGTATACGTTACTGTCTATTTACATATACATGGGTAGAGGTGATTTTCTATCTACACCTGCACACGCTGTGTGTGGGATCCATGTTGTTTCTGTTGGTTTATTTTCATGGCGTCCGTTCCTATAGCTGGAGTGCAGTGAAGGGCCTGCGATGACGTCACTGTCTTGTGATTGGTCGCGTGAGTCACATGAGCGGTCACGCGACCAATCACAAGACATTGATGTCATCACAGGTCCTGAACCACATCATCTATAGGAACGGAAGAGAGATCATGCACCAGAGAGGCGGGAACACTTCGGGGGCCATCAGAGGGTGAGTAAAGGACTATTTTTTATTTTAATTCTTTATTTTTTACCAATTATAAGGTGCCCAGTCCATGGAGGAGAGTCTCCTCTCCTCCACCCTGGGTACCAACCGCACATGATCTGCTTGCTTCCCGCATGGTGTGCACAGCCTCGTGCAGGAAGTAAGCAGATCAATGCACTCCTATGGGTGCAGAATCGCCGCGATTCCGCAATTTTAATGAACATGCTGCGTTTTTTTCTGGAATGCGATTCCGCTCAGGAAAAAAAATGCAGCATGTGCACAAAAAATGCGGAATGCATTCTATTACATAGGATGCTTAATGTAAACGTTTTTTTCATGGTTTTATAGCGTTTTTATAGCGAAAAACCGTGAAAAAAACGCGAAAAATATGCTACGTGTGCGCACAGCCTGAATCTTCCTTTCTTTCGGATTTCTTAACTTTTTTCTTCTGGAATCCTTTTGTATGTTGACTTTCCTATTCATGCCATTTCTCAGCATCTTTTTTCTTTCTTTTCCTTATGGTAATGGAGCAAACTTTAATGACTTTATTTAATTTTTAGGTTTCACAGCGGAGGGATGATCTAATCGAGAATGACCTCCTCATCTCGCTAGTCCAGGAGCGAGTCCCGTTGTGGGACACCCGGGATCCACTGCACTCAAACAACGTCACGATCCGGCGCTTTTGGAATGAGGTGGCCCAAGCGATGTGGGATGGCTGGGACAACGCCCCGAATCGGGTCCGAAGTGCATTTGGTAAGTATTGCAATGCAGTGTGAAGCAGCAGAGACCTTGGGCGTGCTCACACAACTGTGTGTGATGAAAGAAACTCAGAGGAGTTTCTGTCATCACACACAGTTGTGTGAGCACGGCCAAAAGTCCTTTTTCTGACCTTTTTTTTTTTTTTTTTTAACAGTGGCCAAAGTGAAAACACGTTGGCGTTTGATGAAGGACCGCTTCAACAAGGACCTGCGTCAAGAGAGCCGTGTTCCCAGTGGTTCAGGAGCAAGGATCAGACGATACAAATACCATCGAGTTCTGGCATTTTTAAGACCGGTCCTTGCCCAGAGAACGTAAGTATTTATCACATGCATTAGGTTGTATTGTATTGCCATAATCTGTATTTTTATATTCCACAGGATTTTGCGTCTGGTAAATTTTTGATATTAATTTTCTTTTTCCTTTTTTCACAGCACATACAGCGCTACTGTTGGCCCAGGTTCTGGAGCGGTCCTTCATCCGACAGCCATGGACCCATCCCAGCCATCCAGCAGCGCAGCAGCAAGTGGGCCTTCCACAATAACTGAAGACCAGGGAGCTGGTCCATCAGGTCTTCCCCTTTCGCAGTCCTCTTCCACTGCTCCTTTTTTTTGGGCTCCTCCCGGCAGCGGCAGAGGGCTTCGGACAGGTCACTCATGCCCGAGTTTTTGCACTTGAGCTCGGTTTTACACGAAGCAATCAAGGCTTTGGGTGACCGAATGGATGTTTCACATAGCCTCTTGAATGCACATATCCAGGAGGTCAGCAAAAGCCTTGATCAAGTGAAAGCCGACCTCCAGAGGCCAGCACATCATTTTTTTTAACCAAATTGAGCAGGGCAGGTCGGAACACCTTACTCCTGATCTCCAGTTAAGTGTCATGCAGGCCTGCAATGCTGCTTACGTGCAGGCTATGCAGCAGAGTCGGTATTTCCAGCAGACAGTGGCGGCATATCCACCTGTGCCTTCACTGTCACGATTGACCTCAATGCTGACTTCTGCTGCATCCCACTGCACGGCTACCTCAATTCCTTCCACAGCCGGACACTAGGGTTGAGCGACTTTCATTTTTTTAAGATCGAGTAGGGTTTTGGGAAACCCGATTTTGTCCAGAGTCGAGTCGAGTGCAGTCGGCCGATTATCGCTAAAAGTCGGGGATCGACCGAAACACGAAACCCAATGCAAGTCAATGGGGAAGCATAGTCGGCAGTGAGTGGAGGCCAGGAAAACACCTACAGTGCCCATTTTAATGCCAAAAACATCCATTCTTGTTTCTGAAGCTTGCCAATCTTAATTAACTGTATAATAATAGTTGGGCATAGGGAATTGGGGGAAAGTTGTGGGGGGAGTAGGGCTGGCTCAAGTTTTTCGTGGGCCCAGGAAATGCGGACTACGTCACGGCGGTGTTGCAGGGAAAGGTAAGTATTTAAAAGTTGCAAGTGCTGTGATCCTGAGCAAGCAGGGGGGGCCCACTCGTTCGCATTGCCACTGGCACAGGGCCCCTCAAAGTACGGCGGTGTGTTTGCATGGCGGGGGCGCCTCCCACCAGCAGCGACACTTTTGCGTACTCTGAGGGGCCCTGTGCCAGTGACGTCGCCAACGAGTATGCCCCCCCACCTGATGAAGGAACCTGCACTTTCATCTGCACCTTCCTCTTTGTCCCTGTGTAAGGTGGTATAACATGCGGGAAGGGGAACCTTACTTTCAGCAGGGACAGATTCTGGCTGTGTAGAGTACAAGGGGAATGTAGTTGTCTAGGTCAATGTACCAGCAGACTCATTTAGCAGTGGCTGGGCAATGGGCAGGATGAGGAGGAAACAGATATAGGGCCAAAGAATAAAGTAGGCTACATGCAGTTCAAAATTGGTAACAGGACTAAACAGGCGGCATTGCTTTGTTCAGTGGAGTAGCAAACCCAAGAGCAGCAGACACTGTTTCAAGGGCCTAACCACACTAGTAGGCCAAATGCAGTTTAATATCTGATAGTATAGGGCGAAAGCCAGAATGTGGAAGCTCAGCTTTGTTCAGTTGAGGACAACACCAGGGAGGGGCAGACACCTTTAGTAGGCCGGAAAAGCCTATTGCATTTTTTAAAATGGTAATTTGGAGCAGAAGGTTGAAGCTCAGCTTTATTTAGTTGAGGGCAACACCAGGGAGGGGCAGAAGCCGTTAGTAGGCCCTAACCACCATTTTTTTTTTTTTTAAAACCACTTAATGAGAGCCGGAAGGTTGAAGCTCAGCTTTATTTAGTTGAGGACAACACCAGGGAGGGGCAGAAGCCGTTAGTAGGCCCTAACCACCATTTTTTTTTTAAAACCACTTAATGAGAGCCGGAAGGTTGAAGCTCAGCTTTATTTAGTTGAGGACAACACCAGGGAGGGGCAGAAGCCGTTAGTAGGCCCTAACCACCATTTTTTTTTTAAAACCACTTAATGAGAGCCGGAAGGTTGAAGCTCAGCTTTATTTAGTTGAGGACAACACCAGGGAGGGGCAGAAGCCGTTAGTAGGCCCAAACCACCATTTTTTTTTTTTTTAAAACCACTTAATGAGAGCCGGAAGGTTGAAGCTCAGCTTTATTTAGTTGAGGACAACACCAGGGAGGGGCAGAAGCCGTTAGTAGGCCCTAACCACCATTTTTTTTTTTAAAACCACATAATGAGAGCCGGAAGGTTGAAGCTCAGCTTTATTTAGTTGAGGACAACACCAGGGAGGGGCAGAAGCCGTTAGTAGGCCCTAACCACCATTTTTTTTTTAAAACCACTTAATGAGAGCCGGAAGGTTGAAGCTCAGCTTTATTTAGTTGAGGACAACACCAGGGAGGGGCAGAAGCCGTTAGTAGGCCCTAACCACCATTTTTTTTTTTTTTAAAACCACTTAATGAGAGCCGGAAGGTTGAAGCTCAGCTTTATTTAGTTGAGGACAACACCAGGGAGGGGCAGAAGCCGTTAGTAGGCCCTAACCACCATTTTTTTTTTAAAACCACTTAATGAGAGCCGGAAGGTTGAAGCTCAGCTTTATTTAGTTGAGGACAACACCAGGGAGGGGCAGAAGCCGTTAGTAGGCCCTAACCACCATTTTTTTTTTTAAAACCACATAATGAGAGCCGGAAGGTTGAAGCTCAGCTTTATTTAGTTGAGGACAACACCAGGGAGGGGCAGAAGCCGTTAGTAGGCCCTAACCACCATTTTTTTTTTAAAACCACTTAATGAGAGCCGGAAGGTTGAAGCTCAGCTTTATTTAGTTGAGGACAACACCAGGGAGGGGCAGAAGCCGTTAGTAGGCCCTAACCACCATTTTTTTTTTTTTTAAAACCACTTAATGAGAGCCGGAAGGTTGAAGCTCAGCTTTATTTAGTTGAGGACAACACCAGGGAGGGGCAGAAGCCGTTAGTAGGCCCTAACCACCATTTTTTTTTTAAAACCACTTAATGAGAGCCGGAAGGTTGAAGCTCAGCTTTATTTAGTTGAGGACAACACCAGGGAGGGGCAGAAGCCGTTAGTAGGCCCTAACCACCATTTTTTTTTTTAAAACCACATAATGAGAGCCGGAAGGTTGAAGCTCAGCTTTATTTAGTTGAGGACAACACCAGGGAGGGGCAGAAGCCGTTAGTAGGCCCTAACCACCATTTTTTTTTTAAAACCACTTAATGAGAGCCGGAAGGTTGAAGCTCAGCTTTATTTAGTTGAGGGCAACACCAGGGAGGGGCAGAAGCCGTTAGTAGGCCCTAACCAAAGTTGAAGGCCAAATGCAGTTTAATTTCTGATACTATAGGCCGAAAGCCAGAAGGTGGAAGTTCCGATTTAGACAGTGGAGGACAATTTGAATTAGGGACTGCAGACAGACTTAGTAGGCTGTCCCCTGTGGACCATGCATCCACCACATTAACCCATTGCGCCGTAATGGACACGTAATCTTCCGTGGCCATGCCTACAGGTCCATGCGTCTGTTGTCAGGTGCACCTTTGTACTCACAGATTGCCAGAGTGCATGGACAATGCGGTCTTCTACATGCTGGTGGAGGGTTGGGATGGCTTTTCTCGCAAAAGAAGTGTCGACTGGTTAGCTTGTAGCGTGGTACAGCGTAGTCCATCATGGCCTTATTAATAGTAAATAAAATATATAACTAGGCTCTATGAACTTTTAAATAGGTTCCAGGGGTACACGGGCAGCATTGGTGTGGTCAGTGGAGGAGTATTGCAAGTAGGGGCTGCAGACAGGCTATCAAAGGCCTAAAATAACAAACAGTAGGCAGTCATGGCAGTTTTACATCGGTTACATGGATACACAGGCAGGCACTCCAGGCAGCATTGTGCTCAGTGGAGGAGTATTGCAAGTAGGGGCCGCAGACAGGCTATCAAAGGCCTAAAATAACAAACAGTAGGCAGTCATGGCAGTTTTACATCGGTTACATGGATACACAGGCAGGCACTCCAGGCAGCATTGTGGTCAGTGGAGGAGTATTGCAAGTAGGGGCCGCAGACAGGCTATCAAAGGCCTAAAATAACAAACAGTAGGCAGTCATGGCAGTTTTACATCGGTTACATGGATACACAGGCAGCTAGGTGGTGAGTGGAGGAGTATTTAAAGTAAGGACCGCAGACAGGCTATCAAAGGCCTAACATAACAAACAATAGGCTCATGGCAGTTTTACAGCGGTTACATGGATACACGGGCAGGCAGCTTGGTGGTGAGTGGAGGAGTATTTAAAGTATGGACCGCAGACAGGCTTCGAAGGCCTAACACAATAAAATGGGCTGGCTGTAGGCACTTTAAAATTGGTTCCAGGGGTACACGGGCAGCAGTGGTCTGGTCAGTGGAGGCCTAGTGGAAGTATGGACCGCAGACAGGCTTCGAAGGCCTAACACAATAAAATGGGCTGGCTGTAGGCACTTTAAAATTGGTTCCAGGGGTACACGGGCAGCAGTGGTCTGGTCAGTGGAGGCCTAGTGGAAGTATGGACCGCAGACAGGCTTCGAAGGCCTAACACAATAAAATGGGCTGGCTGTAGGCACTTTAAAATTGGTTCCAGGGGTACACGGGCAGCAGTGGTCTGGTCAGTGGAGGACTAGTGGAAGTATGGACCGCAGACAGGCTTCGAAGGCCTAACACAATAAAATGGGCTGGCTGTAGGCACTTTAAAATTGGTTCCAGGGGTACACGGGCAGCAGTGGTCTGGTCAGTGGAGGCCTAGTGGAAGTATGGACCGCAGACAGGCTTCGAAGGCCTAACACAATAAAATGGGCTGACTGTAGGCACTTTAAAATTGGTTCCAGGGGTACACGGGCAGCAGTGGTCTGGTCAGTGGAGGACTAGTGGAAGTATGGACCGCAGACAGGCTTCGAAGGCCTAACACAATAAAATGGGCTGGCTGTAGGCACTTTAAAATTGGTTCCAGGGGTACACGGGCAGCAGTGGTCTGGTCAGTGGAGGACTAGTGGAAGGAGGGAGCGCAGAAAGGCTTCAAAGGCCTAACATAACAAACAATAGGCTCATGGCAGTTTTACAGCGGTTACATGGATACACGGGCAGGCAGCTTGGTGGTGGTGAGTGGAGGAGTATTTAAAGTAGGGACCGCAGACAGGCTATCAAAGGCCTAACATAAAAAAACAATAGGCTCATGGCAGTTTCACAGCGGTTACATGGATACACGGGCAGGCAGCTTGGTGGTGGTGAGTGGAGGAGTATTTAAAGTAGGGACCGCAGACAGGCTATCAAAGGCCTAACATAACAAACAATAGGCTCATGGCAGTTTTACAGCGGTTACATGGATACACGGGCAGGCAGCTTGGTGCTGAGTGGAGGAGTATTTAAAGTATGGACCGCAGACAGGCTTCGAAGGCCTAACACAATAAAATGGGCTGGCTGTAGGCACTTTAAAATTGGTTCCAGGGGTACACGGGCAGCAGTGGTCTGGTCAGTGGAGGCCTAGTGGAAGGAGGGACCGCAGACAGGCTTCGAAGGCCTAACACAATAAAATGGGCTGGCTGTAGGCACTTTAAAATTGGTTCCAGGGGTACACGGGCAGCAGTGGTCTGGTCAGTGGAGGCCTAGTGGAAGTATGGACCGCAGACAGGCTTCGAAGGCCTAACACAATAAAATGGGCTGGCTGTAGGCACTTTAAAATTGGTTCCAGGGGTACACGGGCAGCAGTGGTCTGGTCAGTGGAGGACTAGTGGAAGTATGGACCGCAGACAGGCTTCGAAGGCCTAACACAATAAAATGGGCTGGCTGTAGGCACTTTAAAATTGGTTCCAGGGGTACACGGGCAGCAGTGGTCTGGTCAGTGGAGGCCTAGTGGAAGGAGGGACCGCAGACAGGCTTCGAAGGCCTAACACAATAAAATGGGCTGGCTGTAGGCACTTTAAAATTGGTTCCAGGGGTACACGGGCAGCAGTGGTCTGGTCAGTGGAGGACTAGTGGAAGGAGGGAGCGCAGAAAGGCTTCAAAGGCCTAAAATAACAAACAATAGGCTCATGGCAGTTTTACAGCGGTTACATGGATACACGGGCAGGCAGCTTGGTGGTCAGTGGAGGAGTAGGGACCGCAGACAGGCTATCAAAGGCCTAAAATAACAAACAATAGGCTCATGGCAGTTTTACAGCGGTTACATGGATACACGGGCAGGCAGCTTGGTGCTGAGTGGAGGAGTAGTGCAAGGAGTGTCTGTCCCAGTACTCCCAAAATATAAATAGATGTTAATGTCTCGCAAAACAACCAAAACAAAAAAAAAGATGGCATACTTAGGTACAGGGGTGGGCTCATCTGCTGTGTTTCTGACATAGTAATTTGGCAGTAACTATTTAATGGTGCCAATATAGGACACAGACACAGACTACTTTAAGTTGCATCATAGATGTCTACAAATTTGTATTGTCAGTGCCAGACATTGAATGATGTCAGCGAATAGACTAAAGATTGGTGGAGCTGTGCGACATAATTTTGCACGTAGTAGAGCCCAGTTTGAGCTGGGGTAGGGGGGAACTCTCTTGAGGCCGGCGGGACCGCCCCAGGGCCACTCATGTTACAACGGTGTGTCTGACGTTGGGTGCGCACCACCACCGCCAGAGACACTACATTGTACTATGAGGGACCCAGTAGCAATGCCGTCAACCAAAAGCGAGCACACCCACCTCTTCAGACAAACAGCAGTCTCACGGGTGCTTGCGCCAAGTCGCGATACCACGGCCCCGTGTGGGGAGTTTGGCCATTTAGGGAGGTGTAAACATGTCGTATGCTGTACAATCTGCAGCAGCAAATTAGACATTAGAAAAGTAATTCACAGGCAAGAGCTTTTCATAGGAAAGCTAGGTGTCGGCCGGGCAAGGTGGGGCAAAAGATTTTGAAATCCAGTTGTGGTTCATTTTAATGAATGTTAGATCGTCAACATTTTGGGTAGCCAGACGAGTCCTTTTTTCGGTTAATATTGACCCTGCAGCACTGAATACTCTTTCTGATAGGACACTTGCTGCCGGGCAAGCAAGCTCCTGCAATGCATATTCTGCCAATTCTGGCCAGGTGTCTAATTTGGAGGCCCAGTAATCAAATGGGAATGACGGTTGAGGGAGAACATCGATAAGGGATGAAAAATAGTTAGTAACCATACTGGACAAATGTTGTCTCCTGTCACTTTCAATTGATGCAGCAGTACCTGTCCTGTCTGCGGTCATAGCAAAATCACTCCACAACCTGGTCAGAAAACCCCTCTGTCCAACGCCACTTCTGATGTGTGCACCCCTAACACTCCTAGTCTGCTGCCCCCTGGAGCTCGTGTGAGAACGATCACGTGCGCTGTGTGCTGGGAATGCCTGAAGCAAACGGTCAACAAGAGTTGATTGTTTGGTTGCTAATATTAGTTCCAAGTTCTCATGTGGCATAATATTTTGCAATTTGCCTTTATAGCGTGGATCAAGGAGGCAGGCCAACCAGTAATCGTCATCGTTCATCATTTTCGTAATGCGTGTGTCCCTTTGTAGGATACGTAAGGCATAATCCGCCATGTGGGCCAAAGTTCCACTTGTCAAATCTCCGGTTGTGATTGGTTGAGGGGCAGTTGCAGGCAAATCTACGTCACTTGTGTCCCTCAAAAAACCAGAACCCGGCCGTGACACGCAACCAATTTCCTGTGCCCCCGTGAAAGTTTCCGCATTAAAAATATACTCATCCCCATCATCCTCCTCGTCCTCCACCTCCTCTTCGCCCGCTACCTCGTCCTGTACACTGCCCTGACCAGACAATGGCTGACTGTCATCAAGGCTTCCCTCTTCCTCTGGTGCAGACGCCTGCTCCTTTATGTGCGTCAAACTTTGCATCAGCAGACGCATTAGGGGGATGCTCATGCTTATTACGGCGTTGTCTGCACTAACCAGCCGTGTGCATTCCTCAAAACACTGAAGGACTTGACACATGTCTTGTATCTTCGACCACTGCACACCTGACAACTCCATGTCTGCCATCCTACTGCCTGCCCGTGTATCCTCCCACAAATAAATAACAGCACGCCTCTGTTCGCACAGTCTCTGAAGCATGTGCAGTGTTGAGTTCCACCTTGTTGCAACGTCTATGATTAGGCGATGCTGGGGAAGGTTCAAAGACCGCTGATAGGTCTGCATACGGCTGGCGTGTACAGGCGAACGTCGGATATGTGAGCAAAGTGCACGCACTTTGAGGAGCAGGTCGGAGAACCCAGGATAAGTTTTCAATAAGCACTGCACCACCAGGTTTAAGGTGTGAGCCAGGCAAGGAATGTGTTTCAGTTGGGAAAGGGAGATGGCAGCCATGAAATTCCTTCCGTTATCACTCACTACCTTGCCTGCCTCAAGATCTACTGTGCCCAGCCACGACTGCGTTTCTTGTTGCAAGAACTCGGACAGAACTTCCGCGGTGTGTCTGTTGTCGCCCAAACACTTCATAGCCAATACAGCCTGCTGACGCTTGGCAGTAGCTGGCCCATAATGGGACAACTGGTGTGCAACAGTGTCATCTGCCGATGGAGTGGTTGGCCGACTGCGTTCTGTGGAAGAGCTGTAGCTTCTGCAGGAGGACGAGGAGGAGGAGGAGGGGGTGCGAACGCCTACAGCCAACTGTTTCCTAGACCGTGGGCTAGGCACAACTGTCCCTAAATTGATGTCGCCTGTGGACCCTGCATCCACCACATTCACCCAGTGTGCCGTGATGGACACATAACGTCCCTGGCCATGCCTACTGGTCCATGCATCTGTAGTCAGGTGCACCTTTGTACTCACAGATTGCCTGAGTGCATGGACGATGCGCTGTTTAACATGCTGGTGCAGGGCTGGGATGGCTTTTCTGGAAAAAAAGTGTCGACTGGGTAGCTCGTATCGTGGTTCAGCGTACTCCATCAGGGCTTTGAAAGCTTCGCTTTCAACTAACCGGTAGGGCATCATCTCTAACGAGATTAGTCTAGCTATGTGGGCGTTAAAACCCTGTGTACGCGGATGCGAGGATAAGTACTTCCTTTTTCTAACCAGAGTCTCATGTAGGGTGAGCTGGACTGGAGAGCTGTAGATCGTGGAACTTTCGGGTGTGCCGGTGGACATGGCAGACTGAGAGACGGTTGGAGACGGTATTGTTTCCGCCGGTGCCCTACATGCAATATTTCCTCCTACAAAACTGGTGATTCCCTGACCCTGACTGCTTTTGGCTGGCAAAGAAACCTGCACAGATACTGCCGGTGGTGCGGAAAATGGTGGCCTTACAGTGACGGAAGGGATGTTGCGTTGCTGACTAGCTTCATTGGCCGAGGGTGCTACAACCTTGAGGGACGTTTGGTAGTTAGTCCAGGCTTGAGAATGCATGGTGGTTAAGTGTCTATGCATGCAACTAGTATTTAGACTTTTCAGATTCTGACCTCTGCTTAAGCTAGTTGAACATTTTTGACAGATGACTTTGCGCTGATCAGTTGGATGTTGTTTAAAAAAATGCCAGACTGCACTCTTCCTAGACTCTGATCCCTTTTCAGGGATTGCAGACTGAGCTTTAACCGGATGGCAACGCTGTGCTCCAACAGGTTTTGGCTTTGACACGCGTTTTGGTCCAGATACGGGCCCGGCAGATGGAACCTGTTGCGATGTTGATGCCTGCTGCGGCCCCTCCTCCACCTCCGCTTCTGAACTACTGCCGCCTGCACCCTGTTCCCCCAATGGCTGCCAATCGGGGTCAATAACTGGGTCATCTATTACCTCCTCTTCGAGCTCGTGTGCAACTTCGTCTGTGTCACTGTGTCGGTCGGTGGTATAGCGTTCGTGGCGGGGCAACATAGTCTCATCAGGGTCTGATTGTGGATCTGTACCCTGAGAGGGCAATGTGGTGGTCTGAGTCAAAGGAGCAGCATAGTACTCTGGCTGTGGCTGTGCATCAGTGCACTCCATGTCAGAATATACTTGTAATGGGCATGGCCTGTTAAATGTTTCACTTTCTAAGCCAGGGACGGTATGTGTAAAGAGCTCCATGGAGTGACCCGTTGTGTCGCCTGCTGCATCCTTCTCTCTTGTTGTAGTTTTTGCTGAGGAGGACAAGGAAGCGACTTGTCCCTGACCGTGAACATCCACAAGCGACGCGCTGCTTTTACATTTACCAGTTTCGGAAGAGGAGGCAAAAGAGCTAGAGGCTGAGTCTGCAATGTAAGCCAAAACTTGCTGTTGCTGCTCCGCCTTTAAAAGCGGTTTTCCTACTCCCAGAAAAGAGAGCGTTCGAGGCCTTGTGTAGCCTGACGACGAAACTGGCTCCACAGCTCCAGACTTAGGTGGAATATTTTTATCCCCACGACCACCTGATGCTCCACTACCACTACCATCATTACCAGCTGACAATGAACGCCCACGACGACCTCTTGCACCAGACTTCCTCATTGTTTTAAAATCTTAACCAAAGTAACTTTATTTGTTGCTATCAAACAACTTACACGGTGAGCTATAACTTCAGTATGATTTCAATATCCCTTAACAGGTTGGTGAGACCACAAGGAAAATCAGGCACAATGTTACACACTCTGTTTTCTGTGGCACAAAATCACAGAGATGACACACACGCAGGACTGTCACTCAAGCACTAATGTCAATATTAATCTCCCACCTAATTTATTTATTTTTTTTTCTCAGGGAGACTTTAGAAACCAAATAATATTAAAAAAAAAAAAAAAAAAGGCTTTCTATGGCCCACAATTAGAGAGAGAGAGGTGGCACAACCAGGAGTCAAGACTGGCGCACAAGCTGAAAGGGCAATATTACTCTCCCACTGTTTTTTATGTTTTTTTTGTTTTTTTCAGGGAGACTTTAGAAACCAAATAATATTAAAAAAACCAAAAAAAAAAAAGGCTTTCTATGGCCCACTGAATGAGAGGGAGAGAGGTGGCACACCCAGGAGTCAAGACTGGCACACAAGCTGAAAGGGCAATATTACTCTCCCACTGTTTTTTTATGTATTTTTTGTTTTTTCAGGGAGACTTTAGAAACCCAATAATATTTTAAAAAAAAAAAAAGGCTTTCTATGGCCCACAATTAGAGAGAGAGAGGTGGCACAACCAGGAGTCAAGACTGGCGCACAAGCTGAAAGGGCAATATTACTCTCCCACTGTTTTTTATGTTTTTTTTGTTTTTTTCAGGGAGACTTTAGAAACCAAATAATATTAAAAAAACCAAAAAAAAAAAAGGCTTTCTATGGCCCACTGAATGAGAGGGAGAGAGGTGGCACACCCAGGAGTCAAGACTGGCACACAAGCTGAAAGGGCAATATTACTCTCCCACTGTTTTTTTAGGTTTTTTTTGTTTTTTCAGGGAGACTTTAGAAACCCAATAATATTTAAAAAAAAAAATAAATAGGCTTTCTATGGCCCACTGAATGAAAGGGAGAGAGGTGGCACACCCAGGAGTCAAGACTGGCACACAAGCTGAAAGGGCAATATTACTCTCCCACTGTTTTTTTATGTATTTTTTGTTTTTTTCAGGGAGACTTTAGAAACCCAATAATATTTTAAAAAAAAAATAAATAGGCTTTCTATGGCCCACTGAATGAGAGGGAGAGAGGTGGCACACCCAGGAGTCAAGACTGGCACACAAGCTGAAAGGGCAATATTACTCTCCCACTGTTTTTTTAGGTTTTTTTTTTTTTTTCAGGGAGACTTTAGAAACCCAATAATATTTAAAAAAAAAAATAAATAGGCTTTCTATGGCCCACTGAATGAGAGGGAGAGAGGTGGCACACCCAGGAGTCAAGACTGGCACACAAGCTGAAAGGGCAATATTACTCTCCCACTGTTTTTTTAGGTTTTTTTTTTTTTTTCAGGGAGAATTAGAAACCAAATAATATTAACAAAAAAAAAAATAGGCTTTCTATGGCCCACTGAATGAAAGGGAGAGAGGTGGCACACCCAGGAGTCAAGACTGGCACACAAGCTGAAAGGGCAATATTACTCTCCCACTGTTTTTTTATGTATTTTTTGTTTTTTCAGGGAGACTTTAGAAACCCAATAATATTTTAAAAAAAAAAAAAGGCTTTCTATGGCCCACAATTAGAGAGAGAGAGGTGGCACAACCAGGAGTCAAGACTGGCGCACAAGCTGAAAGGGCAATATTACTCTCCCACTGTTTTTTATGTTTTTTTTGTTTTTTTCAGGGAGACTTTAGAAACCAAATAATATTAAAAAAAGCAAAAAAAAAAAAGGCTTTCTATGGCCCACTGAATGAGAGGGAGAGAGGTGGCACACCCAGGAGTCAAGACTGGCACACAAGCTGAAAGGGCAATATTACTCTCCCACTGTTTTTTTATGTATTTTTTGTTTTTTTCAGGGAGACTTTAGAAACCCAATAATATTTAAAAAAAAAAATAAATAGGCTTTCTATGGCCCACTGAATGAGAGGGAGAGAGGTGGCACACCCAGGAGTCAAGACTGGCACACAAGCTGAAAGGGCAATATTACTCTCCCACTGTTTTTTTAGGTTTTTTTTTTTTTTCAGGGAGACTTTTGAAACCAAATAATATTAAAAAAAAAAAAAAAAAAAAAATATAGGCTTGCTATAGCCCACTGAATGAGAGATAGCGCACACACAGCAGTGGCACACAAGCCCTGACTGAGGCCAATATTTTTCTCCCACTGATTGATGTAGTGTTTCTGTGTTGAGGTAGATTTTAGAACACAAATCACGGAAAAAATAAATAGGCTTTCTATGGCCCACTCAGTGAGAGATGGCACACACAGGGATGGCACTGTAGCAGAAATGCCAATCTTAATCTCCCACAAAAAAAAAACAAAAAAAAAAAAAAAACTGTCCTACAATTACTATCTCCCTGCAGTAATGTAAGCCAGGTATGGCAGGCAGCAATAGGAGTGGACTGATGCACAAATTAAATAAAAAGTGTGGACAAACAAAAAAGATAGCTGTGCAGAAAGGAAGGAACAAGAGGATATGTGCTTTGAAAAAAGCAGTTGGTTTCCACAGTGGCGTACACACAGCAATACAGCTATCACGGAGCCTTCTAGGGCAGCCCAATGAGCTACAGCGCTGAGGGGAAAAAAAAAAAAAAATAGCTTCCACTGTTCCTGCACACCGAAGGTGGTGTTGGACAGTGGAAATCGCTGCAGCACAAGCGGTTTGGTGGTTAGTGGACCCTGCCTAACGCTCTCCCTGCTTCTGATGAAGCGGCAGCAACCTGTCCCTAAGCTCAGATCAGCAGCAGTAAGATGGCGGTCGGCGGGAACGCCCCTTTATAGCCCCTGTGACGCCGCAGACAGCAAGCCAATCACTGCAATGCCCTTCTCTAAGATGGTGGGGACCAGGATCTATGTCATCACGCTGCCCACACTCTGCGTTCACCTTCATTGGCTGAGAAATGGCGCTTTTCGCGTCATTGAAACGCGACTTTGGCGCGAAAGTCGCGTACCGCATGGCCGACAAGCACAGGGGTCGGATCGGGTTTCATGAGACGCCGACTTAGCCAAAAGTCGGCGACTTTTGAAAATGATCGACCCGTTTCGCTCAACCCTACCGGACACCACTACAGCACCACCACCATGCCGAGTGCAGTTGGACATCCCACCGCCACCACCATGACATCCTCTGCTCCTGTTTGGACCTCCTCCACTGACACCACAATGCAACAGGACTCTGGCATGGCCTTCCGTACCGCCACCACCACAATGCAGCAGGACCCTGGCATGGCCTTCCGTATCGCCACCACCACGATGCAGCAGGACCCTGGCTTGGCCTTCCATACTGCCACCACCACGATGCAGCAGGACCCTGGCATGGCCTTCCGTACCGCCACCACCACGATGCAAAAGGACCCTGGCATGGCCTTCCATACCGCCACCACCACGATGCAGCAGGACCCTGGCATGGCCTTCCGTACCGCCACCACCACGATGCAGCAGGACCCTGGCATGGCTTTCCGTTCTACAAGCGCTATGGACTCTGGCATGGCTGCACGCTCTACGAGCACTATGGACTCTGGCATGGCTGCACGCTCTACGAGCACTATGGACTCTGGCATGGCTGCATGCTCTACGAGCACTATGGACTCTGGCATGGCTGCTCGCTCTACCAGCACTATGGACTCTGGCATGGCTGCACGCTCTACGAGCACTATGGACTCTGGCATGGCTGCATGATCTACGAGCACTATGGACTCTGACACAGTGCAGCCGGACCCTGACAGGTCACCCACCACCACGCCACGCCATATGAGCCCACCAAGACCTTCCACAACCAGGCAAACAAAAAAAAAAAACACACAAAAAAAACCAGAGGACTCTTAGCATTCCTCCCCCTTCTCCTACCAATGTGTCTGTAATGTCAGGTTTGTGTCACCCTTCCAGTGCATCTCAAGCCTCTCATGTGTCAAGCCCCATCCCCGAACTTCCAGACCCTTCTAGTTTCATTGCCCCTTCTCCTGCCACCTCTGCGTCGTCCACGGTTAGCCAGGCCTCAGTGCTTCACACCCCCCGTTTACATCACTCTACCACAAGCCGGCTCAGTAAATACATTTTTGGGTTGTTAAAAAATAAAAAAAATTTGATTTGCCACAATTATGTTTGGTTTATTGTGCCTTCCGCCGCCGTCAACACACACCGTGCGCCAACTAAGAAACTTCGCCACACACTTATTTTTTGGGCCACATCATATCTCCAGTAGTTATAAAAAAAAAAGACTGCAGCTTTGTGTCTCTTTAGTATACAGATATGAGGTGGGCCAAAAAATATTACATGTATCTCCATAATCTCTTTTTGTCTGTGCCTAGTGTGGCAGTCTGAAGAGAAAATGGTGGAAATACAGTGCAGACCTCTACTGAACAGGTCAGGTGTCAAAAAACTCATTAGTTGGGACACCTGACCTGGTGAGTAGAGAACTGCCTTGTATAACCACCATTTTCTCCTCTTTATACATAATCTATTACACACAAATTGAGGGGACAATGGTGGTCACACACTGCATATCTATGCTCACCTGCACAGGTGTCAGAAATAGTGAATTCATGAGGCTGTAATATGTGCATCATGAATTCATTATTTCTAACACCTGACTTGATGAGTATAGATAGTGTGACAGTCATTGTCTCTTCAGTCTGAGTCCAATGGATTCAGCAGAACAGAATCAGGATGCAATGACGTCAACAAGCTTACCAATAAAGCAACATGGCTGCCATAACACTAGCAGTATGTGGCCAGTGTTTTATATCAGTATTTGTAAGCCAAAACGAGTGGAACAATTAGAGGTAAATTATGATATTAACATAATAACTAGCACCTCTGCCTTTATCACCCACTCCTGGTTTTGGATTACAAAAACTGATATTAAATACAGACCAAATACTGCTAGTTTTAGGACAGCCTTGGTTTGTAGAGGAAAAACATAGGAGACATGGTCAACACAACCAAAACTAAAGTTTATTAATGAGAAATATTATTTTCATATCAGAAAATTACTGGTACAGATCTAATTACAACAGGACATTTACTCAACATTGTCCTGCCATGACACACGTCCAATATCTGAATCAAAAAAGGCAGAAAATTGGTCCCGCATGTGACCAACTGCTTCAGTTGACCGCAGCGGGTGATGCTGGAAATCGGGCAGTGGGTGTGCAACTGGTTCATCCAGTTCAATGTTGGGTTGCTCCTTAGCCATTATATAATTATGCAGAACCACACAAGCTTTGACCACCTCGTCGACCTTTTCCACTTTTAGATTTATGGCTGATGCAAGAATGCGCCATTTAGCGACCAGAATGCCTAAGGTACACTCTACTGTTCTTCGGGCCCTGGTCAGTCTGTAGTTAAAGATCCTTCTAGTGTGGTTCAAGTCCCGACTGGAATAGGGCTTCAGTAGGTTTTCACACATCTGGAAGGCCTCAACCCCAACCATAACAAATGGCATCGGTGGACCTTGAGTGTTGGAGACAGGTTGTGGCGGGGGAAAATTGAAATTTTTGCCATACACACGGTGGCCCATATCCGAGTTCTTGAAAGTCTGGGAATCGTTGCCACGGCCAAAAGCTTCAATGTCCACGGCGATGAAGTGACAGTTCGCATCAGCTATTGCCATGAGCACAACAGAAAAATATTTTTTATAGTTGAAATACTCCAATCCTGTTCTGGCAGGTTTTATAATGCGGATGTGCTTTCCATCCACCGCTCCTAAACAGTTGGGGAAATCACAAACACTCCAGAATTTTTCCGCAATTTCAAGCCACATGTCGACGGTGGGTAGGGGTATAAACTCATCCCGGAGTACATTCCACAAAGCCCGACAGGTGTCCGCAACTATTCCGGACAGGGTGGATATTTCAAGCTGGTATTGGAAGCGGAGGGGTGATAAACTCTCTCCGGTTGCCAGAAATCTGTAAAACAAACCGAAGAAACATTACAATCTATTCTACTTATGGTGTGGTTACGATAAAGAAAGAAAGGAAAATACTCAAAAAATACATGTCAGAAAACAAAAAATTTGGACTGTCATTGGTTTAGATTTGGAACGTACCTTAATGTAACCAGCAGACGTTCCTCCGGTGGAATTGCTCTACGGAGCTGGGTGTCCTGTCGCCGTATGGCTCCTTGGACACGACCAAGCAAATCCCGGAAAGAGTTTTGCGACATCCTTGTGTATTCCTGGAATTTCTCCGGGTTGGCATTAAGCTTGCCATACAGAATGTGATAGGCTCCACGGCTCTCACGTAGTTCGATAATGGGGTGTCTCCAAAAACGCCTACGTTGTCTCCTTCTCCATCTTTCGCGATTTCTGTCTTGCTCCCAAGCAAAAGCACAGGCAAGAAACAGCTTGATGCTTAAATCCAGGTTGAAATAAAAGCTCTTCATGCGAAGATCCATCATGACACAGGATACAGGAGCAAAATCTGAAGATTCCAGCTGTTCAGGGGTCTATATATAGAGATTCCATAATACATGCCCTCTGTAGTCCCATTGGTAGTGTCTGGTTATCTTGATTTTTCTCTTGTGAAATTTCTCATCATGCGCACCAAAAACGCAAACGCAGGAAAAAACGCATATAAACGCATACAAACGTGGCGTTTTTTTAACTGCATGCGATACCGCATGCGTATAAAAAACGCTGCGTTTGTACGCGTTTTATATGCGTTTTTTCCACCACTTGCGGATGCGTTTTAAACGCTGCAGATTTAAACACTAATATGAAACTAGCCTAAATTGGGTGTCACGGTTCCACCCTTCAGTGTATCTGAGATGCAGTTATTGACAGCTCATCCATAAAATCTGGTACAGAGGCGTGCTGAAGCTGTCAGTGCTCTAATTGACAGCTCAGTCATTCAGGCTGGTACATGGGCATGCTGAGCTTTCAGTGTGTTGTTTGTCAGCTCAACTATCCAATCTGAGACTGGGAGACATTGGCTGTGACGTCAGTACCCTCTGCTCTACAGTAGGTCTCTCTTGAAACTTTGATATACCTACTTGATACATTTTTGGGAGAGAAAGACCAGTTTATGGTATTCAGGGTAGGTTATTGTTTACCCTATGCCCCCGGTTGTCAGGGGAGGAGTTCCAGCGACTGGGAATAATCATGTCTCTACTGCGAGGGGGTCCTCAGACCTGGGCATTTTCTTTGTTTCCACAAGCCCCAGAACGGTTTTCTGTTGACTCCTTTTTTGATAGTTTAGGTCTGATATATGAGGAACCTTACAGAATCCAGGTCGCTGAGGCTAAGATTATGAACTTATTAGAGATAAACTTGGCACACACGTCGTGGGATGCAGTGAGAATTTTATATAAATAGAGAACATACAGTAGACGTTTCGGTCACTTTCTGACCTTCATCAATGTACTAAACAAAGGAAAATAAATATAAATATAAATAAAGTATATACAATGAATATTCCGTAATAGGTCAAGCGGTAATATGGTAACTGAGGGTTATGTAAGCAGTCTGAACACAGTACATAATAAATAGCAAATAATTGCACACTCTTTTAATCGTATAGCGTCTCAACTATTATATGCACATCCTGGTATGAAAAACGGAGCTAGTCAGGGTGCAGTGTTCAACAGTGCAGTGAGTCCAGCCGACGTGAGCAACACAAGAGGTCAGTAGAATGTAGAGAATAGAAATTAGAAACCTACCCTCACTTTTGAGATAACAGATTTTGGGGTCACAAAGGGTAACAAGTACCTGTAGGTTTGATGAAGGAAAATAAAATAAAAGATAAAATTGAATAGGCTGCCGGTCACTAAGTATGTCTGATTATCATGTCCTGGCTAGCGATATAGAAAGGTTACATACCCCACTTGTAAGAGGACAGCAGTCTTAGGCTACGTTCACATTTGCGTTGTGCGCCGCAGCGTCGGCGATGCAACGCACAACACAAGAACAACGCATGCAAAACGCATGCACAATGCTGCGTTTTGCGACGCATGCGTCCTTTTTTTGCTTGATTTTGGACGCACAAAAAATGCAACTTGCTGCGTCCTCTGCGCCATGACGCGTGCGCCGCAGTGATGCATGTGTCGCAAAACGCAAGTGCAACGCATGTCCATGCGCCCCCATGTTAAATATAGGGGCGCATGACGCATGCGGCGATGCTGCGGCGCCCGACGCTGCGGCGCAGAACGCTAATGTGAACGTAGCCTAAGATAAGGCCGTAATGGTCACTGTGAGGGGTAGAGATAGAGGCAAGTCATGATAGTGAATTCTGGTGCAGACTTGCTGTGCAGTATAAATAATGCTGGTATATTCCCACTAGTAAACGTAAAGTTAACTTACCAACTGGCAGAGGTGACGGACGCGACATCCACCGCTAGTCCAGTGCATGGAGTGAGTGCCCGAGTGGTCCATTTTAAGGCTGCGCTGTTTCAAAAGTGCGAGAGTCGTGTAACCGGAAGTGGCCGGCCGGAAGTGACGAGGAAGGTTTGAGTGACTAGGTGGAGTTTGCGTTCCACTCTGAGAATCTGGTGATCCTGAAGACATAGGTAGTATATTAATACAGGAGGATTCATGAATCCAATTGGATTCATGAATTACAGACTCTGGCCCCAATGGGCCTAAAAAGAGAATATGATATCCAAGCATTCATGCCTAAATTATGAACCTGCATTGTAGTTAAAAACTATTTGACTGTATGTTAACTATGCGTATGTATCAATTTTACTAATACATATATTTCTCTTACAGAGCCGCTTGTATTAATATACTACCTATGTCTTCAGGATCACCACATCCTCCCTCACTTTTTCTATAGAAAGAACAATAGGGATTTTTCACCGTTCTTAAAAGTACCCATTCTCAAAGTGCAATACCAACTCCACCTATTCCTTTAATGGTGGAGGGCAGAAAAACTGTCACCCAAATGGTTACGCCACCTATTATACACACAACTATAGTGCACTGTAATGCGCAGTCTCAGAGTGGAACGCAAACTCCACCTAGTCACTCAAACCTTATTTTATTTTATTTTATTTTCCTTCATCAAACCTACAGGTACTTGTTACCCTTTGTGACCCCAAAATCTGTTATCTCAAAAGTGAGGGTAGGTTTCTAATTTCTATTCTATACATTCTACTGACCTCTTGTGTCGCTCACGTCGGCTGGACTCACTGCACTGTTGAACACTGCACCCTGACTAGCTCCGTTTTTCATACCAGGATGTGCATATAATAGTTGAGACGCTATACGATTAAAAGAGTGTGCAATTATTTGCTATTTATTATGTACTGTGTTCAGACTGCTTACATAACCCTCAGTTACCATATTACCGCTTGACCTATTACGGAATATTCATTGTATATACTTTATTTATATTTATACTTATTTTCCTTTGTTTAGTACATTGACGAAGGTCAGAAAGTGATCGAAACGTCTACTGTATGTACTTTATTTATATAAAATTCTCACTGCATCCCACGACGCCTCAGGCCATGGGTATGGACAAAGTAAGCATCCATCAGACAGACACCTGCTCCACTGTCCACAAGCACCGGAATTGTCTCAGTCACCCCTCCAACCACCACTTCAGCAGGGATGATTCACTGAGACGAAAAGATGGAGGAAACATACACTCCCTGGTCGCTTCCCTCAACACGACCAGGGGGACTTGGCTTCTGAGTGGATGATGGTATTTTGGCGTGAGCTAGACAGTCATTGATGAAATGACCAGTCTGCCTACAGTAAAAACATGCCCCACACCACGACAAACCACAGACAACCCCGTTTGGGAACCAACTCTTCCCACCTGCATGGGTTCATCCACCTGTACCGGTGTGTCCTCCTCCCTATCAAGGACAACAGGGGGCACATTAGGTGCATGACTCTCCGTCAAGCATCTATCCACCCGGATGGCAAGGGACATGGCGGCCTCCAACGACCTGGCGGCGGTGTACTGCACAAGAGTATCCTGCAACCTTGGAGACAGACCCTGCATAAAATGGCACTCCTCAGCCGCCCGGCCACCCTGCTTGATTTTATGGAGTCAGGATTCCGCCAGGGAGACGCCATCAGGATCACCATACACCAGTGCCAGAGCCGTAAAAAACTCATCCACTGACCGTAGAGATGGAGAACCAGTCAGCAGGGAGAAGGCCCAGGATTGGGGATCTGTTATGATCCTAGTGGCTGAGGATCACAAAACGGACTAGCTAAGTATATGAACATAGACACGAGCTCTAGGGAGGTGGTAACTGGACTGACCGCCAACCTGATCCTAACCAACACACTAAAGGCAGCCGGTGAACGTGCCTAAAATCCTGGACGTCTCGACGCAGCCTGAGAAACTATCTACTCCTGGAGGGAAAGTAAGACCTCACTTGCCTCAAGAGAAATCACCCCAAAGATATAGGAAGCCCCCCACAAATAATAACGGTGAGGTAAGGGGAAAACACAAACGTAGAAATGAAAACAGATTCAGCAAATGAGGCCCGCTAATACTAGATAGCAGAAGACAGATAGGGAACTGTGCGGTCAGTAAAAAACCCTATGCAAAATATCCACGCTGAGAATACAAGAACCCTCACACCAACTAACGGTGTGAGGGGAGAAACTCAGCCCCCTAGAGCTACCAGCAAGCAAGGAAATCACATATTTAGCAAGCTGGACAAGAAACATAAATAAACCAAGAAACATATGACCACTGATGGTCAAAAAATGAACCAAGCAAAACTTAGCTTCTCTTGAAGAGACAGATAACGAAGGACTGCAGGAGAGCTCCAAAATAGCACTGAAGACATTGACAGCAGGCAACAACTGAGAGTCCAGGTGAACTAAATAGGAACCAGCTAACAGATAACGAGACAGCTGATCAGCCTCAGACCTGCAGAATGACCCAAAGAACCACCAGAGGGAGCCCAAAGACAGCACTCACACAGTACCAGTTATGACCACAAGAGGGAGCCCAAAAACATAGTTCACAACAGTACCCCCCCCTTGAGGAGGGGTCACCGAACCCTCATCAAAACCCCCAGGGCGATCAGGATGAGCCACATCGAAGGCATGAACCAAATCGGCCGCATGAACATCAGAGGCGACAACCCAGGAATTATCCTCCTGACCATAGCCCTTCCACTTAACCAAATACTGAAGCCTCCGTCTAGAAATACGAGAATCCAAGATCTTCTCCACCACGTACTCCAATTCGCCCTCAACCAGCACCGGAGCAGGGGGTTCAACAGAAGGAACCACAGGCACCACATACCTTCGCAACAAAGACCTATGGAACACGTTATGAATGGCAAACGACGCTGGGAGGTCCAAACGAAATGACACCGGGTTAAGGATTTCCAAAATCTTATAAGGACCGATGAAGCGAGGCTTGAATTTAGGAGAGGAAACCTTCATAGGAACATACCGAGAAGACAGCCATACCAAATCCCCAACAAGAAGTCGGGGACCCACACCGCGACGGCGGTTGGCAAAGCGCTGAGCCTTCTCCTGTGACAACTTCAAATTGTCCACCACATGGTTCCAAATCTGTTGCAACCTATCCACCACAGAATCCACCCCAGGACAGTCAGAAGGCTCAACCTGACCCGAGGAAAAACGAGGATGAAAACCAGAATTGCAGAAAAAAGGCAAAACCAAAGTAGCAGAACTAGCCCGATTATTAAGGGCAAACTCGGCCAATGGCAAAAAAGTCACCCAATCATCCTGATCAGCAGAAACAAAACATCTTAAATAAGTTTCCAAGGTCTGATTAGTTCGCTCAGTTTGGCCATTCATCTGAGGATGGAAGGCCGACGAAAAAGACAAATCAATGCCCATCTTAGCACAAAAGATCCGCCAAAATCTGGACACAAACTGGGATCCTCTGTCAGACACAATATTTTCAGGGATGCCGTGCAAGCGAACCACATTCTGAAAAAATAGAGGAACCAAATCGGAAGAGGAAGGCAACTTAGGCAAGGGCACCAAATGGACCATTTTGGAAAAACGATCACACACCACCCAGATGACAGACATTCTCTGACAGACTGGAAGATCCAAAATAAAATCCATGGAAATGTGTGTCCAAGGCCTCTTCGGGACAGGCAAAGGCAAAAGCAAACCGCTGGCACGAGAACAGCAAGGCTTAGCCCGAGCACAAATCCCACAGGACTGCACAAAGGAACGCACATCCCGTGACAAGGAAGGCCACCAGAAGGACCTAGCCACCAAATCTCTGGTACCAAAAATCCCAGGATGGCCTGCCAACACCGAAGAATGAACCTCGGAAATAACTCTGCTGGTCCATCTATCTGGGACAAACAGTCTCTCTGGTGGGCAACGGTCAGGTCTATCCGCCTGAAATTTCTGCAGCACTCGTCGCAAATCTGGGGAAATGGCAGACAAAATCACTCCCTCTCTGAGGATACCAGCCGGCTCTGAAACTCCCGGAGAGTCAGGCACAAAACTCCTAGAAAGAGCATCAGCCTTCACGTTCTTTGAACCAGGCAGGTACGAGACCACAAAATCGAAACGGGAGAAAAATAACGACCAACGAGCCTGTCTAGGATTCAGCCGCTTGGCAGACTCGAGATAAATCAGATTTTTGTGATCAGTTAAGACCACTACACGATGCTTAGCTCCCTCGAGCCAATGTCGCCACTCCTCAAATGCCCACTTCATAGCCAACAACTCCCGATTCCCAACATCATAATTCCACTCGGCAGGCGAAAACTTTCTTGAAAAGAAAGCACAAGGCTTCATCACAGAGCAATCAGAGCTTCTCTGCGACAAAACAGCCCCTGCTCCAATCTCAGAAGCATCAACCTCGACCTGAAAAGGAAGAGAGACATCAGGCTGACACAAAACTGGAGCCGAAGAAAACCGACGCTTCAGCTCCCGAAAGGCTTCCACAGCCGCAGGAGACCAATTAGTCACATCAGAACCCTTCTTGGTCAAATCCGTCAAGGGTTTAACCACGCCAGAAAAATTAGCAATGAAGGGACGGTAAAAATTAGCAAAACCCAAGAACTTCTGAAGACTCTTAACAGATGTAGGCTGAGTCCAGTCATGAATAGCCTGGACCTTGACTGGGTCCATCTCAATAGTAGAAGGAGAAAAAATAAAACCCAAAAAGGAAACCTTCTGTACTCCGAAGAGACATTTTGAGCCCTTCACAAATAAGGCATTAGCACGCAGGACCTGAAATACCATCCTGACCTGCTTCACATGGGACTCCCAGTCCTCAGAAAAGACCAAAATGTCATCCAGATACACAATCATAAATTTATCCAGATATTCTCGGAAGATGTCATGCATGAAGGACTGGAACACAGAAGGAGCATTAGAGAGTCCAAAAGGCATCACCAAGTACTCAAAATGGCCTTCGGGCATATTAAATGCTGTTTTCCATTCATCCCCCTGCTTAATGCGCACAAGGTTATACGCACCACGAAGATCTATCTTGGTGAACCAACTGGACCCCTTAATCCGAGCAAACAGATCAGACAACAATGGCAAAGGATACTGAAATTTGACCGTGATTTTATTTAGAAGACGATAATCTATACAAGGTCTCAGAGACCCATCCTTCTTGGCCACAAAAAAGAATCCTGCACCAAGAGGGGAGGAGGACGGGTGAATATGTCCCTTCTCCAAAGACTCCTTTATATAGCTCCGCATTGCGGCATGCTCTGGTACAGACAAATTAAAAAGTCATCCCTTAGGGAACTTACTACCAGGAATCAAATTTATAGCACAATCACAATCCCTGTGAGGAGGCAGGGCACCGGATCTGGGCTCATCAAATACATCCTGGTAGTCCGACAAAAACTCAGGGACCTCAGAAGGAGTGGAAGAAGCAATTGATACCAAAGGAGCATCGCCATCAATCCCCTGGCAACCCCAACTTGACACAGACATAGCTTTCCAATCCAGAACTGGATTATGGGCCTGCAGCCATGGCAGACCCAACACGACAACATCATGCAAATTATGCAGCACAAGAAAGCGAATCACCTCCTGATGATCAGGAGTCATGCACATGGTCACTTGAGTCCAATATTGAGGCTTATTCTCAGCCAATGGTGTAGCATCAATTCCCCTCAGTGGAATAGGGAATTCCAAAGGCTCCAGGACATAACCACAGCGCCTGGCAAACGACAAATCCATCAGATTCAGGGCAGCACCTGAATCCACAAAAGCCATAACCGAGTAGGACGACAAAGAACAAATTAAAGTAACAGACAAAATGAATTTAGGCTGTATAGTACCAATGGTGACAGGTTTAGCGATTTTTTTAACGCGCTTAGAGCATGCTGAGATAACATGAGTTGAATCACCACAGTAAAAGCACAACCCATTTTGACGTCTATGATTTTGCCGCGCAATTCTGGTCAGAACTCGGTCACATTGCATAGACTCAGGTCTCTGTTCAGAAAACACCGCCAGATGGTGCGCAGATTTGCGCTCCCGCAAACGCCGATCAATCTGAATGGCCAAAGCCATTGAGTCATTCAGACTTGCAGGCGTGGGGAACCCCACCATAACATTCTTAATGGCTTCAGAAAGACCTTCTCTGAAATTTGCAGCCAGAGCACACTCATTCCATTGAGTAAGCACCGACCATTTCCGAAATTTTTGACAATACACCTCAGCTTCATCCTGGCCCTGAGAAAGAGCCAGCAAGGCCTTTTCTGCCTGGTTCTCAAGATTAGGTTCCTCATAAAGCAGTCCAAGCGCCAGAAAAAACGCATCCACATTCAGCAATGCAGGATCTCCTGGCACCAGAGAGAAAGCCCAATCTTGAGGGTCGCCACGTAACAAGGAGATAACAATTTTAACTTGCTGAGCGGAATCACCAGAGGAACGAGGTCTCAAAGATAGAAATAATTTACAATTATTCTTAAAATTCAGAAATCTAGATCTACCTCCAGAAAACAACTCAGGAATAGGTATTTTTGGCTCTGACATAGGGCTATGAACAACAAAATCCTGAATGCTTTGCACCCTTGCAGCAAGATGATCCACACTAGAAGTCAGACTCTGAATATCCATGTCTGCAGCTGAACACAAAACCACCCAGAGATTAAGGGGATGAGAGAAGCTGGACAGACTGCAGCAAAGATAGAGAGGAAAAAAAAAATTGTACTCAGGGCTTCTCTTATCCCACTTCTGCGATGCATAAAACACTTGATGGCCTGCTGTACTGTTATGATCCTAGTGGCTGAGGATCACAAAATGGACTAGCTAAGTATATGAACATAGACACGAGCTCTAGGGAAGTGGTAACTGGACTGACCGCCAACCTGATCCTAACCAACACACTAAAGGCAGCCGGTGAACGTGCCTAAAATCCTGGACGTCTCGACGCAGCCTGAGAAACTATCTACTCCTGGAGGGAAAGTAAGACCTCACTTGCCTCAAGAGAAATCACCCTAAAGATATAGGAAGCCCCCCACAAATAATAACGGTAAGGTAAGGGGAAAACACAAACGTAGAAATGAAAACAGATTCAGCAAATGAGGCCCGCTAATACTAGATAGCAGAAGACAGATAGGGAACTGTGCGGTCAGTAAAAAACCCTATGCTAAATATCCACGCTGAGAATACAAGAACCCTCACACCAACTAACAGTGTGAGGGGAGAAACTCAGCCCCCTAGAGCTACCAGCAAGCAAGGAAATCACATATTTAGCAAGCTGGACAAGAAACATAAATAAACCAAGAAACATATGACCACTGATGGTCAAAAAATGAACCAAGCAAAACTTAGCTTCTCTTGAAGAGACAGATAACGAAGGACTGCAGGAGAGCTCCAAAATAGCACTGAAGACATTGACAGCAGGCAACAACTGAGAGTCCAGGTGAACTAAATAGGAACCAGCTAACAGATAACGAGACAGCTGATCAGCCTCAGACCTGCAGAATGACCCAAAGAACCACCAGAGGGAGCCCAAAGACAGCACTCACACAGTACCAGTTGTGACCACAAGAGGGAGCCCAAAAACAGAGTTCACAACAGGGATCATCCTTAAGAAGGGAAACGATGATTCCCACTCATTGTTCCTCACTCCCTGATGAACGGTGGTGGAGGCTGAAGTATAGCTTGCAGGACTCCTTAAAAAACAAAAATGTATCTCTCCCTCCAGAGAACCTGTCAGGGAGAGATATCTTGGATTCTGGTTGAGCCTGTACCTGAGCCGAGACCCAGAATGCCAACAACTGCTGCATCACCTCACCACGCAGCTCTTTAAGCTCAGTGGTGAGAGTCTGGAGCAGTTGGACAAAGGCCTGCATTTGGGCCATGGCTCACCAGAAAAAATGTGATGGTCAGTGTTAATGTCACGGAGTGACTGACCCAGTGTGATGCGACCAAACGGTTGGTCGGTCACCCAACACAGAACAAACGGGAACACCAGGGACACAATAACAACGGTGGGCCCTGATGATAGGGAACAGGGAAATAGACACCTCCTGCAATCACCTGAGGCTGTACCCTAATCTCCCTAACGTCCCTATATGGGTTCTTTCACTTCGTCACCGAGCAGGATACCTAGTCCCTCACTTGCCCTGCTCTTATCCCTAAGTAGGGAATTGGCAAGTGAGAACACTGGTCCCAACGCTGCACTAAGACAACACAAGGTAAGGTAAGACAGACACTGAAAGGGACAGGGTATTAAAAATACCACACTTAGCTTTCTGCTGCAAGTACCGCACAGCAAGTTAACGACAGCAGATAAACTGAACCCAGCTGTAGAACCACTGCTCCCAGAAAGCTCCTTCTCCCAGCAAGGTCGTTGCAGAAGGAACTCTAACACCGACAGTCAGCTGATGCATAAGGTGACCTCTTGAAAGATGGTGGGAGTGGTCACCACCCACATCAGCTGACCCAGCAGCAATGCAATTGCACCAGCTGGCCACCGGGGAAAAACTGCATTGACCCCGATAGCCTGAAAGGAAAAAAGTTTTAATCTGAGAGGCGAGATCTGCCAAAGATCCAAAAATGGATCTCCAGATACAGATCCATGCGGATGTCTGGAGGGAGGTTCAGAAGAATATTGGGACTGCTCAGATTTTCCAAAATTAGAAGGCCAATAGAAACATTCGGTGTGTCCTGTTTTAAAGGGACACTGTCACCCCCTCCAGCCATTATAAACTAAAAGAGCCACCTTGTGCAGCAGTAAAGCTGCATTCTACCAAGGTGGCTCTTTTAGTTTTTGTTGCTGTTATTCCCCAAATAAAGGTATTTATAATTCTGCCCAAATACCTTTCTTTAGACCTGGAGGCAGGTCTGAACCCCCCTCTTTGAAGCGCCAAACTGCCGTCAGTCATATCTTCTGGGGCGCTGGTCGCCTTCCCCTCAGAGCTGTTTTCCTCAGAAATCCGGCGCCTGCGCTGTGCTCTTCTGCCTTGGGCAGGCGCATTAAGCATTGGCCGTCTGACCTCACCTGCTGGGTTGCAGACTGCACCTGTGCGGGCAGTGCGGCCACCCAGCTACTGAATCCCCGCCCCGCAGTGTGTTATGCATTATGCACAGTGCGGGGCTGGAAGGCGGGGGACCTGGGGGAGCATCTGACAAGCGCAGTGCGCATGCCCAGGAATCCCAGCCCCGCACTGTGCATAATGCATAACACACTGCGGGGCGGGGATTCAGTAGCTGTGTGGCCGCACTGCCTGCACAGGCGCAGTCTGCAACCCAGCAGATGAGGTCAGACGGCCAATGCTCAATGCGCCTGCCCAAGGCAGAAGAGCACAGCGCAGGCGCCGGATTTCCGAGGAAAACAGCGCTGAGGGGGCGGCGACCAGTGCCCCAGAAGATATGACTGACGGCAGTTTGGTGCTTCAAAGAGGGGGGTTCAGACCTGCCTCCAGGTCTAAAGAAAGGTATTTGGGCAGAATTATAAATACCTTTATTTGGGGAATAACAGCAAAAAAAACTAAAAGAGCCACCTTGGTAGAAAGCAGCTTTACTGCTGCACAAGGTGGCTCTTTTAGTTTATAACGGCTGGAGGGGGTGACAGTGTCCCTTTAAGATTGGGGATAAGGTTTGGTTGTCATCTAGAAACATCAAACTTAAAGTGCCCTCGACGAATTTGGGTCCAACATTTATAGGTCCATATCAGATCCTAGATGTGGTCATTCCTGTGGCATTTAGATTAAAGCTTCCTCCATCCCTTCACATCCCTAACGTGTTCCATAAATCCGTATTAAAGGAGTTTGTCCTTTCTGCATTGT
The DNA here is from genome assembly GCF_051348905.1 of Ranitomeya variabilis. NCBI lineage: Eukaryota > Metazoa > Chordata > Amphibia > Anura > Dendrobatidae > Ranitomeya > Ranitomeya variabilis. Next base: position 113,499,971 of record NC_135239.1, on the reverse strand, counting down.
CTCCCTCATCCCAGCCTCCAATTTCAGTAAACGATGGACTGAAGTGTGAGGTTCAGAGGGTTGTGGATTCTCAAAGGATCCCTAATTCCCTCATCCCCTGGAGGGGATACAGACCACAGGAGAGATCCAGGGTTTCTGCTCAACATCGGTTAGTCAGGACCTTCCATCTAAAATTTCCCAAGAAGCCTAGAAGAGGGGGTACTGTCACAGATCCACCCCTCAATGTGTCTGGCATGCGGTTATTGACAGGTCATCCATCCAATCTGGTATAGGGGCATGCTGAAGCTTTCGGTGCTTTGATTGACAGTTCAGTCATCCAGTCTGGTACAAGGGCATGCTAAGCTGTCAGCATGTAGATTGGCAGCTCAACTATCCAATCTGAGACTGGGAGGCACTGTCTGATTCCAAGTGTTCATTATCACAGGTGATGGCCATGATACTTAACTGAGCTGTTTCTCCCAGAGCTCTGCCAGACATTCATTTAGCTAGCAAGGTTTGCCCTGAGTTCTGTATGCTTCATCTTTTGTTGCCTGACCTTGGACCTTGTTCTGACCATTCATCTGTTTAACCTGTTCTGCTCTGTTCCGTTATCCACCTGGTATTCTGACCTCAGAACGTTACCTGACCACATTTTTGCCTCTTCCTTCTGTTTATGATGTACCCTCCTGGGTTTTGACCTTGGACTCCTTGACTATTCTGACTCATGGCTAGGGGGTGAGAAGTGATTAGCGTCACATTGGTCTCCTGGCAGCACCCCAATGTTAGGGATAACGATTTTTAAGTGGAAATCTGGCCTACTGATTTCTCACTGAAATACAGTTTTATCACAAACTATTTGATTAGCTATTTGGGGCTCCTCACTGTACCCCGATATTATGCCTAATGATTTTTAAGTGAAAATCTGGTCTTCTGATTTATCTCTAAAACACAGTTGTCACGGGGCTACCGTGACAAAGAGGTTCCAGAGAACCGCAGCGCTCTGGGCCTCGTTCACACACGGTGAACAGAAGCTCTTCTCCTCAATTCTGACCTGGCTGTCTTGTGCCAGCAGGGCAGGAGTTAAACCTTGTTGCTGAAGTTGCTGAGAGCCTGGTCTCTCAGCTGAAATGGTTTTTGTAATCTCCTCTCCTGTATAGACTCAGCTTTGACTACAACTGTTGTCAGTGATCAGTTCTGCTGCCTGACTTGGAGTGGGAAGGAGCGTGGTGTTAGGAGCTTGGAAGTTTATCTACAGAGATTGTTGTCTGCTGTTTTGGTTGCATGTTAAACCTGTTTTCCTTCTTAGTTTTTTCCCCCTCTTCCCTTCTCTGTGTTTCTTCTGTGGCTGTGTGAGCATTTGGTGTGTTTGAGTTTTGAGTTACCTTGTCTGCATTCCCTGTTTATTTGTCATATTTATACACTGGTGCAGTCCTCCTCCCTGGGGGGAGAGGGGGCCACTGATAGGGCCTGCACAGGAGACAGGAATACGCTGGCGGCTCAGGCCTCCTAACCATTATAGGTACCCCTGAGATAAGAGTAAGCCAGGGCCCCTTTATAGTGGCAGGGACAGGTGCGGGTCCCAGTAGGCCGTCCTGCCCCTTTATCACCGTTATTGGCGTGACAACAGTTTTATCAAAAATGATTTGGATTAGCTATTTGGAACTCCTCGCTGCACCCCAATATTAGGCATAACGATTTTTAAGTGGAAATCTGGCCTTCTGATTTGTCTCTGAAACCCAGTATTAGCACAAACAATTTGTAATAGCTAACTGGGCCTCCTGACTGAACCCCATTATTACATCTAATGATTTTTAACCCATTATCTACCAATGTCCTTTTTTTGGGACGCCTAATCTTTAGCTTCTAGCAACTAAGATTTTATAATTTTTATAATAAGGTCCAATTTTTTGCGTTGTGTTTGTAAAATGAATGTTTCCAAAATAGAAAATCATGTCATTGTCATTTTTAATTGAATATTGGGATGCCCTTTTCTGAAAAATCCGTACTTGTAAAAATTTTAATTTGGCAAGTAATGGGTTAAGGGCAAAATCTGGCCTTCTGATTCATCTCTGAAGCACAGTTTTATCACATGGGGTCTCCTGAAACTGCCCCACAGTTTTTGCATAATGTAGTTAGATGCTTGAAGATCGATTTCACACAGGACAGGGTCCTATCTAGCTAACTGACTGTCACGGTTGTGGACAGGGTTCCCTCCCTGTCCTCTCAGGGTTAATTTTGTATGGACTCCTTTTGGTTTGGGGAGGGCTATATTAATCCGTCTTTGTCTGGGGATTTTTGTCAGTGATAAGTATGTTCTGGCTGTGTGTCTGACCCCCTGGTGTGCTTGCATACTGTTGAGTCCGCTTGCCTTCTCGTATATGTTCTCGTTCTGTGCATTGCTTTGTGATTCCTTGGTACTCTTACTAATCTCCTGTCTGCCCCGTTTGTACTGCAGTGCTATCTCCGGCTACCTCACCTTTTGCTACATCCTGACCACTCTTAGCATCTCACTCTTTGGTACTTCATAGACCTCCTGGCTTGACTTCAGCACGTTCAGACTACACTCTGGTTTTGCCGGTCACTGCCGCTACTCTGCCTGTGGCTCCACCTCTGGGTCCTCCCCCGGTGGTCACGTGTTTCAGGTCCTGCACTCCGGCAGGTAAGCTCACCGCAGCACTCCCCTCTCACCCCCTGTCCTTCTGTAAGTCGTGCACAGACTCCTGCTGTAAGTTTGCAGCAGGGTTCTTGATACTGACAAGTTCACTTGTAGCACGGCTTCTCTTTGACACTGAGAAAATGGCCCCAGCAAAACAAGATATCCACTTTTTATATGGCCAGGGATATGTGACTTCAGCAGCCAATCACAGAAGACTTTGTGTCATGACGTTGTGGATGGTTTCTGCACCCTGTTTTGCTGCAGGAATAAACTCACATAAACTTAAGGGGGAAAAAAAGCGCGCCAGTCCTCTAAGCTCTCCACACCTCCTCCTCTCATCAAATACGTCCTCCTGTTTTCCCCGCTCATCATACAGCATCACTATCCTTTACAAAGTAATAACAAAAGCATTAGTGGAAAAGTGATAATTTACAAAACTGTGACCGATATTTGCCGACTGTGAGTAAAAATGCTCGTGAAACCGAACACAAATCCGAATGTGCTACATTCGTGCCGAATTTGAAATTGGCAAACATTTTCAAAACGTTCGCTCATCTCTACTAGTAACTGCTGTATAAGCAACAGTGGTCGTTGTGAATCATAAGGAAGTGGAAAATTTTACTGACTCTTAGTTCTTTTAAAAAAAAGTGTTGTAGGAAAAATACAAGTTAATTTCTGAGGATGTTGTGCATACGTTTACACACCACATTTATTCATGTGTTTTGTGATACTTGTTCATTTACTTTTCAATATTTTGTCCCTATATAGTCTTCAAAATGATATTTATAACTGAACTGATAAGATTTAAAGTATTTTTGTACTAAAAAATGTACCTTACAGTCCAAATTCAGTCAGTAGAAAATAGGAAAAGCTTATTACTTACTAATTAAACCTTCCCAGGACGTGGCTTATTTATGATGGGGTGAGGGAGCACATTACTGGAGCTCCGCAGACCCAGGTGCCAAAAGACTGCCCTAACCGAAATAAAGGTAATCTTTTATGATGTTGAGGTGAAAGAGACCTGAACTCTGCAACCTTTCCCCTACAATCATACAAGAAGGTGCCTCAATGCACCCTGGTCCACCTCTTTAACAATGGCAATCCGGGAACGGCGTGCTCAGAAATTGCGCCGGAAGCTTTGGAGCTGCAACACATGTGGGGCTTAGCTTCCAAGGCCCAGAGAAAGGAGAGGGATCATGAGGGGGTTGTCTTGCTGAATGCCAGTTTTGCAAATTATATGAACTCTCCTGCTTCCTTGGCTAGTGTCATAGTGGAGAGTGATGAGCCAGCCATGTTATAATGCCTTAACGGTTTCCTGTCTGCACTTAGCTCTCAGCTGTCTATGACAAAGTCTGAATTGCAGAGCCTGCATGAGCTGATTGAAGCAATACCTCACCAAATTAATTAAGAGTTAAAGCCTTTCAAGAACAGGCCATCACCACTATCACGCGTGTTATAGACTCATTATCAGCAATAATTTTATCAATGAGGAGGTTACTGTCTCTGAGAGAGTCTCTGCCCTGGAGAAAGCACTTTCTCACTCTCAGGCCCATACACAATCCCTCACAATGCTGGTTGACGACCAAGAGAATTGTGGTAGATGAAATAACATCCAACTTAAAGGGAACCTATCACCCCGTTTTTTAAAGATTAGATAAAAATAGTGTGAAATAGGGGCAGAGCTGGGCTTTACATTAGTGCCTTTTTGGTGCCTTTACACCCCCGTTAGGCTGCCGAAATACCTTTGTGAAGTGGCCGTTTTGTCCTGTCACTCAAGTTGGTCAGGTCGGATGGGCGTGGTCAGAGCGCTGTTTCTCCCCCAGATCAGGATCATCATTACGTTGGTGGCGTAGTGGTGTGCGCATGTCCAAGGTCCCGAATCCTGAACAGGGGAGTGAAAAAAGCAGCGATGTCCGTTATTCCATTGGTGGTCGGTGGGCGCGGCCATCTTGCTTTGGCCGCGCGTGCGCAGAAGCGGCGCTCTGCTGGCCGCGGCTTCAGCAAAATGGCCGCGGGCATCCGCGCGTGCGCAGATGGCTATCGCGGCGGCCATTTTCGTGAAGCCGAGATGCGAACTCTGCTTCACGAAAATGGCCGCCGCGATAGCCATCTGCGCACGCGCGGATGCCCGCGGCCATTTTCCTGAAGCTGCGGCCAGCAGAGCGCCGCTTCTGCGCACGCGCGGCCAAAGCAAGATGGCCGCGCCCACCGACCACCAATGGAATAACGGACATCGCTGCTATTTTCACTCCCCTGTGCAGGATTCGGGACCTTGGACATGCGCACACCACTACGCCACCAACGTAATGATGAGCCTGATCTGGGGGAGAAACAGCGCTGTGACCACGCCCATCCGACCTGACCAACTTGAGTGACAGGACAAAACGGCCACTTCACAAAGGTATTTCGGCAGCCTAACGGGGGTGTAAAGGCACCAAAAAGGCACTAATGTAAAGCCCAGCTCTGCCCCTATTTCACACTATTTTTATCTAATCTTTAAAAAACGGGGTGATAGGTTCCCTTTAAAGGTGATTATCGAATGTGTTTCCCTTGACATCCTACTACAGTCACATCTATTTTCCATCTAGTATCACAGAGGCCCCTAGAGGCTATTTACACTATTGACAAAGTGCATCGGGTTTCCCTGCCACTTGATGTTCTAGGCAGGCTTCACTATTACACCAAAAGGAAACTCTTCACCTTCAAGCTTGGTTTCATGGAACAGTTTTGATGGATGGAACTGAGAACTGCTTGTTTCTTGACGTCTTCAGTAGCACTCTACATATGAGAAGGCAGCTCCAACCTCTTCTACTTAAGGCCTCTTTCACACTAGCGTCGTGCGACGTACGTCGCAATCCGTCATTTTGGGCAAAAAACAGATCCTGCAAATGTGCTCGCAGGATGTGTTTTTTGCCCATTGACTTGTATTGCCGACGGATTGCGACGTATGGCCATAAGTTGCATCCGTCGTGCACCGGATCTGCCATGTTTTGGCAGACAATCAGCACGAAAAAACGTTCAAGGGAACATTTTTTCGTACGTCGGATCCACCATTTCCGACCGCGGATGTGCAGCCGGAACTCCGCCCCCTCCTCTCCGGACTTTAGAATGGGCAGCGGATGCGTTGAAAAACTGCATCCGCTGCCCACGTTGTGCACAAATTTCACAACGTGCGTTGGTATGGCGCGCCGACGCATAGCGACCGACCCGTACCAACGCTAGTGTGAAAGTAGCCTAAGAAAAATTACACAATATACTTCCAACGTATGGAGGTGGACAGATTGTTACTTTTCCCCCTGAAGACATCAATTGTATTGATGTAATTTGAATGCTTTTCCCCCTGAAGACATCAATTGTATTGATGTAATGTGAAATATGATGTGTAATATTTAAATGGATTTGTTGGACATAGGTTAAGACAGAGTTAATGTTTGCCTGGATAATGTTGTGCATTGCCATATTCTCGTGTATAGAGTTATTTATATTAATATAGTAATGTTAAGTATAATATGCATAGTGTGTAGCAGTGTTATAGGTAATATTGGTAATGTATAATGTAGGATGTGATCATGTAAAGTGATATAATGCATGCTAGAGACAGGTGTTATAATCTTGCATAGAACTGTGTGAAAGGTTAAGTCTGCCAATCAACAGACTGCACGGTCAGGGACAGTTAACTGTATGGCTGGCCCATATTAGGAAGGAAGATTGGGAATCTCTGGGTAGATGCAGGAACAGGAATTTAGTTTAGGTTGAAAGAGGGACAAAACAGGACACCCTTAGGGAAGAAGAACATCATTATTGGGTGTGGGTGGGAAGCAGTGGCAAAGCAAGCAAGACTCATCAATAGCACTTCAGTGGCAGCAGCATTTCTGTCTTACTGAGGTAAGCAAGGGGAACTACAGAGAGAAAATACAGTAATGTCTTTAGAAAGCTTAGTTAAAATGATCCTAGTGATGGACAGAGTGTCATCGGATTTGAGCACGACCAGGAAGAAGACATCTGGAGAATCTCCTCTGTCTGTTCCCAGGGAAAGATTAGTCTGACTGCAGTACCACGACAAAACACATCAACATTGAGTGGCACTACACTAGCATTATGGAGGTCCTCTGCTTAAACTGTGAACTTTCCCCAATGTTCATCACAAGTAATGTGCCGTTGCCAGTAACCATTAAGCTTGTGCCTCTGTCTGGTGGAGAAGTGAACAGCAAATGTATTCCCTGCTATCCTTTTTATGCCGGTTGGTTTGTAAAATGGACTTTGTTTTTAACCAAATGTCTGATTTCCCATCTTGGGGATAAAGGGGTCTGGTGCCATGCAGACAGTGGCAGGGCTGACCAGGAAGGTGTCCACTCCAACATCACCACACACAGGATCCCCTTTTATCTGTAAGGTGCCGGGGTGCAGAAAACAATTCCCTTCCCCATAGCTACTACCCCAAGCACCATTACGCCTTAAAAAAGCAAAAGACCTTGTTTGCCTGTTTCAATTCCTGGGAATACCAACTCTGCCAGTTCCTGGCTTGCTTTAACTGGATAGGCCATCACTGTTTTCCCAAAGGAGGAGGAGAAGTGATTACCGGATTGCATACAGTCAGACCCCAGATGGAACTAATGCTCTATCCAGTCACCCTGCCAATCTGGCAAGCGATGAGGTTATTCCACCACTCCCTGATCCCTATCTGGATATTCCTCATGAGGCATGACTTGCAATTGCATATATTCCTTTCTTAAAATGTAGCTGATTTTTCCTACCTGGCTTCTATATACTACATATTAAGCTTATATCTACTTTTCAGTAGGGTTTGCATGCTTCACTTTTATTTTCTCTTCATATTTTAGTGCTTATGGACAATTTCCCCTATTTTTTTTGCTGTTTATGCTGTTCTACTCTTCCTGTAACTAGGGGTATTACCTCCCCCTTTTTGGATAAGAAGGGAGATGTTTAGTTAAGTTAGTCTCTAATATAACTGTTAAGTTTATGCCTGTGATCTGCACAGCAACACCATATGGTTTTCTGCGTTGCTCCTTAATTTAACTCCAAGTTGGTTTCCTGGGGGTGTTCCCCTCAGGGCTTCTGTCAGGACAAAGTATATCTCCTCAGGTTATCCTCTCCCTCCCCTCCACTTTCTGCTCTCTCCTTAATCCTCCACCCCTCTTTCTACAGAACCTTTTTCTTGCTCTCTCATGTTCTTTCTTGCTTTCTCTCATACGCTCTCATTTCTCCTTCCTCGCCTACTCCCCTTTTTTGTGTTTTTAACTATTGCCTTTTTTGACTAGCCTGAAACATGGTTCAAATAACGCAGACTGATCTGAAATTGGGCTCAATAAACATGCAGGGTTTACATAGTTTGAAAAAATATATATTCTGATGAATCTTTTGAAGGAGTGCCACATGCAAGTTACCGTTCTACCAGAGACTCACATTTGCTTTGTTTAGGAAAACTTTATCATATCATATGTCCAGTAAAAGAAAAAAATCGGCACCGCTGAGACCCAGAGTCTATACCTCCACCGCTTAATGTCGCTGCTATTGCCACAACTGCCTGAACAATCAAGACCCTCGGGTGCAAAGATCCAGAGATAATGTAACATCCAATACAAGAAAAAATAGGAATGCACTCACCGGTCTGTTGAAGCAAAAAAAATGTTTTCCTTTATTGGGGCATGTGCAGGAGACGACAGGGAGTTACTCTACAAAATGCGTGATACCAGCATATTGATCTCCCAATCATTGTTTTAGAAATGTATTGACTCTTGTAGTATTGCAGCAGGCAGAATGTTTATAGTCATGGGCAAGATTGCCTACCGAATGTGGGTCAGATTACTACTTTATCTGATTTTTTGGAGCATATAGACTACGGTACTTTTCTGAGGGTATTTTTGTCCTGGGCTGTGACTTCAATATGACATTGGACCCCTCTCTAGACACTTCGTTTGGTTCATCTTCCCTATCCTCTGCCTCCCTGCATAAAGTTAAATAGAAACTGAATGACCACCAACTCCTTGAATCCTGGTGGCTGCTGTACCTGGGAAACAAAGACTTTTCTTTTTACTGCTCAGTTCACAATTCCTACTTCAGAGTAGATTATTATCAGATCATCAGAGTTCAGACTTGATTATATATTTTTAAATTAAACATAAAGACCACTCCCGATTACAGCATGCAGGCATTGCCTCCATAGCTTTCTCAGACCATGACTTAATTACAATGCCATACCTTCCAACTTTTGAAGAAGGCAAAGAGGGACAAAGTTTGTGGCACAAGCAGAGCGCCGCGGAAACTTTTAGGCCACGCCTCTGACCACACCCATTTCACAACAATTCACACTCATATCCACGCCCCAACCACACCCATTTAGCACTGCTGATCACACTGTTTCTTAAACAATAATTATAAACAAAAAATATGGCCACACAGTGCTGCATACTGCATAATGGCCACACAGTGCTGCGTACTGTATAATGGCCACACATGATGCTCAATACTGTATAATAGGCACACAATGTTCCATACTGTATGATGGCCACACATGATGCTCCATACTGTATAATTGCACCAGAGTGCTCCATACTGTATAATGGCCACACATGATGCTCCATACTGTATAATGGCCACACATGATGCTTCATACTGTATAATGGCCACACATGATGCTCCATACTGTATAATGGCCACACATGATGCTCCATACTGTATAATGGCCACACAGTGCTCCATACTGTATAATGGCTATACATGATGCTCCATACTGTATAATGGCACCACAGCACTCCATATTGAATAATGGCCACACATAGTAACATAGTTATTAAGGTTGAAGAAAGACTTTATGTCCATCTAGTTCAACCCATAGCCTAACCTAACATGCCCTAACATGTTGATCCAGAGGAAGGCAAAAAAAAGCCATGTGGCAAAGAGTAAGCTCCACATTGGGGAAAAAAATTCCTTCCCGACTCCACATACGGCAATCAGACTAGTTCCCTGGATCAACACCCTATCAAGGAATCTTGTATATATAACCTGTAACATTATACTTTTCAAGAAAGGCATCCAGTCCCTTCTTAAATTTAAGTAATGAATCACTCATTACAACATCATACGGCAGAGAGTTCCATAGTCTCACTGCTTTTACAGTAAAGAATCCGCGTCTGTTATTATGCTTAAACCTTCTTTCCTCTAGACGTAGAGGATGCCCCCTTGTCCCTGTCTCAGGTCTATAATTAAAAAGATCATCAGAAAGGTCTTTGTACTGTCCCCTCATATATTTATACATTAAAATAAGATCACCCCTTAGCCTTCATTTTTCCAAACTAAATAGCCCCAAGTGTAATAATCTATCTTGGCAGTGGCGGACACAAGCAGCAATGGGCCCCTGTGCAGGAAATACGTCGAGGCCCCCCTCATGCATGTACACTGTGTATAAAATGCCTATAATAACATGCGTATGCACAGCGGAAGATACACACACACACACACACACACACACACACACTAGCCCTATATACATAGCAGCACACACACTAGCCCTATATACATAGCAGCACGCACACACTAGCCCTATATACATAGCAGTACACACACTAGCCCTATATACACGCACACAGCAGTATACACACACACTAGCCCTATATACACACACACTAGCCCTATATACACACACAGCAGTACACACGCACACACCCTATATACACACACAGCAGTACACACACGCACTAGCCCTATATACACGCACACAGCAGTATACACACACAGCAGTATACACACACACACTAGCCCTATATACACGCACACAGCAGTCTACACACACAGCAGTATACACACACACACACTTGCCCTATATACACACACAGCAGTACACACACACACACTAGCCCTATATACACGCACACAGCAGTCTACACACACAGCAGTATACACACACACACACACTAGCCCTATATACACACACAGCAGTACACACACACACACACACACACACTAGCCCTATATACACACACTAGCCCTATATACACGCACACAGCAGTATACACACAGCAGTATACACACACAGCAGTATACACACACACACTTGCCCTATATACACACACAGCAGTACACACACACACTAGCCCTATATACACGCACACAGCAGTATACACACAGCAATATACACACACACACTAGCCCTATATACACGCACTAGCCCTACATACACGCACACAGCAGTATACACACACAGCAGTATACACACACACACACACACACTTGCCCTATATACACACACAGCAGTACACACACACACACTAGCCCTATATACACGCACACAGCAGTATACACACACAGCAATATACACACACACTAGCCCTATATACACACACAGCAGTACACACACACACTAGCCCTATATACACACACTAGCCCTATATACACGCACACAGCAGTATACACACAGCAGTATACACACACAGCAGTATACACACACACACTTGCCCTATATACACACACAGCAGTACACACACACACTAGCCCTATATACACGCACACAGCAGTATACACACAGCAATATACACACACACACTAGCCCTATATACACGCACTAGCCCTACATACACGCACACAGCAGTATACACACACAGCAGTATACACACACTAGCCCTATATACACACACTAGCCCTATATACACGCACACAGCAGTATACACACAGCAGTATACACACACAGCAGTATACACACACAGCAGTACATACACACACTAGCCCTATATACACGCACACAGCAGTATACACACACACACACACTAGCCCTATATACACACACACTAGCCCTATATACACACACAGCAGTACACACACACACACACTAGCCCTATATACACACACTAGCCCTATATACACACACACTAGCCCTATATACACACACAGCAGTACACACACACACACTAGCCCTATATACACACACTAGCCCTATATACACACACTAGCCCTATATACACACACAGCAGTACACACAGCAGTACACACACACACACACTAGCCCTATATACACGCACTAGCCCTATATACACGCACACAGCAGTATACACACACACACACTAGCCCTATATACACACAGCAGTATACACACACACACACTAGACAGACCAACATACATCACATGGAATGTGTACCTACAGAGAGTGCAGTTGCAGGGAGCTGGTCCGTCCCAGAAGAACACAGGAAATGAGCAGGGGAGACATGGAGCCTGTCCACTGCTCTCAGCCTTACAGACTCCCGGCGGGCCGGCCCTTCACCTACATAGAGTAGTGATTCCTCCTCCCCATATTTTCATGTGTATCCCAGTCCCGCGGATCACTGAGGCTCTGGGAAGAGTGCGCACGTGCACAGCAGCAGTCAGTCACAAGCAGAGCCGCAGCCTCAGTGACTCACTGAGGGACCCTCCCCCTCCCCATCTCTTCCTGCATCTGCTGTCACCGCGAAGCACCAGTGACAGCCGGACAGCAGCAAAATGTATGCTAACAGGTGAGGTCAGGAAGGGGGCCCCTTTTGACCGTCATATCACATGTGCGCAGCAGAGCGGGCCCCCTGCTTCTCCTGTTAGCAATAATACTGCCGCCGGCTGTCATTCACCTCATTGCTTTGTATCTCCGTCTGGGCCCCCTCCCACTCTGGGCCCCGGTGCAGTTGCACCGGTTGAACCGGCGGTATGTCCGCCCCTGTATCTTGGTATTGCAGACCCCCCAGTGCTCTAATAACCTTGGTCGCTCTTCTCTGCACCCGCTCTAGTTCAGCTATGTCTTTCTTATACACCGGAGACCAGAACTGTACACAGTATTCTAAGTGTGGTCGAACTAGTGACTTGTATAGAGGTAAAATTATGTTCTCCTCATGAACATCTATGCCTCTTTTAATGCATCCCATTATTTTATTTGCCTTTGTAGCAGCTGCCTGACACTGGCCACTGAATTGACGGTTTTGCCCAGAGTTATAGAATTAAGCACATAGTTATAAATCTTATTACTTCTACTGAAATGCATGACCTTACATTTATCCCCATTAAAGATCATTTGCCATTTATCAGCCCAAGCTTCTAGTTTACATAAATCATCCTGTAATATAAAATTGTCCTCTTCTGTATTGATTACCCTGCAAAGTTTAGTGTCATCTGCAAATACTGAAATTCTACTCTGTATGCCCCCTACATGATCATTAATAAATATGTTAAAAAGAAGAGGGCCCAATACTGACCCCTGTGGAACCCCACTGCTAACCGTGACCCAGTCCGAGTGTGCTCCATTAATAACCACCCTTTGTTTCTCAGTCGCCCATGACAGCACTACCAGAGAGAGGGGATCTGCCCTTCAGGGACAGGAAACCTACAGGATAAAAGGGCGGTACCTCTCCCCTGCATCAGTTTGGTTTCCTGTCCCTGACGGGGAACCTTCTCGGATGGTACTTGTTATGAAGACCGACCTGAACGAAGGAATCCGGAGCCGGCCAGTCCGGATTCTGGCAGTGAGGAGGCCCCTGCCATGGCTGGTCCGGTATCCGAGGCCACCACGGCTACAACCGATGGGTCTGGAAGCGTGAGCGGGGGGAAGCGCAGCCGCCACTCCGGATAGGAGTCAGGGGCTCCAGCACTTTGCCGTGCACAGGACGGGATCTCCAAGATGGCGCCGCACCGGAAGTAATGGGGAGCTTCCGGTTCAGGGGCAGTGCAGTTACTGACTGCACCAAGATGGCACTGCGCAGGAACCGGAGTTCTTCATTTCCGGGTCGCTGACTGCGTGCGCACGCGCAGTAAGTGCAGAAGACTGAAAAAAAAAAAAAAAAAGAGACGCTTCCTCAGTAACGCAGCCACGGGGGGAGGGGATAAGCGCTAACATTTAAAAGAAGGTGCACATGGAAACTCCTTGCTGCATGCCATCCCAAGGTAGTACCATGGAGGACAGCGATTAGCAGCTCCAGCCGCCGCAGCAGCAGCAACAGCAGCAGCAGCAGCACCATCGTCAGCGACAGAAGTCGGATGCTCTGAAAAAGCGAACTTCTGCGGACAACCGGAGTTCTCGGTCTGGTAGCCATTCCACGCAGCATAGTAAGAATTCCAGCGTGGTAAACCAGCTGCCGGCCACCGATCATACACCTCAGGATCCTGTCCCTCCTCCAGAACTGGTACCTGTGGCTGCGTCAGATTGGTGAGTGATCTTCGTGAAAGCTCATTTTTTGTAATTGGAGTTCCCCTTCTCCATTTATCTTAGGCAAGGAAGAGAACGGGAAAGATGAAACATAGAACCTGCCCGTTATGTGAGAAAGCCCTTCCATAGTCTTGGGAGAAGAAGCTATGTGACTCCTGTACACAACGAGTCCTCTGTGAGGAGACCCCAAACTTCGCCTCCGAGTTATGACCTGTAATTAAATCAGAGGTCGAGACTGTGTTTAACTCCCTTAAAGGTGGAAGGAGAGCTAGTAGGAAACAAGCTATTCCCTTTGGGAATTCTAACTCTTCCAGCTCCGAGAGTAAAAACTCAGATACGGAGGATTCCTCATTTTATTCTTCGAATAATGAGAGTGGAGGTCGTCATTGCTTCCCCCTAGATGAGGTTGAAGCCTTGTTAAAGCAGTAAGATCAACAATGTGGGTGTTGGACCCTCATCCTGACAAAACTGTGGAGGACATTATGTTTGGAGGGCTATCCCAAAAAAAGCGTAAAGTGTTTCCCCTTAATGAGAACATACAAGCATTAATCAAAAAGGAGTGGGAGAAACCTGAAAGGAAAAATGCATCGGTTCCCTCCATTAAAAGAAAATATCCTTTTGAAGAAGAGGCTTCTGTCTCATGGGATAAAGCCCCCAAACTTGACGTTGCGGTAGCTAAAGCCTCGAAAAAGTTCGCATTACCATTCGAGGATATGGGAAGCCTAAAAGATCCTCTTGATAAAAGAGCAGATACTTTTCTTAAAGGGGCCTGGGAGTCAGCAGGAGGATGCTTAAGGCCAACCATAGCGGCTGCCTGCACGTCACGCTCTTTAATGATCTGGATTGATAGCCTAGAGAAACAGCTTAGGGATGGGGTCCCCAGAAATAAAATCTTAGAGTCTATCCCTATGATTAGAGGAGCTGCGGCATTTTTGGCAGATTCTTCGGCCGACTCAATTAAATTAGCATCTAAATCTGCAGCTCTTTCAAATGCAGCGCGTAGAACCTTATGGCTAAAGAGCTGGCCGGGGGACTTACAAACTAAGCAAAAACTTTGCTCAATCCCATGTGAGGGCAAGTTTTTTTTTGGAGAGACTCTGGACGATATCCTGCAAAAAGCAGGTGATAAGAAGAAAGGTTTCCCATCCTGGCCCCAACATATAATAAGCGTCCCTTTCGGAATAGAAAATTTTTTAGAAAGAGACCGCCAAGGGAACAAAACCGATGGGATGACGGGAGAAGAAAGGACAGAGGGTTCCTTTTTGGTAACTCCCCTCGGTATAGAAACCCCCCCCAAGTGACATCTTCCCCAGGGTGGGAGGGAGACTATCTCAATTCCTTCCGGCCTGGGAGAAAATTTCGACCAGCCCTTGGATATTAAAATTAATAAGAGAAGGGCTTCGCATACAATTTCTATCCCTACCCCCACGAAACTATGTGGTAACACCGCTGAGGTCGTCTGCTCAACAACAGGAAGCCCTAGAACTAGAAATCTTAAAACTGATAGACAAAGCTGTCATCCAAGAACTCCCCCCTCTGGAGAGAGGGAAGGGATTTTACTCTCCATTGTTCCTGGTTCCCAAACCAGACGGAACCTTCCGGACTATAATAAACTTACGGAAGTTGAATACTTATGTAAAAAATGAAAGACTCAAAATGGAGTCAATAAAGTCAACAATAAAAAATCTGTTTCCAAACTGTTTTATGATAGTTCTAGATCTCAGCGACGCGTATTATCATGTCCCCATCCACAAGACCTCTCAGAAATTCCTCAGACTGGCAGAGGTCATAAAAGGACAAATAAGGGAATACCAATACAGGGCGCTTCCCTTTGGCATCTCAATTGCACCCCGCATTTTCACCAAGCTGATAACGGAGATGATGGCACACCTGAGAGAGGAAGATGTCTTGATCATTCCGTATCTAGACGACTTTCTGATTGTGAGCAACTCGGCCGAACTCTGCCGTCAGCAATGCGACAGGGTGATAGACATTTTAAAAAAATTGGGCTGGCTGGTGAACCTCCAAAAGTCAAAGCTGGAACCAACCAGGGTTCAAGAATTTTTGGGTCTCCACTTGGACTCAACTTCTCAAGTGTGTCACCTTCCAGACAAGAAAAAACAAAAGATAATCCACCTAGTATCGGAAGCGCGTGCAAACCCTACCATGACCCTAATAAAGGCGATGTCATTACTGGGGTCCCTCTCTGCTTGTCTCCCAGCAGTTCAGTGGGCACAACTCCACACAAGACCACTCCAGTGGGACATTTTAAGAAACCAGAAACTATTAGGGGGGCGGTTAGAGGGTCGCATGACTCTAAGTTTGCCTACTATTCATTCCCTAGCTTGATGGTTAAATCCCAGCAACTTATCAAAAGGGATTCCCTGGGTAATAGAGGCGTCTCAGATAGTTACCACAGACGCAAGTCCCACAGGGTGGGGGGCTCACCTGGACAATAGAGTCGCTCAGGGGATATGGACAAATCAGGAGCCCAGGTCTTCCTCAAATCAAAAAGAACTGAGGGCGGTAAATCATGCGTTACTCTACTTCCTAGACGAGCTACAAGGACATCATGTCCGAGTATTCTCGGACAACAGAGTAGTAGTAGCTTACTTAAACCACCAGGGGGGAACCAGATCCCAAACATTAATGAAAACCACTTCCGAAATTTTCAGCTTGGTACAAAACAACTTCCTTTCCCTATCGGCCCTACATATAAAGGGTGTAGAAAACCAGAAAGTGGACTTCCTGAGTCATACCCAATTAAAGCAGGGAGAGTGGTCTCTAAATCAGGGCATCTTCAACAAAATTACAGATCTATGGGGAATCCCTGTGATAGACCTCTTTGCCAATGTCCACAACAGGAAAGTGGAAACTTTCTGCTCCCTAGATTCCAGGGGGAACCCTCAGGCTGTGGATGCGTTCCCAATTCCCTGGACACAAACACTTGTGTATGCATTTCCCCCTACTATTCTCATTCCAGCAGTCTTACGGAAGATCAGGCAGGACAGATCCAGACTCATCTTAATAGCCCCCTTCTGGCCCAAGAGAGCCTGGTTCTCATGGCTGAGGATGCTATCGATCACCGATCCCTGGGTTCTTCCGGATCATCCGGACCTCCTGTCTCAGGGACCGGGGTTCCACCCTCAGTCAGAGAATCTCCATCTGACAGCGTGGAATTTGAGAAGTCACTATTGAGGGAAAGAGGGTTTTCTGACAAACTAGTATCTACTCTAATGAAAAAATAAATAATAAGGAGAATCAAGAGTTTTTACATATAAAAAGTATATATTTTATTACATATAATGTTAATAAATATTCATTATAACAAGTACAAAGACAATCTGTCAATATGGAAAGGAAGATGATCCAGCTTGGTGATAACGCAGCGTGAACGCTAAAATACAGGACTGACTATGTGCTGAAATTCCTGAACAATTACCAACTGCCAGGTGGGCATATGCAAAGTAACCCTAAATGGACCCAATTTGAGTGAGAGCGACAGCACATGTTATATACCAGTACTAGTCGCGCTGTTGAAGTAACTGCGCTAGTTCAATGAACTGTAGGTGTCGCATCATATTCAAAGAGGGACCGCACATAAAACATATAACAAAGTATAAAGGTTATTTACCCATATCGTCAGAGTGTCAGACCTGGGAGCGTTCATTCTCCCCGATGCGCGTTTCGCGAGAAAAGATTCTCGCTTCCTCAAGGGGGCCCCCTTGAGGAAGCGAGAATCTTTTCTCGCGAAACGCGCATCGGGGAGAGTGAACGCTCCCAGGTCTGACACTCTGACGATATGGGTAAATAACCTTTATACTTTGTTATATGTTTTATGTGCGGTCCCTCTTTGAATATGATGCGACACCTACAGTTCATTGAACTAGCGCAGTTACTTCAACAGCGCGACTAGTACTGGTATATAACATGTGCTGTCGCTCTCACTCAAATTGGGTCCATTTAGGGTTACTTTGCATATGCCCACCTGGCAGTTGGTAATTGTTCAGGAATTTCAGCACATAGTCAGTCCTGTATTTTAGCGTTCACGCTGCGTTATCACCAAGCTGGATCATCTTCCTTTCCATATTGACAGATTGTCTTTGTACTTGTTATAATGAATATTTATTAACATTATATGTAATAAAATATATACTTTTTATATGTAAAAACTCTTGATTCTCCTTATTATTTATGATTAGTTTGAGTTTGGTATACTTACTTATAGGTATATTGCTGGTTTCTGTATATACTCTAATGAAAAGTAGAAAACCTGTGACCACAAAAATATATGGTAAAACCTGGAAAATTTTGTATCCTCCTCTGGGGTAAGGTTACAGGACGGGGTTCCAGTTGCTGAAATATTAGAGTTTTTACAAAAAGGGTTAGGGTACTGTCACACTAAACGATTTACCAACGATCACGACCAGCGATAGGACCTGGCCGTGATCGTTGGTAAGTGGTTGTGTGGTCGCTGGAGAGCTGTCACACAGACAGCTCTCCAGTGACCAATGATGCCGAAGGCCCCGGGTAACCAGGGTAAACATCGGGTTACTAAGCGCAGGGCCGCGCTTAGTAACCCGATGTTTACCGTGGTTACCAGCGTAAAAGTAAAAAAAAACAAACAGTACATACTCACATTCCGGTGTCTGTCCCCCGGCGTTCTGCTTCTCTCCACTGTGTCTGTGCCAGCCAGAAAGCACAGCGGTGACGTCACTGCTGTGCTCGCTTTCCGGCCGGCCGGCGCTCACAGTGCAGAGAAGCAGAACGCCGGGGGACAGACACCAGAATGTAAGTATGTACGTTTTTTTTTTTTTTACTTTTACGCTGGTAACCACGGTAAACATCGGGTTACTAAGCGCGGCCCTGCGCTTAGTAACCCGATGTTTACCCTGGTTACAAGCGAACGCATCGCTGGATCGCTGTCACACACAACGATCCAGCGATGACAGCGGGAGATCCAGCGACGAAAGAAAGTTCCAAACGATCTGCTACGACGTACGATTCTCAGCAGGATCCCTGATCGCTGCTGCGTGTCAGACACAGCGATATCGTATGGATATCGCTGGAACGTCACGGATCGTACCGTCGTAGCGATCAAAGTGCCAATGTGTGACAGTACCCTTAGACCTAGGCCTTTCAGTAAGTACCTTAAAGGTACAGATAGCAGCTCTAGGAGCATTATACTGTGAAAACATAGCGGCCAACCCTTGGGTAATACGGTTTGTCAGAGCAGCTGCAAGGTCTAAACCTATAACTATACGTAGATTACCATCCTGGGATTTGAACTTAGTATTGTAAGCTCTAACAGAATCCCCGTTCGAGCCTATAGAATCGCTACCCCTTAAGATTCTTTCACTTAAAACGGCCCTCCTAATAGCCCTGACATCGGCCCGTAGGATAAGTGACCTCCAAGCCCTATCTGCAAACCCTCCCTTTACACAAATCCTGGACGATAAGGTTATACTAAAAATAGACCCTGCCTATTTACCAAAAGTTGCGTCCACATTCCATAGATCTCAGCAAATAATCCTTCCTTCCTTCTGTCCAGACCCTAGAAATAAGAAGGAAGAGAAATTCCACACACTAGATGTGAAAAGGTGTCTAGTTCAATACCTTAAAATCACCCAGCAGCATAGGAAGGAAGGGTCTCTTTTTATCTGCTTCCAGGGGCCCAGGAAAGAACTCAAAGCTTCTAAGGGCACTATAGCTCGATGGGTAACAGACGCAATAGCCTTGGCGTACTCATCCACCGGGAATGCCGTTCTGCAGGGACTGAAGGCCCACTCTACAAGGGCTATGGTGACCTCCTGGGCCGAAAGGTCAGAGGTACCATTAGATCAAATTTGTAAGGCGGCCACCTGGCCAATACCTTCAACCTTTTTCAGACACTACCGCTTAGACCTAGCCTCTTCATCTGACCTGACCTTCGAAAGAAGGGTTCTGCAGGCTGTGGTCCCTCCCTAAGCAATGATCTCTGCAATTCTCTCTGGTAGTGCTGTCATGGGCAACTGAGAAAAGCGTAGTTACTCACCGATACCGGTGTTTCTCAGAGCCCATGACAGCACCTGCTTATTCCCCCCCTCATCACGTGTGCGGTGAGCACATTATTTTGTGTGAAGTGTTTTTCCATATAGACACGGTGTTCACTTGTTAAACAATATGATAAAGTTGTATATTTTTTGTTGTTGTGACTAACCTGGAGGGCCTCCGATGCTCTGTAAACAAAACTGATGCAGGGGAGAGGTACCTCCCTTTTATCCTGTAGGTTTCCTGTCCCTGAAGGGCGGATCCCCTCTCTCTGGTAGTGCTGTCATGGGCTCTGAGAAACACCGTTATCGGTGAGTAACTACGCTTTTCCTATCCCTGAGCCAGCTCTTAACCCACTTACACATATTTTCCCCTATCCCCATTATTCTCATTTTATGTATCAACCTTTTGTGTGGCATCGTATCAAAAGCTTTTGAAAAGTCCATATACACTACGTCCACTGGGTTCCCTTGGTCCAGTCCAGAACTTACCTCATCATAGAAATTGATCAAATTAGTCTGACAGGAACGGTCCCTAGTAAACCCATGTTGGTATTGGGTCATGAGGTTATTCCTCTTCAGATACTCCAGCATAGCATCCCTTAGGATGCCCTCCAGGATTTTACCCACAGTAGAGGTTAAGCTTACTGGCCTATAGTTTCCGAGTTCAGTTTTTGTCCCCTTTTTGAAAATGTTAGCACCACATTTGCTATACGCCAGTCCTGTGGTACAGACCCTGTTATTATGGAGTCTTTAAAGATTAAAATAATGGTCTATCAATGACTGTACTTAATTCCTGCAGTACTCAGGGGTGTATCTGATCCGGGCCCGGAGATTTGTCAATTTTAGTGATATTTAGACGCTGCCGTACTTCCTGCTGGGTTAAGCAGGTGACACTTAATGGTGAATTTTTGTTATCACTGATCATATTGTCTGCCATGGAATTTTCTTGTGTAAATACTGAGGAAAAAAAAGTCATTTAGCAGATTTCCTCATCCTTATCCACCATTTCACCCAGACTATTTTTAAGGGGGCCAACACTTTCATTTTTTAGTTTCTTACTATTTACGTAGTTAAAGAATATTTTGGGATTATTTTTACTCTCTCTGGCAATGAGTCTCTCTGTCGCAATCTTTGCTGCCTTGATTTGCTTTTTACAGAATTTATTTAATTTTCTGTATTTATTTAACCCCTTTACCCCCAAGGGTGATTTGCACGTTAATGACCAGGCCAATTTTTACAATTCTGACCACTGTCAATTTATGAGGTTATAACTCTGGAACGCTTCAACAGATCCTGGTAATTCTGACATTGTTTTCTAGTGACATATTGTACTTCATGATATTGGTAAAATTTCTTTGATATTACCTGCATTTATTTGTGAAAAAAAAAATGGAAACTTGGCAAAAATTTTAAAAATTTTGCAATTTTCCAAATTTGAGTTTTTATGCAATTAAATCACAGAGATATGTCACACAAAATACTTAATAAGTACATTTCCCACATGTCTACTTTACATGAGCACAATTTTGGAATCAAATTTTTTTTTGTCAGGGAGTTATAAGGGTTAAAAGTTGACCAGCAATTTCTCATTTTTACAACACCATTTCTTTAGGGACCACATCTCATTTGAAGTCATTTTGAGGGGTCTATATGATAGAAAATAACCAAGTGTGACAACATTCTAAAAACTGCACCCCTCAAGGTGCTCAAAACCACATTCAAGAAGTTTATTAACCCTTCAGGTGTTTCACAGGAATTTTTGGAATGTTTAAATAAAAATGAACATTTAATTTTTTTTCACAAAAAATTTAATTCAGCTCCAATTTGTTTTATTTTACCAAGGGTAACAGGAGAAAATGGACAACAAAAGTTATTGTGCAATTTGTCCTGAGTATGCCGATACCCCATATGTGGGGGTAAACCACTGTTTGGGCGCATGGCAGAGCTCGGAAGGGAAGGAGTGCCGTTTGACTTTTCAATGCAAAATTGACAGTAATTGAGATGGGACGCCATGTTGCGTTTGGAGAGCCACTGATGTGCCTAAACATTGAAACCCCCCACAAGTGACACCATTTTGGAAAGTAGACCCCCTATGGAACTTATCTAGATATGTGGTGAGCACTTTGACCCAACAAGTGCTTCACAGAAGTTTATAATGCAGAGCCGTAAAAATAAAAAATCATATTTTTTCACAAAAATTATCTTTTCTCCCCAAAATTTTTATTTTCCCAAGGGTAAGAGAAGAAATTTGATCCCAACAGTTGTTGTACAATTTGTCCTGAGTACGCTGATACCCCAAATGTGGGGGTAAACCACTTTTTGGGCGCATGGCAGAGCTCGGAAGGGAAGGAGCACCATTTGACTTTTCAATGCAAAATTGACTGGAATTGAGATGGGACACCATGTTGCGTTTAGAGAGCCACTGATGTGCCTAAATATTGAAACCCCCCACAAGTGACATCATTTTGAAAAGTAGACCCCCTAAGAAACTCATCTAGATGTGTTGTAAGAGCTTTGAACCCCCAAGTGTTTCACTACAGTTTATAACGCAGAGCTGTGAAAATAAAAAATCTTTTTTTTTCCAAAAAATTATTTTTTAGTCCCCCAGTTTTGTATTTTTCCAAGGGTAACAGTTGAAATTAGACCCCAAAATTTGTTGACCAATTTGTCCTGAGTACGCTGATACCCCATATGTGGGGGGAACCACCGTTTGAGCGCATGGCAGAGCTCGGAAGGGAAGGAGCGCCATTTGGAATGCAGACTTAGATGGATTGGTCTGCAGGCGTCACGTTGCATTTGCAGAGCCCTTGATGTAACTAAACAGTAGAAACTCCCCACAAGTGACCCCATATTGGAAACTAGACCCCACAAGGAACTTATCTAGATGTGTTGTGAGAACTTTGAACCCCCAAGTGTTTCACTACAGTTTATAACGCAGAGCCGTGAAAATAAAAAATCCTTTTTTTCCACAAAAATTATTTTTTAGCCCACAGTTTTGTATTTTCCCAAGGGTAACAGGAGAAATTGGACCGCAAGAGTTGTTGTCCAATGTGTCCTGAGTACACTGATACCCCATATATTGGGGTAAACCCCTGTTTGGGCGCACGGGAGAGTTTGGAAGGGAAGGAGCACTGTTTTACTTTTTCAACGCAGAATTGGCTGGAATTGAGATCGGACACCATGTCACGTTTGGAGAGCCCCTGATGTGCCTAAACAGTGGAAACTCCCAATTATAACTGAAACCCTAATCCAAACACACCCCTAACCCTAATCCCAATGGTAACCCTAACTACACCCCTAACCCTGACACACCCCTAACCTTAATCCCAACCCTATTCCCAACCGTAAATGTAATCCAAACCCTAACCCTAACTTTAGCCCCAACCCTAACCCTAACTTTAGCCCCAACCCTAACTGTAGCCTTAACCCTAGCCCCAACCCTAACCCTAGCCCTGACCATAACCCTAGCCCTAACCCTAGCCCTAACCCTAGCCCTAACCTTAACCCTAACGGGAAAATGGAAATGAATACATTATTTTAATTTTTTAATTTTTTAATTTTTCCCTAACTAATGGGGTGACATAGGGTGGTCTGATTTACTTTTAAAGCGGGTTTTTTAGCGGATTTTTATGATTGGCATCCATCCCACACTAAAAGACGCTTTTTATTGCAAAAAATATTTTTTATGTTACCACATTTTGATAGCTATAATTTTTCCATATTTTGGTCCACAGAGTCATGTGAGGTCTTGTTTTTTGCGGGACGAGTTGACGTTTTTATTGATAACATTTTCGGGCACGTGACATTTTTTGATCGCTTTTTATTCCGATTTTTGTGAGGCAGAATGACCAAAACCAGCTATTCATGAATTTCTTTTGGGGGGTGCATTTATACCGTTCCGCGTTTGGTAAAATGGATAAAGCAGTTTTATTCTTCGGGTCAGTATGATTACAGCGATACCTCATTTATATCTTTTTTTATGTTTTGGCGCTTTTATACGATAAAATCTATTTTATAGAAAAAATAATTATTTTTGCATCGCTTTAATCTGAGGACTATAACTTTTTTATTTTTTTGCTAATGATGCTGTATCATGGCTCGTTTTTTGCAGGACGATGACGTTTTCAGCGGTACCATGGTTATTTATATCCGTCTTTTTGATCGTGTGTTATTCAACTTTTTGTTTGGCGGTATGATAATAAAGCGTTGTTTTTTGCCTCGTTTTTTGTTTTTGTTTTTTTTACAGTGTTCACTGAAGGGGTTAACTAGTGGGACAGTTTTATAGGTCGGGTTCTTACGGACGCAGCGATACTAAATATTTGTACTTTTATTGGTTTTTTTTATTTAGATAAAAAAATTAATTTATGTGAACAGTATATATATATATATATATATATATATATATATATATATATATATATATATATATATATATATATATATATATATATATATATTTATTTTTTTTTAGGAGTTTTTAAAAATTTTTTTACACATGTGAATATTTTTTTTTAACACTATAACATTGCCCCGGGGGGGGGACATCATGTTATAGTGTAAGATCACTGATCTGACACTTTGCTGTGCACTGTGTCAGATCAGTGATCTGACGTGCACTCCTGCAGGCTTACCAGCACTTGCTCTGAGCAGGCGCTGGTAAGCCACCTTCCTGCAGGACCCGGATGCAGCTCCGCGGCCATTTTGGATCCGGGGCCTGCAGGAAGGAGGAGGTAGGAGACCCTCGGAGCAACGCGATCACATCGCGTTGCTCCGGGGGTCTCAGGGAAGGGATGCTTCCCTATACCGCCGGAACACTGCGATCATGTTTGATCGCAGTGTGCCGGGGGTTAATGTGCCGGGGGCGGTCCATGACTGCTCCTGGCACATAGTGCCGAATGTCAGCTGCGATAGTCAGCTGACACCCGGCCGCGATCGGCCGCGCTAGTACGACGGGATAGTACGTGATAGCGATTGGCCACGCTCACGGGGGGTGAGCGTGGCCGATCGCTATCACGTACTATCCCGTCGGTGGGCATACGGGCCCACCCCACTTCGACGGGATAGTATGTCCAATGTCAGAAAGGGGTTAATGCCTCATCACTACCTACTTCCGTTAATTCTCTAAATGCTTTCTTTTTGTCATTGCGCCCCTTACAGCTCTATTTAGTCATATTGGTTTCCTCCTATTTCTAGTATGTTTATTCCCATACGGTATATACTGTGCACAGGTCCTATCCAGGATGCTAATAAACATCTCCCATTTTCTTTGTGTATTTTTATGTCTCAGGATATCGTCCCAGTTAATTGCACCAAGATCATCTCTCATCCGTTGGAAAATTTGCCCTCCTGAAGTTTAGTGTCATTGTAACCCCTCTACTACACATCTTATTAAAGGATATATGAAAACTTATTATTTTGTGTTCTCTATTCCCCAAGTGACCCCCAACCCCTATATTTGATATGCGGTCTGGCCTGTTGGATAATATTAGGTCTAGTAGTGACCCCTTCTTGTTGGGTCCTGAACCAGTTGTCAAAGGTAATTGTCTCTCATAGTTGTCAAAAAATGATTACCTTTGCTGGAACTGCAGGTTTCTGTTCCCCAATCTATTTCAGGGTAGTTGAAGTCCCCCATAATAATGACTTCTCCTTGAGTCGCTGCTTCATCTATTGGCTTTATGAGGATATTCTCCACTGCTTCCATTATTTTTGGAGACGTATAACAAATCCCTATCAGTAATTTATTATTTTTTCCCCCTCCCCTTATCTCCTCCCACAGGGACTCTACATTTTCATTACATTCACCTACTGTATATTATCACACAGGATGGGTTTTAACCCCTTCATGACCCAGCCTATTTTGACCTTAATGACCTGGCCGTTTTTTGCAATTCTGACCAGTGTCCTTTTATGAGGTAATAACTCAGGAACTCTTCAACGGATCGTAGCGGTTCTGAGATTATTTTTTCGTGACATATTGAGCTTCATGTTAGTGGCAAATTTAGGTCGATAATTTCCGAGTTTATTTGTGAAAAAAACGGAAATTTGGCGAAAATTTTGAATTTTTATTCTGTTAAACCAGAGAGTTATATGACACAAAATAGTTAATAAATAACATTTCCCACATGTCTACTTTACATCAGCACAATTTTGGAAACAAATTTTTTTTGTTGTTAGGAAGTTATAAGGGTTAAAATTTGACCAGTGATTTCTCATTTTTACAACAAAATTTACCAAACCATTTTTTTTACGGACCACCTCACATTTGAAGTCAGTTTGAGGGTTCTATGTGGCTGAAAATACCCAAAAGTGACACCATTCTAAAAACTGCACCCCTCAAGGTGCTCAAAACCACATTCAAGAAGTTTATTAACCCTTCAGGTGTTTCACAGCAGCAGAAGCAACATGGAAGGAAAAAATGAACATTTAACTTTTTAGTCTCAAAAATGATCTTTTAGCAACAATTTTTTTATTTTCCCCAGGGTAAAAGTAGAAACTGGACCATGAACGTTGTTGTCCAATTTGTCCTGAGTACGCTGATACCTCATATGTGGGGGTAAAACACTGTTTGGGCGCACAGCAGGGATCGGAAGGGAAGGAGCGCCATTTGACTTTTTGAATGAAAAATTGGCTCCAATCTTTAGCGGACACCATGTCGCGTTTGGAGAGCCCCCGTGTGCCTAAACATTGGCGCTTCCCCACAAGTCACCCCATTTTGGAAACTAGACCCCCCAAGGAACTTATCTAGAAGCATAGTGAGCACTTTAAACCCCCAGGTGCTTCACAAATTGATCCGTAAAAATGGAAAAGTACTTTTTTTTCACACAAAATTTCTTTTAGCCTCAATTCTTTCATTTTCACATGGGCAACAGGATAAAATAGATCCTAAAACTTGTTGGGCAATTTCTCCTGAGTATGTTGATACCTCATATGTGGGGGTAAACCACTGTTTGGGTGCACGGCAAGGCTCGGAAGGGAAGGCGCGCCATTTGACTTTTTGAATGGAAAATTAGCTCCAATCGTTAGCGGACACCATGTCGCGTTTGGAGAGCCCCTGCAAGGGCGCCGCTATCATGGGGCAAGTTGAGCCCTTTGCTTCAGGCTGCAGTCGTCACTGAAAGACAGGGGGCGGCAGAGCGGCGGTCAGAACACCTGATGCCGACTCTCCATAATCACTGACACTTGCAGTCAGTCACTAGCGCGCCCCTGCTCACAACCCACCAGCCGGTCATCCCTGCACCTTGGCTGCTCTGTGCAAACATGACCTGTGATGAGGTCACAGGAGGGGAGGAGTCAGAGGTCACATGATCGGGACCTCCATGGATTGCAGGACTCTGCTGTGCTGGTTGCCATGGTAAGTGTGTGTGCTAGGTGTATGGAGCGGAGCCATGTGTGTATGAGGTGTACGGAGCAGAACTGCATGTGTATGAGGTGTATAGAGCAGAGCCGGGTGTGTATGAGGTGTATGGAGCAGAGCCGGGTGTGTATGAGGTGTACGGAGCAGAGCCGGGTGTGTATGAAGTGTACGGAGCAGAGCTGCATGTGTATGAGGTGTACAGAGCGGATCCGGGTGTGTGTGAGGTGTACGGAGCAGAGCCGGGTGTGTATGAGGTGTACAGAGCAGAGCCGTGTGTGTATGAGGTGTACGGAGCGGAGCCGGGTGTGTATGAGGTGTACGGAGCAGAGCTGCATGTGTATGAGGTGTATGGAGCAGAGCCGGGTGAGTATGAGGTGTACGGAGTGGAGCCGGGTGTGTATGAGGTGTACGGAGCAGAGCCGTGTGTGTATGAGGTGGACGGAGCAGAGCCAGGTGTGTATGAGGTGTACGGAGCGGAGCCGTGTGTGTGTATGAGGTGTACGGAGCGGAGCCGGGTGTGTATTCAGTGTATGGAGCTAAGCTGCATGTGTATGAGGTGTACGGAGCAGAGCCGGGTGTGTATGACGTGTACGGAGCAGAGCCGGGTGTGTTTGAGGTGTACGGAGCAGAGCCGGGTGTGTATGAGGTGTATGGAGCGGAGCCAGGTGTGTATTCAGTGTACGGAGCAGAGCTGCATGTGTATGAGGTGTACGGAGCGGAGCCAGGTGTGTATTCAGTGTATGGAGCTGAGCTGCATGTGTATGAGGTGTACGGAGCGGAGCTGGGTGTGTATGAGGTGTACGGAGCAGAGCTGCATGTGTATGAGGTGTATGGAGCAGAGCCGGGTGTGTATGAGGTGTACGGAGCAGAGCTGTGTGTGTATGAGGTGTACGGAGCGGAGCCGGGTGTGTATGAGGTGTACGGAGCAGAGCCGTGTGTGTATGAGGTGTATGGAGCAGAGCCAGGTGTATGAGGTGGACGGAGCAGAGCCTGGTGTTTATGAGGTGGACGGAGCGGAGCCGTGTGTGTATGAGGTGTACGGAGCGGAGCCGAGTGTGTATTCAGTGTATGGAGCTGAGCTGCATGTGTATGAGGTGTACGGAGCAGAGCCGGGTGTGTATGAGGTGTACGAAGCAGAGCCGGGTGTGTTTGAGGTGTACGGAGCAGAGTCGGGTGTGTATGAGGTGTATGGAGCGGAGCCAGGTGTGTATTCAGTGTATGGAGCAGAGCTGCATGTGTATGAGGTGTACGAAGCGGAGCCAGGTGTGTATTCAGTGTACGGAGTAGAGCTGCATGTGTATGAGGTGTACGGAGCGGAGCCAGGTGTGTATTCAGGGTATGGAGCTGAGCTGCATGTGTATGAGGTGTACGGAGCGGAGCCGAGTGTGTATGAGGTGTACGGAGTGGAGCCAGGTGTGTATTCAGTGTACGGAGCAGAGCTGCATGTGTATGAGGTGTACGGAGCGGAGCCAGGTGTGTATTCAGTGTATGGAGCTGAGCTGCTTGTGTATGAGGTGTAGGGAGCGGAGCCGGGTGTGTATGAGGTGTACGGAGCTGAGCTGCATGTGTAAAGAGGAGTGGGTCAGAGACCCAAAAAGGACCCAAAATTCACAAATACCAATATATAAAAATAGTCTTTATTAGAAAACATTTATTAAAATGAAAACAGGTAGGGGCATGGCGCCGCATGGCGCACAAAACACACCGCACAGTCATGTATACCAAGGGCGCACGGAACCGAGAAACCAAACATCCATAATCAAACTACAAATCAGCAGAGAACCATATTTTCCCCGTAATGGGTAAGTTAACATGTAATGTATAGTATAACATGCTACGGTGCCCCCTGAGGAAGGTGTGTTACCGAAACGCGCCTCGGGGTGGGTGCACGGACCCTGGAAGTCTTGCATCCTATTTAGATGTAATGAGCACTCCTTATATATTATGGTATTTACATTGAGATAGTGCATCCATTTTGTAGCATGTTATACTATACATTACATGTTAACTTACCCATTATGGGGAATATATGGTTCTCTGCTGAATTGTAGTTCGATTATGGATGTTTGTTTGGTTTCTCGGTTCCGTGCGCCCTTGGTAACTATACATGACTGTGCGGTGTGTTTTGTGCGCCATGCGGCGCCATGCCCCTACCTGTTTTCATTTTAATAAATGTTTTCTAATAAAGACTATTTTTACATATTGGTATTTGTGAATTTTGGGTCGTTTTTGGGTCTCTGACCCACTCCTCTTTGTTAATATAATTAGCGACTAGTTCGTTCATTTAGTCCTCACGTTTATTAGAATAGCCATATTTTTCTTTATTGTATTAGGTTTTTTCTGGGGATATCTGTATTATGCTGACTTTTGTCGTGTTCCTGTTTAAGGTCGGCGTCACACTAGCGAGTTTTACGGACGTAAGAGCGCAGAAAATACATCCGTAAAACTCGCCAAACAAACGGCACAATTATTCTCAATGGGGCTGCTCCTATCAGCCGTATATTACGGTTCAGTATTATACGGCTTTCTACGGCCATAGAAAATCGCAGCAAGCTGCATTTGTCAGCATATTGCGCAAATAATATGCCAATGAAAGTCTATGGGGGCGAGAAAAATACGGATTCCACACGGACCAGCAGTGTGACTTGCGATAAATATGCAGCGGTGTTATTGAAAAGCCGGTAATTCAATTGCCGGCTTTTAATTTCTCCTGCCTAAACCCGACATGATATGAGACATGGTTTACATACAGTAAACCATCTCATATCCCCCTTTTTTTTGCATATTCCACACTACTAATGTTAGTAGTGTGTATGTGCAAAATTTCGGCGCTGTAGCTATTAAATTTAAGGGTTAAATCATGGAAAAAATTGGCGTGGGCTCCCGCGCAATTTACTCCGCCAGAGTGGTAAAGCCAGTGACTGACGGCAGATATTAATAGCCAGGAGAGGGTCCATGGTTATTGGCCCCCCCGTGGCTACAAACATCTGCCCCCAGCCACCCCAAAAAAAGGCACATCTGGAAGATGCGCCTATTCTGGCACTTGGCCACTCTCTTCCCACTCCCGTGTAGCGGTGGGATATGGGGTAATGAAGGGTTAATGCCACCTTGCTATTGTAAGGTGACATTAAGCCAGATTAATAATGGAGAGGCGTCAATTATGTCACCAATCCATTACTAATCCAATAGTACGAAATGGTTAATAAAACACACACACACATTATTAAAAAGTATTTTAATGAAAGAAACAAACAGGTTGTTTTAGTATTTTATTGCTCTCTCAATCCATCCGGAACACCCTCGCTTGGCAAAATAATAAACCAACAATATACATACCCTCTGATGAACTGTCAGGTCCCACGAGGTAATCCATCTGAAGGGGTTAATTATTTTACAGGCAGGAGCTGCGCTAAAGCACTCGCTCGTGTCTGTAATCCCCGGGTGATGAAAGGAAAGCAGAGTGATCTTTACTTACATTGAGTTGCGGTGAGGCACCCTCTGGTGGATGTTCTCATGAACTGGAGCCTTGGAAAAGTTCCCACGCTCGAGTTCATATGAGTTCATCCACCAGAGGGCGCCTCACCACAACTCAATGTAAGTAAAGATCACTCAGCTTTCCTTTCATCACCCGGGGATTACAGACACGAGCGAGTGCTTTAGCGCAGCTCCTGCCTGTAAAATAATTAACCCCTTCAGATGGATTACCTCGTGGGACCTGACAGTTCATCAGAGAGGGTATGTATATTGTGTGTTTATTATTTTGCCAAGCGAGGGTGTTCCGGATGGATTGAGAGAACAATAAAATACTAAAACAACCTGTTTGTTTATTTCATTAAAATACTTTTTAATAATGTGTGTGTGTTTTTGAACCCATTCAGACAATTGGATTAATAATGGATAGGTGTCATAATTGACGCCTCTCCATTATTAATCTGGCTTAATGTCACCTTACAATAGCAAGGTGGCATTAACCCTTCATTACCCCATATCCCACCGCTACACGGGAGTGGGAAGAGAGTGGCCAAGTGCCAGAATTGGCGCATCTTCCAGATGTGCCTTTTCTGGGGTGGCTGGGGGCAGATGTTTTTAGCCATGGGGGGGCCAATAACCATGGACCCTCTCCTGGCTATTAATATCTGCCCTCAGTCACTGGCTTTACCACTCTGGCGGAGAAAATTGCGCGGGAGCCCACGCCAATTTTTTCCACGATTTAACCCTTTATTTTACAAGCTACAGCGCCCAAATTTTGCACATACACACTACTAACATTAGTAGTGTGGAATATGCAAAAA
Organism: Ranitomeya variabilis; assembly: GCF_051348905.1. Lineage (NCBI taxonomy): Eukaryota > Metazoa > Chordata > Amphibia > Anura > Dendrobatidae > Ranitomeya > Ranitomeya variabilis. The sequence goes on along the minus strand of NC_135239.1, from coordinate 113,468,484 downwards.
AAAGGGGGATATGAGATGGTTTACTGTATGTAAACCATGTCTCATATCCTGTCGGGTTTGGGAAGGAGAAATGAGAAGCCGGCAATTGAATTACCGGCTTTTCACATATATCGCGCTGAATTAAATATAAATACAGAATATATATATATATATATATGTGTCTCAATGACATATATATATTTATATATATATATATATATATATATATATATACTGTATATATGTTTTACCGAACATTTGAGCACATAAATCCATTAGATGTCGGTTTTGCAAGCCTGCGAGAAAATATCGCAGTACGGATGCCATACGGATTACATACGGAGGATGCCATGCGCAAAATACGCTGACACACCCTGCCTACGGATGACATACGGACCACTATTTTGGGAACATTTCTCCGTATTACGGCCGTATTACGGCCGTAAAAAACGGACCGTATTGTCTTACGCTGAGTGTGACGCCAGCCTAAATGTGTATGAGGTGTACGGAGCGGAGCCGGGTGTGTATGAGGTGTATGGAGCAGAGCTGGGTGTGTGCGAGGTGTATGGAGCGGAGCCGCGTGAGTAAGGAGTGGAGCCATGAGTGCAAGGTGTAGGGGAGCGCAGCCGTGTGTGTAGGAGTAACTATGTGTGGCCATTATACAGTATGGAGCATCATGTGGGACCATTATACAGTATGGCGCATCATGTGTGCCCATTATACTGTATGGCACATCATGTGTGCCCATTATACTGTATGGAGCATCATGTGTGACCATTATACAGTATGGAGCATCATGTGTGACCATTATACTGTATGGAGCATCATGTGTGGCCATTATACAGTATGCAGCATCATGTGTGCCCATTATACTGTATGGCGCATCATGTGTGCCCCATTATACTGTATGGCACATCATGCGTGCCCATTATACTGTATGGAGCATCATGTGTGACCATTATACAGTATGGAGCATCATGTGTGCCCATTATACTGTATGGAGCATCATGTGTGGCCATTATACAGTATGGAGCATCATGTGTGCCCATTATACTGTATGGCACATCAGGTGTGCCCATTATACTGTATGGCACATCATGTGTGCCCATTATGCAGTATGGAGCATCATGTGTGACCATTATACAGTATGGAGCATTATGTGTGCCCATTATACAGTATGGAGCATTGTGTGGCCATTATACAGTATGGAGCATAATGTGTGGCTATTATACAGAATGGAGCATCATGTGTGACCATTATACAGTATGGAGCACTGTGTGGCCATTATACAGTATGGAGCATCATGTGTGGCCACTATACAGTATGTAGCATCATGTGTGGCCACTATACAGTATGTAGCATCATGTGTGGCCATTATACAGTATGGAGCACTGTGTGGCCATTATACAGTATGGAGCATCATGTGTGGCCATTATACAGTATGGAGCACTGTGTGGCCATTATATTGTATGGAGCATCATGTGGGGCTCATACTGTATGGAGCAATATATGGGGCTCATTATACTGTATAGAGCAATATATGGGGCATGTTATTCTGTATGGGGCGCTGTGCGGTGCCCACAATACTGTATGGAGCAATATATGGGGCTCATTATACTGTATGGAGCAATATATGGGGCTCATTATTCTGTATGGGGCACTGTGGTGCCCAGAATACTGTATGGAGGACTATACTGTCTAATTTATGACCTATTGTAGAATGTACAATAGGTATCACTCATGTAATGTATGGGGGGACTGTATATGAGATGGGAGCCCTATAGGGGGGCTGGACTCTATATGTGTTTGGGGGGGCGCCATTTGAAGTTCGCCTCAGGCAGCAGTGTGGCTAGGTTCACCCCTGAGCCCCTGTGTGCTTAAACATTAGAGCTCCCCTACAAGTGACCCCATTTTGGAAACTAGACCCCCCAAGGAACTTATCTAGATGCATAGTGAGCACTTTAAACCCCCAGGTGCTTCACAGAAGTTTATAACGCAGAGCCGTGAAAATAAAATATAATGTATATTTTTCTTTCCTCAAAAATTATTTTTAGCCCGGAATTTTTATTTTCCCAAGGGTAACAGGAGAAATTGAACCCCAAATGTTGTTGTCCAGTTTGTCCTGAGTATGATGATACCCCATATGTGAGGGTAAACCACTGTTTGGGCGCACGGCAGGGCTCGGAAGGGAAGGCACGCCATTTGGCTTTTTGAATGGAAAATTAGCTCCAATCATTAGCGGACACCATGTCGCGTTTGGAGAGCCCCTGTGTGCCTAAACATTGGAGCTCCCACACAAGTGACCCCATTTGGGAAACTAGACCTCCCAAGGGGCCCTTCTCATCTGCTCACCGGGCCCCTTCTGACGCTGCGGCAGTTTTCTATTGACATGCGGGCGCGCACCCGCACGTCAATTGTTAACAACAGCCACCAGCCAATTTGAGGCTGGCAGCTGAAGTCGGCCGCAGCGCACACGTCGCCGGCGTCTGACGACATTGTCAGTCGCCGGTGAGTGTGCGCTGCTGGAGGGAGCTCGCCGCCTGGAGAGCTGGTCAGGTGAGGAGACTCTGTTTGTTTTGTTTTTTTTGTTTTTTTTTATAAGCTAACGGTGGAGACACTGGGGCAATGCTGGACACACTGGGGCAGATTGCTGAACACACTGGGGGCAATGCTGGAGACACTGGGGCAATGCTGGACACACTGGGGCAGATTGCTGGAGACACTGGGTCAATGCTGGAGACACTGGGGCAGATTGCTGGACACACTGGGGGCAATGCTGGAGACACTGGGGCAATGCTGGAGACACTGGGGCAGATTGCTGGAGACACTGGGGCAATGCTGGACACACTGGGGCAATGCTGGAGCACACACTGGGGTAGATTGCTGGAGACACTGGGGCAATGCTGGAGACACTGGGGCAGATTGCTGGACACACTGGACACACTGGGGCAATGCTGGAGGACACACTGGGGCAGATTGATGGAGACACTGGGGCAATGCTGGAGACACTGGGGCAGATTGCTGGACACACTGGGGCAATGCTGGAGGACACACTGAGGCAGATTGATGGAGACACTGGGGCAATGCTGGAGACACTGGGGCAGATTGCTGGACACACTGGGGGCAATGCTGGAGGACACACTGGGGCAATGCTGGAGACACCGGGGCAATGCTGGAGACACTGGGGCAGATTGCTGGACACACTGGGGGCAATGCTGGAGACACTGGGGCAGATTGCTGGACACACTGGGGCAATGCTGGAGGACACACTGGGGCAGATTGCTGGAGACACTGGGGCAATGCTGGAGACACTGGGTCAGATTGCTGGACACACTGGGGGCAATGCTGGAGGACACACTGGGGCAGATGATTGCTGGAGACACTGGGGCAATGCTGGAGACACTGGGGCAATGCTGGAGACACTGGAGCAATGCTGGAGACACTGGGGCAGATTGCTGGACACACTGACGGCAATGCTGGACATACTGTGGCAGATTGCTGGACACACTGGGGGTAATATGCTGGAGACACTGGGGCAGATTTCTGGACACACTGGGGGCAATGCTGGATACTCTGGGGCAATATGCTGGACATACTGGGGCAGATTGTTGAACACACTGTCTGGGGGCAATGCTGGATACACTGGGGCAATGCTGGAGACACTGGGGCAATGCTGGAGACACTGGGGCAATGCTGGACACACTGTGGGCAATGCTGGACAATTGGACATACTGGGGCAGATTGCTGGACACACTGGTGGTAATATGCTGGACACACTGGGGCAGATTGCTAAACACACTGGGGCAGATTGCTGGACACACTGTCTGGGGGCAATGCTGGACACACTGGGGGCAATATGCTGGAGTCAGACACTGGGGCAGATTGCTGGAGACACTGGGGCAATGCTGGAGACACTGGGGCAGATTGCTGGGCACACTGGGGGCAATGCTGGGGGACACACTGGGGCAGATGATTGCTGGAGATACTGGGGCAATGCTGGAGACACTGGGGCAATGCTGGAGACACTGGAGCAATGCTGGAGACACTGGGGCAGATTGCTGGACACACTGACAGCAATGCTGGACATACTGGGGCAGATTGTTGGACACACTGGGGGTAATATGCTGGAGACACTGGGGCAGATTGCTGGACACACTGGGGACAATGCTGGATACTCTGGGACAATATGCTGGACTTACTGGGGCAGATTGTTGAACACACTGTCTGGGGACAATGCTGGATACACTGGGGCAATGCTGGAGACACTGGGGCAATGCTGGAGACACTGAGGCAATGCTGGAGACACTGGGGCAAAGCTGGACACACTGGGCAATGCTGGACAATTGGACATACTGGGGCAGATTGCTGGACACACTGGTGGTAATATGCTGGACACACTGGGGCAATGCTGGACATACTGGGGCAGATTGCTGGACACACTGGTGGTAATATGCTGGACACACTGGGGCAGATTGCTGGACACACTGTCTGGGGGCAATGCTGGACACACTGGGGGCAATATGCTGGAGTCAGACACTGGGGCAGATTGCTGGAGACAATGGGGGCAATGCTGGACACACTGGGGCAGATTGCTGGACACACTGGGGGTAATATGCTGGACACACTGGGGGTAATATGCTGGACACACTGGGGGCAGGACTGGAGGCATGGGCAGAATGTAGACACAGGGCATGATTGGAGACACGGGGCAGAATGAAAGACATGGGGCAGGATTGGTTCATGGGGCAGGATGGATACGATGGAGACAGATGGGGCAGGATGGGGAGATCATATGGTGTAGAATGGATACTCATGAGGGCAGGATGCGAGAACATATGGCTGGAGCCAGGAATGAGATACACGGGGCCAGGGTGGGGAATATTATTACCATAGGGGCTAATTAAGGGATATTATTACTGCAGTGATGGATTTATTTTATTTTTTGAGTATACTGTTTTAAATGGGGGGGGCGGTCCTGTTACTGTGCAGAGTGACACTATATTGACTTTTTTTCTCCATGTGGTGTAATGTAGAAGTTGTGAAAAATTAAGTAATGTGTTCTGCAAGCAGAGCTCGAGATAACTGTGTTATTTCCTGCAGAAACGAGTCCTGGCTGGAAGAAATGATGGCGGTCTGTGCTGGATGAAAGATGAAGGACTTCACCTAGAGACGTCACTGGTGAGTCAGTGTTACCTATACACTGACACTATACACTGTATACTATATACAGAGGTCCTGTGTACAATGTCACCAGTGATCACTGTACTACCTATACATTATATACAGAGCTCCTGTGTATAATGTCATCAGTGATCTCTGTATTACCTCTACACAGACACTGCATACTAAGTACAGATCTCCTGTGAATACTGGCACTTATGGTGATAGTATTGTGTTTTTGTTTTTTTTAAATTACTGATCAGTATTGTAGTATTCAGTCACTATGTGGTGGTAATATGTGGTCTGGAAATGGGTGTTGTGGTATTTGTCCCTTGAATGTGCTATTTGGTCACCAAGTGGTGGTAATATGTGGTCTTGACATGGTGCAGTGGTATTTGTTCCTTGTATGTGATATTATTCGATCACTGTGGTTGTAATTTGTGGTCTGGTCATGGCGCGGTGGTATTTGTTCCTTGTATGTGATATTATTGGTCAAAATATGCCTAAATTGTATTGCAGATTTTAACAAATATTTAATAGGTTACAGTAGAGTAGGGCCCGGCCATTTTTCTGGAATAATCTGGTTCGGGTATAATATGACCCCCCCCCGACCCCCCCGTCACATGACCCCCCCCCCCCCCCGTCACATGACCGGGGGGGGCCCACAGTGTCTGAACAGCCCGGGGCCCTGGCTACCCTTAATCCACCCCTGGTGGTGAGCACTTTGAATCCCCAAGTGCTTCACAGAAGTTTATAACGCAGAGCCATGAAAATAAAAAATAATTTTTCTTTTCTCAAAAATGATTTTTTAGCCCACAATTTTTTATTTTCCCAAGGGTAACAGGAGAAATTGGACCCCAAACGTTGTTGTGCAGTTTCTCCTGAGTACGCTGATACCCCATATGTGGGGGTAAACCACTGTTTGGGCACACGTCGGGGTTCGGAAGGGAAGTAGTGATGCTTTGAAATGCAGACTTTGATGGAATGCTCTGCGGGCGTCACGTTGCGTTTGCAGAGCCCCTGATGTGCCTAAACAGTAGAAACCCCCACAAGTGACCCCATTTTGGAAACTAGACTCCCCCAAGGAACTTATCTAGATGTGTGGTGAGCACTTTGAACCCCCAAGTGCTTCACAGAAGTTTATAACGCAGAGCCGTGAAAATAAAAAATAATTTTTTATTCCTCTAAAATTATGTTTTAGCAAGCAATTTTTTATTTTCGCAAGGGTAACAGGAAAAATTGGACCTCAATAGTTGTTGCCCAGTTTGTCCTGAGTACACTGATACCCCATATGTGGGGGTAAACCACTGTTTGGGCACAAGTCGGGGCTCGGAAGGGAAGTAGTGACATTTTGAAATGCAGACTTTGATGGAGTGGTCTGCGGGCGTCACATTCCATTTGCAGAGCCCCTGATGTGCCTAAACAGTAGAAACCCCCCACAAGTGACCCCATTTTGGAAACTAGACCCCCCCAGGAACTTATCTGGATGCGTAGTGAGCACTTAGAACCCCCAAGTGCTTCATAGATGTTTACAACGCAGAGCCGTGAAAATAAAAAATAATTTTTCATTCCTCAAAAATTATGTTTTAGCAAGCAATTTTTTATTTTCGCAAGAGTAACAGGAGAAATTGGACCCCAATAGTTGTTGTCCAGTTTGTCCTGAGTACGGTGGTACCCCATATGTGGGAGTAAACCACTGTTTGGGCACACGTCGGGGCTCAGAAGGGAAGCAGTGATGTTTTGAAATGCAGATTTTGATGGAATGGTCTGCGGGTGTCACGTTGCATTTGCATAGATGTTTACAACGCAGAGCCGTGAAAATAAAAAATAATTTTTCATTCCTCAAAAATTATGTTTTAGCAAGCAATTTTTTATTTTCGCAAGGGTAACAGTAGAAATTGGACCCCAATAATTGTTGCACAGTTTGTGCTGAGCGTGCTGGTACCCCATATGTGGGGGTAAATCACTGTTTGTGCGCACGTCAGGGCTCGGAAGGTAGGGAGCACCATTTGACTTTTTGAACGCAAGATTGGCTGGAATCAATGGTGGCGCCATGTTGCGTTTGGAGTCCCCTGATGTGCCTAAACAGTGGAAACCCCTCAATTCTAACTCCAACACTAACCCTAACACACCCCAAACCTTAATCCCAACTCTAGATATAACCCTAACCCCAACACACCCCTAACCACAACCCTAACCCAACACACCCTTAACCCTAACCACAACCCTAACCACAAGCCTAATCTTATCCCTATTTCCAACCCTAGCCCTAATTCCAACCCTAACTCTAATTCCAACCCTAACCCTAAGGCTATGTGCCCACATTGCGGACTCGTGTGAGAATTTTCCGCACCATTTTTGAAAAATCCGCAGGTAAAAGGCAGTGCGTTTTACCTGTGCATTTACCACGGATTTCCAGTGTTTTTTGTGTGGATTTCACCTGCGGATTCCTATTGAGGAGCAGGTGTAAAACGGAATCCGCACAAAGAATTGACATGCTGCAGAAAATACAGCGTTTCCGCGCGGTATTTTCCGCACCATGGGCACAGCGGATTTGGTTTTCAGTAGGTTTACATGGTACTGTAAACCTGATGGAAAACTGCTACGAATCCACAGCGGCCAATCCGCTGCGGATCCACAGCCAAATCCGCACCATGTGTGCACATAGTCTAATCTAACCCTAACTCTAGTTTTAACCCTAATTCTAACCCTTGCCCTAACACTAACCCTAGCCCTAGCCCTAGCCCTAACCCTAACCCTAGCCCTAACCCTAACCCTAGTGGGGGAAGAAAAAAAATATATTTTCTTTATTTTTATTATTGTCCCTACCTATGGGGGTGATAAAGGGGGGTTCATTTACTATTTTTTTTAATTTTGATCACTGTGATAGGTTTTATCACAGTGATCAAAATGTACCTGGAACGAATCTGCCAGCCGGCAGATTCGGCGGGTGCACTGCGCATGCGCCCGCCATTTTGGAAGATGGCAGTGCCCATGAAGAAGACGGACGGACACCGTGAGGCTCGGTAAGTATGAGGGGGGGAGATCGGAGCACGGGGGGGATCGGAGCATGGGGGGGTGGATCGATGCACGGGAGGAGCGAACAGGAGGACGGGGAGCAGACAGGAGGACGGAGGGGAGCGGACCACAGTATGGGGCAGAAAGGAGGACTGGGGAGGCGATCGGTGGTGGTGGGGGGGGCAGATTAGGTTTTCCAGCCATGGCCGATGATATTGCAGCATCGGCCATGGCTGGATTGTAATATTTCACCATTTTCATAGGTGAAATATTACAAATCGCTCTGATTGGCTGTTTCACTTTCAACAGCCAATCAGAGTGATCGTAGCCCGGGGGGGTGAAGCCACCCCCCCTGGGCTGAAGTACCACTCCCCCTGTCCCTGCAGATTGGGTGAAATTGGAGTTAACCCTTTCACCCGATCTGCAGGGACGCGATCATTCCATGAAGTCACATAGGCATCACAGGTTGGATTGGCACCGACTTTCATGATGCCTAGGTGGCGTCAAAGGTCGGGAAGGGGTTAAGGATGATTTTACATACAGACAGACTCCTCCCCCTCACTTATCCATTTGGTCATTTTTGAACAGACTATAGCCCTGCAAGTTAACAGACTGGTCATGGCTCTCATCCAGCCATGTCTCAGATATCCCCACCATGTCATAATTATGCTCCAACAACATCAATTCGAATTTGTCCATTTTGTTGGTGAGGCTTTTGGCATTAGTATACATACATTTTATGTATCTCTCTGCACCTCTATTCTTTCTTAAATTATTAATTGTTCTAACCCCACCCCCCATGTGACCGCCACCCCCAACTTCCTTATTTGTGCCCATGTCTCTATCTGCACTATCTTCCCCTCCTATAAAATGAATACCCTCCCCCCATTCCCTAGTTTAAACACTCCTCTAACCTTCTAGCCATTTTCTCCCCCAGCACAGCTGCACCTTCCCCATTGAGATACAGCCCGTCCCTAATGTAGAACCTGTAGCCCACTGAGAAGTCGGCCCAGTTCTGCAGGAACCCAGACCCCTCCTTCCTACACCAATTCTTGAGCCACTTATTAACCTCCCTCATCTCCCGTTGCCTCTCTGGCGTGGCACGTGGTACAGGCAGTATTTCGGAAAATACCATGTTGGAGGTCCTTGCTTTCAGCTTGCAGCCTAATTCCCTGAAATCGTTTTTAAGGACCTTCCACCTACCTCTAACTTTGTCATTTGTGCCAATGTGCACCATGACCGCTGGGTCCTCACCAGCCCCTCCCAGTAATCTGTCAACCCGATCAGGGATGTGTCAGACTCGAGCGCCAGGTAGGCAGCACACCGTTCGACGATCCCTGTCTTTGTGACAGATTGCCCTATCTGTTCCCCTAATAATTGAGTCCCCCATTACCAGCACCTGTCTGGCCTGCCCTGCTCTCCTATTTCCCTCCTTACTGTAGCAGTCACTCCTCCGGCTTTCAGAGGACATGCCTGGCTGCAGCAGTGCTATCCCTGTACTAGCACACCACTCATTTGCCAACTTAGCATCTTAGAATCTTAGTTCCATTCTGGTGTCTATGCAGTCAGCTTGCTTCTGATACAGTATCTATGTAGGTAGTAAGCTTGCTTCTGTTCCCATATCTATGCAGCAAGCTCCGTTCTGTTCCCATATCTACAGTGCCTTGCGAAAATGTTTGGCCCCCTGGAACTTTTCAACCTTTTCCCACATATCATGCTTCAAACATAAAGATACCAAATGTAAATTTTTGGTGAAGAATCAACAAGTGGAACACAATTGTGAAGTTGAACGAAATTTGTTGGTTATTTTAAATTTTTGTGGAAATTTAAAAACTGAAAAGTGGGGCATGCATTATTATTCGGCCCATTTAACTTAATACTTTGTTGCGCCACCTTTTGCTGCGATTACAGCTGCAAGTCGCTTGGGGTATGTCTCTGTCATTTTTGTACATCGAGAGACAGAAATTCTTGCCCAGTCTTCCTTGGCAAACAGCTCGAGCTCAGTGAGGTTTGAATTGAGGTCTGGACTTTGACTTGGCCATTCTAACACCTGGATACATTTATTTGTGAACCATCCCACAGTAGATTTTGCTTTATGTTTGGGATCATTGTCTTTTTGGAAGACAAATCTCTGTCCCAGTCTCAGGTCAGGAATGGTCCTGTATTTTGCTCCATCCATCTTCTCATCAATTTTAACCATCTTCCCTGTCCCTGCTGAAGAAAAGCAGGCTCAAACCATGGTGCTGCCACCACCATGTTTGACAGTGGGGATGGTGTGTTCAGGGTGATGAGCTGTGTTGCCTTTACCCTAAACATATCGTTTCGCATTGTTGCCAAAAAGTTTGATTTTGTGCATGACACTTTTGGCTTCATCTGACCAGAGCACCTTCTTCCACATGTTTGGTGTGTCTCCCAGGTGGCTTTTTGCAAACTTTAAATTACACTTTTTATGGATATCTTTGAGAAATGGCTTTATTCTTGCCACTTTTCCATAAAGGCCAGATTTGTGCAATGTACGACTGATTGTTGTCCTATGGGCAGACTGTCCCACCTCAGCTGTAGATCTCTGCAGTTCATCCAGAGTGATCATGGGCCTCTTGCCTGCGTCTGTGATCGGTCTTTTCCTTGTTTGAGATGAAAGTTTAGAGGGATGGCCAGGTCTTGGTAGATTTGTAGTGGTATGATACTCCTTCCATTTCAATATGATCGCTTGCACAGTGCTCCTTGGGATGTTTAAAGTTTGTTACATCATTTTGTATCCAAATCCGGCTTTAAACTTCTTCACAACAGTATCACGGACCTTCCTGTTGTGTTCCTTGGTCTTCATGATGCTCTCCGTGCTTCAAACAGAACCCTGAGACTATCACAGAGCAGGTTCATTTATACGGAGACTTGATTACACACAGGTGGATTATATTTATCATCATTAGGCATTTGGGATAACATTGGATCATTCAGACATCCACAATGAACTTCTGGAGTGAATTTTCTGCATTGAAAGTAAAAGGGCCGAATAATATTGTACGCCCCACTTTTCAGTTTTTGAATTTCCACAAAAATTTAAAATAACCAATACATTTCATACAACTTCACAATTGTGTCCCACTTGTTGTTGATTCTTCACCAAAAATTTACATTTATGTGTGAAGCATGATATGTGGGAAAAGGTTCAAAAGTTTCAGGAGGCCGAATACTTTCACAACGCACTGTATGTACCAGCCTGTTTCTAAAGCTTGTTATCTCTGCTGCTTTAATGCAGCGACCAGAGATAAGCAGGGCAGGGGTAGCCCACTGCAACTCGAGGGCCACTGCCTTGTGATTGCCCCCAAGGCTGAAAATTGCCAGCCAGCCCCTGGTGCACACGTTGAGTAAAATTTCGGAACCATTTCTGCGTCTCTTGGCAGTAAAAATGCAGATGTTAAAACGCATGGTTTTGGTGTGTTTCTACCTCCTTTTTGGTACATTTTTGCCTGTGTTTTTTGTTGGTTTGAGTGAAGTTAATGGTGAAAAATGCAGAGCTAAAATGCACAGATAATTGACATGCTGCAGATTATTTTCTGCATCAAATTTGCAAGTCAAAAATGCTCAATTTGTGCATGACACTTTTGGTTTCTCATTCACTTTTTGCATCAGGCTTTGTATCAGATTTTTCACAAATCCGCACACAAAAAAAGTGACAAAAATGCACCAAATCTGCAACATGTGCATACAACCTAAAATTTTAAGCATGCTTTTTGAGGCTTATATAGCTACAAACTAATACATTTTGGAACAACTTTTTTGAGGCATATATTGCAACAAAATCTTCCCAAGTATATGTAAAAGGCTAAGAGTGAGTAATATATTACCCATACATTTTTGAACAAGTATTTTGAAGCTTATATAGCAAACTGTACTCTCGAAGATGTAATACCATATGGATGAGCAAAATAATACTGATAACTTTTGAACAAGTTTTTTGAGGGTTATATACCGAGGAAATCCACATTTTCATTGAATAGTCTATGGATAAGCAATACCTCTATTGTAACAGGGGTGGTGCCACAGTATTGGAGAATGGCTGATGTAGTACCGATATTTAAGAAAGGTAAGAAGGTGGAGCCAGGCAACTACCATCCGGTAAGCTTGACATCAGTAGTGTGCAAAATTTTTTAGGGCATTATAAGAGATGACCTACAGAAATATATTGTAGATAATAATATAATAACTGACAACCAGCATGGATTCATGAAAGATAAGTCATCATGACTAACTAATATGTTGGGTTTCTATGAGGAGGTAAGTGCAAGTCTGAATGTTGGTAATGCAGCTAATATGATATTGAATATGATATAGAAATACTGCTCAAATTCTGACTGCAGCAAAACAAAACATCTTCTCATCCCTCGTATCATACCTGTCTCACAACGCTAAACAACTATTAAGCACTTTCAATTCTTTCCTGCGTCTACCAGTTCCACCTCCCTTTCCTCTCATTTGAATACTTTGCCTCATCACCTGTGAACGTGACACAATAACGTCCCACCTCATTCCAAACTTTACCACAGTCTTCATCACAAGCATAACCCACCTCTTCAACCTGTCACTAACAACTGGTGTCTTTCATCCTGATTGAAACATACCTCGATCACACCCATCCTCAAAAACCACACCCTTGACCCATCTTCTATGTCTACCTATCGCCCCATATCATTTCTCCCCTATGCCACCAAATTACTGGAATAACATGTCCATTTTGAACTGTCCTCACACCTCTCCTCTTGCTCCATCTTTTACCGCATACAATCTGACTTCAGACTGCAACATTCCACTGAAACTGCCCTGACTAAAGTCACCAATAACCTACTAACCACCAAATGAAAGGAATGTGAGTTTGCCCTCCTCCTTCTCCTGGACTTGGCATCTGTCTTTGACACAGTGGACCATTCCCTCTTACTACAGACGTACTGATCTGTTGACATTACAGACTTGGCCCTTTGTAGGATCTCCTCGTACCTAACAGACAGGACATTCAGTGTCTCCCACTCACACACCACTTTCTCATCTCACCCCCTATGTATCGGTGTCCACCAAGGTTCAGTTGTATGACAGAGAACTATGCTTAGAGGGTGCATTCACGCGCTCCTTCTTAAAGGGACCGCCCACATCAACCTAAGGTATTCCCAACCTATAGCTGGGCGACACCTTCTATTTAAGGCTTCTCCTCCAATATGGAGGTGCCTGAGCAACGTTGTTAGTTTGCCTTGCATGCTTGCTAGTTGTCAGGTTCCACAGGTCCATCTGTCTGCTTGTCAACCCTGTATCCGTCTGCTCTTACCTGTCTGTGCCCATCTGCTTGTACTTGTCTGCATTATTCTGTCCACCAGCCGGTCCAGATCGCACCTGCCAGCACCAATCTATCTAACACCCGGTCCATACCGCAGCTGCCAATGCTTTTCTGTTCCTCAGCTGGTCCCATCTGCTACCGTGGTTCTAGAGTCCCTACAGTGCCTGTCTGCATTTTTCATCCCTTCTTTTGGCCTTAGCAGCTTACCCCCTGTAGGGGGTCAGCTGCCACATTATGTAGGTCAGCCATGGAGTAGCACCTGGTGCCAGCTCTTTGTACCTCCTTGGTTTGCAGTTTTTGCCTGCTGCCAATTGTTCGAGTAGGGATTTGGTAGGCCACCTAGTTAGGCCTTTTCCAGGCTTTCAGAGGGATACGGAACAGTGATTCCACCACCTTGCCCATTACAGTCTCCATCTGCTGGGCTGGCTGTACTTGAAGAGGTGTCGGTGAACGCTATACTAATTCTACTTTATTGCCATTGATGCCACTTTGTTGGTGTCTGCTAATATTTTTTGTAAATGTGTAGACTCCTGGTTGGGTCTTCTTCATGAGTGTTGCCTGTAGCAGTAGGCTTCCGAGACTGTCAGGCCTCCACTTCAATGTACTCAACTACCCGTGTTACTATCCTTAAATTTTTCGGACAGTGGTAGTCCAGAAAACTGATATTTGTGGTGCAACCTGAGTGTGGCTCAGCATGAAAGCACGTAGAAGTTTTGCATGTGGTGTCAGGGCTCCCAGCAAAGGAGCCCTACACCAATCTCTCACCCACCTCATCTTACTGTGACATTCATTGGAAAGCTTTAAATGCTGTTGAGACCCTGATACCTCATGCCTGGCTTATTGCTGCAGTGCCACGCTACAATTAGTACGGTGGGTGAATTGAGGAGACTTTCCTGTTATCTGTCCCTGATTTGATGTGTTTTGGCAGCATTTGGGGCTGTTCTAAGGTGTTGTGCATGCGTTTGTTTTTCCCTCCCATTGACTATAATGGCATTTGGTTATGTTCGGCGAATATTCGCCAAATTAATCGGCAAATATGTGCACATTTGGCGAACGTAACCCGAACTGAATATTGAAATATTCGCTCATCTCTATTACTGATCACTGTTTAATCTAGAAATGCTGGTCCAAGCCCTGTCCCAGGCACTGTCCCATGCTAAAATGTGGCTTGCTGGTTGGACCACACAATTAGCACAAAGGATTTATATACTGAAATGCAGCCTGTTTTCTGGAGCATGCTATTAGTACAAACAGTTTAGATTCAGAAATGTGGACTCCTGGCTTGAGAAAACTAGTAGCACTAAATATTTATTTACTGAAATGTGGCCTTGTTACAGGACCATTTTATTAGTGCAAAGAATTTTGTTTTTTCAAATGTGGACTCCTGCCTATTACCAGCACAAATTATTTTTGTGCAGAAATGTGGCATGCCTTCTGGAGCAGGATATTAGAACAAACAATTTTGATTCTAAAAAGTGTACTCTTGGACGAACCAAAAGTTTAGCACAAAATTATTATATACTGAAATATCCTCTGCTTTCTGGAGCATGGTATTAGAACTAACAATTTAGGTTTTCAAATCTGGACTCTTGGATGGAGCAAAAACAGGAGCACAAAATTATTAGATACTGAAACGTCTCCTGCTTTCTGGAGCATGGTATTAAAATAAACTATTTAGATTTTCAAATATGGAATCCTGGACAGAGCAAAAATATGAGCACACAATTATTAGATATTGAACTATGCCCTGCTTTATGGAGCACTGTATTACAACAAACAAACTATATTTTCAAATGTGGACTCCTGGCTCAAGTACAATATTAGCAACACAAAAGAGTTATATGCTGAAATGTGCCCTGTTGTGACACAAAATGAGCAAAAATGATTGATCTGCTGGAAGGTCAATTTCACAGCCACACAGGATCCTATATATCTGAGCTAGCTGACTGACAATTAACCATCAAGATAACTTTCTGACTATCTTGTAGCAGCAGGAGTGGCCTCTCTATGCTGCTACACTGCTAAAATGGCACCAAAACAAAATGTGTATTATTTATATGGGGTGGGTCTTAGGGTTGGCAGATTGCACTAAATAAAATATAAAATATAAAATAAAGTGCAGTCGCAACCGTGCAGAGATGAACCTGCTGCTAGTGTGAACAATGACTGAACAAAACAGCAAGTGTTGCCTTAAACACACTGTGTTAATGCCACACAGAGTGATTGGAACACTGAGTACCAAGCTCAGTTACTTCACAGAGAGGTACTGCACTAAAAATACTAAGTACTATATCTTGTTAACATCACAGGCATGGTAGCACGTTGATTGAGCTTGCTCTGTAACTGAACTGTGCTAACCACACACATGAATGAAACAGATGCTAAGCCAAGCAGATAGTTACCCCAGTCCTGACGCTACCGAAACTTGTGCCTGACTGGCATCCTAAGCATGTAGTAAACTAGAGACTCAGGTGTTGAGCCAAGGGTACGGAACAGCATAGGTGTGCTACATGCCAGCCAAGGTGTACAGCCTTTGAGCATAGACAGACTCACACAAACGTGCAGACAGAGTGGTAGAGTAACCACCCACTCCCACCAAAACATAAATGACACCAGCACACCCACGTGCACCGCTGAGAGCCTTTTAAACGCTTGGCTCCACCCCAACACTCATGCCCAGTCGGTCGAGACATCGCCCATGGACCAATCCAAAGCTGCTACATCACCAGAGCAGCTAACGTCCGTCCACCAATAAGAAGACGCTACATCAGAGACATCCTCAGTAAGGTGATCTCTGGACTTAGACTCCAGAGCGCAAGGCTGCACCTGCATATCACTAATTACCATAGACTTGGCAGAAGAGCCAGCAGTAACCAAACGTATATCAGGTAAACCTATAAAGAACACCGGAGTATAACGCCCCAAAAAGTATTTAACACCGTACATAATATAGTGAAAAATATGTTATAAACTTTATTACATAATATGTAGTTGGATTTTCACACAGGGGTCCAGTATGTTAGATCTGTGTTGCTATTGAGTGCTAAAACTTTGTTATGGTACCGCTTTGTTTGTTTATTTTGTCATCACCAACTTTCCATCATCTTACTGTGTTTTTATGATGTTTTGTACTCTTTAATAAAGGTTATAACATATTTTTCACTATACTATGTACAGTGTTAAATACTTTTTGGGGCGTTATACTCCGGTGTTCTTTATAGGTTTAATTGTCTATGGGAGTTGTCCTGTGGTCCAGAAGTTATTTGGACATCTTTTTTACATTTGATATTTGATGCCCTTGATATGTCGGTCTTTGTCAAAATAATTGCTTTACTGTGTATTTTCACAGCTTTTTCTACCGATTATATGGATCACAAAGCGCATGAGAAAACGTGGCTTTCTAAACTTGACCAGGTTTTTGGTGATGACTCAGGTGTGGTTTTAAATACAAGGCAGACGGACGAATCAGCGACCAAGTTCAAATACCTCTTTAATAAAAAGACACACCTTTGGTGGAATAAGGCATTCCTTGAACGCTATCTGGCAAAGAGCTTAATACCGAGAGCCCTTCGTATACAAGTGTTGCCCTCATTTACCATCGAGGATGAAGGCCTCAGAAAACAATGGGAAGACTTGTCCTCCAATTGTTCTAGGGGGTATATGAGCCTTTTCTTTAAGTTTAATGTTACATCTCTGCAGGAGGTGGAAGCAGAGATTAATGTTTTACAGGATGCCCTCAAGACTAAATTATCTACAGAGGCATTGTCTAGCTTGAATAAAGAACGTGAAAATGATTTTCTGAAATGGGAAAAAGAGATAGTGGCCTCTAAAACAAAAAAATATCAAAGGGATGTATCGGACTACAAAAATAATTACGTATATAGATGGAGGAAAAAACAGAACTCTGCCCAACCTTTATCGAAAACCCATCGCAATTCGTTTTCATCTGCCTCTTCGATGGATGATGAACCTCCAAGTGGTAGTTACTTGCATAATGTACACCTTGAGAGATTTGGTATGGGCAGACATGGGAGCCACAAAACAAAGTTGTATAATAAACGAAAACTTACCCCTCCACAATACCTGGAGAAAAAGTCTAAAAATAATAACACCTTAGAGGTAATTAATCTCTCTACCCATACTCTAACTATGATGCAACGAGAGGATTTGAGCCTGGGTCTTACTTTCGTCCCGACTAATAATTTTAACTATTTTTCAGCAATGAAGGACATTCAACTCTTTTTGAGAAAGGTTTTATTATGGAAACTACATACCAAACCGGCTGATACTACTATTCCTGCTACTGTGACGGAACAGGAGGTCCTCTCTATTCTGGAGGACTTGGAACGTGAAGGTTCACCTAATGCATGAGGTAACTTTCCTGCTTCTGTGGTGCCTAGGTCTACCACATTCCCCCCCTTTCTTGCCCATCCATTGAAATCTTTAATAAATTGGTCCTGGATGATTTAAAAACAATATCTAGTACATGTAGGAGAGACAATTTAACACGGGCACACCGTTTGGCTTTGAAGGAGCTTAAATCTATGAGAGATGTTGTAATCAAGCCAGCGGATAAGGGGGGGAATGTGGCGATATGGCCCTCGCAGAGCTATGAAAGGGAGGCCCTATGCCAACTAAGGGATCATACATCCTATTCTGTTCTTCCACAAAACCCTACCATTAGTTTTTCTGGTGATATTTATGAAATTTTGGACAGAGCATATACGCAGGGAACAATACCTAAAAAGATCTTTGAGGGTCTATATGTCAAAAATCCGGTGGTCCCTACCTTCTACCTTCTGCCTAAGATCCACAAGGATCCGGTTGATCCTCCGGGGCGTCCGATTGTCTCTGGCATGGGAGGGCTTTGTGATCCTATATCTAAATTCATTGAATATTACCTTCATCCCTTAGTGGAGACCTTGCCCTCCTGTGTCAGGGACAATACGGACGTCCTGAGGAAGCTGGATGGCCTCCATCTTGAGCCTGACATGTTTTTTGCTACAGTGGATGTCGAATCCCTTTATACAAGCATTGGCCATGCTGACGGGCTGGAGGCGGTGGGGTTCTGTTGTGAACTATACTTTTTGGCTCCCTCTTGTGGTCACTAGTGATTTGGCACTTGGATTGTCTTTTACCAGGTTGGTGCTCACCTGCTTCGTTAGGCCTGGGGTGTTGCTATTTAAACTTCCTGGATTCTCAGTCCAGTGCCTGGCATCGTTGTAATCAGTTCATTTCAGTTTGCTCCTGTCTTCAGGTCCTGGTTCTTTGCAAGATAAGCTAAGTTCTGCTTTCGTACTCTTGATCATTTGCATTGTTCATATTTTTTGTCCAGCTTGTACAATATGTGATTCCTGTTATTGCTGGAAGCTCTAGGGGGGCTGATATTCTCCCCCCACACCGTCAGTCGGTTTGGGGGTTCTTGGATATTCAGCGTGGATATTTTGCAGGGTTTTTTGCTGACCATATAAGTCTTCTTTCTATATTCTGCTATTAGTCAGTGGGCCTCTCTTTGCTAAATCTAGTTCATTCTTACGTTTGTCTTTTCTTCTTACCTCACCGTTATTATTTGTTGGGGGCTTGTATTACTTTGGGGTCTTTTCTCTGGAGGCAAGAGAGGTCTTATTTTCCCTGATAGGGGTAGTTAGTTCTCCGGCTGGCGCGAGACATCTAGGACCAACGTAGGCACGTTCCCCGGCTGCTGTTAGTGTTTGCGCTAGGATCAGGTATATGGTCAGCCTAGTTACCACTTCCCTATGAGCTGGTATTTATGTTTTGCAGACTTTGCTGTAATCTTTGAGGTCCCCTGCCATAGGGATCATAACAGTATGCCAGGCCAATAAATAGTTAATGCATTGCTGAAGTGGGATTAAAAGAAAAGAAGTTCTGAGTTTTTTTTTTTTTCTTCCTCCCCTTTATCTCTGAGTGGCTTGAAGCTTTGCTGCAGACATGAATGTTCAGACCTTGATTACTAGTGTGGATCAGCTTGCTGCACGTGTGCAGGGCATTCAGGATTTTGTTGTTAGCAGTCCAATGTCAGAGCCTAAGATACCTATTCCTGAGCTGTTCTCTGGAGATCGATTTAAATTTAGGAATTTTAGGAATAATTGTAAATTGTTTCTATCTTTGAAACCTCGTTCGTCTGGAGATTCAGCTCAGCAAGTCAAAATTATTATCTCCTTCTTGCGTGGCGACCCTCAGGATTGGGCTTTCTCGTTAGCGCCAGGAGATCCTGCATTGGCGGATGTTGATGCTTTTTTCTGGCGCTCGGATTGCTTTATGAGGAGCCTAATCTTGAAATTCAGGCAGAAAAAGCTCTACTGGCCATCTCTCAGGGCCAGGATGAAGCTGAGGTGTACTGCCAAAAAATTTCGGAAATGGTCCGTGCTTACTCGATGGAATGAATGTGCTCTGGCCGCAAATTTCAGAAATGGCCTTTCTGAAGCCACTAAGAATGTGATGGTGGGTTTTACAATTCCTACAAGTCTGAATGATTCTATGGCGCTGGCTATTCAGATTGATCGGCGTTTGCGGGAGCGCAAATCCGCTAAACCTCTGGCGGTGTTGTCTGAACAGACACCTGTCTCAATGCAATGCGATAGAATCCTGACTAGAACCGAACGACAAAATCATAGACGTCAGAATGGGCTGTGTTTTTACTGTGGTGATTCTACACATGTTATATCAGCATGCTCTAAACGCCTAACCAAGGTTGTCAGTCCTGTCACCATTGGTAATTTGCAGCCTAAATTTATTTTGTCTGTGACTTTAATTTGTTCATTGTCTTCCTACCCTGTTATGGCATTTGTGGATTCAGGTGCTGCCCTGAGTCTTATGGACTTGTCGTTTGCCAAGCGCTGCGGTTTTGTCCTGGAGCCTTTAAAGGTTCTGATTCCTCTCAGAGGAATTGATGCTACGCCACTGGCGGAAAATAAACCGCAGTATTGGACACAAGTGACCATGTGCATGACTCCTGAACATCGGGAGGTGATTCGTTTTCTTGTTCTGCATAAAATGAATGATTTGGTCGTTTTAGGTCTGCCATGGTTACAGACCCATAATCCTGTTTTGGATTGGAAGGCTATGTCTGTCTCAAGTTGGGGTTGTCAGGGAATTCATTGCGATTCTCCGCCGGTGTCTATTGCTACTTCTACTCCTTCAGAAGTTCCTGAGTATTTGTGTGACTATCAGGATGTATTCAGTGAGTCCAGGTCCAGTGCTCTTCCTCCTCATAGGGACTGTGACTGCGCTATAGATTTGATTCCTGGCAGTAAATTTCCTAAGGGACGATTATTTAATTTGTCTGTACCCGAGCATGCCGCGATGCGTTCTTATGTCAAGGAGTCTTTGGAGAAGGGGCATATTCGTCCATCCTCTTCCCCTCTCGGTGCGGGATTCTTTTTTGTGGCCAAGAAAGACGGGTCTTTGAGACCTTGTATAGACTATCAGCTTCTGAATAAAATCACTGTTAAGTTTCTGTATCCGTTGCCACTATTGTCAGACTTGTTTGCTCGGATTAAGGGCGCCAAGTGGTTCACCAAGATAGATCTTCGTGGTGCGTACAACCTTGTGCGCATTAGGCAGGGAGATGAATGGAAAACTGCATTCAATATGCCCGAAGGTCATTTTGAATACTTGGTGATGCCCTTTGGGCTCTCTAATGCCCCTTCAGTGTTTCAGTCCTTTATGCATGATGTCTTCCGGAAGTATCTGGATAAATTTTTGATTGTGTGATGATATTCTAGTTTTCTCGGATGATTGGGATTCTCATGTAAAGCAGGTCAGGATGATGTTTCAGGTTTTGCGTGATAACGCTTTGTTGTGAAGGGCTCAAAGTGTCTCTTTGGAGTGCAGAAGGTTTCCTTTTTGGGTTTTATTTTCTCTCCTTCTGCCGTGGAGATGGACCCAGTCAAGGTCCGAGCTATTCATGATTGGACTCAGCCCACGTCTGTTAAGAGTCTTCAGAAGTTCTTGGGGTTCGCTAATTTCTACCGTCGCTTTATCGCTAATTTTTCTAGCGTTGTTAAACCTTTGACGGATATGACCAAGAAAGGTTCTGATGTGGCTAATTGGGCTCCTGCAGCCGTGGAGGCCTTCCAGGAGCTGAAGCGCCGGTTTACTTCGGCGCCTGTTTTGTGCCAGCCTGATGTCTCACTTCCCTTTCAGGTTGAAGTGGATGCTTCTGAGATCGGTGCTGGGGCTGTTTTGTCGCAGAGAGGCTCTGGTTGTTCTGTGATGAGACCATGTGCCTTTTTCTCTAGGAAGTTTTCGCCTGCTGAGCGGAACTATGATGTTGGTAATCGGGAGTTGTTGGCCATGAAGTGGGCATTTGAGGAGTGGCGTCATTGGCTCGAGGGTGCTAAGCA
Source organism: Ranitomeya variabilis (assembly GCF_051348905.1). Lineage (NCBI taxonomy): Eukaryota > Metazoa > Chordata > Amphibia > Anura > Dendrobatidae > Ranitomeya > Ranitomeya variabilis. The sequence goes on along the minus strand of NC_135239.1, from coordinate 113,446,635 downwards.
TCGTGTGGTGGTCTTGACTGATCACAAAAATCTGATGTATCTCGAGTCTGCTAAGCGCCTGAATCCTAGACAGGCTCGTTGGTCATTGTTTTTCTCTCGTTTTGACTTTGTGGTCTCATACCTGCCTGGTTCGAAGAATGTTAAGGCTGATGCTCTCTCTAGGAGCTTTGTGCCTGACTCTCCTGGAGTCTCGGAGCCAGCTGGTATTCTTAAAGAGGGAGTGATCGTGTCGGCCATATCTCCGGATTTGCGACGTGTGTTGCAGAGATTTCAGGCTGGTAGACCTGACTCGTGTCCACCCGACAGACTGTTTGTTCCTGATAAATGGACCAGCAGAGTCATTTCCGAGGTTCATTCCTCGGTGTTGGCAGGGCATCCGGGAATTTTTGGTACCCGAGATTTGGTGGCTAGGTCCTTTTGGTGGCCTTCCTTGTCACGGGATGTGCGGTCATTTGTGCAGTCCTGTGGGACTTGTGCTCGGGCTAAGCCTTGTTGTTCTCGTGCTAGCGGGTTGCTTTTGCCCTTGCCCGTCCCAAAGAGGCCTTGGACGCACATTTCCATGGATTTCATTTCTGATCTTCCGGTGTCTCGGGGAATGTCTGTCATCTGGGTGGTGTGTGATCGTTTTTCCAAGATGGTCCATTTGGTACCCTTGCCTAAGTTGCCTTCCTCTTCCGATCTGGTTCCTTTGTTTTTTTCAGAATGTGGTTCGTTTACATGGCATTCCGGAGAATATCGTGTCCGACAGAGGATCCCAGTTTGTGTCCAGATTCTGGCGATCTTTTTGTGCTAAGATGGGCATTGATTTGTCGTTTTCATCTGCCTTCCATCCTCAGACTAATGGTCAAACGGAGCGAACTAATCAGACACTGGAGGCTTATTTGAGATGTTTTGTTTCTGCGGACCAGGATGATTGGGTGACCTTCTTGCCATTGGCTGAGTTTGCCCTTAATAATCGGGCTAGTTCCGCTACTTTGGTTTCGCCATTCTTCTGCAACTCTGGTTTTCATCCTCGTTTCTCCTCGGGTCATGTTGAGTCTTCTGACTGTCCTGGGGTGGATTCCGTGGTGGATAGGTTGCAGCGGATTTGGAATCATGTGGTGGACAACTTGAAGTTGTCACAGGAGAAGGCTCAGCGTTTTGCCAACCGCCGCCGCGGTGTGGGCCCCCGACTTCGTGTTGGGGATTTGGTTTGGTTGTCTTCTCGGTATGTCCCTCTGAAGGTTTCCTCTCCTAAGTTTAAGCCTCGCTTTATTGGTCCTTATAAAATTTTGGAAGTTCTTAACCCGGTTTCTTTTCGTTTGGATCTTCCGGTGTCGTTTGCCATTCACAACGTGTTCCATAGGTCTTTGTTACGGCGGTACGTTGTGCCTGTGGTTCCTGCTGTTGAGCCTCCTGCTCCGGTGTTGGTTGAGGGCGAGTTGGAGTACGTGGTGGAGAAGATCTTGGATTCTCGTCTCTCTAGACGGAGGCTCCAGTATTTGGTCAAATGGAAGGGCTATGGTCAGGAGGATAATTCCTGGGTGGCCGCCTCTGATGTTCATGCGGCCGATTTGGTTCGTGCCTTCCACGCTGCTCATCCTCGTCGCCCTGGTGGTCTTGGTGAGGGTTCGGTGACCCCTCCTTAAAGGGGGGGTACTGTTGTGAACTATACTTTTTGGCTCCCTCTTGTGGTCACTAGTGATTTGGCACTTGGATTGTCTTTTACCAGGTTGGTGCTCACCTGCTTCGTTAGACCTGGGGTGTTGCTATTTAAACTTCCTGGATTCTCAGTCCAGTGCCTGGCATCGTTGTAATCAGTTCATTTCAGTTTGCTCCTGTCTTCAGGTCCTGGTTCTTTGCAAGATAAGCTAAGTTCTGCTTTCGTACTCTTGATCATTTGCATTGTTCATATTTTTTGTCCAGCTTGTACAATATGTGATTCCTGTTATTGCTGGAAGCTCAAGGGGGGCTGATATTCTCCCCCCACACCGTCAGTCGGTTTGGGGGTTCTTGGATATTCAGCGTGGATATTTTGCAGGGTTTTTTGCTGACCATATAAGTCTTCTTACTATATTCTGCTATTAGTCAGTGGGCCTCTCTTTGCTAAATCTAGTTCATTCTTACGTTTGTCTTTTCTTCTTACCTCACCGTTATTATTTGTTGGGGGCTTGTATTACTTTGGGGTCTTTTCTCTGGAGGCAAGAGAGGTCTTATTTTCCCTGATAAGGGTAATTAGTTCTCCGGCTGGCGCGAGACGTCTAGGACCAACGTAGGCACATTCCCCGGCTGCTGTTAGTGTTTGCGCTAGGATCAGGTATATGGTCAGCCTAGTTACCACTTCCCTATGAGCTGGTATTTATGTTTTGCAGACTTTGCTGTAATCTTTGAGGTCCCCTGCCATTGGGATCATAACAGGTTCTTCCTGGGCATGAGCAATATCAATTCTGCCCTACGCTCCTTGATCCTGGAACTTTTAGAATTTATCTTGACTCATAACTATTTTACCTTCAAGGGCAGGTTCTATTTTGCAGTGTTGCGGCACTGCGATGGGCGCGGCGTGTTTGCCATTCTACGCTAATCTCTTCCTTGGGTACTGGAAACAGGAGACTTTTGGGGATGGCGCGGGCGCCGCTTCCCAGGCGCAGTGCTGGTACAGATACATCGATGATGTGTTCATTATTTGGCAGGGTCCTGAGTCTGGCTTTCTTGACTTCATCCGTGCACTAAACCGGAACGATCGTAACATCAAACTGACATATAAAACAGCTAAAAACGTAATTGATTTTTTGGATATAAAAATTATGTCATGTGCAGATGGTAGTATTCATACTGACGTTTTCCGCAAAGAAATGTCAGTGAACTCACTACTCCACGCTACATCCGCACATACAACATCTACCATCCACGCTGTTCCGACGGGTCAGTTTTTGAGGATGAAGTGGATTTGCTCCACGGATGTTGTCTTTGAGAGCCAGGCCCGGGACCTTACACAAAGGTACCGGGATCGAGGTTATAGTACCAGGTCCATCAGGAGGGGTTACTCGCGAGCCAGGGGAGCCACCCGCCGCCAGCTCCTCACCAAGACCAACCACACTGATGGTGGGGATCCACCGCTCAGGTGTATCCTAACATTTAACAATCAGTGGGATAGGATTAGGCAAATTATGGAAAAACATTGGCCCATTTTACAAACGGATAGGACCCTTAAACAATTTCTACCTGATAGACCTCTATTGACTGCGAGGAGAGGTCGCAATCTCAAAGATCAATTGGTTAGGAGTCACTATGTTGCTAGACCATCTGATCCCTTTGGTGCAGGGCTGCAAAGATGGGGATGCTATCCCTGTGGATCATGTGTGTCCTGTAACAACATCATTAGAGCCACAAGTTTTACATCTGCAGATGGAGGTAGGGACTACCAGATTACGTGCTATGTGTCGTGCAGCACTAGTTATGTGATTTACTATGCTGTATGCACATGCAATTTAATTTATATTAGCCTTACCTCCCGCGAGCTCCATATTCGAGTCAGGGAGCACGTGAGGGATATTAGGGCAGCTAAGGACGTCACTGACATTTCGGTATTAAAGACCATCCCGCGGCACTTTAAACTATACCACAATTGTGATCCACGAGCACTTAAGGTCCGTGGTATTGACAGGGTACACATGGGGATTAGAGGTGGGGACCTCAAGAAGGTTCTGGTCCAGATGGAATCCCGTTGGATAGTTTCCCTGGGCACTATGTCGCCCCATGGGTTGAATGAGAAACTTTCTTTTTTGCCCTTTCTGTGATCTTATGTTGGCACTTTTGTCAAAATTTATATTTTTCTCTGTGTCCTTCAGCTTATTTCTATTCTCATTTTTTGATTTCCCCACTTATTATTTTTATGTTTTTTTGTTCTTTTCTTTTTTTGACCTCTTCTTTTTGTTGTCTCCCCTGTTTTTAAGTTTGGTTGCTATTGTTATTTATTGTTATTATTTGTCTATTTGCAGTATATATGTATTGGACTTTTGCTGAGATGGCTCTTTGTGGAGGGACTCTTTGGTCACCTGATATAATGGATTCAAGATCGCATTGGCACATCTCCATAACCACCAATTTAAACTCAGGACTACGGATTACAGAATGAAGAATTTTCTTCACATTATGATGATATAAATTGCTATTGTATCTGTATGGATCCTTTTGTTATCGATTTATCCTTGGTGTGTTCGTTCAACATTGGGCGATTTGATAGAGTACGTCGGTTTTGCCTTTTGGTTTATACGTACGATGTCCTTGCCCTGCTTGCAGCCAGTAAGTAAGATGGCGCCCACGGTACGCGCATGCGCGGTAGACTTGAATTCTGCACACGCTCCCTGATGGCGTCCTATCAGCACTGACGGGATTACTGACGTCACGGAGAGATTTCTCCCTATTCCCTTCTGTGCTGGGATGGCCGGACGTGATGTGGATGCAGCTCAAGACCCGCCCCCCATGCGCATCATGGAGCGACGCCGATTGCGATCAGGTGTTTTTTGTGTCCATTATAAAAGCCCCTCCAACTTAGCAACTCACACCAGCCTCCCGAGGAAGCAAATTACTGTGAAACGTGCGTCGGGGCTGCAAACTCGGCGGGCACCACTCCCACATGGGTAAGCACTTTATGCAGCATGGTTACTGAGCACTTGTCACTTTACTCATCTGGCATTTTTGGGGTCTCCTGGCAGGTTGTTATTCTCTGTACTCACTTGGGGTAACGCTGGGTCTTCCTATTTTTGCCTGGTGGTCCTCTGTCTACATAATATGTAGTTGGATTTTCACACAGGGGTCCAGTATGTTATATCTGTGTTGCTATTGAGTGCTAAAACTTTGTTATGGTACCGCTTTGTTTGTTTATTATGTCATCACCAACTTTCCATCATTTTACTGTGTTTTTATGATGTTTTGTACTCTTTAATAAAGGTTGTAACATATTTTTCACTATACTATGTACGGTGTTAAATACTTTTTGGGGCGTTATACTCCGGTGTTCTTTATAGGTTTAATTGTCTATGGGAGTTGTCCTGTGGTCCAGAAGTTATTTGGACATCGTTTTTACATTTGATATTTGATACCCTTGATATCTCGGTCTTTGTCAAACGTATACCAGGTGCCTGAGCAAGACGCTGGGACCAACGTTTGTGCTGAGCAGCAGTCGCAGCGGCTGGACCTGAATGGGAAACCACAGTACCAGATAATGCTTGGGATCTATCCTGCACAGCAGGAGAATCCCGATGCCTAACAGTGGGACAGGTGACTTCGGCAGCCAATGACACAAGCCCTTGTTTCTGGATGTTGTGGATAGTTTCTGTGCTCTGATTGGCTGTCAGAATCTCCACACACAAAGTTAAGGAAAAAAGTTTGCCACTTCTCTAACCTCTCCACACCCCACCCCTCTTCAAACACGTCCCCACCCCCCTCCGCTCATCATACAGCATTACTATCCTAGCCAAAGTCATAACAGCAGCATTAGTGGAAATGCTCACTGTATTCTCACCCATACCTTGTAGATTGTGAGCCCTCGTTGGCAGGGTCCTATCTCCTCCTGTACCAGTTGTTACTTGTATTGTTTAAGATAATTGTACTTGTATTTATTATGTATACCCCTCCTCACATGTAAAGTGTCATGGAATAAATGGCGCTATAATAATAAAAAATAAAAAAAATGAGATGATTTACCCAGCTGTGACCGAATTTTGCCAACTTTGAGAAAAAATGCTGGGGAAACTGAGCGTGAGTCCAAATATGCTACGTTTATGCTGAATTTGAGAGTGGTGAATGTTTGCCAAACAAGTTTGCACATCTCTAGAGAGGAGATCTGTCTGAGGACATAAGAACCAAAACTGTTGACAAATTTTAACAATCCCAAGGTTACAAGTCCATCTCCAGAGGTCTTGATGTTCCTTTGTCCATGATGTGCGACATAATCAAGAAAGTTTACAACCCATGGCACTGTAGCTAATTTCTCTGGACATGAACGGCAGAGAATAATTGATGAAAGGTTGCAACACAGCATGGTGGATAAGCATCCCCAATCAAGGGTGTGCAACCAAATATTAAGTTGAGAGTGCCAGCAATTTTGTTCTGCCAATTTTGGGGGTTTTGTGTGAAATGATGTCCAATTAATCACAATTATGTCAGAGGGATCATGTAGTACACTCTCCTCACTTGCACCAACATAACGTTCTGCAACCCCTAGGGACATGTAAGGTCAGCTTGGCAGTTTTATCCAGACACCCCTATCCATATGGGACAGATAAGTTCATCTGTGTCTTTTTCAAGGTTAGAAATAATGGGGAAAATCGTTAAACTGATTACAGATCACTGCTTAGCTGTGTAAATGTATAACATTGCATTAAATCACATTTAGGTATACATTTGCATTATATATCGGCAAATATATATATATTTTTAGTAATCTGTGTCATGCATATTACATAGCAATGACTGAGTTAATAATAAGGCATAGGGGAAAACACTGCTTCCTTGTATAATTTTTTTCGTGAGGAACAAGGAGGGTCTGTCTGGTGCTTGCCGAGGAATTAACAGTAACAGTCAGGTAACTCTCTAGAAAAGAATCACTCTCAAATATTGAAATCTCGCATGTCTATGAGGAATACTTAAATGTGGTGCTTAGTATTTGTGAACGTACAGCATCCAGCAATGCACAATGCTCCATGAAACATTTTATCAGCCTCTAGACTTAAACTTAGTTTAAAACGTTCTTTCTTTACAGCCATCTGTGATGTGTCCAATAGTTCAGCATGACTGCAAAACAAAGTTCTGCTATATATTTCTATAATGGAACTGACTAATTATATAGAATTGGTAGACTGCGTAGTAATTTTTTTTATTCCATATGAAGCTTATGAGAAGCATGCCTTTCATTTTCCTTGTAAAAATGAAAAGAAATTACTTGAACTATCCTTCTATATTATTTCAAAGCACTCTTTTTTGGTGATTACTTTGTATCTCCGTTCATACTGCACCCACACACACAAATGATACACCATTTGAAAGGTAAACTTGCCCCCTTCAGCAAGAAAATAGCCAAACAATCCACACATCCACGATGTGATCACAAAATACAGTTCAAACATTAAGCTTCATAAACATGCAGTAAGGAAAAATGACCTGCAAGTGGCACCACACTACCCCAAAGCACACTACCACAAAGCTACTTACAGACATCACAAACAAATCCTAACATTTGCCTTGGGGCTTTCCAGCTTGCCGAACTCCTTGCCCAGCAGATTTCAGGCACATTGGAGGATTGCACACTTCACTGCAGGTGAGTCACATATGAAAACACCTTTGTAAACATGCCCTGCCTATTCAATTGCACACTTGCTATGTTTATACTCCACTGACACACACAAATGATACACCATTTCAAAGGTCAAATTACCTGCAGGTAGCATTTGCCTTGGGGTCTTTCCAGCTTGCCGAAGTGCTTGCCCAGCCTATTTCAGGCAAATTCGAGGATTGCACACTTCACTGCAGGTGAGTCACATATGCAAACACATTTGTAAACATGCACTGCTTTTTCAGTGATTACTTCGCCCCACACACACAAATAATAAATAATACACCATTTGAAAGGTAAACTTGCCCTCTTCAGCAAGAAAAAACACAAACAAACCACACACTCTTGATTTGATTAATAAATACAGTTTAAACATTCATTTTCAGAAACTTGCAGAAAAAACAATAACCTGCAGGTGGCACCACAACCTCAAGACATTTTTTTAGCCTCTACTTATCAAATCAATTTACTGTATTACCAATCTACATATATAAATACCTGTCTGTGTTCATCATCTCATTAAATACATTAACATTTGACCAGCTTGATTTTCCTGAAATTGCTTGCACCCCGACAACCAATGTGCGAAAATTTTGCACGGGCCAACTAGTTTAACTATAATATAATTTGTTAAAATGCAAGAATTTACATTTATCACGCTTGGTTGTTTTTTCAATATACGGTACATTTTTTTAGTAAGCTATTTACCTCATGCTTGCTAAATGGCATTATTGGTGTGAGGACACTAAGTAAAAACTGTTGCTTTCCAAACAGGCCCACAAGTGAACAGGAAATAGGAGCTTCTGGGAGTGCCAAGAAGAGGACAATAAAGATTAATCAATACCCGGTCTCTTTCAACAGTTTTTTTTTTAACATCATGGACCATTCTCAAATAGTTCTTGTCACCAGTAGTGTTGAGCGATACCTTCCGATATGCAAAGGTATCGGTATCGGATTGGATCGGCCGATATCCAAAAAATATCAGATATCGCCGATACCGATACCCGATACCAATGCATATCAATGGGACACAAAATATCGGAATGGTTCCCAGGGTCTGAAGGAGAGGAAACTCTCCTTCAGGCCCTGGGATCCATATTCATGTATAAAATAAAGAATAAAAATAACAAATATTGATATACTCACCCCTCCGGCAGCCCCGGGTCTCACCGGTCCAAGCGTCTGCCTCCGTTCCTAAGAATGAGGGGGTTTAGGACCTTCGATGACGTCGCTGCTTGTGATTGGTTGTGTGACCGCTCATGTGACCGCTCACGCGACCAATCACAAGCCGCGACGTTATCGAAGGTCCTTCACTTCCTGCATTCTTAGGAACGGAGGCTGCCGGTTACACCGCTGAGGTCCAGGGTCCGCCGGACGGGTGAGTATATCCATATTTTTTATTATTTATTTTTTACATGAATATGGATCCCAGGGCCTGAAGGAGAGTCTCCTCTCCTGCAGACCCTGGGAACCATACGCACCGCACACTTCCGATTCCGATTTCCGATATCGCAAAAATATCGGAACTCGGTATCGGAATTCCTATACAGCAAATATCGGCCGATACCCGATATTTGCAGTATCGGAATGCTCAACACTAGTCACCAGTAGTGAGCATGCCTTCTTGGTTTAGCCTGCCCAAATTGAATTTCTTGGTGTTGGAGAATGACTGAAGATGTTTCTACTGTTCAAAAATATTTACAGTATGAGACTTTACTCATTATATCATCTTGGATATCCTTTGCTAGGTGAAGAGAATGGGGCATCAGACTGCGCTGCTCGCCTGTCAGGATAATGTATCAGAGAAGTCCAAGTAGATGTAATAGAGAATAGACTTTATTTCTACGCGTTTCGTGGTGATCACTAGGGTTGAGCGAAACGGATCGGTCAAATTCAAAAATTGCCGACTTTTGGCAAAGTCGGGTTTCAAGAAACCCGACCCGATCCCAGTGTGCGACCAAAGTCGCGTTTCGTATGACGCTTTCAGCGCCATTTTTCAGCCAATGAAGGAGGACTCAGAGTGTGGGCAGCATGATGACATGGGTCTCGGTCCCCACCATCTTAGAGAAGGGCATGACAGTGATTGGCTTGCTTTCTGCGGCGTCACAGGGGTATAAAGGGGCGTGCACGCCGACCACCATCTTACTTCTGCTGTTCTCAGCATAGGGAGAGGTTGCTGCAGCTTCATCAGAAGCAGGGATATCGTTAGGGAGGGAAGATTAACCCCCAAACCGCTTGTGCTGTAGCGATTTCCACTGTCCAACACCACCTTTGTTTTGCAGGGACAGTGGAGGCTAGATTTTTGTGCATCAGCTCTGTAGCTTATTAGGCTGAATTATAAGGCTCCCTGAAAGCTGCATTGCTGTTTGTATGCTGCTGTACAAACCAACTGCTTTTTTTAAAGCAAAAATCCTGTTGCTACTTTTTGCAGTTATCTTGTTTATTTGTCCACACTTTTGTGAGCAGCAGTCCTTTTTATTGCTGCCTGCCATACTTGTCCTGAGATCATTGTAGGGAGGTTGAAATTGTACTACAGTCCTTGTATTTTTTTATATATCTTCCAGCCACATTCTGCCACTTACATTGTAGTGTAATAACCAGGGCCTGTTTTTTGCTGCAGTCTCCCCCCCCAAAAAAAGGGAGATTTAAATTGCCAACAAGTTTATATACGTCAGTTCTGTTTGTCGTATATCTGCCAGCCACGTTCTGCCACTTACATTTTATAGTGTAATACCCAGGGCCTGTTTTTTGCTGCAGTCTCCCACCCAAAAAAGGGAGATTTAAATTGCCAACAAGTTTATATACATCAGTTCTGTTTGTCGTATACTGTATCTGCCAGCCACGTTCTGCCACTTACATTGTATAGTGTAATACCCAGGGCCTGTTTTTTGCTGCAGTCTCCCACCCAAAAAAGGGAGATTTAAATTGCCAACAAGTTTATACACGTCAGTTCTGTTTGTCGTATATCTGCCAGCCACGTTCTGCCACTTACATTGTATAGTGTAATACCCAGGGCCTGTTTTTTGCTGCAGTCTCCCCCCTCAAAAAAGGGAGATTTAAATTCATAACAAGTTTATATACACCTTCTATCTTGTTTTACAGTACCATATAACGGTTGTTAGTTTGGTTACATTTTCCCAAAAATGAGGAAGTCTGGTGGAAGAGGCCATGGGAGGTTGTTGCCAGCTGGTAATCATGGTGGTGGTGGTGGTGGTGGAGCATCTGGTGGTAGTGGGAAAAGCAAAATAGCACCTAAGGCTCGAGTTGTTGAGCGAGCGTCATCATCTGGCTACACAAGGCCTCGAAGGCTCCCTTATCTGGGAGTAGGAAAACTGCTTTTAAAGCCGGAGCAGCAGGAAAAAGTTTTGGCTTTCATTGCTGACTCAGCCTCTAGCTCTTTCACCTCCTCTTCAGAAAGTTCTAAATATAAAAGCAGCGAGTCGTCAGTGGATGCTCCTGGTCAGGAACAAGTCGCTTCCTTGTGTCCTTCATCCAAAGCAAAAGTGAAGGATGCGGCAGGCGACACTACAGTTTACTCCATGGAGCTCTTTACACATATCGTGCCAGGGTTAGAAAAGGAAATAGTTAACAGCCCATTACAAGATGAATCGGACATGGAGTGCACAGATGCACAGCCACAGCTAGATTATTATGCTGTTCCATTGACTCAGATCACTACATTGCCCTCGCAGTGTACTGAGCCAGAATCTGACCCTGATGACACTATGGTGCCCCATCCCGAACACTATAGCACCTTACACGGTGACACAGAGGAAGGTGCACATGACATTGAAGAGGAGGTGATAGATGACCCAGTTGTTGACCCAGATTGGCATCCATTGGGGGAACAGGGTGCTGCTGGCAGTAGCTCTGAAGCGGAGGAGGATGATCCGCAGCAGGCATCTACATCACAACAGCTTTCATCTGGCAGGCCCATATCTGGCCAAAAACGTTTGACAAAACCAAAAACACTTTTAGGACAGTGTGGCCATCCGGTGAAAGTAGCACAACGTGCAATGCCTGAAAAGGTATTCGATAGTAGGAGGAGTGCAGTGTGGGAATTTTTTAACCAAGATCCAAATGATCAGTGCAAAGTTATCTGTAAGAAATGCTCAAAGACCTTTAGCAGAGGGAAGAATGTCCAAAATTTAAATATGACGTGCATGCGTAGACATTTAACCAGCATGCACTTTCAAGCCTGGACTAACTACCAAATGTCCCGTACCGTTGGTGCACCCGCTCAGAATGAAGGTCGTCAGCAACACTAGATTGCTTCCCTCACTGTAAGCCCACCGCTTAGGACACCACCAGCAGCAAATCTGGAGGTATCGTCGCAAGGCCAAAGCAGTCAGGGAATCACAATGTTCTTGGTAGGAAACACTGTATGTAGGCCAACATCAAGAATACCATCACCAACCCTCTCTCAATCTGCCATGTCCACCACCACCCCCGCTAGTTCCACCATATGCAGCTCTCCAGTCCAGCTCACCCTACAAGAGACTCTCATTAGGAAAAGGAAGTACTCATCCTCTCATCCACGTACACAGGGTTTGAACGCCCACATTGCTAGACTAATCTCGTTAGAGATGATGCCGTACCAGTTGGTTGAAAGCGAAGCTTTCAAAGCCCTGATGGCCTACGCAGTACCACGCTATGACCTACCCAGTTGACACTTCTTTGCGAGAAAAGCCATCCCAGCCCTCCACCAGCATGTCAAAGACCGCATTGGCAATCAGTCAGTAGAAAGGTGCACCCCACAACAGATGCATAGACCAGTATGCATGGCCAGGGACGTTACGTGTCCATCACAGCGCACTGGGTTAATGTGGTGGATGCAGGGTCCACAGGGGACAGCCATAGTGGGACAGTTCTGCCTAGCCCACAGTGTAGGAAACAGATGGCAGTAGGCATTCGACATCCCTCCTCCTCCTCCTCCAGAAGCGAAAGCTCGTCCACTGAGCACAGTCGCCCTACCACTCCATCCGCAGCTGCCAGTGTTGCAAACGAGGTGGAACACATTATGGAACAGCTAGTGGTAAGTGTCAGCAGGCTGTGTTGGAAATGAAGTGTTTGGACGACAACAGACACACCGCGGAAGTACTGGCCGAGTACTTGCAGCAAGAAACTCAGTCATGGCTGGGCAGTGTACATCCTGAGGCAGGCAAGGTAGTCAGTGATAATGGAAGGAATTTTATGGCTGCCATAGCCATTTCAGAACTGAAACACATACCTTGCCTGGCTCACACCTTGAACCTGGTGGTGCAGTGCTTCCTGAAAAATTATCCGAAGTTACCAGCCCTGCTCCTAAAGGTGCGAAGACTTTGCTCGCACATCCGCCGGTTGCCCATACACTCCAGCCGTATGCTGAGCCATCAGCGATCGCTGAAGCTTCCCCAGCACCGCCTAATAATCGACGTTGCAACAAGGTGGAACTCCACACTGCACATGCGACATGGAGTTGTCTGCTGTGCAGAGGTCGAAGCTACAAGACCTCTGTCAAGTCCTTCAGTGTTTTGAGGAATGCAGACTGCTGGTAAGTGCAGATCACACCATCATAAGCATGAGCATCCCACTTATGCGTCTGCTGATGCAAAGTTTGACGCACATTAAGGAGCAGGCGTCTGCGGCCGAGGAGGAGGGAAGCCTTGATGACAGTCAGCCATTGTCTGTTCACCGAACTCTCCTGGACGAGGTGGCGGATGAAGAGGAGGAGGCTGATGATGGGGATGAATATTTATGGGAGGAGGATGCTTCTCAGGGGCAATAGAAACTGGTGGCGTTGCAAGGTCAGGTACAGGGTTTTTGCGGGAGACAAGTGATGTTGATTTGCAAGAAAGTGCTCCTCAACCCAGCATAAGCAGTGAATTTACACCTGGAACATTGGCCCACATGGCTGATTATGCCTTGCGTATCCTAAAAAGGGACCCCCGCATTATAAAAATGATGACCGATGACGATTACTGGTTGGCCTGCCTCCTGGATCCACGATATAAAGGGAAATTACAAAATATCATGCCACATGAGAACCTTGAGCAAATATTGGCTACCAAACAAGCAACTCTTGTAGACCGTTTGGTTCAGGCATTCCCAGCAGACAGCGGCGGTGATGGTTCTCACACGAGCTGTTGGGGGCAACATGGCAGAGGTGCTAGAGGTGCACAAATCAGAAGTGGCGTTGGACAGAGGGGTTTTATGACCAGGTTGTGGAGTGATTTTGCAATGACCGCAGACACAACAGGTACTGCTGCATCAATTCAAAGTGACAGGAGACAACATTTGTCCTGTATGGTTACGAACTATTTTTCCTCCCGTATCGATGTTCTCCTTCACACGTCATTCCCCTTTGATTACTGGGCATCTAAAATAGACACCTGGCCTGAATTGGCAGAATATGCATTACAGGATCTCGCTTGCCCAGCTGCTAGTGTGCCATCAGAAAGAGTCTTCAGTGCAGCTGGTTCAATACTGACCGAAAAAAGGATTCGTCTGGCTACCCAAAATGTTGATGATCTAACCTTCATTAAAATGAACCAATCATGGATTTCAAATTATTTTGCCCCACCTTCCCCTGCTGACACATAGCTTGCCTGAAAAATGTCTTGCTTTTTGCCTACTCTTACTGACTGCTCCAATTCCTCCATTTGCAGCTGCTGACTGTCCACCACAGGCCATTTTTATACCTCACTAAATGGTCTGACTCCCCCCACAGGGCCGTGGTCACCACTTGGCGCAAGCACCCGTGCGAGTGCAGTTTGTCTGGACAGGTGGGTGTGCCCACTTTTGGGTGACGGCACTGGCACAGGGTCCCTCATAGTACAATGAAGTGTCTCTGACGGTGGTGGAGCACAACCAACGTCAGACACACCGTCGTAATATGAGGGGCCCTGTGCCAGTACCGCCGCCCATGAGAGAGTGTTCCCCCAGCTCAAACAGTGCTCTACCACTTGCAAAACTTACCTCTCGCTGCTCCACGCCCCCTGAGGAGCTCTGGGAAATGAGGAAACGCGCGTCGGGGTGGGCTCTGGGTCCCCCATTTGCTGTGCGCACCAGGTATGACATGCTGTTCACATTCATCTATGTGCTGGATATCGGGCCTTCAATATTACTATTTATTGTAGCATACTTGTTTGTCCATATGGGTTGATATCCGAGTACAGTTTAATATGGTGTGTGTTAGCTATGGATAGTACCTTAGGCCCCTTTTTTGTACAGTGTACTGTTAATTAGTGCTTCACCATCCCTACTGTTGTCCTTTGTACCTGTCTACATGTACTGATTTTAGTCTGTTATTAATAAAAGTGATATTTTATGGGATTTATCTGCGTTTTGTGGTGATTAGGATATCAACCACTGTTTAGTCTGTGCTGTTAAATCCTTCAATGGCACCGCCAATACAAATTTGTTGAAATGATAGATGATAGTAAAAATATACAGGGGCCCTGCCCTCCATTTAGACCAGTTGATACTGTGCGCAAACTACCACTGTTTGCTACTCAGCACAGGAGCCCACCCCTGTACCTAGCTATGCCACCTGTTTATTTAGGAACAATGTTTTGGCAGACATTTAGCCCACTTTACTATTTTGGCCTACTAACTGTGTCAGCCACTCCTTCCAGTTGTCCTCCACCGAACAAAGCAATGCCGCCTGTGTACTCCAGTTACCAATGTTGAACTGCATTTATCCTACTTTTTTATTTTAGGCCTACTACGTGTGCCTGTCTGCACCACTCAATACAGCTGTCCTCCACTGCACAAGGCTATGCCGCCTGTGTACTCCAGTTACCAATGTTGAACTGCATTTAGCCTACTTTTTTATTTTAGGCCTACTACGTGTGTCTGTCTGCGCCACTCAATACAGCTGTCCTCCACTGAACAAAGCTGAGCCTCAATTTTCATTCTGTTTCGAATATTAAACTGCATTTGGCCTACTTGTTTGGTTGGGCCTACTAACGGTGTCTGCCGCTCCTTGCTTTTCTCCTCCACTGAACAAAGCTGAGCTTCAATTTTCAGCCTATATCAAATATTAACCCCTTCATGACCCAGCCTATTTTGGCCTTAATGACCTTGCCGTTTTTTGCAATTCTGACCAGTGTCCCTTTATGATGTAATAACTCGGGAACGCTTCAACGGATCCTAGCGATTCTGAGATTGTTTTTTCGTGACATATTGGGCTTCATGTTAGTGGTAAATTTAGGTCGATAATTTCTGCGTTTATTTGTGAAAAAATGGAAATTTGGCGAAAATTTTGAAAATTTTGCAATTTTCACATTTTGAATTTTTATTCTGTTAAACCAGAGAGTTATGTGACACAAAATAGTTAATAAATAACATTTCCCACATGTCTGCTTTACATCAGCACAATTTTGGAAACAACATTTTTTTTTGCTAGGAAGTTATAAGGGTTAAAATTTGACCAGTGATTTCTCATTTTTACAACAAAATTTACAAAACCATTTTTTTTAGGGACCACCTCACATTTGAAGTCAATTTGAGGGTTCTATATGGCTGAAAATACCCAAAAATAGACACCATTCTAAAAACTGCACCCCTCAAGGTGCTCAAATCCACATTCAAGAAGTTTATTAACCCTTCAGGTGTTTCACAGCAGCAGAAGCAACATGGAAGGAAAAAATGAACATTTAACTTTTTAGTCACAAAAATGATCTTTTAGCAACAATTTTTTTATTTTCCCAAGGGTAAAAGGAGAAACTGGACCACGAAAGTTGTTGTCCAATTTGTTCTGAGTACGCTGATACCTCATATGTGGGGGTAAACCACTGTTTGGGCGCACAGCAGAACTCGGAAGGGAAGGAGCGCCATTTGACTTTTTGAATGAAAAATTGGCTCCAATCTTTAGCGGACACCATGTCGCGTTTGGAGAGCCCCTGTGTGCCTAAACATTGGAGCTTCCCCACAAGTGACCCCATTTTGGAAAGGAGACCCCCCAAGGATCTTATCTAGATGCATAGTGAGCACTTTGAACCCTCAGGTGCTTCACAAATTGATCCGTAAAAATGAAAAAGTACTTTTTTTTCAAAAAAAAATTCTTTTAGCCTCAATTTTTTAATTTTCACATGGGCGACAGGATAAAATGGATCCTAAAATTTGTTGGGCAATTTCTCCTGAGTACGCCGATACCTCATATGTGGGGGTAAACCACTGTTTGGGCGCATGGCAAGGCTCGGAAGGGAAGGCGCGCCATTTGACTTTTTGAATGGAAAATTAGCTCCAATCGTTAGCGGACACCATGTCGCGTTTGGAGAGCCCCTGTGTGCCTAAACATTGGAGCTCCCCCACAAGTGACCCCATTTTGGAAACTAGACCCCCCAAGGAACTTATCTAGATGCATAGTGAGCACTTTAATCCAACAAGTGCTTTACAGAAGTTTATAACGCAGAGCCGTGAAAATAAAAAATAATTTTTCTTTCCTTAAAAATGATTTTTAGCCCAGATTTTTTTATTTTCCCAAGGGTAACAGGAGAAATTGGACCCGAAATGTTGTTGTCCAGTTTGTCCTGAGTACGATGATACCCCATATGTGGGGGTAAACCACTGTTTGGGTGCACGGCAGGGCTTGGAAGGGAAGGCACGCCATTTGGCTTTTTGAATGGAAAATTAGCTCCAATCATTAGCGGACACCATGTCGCGTTTGGAGAGCCCCTGTGTGCCTAAACATTGGAGCTTCCCCATAAGTGCCCCCATTTTGGAAACTAGACCTCCCAAGGAACTAATCTAGATGTGTGGTGAGCACTTTGAACCCCCAAGTGCTTCACAGAACTTTATAACGCAGAGCCATGAAAATAAAATAAAAAATTTCTTTTCTCAAAAATTTTTTTTTAGCCCTGAATTTTTTATTTTCCAAAGGGTAACAGGGGAAATTTGACCCCAATAGTTGTTGTCCAGTTTCTCCTGAGTACGCTGATACCCCATATGTGGGGGTAAACCACTGTTTGGGCACACGTCGGGGTTCGGAAGGGAAGTAGTGACGTTTTGAAATGCAGACTTTGATGGAATGCTCTGCGGGCATCACGTTGCGTTTGCAGAGCCCCTGATGTGCCTAAACAGTAGAAACCCCCCACAAGTGACCCCATTTTGGAAACTAGACCCCCATAGGAACTTATCTAGATGTGTGGTGAGCACTTTGAACCCCTAAGTGCTTTACAGAAGTTTATAACGCAGAGCCGTGAAAATAATAAATACGTTTTCTTTCCTGAAAAAAAATTTTTTTAGTCCTGATTTTTTTATTTTCCCAAGGGTAACAGGAGAAATTTGACCCCAAGAGTTGTTGTCCAGTTTCTTCTGAGTACGCTGATACCCCATATGTGGGGGTAAACCACTGTTTGGGCACACGTCGGGGTTCGGAAGGGAAGTAGTGACGTTTTGAAATGCAGACTTTGATGAAATGCTCTGCGGGCGTCACGTTGCATTTGCAGAGCCCCTGATGTGCCTAAACAGTAGAAACCCCCCACAAGTGACCCCATTTTGGAAACTAAACCCCCAAGGGAACTTATCTAGATGTGTGGTGAGCACTTTGAACCCCCAAGTGCTTCACAGAAGTTTATAACGCAGAGCCGTGAAAATAAAAAATCATTTTTCTTTCCTCAAAAATAATTTTTTAGCCCGCAATTTTTTATTTTCCCAAGGGTTACAGGAGAAATTGGACCCCAAAAGTTGTTGATCAGTTTCTCCTGAGTACGCTGGTACCCCATATGTGGGGGTAAACCACTGTTTGGGCACACGTCGGGGCTCGGAAGGGAGAGAGCACCATTTTACTTTTTCAACGCAAGATTGGCTGGAATCAATGGTGGCGCCGTGTTGCGTTTGGAGACCCCCTGATGTGCCTAAAAATTGGAAACCCCTCAATTCTAACTCCAACACTAACCCCAACACACCCCTAACTCTAATCCCAACCCTAACCACAACCCTAACCCCAACACACCCCTAACCCTAGTCTTACCCCTAATTCCAACCCTAACCCTAAGGCTATGTGCTCACGTTGCGGATTTGTGTGGATTTTTCCGCAGTTTTTGAAAAATCTGCAGGTAAAACGCACTGCGCTTTACCTGCTGATTTACCGCGGATTTCCAGTGTTTTTTGTGTGGATTTCACCTGCGGATTCCTATTATGGAGCAGGTGTAAAACGCTGCGGAATTGCACAAAGAATTGACATGCTGTGGAAAATACAACGCAGCGTTTCCGCGCTGTATTTTCCACACCATGGGCACAGCGGATTTGGTTTTCCATAGGTTTACGTGGTACTGTAAACGTCATGGAAAACTGATACGAATCCGCAGCGACCAATCCGCTGCGGATCCGCAGCCAAATCCGCACCGTGTGCACATAGCCTAATTCTAACCCTAATTCCAACCCTAACCCTAATTCTAACCCTAATTCTAACCCTAAGTGCAACCCTAGCCCTAAGTGCAACCCTAGCCCTAAGTGCAACCCTAGCCCTAAGTGCAACCCTAGCCCTAAGTGCATCCCTAGCCCTAAGTGCAACCCTAGCCCTAAGTGCAACCCTAAGTGCAACCCTAGCCCTAAGTGCAACCCTAAGTGCAACCCTAAGTGCAACCCTAGCCCTAAGTGCAACCCTAAGTGCAACCCTAAGTGCAACCCTAAGTGCAACCCTAGCCCTAAGTGCAACCCTAAGTGCAACCCTAAGTGCAACCCTAGCCCTAAGTGCAACCCTAAGTGCAACCCTAGCCCTAAGTGCAACCCTAAGTGCAACTCTAAGTGCAACCCTAGCCCTAAGTGCAACCCTAAGTGCAACCCTAAGTGCAACCCTAAGTGCAACCCTAAGTGCAACCCTAGCCCTAAGTGCAACCCTAAGTGCAACCCTAAGTGCAACCCTAAGTGCAACCTTAAGTGCAACCCTAACCCTAACCCTACCCCTAACCCTAATGGAAAAACAATAAAAATAATTATATTTTCTATATTTTATTATGGGGGTGATAAAGGGGGGGGATTTATTTACTATTTTTTTTATTTTGATCGCTGTGATAGAACTTATCACAGCGACCAAAATGTGCAGGAACGAATCTGCCGGCTGGCAGATTCGGCGGGCGCACTGCGCATGCGCCCGCCATTTTCCAAGATGGCGGCGCCCATGAAGAAGACGGCCGGACACCGGGAGGGACATCGGAGCTAGGTAAGTATGGGGGGGTGGGATTGGAACACGGGGGGGGGATCGGAGGACCTGGGGAGCGGACAGGAGGACCGGGGGAGCCGACAGGAGGGAGGAGGGGAGCGGAACGGAGATCGGGGCAAAAAGGACGACTGGGGAGGTGATCGGTGGGGTGGGGTGGGGGCAGATCGGGGTCTCCAGCCATGGCAGATGCTATTGCAGCATCGGCCATGGCTGGATTGTAATATTTCACCATTTTCATAGGTGA
The DNA here is from genome assembly GCF_051348905.1 of Ranitomeya variabilis. Classification (NCBI taxonomy): domain Eukaryota; kingdom Metazoa; phylum Chordata; class Amphibia; order Anura; family Dendrobatidae; genus Ranitomeya; species Ranitomeya variabilis. Next base: position 113,426,931 of record NC_135239.1, on the reverse strand, counting down.
AATATTACAAATCGCTCTGATTGGCAGTTTCACTTTCAACAGCCAATCAGAGCGATCGTAGCCACGGAGGGGTGAAGCCACTTCCCCTGGGCTGAAGTACCACTCCCCCTGTCTCTGCAGATCGGGTAAAATGGGAGTTAACCCCTTCACCCGATCTGCAGGGACGCGATCATTCTGTGACACAGCATATGCGTCACAGGTTGGATTGGCACCGACTTTCATGACGCATACGCTGTGTCACAGGTCGGGAAGGGGTTAAACTGCATTTGGCCTACTTGTTTGGTTGGGCCTACTAAAGGTGTCTGCCGCTCCTTGCTTTTCTCCTCCACTGAACAAAGCTGAGCTTCAATTTTCAGCCTATATCAAATATTAAACTGCATTTGGCCTACTTGTTTGGTTGGGCCTACTAATGGTGTCTGCCGCTGCTTGTTGTTCTCCTCCACTGAACAAAGCTGAGCTTTAATTTTCAGCCTATATCAAATATTAAACTGCATTTGGCCTACTTGTTTGGTTGGGCCTACTAAAGGTGTCTGCCGCTGCTTGTTGTTCTCCTCCACTGAACAAAGCTGAGCTTCAATTTTCAGCCTATATCAAATATTAAACTGCATTTGGCCTACTTGTTTGGTTGGGCCTACTAACGGTGTCTGCCGCTGCTTGTTGTTCTACTCCACTGAACAAAGCAGTGCCGCCTGTTTACTTCTGTTACCAATTTTGAACTGCATTTGGCCCACTTTATTACTTGGGCCTACTAACTGTGTCTTCCACTCATTACAGTTTTCCTCCACTGAACAAAGCAATGCCGCCTGTTTAGTCCTGTTACCAATTTTGAACTGCATTTAGCCTACTTTATTATTTGGGCCTATATCTGTGTTTCCTCCTCATCCTGCCCATTGCCCAGCCACTGCTAGATGAGTCTGCTGGTACATTGACCCAGATCACTACATTCCCCTTGCACTCTACACAGACAGTATCTGACACTGCTGAAAGTCTGGTTCCCCTTCCCGCATACTATACCACCTTACACGGGGACAAAGAGGAAGGTGCAGATGAAAGTGCAGGTTCCTTCATCAGGTGGGGGGCATAATCATTGGCGACGTCACTGGCACAGGGCCCCTCATAGTACGCAAAAGTGTCTCTGCTGGTGGGAGGCGCCCCTGCCGTCAAACACACCGCCGTACTTTGAGGGGCCCTGTGCCAGTGCCAATGCCAATGAGTGGGCCCCCCTTGCTTGCTCAGGATCACAGCACTTGCAAAGTTGAAATACTTACCTCTCCCTGCTCCACCGCCATGATGTAGTCCGCGTTTCCTGGGCCCACGAAAAACTTGAGCCAGCCCTACCCCCCCCACTTTAGCCAAATGACCCCCAATTTTCAATGCCTAACTATTATAAGGTAAATTAAGATTGACAAGCTTAAGTAACAAGAATTGATGTTTTTGGCATTAAAATGGGCACTGTAGGTGTTTTCCTGTCCTCCACTCTCTGCCGACTTTGCTTCCCCATTGACTTGCATTGGGTTTCGTGTTTCAGTTGGCCCCCAACTTTTCGCAATAATCGGCCGATTTCACCCAACCTGACTTTTGAGAAAGTTGGGTTTTGCGAAACCCTACTCGATCCTAAAAAAGTAAAAGTCGCTCAACCTTAGTGATCACACCACTTCCTCAGGACAGTCTATACACATACACATACAGGGTCTTGTATTTATAGCAAAAGAAGGCATATGGAGACGCCTTCTTTCAAAAAACACCACACCCAGTGGCCGACTTAAACACATATTCAAACACATATGTACATCATAAAACACACGAAACAATCATAAAATATAATTGAGTATAGCACTTACAACCTAAAATCTGATAATGAAAGTATTGACCAGACAAAAACTTCACCTGATAAAGGGAATACTGATCAGGTGGAGATTAATCTCCTTGATTTCAGTATACACTCTCAAACATCACCACTTATCACAAATGAAATAGAAACAGATGGAAATAAGGTTGTAATTGACAATACTGATGGGGGAAGCTCTCTGGTGCCTTTTTTACCCAGAGCTTCCTTCCAGAACAATGTCATCACGAAGTACCTCTCAGTAAAATCAGTAAAACGAAATTCTCTATTACATCTACTTGGACTTCTCTGATACATTATCCTGACAGGCGAGCAGCGCAGTCTGATGCCCCATTCTCTCCACCTAGCAAAGGATCATCACATCGGGGCTTGCAGCAGCCGCCAATGCTAAGTGCAGCCGTTGTGTCTTACACAACCATTATAGGTGAGTGAATTTATACTATCACGAATATTCCCTTTATCTCGGATAAGACCCTATTTGCGCTCTATATTCCTTCTAGCTACCTTATCATCTTATCAATTTTTTTGTTGGGTCTATGGTTAACATTTATTATGGAATTTTTTATTCTTTTTTTTCTTTGCTATTTCAATGTACACTATTATGCTCAAAGTTAAATTGATGGCTGTTAATGCTTGCAATATATGAGCTTGGTGGACATTGCAATACAATAGTGGGCATTATTATGGATATTATAATCACCTACACTCTTCTGGTGAGGTTCTGCCTGAAAACTTTGCAGTATGTCTGTGGAAATTTATGTCTGTTCAGCAAAGACAAGAGTTGCAAGGTCAGGCACTGAAATGAGACCAGAAGGTCTGGCCTGCAACTGGTGTTCAAATTCAAGGAGTTAAGGTCAAAACTCATTGCAGCCACTTGATTTCCTCCTGACCAAACACATCTATGTCTTAACTAGCTGTTTCCAGCCAGCTAACGCTCGGCATGCTCATTGCTATCCAATTAACGCTGCTAGTGATTAAAATAAAGTAAATAATTACAACATTCAATAGCGCTTACGCAGGTGGTAAATTAACTTAAAATGAAGTTAATAACAATAATAATAATAATTAAAAATCAGAATAATACTAATACATTTTATTCACAGTGTAAAATCAAAAGCAAACTGGATTTGTGTGGTAATGTGTGGGGACAGAGCCTCGTGGGCTAATGTGTGGGGACACAGCCTCATGTGGTAATGTGTGGGGACAGAGCCTCGTATGGTAATGTGTGAGGACAGAGCCTCGTGTGGTAATGTGGGGGGATGGAGCCTTGTGTGGTAATGTGTGGGGACAGAGCCTCGTGTGGTAATGTGTGGGGACGCAGCCTCATGTGGTAATGTGTGGGGACAGAGCCTCGTATGGTAATGTGTGAGGACAGAGCCTCGTGTGGTAATGTGTGAGGACTGAGCATCGTATGGTAATGTGTGGGGGCAGAGCCTCGTATGGTAATGTGTGGAGACAGAGCCTCTTGTAGTAATGTGTGAGGACGGAGCCTCGTGTGATAATGTGGGAGGACAGAACTCGTGTGGTAATGTGTGGGGACAAAGTCTCGTGTGGTAATGTGTGGGGACGGAGCCTAGTGTGGTAATGTGGGGGGGTGGGATTATGTGTGGTAATGTGGTGGGGGGCGGGATTATGTGTGGTAATGTGGTGGGGGGCGTGATTATGTGTGGTAATGTGGTGGGGGGCGGGATTATGTGTGGTAATGTGGTGGTGGGCGGCATTATGTGTGGTAATGTGGTGGGGGTGGGATTTTGTGTGGTAATGTGGTGGGGGGTGGTATTATGCGTGGTAATGTGGTGGGGGCGGGATTATGTGTGGTAATGTGGTGGGGGGCTGGATTATGTGTGGTAATGTGGTGGGGGCGGGATTACGTGTGGTAATGTGGTGGGGGGCAGGATTATGTGTGGTAATGTGGTGGGGGCGGAATTATGTGTGGTAATGTGGTGGGGGGCAGGATTATGTGTGGTAATGTGGTGGGGGGCGGGATTATGTGTGGTAATGTGGTGGGGGTGGGATTATGTGTGGTAATGTGGTGGGGGGCGGGATTATGTGTGGTAATGTGGTGGGGGCGCGGGATTATGTGTGGTGATGGGGTTGGGGCGGAGCTACTGTGCAGGGGGCGGGATTATGTGTGGTAATGTGTTTGGGGGCGGGATTATGTGTGGTGATGTGGTGGGGGGCAGGATTATGTGTGGTAATGTGGTGGGGGCGGGATTATGTGTGTAATGTGGTGGGGGGCGGGATTATGTGTGGTAATGTGGTGGGGGGTGGGATTATGTGTGGTAATGTGGTGGGGGGGCGGGATTATGTGTGTAATGTGGTAGGGGGCGGGATTATGTGTGGTAATGTGGTGGGGGGCGGGATTATGTGTGGTAATGTAGTGGGGGGATTATGTGTGGTAATGTGGTGGGGGCAGGATTATGTGTGGTAATGTGGTGGGGGGCGGGATTATGTGTGGTAATGTGGTGGGGGGCGGGATTATGTGTGGTAATGTGGTGGGGGCACGGGATTGTGTGTGGTAATGTGGTGGGGCAGGATTGTGTGTGGTAATGTGGTGCGGGGGCGAGATTATGTGTGGTAATGTGGTGGGGGGCGGTATTATGTGGTAATGTGGTGGGGGGGTGGGATTATGTGTGGTAATGTGGTGGGGGGGCGGGATTATGTGTGGTATTGTGGGGGGGCGGGATTGTGTGTGGTAATGTGGTGGGGGGATCATGTGTGGTAATGTGGTGGAGGGGCGGGATTATGTGTGGTAATGTGGTGGGGGGCGGGATTATGTGGTAATGTGGTGGGGGGCAGGATTGTGTGTGGTAATGTGGTGGGGGGTGAGATTGTGTGTGGTAATGTGGTGGGGGGGCGGGATTATGTGTGGTAATGTGGTGGAGGGGCGGGATTATGTGTGGTAATGTGGTGGGGGGTGGGATTATGTGGTAATGTGGTGTGGGCGGGATTGTGTGTGGTAATGTGATAGGGGCGGGATTATGTGTGGTAATGTGGTGGGGGGCAGGATTGTGTGTGGTAATGTGGTGGGGGCGGGATTATGTGTGGTACTGTGGTGGGGGGGTGGGATTATGTGTCATAATGTGGTGGGGGCGGAATTGTGTGTGGTAATGTGGTGGGGGGTGGGATTATGTGTGGTAATGTGGTGGGGTGGGATTGTGTGTGCTAATGTGGTGGGGGGTGGGATTGTGTGTGGTAATGTGGTGGGGGCGGGATTGTGTGTGGTAATGTGTTGGGAGGCGGGATTATGTGTGGTAATGTGGTGGGGGGCAGGATTATGTGTGGTAATTTGGTGGGGGCAGGATTATGTGTGGTAATGTGGTGGGAGGGCGGGATTGTGTGTGGTAATGTGTTGGGGGGCGGGATTATGTTTAGTAATGTGGTGGGGGCGGGATTATGTGTGGTAATGTGGTGGGGGCAGGATTATGTGTGGTAATGTAGTGGGGGGCGGGATTATGTGTCATAATGTGGTGGGGGCGGGATTGTGGGGGGTAATGTGGTGGGGGCGGGATTATGTGTGGTAATGTGGTGGGGGCGGGATTGTGTGTGGTAATGTGGTGGGGGTGGGATTGTGTGTGGTAATGTGATGGGGCGGGATTGTTTGTGGTAATGTGTTGGGGGGCGGGATTATGTGTGGTAATGTGGTTGGGGCAGGATTATGTGTGGTAATGTGGTGGGGGGCGGGATTGTGTGTGGTAATGTGGTGGGGGCGGGATTGTGTGTGGTAATGTGGGGGGGCGGGATTATGTGTGGTAATGTGGTGGGGGGGCGGGATTATGTGTGGTAATGTGGTGGGGTGGGATTGTGTGTGGTAATGTGGTGGGGGGCGGGATTATGTGTGGTAATGTGCTGGGGGGCGGGATTATGTGTGGTAATGTGGTGGGGCCGGGATTATGTGTGGTAATGTGGTGGGGGCAGGATTATGTGTGGTAATGTGGTGGGGGGCGGGATTGTGTGTGGTAATGTGGTGGGGGCGGGATTGTGTGTAATAATGGGGTGGGGGGCAGGATTATGTGTAGTGATGTGGTGGGGGCAGAGCTACTGTGCAGGGGGCGGGATTAGCGAGTAATCACGATGCCTCTTATATATATAGATGAATCTAGGTCTGTGTGCAAGGGCAACGTCATATTATAAGAGAATGTATATATGACGGATTTTTTTAGAGCATCTTTTTTAGCATTGTTATGGTCATTATTAGAGTTGAGCGAATATGTTCGGAATTGGTCGCTGAATCTGAATTTGCCATATTCATGCCATATTGGTACACTATTCATGTCTAATTTATGTTTGATGATCGGTTCCGAACATACTCGGTAATTTCTACTTCCATTGACTCCAATGACATTTGGCTGTGTTCTGCGAATATTGCAAAACAATATTCGCTGCCGAACATAATTGGGACCGAATTTTGAAAAATTTGCTCAACTCTAATCATTACCTGAGCACTTTTTAAACATCTTTGATCACTGGTGAGTTTTTCAGTGTTCTTCCAGCATTTATAGTGTGTGACATCTATTTTATTGACAATTTTCAGTTTGTTTTTAAACTCTATTAAACAATAAAGAAACTGTTTATTCACGCACAAAATGCTGGCAAAAATATGTCCACAAAGTTTTCCGGTATTCTTTTCTACATTTCCATTGACTTCTATTATAAAGTATTGAGCATCTTCATAGCAGAAAATGCCTGAAAAATGGTGCATGGTGGGATATGGAGCCTGAAAGTCAAAAGTTCAAAACATGGTTACCCTTTCCTTGTCAGCATAATACTATGCTTAGAGCTGTGTGGGGATATCAGTCTGCGCAGAGGGGCAATGTTGGAACATCATATTGACCATGAGCGGCTGTGTGGGGACATCATACAGTAAAGTGGAGCTTTGTGGTAAAATCATACTGCGTTTCGGGTCCTGTGGCGATTTGCTGTGTGATGGGCTTTGTAGGAAGATCCCATAGTGGGGAGGGAAGTTTGAAACATCATACTGTTTGAGGGACAGCATACTGTTTGAGAGGTTATTGGGACATTATGCTCTGTGGGGGGCTGTGAGGACAACATATTGTGTACGAGGATGATGGGAGAATTATATTTTGTTTGGAGCTGTTGATCAAAATACACAGGGCTAAATAACAGAAGGGGTGTGATTTATAAACTTATAAAAAGTAGTACATTATTTGGTTTTAGTTACTATTGATAAAAATACATGTTACAATACACCATATCATAATATGTATTAACAGTATCAGCTAGCCAGCAGATTTAGTTCTGCTCAATATTTTATTTGAAAAATTAATATAAGATAATAACATTGTGCAAAAATAAGTTTGGACCATTATTTTGTCCCTTTAAAACAGGCATACTCTCTCATGTGGAAAATTAATTGACAAACCCCGCCCTAGATGAATTTATCCCTTTTGAGTGCTACCTTATGCGCAAACATTAGTTTGCAAACACACATGAGATATTGGTGTGTTCAGGAGAAATTAAGCAACAAATTGTGGGGTCTATTTTCTCTTGTTACCTTTGACAAAATTAATAATTTGGAAGTAAAGCAAAACTTTAGCAAAATAATTTTTTTTATTATTTTTCCTTACACTTTGTGTTGATTCCAGTGTAACACCATAAGGGTTTTAAGACTTTCTGAATGAGGTTTTGAATACTTTGTAAGGTGAAGTTTTTAATTTGAAGCCTTGCTTGGGATTTCCATAACAAATAGGCACCTCAACATCACTTCAAATATGAAGTTGTCTCTAAAAACTTGGTTTTATAAATTTAATTGAGAAATTCCTGTTAAACCTTTAATTCTTCTAACATCCTAACAAAAAATAAAAAGACATTTAAAAAATGATGCTGATGTAAAGTAGACACATAGTAAATGTTATTATGGTAACTATTTTGTATGACCTTTTTAAGGGCCTAAAAATTAAAACTTGAAAATTGCAATTTGTTTTTCTAAATTGTTATCAAATTTGAGATATTTTCATAATTAACCCCTTTACCCCCAAGGGTGGTTTGCACGTTAATGACCGGGCTAATTTTTACAACTCTGACCACTGTCCCTGTATGAAGTTATAACTCTGGAATGCTTAAATGGATCCTGAGGATTCTGACACTGTTTTCTCGTGACATATTGTACTTCATGATAGTGGTAACATTTATTTGATATTACCTGTGTTTACTTGTGAAAAAAACAGACATTTGTTAAAAATTTTGAAAATTTTGCAATTTTCCAAATTTGATTTTTTATGCCCTTAAATCACAGAGATATGTCACACAAAATACTTAATAAGTAACATTGCCCACATGTCTACTTTACATCAGCACAATTTTGGAAGCAACATTTTTTTGTTGTTAGGGAGTTATAAGGGTTAAAATTGACCAGCAATTTCTCATTTTTACAACACCATTTTTTTTTAGGGACCACATCACATTTGAAGTCACTTTGAGGGGTCTATATGATAGAAAATACCCAAGTGTGACACCATTCTAAAAACTGCACATCTCAAGGTACTCAAAACCACATTCAAGAAGTTTATTAACCCTTCAGGTGTTTCACAGGAATTTTTGGAATGTTTAAAAAAAAATTAACATCTCACTTTTTTTTTCACAAACAATTTAATTCAGCTCCAATTTGTTTTATTTTACCAAGGGTAACAGGAGAAATTGGACCCCAAAAGTTGTTGTCCAATTTGTCCTGAGTACACTGATACCCTATATATGGGGTAAACCACTGTTTGTGCGCATGGCAGAGCTCGAAAAGGAAGGAGCGCCATTTGACTGTTCAATGCAAAATTGACTAGAATTGAAATGGGAGACCATGTCGCGTTTGAAGAGCCCCTGATGTGCCTAAACATTGAAACCCCCCACAAGTGGCACCATTTTGGAAAGTAGACCCCTTAAGAAACTTATCTAGAGGTGTGGTGAGCACTTTGACCCACCAAGTGCTCCACAGAAGTTTATCATGTAGAGCTGTAAAAAAAAAAAATCATATTTTTTCACAAAAATGATATTTCACCCCCAATTTTTTATTTTCCCAAGGGTAACAGAAGAAACTGGACCCCAAATGTTGTTGTGCAATTTGTTCTGAGTACACTGATGCACCATATGTGGGGGTAAACCACTGTTTGGGCACATGGCAGAGCTCGGAAGGGAAGGAGTGCCATTTGACTTTTCAATGCAAAATTGACTGAAATTGAGATGGGATGCCATGTCAAGTTTGGAGAGCCCCTGATGTGCCTAAACATTGATACCCCCACAAGTGACCCCATATTGGAAACTAGACCCCCCAAGGAACTTATCTAGATGTGTTGTGGGAACTTTGAACAGCCAAGTGTTTCACTACAGTTTATAACACAGTCGTGAAAATAAAAAATATTTTTTTTTCCCACAAAAATGATTTTTTTAGCCCTCGGTTTTGTATTTTCCCAAGCGTAACAGGAGAAATTGGACCCCAAAAGTTGTTGTCCAATTTCTTCTGAGTATGCTGATACCCCATATGTTGGGGTAAAAACCGGGTTGGGTGCACGGGAGAGCTCGGAAGGGAAGGAGCACTGTTTTACTTTTTCAACATAGAATTGGCTGGAATTGAGATCGGATGCCATGTCGCGTTTGGAGAGCCCCTGATGTGCCTAAACAGTGGAAACCCCCCAATTCTAACTGAAACCCTAACCCAAACACACCCCTAACCCTAATTCCAACCATAACCCTAACCACACCCCTAACCCTAATCCCAACCCTAATCCCAACTGTAAATGTAAGGCTACTTTCACACATCAGGTTTTTTCATTCCGGCTGATTACTGCTCTTTTGTGAAAAACAGGAACCGGCTAAAATAAAAACCGGATCCGGATCCGGTTTTTCCCAATTGACTTGTATTACTGCCGGATTGCGCCGCATGGCCCAGCATTTCTTCCGTTTTTTTTCTTGATCCGGCTAAAATTTCAATTCTGGCATCTGGAAAAACGTCTACTGTATCGTTTTTTGTCTGCGGCAAAAAAGCTGGAAGGGGCAGATCCGGCTCTTCCGGCTTTTCGCTACAATGCATGGACGCCGGAATGCACCGGATACGGAAAAAAGCGGATCTGAGCATGCTCATAACCTATAGGGCTGCCCCTAGGACTCATATATAAAACAATGCCATTGAGGCCCTCACTCATTTCCAGCCATACTGCAAGAGAGCCAACACCCTGCCACACCCTGCCTTCCAGCATGAGCCTGCCTGCCAGCTAGAGCCTGCCTGCCAGCAAGAGCCTAGCCTGCCTTCCAGCAAGAGCCTGCCTGCCAGCAAGAGCCTAGCCTGCCTTCCAGCAAGAGCCTGCCTGCCTTCCAGCAAGAGCCTAGCCTGCCTGCCAGCTAGAGCCTAGCCTGCCTGCCAGCTAGAGCCTGCCTTCCAGCTAGAGCCTGCCTGCCTTCCAGCAAGAGCCTGGCCTGCCTTCCAGCAAGAGCCTGCCTTCCAGCAAGAGCCTGCCTGCCTGCAAGAGCCTGCCTGCCATCAGCCATGTCTTCTTCTGGGAGCCCTCCCTCTCGTTTGCAACGCACTGAGGTAAATATATATGTTTTTTATAAAATTTTTCGCTTGCTCTCTCGCGCTCTCTCTTGCACTCCAGCTCTTTCTAGCTCTCTCTGTCTAGCTCTCTCTCTAGCTCTCTCTCTGTCTATATATATCGAGCGCCCCCACTGCCGCAGGGCCGAGGGGCACCCGGTACCGGGCCTCTGTGTCTCGGTTCTGGGGTTGTCACGGTGGCTAGGCCTGGTCCGTGACCCTGCTGAGGGGCGTCCAGTGAAAGTTGAGAATGTGATGATGTTGTGGTGTGGTGCAGGTCGCGGTGAATAACGAGGACACCAGGTTGCAGTCTCTTTACCTCTTTACTGAAGGCTTCAGGATCCTCAGTCCGGAATATGGTTAACCGGGCTACCTGAGTCTGGCCGGTCCGATGGCACCTCCAGAGTTCCCTTTGCAGGTGGAAATCTGTGCCTACCTTCTAGCGCTTGTGTGTTGTGGTCCTTCCCTGCTGTGCTTACGGGAGAGTCCCCACAACTGTTGTGTCTGTTTCTGAAGTTCCCTCACAAGTCGATTATGATGTTCTTCTTCGTCCCCCCCAGATGATATGGCTAGGACGCACCCGTATGACGGGTAGGCTCGGAGCTCTTCCAGGACCCTAGAGTCGCCCCTCTCCAAATGTTGCCCCCTATGTCTTCTTAGGTGATTTGAGTGAGACAGCCCGCCTATAACTGACTGTCCTGCCGTAGGTTTGAAGTAAGGCCTGGAGCTCAATACTTCCTCGGCGTTTCCGGCCACTGGCTACGCGCCTCAGTAGGATGTTGCCTCGTCTTACAGCACGACTCCTACTGGTGTTTCTCCTTGTTGCGTTGATCTCGTTTCTCACTCAGCACAATAAACCTCGCTTCTTGTCCTTTCTTGCGGTACCGCCGCGATGAAGTGCAGGCGCGGTCCCGTAACGTTCTTTCTGTTCGCTAGGCTTCTGTCAGGATCCCACCCCTGACAGGGACCCCCCTGAATCTTCCCCTGCAATACCCTCTGCCACAGGATGTTGCCTGGTTCCAACCCAGTCAGCTTCTGTCTAACTTCCTATCTAACCCCCAGTTTTACCAGATTGTGAGGAGTGGCCTAATACATAGCACCCTTAGCTCCCCCTGGAGGCCAGACTGTGAAGTGTATTGGTGTCTGTGATACCTGGTCAGGTGAACTCCTTCAGTGCCATCAGACGTACCATAGCCCCCCTTAGCGGCGGAGCATCAGTACTGCAACGACCAGGACTCTGGGGCGCTGCATATATATATATATATTAATGTATTTCACCATCTTTCATTTTTGTAGGAAGCTGCTGCTGCAGCAGAAGAGGTGCTTCCAGAAGAAGACCAAAGGGGTGGAGAAAGACCTGGAGCAGGATCACAATTGGTATGTTTCTTTCGTGCATCGCAGAACCACATACCACACACTACACCCAACACATAAAAACAAAAGATCCTTACAGAAAGAACAATGCACACAACACATAGAAACAGATCATTGGACACATCACACAACATAAACAGAATGATCATTATAGATATCAAAATGTACACAACACATAAAAAGGCTAACTACAAGCACATAATTTTTATGCTATTTTTCTTTTAGAGTTTAATTCTGGTGCTCCATCCAGCGGTCCTCTGAGTGGTTCCCAGGGTCGTTGGCATGAGAGTTGTGGCGGCCGTCATCGTGTAAGCATCTTTTTTTTGGGGGGGTATTTTCTTTATGTTGTTTTGAATCTAATTTTATTTTTTTGGTCCTTTTTTATAACAGGCTTCACAGTGTGCTCCTGATTCGGACGTGAGGAGGTCGGCCTCAATATTGACCTCCTCATCGATCTGATCCGACACAGGGAGCCGCTGTGGAACATGGCTGACCGCCGCCATGCTGATGTCATAGTGCCCCATCGACTCTGGGAGCAAATATGCCAACAGCTAGTAGAGATCTGGGAGGACCTCGATGTTCGGGCCCAAAATCAAGAACGTAAGTACACACAGTTCACTTATGTTGATGATATTTGTGTTTCTCCTTTTTTTACAGGTGAGAGGATTGTGAAGCGGTGGCGGTCTATCAGGGATCGCTTTAAGAAAGAGTTCAACAAAGAAATGCAGGCCCCGAGTGGTTCTGGAGGACGCAGGAGAAGATACAAATATGCCCAAGCCCTGTCGTTCCTCAGGTCAACGATGGTGACATGTCTAACCCTCTTTTGTTGTTTCAGCAAGGGCCATGCAATATCAGTATATTAATTATATTTTTCTCTCTTTGTTCCACAGCACTGTCGGGAGCACTCGGGAGCCTGCAGCTGCGTTGAGCCCTTCTGGGGCGATCCCTCAGGAGTCCGCCACCGAGGGACACTTTGACAGTCCCGATCCTCTGCACCTCCCCACTCTGCACCTTCCCAGCCCTCCAACCCATCTGATCCCTCGGTCCCATCCACCAGCGCTGGAGCATCCTGGCCGGTTCCATTGCATGAATCTGCTGTTCAGGATATAGCTTTTCCTGCACCCCACCCCTCTGCTGCTACCACCTCTAGTACACCTGTGGCTTCGGGGCACCAGCGGTGCAGTGCTATGCGCCCGAGTTCTTGCACCTGAACGCATCCTTCCAGAACTGTCTCAAAGTTTTGTCCGAGCAAATGGCTGCAGGTTTCAATTTAATAAATAAAAGCATACTCGAGTTACATATCCTTCTGCTAACAATGCGTTCAGAGGCAAGTCAGTCACTGAACCACACTTTTTTCCGGTCGGTACTCGAGCAAATGGAGAAGCTATCTACTGATCAGCAGATGCAAGTAATGGAAGCCTGCCAGTCTACTCTAGCGCTCATTGCCTCCAAAGCCACCGCACTTGCCACCCCTCCTGCACCTGCCCCCCCTTCAGTTACTGTCCCTTACTACAGCCACTACCATCCTCATGACCAGTACCAGTACCAGCAACCTGCCCATGCCCCGTCCCACCAACCTCACCATTACCCACATCGTGACCATGCCCCGTTCCACCATCCAGACCACTACCTGCATCCTGCCCGTGCTCCGTCCCACCATCCAGACAACTACCAGCATCCCACCCGTGCCCCTTCCCACCATCCAGACCAGTATGAATATCCCTCCCCATACCAGTTCCCAACAACATCTTCTGTGCCTCCTCTCCCTGCCCACTACCACCAGCCTCCTTCTCTCATCATGTCCCAACCCCCTTCTCCACCCATCACCGCTTCTGCCTCCCAATCCTCCCAAACCATCAGCTACACCCCTCCATCATACCAACTTCCTAACCCAACTCCCAGTTTCCTGTCCACCCATTCACTTGCTTTCTCCACCCCTTCACCACTACCTATTGATCCTTTCCCACCAACACCACATTCCTCTCTCTACACTCCCTGTCGAAGTGTCCCTATCTGACAGCCCCTCCAGCACTATCTCTACACTGACTTATTCAAACTTCTAAGTTTTTGGCGCAGCCAAATAAAGTATATTTTTGTGTGGCCAAAGAGAAGTTTATTTTTGTTTTGTTAAAAAAAATTGTAATAAAACTGTGTTTTTACAGCAAATTTGTATTTTCTTTATAAGGTATTGTTAACACTTGGGTTAAAGAAGGTTTATTGGTAGAGGTACAATACTTTGGGTAGAAGCCAAACAGGTACACAACTTGGGTAAAAGAAGGTAAAATACTTTGGGTAGAACACAAACAGGTACACAACTTGGGTAAAAGAAGGTAAAATACTTTGGGTAGAACACAAACAGGTACACAACTTGGGTAAAAGAAGGTAAAATACTTTGGGTAGAAGCCAAACAGGTACACAGTTTGGGAAAATAAGGTAAAATACTTTGCGTAGAACACAAACAGGTATACAACTTGGGTAAAAGAAGGTAAAATACTTTGGGTAGAAGCCAAACAGGTACACAACTTGGGTAAAAGAAGGCAAAATACGGTTACAAGGTCAAAGACAAATTGTTCAAACTCTCTCATCCTGCCAGTCTATTCTTCCTTCCGGTGACATAAAGTATTCTGCAAATTGGTCCCTAATTTGGGAAACTGTCACAAAACTTCTATATGTAATGTTGTTATAATCAGCCAAGGTGGTTTCTTCAGAGTGGTCCTCAATGGAAATCTGTTCCTTGGATATCACATAATTGTGCAGGACAACAGAAGCTTTCACCACCTCGTCAACAGTGTCTGTATTCAAGTTTATAGATGTCAGTAGAACTCTCCATTTGGCAGTCAAAATCCCAAAAGCGCACTCCACCATTCTCCGTGCACGTGTTAGGCGGTAGTTAAAAATTATTTTAGCTTGAGTTAATCTATGGAGTAGGGTTTCAGCAGATGTTCTGACAGCTGGAAGGCTTCATCCCCAACACAAACAAAAGGCATTGGTGGCCCAGAGGTTTGAGGCAGTGGTCTTGGGGGGGAATTGAAAGGTGTTTCCATACAAATGACGCCCCATTGCAGACAGTTTGAAAACTTGGGAATCATTTGAGCGGCCATATGCCCCAATTTCTACCGCTACAAATTTGTACTCTGCATCGGTGATGGCCATCAGCACAATGGAAAAGTACTTTTTATAGTTAAAATATTCTGATCCTGAACCAGCCGGTTTCACGATACAGATATGTTTCCCGTCCACCGCGCCCAAGCAATTGGGAAACTGACACACTTGCTGGAATTTCTCGGCTACTTCCAACCAAATCTCCATTGTGGGATGTGGTATAAATTCATCGTGCAAAGAGTCCCATAGTGCACGGCAAGTGTGCTTTACCATTCCGGAGATGGTGGAAATTCCCAGTCTGAACCCGAAACAGCTGTCTGTGGATGGATACCATGTTTTGGCATAGGTGGTTTTCCTTTATTGGATGCTGCCCTTCCCGTGGTTGTTCCTTCCTGGTAAAAGACCTGGCTATTCATTGCTTGCGTTGAGAAACACGTGATGGTGTCTCCGTGGCTTTTCTACATGCATTTGCATATTTCTCATAAGGGATGGGGGCAGTGTTCTGGATCACTGCGTTGAGAAACACGTGATGGTGTCTCCGCGGTGTTGGATGTTTTGATCTCCACGAGGTCATTCATCCTTATGTTCATAGATTTGAAACACTTGGCCTGATCAGGAAGGAGAAACCTATCTTGCTAATGCAAGTATATAATGAAAATCTGCACAGAAAACTCAATGTGCCAGCAACAGAAATTGACTTGCTTTGGATTTGAAACATCCTACACAGCAAAGTTTACACTGAGTAAATGAGATTTCTATTAGTGATGAGCGAGTATGCTTGTTACTCAGGTTTCTCTGAGCATGCTCGGGTGGTCTCCGAGTATTTCAGCGTGCTCAGAGATTTAGATAATGTCGACGCAGCTGCATGATTTGCGGCTGCTAGATAGCTTGAATACATGTGGAGATTGCATAACAAACAGGCCATCCCCACATGTATTCAAGCAGTCCAGCAGCCGCAAATCATGCAATAATCATGAAATATTCGGAGACCACCCGAGCATGCTCAGAGAAACTCGAGTAACAAGCATACATCACTAATTTCTAATCCTGTCTACTTTGCTAGTACTGTAAGATGCTGCGTTTTTGATGCAACAAAAATACATAGTGTCAAAAATGCACCAAAAGCTCATCGTGGGAACATAGCCTTAGAGTTATAATAAATAAACAGGAATGGTGCCTTTTCTGGGGCAATAGAAGAACCAGGTTTTCTAATCTGATAAATTCTTTTCGTAAGAATTTAGGCTGCTATATAAAGTTTGATTTGTAACTTCACAAAAAGCTGTCTTTTCTTTCAAAAGTCAATTTCAACTGGTGGTCAAAGGCGTAACCCTTTAAAGTTTTTGATAACCTATAAAACCCATTGAATAAGATAATGTTTTGATTACTGTAAAAAAATATTGCAAAAATTATTTGTAGGGATTTTATTCATATATTTTACTATTTCCTCATATATTACCAGTATGCAAATTTTACATGTCTTGAAATTTTGAATGACAAGTGGTAAATACAAAATGAATGGTCTGGCGTCTGGCTTGAAATTAAAATTAGCTTCACTTATAGCAAAGAATAGACAAACATTTGGTATACCTTTAAACATTACTGTATTTCCTGTAGAATAAATATTAAAGAAGCACTCCCATGAACGTTTTTATCCTCTTAAAATACTGCGGTTATCATATTATATGGCACTCTGTACTTATAATTGCTCATTTAGCCCTTCTACCCACGCAATGCTTCCCTTATATGGCACGCTGTACTTACATTTGCTCATTTAGCTCTTCTACCCACGCAATGCTTCCCTTTTCTCTTTTAGGTCTATGAAATCACGTGATTAAAATCTGACTACCTGAATCCTTCTAAGATCTATGTGGAAACAAGAGGCATGTTTTCTTTGTATGGTCATGAGTCACTTCAAAAGTCCCTGACGGGGAGCAGGGGGCAGAATAGTTGAGTCACGAGTTGAAGAGGGAATGATAAATGAGGGACAAGAAACTTCCAGTTTCTACATAGAACAGAGAAAAGAGAAGAATTGGCTGGGTAGAAGGGCAAAATGAGTAATTCTAAGTAGACAGTGCTGTATAATATGATGATTGCAATATATTAACCCCTTCACAGGGTTCCTGCAAAATGGTGCAAATTTAAGTCATGGTAATCATGCAGGTATAGGAGCAGTACCCTCACTATCTCCGCTTGCCTTCTGTCACAGCCAGAAACGAGGCCCACACCACCCTGTGTCATTTAACCCCCTAAATGCTGTGATCAATAGCGATCGCAGCATTTATAAATTGGGAGAGGAAGGGGGCTACCTCTCCTGTCCGACCGGCACCATTGTGATTGTTCCTATGACAACCCAGGGTAGTCATGATGACCTCCTGGTCTGCCAGGTATGGTAGCCTGTCTAGACCATGCCAGTAGCATGGTGCAAGAGGCATTTTGTCAGTGTACGCCCGACTGTATCCTCAGGTCCAGGCATTCACGCTGTGTGCCGCTTTCCGGAGTCTCAGAACAACGTTGCATCTGCCTATCTAAAGACTCAGATGCTGCGTTAAGTCAGTGAGAAGTATATTAACCCCTACATAGTTGCTGAACACATAAATCTCAGCGTGTTGCACCATTTATACAGGGCCATTTTTCAGATCACTATCATTGATCCTACCATAGCCTACCATAGCCTTCTCGCAGAAGGGAGGATCATAGTCACAGACATGTGCTGGCTGTCTCTCGCAAGTGGGGAAGAAACCACAACCGGGGGCCAGTAAATGATTAAGCCCATACAATATTATAATCAGTAGGTTTGTGAAGAGGTCCCATTATGGAACCAAAAGAAGAAATCAATCATAGATACCTTTTATTTCATGGAGGGGACCGTAAGGAGAGATGGAGGGGGAGGGGATGGATATTTAGGACTGGTACACAGAAATAAAGCAGGTAGAAAGATAGTATAATGTATATCCCCAGTATCCCTATCCACGCTCCTATCATTACCTGCCTAGCAATGGAGGTTGGCACCCTGGGATAAAAAAAACGCAAGAATGGCGCCCCCATTCCACGACGACTATCCCTATTAATGGTCCTATTAAACCCTAATGGAGGTGTGAGAAAAAAGGGGGGGAAGGAATTAAAGAGTCTATATTATGTCTTGATTGCTTGACCTAACTCTCCAAGAAACAACTGTATGTTAGGATTTCATTCAAGCCTCCTGGTGTTTGTGTTTTTAAGCGGAAAATCCATCTTGTCTCGCATTGTAGTAGCATTTGATCCCAATTCCCTCCCCTCTTGGGTGCACCAATCCTATCGATCCCCATAAAACTGAGTCCTCGACTATCACCATTGTGTTCAGTGTTGATATGTCTTGCCAGGGATGTATCTCTATTCAGGGCAATGTCTCTCTTATGTTCCCCTACGCGTCTCCTAAATTCGCGTATCGTTTTGCCGATGTATTCCAGGCCACATGGGCAAACTGCTCTGTAAATCACTCCTTTGGACCTGCAATTTATGAAGTGGTAGATTTCATATTCTTTCCCTGTCACTCCACTCTGAAACCTCGGTCCCACCGTGATTACCGGATATGCTATACACCCACTGCATTTATGACATCCCTTTGGTGGTTTTGGGAGCCATGTGTCCTTCACCGGCGGAGAATAGTGACTATGTATAAGTCTGTCCCCAACAGATCTACCCTTTTTGAAAGTGATTTGCGGGCATTCCCCCAACATCTCTCCAATGTCCTCATCCATGTTCAAAATGGACCAATATTTCTGCAATATTGTCCGTATCTTTTGGGCCCCATTGTTATAAGTCTTTAGATAGGCTGATGCAACGTTGTTCTGAGACTCCGGAAAGCGGCACACAGCGCGAATGCCTGGACCTGAGGATACGGTCGGGCGTTGCGCTGCTATAGTAACTAGACAGGGCACCGGAAGTGATACGCATGGCCCCATGGTCTGTAATATGATTGGGCATCGCGCTACCATAGCAACCTTAACCACATGCGCCGCCGGAAGTGACGCGTGCGGTCCAGTAGCTGCGTTCCACATGGGGCGCACAGCACATTACGTCATCCAGTCCAGCCCAGGTAACACTGGGTGGGCTATTTAAGCACAAGCAACGCTGGTTTACAGTGATTGCCTATATACCCCCATTTTGCGGGTCCCCACACTGGGTTGGAGGGACTATATTCTATTTTCCCCTGATGAGTTATTTACAACGAAACGCGTAGAGAAATGTGTTTGGTATTTCGGGGTTAAAGTTATTCTTCTAAACAGCGTGGATGGGCATGTGTGTGGCCAGAATCGTAAGCCCCCCCCCTTCCAGATGCTGTGGATGTGAGAGGTCTTACCCGTGCCAAAAAGGAAGTCCTGAGGTGAGATCGTTCCAATTATTATACACTAATCACAACTACTGCATCTCCATATGATGGATGGGGATAAGGGATATGCGGTTTGTGGTGTACATGTGTCATATACTCCCTTATAGGAGTGCATTTTCTTCTCCCTAAAGAGACTGACATATTTGTGTGGTCCAGAAGGTGTCGGGGATTTGGTTATTTGATTATTCCCCTTGTATGGGAATTTTTTCTTGTGAGTCTTTCATGTTTTTATGTAGTTGGTCATACCAATTTTTTAGCTAAAATTTATTAAAAGTTATTTTTTATTTATTGGTCACACCCTGCTCTAAAAAAAAATAGAACAAATTCTTGACCTGCTGATAATTTGTTCATTCTGCCTCCCAAAGATCACAGTAAGGCTTAGCTCGCATATATCCTGTGCTTCCATCGGGGGTTTCCATGTAAATCTCTGAAATACATTATTCAGACGGCATCCCCAGAGAAAGATTCCCTATAATGAGGCAGATCGAGGCACTTTGGATGCTACCTGGTCTATGATCCAGCGTTGTCCCTCATTTTAAGTGTGCATAAAAGCACTGTCTGCCACAGTTTTGTGCACCTCTGAAAAGAAGGACACCACTGAACAGAAGACAGACGGAGTCCAGATTAATGCTGCCACCCCACAGAGTATAATGCAGCCACCCCACAGAATAAAATGTAGCCCCCTGAGTATAACGCAGCCCTGCCATACAATATAATGTAACGCCATAGAATAAAATGCAGCCCTCTAATATAGTATAATGCAGCCCCTCCATAGAATATATGGTAGCATCCTCATAAAGTATAATGCAGCCCCCCATAGAATATAATGTAGCCCCTCCATATGATACAATGTAGCCCTCCTCATATAGTATAATGCAGACCCCCATAGAATAAAATGTATCTCCTTCATAGAGTATGATGCAATCACCCCTCATAGAATACAATAAGTATAATACATAGAATAGATTTAATACACAGAATATAATGTAGCCCCCCATATAATATTATACAGCCCACCTCCCCATAGAATAAAATATAGCCCCATAAAAGAGTATGATGCGATCCTCCCTCATAGAATATAATACAGCCCCCCATAGAATATAATGTAGTCCCCAAAGAGAATATAATAGAGCCACCCTAGAATATAATGTAGCCCCCCAGAGAATATAATACAGCCCCACATAGAATATAATGTAGCCACAGAGAATATAATACAGCCCCCTTAGAATATAATGTAGCCCCAGAGAATATAATACAGCCCCCCATAGAATATATTGTAGCCCCCCAGAGAATATAATACAGCCCACCTCCCCATAGAATATAATGTAGCCCCAAAGAGTATGATGCAACCCTCCCCCATAGAATATAATACAGCCTCCATAGAATGTAATACAGCCCAACAATAGAATATAAAACAGCACCCCATCGAATATAATTCAGCCCCTGTAGAATGTAATACAGCCCCCCATAGAATATAATACAGCCCACCATAGAATATAATGTAACCCCAAAGAGTATGATGCAACCCTCCCCCATAGAATATAATACTGCCCCCATAGAATGTAATACAGCCCAACAATAGAATATAAAACAGCCCCCCATAGAATATAATACAGCCCCTATAGAATGTAATACAGCCCCCCATAGAATATAATACAGCACCCCAGAAAATGTAATACAGCCTGTTAGGGCTAGCGGAACGCACCGAGGAAAATAGTTTTTATTGTTATTGGTGCGTTCGCAGCCCGGGGTCTACCGTGCAGGAGAACCTGCTGCTAGACAAATGGCAGCACTATATGGCGGTATTGGCTAGCTCAGTTAACTCACAGAGCAGTCATGAAAGCAAAGCTCTGCGCCCTGTTAACTTCACAGGAGCACAGGCTAACTACCCAAGAGAGAGCAGTCAGTGGTCATGCATGCACACAAAACTCCTCGCCGGAGGTGCCAGCATTCTAGGGGCTTATTTCAGCCAGGTCCCTGAATGTACTCAGACACACAAACTCCTTGCTGGAGGTGCCAGCATTCTAGGGGCTTATTTCAGCCGGGTCCCTGAACACAATCACACATGACCACACTGGCGCAAAGCACATAATTTAGAAAGACACTAGCGCATGGCCGTGCGGCCATGCGAGCCTTTTATAACTGCAGCCCGAACAGGACCTTCCAAGAAGGACCAATGAGAAGCTGCCGCAAAGCCTGAGCACCTTCAGGACCTTCCTGGAGGACCAATGGGCTTTGCTGCAGTATCCAAGCATGTGACCCTCGATCACCAATGAGAGATCTTACCCTGGGCATGCTCAGAAGGAGAAAAGCAAGACTTAGTCCCAAAAGCGTCTGCTCGCCACTGCCCAGCACTGACTACAATAGCAGAAGCTGGAAAAGCAGCAGTAATCCTCCTCACAGAGTCAGATTGAGTGAGATGCTGAGACCGACGTCTCCGCTGAGCAGCCTCCACTGCGGCAGGAGAAGAATGGGAGACCGCAGCGGATATGGCCCGAGATTCCCCCTGTGCAGAGGCAGGATTTCGACCCCTAACATTACCCCCCCTCCTTGGGCCTCGCTACGCTCGAAGGCAGCAATGAGCTGTGGAGCCCTAATGTGCTCAGCAGGCTCCCAAGACCTGTCCTCAGGACCATAACCCTTCCAGTCCACCAAATAAAGTTTTTTGCCACGTACCACCTTGCACCCAAAAATAGCGTTCACCTCGTAATCGTCCGTAGACGAACCCGATGTCCCAGCAGATGACTCAAAAAACCGGGACATGTGTACGGGTTTCAAGAGGGACACATGAAAGGTGTCGGTGATACCCAGGCGTGGCGGGAGGGCTAAACGATAGACCACAGGGTTAACCTGTTCGAGGACCTTGAAAGGACCCAAGTAGCGAGGTGCAAACTTAGTGGACTCAACTCGCAGCCTGATGTTACGGGCGGAGAGCCACACCAAGTCACCAGGAGCAAAGGTCATAGCGGGGCGCCGATGTGCATCGGTGGAAGACCTCATTCTCTCCTTGGAGGCCCGAATGGCATCCTGAGTGCGGTCCCAAATATCCCGTGCCTCCATAGCCCAGTCTGCCACCCTGTAGTCGGCAAAAGACACGGTCATAGGCACAGGTACCCGCGGATGCTGACCATAGTTGAGGAGGAATGGGGTTTGACCAGTGGAGTCGGCTACAGCATTGTTCAGCGCAAACTCCGCCCACGGTAGCAAGGATGCCCAGTCATCCTGCCTGGCTGAGACAAAATGTTGCAGATATGTTACCAAGGTCTGATTGGCCCTCTCTACCAACCCATTCGTCTCGGGATGATATGCGGAAGAGAGATTTAACTCAATGCTGAGAAGACGACAAAGCTCTCTCCAGAACCGAGACGCAAACTGGGGACCCTGGTCACTGACAATTTTGTCCGGCATACCGTGTAGGCGGAAGATGTGTTTTATGAACAACGCTGCCAAAGCCTGTGCAGAAGGTAACCGTGGTAGCGGCACCAAATGCACCATTTTCGAGAAATGATCAGTGATAACCCAAATGATGGTACAGCCACGAGACTTTGGCAAACCCACCACAAGGTCCATCCCGACCATTTCCCAGGGCCTGTCTGCCACCGGCAAGGGATAGAGTAACTCAGCTGGCCGTTGTCAAGGAGACTTATTTTTGGCGCAGGAGACACACGCCTGAATATAATCTCTGACATCACGGACCATATGTGGCCACCAGTACATTCTCGCCAAAAGCTCAGACGTCCTCTTTGTCCCAAAGTGTCCACCCACCCTGACGAATGAGCCCAAGAGAGAACCTCAGGTCACAAATTAATGGGCACAAAAGTCTTGCCCGGAGGCACAGACTCTAGCGAAACCGGAGCTACGTTTCTCAGACTCTCGGAAGGGACAATAAGCCGAGGCTCTCCTTCCTCCTCCTCAGATGACACAACAAAGCGAGAAAGGGCATCAGCACGAATGTTCTTCTCCCCAGCGAGATAATGAAGGGTGAAATGGAACTGGGAGAAGAACAAGGACCATCTGGCCTGGCGAGAATTTAGCCGCTGAGCTGTTTGCAAATATAATAAATTTTTGTGGTCCGTGTAGACTTGAAAGGGAAAACGAGCCCCCTCCAAGAGATGTCTCCACTCAGAGAAAGTGAACTTCATCGCTAGCAACTCCCTGTCCCCGATGGAATAACTCTTCTCCGCTGGTGTAAAGGTCTTGGAGAAAAAGAAGCAAGGATGTTTCCGACCTTGAGCATCCTTTTGGAAAAGGACTGCTCCTGCACCAACGGATGAGGCATCCACCTCCCTGATAAACGTCTTATCTACATCGGGACGATGTAGAATGCGAGCGCTAGCAAAATGAGACTTGATAGAAGAGAAGGCCCTGGAGACTTCTTCTGACCACAATTTGGGATTTGCTCCCTTCTTGGTGAGGGCTACCAAGGGAGCTACTAAAGTTCAGAAGTGGGGAATGAACTGGCGGTAATAATTAATGAACCCCATAAAGCGCTGCACCGCTTTAAGAGAATGAGGTTCTTGCCAGTCCATCACAGCTTGTAGTTTGGCAGGATCCATAGCCAATCCCTGGGCTGAGATGATATAGCCCAGGAAAGGTAAAGACTCCTGCTCAAACATACACTTCTCCAACTTAGCATACAGGGAATTTGCCCGTAAGAGGTCGAAGACTCTGCCAACATCTCTCCGGTGGGAGTCAATATCAGGAGAAAAGATGAGAATATCATCCAGATAGACTACAACCGAGGTGGAGTGCATATCCCAGAAAATGTCATTGACAAAGTCTTGGAAAATGGCTGGGGCATTACAGAGCCCGAAGGGCATCACCAGATATTCATAGTGCCCATCTCTGGTGTTAAACGCCGTCTTCCATTCGTCCCCCTCACGGATGTGAATCAGGTTATACGCACCCCGCAAATCTAATTTGGTAAATACCCTTGCTCCCCGTAGCCTATCAAAAAGCTCAGAAATCAAGGGCAGCGGGTATTTATTCTTAACTGTGATGGCGTTAAGACCCCTGTAGTCTATGCAAGGACGTAACTCTCCGTTCTTCTTCTGGATGAAAAAGAACCCCGCCCCTACCGGTGACACTGACTTCCTAATGAACCCTCTTGCCAAGTTCTCCTGGATGTATAGGGACATAGCCTCAGTCTTCGGGAGAGAGAGGGGATAGACACATCCCCTAGGAGGTTCTGCTCCAGGCAAGAGATCTATAGGACAGTCATAGGGATGGTGAGGCGGAAGGGTCTCAGCAGCCCTCTTGGAGAAAACGTCTGCATAGGACCGATAGCATTCGGGAAGAGAAGACAGATCTGCGGGTATCTCAGTGGTGGAAACTTGAACGCACTCTTTCACACATCTGCCCTTACAAGACTCACTCCAACCCAGTATCCTCCCAGAGGACCACTTAATATGTGGAGAGTGAAAACGGAGCCAGGGTATTCCCAGCAGAATCTCATCCATTCCCTCGGGAAGAACAAGAAGGGAAATAATCTCCTGGTGGGATGGGGACATGGCTAATGTGAAAGGGACAGACTGGTGTGTGATTTGTAATGGAAGTGTCGACCCATTCACCACTCTAACAGTTACTGGTTTAGTGAGCATCACCAGAGGTACATTGTGGCACAGCGCAAAAGTAGAGGACATGAAATTTCTCCTGAATCCACACAAAGCTCAACTGCAAGAGTGAATGAGTCCAACAGAATTGTCCCTTTAAAGGACAACTTGGAGGAAAAGGCCGCTGTGTCTAGTGAACCTCCTCCTATAGTCACTAGACGCGATCGTTTACCTGACCGCTGTGGACACTTGTTAGCATAATGTCCCAGTTGCTGACAATTTCTACACACCACAGGTACTCGAACGGTCTGAGACTTAGGTCCCACTCGAGAAACCTCCATGGCCTCATGGGAGTCGGACGCCTGGACGGGAGATTCTAGAGGTTTGGCGAAGGTGGGAGCCAGCCGAAACCTCTGCCTACACTGGGTCCGCTCCAACCTCCGTTCGTTAAAACGGAGGTCGATGCGGGTAGAAATTGTAATGAGCTCCTCCAGTGTGGCGGGAATCTCCCTGGTGGCCAAAGCGTCCTTTACATGATCAGCCAGTCCTTTCCAGTACACTGGAATAAGGACTTTATCCAGCCATTCTAACTCAGAGGCTAGAGTCCGGAATTGAACAGCAAACTGGCTGACCTTGGACGAACCCTGAGAAATTGCCAACAATTGGAGCACAGTATCGTGAGTGACACGAGGTCCTAAAAAGACCTGTCTCAGAGCATCCAGGAAGAGAGGAGCACTCTGCACTACACGATCATTGCGCTCCCAAAGCGGCATTGCCCACTCCAATGCCCTGCCCGACAAAAGAGACAAAATGAATCCCACTCTCGCCCGTTCCGAAGGAAAACGTGCAGCCAGGAGCTCGAGATGTATGGAGCACTGGCTCATGAATCCGCAACATATTTTACTGTCACCAGAAAACTTGTCTGGAAGCGGGAGACAGAATATAGTTGGAGCAGGGGTGGTTGCGGACAAACTGGCTGCAGCTGCACTAGCAGCCTGAACAGCGACAGCAGTGACGTCCACAGCTGAGGTTGTATGCTCTAGAGCCGCCAACCTTCCCTCCAGCTGCTGGACGTACCGCTGTAAACGCTGATCGTCCGCCATTTACTAGCCAGACCCTGGCGCTAGTGTACTGTTAGGGCTAGCGGAAAGCACCGCGGAAAATAGTTTTTATTGTTATTGGTGCGTTCGCAGCCCGGAGTCTACCGTGCAGGAGAACCTGCTGCTAGACAAATGGCAGCACTATATGGCGGTATTGGCTAGCTCAGTTAACTCACAGAGCAGCCGTGAAAGCAAAGCTCTGTGCCCTGTTAACTTCACAGGAGCACAGGCTAACTACCCAAGAAAGCAGTCAGTGGTCATGCATGCACACAAAACTCCTCGCCGGAGGTGCCAGCATTCTAGGGGCTTATTTCAGCCAGGTCCCTGAATGTACTCAGACACACAAACTCCTCGCTGGAGGTGCCAGCATTCTAGGGGCTTATTTCAGCCGGGTCCCTGAACACAATCACACATGACCACACTGGCGCAAAGCACATAATTTAGAAAGACACTAGCGCATGGCCGTGCGGCCATGCAAGCCTTTTATAACTGCAGCCTGAACAGGACCTTCCAAGAAGGACCAATGAGAAGCTGCCGCAAAGCCTGAGCACCTTCAGGACCTTCCTGGAGGACCAATGGGCTTTGCTGCAGTATTCAAGCATGTGACCCTTGATCACCAATGAGAGATCTTACCCTGGGCATGCTCAGAAGGAGAAAAGCAAGACTTAGTCCCAAAAGCATCTGCTCGCCGCTGCCCAGCACTGACTACAATAGCAGAAGCTGGAAGAGCAGCAGTAATCCTCCTTACAGAGTCAGATTGAGCGAGATGCTGAGACCGACGTCTCCGCTGAGCAGCCTCCACTGCAGCAGGAGAAGAATGGGAGACCACAGCGGAGATGGCCCGAGATTCCCCCTGTGCAGAAGCGGGAACTCGACCCCTAACACAGCCCCTCATAGAATATAATACAGCTCCACCATAGAATATAATACAGCCCCCTCATAGAATATAATACAGCCCCCCTCATAGAGTATAATGCAGCCCCCAGATAGAATGTAATACAGACAACCATAGAATAGAATACAGCAACCCATAGAATGTAATACAGCCCCCCATGGAATATAGTACAGCAACCCCATAGAAAGTAATACAGCCCCCCATAGAATGTAATACAGCCCCCATAGAATATAATAGAACCACCCATAGAATACAATGTAGCACCCCTCCAATAGCGCCACAGTCCAATACTAACTCATTGATATATTTAAACAAACAAAAAACAAACAATACTCACCTCTCCTAGTGCCCTGCGCTGCTCTTGGCTCAGCTTCGGTTTCAGTAGCTGCACTGCCTGGGCTCGGCCCCGGTACACAGCGGGTGCGTGATGATGTGATGTCATCGCGCACCTGCAGTGTCAGAGGAAGAGGGGAATGATGGGAGAGGGAGCGTCAGCTGACGCTCCCTCTCCCATCTTAATATAAAATTCCCATCAGTAATATAAAATTCTGTGACACACATACTGTCAATGTGATCACTGCACCCTTATTTCATTGTGACGTGTAGTTTGAAAATGGGGTCACTTATGGGGAGGTTCTGCTGTTCTGGCATCTCAGGGGCTTTTCCAGCGGCTCATGGCTCCTGCAAATCATAACAGCAAAATTTGCACTACAATACGGCGCTCCTTCCCTTCTTAGCTTTCCACTGTGCCTGAAAAGTATTTTCCAATTTCATGTAAGGTACTGGCACACTCATGAGAAATTGCACAACAAACTTTTAGGTCCATTTTTTCCTATTAGCCCTTAAAACATTTGGGCTAAAACAACATCTTAGTGACGAAATTGTAATTATTCTGATCTTTGCACTGTACCTCAAAAGTAGTTTTCAACCATATATGGGGTATTGGTGTACTTAGGAGAAATTGTGTTAAAAATTGTATAATTCATTTTCTCCTATTATTATTTTTGAAAATTAAAAACTTGGGGCCAAAGCAACACTTTATTGGAAACAATGGTTCCATTGACTTAGCCCAAAGTTATACAATCCTGTGAATCGCTTGATGGTTAGAAATGCTCACTACATGCCTGGATGAATTCCTCAAGAGGTGTAGTTTTGAAAAAGGTGTCACTTATGCGGGTTTCTGCTGTTTTTGCATGCTAAAGACTCTTGAAATATGACAAGGCATGTGCAATCTATTCCAGCCAAAATTGTGCTCCAGAATTCAATTGGTGCTCCTTCCCTTCCGAACCTTGCTGTTTACAATAGTCTTTTTCCACCACATATGGGGTATAGGTGTACTCATAAGAAATTGCACAACAAATTGTACTATCCATTCTCTTCCTTAAGGCAGTGTGCACACGTAGCAGATTTTTCCATTTTTTTCCGCGTTTTTTTGCTATAAAAACGCTTTGAAACTGCGAAAAAAAACGCTCACATTAAACATCATATTTAATAGAATGCAATCCACATTTTTGGTGCACATGCTGTGTTGTTTTCCTGAGCGGAATCGCAATCCAGAAAAAAATGCAGCATGTTCATTAAATTTGCGGATTCGCGGGGATTCCGCACATCGAGGAATGCATTGATCTGCTTACTTCCCGCATGGGGCTATGCCCACCATGCGGGAAGAAAGCAGATCATGTGCGGTTGGTACCCAGGGAGGAGGAGAGGAGACTCTCCTCCACGGACTGGGCAACATATAATTGTTAAAAAAAAGAATTAAAATAAAAAATCGTGATATACTCACCTTCTGATGGCCCCGGAGTCTTCCCGCCTCTCAGAGGTGCACGCTACCGCTTCTGTTCCCAGGGATGCTGTGTGTGAAGGACCTGCAATGACGTCGTGGTCACGTGACCGCAACGTCATCGCGGTCACGTGACCGTGACATCATTGCAGGTCCTTCACACACAGCATCTGTAGGAACGGAAGCCGCTGAGGAGATCCGGGGCCATCAGAAGGTGAGTATAACCATTTTTTTAATTTTTTTTATTATTTTTAACATTCTATCTTTTACTATTGATGCTGCATAGGCAGCAGCAATAGTAAAACGTTGGTCACACTTATCAAACACTATGTTTGACAAGTGTGACCAACCTGTCAATCAGTTTTCCAAGCGATGCTACAGATCGCTTGGAAAACGCTAGCATTTTTCAAGCTAATTATGCTTGAAAAACACTAGTTTTTAGCGGGAATATGCATGCCAATTCCGCATGTGATATACCCGCAGCAGGAGCTGCAGAATTGCCGCGGAATTTTCCTCGGCAATTCTGCAACGTGTGCACTTAGCCTTACCCTTGTGAAAATAGAACATTTGCGGCTGAAGCAACATTTTTGGGGTAAAAAAAAATATATTTTTTTCAATTTCACGGCTAAACGGTATATAATTATGTGAAGCACCTGTGGGTCCAACTTGCTCTCCATACTTCTAAATAAATTCCTTGTGGAGTGTAGTTTCCAAAACAGGGTCACTTGTGGGGGCTTCTATTGTTTAGATACATCAGTAGCTCTGCAAATACGAAATGGCGCCTGCTATCTATTCCAGCCAATTTTGCGCTTTAAAAGTTAAATGGTGCTCCTTCGCTTCCGAGCCCTACCATGCGCCCAAACAGTTGTTTTTCACCACTTATTAGATATCGACGTACTCTGGAGAAATTGTATAGCAAATTGAATTGTCCATTTTCTACTGCTACCCTTTTGAAAATGAAAAATTTGGGGTTAAAGCAACACTCTTTGTGGGAAAAGGTAACATTTTCAATTTTCCACATTAGTTTCATTCCTGTGAAGCACATGAGGGGTTAATAGAATTTTTGAATTTGGTTTTGCGCACTTTGACGCAGCTTTACAAATGGTGTGACTTTTAGTTCATTTCTATCATTTAGTCACTTAAACTTTGATATGGTCCCTTAAAAAAATTAGCTTTGTAAATTTTGTTGTAAAAATGAGAAATTGCTGCTGATACATTTTAACCCTTCTAACGTCCTAAAAAAAAATATTTAAAAATTATGCTAAGGAAAAGTAGACATGTAGTAAATGTTATTTATTAACTATTTTTTTGTGATATAACTTTCTGGTTTAAGGTCATAAGAATTAAAAGTTTGAAAATTATGAAACTTAAAATCTTCTTCGAAATTCTGATATTTTCACAAATAAACGCCAAAAATATGGACCGAAATTTACCAGGGAAATAATGTACAACATATCGCTAAAAATCAGTCTCAGAATCACTGGGACATATGGAAGCGTTCCAGAGTTATTACCAAATAAAGTGACACTGGTCAGAATTGTAACATTTTGCCTAGTCAGGAAGGTGAAAACAGGCTGGGGGTGAAGGGTTTAAGAGAATAAAAACTTTGATGGCATGGCTTCTTTAAATATGTTGATAACCCCTTTTTTCAAAGCAGGCCTGTGGCCTAAAAATAGAAAAAAAATGTACTGCATTTTTAAGATTATAGGACGCACTTTTTTCCTCCAAATTTGGAAGGAAAATTGGTGTGAGTTTTATAATCTGAAATCAGCTTATTGGGGGCCAGCGGTGGTGGGTCTCAGGAAGCACAGTTGCTGCTTCAGGAGGCCAGCGGCGGCAGGAGTGTTGCGATGCTGCAGTGCCTGAGATCTTAGAAGGTGTCATCACTGGCAAGTGGAGTCCATTTTCCCCATTACATCCCTGCTGTTGGTTTCAGGAAAATGGCAGTGACCCTGGCTCCTGTGACCATGCTCCTCTGCAGACACCTCCTAGGTAAGCTACCATTAAAAGAAAATATAAGACGCACCACCATTTTATTTAAAAGGTTTTTGGTACATTTTAAAAAAAGGGGTAGATAGCCTTATCATTATATAATGATGTTAGAGCATCATGGTGTCTCAGTGGTAGCACTGTTATTTTTCAGCTCTGGCATCCTGGGTTTAAATCCTACAAGAACAATATCTGTGATGAACTTGTATGTTTTCCCTGTGTTTACATGAGTTTCCTCCCGATACTTCGGTTTCCTCCCACACTCCTAAGACATACTGATAGTGAATCTAGATTTTGAGCCCCAGTGGGGACAGTGATGATAATGTCTGTAAAGTTTTATGGAATATGATGGTGCTATATAAGTAAATCCAATTGGGGCAGTGATGATGATGTCTGTAAAGCATTGTAAAATTAATAGTGTTATAGAAAAGAGTGAAACAAATAAAATATAGAGTAAATTCTAAAATAATATTCTACAATAAATGTTTATATATTTCATCCAAGGTTAGGCAAATTTTGTCTCTTTACAGGAACAGATGCCCATGTTACAGCCTTCTTCAGCCACAGATTTCCCTCACAAAAGCTATAGCCATAAATGCCCACATACTTATGCCCACATACTAATGAAAATATCAGCTGGAATACATATTTTAGCATGGGAGTGTAAGAGATATCATATGGTATGCAGATGGTATATATTGAGACAAATATCAAACAAAAAAAATGTTATTATGTTTATTTACCATCCAATGTTGTACATCTTGGGACATTAGTTTAGAGACAATATCAACACATGAGAGTCAAATACCCACATTTAATAACAGATTGCATGTGGGTGGTAATGATTTGTCAGATCACCATTCCGATATAAGATGTGAAATGTGTATTAACCCCTTCATACTCGGAGCTTTTTTCGTTTTTGCATATTCATTTTTCGCTCCACTCCTTCCCAGAGCCATAACTTTTTTATTTTTCTGTCAATATGGCCATGTGAGGGCTTATTTATTTTTGGATGAGTTGTACTTTTGAACAATACCATTGGTTTTACCATGTACTAGAAAATGGGAAAAAAATTCCAAGTGCTGTGAAATTGCAAAAAAAGTGGAATCCCACACTTGTTTTTTGTTTGGCTTTTTTGGTAGGTTCATTAAATGCTAAAACTGACCTAACATTATGATTCTCCAGGTCATTACGAGTTCATAGACACCAAACATGTCTAGGTTCTTTTTTTATATAAGTGGTGAAAAAAAATCCAAACTTTGCTAAAAAAAAAAAGGTGCAATTTTCCGATACCCGTAGTATCTCTATTTTTTGGGATCTGGGACTGGGTTTTGGCTTATTTCTTGTGTGCTGAGCTTATGTAATGCAGATATGATCTTTTGATCGCCCGTTATTGCATTTTAATTCAATGTTGCGGCTACCCAAAAAACTTAATTCAGGCGTTTTGACATTTTTTTATCAGTACTCCATTTATCAATCAGGTTAATTCTTTTTCTTGTTGATAGATTGGGTGATTCTGAACTCAGCAATACCAAGTATGTGTAGGTTTGATTTTTTTTTATTGTTTTATTTTGAATGGGTCGAAAGGGGGGTAATTTAAACTTTTATATTTTTTTAATTTTTTACATATTTTTAAAAACTTTTTTTTACTTTTGGTATGCTTCAATAGCCTCCATGGGAGGCTAGAAGCTGCCACAACTTGATCGGTTCTGCTACATAGAGGCAATGCTCAGATCGCCTCTATGTAGCTGAATTGCAGACTTGCTATGGGCGCCGACCACAGCGTGGTGCTCACAGCAATCTGGCATCAACAACCATAGAGGTCTCAAGGAGACCTCTGGTTGTCATGCCGACGCACCGATTACCCCGATCATGTGACGGGGGTCACCAGTGCGCACATTTCCAGCCTGATGGCCGGAAGCGCTTGTTAAATGCCACTGTCAGAGTTTGACAGCGGCATTTATCTAGTGAATAGGCGTGCGTGTATCATGATTCACCACCGGAGCCTACATCAAAGCGGGGGATACTGCCATCGGCGTAATAGTATGTCCGATGGAAGTAAGTGGTTAAAGTGTAACATGTAAAATTGATCAGATTGATTCCTCAGGCTTTGGCAAAAATTAAGAGACCACCACATCAAAACCCTGTCCTGGGCAGCCCAATCTCCAGACCTGAACTCCATTGAAAACCTCTGGAATGTAATCAGGAGGATGATGGATAGTCACAAGCCATCAAACAAAGAAGAACTGCTTTCCTTATTTCGCCAGAAGCAGTGTGAAAGACTGGTGGAAAGCATGCCAAGACGCATGAAAGCTGTGAATAAAAATCATGGTTATTCCACAAAATATTGATTTCTGAACTCTTCCTGAGTTATAACATTAGTATTGTTGTTTCTAAATGATTATGAACTTGTTTTCTTTGCATTATTTGATGTCTGAAAGCACTGGTGTTTTTTTTTTTATATTGACCATTTCTCCTCCATATTGTCAGAAGTTTATAGAGTAGAAGAACAATTTAGGCTACGTTCACATTTGCGGTCGGCGCCGCAGCGTCGCCGCATGCGTCATGCGTCCCTATATTTAACATGGGGGCGCATGGACATGCGTCGCACTTGCGTTTTGCGCCGCATGCGTCCCTGCGGCGCCCGCGTCCGGGCACAGAGGACACAGCAAGTTGCATTTTTGCTGCATCTAAAATCAATGAAAAAAAGGACACATGCGGCGCAAAATGCAGCGTTGTGCATGCGTTTTGCTGCGGTTTTGTTTGCGTTGTGCGTTGCGGCGCCGACGCTGCGGCGCACAACGCAAATGTGAACGTAGCCTTACATTTTACTCAAACATATACCTATACAGAGAAAAATCAGGCAAACTAAACATTTTGCAGTGGTCTCTTAATTTTTGCCAGAGCTGTATGTGCTATTTATTGCCTATCGGCTTTTGTTTGTGTTGAAATATCATACCGAATGTGTCCTGGTGGAGCAGCAGCTGAGAATGGGCAATATCTACTTCTGGCTACTTCAGGGTTGTGCTTGAAGTTTGCACAACTTCATTTGGTGAACACATTTCTTATTTTTTCCATATAAATTCCTGGATATGTTTCATCTCGGAGCGCTGTCAGTTCTTCTCTAGGGCTTTCAGACACGTTAATAAAACACACGTCCCTGGTGTACAAACTGGGAAACGCACAGAAAACAAAGGCCTTATATCAAAACTCAGAAATGTTTTTCTCAACACTGAAAGCCAGGCCCAATGTTGTGGTATGTTGTGCTGATGAATTTAAGAAAATATCTGTATAGCGAAGCTTTATTTCTCTGACAAATCCAAAATATCATTCGGACTGCATGCAGCCACCATTAGGAAGATGCCAACTGCTTTTGTTTGCTTTCTGCCTCTGGTTTTGAACTTGAAGCTATAAATACTGTATGCACTGAGTTTCCCTTCTGGTGGCTGTAGGTAGCTGATATATCACAGCAAAAGGTACTGCAATTCAATGCCAGACCCACCACTTCCCACCATGGAGCCAATAGCAGTCATGTTCCATGCCGATTAGTAATTACACCATTGTATAAAAATACGGCCGTAATAGTAACCACGTTTATGTATTCATAGTATTAAATTAATGTATTTAGTTTAATAAATGAATAAAATAAATAAATCCATAACAGTAACCATATCTGGTAGTGGCAGCAATTATTAAAATGATGCTGGTCATAAGTAGATCTTTCTAGTGCCTGAATACAGAACAGCACTGTTCTTATCCTTAAGGCAGGCATTATATGAATCAGAAATTGTAGCCATCAAATATCACCATCACGCTGGATTTATAGTAGTTACCTTTTGTTTACTAGAATTTTTCTTTAAAGCAGAAAATCCTTGGTCTACGTATAGGGCCTGTATTGTCTCTTTTCTCTCTCGTCTGAAGGTCACTGTGGGATAGGAAACAGGAAATAGTTAACTGTAGAGTCAAGTTTCATTTTATGCAGTAACATTTATGCTAAGGGCTTGAGAAAGTTGAGTTGACTAGAACTGATCTTCTCTATATATTCAGTAAAACCTACTACTCACTGTTGTATCCTCCCTGTCCTTTAGAAGTGTGCAGTATATACTGGGATGATCTATTTCTTAATTCTAAACTTTACACAATAGATTTTATGAATGGCTGTTCAAAACTGAAAAGTCTCTCCAAGTAATGGCAACTTTATTGTTTAACTTTCAAGTCTTTTTGTTCTGAGTAGGAAGCAGGTGATGCAACAAGGAGGAGATCACCAGACCCAAAGAGACCTACATATAAATTGGTTTATCTATTAATCTACTAATAAATATAGCACCTGTGTAAAGCTGGGATGTTATAAAAAATGAACAGTGCTGAGTTTATATATTATTATGTTATGTTATATTTTTACATCTGTGAATCAACAAATGAGCTTGGCCCTTTTGCTTAATATAAAGGGACCAAGCTAAACAGGAGGTAATAGTTAGTGATGAGCAAATTTGTTCTGAAAACAATCGCCAAACATAAATTTGGCACGAATATGGCACATTCGAATTTGGGATCGGAAACACGAGCAAAATTTTACAAAAATGGAAACAATAGGTAACATTGGGTAATAAGTGCGGGAAAATATTTGCGTCCACAAAAGTATTTTCAGCACTTTAGAAACGATAATGGTGGTGTATCATAAGCTTTTAGCATGTGTTTGATAAGGGGAATGGGTTTGCAGCACTCAGAGGTGCGGCATTAAACAGTAATTTTTTTTCCCTAACTTGCAGTTAGCCAATCAGAGCGCAGGAAACACCCACAATGTCCTGAAACAGCGGCTTGTGTCATTAGCTGCTGAAATCACACAACCATCACCATATAAAAAGAGGACATTTTGTTTTAGGGCCATTTTGACACTGTAACAGCGCAGAGAGGCTGCTCCTGATGCTGGCTCTGTTGACAGAAATATTTAGCTAGTTAGCTAGGCGGGGGTATATCAGTCAGATAGTGTAGCTAGCTAGTGTCCAGTGTGGCTGTTAAATTTACCTTTCAGCATTTTTTTTGCCATTACTGAGGTCCACAGACAAAGCCAGCAGGGAACATGTCCTACAAATGCACTGCTTCTATTATGCTCCATGGATGAGTATAGCGCTCTAAATCTTATTTTTTTCACTAGCTAAATAAGAAACAGCATGCTGTATCCCACCTTGTCATTAGTGCTGTGGTGATATGAACCTGTATGCAGCCCTAGCGCACGTTAAAAAACATTATAATTATTTCTGTTCCTGAATGTGATATAGTCTGCCATATCCCACGTTGTCATTTTTGTGGCGGTGATATGAACCTGTCTGCAGACATAACGCGCATTTAAATTTTTTTTTTCTGTTGCTGAATGTGATACAGCCAGCCATATCCCATGTTGTCAT
Organism: Ranitomeya variabilis; assembly: GCF_051348905.1. Taxonomy (NCBI): domain Eukaryota; kingdom Metazoa; phylum Chordata; class Amphibia; order Anura; family Dendrobatidae; genus Ranitomeya; species Ranitomeya variabilis. Next base: position 113,390,980 of record NC_135239.1, on the reverse strand, counting down.
TTTGTGGCGGTGATATGAACCGGTCTGCATACCTAACATGCATTAAAAAAATTATCATTTTTTCTGTTGCTGAATGTGATACAGCCCGCCGTATTCCACATTGTTATTTTGTGGAGGTGATATGAACCTTTCTGCAGACCTAACGCGCATTTAAAAAAATACATATATTTTTTTCTGTTACTGAATGTAATACAGCCCGCCATATCAAACGTTGTAATTTTGTGGCGGTGGTATGAACCTGTCTGCAGACCTAACGCGCATTAAAATATTTATTTTTTTCTGTTTATAAACGTGATGCAGCCCGCTATATCCAACCTTTTCATTTAGTGGTGTTGAAATTGTTTTGTGTGCGGAACTGTTGCACATTAAAATTAATTTATTTTATGTTTTTTTACAAACGTGATACAGCAGCCAAGATCTGAGTTTGAAATTGTTTTTAGCATATCTTCTAGATTATGTGCATCTTTGGTATCCAGTTTCTCATGGCCATCTTTTATGCCTGGCTTGAGATGCGCATCTGTTACACCTATTTTCTAACAAGCATCAAACCCTCTCTGGTAATTGGTGTTGGGTAAAAGAGTAATCGTTGTAGGCTGGATCCTGGATCTCGTACCTCCCATAGTCACCTTGTTATTGATCCTGTTGTCTGATCCCATTCCCACTGTTGTCATGGCCCTTTTCCTGATCAGTTCATGTAATGACACATCAGCCATATTTCTGCAGCAAACCTGCACTTTACCAGTAGCAAATGTCAGAAAAGGGCATTCCAATGCCACAGACAATCTTCTAGATTATACAGACCTCATACACACTAAAATATATATATATATTTTATGTTACTAACGTGATTTAGAAGGGGAGATCTCAGTTTGAAATAAATTTGAGCATCTAGGCTATGTTATACCAGCCTCATCGACAGGCCCAAAAAATTATTCTGGTACTTAAGTAATACGACAGAGGATATCTCACGTACAAATTGTTTGGAACATGCAGTCAATATTATACAGGCCTCATCCACACCAAAAAAGCAAAAAAAAATCTGTTACTAATGTCATACAGTAGGGGACATCTCACTTTGCATTTTTTTGGAGAAGATCTTCTTTGTCATACAGGCCTCATCCACACTGAAACAATTATTCTTCTGTGAGTAACGTGATTCATCACGCCATATTTTACCTTCTAAATTTGTGACTCTGAAATTCAGTTGTGTGCAGAGTAAAAACATAATATTTAGTTGCTAATAGTGTGCTCCTAGCACACTATCTGAGAAACATGACAGTTGATGGGGTGGATGGTGGTTGACGATGCCCACTAGTCTGCATTTTAGCACAGTGATATTCCCATATTAATGCATGTTGATTGCACGTGTGCCATTTCATGCATATAGTACTAAAATTATTACTTTTTTACTCTGCTAGGTCTTTTTTAAAAAAGTTGACAGCTAACATGATTTTTTAGATTTTTACCAGTCTGAAAAAAAGACTCAAGGCTGGCAACCGCAGAACCTCGAATGCTGCTGTCCACTGCCAGAGTTGGGGCTCAGGATGATTTAGTTGTCCTGGTTGTGTCTACGTAAAAGACTTCTCTTCCTTCTCCTCCTCCTCTGCAGCGCTACTCAGCTGCATGCCTCTGACTTTACACCAATTGTGATCTACTGCCTCATCGTCATCCTTTCTGTTCTCCCACTTCTCATTATGAGACTCACTCTCCTCCTCTTCCTGCCTGGCACAGTACAGTCCACGGGCTCCTCAAGTATCTGAGTCTCATCACGAATGGATCACCTTCACCCAACAGGGTTAACATCTGTTGACGAGGGTTTGGTTTATGCTCAGACCAAACTTTGTCCAGCCATGGATCACACTGAAAAAAAAATTGCCCAACGGTGCAGATGATTTCCTCCTCTTGACTCTGTGAATCTTTAGAGTACACTTCCGATGCCCATGACATACAGTGTATGGAGAGATCTGTAGACTCAGCCATCTGTGGTTCCCAACTGTCAGTTGGGCACTTGGAGAATTGTGATGTGGGGGGGACAAAATGGTAATTGGGGTGCCACCACTGAGGATTGTTCTGTGTGTAATGTTAAGGTAGAGGAAGAGGAGCAGAGGCCACTTGATGCAGTGCTTGTCATCTAATGGAGCACATGCTCTTTTTGGCCCTCATATACAAAGCATACCACTGTACGACTGCCAATAAAAGAGAGCTGAGTTGCCCGTCCAGTAACAGGAGTTGTAAAAGTGCTGCACAATTGTTCACTGCAGCAAAACAAACCAACTTCTCATCCCACATATACGTGTCTCACAACCCTAAACAGCTATTCAGTACTTTCAATTCTCTCCTGCCTCCACCAGCTCCTACTCTCTCTCCTCTCATCTCAGCTGAAGACTTTGCCTCACCACCTGTGAACGTGACACAATAACGTCCCATCTCATTCCAATCTTTACCAAAGTTTTCATCACAAGCATAACCCACCTCTTCAACCTGTCACTAACAACTGGTGTATTCCATCCTGATTGAAACATACATCGATCACACCCATCATCAAAAAGCCCACTCTTGACCCATCCTCTGTATCTTTCTATTGCCCCATATCTTTTCTCCCTTATGCCTCCAAACCACTGGAACAACTTGTCCATTTTGAACTTTCCTCCCACCTCTCCTCTTGCTCCCTCTTTGACCACTTACAATCTGGCTTCAGACTGCACCATTCCACTGGACTTCCCTGACTAGATTCACCAATGACCTATTACCCACCAATTGAAAGCAATGTGAGTTTGTCCACCTCCTTCTCCTGGACCTGGCATCTGTCTTTGACACAGTGGACTATTCCCTCTTACTACAGACTTTCTAATCTGTTAACACTACAAACTTGGCCTTTTGTTGGATCTCCTCATACCTCCTCATAGACAGGACATTCAGTGTCTCCCACTCACACACCACCTCCTCATCTCACCCCTTATGTGTCGGTGTCCACCAAGGTTCAGTTGCAGGACCGGGAACTATGCTTAGAGGGTGCATGTGCATGCTCCCTTCCTCTTAAAGGGACTGCACGCATCAACCCAAGGTATTCCCAGCCTATAGCTGGGCGTCACCTTCTATTTAAGGCTTCTCCAATATGGAGGTGCCTGAGCTACCTTGTTAGTTTGGCTTGCATGCTTGCTAGTTGTCAGGTTCCCCAGGTCTACCTGTCAGCTTTTCTACCCTGTACCCATCTTCTTGTACCTGTCTGTTCTCTTCTTTCCACCAGCCGATCCAGATCGCACCTGCCAGTGCTCATCTGTCTAACACCCAGTTCAGTGTCATGATTCTCAATGGCGAGAGAACATAGCCCAGCAAATATGAGAACTAGCTCTTGGAAGATGGAAACTATACTGACCATGAACTAAACCTGCCGCACAACTAGAAGTGGCCGGGTAGCATGCCTACGTTTTTTTATCCCTAGATGCCCAGCGCCAGCCGGAGAACTACCTAATCCTAGCAGAGGAAAAGACAGTCCTGGCTCACCTCTAGAGAAATTTTCCCAAAAGGCAGACAGAGGCCCCCACATATATTGGCGGTGATTTTAGATGAAATGACAAACGTAGTATGAAAATAGGTTTAGCAAAATCGAGGTCCGCTTACTAGATAGCAGGAAGACAGACAGGGCACTTTCATGGTCAGCAGAAAACTCTATCAAAACACCATCCAGAAATTACTTTAAGACTCTAGCATTAACTCATAACACCAGAGTGGCAATTTCCGATCACAAGAGCTTTCCAGACACAGTAACGAAACAGCAGCTGTGAACAGGAACAAAATGCAAAAAACACACAAGGACAAAAGTCCAACTTAGCTGGGGGTTGTCTAGTAGCAGGAACAAGCACAGAAGGCTTCTGATTACATTGTTGACCGGCATGAAACTGACAGAGGAGCAAGGTTATATAGCGACTCCCACATCCTGATAGGAGCAGGTGAACAGAGGGGATGATGCACACAAGTTCAATTCCACAAGTGGCCACCGGGGGAGCCCAGAATCCAATTTCACAACAGTACCCCCCCCTCAAGGAGGGGGCACCGAACCCTCACCAGAACCACCAGGGCGATCAGGATGAGCCCTATGAAAGGCACGGACAAGATCGGAGGCATGAACATCAGAGGCAGTGACCCAAGAATTATCCTCCTGACCGTATCCCTTCCATTTGACCAGATACTGGAGTTTCCGTCTGGAAACACGAGAGTCTAAGATCTTTTCCACAACGTACTCCAACTCACCCTCAACCAACACCGGAGCAGGAGGCTCCACGGAAGGCACAGCCGGTACCTCATACCTGCGCAACAATGACCGATGAAAAACATTATGAATCGAAAAGGATGCAGGGAGGTCCAAACGGAAGGACACAGGGTTAAGAATCTCCAATATCTTGTACGGGCCGATGAACCGAGGCTTAAATTTAGGAGAAGAAACCCTCATAGGGACAAAACGAGAAGACAACCACACCAAGTCCCCAACACAAAGCCGAGGACCAACACGACGACGGCGGTTGGCAAAAAGCTGAGTCTTCTCCTGGGACAACTTCAAATTGTCCACCACCTGCCCCCAAATCTGATGCAACCTCTCCACCACAGCATCCACTCCAGGACAATCCGAAGATTCCACTTGACCGGAGGAAAATCGAGGATGAAACCCCGAATTACAGAAAAACGGGGACACCAAGGTGGCAGAGCTGGCCCGATTATTGAGGGCGAACTCCGCCAAAGGCAAAAAAGCAACCCAATCATCCTGATCCGCAGACACAAAACACCTCAAATATGTCTCCAAGGTCTGATTAGTCCGCTCGGTCTGGCCATTAGTCTGAGGATGGAAAGCAGACGAAAAAGACAAATCTATGCCCATCCTAGCACAGAATGCCCGCCAAAATCTAGACACGAATTGGGTCCCTCTGTCAGAAACGATATTCTCCGGAATACCATGCAAACAAACAACATTTTGAAAAAACAGAGGAACCAACTCGGAAGAAGAAGGCAACTTAGGCAAGGGAACCAGATGGACCATCTTAGAGAAACGGTCACACACCACCCAGATGACAGACATCTTCTGAGAAACAGGCAGATCCGAAATAAAATCCATCGAGATGTGCGTCCAAGGCCTCTTCGGGATAGGCAAGGGTAACAACAATCCACTAGCCCGAGAGCAACAAGGCTTGGCCCGAGCACAAACGTCACAAGACTGCACAAAGCCTCGCACATCTCGTGACAGGGAAGGCCACCAGAAGGACCTTGCCACCAAATCCCTGGTACCAAAGATTCCAGGATGACCTGCCAACGCAGAAGAATGAACCTCAGAGATGACTCTACTGGTCCAATCATCAGGAACAAACAGTCTACCAGGTGGGCAACGATCAGGTCTATCCGCCTGAAACTCCTGCAAGGCCCGCCGCAGGTCTGGAGAAACGGCAGACAATATCACTCCATCTTTAAGGATACCTGTGGGCTCAGAATTACCAGGGGAGTCAGGCTCAAAACTCCTAGAAAGGGCATCCGCCTTAACATTCTTAGAACCCGGTAGGTAAGACACCACAAAATTTAACCGAGAGAAAAACAACAACCAGCGCGCCTGTCTAGGATTCAGGCGCCTGGCAGACTCAAGGTAAATTAAATTTTTGTGGTCAGTCAATACCACCACCTGATGTCTGGCCCCCTCAAGCCAGTGACGCCACTCCTCAAAAGCCCACTTCATGGCCAAAAGCTCCCGATTCCCAATATCATAATTCCGCTCGGCGGGCGAAAATTTACGGGAAAAAAAAGCACAAGGTCTCATCACGGAGCAGTCGGAACTTCTCTGCGACAACACCGCCCCAGCTCCGATTTCAGAAGCGTCGACCTCAACCTGAAAAGGAAGAGCAACATCAGGCTGACGCAACACTGGGGCGGAAGAAAAGCGGCGCTTGAGCTCCCGAAAGGCCTCCACAGCATCAGGGGACCAATCAGCAACATCAGCACCCTTCTTAGTCAAATCAGTCAATGGTTTTACAACATCAGAAAAACCAGCAATAAATCGACGATAAAAGTTAGCAAAGCCCAAAAATTTCTGAAGACTCTTAAGAGAAGAGGGTTGCGTCCAATCACCAATAGCCTGAACCTTGACAGGATCCATCTCGATGGAAGAGGGGGAAAAAATGTATCCCAAGAAGGAAATCTTCTGAACCCCAAAAACACACTTAGAACCCTTCACACACAAGGAATTAGACCGCAAAACCTGAAAAACCCTCCTGACCTGCTGGACATGAGAGTCCCAGTCATCCGAAAAAATCAGAACATCATCCAGATACACAATCATAAATTTATCCAAATAATCGCGGAAAATGTCATGCATAAAGGACTGGAAGACTGAAGGGGCATTTGAAAGACCAAAAGGCATCACCAAATACTCAAAATGGCCCTCGGGCGTATTAAATGCGGTTTTCCACTCATCCCCCTGCTTGATTCGCACCAAATTATACGCCCCACGGAGATCAATCTTAGAGAACCACTTGGCCCCCTTTATACGAGCAAACAAATCAGTAAGCAGTGGTAACGGATATTGATATTTAACCGTGATTTTATTCAAAAGTCGATAATCAATACACGGCCTCAAAGAGCCGTCTTTCTTAGACACAAAGAAAAAACCGGCTCCTAAGGGAGATGACGAAGGACGAATATGTCCCTTTTCCAAGGACTCCTTTATATATTCTCGCATAGCAGCGTGTTCAGGCACAGACAGATTAAATAAACGCCCCTTAGGGTATTTACTACCCGGGATCAAGTCTATGGCACAATCGCACTCCCGGTGCGGAGGTAGTGAACCAACCTTGGGTTCTTCAAAAACGTCACGAAAGTCAGACAAGAATTCAGGAATCTCAGAGGGAATAGATGATGAAATGGAAACCAAAGGTACGTCCCCATGAGTTCCTTTACATCCCCAGCTTAACACAGACATAGCTCTCCAGTCGAGGACTGGGTTATGAGATTGCAGCCATGGCAATCCCAGCACCAAAACATCATGTAGATTATACAGCACCAGAAAGCAAATAATCTCCTGGTGATCCGGATTAACACGCATAGTCACTTGTGTCCAGTATTGTGGTTTATTACTAGCCAATGGGGTGGAGTCAATCCCTTTCAGAGGTATCGGAGCCTCCAATGGCTCCAAATCATACCCACAGCGTTTGGCAAAGGACCAATCCATAAGACTCAAAGCAGCGCCAGAGTCGACATAGGCGTCCGCGGTAATAGATGACAAAGAACAAATCAGGGTCACAGATAGAATAAACTTAGACTGTAAAGTGCTAATTGAAACAGACTTGTCAGGCTTCTTAGTACGCTTAAAGCATGCTGATATAACATGAGTTGAATCACCACAATAGAAGCACAACCCATTTTTTCGTCTAAAATTCTGCCGCTCGCTTCTGGACAGAATTCTATCACATTGCATATTTTCTGGCGTTTTCTCAGTAGACACCGCCAAATGGTGCACAGGTTTGCGCTCCCACAGACGCCTATCGATCTGAATAGCCATCGTCATGGACTCATTCAGACTTGCAGGCACAGGGAACCCCACCATAACATCCTTAATGGCATCAGAGAGACCTTCTCTGAAAATAGCCGCCAGGGCGCACTCATTCCACTGAGTAAGCACAGACCATTTGCGGAATTTTTGGCAGTATATTTCAGCTTCATCTTGCCCCTGAGACAAGGACATCAAGGCCTTTTCCGCCTGAAGCTCTAAATGAGGTTCCTCATAAAGCAACCCCAAGGCCAGAAAAAACGCATCCACATTGAGCAACGCAGGATCCCCTGGTGCCAATGCAAAAGCCCAGTCTTGAGGGTCGCCCCGGAGCAAGGAAATTACAATCCTGACCTGCTGTGCAGGGTCTCCGGCAGAGCGAGACTTCAGGGACAAAAACAATTTGCAATTATTTTTAAAATTTTGAAAGTGAGATCTATTCCCTGAGAAGAACTCAGGCAAAGGAATTCTAGGCTCAGACATAGGTGCATGAACAACAAAATCTTGCAAATTTTGTACCTTTGTGGCGAGATTATTCAAACCTGTAGCTACACTCTGAAGATCCATTTGAAACAGGTGAACACAGAGCCATTCAAGGATTAGAAGGAGAGAAAGAGAGGAAGGCTGCAGAATAGGCAGACTAGCAAGTGATTCAATTAAGAGCACACTCAGAACTAGAGGGGAAAAAAAAAAATAAAATTGTAGCAGACTTCTTTTTTCTCTCCTTTCTCAGCCAGTAATTTAACCCTTTTTTGGGCCGGTCAAACTGTCATGATTCTCAATGGCGAGAGAACATAGCCCAGCAAATATGAGAACTAGCTCTTGGAAGATGGAAACTATACTGACCATGAACTAAACCTGCCGCACAACTAGAAGTGGCCGGGTAGCATGCCTACGTTTTTTTATCCCTAGATGCCCAGCGCCAGCCGGAGAACTACCTAATCCTAGCAGAGGAAAAGACAGTCCTGGCTCACCTCTAGAGAAATTTTCCCAAAAGGCAGACAGAGGCCCCCACATATATTGGCGGTGATTTTAGATGAAATGACAAACGTAGTATGAAAATAGGTTTAGCAAAATCGAGGTCCGCTTACTAGATAGCAGGAAGACAGACAGGGCACTTTCATGGTCAGCAGAAAACTCTATCAAAACACCATCCAGAAATTACTTTAAGACTCTAGCATTAACTCATAACACCAGAGTGGCAATTTCCGATCACAAGAGCTTTCCAGACACAGTAACGAAACAGCAGCTGTGAACAGGAACAAAATGCAAAAAACACACAAGGACAAAAGTCCAACTTAGCTGGGGGTTGTCTAGTAGCAGGAACAAGCACAGAAGGCTTCTGATTACATTGTTGACCGGCATGAAACTGACAGAGGAGCAAGGTTATATAGCGACTCCCACATCCTGATAGGAGCAGGTGAACAGAGGGGATGATGCACACAAGTTCAATTCCACAAGTGGCCACCGGGGGAGCCCAGAATCCAATTTCACAACAGTTCAGCCCGCACCTGCCATTGCTTTTCTGTTCCTCAGCCAGTCCCATCTCCACCTGTGGTTTCAGAGTCCCAATAGTGCCTGTCTGCATTTCTCATCCCTCCTTCGGGCCATAGCAGCTTAGCCACTGTAGGGGGTCAGCTGCCACCTTCTGTAGGTCAGCCATGGAGTAGCACCTGGTGGCAACAATTTGTCCCTCCTTGGGTTGAAGTTTTCGTCTGCTGCCACTTGTCCGAGTAGGGATTTGGTAGGCCACGTAGTTACACCCCTTCCAGGCTTACCGAGGGATAAAGAACAGTGATTCTACCACCTTGCCCAATACAGTCTCCTTCTGCTGGGTTGGCTGTAGTGGAAGAGGTGTCGGCCCCCGCCATATTAGTTCTACTCTATTGCAATTGATGCCAGTTTGTTAATGTCTGCCACTAATTTTTGTAAATGCGTAGACTCCTGGTTGGGTCTCCTTCATGCGTGTTGCGTGTAGCACTAGGCCTGCAAGACCATCAGGCCTCCACCTCCTTGGAGTCAACTACCCATTTTACTATCCTTACATTTTCCTGACAATAGTAGTGTACAAAATGTATATGATATTTGTGCCATCTGAGTGTGGCTGAGTATATAAGCAGGTTGAGCTGTTGCATGTGGTATCAGAGCTTCCAGCACAGGAGGCCTACATCGATCCCTCACCCACCTCATCTTACTGTGACGTTCAATTGAAAGCTGTAAATGCTCTTCCAGCCCCGATACCTCATCCCTGGCTGATTGCTGCAGTGCCATGCTACAATTAGTACTGTGGGTGAATTGAGGCCACTTTTCTGGTGTATATCCCTAATTTGATGTGTTTTGTCAGCATTTGGAACTATTATAAGGTGTTGTGCATACGTTTGTTTTTGCCTCCCATTGACATGAATGGCATTCGGTTATGTTTGGAGATTATTAGACAAATTAATCTGCGAATATGGCAAATTCAGAGATCGTAATCTGAACCGAACATTAAAATATTTACTCATCTCTAGTAAAGGTGTCATCCTCTGTTTCTAAGCAGCCATCTGACAGTGCTCGCTAAAACTAATCATTGGGGAGCTTTACTGTCTCCCTAAGGAATAATTACAATGAAAATTCATGCTTGGCTCTGGAGTCTCCCTTAAACATTTGTTCTGTACTCATTTTTGTAAATAACACTAATGCTACATTTTATTATCATGCATTTTGGATAATATGTTTTACAATTGTTTTAGTTTCCTGACAATAACTAAATAGGACAGAATTCAATTAATATATTTTGTGCTAGTTGTGTCTATATTTATCAATTTACAAAAAGCTTCTAAATTACCAAAATGTATTGGTCTTGCTTACTATCATTCCACTTAGCATAATGAAATGTATAAATTCTGTTAGTAAATTAAATAATTTACCAATGTTGTGAAAAACTGAAAGCTTTGAAATAACACATTAGATTTTTTTTTACTTCTTATTGATTACAATTCTCTATAGGTCTCTTGGTTTAATCTCCACTTCTGCAAGAGGAGCCGGCAACACCATGCCAATCTGTGCATAGAGTCATGCCAGAAAATATTTCAAAGAACATAGAGCAAATACCTATATGTATGCAATAACTAGGCAGTCAGCACCAATCACAGGCACCACAGACATACAGACAGTAGGGAACAGTTGAAAGTGTATATATATATATATATATATATATATATATACACATCTTTGTATTCATTAGCAATGCAAGGAAAGTCAACAATATAGGCATTTACTTACATTCTTAGTAATTCACGTTTCTGTAAAAGTCCTGTGATTTCCACAGATTTGAGAGGCTTTCAGCGCAAAGTACTCATTTTAAAAAGTTTTCATTCGTCTCTTCTTACTTAACATTTTCTCGTACGTTGTCCTCCATATTTCCTCTGAGCTTCTCTTTGGATTGTAAGATAATGAATACCAAACCAGCAGCACTACAAAAAGCAAAAAGTTGTATATTTCTTTGAAAGTATAGAAAATGCTAGTGTAAATCAATAAAAAATCCCCAAATGAAGACTCCAAGTATATCCTTAAAGCAAAATCCCGAGTAGAAGGACAGAGAACCATCCGTTTCCAAAGGAAATGTTTGCAGGGAGGTTCAGTAATGTGCCTGATGTAAGAAGTCTTTGAGAAAGTTTCTGTGTATGGCACAGAAGCTGCCAAAGATCCCAGCATGCAACCTGTACAACATTTGGTTTCAATTATGGAAAGAAAATTTAGCTCACAATAACACTGGCCTCTGTCAGATTTCTTTCCCTTGACATAAAAACTGTTTACAACTGAAAAAAAAAGTTTTATGAAAACTAAAATCTGCTTAAGAAATGTTTTTAGCTAGAAAGCAAAAAAAAAAAAAAATAGCATTAGCAAAATAATAAATGTTGTATTTTGAGATAAATCCAATCTTAGAAATACAACCAAATAAGATAGTAGCAACTGTCTTAGATGTTTATCAGAAGCTGAAATAAATACGACAAATATAAAAATCAAATATGTTATTCATTTTTTGAGTGGCTTTTTGTGCTTCATCTTGGAAAATATTACAGATGAGAGATTCAATTTGTTTTAATGCAAAATTAATTTGTTTTGAATGTTGGTAAATTCACTAAATCCGGTGAATAAAAACACTTTCCATTTTGATGTCTACAAATTTAAAAAATTGCCCACAAAGCAGAAGATGACATCAGTCAGAGAAGGCTAAATGGCCTTAAGGATAGCAGCGCAGGCTAGGCTATCAGAGCCTGTCAAAAAAAGCAGAGTTAGGCTATGTGCACATGTTGCGGATTAGGCTTAGGAATTTCTGGTGCGGATTCTGCCTCTCCTGGCAGAAAACGCACCTGCGGTTTTTTGTGCAGTTCCGCAGCATTTTTTGTGCGTTTTTGCTGCGGTTTTCTTGTGGATTTGCTGCGGTTTTTACCCCTGCGGTTTTCTATAATGGAGTGGGTACAAAAACGCTGCAGATTCACAAAAAAGAAGTGACATGCTACTTCATTTTTTTTTCTCATTGATTTACATTGTACTGTAAATCAATTGCGGATCTGCAGTGTTTCTGCACCTCAAAAAACGCTGCGGATCCGCCGCAAATCCGCAATGTGTGCACATACCCTTAGAGAATACAGCAGCCATTTTTGGATGAATCTGGATATTCAAAAAGCATCAGATCTCAGAGATTAGCAAAAGAGCTAGTGGGGGAAAGCCATAATTCTTTGGACAATTACTACAGATTATAAGTGTTGTACAGCTGTAGCAGTAAAGTGTAGTAGACTCCAGATTATAGAGATTTAATTGATGTAAGGGGAGGAAAGTTGAGTTTGCACAGCAGTGCTAGTGTGATTGATAACTCAGTGATATGCACTGTAGCTGGTAGCTGTCATGCTGCATTTCCACTGCACATTTACTTTTTTTTCTTCATGTATTAGCAACCTGCAAGCCAACACGATATGTGTCAAAAAAAATCTAAACTTGGTGTTGGTGTCTTTCAAAGAAAGTGTGTTGTCAGAAGCGATTCTACTGAACATTTATCATAACATTTTTATTGAAAACATTGGCTGTCTACCTCAATTACTGTGCTAGAAAATGTTGAGGGGGCACCATAGGAAAATCTTTTAAGGGATCCAACCTTGGCCTAAATAACACAAAGACCAATTAATTAAAGAGAAAGAAGTAGGCCATAAAGAGGAGATCACCATGAGACATGAACATGATATATACATTTTATTGGGTACAAAAGAACACACAAACAACATTAAAATCATTAAAACAACCACACATGTGACATAACAGAATGTAGCACAAGCTCATGATAAAGCTTTAAACCTGCCAACAGATAACCAATGTGTGCTGGCTAAGATATAAAGGTATAAACAGCATAACATCACAGGTGTACGGCAAAATCCCTAATAAAATGAAAGTGCATATGCATACTAGACACCAAACTCTTGACCCTCAATGTCCTTAATCACCTTCCTTCAATAACAAACTAAATATAGCTGAAATATACCAGCCCCAGAATGGAGTTCTAGGAGGCCCCAAAGTCAGAGGTGCTACAGAGTGTCCATGGAAAAATATCATGAACACATCATGATGCCGACATGCACAGCACACATGGAATCAGGTGAGGCCGGGAAGACCCAACGCGTGTCGCCACTCACAATGGCTTTGTCAGGGGTAGTTTTATGCTTGTGCTCAAAGACCCTTATATACAAAATTAATCAGACTACAAGAAATAATGCAGCCGTGCTAATTACCTGAGAGACGTCACACATGTCGCAATAGAGAAGTCCACATTGCATGTAGCTGCGATATGCAGAGCGGTGTCTGTCAGACTCACTCACCACACGTGCGCAGCTGACCTTCACACCGGAAGTCTATCTGCCATATTGCCCACACAAGGTTGCTATGATACTGCAAACAAGGAAACATCGCGCACGCGCCGTTATCTCTAATCACTGCTCAGACTCAGTGTTGCGCTGCTAGGAGACCAAAGATGCATACGTGCTTGGTGCATGTGCAGAGTAAAAAGTTAAAAAGACTTATATATGATGTTTGCATCACAAAATAGAGCTCATATTCTGCTGACAATAGTTCTGAGTCGTGGCTTCTCACAGCATACTATCCTTAGATATATAAGCAGCACAGTTTGTATTACCCATTACCATGAAAAATGGTTCACTCGGTACAAAAAAATTAAGTGCCAGATAAACGCATTAGCACAGTGTCTAACATGCATTCAAATACAAAGCAGTTAAATAATTCACACAATTACCCCACATGAGGCTGAATCAGCTTACTGATGATATTGAGAGGTAATACACTCTTGACTTAAACTAAAAACCCATTTGGTGATATCATAATGTATACTGGCTGTTCAAATTGTATTATCCATCATCATGAAATTTGGTTCATCCAGTCAGCAAGGCAAGAATGCCAAGTTATCCCACAAAGGATGTATCGAATATGCATTAAAAATAGGAGCATTCAAATCATAATATAATTACCGCACAAACTATGTTATAGTAAATGCGGATGCAGCACCAAGAGATTGAGGATTCCAGACATAACGGCAAGAAAAGCATTAATTCTGGCCATTAGTGTTAGTATATATGGAACATTATTCTGAGGACCAATGTCACAGAGAGATGAAGCTTGTAAGTAATAAAGACCTCACTTGGTTAAATAATGTGCCCAAAATAGAGTCACAAAGAGTACCCAGCCTCCATCCCCCAGCACCCAAATAAATGAATATCAGGACCCTCACCTGTAGCCGCTCTATATACTGTACTAGAACAGACACAATATGAAATAGAGCAGACAAAATATGAGAATGGCATTTAAAACAAGCCCCACCGTCTACTTAGTGTATTTTGTGCTGGTAACACAAAAAGAGGGTAGACTAGTGCTAGAGTGCTGGTATGCTGTTTATAAAGGCTTACATACAAATGACATACAACAATCTGTATAACAATTACTGGGAGAGAAAAAAATGATTCAAGTTTGTTTGTAGAATCCAGTGAACAAGTCCTCGTTTAGGCCGGACGGGGCAAGGCTCTTAAGATTGAAGATCCATTTGGATTCACGTTTGAGCAATTCAAGGGTTATATCTCCACCCCTGATATCTGGTTGGAACGGCTCAAGTCCAAAAATCTTGGTGCCCCTAAATTGGGAACCATGCTCTGACAAGAAATGTGCTGCCACGGATGTAAGCGTCTTGCCCTTATCTTGGTCCTTTTTCGCAGTCGTGATGGTAGAAAAATGCTGCTGAATCCTTCTCTTTAGCTCTTGTGTTGTCTCCCAACATAAATCTTTGGGCAAGGGCAGATCAAGGCATAAATTAGATAACGGGATTTTCAATTGAAATAAGACTTCGTGTCAATCTGAAATGGAAAAGAAGGTAGCACAAAAGTGCTGCTATTAGACATGTACGGACAAATATTGCAGCTGCCACAAGCAAACATCCCCAAGAGGTGTGTGCCCCTACCCCACCTAGTAGTGGGGCGTTTAAAGTGACTATGACTTAGGTCATCCCTCAAACTTCTAGCCCTCCTTGCTATCAGACTAGGCTGTGTGGAAATATGAGATTTGAGCCTAGACTCACTGAGCAAAATGCTCCAATGTTTAGAAAAAGGCCTCAGACTTCCGACCATTGGTTGTTATAAGCAGTTACTATGCCAAGTGGTTTAGGGGAACCCAAAGACTGAGGTTGTAGAAGGCTGTCTCTGTCTGCATCACTAGCAGCGACAAACGCTTGTGAAATTACCTTTTTCGGGTATCCCCTATTTTTGAAACGGAGGGTAAGGTCTTTAGCCTGTTCCAGGAACTCCTCTTGTGTGCTGCAATTCCTTTTTACACGGTAAAATTGTCCCTTGGGTTACCATTCTTAAAATGTTGTGGGTGAAAACACAAAAAGTACAACAGACTGTTTGTGGTTGTAGACTTACGAAAAAGGGTGGTGGAGATCTGTGAACTATCAAAGAGAAGCTTGAGATCAAGGAATTCCACCATTGTTCTTGAATAATGCGATGTAAGGCGGATATTCCAGGGGTTTGCATTCAGTGTCTCAATAAAGATCTGACATTCTTCTAGGGTGCATGTCCAGAAAAACAAAATATCATCAATATATCTATACCATCTAGAGACATAGATGGAAAATTGTTCAAGACAGTATACCCTATTGATCTCCCACCACCCCAAAAATAAATTTGCATACGAGGGCGCACACCGTGTGCCCATCGCAGTGCCAGTAATTTGCCTGCAGTAGGCCCGATCGAATACAAAGAATACAAAATAATTTTTATCCAATTCGAAGTGCAGAAGGTCCAGAAGGAAGGAGTCATGTTTCCTATCACCCGAAGATTGTTGATCCAGGAAAAATGAGACGGCTTGGATCCCAAGTCATGTTGGATACTCGTATAGAGGGACTCCACGTCAAGGGTGACCAATAGAGTATTGGCTGGAAGAACAAGATCCTGTAATTGTTGAATGAGAAAGGTGGAGTCTCTCACATACGACCTAAGGGAAAAAAAACAAAGGTTGGAGAAAGAAATCTAAATAAAGTGTGGGCACATCCTGTTCAGCATGGAGGGCATGAAACTACTGGCAAGGCTGTGATTGGCTGCTGAAATGATGTCATGATGCAGTTTAAAAGTCGCTGGCGCCATTTTGCGCTCACTCTGCTGTGAATTCAGTTAGTGACAGGACGCTGTTTGCTGACTGAGGGCCAGTTTAGAGATAGCGATTTGCTTCTTTGTGCTTTTCAAAGGCTAATTTAGCAACCGCTGTGTTCACCTACTAATCACCTTGCTTTTGCCTTGTAGCGCTGTTTTCACAGCGATCTGCAAGGTCTGTGTGTGTGTGTGTGTGTGTGAGTGCAGCCCACTCTCTAGTCTGAGTGCAGCCATAGGCCATCCATAGCTGGTTGTATTTAGTTCAGGGAGGGTGGTTCATTGCCTCATACTGCTCTTTTTTTTTTTTTTTTCAAGTAGTGCAGGCTGCTGCACATTTTTTCAAAAAAATCCTATTAGTGTCTTTCCACCCGTCTCCAGCTAACTTGTGGAAAAACACTACATAGGATAACGTAGAGGAGGGTTTTTGGGCCTTGCAGCGCCGTTTACGGCTGTCTGCACGGTCTCCGTGTGACTGCAGCTCGCCCTGTAGTCTGTGAGCAGCCATAGCCTGGTTGTCTCCAGGTCAGGGTTCTTCACTGCGTCATACCGTAAAATCAATTTTCCTTTTGTTTTAAGTAGTGCAGGCTGCTGCACATTTTTTCAAAAAATTCCTATTAGTGTCTTTCCACCCGTCTCCAGCTAACTTGTGGAAAAACACTACATAGGATAACGTAGAGGAGGGTTTTTGGGCCTTGCAGCGCCGTTTACGGCTGTCTGCACGGTCTCCGTGTGACTGCAGCTCTCTCTGTTGTCAGTTCAGCCCCCAAAAAAGAAATAAATAATAAAGTTCACCAAACACACCAGTGACACCACTTTACATTTGTGTAGGCCACATTAACTCATATTAAAGTCTGGTCCACACTTTAGAAAATTAGTGTTTCTTATACCTGTTAGGAGCTGTTCAGGAATAAGCACACAAAGCCGTTAGTACTTTTCTGCTTATCTTTATCAGTCAACCAAGATGAAGAAGGCAGTGAGTAAGGCACGTGGGCGTGGGTGCGGAGCAGGGAGAGGACATGGGGATTCTGTGCCTGCTGCGAGCACCGGTGACTCACCAGCACCCAGTTTCACCAGGGAACAGTCCTTCATGCGCAGCTTTGTCGTAGAGTGCCGTACACCGCTGCTGCGTGAAGAACAAATTGAAGCCGTTGTCGGATTGATGGCAGCTAACGCATCAACTTCAATTAGTGCCACATCCTCTCAGACACAGAGCACTGGAGAGCAGCCATCTGTTTCTTCACCACCTGCCAAATTGCCCAGGCAGACAGAGAGCCCAGGACAGGAGCCGTCTCTACTTCTGTTCTCTGAATCTCTTGGCTTGGAAACAGGGGGCCAGCCAAGCAGCATTGAAGAAATGGAAGAAGAGGCAGGGTGCAGTGATGCCCAACAGCTTTTTCTCTCTTCCTCTGAAGAGGCGGGTGGGCCAGTGCCTCCGGTCACCACATTGCAGGCCGCATCCGCTGATGATGACACTCAGGTGCCACTTTCTGGTGCGTGCTCTGCTGCTGAGACTACCCAGGAGGAGCAGTTGGTGGCAGAGGGTAGTGTAGATGATGAGGTCCTTGACCCATCGTGGCGTGAGGGACAGGAAGGTGGTGGGAGCAGCTCCGAGGAAGAGATTCCTAGAACGGGCCAAAGAGGTAGAGGGAGGGGGAAGACTGCGCAGCCTGTAGCCTCCACTTTGGCACCCGTTAGGAGCATGTCTGTTCCAAAAGCCAAAAAGGGCGCTCCCAAGACTTGCAGTGTTTGGCCCTTTTTTGACACAGTTGCAGATGACATTTGCTATGTCAAATGCAAGGTGTGTCATCACAAAGTCAAAAGAGGTCGAAATGTCAGCAACCTCAATACCTCCAACATGTGGAAACATGTGCGCAACAGGCACGCGGCGGAGTTAGAAAAACACACTGAAGAGCTAGGCCAACCAACAGCGGCAGCTACCACCTCTTCAGCTCGTGTTGCTTCTTCCTCCAGCTCACACGCAGCTGGTTCGGCTTCCTCCCAGGATCGCCGTGGAAGAACCTCTGGCCCTGTTGTCCAGAGACCCGCTGTAATTCCACCCGCAGCACCACTTTCCCAGTCATCCACACACTCCCAGCCCAGTCTACAGCCATCGGTAGTACAGGCATGGGAGAAAAGGCGGCCTTTCTCGTCAAACCACCCACGAGCACAGGCTCTGACTGCAGGCATTGCCAAACTTCTGTCACTGGAAATGCTGTCATTCAGGCTGGTGGAGACTGACAGCTTCCGTGACTTGATGTCATTGGCAGCAGGGCCGGCGTCAGCGGACGGCAGGGTCGGGCAGATGCCGGGGCCCCCTGACTTCTGGGGGCCCCCCGGCCCCCAGGATCCGACGGCAATTTTTTTTAATTTTTTTTTTCTTACTTGGGACTGGCCGCCGACTCGCCGATCCAGAGACAGAGGGGACGGAGGAGACGGAGTCCCCGCTGAAAGCCCCGCCCAGCCATATGTTGCCCGGCCCCTCCACGCGGAACGTCCTTCAGCCGTTGCTTGCTGGACCCGGAAGCGAGCCACTGCTGCACCCCGGCGGAATTCCGGACGCAGAACCCGCCGGCTCGCAGGACACAGGTGGCTCTGTCTGTGTCACAGTCACAGAGCCACCGGCTCCAGACCACGGCCGTCGGCCGTCCACTTGCCCATCTCGATCTCCCCATCTCCCCTCGTATCGGCAGGTTCACCGCCGCTGTATATACGCTGCACACCACTGTCACCACACCTGCCCGCCAGAACCAGCAGACAGCAGCCAGTAAGTACTCAATTAACGTCCACTATGTATATACATATGTGTTACTGTGTATATATCATATGTATTTGTATATATGTGTGAGTGTGTGAGTGAGTGTGTGCGTGAGTGTGTGTGTGTGTGAGTGCGTGAGTGTGTGTGTGTGTGAGTGCGTGTGCGTGCGTGCGTGTGTGTGCGTGGCAGCGTGAGTGAGAATGAGTGTGTGCGCACACAGCCAATATAATGAATAAACATTACTTTCCTTGACTGAACTACATGTGGAAGTGCTGCGTTATACACTATATATGGGGGAAGGGGGGGCCCAGGCCAGGACCATTCTTTGAACATGGGCCCTTTGGCCTCTGTGTCCGCCACTGGTCCTATGTGACATAGGAGCGCAGACACAGGGAGCCGTCCGGTCCGCTGGAGCCACGGCGCATGGCAGCGCAAACTGAGCCGCTGAAGCCGCTGTGGAACATCAGCGCACACTCAACGCCGGGGATGCGAGCATCCTGTCCGCTGAAGCCACTGCCGCTCACCGCCTGACAGCATTTTTGTAAGTACACTGCATGGTATATATATATATATATATATGACCATGCTAGTAACGGTTGGACCCCCTTTTGCCTTCAGAACTGCCTCAATTCTTCGTGGCAGAGATTCAACAAGGTGCTGGAAGCATTCCTCAGAGATTTTGGTCCATATTGACATGATGGCATCACACAGTTGCCGCAGATTTGTCGGCTGCACATCCCTGATGCGAATCTCCCGTTCCACCACATCCCAAAGATGCTCTATTGGATTGAGATCTGGTGACTGAGGAGGCCATTTGAGTACAGTGAACTCATTGTCATGTTCAAGAAACCAATCTGAGATGATTCTAGCTTTATGACATGCACATGGCGCATTATCCTGCTGAAAGTAGCCATCAGATGTTGGGTACATTGTGGTCATAAAGGGATGGACATGGTCATCAACAATACTCAGGTAGGCTGTGGCGTTGCAACGATGCTCAATTGGTACTAAGGGGCCCAAAGAGTGCCAAGAAAATATTCCCCACACCATGACACCATGATGGATCCATGCTTTCATGTTGTTTACGCCAAATTCTGACCCTACCATCCGAATATCGCAGCAGAAATTGAGACTCATCAGACCAGGCAACGTTTTTCCAATCTTCTACTGTCCAATTTCGATGAGCTTGTGCAAATTGTAGCCTCAGTTTCCTGTTCTTAGCTGAAAGGAGTGGTACCCGGTGTGGTCTTATAATGGCGGTGATGCAGAGAATAATGAAAGTGATGTAGAGATGATGATGATGGGGACATGATGGTGCTGATGCAGAGAATAATGGCGGTGATGCAGAGATGATCGAGACATGATGGCGGTGATAGGAAAAATAATGACGGTGATGCGGAGATGATGGCGGCGATCCCTTTTTATTTTTTTTAGGCTAAAATGGATAGCACGGATCAAGGCCAAGAACTGGCAAGTCAACATGGACCTCCTACAAAGAAGTACAAGTCTGGAAGTCAGAAAAGAAAAGATAAACAGTTATTGGAGGACAAAATCAAGAAGCTACCTTCTATTGATCGTTTCTTCAGGAAGAGTGCATCTAAAGAGAATGAAGAATCTGTGATTTCTACCATGTCTGATGTGCAGCCAAATGTTAGTGGCTCATTAGAAGCGTGTTCCAACATTGAGGAAATAGGTGACATGCCTTTGGATTCTCCAGACCAGCCAGTCCTGCCCTGTCATCCTGGACCTGTGCCAGAACTCAGTGATGATCCAGCAAAATGGCCTGATGTAATCACCAACCTTCAGAGATGCCAAACTATCAAAAGGGGACCTAAACAAGTAAATCTTCACGATTTTCCACTCACAGATTTTCCGGATGGTAGTAAGAGACGATTTTCTTCTGTTCATTATTACAGGGTGATAGGTACTGGAGAAAAGGTTCCACGTGATTGGCTAATATACTCAATGCTTGGTGACTCCATATATTGTTTTTGTTGTCGGTTATTTGACAATCAAAGTAGATCAATATTCTCCAGCCCAGGTGGATTTAAAGACTGGAAGCATGTCGGTGGTAAGGGATCTTTGCACCTCCATGAAGTATCTAGCAGCCACATGTCTAATTATGTCAAGTGGAAAGAGCTAGAGGCAAGCATCAGTTCAGAGAGAACTATTGATAAAGATTTGCGCCAACAACTCCGTTTAGAAGAACAGCGGTGGCGTGAAGTATTGTTGAGATTGTTAAAAGTTATTCGATGGATGGCAAAAAATAATCTGCCATTTAGAGGATCGTCAGATACAGTGTTTACAGAACAAAATGGAATTTTTCTGCAGTTACTGGAGTTAATCTCCGATTTTGATCTGGTTCTGAAGGAACACTTGCAGCGTGCTAAAGAAGGAACCAATGTCCACTACCTAAGTAAGGATATGCAAAACAAGTTCTTGCAACTGATCGCAGAAGCAGTGATTGAAATAATAATTCAAAAGGTAAAACAAGCTAAATTTTTCAGTATAATAGTGGACTGTACACCAGACATCTCCAAAAAAGAGCAGTTGTCACTTGTGCTGCGATATGTGGAGATTGATAAAATAACAAAAACAGTGGAGGTAAAGGAAAGTTTTCTGCAATTCGTTCATGTCACAGAAACAACTGGAAGAAGTCTTGCAGGAGTTGTTTTGGAAAGACTGAGCGAACATGGATTATGTGTATCTGACATTCGAGGTCAATGCTACGACAATGGTGCCAATATGAGGGGGCAATACAAAGGAGTGCAGGCCATAATTTTAGAAAAAAATCCCTATGCCTTTTTTGTACCCTGCTCGCCACATAATTGGAACCTTGTCATTGTACACGCTGCTGAAAGTTCGAGCCAAGCCAAACGTTTTTATGACGTCCTAAATCGCCTTTATACATTTTTCTCTGGAGCGACAAAAAGGTGGGAAGTGGCCAAAGAGCATTTGTCACAGTTGACACTTAAGGCTTTGTCTCAGACACGGTGGTGTGCTCGTCTTCAATCATTGAAAGCTGTTTTATTACAGTTTCCCCAGCTTGTCGAAGCCCTAGAAGTATTTGTACATGGTACTACTACTACATATTCAAGTGACACATACAGCGAGGCAAAGTTTTTATTAGACTGCATATGCTCATACCCTTTTGTTGTCTCATTATGTGTTTGGTATGATGTCCTTCTGCAGGTTAATCAAATTAGCCTGGCTGTCCAGACAAAGACCATTAATCTCGCTGATGTCCTTCCACTTGTCGAATCTGTGACTGCTTCTTTTAAAGAATATTTGTCATCAGGATTCAAAACAGCAGAAAGTAAAGCTGCTGGTATTTGTGAAAAGCTCGATATCCCGATTGTGTACCCAACTCACAGAATGAGAAAAAAAACTCGACAATGCAGTGATAAAGATTGTCAAGAGCCAGCATGCCAGCAAGCAAGTAGTGGATCGTCATTTTTAGACACAAGGACTGAATTTGAAGAAACTTACTTCAAGCCTCTGCTTAACACCGTCCTTGAGGAAATAGATACAAGATTTAATTTTTTGAAACAATTCACTACCAAATTTGGATTTCTAACGGACCTCAAGAAATCAGCCTCTGATGGATCGGTGCTGGAGCAACACTGTTTAAACTTTTCTGATCCAGCAGTTGATGGGGAGGATATGCTGGAAGAATGTAAAACACTGGCTAGGATGTTGCCAGATGATCATCTAAGCCCACAAGAGACTTTGCAGTATATAGTGTCTCACTCACTGTACTTGACATTTCCTAATCTTGTTTTAGCATTGCAATTGCTGTTAACTGTTCCTGTCTCAGTGGCATCAGCTGAAAGGAGCTTCAGCAAACTGAAGCTGATTAAGAACTACCTCAGGTCCCAGATGTCTCAGGACAGGTTAAATGCTTTGGCCGTTCTTTCCATTGAGGCAGAAGAAGCTGAGTGTGTAGATTTTAATGACGTTATACACCGTTTTGCTTCAGAGAAATCAAGAAGAAAGGTTTAAAGGAGCACCTAAGAAAAGTAACTACTGTTAAAGATCTAGCAAAAGGCATAAATTGTTTAAATTTGTTTAGAAGTTTACAACTTTTAGAGAAGCTAATTTATCAAAAGTTTCCCTGATATATTGCACTTTCTCTATTTTGCACTAGTGTTTTTATAAAGTTTACATAGTTTTTTTCTAAATAAAATATTTGGGTCTCTGTGGTCCCTGCTGTTTTACTGTCGCCACATGATTTGCTCCACAAGGGGGCCCACTGAGGTTCTGTCGCCCAAGGGCCCATGAAAACCTGGAGCCGGCCCTGATTGGCAGTCCCACAGTACAATGTGCCCAGCCGCTTTTACTTCAGCAGGCAAGCTGTCCCTGCCCTGCACAAGCATGTGGAGGGACACATAAAACACGCGCTACTGAATGCCGTCAGTAGCAAGGTCCACCTCACCACCGATGCGTGGACCAGTCAACATGGACAGGGGCGATACCTTTCCCTCACTGCCCATTGGGTTAATGTTGTTGAGCCGGGTACAGATCGTGCGAGTGGCGCAGGACGTGTCCTGCCCACTCCAAGGATTGCAGGAATCCATTCTGTACGCATTGACTCCTCCTCTTACACCAGTTCCTCAGAATCATCGCTGCAGGAGCCGTCACAGTCCACCTCCACATGGACCCATGATGAACGTTTACCTGTTACGACCGACATGAGCACAGCCGTGGCCAAACGTCAACAGGCCGTCTTGAAATTAATTTCTTTGGGGAATCGAAGCCACACAGCGCAGGAGCTCTGGAATGCCATCAAGCAGGAGAGCGATGTGTGGTTTGTGCCAGCGAATCTCCAGCCAGGCATGGTAGTGTGTGATAATGGCCGAAATCTGGTGGCAGCTCTGGGCCTTGGCAACCTCACTCACATCCCTGTTGTGAACTCTATTTTTAGGCTCCCTCTAGTGGTCACAAGCGGTACTGTGTAGTGTTGTCTTTCTGCAGGTTGGCTGCATCAGCTGGTTCGTTATCCTGGTTGGTTTCCTATTTAGCTCACCTGCATACTCAGTTCCTTGCCTGCTATCAATGTATTCAGTGCTCTTCAGATTCCTTGTGATTACCTTGCTCCCAGCCTCTCCAAGACAAGCTAAGTTTTTGTCCGTTCATTTTTTGATTATCAGCATTCATCATGTTTCTAGTCCAGTTTGCCACCTCCCTAGAGCTTGTCCTATGTTTGTTACTTAGCTGGAGTAATTCGTGATCCTCAACCACTAAGGATCATAACTGTATAGCAGGCCAAAAAAGTGTTTAATGCATCGCAGAAGTGGGATAAAAAGAAGACCTGAGTACATTTTTTTTTTTTCCCTCCCACTTTTCCTTTGCTGCAGTCTGTTTAGCTTCTTTCATCCCCTTGAACTCTGGGTGGTTTTGAGCTCAGCTGCAGACATGAATGTTCAGACTCTGACTTCTAGTGTGGATCATCTTGCTGCACGGGTGCAAAGTATTCAGGATTTTGTTATTCATAGCCCTATGTCAGAACCAAAAATACCCATTCCTGAGTTGTTTTCTGGAGATAGATCTAGGTTTCAGAATTTTTAGAATAATTGTAAGTTATTTCTGTCTCTGAGACCTCGTTCCTCTGGTGATTCCGCTCAACAAGTTAAAATTGTTATCTCCTTGTTGCGTGGCGACCCTCAAGATTGGGCCTTCTCTCTGGCGCCAGGAGATCCTGCATTGCTTAATGTAGATGCATTTTTTCTGGCTCTTGGACTGCTTTATGAGGAGCCTAATCTTGAGAATCAGGCAGAAAAAGCGTTGCTGGCTATCTCTCAAGGTCAGGATTAGGGTTGAGCGACTTTCATTTTTTTAAGATCGAGTAGGGTTTTGGGAAACCCGATTTTGTCCAGAGTCGAGTCGAGTGCAGTCGGCCGATTATCGCTAAAAGTCGGGGATCGACCGAAACACGAAACCCAATGCAAGTCAATGGGGAAGCATAGTCGGCAGTGAGTGGAGGCCAGGAAAACACCTACAGTGCCCATTTTAATGCCAAAAACATCCATTCTTGTTTCTGAAGCTTGCCAATCTTAATTAACTGTATAATAATAGTTGGGCATAGGGAATTGGGGGAAAGTTGTGGGGGGAGTAGGGCTGGCTCAAGTTTTTCGTGGGCCCAGGAAATGCGGACTACGTCACGGCGGTGTTGCAGGGAAAGGTACGTAAGTATTTAAAAGTTGCAAGTGCTGTGATCCTGAGCAAGCAGGGGGGGGCCCACTCGTTCGCATTGCCACTGGCACAGGGCCCCTCAAAGTACGGCGGTGTGTTTGCATGGCGGGGGCGCCTCCCACCAGCAGCGACACTTTTGCGTACTCTGAGGGGCCCTGTGCCAGTGACGTCGCCAACGAGTATGCCCCCCCACCTGATGAAGGAACCTGCACTTTCATCTGCACCTTCCTCTTTGTCCCTGTGTAAGGTGGTATAACATGCGGGAAGGGGAACCTTACTTTCAGCAGGGACAGATTCTGGCTGTGTAGAGTACAAGGGGAATGTAGTGGTCTAGGTCAATGTACCAGCAGACTCATTTAGCAGTGGCTGGGCAATGGGCAGGATGAGGAGGAAACAGATATAGGGCCAAAGAATAAAGTAGGCTACATGCAGTTCAAAATTGGTAACAGGACTAAACAGGCGGCATTGCTTTGTTCAGTGGAGTAGCAAACCCAAGAGCAGCAGACACTGTTTCAAGGGCCTAACCACACTAGTAGGCCAAATGCAGTTTAATATCTGATAGTATAGGGCGAAAGCCAGAATGTGGAAGCTCAGCTTTGTTCAGTTGAGGACAACACCAGGGAGGGGCAGACACCTTTAGTAGGCCGGAAAAGCCTATTGCATTTTTTAAAATGGTAATTTGGAGCAGAAGGTTGAAGCTCAGCTTTATTTAGTTGAGGGCAACACCAGGGAGGGGCAGAAGCCGTTAGTAGGCCCTAACCACCATTTTTTTTTTTTAAAACCACTTAATGAGAGCCGGAAGGTTGAAGCTCAGCTTTATTTAGTTGAGGACAACACCAGGGAGGGGCAGAAGCCGTTAGTAGGCCCTAACCACCATTTTTTTTTTTAAAACCACTTAATGAGAGCCGGAAGGTTGAAGCTCAGCTTTATTTAGTTGAGGACAACACCAGGGAGGGGCAGAAGCCGTTAGTAGGCCCTAACCACCATTTTTTTTTTTAAAACCACTTAATGAGAGCCGGAAGGTTGAAGCTCAGCTTTATTTAGTTGAGGACAACACCAGGCAGGGGCACACAGACAGACACCTTTAGTAGGCCGGAAAAGCCTATTGGTTTTTTTATAAAATGGTAATTTGGAGCAGAAGGTTGAAGCTCAGCTTTATTTAGTTGAGGACAACACCAGGGAGGGGCAGAAGCCGTTAGTAGGCCCTAACCACCATTTTTTTTTTTAAAACCACTTAATGAGAGCCGGAAGGTTGAAGCTCAGCTTTATTTAGTTGAGGACAACACCAGGCAGGGGCACACAGACAGACACCTTTAGTAGGCCGGAAAAGCCTATTGCATTTTTCAAAATGGTAATTTGGAGCAGAAGGTTGAAGCTCAGCTTTATTTAGTTGAGGGCAACACCAGGCAGGGGCACACAGACAGACACCTTTAGTAGGCCGGAAAAGCCTATTGCATTTTTTAAAATGGTAATTTGGAGCAGAAGGTTGAAGCTCAGCTTTATTTAGTTGAGGGCAACACCAGGGAGGGGCAGAAGCCGTTAGTAGGCCCTAACCACCATTTTTTTTTTTTAAAACCACTTAATGAGAGCCGGAAGGTTGAAGCTCAGCTTTATTTAGTTGAGGACAACACCAGGGAGGGGCAGAAGCCGTTAGTAGGCCCTAACCACCATTTTTTTTTTTAAAACCACTTAATGAGAGCCGGAAGGTTGAAGCTCAGCTTTATTTAGTTGAGGACAACACCAGGCAGGGGCACACAGACAGACACCTTTAGTAGGCCGGAAAAGCCTATTGGTTTTTTTATAAAATGGTAATTTGGAGCAGAAGGTTGAAGCTCAGCTTTATTTAGTTGAGGGCAACACCAGGCAGGGGCACACAGACAGACACCTTTAGTAGGCCGGAAAAGCCTATTGCATTTTTTTAAATGGTAATTTGGAGCAGAAGGTTGAAGCTCAGCTTTATTTAGTTGAGGACAACACCAGGGAGGGGCAGAAGCCGTTAGTAGGCCCTAACCACCATTTTTTTTTTTAAAACCACTTAATGAGAGCCGGAAGGTTGAAGCTCAGCTTTATTTAGTTGAGGACAACACCAGGCAGGGGCACACAGACAGACACCTTTAGTAGGCCGGAAAAGCCTATTGCATTTTTTAAAATGGTAATTTGGAGCAGAAGGTTGAAGCTCAGCTTTATTTAGTTGAGGACAACACCAGGGAGGGGCAGAAGCCGTTAGTAGGCCCTAACCACCATTTTTTTTTTTAAAACCACTTAATGAGAGCCGGAAGGTTGAAGCTCAGCTTTATTTAGTTGAGGACAACACCAGGCAGGGGCACACAGACAGACACCTTTAGTAGGCCGGAAAAGCCTATTGTTTTTTTTATAAAATGGTAATTTGGAGCAGAAGGTTGAAGCTCAGCTTTATTTAGTTGAGGGCAACACCAGGCAGGGGCACACAGACAGACACCTTTAGTAGGCCGGAAAAGCCTATTGCATTTTTTAAAATGGTAATTTGGAGCAGAAGGTTGAAGCTCAGCTTTATTTAGTTGAGGACAACACCAGGGAGGGGCAGAAGCCGTTAGTAGGCCCTAACCACCATTTTTTTTTTTAAAACCACTTAATGAGAGCCGGAAGGTTGAAGCTCAGCTTTATTTAGTTGAGGGCAACACCAGGCAGGGGCAGAAGCCGTTAGTAGGCCCTAACCAAAGTTGAAGGCCAAATGCAGTTTAATTTCTGATACTATAGGCCGAAAGCCAGAAGGTGGAAGCTCCGATTTAGACAGTGGAGGACAATTTGAATTAGGGACTGCAGACAGACTTAGTAGGCTGTCCCCTGTGGACCATGCATCCACCACATTAACCCATTGCGTCGTAATGGACACGTAATCTTCCGTGGCCATGCCTACAGGTCCATGCGTCTGTTGTCAGGTGCACCTTTGTACTCACAGATTGCCAGAGTGCATGGACAATGCGGTCTTCTACATGCTGGTGGAGGGTTGGAATGGCTTTTCTCGCAAAAGAAGTGTCGACTGGTTAGCTTGTAGCGTGGTACAGCGTAGTCCATCATGGCCTTATTAATAGTAAATAAAATATATAACTAGGCTCTATGAACTTTTAAATAGGTTCCAGGGGTACACGGGCAGCATTGGTGTGGTCAGTGGAGGAGTATTGCAAGTAGGGGCTGCAGACAGGCTATCAAAGGCCTAAAATAACAAACAGTAGGCAGTCATGGCAGTTTTACATCGGTTACATGGATACACAGGCAGGCACTCCAGGCAGCATTGTGGTCAGTGGAGGAGTATTGCAAGTAGGGGCTGCAGACAGGCTATCAAAGGCCTAAAATAACAAACAATAGGCTCATTGCAGTTTTACAGCGGTTACATGGATAGACGGGCAGGCAGCTTGGTGGTGAGTGGAGGAGTATTTAAAGTAGGGACCGCAGACAGGCTATCAAAGGCCTAACATAACAAACAATAGGCTCATGGCAGTTTTACAGCGGTTACATGGATACACGGGCAGGCAGCTTGGTGGTCAGTGGAGGAGTATTTAAAGTAGGGACCGCAGACAGGCTTCAAAGGCCTAACATAAGAAAATGGGCTGGCTGTAGGCACTTTATAATTGGTTCCAGGGGTACACGGGCAGCAGTGGTCTGGCCAGTGGAGGACTAGTGGAAGGAGGGACCGCAGACAGGCTTCAAAGACCTAACATAAAAAAATGGGCTGGCTGTAGGCACTTTATAATTGGTTCCAGGGGTACACGGGCAGCAGTGGTCTGGTCAGTGGAGGACTAGTGGAAGGAGGGACCGCAGACAGGCTTCAAAGGCCTAAAATAACAAACAATAGGCTCATGGCAGTTTTACAGCGGTTACATGGATAGACGGGCAGGCAGCTTGGTGGTGAGTGGAGGAGTATTTAAAGTAGGGACCGCAGACAGGCTATCAAAGGCCTAACATAACAAACAATAGGCTCATGGCAGTTTTACAGCGGTTACATGGATACACGGGCAGGCAGCTTGGTGGTCAGTGGAGGAGTATTTAAAGTAGGGACCGCAGACAGGCTATCAAAGGCCTAAAATAACAAACAATAGGCTCATGGCAGTTTTACAGCGGTTACATGGATACACGGGCAGGCAGCTTGGTGGTCAGTGGAGGAGTATTTAAAGTAGGGACCGCAGACAGGCTATCAAAGGCCTAAAATAACAAACAATAGGCTTATGGCAGTTTTACAGCGGTTACATGGATACACGGGCAGGCAGCTTGGTGGTGGTGAGTGGAGGAGTATTTAAAGTAGGGACCGCAGACAGGCTATCAAAGGCCTAAAATAACAAACAATAGGCTCATGGCAGTTTTACAGCGGTTACATGGATACACGGGCAGGCAGCTTGGTGGTCAGTGGAGGAGTATTTAAAGTAGGGACCGCAGACAGGCTTCAAAGGCCTAACATAAGAAAATGGGCTGGCTGTAGGCACTTTATAATTGGTTCCAGGGGTACACGGGCAGCAGTGGTCTGGTCAGTGGAGGACTAGTGGAAGGAGGGACCGCAGACAGGCTTCAAAGGCCTAAAATAACAAACAATAGGCTCATGGCAGTTTTACAGCGGTTACATGGATACACGGGCAGGCAGCTTGGTGGTCAGTGGAGGAGTATTTAAAGTAGGGACCGCAGACAGGCTTCAAAGGCCTAACATAAGAAAATGGGCTGGCTGTAGGCACTTTATAATTGGTTCCAGGGGTACACGGGCAGCAGTGGTCTGGCCAGTGGAGGACTAGTGGAAGGAGGGACCGCAGACAGGCTTCAAAGGCCTAACATAAAAAAATGGGCTGGCTGTAGGCACTTTATAATTGGTTCCAGGGGTACACGGGCAGCAGTGGTCTGGTCAGTGGAGGACTAGTGGAAGGAGGGACCGCAGACAGGCTTCAAAGGCCTAAAATAACAAACAATCGGCTCATGGCAGTTTTACAGCGGTTACATGGATAGACGGGCAGGCAGCTTGGTGGTGAGTGGAGGAGTATTTAAAGTAGGGACCGCAGACAGGCTATCAAAGGCCTAACATAACAAACAATAGGCTCATGGCAGTTTTACAGCGGTTACATGGATACACGGGCAGGCAGCTTGGTGGTCAGTGGAGGAGTATTTAAAGTAGGGACCGCAGACAGGCTATCAAAGGCCTAAAATAACAAACAATAGGCTCATGGCAGTTTTACAGCGGTTACATGGATACACGGGCAGGCAGCTTGGTGGTCAGTGGAGGAGTATTTAAAGTAGGGACCGCAGACAGGCTATCAAAGGCCTAAAATAACAAACAATAGGCTTATGGCAGTTTTACAGCGGTTACATGGATACACGGGCAGGCAGCTTGGTGGTGGTGAGTGGAGGAGTATTTAAAGTAGGGACCGCAGACAGGCTATCAAAGGCCTAAAATAACAAACAATAGGCTCATGGCAGTTTTACAGCGGTTACATGGATACACGGGCAGGCAGCTTGGTGGTCAGTGGAGGAGTATTTAAAGTAGGGACCGCAGACAGGCTATCAAAGGCCTAAAATAACAAACAATAGGCTCATGGCAGTTTTACAGCGGTTACATGGATACACGGGCAGGCAGCTTGGTGGTCAGTGGAGGAGTATTTAAAGTAGGGACCGCAGACAGGCTTCAAAGGCCTAACATAAGAAAATGGGCTGGCTGTAGGCACTTTATAATTGGTTCCAGGGGTACACGGGCAGCAGTGATCTGGTCAGTGGAGGACTAGTGGAAGGAGGGACCGCAGACAGGCTTCAAAGGCCTAAAATAACAAACAATAGGCTCATGGCAGTTTTACAGCGGTTACATGGATACACGGGCAGGCAGCTTGGTGGTCAGTGGAGGAGTATTTAAAGTAGGGACCGCAGACAGGCTATCAAAGGCCTAAAATAACAAACAATAGGCTCATGGCAGTTTTACAGCGGTTACATGGATA
Source organism: Ranitomeya variabilis (assembly GCF_051348905.1). Lineage (NCBI taxonomy): Eukaryota > Metazoa > Chordata > Amphibia > Anura > Dendrobatidae > Ranitomeya > Ranitomeya variabilis. Next base: position 113,359,888 of record NC_135239.1, on the reverse strand, counting down.
CACGGGCAGGCAGCTTGGTGGTCAGTGGAGGAGTATTTAAAGTAGGGACCGCAGACAGGCTTCAAAGGCCTAACATAAGAAAATGGGCTGGCTGTAGGCACTTTATAATTGGTTCCAGGGGTACACGGGCAGCAGTGGTCTGGTCAGTGGAGGACTAGTGGAAGGAGGGACCGCAGACAGGCTTCAAAGGCCTAAAATAACAAACAATAGGCTCATGGCAGTTTTACAGCGGTTACATGGATACACGGGCAGGCAGCTTGGTGGTCAGTGGAGGAGTATTTAAAGTAGGGACCGCAGACAGGCTATCAAAGGCCTAAAATAACAAACAATAGGCTTATGGCAGTTTTACAGCGGTTACATGGATACACGGGCAGGCAGCTTGGTGGTCAGTGGAGGAGTATTTAAAGTAGGGACCGCAGACAGGCTATCAAAGGCCTAAAATAACAAACAATAGGCTCATGGCAGCTTTACAGCGGTTACATGGATACACAGGCAGCTTGGTGGTGAGTGGAGGATTAGTGCAAGGAGTGTCTGTCCCAGTACTCCCAAAATATAAATAGATGTTAATGTCTCGCAAAACAACCAAAACAAAAAAAAAGGTGGCATACTTAGGTACAGGGGTGGGCTCATCTACTGAGTTTCTGACATAGTAATTTGGCAGTAACTATTTAATGGTGCCAATATAGGACACAGACACAGACTACTTTAAGTTGCATCATAGATGTCTACAAATTTGTATTGTCAGTGCCAGACATTGAATGATGTCAGCGAATAGACTAAAGATTGGTGGAGCTGTGCGACATAATTTTGGACGTGGTAGAGCACATTTTGAGCTGGGGTAGGGGGGAACTCTCTTGAGGCCGGCGGGACCGCCCCAGGGCCCCTCATGTTACAACGGTGTGTCTGACGTTGGGTGCGCACCACCACCGCCAGAGACACTACATTGTACTATGAGGGACCCAGTAGCAATGCCGTCAACCAAAAGCGAGCACACTCACCTCTTCAGACAAACAGCAGTCTCACGGGTGCTTGCGCCAAGTCGCGATACCACGGCCCCGTGTGGGGAGTTTTGCCATTTAGGGAGGTGTAAACATGTCGTATGCTGTACAATCAGCTGCAGCAAATTAGACATTAGAAAAGTAATTCACAGGCAAGAGCTTTTCATAGGAAAGCTAGGTGTCGGCCGGGCAAGGTGGGGCAAAAGATTTCGAAATCCAGTTGTGGTTCATTTTAATGAATGTTAGATCGTCAACATTTTGGGTAGCCAGACGAGTCCTTTTTTCGGTTAATATTGAACCTGCAGCACTGAATACTCTTTCTGATAGGACACTTGCTGCCGGGCAAGCAAGCTCCTGCAATGCATATTCTGCCAATTCTGGCCAGGTGTCTAATTTGGAGGCCCAGTAATCAAATGGGAATGACGGTTGAGGGAGAACATCGATAAGGGATGAAAAATAGTTAGTAACCATACTGGACAAATGTTGTCTCCTGTCACTTTCAATTGATGCAGCAGTACCTGTCCTGTCTGCGGTCATAGCAAAATCACTCCACAACCTGGTCAGAAAACCCCTCTGTCCAACGCCACTTCTGATGTGTGCACCCCTAACACTCCTAGTCTGCTGCCCCCTGGAGCTCGTGTGAGAACGATCACGTGCGCTGTGTGCTGGGAATGCCTGAAGCAAACGGTCAACAAGAGTTGATTGTTTGGTTGCTAATATTAGTTCCAAGTTCTCATGTGGCATAATATTTTGCAATTTGCCTTTATAGCGTGGATCAAGGAGGCAGGCCAACCAGTAATCGTCATCGTTCATCATTTTCGTAATGCGTGTGTCCCTTTTTAGGATACGTAAGGCATAATCCGCCATGTGGGCCAAAGTTCCAGTTGTCAAATCTCCGGTTGTGATTGGTTGAGGGGCAGTTGCAGGCAAATCTACGTCACTTGTGTCCCTCAAAAAACCAGAACCCGGCCGTGACACGCAACCAATTTCCTGTGCCCCCGGGAAAGGTTCGGCATTAAAAATATACTCATCCCCATCATCCTCCTCGTCCTCCACCTCCTCTTCGCCCGCTACCTCGTCCTGTACACTGCCCTGACCAGACAATGGCTGACTGTCATCAAGGCTTTCCTCTTCCTCTGGTGCAGACGCCTGCTCCTTTATGTGCGTCAAACTTTGCATCAGCAGACGCATTAGGGGGATGCTCATGCTTATTACGGCGTTGTCTGCACTAACCAGCCGTGTGCATTCCTCAAAACACTGAAGGACTTGACACATGTCTTGTATCTTAGACCACTGCACACCTGACAACTCCATGTCTGCCATCCTACTGCCTGCCCGTGTATCCTCCCACAAATAAATAACAGCACGCCTCTGTTCGCACAGTCTCTGAAGCATGTGCAGTGTTGAGTTCCACCTTGTTGCAACGTCTATGATTAGGCGATGCTGGGGAAGGTTCAAAGACCGCTGATAGGTCTGCATACGGCTGGCGTGTACAGGCGAACGTCGGATATGTGAGCAAAGTGCACGCACTTTGAGGAGCAGGTCGGAGAACCCAGGATAAGTTTTCAATAAGCACTGCACCACCAGGTTTAAGGTGTGAGCCAGGCAAGGAATGTGTTTCAGTTGGGAAAGGGAGATGGCAGCCATGAAATTCCTTCCGTTATCACTCACTACCTTGCCTGCCTCAAGATCTACTGTGCCCAGCCACGACTGTGTTTCTTGTTGCAAGAACTCGGACAGAACTTCCGCGGTGTGTCTGTTGTCGCCCAAGCACTTCATAGCCAATACAGCCTGCTGACGCTTGGCAGTAGCTGGCCCATAATGGGACAACTGGTGTGCAACAGTGTCATCTGCCGATGGAGTGGTTGGCAGACTGCGTTCTGTGGAAGAGCTGTAGCTTCTGCAGGAGGACGAGGAGGAGGAGGAGGAGGGGGTGCGAACGCCTACAGCCAACTGTTTCCTAGACCGTGGGCTAGGCACAACTGTCCCTAAATTGATGTCGCCTGTGGACCCTGCATCAACCACATTCACCCAGTGTGCCGTGATGGACACATAACGTCCCTGGCCATGCCTACTGGTCCATGCATCTGTAGTCAGGTGCACCTTTGTACTCACAGATTGCCTGAGTGCATGGACGATGCGCTGTTTAACATGCTGGTGCAGGGCTGGGATGGCTTTTCTGGAAAAAAAGTGTCGACTGGGTAGCTCGTATTGTGGTTCAGCGTACTCCATCAAGGCTTTGAAAGCTTCGCTTTCAACTAACCGGTAGGGCATCATCTCTAACGAGATTAGTCTAGCTATGTGGGCGTTAAAACACTGTGTACGCGGATGCGAGGATAAGTACTTCCTTTTTCTAACCAGAGTCTCATGTAGGGTGAGCTGGACTGGAGAGCTGGAGATCGTGGAACTTTCGGGTGTGCCGGTGTACATGGCAGACTGAGAGACGGTTGGAGACGGTATTGTTTCTGCCGGTGCCCTAGATGCAATATTTCCTCCTACAAAACTGGTGATTCCCTGACCCTGACTGCTTTTGGCTGGCAAAGAAACCTGCACAGATACTGCCGGTGGTGCGGAAAATGGTGGCCTTACAGTGACGGAAGGGATGTTGCGTTGCTGACTAGCTTCATTGGCCGAGGGTGCTACAACCTTGAGGGACGTTTGGTAGTTAGTCCAGGCTTGAAAATGCATGGTGGTTAAGTGTCTATGCATGCAACTAGTATTTAGACTTTTCAGATTCTGACCTCTGCTTAAGCTAGTTGAACATTTTTGACAGATGACTTTGCGCTGATCAGTTGGATGTTGTTTAAAAAAATGCCAGACTGCACTCTTCCTAGACTCGGATCCCTTTTCAGGGATTGCAGACTGAGCTTTAACCGGATGGCAACGCTGTGCTCCAACAGGTTTTGGCTTTGACACGCGTTTTGGGCCAGATACGGGCCCGGCAGATGGAACCTGTTGCGATGTTGATGCCTGCTGCGGCCCCTCCTCCACCTCCGCTTCTGAACTACTGCCGCCTGCACCCTGTTCCCCCAATGGCTGCCAATCGGGGTCAATAACTGGGTCATCTATTACCTCCTCTTCGAGCTCGTGTGCAACTTCGTCTGTGTCACTGTGTCGGTCGGTGGTATAGCGTTCGTGGCGGGGCAACATAGTCTCATCAGGGTCTGATTGTGGATCTGTACCCTGAGAGGGCAATGTGGTGGTCTGAGTCAAAGGAGCAGCATAGTACTCTGGCTGTGGCTGTGCATCAGTGCACTCCATGTCAGAATATACTTGTAATGGGCATGGCCTGTTAAATGTTTCACTTTCTAAGCCAGGGACGGTATGTGTAAAGAGCTCCATGGAGTGACCCGTTGTGTCGCCTGCTGCATCTTTCTCTCTTGTTGTAGTTTTTGCTGAGGAGGACAAGGAAGCGACTTGTCCCTGACCGTGAACATCCACAAGCGACGCGCTGCTTTTACATTTACCAGTTTCGGAAGAGGAGGCAAAAGAGCTAGAGGCTGAGTCTGCAATGTAAGCCAAAACTTGCTGTTGCTGCTCCGCCTTTAAAAGCGGTTTTCCTACTCCCAGAAAAGAGAGCGTTCGAGGCCTTGTGTAGCCTGACGACGAAACTGGCTCCACAGCTCCAGACTTAGGTGGAATATTTTTATCCCCACGACCACCTGATGCTCCACTACCACTACCATCATTACCAGCTGACAATGAACGCCCACGACGACCTCTTGCACCAGACTTCCTCATTGTTTTAAAATCTTAACCAAAGTAACTTTATTTGTTGCTGTCAAACAACTTACACGGTGAGCTATAACTTCAGTATGATTTCAATATCCCTTAACAGGTTGGTGAGACCACAAGGAAAATCAGGCACAATGTTACACACTCTGTTTTCTGTGGCACAAAATCACAGAGATGACACACACGCAGGACTGTCACTCAAGCACTAATGTCAATATTAATCTCCCACCTAATTTATTTTTTTTTTTCTCAGGGAGACTTTAGAAACCAAATAATATTAAAAAAAAAAAAAAAAAAAAAGGCTTTCTATGGCCCACTGAATGAGAGAGAGAGGTGGCACACCCAGGAGTCAAGACTGGCACACAAGCTGAAAGGGCAATATTACTCTCCCACTGTTTTTTGTATGTTTTTTTTTTTTTTTCAGGGAGACTTTAGAAACCAAATAATATTAAAAAAACAAAAAAAAAAATAGCCTTTCTATGGCCCACTGAATGAGAGAGAGAGGTGGCACACCCAGGAGTCAAGACTGGCACACAAGCTGAAAGGGCAATATTACTCTCCCACTGTTTTTTTATGTATTTTTTGTTTTTTAAGGGAGACTTTAGAAACCCAATAATATTTAAAAAAATAAATAAATAGGCTTTCTATGGCCCACTGAATGAGAGGGAGAGAGGTGGCACACCCAGGAGTCAAGACTGGCACACAAGCTGAAAGGGCAATATTACTCTCCCACTGTTTTTTGTATGTTTTTTTTTTTTTTCAGGGAGACTTTAGAAACCAAATAATATTAAAAAAACCAAAAAAAAAATAGCCTTTCTATGGCCCACTGAATGAGAGAGAGAGGTGGCACACCCAGGAGTCAAGACTGGCACACAAGCTGAAAGGGCAATATTACTCTCCCACTGTTTTTTTATGTATTTTTTGTTTTTTAAGGGAGACTTTAGAAACCCAATAATATTTAAAAAAATAAATAAATAGGCTTTCTATGGCCCACTGAATGAGAGGGAGAGAGGTGGCACACCCAGGAGTCAAGCCTGGCACACAAGCTGAAAGGGCAATATTACTCTCCCACTGTTTTTTTATGTTTTTTTTTTTTTTAAGGGAGACTTTAGAAACCCAATAATATTTAAAAAAAAAATAAATAAATAGGCTTTCTATGGCCCACTGAATGAGAGGGAGAGAGGTGGCACACCCAGGAGTCAAGACTGGCACACAAGCTGAAAGGGCAATATTACTCTCCCACTGTTTTTTTAGGTATTTTTTTTTTTTCAGGGAGACTTTAGAAACCAAATAATATTAAAAAAAAAAAAAAAAAAAAAAATAGGCTTTCTATAGCCCACTGAATGAGAGATAGCACACACAGCAGTGGCACACAAGCCCTGACTGAGGCCAATATTTTTCTCCCACTGATTGATGTAGTGTTTTTGTGTTGAGGTAGATTTTAGAACACAAATCAAGGAAAAAAAAAAAAAATGCTTTCTATGGCCCACTGAATGAGAGAGAGAGGTGGCACACCCAGGAGTCAAGACTGGCACACAAGCTGAAAGGGCAATATTACTCTCCCACTGTTTTTTTAGGTTTTTTTTTTTTTTCAGGGAGACTTTAGAAACCAAATAATATTAAAAAAACCAAAAAAAAAATAGCCTTTCTATGGCCCACTGAATGAGAGAGAGAGGTGGCACACCCAGGAGTCAAGACTGGCACACAAGCTGAAAGGGCAATATTACTCTCCCACTGTTTTTTTATGTATTTTTTGTTTTTTAAGGGAGACTTTAGAAACCCAATAATATTTAAAAAAAAAAATAAATAGGCTTTCTATGGCCCACTGAATGAGAGGGAGAGAGGTGGCACACCCAGGAGTCAAGACTGGCACACAAGCTGAAAGGGCAATATTACTCTCTCACTGTTTTTTTAGGTTTTTTTTTTTTTTTCAGGGAGACTTTAGAAACCAAATAATATTAAAAAAACCAAAAAAAAAATAGCCTTTCTATGGCCCACTGAATGAGAGAGAGAGGTGGCACACCCAGGAGTCAAGACTGGCACACAAGCTGAAAGGGCAATATTACTCTCCCACTGTTTTTTTATGTATTTTTTGTTTTTTAAGGGAGACTTTAGAAACCCAATAATATTTTAAAAAATAAATAAATAGGCTTTCTATGGCCCACTGAATGAGAGGGAGAGAGGTGGCACACCCAGGAGTCAAGACTGGCACACAAGCTGAAAGGGCAATATTACTCTCCCACTGTTTTTTTAGGTTTTTGTTTTTTTTTCAGGGAGACTTTAGAAACCAAATAATATTAAAAAAAAAAAAAAAAAAATAGGCTTGCTATAGCCCACTGAATGAGAGATAGCACACACAGCAGTGGCACACAAGCCCTGACTGAGGCCAATATTTTTCTCCCACTGATTGATGTAGTGTTTTTGTGTTGAGGTAGAATTTAGAACACAAATCACGGAAAAAATAAATAGGCTTTCTATGGCCCACTCAGTGAGAGATGGCACACACAGGGATGGCACTGTAGCAGAAATGCCAATCTTAATCTCCCACAAAAAAAACAAAAAAAAAAAAAAAACTGTCCTACAATTACTATCTCCCTGCAGTAATGTAAGCCAGGTATGGCAGGCAGCAATAGGAGTGGACTGATGCACAAATTAAATAAAAAGTGTGGACAAACAAAAAAGATAGCTGTGCAGAAAGGAAGGAACAAGAGGATATGTGCTTTGAAAAAAGCAGTTGGTTTCCACAGTGGCGTACACACAGCAATACAGCTATCACGGAGCCTTCTAGGGCAGCCCAATGAGCTACAGCGCTGAGGGGAAAAAAAAAAAATAGCTTCCACTGTTCCTGCACACCGAAGGTGGTGTTGGACAGTGGAAATCGCTGCAGCACAAGCGGTTTGGTGGTTAGTGGACCCTGCCTAACGCTCTCCCTGCTTCTGACGAAGCGGCAGCAACCTGTCCCTAAGCTCAGATCAGCAGCAGTAAGATGGCGGTCGGCGGGAACGCCCCTTTATAGCCCCTGTGACGCCGCAGACAGCAAGCCAATCACTGCAATGCCCTTCTCTAAGATGGTGGGGACCAGGATCTATGTCATCATGCTGCCCACACTCTGCGTTCACCTTCATTGGCTGAGAAATGGCGCTTTTCGCGTCATTGAAACGCGACTTTGGCGCGAAAGTCGCGTACCGCATGGCCGACAAGCACAGGGGTCGGATCGGGTTTCATGAGACGCCGACTTAGCCAAAAGTCGGCGACTTTTGAAAATGATCGACCCGTTTCGCTCAACCCTAGTCAGGATGAAGAAGAGGTGTATTGTCAAAAATTTCGGAAATGGTCGGTGCTTACTCAATGGAATGAGTGTGCCCTGGCTGCAAATTTCAGAAGGTCTTTCTGAGGCTGTTAAGAATGTTATGGTGGGGTTTCCCACCCCTACAAGTCTGAGTGATTCTATGGCTTTAGCCATTCAGGTTGATCGGCGTTTGCGGGAGCGCAAATCTGCTCATCCTTTGGCGGTATATTCTGAACAGAGACCTGAGTCTATGCAATGTGACCGAACTCTGACCAGAATTGAGCGACAAAATCATAGACGTCAAAATGGGTTGTGCTTTTACTGTGGTGATTCTACTCATGTTATCTCAGCATGCGCTAAACGTTTTAAAAAAATCGCTAAACCTGTCACCATTGGTACGATACAGCCTAAATTTATTTTGTCTGTTACTTTGATTTGTTCTTTGTCATCCTACCCGGTTATGGCTTTTGTGGATTCGGGTGCTGCCCTGAATCTGATGGATTTGTCGTTTGCCAGGTGCTGTGGTTTTGTCCTGGAGCCTTTGGAATTTACTATTCCTCTGAGGGGAATTGATGCTACGCCATTGGCTGAGAATAAGCCTCAGTATTGGACGCAAATGACCATGTGCATGACTCCCGTACATCAGGAGGTGATTCGCTTTCTTGTTCTGCATAATTTGCATGATGTTGTTGTTTTGGGTCTGCCATGGCTGCAGACTCATAATCCAGTTTTAGATTGGAAAGCTATGTCTGTGTCAAGTTGGGGTTGTCAGGGAATTCATGGCGATACTCCATTGGTGTCTATTGCTTCTTCCACTCCTTCTGAGGTCCCTGAGTTTTTGTCTGACTACAAGGATGTATTTGATGAGCCCAGGTCCAGTGCCCTGCCCCCTCATAGGGATTGTGACTGTGCTATAAATTTAATTCCTGGTAGTAAATTCCCTAAGGGACGACTTTTTAATTTGTCTATACCAGAGCATGCCGCGATGCGGAATTATATAAAGGAGTCTTTGGAGAAGGGACATATTCGCCCATCCTCTTCCCCTCTTGGTGCAGGATTTTTTTTTGTGGCCAAGAAGGACGGTTCTTTGAGACCTTGAATAGATTATCGTCTTCTGAATAAAATCACAGTCAAATTTCAGTATCCTTTGCCACTATTGTCTGATTTGTTTGCTCGGATTAAGGGGGCCAGTTGGTTCACTAAGATAGATCTCCGTGGTGCGTATAACCTTGTGCGCATTAAGCAGGGAGATGAATGGAAAACAGCATTTAATACGCCCGAAGGCCATTTTGAGTACTTGGTGATGCCTTTTGGACTCTCTAATGCTCCTTCTGTGTTTCAGTCCTTCATGCATGACATCTTCCGAGAATATCTGGATAAATTTATGATTGTTTATCTGGATTACATTTTGGTCTTTTCTGATGATTGGGAGTCCCATGTGAAGCAGGTCAGGATGGTGTTTCAGGTCCTGCGTGCTAATGCTTTATTTGTGAAGGGCTCAAAATGCCTCTTCGGAGTACAGAAGGTCTCCTTTTTGGTTTTATTTTTTCTCCTTCTACTGTGGAGATGGACCCAGTCAAGGTCCAGGCTATTCATGACTGGACTCAGCCTACGTCTGTTAAGAGTCTTCAGAAGTTCTTGGGTTTTGCTAATTTTTACCGTCGTTTCATCGCTAATTTTTCTAGCGTGGTTAAACCTTTGACGGATTTGACCAAGAAGGGTTCTGATGTGACTAATTGGTCTCCTGCAGCCGTGGAGGCCTTTCGGGAACTGAAGCACCGGTTTTCTTCAGCTCCAGTCTTATGTCAACCAGATGTCTCTCTCCCCTTCCAGGTCGAGGTTGATGCTTCTGAGATTGGAGCATGGGCTGTTTTGTCGTAGAGAAGTTCTGATGGCTCTGTGATGAAGCCATGTGCTTTCTTTTCAAGAAAGTTTTCGCCTGCCGAGCGGAATTATGATGTTGGTAATCGGGAGTTGTTGGCTATGAAGTGGGCATTTGAGGAGTGGCGACATTGGCTCGAAGGAGCTAAACATCGTGTGGTGGTCTTGACTGATCACAAAAACCTTATTTACCTCGAATCTGCCAAGCGCCTGAATCCTAGACAGGCTCGTTGGTCGCTGTTTTTCTCCCGTTTCAACTTCGTGGTCTCATACCTGCCTGGTTCGAAGAACGTGAAGGCTGATGCACTTTCTAGGAGTTTTGTGCCTGACTCTCCGGGAGTTTCTGAGCCGGCTGGTATTCTCAGAGAGGGAGTGATTTTGTCTGCCATTTCCCCAGATTTGCGACGAGTGCTGCAGAAATTTCAGGCGGATAGACCTGACCGTTGTCCACCAGAGAGACTGTTTGTCCCGGATAGATGGACCAGCAGAGTTATTTCCGAGGTTCATTCTTCGGTGTTGGCGGGTCATCCTGGGATTTTTGGTACCAGAGATTTGGTGGCTAGGTCCTTCTGGTGGCCTTCCTTGTCGCGGGATGTGCGTTCCTTTGTGCAGTCTTGTGGGATTTGTGCTCGGGCTAGGCCTTGCTGTTCTCGTGCCAGCGGTTTGCTTTTGCCTTTGCCTGTCCCGAAAAGGCCTTGGACGCACATTTCCATGGATTTTATTTCGGATCTTCCAGTATCTCAGAAAATGTCTGTCATCTGGGTGGTGTGTGATCGTTTTTCCAAGATGGTCCATTTGGTGCCCTTGCCTAAGTTGCCTTCCTCCTCCGATTTGGTTCCTCTATTTTTTCAGAATGTGGTTCGCTTGCACGGCATTCCTGAAAATATTGTGTCTGATAGAGGATCCCAGTTTGTGTCCAGGTTTTGGCGGACTTTTTGTGCTAAGATGGGCATTGATTTATATTTTTCGTCGGCCTTCCATCCTCAGACTAATGGCCAAACCGAGCGAACTAATCAGACATTGGAAACTTATTTGAGATGTTTTGTTTCTGCTGATCAGGATGATTGGGTGACTTTTTTGCCATTGGCCGAGTTTGCCCTTAATAATCGGGCTAGTTCTGCTACTTTAGTTTCGCCTTTTTTCTGCAATTCTGGTTTCCATCCTCGTTTTTCCTCGGGTCAGGTTGAGTTTTCTGACTGTCCTGGGGTGGATTCTGTGGTGGATAGGTTGCAGCAGATTTGGAACCATGTGGTGGACAATTTGAGGTGTCACAGGAGAAGGCTCAGCGCTTTGCCAACCGCCGCCGCGGTGTGGGTCCCCGACTTCGTGTTGGGGATTTGGTGTGGCTGTCTTCTCGGTATGTTCCTATGAAGGTCTCCTCTCCTAAATTCAAGCCTCGCTTCATCAGTCCTTATAAGATCTTGGAAATCCTTAACCCGTTGTCTTTTCGTTTGGATCTCCCAGCATCGTTTGCCATTCATAATGTGTTCCATAGGTCTTTGTTGCGGAGGTATGTGGTACCTGTGGTTCCTTCTGTTGAGCCTCCTGCTCCGGTGCTGGTCGAGGGAGAATTGGAGTACGTGGTGGAGAAGATTTTGGATTCTCGTATCTCTAGACAGAGGCTTCAGTATTTGGTGAAGTGGAAGGGCTATGGTCAGGAGGATAATTCCTGGGTTGTCGCCTCTGATGTTCATGCGGCCGATTTGGTTTGTGCCTTCCACGCGGCTCATCCTGATCGCCCTGGGGGTTTTGATGAGGGTTCGGTGACCCCTCCTCAAGGGGGGGTACTGTTGTGAACTCTATTTTTAGGCTCCCTCTAGTGGTCACAAGCGGTACTGTGTAGTGTTGTCTTTCTGCAGGTTGGCTGCATCAGCTGGTTCGTTATCCTGGTTGGTTTCCTATTTAGCTCACCTGCATACTCAGTTCCTTGCCTGCTATCAATGTATTCAGTGCTCTTCAGATTCCTTGTGATTACCTTGCTCCCAGCCTCTCCAAGACAAGCTAAGTTTTTGTCCGTTCATTTTTTGATTATCAGCATTCATCATGTTTCTAGTCCAGTTTGCCACCTCCCTAGAGCTTGTCCTATGTTTGTTACTTAGCTGGAGTAATTCGTGATCCTCAACCACTAAGGATCATAACACATCCCATGTCTGGCACATGTGCTCAATTTGGTCGTGCAGAGTTTTTTGAGGGACTATCCGGATCTTGATGCACTGCTGCACAAGGTCCGCCTAGAGTGTGCTCACTTGCGGCGTTCCAGCACGGCAAAAGCGCGCATTGCGGCTCTGCAGCGCCGACACCACCTGCCGGAACATCGCATCATATGTGACCTACCTACCAGGTGGAATTCCACGTTACATATGTTGGAGCGGTTGTGTGAGCAGCAGCAAGCTGTAATGGAGTACCAGCTGCATCAGGCGCAAAGAAGTCGCACTCCGCGCCGTTCAGACTTCACAACCACAGAGTGGGCCACTATGAAGGACGTCTGCCAGGTTTTGCGTCCCTTCGATTATTCCACGCGGATGGCGAGTGCAGATGATGCACTAGTCAGCATGACTGTCCCCCTTATCTGCCTGCTTGAAAAATCACTGCAAGCACTAAGAGATGATGTTGTGGAAGAGGTGGAGGATGAGGATTCACCATTTCCATCATCTTCTGGACAGTCAGCACCACGTGGTTCCTCACAAACGCGTAGGCAGGGGACACTTTGTGAGGAGGATGAGGAGGAGTCAGTGGAGGAGGAAGACATCCGTCCAGAGGAGGGAGTTACACAATTGTCCAGTACTCAGTGTGTACAGCGAGGGTGGGGTGATGACGAGCGGGCAGAGATCACGCCTCCAGCAGGGGACAGCGTTTCTTGGCCAGTTGGCAGTCTGCAGCACATGGTGGATTACATGATGCAGTGCCTGAGAAACGACCGCCGCATCTCCCACATTCTCAACATGTCTGATTATTGGGTGTTCACCCTCCTCGATCCTCGCTACCGGGACAACGTAGAAAGCCTCATCACACCGTTGAACCGGGAGCGAAAAATGCGGGAGTACCAAGACACACTGGTGAATTCCATCATCTTCTCCATTCCAAGTGAGAGAAGTGCTGCTAGTGCATTACAAAGCAGCTCAGTGCGTCCAGGCAGTGGTGGAGGCTCTGCACAAAGAAGGAGCAGAAGCAGTGCCTCTGCCCAAGGCAAGACCAGTATGGCCCAACTGTGGCACAGTTTTCTGTGCCCGCCACAAAAGTCTACACCATCACAGACGGCTCCAGTCAGCAGGAGGCAACGGTTCCGTCAGATGGTGACAGACTACATGTCTTGCCCTCTTGCTGTACTCCCAGACGGCTCTTCACCTTTCAAGTTTTGGGTCTCAAAGCTGGATACATGGCCAGAGCTAAGCCAGAATGCATTGGAGGTGCTGGCTTGCCCTGCGGCTAGTGTATTATCGGAACGCGTCTTTAGTGCTGCAGGTGGTGTACTAACTGACCGTCGCATGCGACTATCCTCCGATAACGTTGACCGGCTTACTTTCCTGAAAATGAACAAGGCCTGGATCTCGCAGGAATTTGCCACTCCTCTTCATGATTAAATAATTAGGTGACTGTCTACGTTATCCAGGTATCCTGTTGTGTTCATCTTTCTACCACCTGAACTTAAATTCCTGGGCTCCAACACCGCCAGTTGAGGCTCAGAAGTGCCGTCTGCACAGTCAAAACATACGACCCAGTGTTATTGGGTTTCAGTAACGTCAGCTGATCCCCAACTGTGTAGCCGGCAATGTGTCCTGCGACCGCCACGCTGACACAACAACTGAAATGTAAGGGAACCTGTCCCCCCCCCCAAGGCGTTTGTTACTGAAAGAGCCACCTTGTGCAGCAGTAATGATGCACAAGGAAAAGGTAGCTATTTTTGTTTAGCTCCTTGCACACGCAGAACTTAACACTTATAAAATGTGTCCACTGATACCGTGAAACCGTCCCGGAGGTGGGACTTTCCTTCGTAATGTGACGCAGCACAGCCGTCATTCTTACCCCCCCGGCGCCGTGCGCCGGCTCCTCAGCGTTGTTTGATTCTGTCTTGAAGCCTGTGCTGTTATGTTATCCCTTGGCCAGGCACACTTAGCGCTGCCCCTCTTCTGACATCATTTGGTGTCAGGCTGGCTGCGCCTGTGCGGCCGCGCTGGGCGAGAGCCCGCCTCGCAGTGTCTTCTGATTTAATCCCACTGCGGGCCTGAGATCCATGGACATGCGCAGTGCATATCTCAACCTCCGCCTCTCACTCATCTCCCTACGCCTTCTTCAGACTATGCGCCGTCAGCTGATCCCTAATAGCATGCCACGGCCGTGACGCCGCACAGACTGAAGAAGCCGTAGGGAGGGGAGTGAGAGGGGAGGATATGCACTGCGCATGGCCACGGATCCCAGGCCCGCGGTGGGATTACATGAGACGACACTGCGAGGCGGGCTCTCGGCCAGCGCGGCCGCACAGGCGCAGCCAGCCTGACACCAAATGATGTCAGAAGATGGGCAGCGCTAAGTGTGCCTGGCCAAGGGATAACATAACAGCACAGGCTTCGAGACAGAATCAAACAACCCTGAGGACCCTGGGCACGGCGCCGGGGGGGTAAGAATGACGGCTGTGCTGCGTCATATTACGAAGGAATGTCCCACCTCCGGGACGGTCTCACGGTATCAGGGGACACATTTTATAAGTGTTTAGTTCTGTGTTTGCAAGGAGCATAATGAAAAGAGCCACCTTTTCCTTTTGCATCCTTTGTGCTGCACAAGCTGCCTCTTTCAGCTACAAACGCCTTGGGGGGGGGGTTAAAGGTTCCCTTTAGACTTTCTCCAATCAGGCTTTGGCCTACACTGTGTTCCTCTGCTCCTCCTGCTGTCCCTGGGCTCCAACACCGCTAGTTGCCATCCAGAAGTGCTGTCCGCACAGTCCCAACAGTCCCTCCTCTGTTATTGGGGTTCAGTAACGTCAGCTGTTCCCCAGCTGTGTGTGTGGCAATCCCTCCTATCTCCTCCACCTCCTCCTCCTGCTGCTGTCCCTGGGCTCCAACACCGCTAGTTGCCGTCCAGAAGTGCTGTCCGCACAGTTCCAACAGTCCCTCCTCTGTTATTGGGGTTCAGTAACGTCAGCTGTTCCCCAGCTGTGTGTGTGGCAATCCCTCCTATCTCCTCCAACTCCTCCTCCTGCTGCTGTCCCTGGGCTCCAACACCGCTAGTTGCCGTCCAGAAGTGCTGTCCGCACAGAGCCAACAGTCCCTCCTCTGTTATTGGGGTTCAGTAACGTCAGCTGTTCCCCAGCTGTGTGTGTGGCAATCCCTCCTATCTCCTCCACCTCCTCCTCCTGCTGCTGTCCCTGGGCTCCAACACCACTAGTTGCCGTCCAGAAGTGCTGTCCGCACAGTCCCAACAGTCCCTCCTCTGTTATTGGGGTTCAGTAACGTCAGCTGTTCCCCAGCTGTGTGTGTGGCAATCCCTCCTATCTCCTCCACCTCCTCCTCCTGCTGCTGTCCTTGGGCTCCAACACCGCTAGTTGCCGTCCAGAAGTGCTGTCCGCACAGTCCCAACAGTCCCTCCTCTGTTATTGGGGTTCAGTAATGTCAGCTGTTCCCCAGCTGTGTGTGTGGCAATCCCTCCTATCTCCTCCACCTCCTCCTCCTGCTGCTGTCCCTGGGCTCCAACACCGCTAGTTGCCATCCAGAAGTGCTGTCCGCACAGTCCCAACAGTCCCTCCTCTGTTATTGGGGTTCAGTATCGTCAGCTGTTCCCCAGCTGTGTGTGTGGCAATCCCTCCTATCTCCTCCACCTCCTCCTCCTGCTGCTGTCCCTGGGCTCCAACACCGCTAGTTGCCATCCAGAAGTGCTGTCCACACAGTCCCAACAGTCCCTCCTCTGTTATTGGGGTTCAGTATTGTCAGCTGTTCCCCAGCTGTGTGTGTGGCAATCCCTCCTATCTCCTCCACCTCCTCCTCCTGCTGCTGTCCCTGGGCTCCAACACCGCTAGTTGCCGTCCAGAAGTGCTGTCCGCACAGTCCCAACAGTCCCTCCTCTGTTATTGGGGTTCAGTATCGTCAGCTGTTCCCCAGCTGTGTGTGTGGCAATCCCTCCTATCTCCTCCACCTCCTCCTCCTGCTGCTGTCCCTGGGCTCCAACACCACTAGTTGCCGTCCAGAAGTGCTGTCCGCACAGTCCCAACAGTCCCTCCTCTGTTATTGGGGTTCAGTAACGTCAGCTGTTCCCCAGCTGTGTGTGTGGCAATCCCTCCTATCTCCTCCACCTCCTCCTCCTGCTGCTGTCCCTGGGCTCCAACACCACTAGTTGCCGTCCAGAAGTGCTGTCCGCACAGTCCCAACAGTCCCTCCTCTGTTATTGGGGTTCAGTAAGTCAGCTGTTCCCCAGCTGTGTGTGTGGCAATCCCTCCTATCTCCTCCACCTCCTCCTCCTGCTGCTGTCCCTGGGCTCCAACACCGCTAGTTGCCGTCCAGAAGTGCTGTCCGCACAGTCCCAACAGTCCCTCCTCTGTTATTGGGGTTCAGTAACGTCAGCTGTTCCCCAGCTGTGTGTGTGGCAATCCCTCCTATCTCCTCCACCTCCTCCTCCTGCTGCTGTCCCTGGGCTCCAACACCGCTAGTTGCCGTCCAGAAGTGCTGTCCGCACAGTCCCAACAGTCCCTCCTCTGTTATTGGGGTTCAGTATCGTCAGCTGTTCCCCAGCTGTGTGTGTGGCAATCCCTCCTATCTCCTCCACCTCCTCCTCCTGCTGCTGTCCCTGGGCTCCAACACCGCTAGTTGCCGTCCAGAAGTGCTGTCCGCACAGTCCCAACAGTCCCTCCTCTGTTATTGGGGTTCAGTATCGTCAGCTGTTCCCCAGCTGTGTGTGTGGCAATCCCTCCTATCTCCTCCACCTCCTCCTCCTGCTGCTGTCCCTGGGCTCCAACACCGCTAGTTGCCGTCCAGAAGTGCTGTCCGCACAGTCCCAACAGTCCCTCCTCTGTTATTGGGGTTCAGTATCGTCAGCTGTTCCCCAGCTGTGTGTGTGGCAATCCCTCCTATCTCCTCCACCTCCTCCTCCTGCTGCTGTCCCTGGGCTCCAACACCACTAGTTGCCGTCCAGAAGTGCTGTCCGCACAGTCCCAACAGTCCCTCCTCTGTTATTGGGGTTCAGTAACGTCAGCTGTTCCCCAGCTGTGTGTGTGGCAATCCCTCCTATCTCCTCCACCTCCTCCTCCTGCTGTCCCTGGGCTCCAACACCGCTAGTTGCTGTCCAGAAGTGCTGTCCGCACAGAGCCAAACACCTCGCCAATGTGTTAGTGGGGTTCAGTAATGCCTGCTGCTCCCCTGCTGTGTATACGGCAACGTGTCCTGCGACCGCCACGCAGGCACAACAAGTGAAATTTAAGGGAACCTGTCCCCCCCCCCAGGCGTTTGTTACTGAAGGAGACACCTTGTGCAGCGGTAATGATGCAAAGGGAAAAAGTGCCTCTTTTCGTGGTGCTCCTTGCACAAGCTGAACCTAACACTTATGAAATGTGTCCCCTCACACGGTTAAACCGTCCGGTCGGTGGAACTTTCCTTTGTCATGTGACGCAGCACAGCCGTCATTCTTACCTCCTTGGCGCCGTGCGCCTCCTCCTCAGCGTTGTTTGAATCTGTCCCGGAGTCTGCGCTGTTATGTTATCCCTTGGCCAGGCACACTTAGTGCTGTCCGTCTTCTGACATCATTTGGTGTCAGGATGGCTGCGCCTGTGTGGCCGCGCTGGACGAGATCCCGCCTCGTAGTGTCTTCTGATTTAATCCCACTGCGGACCTGTGATCCATGGACATTAGCAGTGCATATCTTAACCTCCGCCTCTCACTCATCTCCCTACGCCTTCTTCAGACTGTGCGCTGTCAGCTGATCCCTAATAGCATGCCACGGCCGTGACGCCGCACAATCTGAAGAAGCCGTAGGGAGGGGAGTGAGAGGCGAGGATATGCACTGCTCATGCCCATGGATCACAGGTCCGCAGAGTGATTACATTAGATGACACAGGGAGGCGGGATCTCGTCCAGCGCGGCCGCACAGGCGCAGCCATCCTGACACCAATTGATGTCACAAGATGGGCAGCGCTAAGTGTGCCTGGCCAAGGGATAACATAACAGCGCAGACTCCGGGACAGATTCAAACAACGCTGAGGAGGAGGCGCACGGCGCCAAGGGGGTAAGAATGACGGCTGTGCTGCGTCACATGACAAAGGAAAGTTCCACCGACCGGACGGTTTAACCGTGTGAGGGGACACATTTCAAAAGTGTTAGGTTCAGCATGTGCAAGGACCATAATTAAAAGAGCTAAGTTTACCTTTTCCAGCATTAGTGCTGTACAAGATGGCTCTTTCAGCTACAAACGCCTGGGGGGGGTTAAAGGTTCCCTTTCAACTTGCTCCAGTGCAGGCTGCGGCCTACACTCTGCTCCACCTGCAGAGCCCGGGCTCCAACACCGCTAGTTGCTGTCCGGAAGTGCTGGCTGCACAGAGAAAAACACCCGCCAATGTGTCAGTGGGGTTCAGCACCGCCAGCTGTTCCCCTGCTGTGTAGCCAGCAACGTGTCCTGCAACAGCCACGCAGACACAACAGACCCAAAGCTGCCGCCAGTGCAGGCTTCGGCCTACACTCTGCTCCCCCTGCTCCTCCTGCTGACCCTGGGCTCTAACAATGCCAGTTGGGGCCCAGATGTGCTAGCTGCACAGAGAAAAACACCTCGCCAATGTGTCAGTGGGGTTCAGCACCACCAGCTGATCCCCTGCTGTGTAGCCGGCAACGTGTCCTGCAACAGCCACGCAGACACAAGAACTGAAATTGAAGGGAACCTGTCCCCCCTCCCCCAGGCGTTTGTATGTTTTACAGCCACCTTGTACAGCGGTAATACTGCATGTGTGCAAGGTGGCTCATAAACTTATTCTCCTTGCACATGTGGAACTGAACACGTCAAAAATGTGTCCTCTGTGACCATTTAACCGTCCCGGAGGTGTGACTTTCCTTTGTAATGACACGCTGCAACCCCCTTGGTAGCGCTGCCCGTCTTCTGGCATCATTGTTTGGCTGGCTGCGCCTCTGCGGCCGCCCTGACCCACACAACGCCCCTCGGTGTCTTATTTATTTTGACTGCGAGGGTGTGATTGATGGGCATGAGCAGTGCATATGTTCGCCTGTCCCTCATCTCCTTCCGCCTTCTTCAGACTGTGCGGCTTCATGGCCGTGGCATGCGATAAGGGATCAGCTGATGCCGCACAGTCTGAAGCAGGTGTAAGGACACGAGCAAGAGGCGAACATATGTACTGCGCCAGGCCATGAATCCCAGCCCCGCAGTGTTTTAACTATGTAAAGACACTGCGGGGCTGGGATTCATGGTCATCGCGAACCGCAACGGCCGACATTAAATGATGTCAGAAGATGGGCAGCGCTAACAGCGCAAGGCCAAGGGATAACACGACAGCGCAGACTCCTGTACAGCAAATAACAACGCTCAGGAGGATGCGCCCAGCACCAAGGTGGGATTTTTGACATCTGTGCTGCGTCTCATTACGAAGGGAACTCTCACCTCCAACACAGTTTGACTGTATAAAGGGCTAAATGTTATACGTGTTTCATTCAGCATGTGCAAGGAGAAAAATTAAAAGAGCAACCTTTGACTTGTGCAGCACTACTGCTGCATAAGGTGTGGCTCTTCTAGTTTGTAACCCCTGAGGGGGGGTTAAAGGTTACCTTTAAAATTGGTTCAATTAGGCTTCGGCCTACACTCTGCACCCCCTGCAGAGCCTGGGCTCTAACACCGCCAGTTGGTGCCCCGAAGTGCTGGCTGCACAGAAAAAAACACCTCGCCAATGTGTTAGTGGGGTTCAGCACCGCCAGCTGTTCCCCTGCTGTGTAGCCGGCATCGTGTCCTGCAACAGCCACGCAGACACAAAGCTGCTGCCAGTGCAGGCTTCGGCCTACACTCTGCTCCCTCTCCTCCTCCTGCTGACCCTGGGCTCTAACACCGCCAGTTGGTGCCCGGTACTGCTAGCTGCACAGAGAAAAACACCAGCCAATGTGTCAGTGGGGTTCAGCACCGCCAGCTGTTCCCCTGCTGTGTAGCCGGCATCGTGTCCTGCAAAAGCCACGCAGACACAAGAACTGAAATTGAAGGGATCCTGTCGCCCCACCCCCAGGTGTTTGTATGTTTTACAGCCACCTTGTACAGCAGTAATGCTGCATGTGTGCAAGGTGGCTCATAAACTTATTCTCCTTGCACCCGTGGAACAGAACACGTCTACAATGTGTCCCCTGAGACCATTAAAACGTCCCTGAGGTGTGACTTTCCTTTGTAATGACACGCAACGACCCCCTTGGTAGCACAGCCCTTCTTCTGACATCATTGTTTGGCTGGCTGCGCCTCTGCAGCCGCCCTGCCCGACACAACGTCCCTCGGTGTCTTATTTATTTTGACTGCGAGGGTGTGATTGACGGGCATGAGCTGTGCATATCTTCGCCAGGCTGTCACACAGCTCCTTCCGCCTTCTTCAGACTGTGCGGCTTCATGGCCGTGGCATGCGATAAGGGATCAGCTGACGCCGCACAGTCTGTAGCAGGTGTAAGGACACGAGCGAGAGGCGAACCTATGTACTGCGCCAGGCCATGAATCCCAGCCCCGCAGTGTGAAACACTGTAAAGACACTGCGGGGCTGGGATTCATGGGCATCGCGAACCGCACCAGCCGACATGAAATGATGTCAGAAGACGGGCAGCGCATGGCCAAGGGATAACGCAACAACGCAGACTCCTGTACATCAAATTGCGATGCTCAGGAGGCCGCGCCAAGCACCAAGGTGGTATTTTTGCCAGCTGTGCTGCGTCTCATTACGAAGGGAACTCCCGCCTCCAAGACAGATTGACTGTATAAGGGCCAAAATGTTGTACGTGTTTCATTCAGCTTGTGCAAGGAACAAAATTAAAAGAGCAACCTTTGACTTGTGCAGCACTACTGCTGCATAAGGCGTGGCTCTTCTAGTTTGTAACACCTGAGGGGGGGGTTAAAGGTTACCTTTAAAATTGGTTCAATTAGGCTTCAGCCTACACTCTGCTCCCACTGCAGAGCCTGGGCTCTAACACCGCCAGTTGGTGCCCCGAAGTGCTGGCTGCACAGAGAAAAACACCTCGCCAATGTGCCAGTGGGGTTCAGCACCGCCAGCTGTTCCCCTGCTGTGTAGCCGGCAACGTGTCCTGCAACAGCCACGCAGACACAAAGCTGCCGCCAGTGCAGGCTTCGGCCTACACTCTGCTCCCTCTCCTCCTCCTGCTGACCCTGGGCTCTAACACCGCCAGTTGGTGCCCAGTACTGCTAGCTGCACAGAGAAAAACACCAGCCAATGTGTCAGTGGGGTTCAGCACCGCCAGCTGTTCCCCTGCTGTGTAGCCGGCAACGTGTCCTGCAAACGCCAGGCAGACACAACAGACCTACAAATGCCTCCAGTGAAGGCTTCGGCCTACACTCTGCTCCCCCTGCTGACCCTTTGCTCCAACACCGCTAGTTGGGGCTCTAGGAAGACAAGCTTGAATAGGTCCCCATCCTGGTTCCAGCACCGTCAGCTGGTTCTGGGCAGAGCCTTTGGCTTAGGTGCCTCCTTCTGGGTATCCGAGTTCCACCAACGTCAGGTGGTCCTTGGTAGTGCTTTCAGGCACGGGTACCTCCTGCTTAGTACCCGGGTTCCAGTAACGTCAGCTGGTCCTCGGTAGTTCCATTGGCTTTTGGACCTTCGGCTACCCATCCGGGTTCCAGTACCGTCAGCTGGTTCTCGGCAGTGTCTTTTGCTTTTGTACCTTCTGCTCCCCATCCTGGTTCCAGTACCGTCAGCTGGTTCCGGGCAGAGCCTTTGGCTTAGGTGCCTCCCTCTGGGTATCCGAGTTCCACCAACGTCAGGTGGTCCTTGGTAGTGCTTTCAGGCACGGGTACCTCCTGCTTAGTAACCGGGTTCCAGTAACGTCAGCTGGTCCTCGGTAGTTCCATTGGCTCTTGGACCTTCGGCTACCCATCCGGGTTCCAGTACCGTCAGCTGGTTCTCGGCAGTGTCTTTTGCTCTTGTACCTTCTGCTCCCCATCCTGGTTCCAGTACCGTCAGCTGGTTCCGGGCAGAGCCTTTGGCTTAGGTGCCTCCCTCTGGGTATCCGAGTTCCACCAACGTCAGGTGGTCCTTGGTAGTGCATTCAGGCACGGGTACCTCCTGCTTAGTAACCGGGTTCCAGTAACGTCAGCTGGTCCTCGTAGTTCCATTGGCTCTTGGACCTTCGGGTAGCCATCCGAGTTCCAGTTCCATCAGCTGTTTCTCGGCATTTTCTCAGCCTTCTTGTACCTTCTGCTACATTTCCAAGTTCAAGACCCTAAAGACGACGACCCGGAAGACCACCCCTAAGATGATGATGACACCGGAGACGACAACCACTGAGATGACGACCCTGGAGACGACGACCCTGGAGACAACGACGACATGGGAGACCGAGAAGCAGAAGAACAAGAGGCTGCAGAACAAAGAGCAGAAGAACATTAAGCATAACACTAAATATCAGAGCAAAAGATATTATCTAAATTATAAGCAGAAGAAGACTAAGCAGTGTATGGGGGTGAGTCCGTTCCTCCTCGTGGTGCCCTTGGATAAAGCCTGATGCTGCAGGCCAAACTGAACGCGGACAAATGTAACTGTTTTGTGACAGGCAGAACGGAAGGTGTAATCTTCAAACTTTTATAGATAACAACTACGGGAATGCCTGTCACAAATAAGAATATGATGAAGAAGTTGAATACGAAGAAGATAATAGTTAAATAAAAAGAATATGAACAATGTAAGAAAAAAAATAATAGGTAGAAGAAGATGAATAAGGTGAAGAAGTTGATGTCAAAGAAGCTGATGATGAGGATAATGAAGAAGAAAGTGTGGGAGAAGTAAAAAAGAAGGTGAAGGGCGTGGAACTAGTGAAACATCAATATCTGACAAAATTTAAAAAAAAATAACATAGTCAAAATCTTTCTAATGCCGAACGTCATAAAAAAAAATAAAAATCATGCTATTCTATTTGATTGGGCTAAACCTCTGTGCCTTTAATGTCTCCGCCACCTCCCCCAATACATCCTACATTATTCTTAGTTGTTTTCCTTCATGTAGAATTAACCTACAAGGAAAGAAAGGGTTTATTTTAATTCCGATATTTTCGTCCCATTGACTTGCATTGGGATCGGGTATCGGTATCGGATTAGATCCGATACTTTGACGGTATCGGCCGATACTTTCCGATACCAATACTTTCCGATATCGGAAGGTATCGCTCAACACTAATGGTGACTCATCATGAAATCTTTTTAACTTTTACTAATAATGCTGCAGCTCCATGCCGAGGATAATAACCTATCAAGTCTGGCCTTGAAAGCCTGTGTAGGGTCCGAGGGGAGAACCTGGTAACAGTTACAATTGATCAGCTGGCGCTCAGCTTCCTTTAAGTACAACTTCACTGGCCAGATAGCTACATTCCCCCCTTTGTCTGCCTCCCGGACTACAACATCCCTATTAGAACCCAGACCCCTTATGGCCGACTGCTCCATCCTACTTAAATTTCTATACCCACTAGGATTCAACTTCAGAGCCCGTATGTCACTACAGACTGTGTCAAAAAACTCTGTACAGCTTGGAACAGCAACAGAGATGGTGTGGCTTGAGATGGCAACTTACCAGTAAATTTCCTCCTTGTATAATCTCCATCATTTTCCTTCATTAGGTCCACCAAATCTCTGAAAGCCTGTCTATCCCCCAAAGGGAGATCATCAATTACCGATGGTTGGTGACATAATTAAAAGTCAGTTGTCTGCAAAACAGATAGATGTCTTTGATCAGTGTAAACTTGTCAAGACAATTCGTGGGGCAAAAAGAAAGTTGTGATGCAACTCTTTCATCACCCAATCCTTTTACGCCTTCGGCGTACTCTTTGTGACTCTATTTTGGGCACATTATCTAACCAAGTGAGGTCTTTATTACTTACAAGCTTCATCTCTCTGTGACATTGGTCCTCAGAATAATGTTCCATATATACTAACACTAATGGCCAGAATTAATGCTTTTCTTGCCGTTATGTCTGGAATCCTCAATCTCTTGGTGCTGCATCCGCATTTACTATAACGTAGTTTGTGCGGTAATTATATTATGATTTGAATGCTCCTGTTTTTAATGCATATTCGATACATCCTTTGTGGGGTAACTTGGCATTCTTGTCTTGATGACTGGATGAACCAAATTTCATGATGATGGATAATACAATCTGCACAGCCAGTATGCATTACGATATCACCAAATGGGTTTTTAGTTTAAGTCAAGAGTGTATTACCTCTCAATATCATCAGTAAGCTGATTCAGCCTCATGTGGGGTAATTGTGTGAATTATTTAACTGCTTTGTATTTGAATGTGTGTTAGACACTGTGCTAATGCGTTTATCTGGCCCTTAATTTTTTTGTACCGGGTGAACCATTTTTCATGGTAATGGGTAGGGTTGAGCGAAACGGATCGTTCATTTTCATAAGTCGCCGACTTTTGGCAAAGTCGGCGTCTCATGAAACCGACCCGATCCCTGTGTGGGGTCAGCCATGCGGTACGCGACTTTCGCACCAAAGTCGTGTTTCAATGACGCTAAAAGCGCCATTTCTCAGCCAATGAAGGTGGGCGCAGAGTGTGGGCAGCATGATGACATAGATCTCAGTCCCCACCATCTTAGAGAAGGGCATTGCAGTGATTGGCTTCCTTTCTGCCGCGTCACAGGGGCTATAAAGGGGCGTTCCCGCCGACCGCCATCTTACTGCTGCTGATCTGAGCGTAGGGAGAGGTTGCTGCCGCTTCTTCAGAAGCAGGGATAGTGATAGGCAGGGTACATAAAGCCACAAACCGCTTGTGCTGTAGCGATTTCCACTGTCCAACACCACCTTTTGTTTGCAGGGACAGTGGAAGCTACATTTTTTTTCCTCAGCGCTGTAGCTCATTGGGCTGCCCTAAAAGGCTCCCTGATAGCTGCGTTGCTGTGTGTGTACGCTGCTGTGCAAACCAACTGCTTTTTTCAAAGCACAAATCCTGTTGTTCCTTCCTTTCTGCACAGCTATCTTGTGTGTTTGTCCCCACTTTTGTGTGCAGCAGTCCTTTTTATAGCTGCCTGCCATACTTTCCTGAGATTACTGCAGGGAGATAAAGATTGGCAAGTCTGCCTCTGTGCCATTGCTGTGTGTGGCATCTGTCTCTCATTGTGTGCCACCGAAAACCACTGTGTAATACTTGGCCATTTATTTTTTGGGGGTAAATTCTCCCTGTAAAAAAAAATAATTAGTGGGAGATAAAGATTGGCAAGTCTGCCTCTGTGCCATTGCTGTGTGTGGCATCTGTCTCTCATTGTGTGCCACCGAAAACCACTGTGTAATACTTGGCCATTTTTTTGGGGGGGTAAATTCTCCCTTTTAAAAAAAAAATAATAATTAGTGGGAGATAAAGATTGGCAAGTCTGCCTCTGTGCCATTGCTGTGTGTGGCATCTCTCTCTCATTGTGTGCCACCGAAAACCACTGTGTAATATTTGGCCATTTTTTTGGGGGGGGTAAATTCTCCCTGTAAAAAAAAAAATAATTAGTGGGAGATAAAGATTCGCAAGTCTGCCTCTGTGCCATTGCTGTGTGTGGCATCTCTCTCTCATTGTGTGCCACCGAAAACCACTGTGTAATATTTGGCCATTTTTTTGGGGGGGGTAAATTCTCCCTGTAAAAAAAAAAATAATTAGTGGGAGATAAAGATTGGCAAGTCTGCCTCTGTGCCAGTCCTGTGTGTGGCATCTGTCTCTCATTGTGTGCCAACGAAAACCACTGTGTAATACTTGGCCATTTATTTCTTTTGGGTAAATTCTCCCTGTAAAAAAAAAAATAATTAGTGGGAGATAAAGATTGGCAAGTCTGCCTCTGTGCCATTGCTGTGTGTGGCATCTGTCTCTCATTGTGTGCCACCGAAAACCACTGTGTAATACTTGGCCATTTATTTTTTTGGGGTAAATTCTCCCTGTAAAAAAAAAAAATAATTAGTGGGAGATAAAGATTGGCAAGTCTGCCTCTGTGCCAGTCCTGTGTGTGGCATCTGTCTCATTGTGTGCCACCGAAAACCACTGTGTAATACTGGGCCTTTTTTTTTTTTTCTAAATTCTCCCTTTAAAAAAAAAAAATTATTAGTGGGAGATAAAGATTGGCAAGTCTGCCTCTGTGCCATTGCTGTGTGTGGCATCTGTCTCTCATTGTGTGCCACCGAAAACCACTGTGTAATACTTGGCCATTTATTTTTTTGGGTCAATTCTCCCTGTAAAAAAAAAAATAATTAGTGGGAGATAAAGATTGGCAAGTCTGTCTCTGTGCCATTGCTGTGTGTGGCATCTGTCTCTCATTGTGTGCCACCGAAAACCACTGTGTAACACTTGGCCATTTATTTTTTTTTCTAAATTCTCCCTTTAAAAAACAAAAATAATTAGTGGGAGATAAAGATTGGCAAGTCTGCCTCTGTGCCATTGCTGTGTGTGGCATCTGTCTCTCATTGTGTGCCACCGAAAACCACTGTGTAATACTTGGCCATTTTTTTTGGGGGGGTAAATTGTCCCTTTTAAAAAAAAAATAATTAGTGGGAGATAAAGATTGGCAAGTCTGCCTCTGTGCCATTGCTGTGTGTGGAATCTGTCTCTCATTGTGTGCCACCGAAAACCACTGTGTAATACTTGGACATTTTTTTGGGCGGGTAAATTCTCCCTGTAAAAAAAATTAATTAGTGGGAGATAAAGATTGGCAAGTCTTCCTCTGTGCCAGTCCTGTGTGTGGCATCTGTCTCTCATTGTGTGCCACCGAAAACCACTGTGTAATACTTGGCCATTTTTTTTTGGGGGGGGGTAAATTCTCCCTGTAAAAAAAAAATAATTAGTGGAAGATAAAGATTGGCAAGTCTGCCTCTGTGCCAGTCCTGTGTGTGGCATCTGTCTCTCATTGTGTGCCACCGAAAACCACTGTGTAATACTTGGCCATTTATTTTTTGGGGGTAAATTCTCCCTGTAAAAAGAAAATAATTATTGGGAGATAAAGATTGGCAAGTCTGCCTCTGTGCCATTGCTGTGTGTGGCATCTGTCTCTCATTGTGTGCCACCGAAAACCACTGTGTAATACTTGGCCATTTATTTTTTTGGGGTAAATTCTCCCTGTAAAAAAAAAATAATTAGTGGGAAATAAAGATTGGCAAGTCTGCCTCTGTGCCAGTCCTGTGTGTGGCATCTGTCTCTCATTGTGTGCCACCGAAAACCACTGTGTAATACTGGGCCTTTTTTTTTTTTCTAAATTCTCCCTTTTAAAAAAAAAATAATTAGTGGGAGATAAAGATTGGCAAGTCTGCCTCTGTGCCATTGCTGTGTGTGGCATCTGTCTCTCATTGTGTGCCACCGAAAACCACTGTGTAATACTTGGCCTTTTTTGGGGGGGGGTAAATTCTCCCTGTAAAAAAAAAAAAATTAGTGGGAGATAAAGATTGGCAAGTCTGCCTCTGTGCCAGTCCTGTGTGTGGCATCTGTCTCTCATTGTGTGCCACCGAAAACCACAGTGTAATACTTGGCCATGTATTTTTTGGGGGTAAATTCTCCCTGTAAAAAAAAAAATAATTAGTGGGAGATAAAGATTGGCAAGTCCGCCTCTGTGCCATTGCTGTGTGTGGCATCTGTCTCTCATTGTGTGCCACCGAAAACCACTGTGTAATACTTGGCCATTTATTTTTTTGGGGTAAATTCTCCCTGTAAAAAAAAAAATAATTTGTGGGAGATAAAGATTGGCAAGTCTGCCTCTGTGCCAGTCCTGTGTGTGGCATCTGTCTCTCATTGTGTGCCACCGAAAACCAATGTGTAATACTGGGCCTTTTTTTTTTTTTCTAAATTCTCCCTTTAAAAAAAAAAATTATTAGTGGGAGATAAAGATTGACAAGTCTGCCTCTGTGCCATTGCTGTGTGTGGCATCTGTCTCTCATTATGTGCCACCGAAAACCACTGTGTAATACTTGGCCATTTTTTTGGGGGGGGTAAATTCTCCCTGTAAAAATAAAATAATTAGTGGGAGATAAAGATTGGCAAGTCTGCCTCTGTGCCAGTCCTGTGTGTGGCATCTGTCTCTCATTGTGTGCCACCGAAAACCACTGTGTAATACTTGGCCATGTATTTTTTGGGGGTAAATTCTCCCTGTAAAAAAAAAAATAATTAGTGGGAGATAAAGATTGGCAAGTCCGCCTCTGTGCCATTGCTGTGTGTGGCATCTGTCTCTCATTGTGTGCCACCGAAAACCACTGTGTAATACTGGGCCTTTTTTTTTTTCTAAATTCTCCCTTTTAAAAAAAAATTATTAGTGGGAGATAAAGATTGGCAAGTCTGCCTCTGTGCCATTGCTGTGTGTGGCATCTGTCTCTCATTGTGTGCCACCGAAAACCACTGTGTAATACTTGGCCATTTTTTTGGGGGGGGTAAATTCTCCCTGTAAAAAAAAAATAATTAGTGGGAGATAAAGATTGGCAAGTCTGCCTCTGTGCCAGTCCTGTGTGTGGCATCTGTCTCTCATTGTGTGCCACCGAAAACCACTGTGTAATACTTGGCCATTTATTTTTTGGGGGTAAATTCTCCCTGTAAAAAAATAAATAATTAGTGGGAGATAAAGATTGGCAAGTCCGCCTCTGTGCCATTGCTGTGTGTGGCATCTGTCTCTCATTGTGTGCCACCGAAAACCACTGTGTAATACTTGGCCATTTATTTTTTTGGGGTAAATTCTCCCTGTAAAAAAAAAAATAATTAGTGGGAGATAAAGATTGGCAAGTCTGCCTCTGTGCCAGTCCTGTGTGTGGCATCTGTCTCTCATTGTGTGCCACCGAAAACCACTGTGTAATACTTGGCCATTTTTTTTTGGGGGGTAAATTCTCCCTGTAAAAAAAAAATAATTAGTGGGAGATAAAGATTGGCAAGTCTGCCTCTGTGCCAGTCCTGTGTGTGGCATCTGTCTCTCATTGTGTGCCACCGAAAACCACTGTGTAATACTTGGCCATTTATTTTTTGGGGGTAAATTCTCCCTGTAAAAAAATAAATAATTAGTGGGAGATAAAGATTGGCAAGTCCGCCTCTGTGCCATTGCTGTGTGTGGCATCTGTCTCTCATTGTGTGCCACCGAAAACCACTGTGTAACACTTGGCCATTTTTTGGGGGGGTAAATTCTCCCTGTAAAAAAAATAATAATTAGTGGGAGATAAAGATTGGCAAGTCTGCCTCTGTGCCAGTCCTGTGTGTGGCATCTGTCTCTCATTGTGTGCCACCGAAAACCACTGTGTAATACTTGGCCATTTATTTTTTTTGGGTAAATTCAACCTGTAAAAAAAAAAATAATTAGTGGGAGATAAAGATTGGCAAGTCTGCCTCTGTGCCAGTCCTGTGTGAGGCATCTGTCTCTCATTGTGTGCCACCGAAAACCACTGTGTAATACTGGGCCTTTTTTTTTTTTCTAAATTCTCCCTTTAAAAAAAAAAATTATTAGTGGGAGATAAAGATTGGCATGTCTGCCTCTGTGCCATTGCTGTGTGTGGCATCTGTCTCTCATTGTGTGCCACCGAAAACCACTGTGTAATACTTGGCCATTTTTTTGGGGGGGGTAAATTCTCCCTGTAAAAAAAAATTAATTAGTGGGAGATAAAGATTGGCAAGTCTGCCTCTGTGCCAGTCCTGTGTGTGGCATCTGTCTCTCATTGTGTGCCACCGAAAACCACTGTGTAATACTTGGCCATTTTTTTGGGGGGGGTAAATTCTCCCTGTAAAAAAAAAATAATTAGTGGGAGATAAAGATTGGCAAGTCTGCCTCTGTGCCAGTCCTGTGTGTGGCATCTGTCTCTCATTGTGTGCCACCGAAAACCACTGTGTAATACTTGGCCATTTATTTTTTGGGGGTAAATTCTCCCTGTAAAAAAAAAAATAATTAGTGGGAGATAAAGATTGGCAAGTCCGCCTCTGTGCCATTGCTGTGTGTGGCATCTGTCTCTCATTGTGTGCCACCGAAAACCACTGTGTAATACTTGGCCATTTATTTTTTTGGGGTAAATTCTCCCTGTAAAAAAAAAAATAATTAGTGGGAGATAAAGATTGGCAAGTCTGCCTCTGTGCCATTGCTGTGTGTGGCATCTGTCTCTCATTGTGATCCACCGAAAACCACTGTGTAATACTGGGCCTTTTTTTTTTTTTCTAAATTCTCCCTTTTAAAAAAAAAATTATTAGTGGGAGATAAAGATTGGCAAGTCTGCCTCTGTGCCATTGCTGTGTGTGGCATCTGTCTCTCATTGTGTGCCACCGAAAACCACTGTGTAATACTTGGCCATTTTTTTGGGGGGGGTAAATTCTCCCTGTAAAAAAAAAATAATTAGTGGGAGATAAAGATTGGCAAGTCTGCCTCTGTGCCAGTCTTGTGTGTGGCATCTGTCTCTCATTGTGTGCCACCGAAAACCACTGTGTAATACTTGGCCATTTATTTTTTGGGGGTAAATTCTCCCTGTAAAAAAATAAATAATTAGTGGGAGATAAAGATTGGCAAGTCCGCCTCTGTGCCATTGCTGTGTGTGGCATCTGTCTCTCATTGTGTGCCACCGAAAACCACTGTGTAATACTTGGCCATTTATTTTTTTTGGGTAAATTCTCCCTGTAAAAAAAAAATAATTAGTGGGAGATAATGATTGGCAAGTCTGCCTCTGTGCCAGTCCTGTGTGTGGCATCTGTCTCTCATTGTGTGCCACCGAAAACCACTGTGTAATACTTGGCCATTTTTTTGGGGGGGGTAAATTCTCCCTGTAAAAAAAAAATAATTAGTGGGAGATAAAGATTGGCAAGTCTGCCTCTGTGCCAGTCTTGTGTGTGGCATCTGTCTCTCATTGTGTGCCACCGAAAACCACTGTGTAATACTTGGCCATTTATTTTTTGGGGGTAAATTCTCCCTGTAAAAAAATAAATAATTAGTGGGAGATAAAGATTGGCAAGTCCGCCTCTGTGCCATTGCTGTGTGTGGCATCTGTTTCTCATTGTGTGCCACCGAAAACCACTGTGTAACACTTGGCCATTTTTTTGGGGGGTAAATTCTCCCTGTAAAAAAAAAAATAATTAGTGGGAGATAAAGATTGGCAAGTCTGCCTCTGTTCCAGTCCTGTGTGTGGCATCTGTCTCTCATTGTGTGCCACCGAAAACCACTGTGTAATACTGGGCCTTTTTTTTTTTTTCTAAATTCTCCCTTTTAAAAAAAAATTATTAGTGGGAGATAAAGATTGGCAAGTCTGCCTCTGTGCCAGTCCTGTGTGTGGCATCTGTCTCTCATTGTGTGCCACCGAAAACCACTGTGTAATACTTGGCCATTTATTTTTTGGGGGTAAATTCTCCCTGTAAAAAAATAAATAATTAGTGGGAGATAAAGATTGGCAAGTCCGCCTCTGTGCCATTGCTGTGTGTGGCATCTGTTTCTCATTGTGTGCCACCGAAAACCACTGTGCAACACTTGGCCATTTTTTTGGGGGGTAAATTCTCCCTGTAAAAAAAAAAATAATTAGTGGGAGATAAAGATTGGCAAGTCTGCCTCTGTTCCAGTCCTGTGTGTGGCATCTGTCTCTCATTGTGTGCCACCGAAAACCACTGTGTAATACTGGGCCTTTTTTTTTTTTTCTAAATTCTCCCTTTTAAAAAAAAATTATTAGTGGGAGATAAAGATTGGCAAGTCTGCCTCTGTGCCAGTCCTGTGTGTGGCATCTGTCTCTTATTGTGTGCCACCGAAAACCACTGTGTAATACTTGGCCATTTATTTTTTGGGGGTAAATTCTCCCTGTAAAAAAAAAAATAATAAGTGGGAGATAAAGATTGGCAAGTCTACCTCTGTGCCAGTCCTGTGTGTGGCATCTGTCTCTCATTGTGTGCCACCGAAAACCACTGGGTAATACTGGGCCTTTTTTTTTTTTTTTTCTAAATTCTCCCTTTAAAAAAAAAAATTATTAGTGGGAGATAAAGATTGGCAAGTCTGCCTCTGTGCCATTGCTGTGTGTGGCATCTGTCTCTCATTGTGTGCCACCGAAAACCACTGTGTAATACTTGGCCATTTTTTTTGGGGGGGTAAATTCTCCCTGTAAAAAAAAATTAATTAGTGGGAGATAAAGATTGGCAAGTCTGCCTCTGTGCCAGTCCTGTGTGTGGCATCTGTCTCTCATTGTGTGCCACCGAAAACCACTGTGTAATACTTGGCCATTTTTTTGGGGGGGGTAAATTCTCCCTGTAAAAAAAAAATAATTAGTGGGAGATAAAGATTGGCAAGTCTGCCTCTGTGCCAGTCCTGTGTGTGGCATCTGTCTCTCATTGTGTGCCACCGAAAACCACTGTGTAATACTTGGCCATTTATTTTTTGGGGGTAAATTCTCCCTGTTAAAAAAAAAAATAATTAGTGGGAGATAAAGATTGGCAAGTCCGCCTCTGTGCCATTGCTGTGTGTGGCATCTGTCTCTCATTGTGTGCCACCGAAAACCACTGTGTAATACTTGGCCATTTATTTTTTTGGGGTAAATTCTCCCTGTAAAAAAAAAAATAATTAGTGGGAGATAAAGATTGGCAAGTCTGCCTCTGTGCCATTGCTGTGTGTGGCATCTGTCTCTCATTGTGATCCACCGAAAACCACTGTGTAATACTGGGCCTTTTTTTTTTTTTCTAAATTCTCCCTTTTAAAAAAAAAATTATTAGTGGGAGATAAAGATTGGCAAGTCTGCCTCTGTGCCATTGCTGTGTGTGGCATCTGTCTCTCATTGTGTGCCACCGAAAACCACTGTGTAATACTTGGCCATTTTTTTGGGGGGGGTAAATTCTCCCTGTAAAAAAAAAATAAAATAATTAGTGGGAGATAAAGATTGGCAAGTCTGCCTCTGTGCCAGTCTTGTGTGTGGCATCTGTCTCTCATTGTGTGCCACCGAAAACCACTGTGTAATACTTGGCCATTTATTTTTTGGGGGTAAATTCTCCCTGTAAAAAAATAAATAATTAGTGGGAGATAAAGATTGGCAAGTCCGCCTCTGTGCCATTGCTGTGTGTGGCATCTGTCTCTCATTGTGTGCCACCGAAAACCACTGTGTAATACTTGGCCATTTATTTTTTTTGGGTAAATTCTCCCTGTAAAAAAAAAAATAATTAGTGGGAGATAATGATTGGCAAGTCTGCCTCTGTGCCAGTCCTGTGTGTGGCATCTGTCTCTCATTGTGTGCCACCGAAAACCACTGTGTAATACTTGGCCATTTTTTGGGGGGGGGTAAATTCTCCCTGTAAAAAAAAAATAATTAGTGGGAGATAAAGATTGGCAAGTCTGCCTCTGTGCCAGTCCTGTGTGTGGCATCTGTCTCTCATTGTGTGCCACCGAAAACCACTGTGTAATACTTGGCCATTTATTTTTTGGGGGTAAATTCTCCCTGTAAAAAAATAAATAATTAGTGGGAGATAAAGATTGGCAAGTCCGCCTCTGTGCCATTGCTGTGTGTGGCATCTGTTTCTCATTGTGTGCCACCGAAAACCACTGTGTAACACTTGGCCATTTTTTTGGGGGGTAAATTCTCCCTGTAAAAAAAAAATAATTAGTGGGAGATAAAGATTGGCAAGTCTGCCTCTGTTCCAGTCCTGTGTGTGGCATCTGTCTCTCATTGTGTGCCACCGAAAACCACTGTGTAATACTGGGCCTTTTTTTTTTTTTCTAAATTCTCCCTTTTAAAAAAAAATTATTAGTGGGAGATAAAGATTGGCAAGTCTGCCTCTGTGCCAGTCCTGTGTGTGGCATCTGTCTCTCATTGTGTGCCACCGAAAACCACTGTGTAATACTTGGCCATTTATTTTTTGGGGGTAAATTCTCCCTGTAAAAAAATAAATAATTAGTGGGAGATAAAGATTGGCAAGTCCGCCTCTGTGCCATTGCTGTGTGTGGCATCTGTTTCTCATTGTGTGCCACCGAAAACCACTGTGCAACACTTGGCCATTTTTTGGGGGGGTAAATTCTCCCTGTAAAAAAAAAAATAATTAGTGGGAGATAAAGATTGGCAAGTCTGCCTCTGTTCCAGTCCTGTGTGTGGCATCTGTCTCTCATTGTGTGCCACCGAAAACCACTGTGTAATACTGGGCCTTTTTTTTTTTCTAAATTCTCCCTTTTAAAAAAAAATTATTAGTGGGAGATAAAGATTGGCAAGTCTGCCTCTGTGCCAGTCCTGTGTGTGGCATCTGTCTCTCATTGTGTGCCACCGAAAACCACTGTGTAATACTTGGCCATGTATTTTTTGGGGGTAAATTCTCCCTGTAAAAAAAAAAATAATTAGTGGGAGATAAAGATTGGCAAGTCCGCCTCTGTGCCATTGCTGTGTGTGACATCTGTCTCTCATTGTGTGCCACCGAAAACCACTGTGTAATACTTGGCCATTTATTTTTTTTGGGTAAATTCTCCCTGTAAAAAAAAAAATAATTAGTGGGAGATAAAGATTGGCAAGTCTACCTCTGTGCCAGTCCTGTGTGTGGAATCTGTCTCTCATTGTGTGCCACCGAAAACCACTGGGTAATACTGGGCCTTTTTTTTTTTTTTTCTAAATTCTCCCTTTAAAAAAAAAAATTATTAGTGGGAGATAAAGATTGGCAAGTCTGCCTCTGTGCCATTGCTGTGTGTGGCATCTGTCTCTCATTGTGTGCCACCGAAAACCACTGTGTAATACTTGGCCATTTTTTTTTGGGGGGTAAATTCTCCCTGTAAAAAAAAATTAATTAGTGGGAGATAAAGATTGGCAAGTCTGCCTCTGTGCCAGTCCTGTGTGTGGCATCTGTCTCTCATTGTGTGCCACCGAAAACCACTGTGTAATACTTGGCCATTTTTTTGGGGGGGTAAATTCTCCCTGTAAAAAAAAAATAATTAGTGGGAGATAAAGATTGGCAAGTCTGCCTCTGTGCCAGTCCTGTGTGTGGCATCTGTCTCTCATTGTGTGCCACCGAAAACCACTGTGTAATACTTGGCCATTTATTTTTTGGGGGTAAATTCTCCCTGTAAAAAAAAAAATAATTAGTGGGAGATAAAGATTGGCAAGTCCGCCTCTGTGCCATTGCTGTGTGTGGCATCTGTCTCTCATTGTGTGCCACCGAAAACCACTGTGTAATACTTGGCCATTTATTTTTTTGGGGTAAATTCTCCCTGTAAAAAAAAAAATAATTAGTGGGAGATAAAGATTGGCAAGTCTGCCTCTGTGCCATTGCTGTGTGTGGCATCTGTCTCTCATTGTGATCCACCGAAAACCACTGTGTAATACTGGGCCTTTTTTTTTTTTCTAAATTCTCCCTTTTAAAAAAAAAATTATTAGTGGGAGATAAAGATTGGCAAGTCTGCCTCTGTGCCATTGCTGTGTGTGGCATCTGTCTCTCATTGTGTGCCACCGAAAACCACTGTGTAATACTTGGCCATTTTTTTTGGGGGGGTAAATTCTCCCTGTAAAAAAAAAATAATTAGTGGGAGATAAAGATTGGCAAGTCTGCCTCTGTGCCAGTCTTGTGTGTGGCATCTGTCTCTCATTGTGTGCCACCGAAAACCACTGTGTAATACTTGGCCATTTATTTTTTGGGGGTAAATTCTCCCTGTAAAAAAATAAATAATTAGTGGGAGATAAAGATTGGCAAGTCCGCCTCTGTGCCATTGCTGTGTGTGGCATCTGTCTCTCATTGTGTGCCACCGAAAACCACTGTGTAATACTTGGCCATTTATTTTTTTTGGGTAAATTCTCCCTGTAAAAAAAAAAATAATTAGTGGGAGATAATGATTGGCAAGTCTGCCTCTGTGCCAGTCCTGTGTGTGGCATCTGTCTCTCATTGTGTGCCACCGAAAACCACTGTGTAATACTTGGCCATTTTTTTGGGGGGGGTAAATTCTCCCTGTAAAAAAAAAATAATTAGTGGGAGATAAAGATTGGCAAGTCTGCCTCTGTGCCAGTCCTGTGTGTGGCATCTGTCTCTCATTGTGTGCCACCGAAAACCACTGTGTAATACTTGGCCATTTATTTTTTGGGGGTAAATTCTCCCTGTAAAAAATAAATAATTAGTGGGAGATAAAGATTGGCAAGTCCGCCTCTGTGCCATTGCTGTGTGTGGCATCTGTTTCTCATTGTGTGCCACCGAAAACCACTGTGTAACACTTGGCCATTTTTTTGGGGGGTAAATTCTCCCTGTAAAAAAAAAAATAATTAGTGGGAGATAAAGATTGGCAAGTCTGCCTCTGTTCCAGTCCTGTGTGTGGCATCTGTCTCTCATTGTGTGCCACCGAAAACCACTGTGTAATACTGGGCCTTTTTTTTTTTTTCTAAATTCTCCCTTTTAAAAAAAAATTATTAGTGGGAGATAAAGATTGGCAAGTCTGCCTCTGTGCCAGTCCTGTGTGTGGCATCTGTCTCTCATTGTGTGCCACCGAAAACCACTGTGTAATACTTGGCCATTTATTTTTTGGGGGTAAATTCTCCCTGTAAAAAAATAAATAATTAGTGGGAGATAAAGATTGGCAAGTCCGCCTCTGTGCCATTGCTGTGTGTGGCATCTGTTTCTCATTGTGTGCCACCGAAAACCACTGTGTAACACTTGGCCATTTTTTGGGGGGGTAAATTCTCCCTGTAAAAAAAAAAATAATTAGTGGGAGATAAAGATTGGCAAGTCTGCCTCTGTTCCAGTCCTGTGTGTGGCATCTGTCTCTCATTGTGTGCCACCGAAAACCACTGTGTAATACTGGGCCTTTTTTTTTTTTTCTAAATTCTCCCTTTTAAAAAAAAATTATTAGTGGGAGATAAAGATTGGCAAGTCTGCCTCTGTGCCAGTCCTGTGTGTGGCATCTGTCTCTCATTGTGTGCCACCGAAAACCACTGTGTAATACTTGGCCATTTATTTTTTTTGGGTAAATTCTCCCTGTAAAAAAAAAAATAATTAGTGGGAGATAAAGATTGGCAAGTCTGCCTCTGTGCCATTGCTGTGTGTGGCATCTGTCTCTCATTGTGTGCCACCGAAAACCACTGTGTAATACTGGGCCTTTTTTTTTTCTAAATTCTCCCTTTTAAAAAAAAAATTATTAGTGGGAGATAAAGATTGGCAAGTCTGCCTCTGTGCCATTGCTGTGTGTGGCATCTGTCTCTCATTGTGCGCCACCGAAAACCACTGTGTAATACTTGGCCATTTTTTTTGGGGGGGTAAATTCTCCCTGTAAAAAAAAAATAATTAGTGGGAGATAAAGATTGGCAAGTCTGCCTCTGTGCCAGTCCTGTGTGTGGCATCTGTCTCTCATTGTGTGCCACCGAAAACCACTGTGTAATACTTGGCCATTTATTTTTGGGGGGTAAATTCTCCCTGTAAAAAAATAAATAATTAGTGGGAGATAAAGATTGGCAAGTCCGCCTCTGTGCCATTGCTGTGTGTGGCATCTGTCTCTCATTGTGTGCCACCGAAAACCACTGTGTAATACTTGGCCATTTATTTTTTTGGGGTAAATTCTCCTTGGAAAAAAAAAAATAATTAGTGGGAGATAAAGATTGGCAAGTCTGCCTCTGTGCCATTGCTGTGTGTGGCATCTGTCTCTCATTGTGTGCCACCGAAAACCACTGTGTAACACTTGGCCATTTTTTGGGGGGGTAAATTCTCCCTGTAAAAAAAAAAATAATTTGTGGGAGATAAAGATTGGCAAGTCTGCCTCTGTGCCAGTCCTGTGTGTGGCATCTGTCTCTCATTGTGTGCCACCGAAAACCACTGTGTAATACGGGGCCTTTTTTTTTTTTTCTAAATTCTCCCTTTTAAAAAAAAAATTATTAGTGGGAGATAAAGATTGGCAAGTCTGCCTCTGTGCCATTGCTGTGTGTGGCATCTGTCTCTCATTGTGTGCCACCGAAAACCACTGTGTAATACTTGGCCATTTATTTTTTTGGGGTAAATTCTCCCTGTAAAAAAATAAATAATTAGTGGGAGATAAAGATTGGCAAGTCCGCCTCTGTGCCATTGCTGTGTGTGGCATCTGTCTCTCATTGTGTGCCACCGAAAACCACTTTGTAATACTTGGCCATTTATTTTTTTTGGGTAAATTCTCCCTGTAAAAAAAAAAAAATTAGTGGGAGATAAAGATTGGCAAGTCTGCCTCTGTGCCAGTCCTGTGTGTGGCATCTGTCTCTCATTGTGTGCCACCGAAAACCACTGTGTAATACTTGGCCATTTATTTTTTGGGGGTAAATTCTCCCTGTAAAAAAAAAAATAATTAGTGGGAGATAAAGATTGGCAGGTCCGCCTCTGTGCCATTGCTGTGTGTGGCATCTGTCTCTCATTGTGTGCCACCGAAAACCACTGTGTAATACTTGGCCATTTATTTTTTTGGGGTAAATTCTCCCTGTAAAAAAAAAAATAATTAGTGGGAGATAAAGATTGGCAAGTCTGCCTCTGTGCCATTGCTGTGTGTGGCATCTGTCTCTCATTGTGTGCCACCGAAAACCACTGTGTAATACTGGGCCTTTTTTTTTTTTTCTAAATTCTCCCTTTTAAAAAAAAAATTATTAGTGGGAGATAAAGATTGGCAAGTCTGCCTCTGTGCCATTGCTGTGTGTGGCATCTGTCTCTCAATGTGTGCCACCGAAAACCACTGTGTAATACTTGGCCATTTTTTTGGGGGGGGTAAATTCTCACTGTAAAAAAAAAATAATTAGTGGGAGATAAAGATTGGCAGGTCCGCCAATGTGCCATTGCTGTGTGTGGCATCTGTCTCTCATTGTGTGCCACCGAAAACCACTGTGTAATACTTGGCCATTTATTTTTTTGGGGTAAATTCTCCCTGTAAAAAAAAAAATAATTAGTGGGAGATAAAGATTGGCAAGTCTGCCTCTGTGCCATTGCTGTGTGTGGCATCTGTCTCTCATTGTGTGCCACCGAAAACCACTGTGTAATACTTGGCCATTTATTTTTTTTGGGTAAATTCTCCCTGTAAAAAAAAAAATAATTAGTGGGAGATAAAGATTGGCAAGTCTGCCTCTGTGCCATTGCTGTGTGTGGCATCTGTCTCTCATTGTGTGCCACCGAAAACCACTGTGTAATACTGGGCCTTTTTTTTTTTTCTAAATTCTCCCTTTTAAAAAAAAAAATATTAGTGGGAGATAAAGATTGGCAAGTCTGCCTCTGTGCCATTGCTGTGTGTGGCATCTGTCTCTCATTGTGTGCCACCGAAAACCACTGTGTAATACTTGGCCATTTTTTTGGGGGGGTAAATTCTCCCTGTAAAAAAAAAAAATATTAGTGGGAGATAAAGATTGGCAAGTCTGCCTCTGTGCCAGTCCTGTGTGGCATCTGTCTCTCATTGTGTGCCACCGAAAACCACTGTGTAATACTTGGCCATTTATTTTTGGGAGGTAAATTCTCCCTGTAAAAAAATAAATAATTAGTGGGAGATAAAGATTGGCAAGTCCGCCTCTGTGCCATTGCTGTGTGTGGCATCTGTCTCTCATTGTGTGCCACCGAAAACCACTGTGTAATACTTGGCCATTTATTTTTTTTGGGTAAATTCTCCCTGTAAAAAAAAAAATAATTAGTGGGAGATAAAGATTGGCAAGTCTGCCTCTGTGCCATTGCTGTGTGTGGCATCTGTCTCTCATTGTGTGCCACCGAAAACCACTGTGTAACACTTGGCCATTTTTTGGGGGGGTAAATTCTCCCTGTAAAAAAAAAAATAATTTGTGGGAGATAAAGATTGGCAAGTCTGCCTCTGTGCCAGTCCTGTGTGTGGCATCTGTCTCTCATTGTGTGCCACCGAAAACCACTGTGTAATACTGGGCCTTTTTTTTTTCTAAATTCTCCCTTTTAAAAAAAAAATTATTAGTGGGAGATAAAGATTGGCAAGTCTGCCTCTGTGCCATTGCTGTGTGTGGCATCTGTCTCTCATTGTGTGCCACCGAAAACCACTGTGTAATACTTGGCCATTTATTTTTTTGGGGTAAATTCTCCCTGTAAAAAAATAAATAATTAGTGGGAGATAAAGATTGGCAAGTCCGCCTCTGTGCCATTGCTGTGTGTGGCATCTGTCTCTCATTGTGTGCCACCGAAAACCACTGTGTAATACTTGGCCATTTATTTTTTTTGGGTAAATTCTCCCTGTAAAAAAAAAAAAAATTAGTGGGAGATAAAGATTGGCAAGTCTGCCTCTGTGCCAGTCCTGTGTGTGGCATCTGTCTCTCATTGTGTGCCACCGAAAACCACTGTGTAATACTTGGCCATTTATTTTTTGGGGGTAAATTCTCCCTGTAAAAAAAAAAATAATTAGTGGGAGATAAAGATTGGCAGGTCCGCCTCTGTGCCATTGCTGTGTGTGGCATCTGTCTCTCATTGTGTGCCACCGAAAACCACTGTGTAATACTTGGCCATTTATTTTTTTTTTCTAAATTCTCCCTTTTAAAAAAAAAATAATTAGTGGGAGATAAAGATTGGCAAGTCTGCCTCTGTGCCAGTCCTGTGTGTGGCATCTGTCTCTCATTGTGTGCCACCGAAAACCACTGTGTAATACTTGGCCATTTATTTTTGGGGGGTAAATTCTCCCTGTAAAAAAATAAATAATTAGTGGGAGATAAAGATTGGCAAGTCCGCCTCTGTGCCATTGCTGTGTGTGGCATCTGTCTCTCATTGTGTGCCACCGAAAACCACTGTGTAATACTTGGCCATTTATTTTTTTTGGGTAAATTCTCCCTGTAAAAAAAAAAATAATTAGTGGGAGATAAAGATTGGCAAGTCTGCCTCTGTGCCATTGCTGTGTGTGGCATCTGTCTCTCATTGTGTGCCACCGAAAACCACTGTGTAATACTGGGCCTTTTTTTTTTTTTCTAAATTCTCCCTTTTAAAAAAAAAATTATTAGTGGGAGATAAAGATTGGCAAGTCTGCCTCTGTGCCATTGCTGTGTGTGGCATCTGTCTCTCATTGTGTGCCACCGAAAACCACTGTGTAATACTTGGTCATTTTTTTGGGGGGGGTAAATTCTCCCTGTAAAAAAAAAATAATTAGTGGGAGATAAAGATTGGCAAGTCTGCCTCTGTGACAGTCCTGTGTGTGGCATCTGTCTCTCATTGTGTGCCACCGAAAACCACTGTGTAATACTTGGCCATTTATTTTTGGGAGGTAAATTCTCCCTGTAAAAAAATAAATAATTAGTGGGAGATAAAGATTGGCAAGTCCGCCTCTGTGCCATTGCTGTGTGTGGCATCTGTCTCTCATTGTGTGCCACCAAAAACCACTGTGTAATACTTGGCCATTTATTTTTTTTGGGTAAATTCTCCCTGTAAAAAAAAAAATAATTAGTGGGAGATAAAGATTGGCAAGTCTGCCTCTGTGCCATTGCTGTGTGTGGCATCTGTCTCTCATTGTGTGCCACCGAAAACCACTGTGTAACACTTGGCCATTTTTTGGGGGGGTAAATTCTCCCTGTAAAAAAAAAAATAATTTGTGGGAGATAAAGATTGGCAAGTCTGCCTCTGTGCCAGTCCTGTGTGTGGCATCTGTCTCTCATTGTGTGCCACCGAAAACCACTGTGTAATACTGGGCCTTTTTTTTTTTTTCTAAATTCTCCCTTTTAAAAAAAAAAATTATTAGTGGGAGATAAAGAATGGCAAGTCTGCCTCTGTGCCATTGCTGTGTGTGGCATCTGTCTCTCATTGCGTGCCACCGAAAACCACTGTGTAATACTTGGCCATTTATTTTTTGGGGGTAAATTCTCCCTGTAAAAAAATAAATAATTAGTGGGAGATAAAGATTGGCAAGTCCGCCTCTGTGCCATTGCTGTGTGTGGCATCTGTCTCTCATTGTGTGCCACCGAAAACCACTGTGTAATACTTGGCCATTTATTTTTTTAGGGTAAATTCTCCCTGTAAAAAAAAAAAAAATTAGTGGGAGATAAAGATTGGCAAGTCTGCCTCTGTGCCAGTCCTGTGTGTGGCATCTGTCTCTCATTGTGTGCCACCGAAAACCACTGTGTAATACTTGGCC
Organism: Ranitomeya variabilis; assembly: GCF_051348905.1. Classification (NCBI taxonomy): domain Eukaryota; kingdom Metazoa; phylum Chordata; class Amphibia; order Anura; family Dendrobatidae; genus Ranitomeya; species Ranitomeya variabilis. The sequence goes on along the minus strand of NC_135239.1, from coordinate 113,317,864 downwards.
ACTTATTTTTTGGGGGTAAATTCTCCCTGTAAAAAAAAAAATAATTAGTGGGAGATAAAGATTGGCAGGTCCGCCTCTGTGCCATTGCTGTGTGTGGCATCTGTCTCTCATTGTGTGCCACCGAAAACCACTGTGTAATACTTGGCCATTTATTTTTTGGGGGTAAATTCTCCCTGTAAAAAAAAAAATAATTAGTGGGAGATAAAGATTGGCAGGTCCGCCTCTGTGCCATTGCTGTGTGTGGCATCTGTCTCTCATTGTGTGCCACCGAAAACCACTGTGTAATACTTGGCCATTTATTTTTTTTGGGTAAATTCTCCCTGTAAAAAAAAAAATAATTAGTGGGAGATAAAGATTGGCAAGTCTGCCTCTGTGCCATTGCTGTGTGTGGCATCTGTCTCTCATTGTGTGCCACCGAAAACCACTGTGTAATACTTGGCCATTTATTTTTTTTGGGTAAATTCTCCCTGTAAAAAAAAAAATAATTAGTGGGAGATAAAGATTGGCAAGTCTGCCTCTGTGCCATTGATGTGTGTGGCATCTGTCTCTCATTGTGTGCCACCGAAAACCACTGTGTAATACTGGGCCTTTTTTTTTTTCTAAATTCTCCCTTTTAAAAAAAAAATTATTAGTGGAAGATAAAGATTGGCAAGTCTGCCTCTGTGCCATTGCTGTGTGTGGCATCTGTCTCTCATTGTGTGCCACCGAAAACCACTGTGTAATACTTGGCCATTTATTTTTTTTGGGTAAATTCTCCCTGTAAAAAAAAAAATAATTAGTGGGAGATAAAGATTGGCAAGTCTGCCTCTGTGCCATTGCTGTGTGTGGCATCTGTCTCTCATTGTGTGCCACCGAAAACCAATGTGTAACACTTGGCCATTTTTTTGGGGGGTAAATTCTCCCTGTAAAAAAAAAAATAATTTGTGGGAGATAAAGATTGGCAAGTCTGCCTCTGTGCCAGTCCTGTGTGTGGCATCTGTCTCTCATTGTGTGCCACCGAAAACCACTGTGTAATACTGGGCCTTTTTTTTTTTTTCTAAATTCTCCCTTTTAAAAAAAAAAATTATTAGTGGGAGATAAAGATTGGCAAGTCTGCCTCTGTGCCATTGCTGTGTGTGGCATATGTCTCTCATTGTGTGCCACCGAAAACCACTGTGTAATACTTGGCCATTTATTTTTTTGGGGTAAATTCTCCCTGTAAAAAAATAAATAATTAGTGGGAGATAAAGATTGGCAAGTCCGCCTCTGTGCCATTGCTGTGTGTGGCATCTGTCTCTCATTGTGTGCCACCGAAAACCACTGTGTAATACTTGGCCATTTATTTTTTTTGGGTAAATTCTCCCTGTAAAAAAAAAAAAAATTAGTGGGAGATAAAGATTGGCAAGTCTGCCTCTGTGCCAGTCCTGTGTGTGGCATCTGTCTCTCATTGTGTGCCACCGAAAACCACTGTGTAATACTTGGCCATTTATTTTTTGGGGGTAAATTCTCCCTGTAAAAAAAAAAATAATTAGTGGGAGATAAAGATTGGCAGGTCCGCCTCTGTGCCATTGCTGTGTGTGGCATCTGTCTCTCATTGTGTGCCACCGAAAACCACTGTGTAATACTTGGCCATTTATTTTTGGGGGGTAAATTCTCCCTGTAAAAAAAAAAATAATTAGTGGGAGATAAAGATTGGCAGGTCCGCCTCTGTGCCATTGCTGTGTGTGGCATCTGTCTCTCATTGTGTGCCACCGAAAACCACTGTGTAATACTTGGCCATTTATTTTTTTTGGGTAAATTCTCCCTGTAAAAAAAAAAATTATTAGTGGGAGATAAAGATTGGCAAGTCTGCCTCTGTGCCATTGCTGTGTGTGGCATCTGTCTCTCATTGTGTGCCACCGAAAACCACTGTGTAATACTTGGCCATTTTTTTTGGGGGGGTAAATTCTCCCTGTAAAAAAAAAATAATTAGTGGGAGATAAAGATTGGCAAGTCTGCCTCTGTGCCAGTCCTGTGTGTGGCATCTGTCTCTCATTGTGTGCCACCGAAAACCACTGTGTAATACTTGGCCATTTATTTTTGGGAGGTAAATTCTCCCTGTAAAAAAATAAATAATTAGTGGGAGATAAAGATTGGCAAGTCCGCCTCTGTGCCATTGCTGTGTGTGGCATCTGTCTCTCATTGTGTGCCACCGAAAACCACTGTGTAATACTTGGCCATTTATTTTTTTTGGGTAAATTCTCCCTGTAAAAAAAAAAATAATTAGTGGGAGATAAAGATTGGCAAGTCTGCCTCTGTGCCATTGCTGTGTGTGGCATCTGTCTCTCATTGTGTGCCACCGAAAACCACTGTGTAACACTTGGCCATTTTTTTGGGGGGTAAATTCTCCCTGTAAAAAAAAAAATAATTTGTGGGAGATAAAGATTGGCAAGTCTGCCTCTGTGCCAGTCCTGTGTGTGGCATCTGTCTCTCATTGTGTGCCACCGAAAACCACTGTGTAATACTGGGCCTTTTTTTTTTTTTCTAAATTCTCCCTTTTAAAAAAAAAATTATTAGTGGGAGATAAAGATTGGCAAGTCTGCCTCTGTGCCATTGCTGTGTGTGGCATCTGTCTCTCATTGTGTGCCACCGAAAACCACTGTGTAATACTTGGCCATTTATTTTTTTGGGGTAAATTCTCCCTGTAAAAAAATAAATAATTAGTGGGAGATAAAGATTGGCAAGTCCGCCTCTGTGCCATTGCTGTGTGTGGCATCTGTCTCTCATTGTGTGCCACCGAAAACCACTGTGTAATACTTGGCCATTTATTTTTTTGGGTAAATTCTCCCTGTAAAAAAAAAAAAAATTAGTGGGAGATAAAGATTGGCAAGTCTGCCTCTGTGCCAGTCCTGTGTGTGGCATCTGTCTCTCATTGTGTGCCACCGAAAACCACTGTGTAATACTTGGCCATTTATTTTTTGGGGGTAAATTCTCCCTGTAAAAAAAAAAATAATTAGTGGGAGATAAAGATTGGCAGGTCCGCCTCTGTGCCATTGCTGTGTGTGGCATCTGTCTCTCATTGTGTGCCACCAAAAACCACTGTGTAATACTTGGCCATTTATTTTTTGGGGGTAAATTCTCCCTGTAAAAAAAAAAATAATTAGTGGGAGATAAAGATTGGCAAGTCTGCCTCTGTGCCATTGCTGTGTGTGGCATCTGTCTCTCATTGTGTGCCACCAAAAACCACTGTGTAATACTGGGCCTTTTTTTTTTTTTCTAAATTCTCCCTTTTAAAAAAAAAATTATTAGTGGGAGATAAAGATTGGCAAGTCTGCCTCTGTGCCATTGCTGTGTGTGGCATCTGTCTCTCATTGTGTGCCACCGAAAACCACTGTGTAATACTTGGCCATTTTTTTGGGGGGGGTAAATTCTCCCTGTAAAAAAAAAATAATTAGTGGGAGATAAAGATTGGCAAGTCTGCCTCTGTGCCAGTCCTGTGTGTGGCATCTGTCTCTCATTGTGTGCCACCGAAAACCACTGTGTAATACTTGGCCATTTATTTTTGGGGGGTAAATTCTCCCTGTAAAAAAATAAATAATTAGTGGGAGATAAAGATTGGCAAGTCCGCCTCTGTGCCATTGCTGTGTGTGGCATCTGTCTCTCATTGTGTGCCACCGAAAACCACTGTGTAATACTTGGCCATTTATTTTTTTTGGGTAAATTCTCCCTGTTAAAAAAAAAATAATTAGTGGGAGATAAAGATTGGCAAGTCTGCCTCTGTGCCATTGCTGTGTGTGGCATCTGTCTCTCATTGTGTGCCACCGAAAACCACTGTGTAATACTGGGCCTTTTTTTTTTTTTCTAAATTCTCCCTTTTAAAAAAAAAATTATTAGTGGGAGATAAAGATTGGCAAGTCTGCCTCTGTGCCATTGCTGTGTGTGGCATCTGTCTCTCATTGTGTGCCACCGAAAACCACTGTGTAATACTTGGCCATTTTTTTTGGGGGGGTAAATTCTCCCTGTAAAAAAAAAATAATTAGTGGGAGATAAAGATTGGCAAGTCTGCCTCTGTGCCAGTCCTGTGTGTGGCATCTGTCTCTCATTGTGTGCCACCGAAAACCACTGTGTAATACTTGGCCATTTATTTTTGGGAGGTAAATTCTCCCTGTAAAAAAATAAATAATTAGTGGGAGATAAAGATTGGCAAGTCCGCCTCTGTGCCATTGCTGTGTGTGGCATCTGTCTCTCATTGTGTGCCACCAAAAACCACTGTGTAATACTTGGCCATTTATTTTTTTGGGGTAAATTCTCCCTGTAAAAAAAAAAATAATTAGTGGGAGATAAAGATTGGCAAGTCTGCCTCTGTGCCATTGCTGTGTGTGGCATCTGTCTCTCATTGTGTGCCACCGAAAACCACTGTGTAACACTTGGCCATTTTTTTGGGGGGTAAATTCTCCCTGTAAAAAAAAAAATAATTTGTGGGAGATAAAGATTGGCAAGTCTGCCTCTGTGCCAGTCCTGTGTGTGGCATCTGTCTCTCATTGTGTGCCACCGAAAACCACTGTGTAATACTGGGCCTTTTTTTTTTTTCTAAATTCTCCCTTTTAAAAAAAAAATTATTAGTGGGAGATAAAGATTGGCAAGTCTGCCTCTGTGCCATTGCTGTGTGTGGCATCTGTCTCTCATTGTGTGCCACCGAAAACCACTGTGTAATACTTGGCCATTTATTTTTTTGGGGTAAATTCTCCCTGTAAAAAAATAAATAATTAGTGGGAGATAAAGATTGGCAAGTCCGCCTCTGTGCCATTGCTGTGTGTGGCATCTGTCTCTCATTGTGTGCCACCGAAAACCACTGTGTAATACTTGGCCATTTATTTTTTTTGGGTAAATTCTCCCTGTAAAAAAAAAAAAAATTAGTGGGAGGTAAAGATTGGCAAGTCTGCCTCTGTGCCAGTCCTGTGTGTGGCATCTGTCTCTCATTGTGTGCCACCGAAAACCACTGTGTAATACTTGGCCATTTATTTTTTGGGGGTAAATTCTCCCTGTAAAAAAAAAAAATAATTAGTGGGAGATAAAGATTGGCAGGTCCGCCTCTGTGCCATTGCTGTGTGTGGCATCTGTCTCTCATTGTGTGCCACCGAAAACCACTGTGTAATACTTGGCCATTTATGTTTTTGGGGTAAATTCTCCCTGTAAAAAAAAAAATAATTAGTGGGAGATAAAGATTGGCAAGTCTGCCTCTGTGCCATTGCTGTGTGTGGCATCTGTCTCTCATTGTGTGCCACCGAAAACCACTGTGTAATACTGGGCCTTTTTTTTTTTTCTAAATTCTCCCTTTTAAAAAAAAAAATATTAGTGGGAGATAAAGATTGGCAAGTCTGCCTCTGTGCCATTGCTGTGTGTGTGGCATCTGTCTCTCATTGTGTGCCACCGAAAACCACTGTGTAATACTTGGCCATTTTTTTGGGGGGGGTAAATTCTCCCTGTAAAAAAAAAATAATTAGTGGGAGATAAAGATTGGCAAGTCTGCCTCTGTGCCAGTCCTGTGTGTGGCATCTGTCTCTCATTGTGTGCCACCGAAAACCACTGTGTAATACTTGGCCATTTATTTTTGGGGGGTAAATTCTCCCTGTAAAAAAATAAATAATTAGTGGGAGATAAAGATTGGCAAGTCCGCCTCTGTGCCATTGCTGTGTGTGGCATCTGTCTCTCATTGTGTGCCACCGAAAACCACTGTGTAATACTTGGCCATTTATTTTTTTTGGGTAAATTCTCCCTGTAAAAAAAAAAATAATTAGTGGGAGATAAAGTTTGGCAAGTCTGCCTCTGTGCCATTGCTGTGTGTGGCATCTGTCTCTCATTGTGTGCCACCGAAAACCACTGTGTAACACTTGGCCATTTTTTGGGGGGGTAAATTCTCCCTGTAAAAAAAAAAATAATTCGTGGGAGATAAAGATTGGCAAGTCTGCCTCTGTGCCAGTCCTGTGTGTGGCATCTGTCTCTCATTGTGTGCCACCGAAAACCACTGTGTAAAACTGGGCCTTTTTTTTTTTTTCTAAATTCTCCCTTTTAAAAAAAAAATTATTAGTGGGAGATAAAGATTGGCAAGTCTGCCTCTGTGCCATTGCTGTGTGTGGCATCTGTCTCTCATTGTGTGCCACCGAAAACCACTGTGTAATACTTGGCCATTTTTTTGGGAGGGGTAAATTCTCCTTGTAAAAAAAAAATAATTAGTGGGAGATAAAGATTGGCAAGTCTGCCTCTGTGCCAGTCCTGTGTGTGGCATCTGTCTCTCATTGTGTGCCACCGAAAACCACTGTGTAATACTTGGCCATTTATTTTTTGGGGGTAAATTCTCCCTGTAAAAAAAAAAATAATTAGTGGGAGATAAAGATTGGCAAGTCCGCCTCTGTGCCATTGCTGTGTGTGGCATCTGTCTCTCATTGTGTGCCACCGAAAACCACTGTGTAATACTGGGCCTTTTTTTTTTTCTAAATTCTCCCTTTTAAAAAAAAAATTATTAGTGGGAGATAAAGATTGGCAAGTCTGCCTCTGTGCCATTGCTGTGTGTGGCATCTGTCTCTCATTGTGTGCCACCGAAAACCACTGTGTAATACTTGGCCATTTTTTTTTCTACATTCTCCCTTTAAAAAAAAAATAGTGGGAGATAAAGATTGGCAAGTCTGCCTCTGTGCCATTGCTGTGTGTGGCATCTGTCTCTCATTGTGTGCCACCGAAAACCACTGTGTAATACTGGGCCTTTTTTTTTTTTTCTAAATTCTCCCTTTTAAAAAAAAAATTATTAGTGGGAGATAAAGATTGGCAAGTCTGCCTCTGTGCCATTGCTGTGTGTGGCATCTGTCTCTCATTGTGTGCCACCGAAAACCACTGTGTAATACTTGGCCATTTATTTTTTGGGGGTAAATTCTCCCTGTAAAAAAAAAAAATAATTAGTGGGAGATAAAGATTGGCAAGTCTGCCTCTGTGCCAGTCCTGTGTGTGGAATCTGTCTCTCATTGTGTGCCACCGAAAACCACTGTGTAATACTGGGCCTTTTTTTTTTTCTAAATTCTCCCTTTAAAAAACAAAAATAATTAGTGGGAGATAAAGATTGGCAAGTCTGCCTCTGTGCCATTGCTGTGTGTGGCATCTGTCTCTCATTGTGTGCCACCGAAAACCACTGTGTAATACTGGGCCTTTTTTTTTTTCTAAAATCTCCCTTTTAAAAAAAAAAATTATAAGTGGGAGATAAAGATTGGCAAGTCTGCATCTGTGCCATTGCTGTGTGTGGTGTTGTGTATCCGCTTTTTGGGCTCCCCTGGTGGTTGCTGGTGGTACTGGTGACTTGTTTGCACTTTGCTGCTTCTGTTCACCTGCTTCCATCAGTGTTTGGGAGTTTCCTATTTAGCCTTGCTCTCCAGTCATTTCCTTGCCGGTCGTCATTGTAACCAGAGTCTTTCGGTTGCATGTTCCTGCTACTAGTCTGCTGATCAGCTAAGTGGACTTATTGTCCTTATCGTTTTTGTATTTTTGTCCAGTGTACAGTTTTGTCATTTTCTGTTGCTGGAAGCTCTTGTGGTCTGATATTGCCACTCCTGTGTGATGAGTTGACACAGGAGTCTTAAAGTAATTTCAGGATGGTTTTTGAAAGGGTTTTCAGTTGACCGTGAAGTCCTCTTTTGTATCCTTCTGCTATCTAGTAAGTGGACCTCTCTTTGCTAAATCTACTTTCATACTGTGTATGTCTTTTCCCCTGAAATCACCGTTAATATATGTGGGGGCTGCTATCATCTTTGGGGAATTTCACTAGAGGTAAGCCAGGTCTGTTTCTTCCTCTACCAGGCGTAGTTAGTCCTCCGGCTGGCGCGTGGCATTTAGGAAGCCGTAGGTATGCTCCCTGGCTACTATTAGTTGTGTGGTAGATTTAGCTCACAGTCAACTCGAGTTTCCATCACCCGAGAGCTCGTTCGTTATTTATATGTTTCTTACGTTCCCTTGCCATTGGGAACCATGACAGTATGACCGGCCCATGTTAAACTTATTGGCAGAAGAAAGGAGAGAAAAAAGAAGTCTGTAAATTATTTTTTTTTTCTTTTTCCCTATGCTTGCTCCATAGTTGGATCAGTTGTATTTCAGCTCTAATTTCAGCCTTTGCCTTTCTCTCCTTATAATCCTTGAATGGCTCTGAGCTCACCTGTTTAAAGATGGATCCCCAGAGTTTGGCTGCAGGTTTAAATAATCTTGCTACGAAGGTTCAAAATTTACAAGATTTTGTTATGCATACTCCTATTTCTGAACCTAAAATCCCTACACCAGAGGTGTTTTCCGGAGATAGATCTCGGTTTCTGAATTTCAAATATAATTGTAAATTATTCCTTTCTCTCAGACCTCACTCCTCAGGAGATCCTGTTCAGCAGGTTAAGATTGTAATTTCTTTGCTGCGAGGTGACCCTCAAAATTGGGCATTTTCATTGGCACCAGGGGATCCTGCGTTGCTCAATGTGGATGCGTTTTTCCTGGCTTTAGGGTTGCTTTATGAGGAACCTAATTTAGAGATTCAAGCTGAAAAAGCTTTGATAGCCCTATCTCAAGGGCAAGATGAAGCTGAGATATACTGCCAAAAATTTCGTAAATGGTCTGTGCTTACTCAGTGGAATGAGTGCGCCTTAGCGGCAAATTTCAGAGAGGGCCTTTCTGATGCTGTTAAAGATGTTATGGTCGGGTTCCCTGCGCCTACGGGTCTGAATGAGTCCATGACAATGGAAATTCAGATTGATCGGCGTTTGCGGGAGCGCAAACCCGTGCACCATTTGGCGGTATCTTCTGAAGAGACGCCAGAGAAAATGCAATGTGACAGAATTATGTCCAGAAGCGAGCGGCAGAATTATAGGCGTAAAAATGGGTTATGCTTCTATTGTGGTGATTCTGCTCATGTTATATCGGCATGCTCTAAACGTACTAGGTAGGTTGACAAGTCTATTTCAATCGGCACTTTACAGTCCAAATTTATTTTGTCTGTAACCTTGATTTGTTCATTATCAGTTATTACCGTGGATGCCTATGTGGACTCTGGCGCCGCTCTGAGTCTTATGGACTGGTCCTTTGCCAGGCGCTGTGGGTTTGATTTAGAGCCTCTGGAAGTCCCTATACCTCTGAAGGGTATTGATTCTACACCTTTGGCTTGTAATAAACCACAGTTCTGGACGCAAGTGACTATGCGTATGACTCCAGACCATCAGGAGGTGATTCGCTTCCTTGTGTTGTACAATTTACATGATGTTTTGGTGCTTGGATTACCATGGTTACAGTCTCATAACCCAGTCCTTGACTGGAAAGCTATGTCTGTGTTAAGCTGGGGATGTCGGGGGGCTCATGGGGACACTCCTTTGGTGTCCATTTCGTCATCTATTCCATCTGAGATTCCGGCATTTTTGTCTGATTATCGTGATATTTTTGAAGAGCCTAAAATTGGTTCACTCCCTCCTCACAGGGATTGTGATTGCGCCATAGATCTGATTCCTGGCAGTAAATTTCCAAAGGGTCGTTTGTTTAACCTATCTGTACCTGAACATGCTGCTATGCACGAGTATATTAAGGAGTCCCTGGAAAAGGGACATATTCGTCCTTCTTCATCACCTTTAGGAGCCGTTTTTTTCTTTGTCTCTAAAAAGGATGGCTCTCTGAGGCCTTGTATTGATTATCGACTCCTGAATAAAATTACAGTCAAATATCAGTATCCGTTGCCTTTGCTGACTGATTTGTTTGCTCGCATAAGGGGGGCTAAATGGTTCTCTAAGATTGATCTTCGTGGGGCGTATAATTTGGTGCGAATTAAGCAGGGGGATGAGTGGAAAACCGCATTTAATACGCCTGAGGGCCATTTTGAGTATTTGGTAATGCCTTTCGGCCTTTCTAATGCACCTTCGGTCTTTCAGTCCTTAATGCATGATATTTTCCGTGAATATTTGGATAAATTTATGATTGTGTACTTGGATGATATTTTGATTTTTTCTGATGACTGGGAGTCTCATGTTCAGCAGGTCAGGAGGGTTTTTCAGGTTTTGCGGGAGAATTCTTTGTGTGTAAAGGGTTCAAAGTGAGTTTTTGGGGTTCAAAAAATTTCCTTTTTGGGGTACATTTTTTCCCCTTCTTCTATTGAGATGGACCCTGTCAAGGTTCGGGCTATTTACGACTGGACGCAGCCTACTTCTCTGAAGAGTCTTCAGAAATTCTTGGGCTTTGCTAATTTTTATCGTCGATTTATAGCTGGTTTTTCTGGCGTTGCTAAACCTCTGACGGATTTGACTAAAAAGGGTGCTGATGTTGCCAATTGGTCCCCTGCTGCTGTGGAGGCCTTTCGGGAGCTTAAGCGCCGCTTTTTGTCTGCCCCTGTGTTGTGCCAGCCTGATGTTTCTCTTCCCTTTCAGGTTGAGGTCGATGCTTCCGAGATCGGAGCGAGGGCGGTTTTGTCGCAGAAAAGTTCCGACTGCTCAGTGATGAGACCTTGTGCGTTCTTTTCGCGAAAATTTTCGGCTGCCGAGCGAAACTATGATGTGGGTAATCGGGAGCTTTTGGCCATGAAGTGGGCATTTTAGGAGTGGCGTCATTGGCTTGAGGGTGCCAGACATCAGGTGGTAGTTTTGACTGATCACAAGAATTTAATTTATTTGGAGTCTGCCAGGCGCCTGAATCCTAGACAGGCACGTTGGTCGTTGTTCTTTTCCCGGTTTAATTTTGTGGTCTCGTACTTACCGGGTTCTAGGAATGTGAAGGCAGATGCTCTTTCTAGGAGTTTTGAGCCTGACTCTCCTGGGAATTCTGAACCTGCTGGTGTCCTTAAGGATGGGGTGGTTTTGTCTGCTGTCTCTCCAGATCTGCGACGTGCTTTGCAAGAATTTCAGGCGGATAGACCTGATCGTTGTCCGTCTGGTAGACTGTTTGTTCCTGACGATTGGACCACTAGAGTCATCTCGGAAGTTCATTCTTCTACTCTGGCAGGTCATCCGGGAATTTTTGGCACCAGAGATTTGGTGGCTAGATCCTTCTGGTGGCCTTCCCTGTCTCGAGATGTGCGTGTTTTTGTGCAGTCTTGCGATGTGTGTGCTCTGGCCAAGCCTTGTTGTTCTAGGGCTAGTGGGTTGTTGTTGCCCTTACCTATTCCTAAGAGGCCTTGGACGCACATCTCTATGGACTTTATCTCGGATCTCCCTGTTTCTCAGAAGATGTCTGTCATCTGGGTGGTGTGTGACCGTTTTTCTAAAATGGTTCATTTGGTGCCATTGCCTAAGTTGCCTTCCTCATCTGAGTTGGTCCCTCTGTTTTTTCAAAATGTGGTTCGCTTGCATGGTATTCCGGAAAACATCGTTTCTGACAGGGGTACCCAGTTCGTGTCTAGATTTTGGCGGGCAGTCTGTGCCAGGTTGGGCATTGATTTGTCCTTTTCGTCTGCATTCCATCCTCAGACCAATGGCCAGACGGAGCGAACTAATCAAACTTTGGAGACTTATTTGAGGTGTTTTGTGTCTGCGGATCAGGATGATTGGGTTGCCTTTCTGCCGTTGGCGGAGTTTGCTCTTAATAATCGGGCTAGTTCTGCCACTTTGGTTTCTCCTTTCTTTTGCAATTCAGGGTTTCATCCGCGTTTTTCATCTGGTCAGGTTGAATCTTCGGATTGTCCTGGAGTGGATGCGGTAGTGGATCGGTTGCATCGGATTTGGGGACAAGTGGTGGATAATTTGGAATTGTCCCAGGAGAGGACTCAGCAGTTTGCTAACCGTCGTCGTCGTGTTGGTCCCCACCTTCGCGTTGGGGACTTGGTGTGGTTGTCTTCCCGTTTTGTTCCTATGAGGGTTTCTTCTCCCAAATTTAAGCCTCGGTTCATCGGTCCTTATAGGATTTTGGAGATTCTTAACCCTGTTTCCTTTCGTTTGGACCTCCCGGCATCTTTCGCTATCCATAATGTGTTCCATCGGTCGTTGTTGCGGAGATATGAGGTACCGGTGGTTCCTTCTACTGAACCTCCTGCTCCTGTGCTGGTGGAGGGTGAATTGGAGTACGTCGTAGAGAAGATCTTGGACTCCCGTATTTCCAGACGGAGACTTCAATATTTGGTTAAATGGAAAGGCTATGGTCAGGAAGATAATTCTTGGGTAACTGCCTCTGACGTTCATGCCTTGGATTTGGTTCGTGCCTTTCATAGGGCTCATCCAGATCGCCCTGGCGGTTCTTGTGAGGGTTCGGTGCCCCCTCCTTAAGGGGAGGGTACTGTTGTGTATCCGCTTTTTGGGCTCCCCTGGTGGTTGCTGGTGGTACTGGTGACTTGTTTGCACTTTGCTGCTTCTGTTCACCTGCTTCCATCAGTGTTTGGGAGTTTCCTATTTAGCCTTGCTCTCCAGTCATTTCCTTGCCGGTCATCATTGTAACCAGAGTCTTTCGGTTGCATGTTCCTGCTACTAGTCTGCTGATCAGCTAAGTGGACTTATTGTCCTTATCGTTTTTGTATTTTTGTCCAGTGTACAGTTTTGTCATTTTCTGTTGCTGGAAGCTCTTGTGGTCTGATATTGCCACTCCTGTGTGATGAGTTGACACAGGAGTCTTAAAGTAATTTCAGGATGGTTTTTGAAAGGGTTTTCAGTTGACCGTGAAGTCCTCTTTTGTATCCTTCTGCTATCTAGTAAGTGGACCTCTCTTTGCTAAATCTACTTTCATACTGTGTATGTCTTTTCCCCTGAAATCACCGTTAATATATGTGGGGGCTGCTATCATCTTTGGGGAATTTCACTAGAGGTAAGCCAGGTCTGTTTCTTCCTCTACCAGGTGTAGTTAGTTCTTCGGCTGGCGCGGGGCATTTAGGAAGCCGTAGGTATGCTCCCTGGCTACTATTAGTTGTGTGGTAGATTTAGCTCACGGTCAACTCGAGTTTCCATCACCCGAGAGCTCGTTCGTTATTTATATGTTTCTCACGTTCCCTTGCCATTGGGAACCATGACAGTGTGGCATCTGTCTCTCATTGTGTGCCACCGAAAACCACTGTGTAATACTTGGCCATTTTTTGGGGGGAGGGTAAATTCTCCCTGTAAAAAAAAAAATAATTAGTGGGAGATAAAGATTGGCAAGTCTGCCTCTGTGCCATTGCTGTGTGTGGCATCTGTCTCTCATTGTGTGCCACCGAAAACCACTGTGTAATACTTGGCCATTTATTTTTTTGGGGTAAATTCTCCCTGTAAAAAAAAAAAAAATTAGTGGGAGATAAAGATTGGCAAGTCTGCCTCTGTGCCAGTCCTGTGTGTGGCATCTGTCTCTCATTGTGTGCCACCGAAAACCACTGTGTAATACTTGGCCATTTATTTTTTGGGGGTAAATTCTCCCTGTAAAAAAAAAAATAATTAGTGGGAGATAAAGATTGGCAGGTCCGCCTCTGTGCCATTGCTGTGTGTGGCATCTGTCTCTCATTGTGTGCCACCGAAAACCACTGTGTAATACTTGGCCATTTATGTTTTTGGGGTAAATTCTCCCTGTAAAAAAAAAAATAATTAGTGGGAGATAAAGATTGGCAAGTCTGCCTCTGTGCCATTGCTGTGTGTGGCATCTGTCTCTCATTGTGTGCCACCGAAAACCACTGTGTAATACTGGGCCTTTTTTTTTTTTTCTAAATTCTCCCTTTTAAAAAAAAAATTATTAGTGGGAGATAAAGATTGGCAAGTCTGCCTCTGTGCCATTGCTGTGTGTGTGGCATCTGTCTCTCATTGTGTGCCACCGAAAACCACTGTGTAATACTTGGCCATTTTTTGGGGGGGGGTAAATTCTCCCTGTAAAAAAAAAATAATTAGTGGGAGATAAAGATTGGCAAGTCTGCCTCTGTGCCAGTCCTGTGTGTGGCATCTGTCTCTCATTGTGTGCCACCGAAAACCACTGTGTAATACTTGGCCATTTATTTTTTGGGGGTAAATTCTCCCTGTAAAAAAATAAATAATTAGTGGGAGATAAAGATTGGCAAGTCCGCCTCTGTGCCATTGCTGTGTGTGGCATCTGTCTCTCATTGTGTGCCACCGAAAACCACTGTGTAATACTTGGCCATTTATTTTTTTTGGGTAAATTCTCCCTGTAAAAAAAAAAATAATTAGTGGGAGATAAAGTTTGGCAAGTCTGCCTCTGTGCCATTGCTGTGTGTGGCATCTGTCTCTCATTGTGTGCCACCGAAAACCACTGTGTAACACTTGGCCATTTTTTTGGGGGGTAAATTCTCCCTGTAAAAAAAAAAATAATTCGTGGGAGATAAAGATTGGCAAGTCTGCCTCTGTGCCAGTCCTGTGTGTGGCATCTGTCTCTCATTGTGTGCCACCGAAAACCACTGTGTAAAACTGGGCCTTTTTTTTTTTTTCTAAATTCTCCCTTTTAAAAAAAAAATTATTAGTGGGAGATAAAGATTGGCAAGTCTGCCTCTGTGCCATTGCTGTGTGTGGCATCTGTCTCTCATTGTGTGCCACCGAAAACCACTGTGTAATACTTGGCCATTTTTTTGGGAGGGGTAAATTCTCCTTGTAAAAAAAAAATAATTAGTGGGAGATAAAGATTGGCAAGTCTGCCTCTGTGCCAGTCCTGTGTGTGGCATCTGTCTCTCATTGTGTGCCACCGAAAACCACTGTGTAATACTTGGCCATTTATTTTTTGGGGGTAAATTCTCCCTGTAAAAAAAAAAATAATTAGTGGGAGATAAAGATTGGCAAGTCCGCCTCTGTGCCATTGCTGTGTGTGGCATCTGTCTCTCATTGTGTGCCACCGAAAACCACTGTGTAATACTGGGCCTTTTTTTTTTTTCTAAATTCTCCCTTTTAAAAAAAAAATTATTAGTGGGAGATAAAGATTGGCAAGTCTGCCTCTGTGCCATTGCTGTGTGTGGCATCTGTCTCTCATTGTGTGCCACCGAAAACCACTGTGTAATACTTGGCCATTTTTTTTTTCTACATTCTCCCTTTAAAAAAAAAATAGTGGGAGATAAAGATTGGCAAGTCTGCCTCTGTGCCATTGCTGTGTGTGGCATCTGTCTCTCATTGTGTGCCACCGAAAACCACTGTGTAATACTGGGCCTTTTTTTTTTTTTCTAAATTCTCCCTTTTAAAAAAAAAATTATTAGTGGGAGATAAAGATTGGCAAGTCTGCCTCTGTGCCATTGCTGTGTGTGGCATCTGTCTCTCATTGTGTGCCACCGAAAACCACTGTGTAATACTTGGCCATTTATTTTTTGGGGGTAAATTCTCCCTGTAAAAAAAAAAAAATAATTAGTGGGAGATAAAGATTGGCAAGTCTGCCTCTGTGCCAGTCCTGTGTGTGGAATCTGTCTCTCATTGTGTGCCACCGAAAACCACTGTGTAATACTGGGCCTTTTTTTTTTTCTAAATTCTCCCTTTAAAAAACAAAAATAATTAGTGGGAGATAAAGATTGGCAAGTCTGCCTCTGTGCCATTGCTGTGTGTGGCATCTGTCTCTCATTGTGTGCCACCGAAAACCACTGTGTAATACTGGGCCTTTTTTTTTTTCTAAAATCTCCCTTTTAAAAAAAAAATTATAAGTGGGAGATAAAGATTGGCAAGTCTGCATCTGTGCCATTGCTGTGTGTGGTGTTGTGTATCCGCTTTTTGGGCTCCCCTGGTGGTTGCTGGTGGTACTGGTGACTTGTTTGCACTTTGCTGCTTCTGTTCACCTGCTTCCATCAGTGTTTGGGAGTTTCCTATTTAGCCTTGCTCTCCAGTCATTTCCTTGCCGGTCATCATTGTAACCAGAGTCTTTCGGTTGCATGTTCCTGCTACTAGTCTGCTGATCAGCTAAGTGGACTTATTGTCCTTATCGTTTTTGTATTTTTGTCCAGTGTACAGTTTTGTCATTTTCTGTTGCTGGAAGCTCTTGTGGTCTGATATTGCCACTCCTGTGTGATGAGTTGACACAGGAGTCTTAAAGTAATTTCAGGATGGTTTTTGAAAGGGTTTTCAGTTGACCGTGAAGTCCTCTTTTGTATCCTTCTGCTATCTAGTAAGTGGACCTCTCTTTGCTAAATCTACTTTCATACTGTGTATGTCTTTTCCCCTGAAATCACCGTTAATATATGTGGGGGCTGCTATCATCTTTGGGGAATTTCACTAGAGGTAAGCCAGGTCTGTTTCTTCCTCTACCAGGCGTAGTTAGTCCTCCGGCTGGCGCGTGGCATTTAGGAAGCCGTAGGTATGCTCCCTGGCTACTATTAGTTGTGTGGTAGATTTAGCTCACAGTCAACTCGAGTTTCCATCACCCGAGAGCTCGTTCGTTATTTATATGTTTCTTACGTTCCCTTGCCATTGGGAACCATGACAGTATGACCGGCCCATGTTAAACTTATTGGCAGAAGAAAGGAGAGAAAAAAGAAGTCTGTAAATTATTTTTTTTTTCTTTTTCCCTATGCTTGCTCCATAGTTGGATCAGTTGTATTTCAGCTCTAATTTCAGCCTTTGCCTTTCTCTCCTTATAATCCTTGAATGGCTCTGAGCTCACCTGTTTAAAGATGGATCCCCAGAGTTTGGCTGCAGGTTTAAATAATCTTGCTACGAAGGTTCAAAATTTACAAGATTTTGTTATGCATACTCCTATTTCTGAACCTAAAATCCCTACACCAGAGGTGTTTTCCGGAGATAGATCTCGGTTTCTGAATTTCAAATATAATTGTAAATTATTCCTTTCTCTCAGACCTCACTCCTCAGGAGATCCTGTTCAGCAGGTTAAGATTGTAATTTCTTTGCTGCGAGGTGACCCTCAAAATTGGGCATTTTCATTGGCACCAGGGGATCCTGCGTTGCTCAATGTGGATGCGTTTTTCCTGGCTTTAGGGTTGCTTTATGAGGAACCTAATTTAGAGATTCAAGCTGAAAAAGCTTTGATAGCCCTATCTCAAGGGCAAGATGAAGCTGAGATATACTGCCAAAAATTTCGTAAATGGTCTGTGCTTACTCAGTGGAATGAGTGCGCCTTAGCGGCAAATTTCAGAGAGGGCCTTTCTGATGCCGTTAAAGATGTTATGGTCGGGTTCCCTGCGCCTACGGGTCTGAATGAGTCCATGACAATGGAAATTCAGATTGATCGGCGTTTGCGGGAGCGCAAACCCGTGCACCATTTGGCGGTATCTTCTGAAGAGACGCCAGAGAAAATGCAATGTGACAGAATTATGTCCAGAAGCGAGCGGCAGAATTATAGGCGTAAAAATGGGTTATGCTTCTATTGTGGTGATTCTGCTCATGTTATATCGGCATGCTCTAAACGTACTAGGTAGGTTGACAAGTCTATTTCAATCGGCACTTTACAGTCCAAATTTATTTTGTCTGTAACCTTGATTTGTTCATTATCAGTTATTACCGTGGATGCCTATGTGGACTCTGGCGCCGCTCTGAGTCTTATGGACTGGTCCTTTGCCAGGCGCTGTGGGTTTGATTTAGAGCCTCTGGAAGTCCCTATACCTCTGAAGGGTATTGATTCTACACCTTTGGCTTGTAATAAACCACAGTTCTGGACGCAAGTGACTATGCGTATGACTCCAGACCATCAGGAGGTGATTCGCTTCCTTGTGTTGTACAATTTACATGATGTTTTGGTGCTTGGATTACCATGGTTACAGTCTCATAACCCAGTCCTTGACTGGAAAGCTATGTCTGTGTTAAGCTGGGGATGTCGGGGGGCTCATGGGGACACTCCTTTGGTGTCCATTTCGTCATCTATTCCATCTGAGATTCCGGCATTTTTGTCTGATTATCGTGATATTTTTGAAGAGCCTAAAATTGGTTCACTCCCTCCTCACAGGGATTGTGATTGCGCCATAGATCTGATTCCTGGCAGTAAATTTCCAAAGGGTCGTTTGTTTAACCTATCTGTACCTGAACATGCTGCTATGCACGAGTATATTAAGGAGTCCCTGGAAAAGGGACATATTCGTCCTTCTTCATCACCTTTAGGAGCCGTTTTTTTCTTTGTCTCTAAAAAGGATGGCTCTCTGAGGCCTTGTATTGATTATCGACTCCTGAATAAAATTACAGTCAAATATCAGTATCCGTTGCCTTTGCTGACTGATTTGTTTGCTCGCATAAGGGGGGCTAAATGGTTCTCTAAGATTGATCTTCGTGGGGCGTATAATTTGGTGCGAATTAAGCAGGGGGATGAGTGGAAAACCGCATTTAATACGCCTGAGGGCCATTTTGAGTATTTGGTAATGCCTTTCGGCCTTTCTAATGCACCTTCGGTCTTTCAGTCCTTAATGCATGATATTTTCCGTGAATATTTGGATAAATTTATGATTGTGTACTTGGATGATATTTTGATTTTTTCTGATGACTGGGAGTCTCATGTTCAGCAGGTCAGGAGGGTTTTTCAGGTTTTGCGGGAGAATTCTTTGTGTGTAAAGGGTTCAAAGTGAGTTTTTGGGGTTCAAAAAATTTCCTTTTTGGGGTACATTTTTTCCCCTTCTTCTATTGAGATGGACCCTGTCAAGGTTCGGGCTATTTACGACTGGACGCAGCCTACTTCTCTGAAGAGTCTTCAGAAATTCTTGGGCTTTGCTAATTTTTATCGTCGATTTATAGCTGGTTTTTCTGGCGTTGCTAAACCTCTGACGGATTTGACTAAAAAGGGTGCTGATGTTGCCAATTGGTCCCCTGCTGCTGTGGAGGCCTTTCGGGAGCTTAAGCGCCGCTTTTTGTCTGCCCCTGTGTTGTGCCAGCCTGATGTTTCTCTTCCCTTTCAGGTTGAGGTCGATGCTTCCGAGATCGGAGCGAGGGCGGTTTTGTCGCAGAAAAGTTCCGACTGCTCAGTGATGAGACCTTGTGCGTTCTTTTCGCGAAAATTTTCGGCTGCCGAGCGAAACTATGATGTGGGTAATCGGGAGCTTTTGGCCATGAAGTGGGCATTTTAGGAGTGGCGTCATTGGCTTGAGGGTGCCAGACATCAGGTGGTAGTTTTGACTGATCACAAGAATTTAATTTATTTGGAGTCTGCCAGGCGCCTGAATCCTAGACAGGCACGTTGGTCGTTGTTCTTTTCCCGGTTTAATTTTGTGGTCTCGTACTTACCGGGTTCTAGGAATGTGAAGGCAGATGCTCTTTCTAGGAGTTTTGAGCCTGACTCTCCTGGGAATTCTGAACCTGCTGGTGTCCTTAAGGATGGGGTGGTTTTGTCTGCTGTCTCTCCAGATCTGCGACGTGCTTTGCAAGAATTTCAGGCGGATAGACCTGATCGTTGTCCGTCTGGTAGACTGTTTGTTCCTGACGATTGGACCACTAGAGTCATCTCGGAAGTTCATTCTTCTACTCTGGCAGGTCATCCGGGAATTTTTGGCACCAGAGATTTGGTGGCTAGATCCTTCTGGTGGCCTTCCCTGTCTCGAGATGTGCGTGTTTTTGTGCAGTCTTGCGATGTGTGTGCTCTGGCCAAGCCTTGTTGTTCTAGGGCTAGTGGGTTGTTGTTGCCCTTACCTATTCCTAAGAGGCCTTGGACGCACATCTCTATGGACTTTATCTCGGATCTCCCTGTTTCTCAGAAGATGTCTGTCATCTGGGTGGTGTGTGACCGTTTTTCTAAAATGGTTCATTTGGTGCCATTGCCTAAGTTGCCTTCCTCATCTGAGTTGGTCCCTCTGTTTTTTCAAAATGTGGTTCGCTTGCATGGTATTCCGGAAAACATCGTTTCTGACAGGGGTACCCAGTTCGTGTCTAGATTTTGGCGGGCAGTCTGTGCCAGGTTGGGCATTGATTTGTCCTTTTCGTCTGCATTCCATCCTCAGACCAATGGCCAGACGGAGCGAACTAATCAAACTTTGGAGACTTATTTGAGGTGTTTTGTGTCTGCGGATCAGGATGATTGGGTTGCCTTTCTGCCGTTGGCGGAGTTTGCTCTTAATAATCGGGCTAGTTCTGCCACTTTGGTTTCTCCTTTCTTTTGCAATTCAGGGTTTCATCCGCGTTTTTCATCTGGTCAGGTTGAATCTTCGGATTGTCCTGGAGTGGATGCGGTAGTGGATCGGTTGCATCGGATTTGGGGACAAGTGGTGGATAATTTGGAATTGTCCCAGGAGAGGACTCAGCAGTTTGCTAACCGTCGTCGTCGTGTTGGTCCCCACCTTCGCGTTGGGGACTTGGTGTGGTTGTCTTCCCGTTTTGTTCCTATGAGGGTTTCTTCTCCCAAATTTAAGCCTCGGTTCATCGGTCCTTATAGGATTTTGGAGATTCTTAACCCTGTTTCCTTTCGTTTGGACCTCCCGGCATCTTTCGCTATCCATAATGTGTTCCATCGGTCGTTGTTGCGGAGATATGAGGTACCGGTGGTTCCTTCTACTGAACCTCCTGCTCCTGTGCTGGTGGAGGGTGAATTGGAGTACGTCGTAGAGAAGATCTTGGACTCCCGTATTTCCAGACGGAGACTTCAATATTTGGTTAAATGGAAAGGCTATGGTCAGGAAGATAATTCTTGGGTAACTGCCTCTGACGTTCATGCCTTGGATTTGGTTCGTGCCTTTCATAGGGCTCATCCAGATCGCCCTGGCGGTTCTTGTGAGGGTTCGGTGCCCCCTCCTTAAGGGGAGGGTACTGTTGTGTATCCGCTTTTTGGGCTCCCCTGGTGGTTGCTGGTGGTACTGGTGACTTGTTTGCACTTTGCTGCTTCTGTTCACCTGCTTCCATCAGTGTTTGGGAGTTTCCTATTTAGCCTTGCTCTCCAGTCATTTCCTTGCCGGTCATCATTGTAACCAGAGTCTTTCGGTTGCATGTTCCTGCTACTAGTCTGCTGATCAGCTAAGTGGACTTATTGTCCTTATCGTTTTTGTATTTTTGTCCAGTGTACAGTTTTGTCATTTTCTGTTGCTGGAAGCTCTTGTGGTCTGATATTGCCACTCCTGTGTGATGAGTTGACACAGGAGTCTTAAAGTAATTTCAGGATGGTTTTTGAAAGGGTTTTCAGTTGACCGTGAAGTCCTCTTTTGTATCCTTCTGCTATCTAGTAAGTGGACCTCTCTTTGCTAAATCTACTTTCATACTGTGTATGTCTTTTCCCCTGAAATCACCGTTAATATATGTGGGGGCTGCTATCATCTTTGGGGAATTTCACTAGAGGTAAGCCAGGTCTGTTTCTTCCTCTACCAGGTGTAGTTAGTTCTTCGGCTGGCGCGGGGCATTTAGGAAGCCGTAGGTATGCTCCCTGGCTACTATTAGTTGTGTGGTAGATTTAGCTCACGGTCAACTCGAGTTTCCATCACCCGAGAGCTCGTTCGTTATTTATATGTTTCTCACGTTCCCTTGCCATTGGGAACCATGACAGTGTGGCATCTGTCTCTCATTGTGTGCCACCGAAAACCACTGTGTAATACTTGGCCATTTTTTGGGGGGAGGGTAAATTCTCCCTGTAAAAAAAAAAATAATTAGTGGGAGATAAAGATTGGCAAGTCTGCCTCTGTGCCATTGCTGTGTGTGGCATCTGTCTCTCATTGTGTGCCACCGAAAACCACTGTGTAATACTTGGTCATTTTTTTGGGGGGGTAATTTCTCCCTGTAAAAAAAAAATAATTAGTGGGAGATAAAGATTGGCAAGTCTGCCTCTGTGCCAGTCCTGTGTGTGGCATCTGTCTCTTATTGTGTGCCACCAAAAACCACTGTGTAATACTTGGCCATTTATTTTTTGGGGGTAAATTCTCCCTGTAAAAAAAAAATAATTAGTGGGAGATAAAGATTGGCAAGTCTGCCTCTGTGCCATTGCTGTGTGTGGCATCTGTCTCTCATTGTGAGCCACCGAAAACCACTGTGTAATACTTGGCCATTTATTTTTTGGGGGTAAATTCTCCCTGTAAAAAAAAAATAATTAGTGGGAGATAAAGATTGGCAAGTCTGCCTCTGTGCCATTGCTGTGTGTGGCATCTGTCTCTCATTGTGTGCCACCGAAAACCACTGTGTAATACTTGGCCATTTTTTGGGGGGTAAATTCTCCCTGTAAAAAAAAAAATAACTAGTGGGAGATAAAGATTGGCAAGTCTGTCTCTGTGCCAGTCCTGTGTGTGGCATCTGTCTCTAATTGTGTGCCACCAAAAACCACTGTATAATACTTGGCCATTTATTTTTGGGGGGTAAATTCTCCCTGTAAAAAAAAAATAATTAGTGGGAGATAAAGATTGGCAAGTCTGCCTCTGTGCCATTGCTGTGTGTGGCATCTGTCTCTCATTGGTGTGCCACCGAAAACCACTGTGTAATACTGGGCCTTTTTTTTTTCTAAATTCTCCCTTTTAAAAAAAAAATTATTAGTGGGAGATAAAGATTGGCAAGTCTGCCTCTGTGCCAGTCCTGTGTGTGGCATCTGTCTCTCATTGTGTGCCACCGAAAACCACTGTGTAATACTGGGCCTTTTTTTTTTCTAAATTCTCCCTTTTAAAAAAAAAATAATTAGTGGGAGATAAAGATTGGCAAGTCTGCCTCTGTGCCATTGCTGTGTGTGGCATCTGTCTCTCATTGTGTGCCACCGAAAACCACTGTGTAATACTTGGCCATTTATTTTTTGGGGGTAAATTCTCCCTGTAAAAAAAAAAATAATTAGTGGGAGATAAAGATTGGCAAGTCTGCCTCTGTGCCAGTCCTGTGTGTGTCATCTGTCTCTCATTGTGTGCCACCGAAACCAATGTGTAATACTTGGCCATTTATTTTTTGGGGGTAAATTCTCCCTGTAAAAAAAAAAAATAATTAGTGGGAGATAAAGATTGGCAAGTCTGCCTCTGTGCCAGTCCTGTGTGTGGAACCTGTCTCTCATTGTGTGCCACCGAAAACCACTGTGTAATACTGGGCCTTTTTTTTTTTTTCTAAATTCTCCCTTTAAAAAACAAAAATAATTAGTGGGAGATAAAGATTGGCAAGTCTGCCTCTGTGCCATTGCTGTGTGTGGCATCTGTCTCTCATTGTGTGCCACCGAAAACCACTGTGTAATACTGGGCCTTTTTTTTTTCTAAAATCTCCCTTTTAAAAAAAAAATAATTAGTGGGAGATAAAGATTGGCAAGTCTGCCTCTGTGTCAGTCCTGTGTGTGGCATCTGTCTCTCATTGTGTGCCACCGAAAACCACTGTGTAATACTTGGCCATTTATTTTTTGGGGGTAAATTCTCCTTGTAAAAATAAAAAAATTTAGTGGGAAATGAAGGTTGGCAAGTCTGCCTCTGTGCCAGTCCTGTGTGTGGCATCTGTCTCTCATTGTGTGCCACCGAAAACCACTGTGTAATACTTGGTCATTTATTTTTTTGGGGTAAATTCTCCCTGTAAAAAAAAAATAATTAGTGGGAGATAAAGATTGGCAAGTCTGCCTCTGTGCCATTGCTGTGTGTGGCATCTGTCTCTCATTGTGTGCCACCGAAAACCACTGTGTAATACTTGGCCATTTTTTTTGGGGGTAAATTCTCCCTGTAAAAAAAAAATAATTAGTGGGAGATAAAGATTGGCAAGTCTGCCTCTGTGCCAGTCCTGTGTGTGGCATCTGTCTCTCATTGTGTGCCACCGAAAACCACTGTGTAATACTTGGTCATTTATTTTTTTGGGGTAAATTCTCCCTGTAAAAAAAAAAATAATTAGTGGGAGATAAAGATTGGCAAGTCTGCCTCTGTGCCAGTCCTGTGTGTGGCATCTGTCTCTCATTGGTGTGCCACCGAAAACCACTGTGTAATACTGGGCCTTTTTTTTTTTTTAAATTCTCCCTTTTAAAAAAAAAATTATTAGTGGGAGATAAAGATTGGCAAGTCTGCCTCTGTGCCATTGCTGTGTGTGGCATCTGTCTCTCATTGTGTGCCACCGAAAACCACTGTGTAATACTTGGCCATTTATTTTTTGGGGGTAAATTCTCCCTGTAAAAAAAAAATAATTAGTGGGAGATAAAGATTGGCAAGTCTGCCTCTGTGCCATTGCTGTGTGTGGCATCTGTCTCTCATTGTGTGCCACCGAAAACCACTGTGTAATACTTGGCCATTTTTTGGGGGGGTAAATTCTCCCTGTAAAAAAAAAATAATTAGTGGGAGATAAAGATTGGCAAGTCTGCCTCTGTGCCAGTCCTGTGTGTGGCATCTGTCTCTCATTGTGTGCCACCGAAAACCACTGTGTAATACTTGGTCATTTATTTTTTTGGGGTAAATTCTCCCTGTAAAAAAAAAAATAATTAGTGGGAGATAAAGATTGGCAAGTCTGCCTCTGTGCCATTGCTGTGTGTGTCATCTGTCTCTCATTGTGTGCCACCGAAAACCACTGTGTAATACTTGGCCATTTATTTTTTTGGGGTAAATTCTCCCTGTAAAAAAAAAATAATTAGTGGGAGATAAAGATTGGCAAGTCTGCCTCTGTGCCAGTCCTGTGTGTGGCATCTGTCTCTCATTGTGTGCCACCGAAAACCACTGTGTAATACTGGGCCTTTTTTTTTTTTTTTCTAAATTCTCCCTTTTAAAAAAAAAATTATTAGTGGGAGATAAAGATTGGCAAGTCTGCCTCTGTGCCATTGCTGTGTGTGGCATCTGTCTCTCATTGTGTGCCACCGAAAACCACTGTGTAATACTTGGCCATTTTTTTGGGGGGGTAAATTCTCCCTGTAAAAAAAAAATAATTAGTGGGAGATAAAGATTGGCAAGTCTGCCTCTGTGCCATTGCTGTGTGTGGCATCTGTCTCTCATTCTGTGCCACCGAAAACCACTGTGTAATACTTGGCCATTTATTTTTTGGGGGTAAATTCTCCCTGTAAAAAAAAAATAATTAGTGGGAGATAAAGATTGGCAAGTCTGCCTCTGTGCCATTGCTGTGTGTGGCATCTGTCTCTCATTGTGTGCCACCGAAAACCACTGTGTAATACTTGCCCATTTTTTGGGGGGGGTAAATTCTCCCTGTAAAAAAAAAAAATTAGTGGGAGATAAAGATTGGCAAGTCTGCCTCTGTGCCAGTCCTGTGTGTGGCATCTGTCTCTCATTGTGTGCCACAGAAAACCTAGTGTGTAATATTGTTTTTTTTTTTTTGTTTTTTTTTAAATACTCCCAGAAAAAAAAAAAAAATTGTGGGAGATTAAGATTGGCATTTCTGCTTGAGTGCTGGTCCTGTGTGTGCCATCTGTCTCAAATTATTGGGGCACAGAAAACCTAGTGTGTAACATTGGGCCTGATTTTCCTTTCAGTGTCAGGCACCTATAAAGGTATATATAAATCCTACAGAAGTTTGAGTTCACCTTATAATTTGTTTTACAGTAACAAATACCGTTACTTTGGTTACGTTTTGCAAACAATGAGGAAGTCTAGTGGAAGAGGTCGTGGCCGTGGGCGGTCATTGTCAGCTGGTAATTATGGTAGTGGTGGTGGAGCATCAGGTGGTCATGGTAAAAGCAGTACAGCACCTAAGTCTCGAGTTGTTGAGCCAGGTTCATTGTCTGGCTACACAAAGCCTCGAACGCTCTCTTTTCTGGGAGTAGGAAAACCATTTTTGAAGCCGGAGCAGGAGGAACAAGTATTGGCTTTCATTGCTGACTCTGCCTCTAGCTCTTTCGCCTCCTCCTCGGAAAGTGCCAAATGTCAGAGCAGTGCATCGACAGTGGATGCTCCCGGTCAGGAACAAGTCGCTTCCTTGTGTCCTTCACCCAGAACAACAGTGAAGGATGCGTCAGTCGACAGAACAGGTTACTCCATGGAGCTCTTTACACATACCGTTCCTGGGTTAGACAGTGAAACAGTTAACAGGCCATGCCCATTCGAAGTTGAATCGGACATGGAGTGCACAGATGCACAGCCAGATTACTATGCTGTTCCTTTGACTCAGACCAGAACATTGCCCTCGCAGTGTACTGAGGCAGAATCAAACCCAGCGGAGACTATGGTGCCCCGTCACGAACGCAATACCACCGGCTTACACGGTGACACAGACGAAGTTGCACATGACATAGAAGAGGAGGTCATAGATGACCCAGTTGTTGACCCCGATTGGCAGCCATTGGGGGAACAGGGTGCAGGCGGCAGTAGTTCTGAAGCGGAGGAGGAGGAGCCGCAGCAGGCATCAACATCACAACAGGTTCCATCTGCCAGGCCCGTATCTGGCCAAAAACGCATGGCAAAACCAAAACCAGTTGGAGGACAGCGTGGCCATCCGGTTAAAGAAGCTCAGTCTGCAATGCCTGAAAAGGTATCCGATAGTAGAAAGAGTGCAGTCTGGCATTTTTTTAAACAACATCCAAATGATCAGCGCAAAGTCATCTGTCAAAAATGTTCAACTACCTTAAGCAGAGGTCAGAATCTTAAAAGTCTAAATACAAGTTGCATGCATAGACATTTATCCACCATGCATTTGCAAGCCTGGACTAACTACTAAACGTCCCTAAAGCTTGCAGCACCCTCGGCCAATGAAGCAAGTCAGCAACGCTACATCCCTTCCCTCACTGTAAACCCACCATTTCCCACGCCACCTGCAGTATCTGTGCAGCTTTCGTCGCCAGGCCAAAGCAGTCAGGGAATCACCAGGTTAGTAGTAGGAAACACTGCATGTAGGGCACCGGCAAGAATACCATCTCCAACCCTCTCTCAGTCACCCATGTCCACCGGCACCCCCGCTAGTTCCACGATCTCCAGCTCTCCAGTCCAGCTCACCCTACATGAGACTCTTGTTAGGAAAAGGAAGTACTCATCCTCGCATCTGCGTACACAGGGTTTGAACGCCCACATTGCTAGACTAATCTCATTAGAGATGATGCCCTACCGGTTAGTTGAAAGCGAAGCTTTCAAAGCGCTGATGGACTACGCTGTACCACGCTACGAGCTACCCAGTCGGCACTTCTTTTCTAGAAAAGCCATCCCAGCCCTCCAACAGCATGTTAAAGACCGCATCGTCCATGCACTCAGGCAGTCTGTGACTGCAAAGGTGCACCTGACAACAGATGCATGGACCAGTAGGCATGGCCAGGGACGTTACGTGTCCATCACGGCACACTGGGTGAATGTGGTGGATGCAGGGTCCACAGGAGACAGCAATATTGGGACAGTTCTGCCTAGCCCATGGTCAAGGAAAGAGTTGGCTGTAGGCATTCGCCCCCCCTCCTCCTCTTCCTCCTCCTCCTGCAGAAGCGAGAGCTTGTCCACAGACCGCGGTCGCACATCCACTCCATCCGCAGCTGCCACTGTTGCACACCAGGTGTGCCATTATGGGACAGCTAGTGGCAAGCGTCAGCAGGCTGTATTGGCAATGAAGTGTTTGGGCGACAACAGACACACCGCGGAAGTTCTGTCCGAGTTCTTGCAGAAAGAAACTCAGTCATGGCTGGGCACTGTACATCTTGAGGCAGGCAACGTAGTGAGTGATAACGGAAGGAATTTCATGGCTGCCATAGCCCTTTCCGAACTGAAACACATTCCTTGCCTGGCTCACACCTTAAACCTGGTGGTGCAGTGCTTCCTGAAAAGTTATCCGGGGTTACCCTACCTGCTCCTCAAAGTGCGCAGACTTTGCTCGCATATCCGCCGTTCGCCCGTGCACTCCAGCCGTATGCAGAACTATCAGCGTTCTTTGAACCTTCCTCAGCATCGCCTAATCATCGACGTTGCAACAAGGTGGAACTCCACACTGCACATGCTTCAGAGAGTGTGCGAACAGAGGCGTACTGTTATGTATTTGTGGAAGGATACACGGGCAGGCAGTTGGATGGCAGACATGGAGTTGTCAGGTGTGCAGTGGTCGAAGCTACAAGACCTGTGTCAAGTCCTTCAGTGTTTTGAGGAATGCACATGGCTGGTTAGTGCAGACAACGCCATAATAAGCA
The DNA here is from genome assembly GCF_051348905.1 of Ranitomeya variabilis. Classification (NCBI taxonomy): domain Eukaryota; kingdom Metazoa; phylum Chordata; class Amphibia; order Anura; family Dendrobatidae; genus Ranitomeya; species Ranitomeya variabilis. The sequence goes on along the minus strand of NC_135239.1, from coordinate 113,290,111 downwards.
TGAGCATCCCCCTAATGCGTCTGCTGATGCAAAGTTTGACGCACATAAAGGAGCAGGCGTCTGCAGCCGAGGAAGAGGAAAGCCTTGATGACAGTCAGCCATTGTCTGGTCAGGGCCGTGTAGAAGACGCGGTAGCAGGCGAAGAGGTGGAGGAGGACGAGGAGGATGATGGGGATGAGTACTTTTTTAATGAGGAAGCTTCTCCTGGGCCAACAGAAATTTGTGGCGTTGCAAGGCCGGGTTCTGTTTTTTTAAGGGAGACAAGTGACGTAGATTTGCCTGTAACTGCCCCTCAAACCAGCACAACCGCAGATTTGACAAATGGAACTTTGGCCCACATGGCGGATTATGCCTTACGTATCCTCAAAAGGGACCCACGCATTATTAAAATGATGAGCGATGACGATTACTGGTTGGCCTGCATCCTTGACCCTCGCTATAAAGGCAAATTGCAAAATATTATGCCACATGAGAAACTCGAACAAATATTAGCAACCAAACAAGCTACTCTTGTAGACCGTTTGATTCAGGCATTCCCAGCACACAGCGCCGGTGATGGTTCTCACACAAGCTGCAGGGGGCTACAGGGCAGAGGTGTTAGAGGTGCACAGATCAGAAGTGGCATTGGACAGAGGGGTTTTCTGACCAGGTTGTGGAGTGATTTCGCAATGACCGCAGACAGGACAGGTACTGCAGCATCTATTCAAAGTGACAGGAGACAACATTTGTCCAGTATGGTTACTAACTATTTTTCATCCCTTATCGATGTTCTCCCTCAACCATCATTCCCATTTGATTACTGGGCATCCAAATTAGACACCTGGCCTGAATTGGCAGAATATGCATTGCAGGAGCTTGCTTGCCCAGCAGCTAGTGTGCTATCAGAAAGAGTATTCAGTGCTGCTGGTTCAATATTAACCGAAAAAAGGACTCGTCTGGCTACCCAAAATGTGGATGATCTCACCTTCATTAAAATGAACCACTCCTGGATTTCAAATTATTTTGCCCCACCTTTCCCGGCTAACACCTAGCTTTCCTATAAAAAGGTCTTGCTTGTGGACTGGTCTTACTGAGTGTTCCAATCTCTTAATTTGCAGCAGCTGTTTGTCCAGCATATGACATGTTTACACCTCCCTCAATGGGAAAATTTCCCCCACAGGGCCGTGGTCTCGCCACTTGGCGCAAGCACCCGTTACAGTGCTGTTTGTCTGAAGAGGTGGGTGTGCCCGCTTTTGGTCGACGGCACTGCCACTGGGTCCCTCATAGTACAATGAAGTGTCTCTGGCGCTGGTGGTGCGCACCCAACGTCAGACACACCGTTGTAACATGAGGGGCCCTGGGACGGTACCGCCGGCCACAAGAGAGTTCCCCCCCCCAGCTCAAACTGTGCTCTACCACGTGCAAAATTATCTCGCACAGCTCCACCAATGTTTAGTCTATGCGCTAACATCATTCAATGCCTGGCACTGACAATACCAATTTGTTGACATCTATGATGCTAGTTAAAGTAGTCTGGGTCAGTGTCCTATATTGACACCAGTAAATACTTACTGCCAAATTACTTTGTCAGAAAGTCAGCAGATGAGCCCACCCGTGTGCCTAAGTATGCCACACTTTTTTTTTTGTTGTTTTACGAGACATTAACATCTATTTATTTTTTGTGAGTACTAACTGTGTCAGACACTCCTTGCAATCCTCCCCGCTGACCACAATGCTGCCTGTGTATCCATGTAACCGATTTAAAACTGCCTTGAGCCTATTTTTTGTTATTTTAGGCCTTTGTTAGCCTGTCTGCGGTCCCTCCTTGCAATACTCCTCCGCTGACCATAATGCTGCCTGTGTATCCATGTAACTGATTTAAAACTGTCTTGAGCCTATTTTTTGTTATTTTAGGCCTTCGTTAGCCTGTCTGCGGTCCCTCCTTGCAATACTCCTCCGCTGACCACAATGCTGCCTGTGTATCCATGAAACCGATTTAAAACTGCTTTGAGCCTATTTTTTGTTATTTTAGGCCTTCATTAGCCTGTCTGCGGGCCTTCATTAGCCTGTCTGCGGTCCCTCCTTGCAATACTCCTCCACTGACCACAATGCTGCCTGTGTATCCATGTAACAGATTTAAAACTGCCTTGAGCCTATTTTTTGTTATTTTAGGCCTTCATTAGCCTGTCTGCGGGCCTTCATTAGCCTGTCTGCGGTCCCTCCTTGCAATACTCCTCCACTGACCACAATGCTGCCTGTGTATCCATGTAACCTATTTAAAACTGCCATGAGCCTATTTTTTGTTATTTTAGGCCTTCATTAGCCTGTCTGCGGGCCTTCATTAGCCTGTCTGCGGTCCCTCCTTGCAATACTCCTCCACTGACCACAATGCTGCCTGTGTATCCATGTAACCGATTTTAAACTGCCTTGAGCATATTTTTATTTATTTTAGGCCTTCGTTAGCCTGTCTGCGGTCCCTCCTTGCAATACTCCTCCACTGACCACAATGCTGCCTGTGTATCCATGTAACCGATTTAAAACTGCCTTGAGCCTATTTTTTGTTATTTTAGGCCTTCGTTAGCCTGTCTGCGGTCCCTCCTTGCAATACTCCTCCACTGACCACAATGCTGCCTGTGTATCCATGTAACTGATTTAAAACTGCCTTGAGTCTATTTTTTGTTATTTTAGGCCTTCGTTAGCCTGTCTGCGGTCCCTCCTTGCAATACTCCTCCACTGACCACAATGCTGCCTGTGTATCCATGTAACCGATTTAAAACTGCCTTGAGCCTATTTTTTGTTATTTTAGGCCTTCGTTAGCCTGTCTGCGGTCCCTCCTTGCAATACTCCTCCACTGACCACAATGCTGCCTGTGTATCCATGTAACCGATTTAAAACTGCCTTGAGCCTATTTTTTGTTATTTTAGGCCTTCATTAGCCTGTCTGCAGGCCTTCATTAGCCTGTCTGCGGTCCCTCCTTGCAATACTCCTCCACTGACCACAATGCTGCCTGTGTATCCATGTAACCTATTTAAAACTGCCATGAGCCTACTTTTTGTTATTTTAGGCCTTCATTAGCCTGTCTGCGGTCCCTCCTTGCAATACTCCTCCACTGACCACAATGCTGCCTGTGTATCCATGTAACCAATTTAAAACTGCCTTTAGCCTATTTTTTGTTATTTTAGGCCTTCGTTAGCCTGTCTGCGGTCCCTCCTTGCAATACTCCTCCACTGACCACAATGCTGCCTGTGTATCCATGTAACCGATTTAAAACTGCCTTGAGCCTATTTTTTGTTATTTTAGGCCTTCGTTAGCCTGTCTGCGGTCCCTCCTTGCAATACTCCTCCACTGACCACAATGCTGCCTGTGTATCCATGTAACCGATTTAAAACTGCCTTGAGCCTATTTTTTGTTATTTTAGGCCTTCGTTAGCCTGTCTGCGGTCCCTCCTTGCAATACTCCTCCACTGACCACAATGCTGCCTGTGTATCCATGTAACCGATTTAAAACTGGCTTGAGCCTATTTTTTGTTATTTTAGGCCTTCATTAGCCTGTCTGCGGGCCTTCATTAGCCTGTCTGCGGTCCCTCCTTGCAATACTCCTCCACTGACCACAATGCTGCCTGTGTATCCATGTAACCTATTTAAAACTGCCATGAGCCTATTTTTTGTTATTTTGGGCCTTCATTAGGCTGTCTGCGGGCCTTCATTAGCCTGTCTGCGGTCCCTCCTTGCAATACTCCTCCACTGACCACAATGCTGCCTGTGTATCCATGTAACCGATTTAAAACTGCCTTGAGCCTATTTTTTGTTATTTTAGGCCTTCATTAGCCTGTCTGCGGGCCTTCATTAGCCTGTCTGTGGTCCCTCCTTGCAATACTCCTCCACTGACCACAATGCTGCCTGTGTATCCATGTAACCTATTTAAAACTGCCATGAGCCTATTTTTTGTTATTTTAGGCCTTCATTAGCCTGTCTGCGGTCCCTCCTTGCAATACTCCTCCACTGACCACAATGCTGCCTGTGTATCCATGTAACCGATTTAAAACTGCCTTGAGCCTATTTTTTGTTATTTTAGGCCTTCGTTTGCCTGTCTGCGGTCCCTCCTTGCAATACTCCTCCACTGACCACAATGCTGCCTGTGTATCCATGTAACCGATTTAAAACTGCCTTGAGCCTATTTTTTGTTGTTTTAGGCCTTCATTAGCCTGTCTGCGGGCCTTCATTAGCCTGTCTGCGGTCCCTCCTTGCAATACTCCTCCACTGACCACAATGCTGCCTGTGTATCCATGTAACCTATTTAAAACTGCCATGAGCCTATTTTTTGTTATTTTAGGCCTTCATTAGCCTGTCTGCGGGCCCTCCTTGCAATCCTCCTCCGCTGACCACACCAATGCTGCCCGTGTACCCCTGGAACCTATTTAAAAGTTCATAGAGCCTATTTATATATTTTATTTAATATTAATAAAGCCATGATGGACTACGCTGTACCACGCTACAAGCTAACCAGTTGACACTTCTTTTGCGAGAAAAGCCGTCCCAACCTTCCACCAGCATGTAAAAGACCGCATTGTCCATGCACTCTAGCAATCTGTGAGTACAAAGGTGCACCTGACAACAGACGCATGGACCTGTAGGCATGGCCACGGAAGGTTACGTGTCCATTACGGCGCAATGGGTTAATGTGGTGGATGCATGGTCCACAGGGGACAGCCTACTAAGTCTGTCTGCAGTCCCTAATTCAAATTGTCCTCCACTGTCTAAATCTGAGCTTTAACCTTCTGGCTCTCATTAAGTGCTTTTTTTAAAAAAAATTGGTGTTTGGGGCCTAATACCTCTGTTTGCCGCTCACTGTTGTTTGTCCTCAACTGTATAAAGCTGAGCTTCAACCTTCTGGCTTTCGGCCTATAGTATCAGATATTAAACAGCATTTGGCCTTCAACTTTGGTTACGGCCTACTAACGGTGTCTGCCGCTCCCTGGTGTTTGTCCTCAACTGTATAAAGCTGAGCTTCAACCTTCTGGCTCTCATTAAGTGCTTTTTTAAAAAAAATTGGTGGTTGGTGCCTAGTAACTCTGTCTGCCGCTCCCTGGTGTTTGTCCTCAACTTTATAAAGCTGAGGTTCAACCTTCTGGCTTTCGGCCTATAGTATCAGATATTAAACAGCATTTGGCCTTCAACTTTGGTTGCGGCCTACTAACGGTGTCTGCCGCTCCCTGGTGTTTGTCCTCAACTGTATAAAGCTGAGCTTCAACCTTCTGGCTCTCATTAAGTGCTGTTTTTTAAAAAATTGGTGGTTGGGGCCTAATAACTCTGTCTGCCGCTCCCTGGTGTTTGTCCTCAACTGTATAAAGCTGAGCTTCAACCTTCTGGCTTTCGGCCTATAGTATCAGATATTAAACAGCATTTGGCCTTCAACTTTGGTTGCGGCCTACTAACGGTGTCTGCCGCTCCCTGGTGTTTGTCCTCAACTGAATAAATCTGAGCTTCAACCTTCTGGCTCTCATTTTTTTTTTTTAAATTGGTGTTTGGGGACTAATACCTCTGTTTGCCGCTCCCTGTTGTTTGTCCTCAACTGTATAAAGCTGAGCTTCAACCTTCTGGCTTTCGGCCTATAGTATCAGATATTAAACAGCATTTGGCCTTCAACTTTGGTTGCGGCCTACTGACGGTGTCTGCCGCTCCCTGGTGTTTGTCCTCAACTGTATAAAGCTGAGCTTCAACCTTCTAGCTCTCATTAAGTGCTGTTTTTTAAAAAATTGGTGGTTAGGGCCTACTAACGGTGTCTGCCGCTCCCTGGTGTTGTCCTCCTCCTGAGTGTTCTCCTCCTCCTTGGTGTTCTCCTCCAGGTTGCCTTGTCTGAGCTTCAACCTTCTGGCTCTCATTAAGTGCTTTTTTAACAAAAAATTGGTGGTTAGGGCCTACTAACGGTGTCTGCCGCTCCATGGTGTTGTCCTCCACTGTATAAAGCTGAGCTTCAGTCTTTAGGCTTTTGGCCTATAGTAGCAGATATTAAACTGCATTTGGCCTACTAGTGTGGTTGGGCCCTTAAAACAGTGTCTGCTGCTCCTGGGTTTGCTACTCCACTGAACAAAGCAATGCCGCCTGTTTAGACCTGTTACCAATTTTGAACTGCATTTAGCCTACTTTATTCTTTGGCCCTATATCTGTGTTTCCTCCTCATCCTGCCCATTGCCCAGCCACTGCTAGATGAGTCTGCTGGTACATTGACCTAGACCACTACATTCCCTTGCACTCTACACAGCCAGAATCTGACCCTGCTGAAAGTAAGGTTCCCCTTCCCGCATGTTATACCACCTTACACAGGGACAAAGAGGAAGGTGCAGATGAAAGTGCAGGTTCCTTCATCAGGTGGGGGGGCATACTCGTTGGCGACGTCACTGGCACAGGGCCCCTCAGAGTACGCAAAAGTATCGCTGCTGGCGGGAGGCGCCCCCGCCGTGCAAACACACCGCTGAACTTTGAGGGGCCCTGTGCCAGTGCCAATGCCAACGAGTAGGCCCCCCCTGCTTGCTTAGGATCACAGCACTTGCAAACTTGACATACTTACCTCTCACTGCTCCACCGCCGTGACGTAGTCCACGTTTCCTGGGCCCACTAAAACCTTGAACCAGCCCTACCCCCCACAACTTTTGCCAAATGACCCCCAATTTCCAATGCCCAACTATTATTATAAAGTTAATTAAGATTGACAAGCTTCAGAAACAAGAATGGATGTTTTGGCATTAAAATGGGCACTGTAGGTGTTTTCCTGGCCTCCACTCACTGTCGACTATGCTTCCCCATTGACTTGCATTGGGTTTTGTGTTTCGGTCGATCCCCGACTTTTAGCGATAATCGGCCGACGGCACTCGACTCGACTCTGGACAAAGTCGGGTTTCGCAAAACCCGACTCGATCTTAAAGAAATGAAAGTCTTCCAACCCTAGTAATGGGTAATACAAACTGCGCTGCTTATATATCTAAGGATAGTGTGCTGTGAGAAGCCACGACTCAGAACTATTGTCAGCAGAATATGAGCTCTATTTTGTGATGCAAACATCATATATAAGTCTTTTCTACTTTTTACTCTGCACGTGCGCCAAGCACGTATGCATCTGTGCTCTCCTAGCAGCATAACACTAGGTCTGAGCAGTGATTAGAGATAACGGCGCGTGCGCGATGTTTCCTTGTTTGCGGTATCATAGCAACTTTGTGTGGTCAATATGGCAGATAGACTTCCGGTGTGAAGGTCAGCTGCGCACGTGTGGTGAGTGAGTCTGACTGACAACGCTCTGCATATCGCAGCTACATGCAATGTGGACTTCTCTATTGCGACATGTGTGACGTCTCTCAGGTAATTAGCACGGCTGCATTATTTCTTGTAGTCTGATTAATTTTGTATATAAGGGTCTTTGAGCACAAACATAAAACTACCCCTGACAAAGCCATTGTGAGTGGCGACACGCGTCGGGTCTTCCCGGCCTCACCTGATTCCATGTGTGCTGTGCATGTCGGCATCATGATGTGTTCATGATATTTTTCCATGGACACTCTGTAGCACCTCTGACTTTGGGGCCTCCTAGAACTCCCTTCTGGGGCTGGTATATTTCAGCTATATTTAGTTTGTTATTGAAGGAAGGTGATTAAGGACATTGAGGGCAAGAGTTTGGTGTCTTGTATGCATATGCACTTTCATTTTATTAGGGATTTTGCCGTACACCTGTGATGTTATGCTGTTTATACCTTTATATCTTAGCCAGCACACATTGGTTATCTGTTAGCAGGTTTAAAGCTTTATCATGAGCTTGTGCTACATTCTGCTATGTCACATGTGTGACTGTTTTAATGTTTTTAATGTTGTTTGTGTGTTCTTTTGTACCCAATAAAATGTATATATCATGTTCATGTCTCATGGTGATCTCCTCTTTATGGCCTACTTTTTTCTCTTTATTTAATGGGTCTTTGTGTTATTTATTTGTTGAATCCCTTAAAAGATTTTCCTATGGTGCCCCCTCAACATTTGATCAATAATTGTGCGTGTCACAAAATATTTTATTTGCACAGTTTTTTTAGTAATTCAATTTGACATCCATACACCATGTTGCCGCATTATGACTTTTTCAACCTTTTCCTAGCATTTCTTGTTAAATATTTTTTGTCAAGAGGAATAATTTTATTAAAAATGGCAAAAAAGTTAAAAATTCAGACATTCAACTGTGACTGTTTTTTTTGCATACCTACAGTATTTTAGAAGTAAAATTTGCCATCCTTAACCTACATCTATATATATAAGAGGCATCGTGATTACTCGCTAATCCCGCCCCCTGCACAGTAGCTCCATCTCCCACACATAACCACACACAATCCCGCCCGCCCACCACATCACCACACATAATCCCGTCCCCCACCACATTACCACACATAATCCCGCCCGCCCACCACATTGCCACACATAATCCCACCTGCCCACCACATCGCCACACATAATCCCGCCACCACCACATCACCACACATAATCCCGCCCACCCACCACATCACCACACATAATCCCACCCGCCCACCACATCACCACACATTATCCCACCCCAACACATCACCACACATAATCCCGCCCACCACATCACCAAACATAATCTCGCCCCACCACATCACCGCACATAATCCTGCCCCCAACCACATCACCACACATAATCCCGCCCCCCACCACATCACACACATATTCCCGCCCCCCACCACATTAACACACATAATCCCTCCCCCACCACATTACCACAGATAATCCCGCCCCCCTACCACTTTACCACACATAATCCCGCCCCCACCACATTAGTACACATAATCCCGCCCCCCCACCACATTACCGCACATAATCCCGCCACCCACCACATCACCACACATAATCCCGCCCCCCACCACATTACCAATATATAATCATGCCCCCAACACATCACCACACATAATCCCGCCCCCCACCACATCACCACACATAATCCCGCGCCCCACTCCACTGCCACACATAATCCCGCACCCAACACATCACCACACATAATCCCACCCCCAACACATAACCACACATAATCCCACCCCCCACCACATCACCACACATAATCCCGCACCCCACTCAATTGCCACACATAATCCCGCCCCCCACCACATCACCACACATAATCCCGTGCCCCACTCCATTGCCACACATAATCCCGCTCCCAACACATCACCACACATAATCCCACCCCCCAAAACATAACCACACATAATCCCGCGCCCCCACCACATCACCACACATAATCCCGCGCCCCACTCCATTGCCACACATAATCCCGCCCCCAACACATCACCACACATAATCCCACCCCCAACACATAACCACACATAATACCGCCCCCCACCACATCACCACACAAAATCCCGCCCCCCACCACATTACCACACATAATCCCGCACCCCACCACATCACTACACATAATCCCACCCCACACCACATTACCACACATAATCTCGCCCCACCACCACATTCCCACACATAATCCCGCTCCCCCACCACATTATCACACATAAACCCGCCCCCACCACATCACCACACACAATCCCGACCCCCACCGCATCACCACACATAATCCCGCCTCCACCACATTACCACGGATAAACCCACCCCCCACCACATTACCACACATAATCCCGCCCCCCACCACATTGCCACACACAATCCCGCCCCCCAACACATCACCACACATAATCCTGCCACCCAACACATCACCACACATAATCCCGCCCCCATCACATTACCGCACATAATCCCGCCCCCCACCTCATTACCACACATAATCCCGCCCCCCACCACATCACCACACATAATCCTGCCCCCCACCACATCACCGCACATAATCCCGCCCCCCCATATCACCAAAGATAATCCCGCCCCCACCACATTACCACACATAATCCCGCCCCCCAACACATCACCACACATAATCCCGCCCCCCACCACATCACCACACATAATCCCGCCCCAACACATCACCACACATAATCCCGGCCCCCAACACATCACCACACATAATCCCGGCCCCCAACACATCACCACACATAATCTCGCCTCAACACATCACCACACATAATCCCGCCCCCAACACATCACCACACATAATCCCGCCCCCCACCACATTACCACAGATAATCCCACCCCTACCACTTTACCACACATAATCCCACCCCCCCACCACATTACCACACATAATCCTGCCCACCCAGCACATTACCACACATAATCCTGCCACCCACCACATCACCACACATAATCCTGCCCCCCCACCACATCACCACACATACTCCTGCCCCCACCACATTACCACAGATAATCATGCCCCCATACACATCACCACACATAATCCCACCCCATTACCACACATAATCCTGCCCCCCACCACATTACCACAGATAATGCCGCCCCCACCACATTACCACAGATAAACCCGCCCCCCACCACATTACCACACATAATCCAGCCCCCCACCACATCACCACACATAATCCCGCTCTCAACACATCACCGCACATAATCCCTCCCACCCACCACATTACCACACATAATCCCACCAGCCCACCACATTACCACACATAATCCCACTCGCTCACCACATTACCACACATAATCCTGCCCGACCACCACATCACCACACATAATCCTGCCCGACCACCACATCACCACACATAATCCTGCCACCCACCACATCACCACACATAATCCCGGTGCACAGTGGCACTGCTACACATAAAGTGTATTGTAACCGTGTACAAGAGCATTGCTATACCTCATTTATATTGCTCTGCATCTATATATATAAGAGGCATCGTGATTACTCGCTAATCCCGCCCCCTGCACAGTAGCTCCGCCCCTACCTCATCAGCACACACAATCCTGCACCCCACCCCTTTACCTTACACAATCTGCACCACATCACCACACACAATCCTGCTCCCCACAAATCCCGCCTCCCCACCACATTACCACACATAATCCCGCCCCCCACATCACCACACATAATCCCGCCACCCCACCACATTACTACACATAATCCTGCCCCCACCACTAGTGTTGAGCGATACCGTCCGATACTTGAAAGTATCGGTATCGGAAAGTATCGGCCGATACCGGCAAAGTATCGGATCCAATCCGATACCGATACCCGATACCAATACAAGTCAATGGGACTCAAGTATCGGACGGTATTCCTGATGGTTCCCAGGGTCTGAAGGAGAGGAAACTCTCCTTCAGGCCCTGGGAACCATATAAATGTGTAAAAGAAAGAATTAAAATAAAAAATATCGCTATACTCACCTGTCCGACGCAGCCGGGACCTCAGCGAGGGAACCGGCAGCGTTGTTTGTTTAAAATTCGCGCTTTTACTTGGTTACGTGAATTCCCGGCTTGTGATTGGTCAGGGCGGCCATGTTGCCGGGACGCGGACCAATCACAGCAAGCCGTGACGAAATTACGTCACGGCTTGCTGTGATTGGTCCGCGTCCCGGCAACATGGCCGCCATTAACCAATCACAAGCCGTGACGTCATGGGAGGCTGGACTTGCGCACTTTTTAAAAAACGCGCGTGTCCAGCCTCCCGTGACGTCACGGCTTGTGATTGGTTAATGGCGTCCATGTTGCCGGGACGCGGACCAATCACAGCAAGCCGTGACGTAATTTCGTCACGGCTTGCTGTGATTGGTCCGCGTCCCGGCAACATGGCCGCCCTGACCAATCACAAGCTGGGACGTCACTGGAGGCTGGACACGCGCGTTTTTTAAAAAGTGCGCAAGTCCAGCCTCCCGTGACGTCACGGCTTGTGATTGGTTAATGGCGGCCATGTTGCCGGGACGCGGACCAATCACAGCAAGCCGTGACGTAATTTCGTCACGGCTTGCTGTGATTGGTCCGCGTCCCGGCAACATGGCGCCGTGACCAATCATAAGCCGGGACGTCACTGGAGGCTGGACACGCGCGCTTTTTAAAAAAACGCGCAAGTCCAGCCTCCCGTGACGTCACGGCTTGTGATTGGTTAATGGCGGCCATGTTGCCGGGACGCGGACCAATCACAGCAAGCCGTGACGTAATTTCGTCACGGCTTGCTGTGATTGGTCCGCGTCCCGGCAACATGGCCGCCCTGACCAATCACAAGCCGGGAATTCACGTAACCAAGTAAAAGCGCGAATTTTAAACAAACAACGCTGCCGGTTCCTTCGCTGAGGTCCAGGCTGCGTCGGACAGGTGAGTATAGCGATATTTTTTATTTTAATTCTTTCTTTTACACATTTTTACATTAATGTTGTTTCGATACCGATACCCGATATCACAAAAATATCGGATCTCGGTATCGGAAATTCCGATACAGCAAGTATCGGCCGATACCCGATACTTGCAGCATCGGAATGCTCAACACTACCCACCACATTACCACACTTAATCCCGCCCCAACCACATTACCACACATAACCCTGCCCCCCACCAAGTTACCACACATAATCCCGCCCCACCACATTACTACACATAATCCTGCCCCCACCACATTACCACACATAATCCCACCCCCACCACGTTACCACACATAATCCCGCCCCCACCACATTACTACACATAATCCTGCCCCCACCACATTACCACACATAATCCCACCCCCACCACATTACCACACATAATCCCGCCCCCACCACATTACCACAAATAATCACGCTCCCCACCACATTACCACACATAATCCCGCCCCCCACCACATTACCACACATAATCCTGCCCGACTAACACATCACCACACATAATCCTGCCCGACAACCACATCACCACACATAATCCTGCCACCCACCACATCACCACACATAATCCCGGTGCACGGTGGCACTGCTACACATAAAGTGTATTATAACCGTGTACAAGAGCATTGCTATACCTCATTTATATTGCTCTGCATCTATATATATAAGAGGCATCGTGATTACTCGCTAATCCCGCCCCCTGCACAGTAGCTCCGTCCCTACCTCATCAGCACACACAATCCTGCACCCCACCCCTTTACCATACACAATCTGCACCACATCACCACACACAATCCTGCTCCCCACAAATCCTGCCTCCCCACCACATTACCACACATAATCCCGACCCCCACATCACCACACATAATCCCGCCACCCCACCACATTACTACACATAATCCTGCCCCCACCACATTACCACACTTAATCCCGCCCCAACCACATTACCACACATAACCCTGCCCCCCACCAAGTTACCACACATAATCCCGCCCCACCACATTACTACACATAATCCTGCCCCCACATTACCACACATAATCCCACCCCCACCACGTTACCACACATAATCCCGCCCCCACCACATTACTACACATAATCCTGCCCCCACCACATTACCACACATAATCCCACCCCCACCACATTACCACACATAATCCCGCCCCCACCACATTACCACAAATAATCACGCTCCCCACCACATTACCACACATAATCCCGCCCCCCACCACATTACCACACATAATCCTGCCCGACCACCACATCACCACACATAATCCTGCCCGACAACCACATCACCACACATAATCCTGCCACCCACCACATCACCACACATAATACCGGTGCACGGTGGCACTGCTACACATAAAGTGTATTATAACCGTGTACAAGAGCATTGCTATACCTCATTTATATTGCTCTGCATCTATATATATAAGAGGCATCGTGATTACTCGCTAATCCCGCCCCCTGCACAGTAGCTCCGCCCCTACCTCATCAGCACACACAATCCTGCACCCCACCCCTTTACCATACACAATCTGCACCACATCACCACACACAATCCTGCTCCCCACAAATCCCGCCTCCCCACCACATTACCACACATAATCCCGCCCCCCACATCACCACACATAATCCCGCCACCCCACCACATTACTACACATAATCCTGCCCCCACCACATTACCACACTTAATCCCGCCCCAACCACATTACCACACATAACCCTGCCCCCCACCAAGTTACCACGCATAATCCCGCCCCACCACATTACTACACATAATCCTGCCCCCACCACATTACCACACATAATCCCACCCCCACCACGTTACCACACATAATCCCGCCCCCACCACATTACTACACATAATCGTGCCCCCACCACATTACCACACATAATCCCACCCCCACCACATTACCACACATAATCCCGCCGCCACCACATTACCACAAATAATCACGCCCCCCACCACATTACCACACATAATCCCGCCCCCACCACATTACCACACATAATCCTGCCCCCATCACATCACCACACATAATCCCGCCCCCCACCATATTACCACACATAATCCCGCCCCTCACCACATTACCACACATAATCCCATTCCCCCACTACATTACTACAGATAATTTCGCTCCCACCACATTACCACACATAATCCCGCCCCCAACACATTACCACAGATAATCTTGCCCCCCCCACCACATTACCACACATAATCCTGCCCCCCACCACATTACCACACATAATCCTGCCCCCCACCACATTAGCACATATAATCCCCTCCACCACATTACCACACATAATCCCGCCCCCCACCACATCACCACACATAATCCTGCCACCCCACCACATTTCTACACATAATCCCGCCCCCCCACCACATTACCACAGATAATCCCGCCCCCCCACATTACTACAGATAATCCCGCCCCCCACCACATAACCACACATAATCCTGCCCCCCACCACATTACCACACATAATCCCACCCCCCCACATTACTACAGATAATCCCGCCCCCCACCACATAACCAAAGATAATCCTGCCCCCCACCACATCACCACACATAATCCCGACCGCCCACCACATCAACACACATAATCCCGCCCCCCACCACATCACCACACATAATACCACCCCCCACCCCATCACCACACATAATACCCCCCCACCCCATCACCACACATAATCCCGCCCCCCACTTCATCACCACACATAATCCCACCCCCCACCCCATCACCATACATAATCCTGCCCCCCACCACCCCATCACCAGACATAATCCTGCCCCCCACCACATCACCACACATACTCCTGCCCCCCCACCACATTACCACAGATAATCATGCCCCCATACACATCACCACACATAATTCCACCCCATTACCACACATAATCCCGCCCCCCACCACATTACCACAGATAAACCCGCCCCCCACCACATTACCACACATAATCCAGCCCCCCCACCACATCACCACACATATTCCCGCCCCCAACACATCACCGCACATAATCCCGCCCACCCACCACATTACCACACATAATCCCACCAGCCCACCACATTACCACACATAATCCCACTCGCCCACCACATTACCACACATAATCCTGCCCGACCACCACATCACCACACATAATCCTGCCCGACAACCACATCACCACACATAATCCTGCCACCCACCACATCACCACACATAATCCCGGTGCACGTTGGCACTGCTACACATAAAGTGTATTATAACCGTGTACAAGAGCATTGCTATACCTCAACTATATTGCTCTGCATCTATATATATAAGAGGCATCGTGATTACTCACTAATCCCACCCCCTGCACAGTAGCTCCGCCCCTACCTCATCAGCACACACAATCCTGCGCCCCACCCCTTTACCATACACAATCTGCACCACATCACCACACACAATCCTGCTCCCCACAAATCCCACCTCCCCACCACATCACCACACATAATCCCGCCCCCTCAACACTTCACCACACACAATCCCACCTCCCAACACATCACCACACATAATCCTGACCCCCACCCCATTACCACACATAATCCCGCCCCCCACATCACCACACATAATCCCGCCACCCCACCACATTACTACACATAATCCTGCCCCCCACCATGTTCCCACACATAATCCCGTCCCCCACCACATTACCACACATAATCCCGCCCCCCACCACATTACCACACATAATCCCGCCCCCATCACATAACCACACATAATCCTGCCCCCCACCACATCACCACACATAATCCCGACCGCCCACCACATCAACACACATAATCCTGCCCCCCACCACATCACCACACATAATCCCACCCCCCACCCCATCACCACACATAATACCGCCCCCCCACCCCATCACCACACATAATCCCTCCCCCCACTTCATCACCACACATAATCCCACCCCCCACCCCATCACCATACATAATCCTGCCCCCCACCACCCCATCACCTGACATAATCCTGCCCCCCACCACATCACCACACATAATACCTCCCCCCCACCCCATCATCACACATAATCCCGCCCCCCCTCCCCATCACCACACATAATCCCGCCCCCCACCCCATCACCACACATAATCCCGCCCCCCACCCCATCACCACACATAATCCCGCCCTCCACCCCATCATCACACATAATCCCGCCCCCCCCACCACATCACCACACATAATCCCGCCCCCCACCACATCACCACACATAATCCTGCCCCCCACCACACATAATCTCGCCCCCACCACATCACCTCACATAATCCTGCCCCCCCACCACATCACCACACATAATCCCGCCCCCAACCACATCACCACACATAATCCCGCCCCCCCACCACATCACCACACATAATCCCGCCCCCCAACCACATCACCACACATAATCCCGCCCCCCAACATATCACCACACATAATCCTGCCCCCCACCCCATTACCACACATAATCCCACCCCCCACCACATTACCACAGATAATCCCGCACCCCCACCACATTACCACACATAATCCCGCCCCCACCACATTACCACACATAATCCCGCCCCACCACATTACCACACATAATCCCGCCCCCAACCACATTACCACACATAATCCCGCCCCACACCACATTACCACACATAATCTCGCCCCACCACCACATTCCCACACATAATCCCGCTCCCCCACCACATTATCACACATAACAATCAATATAACAGTGATGAACCAATGAGAAAAGAAGCACCAGGAGAACCAAGAGTAAAATATAGTAACAACTTTATTAAAGACAAAAATGTAGACATGTAAAAACACAGAGAAAACACAGGATAAAAGACAGGGAACACACCATGAAGGTGGCACCACAAGAAACCAGCAGGTAAACCACAGTAAGGAGCATCAATAAACCTACATTCTGTGCACCCAATCAAGGTAAGCATACAAGTATCCCAAAAATGCTTGGACAAATGCCAATACAGAGGGGCACCATTAAGGAGTGACTATATCCTAAAAAGACAAGTAAAGATGCAGGAGATAACAATAACATGGAAAATACCTGTGGGACCGTGATGCCACCCACCCCAACGCCGCGTTTCGGCCTCGTGCCTTCTTCCTGGGGTATGGCATCATCAGTAAGTGCCAGCGTTTTAAAGATTAGGGTAGCCAATCCAGATCGCCGTAACAATGAGGCCCATATGTCGGCGCATGCGCAGACCGGCTGCATCCAGAAGACAGGCCGACACCGAGGGCGTCAAGCGAGGCCGAAGACTGCGTCACCAAGAACCGCCCACATGAAAACACGTGAGCGGCGGCGACGTCAGACCCCAGACAAGCCTGTAAGACGCCATCAGCATCGCCTGGCAACAGAGCGCCGACGCGCATGCGCACTGGGTCAGGTAAGTATAATGGAAACGGCACCCAACAGAAAACACAGGCTGTGGCCGGTTCTTGGTGACGCGGTCTTCGGCCTCGCTTGACGCCCTCGGTGTCGGCCTGTCTCCTGGATGCAGCCAGTCTGCGCATGCGCTGACATATGGGCCTCATTGTTACGGCGATCTGGATTGGCTACCCTAATCTTTAAAACGCTGGCACTTACTGATGATGCCATACCCCCGGAAGAAGGCACGAGGCCGAAACGCGGCGTTGGGGTGGGTGGCATCACGGTCCCACAGGTATTTTCCACGTTATTGTTACCTCCTGCATCTTTACTTGTCTTTTTAGGATATAGTCACTCCTTAATGGTGCCCCTCTGTATTGGCATTTGTCCAAGCATTTTTGGGATACTTGTATGCTTACCTTGATTGGGTGCACAGAATGTAGGTTTATTGATGCTCCTTACTGTGGTTTACCTGCTGGTTTCTTGTGGTGCCACCTTCGATGTTTACCCTGGTTACCCGGGGACTTCGGCATCGTTGGTCGCTGGAGAGCTGTCTGTGTGACAGCTCTCCAGCGACCACACAACGACGAAACAGCGACACTGCAGCGATCGGCATCGTTGTCTATATCGCTGCAGCGTCGCTTAATGTGACGGTACCTTAAAACTTGGCTGCCAATCAACGGTTTTAAGGGCTGACAAAAAATCTCCTGAGTCTTTGACAAAAGACGGAATTTTCTGTAACAAAGGCTTCAGTAGCCAATCTAAAAATTGTAATAATGGTTCTGTTAAGGATTCATTCCCCAAAATTATGGGGCGTCCTGGGGGATGTGTGGCATTCTTGTGGATTTTTGGGATGCTGTACCAGTGTGGAGTTTTAGGATGTTCTGGTAAAAAATTTTCCGCTCTTGATTTAGATAAATCACCTTTTACCACAAATTTGTTCAGCAGCGAGCGTAGTTTTTCTCTGAATTTTATAGTGGGGTTACTATCTAACGGTATGTACGTCGTTTTATCGTTAAGCTGTGAAAGAGCTTCAGCAACATAATAGCTTTTATCCAATATGATGATATTGCCCCCCTTATCTGCTTTTCTTATAATAACATCCTTCCATTGTTGCATTTCTCGTACAGCCTTTTCCTCGTTCTGTGTCAAATTCTTCCTAGGTTCTCGATATATAAGAGCCTCCACATCTTTCAGAACTAAATCATGAAATAAGTCTATTGAATTCCCTGGAGAAATTATTGGCATGTAGTTGGACCGGATTCCTCCTCTAAATGGTTCAATTGTTGTTTTAATCATATCATCATTCCTAGACGGCTCAACATCGTCGACTTCTTCACTTAGATTTGTCAGTAACCACATGTCATTTGTTTCTCTGCTATCAGGAGGTGGAAAGGCCATGAAGCCCAGATTTCCTATAGTGGCCGGACTTTCTGTTGTTGGTACACATGTCCCTTGCAATTTTGTTTTATTATTTACAAATTGCTTATGTAAATGAATTTTTCTTACACATTTGTTAAATTAAACCGCTCTGGTAGACAAAAATTTAATCCTAAAGACAAAACTCGCTCTTGGTCTGCTGACAAAATTTTATTAGACAAATTAATAATCCGGAGTTGATCATCAATTGTATTCACTTCCTCTACGACACTTGTTTGCGTTTCTTTTGCCTTGTTGCGTTTCCGGCCCCCTCGCCGGGTTTTCTTCCTAAAGGGATTTCAACAGGTTGTGATGTAGTTGCGATGTTACGATCCTCTTCCTTCTATTCTAATCCACTTGAATCTGAATCTGTACTCCAACCATCTTTCATTGATTTTTTCCTGTTTGAATTTTTACCAGGGCAATTTTTTGGAAAAAATCTTCTCCTGTTTTTGTTCCGGGAAAAGACTTGCCCCATTTCGAAGTCGTTTTTATCTCTTAGGAATTTTTCTTTTTTCTTTTGCTTTGTGTCTATTTGAATTATCACCAATTTTTTCTCCAGTTTCTTAAGGAACATTTTATACTGCGTTTCTGCTATTCTCGTAGATAATTCTTTTTTGGCTTTATCCAGCTGTTCACATAACATCTTATATTCTTTTTCATTTTGTGAAATAACTAATAACAGCAGTTTCTGTGAGCATTCAAGATGAATCTGCTCCCATGCTTCCTTAAAGAACGCATCTTCCATAAATTGTGAAATGTCCTTATAAACACGCAGTCCTCTCGGGACACGATTACAATCAACATAAGATTTCAGTGATTTGATAATCCAGTATAGTCTAATTTCTTTTTCGGCCAAAGTATAGATTTTTGACTCTAATGTCTTTGTACTGATCATTTCTAATTCTTCTTTATGGTTGCAATCCATAAAGAACTCCACCGCACCCTCTCTGCCTGCCAATAAACCAAGCTCCGCTGGTGTTGGTCTGCGTCCATTAGGATTTCTTCAGAGGCTTCCATTTTACAAATTATCGCTTATTTTCCACCTGACTCACTTTCTCCTGTGCTCTGCACACAATACACAAGTCCACAATGAACCACAACAAGATTCAGAAAACGAGGCGGCACCAGGTAAGTCGGTCTTCACAGGCTATTCACTGAGCGAAAGTAAGCAGACTTGAAACACTTCCAGACTAAGCAATCAAGGGTGGTGCACTAATAATGTTCAATAGTAAAAAGAAAACTTCACTTGTAGCAATCAACATAACAGATCTGGCACTCACCCCGAAGATGCTGTGATTAATGTCCTTTATTTGCTACGACCAGCATTTAGACATACATGGAGAGGCGGCAGGAAAATGAAGAGAGGAGGGTGCGGGGAGACAGGTGAGGACGACGGCCGTTTCGCGCAAATCCGCTTCCAGGGGTCCAAGTGCAAACAACACACATGTCACTTCCTTTTTAAGGGATGGACAATAACGTGAGAAAACGTACATTAGTGCAAAAGTTAATAAAATGTACAATTTGCAGTAGAAATGCGTACAAAGACATAATATTACCATTGTAAAATAACCTATAAGCAGTTTATAAGAAATTTATAAAAATACCGCCATATCGAGCTTATCGTTAAGACCAATAGGGCCCTGGGCATTGGCATCTATGATCCACCTCGCTTCATGTTGAAGCAATATTTTGTTTCGATCACCTCCTTGGTGTGGGGTTTTAACGATTTCTAGACCTGCAAATCGCAAAACCTCAGGGTTCGCGTTATGCCGGTTTTTTATATGTTCAATGAATCATAAGGAACCTTTTCCTGTAGAAATCGATCTATAGTGTTCCCTAAATCTCGTTACTAGTGGACGAATAGTTTTGTCGATATAAAAAAATAGATATGGGCAATACATTATATAGACAACATATTTGCTTTTGCACAAAATGAAATCCTGGACTGTGTGTGTTATGGAGCCTATACGTAAGGGATTATGCGTTAGATGGAGATGGCAGTAATTACAGTTTCCACATTTATGATTTCCTTGAGGCAATAATTTTTCTAGCCAATTGTAATTTTCTGGCAAAAGACGGTTATGGACAAGAAGATCTCCAAGATTTTTAGTGCGTTTATACGCAAATTGCGGTTCAAAAGAGGTAATTTTGGAAAGATCCCTATCGCTTTGCAAGACATGCCAATTTTTTCTGATCGCAGAGTATATTTCTTTATCCATTTGGCTATGTGCGAAGGCAAAGGTAAATCTCTGTTCTTTTTGTTCCGATTGTTTTATTTTTTTGCGTTTTTTTAGCAAATCCTTTTGTGATAATTTATTAACCCTATATTCAGCATCGGTTAGTATATTAGAAGGGTAATTTCTCTTTAGGAAACCTGTTTTGAGCTCGGCTATTTGTTCTTTAAAAATAGAGTCGTTATTATTTATTTTTCTATAGCGCACCATCTGGCTATATGGAATACTTTTTCGTAATGGATGCGCGCTATTGAAGTGCAGCAAATTATTTGTTGCTGTAGGTTTTTTATGTACCCTAGTAACAAGATTACTGTCGAGAATATTTATTTTTACGTCGAGAAATTCTAATTGACTTTCACCGAAAGTAGAGGTAAACCGCATATTGTCCTTATTTACACTGTTCAAATGTGCAACAAAACTGTCAAAGACATTTTTTGAACCGTCCCAGATGATAAAAATGTCATCAGCAAATCTCAAGTAAAGTTTCATATGTTTCAAATACGGGTTTGCCATAGAAGTGATATACTCCTCTTCAAAAGCAGCTAGAAACAAATTCGCAAAAATGCATGTGACAGGCGTACCCATGGCAGTGCCTGTGCATTGCAGGTACCATTTATCGATAAATTTAAAGGCGTTGTGCGATAAGACAAATTCCAGGCTTTCCAAAATGAAAGAAATGAAATCCAAGTCTTTTTCAGTATTGCACAGGATTTTCCTGATTGCTTCCAAGCCATTTTTTTGCGGAATTCGTGTATAAAGGCTCACAATGTCTATAGAAGCAAGAGTAAAACTTGGCTGCTAATCAACAGTTTTAAGGGCTGACAAAAAGTCTCCTGAGTCTTTGACAAAAGACGGAATTTTCTTTAACAAAGGCTTCAGTAGCCAATCTAAAAATTGTGATAATGGTTCTGTTAAGGATTCATTCCCCGAAATTATGGGGCGTCCTGGGGGATGTGTGGCATTCTTGTGGATTTTTGGGATGCTGTACCAGTGTGGAGTTTTAGGATGTTCTGGTAAAAGTTTTTCCGCTCTTGATTTAGATAAAGCACTTTTACCACAAATTTGTTCAGCAGCGAGCGTAGTTTTTCTCTGAAGTTTATAGTGGGGTTACTATCTAACGGTATGTACGTCGTTTTATCGTTAAGCTGAGAAAGAGCTTCAGCAATATAATAGCTTTTATCCAATATGATGATATTGCCCCCCTTATCTGCTTTTCTTATAATAACATCCTTCCACTGTTGCATCTCTCGTAGAGCCTTTTCCTCATTCTGTGTCAAATTCTTCCTAGGTTCTCGATATACAAGAGCCTCCACATCTTTCAGGACTAAATCTGGAAGTGAACTGCACTCCACGGTCAGAGATGTTCTCATCCGGAACCCCATGCAACCGAAAGACATTCTGTATAACCAAGTTCACTGTATCTTTAGCTGAGGGGAGGCTGGTGCACAGAACAAAATGAGCAGCTTTAGTCAGGCGATCAACTACCACCATGATTGTATTCATGCCCCCCGATGTAGGCAGCTCCACAGTAAAGTCCATTGATATAGACCCCCAAGAGCGGGACGGAACAGGTAAAGGTTGTAGAAGACCCGAAGGTGCCACATGAGGAGTCTTGTAACCAGTACATACCTCGCAATAGAGAACATAGTCCTTGGTATCCTTCCGGCAAGTTGGCCACCAGAAGAATCGGCTCAGGAACTCTTGTGTCTTCTGTACCCCCTGTGACCAGCCAACTTGGAGTCAAGTACCAACTTGAGGATCTGCAGACGGACGACCTCAGGGATGTAGATACGTCGATCTCTGAACCACATGCCACCCTTAAAGACAAGATTAATATCCACAGGTGGGTTGGCCAGAAATACATCACCATCATAGGCCTCCCTGCACTCCTTCCACAAGTCCTGATCGTGGATAACTCCGATGAAATTGGCATCATATAGAATGGTCTTGGACGGGGCTCCAGGTACGGAATCCGCAGCATGGATTCGGGATAAAGCATCAGCCTTCCCATTACGAGAACCTGGATGGTACGAGATAATAAAGTTAAATTGATTTAAAAATAAGTTCCAACGAGCCTGACGAGGAGAAAGACATCTAGCGGATCTAAGGAACTCTAAATTGCGATGGTCAGTTAGCACTATGATCTGTTGTGCAGCTCCTTGCAGATGATGCCTCCATTCTTTGAAAGCCGCAATAATAGCCAGCAATTCCTTGTCTCCCACGTCGTAATTCTTCTCTGCTGAGGTTAGTCTTCGGGAAAAGAAAGCACAAGCATGTAGCAGACCCTTCTCTCCAGTTCTTTGGGAGAGAATAGCCCCCAAAGCATTACCAGAAGTGTCCACCTCCACAATGAAAGAAAGTGTTGGATCTGGGTGTATCAACAGCGGTGCTGATGTGAAACAGATCTTAAGCCGATCAAAAGCTTCTTGAGCCTATGATGAGGGCTATGGTTGAGCGAAACAGATCGAACAATTTCAAAAGTCGCCGACTTTTGGCAAAGTCGGGTTTCGTGAAACCCGATCCGATCCCAGGGTGGGATCGGACACGCGGTCGGCGACCTTCGCGCCAAAGTCAGTTTCCTATGACGCTTTCGGCGCCTTTTCTCAGCCAATGAAGGTGGACGCAGAGTGTGGGCAGCGTGATGACATAGGTCTCGGTCCCCACCATCTTAGAGAAGGGCATGGCAGTGATTGGCTTGCTTTGTGCGGCGTCACAGGGGCTATAAAGGGGCGTTCCCGCCGACCGCCATCTTACTGCTGCCGATCTGAGCATAGGGAGAGGATGCTGCCACTTCGTCAGAAGCAGGGATAGCGTTAGGCAGGGTACATTAACCCCCAAATCCGCTTGTGCTGTAGCGATTTCCACTGTCCAACACCACCTTTTCTTTGCAGGGACAGTGGAGGCTAGATTTTTCTTCGTCAGTTCTGTAGCTTATAGGGCTGCCCTAGAAGGCTCCCTGATAGCTGCGTTGCTGTGTGTACGCCGCTGTGCAAACCAACTGCTTTTTTCAAAGCACAAATCCTGCTGCTCCTTCCTTTCTGCACAGCTATCTTGTTTGTTTGTCCACACCTTTTGTGTGCAGCAGTCCCTTTAATTGCTGCCTACCATACTTTTCTGAGATTATAGTTGGGAGATAGTATTTTTTTTTTTATATATATATCTTCAAGCCACTTTCTGCCCCTGAAACTGTGTAGTGTAAAACAGTGGGCCTGTATTTTTCTGCACTGTACCACACCTAAAAAGGGAGATTTACATTGGCAATCAGTGCATCTGCGCCAGTCGAGTCTGTGGTATCTCTGTCAGTCATTTTGTGCCACAGAAACTATACTGTAATATAGTGGGCCTGATTTATTCACTTGTCTTTCATATAAAAAAAATTAAGGGAGAATAATATTGCCAATTCTGTGCATCTATGCCAGTCGTGTCTGTGGTTGCTCTGTCTGTCATTTTGTGCCACAGAAACAATACTGTGATATAGTGGGCCTGATTAACTCACTAGTCTCCCATATAAAAAATAAAGGGAGAATAATATTGCCAAATCTGTGCATCTGCGCCAGTCGTGTCTGTGGTTGCTCTGTGAGTCATTTTGTGCCACAGAAACTGTACTGTCATACATTGGGCCTGATGTATTCACTTGTCTCCCATATAATAAAAAGAAAGGGAGAATTATACTGGCAAATCTGTGCATCTGCGCCAGTCGTGTCTGTGGTTGCTCTGTCAGTCATTTTGTGCCACAGAAACAATACTGTGATATAGTGGGCCTGATTACCTCACTAGTCTCCCATATAAAAAAATAAAAGGAGAATAATATTGCCAAATCTGTGCATCTGCGCCAGTCATGTCTGTGGTTGCTCTGTGAGTCATTTTGTGCCACAGAAACAATACTGTGATATAGGGGGCCTGATTAACTCACTAGTCTCCCATATAAAAAAATAAAGGGACGATAATATTGCCAAATCTGTGCATCTGCGCCAGTCGTGTCTGTGGTTGCTCTGTGAGTCATTTTGTGCCACAGAAACTGTACTGTCATACATTGGGCCTGAATTATTCACTTGTCTCCCATATAAAAAAATAAAGGGAGAATAATATTGCCAATTCTGTGCATCTGCGCCAGTCGTGTCTGTGGTTGCTCTGTCAGTCATTTTGTGCCACAGAAACAATACTGTGATATAGTGGGCCTGATTAACTCACTAGTCTCCTATATAAAAAAATAAAGGGACAATAATATTGCCAAATCTGTGCATCTGCGCCAGTCGTGTCTGTGGTTGCTCTGTCAGTCATTTTGTGCCACAGAAACTGTACTGTCATACATTGGGCCTGATTTATTCACTTGTCTCCCATATAAAAAAATAAAGGGAGCATAATATTGCCAAATCTGCGCATCTGCGCCAGTCGTGTCTGTGGTTGCTCTGTCAGTCATTTTGTGCCACAGAAACTGTACTGTCATACATTGGGCCTGAATTATTCACTTGTCTCCCATATAAAAAAATAAAGGGAGAATAATATTGCCAATTCTGTGCATCTGTGCCAGTCATGTCTGTGGTTGCTCTGTCAGTCATTTTGTGCCACAGAAACAATACTGTGATATAGTGGGCCTGATTAATTCACTAGTCTCCCATATAAAAAAATAAAGGGTAAATCATATTTCCAAATCTGTGCATCTGTGCCAGTCATGTCTGTGGTTGCTCTGTCAGTCATTTTGTGCCACAGAAACTATACCGTCATACATTGGGCCAGATTTATTCACTTGTCTCCCACATAAAAAAATTAAGGGAGAATAATATTGCCAATTCTGTGTATCTGTGCCAGTCGTGTCTGTGGTTGCTCTGTCAGTTATTTTGTGCCACAGAAACAATACTGTGATATAGTGGGCCTGATTAACTCACTAGTCTCCCATATAAAAAAATAAAGGGAGAATCATATTGCCAAATCTGTGCATCTGCGGCAGTCGTGCCTGTGGTTGCTCTGTCAGTCATTTTGTGCCACAGAAACTATACCAGATAAAGAAAAAACCTAGCACTCAACTTGATGCGTGTGTGAACTTTTATTTGTAGTACCCAATAAACGTTTCGGTCCCACATACGGACCTTCATCAGTTACGTACTATGGTGAGGCCTGGGCATAAGAGACAGAAATGTCTCGGGGCACACATACATGCAGCGTCTTATCAAAGCGCTGAACTGATGAGAATGCTGATGGCGGCCAGACGTGATGTGCCGTGGTCAGACGCGGTTTCCGTCTACCTTAGCACCATTCATGCAGTAGTGCACACGGTTTTTTCAATAGTACAGAAACTATACCGTCATACATTGGGTCTGATTTTTTCAGCAGTCACCCACACATAAAAAGGTATATTTATATTTATAACAAGGTAACATACACCTTCTACCTTGTTTTTCTGTACCCTATAACGGTTGTTAGTTTGGTTACATTTTCCCAAGAATGAGGAAGGCTGGTTGAAGTGGTCGTGGCCGTGGGCAGTCATTGCCATCTGGTAATGCTGATGGTGGTGGTGGTGCTGGTGGAGCATCGGGTGGTAGAGGGAAAATCAAAATAGCACCTAAGTCTCAAGTTGTTGAGCCAGCGTCATCGTCCGGCTACACAAGGCCTCGAACGCTACCATTTCTGGGAGTTGGAAAACCGCTGTTAAAGCCGGAGCAGCGGGAAAAAGTTTTGGCTTTCATTGCTGACTCTGCCTCTAGCTCTTTCGCCTCCTCTTCGGATAGTTCAAAATTGAAAAGTAGCCAGTCGTCGGTGGATGCTCCCAGTCAGGAACAAGTTGATTCCTTGTGTCCTTCCCTCAAAACAACAGTGAAGGATGCGTCAGGCGACACTACAGTTTACTCCATGGAGCTCTTTACACATACCGTGCCTGGGTTAGAAAGGGAAATAGTTAGCAGCCCACTAGAAGATGATTTGGACACGGAGTGCGCTGATGCACAACCACAGCTAGATTGTCATGCTGTTCCATCGACTAACATCACTACATTGCCCTCCCAGTGTACTGAGCCACAAACTGACCCTGATGAGACGATGGTGCCCATTCCTGAACGTTATAGCACCTTACATGGTGACACAGAGATAGCTGAACATGAGATTGAAGAGGAGGTGATAGATGACCCAGTTGTTGACCCTGACTGGCAGCCATTGGGGGAAGAGGGTGCCGCTGGCAGTAGCTCTGAAGCGGAGGAGGAGGAGGATCATCAGCAGCCATCTACATCACATTTGCATTCATCTGGCAGGCCCGTCTCTGGCCAAAAAAGTTTGCCAAAACCAAAACAATTTTCCGGACAGCGTGGCCATTTGGTTAAAGTAGCACAGTGTGCAATGCCTGAAAAGGTAGTCAATAGTAGGAAGAGTGCAGTCTGGCAATTTTTTAACCAAGATCCGAATGATCAGTGCAAGGTGATCTGTAAGAAATGCTCAAGGACATTTAGCAGAGGTCAGAATGTCAAAAGTTTAAATACAACTTGCATGTGTCGACATTTAACCACCATGCACTTGCAAGCCTGGACTAGCTGCCAAACGTCCCTTAACGTTGTTGCACCCGCTCACAATGAAGCTAGTCAGCAACGCCACATTCCTTCCCTCAATGTAAGCCCACCGGTTAGAACAACAACAGCAGCAAATGTGGAGGTGTCGTCACTAGGGAAAAGCAGTCAGGGAACCACAAGTTTATTGGTAAGAAACACAGCATGTAGGCCTACATCGAGAATACCATCACCACTTCTCTCAATCCGCCATGTCCACCACCACCACCACCGCAAGTCCCACCATATGCACCTCGCCAGTCCAGCTCACCCTCCAAGAGACTCTCATTAGGAAAAGAAAGTACTCACCTTCTCATCCGCGTACACAGGGTTTGAATGCCCACATTGCTAGACTTATATCGTTAGAGATGATGCCCTACCGCTTGGTTGAAAGCGAAGCTTTCAAAGCCTTGATGGCCTACGCAGTACCACGCTTTGAGCTACCCAGTCGACACTTCTTTTCGAGAAAAGCCATCCCAGCCCTCCACCAGCATGTCAAAGACCACATTCTCCATGCACTCAGGCAATCAGTCAGTAGAAAGGTGCACCTCACAACTGATGCATGGACCAGTAGGCATGGTCAGGGATGTTACGTGTCCATCACGGCACATTGGGTTAATGTGGTAGATGCAGGGTCCACAGGGGACAGCCATAGTGGGACAGTTCTGCCTAGCCCACGGTCTAGGAAACAGTTGGCAGTAGGTGTTCGACACCCCTCCTCCTCCTCCAGAAGCAAAACCTCGACCACAGAGCGCAGTCGCCCTACCACTACATCCGCAGCTGCCAGTGTTGCACACGAGGTGTCCCATTATGCAACAGCTAGTGGTAAGCGTCAGCAGGCTGTGTTGGAAATGAAGTGCTTGGGCGACAAAAGACACACCGCAGAAGTTCTGGCCGAGTTCTTGCAGCAAGAAACTCAGTCATGGCTGGGCAGTGTACATCTTGAGGCAGGCAAGGTAGTCAGTGATAACGGGAGGAATTTTAAGGCTGCCTTAGCCCTTTCAGAACTGAAACACATACCTTGCCTGGCTCACACCTTGAACCTCGTGGTGCAGTGCTTCCTGAAAAGTTATCCGGGGTTACCAGACCTGCTCCTGAAGGTGCGAAGACTTTGCTCACACATCCGCCGGTCGCCCGTACACTCCAGCCGTATGCAAAACCTTCATCGATCGTTGAAGCTTCCCCAGCACCGCCTAATAATCGACGTTGCAACAAGGTGGAACTCTACATTGCACATGCTTCAGAGGCTGTGCGAACAGAGGTGTGCTGTCATGTATTTGTGTGAGGATACACATACATGGGCAGGCAGTTGGATGGCAGACATGGAGTTGTCTGCTGTGCAGAGGTCGAAGCTCCAAGACCTCTGTCAAGTCCTTCAGTGTTTTGAGGAATGCACACAGCTGGTCAGTGCGGACGACGCCATCATAAGCATGAGCATTCCACTAATGCGTCTGCTGATGCAAAGTTTGACACACATTAAGGAGCAGGCGTCTGCAGCCGAGGAGGAGGGAAGCCTTGATGACAGTCAGCCATTGTCTGCTCAGGGAAGTCTCGGGGACGAGGTTGCGGACGAAGAGGAGGAGGAGGAAGATGGGGATGATTACACTGGTCAACAGCATTTTTGGTGCCAAAGATATTTCATCGAATTTAGGGTATTTTTGGGGTGCTGATTCTGAATATGTCATCAGTTTTGCCAGATTGGCTCAAGTTTTTGAGATTTTTGGTATCTTATTTATAGCACTTGTTGGTAAATGCGACGCATCATCTCATTAATTTCTTTGGATTAGTACTTGAACTGAGCAGTTCTCAATATAGTTTTGTGTTAATTAGTGTTCTAAAAGTTTGTTCATAGCTTGATTTTTGCACTAACTTTATGTTGTTGTCTGTTTTCCAGTGAAAAGCATGAACTCATCAAGAAGAAGTTGTCTTAACGATCCAGACTCATTCTGTTACATTTGTGGTGAATACACACTGCCAAAACATAGAAGAAACATAACAGACCGTAAAAAAAGTGTATTTTGCCTATTTTGGGGTTATGCTTGGGGACCAAGACAAGTTTTGGGCACCACACATAGTGTGCAAAGCATGTATCGAATTATTACGAAAATGGAGCAAAGGACAAAGAAAAAGCTTCAAATTTGGTGTTCCAATGGTGTGGAGAGAGCCAAAAAATCATCATCATGACTGTTATTTATGGTAAACACAGGTACAGGCACATCTTCACAATGAGGGACAGGCCTTCTTGCAGATTCCATGTTACTCCCATTTTCGTTTCTTATGCTTATTGAATCCTTGCACTTGCACTGCACAGAAATAACAGTCATCATGATGATTTTTTGGCTCTCTCCACACCATTGGAACACCAAATTTGAAGCTTTTTCTTTGTCCTTTGCTCCATTTTCGTAATAATTCGATACATGCTTTGCACACTATGTGTGGTGCCCAAAACTTGTCTTGGTCCCCAAGCATAACCCCAAAATAGGCAAAATACACTTTTTTTACGAAGTCTGTTATGTTTCTTCTATGTTTTGGCAGTGTGTATTCACCACAAATGTAACAGAATGAGTCTGGATCGTTAAGACAACTTCTTCTTGATGAGTTCATGCTTTTCACTGGAAAACAGACAACAACATAAAGTTAGTGCAAAAATCAAGCTATGAACAAACTTTTAGAACACTAATTAACACAAAACTATATTGAGAACTGCTCAGTTCAAGTACTAATCCAAAGAAATTAATGAGATGATGCGTCGCATTTACCAACAAGTGCTATAAATAAGATACCAAAAATCTCAAAAACTTGAGCCAATCTGGCAAAACTGATGACATATTCAGAATCAGCACCCCAAAAATACCCCAAATTCATTAAAATATTTTGGACACCAGAAAAAAAAAATTTTTTTGTTGACCTGTGTTATTTATGGGAGGAGGAAGCTTCTCAGGGGGGAATAGAAAGTGTTGGTGGTGCAAGGTCAGGTACAGATTTTTTGTGGGAGACAAGTGATGGGGATTTGCCAGAAAGTGCTCCTCAACCCAGCACAAGCATTGATTTGACACCTGGAACATTGGCCCACATGGCTGATTATGCCTTGCGTATCCTAAAAAGGGACCCCCGCATTATCAAAATGATGACCGATGACGATTACTGGCTAGCCTGCCTCCTGGATCCACGCTATAAAGGGAAATTGCAAAATATCACGCCACATGAGAACCTTGAGCAAATATTGGCTACCAAACAAGCAACTCTTGTAGACCGTTTGGTTCAGGCATTCCCAGCACACGGTGGCGGTGATGGTTCTCACACGAGCTGCAGGGGGCAACATGGCAGAGGTGTTAGAGGTGCACAAATCAGAAGTGGCGTTGGACATAGGGGTTTTATGACCAGGTTGTGGAGTGATTTCGCAATGACCACAGACACGACAGGTACTGCAGCATCAATTCAAAGTGACAGGAGACAACATTTGTCCAGTATGGTTACCAACTATTTTTCCTCCCTTATCGATGTTCTCCCTCACACGTCATTCCCATTTGATTACTGGGCATCCAAAATAGACACCTGGCCTGAATTGGCAGAATATGCAATACAGGAGCTTGCTTGCCCAGCTGCTAGTGTGCTATCAGAAAGAGTATTCAGTGCTGCAGGTTCAATACTGACAGAAAAAAGGACACGTCTGGCTACCCAAAATGTTGATGATCTAACCTTCATTAAAATGAACCAATCATGGATTTCTAATTAATTTGCCCCACCTTCCCCTGCTGACACCTAGCTTTCCTGTAAAAATATCTTGCTTTTGGACTCGTCTTAATGACTGCTCCAATTTCTCAATTTGCAGCTGCTTTATGTCCAGCATGGGCCATTTTTACACCTCCCTAAATGGGCTGACTCCCCCCATGGGGCCGTGGTCACCACTTGGCGCAAGCACCCGTGCGACTGCCGTTTGGCTGAACAGGTGGGTGTGCCCACTTTTGGGCGAGGGCACTGGCACAGGGTCCCTCATAGTACAATGAAGTGTCTCTGGCGGTGGTGGTGCACACCCAACGTCAGACACACTGTCGTAACATGAGGGGCCCTGGGCCAGTACCGCCGCCCACGAGAGAGTGTTCCCCCCCAGCTCAAACAGTGCTCTACCACTTGCAAAATTACATTTCACTGCTCCACCACTGTTTAGCCTGTGCTGTTAAATCCTTCAATGGCACTGCCAGTAACAATTTCTTGAAATGATTGATGCCAGTTAAAATATTCAGGGGCCCTGTCCTACATTTACACCAGTTAATACTTTGCGCCAACTACCACTGTCTGCAAGTCAGCAGAAGAGCCCACCCCTGTACCTAGGTATGCCACCAGTTTGTTTCTTAAAATTTTTTTGCCACACATTAACCTCCCTTTTTTGTTTTGGCCTACTCACTGTGTCAGACACTCCTTACAGTTGTCCTCCACTGAACAAAGCTAGGCCGCCTGCGTACTCCTATAACCGATTTTTAACTGCATTTTGCCTATTCCTTTTTTGGCCCTACTAACTGTGTCTGCCCCTCGGTGCAATCGTCCTCCGCTGACCACACCAATGCTGCCTGTGTACCCCTGTAGCCTAATTTAAGCGGCATAGAGCTTGCTTTTTTATTTTAGGCCTAGGAAGTCTGTCTGTGGTCCCTCCTTGCAATCGTCCTACGCTGACCACACCAATGCTGCCTGTGTACCCCTGTAGCCTAATTTAAAACGGCATAGAGCCTGCTTTTTTATTTTAGGCCTAGGAAGTCTGTCTGCGGTCCCTTCCTTGAAATCATCCTCCGCTGACCACACCGATGCTGCCTGTGTACCCCTGTAGCCTAATTTAAATGGCATAGAGCCTGCTTTTTTAGTTTAGGCCTAGGAAGTCTGTCTGCGGTCCCTCCTTGAAATCGTCCTCCACTGACCACACCAATGCTGCCTGTGTACCCCTGTAGCCTAATTTAAACGGCATTAAGCCTGCTTTTTTATTTTAGGCCTAGGAAGTCTGTCTGCGGTCCCTCCTTGCAATCGTCCTCCGCTGACCACACCAATGCTGCCTGTGTACCCCTGTAGCCTAATTTAAATGGCATACAGCCTGCTTTTTTATTCTAGGCCTAGGAAGTCTGTCTGCGGTCCCTCCTTGCAATCGTCCTCCGCTGACCACACCAATGCTGCCTGTGTACCCCTGTAGCCTAATTTAAACGGCATACAGCCTGCTTTTTTATTCTAGGCCTAGGAAGTCTGTCTGCGGTCCCTCCTTGCAATCGTCCTCCGCTGACCACACCAATGCTGCCTGTGTACCCCTGTAGCTAATTTAAACGGCATAGAGCCTGCTTTTTTATTTTAGGCCTAGGAAGTCTGTCTGCGGTCCCTCCTTGCAATCGTCCTAGGCTGACCACACCAATGCTGCCTGTGTACCCCTGTAGCCTAATTTAAACGGCATACAGCCTGCATTTTTATTTTTGGCCTAGGAAGTCTGTCTGCGGTCCCTCCTTGCAATCGTCCTCCGCTTGTCACGGGAGACCTAGGTAGGAAAGAGCTAATAACCCGGGCCCCTGCGATTTCCCTCAGACTAGGGAAACCCTGACTGTCCCTCTCCCAGAGTTTACACTGATGGTGTGTGTTGTGAAATTGGATTTTGGGCTCCCCCGGTGGCCACTGGTGGAATTGAACTGGTGTGCATCATCCCCTCTGTTCACCTGCTTCCATCAGGATGTGGGAGTCGCTATTTAACCTTGCTCCTCTGTCACTTCCATGCCGGTCAACATTGTAATCAGAAGCCTTTCTGTGCATGTTCCTGCTGCTAGACAACTCCCAGTTAAGTTGGACTTTAGTCCTCGTTTGTTTTTGCATTTTGTTCCAGTTCACAGCTGTAGTTTCGTTTCTGTGTCTGGAAAGCTCTTGTGATCTGAAATTGCCACTCTGATGTTATGAGTTAATACTAGAGTCTTAAAGTAATTTCAGGATGGTATTTTGACAGGGTTTTCAGCTGACCATGAAAGTGCCCTTTCTGTCTTCCTGCTATCTAGTAAGCGGACCTCAATTTTGCTAAACCTATTTTCATACTACGTTTGTCATTTCATCTAAAATCACCGCCAATATATGTGGGGGCCTCTGTCTGCCTATCGGGGAAATTTCTCTAGAGGTGAGCCAGGACTATATTTTCCTCTGCCAGGATTAGTTAGTCCTCCGGCCGGCGCTGGGCATCTAGGAATAAAAAACGTAGGCAACGCTACCCGGCTACTGTTAGTTGTGCGGCAGGTTTAGTTCATGGTCAGTTTAGTTTCCATCCTTCCAAGAGCTCGTACTTATGTTTGCTGGGCTATGTTCTCTTGCCATTGAGAACCATAACAGTTTGACCGGCCAAAAAAGGGTTAAATTAATTGACAGAGAAAGGAGAGAAAAGAGAAGTCTGCTGAAGATTTTTTTTTTTTTTCCCTTCCCTTCAGTTCTGAGTGTGCTTGTAATTGCATCTCTTGCAAGTCTGCCTATATTGCAGCCTTTCTCTCTCTCTCTCTCTCCTTCTAATCCTGGAATGGCTCTGTGTTCACCTGTTTAAAATGGATATTCAGAGTTTAGCTGCAGGTTTGAATAATCTCACCACGAAAGTTCAAAATTTACAAGATTTTGTTGTTCATGTTCCTATATCTGAACCTAGAATTCCTTTGCCTGAATTTTTCTCGGGGAATAGATCTTGCTTTCAAAATTTCAAAAATAATTGCAAGTTGTTTTTGTCCCTGAAATCTCGCTCTGCTGGAGATCCTGCTCAGCAGGTCAGGATTGTGATTTCCTTGCTCCGGGGCGACCCTCAGGATTGGGCTTTTGCATTGGCTCCAGGGGATCCTGCGTTGCTCAATGTGGATGCGTTTTTTCTGGCCTTGGGGTTGCTTTATGAGGAACCTCAGTTAGAGCTTCAGGCGGAAAAGGCCTTGATGTCCCTATCTCAGGGGCAAGACGAAGCTGAAATATACTGCCAGAAATTCCGTAAATGGGCTGTGCTTACTCAGTGGAATGAGTGCGCCCTGGCGGCGAATTTCAGAGAGGGTCTCTCTGATGCCATTAAGGATGTTATGGTGGGGTTCCCTGTGCCTGCGGGTCTGAATGAGTCCATGACAATGGCTATCCAGATCGATAGGCGTCTGCGGGAGCGCAAACCTGTGCACCATTTGGCGGTGTCTACTGAGAAGACGCCAGAGAATATGCAATGTGATAGAATTCTGTCCAGAAGTGAACGGCAGAATTTAAGACGAAAAAATGGGTTGTGCTTCTATTGCGGTGATTCAACTCATGTTATATCAGCATGCTCTAAGCGTACTAAGAAGCTTGATAAGTCTGTTTCAATTGGCACTTTACAGTCTAAGTTTATTTTATCTGTGACCCTGATTTGTTCTTTATCATCTATTACCGCGGATGCCTATGTCGACTCTGGCGCCGCTTTGAGTCTTATGGATTGGTCCTTTGCCAAACGCTGTGGGTATGTTTTGGAGCCTCTTGAAACTCCTATACCCCTGAAGGGGATTGACTCCACCCCATTGGCTAGTAATAAACCACAATACTGGACACAAGTAACTATGCGGATTAATCCGGATCATCAGGAGATTATTCGCTTTCTTGTGCTGTATAACCTACATGATGTGTTGGTGCTTGGATTGCCATGGCTGCAATCTCATAACCCAGTCCTTGACTGGAAAGCTATGTCTGTGTTAAGCTGGGGATGTAAGGGGACGCATGGGGACGTACCTGTGGGTTCCATTTCATCATCTATTCCCTCTGAGATTCCTGAATTTTTGACTGAATATCGTGACGTTTTTGAAGAACCTAAGCTTGGTTCATTACCTCCGCACCGGGAGTGCGATTGTGCCATAGATTTGATTCCGGGTAGTAAATACCCTAAGGGTCGCTTATTTAATCTGTCTGTGCCTGAACATGCTGCTATGCGAGAATATATAAAGGAGTCCTTGGAAAAGGGACATATTCGTCCTTCGTCATCTCCCTTAGGAGCCATTTTTTTCTTTGTGGCTAAGAAAGATGGCTCTTTGAGACCGTGTATTGATTATCGGCTTTTGAATAAAATCACGGTTAAATATCAATATCCGTTGCCACTGCTGACTGATTTGTTTGCTCGCATAAAGGGGGCCAAGTGGTTCTCTAAGATAGATCTCCGTGGGGCGTATAATTTGGTGCGAATTGAGCAGGGGGATGAGTGGAAGACCGCATTTAATACGCCCGAGGGCCACTTTGAGTATTTGGTGATGCCTTTTGGTCTTTCAAATGCCCCTTCAGTCTTTCAGTCCTTTATGCATGACATTTTCCGTGATTATTTGGATAAATTTATGATTGTGTATCTGGATGATATTTTGATTTTTTCGGATGACTGGGACTCTCATGTCCAGCAGGTCAGGAGGGTTTTTCAGGTTTTGCGGTCTAATTCCTTGTGTGTGAAGGGTTCTAAGTGCGTTTTTGGGGTTCAAAAGATTTCCTTTTTGGGATATATTTTTTCCCCCTCTTCCATCGAGATGGATCCTGTCAAGGTTCAGGCTATTTGTGATTGGACGCAACCCTCTTCTCTTAAGAGTCTTCAGAAATTTTTGGGCTTTGCTAACTTTTATCGTCGATTTATTGCTGGTTTTTCTGATGTTGTTAAACCATTGACTGATTTGACTAAGAAGGGTGCTGATGTTGCTGATTGGTCCCCTGCTGCTGTGGAGGCCTTTCGGGAGCTTAAGTGCCGCTTTTCTTCCGCCCCTGTGTTGCGTCAGCCTGATGTTGCTCTTCCTTTTCAGGTTGAGGTCGACGCTTCTGAGATCGGAGCTGGGGCAGTTTTGTCGCAGAGAAGTTCCGATTGTTCCGTGATGAGACCTTGTGCCTTTTTCTCGCGTAAATTTTCACCCGCCGAGCGGAATTATGATGTTGGGAATCGGGAGCTTTTGGCCATGAAGTGGGCTTTTGAGGAGTGGCGTCATTGGCTTGAGGGGGCTAGACATCAGGTGGTGGTATTGACTGACCACAAAAATCTAATTTATCTTGAGTCCGCCAGACGCCTGAATCCTAGACAGGCGCGCTGGTCGTTGTTTTTCTCTCGGTTTAATTTTGTGGTGTCCTACCTGCCGGGTTCTAAGAATGTTAAGGCGGATGCCCTTTCTAGGAGTTTTGAGCCTGACTCCCCTGGTAACTCTGAACCTACAGGTATCCTTAAGGATGGAGTGATATTGTCTGCCGTTTCTCCAGACCTGCGGCGGGCCTTGCAGGAGTTTCAGGCGGATAGACCTGATCGTTGCCCACCTGGTAGACTGTTTGTTCCTGATGATTGGACCAGTAAAGTCATTTCTGAGGTTCATTCTTCTGCGTTGACAGGTCATCCTGGAATCTTTGGTACCAGGGATTTGGTGGCAAGGTCCTTCTGGTGGCCTTCCCTGTCTCGAGATGTGCGAGGCTTTGTGCAGTCTTGTGACGTTTGTGCTCGGGCCAAGCCTTGTTGTTCTCGGGCTAGTGGATTGTTGTTGCCCTTGCCTATCCCGAAGAGGCCCTGGACGCACATCTCGATGGATTTTATTTCGGATCTTCCTGTTTCTCAGAAGATGTCTGTCATCTGGGTGGTGTGTGACCGTTTCTCTAAGATGGTCCATTTGGTTCCCCTGCCTAAGTTGCCTTCTTCTTCCGAGTTGGTTCCTCTGTTTTTTCAAAATGTGGTCCGTTTGCATGGTATTCCGGAGAATATCGTTTCTGACAGAGGAACCCAATTCGTGTCTAGATTTTGGCGAGCATTCTGTGCTAGGATGGGCATAGATTTGTCTTTCTCGTCTGCTTTCCATCCTCAGACTAATGGCCAGACCGAGCGGACGAATCAGACCTTGGAGACATATTTGAGGTGTTTTGTGTCTGCAGATCAGGATGATTGGGTTGCTTTTTTGCCTTTAGCGGAGTTTGCCCTCAATAATCGGGCCAGCTCTGCCACCTTGGTGTCTCCTTTTTTCTGTAATTCGGGGTTTCATCCTCGATTTTCTTCTGGTCAGGTGGAATCTTCGGATTGTCCTGGAGTGGATGCTGTGGTGGAGAGGTTGCATCAGATTTGGGGGCAGGTGGTGGACAATTTGAAGTTGTCCCAGGAGAAGACTCAGCTTTTTGCCAACCGCCGGCGTCGGGTTGGTCCTCGGCTTTGTGTTGGGGACTTGGTGTGGTTGTCTTCTCGTTTTGTCCCTATGAGGGTTTCTTCTCCTAAGTTTAAGCCTCGGTTCATCGGCCCGTACAAGATATTGGAGATTCTTAACCCTGTGTCCTTCCGTTTGGACCTCCCTTCATCTTTTTCTATTCATAATGTTTTTCATCGGTCATTGTTGCGCAGGTATGAGGTACCGGTTGTGCCTTCCGTTGAGCCTCCTGCTCCGGTGTTGGTTGAGGGCGAGTTGGAGTACGTTGTGGAAAAAATCTTGGACTCCCGTGTTTCCAGACGGAAACTCCAGTATCTGGTCAAATGGAAGGGATACGGTCAGGAGGATAATTCTTGGGTGACTGCCTCTGATGTTCATGCCTCCGATCTGGTCCGTGCCTTTCATAGGGCTCATCCTGATCGCCCTGGTGGTTCTGGTGAGGGTTCGGTGCCCCCTCCTTGAGGGGGGGGTACTGTTGTGAAATTGGATTTTGGGCTCCCCCGGTGGCCACTGGTGGAATTGAACTGGTGTGCATCATCCCCTCTGTTCACCTGCTTCCATCAGGATGTGGGAGTCGCTATTTAACCTTGCTCCTCTGTCACTTCCATGCCGGTCAACATTGTAATCAGAAGCCTTTCTGTGCATGTTCCTGCTGCTAGACAACTCCCAGTTAAGTTGGACTTTAGTCCTCGTTTGTTTTTGCATTTTGTTCCAGTTCACAGCTGTAGTTTCGTTTCTGTGTCTGGAAAGCTCTTGTGATCTGAAATTGCCACTCTGATGTTATGAGTTAATACTAGAGTCTTAAAGTAATTTCAGGATGGTATTTTGACAGGGTTTTCAGCTGACCATGAAAGTGCCCTTTCTGTCTTCCTGCTATCTAGTAAGCGGACCTCAATTTTGCTAAACCTATTTTCATACTACGTTTGTCATTTCATCTAAAATCACCGCCAATATATGTGGGGGCCTCTGTCTGCCTATCGGGGAAATTTCTCTAGAGGTGAGCCAGGACTATATTTTCCTCTGCCAGGATTAGTTAGTCCTCCGGCCGGCGCTGGGCGTCTAGGAATAAAAAACGTAGGCAACGCTACCCGGCTACTGTTAGTTGTGCGGCAGGTTTAGTTCATGGTCAGTTTAGTTTCCATCCTTCCAAGAGCTCGTACTTATGTTTGCTGGGCTATGTTCTCTTGCCATTGAGAACCATAACAGGTGTGCATGTCTGGGCCTCCACCCTCGCCTTATCTCCTGTTTCATCACTAGGCTGAAACCACCGTCCACCACCCAGTGAAGAGACCACACTCCAATACCCACAGTTAGCACAGACAAGGATAACGTAAAAATAAGCACCACAACGCAGTCACTCAGGAATACACTATAAATGCAAAGGGCAAAACAAATACAAATATGGGAAGGAGCAAATAAGACAAAGGGAAAAACACCACCAACAACGATACTCCAACTACTAGCTCACCACTCCAGACCGAGATAACCACGCACAAGACAGAAGCTATAATCGTCGACGCCCAATGTTCAGGAGAACTATTTAAAGGCAGTGGGCATGACCTAGCTTCCAATCCGAGCACCAGGTAAATTAACCCCGGACCAGCTAGATAAAATCTAGCCGACGCTAATGAGTACATAGTGGACAAAAGCGGAATTACCGCTGTCTGTCGGACGACCTGGTCTGAACAGCGTCCGACATGACACTGCTGACCACACCAATGCTGCCTGTGTACCCCTTTAGCCTAATTTAAACGGCATAAAGCCTGCTTTTTTAGTTTAGGCCTAGGAAGTCTGTCTGGGTCCCTCCTTGAAATCGTCCTCCGCTGACCACATCAATGCTGCCTGTGTACCCCTGTAGCCTAATTTAAACGGCAGAGAGCCTGCTTTTTTAGTTTAGGCCTAGGAAGTCTGTCTGCGGTCCCTCCTTGCAATCGTCCTCCGCTGACCACACCAATGCTGCCTGTGTACTCCTGTAGCCTAATTTAAACGGCATAGAGCCTGCTTTTTTATTTTAGGCCTAGGAAGTCTGTCTGCGGTCCCTCCTTGCAATCGTCCTCCGCTGACCACACCAATGCTGCCTGTGTACCCCTGTAGCCTAATTTAAACGGCATACAGCCTGCTTTTTATTTTAGGCCTAGGAAGTCTGTCTGCGGTCCCTCCTTGCAATTGTCCTCCGCTGACCACACCAATGCTGCCTGTGTACCCCTGTAGCCTATTTTAAACTGCATAGAGCGTTCTTTCTATTGTAGGCCTACTACCTGTGTCTGTCTCAGCCAGTCCACTCCTTACAGTTGTCCTCCACTGAACAAAGCTATGCCGCCTGTGTACTCCTGTTACCAATTTTGAACTGCATTTAGCCTACTTACTTATTTGTGCCTAGTAACTGTGTAAGCCTCTCATAACGGTTGTCCTCCCACGATGAAACAAGCTAGGCCACCTGGTTAGTCCTGCTAGCAGTTTTGAACAGCATTTAGCCACCTTTTTATATTGTAGACCTCGGTCTGTCTGTCTGCCTGTCTGTCCGCACCACACATTACACTTACAACTGTCCCCCGCTGTAAAAAGCTAGCCAGCCTGTGTACACCTCTTACCAATTTAGAACAGCCTTTAGCCAACTTACTTATTTGGGCCTAGTAACTGTGTCAGACTCTTTCAACAGTTGTCCTCCACCGCTGAACCCAGCTATGCCACCCGTGTACTCCTTTTACCAATTTTGAAATGAATATAGCCTTCCTTTTTATTTTAGGACTACTTAGTGTGTCAGAGCCACTAGTTACACATGCCCTCCTCCGCTGATCCACGCTATGCCACCTGTGTACTCCACTTACCAATTTTGAACTGCATTTTGCCTAATTACTTATTTAGGCCTACTTATTGTGTCTGTCTCCCATTACAGTTGTCCTTCACTGTACAAAGCTGACCTTCAGGCTTCATGCTTTCGGCCTATATTATCAGATATTAAACTGCATTTGGCCTACTTGTCTGGTTGGGCCCTACTAACGGTGTCTGCTGCTCCTGGGTTTTCTCCTGTTTGGTTTTTCTGAGCTTCAATCTTCAGTAGTGTTGAGCATTCCGATACCGCAAGTATCGGGTATCGGCCGATACTTGCGGGTATCGGAATTCCGATACCGAGGTCCGATACTTTTGTGGTATCGGGTATCGGTATCGAAACAACATTAATGTGTAAAATTAAGAATTAAAATAAAACATATTGCTATACTCACCTCTCCGACGCAGCCTGGACCTCACCGAGGGAACCGGCAGCGTTCTTTGCTTAAAATGCGCGCTTTTACTTCCTTCCGTGACGTCACGGCTTGTGATTGGTCGCGTGCCGCCCATGTGGCCGCGATGCGACCAATCACAGCAAGCCTTGACGTAATTTTCAGGTCCTCAATGCCTAATTCTAGGCATTCAGGAATTTAAAATTACGTTCCGGCTTGTGATTGGTCGCGTCGCGGTCACATGGGCGACGCGACCAATCACAAGCCGTGACGTCACGGGAGGCAGGAGATGCGCGCATTTTTAAAATTACGTCACGGCTTGTGATTGGTTGCGTGCCGCCCATGTGACCGCGACGCGACCAATCACAGCAAGCCGTGACGTAATTTCAGGTCCTCAATGCAGAAATGTCCGATACTTGAGTCCCATTGACTTGTATTGGTATCGGGTATCGGTATCGGATTAGATCCGATACTTTGCCGGTATCGGCCGATACTTTCCGATACCGATACTTTCAAGTATCGGACGGTATCGCTCAACACTAATCTTCAGGCTTTCGGCCTACATTTTAAATATTAAACTGCATTTGGCCAACTCGTTTGGTTGGGCCCTAGTAACGGTGTATGGTGCCCCTCGCTTGTCTCCTCCACTGAATAAAGCTGAGCTTCAATCTTCAGGCTCTCATTAAGTTGTTGTTGTTAATATAACACTGCAGTTGGCCTACTAGTGTGGTTGGGGCCTACTAACGGTGTCTGCCGCTCCTTGGTGTTCTCCACTGAACAGACCTGAGCTTCAATCTTCAGGGTCTCATTAAGTAGTTGTTTATCTAACACTGCAGTTGGCCTACTATTTTGGTTGTGGCCTACTAACTGTGTCTTCCACTCTAAGGTGTTCTCCAGGTTTACTTGCCTGAGCTTCAATCTTCAGGCTCTCATTAAGTAGTTGTTGTTAACATAACACTGCAGTTGGCCTACTAGTTTGGTTGGGGCCTACTAACGGTGTCTGCCGCTCCTGGGTTTTCTCCTGTTTGGTTTTCTTGAGCTTCAATCTTCAGGCTCTCATTAAGTAGTTGTTGTTAATATAACACTGCAGTTGGCCTACTAGTGTGGTTGGGCCCTACTAACGGTGTCTGCTGCTCCTGGGTTTTCTCCTGTTTGGTTTTCTTGAGCTTCAATCTTCAGGCTCTCATTAAGCAGTTGTTGTTAATATAACACTGCAGTTGGCCTACTAGTTGATACCAGGAGAAAAATAGGAGCATGCAGGTATATTTAATTAAAAAATAGGCTTTATTAGTAAGTATATGATTAACACGCTTAATAGCACAGTACAAAATACACACAAAGCACACATGAGTACATAAATTAAGCAAGGATGTGTTTTAAAAGAAGGAAGTGGATACCCTCACGGTGTATACATGCCAGATAACTAAATAGTGCATAGCTATGCTGCACACGGGCAGCTGCTGCAAACACCCATATTAGTATACCGGTGAGACGGATGCCAAGTGGCATAAAAATGAGACACTAGAGCGGCAGCGCTTACCCGTGGGAGACACTTAGGCAGGATGCACCGGTTGAGGTCCACAGGACGCGACCTGTGGACCTCAACCGGTGCATCCTGCCTAAGTGTGCAGCATAGCTATGCACTATTTAGTTATCTGGCATGTATACACCGTGAGGGTATCCACTTCCTTCTTTTAAAACACATCCTTGCTTAATTTATGTACTCATGTGTGCTTTGTGTGTATTTTGTACTGTGCTATTAAGCGTGTTAATCATATACTTACTAATAAAGCCTATTTTTTAATTAAATATACCTGCATGCTCCTATTTTTCTCCTGGTATCAACAATTGCTATGGAGTTGGTTTCCTCTCTCGGTGGGGGGCTTGCTTGCACTATTTAGTGCTCAGTCTCTCTTCTTTCCCCCCCCCCGTTTGTATTTAATATGTTGCCTAATTTTGTTATTATAGTTGGCCTACTAGTGTGGTTGGGGTCTACTAACGGTGTCTGCCGCTCCTGGGTTTTCTCCTGTTTGGTTTTCTTGAGCTTCAATCTTCAGGCTCTTGTTAAGTAGTTGTTGTTAATATAACACTGCAGTTGGCCTACTAGGGTGGTTGGGGCCTACTAACAGTGTCTGCCGCTCCTGGGTTTTCTCCTGTTTGGTTTTCTTGAGCTTCAATCTTCAGGCTCTCATTAAGTAGTTGTTGTTAATATAACACTGCAGTTGGCCTACTAGTGTGGTTGGGGCCTACTAATGGTGTCTGCCGCTCCTTGGTGTTCTCCACTGAACAGACCTGAGCTTCAATCTTCAGGCTCTCATTAAGTAGTTGTTTATCTAACACTGCAGTTGGCCTACTATTTTGGTTGTGGCCTACTAATGTTGTCTGCCTCTCCAAGGTGTTCTCCAGGTTTACTTGCCTGAGATTCAATCTTCAGGCTCTCATTAAGTAGTTGTTGTTAATATAACACTGCAGTTGGCCTACTAGTGTGGTTGGGGCCTACTAACGGTGTCTGCCGCTCCATGGTGTTGTCCTTCACTGTACAAAGCTGATCTTCAGTCTTCAGGCTTTCGGCCTATAGTATCAGATATTAAACTGCATTTGGCCTACTTGTCTGGTTGGG
Source organism: Ranitomeya variabilis (assembly GCF_051348905.1). Taxonomy (NCBI): domain Eukaryota; kingdom Metazoa; phylum Chordata; class Amphibia; order Anura; family Dendrobatidae; genus Ranitomeya; species Ranitomeya variabilis. The sequence continues at coordinate 113,246,282 of NC_135239.1, read as the reverse complement.
CCCTACTATCGGTGTCTGCCGCTCCTGAGTTTTATCCTGTTTGGTTTTCCGGAGCATAAATCTTCAGGCTTTTGGCCTACATTTTAAATATTAAACTGCATTTGGCCAACTCGTTTGGTTGGGCCCTAGTAACGGTGTATGCTGCCCCTCGCTTGTCTCCTCCACTGAATAAAGCTGAGCTTCAATCTTCAGGCTCTCATTAAGTTATTGTTGTTAATATAAACACTGCTGTTGGCCTACTAGTGTGGTTCGGGCCTACTAACTGTGTCTGCCGCTCCCTGGTCTTGTCCTTCACTGTACAAAGCCGAGCTTCAGTTTTCAAGCTTTCGGCCTATAGTATCAGATATTAAACTGCATTTGGCATACTTGTCTGGTTGGGCCCTACTAACGGTGTCTGACGCTCCTGGGTTTTCTCCTGTTTGGTTTTCTTGAGCTACAATCTTCAGGCTCTCATTAAGTAGTTGTTGTTAATATAACACTGCAGTTGGCCTACTAGTGTGGTTGAGGCCTACTAACGGTGTCTGCCGCTCCTTGGTTTTCTCCTGTTTGGTTTTCTTGAGCTTCAATCTTCAGGCTCTCATTAAGTAGTCATTGTTAACATAACACTGCAGTTGGCCTACTAGTGTGGTTGGGGCCTACTAACGTTGTCTGCCGTTCCTTGGTGTTCTCCACTGAACAGACCTGAGCTTCAATCTTCAGGCTCTCATTAAGTAGTTGTTTATCTAACACTGCAGTTGGCCTACTATTTTGGTTGTGGCCTACTAATGGTGTCTGCCTCTCCAAGGTGTTCTCCAGGTTTACTTGCCTGAGATTCAATCTTCAGGCTCTCATTAAGTAGCTGTTGTTAATATAACACTGCAATTGGCCTACTAGTGTGGTTGGGGCCTACTAATGGTGTCTGCCGCTCCATGGTGTTGTCCTTCACTGTACAAAGCTGACCTTCAGTATTCAGGCTTTCGGCCTATAGTATCAGATATTAAACTGCATTTGGCCTACTTGTCTGGTTGGGCCCTACTATCGGTGTCTGCCGCTCCTGAGTTTTCTCCTGTTTGGTTTTCTGGAGCTTAAATCTTCAGGCTTTCGGGCCTACATTTTAAATATTAAACTGCATTTGGCCAACTCGTTTGGTTGGGCCCTAGTAACGGTGTGTGCTGCCCCTCGCTTGTCTCCTCCACTGAATAAAGCTGAGCTTCAATCTTCAGGCTCTCATTAAGTTGTTGTTGTTAATATAACACTGCAGTTGGCCTACTAGTGTGGTTGGGGCCTACTAATGGTGTCTGCTGCTCCCTGGTCTTGTCCCTCACTGTACAAAGCTGAGCTTCAGTCTTCAGGCTTTCGGCCTATAGTATCAGATATTAAACTGCATTTGGCCTACTTTTCTGGTTGGGCCCTACTAACGGTGTCTGCCGCTCCATGGTGTTGTCCTTCACTGTACAAAGCTGAGCTTCAGTCTTCAGTCTTTCGGCCTATAGTATCAGATATTAAACTGCATTTGGCCTACTTGTCTGGTTGGACCCTACTAACGGTGTCTGCCGCTCCTGATTTTTCTCCTGTTTTGTTTTCCCGAGCTTCAACGTTCAGGCTTTCGGCCTACATTTTAAATATTAAACTGCAGTTGGCCTACTACTTAGGTTGGGCCTAGTAACGGTGTCTGCCGCACCTTGTTGTTGTCCTGTGTTATTTTCCTGAGCTTCAGTCTTCAGGCTTTTGGCCTTTATTTGTAATATTAAACAGCATTGGGCCTACTAGTGTGGTTGGGCCCTACTAACGGTGACTGCCACTCCTGGGTTTTCTACTCCACTGAACAAAGCAATGCTGCCTGGTTAGTCCTGTTACTAATTTTGAACTGCATTTAGCCCACTTTATTATTTGGGCCTATATCTGTGTTTCCTCCTCATCCTGCCCATTGCCCAGCCAGTGCTAGATGACTCTTGTGGTACATTGACCCAGACAACTACATTCCCCTTGCACGCTACACAGCCACAATCTGACCCTGCTGAAAGTCAGGTTCCCCTTCCTGCATACTATACCACCTTACATAGGGACAAAGATGAAGGTGCAGATGAAAGTGCAGGTTCCTTCATCAGGTGTGGGGGGGCATACTCGTTGGCAATGTCACAGGCACAGGGCCCCTAGGAGTACGCAAAAGTGTCGCTGCCGGTGGGAGGTGCCCCCGCCGTGCAAACACACGTACTTTGAGGGGCCCTGTGCCTGTGCCAATGCGAACGAGTGGGTCCCCCCTGCTTGCTCTGGATCACAGCACTTGCAAACTTGAAATACTTACCACTCACTGCTCCAATACAAAGCCTTTACAAAGAGGATTATAAAATATAATAATAATACTAAAACCAAAGAGAGAATATGTAACATACTAAAGTGACCCGTGCTTGTAAATATGTGGATAACAATTCCCAATTATATAAGGTGCAGACAAAAATACCAAAATCGTACCTAATGCTGTTTATAAGATGCTTACAAAGTGCATAAATATATTATTTCAAATTTAAAATACTAATAAGATACTCAGTGCATAAACAGTATTTACATTGTATAAAAGCCACAAGAGGAGCAATAAACCTCATGTGAAAAGAGTGAGAGGTGAATCAATGAAAATAAAGAACCATTAGCTATCCCCCCGTGGATATACACACCTGTGAATACACGGAGAACAATTCCCAATTGTCGTACAAATGGCGGATAACAAGATCCTACCTAATACTATTTATAAATTGCTTATAAAGGTGCACAGTATATTAATTCAAAACTATGATGGCATTAGCCATTAAAGTGATCAGTGCAAAATTAATACCTACACTGTGTATAGACCACCAGAGGAAAAGGACCTCATGTAACAAAAGTGAAATGTGAATATGTACCAAAATCAAGCCAACAATGAGAACCATCAGCTATCCGATCCCCCTGCAGGATACGGGACACCAACAGGAACATCACCTGGCAAGGTTCGGTACAGAATAATAAGCCCCAATAACCGGCAATTAAACACAGGTCAAAGAAAGAAAACTTTTTATAAAAAAAGTCCTTCTGGTAAGTACACACAAGATTCAATTTATATAAATAAAAAAACTTAGAATAAAACTGTTCTGATAAATTTTGCAGTATCAATTGGTATGCTAATGAATAGCTATGTGAACTAACTGTTCTTTAAAATCCAAACTATCCAAAAATTACATCTTGGCCCAAACCACATGATTTACCACCCCCCACAAGGAATTGAAGAATGTCCATTCAGAAGAGAAATCGGTCCAACCCCTAATATTGTTTGAGGCTATGTAAGTTAAACAGACATCAAATCTCAAACATAAGTCCATATAGTCCCTCAAAAATGACCGAATACTGGAACACAGATCAAATTTTCTAATTTTTCTTATTTATCTTCCGTTCTTCTCTTGTCTTCACTTTTCCCTATTTCATGTTTTTAGATAGACAAAAGGCCGGACCAGAATAGAAGAATAAAACACGCCCATATAATGATGTGATCATGGAAATTCAACTCCATCATGCCAGATTTTCTGATTTCCAGCTTCAACTAGCCCCATACATATAATGGTTCAATGGTATAAGTTCCCAAAACATAAAGAAACAATTAAAATCAAGCTAAAAAGTAAAATAACCAAGACCTTATCATACACACAGTTAAAAATGTAATTATAAAGAGAGAGATATATGTACAATTGTCAAAACATCTATAAGAATGCACTAAACCCAAGTTTCTCATTGAGCCCACCGGGAGCCAAAGTACCCAGACGATATATCCATCGACTCTCTACCTGAGCCAGAGTTTTTCCCAAATCTCCCCCCCCTTTGGCCCCAGAAGAACCAAATCAATCCCCTTTACCTTCATAAGAAATGGATCACAGTTATGAAATTTCTTGAAGTGTCTTGGGATTGTCTTTAAACTGGAAATGTCATCCTCACTCTTCGCTTTCTCTACGTCCAAGTGATGTTCACAAATTCGGACTTTCAATTCCCTTGTCGTAAGGCCAATGTATACCTTACCACATGGGCAACTAGCACGGTAGATGACTCCTTTTGACGAACAAGTAATAAATCTTCTTATTTCATATCTTTTTGACCTATCAAAATGTGAAAAAAACTTGGTTTTGACACAGTTGGCACACGCCTTACATCTACCACAAGGATAAAATCCCGCTGTTTCTTGATGAAGAGTGTTGACTTTTTTATTGGGCTCATAATGGCTGTGTACCAATATGTCACGGAGATTTCTAGATCTTTTGGCTACTATTGATGGAGTAGGAGGCAAGATTTGTTTCAGAACAGGGTCCGTGAACAAAATAGGCCAATGTTTATTTACAATCCGTTTTAGTTGGTACCATTTATTATGAAAGCCGGTGATGAATCTGATTTGGTTACCATTAGTGTTCTTGGCAGTAACTTTTTTAATTTCATTGTCATAAAGTAACCCATTTCTAGGTGTATGTTTTGCCCATAGGTAACTCCTCCGTATCACCTTGGGTTGTATCCCCGTTCCAAAAATCTCCCTGCTAATTCCTCTGACTGTACCTCGAAATCATGGTTATCGGAGCAAATGCGTCTAACTCTTAAAAATTGTCCCACGGGGATTCCATTAATCGTGGTCTTTGGATGTGCAGACTGCGCATGGAGGACAGAATTTGTTGCTGTCTTCTTACGAAAAACTTTGGTGGTAATATTCCCATCGAGCAGGGCACGCACCCGCAGATCCAGGAAATCAACACATCTGCCATGGGAAAAAGTAAGCCTGATGTTGAGATTGTTATGATTGAGCATATTCATCATTTGATCCAATTCTTCAAGTCCTCCCTCCCATACAAACCAAATGTCATCTATGTATCTCATCCACTCCTGGATGAGATGACTATGTTGGGTAGGGTTAGAGATGAAAATTTCCCTTTCCCAAGCCCCAAGGAATAGGTTTGCATAGGAGGGGGCACAACAAGCCCCCATGGCAGTCCCTTGTAACTGCAGGTACGTGTCCCGCCCGAATAGGAATACATTGTGGGTAAGTATAAACTCCAATAGTTCTATTAACAATGTACACAGATCTTTTTCCAAATTACTTGATTCCAAATACCATGACACAGCCCTAATACCATCCTCATGCCTAATAGACGTATACAACGACTCTACATCAGCCGTAACCATGACACTATTTGGACTTAGTATCAAATTGTCGTAGTATCTTTTATGTAAGATGGGAGTTCCCTTACCAAGGGTTTCAAATAAAAATCTAGAACCTGAGTTACAATTTCACATAAACCGCCATTGCCCAAAACGATTGGTCTTCCGGGGGATCCAACGGATCCTTATGCACCTTCGGTAAAAGATATAATGTTGACATTCTAGGGTGCAATTTTATAATTGAATCCAATAGCCTCTTGGGGATAATACCAGCCCCATAGGCCCTCTCTAGGATGGATATCAGATCATCTTGATATGATCTCAAGGGATTAAAATGTATTTTCCTGTAGCAATCCTTATTATCCAAGAGTTTATGTACCTGTCTCTCACACATAGTATGAGGCCATATCACCAGGTTCCCGCCTTTATCGGCGGGTTTGAATACTACATTATCCCATTTCTTTAAGATATCTAATGCTTGTCTATCCTGTTGGCACAAATTAGAGAACCCAAAACCTTTTTTAGAGAGCTCCTCAATATCCCTGGATACCAGTTTAGTAAACACATCAACCACTGGGCATATATTAAATGATGGAAAATTTTTTGGCTTACTAATTAAATGCTCAGGAAAATCACTCACCACTTCAGAACTACTTTCCAGTGCCAAAGCCTCCAAATTGGCTAATGCCTCTCTCTCCTCCTCAGTGTCGAACGTATCATCCCCCTGTCCCTTATTGTGAAGCTTTTTTAATATCAGTTTCCTTGAAAAGAGATGCAAGTCCTTTACGGATGCGAATGCGTCTGGAGAATTGGAAGGACAAAAATTAAGGCCCTTTCGAAGAATTTAAATTTGTTTATCAGATAAGATATGTGTTGATAGGTGAATCACCTTTATTTTATCATCTCTCTTGTACGTTCTCTTATTGAAAAATTCATGTGTTCTCCCATTTCCTCCCTGTCTCGTCTGTTTATTCCAAGGGGTCAATTCGACACTTTGATTTGAAGTACTGGCATCCGACATGGATGATGTTGAGCTTATAGAGTTTTTTCTGGATCCTTTTCCATTCTCACTGGATCGCGGACCTTGCCATCTATATATTTTCTGACTCTCATAATCGGACACATCCCTTTGATATTTTTTAGTTTTTATTGCACAAATGTCCCTTTCCCATTTTTCCATGTCACTGGTAACCTCTTTATAAAAAATATCTAGCGGTTCTTTCTTCATTTCCTTTTTAAGGGCATTTTCTAACTTCACAATCTCCTCTTCAATTTTTTTAATAGATAGAGAGTTACTATCCGTGATAATTTGAAGGAAATCTAGGGAGCATGCTGAAGCAGCTGCCACCCATCTATCCACTAGATGCTGTTCACCCAAATCAAAAGTGGGGAATAATTGCACCCTTAAACCTATGGCGATAATTTTCTGAGTTATATAGTTCTCTAATGTTATCTTAGTCCACCATACTTTGGTTTTTTTGTGCACCCAATTTTTGTATTGTTTCATCATATCTCTATCTGTATTTAAAATAACAGTTGCTGGCTGTGAGGCACCTGTGCGAAAAATATCCGATGCTTTCTGACACCATGAAGTCTCTCTGGCCAGGAAATCCATCATAGAAAAACGGGTATACTGTCTAGAGACAGAAACACATATAGTAAGCATAATACCCCGGCCCTTAAACCCTGAATGGGAATGAGCCACACTTCATAACAAGATTAAACATAACGATCCTAATGTAATTTCCAACAGTAGGAACAAGAAGTGTACAAAAATACAGTTTAAAAAAAACAAAACCAAAATATTTTATTTATTCAAACATAAACAATAAAACAGATGGTGCCTCAAACCAAGCAAAAAAACCCAGAGGCCAAGCACATATGCTGGAAATACACAAGAAGGATATACTGAGTAAAAGAAGATTTTTTCTTTGCACAGTTGGAGGTTCTCTAATTTTCGAGGTACATAAGAGCAAATTTTAGTGAATGACAAGTTGCAGTATTTTTCATTTAAACATTAATAGCATAATATCTGCACTGACAACCTATCCATACTACTGGTGGAGACAAAAAACAAGACCGGAAATCCTACCAACAATATAGAGCAAGTGCTAAGGGAGCAATTCGCCCATGTCACAAAAACACCCAAAATTAGATGCTGTTGTATAATTAATCCACCCATCCATATATACAGGTTGCTAAAGGTCAATATCGCTACATATTACCTCCAAGCGTATTCCACACTGAATTCACTGCCGATTGCCGGGCCATGCCTCCGGACACCAACGTGCGTTTCGCAGTCGCTTCTTCCTGGGGGTGTGTCTATGGCCGGGCGTCATATAATTTATACAGTCCCATACCCAATCACAGTAGCCTGAGAGGAGATATACCATCAAAGACCAATAGAAAAACAGGGGCACATCTGTAGGTAGAGTCAGATGACTAAAGTGTCATGTCGGACGCTGTTCAGACCAGGTCGTTCGACAGAGAGCGGTAATTCCGCTTTTGACCACTATGCGCTCGTTGGCGTCGGCTAGATTTTATCTAGCTGGTCCGGGGTTAATTTACCTGGTGCTCGGATTGGAAGCTGGGCTATGCCCACTGCCTTTAAATAGTTCTCCTGAACATTGGGCGTCGCCGATTATAGCTTCTGTCTTGTGCGTTGTTATCTTGGTCTGGAGTGGTGAGCTAGTAGTTGGAGTATCGTTGCTGGTGGTGTATTTCCCTTTGTCTTATTTACTCCTTCCTATATTTGTATTTATTTTGCCCTGTGCACTTATTGTGTATTCCTGAGTGACTGCGGCGTGGTGTATATTTTCCGTTATCCTTGTCTGTGCTAACTGTGGGTATTGGTGTATAATCTTTTCACTGGGTGGTGGGTGATGGTTTCAGCCTAGGGTTGAAACAGGAGACAGGGTGAGGTTCGAGGCCTAGACATGCACACCATCAGTGTAAACTCTAGGTAGAGGGTCAGTCAGGATTTCCCTAGTCTGAGGGAAATTGCAGGGGCCCGGGTTATTAGCTCTTGCCCACCTAGTCTTCCCGTGACATAAAGCCAGAGCATCACCAATCAAATTCGAGTGGGCGGAACCAGCTATACAGAGTTATCGGCAATTTATAAATAACAGTTGCCAGTGTGAATAAGTGACATATTTTGCAGCGGTTGCTAAAAAGGAACAGAAAATCCACATAGGACTATCCCGGCACTAGTGTTGAGCATTCCGATGCTGCAAGTATCGGGTATCGGCCGATACTTGCTGTATCGGAATTCCGATACCGGGATTCCGATACTCTTGTGGTATCGGGTATCGGGTATCGGAACAACATTAATGTTAAAATGTGTAAAATAGAGAATTAAAATAAAAAATATCGCTATACTCACCTGTCCGACGCAGCCGGGACCTCAGCGCAGGAACCGGCAGCGTTGTTTGTTTAAAATTCCCGCTTTTACATGGTTACGCGAAGTCCCGGCTTGTGATTGGTCAGGGCGGCCATGTTGCCGGGCCGCGGACCAATCACAGCAAGCCGTGACGAAATTACGTCACGGCTTGCTGTGATTGGTCCGCGTCCCGGCAACATGGCCGCCATTAACCAATCACAAGCCGTGACGTCACGGGAGGCTGGAAACGCGCTCATTTTAAAAAGGGCGCGTGTCCAGCCTCCCGTGACGTCACGGCTTGTGATTGGTTGCGTCGCGGTCAACCAATCACAAGCCGGGAGGCTGGACACGCGCCCATTTCAAAATGAGCGCGTCCAGCCTCCCGGCTTGTGATTGGTTGATCGCGGCGCAACCAATCACAAGCCGTGACGTCACGGGAGGCTGGACACGCGCCCATTTCAAAATGAGCGCGTCCAGCCTCCCGGCTTGTGATTGGTTGATCGCGGCGCAACCAATCACAAGCCGTGACGTCACGGGAGGCTGGACACGCGCCCATTTTAAAATGAGCGCGTGTCCAGCCTCCCGTGACGTCCCGGCTTGTGATTGGTCAGGGCGGCCATATTGCCGGGACGCGGACCAATCACAGCAAGCCGTGACGTAATTTCGTCACGGCTTGCTGTGATTGGTCCGCGTCCCGGCAACATGGCCGACCTGACCAATCACAAGCCGGGAATTCACGTAACCAAGTAATAGCGCGATTTTTAAACAAACAACGCTGCCGGTTCCCTCGCTGAAGTCCCGGCTGCGTCGGACAGGTGAGTATAGCGATATTTTTTATTTTAATTCTTTCTTTTACACATTTATATGGTTCCCAGGGCCTGAAGGAGAGTTTCCTCTCCTTCAGACCCTGGGAACCATCAGGGATACCGTCCGATACATGAGTCCCATTGACTTGTATTGGTATCGGGTATCGGTATCGGATTGGATTCCGATACTGTGACGGTATCGGCCGATACTTTCCGATACCGATACTTTCAAGTATCGGACGGTATCGCTCAACACTACCCGGCACCCAATTAGGAAGGCAAAAACAAGATATGTTGTTATTACTAGACGATGTCAGAACAACCTGACACAAACGGAGCCATATAAATTCACGCCAGACATGTGAATTACCGCACAGTGATGGCGCGCCTAGTAAGTAAAGTAACCAAACATAACTCATATTATAAAAGCGTATTCATAGCAAGGTGTTAATCATTATACAACTTATAACACCAACCGGCCCTCACATAGTAGTGATTAGGGTTGAGCGACTTTTACTTTTTTGGGGTCGAGTCTTTTTTTGGGGGTTGACTTTGTCAAAAGTCGAGTCGAGTGAAGTCGGCCGATTATCGCGAAAAGGCGGGGATCGACCGAAACATGAAACCTAATGCAAGTCAATGGGGAAGCATAGTCGGCAGTGAGTGGAGGCCAGGAAAACACCTACAGTGCCCATTTTAATGGGAAAAACATCCATTCTTGTTACTGAAGCTTGTCAATCTTAATTTACTTTATAATAATAGATAGGCATTGGAAATTGGGGGTCATTTGGCTAAAGTTGTGGGGGGTAGGGCTGGTTCAAGTTTTTAGTGGGCCCAGGAAACGTGGACTACGTCACGGCGGTGGAGCAGTGAGAGGTAAGTATGTCAAGTTTGCAAGTGCTGTGATCCTGAGCAAGCAGGGGGGCCCACTCGTTGGCATTGGCACTGGCACAGGGCCCCTCAAAGTACAGCGGTGTGTTTGCACGGCGGGGGTGCCTCCCAGCGGCAGCGACACTTTTGCGTACTCTGAGGGACCCTGTGCCAGTGACGTCGCCAACAAGTATGCCCCCCCACCTGATGAAGGAACCTGCACTTTCATCTGCACCTTCCTCTTTTTCCCTGTGTAAGGTGGTATAGCATGCGGGAAGGGGAACCTTACTTTCAGCAACGTCAGATTCTGGCTGTGTAGAGTGCAAGGGGAATGTAGTGGTCTGGGTCAATGTACCAGCAGACTCATCTAGCAGTGGCTGGGCAATGGGCAGGATGAGGAGGAAACACAGATATAGGGCCAAAGAATAACGTAGGCTAAATGCAGTTCGAAATTGGTAACAGGACTAAACAGGCAGCATTGCTTTGTTCAGTGGAGTAGCAAACCCAGGAGCAGCAGACACCGTTTTAAGGGCCCAACCACACTAGTAGGCCAAATGCAGTTTAATATCTGCTACTATAGGCCGAAAGCCTAAAGTCTGAAGCTTAGCTTTATACAGTAGAGGACAACACCAGGGAGCGGCACACACCGTTAGTAGGGCCCAACCAAAGTTGAAGGCCAAATGCAGTTTAATATCTGGTACTATAGGCCGAAAGCCTAAAGACTGAAGCTCAGCTTTATATAGTGGAGGACTGTTATGACCCCAATGGCAGGGGGTCTCAGAGACAATAGCGAAGTCTGCAAACATAAAACCCAGCTCATAGGGCAGTGGTAACTGGGCTGACCATATACCTGAACCTAGCACACAAATAACAGCAGCCGGGGAACGTACCTACGTTGATTCTAGACGTCTCGCGCCAGCCGGAGAACTAACTAACCCTAGCAGGGAAAAGAAAGACCTTTCTTGCCTCCAGAGGAAATACCCCAAAAAGTTGGATACAAGCCCCCAACAAATAATAACGGTGAGGTAAGAAGAAAAGACAAACGCAAGAAATGAACTAGGTTTTAGCAAAGAGAGGCCCGCTAACTAATAGCAGAAAATAGGAAGATGACTTATATGGTCAGCAAAAACCCTCACAAAAACTCCACGCGGAATATTCAAGAACCCCCGAACCGTCTAACGGCACGGGGGGAGAACATCCGCCCCCTAGAGCTTCCAGCAATATATGGAATCACATTTAGTACAAGCTGGATAAAAATAAGAGCACAGAAAATAACCAAAAACAAGAAAGCAAGACTTAGCTTAATTTTGCAAAGAACCAGGACCAGCAGATAGGAGCAAACAGAAGGATCTGATTACAACGATGCCAGGCACCAGACTGAAAATCCAGGAAGTTCAAATAGCTACACCCCTGGACTAACGAGGCCAGGTGGGTACCAAGCAAGGGAAGGAATATCAAAGTGTCATATCACTAGTGACCACAAGAGGGAGCCAAAAAGTCTAATTCACAACAGTACCCCCCCCTTAAGGAGGGGTCACCGAACCCTCACCAAGACCACCAGGGCGATCAGGATGAGCAGCGTGACAGGCACGAACCAAATCGGCCGCATGCACATCAGAGGCGACCACCCAGGAATTATCCTCCTGACCATAGCCCTTCCACTTGACCAGATACTGAAGCCTCCGCCTGGAGAGACGAGAATCCAAGATCTTTTCCACCATGTACTCCAACTCGCCCCCAACCAACACCGGAGCAGGAGGCTCAACAGAAGGAACCACAGGCACAACGTACCGCCGCAACAAAGACCTATGGAACACATTGTGAATGGCAAACGACACAGGAAGTTCCAAGCGAAAGGACACTGGATTAAGAATTTCCAAAATCTTATAAGGACCGATGAAGCGAGGCTTAAATTTAGGAGAGGAGACCTTCATAGGAACAAAGCGAGAAGACAGCCACACCAAATCCCCAACGCGAAGTCGGGGACCCACACCGCGGCGGCGGTTGGCAAAACGCTGAGCCTTCTCCTGTGACAACTTCAAGTTGTCCACCACATGATCCCAAATCCGCTGCAACCTATCCACCACAGAATCCACCCCAGGACAGTCAGACGGCTCCACATGTCCCGAGGAAAAACGAGGATGGAAACCAAAGTTGCAGAAAAATGGCGAAACCAAGGTAGCGGAACTAGCCCGATTATTAAGGGCAAACTCAGCCAACGGCAAGAAGGTCACCCAATCATCCTGATCTGCAGAAACAAAACATCTCAAATAAGCCTCTAGAGTCTGATTTGTTCGCTCAGTTTGGCCATTAGTCTGAGGATGAAAGGCAGATGAAAACGACAAATCAATGCCCATCCTAGCACAAAAGGATCGCCAGAACCTGGAAACAAACTGGGATCCTCTGTCAGACACGATATTCTCAGGAATGCCGTGCAAACGAACCACATTCTGAAAGAATAACGGAACCAGACCAGAAGAGGAAGGCAGCTTAGGCAAGGGCACCAAATGGACCATCTTGGAAAAGCGATCACATACCACCCAGATGACAGACATGCCCCGAGACACTGGAAGATCCGAAATGAAATCCATGGAAATGTGTGTCTAAGGCCTCTTCGGAACAGGCAAGGGCAAAAGCAACCCGCTGGCACGAGAACAGCAAGGCTTAGCCCGAGCACAAGTCCCACAGGACTGCACAAATGACCGCACATCCCGTGACAAGGAAGGCCACCAAAAGGACCTAGCCACCAAATCTCTGGTGCCAAAAATACCCGGATGGCCTGACAACACCGAGGAGTGAACCTCGGAAATGACTCTACTGGTCCATTTATCAGGAACAAACAGTCTGTCAGGTGGACAAGAGTCAGGTCTATCAGCCTGAAATCTCTGCAACACACGTCGCAAATCCGGAGAAATGGCTGACAAAATTACACCCTCTTTAAGAATACCAACTGGCTCTGAGGCTCCAGGAGAGTCAGGCACAAAGCTCCTAGAAAGAGCATCAGCCTTAACATTCTTTGAACCAGGCAGGTACGAGACCACGAAGTCAAAACGGGAGAAAAATAATGACCAACGGGCCTGTCTAGGATTCAGGCGTTTAGCAGACTCGAGATACATCAGATTTTTGTGATCAGTCAAAACCACCACACGATGCTTAGCACCCTCGAGCCAATGACGCCACTCCTCAAATGCCCACTTCATGGCCAACAACTCCCGATTGCCCACATCATAATTCCGCTCAGCAGGCGAAAATTTCCTAGAAAAAAAAGCACATGGTCTCATTACTGAGCAACCAGGGCTTCTCTGCGACAAAACGGCCCCTGCACCGATCTCAGAAGCATCCACTTCAACCTGAAAGGGAAGCGAGACATCAGGCTGACACAAAACAGGCGCCGAAGTAAACCGACGCTTCAGCTCCTGAAAAGCCTCCACGGCTGCAGGAGCCCAGTTAGCAACATCAGAACCTTTCTTGGTCATATCCGTCAAAGGTTTAACAACGCTAGAAAAATTAGCGATAAAACGACGGTAGAAATTAGCAAAACCCAAGAACTTCTGAAGACTCTTAACCGACGTGGGCTGAGTCCAATCATGAATAGCTCGGACCTTAACTGGGTCCATCTCCACAGCAGAAGGGGAGAAGATAAAACCCAAAAAGGGAACCTTCTGCACACCAAAGAGACACTTTGAGCCCTTAACAAACAAAGCATTCTCACGCAAAACCTGAAACACCATCCTGACCTGCCTTACATGGGAGTCCCAATCATCAGAAAAAAACAGAATATCATCCAGATAAACAATCATAAATTTATCCAGATACTTCCGGAAGATGTCATGCATAAAGGACTGAAACACTGAAGGAGCATTAGAGAGCCCAAAAGACATCACCAAGTACTCAAAATGACCTTCGGGCATATTAAATGCAGTTTTCCATTCATCTCCCTGCTTAATGCGCACAAGGTTGTACGCACCATGCAGGTCTATCTTGGTGAACCACTTGGCACCCTTAATCCGGGCAAACAAGTCCGACAACAGAGGCAAAGGATACTGAAATTTAACAGTGATTTTATTCAGAAGTCGATAGTCTATACAAGGTCTCAAAGATCCGTCCTTCTTGGCCACAAAGAAAAATCCCGCACCAAGAGGGGAAGAGGATGGACGAATATGTCCCTTCTCCAGAGACTCCTTAATATACGAACGCATTGCGGTATGCTCAGGTACAGACAAATTAAATAATCTTCCCTTAGGAAACTTACTACCTGGAATCAAATCTATAGCCCAGTCACAGTCCCTATGAGGAGGAAGAGCACTGGACCTAGACTCGCTGAATACATCCTGATAATCAGACAAATACTCAGGAACATCCGAAGGAGTAGAGGAAGCAATAGACACCGGCGGGGAATCGCAATGAATTCCCTGACAGCCCCAACTTGACACAGACATAGCCTTCCAATCCAAAACTGGATTGTGAGTTTGTAACCATGGCAGACCCAAAACGACCAAATCATGCATTTTATGCAAAACAAGAAAACGAATCACCTCTCGATGTTCAGGAGACATGCACATGGTCACCTGTGTCCAAAACTGCGGCTTATTTTCCGCCAATGGCGTAGCATCAATACCTCTCAGAGGAATAGGATTAACCAAAGGCTCCAGAACAAAACCACAGCGCTTAGCAAACGACAGATCCATAAGACTCAGGGCAGCACCTGAATCCACAAACGCCATAACAGGATAGGAAGACAATGAGCAAATTAAAGTCACAGACAAAATAAATTTAGGTTGCAAATTACTAATGGCGACCGGACTAACCACCTTTGTTAAGCGTTTAGAGCATGCTGATATAACATGTGTAGAATCACCACAGTAGAAACACAACCCATTCTGACGTCTATGATTTTTCTGTTCAATTCTAGTCTGAACTCTATCACATTGCATTAACTCAGGTGTCAGGACAACACCACCAGAGGATTAGCGACTTTGCGCTCCCGTAAACGCCGGTCAATTTGAATAGCCAACGCCATGGAATCATTCAGACTTGTAGGAACGGAGAAACCCACCATCACATTCTTAATGGCTTCAGAAAGGCCATTTCTGAAATTTGCGGCCAGAGCACACTCATTCCACTGAGTAAGCACGGACCATTTCCGAAATTTTTGGCAATAAATTTCAGCTTCATCCTGGCCCTGAGAGATAGCCAGCAAAGCTTTTTCTGCCTGAATTTCAAGATTGGGCTCCTCGTATAGCAACCCAAGCGCCAGAAAAAACGCATCAAAATCTGCCAAAGCCGGATCGCCTGACGCTAACGAGAAGGCCCAATCCTGAGGGTCGCCCCGTAAGAAAGAGATAACAATTTTTACTTGCTGAGCTGAGTCTCCAGACGAACGAGGTCTCAGAGATAGAAACAATTTACAATTATTCCTGAAATTTCTAAATTTAAATCGGTCTCCAGAGAACAATTCTGGAATAGGTATTTTAGGTTCTGACATAGGACTGCTAGTAACAAAATCTTGAATACTCTGCACACGAGCAGCAAGCTGATCCACACTAGTAATCAAGGTCTGGACATTCATGTCTGCAGCAAGGCTCCAGCCACTCTGAGATAAATGGGAGGAAAGAAAGAGAAAAAAAAAAAAAAAAAAAAACTCAGAATTTCCCTTCTTATAATCCCACTTCTGCAATGCATTAAATATTCACTTATGGCCTGGCATACTGTTATGACCCCAATGGCAGGGGATCTCAGAGACAATAGCGAAGTCTGCAAACATAAAACCCAGCTCATAGGGCAGTGGTAACTGGGCTGACCATATACCTGAACCTAGCACACAAATAACAGCAGCCGGGGAACGTACCTACGTTGATTCTAGACGTCTCGCGCCAGCCGGAGAACTAACTAACCCTAGCAGGGAAAAGAAAGACCTTTCTTGCCTCCAGAGGAAATACCCCAAAAAGTTGGATACAAGCCCCCAACAAATAATAACGGTGAGGTAAGAAGAAAAGACAAACGCAAGAAATGAACTAGGTTTTAGCAAAGAGAGGCCCGCTAACTAATAGCAGAATATAGGAAGATGACTTATATGGTCAGCAAAAACCCTCACAAAAACTCCACGCGGAATATTCAAGAACCCCCGAACCGTCTAACGGCACGGGGGGAGAACATCCGCCCCCTAGAGCTTCCAGCAATATATGGAATCACATTTAGTACAAGCTGGATAAAAATAAGAGCACAGAAAATAACCAAAAACAAGAAAGCAAGACTTAGCTTAATTTTGCAAAGAACCAGGACCAGCAGATAGGAGCAAACAGAAGGATCTGATTACAACGATGCCAGGCACCAGACTGAAAATCCAGGAAGTTCAAATAGCTACACCCCTGGACTAACGAGGCCAGGTGGGTACCAAGCAAGGGAAGGAATATCAAAGTGTCATATCACTAGTGACCACAAGAGGGAGCCAAAAAGTCTAATTCACAACAGAGGACAACACCAGGGAGCGGCACACACCGTTAGTAGGGCCCAACCAAAGTTGAAGGCCAAATGCAGTTTAATATCTGATACTATAGGCCGAAAGCCTAAAGACTGAAGCTCAGCTTAATACAGTGGAGGACAACACCAGTGAGCGGCACACACCGTTAGTAGGGCCCAACCAAAGTTGAAGGCCAAATGCAGTTTAATATCTGATACTATAGGCCGAAAGGTTGAAGCTCAGACAAAGAAACCTGGAGGAGAACACCAAGGAGGAGGAGAACACCAAGGAGCGGCAGACACTGTTACTAGGCGCCGACCAAAGTAGTAGGGCAACTGTTGTCTTATATAAACAACTACTTAATGAGAGCCTGAAGGTTGAAGTTCAGCTTTTTCAGTGGAGGACAGCGTGATTGAGTGGCGCTGCAGACAGACAAAGGTAGTATGTGTTAACTTAAAAAGTTGGCTCTATGCATTTTTAAATTAGTTACAGGGGTACACAGGCAGCATTGGTGTGGTCAGCGGAGGATAATTGGAAGGAGGGACCGCAGACAGACATCCTAGGCCTAAAATAATAAAATAGGCTCTATGCAGCTTCCATTAGGTGGCAGGGGTACACAGGCAGCATTGGTGTGGTCAGTGAAGGACAATTGGAAGGAGGGACCGCAGACAGACTTCCTAGGCCCAAAAAAGTAAAATAGGCTCTATGCAGCTTCCATTAGGTGGCAGGGGTACACAGGCAGCATTGGTGTGGTCAACGTAGGACAATTGGAAGGAGGGACCGCAGACAGACTTCCTAGGCCCAAAAAAGTAAAATAGGCTCTATGCAGCTTCCATTAGGTGGCAGGGGTACACAGGCAGCATTGGTGTGGTCAGTGGAGGACAATTGGAAGGAGGGACCGCAGACAGACTTCCTAGGCCTAAAATAATAAAATAGGCTCTATGCAGCTTCCATTAGGTGGCAGGGGTACACAGGCAGAATTGGTATGGTCAACGTAGGACAATTTGAAGGAGGGACCGCAGGCAGAATTCCTAAGCCTAAAATAATAAAATAGGCTCTATGCAGCTTCCATTAGGTGGCAGGGGTACACAGGCAGCATTGGTGTGGTCAGCTGAGGACAATTGGAAGGAGGGACCGCAGACAGACTTCCTAGGCCCAAAATATTAAAATAGGCTCTATGCGGCTTAAATTTGGCTACAGGGTTACACAGGCAGCATTGGTGTGGTCAGTGGAGGACAATTGGAAGGAGGGACCGCAGACAGACTTCCTAGGCCTAAAATAATAAAATAGGCTCTATGCAGCTTCCATTAGGTGGCAGGGGTACACAGGCAGCATTGGTGTGGTCAACGTAGGACAATTGGAAAGAGGGACCACAGACAGAATTCCTAGGCCCAAAATAGTAAAATAGGCTCTATGCAGCTTCCATTAGGTGGCAGGGGTACACAGGCAGCATTGGTATGGTCAATGGAGGACAATTGGAAGGAGGGACCGCAGACAGAATTCCTAGGCCTAAAATAATAAAATAGGCTCTATGCAGCTTCCATTAGGTGGCAGGGGTACACAGGCAGCATTGGTGTGGTCAACGTAGGACACTTGGAAGGAGGGACCGCAGACAGAATTCCTAGGCGTAAAATAATAAAATAGGCTCTATGCAGCTTCCATTAGGTAGCAGGGGTACACAGGCAGCATTGGTGTGGTCAGTGGAGGACAATTGGAAGGAGGGACCGCAGACAGACTTCCTAGGCCTAAAATAATAAAATAGGCTCTATGCAGCTTCCATTAGGTGGCAGGGGTACACAGGCAGCATTGATGTGGTCAACGTAGGACAATTATGAAGGAGGGACCGCAGACAGAATTCCTAGGCCTAAAATAATAAAATAGGCTTTATGCAGCTTCCATTAGGTGGCAGGGGTACACAGGCAGCATTGGTGTGGTGTTGTGAATTTGCTTTTTGCTCCCTCTAGTGGTTACTAGTTTTTTGACTCTGGTTTTTCTGTCATTCCTTTTATCCGCACCTGGGTCGTTAGTTAAGGGTGTTGCTATATAAGCTCCCTGGACCTTCAGTTCAATGCCTGGCAACGTAGTTATCAGAGCTAGTCTGCTGTGGTCTTGTCTACTGATCCTGGTTCCAGTAATATCAGCTAAGTCTGCTTTTTGCTTTTTGCTATTTGTTTTGGTTTTGTATTTTTGTCCAGCTTGTTCCAAATATATATCCTGACCTTTGCTGGTAGCTCTAGGGGGCTGGTGTTCTCCCCCCGGACCGTTAGACGGTTCGGGGGTTCTTGAATTTCCAGTGTGGATTTTGATAGGGTTTTTGTTGACCATATAAGTTACCTTTCTTTATTCTGCTATCAGTAAGCGGGCCTCTCTGTGCTAAACCTGGTTCATTTCTGTGTTTGTCATTTCCTCTTACCTCACCGTTATTATTTGTGGGGGGCTTCTATCCAGCTTTGGGGTCCCCTTCTCTGGAGGCAAGAAAGGTCTTTTGTTTTCCTCTACTAGGGGTAGCTAGATTCTCCGGCTGGAGCGTGTCATCTAGAATCAACGTAGGAATGATCCCCGGCTACTTCTAGTGTTGGCGATAGGAGTAGATATATGGTCAACCCAGTTACCACTGCCCTATGAGCTGGATTTTTGTATACTGCAGACTTCCACGTTCCTCTGAGACCCTCGCCATTGGGGTCATAACAGTTTGCCAGGCCAGTATTAAAGGTTTAATGCATTGCAGAAGAGGGATTATAAGAAAGAAGATTCTGAGTTTTTTTTTTTTTTCTTCTTCCCCTTTACCTCAGAGTGGCTATGCTTGCTGCAGACATGAATGTCCAGACCTTGATTACAAGTGTGGACCAGCTGGCTACTCGTGTGCAGGGCATACAAGACTATGTTATCAGAAATCCTAGGTCAGAACCTAAAATACCGATTCCTGAACTGTTTTCCGGAGACAGGTTTAAGTTTAGGAATTTCGTGAATAATTGTAAATTGTTTTTGTCCCTGAGACCCTGTTCATCTGGAGACTCTGCTCAGCAAGTAAAAATTGTTATTTCGTTCTTACGGGGCGACCCTCAGGATTGGGCTTTTTCGCTGGCGCCAGGAGATCCGGCATTGGCTGATATTAATGCGTTTTTTCTGGCGCTCGGTTTACTTTATGAGGAACCCAATCTTGAGATTCAGGCAGAAAAGGCCTTGCTGGCTATGTCTCAGGGGCAGGACGAGGCTGAAGTGTACTGCCAAAAATTTCGGAAATGGTCCGTGCTGACACATTGGAACGAGTGTGCACTGGCCGCTAATTTTAGAAATGGCCTTTCTGAAGCCATTAAGAATGTTATGGTGGGTTTCCCCATTCCCACAGGTCTGAATGATACTATGGCACTGGCTATTCAAATTGACCGGCGGTTGCGGGAGCGCAAAACCGCAAATTCCCTCATGGTGTTGTCTGAACAGACACCTAATTCGGTGCAATGTGATAGAAAAATCGCAAATTCCCTCATGGTGTTGTCTGAACAGACACCTGATTTAATGCAATGTGATAGAATCCTGACTAGAAATGAGCGGAAAATTCATAGACGCCGGAATGGCTTGTGCTACTACTGTGGTGATTCTACACATGTTATCTCAGCATGCTCTAAACGTATAGCTAAGGTTGTTAGTCCTGTCACCGTTGGTAATTTGCAACCTAAATTTATTCTGTCTGTAACTTTGATTTGCTCACTGTCGTCTAATCCTGTCATGGCGTTTGTAGATTCAGGTGCTGCCCTGAGTCTTATGGATCTGTCATTTGCTAAGCACTGTGGTTTTACTCTTGAACCATTGGAAAATCCTATTCCTCTTAGGGGTATTGATGCTACGCCATTGGCAGCAAATAAACCGCAGTATTGGACACAGGTTACCATGTGCATGACTCCTGAACACCGCGAGGTGATACGTTTCCTGGTTTTACATAAAATGCATGATTTGGTTGTTTTAGGGCTGCCATGGTTACAGACCCATAATCCAGTCCTGGACTGGAAGGCTATGTCAGTCTCAAGTTGGGGCTGTCGGGGTATTCATGGGGATTCCTTGCCTGTGTCTATTGCTTCTTCTACGCCTTCGGAAGTTCCGGAGTATTTGTCTGATTATCAGGATGTCTTCAGTGAGTCTGAGTCCAGTGCACTGCCTCCTCATAGGGACTGTGACTGTGCTATAGATTTGATCCCAGGCAGTAAATTTCCTAAGGGAAGACTGTTTAATCTGTCGGTACCTGAACATACCGCTATGCGTTCATATATCAAGGAGTCTCTGGAGAAAGGACATATTCGTCCGTCTTCTTCCCCTCTTGGTGCGGGATTCTTTTTTGTGGCAAAAAAGGACGGATCTTTGAGACCTTGTATTGATTATTGGCTTTTAAATAAGATCACTGTCAAATTTCAGTATCCTTTACCGCTGTTGTCTGACTTGTTTGCCCGGATTAAAGGTGCCAAGTGGTTCACCAAGATAGACCTTCGTGGTGCGTACAACCTTGTGCGCATTAAGCAAGGTGATGAATGGAAAACCGCATTCAATACGCCCGAGGGTCATTTTGAGTACTTGGTGATGCCTTTTGGGCTCTCCAATGCGCCTTCAGTTTTTCAGTCCTTTATGCATGACATTTTCCGGAAGTATCTGGATAAATTTTTGATTGTTTATCTGGATGATATTTTGGTTTTTTCTGATAATTGGGATTCGCATGTGGAGCAGGTCAGGTTGGTCTTTAAAATTTTGCGTGAAAATTCTTTGTTTGTCAAGGGCTCAAAGTGTCTCTTTGGTGTACAGAAGGTTCCCTTTTTGGGGTTCATTTTTTCCCCTTCTGCTGTGGAGATGGACCCAGTCAAGGTCCGAGCTATTCTTGATTGGACTCAGCCCTCGTCAGTTAAGAGTCTTCAGAAGTTCTTGGGTTTCGCTAACTTCTACCGTCGTTTTATCGCTAATTTTTCTAGCATTGTGAAACCTTTGACGGATATGACCAAGAAGGGCTCCGATGTAGCTAACTGGGCTCCTGCTGCCGTGGAGGCTTTCCAGGAGTTGAAACGCCGGTTTACTTCGGCGCCTGTTTTGTGCCAGCCCGATGTCTCACTTCCCTTTCAGGTTGAGGTGGATGCTTCAGAGATTGGAGCAGGGGCCGTTTTGTCGCAGAGAGGCCCTGGTTGCTCTGTTATGAAGCCTTGTGCCTTTTTCTCTAGGAAGTTTTCGCCTGCCGAGCGAAATTATGATGTGGGCAATCGGGAGTTGTTGGCCATGAAATGGGCATTTGAGGAGTGGCGTCATTGGCTCGAGGGTGCTAAGCATCGTGTGGTGGTCTTGACTGATCACAAAAATCTGATGTATCTCGAGTCTGCTAAACGCCTTAATCCGAGACAGGCCCGCTGGTCATTGTTTTTCTCCCGCTTTGATTTTGTTGTCTCGTATTTACCAGGTTCAAAGAATGTGAAGGCCGATGCTCTTTCTAGGAGCTTTGTGCCTGATGCTCCTGGAGTCGCTGATCCTGTTGGTATTCTTAAAGATGGAGTTATCTTGTCAGCTATTTCTCCGGATCTGCGACGTGTGTTGCAGAGATTTCAGGCTGATAGGCCTGAGTCTTGTCCACCTGACAGACTGTTTGTCCCGGATAAGTGGACCAGCAGAGTCATTTCCGAGGTTCATTCCTCGGTGTTGGCAGGTCACCCGGGAATTTTTGGCACCAGAGATCTGGTGGCCAGGTCCTTTTGGTGGCCTTCCTTGTCAAGGGATGTGCGGTCATTTGTGCAGTCCTGTGGGACTTGTGCTCGAGCTAAGCCTTGCTGTTCTCGTGCCAGCGGGTTGCTCTTGCCCTTGCCTGTCCCGAAGAGACCTTGGACACATATCTCCATGGATTTCATTTCTGATCTTCCGCTATCTCAGGGCATGTCCGTTATCTGGGTGATATGTGATCGCTTCTCAAAGATGGTCCATTTGGTTCCTTTGCCTAAGCTGCCTTCCTCTTCCGATCTGGTTCCTGTGTTTTTCCAGAACGTGGTTCGTTTGCACGGCATCCCTGAGAATATTGTGTCAGACAGAGGATCCCAGTTCGTTTCCAGGTTCTGGCGATCCTTTTGTAGTAGGATGGGCATTGATTTGTCGTTTTCGTCTGCTTTCCATCCTCAGACTAATGGACAGACGGAGCGAACCAATCAGACTTTGGAGGCTTATTTGAGGTGTTTTGTCTCTGCTGATCAGGACGATTGGGTGACATTCTTGCCGTTGGCTGAGTTTGCCCTTAATAATCGGGCTAGTTCCGCTACCTTGGTTTCGCCTTTTTTCTGCAACTCTGGTTTCCATCCTCGCTTTTCTTCGGGTCATGTGGAGCCTTCTGACTGTCCTGGGGTGGATTCTGTGGTGGATAGGTTGCAGCGGATCTGGAATCATGTGGTGGACAACTTGAAGTTGTCACAGGAGAGGGCTCAGCGCTTTGCCAACCGCCGCCGCGGTGTGGGTCCCCGACTACGCGTTGGGGATTTGGTATGGCTTTCTTCCCGCTTTGTTCCTATGAAGGTCTCCTCTCCCAAATTTAAACCTCGTTTTATTGGGCCTTACAAGATATTGGAAATCCTTAATCCTGTATCTTTTCGTCTGGATCTTCCTGTGTCGTTTGCTATTCACAATGTATTTCATAGGTCCTTGTTGCGGCGGTACATTGTGCCGGTAGTTCCTTCTGCTGAGCCTCCTGCTCCGGTGTTGGTTGAGGGCGAGTTGGAGTACGTGGTGGAGAAGATCTTGGATTCTCGCCTCTCCAGGCGGAGGCTTCAGTACCTGGTCAAGTGGAAGGGCTATGGTCAAGAGGATAATTCCTGGGTGGTCGCCTCTGATGTTCATGTGGCCGATTTAGTTCGTGCCTTTCATGCCGCTCATCCTGATCGCCCTGGTGGTCGTGGTGAGGGTTCGGTGACCCCTCACTAAGGGGGGGGTACTGTTGTGAATTTGCTTTTTGCTCCCTCTAGTGGTTACTAGTTTTTTGACTCTGGTTTTTCTGTCATTCCTTTTATCCGCACCTGGGTCGTTAGTTAAGGGTGTTGCTATATAAGCTCCCTGGACCTTCAGTTCAATGCCTGGCAACGTAGTTATCAGAGCTAGTCTGCTGTGCTCTTGTCTACTGATCCTGGTTCCAGTAATATCAGCTAAGTCTGCTTTTTGCTTTTTGCTATTTGTTTTGGTTTTGTATTTTTGTCCAGCTTGTTCCAAATATATATCCTGACCTTTGCTGGTAGCTCTAGGGGGCTGGTGTTCTCCCCCCGGACCGTTAGACGGTTCGGGGGTTCTTGAATTTCCAGTGTGGATTTTGATAGGGTTTTTGTTGACCATATAAGTTACCTTTCTTTATTCTGCTATCAGTAAGCGGGCCTCTCTGTGCTAAACCTGGTTCATTTCTGTGTTTGTCATTTCCTCTTACCTCACCGTTATTATTTGTGGGGGGCTTCTATCCAGCTTTGGGGTCCCCTTCTCTGGAGGCAAGAAAGGTCTTTTGTTTTCCTCTACTAGGGGTAGCTAGATTCTCCGGCTGGAGCGTGTCATCTAGAATCAACGTAGGAATGATCCCCGGCTACTTCTAGTGTTGGCGATAGGAGTAGATATATGGTCAACCCAGTTACCACTGCCCTATGAGCTGGATTTTTGTATACTGCAGACTTCCACGTTCCTCTGAGACCCTCGCCATTGGGGTCATAACAGTGTGGTCAACGTAGGACAATTGGAAGGAGGGACCGCAGACAGAATTCCTAGGCCTAAAATAATAAAATAGGCTCTATGCAGCTTCCATTAGGTGGCAGGGGTACACAGGCAGCATTGGTGTGGTCAACGTAGGACAATTGGAAGGGGGATCGCAGACAGAATTCCTAGGCCTAAAATAATAAAGTAGGCTCTATGCAGCTTCCATTAGGTGGCAGGGGTACACAGGCAGCATTGGTGTGGTCAGCGGAGGACAATTGGAAGGAGGGACGGCAGACAGACTTCCTAGGCCCAAAATATTAAAATAGGCTCCATGCAGCTTAAATTTGACTACAGGGGTACACAGGCAGCATTGGTGTGGTCAGTGGAGGACAATTGGAAGGAGGGACCGCAGACAGACTTCCTAGGCCTAAAATAATAAAATAGGCTCTATGCAGCTTCCATTAGGTGGCAGGGGTACACAGGCAGCATTGGTGTGGTCAGTGGAGGACAATTGGAAGGAGGGACCGCAGATAGACTTCCTAGGCCTAAAATAATAAAATAGGCTCTATGCAGCTTCCATTAGGTGGCAGGGGTACACAGGCAGCATTGATGTGGTCAACGTAGGACAATTGGAAGGAGGGACCGCAGACAGAATTCCTAGGCCTAAAATAATAAAATATGCTCTATGCAGCTTCCATTAGGTGGCAGGGGTACACAGGCAGCATTGGTGTGGTCAACGTAGGACAATTGGAAGGAGGGACCGCAGACAGAATTCCTAGGCCTAAAATAATAAAATAGGCTCTATGCAGCTTCCATTAGGTGGCAGGGGTACACAGGCAGCATTGGTGTGGTCAGCGGAGGACAATTGGAAGGAGGGACCGCAGACAGACTTCCTAGGCCTAAAATAATAAAATAGGCTCTATGCAGCTTCCATTAGGTGGCAGGGGTACACAGGCAGCATTGGTGTGGTCAGCGGAGGACAATTGGAAGGAGTGTCTGACACAGTATGTACTCTGAGTCCCAAAACCTAAATTGATGTTAATGTGTCCCAAACAAAAACAAAACAAAACAAAAAAAAAAGGGTGGCATACTTATGTACAGGGGTGTGCTCCTATGCTGACTTTCAGACATTGTAATTTGGCGCAAAGTATTTACTGGTGTAAATGTAGGACAGGGCCCCTGACTATTTTAACTAGCATCATACATGTCAACAAATTGTTATTGTCTGTGCCAGGCATGGAAGGATTTCAGCGCATAGACTAAACAGTGGTGGAGCAGCGACAGATAATTTTGCAAGTGATAGAGCACTGTTTGACCTTGGGGGGGACACTCTCTCCTGGCCGGCGGTACAAGCCCAGGGCCCCTCATGTTACAACGGTGTGTCTGACGTTGGGTGCGCGCCACCACCGCCAGAGACACTTCATTGTACTATGAGGGACCCAGTGCCAGTGCCGTCGACCAAAAGTGGGCACACCCACCTCTTCAGACAAATGGCACTCTGACGGGTGCTTGCGACAAGTGGCGAGACCACGGCCCCGTGGGGGGAGTTAGGCCATTTAGGGAGGTGTAAACATGTCGTATGCTGGACAAACAGCAGCTGCAAATTAAGAGATTGGAACAGTCAGTAACACCAGTCCCAAAGTAAGACCTTTTTACAGGAAAGCTAGGTGTCAGCCGGGAAAGGTGGGGCAAAATAATTTGAAATCCATGAGTGGTTCATTTTAATGAAGGTTAGATCATCAACATTTTGGGTAGCCAGACGAGTCCTTTTTTCGGTCAGTATTGAACCAGCAGCACTGAATACTCTTTCTGATAGCACACTAGCTGCTGGGCAAGCAAGCACCTGCAATGCATATTCAGCCAATTCAGGCCAGGTGTCTATTTTGGATGGCCAGTAATCAAAGGGGAATGACGGCTGAGGGAGAACATTGGTAATGGAGGAAAAATAGTTAGTAACCATACTGGACAAATGTTGTCTCCTGTCACTTTGAATGGATGCTGCTGTACCTGTCGTGTCTGCGGTCATGGCGAAATCACTCCACAACCTGGTCAGAAAACCCCTCTGTCCTACGCCACTTCTGATCTGTGCACCTCTAACACCTCTGCCCTGTTGCCCCCTGCAGCTCGTGTGAGAACCATCACCGGCGCTGTGTGCTGGGAATGCCTGAATCAAACGGTCTACAAGAGTAGCTTGTTTGGTTGCCAATATCTGTTCGAGGTTCTCATGTGGCATGATATTTTGCAATTTGCCTTTATAGCGAGGATCAAGGAGGCAAGCCAACCAGTAATCGTCATCTGTCATCATTTTTATAATGCTTGGGTCCCTTTTGAGGATACGCAAGGCATAATCCGCCATGTGGGCCAATGTTCCAGTTGTCAAGTCAGTGCATATGCTGTGTTGAGGAGCACTTTCTGGCAAATCAACGTCACTTGTCTCCCTCAAAAACCCTGAACCCGGCCTTGCACCGCCAGCAGTTTCTATTGCCCCCTGAGAAGCTTCCTCATCCAAAAAATAGTCATCCCCATCATCCTCCTCGTCCTCCTCCTCTTCGCCCGCCACCTCGTCCTGTAGACTTCCCTGAGCAGACAATGGCTGACTGTTATCAAGGCTTCCCTCGTCCTCGGCTGCAGACGCCTGTTCCTTTATCAAACTTTGCATCAGCAGATGCATTAGGGGGATGCACATGCTTATTACGGCGTTGTCTGCACTAACCAGCCGTGTGCATTCCTAAAAACACTGAGGGACTTGACACAGGTCTTGGAGCTTCGACCACTGCACAGCTGACAACTCCATGTCTGCCATCCAACTGCCTGCCCGTGTATGTGTATCCTCCCACAAATACATATCAGCACGCCTCTGTTCGCACAGTCTATGAAGCATGTGCAGTGTAGAGTTCCACCTTGTTGCAACGTCGATGATTAGGTGATGCTGGGGAAGGTTCAAAGACCGCTGATGGTTCTGCATACGGCTGGAGTGTACGGGCGAACGGCGGATGTGAGAGCAAAGTCTGCGCACTTTCAGCAGCAGGTCGGGTAACCCTGGATAACTTTTCAGGAAGCACTGCACCACCAGGTTTAAGGTGTGAGCCAGGCAAGGAATGTGTTTCAGTTGTGAAAGGGCTATGGCAGCCATAAAATTCCTTCTGTTATCACTCACTACCTTGCCTGCATCAAGATGTACAGTGCCCAGCCATGACCGAGTTTCTTGCTGCAAGAACTCGGACAGAACTTCCGCGGTGTGTCTGTTGTCGCCCAAACACTTAATTGCCAATACAGCCTGCTGACGCTTGCCACTAGCTGTTCCATAATTGGACAACTCGTGTGCAACAGTGGCAGCTGCGGATGGAGTGGTCATGCGACTGCGGTCTGTGGACGAGCTCTCGCTTCTGCTGGAGGACGAGGAGGAGGAGGGGGGACGAACGCCTACAGCCAACTGTTTCCTACACCATGGGCTAGGCAGAACTGTCCCAATATTACTGTCCCCTGTGGACCCTGCATCCACCACATTAACCCAGTGTGCCGTGATGGAGACGTAACGCCCCTGGCCATGCCTACTGGTCCATGCATCTGTTGTCAGGTGCACCTTTCTACTCACAGATTGCCTGAGCACATGGACAATGCGGTCTTTTACATGCTGGTGGAGGGCTGGGATTGCTTTTCTCAAAAAAAGTGTCGACTGGGTAGCTCGTAGCATGGTACAGCGTAGTCCATCAGGGCTTTGAAAGCTTCGGTTTCAACTAACCGGTAGGGCATCATCTCTAACGAGATTAGTCTAGCAATGTGGGCGTTCAAACCCTGTGTACGCGGATGCGAGGATGAGTACTTCCTTTTCCTAGCGAGAGTCTCATGTAGGGTGAGCTGGACTGGAGAGCTGCATACGGTGGAACTAGCGGGGGTGCCGGTGGACATGGGCGACTGAGAGAGGGTTGGTGATGGTATTCTTGATGGTGCCCTACATACAGTTTTTCCGACCACGAACCTGGTGATTCCCTGACTGCTTTGGCCTTGCGATGAAACCGCAACATTACCTGCAGGTGGTGTGGTAAACGGTGGGCTTACAGTGAGGG
Organism: Ranitomeya variabilis; assembly: GCF_051348905.1. Lineage (NCBI taxonomy): Eukaryota > Metazoa > Chordata > Amphibia > Anura > Dendrobatidae > Ranitomeya > Ranitomeya variabilis. The sequence continues at coordinate 113,217,890 of NC_135239.1, read as the reverse complement.
AAGGGATGTCGCGTTGCTGACTAGCTTCATTGTGAGAGGGTGCTACAACGTTAAGGGACGTTTGGTAGTTTGTCCAGGCTTGCAAGTGCATGGTGGTTAAATGTCTATGCATGCAACTTGTATTTAAATTTTTAACATTTTGACCTCTGCTGAAGGTCCTTGAGCATTTCTTACAGATGACTTTGCGCTGATCATTTGGATCTTGGTGAAAAAAAATTCCAGACTGCACTCTTCCTATCGGATACCTTTTCAGGCATTGCACACTGAACTACTTTAACCTGATGGCCACGCTGTCCTACAACTGGTTTTGTTTTTTCCACACGTTTTTGGCCAGACACGGGCCTGCCAGATGGAACCTGTTGCGATGTTGATGCCTGCTGCGGCTCCTCCTCCTCCGCTTCAGAGCTACTGCCGCCTGCACCCTGTTCCCCCAATGGCTGCCAATCGGGGTCAACAACTGGGTCATCTATGACCTCCTCTTCTATGTTCTGTGCACCTTCCTCTGGGTCACCGTGTAAGTCGGTGCTATAGCGTTCGTGACGGGGCTCCATAGTCTCATCGGGGTCAGATTCTGGATCAGTACACTGCGAGGGCAATGTTCTGATCTGAGTCAAAGGAACAGCATAATAATCTGGCTGTGGCTGTGCATCTGTGCACTCCATGTCCGATTCATCTTGTAATGGGCATGGCCTGTTAACAATTTCCCTTTCTAACCCAGGCACGGTATGTGTAAAGAGCTCCATGGAGTAACCAGTTGTGTCGCCTGACGCATCCTTCACTGTTATTCTGGGTGAAGGACACAAGGAAGCGACTTGTTCCTGACCAGGAGCATCCACTGACGACGCACTGCTCTGACATTTGGCACTTTCCGAGGAGGAGGCGACAGAGCTAGAGGCAGAGTCAGCAATGAAAGCCAATACTTGTTCCTGCTGCTCCGGCTTCAAAAGCGGTTTTCCTACTCACAGAAAAGGGAGCCTTCGAGGCCTTGTGTAGCCAGACGATGACGCTGGCTCAACAACTCGAGACTTCGGGGCTATATTGCTTTTCCCACGACCACCTGATGCTCCACGACAACCACCACTACCATCATTACCAGCTGGCAATGAACGCCCATGGCCACGACCTCTTCCACCAGACTTCCTCATTCTTGGAAAAATGTTACCAAACTAACAACCGTTATGTGGTCCTGTAAAACCAGGTACAAGGTGTGCGTGAACTTGTAGTGAATGTAAATCTCCCTTTTTTATGTGTGGGAGAATGCAGTAAAAAATGAGGCCCACTGTATTGCACTAGACAGTTTGATTGGCAGAAAGAGGCTGGCAGATATGGCACTAACAGGAGTGACGCAGATAAAAACACTGGCAATAGAAATGTCCCTCTTTATGTGTGGGAGAATGCAGTGAAAAATCAGGCCCACTGTATTACACAACAACACAGTTTGATTAGCAGAAAGAGGCTGGCAGATATGGCACTAACAGGAGTGACCCAGATAAAAACACTGGCAATAGAAATGTCCCTCTTTATGTGTGGGAGAATGCAGTGAAAAATCAGGCCCACTATATTACACAACACAGTTTGATTAGCAGAAAGAGGCTGGCAGATATGGCACTAGCCGGACTGACGCAGATGCACACACTGGCAATAGAAATGTCCCTCTTTTTTTTTATATGGGAGACAAGGGATTGAATCAGGCCCACTATATCACGGTATAGTTCCTGTGGCACAAAATGACTGACAGATACCACAGACAGCACTCGCACAGATGCACAGGTTTGGCAAGATTATTCTCCCTTTATTTTAATTTTTTGGGGGGATATGTGAGACAAGTGATTTAATCTGGCCCACTGTTATACAGTAGGTTTTCTGTGGCAGAAAAAAAAAAAAGATGCTACACACAGGACTGGCACTAAGGCAGATTTGCCAATCTTAATCTCCCACTTTTATTTTTTTTTCTGGGAGAATTGTGAAGAAATCAGGCCCACTGCTACACCGTAGGTTTTCTGTGGCAGAAAAAAAAAAGATGCCACACACAGGACTGGCACTAATGCAGATTTGCCAATCTTAATCTCCCACTTTTATTTTTTTTTCTGGGAGAATTGTGAAGAAATCAGGCCCACAGTTATACAGTAGGTTTTCTGTGGCAGAAAAACAAAGACAGATGCCACACACAGGACTGGCACTAATGCAGATTTGCCAAACTTAATCTCCCACTTTTATTTTTTTTTCTGGGAGAATTGTGAAGAAATCAGGCCCACTGCTACACAGTAGGTTTTCTGTGGCAGAAAAAAAAAAAGATGCCACACACAGGACTGGCACTAATGCAGATTTGCCAATCTTAATCTCCCACTTTTATTTTTTTTTCTGGGAGAATTGTGAAGAAATCAGGCCCACAGTTATACAGTAGGTTTTCTGTGGCAGAAAAACAAAGACAGATGCCACACACAGGACTGGCACTAATGCAGATTTGCCAATCTTAATCTCCCACTTTTATTTTTTTTTCTGGGAGAATTGTGAAGAAATCAGGCCCACTGTTACACAGTAGGTTTTCTGTGGCAGAAAAAAAAAAGATGCCACACAGAGGACTGGCACTAATGCAGATTTGCCAATCTTAATCTCCCACTTTTAATTTTCTTTCTGGGAGAATTGTGAAGAAATCAGGCCCACTGTTAAAAAAGTAGGTTTTCTGTGGCAGAAAAACAAAGACAGATGCCACACACAGGACTGGCACTGATGCAGATTTGACAATCTTAATCTCCCACTTTTATTTTTTTTTCTGGAAGAATTGTGAATAAATCGGGGCCACTGTATTAGAGTACATTTTCCGTGGCAAAAAGTGGCTTGAAGAGATATAACAAAAAAAAAAAAAAAGGGACTGTACTACAATTACTGTCTCCCTACAGTTATCTCAGAAAAGTATGTCAGGCAGCAATAAAAAGGACTGCTGCACACAAAAGTCAAAAGTGTGGACAAACAAACAAGATAGCTGTGCAGAAAGGAAGGAGCAACATGATTTGTGCTTTGAAAAAAGAAGTTTGCACAGCGGCGTACACACAGCAACGCAGCTATCAGGGAGCCTTATAACCTACAGAGCTGTTGCACAGAAATCGAGCCTCCACTGTCCCAAAAAGAAAAGGTGGTGTTGGACAGTGGAAATCGCTACAGCACAAGCGGTTTGGGGCTTAATTTACCTTGCCTAACGCTATCCCTGCTTCTGACGAAGCGGCAGCAACCTCTCCCTATGCTCAGATCAGCAGCAGTAACATGGCGGTCGGCAAGAATGCCCCATTATAGCCCCTGTGACGCCGCAGAAAGCAAGCTAATCACTGCCATGCCCTTCTCTAAGATGGTGGGGACCAGGACTTATGTCATCACGCTGCCCACACTCTGCATGCATCTTCATTGGCTGAGAAATGGCACTTTAAGCATCATAAGAAACGCGACTTTGGCGCGAAGATCGTGTACCGCATGGCCGATCCCACGCGAAACCCGACTTTGCCAAAAGTCGGCGACTTATGAAAATGACCGATCCGTTTCGCTCAACCCTAGTAGTGATAATTGTAAATGACTTCTCCAAGAAACACGCGTTGGGGTCCGGAGGCATGGCACGGCATTCGGCAGTTAATTCAGCGTGGAATAAGCTTGGAGGTAATATGTAGAGATATTGACCTTTAGCAACCTGTATATATGGATGGGTGGATTAATTATACAACAGCATCTAATTCTGGGTGTTTTTATGACATGGGTGAATTGCGCCCTTAGCACTTGCTCTATATTGTTGATAAGATTTCCGGTCTTGTTTTTTGTCTCCACCAGTAGTATGGATAGGTTGTCGGTGGAGATATTATGCTATTAATGTTTAAATGAAAAATACTGCAACTTGTTATTTACTAAAATTTGCTCTTATATACCTCGAAAATTAGAGAATCTCCAACTGTGCAAAGAAAAAATCTTCTTTTACTCAGTATATACTTCTTGCGTAGTTCCAGCATATGTGCTTGGCCTCTGTTTTTTTTTGCTTGGTTTGAAGCACCATCTGTTTTATTGTTTATGTTTGAATAAATAAAATATATATATTTTTTTTAAATTGTATTTTGGTACACTTCTTGTTCCTACTGTTGGAAATTACATTAGGATCCTTATGTTTAATACTGTACATACATGCAGAACATGCAACATACAGAACGTACATACAGTACATAAATACAGACATACAGTACATTAAACACAGAGTACACACCATCACCTTGTCACCTTGATCCCCGAAGCCATTGTCACCTGTAACAAATAATAAAATAATAAACAAACAATATACTCCCTGATCCACAGAAATCCAATTAAAATGAGTGTCCCTCGACAATCTCCCATGAAGAGCAGCTACATCATCTGATGTGAACGCTCTCCAGGGGCTCCAGGAATACAATGATAGAAGGAATCCTTCCACAATGTATTCCCCACAATGTATTCCTCCGCCCCTGTGAGAAAATAGTCCCTCGTCTCACTTGTGGCACTGCTGTGTGGGAAAAATCCCAGGCAGCTTTGCTACAAAGTGAAACTCTGAACTAATGTAACCTCAGTGATACACTGCAGGAGCCATTGTCTCCTGTCAGTGTGTCACTGGAGGTCTATAGAGCAGTGACATCACCCAATGTCACTGTTCTATAGGGTAGATCGTCATGGGACACTCGTTTTTAATTGGACTACGGTGGAAAGTAAGTATACGGTGTCTTTATTATTTTTATTTTTTTACTCAGCTCATGTGGCTGCTCTCCACGGGAGATCGTCGAGGGACACTTGATTGAATTGGATTTCTGCGGATCAGGGAGTATACTGTTTGTTTATTATTTTATTATTTGTTACAGGTGACAATGGCTTCAGGGATCAAGGTGACAAGGTGATGATGAGTATGTACTCTATGTTTAATATACTGTATGTCTGTATGTACTGTATGTACTGTATGTATGTTCTTTATGTTGCATGTTCTGTATGTATGTACAGTATGTTGCATGTTGTATGTAGCATGTTGTATGTAGCATGTCATATGTTGCATGTAGTATGTCGCATGGCGCATGTGGTAGGTTGCATGCCGTATGTCACATGTGGTTTGTTGCATGTCGCATGGCACATGTGGTATGTTGCATGTAGCATGTTGTATGTTGCATGTAGCATGTTGTATGTTGACTGTCGCATGATGTATGTTGCAATGTGCATGTCACATGTTCTATGTCGCATGTTGTATGCTGCAATGCGCATGTCGAGTGTTGCATGTAGCGTGTTGCATGTTGCATGTGGTATGTTGCATGTGGTATGTTGCATGTGGCATGTCTCATGTTGCATGTTGCATGTCATATGTTGCCTGTTGCTTGTCGTATGTTGCATGTCTCATGTCACATGTAGCATGTCACATGTCATATGGTGCATGCAGCATATCGTTTGTCACCTGTCGCATGTCACATGTGGTATGTTGCATGTCGCATGTCATATGTGGTATGTTGCATGTCTCATGTTGTATGTCACATGTGGTATGTTGCCTGTTGCATGTTGCATATCTCATGTCGCATGTGGTATGTTGCATGTCACATGTTGTATGTCTCATGTAGCATGTCGTATGTTGCATGTTGTATGTCATAATGCGCATGATGCACGTCATATATTATTATTATTTATTGTTATAGCGCCATTTATTCCATGGCGCTTTACATGTAAGGAGGGGTATACATAATAAAAACAAGTACAATAATCTTGAACAGTACAAGTCAGACTCATAACTGGTACAGGAGGAGAGAGGACCCTGCCCGCCAAGGCTTACAATCTACAAGGGATGGGTGAGAATACAGTAGGCGAGGATAGAGCTGGTCATGCAGCGGTTTGGTCGATCGGTGGTTACTGCAGGTTGTAGGCTTGTCGGAAGAGGTGGGTCTTCAGGCTCTTTTTGAAGGTTTCGATGGTAGGTGAGAGTCTGATATGTTGTGGTAGAGGGTTCCAGAGTAGGGGTGATATTCGAGAGAAATCTTGTATATGATTGTGGGAAGAGGAGATAAGAGGGGAGTAGAGAAGGAGATCTTGTGAGGATCAGAAGTTGCATGTAGGAAAGTACCGGGAGACTAGGACACAGATGTAAGGAGGAGACAGGTTGTGGATGGCTTTATATGTCATGGTTAGGGTTTTGTACTGGAGTCTCTGGGCAATGGGGAGCCAGTGAAGGGATTGAAAGAGGGGAGAGGCTGGGGAATAGCGGGGGGACAGGTGAATTAGTCGGGCAGCAGAGTTTAGAATAGATTGGAGGGGTGCGAGAGTGTTAGAGGGGAGGCCGCAGAGCAGGAGGTTGCAGTAGTCAAGGCAAGAGATGATGAGGGCATGGACTAGGGTTTTTGCAGATACTTGGTTGAGGAATGTACGGATTCGTGAAATATTTTTGAGTTGAAGTCGGCAGGAAGTGGAAAGGGCTTGGATATGTGGTTTGAAGGAGAGATCAGCATCAAGGATTACCCCGAGGCAGCGAGCTTATGGGACTGGGGAGAGTGGGCAGCCATTTACTGTAATGGATAGGTTCATTGGGGGGGTTGCGTGAGATGGGGGAAAGATGATGAATTCTGTTTTGTCCATGTTAAGTTTCAGAAATCTAGCAGAGAAGAAGGATGAAATAGCGGATAGACATTGAGGGATTCTGGTTAGTAGGGAGGTGATATCTGGTCCAGAGATGTAGATCTGTGTGTCATCAGCATAGAGGTGATACTGAAAGCCATGAGATTCTATGAGCTGTCCCAGGCCAAAGGTGTAAATGGAGAAGAGCAGGGGCCCTAGGACTGAACCTTGTGAGTAGTGTATCAGAGGGACCATTTGTCAAACTCAATCTGACAGGTGCCCTGCCCCTATCAAAATGTATCAAAAGGGTGTAACCCCTCCTCCCCTCCGTGTCAGCCAGCTGTCCCTCCTTGTCTGGCTGTCAGCTTTTGATACACTTTGATATAGTTTGATACAGTGCTTATTATCCCAGTATTGTTTTTATATTAGATTTTGATATTGTTAATTTGATACAGCAATTGCATTCTGTAATCAGGGGCACTGTGTTTTATTACCAGTGGTATGTCGTGTTTCTTTTTATAACAACAGCCTCATTATATGGTCACATTATCTCATTTACACAGAGTCCTTGTTGCGAGATTAACACAAACAGTTGGTTGTGGCTTCTGTAATATGTATTGTATTAAGTTTACTCTTATTTGCAAGTGCTGCGCGTTTGTTGTGTTTATAACACACCATGCTGTTTATTTTATATCCTATGAGATTAGTTGTCAATTCCCAACCATGACCGGCTTATATAACTCATCAATAACTCTGTAATATGTATTTTAGAAGCAGTGTTCTCTGTGTAGCTGAGATTTGTTGTCAATTCCGCTGACCGCTACATATTTAGAATCAACGTGTCCAGGGCTGTTTTAGGTGTGATAATGCCCCACCCTGTACAGATAAAGGGTTGTGTTAGGTGTGATAACGCCCCTACCCTGTACAGATAAAGGGTTGTGTTAGGTGTGATAACGCCCCACCCTGTACAGATAATGTCCAAGCAAAGCGTGGGCGGCTAACCATAGTCACACTGGTTAACAGATAAAAATAGATAGCCATAAGGACAGAGACGCCCCACCCTGTACAGATAATGTTCACGGTATAATTCTCAATATTATGAAAAGATGACAATCATTGTATGGGTTTTAAAAGGCTTTATTAAAGTATGTATCAGACACAATACATTGTATGTGGATTACAGCGTGATATACACAGCATGATAATGTTAGCTAAATCTCAATACAACTGTGCACAAAGACACATACATTTTTGATGAAAAAGATGACGAGTGTTATAATTGTTCTTTAAAGTTGCTAATTTTGATTCCACAAACTCTGATACGATTCTATCATTTCTTTGCAAGTCAGGAGTGAAATGTTGTAAAAGCTTCTTGAATGGTAACCCGAGCGCTAAATGGTGCAAAACATATATGCAATAATGTCCGCATACACGGACACATATCTTGGATTTGGACGTCTTGATAACAATACGAGTCACAATTCTTGTTCAGGAATGCCACAAAATCGCGTGGGAAGATAATATTGTCCGCACGAAACCCATAACTATCAAAAAATATGCCCGTCTTATCATCGCAGAGTACGATTAAAACCCAGTGGCGTCCAGCTTGATTCGCAGGGTCTGTATTCAAGATATATGCCGCGGGTCTCTGAGTCACTCTTTCTTCCGGAAGCAAATCACACGGAAACACACCGGCAAATATGCGGTCTGTATAATTATCGGCCTTCAGTATCGCTGTAAGCTGCAGACTGTCCATCGTTACTTAATTAAAATCGTACAAGATCTCACGCCTATTATTAATTTCCAGAATGGTGTGGTTGACTGCAAAAACAATCATATTTATCATGAGGGGTGTCGCTAGCGCAAAGCGAACTTCTGCACGTAGGTTGCCTGTTTTAATGAGCGAGAAATGGCCTCCAGGCTCTTGATCAGGCGATAAATCAAAAGCAAATAGAGTGAATCCGGCCATAAATTCTTCACGATCTATCGCCATGGCACAATCAGCCTTTTGCTTGCCAGATATATGGGCAAGCGCCATATACTCTCTGATGGCTAAATCATCATTAAAATTAGGATTATAAGGTCTCGCGGGTATCTGCTGGCCGTCCAGATATAAAGCGGCGTGGTTGACGTGGTAGTGGTGGAAGTGCAATGGATTTTTCGAGTATGAACCGCTGAAGGCGTAATTATCTACAAACCCCAAAATAACAGTCTTTGGTATCTGGCCTAGGAAGAGGTTCTCGTGGTTCGTGATCCGCGCCCCTGCGGCAATGCTGTACACTTTCAGACATGTTCGGTCAATAGCGTACTTGGCGGTTGCGGATAGGAGGGCCTGGCTGTGGCCGATTCGGACAGCCGGAGACACCTGCACTCTTTTCACATAGAGAGCCACTTGCGAGATTTGCGAGCATCCTTATTTCTTGTTAACTTAACCTTAAGGTCAAGACCATTCAATATTAACTTTGGCTGATTAAATGTATCCCCAAAAATGGGCCCCAAGAGGTCGATGGGCTTTGAGCGAGAAGCGGCATTGGCTCTTTTGATAAACCCTGCATTTGCGCCATCCAAGCTCCGGTCATTATGATGGCCTGCAGTGTCTTTATAGAACAAACTGGCTGTAAATTGTGATGCCAGCGTCTGCGAGCTGTAATTTAAAAGGGTCTCTATGTACGCTCTATAGCTGTAGAGATTGTCCGATTGTGAGATAAATCGATCTCCCAGAGTAATATCGACCTGGTTAAAAAGGGTGGCTAGAGGGTAATTTATGAGGGCCACACGGGCACCATCGGCGATAGCCGTATTATCATGCTTCACGATGCAACAGCTTATGTACAACAGCGTGTTGTTTAGATCATAATAATAATCGCCGCTCCCAGATATGAAAAATTCCAACGGACCATTGTCTGACAGAGCCGCAACCGGTTGTACTTCTACAGATAGAGATTTCTCTATACTTGTTTGTGTCGGGGGTACGTAAAAAATATCCAGTTCAGATTTTACGCACTCTACAGAAGCGTCATGCAGGAAAGCCATGATAACTGATTAGAAGATGTCGTCCGCAGAGCATCTTACTCGTTTCTGACGGTGGCGTCTCTTGGTGGTAGTTTTATTCATGAGCATCGGTGGTAAAGGGGGGCAAGCGTGCCTCTTTCTTTTTTGTGCTTTTTTAGCGACATAAATTATCCCAGATCCGTCTTGCTGTGGTTGTGTATTTATCCGTTTCATAAGGGCCATTGAGGCGGTCGTGACGGCGTCCGTCGCGATGTTCCGGACCGCCGTCTTTATGTGCAGTTTTACTGATTCTAAGCCTTTTCTGAAAAGCGGCACGGCGCGGCGAAATAAGCCTTTAAATATCCCGGCCAGGCCAGAGCCATGCATGTACTCGCTCCCGCGGAATCCCTCTAGCCCGTGCCCCGACTGGGCAGTATCGTAGCGGGCATAAACAGCGGGATCTCCATACACCCTTTGAGACACCATTTTATCGTGTCAATACTGTCGCGGTCTAAAATGTAATCGCACTATACACTTGCCGTATCTGAATTTAACCGGCGTAGCCTGGTCCGACATGACTGTAATGTTTATGGAGTCAAAGTGTTGTTTGCACAGCGGTATGTAATCGGGATGCGTGAAGCGCACCGTGACAATATCATTATCATCGCCGCTAACTTCTACGGTTCGTAACAGTTGAACATAACTGTCACCTACAAGCTGATGTTGAATTATATCAGTGTATACAAAAAGCGAATAAAAACCAGCCATTGAATCGGGGTAAAAGCGGCGATTCCACGGCATTAAAGCAATGGGGGAGTCATCGACGGTCTGTAGGCCGAAAATAAATTTTAGTTTAGTACCCAGAGCAAACTGTATAGGGGCTGGGTCGGGCAGGATCACCTCTCGGCGTAGCTCATCATAGCGTATTCTGTAGGCCAATAGATCAATGGCTGCACTCAAAATTTACTTGTGCTAAAGCAAGGAAATGTGTAATACATGAAATGTGAATAGCATAATGGCTTGTGAAATATATGAAAAAACACATGAGATTTTTAGCACAAGATTTGGCCAAAAGTTGTGAGCCCATCCACCAAACGTCAAGGTAATCTCAAAACGGATGGGTAACTGAGCTGACTGCCTAGTGTGAACACTTACCTATGGCTAATAAAATGGTAAAGCCTGCTTATATAGGAAGCTCAGAACCAACTGTGTCTGGATGAAATTAAAATCACAGCATGGTGAAGGGCGGGGCGTTCAAGTCAGAAAAAATACATAGCAAATATAGGAAAACTGACTGAACAGCAATCTAATCTGAACTGGTGCATAACCAAAAAAGTCATATAGCAAATAGATCAATGGCTGCACTCAAAATTTACTTGTGCTAAAGCAAGGAAATGTGTAATACATGAAATGTGAATAGCATAATGGCTTGTGAAATATATGAAAAAACACATGAGATTTTTAGCACAAGATTTGGCCAAAAGTTGTGAGCCCATCCACCAAATGTCAAGGTAATCTCAAAACGGATGGGTAACTGAGCTGACTGCCTAGTGTGAACACTTACCTATGGCTAATAAAATGGTAAAGCCTGCTTATATAGGAAGCTCAGAACCAACTGTGTCTGGATGAAATTAAAATCACAGCATGGTGAAGGGCGGGGCGTTCAAGTCAGAAAAAATACATAGCAAATATAGGAAAACTGACTGAACAGCAATCTAATCTGAACTGGTGCATAACCAAAAAAGTCATATAGCAAATAGATCAATGGCTGCACTCAAAATTTACTTGTGCTAAAGCAAGGAAATGTGTAATACATGAAATGTGAATAGCATAATGGCTTGTGAAATATATGAAAAAACACATGAGATTTTTAGCACAAGATTTGGCCAAAAGTTGTGAGCCCATCCAGCAAACGTCAAGGTAATCTCAAAACGGAGATTACTCAGTTACCCATCCGTTTTACCATTTTATTAGCCATAGGTAAGTGTTCACACTAGGCAGTCAGCTCAGTTACCCATCCGTTTTGAGATTACCTTGACGTTTGGTGGATGGGCTCACAACTTTTGGCCAAATCTTGTGCTAAAAATCTCATGTGTTTTTTCATGTATTTCACAAGCCATTATGCTATTCACATTTCATATATTACACATTTCCTTGCTTTAGCACAAGTAAATTTTGAGTGCAGCCATTGATCTATTTGCTATATGACTTTTTTGGTTATGCACCAGTTCAGATTAGATTGCTGTTGTCAGTTTTCATATATTTGCTATGTATTTTTTCTGACTTGAACGCCCCGCCCTTCACCATGCTATGATTTTAATTTCATCCAGACACAGTTGGTTCTGAGCTTCCTATATAAGCAGGCTTTACCATTTTATTAGCCATAGGTAAGTGTTCACACTAGGCAGTCAGCTCAGTTACCCATCCGTTTTGAGATTACCTTGACGTTTGGTGGATGGGCTCACAACTTTTGGCCAAATCTTGTGCTAAAAATCTCATGTGTTTTTTCATATATTTCACAAGCCATTATGCTATTCACATTTCATGTATTACACATTTCCTTGCTTTAGGACAAGTAAATTTTGAGTGCAGCCATTGATCTATTTGCTATATGACTTTTTTGGTTATGCACCAGTTCAGATTAGATTGCTGTTCAGTCAGTTTTCCTATATTTGCTATGTATTTTTTCTGACTTGAACGCCCCGCCCTTCACCATGCTGTGATTTTAATTTCATCCAGACACAGTTGGTTCTGAGCTTCCTATATACGCAGGCTTTACCATTTTATTAGCCATAGGTAAGTGTTCACACTAGGCAGTCAGCTCAGTTACCCATCCGTTTTGAGATTACCTTGACGTTTGGTGGATGGGCTCACAACTTTTGGCCAAATTTTGTGCTAAAAATCTCATGTGTTTTTTCATATATTTCACAAGCCATTATGCTATTCACATTTCATGTATTACACATTTCCTTGCTTTAGCACAAGTAAATTTTGAGTGCAGCCATTGATCTATTTGCTATATGACTTTTTTGGTTATGCACCAGTTCAGATTAGATTGCTGTTCAGTCAGTTTTCCTATATTTGCTATGTATTTTTTCCGACTTGAAGGCCCCGCCCTTCACCATGCTGTGATTTTAATTTCATCCAGACACAGTTGGTTCTGAGCTTCCTATATAAGCAGGCTTTACCATTTTATTAGCCATAGGTAAGTGCTCACACTAGGCAGTCAGCTCAGTTACCCATCCGTTTTGAGATTACCTTGACGTTTGGTGGATGGGCTCACAACTTTTGGCCAAATCTTGTGCTAAAAATCTCATGTGTTTTTTCATATATTTCACAAGCCATTATGCTATTCACATTTCATGTATTACACATTTCCTTGCTTTAGCACAAGTAAATTTTGAGTGCAGCCATTGATCTATTTGCTATATGACTTTTTTGGTTATGCACCAGTTCAGATTAGATTGCTGTTCAGTCAGTTTTCCTATATTATAAATTCAGCGCCTCTATTTGGGCATTGACCGCGCCAACCAGCTTATGAATGTTCGAGTAAAATCCTGATTTTATGTGATAATGTTCTAACGGATCGTTTTGTTTTGCAGCTTAGAAGTTCCCTTCAAAAGCCTCAAACGTGTTCCACGTATGGGGGTACTGTATTTCCGTTAACGCCACTTCATAAGCGTCTGAAAGATGAACGGCCCTCGCTAACTTGGTATTGTAATTCGATATGGTGTTGTCGGGGTAGATTTTAATTGAGGAATTGCTGGGTAATGTGACGAAAAACGAACCCGCTTCCATGGCTATATATCTGTCAACTCCGAAGCCGGGATCCAACTATTGAATTTTTCGGGGTACCCCAGCCATTTGAGGAAGCAGTGACTCTCACCCCCGACACGTTTTTTTCTCAAAATCTTTTCTACCCTGTAGACACGATTCTCATCCATAGGTATTTTTTGCAGCTCTTCCTTATAAAATGACCCCTCTACAGCCTCGCCGGCTAAATCACTAATTTTATAAAGAGCTTTATGAAATTTATTGGAGACTGCGGTAATTAAAAAAATCTCTTCGCTGTACATTTTCTCATAGCTTTTACAGAATGTTCCCTTATAGCGTGATATTCTGACATGATCTCCAACCTTTAAAGACGGTTTAATCGGTTTATTAGTAATAGTAGAAGTGTAAATATTGCGCCAGATTTGCATCGCGTTTTGCGTACTCACTTCAGCGGGACTACAGCGTATGGTAGTACAAGAAAAAGCGTGGCTTACTCAGCTGGATAGAGTTTTCAGTGAGGGATCTGGGAGCACTGTTGATTTTAATATTGGAGACACTAGTAATTTGACATCTAAATATAAGGAACTTCTTAATAAACGTACCCGCCTATGGTGGAATCGAGCCTTTTTGGAACTTTATTTGTGATGTGGTCTCATTCCCAGCGGATCGAGAATCCAGGTCTTTCCTTCCTTTGAGGTGGAAGACCCTGAGTTCATTAGACAGTGGGAGGATGCAGCCTCCATCCACATGCACTAAGAAATTTATGGAACTTCTGTCTAAATCCAACGATAATCAACTAAAGGAATTAGACATTGAACTCAAAAAAATACAGGATGAAATCAACAAGTGTCTCACGGGAGATATGGTGACAAAATTTAAAAATGAGGTGGATGCACTTTTAAAAAAATGGGAGATGGAACTGGTGCAAAATAAAACGAAAAAATATCAACGTGACCTGGGGGACCGACAACAGGATCGGGTCTATAGGTGGCATAAACGCACCCTTTACAATAAAAAATACCCTAGGAACCGGTCCAGCTCTGTGTCATCAGTATCCTCGGTTGAGGATAGAACATCCAGTGTAGACGGCTGAAAGCCTTATTGGGAGAGGAGAGATCATGTGAGAAACAATGATTGGAGAAGTGGACGATCTAAGAATAAAAGGAAGTTGACGTCTTCTCCTCAAGCGGATAAAAAATCCAAAACTAACAATTTAGAGGTAATTAATTTGTCCTCACATGATCTCTCTGGTCCACAAAGGGAGGTTTTAGAACTTGGTTTGTCTTTCTCTCCTTCTAATAATTTTGACTTCTTTGTAGCCTTGAAAGATCTCTAACTTTTTGCACGAAAGATCGTTCTTAAAAAACTACATCTGTGATCTTCTTCTACTTCTGGAATATCCGATCCAATTGAATTGGAAGCACTACAAAACCTTGAAGATCTGGAGCAGGAGTCCAACATTGCTGGGGTGAGTGCCTCTCCACTTAATATTTCCGCCAGATGTACCACTTTTCCCCCCTTGTCTCTTTGTCCTCAGGTGGAAATTTTCACCAAATTGGTAATAGAAGATTTTAAAGGGATTAACAATTATAAAAAAAGGGACAATCTAACTAAAGAGCAGAGGCAGGCTTTGCAGGAGATAAAAGCGTGGGATAATGTTGTTATTAAGCCTGCGGACAAGGGGGGAAATGTGGTCGTCTGGCCCGTGGAGAGGTACGAAAAAGATGCCTTCAGGCAACTAAAAAACAGATACGTATACCCAGCTGGCACAAAACCCTCTTCCAAAGTTTCAGAGTCAGCTCCAGACTATTCTGGAGTTGGCCTTTGAGAGAGGATTAATATCATAGAAAACTATGGGTGGACTCTTACCCCAATATCCGGTGATACCCACTTTTTACCTCCTGCCCAAGGTCCACAAAGATGCGGTCTCTCCGCCTGGGCGTCCGATTGTCTCTGGCATAGGGGGACTATGCGATATGATTTGTAAATTTATTGAACATTACCTGAAAACACAGGTCGAAACGCTGCCCTCCTATGTCAGGGACACCACGGACGTCCTGAGACGCGTTGATGGCCTTGTCATGGAGAGGGATATGGTGTTGGTAACAGCCGACATCGAATCTTTGTATACGAGTATCCGACACGTGGATGGCATACGGGCGGCGAGGTTTTTTCTTGAATCAAGTAATTTGGAGGCCGACCTCCGTGAGCTGGAGCTGGAGTTACTGGATTTTGTTCTTACGCATAACTTTTTTGTATTTAAGGACCGTTTTTTTCTTCAGAGACAGGGCACTGCCATGGGGGCGGCCTGTGGGCTGTCGTATGCTAATTTGTTTTTGGGGTATTGGGAGAGAGAGATCTTCTCTGGCGGAGCACAGGCCGCCCCCCAAATACTTGGTTGGTATCGTTATATTGATGACGTGCTTTTCATTTGGCATGGCCCTGTCTCTGAGCTAGTTACTTTTATGGCTGAGCTTAATCGCAGTGACTCCAATATCAGACTCACTTACACATACCATCAAACAGAGATCCCCTTTCTGGATATCATGCTGAAGGTGCAGGATGATGGGGTAATCCACACGGACATGTACAGGAAAGAGACCTCTGTCAATGCCCTGCTGCACTCCACTTCTTCTCATCCACTCTCCACGATTAGGGCCATCCCTACTGGACAGTTCCTTCGGGCTCGAAGGATCTGTACCTCTGATTCCATGTTTGAGAGGCAGGCTGTGGACCTTGGGGAGAGGTTTAAAGCACGCGGGTATAGTGGTCATGTTATCAAAAAGGGATATATGAAAGCGAAAAAGACTAGAAGAAATGATTTATTGGCTGACGGGAGGAAAGAGAGCGGAAAGAAGAGGGAATGGGACGGGCAACCAAGGTTTGTGTCAACATATAACCACAGATGGGATATGATGAGATCCATTATTAACAAACATTGGTCTGTCTTATTGACGGATACGGTATTGCGTAAACATCTGTCGGACCGGCCTCTGATGACGGCGCGCAGAAGCACCAATATAAGCGATATGGTGGTACATAGCCACTATGTCGCAAAAACTCCAAGTTTATTTGGAGTGGGACAACAGAGGAATGACTTCTTTCCATGCGGTACTTGTCTCGCATGTAAAAACTTGGTGCGGTCCACATCGTTCAAGTCATCAGGTGGAAGAACTTTCCAAATAAGAGAGCATATTACGTGCAGTTCCACGTACGTGGTGTACTACGCGATATGCACATGCAATTTGATATACGTAGGACTAACTTCACGTGAGTTGCGTATACGCGTCCGTGAACATATACGTGATATTATGGGAGCACGTGATGTGGACGATGTGGATAGTTTGAAACCGATACCCAGACATTTTCGTCTGTGCCATCAATGTAATCCTAAACATTTGAAAGTCTGGGGCATTGATAAGGTGCGCTCCGGCATCAGAGGAGGTGATTTGAAACGCAAACTTGCTCAATGTGAATGTAGATGGATAAGCCTATTGGACACGATTTCCCCATTAGGACTTAATGAACATCTTAGTTTTAGTTCCTTCCTATAGTAATATGGTCTCCTTTTTATTACTTGTTTTTAT
Source organism: Ranitomeya variabilis (assembly GCF_051348905.1). Taxonomy (NCBI): domain Eukaryota; kingdom Metazoa; phylum Chordata; class Amphibia; order Anura; family Dendrobatidae; genus Ranitomeya; species Ranitomeya variabilis. Next base: position 113,200,956 of record NC_135239.1, on the reverse strand, counting down.
TCTTGTGTTGTGTTTTGTATTGTTTGTTAATTTTTCATTTTATCCTTACCTTTATATAGTTGTCTTTATGCCCTTCATCGCATATGTGCGTCTGTATTGAGTAGTCCGGATTGGATGTTCTGGAGGAATACGGCATGATTCCTGAGCTAATACCATCTTCAGGACTTTTTTGTATGAATTACCAAGAAATGGGATATCTTCTGACCTGCAAGAAAAAGTGATGATCTTCACATTTATAATATTTGTCTGTAGTATTGTCAGCTTATTTATCACTTATTTTACCACTATTTGCACAATATATTGTGGTCTGTAGTTATGTTGGGTCAATATGGCTCTCTGGCTTTTATATATCGTTAAGCACAGTTATTGTATTTTTCTTCTTTTTTTCATATTTATTTATTTTTTTGTCACTATTGGGCAATATATTATTGCTCTTTTTCTAGTATGTGGAGTAATTATACTCCGTATATGCGGCAGTAGTTGGGTGATTTTTTTGTCACATATATATATATATATATATATATATATATATATATCGCACTCACCATGTATTTATTGCACGCTGCGTTTTGCAGATATCCTATATGGTCGCCGGCTTTGTAATTCCTCTGGATTGGGTCAGTATCAGCTGATGGTGCCTAGTGCGCATGTCCTTCGCGGTCAGTCGTCGGGGCATTGTGGGCAGCGCACTGTGATGACGCTTGCGGTCCAGTGGCATCATTAGGGCGTGGCTGTGAACCGCGGCGCCATCTTGGATGCCGTCTATGATGTAATTCACGGCGCAACCGTCGCATTACATGCGCCGCAATTAGGCACATATGTTTCCGGTCTGTACGGGCATTATATATTCTAGCCCAATACATTGCACTACACGCCCCCTGACGAAGCCGACGCGAAACGCGCATTGGGGCTGCGGCGGTGATCCCCTCTGCACCTGGCTTATGGGTAAGAGCTATTTGAACCACGTTTCATTTATATATACATGCCGACTGGGCAAAGGGCACCCTAGTGTGGGCCAGCTGTATGGATTCCAGTGTTCTAAAGCTCTTGCACCTTGCAAAATCTTGCACTATAGCACTTTAGGTAATTATACTGTCAGGATGTCATTGGAGTTTTCACCTCTGTAACTATTCAGTGTTTTCCCTAGGTCTTTTTTCTGTCTCTACAAATTGTTATTATTAAATTGTCTTTGATTTTTCTATAAAATAAAAACGTATTTTTATCTTGGTATGGGACGTATACTCCGTGTGTTTTTCTCTGGCTTTCATTTAGAATGATAAGTATGATTGTAGCTATGCACCAAATCCGGTAAAATATCAATATACCTAAAGGTATTATGCTGTGTAAGATAGCGCCACATACGGGTTTTTAATGTGCAATTAAAGCGCTCTACCATAGATGCCTTCACATCAAAGTGGTGAATATTATGCATATTACATAGTTGCTTGAGTTGTGAATTTATAAATTCTCTGCCGCGATCCGTCTGCAATTTCTTTGGTATGCGCTTATCATTTTGAAATATTAATTCGAATGATCTGGCTACACTCGTGCCGGTCTTGTTTGACAAGGCCACGCACCATGAGTATCAATCACCGTCAGGATGTATTTGACATTATCATTTTCCCTTGAATAGTCAATTAAACTTACGAGATCCGCTTGCCACTGCGCGTCAATGTCCGAGACGTAAATTTTATTTGTCAAAAAGTGTTTTCTAACAGGTTTGTGTAGAGTGTAGGCATCTTGTTTATTCAACCAGCCAGTCACATCCGATTTCTTTATTCCACGGTCTCTTGTCTCTCTAAATAATTTGTCAATTTCCGCAGAATGACCCTGGGGTTTTAGGTGTAAAATATTGTTTTTTTAATATGGCATCATACGATTTAGACGTCATGATTGAATAAAATGATTGTGTCTCGATGCTCAATAACCGTCTGCTTCTTTCAGAAATTCAGCTGTATAAAATTGCCTGTTTTAATCCGACTATATCATGCTTGAGTTAATACAAGCAATAATTATCTGTATGGGTGTGCTCTGGGTGTTAACAGAAGGCGTGTGGCGGGGCGTAACTGGGTGTGTTTCTCGGTGTTAACAGTTGGCTTGTTTTCTGACACTCGGAATAAATACAGCTGTCTGTACCACTGCACTACACCAGACATCCACCAGAAGTCAGACCAGGCTAATCTCTGAGCTATTCTAAATGTAAGTATATACAGAGCGCCGTATTATTCGACTTTGTCTTATTATTCGCAAATGCTTAATTATATTTAACTATGTATAGCTAAAACCATAATTAAGGTTGTTATTTGTTTTAATAAGTTAGTATTATATTGATGGTTAGCGGCATTATATGTTTTAATAATTTAACCGTATATTTATTATGACATAATTTGTGTAATACAGTAGTTAATAGCTGTTAATACACCCTAACTAGCGTACTTACTTATTACATATGTTTTGTTTAACATAGACATATTTATAGTCATATTTATACATTAGGTGCATATTTAGTTGCGCTGTATAATATAGTTTTACTGTATAAACCATATTTGTGGTGCAAAATTAATATAGAAAGACTTAACCGTGTTACCTGTGATTTGCTTAGTATAAACATATTTATACACTAGGCGCAAATGTATTTGTTGCGGTATATAAATGAGTTTGTCTGTGTTGTAAAATTAATATAGATAGCACAAAAATTTACACAGATAATTTATTTTAGATGGAATCCCAAAATTTTTTTGATTTTTCTGACCAAGTTGAGGATTCGGTATTAGGTATGTTTCAAGCTTTATATAAATGCATCTGTTAGTGTGCCATTCTAAGTAAGGGCTGTTTGTATATTACTTTTATATTGTTTTATTCTTTCCTGTTTAAGATGAATTTATCAGGACCATGCCCGATGATTTTTTAAACAGCTTCAGCGTGCCTGCTCTGGAGTGAGTCAGCCGGAGCTGAGTATAGCAACATTAATGAAGCTGACGCCGCTGTGTGGGATTTTGCGCAAGACATCATAGGTGCGTTGTGTGTCTGTGTGTATATATATATATATATATATATCTTTTAAGTATTCAGATGTGAAAATATATATTAATTCTTTACAGATGTTGGCCTGAATATCTTTTAAGTATTTAGATGTGTAAATATATATTAATTCTTTACAGATATCGACCTGATTCCAGAACCAATTACCTCGGAACACAATCAGATGTCCGCTGAAGACCTGTTGTACCAGGCCCCCACACCGAGAAACAGCCCTGTTTCTAGAACCCCTAAAAAACCGCGAGGGCCAGCGAGCAAGAAAGGAAAAGGTAGCAATCGTATGAAAACGCGTTTTTGCACAACCGCTCTGAGAAAATCCCCCACGCCTCTACTAAGTCCTATATCTTTATTCATAGCTTGTAAACTGAAGCCTAGAAGAATTAAAGCGTTACTTACAGTGCTGCGGGTACACAGTAAGAGTGATGTGGGAGCATGCGTGGAATGAAATGGTTGAAAATGATTCTAACCTTCAAACATTTCTCCACCAGATGGAATTCCCCATTCCTTTAGACCCCCGTGATGCGCTTTATGGCGGCCGAACTAACGCCATTAAGCTCTATCACCATCTGGAAGAAGGGGAGACTTTACATTACTACGATTTTACCAGTCTGTACCCCTTTGTAAACAAAACTAAAACATACCCTGTAGGCCATCCAGACATCATCTACGACAATTTTGGATTCATTAAAAAATACTTTGGCATTGCTAAAGTCAAGGTCTACCCGCCGAGAGATTTATTTTTTCCAGTTCTACCGGTAAAAATCAACAAAAAATTAATGTTTCCCCTTTGTTACACTTGCGCTGTAAATTTCCAGGCAGGTGTTTGTGCTCATAGTGATGAAGAACGTGCCCTGACAGGCACCTGGTGCACTATAGAGCTCGAGATGGCTGTAGAAAAAGGGTATCAGATCGCCCACATCTTTGAATAATGGCATTTTCCTAAAACCACTGATGAACTGTTTGCTCCCTACATTAAATTACACCTTAGAGATAAGCAGGAAGCCTCTGGTTATCCTAGCTGGTGCACTGATGACGACAAGAAAAGGCAGTACATTGACTCTTTTTGAAAAAGAAGGTGTCCAATTACAGCCTGAAAAGAGACAGATCTCCAAGCTTTTCTTAAATTTTTTATGGGGAAAGTTTGCTCAGAGATCTAATCTATCATGTACCAGCATTGTTAGGGACCCAGATGCGCTTTTTAAGTATTTGTTCCTGCCTTACTATGACATCTCGATGTTACATTTCCTTGATGATGACACCGCAACCATTAACTGGAAATACGCAAAAGGCCACCACACACTCAACAAAAACACAAACATTTTTATAGCCTGTTTTACAACAACGTATGCCCGGTTAGAGCTCTATTCGCTGCTGGACCGGCTGCAGGAGAGGTGCCTTTATCACGACACAGATTCAGTTATTTTTTTGTACAGCGAGATGCTGATTGGCAGCCGCCTTTAGGCGATTACCTGGGGGAACTGACCAGTGAAATACCCGATGGTACACACATCACAGAATTTGTATCCGTGGGGCCCAAAACTTACGGATACAAACTCAACACCGGTAAAACTGTCTTAAAAGTTAAGGGGATAACACTAAATGTTGGTAACTCTCAATCTATTAATTTCAACAGTCTAAAAGATCTAGTTCTGGACTACCCGCGCAACTCTGACACAGATACACAGAAACGTATTGTCGTACAGCAACCATCCATTGTGAGAAATAAAAAGTGTTGGGAGATTGAAACGCGGCCATTACACAAAACACAAAAGTGCGTTTACACAAAGCGGAGCCTAATTGACGATTTTACCACCCTGCCTTTTGGCTATTAGTCGCATATTGTGGTTATGGATACACGCCTGCAACACCCATTCTCATGCATTCTAGCAGGGCCGACTAATTCTGGAAAGAGCTATTTTGTAAAATAACTGCTATATAATATTGAAACTAATTTTTCTCAGAAACCTGATAATGTTGTTTGGTTTTATTCGTGTTGGCAGAAACTATATGATGAAATCTCTCTCTCTTTTCCCAACGCCAGATTTGTGGAGGGACTGCCGAATACATTCATAGATGACGAATTATTCCCGCCGGAGAAGGTGAATTTGGCTATTGTTGATGATCTCATGGAGAGTGCTAGTGAAAATTGTGAGATAGAAAAAGCCTTTACCAAGTATGTGCACCACAGAAATCTCAGCATTTTCTACCTGGTACAAAACATATTTTGCCAGGGTAAGAAAAGCCGCACGATAAATTTAAACACAAAGTACATGGTGCTTTTTAATAACCCCCGCTGGATTTGGTACGTAGTACAACGCAGAGTCATGCTCTGACCAGCCGGAATTTACCTCCGGGTTGGGATTCATTTATGCATGCCATGGCCGAGCTAAATATACCGTCTACAGTTGTGGGTAATCCCACTACTAGGAAGCTTTTAGATTAATAAAAAATTTCCAGCAGCGAGACACACGCTGTATTTACTCCACAGAAGTTAACTCCGATGCCACATACAATTCAATCTTTACATTCCCCGTCATTAGGCACCACACGCGGAACTCTAATGCCTAAAAAAAGGTCTCTACCGATGCTACAAACCATGTGGCTCACGATGTAAAGAATGTACTGGATAAATGCTGTACTCGGCTTGTTACACTATATTATTTATTTCAGCAAGAAGTGTAATGATGTATGTTCATTGTACTTGTGATACTATTTATTTATTTTGTAAGAACTGTGTTGATGTATGATCATTGTACTATTTAATGTTTTTGCTTTTATACTCTGTAATAATTTTTATAGTATTGAAATGTCTTTGAGATGTATTTATTTTACAACAATAAAATCTTTTTAAATATTTACAATATCGTGTCTTTGTTTTTTTTATAATCGTATAAAACACACCGCTTCTTACTTGCGGGTGTTGTAATATGGCCACATGCATAATGTGCCCAATTGAGTTTGACGAGTTATATGTAAGCCGGTCACGGTTGGGAATTGACAACTAATCTCATAGGATATAAAATAAACAGCATGGTGTGTTATAAACACAACAAACTCGCAGCACTTGCAAATAAGAGTAAACTTAATACAATACATATTACAGAAGCCACAAACAACTGTTTGTGTTAATCTCGCAACAAGGACTCTGTGTAAATGAGATAATGTGACCATATAATGAGGCTGTTGTTATAAAAAGAAACACGACATACCACTGGTAACAAAACACAGTGCCCCTGATTACAGAATGCAATCGCTGTATCAAATTAATAATATCAAAATCTAATATAAAAACAATACTGGGATAATAAGCACTGTATCAAACTATATCAAAGTGTATCAAAAGCTGACAGCCAGACAAGGAGGGACAGCTGGCTGACGGGGGGGAGGAGGGGTTACACCCTTTTGATACATTTTGATAGGGGTGGGGCACCTGTCAGATTGAGTTTGACGAATGGTCCCTCTGATACACTACTCTTGTGGGACTCCGACAGATAGGGGGCGAGGTGAGGAAGTGGTGTGTGAGTGGGAGACGCTGAATGTCCGGTCTGTTAGGTATGATGAGATCCAGGATAGGGCCAATTCTGTGATGCCAAGGGATGAGAGGGTCTGTAATAATAGGGAATGGTCCACTGTGTCGAAGGCAGCCGACAGGTCGAGGAGGAGGAGGACAGAGTAGTGTCGCTTGCTCACTTGCTCATATATCGCATGTCGTATGTGGTATGTCACATGTCGTATATTGCATGTCATATGTCGCATGTTATATGTTGCATGGTGCATGTTTCATGGTGTATATTGCATGTTGTATGGTGCATGGTGTATGTTGCATGGTGTATGTTGTATGTACTCTACTCTTAGATAGATGAGATAGATTAATAGATAGAAAGAAGGAATCAGAATGTTAGAAGGAATGACATAGATAGAATGAGATAGATAGATGTAAAGAAATAGGGAGACAGATGTAAAGAGATAGAAAGATAGATAGATTAGCGAAATTGTCACAAAACTTATGTTAGCAGTGGGTTATGGCATTATGTCCTGGATGGGAAAAGTTTTCCGGCGTCAAGGACAACACAATTTGCATATACAGACTTCTGGGGCACAGAGGTTAGCGTCAAAAGCCGGTGCATGTGCAATAATGTGTTGTATGCTTTGCCCACAGTTGGTCAAAGCATACTGCGCAGGCGTGCGATGACACTTGAATGCGCAGGCGCAAAATACAATGCCAACGCTGGGAAGAAGATTCGTAGTGAAAAGCCGGAGGTGGGGAGAATCGGCGATTAGGCCCCGCCCATCGGACCGGACCGGGGTGATTGACAGATGAAAACGGTGAGATTACTAAGGTATCTCTGCAAAGGTGGGGAATCGGGGAATATAAAAGGTACTAATGTAAAGCAGAGCTCAGGCCCTATTGAACAATATTTTTATCTCATATCGAAAAAACGGGGTGACAGGTTCCCTCTAAAAATACTGCAGCACAGGGTTGGGTATGTCAGTCTTGGTTTGAAAACTTGCAGAGCAGGAGGCACTGCAAAGTTCAGCCTGTATGAAGGAATACGGAGCCAAGCGAAACCAAAAGACCTGGCATCCCTCAGCATTGCACTGTGGTTCAGTTGCCCATAGCAACCGGTCTCAGATATGGGACTGTCTTGATTCCCGGCTGCGACACGTGTGCTATTTAGTTTGTAACTTCAACACGTTTGTTTTGAGCTATCCTGGGTCACTGCCTGTCTGTCACACTGCACCAACCTCGCCGAACTACATATGGTTGGAAAATACAGGCAGTGTGAACTGAGGCGTACCCAAAGGCCGCTGCATTTCAGTAATTAAGCCTGCAATTCTACATCTCAAGCGTGCTGAAAAGAAGGGGGAAATACTCAAGCAGCTGGCACTCACGCAGCAGCTGCAGTTTCAGGGGCAACAACAAGAGCAACGGCAGCAGGAGACAAATACAAGAGCAACGGCAGCAGGAGCAGCTCCAATTGCAGCAGCACAATTGTGGCACCCCAGGAGTTCGGGTACCACAGTAGTGCTGCCTTCCTGCTGGGGAGGGTAGTGCTATGCCTGGAGACAAAAGGGATCCCTTTGGCAGGTAATCTCACACACAACACCTTCTGAATCCAGGCCAGGAGGGGGATCTCAAAACCCGGTTTTAGGGCAGCTTCCCTGAATAAAGATCCTTGTCTGGAGGAGTTAGGTCAGTCGAGTTCAGTTCAGTATGGAGCAGACAGGAAAGGAGCAGAGGAGAGATTGAGGGCTCAAGGAGGCGACGATTAGGCCCCTAAGAGCCAGAGTGCAGAAACTGGGCACCGGGAGCCCGAGGTTGTGGTTAGCTGTAAGGTCCACAGCAGAGCCGGGGGGCATAGGACTATAAGTATACTGCCCATACCATACCTGAGGCAAAGCAGCAGATAGAGCCTGGAGTCACCGTGTCAGAGACCCCCAAGAGTACAGACCCCTTTAAGCAGCGTCGGTCCTTACTGACTGAGAACCACAGGTGGCGTCACGAAAATAGACTTTATACCAAAACTCCTTTAAAAGACCTTTCCCCTTTAATTGAGTCCCAAGGCCATGGACCGGGTCACAGCCACCATGACATCCCCTTTAAGAGCGACTGGACCTGGTACCGAGTACCCCACTGCCCTGGTGGGTGACTCACAATCACCAGCAGCAGCTGCAGTATCAGCAGCATCAGAAAATGAAAGAGCTGATCCTGCAACAGATTGTGGCTCTGCGTGAGACATCCACACCAGCGACCACGTTCCATTCGGAGGCCCGGTACATAGTCCGGTCAGCGCTGAGGAAAATGAGTTCTGAGGAGGATTTAAAGGTTTTCCTCACTGTGTTTGAATGCACAGCAGAGCAGGAGAGCCTGCTGATGACACAGTGGGCTAAAGTGGTGGGTGGGACAAGGGAATCCGGGCACTCTTGACCAGGTGATTGGACTGGTTGAGCAGTAAACAGCCACTCAGGACTTTATACGGGACACTGCTTCACTTTGACTGTCACATCAGGCATGACAGCCCAGGTGCCTGGGAAAAGTCCCCGACCCTCTGCTGGGGCCAACCAGGACCAAGCACGTAATGAGAGGGTAACCCGAAGTGAGAGTGACACAAGACCTGCTTCCCCTAAAATGGCCCCAAGGTCTACTCGTGCTGCAGATATTAACCCCTTAGTGGCAGAGCCAATTTGGTACTTAATGACCGAGCCAATTTTTTACAATTCTGACCAGTGTCACTTTATGAGGTTATAACTCTGGAACGCTTTATCGGATCCCGCTGATTCTGAGATTGTTTTTTCGTGACATGTTGTACTTCAAGTTAGTGGTAACATTTCTTCGATATTACTTGCGATTATTTATGAAAAAAATGGAAATATGGCGAAAATTTTTAAAATTTTGCAATTTTCAAACTTTGTATTTTTATGCCCTTAAATCAGAGAGATATGTCACAAAAAATAGTTAATAAATAACATTTCTCACATGTCTACTTTACATCAGCACAATTTTGGAAACAATTTTTTTTTTTGTTAGGGAGTTATAAGGGTTAAAAGTTGACCAGCAATTTCTCATTTTTACAACACCATGTTTTTTTTAGGGACCACATCACCTTTGAAGTGATTTTGAGGGGTCTATATGATAGAAAATAACCAAGTGTGACACCATTCTAAAAACTGCACCCCTCAAGCTGCTCAAAACCACATTCAAGAAGTTTATTAACCCTTTACATACTTCACAGGAACTAAAACAATGTGGAAGAAAAAAATTAACATTTTACTTTTTTTTGCAAACATTTTACTTCAGAACCATTTTTTTTAATTTTCACAAGTGTAAAAACAGAAATTTAACCACAAATTTTGTTGTGCAATTTTTCCTGAGTACGCCAATACCCCATATGTGGAGGTAAACCACTGTTTGGGCGCACCGCAGAGCTTGGAAGTGAAGGAGCACCGTTTGACTGTTTCAATGCAGAATTGGCTGGAATTGAGATCGGACGCCATGTCGCGTTTGGAGAGCCCCTAATGTGCCTAAACAGTGGAAACCCCCCACAAGTGACACCATTTTGGAAACTAGACCCCCCAAGGAACTTATCTAGATGTGTGGTGAGCACTTTGAACCCCCAAGTGCTTCACAGAAGTTTATAACGTAGAGCCGTGAAAATAAAAAATCGCATTTGTTTTCACAAAAATGATCTTTTTGCCCCCAAATTTTTATTTTCACAAGGGTAACAGGAGAAATTAGACCACAAAAGTTGTTGTGTAATTGCTCCTGAGTACGTCGATACCCCATATATGGGGGTAAACCACTGTTTGGGCGCACCGCAGAGCTTGGAAGAGAAGGAGTGTCGTTTTACTTTTTCAATGTAGAATTGGCTGGAATTGAGATCGGACGCCATGTCACGTTTGGAGAGCCGCTGATGTGCCTAAACAGTAGAGACCCCCCACATATGACACCATTTTGGAACCTAGACCCCTTAAGGAACTTATCTAGATGTGTGGTGAGCACTTTAAACCCCCAGGTGCTTCACAGAAGTTTATAACGTAGAGCCGTGAAAATAAAAAAATCACATTTTTTCTACAAAAATGATCTTTTTGCCTCCAAATTTTTATTTTACCAAGGGTAACAGGAGAAAATAGACCCCAGAAGCTGTTGTACAATTTGTCTTGAGTACGCCGACACCCCATATGTGGGGGTAAACCACTGTTTGGGCGCATGGCTGAGCTCGGAAGCAAAGGAGCGCCATTTGACTTTTCAATGCAAAATTGACTGGAATTGAGATCGGACGCCATGTCGCGTTTGGAGAGCCCCTGATGTGCCTAAACAGCAGAAACCCCCCAAAAGTGACCCCATTTTGGAAACTAGACCCCCCATGGAACTTATCTAGATGTGTAGTGAGAACTTTGAATGCCCAAGTGCATCACAGAAGTTTATAATGCAGAGTCGTGAAAATAAAAAATATATATTTTTTAACAATAAAGATTTTTTAGCCCCCAAGTTTTTATTTTCACAAGGGTAACAAGAGAAATTGGACCCCAAAAGTTGTTGTCCAATTTGTCCTGAGTATGCTGGTACCCCATATGTGGGGGTAAACCACTGTTTGGGCGCATGGCAGAGCTCGGAAGGGAAGGAGTGCCATTTTGGAATGCAGACTTTGATAGAATTGTCTGCGGGCGTTATGTTGCCTTTGCAGACCCCTAATGTACCTAAACAGTAGAAACCCCCAACAAGTGACCCCATTTTGGAAAATAGACCCCCCAAGGAACTTATCTAGATATGTGGTGAGAACTTTGAATGCCCAAGTGCTTCACAGAAGTTTATAATGCAGAGTAGTGAAAATAAAAAATATTTTTTTTCCCACAAAAAAGATTTTTTTAGCCCCCAAATTTTTATTTTCACAAGGGTAACAAGAGAATTTGGACCCCAAAAGTTGTTGTCCAATTTGTCCTGAGTATGCTGGTACCCCATATGTGGGGGTAAACCACTGTTTGGGCGCACGGCAGAGCTCGGAAGGGAAGGAGCGCCATTTTGCAATGCAGACTTTGATAGAATTGTCTGCGGGCGTTATGTTGCGTTTGCAGACCCCTAATGTACCTAAACAGTAGAAACCCCCACAAGTGACCAAATTTTGGAAACTAGACCCCCTAAGGAACTTATCTAGATATGTGGTGAGAACTTTGAAAGCTCAAGTGCTTCACAGAAATTTATAATGCAGAGTAGTGAAAATAAAAAAATATATTTTTTTCCAACAAAAAAGATTTTTAGCCCCCAAGTTTTTATTTTCACAAGGGTAACAGGAGAAATTGGACCCCAAAAGTTGTTGTCCAATTTATCCCGAGTACGCTGATGCCCCATATGTGGGGGTAAACCACTGTTTGGGCGCACGGCAGAGCTCAGAAGGGAGGGAGTACCATTTGACTTTTTTAGCGCAAAATTGGCTGTCGTGTTTGGAGACCCCCTGATGTACCTAAACAGTGGAAACCCCCCAATTCTAACTCCAACCCTAACCCCAACACAGCCCTAACCCTAATCTCAACCCGATCCATAATCCTAATCACAACCCTAACGATAATCACAACCCTAACCCCAAAACAGCCCTAATCTCAACCCTAACCATAACCCTAATCAAAACCCTAAATCCAACACACCCCTAACCCTAATCCCAACCCTAACCTCAAACCTAACCCTAATCCCAACCCTAATCCCAAACGTAACACTAATCCCAACCCTAATCCAAACCCTAACCCTAATCCCAACTCTAACCCTAACTTTAGCCCCAACCCTAACTTTAGCCCCAACCCTAACCATAACTTTATGTAACCTTTTTTTTGTACGTCGCGTCCGCCATTTCCGCGGATGCGTGGCCGTAACTCTGCCCCCTCCTCCCCAGGACATAGACTGGGCAGCGGATGCGTTGAAAAACTGCATCCGCTGCCCACGTTGTGCACAATTTTCACAACGTGCGTCGGTACATCGGGCCGACGCATTGCGACCGCCCCGTACCGACGCAAGTGTGAAAGAAGCCTTAGGCTACTTTCAGACATAGCGCATTTTTGAGCGCTATTTTGCGGGCGCTTTTCAAAAATGCGCAATGTCATTTTCGTCTGCCGGCAAAGTGAATGAGAAATTCACTTTGCCGTTCAGACACACCGCAAAAAAACGCGGCGCTTTTGTCTGCAAACACGCCGGCGTAAAAAGAATTGACATGTCAATTCTTTACGCAGCGGCGTGTCTGCGTATCCCCCTAGGGCCCCATATTACCTTCCACACACAGCGCCTTTGTCCTGGGTGTCGGCGTCTTTGTACGGAGGGGTTGACACCCAGGACCGGACGTGACGTCGGACAGGAAGAGGGAAGCCCCCGCCCCCCAGTGAAGCAGCATGGAGTCCTTCTGTGTGTGTGTGTGTGCGTGTGTGTGCGTGTGTGTGCGTGTGTGTGCGTGTGTGTGTCCCCATGCGACGCTAGTGCCACCATTGTGCTAAGTCGCCGTATGGGACTACTACTCCCATCCGGTATTAGGATGGGAGAGTTGTCCCTGTGTCCGGCGACTTAGCACAATTGTAAAGTTACACAAAACACCTACACACAATACACATACATGACACACAGTACATACAACATATAACACAGAGTATATACTCACCAACAGCACACTTGTAGGCGAAGCCCTCGATCCTCCAGGAAAAAATCCAAAAATAATAAACCAAATTCATACTCCCTGTCCGCAGAATCCATAAAACGAGTGTCCCACGCCGATCGGCTGCTCTCCGGCGATACTCTGCCAGGAGCGAAGCTCCTAGCAGTGTATCGCGTACTGTTCCGGAGTTCAATGACTCCGGCGTCTCGGTTAACAGCAGTACAGCTGCGTTGAACTTTCCCACGCAGCACTGCCGTTAAGCGAGAGTGCCGGGGTCAATGACCGCCGGTAAACTCGCTCGCGCATGCGCAGTGACACACCGACAGGAACTATGGCTCCTGTCAGTGTGTTGCTGCAGCCGTGGAGAGCAGACATATCTCTGGATGTGTCTGTTCTCCATGGAAAATCTTGATACGTGGCACTTAAATATGTGGCAATTAAATACGTGACACGTGGCACTTATACGTGATACGTGTCACTTAAATACGTGGCACTGAAATACGTGATACGTGGCACTTTGATACGTGGCACGTGTCACTTAAATACGTGGCACTGAAATATGTGGCACTTTGATACGTGGCACGTGTCTCTTAAATACGTGGCACGTGGCACTGAAAGATGTGGCACGTGGCACTTTGATACGTGGCACGTGGCACTTTGATACGTGGCACGTGGCACTGAAATACGTGGCACGTGGCACTTTGATACGTGGCACGTGGCACTTTGATACGTGGCACGTGGCACTTTGATACGTGGCACGTGGCACTTTGATACGTGGCACGTGGCACTTTGATACGTGGCACTGAAATATGTGGCACGTGGCACTTTGATACGTGGCACGTGGCACTTTGATACGTGGCACTGAAATATGTGGCACGTGGCACTTTGATACGTGGCACATGGCACTTTGATACGTGGCACGTGGCACTTTGATACGTGGCACGTGGCACTTTGATACGTGGCACGTGGCACTTTGATACGTGGCACGTGGCACTTTGATACGTGGCACGTGGCACTTTGATACGTGGCACGTGGCACTTTGATACGTGGCACTGAAATATGTGGCACGTGGCACTTTGATACGTGGCACGTGTCACTTAAATACGTGGCACTGAAATATGTGGGACACGTCGCACAAAAAAGTTACATGTAGTTTTTTTTGTGTCGACGGTCCGCCGAAGCACGACGCATCCGTCGCACGACGGATGCGACATGTGGCAATCCGTCGCAATGCGTCGCTAATGCAAGCCAATGGAGAAAAAACGCATCCTGCAAGCACTTTTGCAGGATGCGTTTTTTCTCCAACGACGCATTGCGACGGAAGCCAAAAAACGCTAGTGTGAAAGTAGCCTAACCCTAACCCTAGCCCTAACCCTAACCCTAAATTTAGCCCCAACCCTAACCCTAACTCTAACCCTAACCCTAACCCTAACCCTAACCCTAATTTTAGCCCCAACTTGTCTTCTCCTGCCGGCCGGCAGATGGCAGCAGATGGCGGGCGACCTGCGCATGCGCCCGCCATGAGGAAAAAGCCGGCTGGCAGGAGAAGACAGAAGAGGACCCAGGGACCCCGGGTGAGTATGTTAGGGTCCCCGAATCCCCCTATTTCTCTGTCCTCTGATGTGCGATCACATCAGAGGACAGAGAAATAACTGATCGCTTTTTTTTTTTTTTTTTTTTTGCGGTCGCCGGTAAACTGTTAATTACCGGCGATCGCAAAGCAGGGGTCGGTGCAAATCGACCCCGATCATGTTCTTTGGGGTCTCGGCTACCCCCGGCAGCCGAGACCCCAAAGAACATCCGGGTGCCGGGCGGCGGGCGCACTGCGCGTGCGCCCGCCATTTTTTCCCGGAAAAAAGATGGCGGCGCCCATGGGGAGACACGAGGAGCACCGGGGGAGGTAGGTAAGTATTGGGGGGCTATTGGGGGCCATCGGGGACCACATTTCTCTGTCCTCCGATGTGCGATCACATCGGAGGACAGAGAAATTAAACGGCAAATCGCGTTTTTTTTTTTTTTGTTGCGACCGCCGGTAAACGGTTAATTACCGGCGATCGCAACTCGGGGGTCGGTAAAAACCCCCCGAATCATGTTCTCTGGGGTCTCGGCTACCCTCGGCAACCGAGACCCCAGAGAAAATCCGACTCTGGGGGGCGCTATTCACTTTTTCCACAGCGCCGTTAATTAACGGCGCTGTGGTTTAAGTACCCTTAGCGGCCGCCGTTAAAAGGCGTATCGGCGGTCGTTAAGGGGTTAAGTGTTGGTGGTGCCAAGGGCCCGGGCACGTGGCTGCAATCTGCCCCCTGACAGCTGAACCCATAGACTGCGGGTATGCTTGCCGTGTGTCTATGTATGCACAACCAGTCTGCACCGCAACTACAGACACTGCCAGCAGCAAACCCCACCTGTGCCAGGTACTCATCAATGGGTACAAAACAAAGGCTTTCTTGGACACAGGGAGCTTAGTGACTCTGGTCCATGGGTCTCTTGTTGCTGGGGACAACCCCAATGGATTGAAAATAGGGGTGGTGTATACATGGGGAACTCTGAGAGTATCCGACCACGGAGGTGACTTTTTCCACACCATGTGGAAAAATAAAACATATTGTGAGAGTGGTAAAGACCCTTCCATATGAACTGTGTTGGGAAGAGACTTGCCCCTATTCTGGTCCCTGTGGGAGACCAGGGTTACCCCTCATTAAGGTAAATGTTACTCCAGGAGTGGAACCCGAAGATCCCAAGTCGGGGATACCTGCCATAGGGGATGCCAACCTAGGGACAGAGTGTAATCCCGATAGGTTTCCCCTAGAGGTATTGACAGGAGAGGTTGAGGAGACCCCACTAATCCTTGAGCTGGAAGTGTCCTCTGGTAAGTTCGGGACAGCTCAGCTTCAGGATCTCACTCTGGCCCGGATACAAGAAAGGGTGATAGAAATAAATGGGGTGGTTCAGCAACCAGGTGCGGAGGCAGTTTTTCCCTGCATGGCTATCCACTACGATTTGTTATACAAGGTGGATAAAATCCTGGAAGAAGTGGAGGAGCAACTATTAGCGCTGCAATCCTACCGTCAGGTGGTGTTCGAAATGGCTCACACCCACATGCTGGTAGGGCACTTGGAGGCCAAAAAGATGCAGGAGCACACACTGCAGCAGCTTTTTTGGCCTGGGATTTATGCTGAGGTCCAGAGGTATTGTGAGTCCTGTCCCGAGTGCCAGCTAACCCCACCCACTGCAGATTTCCGGAGTCCATTGGTGCCTCTACCTATTATAGAGGTACCATTTGACCAGATGGGAATGGATATGGCCATGGCCATTAACATATTTTGGTCAAAGTGGACTACTCCATGCTGTACCCAGAGGCGTTACCTCTCTGCCACACATTGGCAAATCTAATAGCCCGCGAGTTGTTTGCAATGTTTTGTCGCCTTGGGCTGCCAAAGGAGATCCTCACTGATCAGGGGACTCTTTTTATGTCCAAGGTGACCAAGGAGCTATGTAAACTGCTCCGGATCAAACAGCTATGCATATCGGTATACCACTCACAAACAGAGGGGTTAGTAGAGACATTTAATAAGACCCTTAAGTCCATGCTTAAAAAAGTGGTTTCCAAGGACAGGAGGGACTGGGACATGTTATTGCATGTCCATGATTCCATGTTCATGACCAGCAAGGTATCACAGGCATCCACGGGTTTCTCACCATTTGAGCTATTGTATGGCAGGCATCCGAGGGGTTTAGCTCGAAGTAGCTAAGGAGACGTGGGAACAGGAGCCAACTCTGCATCAGAGTGTGAATGAGCAGGTGGCAAGCATGCAGGACCGGATTGCAACAGTCATGCCTATTGTAACGGAGCATCTGATGGATGCCCAGGCTGCGCAGAGCTGCACGTATAATAAAAAAGCCATGGTCAGGACCTTTAAGGAAGGGGACTGGGTGTTGGTACTAGTGCACACCAAAGAGAGTAATCTCATGGCCAAAGTGGCAAGGTCATATGAGTTACAGGGGAACATTGGAGAAGTTAATTATAGAGTGTACCAGCCCAGAAAGAGGAAACCCAAACAACTGTACCATGCAAACCTGCTAAAAACCTGGAGGGACCGGGAATGTTTGGTCATGGAGGTGACTCCGGTCGTACCAACGGGGAACCCTCTGTCCCCGGCGAAGGAGGCGGCCAGGGGTCAGGTTAAAATTAATGACACTCTCACAAAACAGCAGTGACGGGAGGCTCAGGTTCTTTTGCAACAGAATACAGAAATACAGATGTATTCTCAGAGCTGCAGGGGTGGACCTTGGTGATCCAGCATGACATTGTCACCAAGCCCTGGGTATGGGTACAGATGAAACCATACCAAGTGCCAGAAGCCCAGAGGCAAGCCATCACGGCCGAAGTGAAGCAAATGCTTCAGCTGGGAGTCATCAAGGAATCCCGGAGTGAGTGGGCTAGCCCCAGTGTACTAATTCCAAAGCCAGATGGGTCATTACATCTTTGTAATGACTTAAAAAAATGAGATGAGGTGTCCAAGTTTGACCTCTATCCAATGCCCTGGGTGGACGAGCTAATTGAGAGACTGGGGAAGGCCCAGTACTTCACCACGCTCGATCTCACCAAAGGTTACTGGCAGGTCCAACTGACAGAGTTAGCAGCGGAAAAGACCACATTTATAACACCAGAAGGTCTATTTCACTATGTTTTCTTGCCTTTTGGGTTACATGGGGCTCCGGCCACATTCCAGAGGCTGATGGACATACTAATAGAGCCTCATCGGAAGTATACGTCGGCATATTTGGATGACATTGTCATCTTTAGTACCAACTGGAATACTCACCTGTCCCAGGTACAAGCAATGCTGGATTCTCTCAGAATTGCGGGGTTAACAGCAAACCTGAGAAAATGTGCAGTGGGACTCACGAAGCCCAGTACTTAGGATATGTGATTGGCCGCGGGGTTATCTTAGCACAAAAAACAAAGTTGAGGCCATCCAAAACTGGCCCAAGCCATTAAGTAACAAACAGGTGAGGGTGTTCCTTGGCATCATTGGGTACTAACACCGGTTTATACCCAGTTTTGCTGAGAGATCGGCACCCCAAACTTACCTGTTAAAAGGTAAGAAGTCAGTTATGTACCAGTGGAATCCTCAAGCGGAGAAAGCATTCCATTCCCTAAAGTCGGCGTTGCGTGGAAAGCTGGTCTTCAGCCCCAATTTTAAGGAAACATTTATCGTGCAGACAGATGCCTCAGAGGTAGGTCTAAGAACAGTACTGTCGCAAGAGGTGAACGGGGATGAATACCCAATCACCTAATTGAGCAGGAATCTGACCCCGACAGAGAAATCTTATAGCGTAGGGGAGAAGGAGTGTTTGGCATTTTAGTGGGCCTTTGCTCGGGCGTCAGTTTCGTTTGACAACAGACCATTCACCCCTTGTCTGGATGAGTAATGCAAAAGAGAGGAATGCTCGGGTCATCAGGTGGTTCCTGTCCCTACAAAACTTTAGTTTCTCAGTGAAACATCGGGCAGGGAAGTTGCAGGGAAATGCGGATGCCCTGTCACCGAACAGAGGGGGGGGATGGTTTGTGAGCCAGTGACAAGTGTTATATGCGAGGGTCACTATGTATCCCCCAGGATGCGCATAGAAACATATTAAGACCGCTGGAGTGCATTGCAGTCGCATACAGTATATAGCTGTGATTGCAGTGCAAAATAAAAGTAAGTTTGGTCTTACAGGTGGCCCATGGCCACTGATTCCATTTTAAAAAATTCTGCAGCAAAGGGTTTGGGTGTGTCAGTCTTGGTTTACAAAATTGCAGAGCAGGTGGCTCTGGAAAGCTCAGCCTGTGTGAAGGAACACGGAGCCAAGCGAATTATGAGAGTTTGATGTGAAGGCATTACGATGGGCTGGCTGTTAGTACATTATGAGAGGATGGCTATGGGGACATTATGAGGGGCTGGATGGTCATTACAAGTGGGGCTGGCTGTGGGGTCATTATGAGTGGCTGGTTGTGGGGGAATTATGAGGAGGTGGCTGTAGGAACATTAAAAGTAGGATTCACTGTGGGGGTATTATGAGAAGCTGGATGTGAGGGCATTAAAACAGGCTGGATGTGAGGACATTAAGAGGATCTGGTTTTGGAGGCATTATGAGGGGCTGGCTGTGGGGGAATTATGAAGGGCTGGCTGTGTAGACATTATGAGGGGCTGGCTGTATAGACATTATGAGGGGCTGGATGTAGAGACGTTACAAGTGGGTCTGACTATGGAAACATTATGAGGGGCTGGTTTTTGTGACATTATGAGGGGCTGGTTGTGGGGGCATTATGAAGGGCTGGCTGTGTTGACATTATGAGGAGCTGTCTGTGGAAACATTATGAGGAGCTCTATATAGGGACATTTCCAGTGGGGCTGGCTGTGGGGACATTACAAGGGGCTTGTTGTTCGAGCATTATGACAGTTTGTATGTGGGGTCATTATGGTGGGCTGGCTGTGGGGGAATTATGAGGAGCTGAATGGAGAGACATTACAAGTGGGGCTAGCTGTGGGATTATTATGAGTGGCTGCTTGTGGGGCATCATGAGGTACTGGCTGTTGATACATTACAAGTAGGGCTGGTTGTGGGGACATTATGAGGGCTGGAAGTGAGAGCATTATGAGGGGCTGGATGTCTGGGCATTATAAGGGGCAGGCTGTGTGGAAGTAAGGAGATGTTGGTTGTGGGAGCACTATGAGGGGCTGGCTGTGGGGGCATTATGAGGTACTGGCTGTTGGTACATTACAAGTAGGGCTGTATGTGAGGACATTATGAGGAACTGGATGTGTGGATTATGAAAGGCTGTATATAGGGACATTACAATTGGGGCTGTCTGTGGGGACATTATGAAGGGCTGGATGTGTGGGCATTATAAGAGGCTGGCTGTGGGGACGTTGTGAGAGGTTGGATGTGAGAGCACTATGAGGGGCTGGCTGTGGGGGCATTATGAGGGGCTGGCTGTAGGGATATTACAAGTGGGTTGGCTGTGGTGACATTATGACTGACTGATTGTGGGGGCATTCCGAAGAGTTGGCAGTAGGGACATTACAAGTAGAGCTGGCTGTGGGGACATTATGAGTTGCTGCATGTGGGGGCAATATGAATAGCTTTATGTGGGGGTATTATGAGGGGCTGGATGTGGGGACAATATGAGGGGATGGTTGTTATGGTACCATTTAGGCTACTTTCACACATCAGGTTTTTTCATTCCGGCCCATTCCGGCTATTTTTACAAAACATGGAACCGGCGAAAATAAAAACCGGAACCATTTTTCCCCATTGACTATTAGTGCCTGATCCGGAAAACATTCCGTTTTTTTTTCCGGATCTGGCGAAAATTTCAATTCTGACATCTGGGAAAAAGGTCTACAGTAACGGTTTTTGTCTGCGGCGAAAAAGCCGGAAGGGCCGGATCCGGCTCTTCCGGCTTTTCGCTACAATGCATGTCTATGGACGCCGGAATGCGCCGGATCCGGAAAAAGGCGGATCCGGCGGCCTGATCCGTTTTTTTAATCCGAGCATGCTCAGAACCTATTGGCCTGCCCCCAGGACACATATATAAAATAATGCTATTGAGGCCCTCACTCATTTCCAGCCATACTGCCAGCCAGAGATCCAAGACCCTGCCAACACCATGCCAACACCCTGCCAGCAAAGAGCCTGGCAGAGAGCAGAGAGCCTAGCCTGCCAGCAGAGAGCCAACACCCTGCCAGCAAAGAGCCTGCCTGCCTGCCAGCCAGCCAGAGAGCCTAGCCTGCCAGCAGAGAGCCAACACCCTGCCAGCAAAGAGCCAGCCTGCCTGCCAGCCAGCCAGAGAGCAGAGAGCCTAGTATGCCAGCAGAGAGCCAACACCCTGCCAGCAAAGAACCTGCCAGCCAACCAGAGAGCAGGGAGCCTAGCCTGCCAGCAGAGTTTAGAGAGCCTAGCCTGACAGTAGAGAGCCAACATCCTGCCAGCCAAGAGCCGGCCTGCCAGCAGGGCCAGCGTTTGGCACAGGCAGACCAGGCAGACGCCTGGGGCCCCCACCTAGAAAGGGGACCCCCTGCCTCTGCAGCCCCTGTATGAAGTGCCCAAAGGGTGTACAGCAGTGAATAATGCTGTGCATTGCTCTGTAGTTCCAGAGCGTCTCTCCCAAACTCCCCTTGAGACCCCCTCTGTGCTGTGCCTTACTCAAGTGGTCCCGGAGCTCTGTGATGATTGCTGTAGGATCAGGTTTCACAGTCACACACAGCAGGGATCAGCATAGGCTCTGACCAGTCACTAAATCAGTGCTTGTAATCTGACAGGGCGACCTCCTGTAACTACTGTCTGGATGACACAAGACAGGAATATTGTCTGCTGAATCAGGGCATTTATTATATAGAAATAAATGAATTCCCATGTGAAATAACAAGGGTAAACCATACACATATAATACAGGTGTGCATAGGAATCAGCGTTTTTGGTGCATTTTATTTTTGCAGCCAAAGCCTGCTCTCTTGGCAGTAAAACCACTCTTTTCAAAACACCCATTTTTTAGGGTATGTGCAGAGGACCCGGAAATGGCAGCCCTTTGGATGCAGTAGACATGTGCTGCGTCCAAAGTGCTGCCATCTTTTGAACACAGGTGATTCCGCGTGTGTTCATTGATCTGTGTAGAATCACCGCATCCTACATTGCATGGGTGAGATTTCTCTTGCGGAGACTCGCGTCTACGCCATATAAATTGACATGCTGCAGCCTGGACAGACGCGCCCCATGTCCGTCTCTGCGGGTGAGGTGCAGGTGATAGTGCACGCATAGTAGAGATGGAATTTCTTAAAATCCCATCCACTATACTGTAACATCTGGCCGCTGCAGGTTGGACACTGCACAAGTACACAGCAGCCGACCTGCAGCGTTTACTGATTGTGGACACATACCCTTAGAGCTTTTGCTGTTTGTTTTTTTACAGTATGCATTTTTGTCTACAGTACATGTTTAATAAAGTAAGTGTTATTCACAAAAAACGCAGCGAAAAACAACGTTGCAACATTTGCAGCATTTTTTAAACTTTTTCATTGCTTTCTACGGGTGAAACAAAATTGCTGAAAGAAGTGATATGCTGCAGATTTAAAAAACGCTGCAGTTGTGAAATTCAGTCAGGGGAAAATAAAAGGGTGCGCAGGAGATTTCTGAAAATCTCAGTTTTTGCTTGTGCTGTAAAATGCTGTAAACTTCTTATTTGCAGAAGAAAAAGCTGCAAAAATTCTGCATTATGAACATGGCGAAAAGCTGCTTTTCAAAGTGCCAGCAAAACATAGGAGATTTCCGAAATCTCCTGCATGCGCTTGTTTTTTTTCTGACTGGATTTCAGAACTGTAGCGCTTTTCAAATCTGGAGCGTGTCACTTCTTTCAGTGTGTTTTCACCTGTAGAAAGCAGTGAAACAATAAAAAAGCTGCAGATATTGCAACGGCATTTTTCACTGCAATTTTTTAAGTGGTTTTGGTGAATTAAACTATTAGGTCTCGTTCACATGTTCAGTATTTCACATCAGTATCTGTAATGCAGAAACAGCAGTGGAACAATGAGGCTATGTGCACACGTTGCGGAATCTGCTGTGGATTTTTCCACGCAGATTCCTAAAAATCTGCAGGTAAAACACCCTGCATTTTACCTGCAGATTTATCGTGGAATTACCGCGGTTTTTCAACAGCGTTTTTACACCTGCGGATTCCTATTATGGAGCAGGTGTAAAACGCTGCGGAATCTGCACAAAGAATTGACATGCTGCAGAAAATACAAAGCAGCGTTTCCGCGCGGTATTTTCTGCAGCATGTGTACTGCAGATTTTGTTTTCCATACGTTTACATGGTGCTGTACAATGCATGGAAAACTGCTGCAGATCCACAGCAAAATCCGCAACGTGTTCACATAGCCCTTTAAACACGTCACCACTTCAGTATTTTCTCACCCTCCTGGTTTTGGCTTACATATGCTGATGTGAAATACTGACCAAACACTTAACGTGTGAACGTGGCCTTAAACATACTGTAGACAAAACAAACATCCTCACTCCAAAAAAAAGCTGAAAAAAGTGTGAAGAACACCACAAAACAAGCTGAAAAACAGGTGTTTTGAACGCAACATTTTTACTGCTAATAGAAAAGGTTTTGGCTACTGAAAAAAATGCTGCATGTGAACATAGTCTTACTCTGAAACGCTATGTCTATCTGTGGTGTTACACAGGACTGCATGTAATATATACTAAATTATCTGTACTCAGAGAGTTATCACTGTTATCTCTGGTGTTACATAGGACTGCAGGTGACATCTACTACATTATCCGTTCTCAGAGAGTTAGCACTGTTTTATCTGAAGAGTTAAAAAAAAAATTAAGAGAGAGTTGGGGGCAACTCTTTGTCTTGGGCCCCCAATCTTTTCTGACCCTAGCAACGCGCCTGCGTACAGCTAATTGTGGCAGACCCGTTGGCCGATATAAGGCCCCTAAATATGGGGGCCACAGTGCAATGTTATCATTTGGGGCCCCCTCTTCAAATTTTTGCCTAGGGCCCCACTTTGTCTAAAACCAGCCCTGCCTGCCAGTCATAGAGCTGAGCCTGCCAGCCACAGAGCCGAGCCTGCCAGCCACAGAGCCGAGCCTGCCAGCCAGCCATCAGCCATGTCTTCTTCTGCGAGCCCTCCCCAGCGTCGGCAGTGCACTGAGGTAAATATATTTTTTGTTTTTATTGAATTTTTTTTGCTCTATCTATCTATCTATCTATCTATCTATCTATCTGTATGTCTGTCTGTCTGTCTATCTATCTATCTCTATCTCTCTCTATGTGTTGTGATGCAGTGACCCCTGTAACAGGTAGGGGGCGCTGCATGGTCTCTCCAGTATACGCACGGAGGCATATTGAGGCCATGGGTATGCATGGATGTGGTAGTGAGACAGTGTCCGGCATTGTGGTTAATGGGAGGTATGTGTCACAGGGATGGATGCTCCCTGTGATGCAACCCGGTGTATCTTGTCATTAGAGCACGTACGTAAGCACTGAAGATGTCATTTAGTGCACCAGGGTCTGGGTTGTGGGTAGCTACGAGAGATGGGAGACTGGCTACCCACATACCTCACCACTGGGTGAGGGCACTCACTGTACCTTTTTCCCTGCAGGAGTATGAGGACCTGCAGTGATGTCATGATCACGTGATCAGCCCTTGTGATATACCTCACCTATGGGGTGTGGTTACAAGGTACATAAGGTGACCAGGGTGTGGGTCACATGGCCCCTGTGTATGTGCCTGTGTTGGAAGACATGAGAGTAGGCTTCCTGGAAAGCACATGCTGGTGTTTGGAGGTCCTGGGAGTAGGACCGGATCCCTGAGCAGCGTGGGTGGTCCTGGGAGTAGGACCGGATCCCTGAGCGGCGCACAGCAAAACTTGGGGAAGCTACCGTCCTCTGGTGGGTCTGGACTGACTAATGTGTGCCACCCAGGCAAGTTGGTGATCCCCGTGGGCAGCTTTCCCAGTGGACTGACAAGGAGTCAGCAGGTAATACCAGACTGTGTGTTTGGCTCCAGAGCGAGCCTGAATATTGGACTCGGCCAAGAGTGTATGGTCACAGTCCTGATGGAACAGAGTCACGCTGTTCCATCAGGACTGTGACCATACACTCTTGGCCGAGTCCAATATTCAGGCTCGCTCTGGAGCCAAAACACACAGTCTGGTATTACCTGCTGACTCCTTGTCAGTCCACTGGGAAAGCTGCCCACGGGGATCACCAACTTGCCTGGGTGGCACACATTAGTCAGTCCAGACCCACCGGAGGACGGTAGCTTCCCCAAGTTTCACTGTGCGCTGCTCAGGGATCCGGTCCTACTCCCAGGACCACCCACACTGCTCAGGGATCTGGTCCTACTCCTAGGACCTCCCGACACCAGCATGTACTTTCCAGGAAGCCTACTCCCAGGTCTTCCAACACAGGCACATACACAGGGGCCATGTGACCCACACCCTGGTCACCTTATGTACCTTGTAACCACACCCCAAAGGTGAGGTATATCACATGGGCTGATCACGTGATCATGACATCACTGCAGGTCCTCATACTCCTGCAGGGAAAAAGGTACAGTGAGTGCCCTCACCCAGTGGTGAGGTATGTGGGTAGCCAGACCCTCCCATCTCTCATAGCTACCCACAACCCGGACCCAGGTGCACTAAATGACATCTTCAGTGCTTACGTGCTCTAATGACAAGATACACCGGGTTGCATCGCAGGGAGCATCCATCCCTGTGACACATACCTCCCATTAACCACAATGCCGGACACTGTCTCACTACCACATCCATGCATACCCATGGCCTCAATATGCCTCCGTGCGTATACTGGAGAGACCATGCAGCGCCCCCTACCTCTTACAGGGGTCACTGCATCACAGTGTATATATGTATATATATATATATATTAATGTATTTATCAATCTTTCATTTTTGTAGGAAGCTGCTGCTGCTGCCGCAGAAGAGGAGCTTCCAGAAGAAGACCGAAGGGGTGGAGAGAGACCTGGAGTGGGATCGCAATTGGTATGTTTCTTGCATGCATCGCGGAACCACAACCTCACACTACACCCAACACATAAAAGCAAAAGATCCTTACAGAAAGAACACTGCACACAACACATACAAACTGATCATTACAGACATCACACAACATATACAAAATGATAATTATAGATATCACAATGCACACAACACATAAAAAGGCTACCTACAAGCACATCATTTTTTTTTTCTTATAGTGTTTGGATTCTGGTGCTTGATCCAGAGGTCCTCCAAGTGTCTCCCAGGGTCGTTGGCATGAGAGTGCAGGCGGCCGCCATAGTGTAAGCACCATTTTTGTTTTTATGTTGTTTTGAATCTAATTTTTTTTTCCTTTTTTTAACAGGCTTCACAGCGTGCTCCTGATTCGATCGGTGAGGAGGTCAGGCTAAATATTGACCTCCTCATCGATCTGATCAGAGACAGGGAGCCGCTGTAGAACATGGGTGACCGCCACCACGCTGATGTAATTGTGACCCGTCGACTCTGGGAGCAAGTCTGCCAACAGCTCATAGACAATTGGGAGGACCTCAATGTTCGGGCCCAGAATCAAGCACGTAAGTATACACAGTTCAGTTATGTTGATGGATTCAAAGTGTTGTTTCCTAACCAATTTGTGTTTCTCCTTTTTTACAGGTGAGAGGATTGTCAAGCAGTGGCTGTTGATCAGGGATCGCTTCAAGAAGGAGTTCAACAAAGAGATGCAGGCCCCGAGTGGTTCTGGAGCAGATACAAATATGCCCAAGCCCTGTCGTTCCTCAGGTCAACAATGGAGAGCCGAAGGTAAATATTACCCACCACATTTAATAACCAATGTTTTACATGTGTAACCCTCTTTTGCTGTTTCAGCCAGGGCCATGCAATATCAGTATATTAATTATATATTTTTTCTCTTTGCTCCACAGCACCATCGGGAGCACTCGGGAACCTGCAGCAGAGTTGAACCCTTCTGGGGCGATCCCTCAGGAGTCCGCCACCGAGGGACACTTCGACAGTCCTGGCCCCTCTGCACCTTCCCAGCCTTCCCACACATCTGATCCATTGGTACCATCCACAAGCGCTGGAGCATCCTGGCCTGTTCCATTGAATGAATCTGCTGGTGAGGATATAGCTTTTCCTGTTCCCCACCCCTCTGCTGCTGCCACCTGTAGTACACCTGTGGCTTCGGGGTGGCAGCGGCAGAGGGGTCAGGTGCAGAGCTGTCTGAAACTTTTGTCGGAGCAAATGGCCGCAGGTTTCAAATTGATAAGTAAAAGCATTTTCGAGTTGCATACACTTCTGCTACGGATGCATTCAGAGGCAAGTCAGTCACCGAACCACACTTTTTTCCGGTCGGTACTCGAGAGCATGGATAAGCTATCTACTGATCAACAGATGCAAGTAATGGAATCATGCCAGTCTGCTCTAGTGCTCGTTACCTCCCAAGCTACCACACCTGCCCCCCTCATGCACCTGCCCCCTTTCCAGCAACTGTCCCTCACTCCAGCCACTACCATCATCCTGACCCGTACCAGCATCCTGCCTGTACCCCGACCCAGCATCCTGACCATTACCAACATCATGCACGTGCCCCGTCCCACCATCCTGACCATTAGAAAACATCGTGCCCATGCCCCATCCCACCATCCTGACCAGTACCAGCATCCTGCCCGTGCCCCATCCCACCATCCAGACCAGTACCAGCATCCCGCCCATGCTCCGTCCCACCATCCTGACCAGTACAAACATGCCGCCCCATATCAGTTCCCAACAACATCTTCCGTGCCTCCTCTCCCTGCCCACTACCACCAGTCTCCTTCACCCATCATGTCACTATCCCAACCCTCTTCTCCACCCATCACCTCTTCTGCCTCTCAATCCATCAGCTACACCCCTCCATCATACCAAATTCCTAATCCAACTCTCAGTTTCCTGTCCACCCGTTTACTTTCTTTCTCCACCCCTTCACCGCTACCTACTGATCCTTCACCACCACCAACACATTCCTCTTTCCACACTCCCACTGTCGAAGTGTCCCAATCTGACAGCCCCTCCAGCAATATCTCCATCCTGAGTTATTCAAACTTATAAAAGTTTATTCTTGTTTTGCAAAAAAAGTTTAATAAAGCTTTTGTTAAAACCAAATTTGTATTTTATTTATAAGGTATAGTTAAATACGTTGGGTAAAACAAGGTTTATTGGTTAGAGGTAAAATACTTTGGGTACAACCCAAACAGGTACACAACTTGGGTAAAAGAAGGTAAAATACTTTGGGTACAACCCAAACAAGTACACAATTTTGGTAACTAAAGGTTAAATACTTACCGTATTTTTCGGACTACAAGACGCACTTTTTCCCCCCAAAAAAAGGGGGGGAAATGGGGGGTGCGTCTAATAGTCGCAATGCAGGCTTACCGTGGCGGCAGAGGTACGGTGGCAGAGGTGTGGTGGCAGAGGTGCGGCGGCAGATGTGCGGGGATGAGGAGGCACAGTGAGCGGTGTCCCTTTCCCCGGTGAGGTGATGCAGCAGCCCGGTAAGCAGCAGAGCCGGGTGAATCCTGTTGTTAGCGGTGGTGGCGGCCATCTTCTGGAGGCCGCGCGTGCGCAGATGGAGCGCTCTGCTTCCCAGGGCTTCAGGAAAATGGCCGCGGGATGCCGCGCGTGCGCAGATGGGGATCGCGGCGGCCATTTTCCTGAAGTTCGTGGCTCCCTCTGACGCCATACCTCTCACTGCGCCTCCTCATCCCAGCACCTCCTCATCCCAGGACCTTCTCATCCCAGGACCTCCTCATCCCAGGACCTCCTCATCCCAGAACCTCCTCATCCCAGGACCTCCTAATCCCAGGACCTCCTCATCCCAGGACCTCCTCATCCCAGCACCTCCTCATCCCAGGACCTCCTCATCCCAGGACCTCCTCATCCCAGGACCTCCTCATCCCAGCACCTCCTCATCCCAGCACCTCCTCATCCCAGCACCTCTGCCGGTAACCACTGCTGCAACCCTTCCATGGACACCAGGCCGTGGCGTTGCCCACCTAAGCAGGAAGGGACCCTGCTCAGGTGCACGCCGTACCGCATCACCCCACCTCTGCCGACACCATGCCTCCTGTGACCCTGCTCTGCCACCGCCAGCCCTCAGGTAAGATACTGTAAATTCGGACAATAAGACGGACCCCCATCTTATAAAAAATCTTTTTTTCTGCAATTTTCACCCCAAATTTGGGGTGCGCCTTATGGTCCGGTGTGTCTTATAGTCCGAAAAATACGGTAGGTGGAAACACAAACAGGTACACAACTTGGGTACAATATGGAAAAATACGATTACAAGGTCCAAGACAAATTGTTCAAACTCTCTCATCCTGCCAGTCTATTCTTCCTTCAGGTGAAATAAAGTATTCTGTGAATTGGTCCGTCATTCGGGAAACTGCCACAGAACTTCTATACGTAATGTTGTGATAATCCAGAAAGGTGGTTTCTTCTGAGTGGTCTTCAATGGAAATCTGTTCCTTGCATATCATATAATTGTGCAGGACAACACACGCTTTCACCACTTCGTCAACAGTTTCAGTCTTCAAGTTTATAGCTGTCAATAGAACTCGCCATTTGGCGGTCAAAATCCCAAAAGCGCACTCCACCATTCTCCGTGCGCGTGTGAGGCGGTAGGTAAAAATTCTTTTAGTTTGTGTTAATCCACTGCTGGAGTAGGGTTTCAGTAGGTGTTCCGATAGTTGGAAGGCCTCATCCCCAACACAAACAAAAGTCATTGGTGGCCCAGAGGTTTGAGTCAGTGGTCTTGGGGGGGGATTGAAAAGTGTTTCCATACAAATGATTCCCCATTGCAGACAGCTTGAAAACTTGGGAATCATTTGAGTGGCCTTACGCCCCAATATCCACCGCTATAAATTTGTACTCCCCATCGGCGATGGCCATCGGCACAATGGAGAAGTATTTTTTATAATTGAAATATTCCGAGCCAGAAGCAGTCGGATATGGATATGTTTCCCGTCCACCGCGACCAAGCAATTGGGAAACTGACACACTTGCTGGAATTTCTTGGCTACCTCAACCAACTCTCCATTGTGGGATGTGATATAAATTCACTGTGCAAAGAGTCCCACAGTGCACGGCAAGTGTGCTTGACAATTCCGGAGATGGTGGAAATTCCCAGTCTGAACTAGAAATGTAGTGACAAAAGGGATTCTCCAGTTGCAAGGAATCTGTGAATAAAAGCAAGGCAAAAATTACTACAAAATCCCAGCAATAACATTACAGTTAATAAAGGCAGTAGGAGATACTATAAAAAACATCATTAAAAAGTATTCTAAAAAAACACCAGCAAAAACATTAAAGTGTGCTTTATAGGAGTACATACAATAAAAATGGCTTACCGAAGAGTGACCATCAGATGCTCCACCGGTGAATTGGAGAATCGGCAATACGCATCACTCCTTCGGATGAGATGTCCAATTTCGGTCCACCAAACCATCAAAGTTCTCCGCTTTCATCCGCACATATGAGAAAAATTTCTCTGGGTCTCTTCATAACTCCATCTATAGTGTAGAAAACACTCCACGTGTCATTCTCTGTGCTGTGATGGGGTGGATCCACAAATGCCGGCGGCGCAGATGCATGATGCGTTGTCTCTCTCGCTCCTTTTCAAGAACAATTGTCTTCAAGCGATTTACCTCCACAGTAAAATCCATGTAGATCTTCATAATATTCACAATAATGACATCCATCTCTCCAAACACTTGCTCCTCTCCAACCTGTCACAGATGGGCTGTAGGACCACTGTATATATAGTTTTCAGGGGGCCAATCATATTTTGGAGCCTCCCAGGGGCGTTTTTAAAAACCGGATCCATCAAAAACCGGATGAAAAAAACGGATGAAACGGATGCCAACTGGATGGAACGGATCCCTTCCATCCGGTTTTCACAAATTATGTCAGATCCGGCTCTGCGGCGTGACGCCGGAATCGGCAAGGCGACAAAAAGCTGATGTGTGAAAGTAGCCTAAGGGGGGCTGGCTGTGGGAACATTACAAATAGGTCTGGCTGTGGTGACATTATGTGGGGCTGAATGTGGAGGCATTATGGGGGGTTGGATGTGGGGGTATTATGAGCGGCTTGCTTTGGGGAGGATGCTGTTTAGTTTATGAGATTTACTTTAGTCTATACTCTGTTTACACATGAGAGGCTGCTGTTTAATATATACAGTGCCTTGCGAAAGTATTCAGCCCCCTGGAACTTTTCAACCTTTTCCAACATATCATGCTTCAAACATAGATACCAAACGTAAATTTTTGGAAAAGAATCAACAACAAGTGGAACACAATTGTGAAGTTGAATAAAATTTATTGGTTATTTAAAATTTTTGTGGAAGGAAATTCAAAAACTGAAAAGTGGGGCGTGTAATATTATTTGGCCCCTTTAACTTAATACTTTGTTGCGCCACCATTTGCTGCGATTACAGCTGCAAGTAGCTTGGGGTATGTCTCTATCAGTTTTGTACATCGAGAGACTGAAATTCTTGCCCATTCTTCCTTGGCAAACAGCTCGAGCTCAGTGAGGTTTGATGGAGTTTTCAGCTCTTTCCACAGATTCTCAATTGGGTTCTGGACTGTTACTTGGCCATTCTAACATCTTGATACGTTTATTTGTGAACCATTCCATTGTAGATTTTGCTTTATGTTTGGGATCATTGTCTTGTTGGAAGACAAATCTCCGTCCCAGTCTCAGATCTTTTGCAGACTCAGCCAGGTTTTCTACAAGAATGGTCCTGTATTTGGCTCCATCCATCTTCCCATCAATTATAGCCATCTTCCCTGGCCCTGCTGAAGAAAAGCAGGCCCAAACCATGATGCTGCCACCACCATGTTTGACAGTGGGGATGGTGTGTGCAGGATGATGAGCTGTGTTGCCTTTACGCCAAACATATCGTTTGGCACTGTTGCCAAAAAGTTCGATTTTGGTTTCATCTGACCAGAGCACCTTCTTCCACATGTTTGGTGTGTTTCCCACGTGGCTTGTTGCAAACTTTAAATGACACTTTTTATGGATATCTTTGAGAAATGGCTTTCTTCTAGCCACTCTTCCATAATGGCCAGATTTGTGCAGTGTACGACTGATTGTTGTCCTATGGACAGACTGTCCCACTTCAGCTGTAGATCCCTGCAGTTCATCCATAGTGATCATGGGTCTCTTGGCTGCATCTCTGATGAGTTTTCTCCTTGTCGAGTTGAAAGTTTAGAGGGATAGCCGGGTCTTGGTAGATTTGCCGGGGTATGATACTCCT
Organism: Ranitomeya variabilis; assembly: GCF_051348905.1. NCBI lineage: Eukaryota > Metazoa > Chordata > Amphibia > Anura > Dendrobatidae > Ranitomeya > Ranitomeya variabilis. Next base: position 113,168,931 of record NC_135239.1, on the reverse strand, counting down.
TCCATTTCAATATGATCGCTTGCACAGTGCTCCTTGGAATGTTTAAAGTTTTGGAAATCACTTTGTATCCAAATACGGCTTTAAACTTCTCCACAACAGTATCACGGACCTGCCTGTTGTGTTCCTTGGTCTTCATGATGCTCTCTGTAGTTCAAATAGAACCCTGAGACTATCACAGAGCAGGTGCATTTATACGGAGACTTGATTACACACAGGTGGATTATATTTATCATCATTAGGCATTTAGGACAACATTGGATCATTCAGAGATCCACAATGAACGTCAGGAGTGAGTTTGCTGCACTGAAAGTAAAGGGGCCGAATAATATTGCACGCCCCATTTTTCAGTTTTAGAATTTCCACAAAAATTTATAATAACCAATAAATTTTGTTCAACTTCACAATTGTGTTCCACTTGTTGTTGATTTCCAAAATGATTTCCAAATTGGGGTCACTTGAGGGGAAGATTCTGCTCTTCTGGCACTGAGGGGATGTGTATATAGAGCATTGCAAATTAATCTACGATAATTTGTTCTCCAAGAATCGAAAAGTGCTCCTTCCCGCCGAGCCTCACCGTGTGGCCAAGCAGTACAGTACAGCCACATGTGGAATATTGCCAACTTCATCAGAAATTGTATAACATTTTGATGACATTTTTACTCATTTACTGGGGCTGAAACAACATTTTTGTGGTAAAAATAATTTTTTTTCTTAATCGCCCAATGGTGTAAGACTGACAACCGTGCTCACCGCATCCCCAGATGAATTCATTAAGAAGTGTAGTTTGTAAAATGAGTTAACTTATTCTGGCACCTTAGGGGATCTGCCAAAGTGACATGGTACCCTCAAGTTATTCCAGCGAAATATGCACTACAATATGGTGCTCCTTCCCTTCGGTGGTTTGCACTGTGCCTCTGAAGTAGTTTTCGACCACATGAGGTACTGGCACATTCAGGAGAAATTGAGTAATATATTTTGTGATCCATTTTCTCCAATTTTCCCTTATGAAAATTGAAAACTTGAGGCCAAAGTAACATGTTAGTGGAAAAAAAGGGTAATTATCCATTGACTCCACCCAGTCTTACACAATTCTGTGAATTGCTTGAGGGTTGAAAATGCTCACTACACAGCCAGATGAATTCCTCAAGAGGTGTAGTTTCCAAAATTGGACCACTTGTGAGGGTTTCTGCTGTTTATGTGAGGGGAATTGGCAATCAGTTCCAGCCAAAATTGTGCTTTAGAATTCGATTGTAGCTTTCCCTTCAGAGCCCTGCTTTGTGCCCAAATAGTAGTTTTCCACCACATATGGGGTATCCACGTGCTCAGGATAACATTGCACAACACATTCTATGATCCATTTTTTACTGCTACCCTTATGAAAATGAAATATTTAGGGATAAAGCAACAGGTGTGAGAAAAATTTATTTTTTAATTTTCATGGCTCTACGATATCAAATTGTGTGAAGCACCTGTGGGTTTCAAGGTGCTCGCCACAACTCTAGATAAGTGTCTTGAGGGGTGTGGTTTCCAAAATAAGGTCACTTGTGGGGAGTTTCCACTGTTTAGGCACATGAAGTGCTCTGCAAACATGACATGGCATCCGCTACCTACTTCAGAGAATTTTGAGTTCCAAAAGTCGATTTCCAAGCCCTGCCATGCACCCAAACATCAGTTTTCCCTCACATATGGGGTATCGGCGTACTCAGGAGAAATTGGACAACAAATCCTAGTTTAAATTCTCTCCTATTACCTTTGTGAAAATAAAAAAAAATGCATACAAAAATGCATACAACATGTTCACACTCCAGGCCAGAAGGGGGAGCTCTAAGCCTGGTTTAGGGTGAACTCCCCTATAAATACATTCTGATCTGGAGGGAAAGGGTTCAGTTTGAGTTTCAGTTGAGAAAGTGGGAGACACAGAAGAGAGCAGACCGACATAGAGTGTCAGAAGGTCTGAAGGGGTCGTGTAGTCTGAAGCACAACAGCTTCTGGAAAGAGACACAGAAAGCCGAACATTCAGAGAGTGTGCAGGAGAGAAGCACAGGAGAGGAACATGAGGGGAGACCAGCTGCAAATGAAATATCTCCTTCTGAAGTGCAGATAACCAGTAGCCGTAACACCGAGGACTGTAAGGGACTCCACGACTTACATCAGAAAATGGCAGGGCAGCTGAGCTGCAAGTTACCTGTCTGCTACATACACCTGATTTACAGTAACACATAGAGCCCGGGGCATACTAGAGTCCCTATATACAGGCTCGAGTTACCTGTCATGCAGGTATAGTCCTTTCCTATATGGGGGACAGAGAGAACATCTGTGAGGACCTTATCTGAAGCCATAGGCAGTAAGGGACTACAACACCACTAGAGGAAGGCTTTTAACTCCACCTGGTAAAGGGGACTATGGATTCGCTTCCAAGCCGGCCGGACCCTGCCTGTATCTGTGATCTGGTGCCCTGGACTGTGGCTGCCTGAAGTCTACAGTAAACCAGGTAAAGAGACTGCAAACCTGTGTCCTCATTCTTTACTGCACCATTCACCATCTTCCATCTTCACTCCAGGAGCCCTGGGGATACACTTCACCTGGGGGAAGTTATACCATCTAGCTGCTATAACATCACCCCAGAGGACTCCTTAAAGCAGCGTTGGTCCCCACTGACCGAATACCACAGGGTGTATCACGAACATAAACTTTATTCCCTCTAAAGACCTTTCCCTTTTGCATGGGCACCTGGGGCCACGGGCCGGGTAACCACCGTGACATCCCCCTTTGAACACCGGACCCGGTACCGGGTACCCCACGGCCCTGGCGGGCAAATCAAGTAACCTAGATCAGCTTCTCTAGCTGATGGACCGGAACTATCACCAATGCTGGACCTAGTGTCATGGGAGACCTAGGTAGGAAAGAGCTAATAACCCGGGCCCCTGCGATTTCCCTCAGACTAGGGAAACCCTGACTGTCCCTCTCCCAGAGTTTACACTGATGGTGTGCATGTCTGGGCCTCCACCCTCGCCTTATCTCCTGTTTCATCACTAGGCTGAAACCACCGTCCACCACCCAGTGAAGAGACCACACTCCAATACCCACAGTTAGCACAGACAAGGATAACGTAAAAATAAGCACCACGCCGCAGTCACTCAGGAATACACTATAAATGCAAAGGGCAAAACAAATACAAATATGGGAAGGAGCAAATAAGACAAAGGGAAATACACCACCAGCAACGATACTCCAACTACTAGCTCACCACTCCAGACCGAGATAACCACGCACAAGACAGAAGCTATAATCGGCGACGCCCAATGTTCAGAACTATTTAAAGGCAGTGGGCATGGCCCAGCTTCCAATCCGAGCACCAGGTAAATTAACCTCGGACCAGCTAGATAAAATCTAGCCGACGCCAATGAGCGCATAGTGGACAAAAGCGGAATTACCGCTGTCTGTCGGACGACCTGGTCTGAACAGCGTCCGACATGACAGTACCCCGCCTTCTACGAGGGACCCCAGGGCCCTCACGGCTTATAGGACCCGGCTTGTCCGGATGGCGGCGGTGAAACAACCTGACCAGCCGATCCGCATGAACGTCCGAGGCTGGTACCCAGGACCTCTCCTCAGGCCCATAACCATGCTAGTGTATCAAGTACTGTAAAGTGCGGCGCACTACACGAGAGTCAACCACCTTGGAGACTTCAAATTCCAAATTACCATCCACCAAGACTGGAGAAGGCATCGGTGTCGTGTCCACAAGACCCACCACTAGTGTTGAGCGATACCGTCCGATACTTGAAAGTATCGGTATCGGAAAGTATCGGCCGATACCGGCAAAATATCGGATCCAATCCGATACCGATACCCGATACCAATACAAGTCAATGGGACTCATGTATCGGACGGTATTCCTGATGGTTCCCAGGGTCTGAAGGAGAGGAAACTCTCCTTCAGGCCCTGGGAACCATATAAATGTGTAAAAGAAAGAATTAAAATAAAAAATATCGCTATACTCACCTGTCCGACGCAGCCGGGACTTCAGCGAGGGAACCGGCAGCGTTGTTTGTTTAAAATTCGCGCTATTACTTGGTTACGTGAATTCCCGGCTTGTGATTGGTCAGGTCGGCCATGTTGCCGGGACGCGGACCAATCACAGCAAGCCGTGACGAAATTACGTCACGGCTTGCTGTGATTGGTCCGCGTCCTGGCAATATGGCCGCCCTGACCAATCACAAGCCGTGACGTCACGGGAGGCTGGACACGCGCTCATTTTAAAATGGGCGCGTGTCCAGCCTCCCGTGACGTCACGGCTTGTGATTGGTCAGGGCGGCCATATTGCCGGGACGCGGACCAATCACAGCAAGCCGTGACGTAATTTCGTCACGGCTTGCTGTGATTGGTCCGCGTCCCGGCAACGTGGCCGACCTGACCAATCACAAGCCGGGAATTCACGTAACCAAGTAATAGCGCGAATTTTAAACAAACAACGCTGCCGGTTCCCTCGCTGAAGTCCCGGCTGCGTCGGAGAGGTGAGTATAGCGATATTTTTTATTTTAATTCTCTCTTTTACACATTTTAACATTAATGTTGTTGCGATACCCGATACCCGATACCACAAGAGTATCGGAATCCCGGTATCGGAATTCCGATACAGCAAGTATCGGCCGATACCCGATACTTGCAGCATCGGAATGCTCAACACTACCCACCACCTTCTTTAACAACGATCTGTGGAACACGTTGTGTATTTTATACACCGTAGGAAGCTCCAACCGGTACGCTACTGGGTTAATGACAGCGGCGACCCTAAATGGACCAATAAACCGTGGACTCAATTTAAGGGATGGTATTTTGAGTCTTATGTTTTTTGTGGATAACCATACCCAGTCATCCACACTCAGGTCCGGACCTGGCACACGCCTACTGTCAGCCACACGTTTGTACCTAGCACCCACACTCAACAGACGCTGTTTAACTCTCCTCCAGACTGATGATAATTGTGTTCCTAACTGGTCTTCTTCCGGGACGCCGGAAGAGCCCCCCTGACTCAAAGTACAAAATTGAGGATGAAGCCCGTAAACACAAAAAAACGGAGACTCCCCAGACGACTCCTGGCGGTGATTATTGATGGCAAACTCAGCTAAAGGAAGGAACTTCGACCACTCCTCCTGGTTATCCGAAACAAAGCAGCGTAAGTACTGTTCCAAATTTTGGTTCATACGCTCGGTCTGACCATTTGACTGAGGATGAAATGCTGAAGAATGAGACAACTTGATCCCCAGCCGTGAACAAAATGCTTTCCAAAATTTTGCCACAAACTGAGACCCCCTATCAGAAACTGTCAGATGGAACCCCATGAAGTCTGACCACCTCCTGCACAAATACCTGAGCCAGAGTCTTAGCGTTAGGCAACGAAGGCAAAGACACAAAGTGCGACATTTTTGAGAACCGATCAACAATCACCAAGATGACCGTGTTCCCAGCTGAGGAGGGCAAGTCAGTGATAAAATCCATGGAGATTTCCGTCCATGGCTTACTAGGTACCTCGAGAGGAAGTAGTGTGCCAACAGGACGGGAGCAGGGCGTCTTAGTCCTAGGGCACGTGGTGCAAGCTGACACGTATGAGACCACGTCCTGTCGGATCTTGGGCCACCAAAACCGACGTGACACCAACTCCAAGGTACCCCTAACCCCTGGATGGCCAGCCAGGACAGCATCATAATGCTCCGCCAAAACCTTTAAGCGGAGATGAAGCGGTACAAACGTTTTGTTGATGGGAAGCTCAGATGGTACCTCCTCCTGGGCCTTCGCAATCTCAGCCTCAACCTCGGTAGTGAGAGCCGAAACCACAACACCCTTTTGGAGGATGGGTACTGGATCCTCCCGAGGTTCTCCCCCCGGAAAACACCTGGACAGAGCATCCGCCTTAGTGTTTTTAGACCCCGGTCTGTAAGTGACAAAAAAATTGAACCACGTGAAAAACAATGCCCAGCGAGCCTGCCTGGGGGACAGACGCTTGGCTGACTCCATATACAGCAGATTCTTATGATCGGTAATAACAGTAACCTGATGTACCGACCCCTCCAAGAAGTGTCGCCATTCCTCAAAGGCCAACTTGATTGCCAACAACTCCCTGTTGCCGATATCATAGTTACGTTCGGCGGACGACAGTTTCTTGGAGAAATAGGCGCATGGACGCAAATCACTCAAAGATGAGCCTTGTGATAGTACCGCCCCCACACCAACCTCAGATGCATCGACTTCCACAACAAAAGGTTTTGATACGTCTGGCTGCACAAGAATGGGGGCTGAAACAAAGCTGTTCTTAAGAAATTCAAATGCGCGCACAGCAGCCTCAGGCCAAACAGAGAAATTGGTACCCTTTTTAGTCATGTCAGTTAGCGGTTTAGCAATGATAGAAAAATCCTTCATAAACTTCCTATAGTAGTTAGAAAACCCAATGAACCGCTGAAGTGCTTTTAGGTTATCAGGCCGTTCCCAAAGCAACACCGCTTGCACCTTAGCGGCGTCCATTTTAAAACCAGAAGCAGACACAATATAGCCCAAGAAAGGCAACTCCTGTACCGAAAATACACATTTCTCCAGTTTTGCATATAGCTTATTCTCTCTGAGAAGCTGTAACACCTGCCTGACATGATCTAAATGAGTATCACGGTCGCAAGAATATATGAGGATGTCATCTAGGTACACAATAACGAATTTCCCCAAAACATGGGAGAACACATCATTTATGAAATGTTGAAACACTGCAGGTGCGTTTGTCAACCCAAATGGCATCACCAAATTTTCAAAATGACCCCCAATGGTATTAAAAGCCGTCTTCCACTCATCACCTTGATGGACTCTTATGAGGTTGTACGCCCCCCTGAGGTCAAGCTTGGTAAACCACTTAGCACCTGCCACCTGGTTGAACAAATCCAGTATCAATGGCATAGGGTATGGATCACGAACCGTAATCTGGTTTAACTCCCTGAAATCCAGACACGGCTGTAGTCCACCATCTTTCTTCTTAACGAAGAAGAACCCTGCTGCCACTGGTGAGGATGAAGGCCTGATGTGCCCTTTGCTCAAACTTTCAGCAATGTAATCTTTTAGTGCTTGTCTCTCCGGACCGGAGATGTTAAGCATCCTTGCTTTAGGCAATTTGGCCCCTGGTTTAAACCTGATAGTACAGTCATACGAGCGATGTGGCGGCAACTCTGAACAACCCTTCTCAGAGAACACATCCACAAAATCCAGAAGTGACTCAGGAACGCTTGAAGTCACAGCAGAAACACATGTGGCCAAGCAATTCTCCTGACAGAAATCACTCCACTGAATTATATCCTGAGTTTTCCAGTCAATAACCGGGTTGTGTGTAGACAACCATGGAAAACCCAGAACCAATTGTGCCGGAAGACTCTTGAGCACCTTACATGTAACCTGCTCGAAATGAAGAACCCCAATGTGGAGTTTAACCTCAGCCACAAACTCAGTAATCTCCCCCTGTGGGAGAGGAGCAGAATTGATGGTGACAACGCGGATAGGATGAGGCAGTTTTTCAATCCTAAAACCAGCAGTGCGTGCAAACTCCTCATCAATGAGATTTATTGCAGAACCACTATCCACAAAAACAGTGATTGGCAGCTTTCTGCCAGCGACAACAACTTTGGCAGGGAGCATGCACTGAGAAACCATCATGGAGGATATACATAAGCTCAGATTGGACTCCTCCACACCCTCTGAGCTTAGAAGTTTTCCGCCTTTGCGTTTTTCTTTGACAGCAGAGGACAGATATTAATAAAATGACCAGTTTTACCGCAGTAAAAACAGGCTCCCTGCTTCCTGAGTACAGGGGCTCGATGCTTAACATGTGATACCCCTGCGATTTGCATAGGTTCCGTGGCTCACCTGCAGCAACCTCACGTGAACCTAAACCTTCTCCCACAGGCGGCGTCTCATGATCCCCCTGACGCAAACGGCGATCAATGCGGACAACAAGACTTATAGCAGAATCTAGTGAAACAGGAGTCTCGTACATCAGGAGGGCTTTTTTAACCCTATTAGAAACTCCATGAATAAAGTGACTCCACAGCGCGGGATCATTCCACTGTGTGTCGACCGCCCAGCAGCGAAATTCAGAACAGTAATCCTCTGCAACACGCTCCCCCTGGCGAATAGTGCGTATCTTAGACTCTGCTAGAGCCATTCTGTCCGGATCATCGTAGATGTGTCCTAGAGCAGAGAAAAAAACTCTCCACAGAGTTAAATGTAGCAGAATCAGACGGCAAAGAAAACGCCCATGCTTGGGGATCCCTGCTTAATAATGACAACACCAGGCCCACACGCTGAGCCTCATTACCGGAGGAGATCGGGCGCATATGGAAATACAGTTTGCAAGCTTCACGAAAAGAAACAAATTTACTGCGTTCCCCAGCAAACTTTTCAGGCAAAGGAAACTTAGGCTCAGCAACTTTACCTTTAACTCCAGCTTGCACATTAGATACTGCTAGTCCCTGTTGCTGCACTGCCCCCCTCAACTCAGTGACCTGTAGGGACAGCGCCTCCAACTGGCGGGTTATGGAAATCATGGGATCCATGGAAATAATGTTGGCCGATTATAATGTCACGGGAGACCTAGGTAGGAAAGAGCTAATAACCCGGGCCCCTGCGATTTCCCTCAGACTAGGGAAACCCTGACTGTCCCTCTCCCAGAGCTTACACTGATGGTGTGCATGTCTGGGCCTCCACCCTTGCCTTATCTCCTGTTTCAACCCTAGGCTGAAACCACTGCCCACTACCCAGTGAAGAGACCACACTCCAATACCCACAGTTAGCACAGACAAGGATAACGTAAAAATAAGCACCACGCCGCAGTCACTCAGGAATACACTATAAATGCAAAGGGCAAAACAAATACAAATATGGGAAGGAGCAAATAAGACAAAGGGAAATACACCACCAGCAACGATACTCCAACTACTAGCTCACCACTCCAGACCAAGATCACCACGCACAAGACAGAAGCTATAATCGGTGACGCCCAATGTTTAGGAGAACTATTTAAAGGCAGTGGGCATGGCCCAGCTTCCAATCCGAGCACCAGGTAATTTAACCCCGGACCAGCTAGATAAAATCTAGCCGACGCCAATGAGCACATAGTGGACAAAAGCGGAATTACCGCTGTCTGTCGGACGACCTGGTCTGAACAGCGTCCGACATGACACCTAGGTCATATGGCAGCTAAATAGCCACCCTAACACCAGAGAGAGGCAGATACAATTAACCCCTGTCTGACCAGGACAGGATAAAGTCAAAACCCCGTCCTGGATCATGACAGCCCCGAAGTCTCGAAATGTGCAGTGTTTCAGAAGAATAATCACTGCCGAAACCAGAGTGGTGGGGGGACAAAGAGTTGAGCTGAGTTTTTTTTTTTTAAATCCGTGAGTACATTGTGGTTGCCATAATACTGTATGGAGAACTTTGTCAGTGTGAATTATAATATTTGGAAAGCTATGAGGAGAGCATTATACTGTACTGACTACTATGGGGTCCACTATACTATATGGAGGACTATAGGGTGCATTATATTGTGTGGAGGACTATGGGATGCATTATTCTGGATGGAGGACTATGGGGAGTGCATTATACTATTTGGAAGACTACAGGGAGTGCAATATACTGTATGGAGGACTATGGAGTACAGTATACTATATGGATGATTATGGGGTGCAGTATAGAATATAGAGGACTATAAGTCCCATTATACTATATGGAGGGTTATGTGGGGGCTATTATAATACTTGGAAAGCTACGTGGTTGCCATTATAATACTTGAAGAGCTATGAGGTTTGTGTGGGGTCCATCATACTGTGCGGAGGGCTGTGTGTGGGTCACTATACTGTTTGGAGTCATGTGTGGTGGTCATTATACAGTGTATGTAGATCTATCATACTGCATGAAGGGGTGTGTGGGGGTCACTGTTGGGGGAATCATACTGTGTTGGGGTCATCATACTACGCCAGGAGAGTTGAGGTGGTGTACACTAAGGGTCATCATGTGTGCATATGGATGGAACTCTGGCGGAATACACTGTGGCAGTATCATACTTTGCTTAGGGGGCACTTTTGTTGGCAGCATACTTTATAGGTGCAATGAAAGGGGGAATCTAGGGCTTCAGTGGGAGGAAAATTACTTTGTAAGAACTGCAAAGTTGTGAGGTATGCTTTTCTTTATGCAATATTTTTTTTGGGGGGGTGTCTGACCCAATTAAAACTTGTGCTATGGGGCTCCATTATTTCTATGCACACCCCTGCTCACAAGATGATGCTGTTAAATTTTTTTTACCATAGTCTATTTCTTATTTCCTCCCAAGTGGCTGCTGATTAGTTAATAATTACCTTAGTCTATTTCATATTTCCCCACAAGAGGGTGGTGTTTAGTCAATAAAATATCTACCTTAGTCTATTTTCTATTTCCCCACAAGAGGGTACTGTTCATTTAATAAAAGATTTACCTTAGTTTATGTCTTATTTCACTATAAGAAAGTGCTGTTCAGTCAATAAAATATCTACTTATTTCCCCACAAGAGAATGCTGCTCAGTTAATAAAATATTTACCTTAGTTTTTTTTTTCTTTCCGCGCAAGAAGTTGCTGCTCATTTAAATTGACCTTAGTCTATGCCTTATTTCCCCACAAGAGTGTGCTGTTGCATCAATAAAATATTTACTTTAGTCTACAGTATTTTAATTTTCTCTGCAAGAGGGTGCTGTACAGATAATAAAAGATTTAAAGGGAACCTGTCAGCAGGATTGTGCAGAGTAACCTACAGACAGTGTCAGGTCGGTGCCTTTATATTGATTAGGCTGGAGTCACACTAGAGAGGAATATGGACGAGTAGAGTTGAGCGATTTTTACTTTTTTAGGATCGAGTCGGGTTTGGCGAAACCCGACTTTGTCAAAAGTCGGGTCGGGTGAAATCGGCCGATTATTGCGAAAAGTCGGGGGCCGACTGAAACACGAAACCCAATGCAAGTCAATGGGGAATCAAAGTCGGCAGAGAGTGGAGGACAGGAAAACACCTACAGTGCCCATTTTAATGCCAAAAACATCAATTCTTATTACTGAAGCTTGTCAATCTTAATTTACTTTATAATAATAGTTAGGCATTGAAAACTGGGGGTCATTTGGCTAAAGTTGTGGGGGGTAGGGCTGGCTCAAGTTTTTCGTGGGCCCAGGAAATGCGGAATACGTCACGGCGGTGGAGCAGGGAGAGGTAAGTATTTCAACTTTGGAAGTGTTGTGATCCTGAGCAAGCAGTGGGGGCCCACTCGTTGGCATTGACACTGGCACAGGGCCCCTCATAGTACGGCGGTGTGTTTGACGGTGGGTGGCGCCTCCCACCGGCAGAGACACTTTTGTGTACTATGAGGGGCCCTGTGCCAGTGACGCCGCCAACGAGTATGCCCCCCCACCTGATGAAGGAACCTGCACTTTCATCTGCACCTTCCTCTTTGACCCCGTGTAAGGTGGTATAGTATGCGGGAAGGGGAATCTGACTTTCAGCAGGGTCAGATTCTGGCTGTGTAGAGTGCAAGGGGAATGTAGTGGTCTGGGTCAATGTACCACCAGACTCATCTAGAAGTGGCTGGGCAATGGGCAGGATGAGGAGGAAACACAGATATAGGCCCAAATAATAAAGTGGGCTAAATGCAGTTCAAAATTGGTAACAGGACTAAACAGGCGGCATTGCTTTGTTCAGCGGAAGACAACTGTAATGAGAGGCTGACACAGTGAGTAAGCCCAAATAAGTAAGTAGGCTAAAAGCAGTTCAAAATTGGTAACAGGACTAACCAGGCGGCATTGCTTTGTTCAGCAGAGGACAACTGTAATGAGAGGCTGACACAGTGAGTAGGCCCAAATAAGTAAGTAGGCTAAATGCAGTTCAAAATTGGTAACAGGACTAACCAGGCGGCATTGCTTTGTTCAGCGGAGGACAACTGTAATGAGAGGCTGACACAGTGAGTAGGCCCAAATAAGTAAGTAGGCTAAACGTAGTTCAAAATTGGTAACAGGACTAAACAGGCGGCATTGCTTTGTTCAGCGGAGGACAACTGTAATGAGAGGCTGACACAGTGAGTAAGCCCAAATAAGTAAGTAGGCTAAAAGCAGTTCAAAATTGGCAACAGGACTAATTAGGCGGCATTGCTTTGTTCAGCAGAGGACAACTGTAATGAGAGGCTGACACAGTGAGTAGGCCCAAATAAGTAAGTAGGCTAAATGCAGTTCAAAATTAGTAACAGGACTAACCAGGCGGCATTGCTTTGTTCAGCGGAGGACAACTGTAATAAGAGGCTGACACAGTGAGTAGGCCCAAATAAGTAAGTAGGCTAAAAGCAGTTCAAAATTGGTAACAGGACTAACCAGGTGGCATTGTAAGTGGCAATTTAAGTGGCAGAATGTGGCTGGCTGATATACGACAAACTAACAGACTGACATATATCCACTTTGTGACAATTTGAATCTCCATTTTTTGGGGGGAGACTGCACCACAACTCAGGCCCAGTGTATAACACAACACAATGTAAGTGGCAGAACGTGGCTGGCTGATATACGACAAACTAACAGAACTGATGTATATCCACTTTGTGACAATTTGAATCTCCCTTTTTTGGGGGGGAGACTGCACCACAACTCAGGCCCAGTGTATAAAACAACGCAATGTGAGTGGCAGCAAGTGGCTGGCTGATATACGACAAACTAAGAGGACTGAGGTATATCCACTTTGTGAGAATTTGAATCTCACTTTTTTGGGGGGAGACTGAACACAAACTCAGGCCCAGTGTATAAACAACGCAATGTGAGTGGCAGCAAGTGGCTGGCTGATATACGACAAACTAAGAGGACTGAGGTATATCCACTTTGTGAGAATTTCAATCTCACTTTTTTTTTTGGACACAGAACCCAAACTCAGGCCCAGTGTATTAAATAACACAATGTGAGTGGCAGCAAGTGGCTGGCTGATATACGACAAACTAAGAAGACTGAGGTATATCCACTTTGTGAGAATTTCAATCTCACTTTTTTGGGGGGGAGACTGACCACAAACTCAGGCCCAGTGTATAAAACAACGCAATGTGAGTGGCAGCAAGTGGCTGGCTGATATACGACAAACTAAGAGGACTGAGGTATATCCACTTTGTGAGAATTTGAATCTCACTTTTTTGGGGGGAGACTGAACACAAACTCAGCCCCAGGGTATAAAACAACGCAATGTGAGTGGCAGCAAGTGGCTGGCGGATATACGACAAACTAAGAGGACTGAGGTATATCCACTTTGGGAGAATTTGAATCTTACTTTTTTTGGGGGGGAGACTGAACCCAAACTCAGGCACAGTGTATAAAACAACGCAATTTAAGTGGCAGCAAGTGGCTGGCTGATATATGAAAAAATACAAGGACTGTAGTACAATTTCAATCTCCCTACAATGATCTCAGGACAAGTATGGCAGCAATAAAAAGGACTGCTGCACCCAAAAGTGTGGACAAATAAGCATAATAACTGTGCAGAAAGGAGAAACAGGATTTTTGCTTTTAAAAAAGCAGTTGGTTTGCACAGCAGCGGTGCAAACAGCAATGCAGCTATCAGGGAGCCTTATAAGGCAGCCTAGTAAGCTACCGAGCTGATGCACAAAGATATAGCCTCCACTGTCCCTGCAAAACAAGGTGGTGTTGGACAGTGGAAATCGCTACAGCACAAGTGGTTTGGGGGTTAATCTTCCCTCCCTAACTATGTCCCTTCTTCTGACGAAGCTGCAGCAACCTTTCCCTATGAGAAGATCTGCAGAAGTAAGATGGCGGCCGGCGTGTACACCCTTTTATAGCCCCTGTGACGCCGCAGAAAGCAAACCAATCATTGTCATGCTCTTCTCTAAGATGGTGGGGACCGAGACCTATGTCATCACACCTATGTGCTCACACTCTGCGCCCTCCTTCATTGGCTGAGAAATGGAGCTGAACGCGTCATACGAAATGCGACTTTGGCGCGAAGATCGCCGACCTCATGGCCGATCCCACACTAGGATCGGGTCGGGTTTCATGAAACCCGACTTTGCCAAAAGTTGGCGATTTTTGAATTTGTCCGATCTGTTTCGCTCAACCCTATGGACGAGTGCTATGCGAGAAAAAATCGCATAGCACTCGGACCAATGTTAAATTATGGGGCAACTCCCATCACTGCATTTTTTCTAGGCCGTATTATACGTGTGAGTGAAATTGCAGCATGTTGCGACTTGCATCGTATATTGGCCGAGACTCGCCAATACAAGTCTATGAGTGCGATAAAAATGGAGAAAACACGGACCATCAGTGTGACTTGCGAGAAATATGCACCGCTGTCCTTTGAAAAGCCGGTAATTCAGTAAATCAGTGTGGTGTACAGTAAAATCACACTGACAGCTTAAAATAGAATAGATTAAATAGATATATACACGTACTGTAGAATAGGTATATATATATCTATAGTTATATGTCAGTGACACATGTACATATATCTTTATATTTCATAGACAGATAGATAGATAGATAGATAGATAGATAGATAGATAGATAGATAGATAGATAGATAGATAGCAGAATAGCTGTTAATTCATTTGTCAGCTTCTGTAAAATCATTGCAGAACCCGACATGATAGGAGGCATGGTTTACCTACAGTAAACCGATGCAGAACAGTTAGATTTATATATGTCAGTGACTAATACTGTTAGTAGTGTGTGTGTGTAAAATTTGAGACCTGTATGTATTTACTAAAAGAATGTATTCACAGAAAAAACTGTTGTGTGCTCCAGACCAATTTTCTGTGCCAGAGAGGGAAAGTCAGTGACTGAGGACAGATATTAATAGCCTAGAAAGGGGTCATGGTTATTGCCCCCCCCCCATTCTGGCTAAAAACATCTGCCCCCAGCCACCCCAGAAAAGGGTGTAAGATGCGCCAATTTCGGCACTTAGCCTCTTTCTTCCCACTGCCCTGTAGAGGTGGCATATGGGGTAATAAGGGGTTGATGTCACCTTTGTATTGTAAGGTGACATTAAGCCTCCATAGGTACAAAAATTGAAAGAAACGGATGGCACTCACCGGTTAAAAAAAACTTCTTTATTCCAATACTTTAAAACATTGGCGTCGGGAGGATGGGACCAGGAGTGGAATGGAGGACAGCCATTTCGCTCTGCAGTGGAGCTTCTACTGGTCACACAGGTAAGTGAGACTGATGAGTCGCCCGTCAGGGCCGTGGGGTACTCGGTACCGGGTCCAATCGAACTTAAAGGGGTGTCACGGTGGCAACGAGCCGGTCCATGGCCCAGGGCGCCCAAGTAAAAGGAAGGGTCTTTAAAGGGGTTGTGGAAATAATGAAAGTTAGTGACGCCATCTGTGGTTCTTGGTCAGAGGTGACGGAGGCTGCTTAGAGGGGTCCTCTGGGGGCAATGGTGTTGTGGCAGAGATGGTCTGGCTTCCCACAGGTGAAGCGGTGTCCCCAGAGCTCCCGGTGTATTTGGCAGGGATGGTGAATGCCGACAAATAAATGGAGGACACAGGGTTGCAGTCTTTACCTTGTTTACTGGTGTTAAGCAGCCTAAGTCCAGGGTAGCGGCAACAGGTATAGATGGAGTCCAGGCAGCTTGAAGACAGGTGGAAATCCCCTTGACAGGTCAGTTAGGGAGCCTTCCACTATGCACTAGTCTGTAGTCCCTTGCTGCATGTAGTTATCTAACAAGATCCTCTTTCTTCCCCTGTCCAGGGACAGTACCTGCACGGTAGGCCACTTGAGCCGTCTCTTTGGGGTCTCTGTCCATGGTGACTCCGGACTCTGATTGTTGCCGTACCTCAGGTAATATGTAGGCAAGTCCCTTTTAGTTTTCTGCCCTCCGGTTCTGCCATAGGACCTGTAGTTCCTCACGACCTCGGGCTTCCAGTGCCCGGTTTCTGCGCTCAGCTTAGAGAAGCCCAATAGCAGTCCTCTTCTAGATCCTAAGTCCTTCTGTGCTCCTTCACTGTCTGCTACCAACTCTCAACTGTCTGCTTGTCTGCACCAGAATAACTGAATCCTCCTCCAGACCAGGATGTATATAGGAAAGTTCCCCTTAAACCAGATTTAAAGCTCCCCCTTCCTGGCCCGGAGTCAGAAAATGTTGCATGTAAGATTACCTGCCAAAGGGATCCCTCCTGTCTCCAGGCATAGCATTACCCTCCCCAAGAGGAAGGCAATACCACTGTGGTACCTGAACTCCTGGAGTGCCACATTCCCCCCCACCCCCGTTAAATCCAGTACTCCCGGACTGGGAAAATGGGAAAAGAAAACATAAACAAACAGGTTAGGAAATGTGCAAAACATTTTGAAAAACCATTTCAACAGGTTAAACAGGTACAAACTTTTTCTTCCCTTACGGGAGGCATTTTCCTTAAACGTTGCAAATTTATTTACAAAAGTACAACTGGTCTTATACCAGGGTGTCCTTGTTCGTTAACAACAGTACTGATGTGGGGGACCCATCAAAAACCCCCAACATAGGTCTTAGGCAGGCTACAAGGCATACATCCAGACCCGGAGTTCAGCCACGCTTTGTCCATCTAAAGTTTTTTTGATTTTGTTTTTGTTTTTTTAAAACCCATAAGCAAACATTTTAAAACAGTTAACAACAATTATTGACAGCAGTCCCTGTAATGGGCTTGGATCTGACCTCTGGTACTACGGGTAGATCTACGCAGCTCCTGGTCTAACATGTCTGATGTTGCTGCTGTGAACCCACTAGTGTCTGTGCTACTTGTAGGCCTGTATTGTATTGGCAAATTGGGCAAACGTCTGTGACTTCTTAGGCTCACTATGGGTCTGACAGATTCACCGATAGCAGAGGGTGGATTCTCTGGTTCCACTGCTGGTGTGACGTCTGTTGCTTGAGCCCGCTGGTGTAAAGTCTTTTGTGTTTCAGGATGGTTCTGAATCACTTCTTCTGGTATTTCCATCTGGGGAAAGGTCAAGATGGGTATCACTATGGCTTGATGTACTTAAGTCCAAGACTGGGGAAAATCTCCAAGAACAGTATGGATTTTATTTTCTTCTTCTGTAGGTTGAGAAGTACTGGGGTCTTTTTCCTTGTCTCTCAGTATGTCTGGACATATTTTAAGATGATTCCTTGATACCGCAGTTGAAGTTTCTACTCCATCTTTGCTTATAAGACACACTTTAGTATTGTCAAAGGTTGATGGTAAGATGGTATATGGTTCTGCTTCCCACTAGTGATGAGCAAATGTGCTCGCCACTACTCGTTACTCGCTCGAGTATCACTATGCTCGGTGTACACTGGTGTACTCTGTGTTTTTTGCAGACTTTAGAGACCCAATTATGGTGCAGGGATTGTCTGCCAGGCCATGACATGCTGCAGCCATCTTTGTTGTGGTCGTGCAGTGATTGGCATGGCCGCACAGCATTATCCCGAGTATAACAGACCTGGCGCCGCCCTACTCGCCGCATTCTGTTCCTGATTCAGCGAGAGTAGGGAGAGCTTGTGCCGAGATAGGGTCAGAATCATGGTTTGTAGAGTTAGTGTAGGTATGCAACTCTTAAATCTGTTTGTGCGTCCATTGCTCCCACTACATCCCTCCCAAAGCTCCATAACTGTCTGCTGCTGCTGCAGCTTCTTTACTATATACCTAGCTGCATTTTTTTTGTTCCAAAAATTCACCCCCAAAAAACAAAAATATACTGTTCTGTCAGACTGAGGCCTGTTGAAAAATCATATTTTGTCAGGCATATGTAGCATAGTTGTGTATGCCAGCCTTGCGTCACTTTTTTTTGTGTGTGTGTTTTAAATTCACCGAAAAAGGCCTCATATATCTGCGTGCTCCAACTTTGGGCATTGTAGGCCGGTGGACCACTTTTTTTGCTGTCTGATACTCTAATTTAATACAGCACGATTTTGCATTTAAAAAAAAGACAGGCCACATTTTTGCCAGTCTTGTATTTCCGTGACAGCCCTCATATATCTGCCTGCTCCAAGTTTGGGCATTGTAGACCGTTGTAGAAGAAAACGGTGTGAATCCAGCTCCAAGATAAAATGCAAAAAAATTTTTATTTCAACATTTAAAAATGCTGCTAGAACACGACCAGTGACCAGTAAATACTGAGGACTAAGGGCACATTCGCTGCCCGAAACGCGTCCAGTCAGGTGCTGGTAGCTCTCCGCTAATTTCTATGCTGGTCATGTTCTAGCAGCATTTTTAAATGTTGAAATAAAATTTTTTTTGCATTTTATCTTGGAGCTGGATTCACACCGTTTTCTTCTACATGCTAATCAGTGTTGTGGCAGCAACACTTTGTCTCCGTGCTCGGACTGACTTCTACCATCTTGTTTGAATTAAGGGTGAGCTGAAATACTGTTTTTTCTTCTTTGTGTATTGTAGACCGTTGTACCCCTTTTTTGCTGTCTGATACTCTAATTCTATGCAGCCCTATTTAGCTTCCAAAATTATAAAAAGGCCACATATTTGCCAGTGTGGTATTTCCATGTCAGCCCTCATATATCTGCGTGCTTCAAGTTTGGGCATTGTAGGCCACTGGACCACTTTTTTGCTGTCTGATACTCTAATTCTATACAGCTCTATTTAACCTTTTAAAAAAAAACAGGCCACATTTTTGCCAGTGTGGTATTTCCGTGACAGCCCTCATATATCTGCTTGCTCCAAGTTTGGTCATTGTAGGCTGGTGGACCACTTTTTTGCTGTCTGATACTCTAATTATGTACAGCGCTATTTAGCTTCCAAAATTATATAAAGGCCACATATTTGCCAGTGTGGTATTTCCCTGACAGCCCTCATATATCTGCGTGCTCCAAGTTTGGTCATTGTAGGCCGGTGGACCACTTTTTTGCTGTCTGATACTCTAATTATGTACAGCTCTATTTAGCTTCCAAAATTATATAAAGGCTACATATTTGCCAGGGTGGTATTTCCCTGACAGCCCTCATATATCTGCGTGCTCCACGTTTGGGTATTGTAGGCTGGTGGACCACTTTTTTTGCTGTCTGTTACTCTAATTATATACACCATTATGTAGCATAAAAAAATATATATAAAGGCCACATATTTGCCAGTGTGGTATTTCCCTGACAGCCCTCATATATCTGTGTGCTCCAAGTTTGGGCATTGTAGGCCGTTGTAACCCTTTTTGTGCTCAAGAACAGCAGGATATGGGTCCATATACTAATTATACTATACAGTGGAAAAGTAAACCCTGTAATATAAAGCATTTGTATCAAGGAACCCAAAAAAACGAAAAATGGGGATTTATTTGTGAAAAAGTATAAATTTTATTAAACATATATCAAATAGGACAAAAATTCCAAGAGGAAAGTATTTATAGGCAGAATGCAGCTAAAAGATCGCTGGCACCATAAGGATGACAATATAGGTGCCAACAATAGGAGAAATAAACGTGTCTCAATGGACATCAGAGGGAGCATGTGGAGATCTTTTTTTAGGGGGAAAAGGTGGCCCCACAATAAGTGGTGGCCCGACAGGGAATCATCTTCAAAACCAACATACACCAGCCATAAAAAGGAAAAAACACTCATACAACATGAGGAATCAGAAGGGGAAGAGATTTTAAAGGTAATTAACCTCTCGCATTATACATTATCATCACCTCAGATAGAGGTTCTCTCCCAAGGCCTTTCTTTTTCACCGGAGGAGGGCTCTGACCGTTTCACTCTTCTTAAAGATCTTGAATTATTTGCTCGCAAGTTGATTCTTAAAAAATATTTTTCACCTAAAATTGACCGTTCGATGTCTGCAATGGATCTGCAGACATTGAATGATCTCGAATCCCTTGCAGCAGAAAGTGAACATATAGAGACTTCTGTAGTCCCAGTACATCTCCACTTGCATTCACAGGTTTTTCCCCCCTTGTCGGCCTGTCCCCCAGTTGAGATCTTTGTCAAATTGATCAGAGAAGCTATTAACGAACTTGATTCACAGGTCACTCAGGATAATTTATCCTACCCACTGAGGAAAGCAATTAAAACCTTGAAGGACATGAAAGACGTGGTTATCAAGCGTGCCGACAAGGGGGGTAATGCAGTTATCTGGCCTGTGGGGATGTACGAAACAGAAGTATTCAAACAACTTAATAAACAAGACTACTATCGTAGACAGGGCCGGCTCCAGGTTTTCATGGGCCCTTGGGCGACAGAACCTCAGTGGGCCCCCTTGTGGAGCAAATCATGTGGCGACAGTAAAACAGCAGGGACCACAGAGACCCAAATATTTTATTTAGAAAAAAACTATGTAAACTTTATAAAAACACTAGTGCAAAATAGAGAAAGTGCAATATATCAGGGAAACTTTTGATAAATTTGCTTCTCTGTAAGTTGTAAAAGACTTTTTTGACTTTTTTGTAAAAGACATTCAAAGACTGCCGCAAGGAACACGGACATGCTGCGATCTTAAAAGAAGCGCCACATGTCCGGAGTCGCAGGGCCGCCGGGTGCGTGTTACCACGCATAGCGGAGACGGGATTTCATAAAATCCCCTTCACTATGCTGGAACATCTGGACGCTGCGTGTTTGACGCTGTGGCCCCACGCAGCGTCAAACACGCAGCGTTTACTTAACGTGGACACATACCCTAACCGTTCCCATCACCAGATCACACATCTAGCCGGCAGCTTTTGTTTTGGCCAAAAGATTTTGTAAGCCGCCACCATAACACGGTAGACTCTTTTGGTGAGGCCCTACTCTGCTGTAACCTATTAAATATTTGTTAAAATATGCAATACAATTTAGGTATATTTTTATTTATTTTTCAATTTTTAAAATGACCAATAATATCACATAAAAAGAACAAATACCGCTACACCATGACCAGATGACATATTACCACCACAGTGATCGAATAATATCACATACAAAGAACAAATACCGCTACACCATGACCAGATGACATATTACCACCACAGTGATCGATTAATATCACATACAAGGGACAAATACCGCAACACCATGTCCAGACCACATATTACCACCACATAGTGACTGAATACTACAATTCTGATCAGTAATAAAAAAAAAGCACCACACTATCACCATCAGTGCCATTATACACAGGAGATCTGTACTTAGTATGCAGTGTCTGTGTAGAGGTAATACAGTGATCACTAGTGAGATTATACACAGGAGCTCTGTATATAGTATACAGTGTATAGTGTCAGTGTATAGGTAACACTGACTTACCAGTGACGTCTCTAGGTTAAGTCCTTCATCTTTCATCCAGCACAGACCGCCATCATGTCTTCCAGCCAGGACTCGTCTCTGCAGGAAATAACAGAGTTATCTCGCGCTCCGCTTGTAGAACACATTACTTAATTTTTCCGAACTTCTACATTACACCGCATAAAGAAAAAGAGGCGACATAGTGTCACTCTACACAGTAACAGGACCGCCCCCTCATTTAAAACAGTGTCCTCAAAAAATAAATACATCACTGCAGTAATAATATCCCTTAATTAGTCCCTATGGTAATAATATTCCCCATCCTGGCCCCCGTGTGTCTCATTCCTGGCGTCAGCCATATGTTCTCCCATCCTGCCCTCATGAGTATCCTTTCTGCACCATATGATCTCCCCATCCTGCCCCATCTGTCTCCATCGTATCCATCCTGCCCCATGATCCTGCCCCATCTGTCTCCAATCCTGCCTCCAGTGTCTCCAATCATGCCCGTATCACCATTCTGCCCCGTCTCCAATCAGGCCCCCATTTCTGCAATCATGCCCCCTGTGTCTCAATTCTGCCCCATCTGTTTCCATTCCTGCCCCAGTGTCTCCAGTCATGCCCCAGTGTCTCCAGTCATGCCGCCATGTCTGTCATCCTGCCCCTTGTCTCCAATCATGCCGTTTCTCCTTTCTGCCCCCGTGTCCAGCTTTCTGCCCCCGTGTCCAGCGCTCTGCCCCCTCCTGTGTCCAGCGCTCTGCCCCCTCCTGTGTCCAGCGCTCTGCCCCCTCCTGTGTCCAGCGCTCTGCCCCCTCCTGTGTCCAGCGTTCTGCCCCCTCCTGTGTCCAGCGTTCTGCCCCCTCCTGTGTCCAGCGTTCTGCCCCCTCCTGTGTCCAGCGTTCTGCCCCCTCCTGTGTCCAGCGTTCTGCCCCCTCCTGTGTCCAGCGTTCTGCCCCCTCCTGTGTCCAGCGTTCTGCCCCCTCCTGTGTCCAGCGTTCTGCCCCCTCCTGTGTCCAGCGTTCTGCCCCCTCCTGTGTCCAGCGTTCTGCCCCCTCCTGTGTCCAGCGCTCTGCCCCCTCCTGTGTCCAGCGTTCTGCCCCCTCCTGTGTCCAGCGTTCTGCCCCCTCCTGTGTCCAGCGTTCTGCCCCCTCCTGTGTCCAGCGTTCTGCCCCCTCCTGTGTCCAGCGTTCTGCCCCCACCTGTGTCCAGCGTTCTGCCCCCTCCTGTGTCCAGCGTTCTGCCCCCTCCTGTGTCCAGCGCTCTGCCCCCTCCTGTGTCCAGCGCTCTGCCCCCTCCTGTGTCCAGCGCTCTGCCCCCTCCTGTGTCCAGCGTTCTGCCCCCTCCTGTGTCCAGCGTTCTGCCCCCTCCTGTGTCCAGCGTTCTGCCCCCTCCTGTGTCCAGCGTTCTGCCCCCTCCTGTGTCCAGCGTTCTGCCCCCTCCTGTGTCCAGCGTTCTGCCCCCTCCTGTGTCCAGCGTTCTGCCCCCTCCTGTGTCCAGCGTTCTGCCCCCTCCTGTGTCCAGCGTTCTGCCCCCTCCTGTGTCCAGCGCTCTGCCCCCTCCTGTGTCCAGCGTTCTGCCCCCTCCTGTGTCCAGCGTTCTGCCCCCTCCTGTGTCCAGCGTTCTGCCCCCTCCTGTGTCCAGCGTTCTGCCCCCACCTGTGTCCAGCGTTCTGCCCCCTCCTGTGTCCAGCGTTCTGCCCCCTCCTGTGTCCAGCGTTCTGCCCCCTCCTGTGTCCAGCGTTCTGCCCCCTCCTGTGTCCAGCGTTCTGCCCCTCCTGTGTCCAGCGTTCTGCCCCCTCCTGTGTCCAGCGTTCTGCCCCCTCCTGTGTCCAGCGTTCTGCCCCCTCCTGTGTCCAGCGTTCTGCCCCCTCCTGTGTCCAGCGTTCTGCCCCCTCCTGTGTCCAGCGTTCTGCCCCCTCCTGTGTCCAGCGCTCTGCCCCCTCCTGTGTCCAGCGTTCTGCCCCCTCCTGTGTCCAGCGTTCTGCCCCCTCCTGTGTCCAGCGTTCTGCCCCCTCCTGTGTCCAGCGTTCTGCCCCCACCTGTGTCCAGCGTTCTGCCCCCTCCTGTGTCCAGCGTTCTGCCCCCTCCTGTGTCCAGCGTTCTGCCCCCTCCTGTGTCCAGCGTTCTGCCCCCTCCTGTGTCCAGCGTTCTGCCCCTCCTGTGTCCAGCGTTCTGCCCCCTCCTGTGTCCAGCGTTCTGCCCCCTCCTGTGTCCAGCGTTCTGCCCCCTCCTGTGTCCAGCGTTCTGCCCCCACCTGTGTCCAGCGTTCTGCCCCCTCCTGTGTCCAGCGTTCTGCCCCCTCCTGTGTCCAGCGTTCTGCCCCTCCTGTGTCCAGCGTTCTGCCCCCTCCTGTGTCCAGCGTTCTGCCCCCTCCTGTGTCCAGCGTTCTGCCCCCTCCTGTGTCCAGCGTTCTGCCCCCACCTGTGTCCAGCGTTCTGCCCCCTCCTGTGTCCAGCGTTCTGCCCCCTCCTGTGTCCAGCGTTCTGCCCCCTCCTGTGTCCAGCGTTCTGCCCCCTCCTGTGTCCAGCGTTCTGCCCCCTCCTGTGTCCAGCGTTCTGCCCCCACCTGTGTCCAGCGTTCTGCCCCCTCCTGTGTCCAGCGCTCTGCCCCCTCCTGTGTCCAGCGCTCTGCCCCCTCCTGTGTCCAGCGTTCTGCCCCCTCCTGTGTCCAGCGTTCTGCCCCCTCCTGTGTCCAGCGTTCTGCCCCCTCCTGTGTCCAGCGTTCTGCCCCCTCCTGTGTCCAGCGTTCTGCCCCTCCTGTGTCCAGCGTTCTGCCCCCTCCTGTGTCCAGCGTTCTGCCCCCTCCTGTGTCCAGCGTTCTGCCCCCTCCTGTGTCCAGCGTTCTGCCCCCACCTGTGTCCAGCGTTCTGCCCCCTCCTGTGTCCAGCGTTCTGCCCCCTCCTGTGTCCAGCGTTCTGCCCCCTCCTGTGTCCAGCGTTCTGCCCCCTCCTGTGTCCAGCGTTCTGCCCCCTCCTGTGTCCAGCGTTCTGCCCCCTCCTGTGTCCAGCGTTCTGCCCCCACCTGTGTCCAGCGTTCTGCCCCCTCCTGTGTCCAGCGCTCTGCCCCCTCCTGTGTCCAGCGCTCTGCCCCCTCCTGTGTCCAGCGTTCTGCCCCCTCCTGTGTCCAGCGTTCTGCCCCCTCCTGTGTCCAGCGTTCTGCCCTCTCCTGTGTCCAGCGTTCTGCCCCCTCCTGTGTCCAGCGTTCTGCCCCCCCTGTGTCCAGCGCTCTGCCCCCCCGTGTCCAGCGCTCTGCCCCCTCCTGTGTCCAGCGTTCTGCCCCCTCCTGTGTCCAGTGTTCTGCCCCCTCCTGTGTCCAGCGTTCTGCCCCCTCCTGTGTCCAGCGCTCTGCCCCCTCCTGTGTCCAGCGTTCTGCCCCCTCCTGTGTCCAGCGTTCTGCCCCCTCCTGTGTCCAGCGTTCTGCCCCCTCCTGTGTCCAGCGTTCTGCCCCCTCCTGTGTCCAGCGTTCTGCCCCCTCCTAAAAGTAAAAAAAAAAAAACACTACATACTCACCGTCTGTTGCCCGTCACGTCCCCTGGAGCTTGCCGTACTGACTGTCTCAGCGCCGTCCGGCCGTAAAGCAGAGCCCAGCGGTGAACCTGCAGTAACAGCGGTTCACCGCTGGGCACCGCTGTTACGGCCGGCCGGTGCTGAGACACAGTCAGTGCGGCAAGCGCCGAGGGACATGAAGGACGACAGAAGGTGCGTATGTAGTGTTTTTTTTTTTTTTACATGGGGACTTCGGCATCGCTGAAGACAGTTTCAGCGATGCCGAAGTCGCTTGGTCGCTGGAGAGAGCTGTCTGTGTGACAGCTCCCCAGCGACCACACAGCAACTTAGTAAGATTCAGCCTGAATCCCACCCCTGTGGGCGGGGCTTTCAGCGGGGACTCCGTCTCCTCCGTCCCCTCTGTCTCTGGATCGGCGAGTCGGCGGCCAGTCCCAAGTAAGAAAAAAAAAATAAAAAAAAATTGCCGTCGGATCCTAGGGGGGCCCCCAGAAGTCAGGGGGCCCCGGCATCTGCCCGACCCTGCCGTCCGCTGACGCCGGCCCTGATCGTAGACTAGATGCCCTACCGGCTACAATTTTCAAACATGAACTTACCCATCTTTTAGATGAGGGAGTAGAAAACAATATTATTAACAACAAAATGAGAGAGGCCCTATTGCCAGAATTCCCTGTGGTCCCCACATTCTATGTGCTCCCTAAAATTCACAAGGACCCCCGATGCCCACCTGGTAGACCAATAGTCTCGGGCATCGGGGGTCTTTGTGAACCAGCATGTAAATTCATAGATTTCTACCTGCAGAGGTGTGTGGAGACCCTACCGTCCTTTGTAAAGGACACTACAGATGTCCTTAAGAGACTGGATGGTCTCATTTTGGAGGAGGACATGTGGATGGTGACCTGCGACGTGGAGTCCCTGTACACGTCGATTGACCACAGCCACGGGATGCGAGCTGTACAATTTTTTCTCAACATGACCAACCTTGATTCTGAGCTGATACAGTTTATTCTTAGGCTGTTATATTTTATACTCACCCACAACTTTTTTGTGTTCAAGGACCGCCCCTTCCTAAAACTCCGGGAAACAGCAATGGGGGCGTCTTGTGCACCCTCATATGCTAATTTGTTCCTGGGGCTGTGGGAGAGGGATACGGTCCTTGACACAGCTGGTCACAGCTCTGTCGTCTCGTGGCTGCGGTACATTGACGATGTATTCTTCATCTGGCAGGGCTCCACGTCGTGATTTGAACAGTTCCTTGGCCTCCTCAATAATAATCCATTCAATATCAAATTAACCTGGAAATATAGTCAAACCGTAATTGACTTTCTAGACATACAAATTTCAAAATCTGATAACGGCGTGGTCTGCACAGATATCTTTAGAAAAACTACTGCAACTAACGCATTATTACACTATTCATCCTCCCACCCACCTAAACTTAAGAGCTCCATTCCTATAGGACAATTTCTGCGGGCTCGCCGCATTTGTTCAAATGACGTAACTTTTCACAGACAGGCCAAGGATTTAGAGCGCAGATTTAAAAACAGAGGGTATCCAACTAAAGACATAGTGAGGGGCTATTTTCGTGCCTCACAAGAAAACAGATCTAATCTTTTGTCTAAACCCCCTCGCAAAAAGATCACATCT
The DNA here is from genome assembly GCF_051348905.1 of Ranitomeya variabilis. Lineage (NCBI taxonomy): Eukaryota > Metazoa > Chordata > Amphibia > Anura > Dendrobatidae > Ranitomeya > Ranitomeya variabilis. The sequence continues at coordinate 113,142,539 of NC_135239.1, read as the reverse complement.
GCAGATACACGTCCGAGATTCATTACAAAGTTCAATTCAAACTGGGCCGAGATTAGTCAAATTTTAAAAAAACGCTGGCCTATTCTACTAACCGACAAAGATCTACAAAAACAATTAACACCCTACCCTTCCAGTACATGGCGGAAATCTCAGACTCTGGGCGATACATTATGTAGGAGCCACTACATACCTCCTAAGACTAACCCCTTCTCAAGTAGCAGCAAAGGGCCACCCTGGGGATGCTTCCCCTGCGGAAATTGCTCAGCATGCCGCAACATCATAAGGACAAAAGAATTTTCAAACTCTAAGGGAGATAAGACATACAAAATTGTGCACCTTATCACATGTAACACAGAGGCAATTACTTATCAGTTGCCCCTGTGGCCTGATATATATCGGCATGACGACCAGGCCATTCAAAATTCGAATACAAGAACATGTCAGGGACATCAAAAATGGAGCACAATGTTTAGAGCCACATCTCCTAAAAACTATCCCAAAACACTTTCTGGATGTCCACCAATGCAACCCAAAAGGCCTGACAGCCCGAGGCATAGACCATGTTTACATGGGTATCCGTGGTGGAAACCTTAAACAAAAACTCCTACAAAAAGAGACACGTTGGATTGTTACACTGGACACAATGACACCTAACGGCCTTAATGAAGCCATCAGTTTCAAGCCTTTTCTTTAAATTCCATCTGTGCGCTATTTTAATTGGGTCATGGCTTTTTCTTTTTGTTTGTTTTTTATACTTTGATATTTATTATCTGTCTTTATTCTTTAGATACTCCCCTGATATGTTACCATCTATCATGCTATATCTTATGAAGCCCGCATGCAATACCAGAAAAAACTTTTGGGAAGACAGCTGTGGATTCAAAACATATGGACTATGGACGAACCGTGACAAACATTATGGACCTGATCATTGCATTGTAATTCCATCATAGTATGTGTTCTATATATGTTTTGTCATTTTCTACATGTAATCTTAACATCTTAACATGCATTCCCTTTCTATATGACTCTAATAACCATAATAATGAAATTAATTCCTTCTGATATTTTATTTAAAGATTCAATGGTAGGTCTATTTATTGAAAGGGAACGCAATAAATATCTTTAACGTTGTCTGATTTTTATGATAAAGTGATCACTAAAATAACTACTCAATATTTATCTTTGGCAATTGTATTGAGATTACAACACCATAGATTTACTGATTTGCTATAATAGCATGTATCCTCTTTGTTGTAATGGGGTAGACATGATTATCTTTATAATCGTCAGTTACACCGTCATTGTCATTTTCAGATAACCCGTCACACTAGGATATTTGTAGTCGATTTTAACGATTGTCCTATATAATCCCCTCCACACCTTTCCTTTAAGTTTATAAGTTCTGGTTAAATAATTAGACTATATTTGCACTTTCTGATAGTCATATTAACCTACTGATTGCCATATCAGTCTGCCGCCATGTCAATTTTGATTATATGCTACCTTATTGCATACTTTGGAACTCTGTTATTCCGTTCGGCATAACAACATAGATCTAGGCACAGACGTGCTTCGCACGTGCGCTGCACTGACCCTGTGCTGGGGAAGGCTTGGGTGCGTTACCGTGGTAATGGGAAGTGATGACGTACGTCCTACTTCCCATCATTCGCGTCGCGCGCCGGGCTGCCTCCTCACAGGGCGGGGTATCACGCGCGACAGCGCGCCGACTCGCTGATTGGCCCTTACCTTCACATACTTTAGAACTCGGTCATTTCCATTCGGTACAATAATACAGATCCAGGCGCAGATGCACCTCGTGCATGTGCTGCGCTGGCCCCGTGATGGGGACGGCTTGGACGCGTTGCCATAGTGATGGGAGGTGATGACGTATGTCCTCCTTCCAATCATTCATGCCGCGCGCCGGGCCGCCTCTTCACGGGGCGGTGCATCACGCACGACAGTGTGCAGATTCGTTGATTGGCCCTCACCTTCAGATATATATACCCATGACTCATAGCTTTTAACCACTCCTCCTGACGAAGCCGTGGGCGGTGAAACACGCGTCGAGGCACAACGTGTCTCACAGACACAGCGGCACACAAGAAACACTATGTCCCAAGGTAAGGTAATATGGCCCGCTGCCTTTGCTCTAAGATTAAACTAACTGCCAATTCTAAATAACCACTGCTGCTGGGTAATATTGAGTGATTACCAGTAAATAGAGAGCATTAATCACTATTTACTACCAGGTACCTGTAATATTTTGAGATAACTATCCTTTATAGTGATATGTCAATCAGTTCTTAGCTCTCTCAACCCAGCCGTCGGTGTAGATTCAAACATGCATCTAATTACACAATGGCAAGTTACTAACTAGATATTATTATAACTGTCTATCGTCTTGGATACTGTGTGCTACTGTGTCCATTGATGTCTTCAAAGGGAGATTTGCAGTTAAAATTCTGCGCTGCCGCTAAGATGAATTTCAGGAGAGTATAGTTGATTCACAGTGGTTTTATTCAACGTGTTTCAGGGGTCTCATGCCCCCTTCATCAGGAAATATGGTATTTCCTGATGAAGGGGGCATGAGACCCCTGAAACGCGTTGAATAAAACCACTGTGAATCAACTATACTCTCCTGAAATTCATCTTAGCGGCAGCGCAGAATTTTAACTACAAATCTCCCTTTGAAGACATTATTTTCTGTGGTCGGTGAAGACCTGTGGATCTGCAGCAGCAGCTATCTATATGCTCTAATCTCATCCTAACCAGGTGAGCAAATTTGGTATATATTCTCCTCTGTGTAACGTGGATAAGACCCTATTGCGCTCTTTGTCTCCCCATTGTTTTGCAACTGTGTCCATTGAGACACGTTTATTTCTCCTATCGTTGGCACCTATATTATCATCCTTATGGTGCCAGCGACCATAAGCTGCATTCTGCCTATAAATACCTCCCTCTTGGAATTTTTGTCCTATTTGATATATGTTTAATAAAATTTATACTTTTTCACTAAAAAATCCCCTTTTTTCGTTTTTTCGTTTTCTTGGGTTCCTTGATACAAATGCTTTATATTACAGGGTTTACTTTTCCACTGTATAGTATAATTAGTATATGGACCCATATCCTGCTGTTCTTGAGCACATGTTGGTACATATGATGGGCCTAAGGGGTTAAATTCCATTTTGGCCATGGAAATCTTTTTATAGGTTATATCGTAACCTTTTTTTTTTCTGTCTAATACTCTAATTCTATACAGCACTATTTAGCTTCCAAAATTATAAAAAGGCAACATATTTGCCAGTGTGATATTTCTGTGACAGTCCTCATATATCTGCATGCTCCAAGTTTGGACATTGTAGGCCGGGGTACCACATTTTTTGCTGTCTGATACCCTAATTCTATACAGCACTATTTAGCTTCCAAAATTATAAAAAGGCCACATATTTGCCAGTGTGGTATTTCCGTGACAGCCCTCATATATCTGCATGCTCCAAGTTTGGTCATTGTTGGCCGGTGGACCACTTTCTTTGCAGTCTGAAACTCTAATTCTATGGAGCACTATTTAGCTTCCAAAATTATAAAAAAGGCCTCATATTTACCAGTGTGGTATTTCCGTGACAGTCCTCTTATATCTGCGTGCTCCTAGTTTGGGCTTTGTAGGCCGGTGGACCACTTTTTTTGCTGTCTGTTACTCTAATTCTACACAGCACTATTTAGCATAAAAAAATATAAAAAGGCCACATATTTGCTAGTGGTGTATTTCCGTGACAGCCCTCATATATCTGCGTGCTCCAAGTTTGGGCATTGTAGGCCTGTGGACCACTTTTTTTGCTGTCTGTTGCTCTACTTATGTACAGCACTATTTAGCATAAAAAATATAAAAAGGCCACATATTTGCCAGTGTGGTATTTCCATGACAGCCCTCATATATCTGCGTGCTCCAAGTTTGGTCATTCTAGGCCGGTGTACCACTTTTTTTGCTGTCTGTTACTCTAATTTTATACAGCACTATTTAGCATAAAAAATATAAAAAGGCCACATATTTGCCAGTGTGGTATTTCCATAACAGCCCTCATATATCTCCGTGCTCCAAGTTTGGGCATTGTAGGCCGGTGTACCACTTTTTTTGCTGTCTGTTACTTTACTTATGCACAGCAGAGTCTTGCATAAATTATCTTCACAAAAAAGCCCCCAAGAATTGAATACAGTCTGTTATGCCAGGCTGAGGCCTGCCTGATATTTGGGTTTGAAAAATTGTAGATTTGCAGGCATACTGAACATATATTATTTTGCTACTAATAAATATATTTGTGTTGAGCATTTGAAATTGTGCAGTAGTCCATTTAAAATGGGAAAGGCAAGGGGCAAGGGATGGGGAAGTGGACGTGATGATGATGGTGTATGCAGAGGACGAGGCCATGGCCAAGGTGAAAGTGGGCAACAACAAAGACCCATATCTTCTCGCTCGACCTTCCTGTTCCAGTTTCTAGGGGACCGCAGCACATCACTATTAAAACCAGAGCAGTGTGAAATGGTTGTTGGTTGCATAGCGGATAATGCTTCCAGTCACTTAGCCACCACCACCACTACCGTGTCTTCCACACGGTCAAGTCTGAGTAGCCGTGAGTGTGGCCCGGATATTCCTCACCCTGATCTTCCTTCCTCCCACCATGCCGAGTGCCCTGAGACAACTGATCCCACACTTGGACACTCTGAAGAGCTGTTCAGTTTTCCATTTCAAGATTCAGAACTCTCGGCCGGTCAACTTGAAGTGGGGACAGATGAGATCGCATGTAGAGATGCCCAAAGCTTTGACCAGCCAGAGTTGGTGGATGACATAGTGACTGACCCAACCTGGCAGGAGGACATGCAGAGCGAGGGCAGCAGCACACATGGGGAAGGAGGCATATCACCTCAACAGGCAGGAAGAAGCAGTGTGGTGGCCACAGACAGAAGGCATGCATCCGTTACCCGTAACACCAATTTGAGGGAAGTTGCCATTCCAACTGTTAGATCTTCCCGGGTCTGGTTATTTTTTAAAGACTCTGCTGATAGCCCCAAACAGGCCATTTGCAGCACCTGTCATGCCCACATCAGCAGGGGTAGCATAACAACCAGCCTGACCACTACCAGCATGATCAGGCACATGGCAGCAAAGCACCCGACTTTGTGGGCCGAACCCCAGGCTCCAGGACCAATGCCTGCAGGTCACACCACTTCTTCCACTTTTTTTGTGTAGAAGCCAATCCCCAGTACATCGTGCATGTGAAGATTGGTGTTGAGCCACCTCCCTAGTGTTTGAGTTCGGTTCAGTTCGTCGAACTGGCATGTGTTCGACGAATGTTCGTTGAACACCGTCGAACCCCATTGAAACCAATGGCATTCAAACACAAACACATACAAACACATAGAAAACACATAGAAAACTCCTTAAAAGGTGTCCAAAAGCTTACAAACTGCTCAGAAGACACGACAACCACATGGAAAAGTCACAACTACATATAGTCATGCGAAAAGAAAAGAAGTGGAGGAGTAAAAGGAGGAGGAGACACAGATATAGGCATGTCATGCCTTTCTAAAATCAAGAAAGGCTGGAGTAAAAATCTAAAATCACCCTACCAACACCCAGACAAAAAAAATTAAAATAGAAATATCTTTAGGTAGAATGTTGGCAGGTCCATTCAGAACACTTTCCTTAGAAGACGTAGTGGTACCCCCGTTGAGAGTTGGGCCAAAAAAGGAACCCAATACATTTAGACTAATCCATCATTTGTCATATCCAAGGGGCAGATCAGTAAACGACAACATCGATGCGGAACCTGACGAGGCAATCAGGCGGGCCAAGAAGTTGGGAAGGGGCACCCTAATGGCCAAAACAGACATTGAGGGGGCGTTCCGGTTACTACCTGTGCCTCCGAATAGTGTCCTCCCATTGGGCTGCTTCTGTGAAGGAGCATACTACATAGATCGCTGTTTGCCCATGGGGTGCTCCATATCCTGCTCACTGTTTGAGGCGTTTAGTTGCTTCCTCGAATGTGTCGTCATGGACATTACCTCGACGACTTCTGCCACAGTGTGAATAAACGTGGTAGTCCACCTGTGAGAAGGAGAGAGCTGGAGGGAGAGTGGACACCCCAGAGCCGAGGGGTTAGATAGAGAAAGGAAGAAGGCGGTGTAGCTTGCTTCATGGGTGGGGTACTCTGCTGAGTAGCAGAAATTGCTACTAGGCCCAAAAGGATTTCCTTGGCTAGATGCCGTTAAAAAATAGTACTTAGGTAAACAGGCAGTGTAGCTTGCTTCATGGGTGGGGTATGCTGCTGAATAGCACCAAATTCTACTAGGCCCAAAAGGATTTCCTGGGCTAGATGCCGTTAAAAAATAGTACTTAGGTAAACAGGCAGTGTAGCTTGCTTCATGGGTGGGGTATGCTGCTGAATAGCACCAAATTCTACTAGGCCCAAAAGGATTTCCTGGGCTAGATGCCGTTAAAAAATAGTACTTAGGTAAACAGGCGGTGTAGCTTGCTTCATGGGTGGGGTACGCTGCTGAGTAGCACAAAATGCTATTAGGTACAAAACGATTTCCTGGGCTAGATGCAGTTAAAAATTAGTAATTAGATCAACAGGCGGTGTAGCTTGCTTCATGGGTGGGGTACGCTGCTGAGTAGCACCAAATTCTACTATGCCCAAAAGGATTTCCTGGGCTAGATGCAGTTACAAAATAGTACTTAGGTAAACAGGCGGTGTAGCTTGCTTCATGGGTGGGGTACGCTACTGAGTAGCACTAAATTCTACTAGGCCCAAAATAATTTCCTGGGCTAGATGGCATTAATAATAACATTGTATCTGGTGGTAACAGCAATTTTTTCCAATCGTTTCAAGATTTCTTTAGACCATCCTTTGCAAGGCCACAGGAGACAATTAGTAATTAGATCAACAGGCGGTGTAACTTGCTTCATAGGTGGGGTACGCTGCTGAGTAGCACCAAATTCTACTAGGCCCAAAAGGATTTCCTGGGCTAGATGCCTTTAAAAAATAGTACTTAGGTAAACAGGGGGTGTAGCTTGCTTCATGGGTGGGGTACACTGCTGAGTAGCATTAAATTCTACTAGGCCCAAAAGGATTTCCTGGGCTAGATGGCATTAAAAAATAGTTCTTAGGTAAACAGGCAGTGTAGCTTGCTTCATGGGTGGGGTACTCTGCTGAGTAGCACCAAATTCTACTAGGCCCAAAAGGATTTCCTGGGCTAGATGCAGTTAAAAATTAGTAATTAGATCAATAGGCGGTGTAGCTTGCTTCATGGGTGGGGTACGCTGCTGAAGAGCACCAAATTCTACTAGGCCCAAAAGGATTTCCTGGGCTAGATGCAGTTACAAAATAGTACTTAGGTAAACAGGCGGTGTAGCTTGCTTCATGGGTGGGGTACTCTGCTGAGTAGCAGAAATTGCTGCTAGGCCCAAAAGGATTTCCTGGGCTAGATGCCGTTAAAAAATAGTACTTAGGTAAACAGGCGGTGGAGCTTGCTTCATAGGTGGGGTATGCTGCTGAATAGCACCAAATTCTACTAGGCACAAAAGGATTTCCTGGGCTAGATGCCGTTAAAAAATAGTACTTAGGTAAACAGGCGGTGTAGCTTGCTTCATGGGTGGGGTACGCTGCTGAGTAACACCAAATTCTACTAGGCCCAAAAAGATTTCTTGGGCTAGATGCTGTTAAAAAATAGTACTTAGGTAAACAGGCGGTGTAGTGTTGTGATCCTAGTGGTAGAGGATCTCAAATGTACAAACTAAGTCTGCTAACACAAAAACTAGCTCATAGGGAGGTGGTAACTAGGCTGACCAAATATCTGATCCTAGCACACAACTAACAGTAGCCAGGGAACGTACCTACGTTGATTCTAGACGTCTCGCACCAGCCGGAGAACTAACTAACCCTTTCAGAGAAAATAAGACCTCACTTGCCTCCAGAGAAGGGACCCCAAAGATGAAATACAAGCCCCCAACAAATAATAACGGTGAGGTAAGAAGAAAAGACAAACGTAAGTATGAACTAGATTTAGCAAAGTGAGGCCCACTAAATAATAGCAGAAAATAGAAAGAGAACTTATTCGGTCAGCAAAAAACCCTATCAAAATATCCACGCTGAATATCCAAGAACCCCCGCACCGACTAACGGTGCAGGGGGAGAATATCAGCCCCCTAGAGCTTCCAGCAAAAATCAGAATCACATTGTAACTAGCTGGAACAAAATATCAGAAATGCGGATAAACAAATATAAGAAAGCAGGACTTAGCTTATCTTGCAAAAAGCAGGAGACAGGAGCCAAAGGACTAGACTGGTAACATCGATTCCAGGCACCATACTGAGTTTCCAGGAAGTCTAAATAGGAACACCCAGGCCAAACGACCCAGGTGGGTAAAAACCTGGAGACAGACAATCCAAGTGTCATACCGCTAGAGAACACAAGAGGGAGCCAAGAAATACAATTCACAACAGTACCCCCCCTTTAAGGAGGGGACACCGAACCCTCACCACGACCACCAGGACGATCAGGATGAGCCGCGTGAAAAGCACAAACCAAATCGGCCGCATGAACATCAGAGGCGACCACCCAGGAATTATCCTCCTGACCATAGCCCTTCCATTTGACCAGATACTGAAGCCTCCGTCTAGAGAGACGAGAATCTAAGATCTTCTCCACCACGTACTCCAACTCGCCCTCAACCAAGACCGGAGCAGGAGGGTCAACCGCAGGAACCACAGGCACAACATACCGCCGCAACAAAGACCTATGGAACACATTGTGAATGGCAAATGACACCGGAAGATACAAACGAAAAGAAACTGGATTAAGGATTTCCAAAATTCTATACAGACCAATAAAGCGAGGCTTAAACTTAGGAGAGGAAACCTTAAGAGGGACATACCGAGAAGACAACCAAACCAAATCCCCAACACGAAGTCGGGGACCCACACCGCGGCGGCGGTTGGCAAAACGCTGAGCCTTCTCCTGTGACAATTTCAAGTTGTCCACCACATGACTCCAAATCCGCTGCAATCTATCCACCACGGAATCCACCCCAGGACAGTCAGAAGATTCAACATGCCCCGAGGAGAAACGAGGATGAAAACCAGAATTGCAGAAAAATGGCGAAACCAAAGTAGCGGAACTAGCCCGATTATTGAGGGCAAACTCAGCCAATGGCAAAAAGGTCACCCAATCATCCTGATCCACAGAAACAAAACATCTCAAGTAAGCCTCCAGCGTCTGATTAGTTCGCTCCATTTGGCCATTAGTCTGAGGATGAAAGGCAGATGAGAATGATAAATCAATGCCCATCTTAGCACAAAAAGATCGCCAGAACCTGGACACAAACTGGGACCCTCTGTCAGACACGATATTCTCAGGAATGCCATGCAAATGAACCACGTTCTGAAAGAATAAAGGAACCAGATCGGAAGAGGAAGGCAACTTAGGCAAGGGCACCAAATGGACCATCTTGGAAAAGCGATCACACACCACCCAGATGACAGACATACCTTGAGAAACCGGAAGATCTGAAATGAAATCCATGGAAATGTGTGTCCAGGGCCTCTTCGGGACCGGCAAGGGCAAAAGCAACCCGCTGGCACGAGAACAGCAAGGCTTAGCCCGAGCACAAATCCCACAGGACTGCACAAAAGAACGCACATCCCGCGACAAGGAAGGCCACCAAAAGGACCTAGCCACCAAATCTCTGGTACCAAAAATCCCAGGATGCCCTGCCAACACCGAGGAATGAACCTCAGAGATAGCTCTGCTGGTCCATTTATCAGGAACAAACAGTCTATCAGGTGGGCAAGAGTCAGGTCTACCAGCCTGAAATCTCTGCAACACACGTCGCAAATCAGGAGAAATGGCCGACAAAATTACTCCCTCTTTAAGAATACCAGCTGGCTCTGAGACTCCCGGAGAGTCAGGCACAAAACTCCTAGAAAGAGCATCTGCCTTCACATTCTTCGAACCAGGCAGGTATGAGACCACAAAGTCAAAACGGGAGAAAAACAACGACCAACGAGCCTGTCTAGGATTCAGGCGCTTAGCAGACTCGAGATACATCAAATTCTTGTCATCAGTCAAGACCACCACACGATGCCTAGCTCCCTCGAGCCAATGACGCCACTCCTCAAATGCCCACTTCATGGCCAACAACTCCCGATTACCCACATCATAGTTCCGCTCCGCAGGCGAAAACTTCCTAGAAAAAAAAGCACAAGCTCTCATCACAGAACAACCAGAGCCTTTCTGCGACAAAACAGCCCCTGCACCGATCTCAGAAGCGTCTACTTCAACCTGAAAGGGAAGTGAAACATCAGGCTGGCACAAAACAGGCGCCGAAGTAAACCGGCGCTTCAGCTCCCGGAAAGCCTCTACGGCTGCCGGAGCCCAATTAGTCACATCAGAACCTTTCTTGGTCATGTCCGTCAAAGGTTTCACAACGCTAGAGAAATTAGCAATAAAACGACGGTAGAAATTAGCAAAACCCAAGAATTTCTGAAGACTCTTAACGGACGTGGGTTGGGTCCAATCATGAATAGCTTGGACCTTGACTGGGTCTATCTCCACTGTAGACGGGGAGAAAATGAAACCCAGAAAGGAAACCTTCTGCACTCCAAAGAGACACTTTGAGCCCTTCACGAACAGAGCATTATCACGCAAAACCTGAAACACCATCCTGACTTGCTTTACATGAGAATCCCAATCATCAGAAAAAAACAGAATATCATCCAGATAAACAATCATAAATTTATCTAGATACTTCCGGAAGATGTCATGCATAAAAGACTGAAACACAGAAGGGGCATTAGAGAGCCCAAAAGGCATCACCAAGTACTCAAAATGACCTTCGGGCGTATTGAACGCAGTTTTCCATTCATCTCCCTGCTTAATGCGCACAAGGTTGTACGCACCACGAAGATCTATCTTGGTGAACCACTTAGCACCCTTAATCCGAGCAAACAAGTCCGACAACAGTGGCAAAGGATACTGAAATTTGACCGTGATTTTATTCAGAAGTCGATAGTCTATACAAGGTCTCAAAGACCCGTCCTTTTTGGCTACAAAAAAAAATCCCGCACCAAGAGGGGAAGAGGATGGACGAATATGTCCCTTCTCTAAAGACTCCTTTATATAAGAACGCATTGCAGCATGTTCAGGTACAGATAAATTAAATAAACGTCCCTTAGGAAATTTACTACCAGGAATCAAATCTATAGCGCAGTCACAGTCCCTATGCGGAGGAAGGGCACTGGACCTGGACTCACTAAATACATCCTGATAGTCCAACAAATACTCCGGAACTTCAGAAGGAGTAGAAGAAGCAATAGACACCGACGGGGAATCGCAATGAATTCCCTGACAACCCCAACTTGACACAGACATTGCCTTCCAATCTAAGACTGGATTATGGGTCTGTAACCATGGCAGACCTAAAACGACCAAATCATGCATTTTATGCAGAACAAGAAAACGAATCACCTCCCGATGTTCAGGAGTCATGCACATGGTCACTTGTGTCCAATACTGCGGCTTATTCTCCGCCAATGGCGTAGCATCAATTCCTCTAAGAGGAATTAAATTTTTTAAAGGCTCCAGGACAAAACCACAGCGCTTGGCAAATGACAAGTCCATAAGGCTCAGGGCAGCACCTGAATCCACAAGCGCCATAGCAGGGTAGGAAGACAATGAGCAAATTAGAGTCACAGACAAAATAAACTTAGGATTTAAATTACCAATGGTGACAGGACTAATCATCTTTGTTAGGCGTTTAGAGCATGCCGAGATAACATGTGTAGAATCACCACAGTAAAAACATAACCCATTCTGACGTCTATGATTTCTTCGTTCAGCTCTAGTCTGAATTCTATCACATAACATTGAGTCAGGTGCCTGTTCAGACAGCACTGCCAGAGGATTAGCAGATTTGCGCTCCCGCAAACGCCGATCTATCTGAATGGCCAAAGCCATAGAATCACTCAGACTTGTAGGAATGGTAAAACCCACCATCACATTCTTAATGGCTTCAGAAAGGCCATTTCTGAAAATTGCGGCCAGAGCACACTCATTCCACTGAGTGAGCACGGACCATTTCCGAAATTTTTGGCAATACACTTCAGCCTCATCCTGGCCCTGAGAGATAGCCAGCAACGCTTTCTCTGCCTGAATTTCAAGATTGGGCTCCTCATAAAGTAAACCGAGCGCCAGAAAAAACGCATCAATGTTTGCCAATGCCGGATCTCCTGGCGCCAATGCAAAAGCCCAATCCTGAGAGTTGCCGCGCAAGAAAGAGATAACAATTTTAACTTGATGAGCTGAGTCTCCAGACGAACGCGGTCTCAAAGATAGAAACAAATTTACAATTATTCCTGAAATTCCTAAATTTAAATCGATCACCAGAGAAAAGTTCAGGAATAGGTATCTTAGGCTCTGACATAGGACTGCTAGTAACGAAATCCTGAATGCCCTGCACTCTTGCAGCAAGCTGATCCACACTAGTAATCAGAGTCTGAACATTCATGTCTGCAGCAGAGCTTCAAGCCACTCAGAGAAAAAGGGGAAGAAGAAAAAAAAAGAAGAAGAAAAAAAACAAAAAAAAACTCAGAACTTCTTTTCTTTTAATCCCGCTTCAGCAATGCATTAAGGGCCTGGAATTCTGTTGTGATCCTAGTGGTAGAGGATCTCAAATGTACAAACTAAGTCTGCTAACACAAAAACTAGCTCATAGGGAGGTGGTAACTAGGCTGACCGAATATCTGATCCTAGCACACAACTAACAGTAGCCAGGGAACGTACCTACGTTGATTCTAGACGTCTCGCACCAGCCGGAGAACTAACTAACCCTTTCAGAGAAAATAAGACCTCACTTGCCTCCAGAGAAGGGACCCCAAAGATGAAATACAAGCCCCCAACAAATAATAACGGTGAGGTAAGAAGAAAAGACAAACGTAAGTATGAACTAGATTTAGCAAAGTGAGGCCCACTAAATAATAGCAGAAAATAGAAAGAGAACTTATTCGGTCAGCAAAAAACCCTATCAAAATATCCACGCTGAATATCCAAGAACCCCCGCACCGACTAACGGTGCAGGGGGAGAATATCAGCCCCCTAGAGCTTCCAGCAAAAATCAGAATCACATTGTAACTAGCTGGAACAAAATATCAGAAATGCGGATAAACAAAAATACAATTCACAACAGTGTAGCTTGCTTCATGGGTGGGGTACGCTGCTGAGTAGCACCAAATTCTACTAGGCCCAAAAGGATTTCTTGGGCTAGATGCTGTTAAAAAATAGTACTTAGGTAAACAGGCGGTGTAGCTTGCTTCATGGGTGGGGTACGCTGATGAGTAGCACAAAATGCTATTAGGTACAAAATGATTTCCTGGGCTAGATGCAGTTAAAAATTAGTAATTAGATCAACAGGTGGTGTAGCTTGCTTCATGGGTGGGGTACGCTGCTGAGTAGCACCAAATTCTACTAGGCCCTAAAGGATTTCCTGGGCTAGATGCAGTTACAATATAGTACTTAGGTAAACAGGCGGTGTAGGTGGGGTACGCTGCTGAGTAGCACTAAATTCTACTAGGCCCAAAAGAATTTCCTGGGCTAGATGGCGTTAAAAAATAGTACTTAGGTAAACAGGCAATGTAGCTTGCTTCATGGGTGGGGTACGCTTCTGAGTAGCACCAAATTCTACTATGCCCAAAAGGATTTCCTGGGCTAGATGCCGTTAAAAAATAGTACTTAGGTAAACAGGCGGTGTAGCTTGCTTGATGGGTGGGGTATGCTGCTGAATAGCACCAAATTCTACTATGCCCAAAAGGATTTCTTGGGCTAGATGGCGTTAAAAAATAGTACTTAGGTAAACCGGTGGTGTAGCTTGCTTCATGGGTGGGGTACGCTGCTGATTAGCACAAAATGCTATTAGGTACAAAACGATTTCCTGGGCTAGATGCAGTTAAAAATTAGTAATGAGATCAATAGGCGGTGTAGCTTGCTTCATTGTTGGGGTACGCTGCTGAGTAGCACCAAATTCTACTAGGCCCAAATGGATTTCCTGGGCTAGATGCAGTTACAAAATAGTACTTAGGTAAACAGGCGGTGTAGCTTGCTTCATGGGTGGGGTACGCTTCTGAGTAGCACCAAATTCTACTAGGCCAAAAAGGATTTCCTGTGCTAGATGCAGTTACAAAATAGTACTTAGGTAAACAGGCGGTGTAGCTTGCTTCATGGGTGTTGTAGGCTGCTGAGTAGCACCAAATTCTACTATGCCTGAAAAGGTTTCCTGGGCTAGATGCCGTTAAAAAATAGTACTTAGGTAAATAGGTGGTGTAGCTTGCTTCATGGGTGGGGTACGCTGCTGAGTAGCACAAAATGCTATTTGGTACAAAACAATTTCCTGGGCTAGATGAAGTTAAAAATTAGTAATTAGATCAACAGGCGGTGTAGCTTGCTTCATTGGTGGGGTACTCTGCTGAGTAGCAGAAATTGCTACTAGGCCCAAGAGGATTTCCTGGGCCAGATGCCGTTAAAAATAGTACTTAGGTAAACAGGCGGTGGGTGGCTGGGCTACTCTGCTGACTAGCAGACACTGAAGCTTTGGAGCAGACCTCTGAATCCCAGGCCATAGTATGAGTAAACAACTCTGCAGACAAACCCACCCACCTGGAATTGACGATGGCAACGTCATGTAAAACACAGCAAGGGGACTCAATAAAGAGTCTCTATTTTTTCCAAAATTTCGGCCACAGACACCACTTAAGTGGCATCAATTTCGCCAGAGTTTCTTAAAACAGTTGGTGAGGTGATTTTCAAAAATCATCAAGCTTTTAGTCTCCCAAGGATGACACAGGGGTAGAAAAGTCCTTGCAGATCCAGGATTTGTTCGTCTTGATGAATGTTAGTCTGTCTACATGACATGTCTACTGTGCGTCAGACTTCTTGTCTCCTGTGGCCTTGCAAAGGATGGTCTAAAAAAATCTTGAAACAATTGGAAAAAATTGCTGTTACCACCAGATACAATGTTACTGTTATGGTTTGAGTGATGACTCGATAGTCCCACGGTTGGCAAGTTAGAACTCAGAGATTCACTACGTGCACCACTGGTGTTTTGTGGAAAAGCAGATAGATTCTGTAACAGTCTCTGCTGATACTCCTGCATGCGTGAATCTCTTTCTATGGCAGGAATTATTTTGCCAAATTTACTTTTGTACCGGGGATCTAAGAGTATGGCAACCCAGTAATCGGCATTACTTTGGATTCTGACAATCCGAGGGTCATGTTGCAGTTAGTGCAGCAAGAAGGCATTTATGTGTCTTACGCATCCAGGAGGACAAATTCCTTGTTGTCTTGGTGGTATCGAGGTGAGAATCATGCTTCCTTCTTCTGCCCTCTGCCCCCAACCTCGCACAACAGAAATTTGATCAAGGTCTCCCTCATCTGATGAGTCTTCCATGCCCAGCACCAGTTCGTCCTCCACTTCTTCCTCGCCTCCTGCACCTTCCTCAACAGTTTGGCTGCTACCATGCACCCTCGGTAATCCCTCTCCCCCAGCCTCCAATGCCAACCGCCTTGGTGCTGCCAACCGTCTGGACCTTGGAGATATTATCCCTTCCATATATGACTCCTCTTGTTCCTCCTCCTCCTCTTGTTCCACCACCTGACTCCAAACACTGTGTAAGGTGTGCTCCAGCATGTAAATCACCGGAATAGTCATGCTGATAATGGCATCGTCAGCACTAAACATCTTCGTTGCTATTTCAAAACTGTGCAGAAGGGTGCATAGGTCCCTGATCTGAGACCACTCCTGCAGCGTGATTTGCCCCACCTCTGGATCTTGTTGGCCCAGGTTATACGTCATAACTAGTGTTGAGCATTCCGATGCTGCAAGTATCGGGTATCGGCCGATACTTGCTGTATCGGAATTCCGATACCGGGATTCCGATACTCTTGTGGTATCGGGTATCGGGTATCGGAACAACATTAATGTTAAAATGTGTAAAATAGAGAATTAAAATAAAAAATATCGCTATACTCACCTGTCCGACGCAGCCGGGACCTCAGCGCAGGAACCGGCAGCGTTGTTTGTTTAAAATTCCCGCTTTTACATGGTTACGCGAAGTCCCGGCTTGTGATTGGTCAGGGCGGCCATGTTGCCGGGCCGCGGACCAATCACAGCAAGCCGTGACGAAAATACGTCACGGCTTGCTGTGATTGGTCCGCGTCCCGGCAACATGGCCGCCATTAACCAATCACAAGCCGTGACGTCACGGGAGGCTGGAAACGCGCTCATTTTAAAAAGGGCGCGTGTCCAGCCTCCCGTGACGTCACGGCTTGTGATTGGTTGCGTCGCGGTCAACCAATCACAAGCCGGGAGGCTGGACACGCGCCCATTTCAAAATGAGCGCGTCCAGCCTCCCGGCTTGTGATTGGTTGATCGCGGCGCAACCAATCACAAGCCGTGACGTCACGGGAGGCTGGACACGCGCCCATTTCAAAATGAGCGCGTCCAGCCTCCCGGCTTGTGATTGGTTGATCGCGGCGCAACCAATCACAAGCCGTGACGTCACGGGAGGCTGGACACGCGCCCATTTTAAAATGAGCGCGTGTCCAGCCTCCCGTGATGTCCCGGCTTGTGATTGGTCAGGGCGGCCATATTGCCGGGACGCGGACCAATCACAGCAAGCCGTGACGTAATTTCGTCACGGCTTGCTGTGATTGGTCCGCGTCCCGGCAACATGGCCGACCTGACCAATCACAAGCCGGGAATTCACGTAACCAAGTAATAGCGCGATTTTTAAACAAACAACGCTGCCGGTTCCCTCGCTGAAGTCCCGGCTGCGTCGGACAGGTGAGTATAGCGATATTTTTTATTTTAATTCTTTCTTTTACACATTTATATGGTTCCCAGGGCCTGAAGGAGAGTTTCCTCTCCTTCAGACCCTGGGAACCATCAGGGATACCGTCCGATACTTGAGTCCCATTGACTTGTATTGGTATCGGGTATCGGTATCGGATTGGATTCCGATACTGTGACGGTATCGGCCGATACTTTCCGATACCGATACTTTCAAGTATCGGACGGTATCGCTCAACACTAGTCATAACGTATTGCACCAGGGCTCGTCGGTGCTGCCACAGTCGCTGCAACATGTGCAGAGTTGAATTCCACCATGTGGGCACATCGCATTTCAGCCGGTGAACTGGCAGGCCCAATGACGTCTGTAGAGATGTAAGTCGTTGAGCTGTGGGATTCGAATGGCGGAAGTGAGCACACAGCGACCGTGCCCTCTGCAGAAGCCCATCTAGTCTGGGATAGTGGGATAAAAATTGCTGGACAACCACATTCAAAATGTGAGCCATACAAGGCACGTGTGTGACATTGCCCCGGCGAAGGGCCGCACCCAGGTTTGCAGCATTGTCGCACATGGCCTTCCCTGGTTGCAGGTTGAGTGGAGACAACCATTGATGGAACTCGGTCTCCAGAGCTGACCACAACTCCTCAGCTGTGTGACTCACATTTCCCAGACATTTCAATGTAAACACTGCCTGATGCCATTGAGCCCTAGTGACAGCATAGTAAGGAGGTGTGCAGGATTCCTTCTGCGCAGTTAGAACGCGGCTGGCATTACCAGACAGGCTTTGGGTGCAGGTGGAGGACCGAAAGGAGGTTGAGGAGGCAGAAGCAGTGAAGGAACTTCTAGATACAGAGGATCAGCGAGCAACTTGTGGGGACGGCAAGACTTGGACAGCAGCCCCTTCTCCTGATGCCGCCATAGTTACCCAGTGCCCAGTCACCGACATGTAGCGCCCCTGTCCATGTCTACTCGTCCAAGTGTCTGTGGTGAAATGCACCCTATCACACACAGAGTTTCTCAAGGAAGCGGTGATGTTGTGTGCGACATGCTGGTGTAGCGCAGGCACAGCTTTCTTTGAGAAGTAGTGGCGACTGGGCATCTAGTACTGGGGCACTGCGACGGACATAAAGTCTCGAAAATCCTCTGTGTCCACCAGGCGGAAAGGCAGCATTTCTGTAGCCAACAGCTTGCAGATGGTGAAATTCAAACCTTTAGCTTTGTCATGGCTAGGAGGAAATGGTCTTTTACTTGTCCACATCTGAGGGACTGAAGGCTGGCTGCCGTGCTTAGATGGAGTTGAGTATGTGTCCCCGGCAAACTGCTGGTCTGTGAGGAAGGTGCAGGCGGAGATGTTATGCTGCCTTGATCAAAATGTGGTGTCGATGTCGGAGAACGCTCAACACCAGCAGGTGTTTCCACTTGCAAATATCCTGACAACCTGCCAATCACACTGGCTGTTGCGGGTAAAGAGGTGGAAGGTCTGCTTCCAAAACCATGTGCGACTGCTGTCCCCACAGTCACAGAGGATGAAGAGGACGCGGATGCACTTGATGGGGCAGACGGTGGTTGACCCGGCCCACTAGGCCGCATTGTAGCACAGTGAGCTTCCCACTGCAACTTATGCCTCATATCCATGTGACGGTTCATGCATGAAATACTCAAGCTAGTCATTTTTTGGTTTCTACTGAGATTGTGTTGACAAATCTTACAGACAACATGAGTTGGGTCATCCTGTGCGATGTCAAAAAATGCCCAGGTAATGCAAGGGTTAGAGCCCATGCAACCTGAAGAGCCACCATGACTTCTGCTCAGAGGCACAGTTGGAGTTGAGGATGCAATTGTTGACGTGCTTCCAGTACTCCGTCTCTGTCCAGGAAGGCGCAACGTAACCTCGTCGTCAGACTCATCACTAGCATCCTCCTCCACCTCCTCTACTGACCTCATGGACTGGCGGACTGAGGGTTGACAATAAGTGGGGTCTCCAACCTCGTCATCATCATCTTGTGTGTTCTCACACCCGTCGTCCTCAGAGCCAACCTCTTCCTGCCCTGACCGAAAAGTCAAGTTTTCGTTCCAATCAGGTATCTCAGTCTCATCATCATCTTCCTCATTGTCTCCACCAACAGGAGTTACAGTTTGGGAATGAGGGTCTACATTATGCTCAGAACCTTCGTCATCTGGGCTTGGATCTGACTCACAAAGATTCTGGGCATCAGTGCAGATCATTTCCTCATCTGGATTCACAGAAGCTCTGGAGCAGACCTCTGATTCGCAGGCTATAGTATGAGTAAACAGCTCTGCAGACTCAACCATCTGTGTTACCCCATGCTCAGACGGGCAGCTGGAGACTTGGGACCTGTGAGGAAGCAAGTGCGATTGGGGTGACAACTCTGAGGAATGGAGTAGTTGTGATGTTGAAGTTGACATGGAGGAGAGCCCACTTGAACGAGCACTTGATATCCGTTCAAGCACCTGCTGTTTTTGTGCCTCATCTGGAATTTTTGGCGATGCTCGTAGCGATGGTCGTAAGAAAGGGATCATATCAGATAGTCCACGAAAAGAAGTAGACATCTTACTTTGGCTGGAAAATGGTCTTTCTTCTGCAGATGTTACTGTTGCTTTACCACCTACCCCACGGACACAACCTTTTTTTCCCTTTTCAACACGCCTATTCCCCTTTCCACCAGCAGCAGGCCTTTTGCCACTCATTTTGGTGCTTAACTAATAGGCACAATAACTGATGGATGAAAACCAAGCAGAACTGAGTGGCCAAACTGTGGTACTAGACTCAAAAGGATTTACTGGGTTAGATGCAGTAAAAATTTAGATACACAGGCGGTGTAGTTAGGTTCACAGACAGGCTACTCCGCTGACATGCAGACACTCCTCCTAGGCCCAAAAATATTTACTGGGTTAGATGAAGTAAAAATTTAGATACACAGGCGTGCAGACACTGCTCCTAGGCCCAAAACTATTTACTGGGTTAGATGCAGTAAAAATTTAGATACACAGGCGTGCAGACACTGCTCCTAGGCCCAAAACTATTTACTGGGTTAGATGCAGTAAAAATTTAGATACACAGGCGTGCAGACACTGCTCCTAGGCCCAAAACTATTTACTGGGTTAGATGCAGTAAAAATTTAGATACACAGGCGGTGTAGTTAGCTTCACAGGCGGGCTACTCCGCTGACGTGAAGACACTGCTCCTAGGCGCAAAACTATTTACTAGGTTAGATGCAGTAAAAATTTAGATACACAAGCGTGCAGACACTGCTCCCAGTCCCAAAACTATTTACTGGGTTAGATGCAGTAAAACTTTAGATACACAGGCGGTGTAGCTAGCTTCATAGGCAGGCTACTCAGATGACTATCAGACAATGCTACTAGCCCAAAAGGATTGGCTGAGCTAGATTACACCAAATGCTGTGACAAACACTTGCACAGCACTGCCACAGACCTGCCTGGCAAAAAGTGCTAGGAACTGCTGTAACCTACCCTGAAAAAGGCTGATATTACAACTAGTCCCGACCCCTCCCGACTCCCTAAACCTATCTCTCTGAAAATTCGCTAAAAAAAAACACTCTTAGACTGTATAGCGCCCACAGCAGCAGTGGTGCCATCTAACACTAAGCTGCAGCAGTGAGGGAATGGTGGCGACGGGGCAAATGGCTGGTTCTTATAGGGCAAGGACATGTGACATACACAGCCAATGACACATGCCCTTGCTTGTGTGCATTACATGCACATTGCTGTGTGTGTGCACTGCTGATAGGCTGAGAGACTGCACTGCCCCACTGTAAATGCGGGAAAGAAAAAAAAAGGAGATCGGCATTATTTCATTACAGATCTATCCCCCGCCCACCCACCATACTGTACACTGAAACAGTCTATTAACAATGATAAACAGTTTTAATGTGCAAATCAAGTTAGGCTTTTGGTGAATGAACAGTTATCGAACAGAAACTCGAACAGCCGAATTTTAAGCAAATGGTTCGAGTTCGTCGAACGACTCGAACACCGCCCAAAACAGCTTGAATTTGAAATTGGCAGTTTGACTCAAACACCGCTCATCTCTAGTGAAGATGCCTCTAGCCCTGCACCTGTTGTGGCCCACAGTCAAGCAGCACCATCATCAAGCCCGTCCACGTCCTTGTCCTAGCACAGCCTTCAGTTGTCTATAAACCAGCCTTTGGAACGCAAGCGGAAATACCCAGCCAACGCCCCACAGGCCACAGTCCTAAATTCTAATATTTCTCTTCTGCTTGCACCAGAAATGCTGCCTTTTAGGCTCGCTGACACGGAAGCTTTCCGCAACCTAAAGGTGGTGGCCTTCCCAAGGTACTCAGTCCCCAGTCACCACTATTTCTCCCGGTGTGCCTATCAGCATTACACCAGCATGTGTCCCACAACATTACCCATGCCCTCAACAATGCTGTTACA
The DNA here is from genome assembly GCF_051348905.1 of Ranitomeya variabilis. Lineage (NCBI taxonomy): Eukaryota > Metazoa > Chordata > Amphibia > Anura > Dendrobatidae > Ranitomeya > Ranitomeya variabilis. The sequence goes on along the minus strand of NC_135239.1, from coordinate 113,121,205 downwards.
GGAAAAGTCCACCTAACCACGGACACATGGACAAGTGCTTGTCGGCAGGGACGGTACATCTCACTGACGGCACATTGGGTTAACATAGTGGAAGCCAGGACCCAGTCGGAACTTTGGGATGGAACACATCCTCCCCACACCGAGGATTGCTGGCCCTATGTCAATCAGGGTTGCCCTCACAGTCTACAGCTCCTGCATCTCCTCCTCCTCTTCACCCTCCATCTCTGAAATCAACACATCAGTCAGAAGCTGGAAGCACTGCAGCACTGCCTCAGCCAAGCGGCAACAGGCTGTGCTGAAGTTAATCTGCATAGGTGACAAACCACACAATGCAGAAGAGTTGTGGACAGCACTGAAAGAGCAGTCAGATGTTTGGATGACAATGCTGAACCTACAGCCAGGCATGGTCATGTGTGACAATTAGTGTTGAGCGATACCGTCCGATACTTGAAAGTATCGGTATCGGAAAGTATCGGCCGATACCGGCAAAGTATCGGATCCAATCCGATACCGATACCCGATACCAATACAAGTCAATGGGACTCAAGTATCGGACGGTATCCCTGATGCTTCCCAGGGTCTGAAGGAGAGGAAACTCTCCTTCAGGCCCTGGGATCCATATTAATGTGTAAAAGAAAGAATTAAAATAAAAAATATTGCTATACTCACCTCTCCGACGCAGCCTGCACCTCACCGAGGGAACCGGGAGCGTTCTTTGCTTAAAATTTGCGCGTTTACTTCCTTACGTGAAGTCCCGGCTTGTGATTGGTCGCGTGCCGCCCATGTGGCCGCGACGCGACCAATCACAGCAAGCCGTGACGTAATTTCAGGTCCTTCAGGATTTTAAAATTACGTTCTGGCTTATGATTGGTCGCGTCGCGGTCACATGGGTGACGCGACCAATCACAAGCCGTGACGTCACGGGAGGCTGGACACGCGCGCATTTTAAAATGCGTGCGTGTCCTGCCTCCCGTGACGTCCCGGCTTGTGATTGGTCGCGTCGCCCATGTGGCCGCTACACGACCAATCACAGCAAGCCGTGACGTAATTTCAGGTACTTCAGGATTTTAAAATTACGTTCTGGCTTGTGATTGGTCGCGTCGCGGTCACATGGGCGACGCGACCAATCACAAGCCGTGATGTCACGAGAGGCTGGACACGCGCGCATTTTAAAATGCGCGCGTGTCCAGCCTCCCGTGACGTCACGGCTTGTGATTGGTCGCGTCGCCCATGTGACCGCGACGCGACCAATCACAAGCCAGAACGTAATTTTAAAATCCTGAAGGACCTGAAATTACGTCACGGCTTGCTGTGATTGGTCGCGTCGCGGCCACATGGGCGGCACGCGACCAATCACAAGCCGGGACTTCACGTAAGGAAGTAAACGCGCGAATTTTAAGCAAAGAACGCTGCCGGTTCCCTCGGTGAGGTCCATGCTGCATCGGAGAGGTGAGTATAGCAATATTTTTTATTTTAATTCTCTCTTTTACACATTATTACATTAATGTTGTTTCGATACCGATACCCGATACCACAAAAGTATCGGATCTCGGTATCGGAATTCCGATACCCGCAAGTATCGGCCGATACCCGATACTTGCGGTATCGGAATGCTCAACACTAGTGACAATGGCCGTAGCCAGGTGGTGGCTCTGAAAAAAGGTGAGCTCACACACATAACTTGCGTGGTCCATGTGCTTAACCTCGTGGTTCAACATTTTCTGAAAAGCTACCCGCAGCTGCTAGATCTGCTAGTGAAAGTACGCCGTCTGTCTGCCCATTTTAGAAAGTCAGCTACAGCTTCAGCTGCCCTTGCCATGCTTCAGCAGCCTTTGCAGCTTCCAGCTCACCGGCTGGTGTGTGATGTCCCCACATGCTGGAACTCTAGGCTGCATATGTTGGAAAGGATTTGTGAGCAGAAGAGGGCAGTTGTTGACTATCAACAAGGCTGTCGATATTCAGTTCAGACTCCACACATAAGACCTCAGGAGTGGACATGGATGTCCGACATATGCACCATCCTCCAAAACTTTGAGGATTGCACCAAGATGGTGAGCGGCGATGACACCATAATTAGCGTCACCATCCCACTTCTCAGCATTCTGAGAACCTCTCTGCTCACAATTAAAGAAGATGCATTGCAGGCAGAGCATGAGGACATGGAGCAAGGAACCATACATGGGGATTACACTCAGCCCAGCCTCATGTCTTCTCAATGTGGATTGGTAGTTAATGAGGAGGAGGAGGAGGAAGAACAGGAGCTACTTTCATGCGCTATGGACGGTACTACAAAAACAGCTGTCATACCGTCTGTTCAGCGGAAATGGCCTGAGGACAGGGAGGAGGAGGATGAGGATCAGGAGGACAGCATGGTCAGTTGTCCTGTTGGTGAGGACACAGAAGTCTTGCCTGTTAGAAGTGGCACGCATGGCTGACTTTATTCTGCGCTGCATTTCACGTGCCCCTCGCATTATAAAAATTTTGGGTGACACTCATTACTGGTTGGTGACACTTGTAGATGAGGAGAACTTTCAATCTCTTCTACCAGAGGCAGAGAGGTGAACTAAAATGTTGTAGTACCAGAGGGCCCTTGTAGCGGAATTACTTAGAAAATTCCCATGTGAGAAAGCTGGCAGAAGACACCAGAATTTGTTATACAATGGAGGAGTCCAAGCGAGAGAGACAAAAGTACAATGCAGCTCAGGCAGGGGAACAATGGCCAAGTTCTGGGACAGTTTTCTCAGACCCACCCATCGTGAAGGCACAGAGGCAAGGGGTGCTGTCACAAGAAGTGCAATGTTTGGGAAGATGCTGAGGGAGTACGTTGCAGATCATACAAACATCCTCCGTGATTCTTCTGTGCCTTTTAATTATTGGGTATCCAAGCTGAACAGGTGGCACGAACTGGCTCTCTATGCCTTGGAGGTCCTGGCCTGCCCTGCTGCTAGCGTTCTGTCAGAGCGGTTTTTAGTGCCGCTAGTGGAATTATAACAGATAAGCGCATCCGCCTGTCAACTGAAAATGCTGACAGGCTGACTCTTATAAAAATGAACAAGGGCTGGATTGGGAAAGACTTCTGTACACCACTAAGTGAAAACAGCGAAATATCACCTCAAATACATTCTCTCTTTTGGGGAGGTGTATTCTCATGCACCTCTTCACAACCACACATGGGTATACGCTTCCAGATTTGGTCTGTTTGTTGCTATCCTCCTCCTTAGGGCTCATACTCACTTGGTCGAAACTTGGATGCGTCCCACATCTTAATACCCGGCGCTGCTGCCAGCGCTCAGACCAGAGCGCATGGCTGCATAGGAATGCATGCAGCCTCATGCTCCGCTCCTCTGTGCCAGGTGCAGGGCCAGGTAGTGCAGCGCCCCAGAGTCCTGGTCATTGCAGTATTGTCGCTCTTCCACAAGGGGGAGTGATGGTACGTCTGATGGCACTAAAGGAGTTCACCTGACCAGGTATCACGGTCACACACTACACTTCACACTCCAACCACCAGGGGGAGTAAAAGGTTCTATCTATTAGGCCACTCCTCACACTCGGGTAAAACTAGGGGTTGGATAGGAAGTTAGTCGGAGAAAGCTGCTGGGTGAGACCCAGGAAAGACCTGTCAGGCAGACAGGGGGAGAGAGGAGGAACATCTGAGCTGCAGACAGAGGTCCCTGCCTGGGGGCGCTCCAAACTTTGGCGTCACAAACAGGATCTACTTAAGCCTGAAAATCAGGTCATGTGTGCCTTGGAACTGTGTCTGAATTGTGCTTGAACTGTGATTTATTGCAAAGACTGTGTGTTGTCACTTGCCGCCAAAAATTCCCGCCAAAATTGCCGCCATTACAGCGCCTCGAGGAGCGCAGGAGAAGACAAAGGGCGTGACATGGGAGGAGACTACCAAAGCGGCGCCAAAAGTGATGACCACCCTCTCGGACTACTGCTGCAAGAAGGCGACATGCCCCGAAGCACAGGAGCACCGCCCCCTGATTTGCAACGGCGGGAACCAGAACAAGAAGGAGGATGGCCCCCTGATAAAGGCGGAGCCATGTGTATGTGCGATCGCCGACCTCGGGACAACGAGGGCGACCAGCGAGTACCTGAACGACGATGAAGCAATCCAGGACTGTCCCCACCGACCGGAGGTGGATCCGAGCACACCGCCGCTGGAGGATCCGAACCTCTTGGAGCCGCAGGCGGAAGAGCCGAGTCAACCTATCCCGAACGCGGAGCCAGCAGATGTGAAGCAATGGAAGTCGGAGCTGTGCCAGAGGGACGCATTGGAAGACCCGTGGTCCGGGCCGCAGCCGATTCCAGTGTCCCCATCAACGGAACAGATCGGCATCGGTGGAACCACATCAGACGCAGGTATGGGAAGCGCCTCTGCTCTACCGACCGATCCTGCTCCTGTGACCGCTCCCCATCCCAGCAGTGACCAATTCCCTGCCACTGAGCTCGTCGTGGTAGGCCTTGACACCGTGGAGAAGACAGTGCCTCCGTTACCAACAGCTATGGGAGAACCACTAGACGTGAGCTTGGAGGGGGTGATCTTCCAATGGGATGCGCCAAGGACTAGACGAGACGGGTCCCGAGAAGAAGGGATCTATATTGCTGCGCTCACTTGGGAGCAGTACCAACAATGCCTAATTTCCCACTGGAAAAAACGAAAAGAGACAGAACAACGAGACCCACTGAGAGTACAAAAACCAAAGACCGATCGCGGTAATAAGAACTTGGTAAAACAGGGAACTGTACTAGCCTTTCACCCGAAACGGGGTGGGGGCTTTATTCAAGAACCGGGACTACCGACTGAAGTCTTTGTTACAAGCTATGACGTGGAGGTCCAATATCGCGATGGATATCGGAACCAAATCTTACACAGAGGGGAACGGGTGACCTACACTCGCCATCGGAGTGCGTAAGGCTGGTGCGCTCGGAATGTCAAGCGATGCAAGCCCGCGGTAGTGCCACCCGCTGTCCTGACTACAACTAACTCCGAATTAACAAATCCTACTACTACCACCACTGTGTGCATTATTGCCGCTACTGAACTTGCTACCAAAGCTGACATTCGAACCCAGACCCCTGGTGACCCGGCTGCACCTGAGAGATGAACCAAGGACACTGACACTGCATCAGACGAGAACACGGAAGTGAAGCTTCCCCAGTCAGGAAGTGTTCCCTACCAACTGATGCCTTGCAACCTACTATTAGGATGAACCTCGGTAACCTGAGAATGTATATAGTTATTTTAGAACTTTAACTGTTTGTTTTCCTGTTTTTGCTGCTTTAAAACCCGTCTAGGGTTAATTCTTAAAGGGTTCCCTTTGTTGACCCGGGATCCCTATTGTTTCTAGTTTTGCACAGAAGTTCATCACTGTTTTGCCAAAGAACATTTGAATCATGAACTGTGCATGATTACAAACTGCCTGTACATAGTTTGCACCTTCTTAAAGGTGCTCCCTACTGGTTTTACAAAAAGAAGAGCTTTTTGAAGAGACTGTTCCTGATTACAGCGCGGAAGTTCTTACTTTGAACAGACTTGCAAATTGATGATTTGCACTACCTCAAAAGAGACTTGGTTCCCCCTTAAAGGGAATGTTCAATTGTTGCACTTAGCTTAAAACATGATAATGTTGCCTTAAATAGCTAGATAGTAGTAATGTTTTATATAGTGATAGTATGTAGTTAGTAAAGATAGTGATAAGGAATAGAAGTGTTGATAATGTTCTTTAAATAAAATTGAAGTTAAAGTAATTGCTAGGTTTCATAGAATTAGACTAAAGGAAGAATGCAGTAGGCCCGGAGGGGTAGACAGATAGTCCTGCATACGTGAAAGTAAAAGAGAAAAATAAAGAAAATGTTAATTTGCACTTGTGAGTTTCATAGCATGCCTTTAGTGGGTACACACCCTTAAAGGAAAGGTTTGCACTTAGTAGATAGTAGATAGCATACCCGTATGAGTAATAACAGTTATTTATTTAAATGCTGACAGGCTGACTCTTATAAAAATGAACAAGGGCTGGATTGGGAAAGACTTCTGTACACCACCAAGTGAAAACAGCGAAACATAACCTCAAGTACATTCTCTCTTTTGGGGAGGTATATTCTCATGCACCTCTTCACAACCACACATGGGTATACACTTCCAGATTTGGTCTGTTTGTTGCTATCCTCCTCCTTAGGGCTCATACTCACTTGCGCGAAACTCGGATGCGTCCCGCATCTTAATACCCGGCGCTGCTGCCGGCACTCAGACCGGAGCACGTGGCTGCATAGTAATACATGCAGCCTCACGCTCCGCTCCTCTGTGCCAGGTGCAGGGCCAGGTAGTGCAGCGCCCCAGAGTCCTGGTCGTTGCAGTATTGTCGCTCTTCCATAAGGGGGAGTGATGGTACGTCTGATGGTACTAAAGGAGTTCACCTGACCAGGTATCACAGTCACACACTACACTTCACACTCCAACCACCAGGGGGAGCAAAAGGTTCTATCTATTAGGCCACTCCTCACACTCGGGTAAAACTGGGGGTTGGATAGGAAGTTAGTTGGAGAAAGCTGCTGGGTGAGACCCAGGAAAGAACTGTCAGGCAGACAGGGGGAGAGAGGAGGAACATCTGAGCTGCAGACAGAGGTCCATGTCAGGGGTGGGATCCTGGCAGAGACGTAGCACGAGATAGAACATCACGGAGCTGCGCCTGCACCCCATTGTGGCAGCATCCTAAGAAAGGACAAGAAGCGGAGTATATTGTGGAGAAGTGTGAAACGAGATCACAGCACAAGGAGATAACACCGGGAGGAGTTCTGCCTTAAGATCGGCAACACCCTTCTGAGGCGCTTAGCCGGTGGCTGGAACACTGAGGGAGTAATAGGCTCTACGCATTACTTCAAACTACGGCAGGACAGTTAATTCCAAGTTGGCTGCCCAACCTTTAACCTAATGAAGACAACGGAGGCAAATTGTGGGAGAGGGGCATCTCTAGGGTCCCTATAAAATAGCTCCAGGCCTACCCTGTCGTACGGGTCATCCTATCCATACCATCTGGTGGACGGAGAGAGAGAATATCAGAAACATACACGACAGTTGTGAGGACTATCCCGTGGTGCTCAGCAGGGAGGTACTACAACACACAGGCGCAAGTAGGAAGGCTACTGTAGATTTCCACCTGCAAAGGGAACTCTGGATGTGCCTTTGGACCGGCCGGATTCAGCCAGCCCTGTTAGCAGTGCTCTGGATTGTGGATGCTGAAGTCTTCAGTAAAAGGTAAAGAGACTGCAACCCTGTGTCCTTGTTATTTACTGCAACCTACACCATCTACCTTACTGGGAAACCCTGGGGACACACTTCACCTGTGGGAAGGTATTCCATCTAGCTGCCATAACATCACCCCAGCGGACCCTTAAGCAGCATCGGTCACCCTGACCAAACACCACAGGTGGCGTCACGAACACTTGACAAACTTCACCCTTTGATTGGGCACCTCTTAGCAGGGCCACGGACCGGGTCGGGCCACCGTGACATCCCCATAACCGAGACAGAGGGACCCGGTACTGAGTACCCCACTGCCCTGTCCAGTATTGCTGTGCGATACTCATACGAGTTTCGCGCAAGTGCGTATGAGCCCTAATCCTCATCCTCATCATCCAGAACCACTAGATGACCAGGGTGAACATGCTCTGTACTGTTATAGGCCTATACATTTTGGGGAAGGGGGCTGTGATGGCACTATATTGTTTAGTAAAAAAAGGGCCCCACATTGGGGAATTTGGCATGACATTACATTGGGCCTACTTCTTATTTCTGTCTCCTGCTATGTGTCCTTTAACTGCCACTAGACCACCAGGGTGAACATACTCTGTACGGTGCATTTTGGGCAAGGGGGCTGTGATGAAACCATTTTATTTAGTAAAAAAGGACCCCACATTGGGGAATTTAGCATGACATTACATTGGGCCTACTTCTTAACTCTGTCTCCTGCAATGTGTCCTTTAACTGCCACTAGACCACCAGGGTCAACGTGCTCTGTACAGTGTATTTTGGGCAAAGGGCCTGTGATGTCACTATTTTATTTAGTAAAAAAAGGACCTCACATTGAGGAATTGGGCATGACATTAAATTGGGCCTACTTCTTAACTCTGTCTCCTGCAATGTGTCCTTTAACTGCTACTTGTTATAGAAGGGTTAATAGTTTGCCTTTAAGTGCCTCTTGCCTTTAAGTGTTAGAATTACTAGAATCTGTTGACGCAGTAGTCTGATGGTCTCCTCTTCAAGGAGACTATACTTCTTATGTATGCTTTCAATAGTCAGCCACAACATGTTCTGAGTTATGGTAAATAAAGTATGACCCTGGGTGATGGTGGGGGCTACATGAGTTACATTGAAATGCATTTGTTGTAAATGGTATAAAACATTGCTTTGGCTTTTAATATATCAGATAAAAGTGACTTGCTCACAGGATATGTGTGAGGTGTCTTTTTGTCTCCAAGCGCACTTGTAAAATGACGGGCGTAACTAGTTGATTTGGGTCTCACTGGTGATCTGTCAGCTGACATTGGGTCAGAACGAAAGCAGCTACAACATACTAGACCACCACAGTAAAAGTGCTCTGTACGGTGCATTTTGGGCAAGGAGGCTGTGATGGCACTATTCTATTTAGTAAAAAAAGGACCCCACATTGGGGAATTGGGCATGACATTACATTGGGCCTACTTCTTAACTCTGTCTCCTGCAATGTGTCCTTTAGCTGCCACTAGACCACCAGGGTGAACATACTCTGTACGGTGCATTTTGGGCAAGGGGGCTGTGATGGCACTATTTTATTTAGTAAAAAAGGACCCCACATTGGGGAATTGGGAATGACATTACATTGGGCCTACTTCTTAACTCTGTCTCCTGCAATGTGTCCTTTAACTGCCACTAGACCACCAGGGTGAACATACTCGGTACGGTGCATTTTGGGCAAAGGGGCTGTGATGGCACCATTTTATTTAGTAAAAAAGGACCCCACATTGGGGAATTTGGCATGACATTACATTGGGCCTACTTCTTAACTCTGTCTCCTGCAATGCGTCCTTTAACTGCCACTAGACCACCAGGGTCAACATGCTCTGTACAGTGTATTTTGGGCAAAGGGCCTGTGATGTCACTATTTTATTCAGTAAAAAAAGGACCTCGCATTGAGGAATTGGGCATGACATTAAATTGGGCCTACTTCTTAACTCTGTCTCCTGCAATGTGTCCTTAAACTGCTACTAGACCACCACAGTGAAAGTGCTCTGTATGGTGCATTTTTGGCAAGGAGGCTGTGATGGCACTATTTTAATTAGTAAAAAAAGGACCTCACATTGAGGAATTGGGCATGACATTAAATTAGGCCTACTTCTTAACTCTGTCTCCTGCAATGTGTCCTTTAACTGCCACTAGACCACCACAGTGAACGTGCTCTGTACGGTGCATTTTGGGCAAGGAGGCTGTGATGGCACTATTTTATTTAGTAAAAAAAGGACCCACATTGGGGAATTGGGAATGACATTACATTGGGCCTACTTCTTAACTCTGTCTCCTGCAATATGTCCTTTAACTGCCACTAGAACACCAGGGTGAACGTGCTCTGTACGGTGAATTTTGGGCAAGGGGGCTGTGATTGCATTATTTTATTTAGTAACAACGGACCCCACATTGGGGAATTGGGCATGACATTACAATGAACCTACTTCTTAACTCTGTTTCCTGCAATGTCTCTTCCTTATCCTCGACGACATGACCTGGGTGAACATGTTCTGTTCTTTTATAGGCCCCAGAATTTTGAGCAAGGGGGCTGTGATGGCAATAGTATATTTTTAAAACATGTAATAATAATATAATAATAATAATTTTTATTTCTATAGCGCCAACATATTCCGCAGCGCTTTACAAATTATAGAGGGGACTTGTACAGACAATAGACATTACAGCATAACAGAAATCACAGTTCAAAATAGATACCAGGAGGAATGAGGGCCCTGCTCGCAAGCTTACAAACTATGAGGAAAAGGGGAGACACGAGAGGTGGATCGTAACAATTGCTGTAGTTATTTGGACCAGCCATAGTGTAAGGCTTGGGTGTTCATGTAAAGCGGCATGAACCAGTTAACTGCCTAAGTATGTAGTAGTTCAGACACAGAGGGCTATTAACTGCATAAAGTGTATAAGAACATGATGCGAGGAACCTGATTATGTTTTTTTTTTCTTAAATAGGCCACACAGGGATAGTTAGGTTAATGCATTGAGGCGGTAGGCCAATCTGAACAAATGAGTTTTTAGGGCACGCTTAAAACTGTGGGGATTGTGGATTAATCATCTTAACCTAGGTAGTGCATTCCAAAGAATCGGCACAGCACGTGTAAAGTCGTGGAGACGAGAGTGGGAGGTTCTGATTATTGAGGATGCTAACCTGAGGTCATTAGCGGAGCGGAGGGCATGGGTAGGGTGGTAGACTGAGACCAGAGAGGAGATGTAGGGTGGTGCTGAGCCATGGAGTGCTTTGTGGATGAGGGTAGTAGTTTTGTAGTGGATTCTGGAGTGGATGGGTAGCCAGTGTAATGACTGGCACAATGTAGAGGCATCGGTGTAACGGTTGGTGAGGAATATGATCCTGGCTGCAGCATTCAGGACAGATTGGAGCGGGGAGAGTTTGGTAAGAGGGAGGCCGATTAGTAGAGAGTTACAGTAGTCCAGACGAGAATGAATAAGTGATACAGTAAGAGTTTTTGCAGAGTCGAAAGTAAGAAAAGGTCGAATTCTAGAAATGTTTTTGAGATGCAGATAAGAAGAGCGAGCCAGTGATCAGATGTGGGGGGTGAATGAAAGCTCGGAGTCAAGGATGACCCCAAGGCAGCGAGCATGTTGCTTTGGAGTAATGGTGGAACCGCACACGGAGATGGCAATGTCAGGCAAAGGTAGGTTAGTAGAGGGAGAGAACATGAGGAGTTCAGTTTTTGACAGGTTCAGTTTCAGATAGAGGGAGGACATGATGTTAGAGACAGCGGTAAGACAATTACTGGTGTTTTCTGAGAAGGTCGGCGTGATAACAGGAGAAGAGGTGTATAATTGGGTGTCGTCAGCATAGAGATGGTACTGGAAACCAAATCTACTGATTGTTTGTCCAATAGGGGCAGTATACAAAGAGAAGAGGAGGGGGCCTAGGACTGATTCTTGAGGAACCCCAACAGTAAGGGGAAGGTGAGAGGAGGAGGAACCAGCAAAACATACAGTGAAGGATCGGTCAGAGAGATAGGAGGAGAACCAGGAGAGAATGGTGTCCTTGAGGCCGATGGAGCGGAGCATAGTGAGGAGGAGCTGATGATCCACAGTATCGAATGCTGCGGAGAGATCCAAGAGAATTAGCATGGAGTAGTGACCATTAGATTTAGCTGTTAGTAGGTCATTAGAGATTTTAGTGAGGGCAGTTTCAGTAGAGTGTAAAGAGCGGAAGCCAGATTGAAGAGGGTCAAGAAGAGAGTTATCTGAGAGATAGCGGGTAAAACGGGAGTGGACCAGGCGTTCGAGGAGTTTGGAGATGAAGGGAAGATTAGAGACAGGTCTATAATTAGCGGCACAGTTTTGGTCGAGGGATGGTTTTTTAAATAATGGATGTATGATGGCATGCTTAAATGAGGAGGGAAAAATACCGGTAGTGAGAGAAAGGTTGAATATTTTTGTTAGGTGAGAGGTGACAGCCGGGGAAAGGGACTGGAGGAGTTGTGACGGAATGGGGTCACTGGTGCAAGTGGTCGGGCAAGAAGATGCAAGGAGCCTGATTACTTCTTCTTCTGTAACTGGTTCAAAGTCAGAGACTTTGTACCCCCATTGTTGAAACCACATCCTTGTTGGCAAAGACTTCATAACATTTGTGTACCTTAAAGAGCTCACTTGTAAATCTCCTTTTTGTGTTGCCTGGTTGCTTACATTAGACACAATTCACTTCATATAAATTTGATAATGCAATATTGTTAGTTTGGCTCGGTAGTTCATTACAAATATTTCTTTGTCGATTATATTAGTTTCTCTCCTTGAGAGCCATAACTTTGGCTGCCTCAAATGTACAAATGGCGAATATACAAATGGCGATTTGGAATCCAGATTAAAATACTGAATACCAAATGCATTCAGACAATCACATAGCTGCATTTCTTGTAAGACATTTACAGATGTGACAGGCAATGCTCATAGTGACACAATCTTGAGAAATGTTTGTTTATTCACTTCATAAACAGTTCTAAGCCTCTATATGTTTGCTGATTGTCATTGTAAAACATTAAGGTTTACTGAAACTCTGCCTGTGGTGGTTTGATCTAAATCCTTGTGGCTTTTATATTCTAGGGGTTTATGGCCCCTCGTCTGATGACTCCATGATATCTCAGTTTCATACAACCTTGAAAGCTGGCCACTTGAAGGTCTGGGTGAAACTAGAGTTATTGTAATAATGATAGGGGATAACTCAGGAGACTCTTTGCATGGAACAAGACAACTACAGGACACAGTTTTATAAGTGGTAAAGTCTATATTATCACATGGTGATTCAAACAGGTGCAAAGAGAAACTCAAGTCCACAACACTTGGTGCAAATATCAAATGCAGCTCAGCAGTCTATAGGAAACTTCAGAGGAAAATGCAATCACGCAGAAAGTCTATGAAGCACAATTATTCTTGAGGATACTTGACGTGAATAAGTCCTTGCTTAGTCCAAAACACAGATAGATATGCTTATAAGGCAGTTCAAATAATATCTAGCTTAACCAGGGAGGTCTGGGTAATAGACTCAGGTTCTTGCAGAGCAGAAACAGCTTTCATGTCCAGCAAATGCAGATGGAAGCAAACATGAGCAGCAGATGAAGGAGGATTACTAGAACTGGTGTATGCAGCAGGAACTCAGAGCAGAGTAGCAGGATAACCCCACAGGTTCACAGGAGCAGGTATATAGCCAAGGAGTCACAAGAGGTCAGGAGCTGGATGCAAGGCAGAATACTCCAGCACAGACTGAAGGCTGGGGTGGAGTTTTATAGCAGGAAGACACAGTGCACATGAGACCAAAGATGCCATCTTGGAAAAGGGCAGTAATGCACAAAAAGATAATAAAAAATGTTCAGAGTCCTGATAGTTATTACATAGTGTAAACCACTATATAAGACCAGAGAAACATGGCTAAGACAGATGCCAAAACTGGGGTACCTGTACATGTACATTGTGCTGATACCTGCATAATTGGGGACGTGTTATGATCCGGTGACCTTGGAGCCGCATGAGACTTTCTCAGGAGTAGGTGGAACCTGTACTGACCGCAAACCCTAAACTGTCACCGCAACTAGAAGTAGCCGTGGGGTGTACCTAACACATCCTAGACACCTCGACACAGCCAGAGGACTAAATACCCCTATAGATGGAAATGGGAATTCTATCTTGCCTCAGAGCAGAACCCCAAAGGATAGGCAGCCCCCCACAAATATTGACTGTGAGTATTAGAGGAAAGGCACACGCAGGCAGAAATCAGGATTTAGCAAAAGAGGCCACGCTAGCTAAATAGGAAAGGATAGGACAGAATACTTAGCGGTCAGTATTAAAACCCTAAAAATATCCACAGCAGATAATACAAAAATTCCACCATCTAACTAAAGACATGGAATGTATATCTGCATCTCCTGAGAATCCAACTAGACTGAAATATCCAAACACAGTCTAAGCTTGACAAGGAAAAACATTGAATAGTACTGAATTGTAAAGTACACAGCATGTGTGCTACAAAAACAAAACCAGACACTTATCTTTGCTGATTTGGCAGCAGGGCAGGAGGAACCAGACAGAGATGCAAAACCTCCAAGAACAATGGACAACTGGCAAGGGCTAATGAATACTGCACACCTAAATATCCCAGTCAGAGCTGCAATCAGCAGGGACACCTGCCCAGGATTGCAATCCAGGGACAACTGCATTACTACCAACAACCACCGGAGGGAACCCAAGAGCAGAATTCACAACAGTACCCCCCCTTGAGGAGGGGTCACCGAACCATCACCAGAGCCCCCAGGCCGATCAGGACGAGCCAGATGAAAGGCACGGACCAAATTAGCAACATAGACATCAGAGGCAAAAACCCAAGAATTATCCTCCTGGCCATAACCCTTCCATTTGACAAGGTACTGAAGCCTCCGCCTTGAAAAGCGAGAATCCAAAATCTTCTCAACCACATACTCCAATTCCCCATCAACCAACACAGGGGCCGGAGGATCAACAGAGGGAACAACGGGCACCACATATTTCCGCAATAAAGATCTATGGAAGACATTATGGATAGCAAAAGAAGCCGGAAGGGCCAATCGAAAAGACACCGGATTAATAATCTCAGAAATCCTATAAGGACCAATAAAGCGAGGCTTAAACTTAGGGGAAGAAACCTTCATAGGAACATGACGGGAAGACAACCAGACTAGATCCCCAACCCGAAGCCGGGAACCAACACACCGACGACAGTTAGCAAAACGTTGAGCCTCCTCCTGAGACAATACCAAATTGTCCACCACATGAGCCCAAATCTGCTGCAACCTGTCAACCACAGAATCCACACCAGGACAGTCAGAAGGAGCAAACTGCCTTGAAGAAAAAGGAGGATGAAAACCAAAATTACAAAAGAAGGGTGAAACCAAGGTAGCTAGCCCGATTATTAAGGGCAAACTCGGCCAATGGCAAGAAAGCCACCCAATCATCCTGATCAGCAGACACAAAGCATCTCAGATAAGTTTCTAAAGTCTGATTAGTTTGCTCGGTCTGGCCATTTGTCTGAGGATGAAATGCGGAAGAAAAAGACAAATCAATGCCCAGCTTAGCACAAAAGGCCCGCCAAAACCGAGAAACAAACTGAGAACCTCTGTCGGACACAATATTCTCCGGAATACCATGCAAACGAACCACATGCTGAAAAAACAATGGAACCAAATCAGAAGACGAAGGCAATTTAGGCAAAGGCACAAAATGGACCATCTTAGAGAACCGGTCACAAACAACCCAGATGACAGACATCTTCTGGGAAACCAGAAGATCAGAAATAAAATCCATAGAAATATGCGTCCAGGGCCTCTCAGGGATCGGCAAATGCAAAAGCAACCCACTAGCATGGGAACAACAAGGCTTGGCCCGCGCACAAGTCCCACAGGACTGCACAAAAGAACGCACATCACGTGACAAAGAAGGCCACCAAAAGGACCTACCAACCAAATCTCTGGTACCAAAAATACCAGGATGGCCAGCCAACACAGAACAATGAACCTCAGAAATCGCTCTACTAGTCCATCTATCTGGAACAAACAGTTTCCCCACTGGACAGCGGTCAGGTTTGTCAGCCTGAAATTCCTGAAGAACCCGTCGTAAATCAGGGGAAATGGCAGAAAGGACCAACCCTTCTTTCAGAATGCCGACCGGTTCAAGGACCTCAGGAGAATCAGGCAAAAAACTCCTAGAGAGGGCATCAGCCTTAATATTCTTAGAACCCGGAAGATACGAGACCACGAAATCAAAACGGGAAAAAAACAAAGACCATCGAGCCTGTCTAGGATTCAGCCGCTTGGCAGACTCGAGGTAAATCAGATTTTTATGATCGGTCAAGACCACAATACGGTGCTTAGCTCCCTCGAGCCAATGTCGCCACTCCTCAAACGCCCACTTCATAGCCAACAACTCCCGATTGCCGACATCATAATTGCGTTCAGCGGGCAAAAACTCACGGGAAAAGAAGGCACACGGTTTCATCAAGGAACCAACAGGATCCCTCTGAGACAAAACGGCCCCTGCCCCAATCTCAGAAGCGTCAACCTCAACCTGAAACGGAAGAGAAACATCCGGTTGACGCAACACCGGGGCAGAAGTAAATCGGCGTTTAAGCTCCTGAAAGGCAGAGACAGCCGCAGAGGACCAATTCGTCACATCAGCGCCTTTCTTCGTCAAATCGGTCAAGGGTTTAACCACACTGGAGAAGTTAGCAATAAAACGGCGATAAAAATTAGCAAAGCCCAAAAATTTCTGAAGGCTCTTCACAGATGTGGGTTGAATCCAATCATGAATGGCCTGAACCTTAACCGGATCCATCTCTATAGATGAGGGAGAAAAAATGAAGCCCAAAAAAGAAACCTTCTGCACTCCAAAGAGACACTTAGACCCCTTCACAAACAAAGCATTATCACGAAGGATCTGAAATACCATCCTGACCTGTTTCACATGAGACTCCCAATCATCGGAAAAAATTAAAATGTCATCCAAATATACAATCATGAATTTATCAACATAAGTCCGGAAGATATCATGCATGAAGGACTGAAAGACAGATGGAGCATTAGAGAGCCCGAATGGCATGACAAGGTATTCAAAATGGCCTTCGGGCGTATTAAACGCAGTTTTCCAATCATCACCCTGCTTAATACGAACAAGGTTATATGCCCCCCGAAGGTCAATCTTCGTAAACCAACTAGCCCCCTTAATCCTAGCAAACAAATCGGAAAGCAGAGGTAAAGGGTATTGAAACTTGACCGTGATCTTATTCAAGAGGCGATAATCAATACAGGGTCTCAAGGAGCCATCCTTCTTAGCAACAAAAAAAAATCCCGCTCCCAACGGTGAAGAAGATGGCCGAATATGTCCTTTCTCCAAAGACTCCTTAACATAACTCCGCATGGCGGTATGTTCAGGCACAGACAGGTTGAAAAGTCGGCCCTTAGGGAACTTACAGCCTTGAATCAAGTCAATCGCACAATCACAGTCCCTATGCGGTGGAAGGGAACTGGACTTGGGCTCATCGAATACATCCTGAAAATCAGAGAAAAACTCTGGAATTTCAGAAGTGGAAGAAGAGGAGATTTACATCAAAGGAACGTCATTATGAACCCCCTGACATCCCCAACTAGTCACAGACATAGACTTTCAATGCAACACAGGATTATGTGCCTGCAACCACGGAAAACCCAGCACGATAGCATCATGTAAATTATGCAACACCAGAAATCGACAATCTTCCTGATGGGCTGGCGCCATGCACATGGTCACCTGTGTCCAGAACTGGGGCTTATTTTTAGCCAAATGTGTAGCATCAATGCCCCTTAACGGAAGAGGGTTCTGCAAAGACTGCAAGGGAAAACCACAACGCCTGGCAAACTCAAAGTCCATTAAGTTCAAGGCGGGGCCTGAATCCACAAATGCCATGACAGAAAATGATGACAATGAGCAGATCAAGTATACAGATAATAAAAATTTAGGTTGTACAGTACTGATGGTAAATGAACCAGCGATCCTCTTTGTACGCTTAGGGCAGACTGAAATGACATGAGAAGCATCGCCACAATAAAAACACAACCTATTCTGATGTCTGAATCCCTGTTGTTCCGTTCTAGACAGAATCCTATCACACTGCATTGACTCAGGCATCTGCTCTGAGGACAACGCCACAGCGCGCACAGTTCTGCGCTCCCGCAAGCGCCGATCAATCTGAATGGCCAGAGACATAGAATCACTCAGACCGAAAGGTGTGGGAAACCCCACCATAACATCTTTAACAGATTCAGAAAGACCCTTTCTGAAAATTGCCGCCAAAGCATCATCATTTCATTTAGTCAACACAGACCATTTTCTACATTTCTGACAATACAATTCTGCCGCTTCTTGACCCTGAGACAGGACCAACAAGGTCTTCTCCGCTTGATCCACAGAATTTGGTTCATCATATAATAATCCTAAAGCCTGAAAAAAGGCGTCTACATTAAGCAAGGCCGGATTCCCAGATTCCAGGGAAAATGCCCAATCCTGAGGATCGCCACGCAGCAGGGAGATGACAATTTTAACCTGCTGAATGGAATCACCAGAGAATCGAGGTCTCAGAGCAAAAAAACGGTTTACAGTTGTTTTTAAAACTCAAAAATTTGGACCTGTCCCCAAGAAACAAATCAGGAGTAGGAATCTTAGGCTCTAAAACTGGAGTCTGAACAATATAATCAGAAATACCCTGAACCCTAGCAGCAAGCTGGTCTACACGAGAAGTTAATCCCTGAACATCCATGCTAGCACAAGGCTCCTCAGCCACCCAGAGGAAAAAAGGGAAGAAAAGACAAAGCAGGCTACAGAAAAAAAATGGCTCTTTCTTCCCTTCTTCTGAGATACATTTAACTCATTGTTGGCCAGTTGTACTGTTATGATCCGGTGACCTTGGAGCCGCATGAGACTTTCTCAGGAGTAGGTGGAACCTGTACTGACCGCAAACCCTAAACTGTCACCGCAACTAGAAGTAGCCGTGGGGTGTACCTAACACATCCTAGACACCTCGACACAGCCGGAGGACTAAATACCCCTATAGATACAAATGGAAATTCTATCTTGCCTGAGAGCAGAACCCCAAAGGATAGGCAGCCCCCCACAAATATTGACTGTGAGTATTAGAGGAAAGACACACGCAGGCAGAAATCAGGATTTAGCAAAAGAGGCCACGCTAGCTAAATAGGAAAGGATAGGACAGAATACTAAGCGGTCAGTATTAAAACCCTAAAAATATCCACAGCAGATAATACAAAAATTCCACCATCTAACTAAAGACATGGAATGTATATCTGCATCTCCTGAGAATCCAACTAGACTGAAATATCCAAACACAGTCTAAGCTGGACAAGAAAAAACTGAATAGTACTGAATTGTAAAGCACACAGCATGTGTGCTACAAAAACAAAACCAGACACTTATCTTTGCTGATTTGGCAGCAGGGCAGGAGGAACCAGACAGAGATGCAAAACCTCCAAGAACAATGGACAACTGGCAAGGGCTAATGAATCCTGCACACCTAAATATCCCAGTCAGAGCTGCAATCAGCAGGGACACCTGCCCAGGATTGCAACCCAGGGACAACTGCATTACTACCAACAACCACTGGAGGGAACCCAAGAGCAGAATTCACAACAGGGACGCCCATGTAGTATAGGTAATCTCTCAGGGGTTCTCTCTCTTGGTGTTGCTTCTCTGATATTCCAGATGAATGATGTTTAAAAGCCTCTTGTGGATGATGTAAGTATACTGTATGTAGTTAATATTCATATATACGTAATCACTTTATGTATTTAATCCTTATATGTACTTATTAACCTTTGTATGTTAACATATACAAAAGTGTACGCACTCACACTATTCAATCATACTATTCCTTGAATTTTGTAGTTTGCAATAAAATTGCATTGTATTGCAAGTATTAGCCTTATTTAAAGCCGTATCTGAAACTTAGTGTTAAAAACATGGCAATTAAAATTGCCAAATTCTACTGTAATAAATTTGGCAAAGAGGGAACCATCATATCATTAAAAAATACGAGTGGATTTTCATGGTCCCATCCAGTATGTGGGTTCTAAGGCGTAATGGGGGGCATATGACTATGCAGCAGGACTGGCCTTGCTGCCAATGTATAAAACAAAGGAGTACGGGAGTACAAAATGAATATTGTGAAGTGGATTTTCATGGGCCCATCCAGTATGTGGGTTCAAAGGCCTAATGGGGTGCATATGACTGACTATGCAGCAGGGCTGGCCTTGCTGCCAGTGTGTAAAACAAAGGAGGACAGAATACAAAATGCATATTGTGAAGTGGATTTTCAGGGGCCCATCCAGTATATGGGTTCAAAGACTTATTGGGGTGCATATGAATTGGTAGCAGGGCAGGCATTGAATTCAATGCAACACTTTTTCAGGAGTCCCCCCTGGACATCTTATGAAAGGGGTATTGTGGTGCATCGTAATTCTTGGCAGCCCATCCACTCACAGCATAGGCTACAACAGCTTAGGAGACCCACTGTTTAGTAATGGCCCTTTAAGAATATTAATGCCACCTGATGCCCCAGTAAAAATAGGCTCTGTGACTTTAAGAGTCCCTCCTTCATAAATGAAATAAGATTATTATTATTATAATATTATTATTATTATACAAAAATTATTATTATTATATTATGGGTCTGCTTATGTGTCACATACCACATGGCCAGCTAGGGTTGTTAAATGTTACTGTTACTGTTTCCCACGCTGTGGGAACGTGGGGAAGCTATGACCGTACCGTAGGTGATGCAGCATCACCTACGGTATGGACATAGCATCCCCACGCTCCCACAGGCACCGCCCTTTCTGGGCTGACTCCTTTTTTCCTCTATGTACCCTTAACATAAGTGAGATTTTGACAAAGACCGCCCTCGGTTGAAACGATAGCCTTATTTTCCGCAACCTGTTTACGTCATAAAGCACCTGGTGATGTCTGTACACATGAATAAAGTTATACTTTTCGCATAAAAATTCATACTATTGGACTGCAACTGTTTTTCTTGAAGACTGGGACTATCTGTCCAGCCTGCACCCACCTACCTTTTGTTTACAGAGTGCACATCATTCCCTTTAATTTGACTGAAGTAAGCCTAAGTGGGGGAGGAAATTTTCGGTCTGAGGTTAAATATTTGGCCTTACAGGCAATCATTAACCTGCAAAGGATGTACCTTGACATATTTCCCAGCAAAATCCGTTTTGGTTTAGTTTTAGTGTGTTTTTTGTGGCACCGGGAAAAATGGCATGAATCTCGGAAAAAACAGTTTACAGCTGTGAACTAGGAGTCAGAAATGCTTCCAGAGGCAATCCCCATGATGTCCCTGTGTCATTTGAGCAGCGTTTCCATCATTTTCAAACCTTAAAAGGACCCCCAGGGGGATCACGGTAAAAATACTTGGGTCTCCCATAGACTTACATTGGGCTCGATGTTCTGGCCGAGTACCCGAGTATTCCAATCAGCTCGACCCGAGCAACGAGCACCCGAGCATTTTAGTGCTTGCTCATCACTACTCACCACTAGGGTTGAGCGACTTTTACTTTTTTAGGATCGAGTCGGGTTTCGCGAAACCCGACTTTGTCAAAGGTCGAGTCGAGTGAAATCGGCCGATTATCGCGCAAAGTCAGGGATCGAAGGAAACACGAAACCCAATGTAAGTCAATGGGGAAGCAAAGTCAGCAGTGAGTGGAGGACAGGAAAACACCTACAGTGCCCATTTTAATGTCAAACACATCAATTTGTGTCACTTAAGCTTGTGAATCTTAATTTACCTTATAATAATAGTTAGGCATTGAAAATTGGGGGTCATTTGGCTAAAGTTGTGGGGGGTAGGGCTGGCTCAAGTTTTTCGTGGGCCCAGGAAACGTGGACTACGTCACGGCGGTGGAGCAGGGAGAGGTCAGTATTTCAACTTTGCAAGTGCTGTGATCCTGAGCAAGCAGGGGGGCCCACTCGTTCGCATTGGCACTGGCACAGGGCCCCTCAAAGTACGGCGTTGTGTTTGATGGCGGGGGCACCTCCCACCAGCAGAGACACTTTTGTGTACTATGAGGGGCCCTGTGACAGTGACGTCGTCAACGAGTATGCCCTCCCCACCTGATGAAGGAACCTGCATTTTCATCTGCGCCTTCCTCTTTGTCCCCGTGTAAGGCGGTATAGTATGCGCGAAGGGGAACCTGACTTTCAGCAGGGTCAGATACTGGCTGTGTTGAGTGCAAGGGGAATGTACTGGTCTGCGTCAATGTACCAGCAGACTCATGTAGCACTGGCTGGGCAATGGGCAGGATGAGGAGGAAACACAGATATAGGCCCAAATAATAAAGTGGGCTAAATGCAGTTCAAAATTGGTAACAGGACTAACCAGGCGGCATTGCTTTGTTCAGTGGAGGACAACTGTAATGAAAGGCAGACACAGTTAGTAGGCCCAAATAATAAAGTGGGCCAAATAAAGTTCAAAATTGGTAAAAGGAGTAAATAGGCGGCACTGCTTTGTTCAGTGGAGGAGAACACCAAAGAGCGGCAGACACCGTTAGTAGGGCCCAACCAAACTAGTCGGCCAAATGCAGTTTAATATTAAAAATATAGGCTGAAAGCCTGAAGATTGAAGCTCAGCTTTTTTCCGTGGAGGACAACACCAAGCAGCGGTAGACACCGTTAGTAGGCACAACCAAACAAGAAGGCCAAATGCAGTTTAATATCTGATATAGGCCGCAAGCCTGAAGATTGAAGATCAGCTTTTTTCCTTGGAGGACAACACCAAGGAGCGGCAGACACCATTAGTAGGGCCCAACCAAACTAGTAGGCCAAATGCAGTTTCATATTCAAAATATAAGCCGAAAGCCTGAAGATTGAAGCTCAGCTTTGTTCAGTGGAGGAGAACACCAAGGAGCGGCAGACACCGTTAGTAGGGCCCAACCAAACTAGTAGGCCAAATGCAGTTTAAAATTTGTAAATATAGGCCGAAAGCCTGAAGATTGAAGCTCAGCTTTTTTCCATGGAGGACAACGCCAAGCAGCGGCAGACACCGTTAGTAGGGCGCAACCAAACTAGTAGGCCAAATGCAGTTTAACATTTGTAAATATAGGCCGAAAGCCTGAAGATTGAAACTCAGCTTTGTTCAGTGGAGGAGAACACCAAGGAGTGGCAGACACCATTAGTAGGGCCCAACCAAACTAGTAGGCCAAATGCAGTTTCATATTAAAAATATAAGCCGAAAGCCTGAAGATTGAACCTCAGCTTTGTTCAGTGGAGGAGAACACCAAGGAGTGGCAGACACCGTTAGTAGGGCCCAACCAAACTAGTAGGCCAAATGCAGTTTCATATTAAAAATATAGGCCGAAAGCCTGAAGATTGAAGCTCACGTTTTTTCCGTGGAGGACAACACCAAGCAGCGGCAGACACCGTTAGTAGGGCCCAACCAAACTAGTAGGCCAAATGCAGTTTAAAATTTGTAAATAAAGGCCGAAAGCCTGAAGATTGAAGCTCAGCTTTGTTCAGTGGAGGAGAACACCAAGGAGCGGCAGACACCGTTAGTAGGGCCCAACCAAACTAGCAGCCTAAATGCAGTTTAATATTCTAAATACAGGCCGAAAGCCTGAAGATAGAAGCTCAGGATAAAAAACCAGGAGAACACCAAGGAGCGGCAGACACCGTTAGTAGGCCCAACCAAACTAGTAGCCCCAATGCAGTTTTCAAATTCCTATAAGCTGAAAACCTGACAATTGAAGCTCAGCTTTTTTCAGAGGAGGACAGCTGTATTGAGTGGCGTAGACAGACACAGGTAGTAGGCCTTAACCAGAAAAGTTGGCTCAATGCAGTTTAAAAAACGGTTACAGGGGTAACACAGGCAGTATTGGTGTGGTCAGCGGAGGACAATTGGAAGGAGTGGTGCAGACTTACTAGGCCTAAAATAAAAAAGTAGGCTCTATGCAGTTTAAAATAGGTTACAGGGGTACACAGGCAGCATTGGTTTGGTCAGCGGAGGACGATTGCAAGGAGGGACCGCAGACAGACTTACTAGACCTAAAATAAAAAAGTTGTCTCTATGCAGTTTAAAATAGGTTACAGGGGTACACAGGCAGCATTGATGTGGTCAGCAGAGGACAATTGGAAGGACTGGCGCAGACTTACTAGGCCTAAAATAAAAAAGGAGGCTCTATGCAGTTTTAAATAGGTTACAGGGGTACACAGGCAGCATTGGTTTGGTCAGCGGAGGACGATTGCAAGGAGGGACCGCAGACAGACTTACTAGGCCTAAAATAAAAAAGTTGGCTCAATGCAGTTTAAAAAACGGTTACAGGGGTACACAGGCAGTATTGGTGTGGTCAGCGGAGGACAATTGGAAGGAGTGGTGCAGACTTACTAGGCCTAAAATAAAAAAGTAGGCTCTATGCAGTTTAAAATAGGTTACAGGGGTACACAGGCAGCATTGGTTTGGTCAGCGGAGGACGATTGCAAGGAGGGACCGCAGACAGACTTACTAGGCCTAAAATAAAAAAGTTGTCTCTATGCAGTTTAAAATAGGTTACAGGGGTACACAGGCAGCATTGGTTTGGTCAGCGGAGGACAATTGGAAGGACTGGCGCAGACTTACTAGGCCTAAAATGAAAAAGGAGGCTCTATGCAGTTTTAAATAGGTT
The DNA here is from genome assembly GCF_051348905.1 of Ranitomeya variabilis. Lineage (NCBI taxonomy): Eukaryota > Metazoa > Chordata > Amphibia > Anura > Dendrobatidae > Ranitomeya > Ranitomeya variabilis. The sequence goes on along the minus strand of NC_135239.1, from coordinate 113,097,220 downwards.
ACAGGGGTACACAGGCAGCATTGGTTTGGTCAGCGGAGGACGATTGCAAGGAGGGACCGCAGACAGACTTACTAGGCCTAAAATAAAAAAGTTGGCTCTATGCAGTTTAAAATAGGTTACAGGGGTACACAGGCTGCATTGGTGTGGTCAGCGGAGGACAATTGGAAGGAGTGGCGCAGACTTACTAGGCCTAAAATAAAAAAGTTGGCTCTATGCAGTTTTAAATAGGTTACAGGGGTACACAGGCAGCATTGGTTTGGCCAGCGGAGGACGATTGCAAGGAAGGACCACAGACAGACTTACTAGGCCTAAAATAAAAAAGTTGGCTCTATGCAGTTTAAAATAACTTACAGGGGTACACAGGCAGCATTGGTGTGTTCAGCGGAGGACGATTGCAACGAGGGGCAGACACAGTTAGTAGGGCCAAAAAAGTAATAGGCAAAATGCAGTTAAAAATAGGTTACAGGAGTACGCAGGCGGCCTAGCTTTGTTCAGTGGAGGACAACTGTAAGGAGTGTCTGACACAGTTAGTAGGCCAAAATAATAAAGTGAGGTTAATGTTTGGCAAAAAAAATTTTTCACAAATAAACAGGTGGCATACCTAGGTATAGGGGTGGGCTCCTCTGCTGACTTGCAGACAGTGGTAGTTGGCGCAAAGTATTAACTGGTGTAAATGTAGGACAGGGCCCCTGAATATTATTACTAGCATCAATCATGTCAACAAATTGCGCCAAGGGGTGACCACGGCCCCGTAGGGGGAGTCAGCCCATTTAGGGAGGTGTAAAAATGGCCTATGGTGGACATACAGCAGCTGCAAATGGAGAAATTGGAGCAGTCAGTAAGACGAGTCCAAAAGCAAGACCTTTTTACAGGAAAGCTAGGTGTCAGCAGGGAAAGGTGGGGCAAAATAATTAGAAATCCATGATTGGTTCATTTTAATGAAGGTTAGATCATCAACATTCTGGGTAGCCAGACGAGTCCTTTTTTCAGTCAGTATTGAACCAGCAGCACTGAATACTCTTTCTGATAGCACACTAGCAGCTGGGCAAGCAAGCTCCTGTAATGCATATTCTGCCAATTCAGGCCAGGTGTCTATTTTGGATGCCCAGTAATCAAATGGGAATGACGTGTGAGGGAGAACATCGATAAGGGAGGAAAAATAGTTAGTAACCACACTGGACAAATGTTGTCTCCTGTCACTTTGAATTGATGCTGCAGTACCTGTCGTGTCTGCGGTCATTGCGAAATCACTCCACAACCTGGTCATAAAACCCCTCTGTCCAATGCCACTTCTGATTTGTGCACCTCTAACACCTCTGCCATGTTGCCCCCTGCAGCTTTTGTGAGAACCATCACCGCCGCTGTGTTCTTGGAATGCCTGAACCAAACGATCTACAAGAGTTGCTTGTTTGGTAGCCAATATTTGCTCAAGGTTCTCATGTGGCATGATATTTTGCAATTTCCCTTTATAGCGTGGATCCAGGAGGCAGGCCAACCAGTAATCGTCATCAGTCATCATTTTGATAATGCGGAGGTCCCTTTTTAGGATACACAAGGCATAATCTGCCATGTGTGCCAATATTCCATGTGTCAATTCACTCCTTGTGCTGGGTTGAGGAGCACTTTCTGGCAAATAAACATTACTTGTCTCCCTCAAAAACCCTGTACCTGACCTTGCAACGCCACCAGTTTCTATTGCCCCCTGAGAAGCTTCCTCCTCACATAAATATTCATCCCCATCATCCTCCTCGTCCTCCTCCTCCTCTTCATCCGCCACATCGTCCAGGAGACTTCCCTGAGCAGACAATGGCTGACTGTCATCAAGGCTTCCCTCGTCCTCGGCTGCAGACGCCTGCTCCTTTATGTGCGTCAAACTTTGCATCAGCAGACGCATTAGGGGGATGCTCATGCTTATGATGGCGTCATCTGCACTAACCAGGCATGTGCATTCCTCAAAACACTGAAGGACTTGACACAGGTCTTGTAGCTTCGACCACTGCACACCTGACAACTCTATGTCTGCCATCCAACTGCCTGCCCGTGTATGTGTATCCTCCACAAATACATAACAGCACGCCTCTGTTCGCACAGCCTCTGAAGCATGTGCAGTGTGGAGTTCCACCTTGTTGCAATGTCGATTATTAGGCGGTGCTGGGGAAGCTGCAAAGATCACTGATGGTTCTGCATATGGCTGGAGTGTATGGGCGAACGGCGGATGTGCGAGCAAAGTCTTCGCACCTTCAGGAGCCGGGCAGGTAACCCCGGATAACTTTTCAGGAAGCACTGCACCACCAGGCTCAAGGTGTGAGCCAGGCAAGGAATGTGTTTCAGTTGTGAAAGTGCTATGGCAGCCATAAAATTCCTTCCGTTATCACTGACTACCTTGCCTGCCTCAAGATGTACACTGCCCAGCCATGACTGAGTTTCTTGCTGCAAGAACTCGGACAGAACTTCCGCGGTGTGTCTGTTGTCGCCCAAACACTTCATTTCTAACACAACCTGCTGACACTTACCACTAGCTGTTCCATAATGGGACACCTCATGTGCAACACTGGCAGCTGCAGATGGAGTGGTCATGCGACTGCGGTCTGTGGACGAGCTCTCGCTTCTGCTGGAGGATGAGGAGGAGGAGGAAGGGTGGCGAATGCCTACAGCCAACTGTTTCCTAGACCGTGGGCTAGGCAGAACAGTCCCAATATGGCTGTCCTCTGTGGACCCTGCATCCACCACATTAACCCAGTGTGCCGTGATGGACAAGTAATGTCCCTGGCCATGCCTACTGGTCCATGCATCTGTTGTGAGGTGCACCTTTCTACTGACAGATTGCCTGAGTGCATGGACAATGCAGTCTTTGACATGCTGGTGGAGGGCTGGGATGGCTTTTCTTGCAAAGAAGTGTCGACTGGGTAGGTCATAGCATGGTACTGCATAGGCCATTAGGGCTTTGAAAGCTTCGCTTTCAACCAACCGGTAGGGCATCATCTCTAACGAGATTAGTCTAGCAATGTGGGTGTTCAAACCCTGTGTACGCGGATGAGAGGTCAATTACTTCCTTTTCCTAATGAGAGTCTCTTGTAGGGTAAGCTGGACTGGGGAGCTGCATATGGTGGAACTAGCGGGGGTGGTGTCATGAATCCCCAATGGCTAGGGATAGCACAGGACAAGCAAAGTACAAATAAATAACGGACGAGCTCTAGGGTGATGGAACCTGGGCTGACCGCTGCCCTACGCCTGACAAACGCAACTAGAGATAGCCAGGGAGCGTGCCTACGTTGGTTCTAGACGCCACGCGCCAGCCTAAGAGCTAACTAGTACTGCAGAGAAAATAAAGACCTCACTTGCCTCCAGAGGAATGAACCCCAAAATATATAGTTGCCCCCTCACATGTATTGACGGTGAAATGAGAGGAAGGCACACACATAGAGATGATATATATAGATTTAGCAAATTGAGGCCCACTGTAAACTAGAAAGCAGAACGATACAAAAGGGGACTGAGCGGTCAGCAAAAAACCCTAATCAAAAAAACCATCCTGAGATTACAAGAACCCATGTGCCAACTCATGGCACATGGGGAGAACCTCAGTCCACTAGAGCTACCAGCTAGCATAGAGACATAATAAGCAAGCTGGACAAAAAACCAAACAACTGAAAAATCAGCACTTAGCTTATCCTGAAAGATCTGGGAGCAGGTAGGCAGGAACCAAACAGAGCACATCTGAATACATTGATAGCCGGCAAGGGAATGACAGAAAGGCCAGGTAAAATAGGAAACACCCAGCCTCTGATGGACAGGTGGAAACCAAAGGCCGCAACCCACCAAAGTCACCCAGTACCAGCAGTAACCACCAGAGGGAGCCCACAAACAGAATCCACAACAGTACCCCCCCCTTGAGGAGGGGTCACCGAACCCTCACAAGAACCCCCAGGGCGATCAGGGTGAGCTCTATGGAAGGCGCGGACCAAATCAGTCGCATGAACATCGGAGGCGACCACCCAGGAATTATCCTCCTGACCATAACCCTTCCACTTAACCAAATACTGGAGTTTGCGTCTGGAAACACGAGAATCCAAGATCTTCTCAACAACATACTCCAATTCTCCCTCCACCAGCACCGGAGCAGGAGGCTCAACCGAAGGAACAACGGGCACCTCATACCTCCGCAACAACGACCGATGGAACACATTATGAATAGCAAACGATGCTGGGAGATCCAAACGAAAAGATACAGGGTTAAGAATCTCCGAGATCCTATAAGGACCGATGAACCGAGGCTTGAACTTAGGAGAAGAGACCTTCATAGGGACAAAACGAGAAGACAACCACACCAAATCCCCAACAAGAAGTCGGGGACCCACGCGGCGACGGCGATTAGCAAACTGCTGAGTCTTCTCCTGAGATAACTTCAAATTGTCCACCACCTGATTCCAAATCTGATGTAGCCTGTCCACCACCATGTCCACTCCAGGACAATCCGAAGACTCCACCTGACCAGAGGAAAAACGAGGATGAAACCCCGAATTACAAAAAAGAGGAGAGACCAACGTGGCAGAACTAGCCCGATTATTAAGAGCAAATTCGGCCAGTGGCAAAAAAGCAACCCAGTCATCTTGGTCAGCAGAAACAAAACACCTCAAATAAGTTTCCAAGGTCTGATTAGTTCGCTCCGTCTGGCCATTCGTCTGAGGATGGAATGCAGACGAGAAAGACAAATCAATGCCCATCTTGGCACAAAACGTCCGCCAAAATCTAGACACAAACTGGGATCCCCTGTCAGAAACGATATTCTCCGGAATCCCATGCAAACGAACCACGTTCTGAAAAAATAAAGGGACCAACTCAGAGGAGGAAGGCAACTTAGGCAAGGGCACCAAATGAACCATCTTAGAAAAGCGGTCACACACAACCCAGATAACGGACATTTTCTGTGAAACCGGGAGATCAGAAATAAAATCCATGGAAATGTGCGTCCAAGGCCTCTTCGGGATGGGCAAGGATAACAACAACCCACTGGCCCGAGAACAGCAAGGCTTAGCTCGAGCACACACTTCACAAGACTGCACAAAGGTACGCACATCCCTAGACAAGGAAGGCCACCAAAAAGACCTGGCCACCAAGTCTCTAGTACCAAATATTCCAGGATGACCAGCCAACACAGAAGAATGGACCTCGGAGATGACTCTACTGGTCCAATCATCCGGAACAAACAGTCTTTCTGGTGGACAACGATCCGGTTTATCCACCTGAAACTCCAAAAAAGAAATCTTCTGGACTCCGAAGAGACACTTTGAGCCCTTCACAAACAGAGAATTGGCCCGCAGAACCTGAAACACCTTCCTGACCTGTAGAACATGAGACTCCCAGTCATCAGAAAACACCAAAATATCATCCAAATACACAATTATAAACTTATCCAGATATTCACGGAAAATATTGTGCATAAAGGACTGAAAGACTGACGGAGCATTGGAGAGTCCAAAAGGCATTACCAAATACTCAAAATGGCCCTCAGGCGTATTAAATGCGGTTTTCCACTCATCACCTTGTTTTATCCGCACCAGATTATACGCACCGCGAAGATCTATCTTAGTGAACCACCTAGCCCCCTTAATGCGAGAAAACAAGTCAGTCAATAATGGCAATGGATACTGATATTTGACTGTAATCTTATTCAGAAGGCGATAATCTATACAAGGCCTCAGGGAACCATCTTTTTTTGCCACGAAAAAAAAACCTGCTCCCAGAGGGGACGAAGATGGACGAATATGTCCCTTTTCCAAGGACTCCTTAATATAATTCCGCATAGCAGTATGCTCTGGCAGTGACAGATTAAATAAACGACCCTTAGGGAACTTACTGCCAGGAATCAATTCTATAGCACAGTCACAATCTCTATGAGGAGGGAGCGAATTGAGCTTAGGCTCCTCAAAAACATCCCTATAGTCAGACAAAAACTCAGGGATCTCAGAAGGAGTAGATGAAGCGATAGAAATCGGAGGTGCATCATCATGAACCCCCTGACATCCCCAGCTTAACACAGACATTGTTTTCCAGTCCAGGACAGGATTATGAGTTTGTAACCATGGCAGACCCAGCACTAGTACATCATGTAAATTATACAGTACAAGGAAGCGAATCACCTCCTGATGAACGGGAGTCATGCGCATGGTCACTTGTGTCCAATACTGCGGTTTATTCATAGCCAATGGTGTAGAGTCAATTCCCTTCAGAGGAATAGGGACTTCCAGAGGCTCCAGACTAAAACCGCAGCGTTTAGCAAATGACCAATCCATAAGACTCAGGGCAGCGCCCGAATCCACATAGGCATCAACGGAAATGGAAGACAGTGAAAAAATCAGAGTCACAGACAAAATGAACTTAGGCTGCAGAGTACCAATGGCAAAAGATTTATCAAGCTTTTTTGTGCGTTTAGAGCATGCTGATATAACATGAGCTGAATCACCACAATAAAAACACAATCCATTTTTCCGCCTATAATTTTGCCGTTCACTTCTGGACTGAATTCTATCACATTGCATAGTCTCAGGTGCCTGTTCAGAAGACACCGCCAACTGGTGCACGGGTTTGCGCTCCCGCAAACGCCGATCAATCTGAATGGCCATAGCCATAGACTCATTCAGACCTGTAGGCGTAGGGAACCCCACCATAATATCCTTAATGGCCTCAGAAAGACCATTTCTGAAGTTGGCAGCCAGGGCGCACTCATTCCACTGAGTAAGCACCGACCATTTCCGAAATTTTTGACAATATATTTCCGCTTCATCATGCCCCTGAGAGAGGGCTAATAAAGCCTTTTCAGCCTGAATCTCCAGGTTGGGTTCCTCATAGAGCAATCCCAATGCCAGAAAAAACGCATCCACACTGAGCAATGCAGGATCCCCTGGTGCCAATGCAAATGCCCAATTCTGAGGGTCGCCCCGCAGGAAAGATATTACAATCCCGACCTGTTGAGCAGGGTCTCCAGAGGAGCGAGATTTTAAAGAAAGAAACAATTTACAATTGTTCCTGAAATTCAGGAAGGTAGATCTATCTCCAGAGAAGAACTCTGGAATAGGAATTCTAGGTTCAGACATGGGAGTGTGAACAACAAAATCCTGTATGTTTTGAACTTTTGCCGCGAGATTACTCAGGCTGGAAGCCAAACTCTGGACATCCATGTTAAACAGCTAAGATCAGAGCCATTCAAGGGTTAAGAGGAGGTAAGAAGCAGCTAGACAGCAATTAAGGGCTAGGCAGCAAAACTCTGAAGGGAAAAAAAAAAAAAAATTTCCCTTAAACACTTCTTTTTCTCCTGCTTCAGCCCAAACAATTAACACTTTGTGGGCCGGCTATACTGTCATGAATCCCCAATGGCTAGGGATAGCACAGGACAAGCAAAGTACAAATAAATAACGGACGAGCTCTAGGGTGATGGAACCTGGGCTGACCGCTGCCCTACGCCTGACAAACGCAACTAGAGATAGCCAGGGAGCGTGCCTACGTTGGTTCTAGACGCCACGCACCAGCCTAAGAGCTAACTAGTACTGCAGAGAAAATAAAGACCTCACTTGCCTCCAGAGGAATGAACCCCAAAAGATATAGTTGCCCCCTCACATGTATTGATGGTGAAATGAGAGGAAGGCACACACATAGAGATGATATATATAGATTTAGCAAATTGAGGCCCGCTGTAAACTAGAAAGCAGAACGATACAAAAGGGGACTGAGCGGTCAGCAAAAAACCCTAATCAAAAAAACCATCCTGAGATTACAAGAACCCATGTGCCAACTCATGGCACATGGGGAGAACCTCAGTCCACTAGAGCTACCAGCTAGCATAGAGACATAATAAGCAAGCTGGACAAAAAAAACCAAACAACTGAAAAATCAGCACTTAGCTTGTCCTGAAAGATCTGGGAGCAGGTAGGCAGGAACCAAACAGAGCACATCTGAATACATTGATAGCCGGCAAGGGAATGACAGAAAGGCCAGGTAAAATAGGAAACACCCAGCCTCTGATGGACAGGTGGAAACCAAAGGCCGCAACCCACCAAAGTCACCCAGTACCAGCAGTAACCACCAGAGGGAGCCCACAAACAGAATCCACAACAGGGTGGTGGTGGACATGGCAGACTGAGAGAGGGTTGGTGATGGTATTCTTGCTGTTGGCCTACATACAGTGTTTCCTACCAAGAACCTGGTGATTCCTTGACTGCTTTGGCCTTTCGATGATACCTCCACATTTGCTGCAGGTGTTGTTGTAAATGGTGGGCTTACAGTGAGGGAAGGAATGTAGCGTTGCTGACTAGCTTCATTGTGAGTGGGTGCAACAACATTATGGGACGTTTGGTAGTTAGTCCAGGCTTGCAAGTGCATGGTGGTTAAATGTCTACGCATGCAAGTTGTATTTACATTTTTGACATTCTGACCTCTGCTAAAGGTCCTTGAGCATTTATTACAGATCACTTTGCACTGATCATTCAGATCTTGGTTAAAAAATTGCCAGACTGCACTCTTCCTACTATCGAATACCTTTTCAGGCATTGCACACTGTGCTACTTTAACTGGATGGCCACGCTGTCCTACAACTGTTTTTGGTTTTGACACACGTTTTTGGCCAGATACGGGCCTGCCAGATGAAAGCTGTTGCGATGTTGATGCCTGCTGCTGCGGCTCCTCCTCCTCCGCTTCAGAGCTACTGCCAGTGGCACCCTGTTCCCCCAATGGCTGCCAATCGGGGTCAACAACTGGGTCATCTATCACCTCCTCTTCAATGTCCTGTGCACCTTCCTCTGTGTCACCGTGTAAGCCGGTGCTATAGTGTTCGGGACGGGGCACCATAGTCTCATCAGGGTCAGATTATGGCTCAGTACACTGCGAGGGAAATGTTGTGATCTGAGTCAATGGAACAGCATAATAATCTAGCTGTGGCTGTGCATCAGTGCACTCCATGTCCGATTCATCTTGTAATGGGCATGGCCTGTTAACAATTTCCCTTTCTAACCCAGGCATGGTATGTGTAAAGAGCTCCATGGAGTAACCTGTTGTGTCACCTGACGCACCCTTCACTGTTGTTCTGGGTGAAGGACACAAGGAAACGATTTGTACCTGACCGGGAGCATCCACTGACGACGCGCTGCTTTTAAATTTTGCACTTTCGGAAGAGGAGGCAAAAGAGCTAGAGGCAGAGTCAGCAAGGAAAGCCAAAACTTTTTCCTGCTGCTCCGGCTTTAAAAGCGGTTTTCCTACTCCCAGGAAAGGGAGCGTTCGAGGCCTTGTGTAGCCAGACGATGACGCTGGCTCAACAACTCGAGACTTAGGTGCTATTTTGCTTTTCCCATGACAACCTGATGCTCCACCACCACTACCATCATTACCAGCTGGCAATGACCGCCCACGGCCACGACCTCTTCCACCAGACTTCCTCATTCTTGGAAAAATGTAACCAAACTAACAACCGTTATATGGTACTGTAAAACCAGGTAGAAGGTGTATGTAAACTTGTTGTGAATTTAAATCTCCCTTTATAGGTGTGGGAGACTGTTTGAAAAATCTGGGCCACTGTATTACACTACATAGTTTCAGTGTCAGAAAGTGGCTGACAGATATGCCACAAACAGGACTGATGCAGATGCCCTTAGTGGCAATAGAAATTTCCCTCAATAGGTGTGGGAGACTGCTGGGAAAATCAGGCCCACTGTTATGATCTGGTGGCCTAGGAGCAGCATAAGACGTACTCTGGAGAAGGTGGGACCTGTACTGACTGCAGACCCTGAACTTAACACCGCAACTAGAAGTAGCTGTTGAATGTACCTAACACTCCCTAGACATCTCGACACAGCCAGATGACTAAGTACCCCTAGAGATAGAAAAGGGAAAACTATCTTGCCTCAGAGAAAATCCCCAAAGGATAGACAGCCCCCCACAAATATTGAATGTGAGAGGAGAGGGAAATAACATACGCAGACTGAAATCAGGATTTAGCAAAGGAGGCCACTTCTAGCTAAATAGAAAGGATAGGACAGAGTACTATGCGGTCAGTATTAAAACACTAGAAAATATCCACCACAGAAAATACAAAATCTCCACATCTAACTAAAGATATGGAGGGTATATCTGCATCTCCAGAGATACCAGCTTGACTGAACAAATCCTTATACAGACCAAGCTGGACAAGACAAAACATGGAAAAGAACTGAACAATAAGGCCCACAGCATGTGGACTGCAAACAACAAAGCCAGAACTTATCTTTGTTGAAATGAACAGCAAAGCAGGAGAGACCAGGCAGGGATGTGAACCCTCCAGGAACAATGGACAACTGGCACTGACTAAAGGGTCAAGCAAGACTAAATAGCCCAGTCAGAATTGCAATAAGTGGACACACCTGATGAATGCAGCGATCCAAAGACAGCAGCGCTACCACTTATAATCACCGGAGGGAGCCCAAGAGCAGAATTCACAACAGTACCCCCCCTTGAGGAGGGGTCACCGAACCCTCACCAGAGCCCCCAGGCCGATCAGGACGAGCCAAATGAAAGGCACGAACCAAATCGTCAGCATGAACTGTTATGACCCCAATGGCGAGGGTCTCAGAGGAACGTGGAAGTCTGCAGAATACAAAAATCCAGCTCATAGGGCAGTGGTAACTGGGTTGACCATATATCTACTCCTAACGCCAACACTAGAAGTAGCCGGGGATCATTCCTACGTTGATTCTAGATGACACGCGCCAGCCGGAGAATCTAGCTACCCCTAGTAGAGGAAAACAAAGACCTTTCTTGCCTCCAGAGAAGGGGACCCCAAAGCTGGATAGAAGCCCCCCACAAATAATGACGGTGAGGTAAGAGGAAATGACAAACACAGAAATGAACCAGGTTTAGCACAGAGAGGCCCGCTTACTGATAGCAGAATAAAGAAAGGTAACTTATATGGTCAACAAAAACCCTATCAAAATCCACACTGGAAATTCAAGAACCCCCGAACCGTCTAACGGTCCGGGGGGAGAACACCAGTCCCCTAGAGCTTCCAGCAAAGGTCAGGATATAGATTTGGAACAAGCTGGACAAAATTACAAAACCAAAACAAATAGCAAAAAGCAAAAGGCAGACTTAGCTGATATAACTGGAACCAGGATCAGTAGACAAGAGCACAGCAGACTAGCTCTGATAACTACGTTGCCAGGCATTGAACTGAAGGTCCAGGGAGCTAATATAGCAACACCCCTAACTAACGACCCAGGTGCGGATAAAAGGAATGACAGAAAAACCAGAGTCAAAAAACTAGTAACCACTAGAGGGAGCAAAAAGCAAATTCACAACAGTACCCCCCCCTTAGTGAGGGGTCACTGAACCCTCACCACGACCACCAGGGCGATCAGGATGAGCGGCATGAAAGGCACGAACTAAATCGGCCGCATGAACATCAGAGGCGACCACCCAGGAATTATCCTCCTGACCATAGCCCTTCCACTTGACCAGGTACTGAAGCCTCCGCCTGGAGAGGCGAGAATCCAAGATCTTCTCCACCATGTACTCCAACTCGCCCTCAACCAACACCGGAGCAGGAGGCTCAGCAGAAGGAACTACAGGCACAATGTACCGCCGCAACAAGGACCTATGAAATACATTGTGAATAGCAAACGACACAGGAAGATCCAGACGAAAAGATACAGGATTAAGGATTTCCAATATCTTGTAAGGCCCAATAAAACGAGGTTTAAATTTGGGAGAGGAGACCTTCATAGGAACAAAGCGGGAAGAAAGCCATACCAAATCCCCAACGCGTAGTCGGGGACCCACACCGCGGCGGCGGTTGGCAAAGCGCTGAGCCTTCTCCTGTGACAACTTCAAGTTGTCCACCACATGATTCCAGATCTGCTGCAACCTATCCACCACAGAATCCACCCCAGGACAGTCAGAAGGCTCCACATGACCCGAAGAAAAGCGAGGATGGAAACCAGAGTTGCAGAAAAAAGGCGAAACCAAGGTGGCGGAACTAGCCCGATTATTAAGGGCAAACTCAGCCAACGGCAAGAATGTCACCCAATCGTCCTGATCAGCAGAGACAAAACACCTCAAATAAGCCTCCAAGGTCTGATTGGTTCGCTCTGTCTGACCATTAGTCTGAGGATGGAAAGCAGACGAAAACGACAAATCAATGCCCATCCTACTACAAAAGGATCGCCAGAACCTGGAAACGAACTGGGATCCTCTGTCTGACACAATATTCTCAGGGATGCCGTGCAAACGAACCACGTTCTGGAAAAACACAGGAACCAGATCGGAAGAGGAAGGCAGCTTAGGCAAAGGAACCAAATGGACCATCTTGGAGAAGCGATCACATATCACCCAGATAACGGACATGCCCTGAGATAGCGGAAGATCAGAAATGAAATCCATGGAGATATGTGTCCAAGGTCTCTTCGGGACAGGCAAGGGCAAGAGCAAACCGCTGGCACGAGAACAGCAAGGCTTAGCTCGAGCACAAGTCCCACAGGACTGCACAAATGACCGCACATCCCTTGACAAGGAAGGCCACCAAAAGGACCTGGCCACCAGATCTCTGGTGCCAAAAATTCCCGGGTGACCTGCCAACACCGAGGAATGAACCTCGGAAATGACTCTGCTGGTCCACTTATCCGGGACAAACAGTCTGTCAGGTGGACAAGACTCAGGCCTATCAGCCTGAAATCTCTGCAACACACGTCGCAGATCCGGAGAAATAGCTGACAAGATAACTCCATCTTTAAGAATACCAACAGGATCAGCGACTCCAGGAGCATCAGGCACAAAGCTCCTAGAAAGAGCATCGGCCTTCACATTCTTTGAACCTGGTAAATACGAGACAACAAAATCAAAGCGGGAGAAAAACAATGACCAGCGGGCCTGTCTCGGATTAAGGCGTTTAGCAGACTCGAGATACATCAGATTTTTGTGATCAGTCAAGACCACCACACGATGCTTAGCACCCTCGAGCCAATGACGCCACTCCTCAAATGCCCATTTCATGGCCAACAACTCCCGATTGCCCACATCATAATTTCGCTCGGCAGGCGAAAACTTCCTAGAGAAAAAGGCACAAGGTTTCATAACAGAGCAACCAGGGCCTCTCTGCGACAAAACGGCCCCTGCCCCAATCTCCGAAGCATCCACCTCAACCTGAAAGGGAAGTGAGACGTCAGGCTGGCACAAAACAGGCGCCGAAGTAAACCGGCGTTTCAACTCCTGGAAAGCCTCCACGGCAGCAGGAGCCCAGTTAGCTACATCAGAGCCCTTCTTGGTCATATCCGTCAAAGGTTTCACAATGCTAGAAAAATTAGCGATAAAACGACGGTAGAAGTTAGCGAAGCCCAAGAACTTCTGAAGACTCTTAACTGATGAGGGCTGAGTCCAATCAAGAATAGCTCGGACCTTGACTGGGTCCATCTCCACAGCAGAAGGGGAAAAAATGAACCCCAAAAAGGGAACCTTCTGTACACCAAAGAGACACTTTGAGCCCTTGACAAACAAAGAATTTTCACGCAAAATTTTAAAGACCAACCTGACCTGCTCCACATGCGAATCCCAATTATCAGAAAAAACCAAAATATCATCCAGATAAACAATCAAAAATTTATCCAGATACTTCCGGAAAATGTCATGCATAAAGGACTGAAAAACTGAAGGCGCATTGGAGAGCCCAAAAGGCATCACCAAGTACTCAAAATGACCTTCGGGCGTATTGAATGCGGTTTTCCATTCATCACCTTGCTTAATGCGCACAAGGTTGTACGCACCACGAAGGTCTATCTTGGTGAACCACTTGGCACCCTTAATCCGGGCAAACAAGTCAGACAACAGCGGTAAAGGATACTGAAATTTGACAGTGATCTTATTTAAAAGCCGATAATCAATACAAGGTCTCAAAGATCCGTCCTTTTTTGCCACAAAAAAGAATCCCGCACCAAGAGGGGAAGAAGACGGACGAATATGTCCTTTCTCCAGAGACTCCTTGATATATGAACGCATAGCGGTATGTTCAGGTACCGACAGATTAAACAGTCTTCCCTTAGGAAATTTACTGCCTGGGATCAAATCTATAGCACAGTCACAGTCCCTATGAGGAGGCAGTGCACTGGACTCAGACTCACTGAAGACATCCTGATAATCAGACAAATACTCCGGAACTTCCGAAGGCGTAGAAGAAGCAATAGACACAGGCAGGGAATCCCCATGAATACCACGACAGCCCCAACTTGAGACTGACATAGCCTTCCAGTCCAGGACTGGATTATGGGTCTGTAACCATGGCAGCCCTAAAACAACCAAATCATGCATCTTATGTAAAACCAGGAAACGTATCACCTCGCGGTGTTCAGGAGTCATGCACATGGTAACCTGTGTCCAATACTGCGGTTTATTTGCTGCCAATGGTGTAGCATCAATACCCCTAAGAGGAATAGGATTTTCTAATGGTTCAAGAGTAAAACCACAGCGCTTAGCAAATGAGAGATCCATGAGACTCAGGGCAGCACCTGAATCTACAAACGCCATGACAGGATAAGATGACAGTGAGCAAATCAAAGTTACAGACAGAATAAATTTAGGTTGCAAATTACCAACGGTGACAGGACTAACAACCTTAGCTATACGTTTAGAGCATGCTGAGATAACATGTGTAGAATCACCACAGTAGTAGCACAAGCCATTCCGGCGTCTATGAATTTTCCGCTCATTTCTAGTCAGGATTCTATCACATTGCATTAAATCAGGTGTCTGTTCAGACAACACCATGAGGGAATTTGCGGTTTTTCTATCACATTGCACCGAATTAGGTGTCTGTTCAGACAACACCATGAGGGAATTTGCGGTTTTGCGCTCCCGCAACCGCCGGTCAATTTGAATAGCCAGTGCCATAGTATCATTCAGACCTGTGGGAATGGGAAAACCCACCATAACATTCTTAATGGCTTCAGAAAGGCCATTTCTAAAATTAGCGGCCAGTGCACACTCGTTCCAATGTGTCAGCACGGACCATTTCCGAAATTTTTGGCAATACACTTCAGCCTCGTCCTGCCCCTGAGACATAGCCAGCAAGGCCTTTTCTGCCTGAATCTCAAGATTGGGTTCCTCATAAAGTAAACCGAGCGCCAGAAAAAACGCATCAAGATCAGCCAATGCCGGATCTCCTGGCGCCAGCGAAAAAGCCCAATCCTGAGGGTCGCCCCGTAAGAACGAAATAACAATTTTTACTTGCTGAGCAGAATCTCCAGATGAACAGGGTCTCAGGGACAAAAACAATTTACAATTATTCACGAAATTCCTAAACTTAAACCTGTCTCCGGAAAACAGTTCAGGAATCGGTATTTTAGGTTCTGACCTAGGATTTCTGATAACATAGTCTTGTATGCCCTGCACACGAGTAGCCAGCTGGTCCACACTTGTAATCAAGGTCTGGACATTCATGTCTGCAGCAAGCATAGCCACTCTGAGGTAAAGGGGAAGAAGAAAAAAAAAACTCAGAATCTTCTTTCTTATAATCCCTCTTCTGCAATGCATTAAACATTTAATACTGGCCTGGCAAACTGTTATGACCCCAATGGCGAGGGTCTCAGAGGAACGTGGAAGTCTGCAGAATACAAAAATCCAGCTCATAGGGCAGTGGTAACTGGGTTGACCATATATCTACTCCTAACGCCAACACTAGAAGTAGCCGGGGATCATTCCTACGTTGATTCTAGATGACACGCGCCAGCCGGAGAATCTAGCTACCCCTAGTAGAGGAAAACAAAGACCTTTCTTGCCTCCAGAGAAGGGGACCCCAAAGCTGGATAGAAGCCCCCCACAAATAATGACGGTGAGGTAAGAGTAAATGACAGACACAGAAATGAACCAGGTTTAGCACAGAGAGGCCCGCTTACTGATAGCAGAATAAAGAAAGGTAACTTATATGGTCAACAAAAACCCTATCAAAATCCACACTGGAAATTCAAGAACCCCCGAACCGTCTAACGGTCCGGGGGGAGAACACCAGTCCCCTAGAGCTTCCAGCAAAGGTCAGGATATAGATTTGGAACAAGCTGGACAAAATTACAAAACCAAAACAAATAGCAAAAAGCAAAAGGCAGACTTAGCTGATATAACTGGAACCAGGATCAGTAGACAAGAGCACAGCAGACTAGCTCTGATAACTACGTTGCCAGGCATTGAACTGAAGGTCCATGGAGCTAATATAGCAACACCCCTAACTAACGACCCAGGTGCGGATAAAAGGAATGACAGAAAAACCAGAGTCAAAAAACTAGTAACCACTAGAGGGAGCAAAAAGCAAATTCACAACAATGAACATCGGAGGCAACAACCCACGAATTATCCTCCTGGCCATAATCCTTCCATTTGACAAGATACTGAAGCTTCCGCCTCGAAAAACGAAAATCCAAAATCTTCTCAACCACATGCTCCAACTCCCCATCAATTAACACCGGGGCAGGAAAATCAACAGAGGGAACAACGAGCACCACATATTTCCGCAACAAAGATCTATGAAAAACATTATGGATGGAAAAAGAGGCTGGAAGGGCCAAACGAAAAGACACTGGATTGATAATCTCAGAAATCCTATAAGGACCAATAAACCGAGGCTTGAACTTAGGGGAAGAAACCTTCATAGGAACATGACGGGAAGACAACCAGACCAAATACCCAACCCGAAGCCGGGAACCAACACACCGACGACGGTTAGCAAAACGCTGAGCCTCCTCCTGAGACAACACCAAATTGTCCACAACATGAGCCCAAATTTGCTGCAACCTGTCAACCACAGAGTCCACCCCAGGACAACCAGAAGGCTCAACCTGCCCTGAAGAAAAACGAGGATGAAAACCAGAATTACAAAAGAAGGGTGAAACCAAGGTAGCAGAACTAGCCCGATTATTAAGGGCAAACTTGGCCAATGGTAAGAAAGCCACCCAATCATCCTGATCAGCAGACACAAAGCATCTCAAATAAGTTTCCAAAGTCTGATTAGTTCGCTCGGTTTGGCCATTTGTCTGAGGATGAAATGCGGAAGAAAAAGACAAATCAATGCCCAGCCTAGCACAAAAGGCCCGCCAAAACCTAGAAACAAACTGGGAACCTCTGTCAGACACAATATTCTCCGGAATGCCATGCAAACGAACCACATGCTGAAAAAATAATGGAACCAAATCAGAGGAGGAAGGCAACTTAGGCAAAGGTACCAAATGGACCATCTTAGAAAACCGGTCACAAACCACCCAGATGACCGACATCCTCTGGGAAACCGGAAGATCTGAAATAAAATCCATAGAAATATGCATCCAAGGCCTCTCAGGGACCGACAAAGGCAAAAGCAACCCACTAGCACGGGAACAGCAAGGCTTGGCCCGGGCACAAGTCCCACAGGACTGCACAAAAGAACGCACATCACGTGACAAAGAAGGCCACCAAAAGGACCTACCAACTAAATCTCTGGTACCAAAAATCCCAGGATGGCCAGCCAACACAGAACAATGAACCTCAGAAATCACTTTACTAGTCCATCTGTCAGGAACAAACAGTTTCCCCACTGGACAGCGGTCAGGTTTATCAGCCTGAAATTCCTGAAGAATCCGTCGTAAATCAGGGGAGATGGCAGAAAGAATCACCCCTTCCTTCAGAATGCCGACCGGCTCAAGGACCCCAGGAGAATCAGGCAAAAAGCTCCTAGAGAGGGCATCAGCCTTAACATTCTTAGAACACGGAAGATACGAGACCACAAAATCAAAACGGGAGAAAAACAGGGACCATCGGGCCTGTCTAGGATTCGTTTGGCAGACTCGAGGTAAATCAGATTCTTATGATCGGTCAAGACCACAACACGATGCTTGGCTCCCTCAAGCCAATGTTGCCACTCCTCAAATGCCCACTTCATAGCCAACAACTCTTGATTGCCGACATCATAATTACGCTCAGCAGGCGAAAACTTTCTGGAGAAGAAAGCACACGGTTTCATCAAAGAGCCATCAGAACTTCTCTGAGACAAAACGGCCCCTGCCCCAATCTCAGAAGCGTCAACCTCAACCTGAAAAGGGAGAGAAACATCTGGCTGACGCAACACAGGGGCAGAAGTAAAACGACGTTTAAGATCCTGAAATGCCTCAACAGCCGCAGAGGACCAATTCATCACTTCAGCGCCTTTCTTCGTCAAATCGGTCAGAGGCTTAACCACACTGGAAAAATTAGCAATGAAGCGGCGATAAAAATTAGCAAAGCCCAAAAATTTCTGAAGGCTCTTCACAGATGTGGGTTGAGTCCAATCATGAGTGGCCTGGACCTTAACAGGGTCCATTTCAATAGCCGAGGGAGAAAAAATGAAACCCAAAAAAGAAACCTTCTGAACTCCAAAGAGGCACTTAGACCCCTTCACAAACAACGCATTAGCATGAAGGATCTGAAATACCATCCTGACCTGCTTCACATGAGACTCCCAATCATCGGAAAAAACCAAAATATCATCCAAATATACAATCATGAATTTATCCAGATAATTCCGGAAGATATCATGCATAAAGGACTGAAACACAGATGGAGCATTAGAGAGCCCGAATTTCATCACAAGGTATTCAAAATGGCCTTCGGGCGTATTAAATGCTGTTTTCCATTCATCACCATGTTTAATACGAACAAGATTATACGCCCCTTGAAGGTCAATCTTGGTAAACCAACTAGCCCCCTTAATCCGAGGAAACAAATCAGAAAGCGTTGGTAAAGGGTACTGGAATTTGACCGTGATCTTATTGAGAAGGCGATAATCTATACAGGGCCTCAAGGAGCAATCCTTCTTGGCAACAAAAAAGAACCCCGCTCCCAACGGTGACAAAGACGGGCGAATATGCCCCTTCTCCAAAGACTCCTTTACATAACTCCGCATAGCGGCATGCTCTGGCACAGACAGATTGAAAAGTCGACCCTTAGGGAACTTACAGCCAGGAATCAAGTTACTAGCACAATCACAGTCCCTATGAGGAGGTAGGGAACTGGACTTGGGCTCATCAAATATATCCTGGAAATCCGACAAAAACTCAGGAACTTCAGAAGAGGGGGAAGAGGAAATTGACATCAAAGGAATATCACTATGTATCCCTTGACAATCCCAACTAGTCACAGACATAGATTTCCAATCCAGCACTGGATTATGTAACTGTAACCATGGAAAACCCAGCACAACAACATCATGCAAATTATGCAACACCAAAAAGCAAATATTTTCCTGATATACTGGACCCATGTACATGGTCAACTGTGTCCAGTACTGAGGTTTATTCTTGGCCAATGGCGTAGCATCAATCCCCCTTAACCCCTTCCCGACCTTTGACGCCATGTAGGCGTCATGAAAGTCGGTGCCAATCCGACCTGTGACGCCTATGTGGCGTCATGGAAAGATCGCGTCCCTGCAGATCGGGTGAAAGGGTTAACTCCATTTTCACCCGATCTGCAGAGACAGGGGGAGTGGTACTTCAGCCCGGGGGGGTGGCTTCACCCCCCCGTGGCTATGATCGCTCTGATTGGCTGTTGAAAGGGAAACAGCCAATCAGAGCGATTTGTAATATTTCACCTATGAAAATGGTGAAATATTACAATCCAGCCATGGCCGATGCTGCAATAGCATCTGCCATGGCTGGAGACCCCGATCTGCCCCCCCCCACCGCCACCGATCGCCCCCCCAGTTGTCCTTTCTGCCCCGATCTCCTGTCCGCTCCCCTCCTCCCTCCTGTCCGCTCCCCCGGTCCTCTTGTCCGCTCCCCCGGTCCTCCGATCCCCCCCCGTGTTCCGATCCCACCCCCCGATACTTACCTAGCTTCGATGTCCCTCCCGGTGTCCGGCCGTCTTCTCCATGGGCGCCGCCATCTTGGAAAATGGCGGGCGCATGCGCAGTGCGCCCGCCGAATCTGCCAGCCGGCAGATTCATTACAAATACATTTTGATCGCTGTGGCAGGTTCTATCGCAGCGATCAAAATAAAAAAATAATAAATAAACCCCCCCCCCTTTATCACCCCCATAGGTAGGGACAATAATAAAATAAAGAAAATATTTTTTTTTCTTTTTCCACTAGGGTTAGGGTTAGAACTAGGGTTAGAACTAGGGGTAGGGTTAGGGGTAGGGTGAGGGTTACGGGTAGGGTTAGGGTTAGGGGTAGGGTTATGGCATGTGCACACAGTGCGGATTTGACTGCGGATCCGCAGCGGATTGGCAGCGGATCCGCAGCGGATTGGCCGCGGATCCGCAGCGGATTGGCCGCGGATCCGCAGCGGATTGGCCGCTGCGAATTCGAAGCAGTTTTCCATCAGGTTTACAGTACCATGTACACCTATGGAAAACCAAATCCGCTGTGCCCATGGTGCGGAAAATTCCGTGCAGAAACGCTGCGTTGTATTTTCTGCAGCATGTCAATTCTTTGTGCGGATTCCGCAGTGTTTTACACCTGTTCCTCAATAGGAATCCGCAGGTGAAATCCGCACAAAAAAACACTGGAAATCTGCTGTAAATCCGCAGGTAAAACGCAGTGCCTTTTACCTGCAGATTTTTCAAAAATCGTGCGGAAAAATCTCACACGAATCCGCAACGTGGGCACATAGCCTTAGGGTTAGGGTTGGAATTAGAGTTAGGGTTGGAATTAGGGCTAGGGTTTGAAATAGGGGTAAGATTAGGCTTGTGGTTAGGGTTACAGATAGGGTTAGGGGTGTGTTGGGGTTACAGTTGTGGTTAGGGTTGGGATTAGGGTTACGGTTGGGATTAGGGTTAGGATTAGGGTTGGAATTAGGGTTACGGGTGTGTTAGGGTTGTGGTTAGGGGTGTGTTGGGGTATAGGGTTGTGATTAGGGTTATGGCTACAGTTGGGATTAGGATTAGGGGTGTGTTGGGGTTAGTGTTGAAGTTAGAATTGAGGGGTTTCCACTGTTTAGGCACATCAGGGGTCTCCAAACGCAACATGGCGCCACCATTGATTCCAGCCAATCTTGCGTTCAAAAAGTCAAATGGTGCTCCCTCCCTTCCAAGCCCCGACGTGCGCCCAAACAGTGGTTTACCCCCACATTTGGGGTACCAGCGTACTCAGGACAAACTGGGCAACAACTGTTGGGGTCCAATTTCTCCTGTTACCCTTGCAAAAATAAAAAATTACTTGCTAAAACATAATTTTTGAGGAAAGAACAATTATTTTTTATTTTCATGGCTCTGCGTTATAAACTTCTGTGAAGCACTTGGGGGTTGAAAGTGCTCACCACATATCTAGATAAGTTCCTTCGGGGGTCTAGTTTCCAAAATGGGGTCACTTGTGGGGTGTTTCTACTGTTTAGGCACATCAGGGGCTCTGCAAATGCAATGTGACGCCCGCAGACCATTCCATCAAAGTCTGCATTTCAAATGTCACTACTTCCCTTCCGAGCCCTGACGTGTGCCCAAACAGTGGTTTACCCCCACATATGGGGTATCAGCGTACTCACAACAAACTGGGCAACAAATATTGGGGTCCAAATTCTCCTGTTACCCTTGTGAAAATAAAAAATTGCTTGCTAAAACATCTTTTTTTGAGGAAAGAAAAATGATTTTTTTATTTTCACGGCTCTGCGTTGTAAACTTCTGTGAAGCACTTGGGGGTTGAACGTGCTCACCACACATCTAGATAAGTTCCTATGGGGGTCCAGTTTCCAAAATGGGGTCACTTGTGGGGGGTTTCTACTGTTTAGGCGTATCAGGGGCTCTGCAAACGTAACATGATGCCCGCAGACCATTCCATCAAAGTCTGCATTCCAAAACGTCACTACTTCCCTTCCGAGCCCCGGCATGTGCCCAAACAGTGGTTTACCCCCACATATGGGGTATCAGCGTACTCAGGAGAAACTGGACAACAAATTTTGGGGTCCAATTTCTCCTGTTACTCTTGCAAAAATAAAAAATTCTGGGCTAAAAAAATATTTTTGAGGAAAGGAAACACATTTATTATTTTCACGGCTCTGCGTTATAAACTTCTGTGAAGCACTTGGGGGTTCAAAGTGCTCACCACACATCTAGATAAGTTCCCTTGGGGGTCTAGTTTCCAAAATGGAGTCACTTGTGGGGAGTTCCTACTGTTTAGGCACATCAGGGGCTCTGCAAACGCAACCTGATGCCCGCAGAGCATTCCATCAAAGTCTGCATTTCAAAACGTCACTACTTCCCTTCCGAACCCTGACGTGTGCCAAAACAGTGGTTTACCCCCACATATGGGGTATCAGCGTACTCAGGAGAAACTGGACAACAACTTTTGGGGTCCAATTTCTCCTGTTACTCTTGCAAAAATAAAAAATTCTGGGCTAAAAAAATATCTTTGAGGAAAGGAAACACATTTATTATTTTCACGGCTCTGCGTTATAAACTTCTGTGAAGCACTTTGGGGTTCAAAGTGCTCACCACACATCTAGATAAGTTCCCTTGGGGGTCTAGTTTCCAAAATGGAGTCACTTGTGGGGAGTTTCTACTGTTTAGGCACATCAGGGGCTCTGCAAACGCAACCTGACGCCCGCAGAGCATTCCATCAAAGTCTGCATTTCAAAATGTCACTACTTCCCTTCTGAACCCCGACGTGTGCCAAAACAGTGGTTTACCCCCACATATGGGGTATCAGCGTACTCAGGAGAAACTGGACAACAACTGTTGGGGTCCAATTTCTCCTGTTACCCTTGGGAAAATAAAAAATTGTGGGCTAAAAAATCATTTTTGAGAAAAGAAAAATTATTTTTTATTTTCATGGCTCTGCGTTATAAACTTCTGTGAAGCACTTGGGGGTTCAAAGTGCTCACCACACATCTAGATTAGTTCCTTTGGAGGTCTAGTTTCCAAAATGGGGTCACTTGTGCGGGAGCTCCAATGTTTAGGCACACAGGGGCACTCCAAACGCGACATGGTGTCTGCTAATGATTGGAGCTAATTTTCCATTCAAAAAACAAATGGCGTGCCTTTCCTTCCGAGCCCTGCCGTGCGCCCAAACAGTAGTTTACCCCTACATATGGGGTATCATCGTACTCAGGACAAACTGGACAACAACATTTGGGGTCCAATTTCTCCTATTACCCTTGGGAAAATAAAAAATTCTGGGCTAAAAATCATTTTTGAGGAAAGAAATTTTTATTTTTTTTTTTCACGGCTCTGCGTTATAAACTTCTGTGAAGCACCTGGGGGTTATAAGTGCTCACTATGCATCTAGATAAGATCCTTGGGGGGTCTAGTTTCCAAAATGGGGTCACCTGTAGGGGAGCTCCAATGTTTAGGCACACAGGGGCTCTCCAAACGCGACATGGTGTCCGCTAACGATTGGAGCTAATTTTCCATTCAAAAAGTCAAATGGCACGCCTCCCCTTCCGAGCCTTGCCGTGCACCCAAACAGTGGTTTATCCCCACATATGAGGTATCGGCGTACTCAGGAGAAATTGCCCAACAAATTTTAGGATCCATTTTATCCTGTTGCCCATGTGAAAATGAAAGAATTGAGGCTAAAAGAAATTTTGTGTGAAAAAAAAGTACTTTTTCATTTTTGCGGATCAATTTGTGAAGCACCTGGGGGTTTAAAGTGCTCACTATGCCTCTAGATGAGTTCCTTGGGGGGTCTAGTTTCCAAAATGGGGTCACTTGTGGAGGAGCTCCAATGTTTAGGCACACAGGGGCTTTCCAAACGTGACATGGTGTCCGCTAACGATGGAGATAATTTTTCATTCAAAAAGTCAAATGGCGCTCCTTCCCTTCCGAGCTTTACCATGTGCCCAAACAGTGGTTTATCCCCACATGTGAGGTATTGTTGTACTCAGGAGAAATTGCCCAACAAAATTTAGGATCCATTTTATCCTGTTGCCCATGTGAAAATGAAAAAATTGAGGCTAAAATAATTTTTTTGTGAAAAAAAAGTACTTTTTCATTTTTACGGATCAATTTGTGAAGCACCTGGGGGTTTAAAGTGCTCACTATGCTTCTAGATAAGTTCCTTGGGGGGTCTAGTTTCCAAAATGGGGTCACTTGTGGGGGAGCTCCAATGTTTAGGCACACGGGGGCTCTCCAAACGCGACATGGTGTCCGCTAAAGATTGGAGCCAATTTTTCATTCAAAAAGTCAAATGGCGCTCCTTCCCTTCCGAGCCCTGCCGTGCACCCAAACAGTGGTTTACCCCCACATATGAGGTATCAGCGTACTCAGGACAAATTGGACAACAACGTCCGTGGTCCAGTTTCTCCTTTTACCCTTGGGAAAATAAAAAAATTGTTGCTAAAAATCATTTTTGTGACTAAAAAGTTAAATGTTCATTTTTTACTTCCATGTTGCTTCTGCTGCTGTGAAACACCTGAAGGGTTAATAAACTTCTTGAATGTGGTTTTGAGCACCTTGAGGGGTGCAGTTTTTAGAATGGTGTCACTTTTGGGTATTTTCAGCCATATAGAACCCTCAAAATGACTTCAAATGTGAGGTGGTCCCTAAAAAAAATGGTTTTGTAAATTTTGTTGTAAAAATGAGAAATCACTGGTCAAATTTTAACCCTTATAACTTCCTAGCAAAAAATAAAATTGTTTCCAAAATTGTGCTGATGTAAAGTAGACATGTGGAAAACGTTATTTATTAACTATTTTGTGTCACATAACTCTCTGGTTTAACAGAATAAAAATTCAAAATGTGAAAATTGCGAAATTTTCAAAATTTTCGCCAAATTTCTGTTTTTTTCACAAATAAACTCAGAAATTATTGACCTAAATTTACCACTACCATGAAGCCCAATATGTCACGAAAAAACAATCTCAGAATCGCTAGGATCCGTTGAAGCGTTCCTGAGTTATTACCTCATAAAGGGACACTGGTCAGAATTGCAAAAAACGGCAAGGTCATTAAGGCCAAAATAGGCTGGGTCATGAAGGGGTTAAGGGAATAGGGCTCTGCAAAGGCTCCAAGGAAAAGCCACAGCGTTTGGCAAATTCCAAGTCCATTAAGTTCAGGGCAGCGCCAGAATCCACAAATGCCATAACAGAAAGGGACGACAATGAGCAAATCAGGGTAACAGACAAGAGAAATTTAGGCTGTACAGTACTAATGGTAACAGACCTAGCGACCCTCTTAGTACGCTTAGGGCAATCAGAAATAGCATGAGTAGAGTCACCACAGTAAAAACACAGCCCATTCTGACGTCTGAATTCCTGCCGTTCTGCTTTAGTCAAAATCCTATCACATTGCATAGGCTCAGGACTCAGCCCAGAGAACACTGCCATATGGTGCACCACCTTGCGCTCGCGCAGGCGCCGATCAATCTGAATGGCCAAAGACATTGATTCGTTCAAACCAGCAGGCGTGGGGAAAGAAAGAAAGACCCTTTCTGAAAATCACTGCCAGGGCATACCCATTCCATTTTGTGAGCACAGACCACTTTCTAAATTTCTGGCAGTATACTTCTGCTGCTTCCTGACCCTGACACAGAGCCAGCAAGATTTTTTCTGCCTGATCCACAGAATTAGGTTCGTCATACAGCAATCCGAGCGCTTGAAAAAATGCGTCTACATTGAGCAATGCAGGATTCCCTGGCTCAAGGGAGAATGCCCAGTCCTGCGGGTCTCCACGCAGCAGAGAAATGACAATCTTCACCTGCTGAATGGGGTCACCAGAGGAACGGGGTCTCAGAGCAAAAAACAATCTGCAGTTATTTTTAAAGTTCAAAAATTTAGATCTATCCCCAGAAAACAAATCAGGAATAGGAATTCTAGGCTCTAAAACCGGAGTCTGAACAACATAATCTTGGATACTCTGTACCCTTGCAGCGAGTTGATCCACACGCGAGGACAGACCCTGAACCTCCATATCAGCACCAGAATCCTGAACCACCCAGAGATTAAGGGGAAAAAAAAGACAAAACAGGCTGCAAAAGAAAAAAAAATGGCTCAGAACTTTTTTTTCCCTCTTTTGAGATGCATTCAACACATTGCTGGCCAGCTGTACTGTTATGACCTGGTGGTTAAGGAGCAACACTGATATGACCTGGTGGTTAAAGAGCAACATGGGACAAGCTCTGAGGAGGTGGTATCTTTACTGACCGCAGTTCCTTATCCTAACACCAACACTAGCAGTAGCCGTGGGATGTTCCTGTCACTCCCTAGACACCTCGTCACAGCCTGAGAACTAACTACCCCTAAAGATGGAAAACAGAAAGCTATCTTGCCTCAGAGAAAACCCCCAAAGGAAAGATAGCCCCCCACAAATATTGACTGTGAGTGGAGAGGGAAATGACATACACAGAAATTAAAACAGAACTTAGCAAAGGAGGCCAATACTAATCTAGATAGACAGAATAGGAAAGGTTACTGTGCGGTCAGTATTAAAAACTAAAAATCCACGCAGAGTTTACAAAAATGATCTCCACACCGACTCACGGTGTGGAGAGGCAAATCTGCTTCCCCAGAGCTTCCAGCTAGCCTGAAAATATCATGATGACAAGCTGGACAAAAAAAAACATAACATGAGCAGAGCAATTAAGTCCACAGCAAATGGACAACCAAAGAACTAGCAAAAACTTATCTTTTGCTGAAATGGACAGGCCATAGGAGAAATCCAAGAAGAGATCTGAATCCAACCCAGAAAACATTGACAGCTGGCATGAACTAAAGACCAGAGCCAGGTTAAATAGCAAAGCCAGGAGAGACGATCAGTGAAAGCAGCTGCTACAGCTAAACTCAAGGAGCAGCAGTTCCACTCGAAACCACCAGAGGGAGCCCAAGGGCAGAACTCACAAAAGTACCATTCACAACCACAAGAGGGGGCCCAAAAACGGAATTCACAACACACTACACAGTTTCAGTGTCAGAAAGTGGCTGACAGATATGCCACAAACAGGACTGACGCAGATGCACTTAGTGGCAATAGAAGTTTCCCTTTATAGGTGTGGGAGACTGCTGAGAAAATCAGGCCCACTATGTTACACTACACAGTTTCAGTGTCAGAAAGTGGCTGACAGATATGCCACAAACAGGACTGACGCAGATGCCCTTAGTGGCAATAGAAATTTCCCTTTACAGGTGTGGGTGGGAGACTGCTGGGAAAATCAGGCCCACTGTATTACACTACACAGTTTCAGTGTCAGAAAGTGGCTGACAGATATGCCACAAACAGGACTGACGCAGATGCCCTTAGTGGCAATAGAAATTTCCCTTTATAGGTGTGGGTGGGAGACTGCTGGGAAAATCAGGCCCACTGTATTACACTACACAGCTTCAGTGGCAGACAGTGGCTAGCAGATATATAAAAAAAAGGGACTATGCTACAATAACAATCTCCCTACAATGATCTCAGGACAAGTATGGCAGCCAGCAGTAAAAAGGACTGCTGCACATAAAAGTGTGGACAAACAAAGAAACAAGAGAACTGTGCAGAAAGAAGCAACAGGATTTTTGCTTTGAAAAAAGCAGTTGGTTTGCACAGCGGCGTACAAATAGCAATGCAGCTATCAGGGACCCTGCCTTATAAGCTACACAGCTGATGCACAGAAATCTAGCCTCCACTGTCCCTGCAA
Organism: Ranitomeya variabilis; assembly: GCF_051348905.1. NCBI lineage: Eukaryota > Metazoa > Chordata > Amphibia > Anura > Dendrobatidae > Ranitomeya > Ranitomeya variabilis. The sequence continues at coordinate 113,069,675 of NC_135239.1, read as the reverse complement.
AGAAAAGGTGGTGTTGGACAGTGGAAATCGCTACAGCACAAGTGGTTTGGGGGTTTATATTTCCTCCCTAACAATATCCCTGCTTCTGACGAAGCTGCAGCAACCTCTCCCTATGCTATGCTCGGCAGAAGTAAGATGGCGTTCGGCGTGCACGCCCCTTTATAGCCCCTGTGACGCCGCAGAAAGCAAGCCAATCACTGTAATGCCCTTCTCTAAGATGGTGGGGACCAAGACCTATGTCATCACGCTGCCCACACTCTGCGTCCACCTTCATTGGCTGAGAAATGGTGCTGAACGCGTCATATGAAACGCGACTTTGAAGATCGCCGACCGCATGGCCGATCCCACACTGGGATCGGCTCAGGTTTCACGAAACCCGACTTTGCCGAAAGTCGGCGATTTATGAAATTGACCGATCCGTTTCGCTCAACCCTACTCACCACCTCTCGTGGCAGCCTGTTCCACTCATTGATTACCCTAACTGTCAAAAAGTTTTTTCTAATATCTAATCTGTGTCTCCTCCCATTCAGTTTCATCCCATTGCTTCTAGCCTTTGCTTGTGCAAATGAGAATAAAGGTGATCATTCTACAGTGTGACAGCCCTTGAGATATTTGTAGACAGCTATTAAGCCTCATCTCAGTCTTCTCTTTTGCAAGCTAAACATTCCCAAATCCTGTAACCGTTCTTCATAGGACATGGTTTGCCGACCGGTCAACATTCTGGGCACTCTTCTCTGAACTTTCTCGTTTGTTGATGTCTTTTTTAAAATGTTGTGCCCAAAACTGCACACAGTATTCCAGATGAGTAGTAGAGGGCAGTAATGACTTTGTGTGATCTAGACTTTATGCTTCTGTTAATACATCCCAGAATTGCATTTGCATTTTTTCCTGCTACATCACACTGTTGACTCGTGTTCAGTTTATGATCTATTAGTATACCCAAGTCTATTTCACATGTGCTGTTGCTTAGCCCTATTCCTCCCATTCTGTATATGCTTTTTTCACTTGTATTGCCCTGATGTAGCACTTTGCACTTTTACTTGTTAAAAACCATTCTGTTAATTGCTGCCCACTGCTCCAGTTTATTTATATCTTTGTGAATCCTCTCTCTCTTCTCTAGTATTAGCTATCCCTCCTAGCTTTGTGTCATCAGCAACTTTAATCAGTGTACCCTCAATTCCTTCTTCTAAATCATTGATAAAGATGTTAAACAGTACAGGGTCCAGGACAGAACCCTGTGGTACCCCACTTGAGACATTCTTCCAACTGGATGTGCAGCCATTTACAACCACTCTTTGGGTCCGATCACTAAGCCAGTTATGAATCCACCTAACAGTTGCCTTGTCCATTCCATACTTAGTCATTTTTTCAATAAGGATGGTGTGAGATACTTTGTCAAATGCTTTGCTGAAGTCAAGATATACTATATATACAGCATTACCCTGATTTAACCAGTCAATGACTCTGTCATAGAAGGAAATTAAGTTAGTCTGATATGACTTATTAGTTACAAACCCTTGCTGACTCTGGTTAATCACTTCATTCTTATCCAGGTACTTACATACATGTTGCTTAATAATTTGTTCAAAGATCTTTCCTGGTATAGAAGCCAGACTCACCGGCCTATAGTTCCCTGGGTCCACCTTCTTCCCCTTTATGAAGATAGGAACAACATTTGCTCTTCTCTAGTCTTCTGGGACTTCTCTTGTTCTCCAAAAATTTTCAAAGAATATGGAGAGTGGTTCAAAAATTTCTTCTGCTATCTCCTTCAGTACTCTGGGGTGTAATTCATCTGGACCCGGAGACTTGAATTCATTTATGTTAGCTAAGTGTTTCCTCACTATCTTTCTGTTTATAGATATCCTGGATTCTTCTATTCCTTTAATAGGACAGTGAAGATCAGTTGATGTTACAATTCCTTTCTTAACATTTCATCATTTTCATCCTGCAAAAATCCTATAGCATCTTTGACTTTTCTTTTACTTTTGACATATCCCCCAAATCCTTTTTTATTGCTTTTGACTTCTCTTGCAAGCCTTAATTCATTGTCAGCTTTAGATAATCTGATCCGTGCCCGGCAGGTTCTGCAGACAGCATTATATTCTTCTTTAGATATGCCTCCCTCTTTCCATTAGAAAAACGTTTCTTTCTTCCTTTTTAGCATGTGTTTAAGTTCTGTGTTCAAAACAAAAATTGGCGGCTGACAGCACTTCTGACAAAAGAGCAGAAAAAGGCGGATGCTCGTCCTATTTCCACTGGACCCAAGTGGAAGAGTACATACCATAAGTTGAAGTGAAGGACAGCATCCAGTCAGGGTGAAAAAATTCTTCTTTATTGTGCCCTAAATGCAACGTTTCAACCTCAAGGGTCTTTCTCAAGCATACAAAACAGTCAAACTGGCAGCCATAAATAGGAAGTGGGTAATCGCCCACCAATCACCTCATCCGAGACCGCCCACACCATTTACATAACAAAGTTCAGTGATCTCAATAACAATACAAAACTTACATTCTATAAAACATATATAATTAAAAACTTATCACTTTATCTTATACATCCCACATAACACATAATGCAACCCATGATTAAAATAATTAGCACATGTAGGGAATCAAACGTGCATAAACAGTGCTGCCTGTCATATCAAGACCAATCACCAGGTCTATAAAGGTGAGCCTGCACATAATCAGCCAATGTTACAGCTTGTTTCTCACATCCCATCGCCAGCGAATCAATAACTGCATAGAGGGCCCAATCATAGAAAACGACATGTGCCAACCTAACTTATCAGAGCCAATCCAGGTTCACCACACAAAAAAACACGTAGTACGCCCACATACATCATCACCTGACCAAAATCTCGCTGTCTATAGCTCAAAGGGCTCAATCGTGTCACAACTAGCCGACACCCCTGTTCCCAGTGCGCATGTTCACCGGCCCCACGACACAGAGTCACATGACTAAGCATGTGGAGCCCAAAAAACCATGAGCACTGCTACGGGGGTGCACGGGTAGGTTCCCGCACCTTAGTACCATAAATATCCAAAAACCCGGCACTCAACTTCAATGCAACTTGAAAATTTATTGCGCAGTACAGAAAACGTTTCGGTCTATGCGACCTTCTTCAGTTACTACAATATATACAGAAATGAAAAAAATAAACAAATCCAAATTTACAACCATACAAGTGTGTCACTTTGAACAAAAAAACAAAAGTATATACAAAAAATGGGGGAGGAAGGGAAGAAGGAAGGAGATTCAGGTCATATCTTAATTCAAGTGATGGAATACACTGGGAGTACCACATAATCAACCTATACCATATTATAAGCACATTTGAGAAGTAGGCAAAAGAGAATGTGCTAGCGTACCGTACTGAACGATGATTGCGTGTCCCTTTGTGAGCCAAAATCAATAAGTCCGGCAGGGATAACTGTGAATATAGAGGGTGCCCGCCGGTGATTACACTGGAAGCTGTATATCATATGCGGTGACGACAAATTGTGCCCCAACTAGAATAAATTACCTGGGTATAACTGCCCTAGTCCTATGTGGGCTGCGAGCTGTGGTGAAACAAAAACCGGTGACATTGTAAGGGCCGGAGATCGGCATCTGCATAGTGTCCCGTGCCTCGGCTGCATATAGTCCCTTCTTGTGAATAGGAGGAGAGAGGGATATTACCTTAGTAGGTCCGGAGCTTGACGCGGTGTCCACCGCTTGTCGGCATGTGTGCCCGAGTGAGTGGACACTGGAAACGCGCCCGTTATGTGAGCCCATCGTGGTCTCACCCACATACGTCAGTCCACAAGGACATACAATCAAGTATATCACAAAGCTCGAGGTGCATGTATACCTCCCCTTGATATATATCTTTTTACCCGTATGTGGGTGATTAAAAAATTCCCCTTTTACCAAATTACCGCAGCATGCACAACCTAAGCAGGGGAAATTCCCCAATCTCGGGGGACCCAAAGTGCTCTGTATATTCACATTTGTGGGACCAACATCTGATTTAACTAATTTGTCCTTCAAATTACATCCTCTTTTATACGATAAAAGCGGAAGGTGAGTAAACTCTTCAACATCAGGCAATCCTTGATGTAAAATGTGCCAATGTTTCAATATAATATTTCTCATCAGTCCACTGGCCGTATTATAAGTAGACACAAAAGGGATACGTTTATCTCTCATCTTGACCTTCTTCTTTCTCACATCGATGTCTCTCTTGCCTTTTTCCTCTGTTCCTTGACACTAGCATCAGGATAGACCCTATCAAAAAATGTATTGCACATCTCCTCTAGTCTAGAGTCTAAAGTCTAGAGTCTAAAAGTGAATCATCCGCAATTATTTTACGCACTCTGAGCATCTGGCTTCAGGGCAAAGATTCGACCATCTTTCTTGGATGATGACTGTTAAATTGTAGTAGGCTATTCCTATCCGTGTTTTTCACAAATAGGTCAGTTTAGTAGAGTAGACCCATCTTTATACACCATCGTGTCTAAGAATTGGACACGCTCATTAGAGTATGTCACTGTGAAGTCAAGCTCTGGATAGATATTGTTCAGTTCATGGTTGAAATCTAGGAGCTCACTAAGCTGCCCCTCCCACACTACAAATACATTGTCAATGTAGCGCCACCAGGCCCGGACATGGGGCCAAAACCGGGAGACACACACGTGCTGGTCCTCGAGTACCGCCATGTAGATGTTAGCATAAGTAGGGGCCACATTGGACCCCATGGTGGTACCCCTCAGCTGCAGGTAGTAATCATCCCCAAAAAGGAAATAATTCCTTCTGAGGATGAACTCTAACAGCTGGAGGACCAGACGTGCACGGCCCTGCCCGACATCCGAGCCCAATAGCACCACATCCACGGCTGCTAGACCCTTGTCGTGTTCTATAGAGGTATACAGAGAGACTACGTCAAAGGACACCAATATAGTATTAGCTGTTACATTTAGATTTTCAATTTTTTCCCAAAAAATCATCAGTGTCACGGATATATGATTTAGCCCTTGAAGCAAACTTAGACAACACTTTGTCCAGAAAGATCGCTACTGTCAGGACTCTGAACATTTTTTACCTTTTGTGCATTACTGCCCTTTTCCAAGATGGCGTCCTTGGTCTCATGTGCACTGTGTCTTCCCGCTATAAAACTCCACCCCAGCCTTCAGTCTGTGCTGGAGTATTCTGCCTTGCATCCAGCTCCTGACCTCTGATTACTCCCTGGCTATACACCTGCTCCTGAGAACCTGTGTGGTGATCCTGCTACTCTGCTCTGAGTTCCTGCTGCATACACAAGTTTCCAGTAATCCTACTTCATCTGCTGTTCGTGTTTACTTCCATCTGCATTTGCTGGACATGTAAGCTGTTTCTGCTTTGCAATAACCTGAGACTATTAACCAGGCCTCCCTGGTTGAGCTAAGATATGATTTGAACTGCCTAATAAGCATATCTATCTGTGCCTGGACTAAGACAAGGATTTATTCGTGTCAAGTATCCTCAAGAATAATTGTGCTTCATAGACTTTCTGCTTGATTGCATTTTCCTCTGAAGTTTCCTATAGACTGCTGAGCTGCATTTGATATTTGCACCAAGTGTTGTGGACTTGAGTTTCTCTCTGCACCTGTTTGAATCACCGTGTGATAATATAGACTTTACCACTTATAAAACTGTGTCCTGTAGTTGTCTTGTTCCACACAAAGAGTCTCCTGAGTTATCCCCTATAATTATTACAGGATACTCTAGCCTAAAAAAAAGGAGACTGGTGGAACAATGATTGCAGAAAGCAAATTAGAGCAGGTGTTTTCCATAATTAGATCACTGCAGAAAGATGTGGAAGGTCTGCAAAAGAAGTTTGGAAGCTTTGAACACAATCAACAAGTGTTTGGACAAACTTTGCAGGACTTGAGCAACCGCATGGCAGCCTAGGAAAACAAACTTGCTGGCATAGAGTCCCAGTATGGACGGGCTTTTCAGGACATAAGCACGCAAATAGCTGCACAAGTGACTTTACCCTCTGGGCAACCGCCACCAGCTATCCCACTTAAGTTGCCCCCATTCAGATTTAATGGTGATCGCGACAAATTTCGTGGCTTTGTGAATCAATGTATGCTATATTTTGATGTGCATGCTGACCGTTTTCCTACTGATAGATCCAAAGTATTGTGTGTAATAATGCTACTGACCTCACGAGCGGTCGCCTGGGCGAATCCGATGATTGAGTCTCGTGACCCACGTTTAAATGACTTGGATGATTTCTTGGCCACTATGGCATTAATGTTTGATGACCCTAATCGCCGTGCAACTGCTGAATCTGCTTTGTTGTCTTTACGCCAGGCTTAACGTTCTGTTATTGAGTATGCCACTGAATTCAGGAGATTGGCGGTAGATACCAATTGGGACAGTTATGCACAATTGCCTATTTTTAAAAGGGGTCTGTCTAGTATTGTAAAAGATGAACTAGCCCACTCTGAGTCACCACAAGAGCTAGAGACATTTATACAGCATTGAGTGCGCATAGACATTCACCTTACTGAGCGTAGGCAGGAGAAATTTGCTGCATATAACTGTGTTTCTAACTTTTCCTTTCCTTCCAAAGAGCCTGCAGGTAAAACCTCTCGGGAGGTGGAGGAGGTGCCCATGCAAATTGATTCCGTTCAGAGGTGCGAGATCAATGAGCGCCAGGAGCATCGCCTTCGTGAAAGTCTATGTTTCTACTGCGGCCAGTCTGACCACTTCTTGATCAATTGTCCTAAGTGTCGTAGACGGCCTAACAAGGTGCTAGCAGCAATAGGGGAGTATGACAACTGTGATGATGAATTTGACATATCTGAATGTAGCCTGCCTTTAAACGCTGTATTCCATTCACTTTCTATGACTTCACCCCCCAAGGAGCTGAAGGAAAAGAACTCTCACTGTTCTCTCCCTATTCAGATCCTGTGTTCAGGACAGTGGATTTCCAGTTCAGCTATGATTGACTCTGGTGCAGGTGGCAATTTCATGGATATCGCATTTGCCAAGGAACATGGTATTAAAATTCAGCAAAGAGCCTCTCCAATTACCATGGAAACAGTGGATGGGTCACCTTTAATCTCTGGGCCTGTAGATCAGGAGACCGTACCCCTTGAAATTTTGTTGGAGCCTAATCATCAGGAGCAACTTTCTTTCTTGCTAATTTCTTCTCCTCGTTTTCCTGTGATTTTAGGCATTCCTTGGTTGCGTTCTCAGAACCCAATTATCAACTGGGAGACCAAGGAGATTATCTTCCCAACAAGGAGCAACTCAGCGTTAACAGAAGCTGTCCCTGAGTCCACGGCTACGGAAACACATGTACAGGTATTTTCTTTACCTCCAGCTTATAAAGAGTTCTCTGACATCTGTGACAAGAAGAATGCAGATCAGCTTCCTCCACACAGGCATTATGACTGTCCCATTGAGCTGCTTCCAGGGCAGCCATTCCTTTTGGTAACGTATACCCTTTGGCGGCACCTGAGCTTCAAGCCTTAAAAGAGTATATTGATGAAAATCTGGCCAAAGGCTTTGTATGTCCTTCTTCCTCATCAGCAGGGGCACCTATCTTTTTTGTAAAGAAGAAGGATGGGACCCTGAGACCCTGTGTTGACTATCGAGAACTCAATAAGGTAACCGTACGAAACTGTTACTCTTTGCCTCTGATTCCCGAATTACTGGAAAGAGTCCACCATGCTAAGGTGTTCTCTAAACTGGATCTTCGTGGGGCTTATAATTTAGTGCGTATTCGTCCAGAGGATGAGTGGAAGACAGCATTCAGATGCCGGTATGGACACTTTGAATCTCTTGTGATGCCCTTCAGGCTTTGTAACACCCCTGCAACATTTCAACACCTTGCTAATGACATTTTCAGAGATTTGTTGGACCAGTTTGTAGCGATCTATTTGGACTATATACTAATCTTTTCTGACTCTCTACAGGAACATGAACAACATGTCAAAACTGTTTTAAGACATCTGAAAGAGAAACATCTGTATATTATGCCGGAGAAATGCGAGTTCCATCATTCTGAGATACAGTTCTTAGGTTATATCATCTCTCCCCAGGGGCTGAACATGGAATCTGGTAAGATTCAGGCTATCCTTGACTGGCCGGTACCCAAGAACGTTAAGGAGGTCCAACGTTTTATTGGTTTTGCAAATTTCTACAGACGCTTCATTCGAAATTTTTCTGATATTGTCCGTCCCATTACTTCCTTGACAAAGAAGGAAAAGCCCTTTAAGTGGTCATCACAGGCTCAAGAAGCTTTTGATTGGCTTTAGATCTGTTTCACATCAGCACCGCTGTTGATACACCCAGATCCAACACTTCCTTTCATTGTGGAGGTGGACACTTCTGATAATGCTTTGGGGGCTATTCTCTCCCAAAGAACTGGAGAGAAGAGTCTGCTACATCTTTGTGCTTTCTTATCCCATAGACTAACCTCAGCAGAGAAGAATTACGATGTGGGAGACAAGGAATTGCTGGCTATTATTGCGGCTTTCAAAGAATGGAGGCATCATCTGCAAGGAACTGCACAACAGATCATAGTGCTAACTGACCATCGCAATCTAGAGTTCCTTAGATCCGCTAGATGTCTTTCTCCTCGTCAGGCTCGTTGGAACTTATTTTTAAATCAATTTAACTTTGTTATCTCATACTGTCCAGGTTCACGTAATGGGAAGGCTGATGCTTTATCCCGAATCCATGCTGCGGATTCCGTACCTGGAGCCCCGTCCAAGACCATTCTATCTGATGCCAATTTCATTGGAGTTATCCACGATCAGGACTTGTGGAAGGAGTGCAGGGAGGCCTATGATGGTGATGTATTTCTGGCCAACCCACCTGTGGATATTAATCTTGTCTTTAAGGGTGGCATGTGGTTCTGAGATCGACGTATCTATGTCCCAGAGTTCGTCCGTCTGCAGATCCTCAAGTTGGTACATGACTCCAAGTTGGCTGGTCAAAGGGGATACAGAAGACACAAGAGTTCCTGAGCCGATTCTTCTGGTGGCCAACTTGCCTGAAGGATACCAAGGACTATGTTCTCTCTTGCGAGGTATGTGCCCATTACAAGACTCCTCATGTGGCACATACGGGTCTTCTACAACCGTTACCTGTTCCATCCCACCTTTGGGGGTCTATATCAATGGACTTTATTGTGGAGCTGCCTACATCAGGGGGCATGAATACAATCATGGGGGTAGTTGATCGCCTGACTAAAGCTGCTCATTTTGTTCCGTGCACCGGCCTCCCCTCAGCTAAAGATATAGTGAACTTGGTTATACATAATGTCTTTCGGTTGCACGGGGTTCCGGATGAGATCATCTCTGACCATGGAGTACAGTTCACTTCAAGATTCTGGAAGGGGTTTTGCTCTCCACTCAATATTAATGTCTGTCTCTCTTTTCCTTACCATCCCCAGACAAATGGTCAGACTGAGCGTACCAACCAGACTCTGGAACAATATCTAAGATGTTATGTCAGTCATCTCCAGGATGATTGGTTGGAGTTGTTGCCGTTAGCCGAATTTTCATATAATAATTCTCAGAGCACCTCCACTAAAGTTACACCTTTCTTTGCCAATCTGGGTTATCATCCGTGTATTTTACCTAGGTCTCCAATTAATTCCCCGGTTCCGGCAGTGGAGGAAAGGCTGACTTCGATGAGACAGAATCTGGAGGTTCTGAAGGAATCCCTGACCACAGCTCAAGAACGTTATAAGAGATCGGCTGATAGATTCCGTAAACCTGCACCCATGTTCAAGGTAGGAAATTCTGTGTGGTTAGCAACTAAGAATCTGAAGTTAAATGTTCCTTCACAAAAACTTGGACAGAAATTCATTGGCCCTTTCAAGATCAACGGTATTGTGAGCTCTGTGGCCTGCCGGCTGAAGCTGCCTAGGACAATGAATGTACACCCAGATTTCATGTATCTTTACTAAAGCCTGTATCTCCTAATACTTTCCAGGGATGTGTTGTGCCACCTCCGCAGCCAGTGGTGATTGATGGGCAACAACAATTCGTGGTGGAGGAAATTATTGTTTCCAGGATTCGCAAAAATCGGCTCCAATATCTGATAAGATGGCAGGGATATCCCCCTGAGGAAGACTCTTGGGAACCTGTGGAAAACATCAATGCCCAACAGAAGATTTCTCGTTTTCATCAGAGATTCCCTGAGAAACCAGGTCCAGGATCGTCCTGAGGCCGCTTCTAAGGAGGGAGTAATGTCAGGACTCTGAACATTTTTTACCTTTTGTGCATTACTGCCCTTTCCCAAGATGGCGTCTTTGGTCTCATGTGCACTGTGTCTTCCTGCTATAAAACTCCACCCCAGCCTTCAGTCTGTGCTAGAGTATTCTGCCTTGCGTCCAGCTCCTGACCTCTGATTACTCCCTGGCTATACACCTGCTCCTGTGAACTTGTGTGGTGATCCTGCTACTCTGCTCTGAGTTACTGCTGCATACAAAAGTTTCCAGTAATCCTCCTTCATCTGCTGTTCGTGTTTACTTCCATCTGCATTTGCTGGACATGTAAGCTGTTTCTGCTTTGCAATAACCTGAGACTATTAACCAGGCCTCCCTGGTTGAGCTAAGATATGATTTGAACTGCCTAATAAGCATATCTATCTGTGCCTGGACTAAGACAAGGATTTATTCGTGTCAAGTATCCTCAAGAATAATTGTGCTTCATAGACTTTCTGCTTGATTGCATTTTCCTCTGAAGTTTCCTATAGACTGCTGAGCTGCATTTGATATTTGCCCCCAGTGTTGTGGACTTGAGATTCTCTCTGCACCTGTTTGAATCACCGTGTGATAACATAGACTTTACCACTTATAAAACTGTGTCCTGTAGTTGTCTTGTTCCATGCACAGAGTGTTATGACCCCAATGGCGAGGGTCTCAGAGGAACGTGGAAGTCTGCAGAATACAAAAATCCAGCTCATAGGGCAGTGGTAACTGGGTTGACCATATATCTACTCCTAACGCCAACACTAGAAGTAGCCGGGGATCATTCCTACGTTGATTCTAGATGACACGCGCCAGCCGGAGAATCTAGCTACCCCTAGTAGAGGAAAACAAAGACCTTTCTTGCCTCCAGAGAAGGGGACCCCAAAGCTGGATAGAAGCCCCCCACAAATAATGACGGTTAGGTAAGAGGAAATGACAAACACAGAAATGAACCAGGTTTAGCACAGAGAGGCCCGCTTACTGATAGCAGAATAAAGAAAGGTAACTTATATGGTCAACAAAAACCCTATCAAAATCCACACTGGAAATTCAAGAACCCCCGAACCGTCTAACGGTCCGGGGGGAGAACACCAGCCCCCTAGAGCTTCCAGCAAAGGTCAGGATATAGATTTGGAACAAGCTGGACAAAAATACAAAAACAAAACAAATAGCAAAAAGCAAAAGGCAGACTTAGCTGATATAACTGGAACCAGGATCAGTAGACAAGAGCACAGCAGACTAGCTCTGATAACTACGTTGCCAGGCATTGAACTGAAGGTAAACAGAACAAAGACGTGGAACAATATAAGGTCACCACCATATTAATTATTTACCCAAATCGGGTTTGTGCATATACTTATATATTGGGACCAGAAATATAGGATCATACTGGACCAACTGCCAGACAATACATCAAGAAAAACACCGAAGAACCAAAAGGCAGAAAAAAGTCCAATTAATATAAGTATGCAAAATTACTTTATTAGCTAAAAAAACCAGGAACAAACATGACAGGGGGATTCGTCCCCATACAATCAACAACACGTATCCATATGGACAGGGTAAAGGTGACTATAGTGCATACAGAAAATCATCATTTACTAGCCGATAGCAATAATATACAAAACAAATTATTATGTCAGACTACCAGTACAGAAATGCAATGGATCCTAATCCTATATCAGTAGAAAAAAGAGTCTGACACATGAAGAATCTAAAGTATACATACCGGGCAGTGTGGAGAAGTATCAAGCCAGGTTAGCACCTCACCCTAGTCCACCCCGACGCACGTTTCGGCAGGATGCCTTTATCAAGGGGTATGGTGGTATACTGCTGGGTTTCATATATATATAGGGGGAAGGGGCACAAGGTGACAGCTGGACTAGCCAATCCCATTAAACTGCCTCCAGGTGTACCCGGATACGCCTGACGCCGCACAGCAGAAAAACACATGGGGCCCCATGTGTTCCTGAGATGACGGCGCCATGGCGCTGAGGACAAAGGGAAGCAGTTCCGGAGTATAGTTAGAATATATGCGCGTGCGCACATCATAAAGATCTATCAGAATACACCGTGCGGCCATATTGCTGTCAGCGGACATGCGCAGTTAGAATTACTGTTTGCAGCCGCTAGAGAATTACATCAATAATGGCGGCAGCAATTTTTATGTAGTCTGACATGCGCAGTAAGAACTGCGCGGATATATTACTAAATGCTGTGGCGAAATTGCAGAGGGTAACTAAATAACTAAATAAATACATAACAGATCTACAGAATGCATAATGGAAATGTAACCATACTCCATAAATATCCATATTTTATTCACTGAAGTATAACTGACCAATATTACAATAATTTAAGCAACTGGATAATAAGATATGTTATAAAAAACTTACATATAACCCCCTCATTGCATTCTCTAGCAAATTGGAATCCATTATCCAGCGGGCCTTACAGGACGACGTTATCACCAAAGATCTAGCTAAGGCCCTGGTGGTCAAGGAGCCGACTATACCGACACTGTATTTATTACCCAAAATACATAAAGGCCTCCAATCCCCACCCGGTAGACCGATTATTTCGGGTAGGGGGAACCTGCTGGAAAATGTGAATAGATGGATTGATTTCCACCTACAACCGTTAGTTACTAATCTCCCCTCCTTTCTTAGGGACACTGGGGATCTTCTGCGTAGGGTCGACGGATTGTGTTTGGAGGGTGATACTCTATTGGTCTCAGCGGATGTTGAGTCACTCTATACCAATATTAGGCACAAAGATGGTATTGGTGCTGTTAAATATTTTCTGGGAAACTCCACACTTTCCGTAGGTATGAGGTCACTTCTGCTGGAACTACTAGAGTTCACCCTCACTCATAATTTCTTTGTATTCAAAGGGTCCTTCTACCTACAGCTCCAGGGGACCGCTATGGGGGCTGCTTTTGCGCCCGCATATGCTGGTCTCTTCCTGGGGCTGTGGGAGAGGGACCTTCCCCTGTCAGATGAACAGGGGTCGATCGAGCGTGTCCCTTTATGGACACGCTACATCGATGATGTCTTCTTCATCTGGCAGGGCACATCCGTCGACCTTGCGCAGTTCATGTCCCTCCTGAACAGCAACGACCTGAATATCCATCTCACATTTGTGTCCGACGTTCATTCCATAGATTTTTTGGATGTCACGATCAAGAAAAATAGTGTGGGTATTTTAAATACGGATATTTTTCGTAAAAAAACATCAACCAATACCCTTTTACACGCTACTTCTGGACATCCAAAACATATGGTAAAATCTATTCCGGTGGGGCAGTTCCTCCGTATAAGACGAATATGTTCCAACATGATTGATTTTGAAAAACGTGCGGAGGAGCTGTCCCAAAGATTCAGAGAACGTGGATACAGTGGGAGGTCGATAAAAAGGGCATATTTGAGAGCTAAACATACCCCTCGGGATAAATTGGTCTATGGTTCTCCCACACGATCCTCTTCAACTGGAAATGCAAAAACTAGATTTATTACCACATTTAGTAGTCAGTCTAACCAGATACGTCGGTCTCTGGAGAGAGCATGGCCTATATTAAGGGTAGACCCAATTATTGGGAAATTCCTGCCGTCTCGACCCTTGATGACATTTAGACGTGCTAGGAATCTCCGGGATTGTTTGGTACAGAGTCATCATGTGAGTCAACATCCTCCAACTTTCCTGGATAGGTCTGCTTCAAGGGTTGGGTGCTATCCATGTGGCCGCTGTGTCGCCTGTCCCAATGTGGACACCTGTGACACATTCACTGACTCTAGTGGGACTAGGACATACTCTATTAGATCACACATTACATGTGTTACACGGTATGTAATATATCATGCTACCTGTCCATGCGGACTTATCTATGTGGGATTGACTACCCGCCAAATGAAGGTCCGCATCAGAGAGCATGTCCTGGGGATACAGGCGGCCTGTGGCCATGTGGATGCATCCAGACTTGATACTATACCCAGACACTTTAAGGAGTTTCACGGCTGTGATGCCTCACTGCTAAGAGTTAGGGGTATCGATACCCTAAAAATAAATATCAGGGGGGGTCAGCTCTCTAAGAGGTTGGGTAGACTGGAGACGCAATGGATATGGCGTCTCCGGACTATCCACCCGGAAGGCCTCAACGAAAATATTTCATTTGCCCCATTTCTATAGTCCATTGGTTGTTTGTGCTCCCTTTACATATCTCCGCATGTATTTGGTTTTATTTGATCTTAATGGGTTTTTATTCTTATATTGTAGTTTTGATTTCTGGCACAGTTTGGACGTTCATTTGGCTATCTCCCAACATTAATGTTCCTTATTTTCATGGACACTTCATCTTACATCTACAATACGGGATCAACAGGCAGATAAAGATCGCTATGACCGAAGAAATCCACTTGGACTATATATCCGATCACATGCATTAGTATGCATATATAAAATTTGAATACTATGGACCTCGGCCATTTTTGTATCTGCTAGGGTTGTCATTTTTTGACCATGGAGTGAATTTTTGGAATTTTTTTGATGTTTGGTTCTGAGACAAATATCTTCGAATAAGGGGAGGAATGTATTGAAGAAATATGTATAACCCAATTGAATACTGTCCAAAATAATTTTTTGACATCGTTTGTGTTGTTATTTTGCTTTGCCTTGGTATGTTTTTTGTTTTTTATGTGTGTTTATTCGATATGTATGGGCTGGTTTAATCCAATGTTGCTGTGGCGACTCTTGCATTGGTGTAATATTGGTCAGTTATACTTCAGTGAATAAAATATGGATATTTATGGAGTATGGTTACATTTCCATTATGCATTCTGTAGATCTGTTATGTATTTATTTAGTTATTTAGTTACCCTCTGCAATTTCGCCACAGCATTTAGTAATATATCCGCGCAGTTCTTACTGCGCATGTCAGACTACATAAAAATGGCTGCCGCCATTATTGATGTAATTCTCTAGCGGCTGCAAACAGTAATTCTAACTGCGCATGTCCGCTGACAGCAATATGGCCGCACGGTGTATTCTGATAGATCTTTATGATGTGCGCACGCGCATATATTCTAACTATACTCCGGAACTGCTTCCCTTTGTCCTCAGCGCCATGGCGCCGTCATCTCAGGAACACATGGGGCCCCATGTGTTTTTCTGCTGTGCGGCGTCAGGCGTATCCGGGTACACCTGGAGGCAGTTTAATGGGATTGGCTAGTCCAGCTGTCACCTTGTGCCCCTTCCCCCTATATATATATGAAACCCAGCAGTATACCACCATACCCCTTGATAAAGGCATCCTGCCGAAACGTGCGTCGGGGTGGACTAGGGTGAGGTGCTAACCTGGCTTGATACTTCTCCACACTGCCCGGTATGTATACTTTAGATTCTTCATGTGTCAGACTCTTTTTTCTACTGATATAGGATTAGGATCCATTGCATTTCTGTACTGGTAGTCTGACATAATAATTTGTTTTGTATATTATTGCTATCGGCTAGTAAATGATGATTTTCTGTATGCACTATAGTCACCTTTACCCTGTCCATATGGATACGTGTTGTTGATTGTATGGGGACGAATCCCCCTGTCATGTTTGTTCCTGGTTTTTTTAGCTAATAAAGTAATTTTGTATACTTATATTAATTGGACTTTTTTCTGCCTTTTGGTTCTTCGGTGTTTTTCTTGATGTATTGAACTGAAGGTCCAGGGAGCTTATATAGCAACACCCCTAACTAACGACCCAGGTGCGGATAAAAGGAATGACAGAAAAACCAGAGTCAAAAAACTAGTAACCACTAGAGGGAGCAAAAAGCAAATTCACAACAGTACCCCCCCCTTAGTGAGGGGTCACCGAACCCTCACCACGACCACCAGGGCGATCAGGATGAGCGGCATGAAAGGCACGAACTAAATCGGCCGCATGAACATCAGAGGCGACCACCCAGGAATTATCCTCCTGACCATAGCCCTTCCACTTGACCAGGTACTGAAGCCTCCGCCTGGAGAGGTGAGAATCCAAGATCTTCTCCACCACGTACTCCAACTCGCCCTCAACCAACACCGGAGCAGGAGGCTCAGCAGAAGGAACTACAGGCACAATGTACCGCCGCAACAAGGACCTATGAAATACATTGTGAATAGCAAACGACACAGGAAGATCCAGACGAAAAGATACAGGATTAAGGATTTCCAATATCTTGTAAGGCCCAATAAAACGAGGTTTAAATTTGGGAGAGGAGACCTTCATAGGAACAAAGCGGGAAGAAAGCCATACCAAATCCCCAACGCGTAGTCGGGGACCCACACCGCGGCGGCGGTTGGCAAAGCGCTGAGCCTTCTCCTGTGACAACTTCAAGTTGTCCACCACATGATTCCAGATCTGCTGCAACCTATCCACCACAGAATCCACCCCAGGACAGTCAGAAGGCTCCACGTGACCCGAAGAAAAGCGAGGATGGAAACCAGAGTTGCAGAAAAAAGGCGAAACCAAGGTGGCGGAACTAGCCCGATTATTAAGGGCAAACTCAGCCAACGGCAAGAATGTCACCCAATCGTCCTGATCAGCAGAGACAAAACACCTCAAATAAGCCTCCAAAGTCTGATTGGTTCGCTCCGTCTGTCCATTAGTCTGAGGATGGAAAGCAGACGAAAACGACAAATCAATGCCCATCCTACTACAAAAGGATCGCCAGAACCTGGAAACGAACTGGGATCCTCTGTCTGACACAATATTCTCAGGGATGCCGTGCAAACGAACCACGTTCTGGAAAAACACAGGAACCAGATCGGAAGAGGAAGGCAGCTTAGGCAAAGGAACCAAATGGACCATCTTGGAGAAGCGATCACATATCACCCAGATAACGGACATGCCCTGAGATAGCGGAAGATCAGAAATGAAATCCATGGAGATATGTGTCCAAGGTCTCTTCGGGACAGGCAAGGGCAAGAGCAAACCGCTGGCACGAGAACAGCAAGGCTTAGCTCGAGCACAAGTCCCACAGGACTGCACAAATGACCGCACATCCCTTGACAAGGAAGGCCACCAAAAGGACCTGGCCACCAGATCTCTGGTGCCAAAAATTCCCGGGTGACCTGCCAACACCGAGGAATGAACCTCGGAAATGACTCTGCTGGTCCACTTATCCGGGACAAACAGTCTGTCAGGTGGACAAGACTCAGGCCTATCAGCCTGAAATCTCTGCAACACACGTCGCAGATCCGGAGAAATAGCTGACAAGATAACTCCATCTTTAAGAATACCAACAGGATCAGCGACTCCAGGAGCATCAGGCACAAAGCTCCTAGAAAGAGCATCGGCCTTCACATTCTTTGAACCTGGTAAATACGAGACAACAAAATCAAAGCGGGAGAAAAACAATGACCAGCGGGCCTGTCTCGGATTAAGGCGTTTAGCAGACTCGAGATACATCAGATTTTTGTGATCAGTCAAGACCACCACACGATGCTTAGCACCCTCGAGCCAATGACGCCACTCCTCAAATGCCCATTTCATGGCCAACAACTCCCGATTGCCCACATCATAATTTCGCTCGGCAGGCGAAAACTTCCTAGAGAAAAAGGCACAAGGTTTCATAACAGAGCAACCAGGGCCTCTCTGCGACAAAACGGCCCCTGCCCCAATCTCCGAAGCATCCACCTCAACCTGAAAGGGAAGTGAGACGTCAGGCTGGCACAAAACCGGCGCCGAAGTAAACCGGCGTTTCAACTTCTGGAAAGCCTCCACGGCAGCAGGAGCCCAGTTAGCTACATCGGAGCCCTTCTTGGTCATATCCGTCAAAGGTTTCACAATGCTAGAAAAATTAGCGATAAAACGACGGTAGAAGTTAGCGAAGCCCAAGAACTTCTGAAGACTCTTAACTGACGAGGGCTGAGTCCAATCAAGAATAGCTCGGACCTTGACTGGGTCCATCTCCACAGCAGAAGGGGAAAAAATGAACCCCAAAAAGGGAACCTTCTGTACACCAAAGAGACACTTTGAGCCCTTGACAAACAAAGAATTTTCACGCAAAATTTTAAAGACCAACCTGACCTGCTCCACATGCGAATCCCAATTATCAGAAAAAACCAAAATATCATCCAGATAAACAATCAAAAATTTATCCAGATACTTCCGGAAAATGTCATGCATAAAGGACTGAAAAACTGAAGGCGCATTGGAGAGCCCAAAAGGCATCACCAAGTACTCAAAATGACCTTCGGGCGTATTGAATGCGGTTTTCCATTCATCACCTTGCTTAATGCGCACAAGGTTGTACGCACCACGAAGGTCTATCTTGGTGAACCACTTGGCACCCTTAATCCGGGCAAACAAGTCAGACAACAGCGGTAAAGGATACTGAAATTTGACAGTGATCTTATTTAAAAGCCGATAATCAATACAAGGTCTCAAAGATCCGTCCTTTTTTGCCACAAAAAAGAATCCCGCACCAAGAGGGGAAGAAGACGGACGAATATGTCCTTTCTCCAGAGACTCCTTGATATATGAACGCATAGCGGTATGTTCAGGTACCGACAGATTAAACAGTCTTCCCTTAGGAAATTTACTGCCTGGGATCAAATCTATAGCACAGTCACAGTCCCTATGAGGAGGCAGTGCACTGGACTCAGACTCACTGAAGACATCCTGATAATCAGACAAATACTCCGGAACTTCCGAAGGCGTAGAAGAAGCAATAGACACAGGCAGGGAATCCCCATGAATACCACGACAGCCCCAACTTGAGACTGACATAGCCTTCCAGTCCAGGACTGGATTATGGGTCTGTAACCATGGCAGCCCTAAAACAACCAAATCATGCATTTTATGTAAAACCAGGAAACGTATCACCTCGCGGTGTTCAGGAGTCATGCACATGGTAACCTGTGTCCAATACTGCGGTTTATTTGCTGCCAATGGTGTAGCATCAATACCCCTAAGAGGAATAGGATTTTCTAATGGTTCAAGAGTAAAACCACAGCGCTTAGCAAATGAGAGATCCATGAGACTCAGGGCAGCACCTGAATCTACAAACGCCATGACAGGATAAGATGACAGTGAGCAAATCAAAGTTACAGACAGAATAAATTTAGGTTGCAAATTACCAACGGTGACAGGACTAACAACCTTAGCTATACGTTTAGAGCATGCTGAGATAACATGTGTAGAATCACCACAGTAGTAGCACAAGCCATTCCGGCGTCTATGAATTTTCCGCTCATTTCTAGTCAGGATTCTATCACATTGCATTAAATCAGGTGTCTGTTCAGACAACACCATGAGGGAATTTGCGGTTTTTCTATCACATTGCACCGAATTAGGTGTCTGTTCAGACAACACCATGAGGGAATTTGCGGTTTTGCGCTCCCGCAACCGCCGGTCAATTTGAATAGCCAGTGCCATAGTATCATTCAGACCTGTGGGAATGGGAAAACCCACCATAACATTCTTAATGGCTTCAGAAAGGCCATTTCTAAAATTAGCGGCCAGTGCACACTCGTTCCAATGTGTCAGCACGGACCATTTCCGAAATTTTTGGCAATACACTTCAGCCTCGTCCTGCCCCTGAGACATAGCCAGCAAGGCCTTTTCTGCCTGAATCTCAAGATTGGGTTCCTCATAAAGTAAACCGAGCGCCAGAAAAAACGCATCAAGATCAGCCAATGCCGGATCTCCTGGCGCCAGCGAAAAAGCCCAATCCTGAGGGTCGCCCCATAAGAACGAAATAACAATCTTTACTTGCTGAGCAGAATCTCCAGATGAACAGGGTCTCAGGGACAAAAACAATTTACAATTATTCACGAAATTCCTAAACTTAAACCTGTCTCCGGAAAACAGTTCAGGAATCGGTATTTTAGGTTCTGACCTAGGATTTCTGATAACATAGTCTTGTATGCCCTGCACACGAGTAGCCAGCTGGTCCACACTTGTAATCAAGGTCTGGACATTCATGTCTGCAGCAAGCATAGCCACTCTGAGGTAAAGGGGAAGAAGAAAAAAAAAAATCAGAATCTTCTTTCTTATAATCCCTCTTCTGCAATGCATTAAACATTTAATACTGGCCTGGCAAACTGTTATGACCCCAATGGCGAGGGTCTCAGAGGAACGTGGAAGTCTGCAGAATACAAAAATCCAGCTCATAGGGCAGTGGTAACTGGGTTGACCATATATCTACTCCTAACGCCAACACTAGAAGTAGCCGGGGATCATTCCTACGTTGATTCTAGATGACACGTGCCAGCCGGAGAATCTAGCTACCCCTAGTAGAGGAAAACAAAGACCTTTCTTGCCTCCAGAGAAGGGGACCCCAAAGCTGGATAGAAGCCCCCCACAAATAATGACGGTTAGGTAAGAGGAAATGACAAACACAGAAATGAACCAGGTTTAGCACAGAGAGGCCCGCTTACTGATAGCAGAATAAAGAAAGGTAACTTATATGGTCAACAAAAACCCTATCAAAATCCACACTGGAAATTCAAGAACCCCCGAACCGTCTAACGGTCCGGGGGGAGAACACCAGCCCCCTAGAGCTTCCAGCAAAGGTCAGGATATAGATTTGGAACAAGCTGGACAAAAATACAAAAACAAAACAAATAGCAAAAAGCAAAAGGCAGACTTAGCTGATATAACTGGAACCAGGATCAGTAGACAAGAGCACAGCAGACTAGCTCTGATAACTACGTTGCCAGGCATTGAACTGAAGGTCCAGGGAGCTTATATAGCAACACCCCTAACTAACGACCCAGGTGCGGATAAAAGGAATGACAGAAAAACCAGAGTCAAAAAACTAGTAACCACTAGAGGGAGCAAAAAGCAAATTCACAACAACAGAGTCTCCTGAGTTATCCCCTATAATTATTACAGCTACCTTGCTGAAAATAGAGCTCCTGCCCAAATCAATCGGGTGACCCGGAGGATTTAAATAGTCTTTGTGTATTTTAGGCATATATCAATGGCTTAACAGGGCAATCAGTCACCAAATATTCAGACAGCTTAGAGTCAATCAGGCCGTCAGTCAAGGCTTCATTGACTATAAGCTGTAATCCCTTCTGGAAACGCACAGTAGGGTCCCCAGGCAATTTACAATAGACATCATTATCTGCCAATTGGCGTAATCTCAGATTTATATTTTACCGTGTCCATCACGACCACCGCCCCACCTTTGTCGGCGGCTTTTATTGTGATTGATGTATTTCTGGACAGATTATTCAAAGCTCTTTTCTCATCAATAGTTAGATTATGTTGACTACGATGCTGAGAAGGTTTTTGACCACCTTAACTGGTTGTTAGGACTGGCGGAACGCACCAAATATAAATAAGAGGCGAAATAAGATGCGTTAACAGACCGGGGTCTACCGTGCAGAGAAGACACCTGCTGCTTGGTAATAGTGGACTATATGGCGGTATTAAGAGAAAACACACACGGGTTAGCTTCACCTGGTATGAAGGAAGCAAACCCTGTTGCATCACAGGGCCACGAAACCGCACAGAGAGCGCAAGCAAGGAGTCACAGAACTTTACCTCAAGACTCAGGGTCAGAGTCCCTCGAGACCTCCTGCGCTCGACACTGCTACAGTGGTGTCAGGAGTAAACTAAACTAAAATAGGTTTATCACACTGGATGCGTACAGGGCCGCTCTGGCGAACACCACTAACCGCCCTAACTAGGTACGGGTAAGCGCACTGGTTGCGCACGGTGCTGAACTGGTTAACGCTGCTGATAGATTGTGCCTGGTGCTGGATGGCACTAACACTAACTAGACAGCTCCAACATTCGCGAACATTCATCAACACTAGGGATGCGAATGATTCGGAGCTTTCACCAGAACAGGCATACATCAACACACACACAAAAACTGCTTTATACTAGCACATGGCCGTGCGGCCATGCAAACCTTTTATAGCTGTAGCTCTCCAGGACCTTCCTAGTGATCCAATAGGAGCCACTACAGGACCTGAGCATGTGACCCCCGACCTCCAATGAGAGGTTGACCCGTGGGCATGCTCAGTAGGGGAAAAGCAGGACATAGTCCCTGGAACGTCTGCTCGCCACTGATCAGTGCTTGCTACAGGAGCTGAGCCTGGAAAGGCAGCAGTAACCAAGCGCACAGTATCAGCTTGAGCCAGATGCTGGGATCAACGTCTCTGCTGAGCAGGTTCCACTGCGGCTGGAGGAGAATTGGAGACCGCAGCGGACATGGTTCGAGATTCCCCCTGTGCAGCGGCAGGAACTCAACACCTAACATTACCCCCTCCATGGGCCTCGCTACGCTCGAAGGCAGCCATGAGCTGCGGAGCCCGAATGTGCTCAACAGGCTCCCAGGACCTGTCTTCTTGGCCATGACCCTTCCAATCCACCAAATAGAATTTGTTGCCACGTACCACCTTGCACCTCATGATAGCATTCACCTTGTACTCGTCCATGGACGAACCCAATATGCCAGCAGATGACTCAGAAAACCGGGACATGTGAACGGGCTTTAGGAGGGAGACATGAAAGGTGTAGGTGATACCCAGGCATGGAGGAAGGGCCAGACGATAGACCACAGGGTTAACCTGTTCCAGAACCTTGAAGGGGCCTAAGTAGCAAGGCACAAACTTAGTGGACTCAACTTGCAGCCTGATATTACGGGCAGAGAGCCACACTAATTCTCCAGGAGCAAAGGTCAGAGCGGGGAACCAATGTGCATCGGCGGAGACCCTCATTCTCTCTTTGGAGGCCAGGATGGCATCCTGTGTGCGGTCCCAAATGTCACGTGCCTCCACAGCCCAGTCTGCCATCCGCGGATGCAGGCCGTAGTTAAGGAGGAATGGGGTCTGCCCAGTGGAGTCGGCTACAGCGCTGTTCAGCGTGAACTCCGCCCACGGTAGCTAGGATGCCCAGTCATCCTACCTGCCAGAAATAAAATGTCACAGGTATGTGACCAGGGATTGGTTGGCCCTCTCTACTAACCCATTTGTCTCGGGATGTATGCTAAAGAGAGATTCAGCTCGATGCTGAGTAGACGACAAAGCTCTCTCCAGAGACGCAAACTGGGGACCCCGGTCACTGACAATTTTGTCTGGCATATCGTGCAGGCGGAAAAAACGTGTTTAATAAACAACGCCACCAAGGCCCCGTGCAGAAGGTAGCTTTGGAAGAGGCACCAAGTGCACCATTTTGGAAAAATGGTCGGTGACTACCCAAATAATGGCGCAGCTACGGGACTTGGATAAACCCACCATGAAGTCCATCCCGACCATTTCCCAGGGCCTGTCTGCCACCGGCAAGGGGTAAAGTAACCCAGCAGGCCATTGTCGAAGGGACTTATTCTTTGTGCAAGAGACACACGCCCGAATATAGACTCCGACGTCACAGGCCATATGCGGCCATCAGTACGTCCTCGCCAGGAGCTCAGATGTCCTCTTAGTCCCAAAATGTCCACCCACCCTGGAGGAGTGGGCCCAAGAGAGAATTTCCAGTCGCAAATTAGGTGGAACAAAAGTCTTGCCTGGAGGCACAGGCTCTAGCGAAACCGGGGCCTCAGTTCTCAGGCTCTCAGAACGGACAATAAGCCGAGGCTCCTCTTCCTCCTCCTCTGATGACACTAAGGAGCAGGAGAGAGCGTCGGCACGAGTGTTCTTCTCCCCAGAGAGAAAATGGAGGGTGAAGTGGAACCGAGAGAAGAACAGGGACCATCTGGCCTGGCAAGAGTTTAGCCGCTGGGCGGTTTGTAAATATACCAAATTTTTGTGGTCGGTGAATACTTGGAAGGGATAGCAAGCCACATCCAGGAGGAGTCTCCACTCCACTTTGCCGGTGAGAAGGCCTTGGAGAAGAAGAAGCAAGGATGCTTCCGACCTTGAGCATCCTTCTGGAAGAGGACTGCTCCAGCACCGACAGAAGAGGCATCCACCTCCATGATAACTGGTTTATCAACATCAGGGCGATGTAAAATGGGAGCGCTAGCGAAGTGTGTGACCACAACTTGGGATTAGCTCCCTTCTTGGTGACGGCAACCAGGGGAGCTATCAAGGTTGAGAAGTGGGGAATGAAGTGGTGATAATAGTTGATGAACCCCATAAAGTGCAGCACTGCTTTGAGAGAATGGGGTTCCTGCCAGTCCATCCAGCCTGTAGCTTGACAGAATCCATGGCCAACCCCCGGGCGGAGATGATATAGCCCAGGAAAGGCAAGGACTCCTGCTCAAACACACATTTCTCCAACTTGGCATAGAGGGAGTTTGCCCGTAACAGGTCGAAGACTTTGCAAACATCTGTCCGGTGGGAGTCTATATCTGGAGAGTAGATAAGAATATCATACAGATAGACTATGACCGAGGTGGTATATCCTGGAAGATATCGTTCACAAAGTCTTGGAAAATGGCAGGAGCATTACGGAGCCCGAAGGGCATCACCAGGTATTCAGAGTGCCCGTCCCTGGTGTTAAATGCCGTCTTCCATTCGTCCCCCTCACGGATGCGAATCAGGTTGCAAGCACCCCACAGATCAAGCTTAGTAAATACCCTCACTCCCCGCAACCTATTGAAGAGCTCAGATATACAGTACAGACAAAAATTTTGGAGACACCTTCTCATTTAAAGATTTTTCTGTATTTTCATGACTATGAAAATTGTAAATTCACACTGAAGGCATCAAAACTCTGAATTAACACATGTGGAATTATACACTTAAAAAAAAGTGTGAAACAACTGAAATTATGTCTTATATTCTAGATTCTTCAAAGTAGCCACCTTTTGCTTTGATGACTGCTTTGCACACTCTTGGCATTCTCTTGATGAGCTTCAAGAGGTATTCACCGGGAATGGTCTTCCAACAAGTTTGAAGGCGTTCACAGATATGCTTAGCACTTGTTGGCCCTTTTGCCTTCACTCTGCTGTCCAGCTCACCCCAAACCATCTCGATTGGGTTCAGGTCTGGTGACTGTGGAGGCTAGGTCATCTGGCGTAGCACCCCAGCACTCTCCCTCTTGGTCAAATAGCCCTTACACAGCTTGGAGGTGTGTTTGAGGTCATTGTCCTGTTGATAAATAAATGATGGTCCAACTAAATGCAAACCGGATGGAATAGCATGCTGCTGCAAGATGCTGTGGTAGCCATGCTGGTTCAGTATGCCTTCAATTTTGAATAAATCCCCAACCGTGTCACCAGCAAAACACCCCACACCATCACACCTCCTCTTCCATGCTTCACGGTGGGAACCAGGCATGTAGAGTCCATCCGTTCACCTTTTCTGCGTCGCACAAAGACACGGTGGTTGGAACGAAAGATCTCAAATTTGGACTCATCAGACCAAAGCACAGATTTCCACTGGTCTAATGTCCATTCCTTGTGCTCTTTAGCCCAAACAAGTCTCTTCTGCTTGTTGCGTGTCCTTAACAGTCGTTTCCTAGAAGCTATTTTACCATGAAGGCCTGCTGCACAAAGTCTCCTCTTAACAATTGTTGTAGAGATGTGTCTGCTGCTAGAACTCTGTGTAGCATTGACCTGGTCTCTAATCTGAGCTGCTGTTAACCTGCGATTTCTGAGGCTGGTGACTCGGATTAACTTATCCTCAGTATCAGAGGTGACTCTTGGGTCTTCCTTTCCTGGGGCGGTTCTTATGTGAGCCAGTTTCTTTCTAGCGCTTGATGGTTTTTGCAACTGCTCTTGGGGACACTTTCAAAGTTTTCCCAATTTTTCAGACTGACTGACCTTCATTTCTTAAAGTAATGATGGCCACTCATTTTTCTTTACTTAGCTGCTTTTTTCTTGCCATAATACAAATTCTAACAGTCTAGTCAGTAAGACTATCAGCTGTGTATCCACCAGACTTCTGCTCAACACAACTGATGGTCCCAACCCCATTTATAAAGCAAGAAATCCCACTTATTAAACCTGACAGGGCACACCTGTGAAGTGAAAACCATTTCCAGTGACTACCTCTTGAAGCTCATCAAGAGAATGCCAAGAGTGTGCAAAGCAGTCATCAAAGCAAAAGGTGGCTACTTTGATGAACCTATAATATAAGACATATTTTCAGTTGCTTCACACTTTTTTGTTAAGTATATAATTCCACATGTGTTAATTCATAGTTTTGATGCCTTCAGTGTGAATTTACAATTTTCATAGTCATGAAAATACAGAAAATTCTTTAAACAAAAAGGTGTGTCCAAACTTTTGGTTTGTACTTTAAGTGGCAAAGGGTACTTATTCTTAACGGTTATGGCATTAAGACCCCTGTAGTCTATGCAGAGATGTAATTTTCCATTCTTCTTTTGCATGAAGAAGAACCCAGCCCCTGCGGGTGACACTGACTTCCTAATGAATCCTCTTGCCAGATTCTCGTGGATGTACTGAGACATTGCCCCCGTCTCCGGGAGAGATAACGGATAGACTCGTCCCCGGGAAGGCTCAGCACCAGGCAAGATGTCAATAGGACAGTCATAGGGGCAGTGAGGCAGAAGAGTCTCCGCAGGCCTCTTGGAGAACATGTCTGCATAGGGCCAATAGTGCTTGGGGAGCGAGGAAAGATCTGGGGGTACCTCAGTAGTAGCAACCTGAACGCACTCCCTCTGACATCTACCCTCACAAGATTCACTCCATCCCAAAATTTTCCCTGTGGACCACTCAATATGAGGGGAGTGATACTGTAGCCAAGGAATCCCTAACAGGACCTGATCAATTCCCTCGGAATTGACAAGTAAAGAGATAATCTCCTGATAGGATGGTGACATAGATAGAGTAAATAAGATGGTCTGGTGTTTTATCTGTGAGGGCAGTGTCAACCCATTCACCACTCGTACGGTCACTGCTTTGGCGAGCATCCCAGGGGTATTGCATGCCGTTGAGCAAAGGCAGAAGACATGAAGTTTCCCTCCACCCCAGTATCCACGCAAAGCTCTACCGTAAGCGTGGATGGGCCTATGGTAATTGACCCCTTGAAGGACAATTTGGAGGAAAACGTCACCGTGTCTAGTGTACCTCCTCCTACAACCACTAGACGCTGACGTTTTCCCGACCTCTGGGGACATTTTCTGGCATAATATCCCAACTGCTGGCAGACAGGACAGACATTGAGTACACGAGCGGTTCGGGACTTAGACCCCGATCGTGTCACCTCCATGGTCTCATGTGGCTCAGATGCCTGGACCGGAGATTCCGGAGGTTTGATGAAGGTGGGAGCCAGCTGAAACCTCTGCCTACACTGGGCTCGCTACAACCTTCGCTCGTTAAAACGAAGGTCAATGCAGGTAGATATTTCTATTAGCTCCTCCAGTGTGGCAGGAATCTTCCTAGTGGCCAAAGCGTTCTTCACATGGTCAGCTAGTCCCATCCAGAATACCAGGATGAGAACTTTATCCAGCCACTCCAGCTCAGACGCCAAAGTCCGGAAGTGATAGTCTTAGGCGAACTGAAGACCGCGCACACGAGGTAGATTTAAGGTGGTTTATTGAAGCCTACGCGTTTCAAGAGCTATCTTGCTCTCTTCTTCAGGGCATATACTATACTATACTATACTATATTCGCCTAAGACTATTACCTCCAGCATCCCTTTGGATTCTTGTGGAGACTTGCTGCTACGATTATGCCTTCTTGGGAGTTGTGACCCGGGTTCACAACACCAATAGGTGAGCACATTCCCTACAAAGGACTGTATGCGTGTTTTTTAAACAGTGTGACACATTGGGGGCGCCTGGTCTTTTCTCTTTTTTTAAAGTCCGGAAGTGGACAGCAAAATGGCTGACCATGGACCCTGATCATGGGTGACACGAGGTCCCAAAAAGACCTGCTTCTGAGTGCTCAAGAACAGTGGAGCACTCTGCATCACATGACCGTCGTGCTCCCACCGCGGCATAGCCCACACCAATGCCCTGTCCGACAGGAGGGATATAATAAATACCACCTTAGCCCGCTCCGTGGGAAAACATGCAGCCAGGAGCTCAAGATGTATAGCACACTGGCTCACGAATCCCCTACACAGCTTACTGTTACCAGCAAACTTGTCTGGCAACGGAAGACGGGATAATGTCGGAGCAGGGGTGGCAGTGGACAAACTAGCTGCAGCCACGCTAGCAGCCCGAACAGCAATGGCGGTAACATCCACAGCTGAGGTTGTGTGCTCGAAAGCCGACAACCTGCTATCCAGCTGCTGGATGTACTGCTGTAGCCATTGTTTGTCCACCACTACTAGCCTGACCCTGGTGCTAGTGTAATACTTAGGACTGGCAGACTGCACCAAATATAAATAAGAGGTGATATAAGATGCATTCACAGTCCAGAGTCCACCGTGCAGAGAAGACACCTGCTACTTGGTAATGGCGGACTATATGGCGGTATTAAGAGAAAACACACAAGGGTTAGCTTCACCGGTATGAAGGAAGCGAACCCTGTTGTGTCACAGGGCTGCGATACCGCACAAAGAGCGCAAGCAAGGAGTCACAGAACTCTGCCCCAAAACTCAGGGTCAGAGTCCCTCAAGACCTCCTGCGCTCGACACCGCTACAGTGGTGTCAGGAGTAAACTAAACTAAAATAGGTTTAGCGCACTGGGTGCGCGAAGCGCTGCTCTGGCAAACACCACTAACAGCCCTAACTAGGGACGAGTAAGCGCACTGGTTGCGCACGGCGCCACACTGGCTAACGCTGCTGATAGACGCTGTAGATTGTGCCTGGTGCTGGATGGCACTTTCTGGCACTAGACTGCTCAAACATTTGCAAACATTCATCAACACTAGGAATGGAAATGATTCGGAGCTTTCACCAGAACAGGCATACATACACACAAAAACTGATTTATACTTGCACATGGTCGTGCGGCCATGCAAACCTATTATAGCTGTAGCTCTCCAGGATCTTCCTAGTGATCCAATAGGAGCCACTACAGGACCTGAGCATGTGACCCCCAACCTCCAATGGGAGGTCGACCCGTGGGCATGCTCAGTAGGGGAAAAGCAGGACATAGCCCCTGGAACTTCTCGCCACTGATCAGTGCTGGCTACAGGGGCTAAGCCTGGAAAGGCAGCAGTAACCAAGTGCACAGTATCAGCTTGAGCCAGATGCTGGGATCAACGTCTCTGCTGAGCAGGTTCCACTGTGGCTGGAGAAGAATGGGAGACCGCAGCTGACATGGTTCGAGATTCCCCCTGTGCAGCTGCGGGAACTCGACACCTAACACTGGACTTTCTACACTGTGTTCCAAATTATTATGCAAACTGGATTTAAGTGTCAGAAAGATTTAATTGTTTTGTTTTTCAAATAAACTTGTGGATGGTATTGTGTCTCAGGGCTCAATGGATCACTGAAATCAATCTTAAAGCAAATAAGGTAGCACACGGTAGCGCTGAAACATGCAAACATGAATCATGAAAATTTAACTGCATTACTGCACTAGAAATATGAAAAATGAGAGCGTTTAGCGCATAAAAAAGGCCAATTTTATGTGTGCCTGGTAGCCACTTTACGGCATCTCTCTTATACCAGGTCCTACGATTTCCTTCCTCACTGAGAATAAACGTCTCCATCTGAATGGGTGCCTATGAAAACCTCTTATGAGACTACTATTCTCTCTCTCTGTGGAGGGGTAATGGACCTGCTGCAATTCAAACACCTGTGACTAGGAGGCGGAGTGCTCGGTCAGAAGGCAAAATAATACATTTGAAAAAACTGACCGTCACATCCATACACAGAACAAGTGTGAACAGGTGCTAAACCTAGAGTCGCCAACTCTTATACATTCAAGCAAATAAGGTAGCACACTGTAGCGCTGAAACATGCAAACATGAAACATGAAAATTTAACTGCATTACTGCACTAGAAATATGAAAAACGAGAGCGTTTAGCGCATAAAAAGGCCAATTTTATGTGTACCTGGTAGCCACTTTACGGCATCTCTCTTATACCAGGTCCTACGATTTCCTTCCTCACTGCGAATAAACGTCTCCATCTGAATGGGTGCCTATGAAAACCTCTTATGAGACTACTATTCTCTCTCTCTGTGGAGGGGTAATGGACCTGCTGTAATTCAAACACCTGTGACTAGGAGGCGGAGTGCTCGGTCAGAAGGCAAAATAATACATTTGAAAAAACTGACCGTCACATCCATACACAGACCAAGTGTGAACAGGTGCTAAACCTAGAGTCACCAACTCCTATACATTCAAGCAAATAAGGTAGCACACTGTAGCGCTGAAACATGCAAACATGAAACATGAAAATTTAACTGCATTACTGCACTAGAAATATGAAAAATGAGAGCGTTTAGCGCATAAAAAAGGCCAATTTTATGTGTACCTGGTAGCCACTTTACGGCATCTCTCTTATACCAGGTGCTACGATTTCCTTCCTCACTGAGAATAAACGTCTCCATCTGAATGGGTGCCTATGAAAACCTCTTATGAGACTACTATTCTCTCTCTCTCTGTGGAGGGGTAATGGACCTGCTGCAATTCAAACACCTGTGACTAGGAGGCGGAGTGCTCGGTCAGATGGCAAAATAACACATTTGAAAAAACTGACCGTCACATCCATACACAGACCAAGTGTGAACAGGTGCTAAACCTAGAGTCGCCAACTCCTATACATTCAAGCAAATAAGGTAGCACACTGTAGCGCTGAAACATGCTAACATGAAACATGAAAATTTAACTGCATTACTGCACTGGAAATATGAAAAATGAGAGCGTTTAGCGCATAAAAAAGGCCAATTTTATGTGTACCTGGTAGCCACTTTACGGCATCTCTCTTATACCAGGTCCTACGATTTCCTTGACATGAAACATGAAAATTTAACTGCATTACTGCACTAGAAATATGAAAAATGATATTGATGCACGTCACCGCTGTGCTCTGCTTTCACTTTACGGCGGCAGTCAGTCAGAGCGGGAAGCAGACTGCAAGGGACCAGACGGACACTGGAATGTGAGTATGTACTGTTTTTTTTTTTTTACTTTTACGATGGTAACCAGGGTAAACATCGGGTTACTAAGCGCGGCCCTGCGCTTAGTAACCCGATGTTTACCCTGGTTACCCGGGGCCTTCGGCATCGTTGGTCGCTGGAGAGCGGTCTGTGTGACAGCTCTCCAGTGACCACACAACGACTTTCCAACAATCACGGCCAGGTCGTATCGCTGGTCGTGATCATTGGAAAGTTGCAGAGTGTGACAGTACCCTAAGTCTTGGAAGTCCAGGACACAATAATAACTTTACCAGTATCCCCTGTGGCTGAGCTAACCACTCCCTGTGTGTTATAACCATTTTAATCCCTATAGTTGCTGAATGATGCTAAAAAATAGCTGGGAGGCATGTTGTATAAAAGACTCCCTCTCACCTAGTAAGTTGCCAAGTAACGTATTAAATCATTAGGTAGTAAGGTGTACTTCTACTGAGTTGTGAGGTCCCCTGGTCATGGTGTGGCCAGAGCCTGAACCTCGTACCTGATCTAGGTGCTGTCAGTGCCTGAACTTCATCCCCTGGTTACCTGAGCAGCCAGAGCCTGAACGTTATCCCCTGGTCCTGGTGTGGACACTCCTGTATCCTTGTTCCCTGGTCCCGGAGCAGCCAGTGACTGAACATCATCCCTTGGTGCCCGAGCAGCCAATGCCTCAACTTCATCCCCTTGTCCTGAAATGGACAGCCTGAGCATTGTCCCCTGGTGTGGACAGTCCTATTCTTGGTGTCCCATGGTCCTAGTACCTGCCAGTGCACGGACATTATTTCCTGGTCCATCCATGTTCCCAGTACCTTAGACCGGTATGTCTGAATGTACAGGGCTGCCACTAGCAATTTCAGGGTCCCATACAGGCAACATTTTTGGGGCCCCTTGAGACTCTGCACAAGCTCGACCAAAGGTCTGCCCCCACCCCTTGAACCTTCCAAAATCCCACCGCCCACTCTTGGAAAAACTCAACTTCTGCACCATGTCCTCATCAATCAGATAACAGTTCCCATCGTACACCAAATCACACACATAGCCTTCAGCTTTTACTTTGATTTTTTTAAGCCAGCACCACGACAAGGTAGATTTTTTTGGCAGCACCTTATTCTAACCTATTAAAAATGTTGTAAAATATTCAAAACTCTTTAAGGTATTTTTTTTTCTTTAGTGGAATGAGTCACATACTTTTTTAAGTGACCAATAATACCACATACAAGGGACAAATACGGTCACATCATGACCAGACCACATATTATGATCACATAGTGACCGAACTCTACCAAATTACAAGGGAGAAATACCACCACACCTTGACCTGACCACATATTATCACTATATAGTGATCGAATACTATGACAAACAAGGAACAAATACCACCACACCATGGCCAGACCACATATTTCCACCACATAGCGACTGAATGATACCACATATAAGGAACAAATACCGCCACACCATGATCAGACCACATGTTACCACCACATAGTGATCGAATGCTACAATACTGATCATTAATTAAAAAACACAATACTACGTGCCATTAACCACAGGAGCTCTGTATATAGTGTACAGGTAATACAGCGATCACCAGTGACATTATACATAGGCGCTCTGTATATAGTGTCAGTGCACAGGTAATACAATGATCACCAGTGATATTCTACACAGGAGCTATGAATATAGTGTCAGTGTACAGGTAATACAGTGATTGCCAGTGACATTATACACTGGAGCTCTGTGTATAGTGTACAGGTTAAACAGTGATCACCAGTGACATTATACACAGGAGCTCTGTATATAGTGTCAGTGTACAGGTAATACAGTGATCACCAGTGACATTATACACAGGAGCTCTGTATTTAGTGTCAGTGTACAGGTAATACAGTGATCACCAGTGACATTATACACAGGAGCTCTGTATATAGTGTCAGTGTACAGGTAATACAGTGATCACCAGTGACATTATACACAGGAGCTCTGTATATAGTGTCAGTGTACAGGTAAAACAGTGATCACCAGTGACATTATACACAGGAGCTCTGTATATAGTGTCAGTGTACAGGTAATACAGTGATCACCAGTGACATTATACACAGGAGCTCTGTATATAGTATCAGTCTACAGGTAATACAGTGATCACCAGTGACATTATACATAGGAGCTCAGTATATAGTGTCAGTGCACAGGTAATACAATGATCACCAGTGATATTCTACACAGGAGCTATGAATATAGTGTCAGTGTACAGGTAATACAGTGATTGCCAGTGACATTATACACTGGAGCTCTGTGTATAGTGTACAGGTTAAACAGTGATCACCAGTGACATTATACACAGGAGCTCTGTATATAGTGTCAGTGTACAGGTAATACAGTGATCACCAGTGACATTATACACAGGAGCTCTGTATATAGTGTCAGTGTACAGGTAATACAGTGATCACCAGTGACATTATACACAGGAGCTTTGTATATAGTGTCAGTGTACAGGTAATACAGTGATCACCAGTGACATTATACACAGGAGCTCTGTATATAGTGTCAGTGTACAGGTAATACAGTGATCGCCAGTGACATTATACACTGGAACTCTGTATATAGCATATAATGTACAGGTAATACAGGGATCACTGGTGACATTATACACATGAGCTCTGTGTATAGTGTACAGGTAAAACAGTGATCACCAGTAGGGTTGAGCGACTTTCATTTTTTTAAGATCGAGTAGGGTTTTGGGAAACCCGATTTTGTCCAGAGTCGAGTCGAGTGCAGTCGGCCGATTATCGCTAAAAGTCGGGGATCGACCGAAACACGAAACCCAATGCAAGTCAATGGGGAAGCATAGTCGGCAGTGAGTGGAGGCCAGGAAAACATCTACAGTGCCCATTTTAATGCCAAAAACATCCATTCTTGTTTCTGAAGCTTGTCAATCTTAATTAACTTTATAATAATAGTTGGGCATAGGGAATTGGGGGTCATTTGGCAAAAGTTGTGGGGGGAGTAGGGCCGGCTCAAGTTTTTCGTGGGCCCAGGAAATGCGGACTACGTCACGGCGGTGTTGCAGGGAAAGGTAATTATTTAAAAGTTGCAAGTGCTGTGATCCTGAGCAAGCAGGGGGGGGGCCCACTCGTTCGCATTGCCACTGGCACAGGGCCCCTCAAAGTACGGCGGTGTGTTTGCATGGCGGGGGCGCCTCCCACCAGCAGCGACACTTTTGCGTACTCTGAGGGGCCCTGTGCCAGTGACGTCGCCAACGAGTATGCCCCCCCACCTGATGAAGGAACCTGCACTTTCATCTGCACCTTCCTCTTTGTCCCTGTGTAAGGTGGTATAACATGCGGGAAGGGGAACCTTACTTTCAGCAGGGACAGATTCTGGCTGTGTAGAGTACAAGGGGAATGTAGTGGTCTCGGTCAATGTACCAGCAGACTCATTTAGCAGTGGCTGGGCAATGGGCAGGATGAGGAGGAAACAGATATAGGGCCAAAGAATAAAGTAGGCTACATGCAGTTCAAAATTGGTAACAGGACTAAACAGGCGGCATTGCTTTGTTCAGTGGAGTAGCAAACCCAAGAGCAGCAGACACTGTTTCAAGGGCCTAACCACACTAGTAGGCCAAATGCAGTTTAATATCTGATAGTATAGGGCGAAAGCCAGAATGTGGAAGCTCAGCTTTGTTCAGTTGAGGACAACACCAGGGAGGGGCAGACACCTTTAGTAGGCCGGAAAAGCCTATTGCATTTTTTAAAATGGTAATTTGGAGCAGAAGGTTGAAGCTCAGCTTTATTTAGTTGAGGGCAACACCAGGGAGGGGCAGAAGCCGTTAGTAGGCCCTAACCACCATTTTTTTTTTAAAACCACTTAATGAGAGCCGGAAGGTTGAAGCTCAGCTTTATTTAGTTGAGGACAACACCAGGGAGGGGCAGAAGCCGTTAGTAGGCCCTAACCACCATTTTTTTTTTTTAAAACCACATAATGAGAGCCGGAAGGTTGAAGCTCAGCTTTATTTAGTTGAGGACAACACCAGGGAGGGGCAGAAGCCGTTAGTAGGCCCTAACCACCTTTTTTTTTTTAAAACCACATAATGAGAGCCGGAAGGTTGAAGCTCAGCTTTATTTAGTTGAGGACAACACCAGGGAGGGGCAGAAGCCGTTAGTAGGCCCTAACCACCTTTTTTTTTTTTAAAACCACATAATGAGAGCCGGAAGGTTGAAGCTCAGCTTTATTTAGTTGAGGACAACACCAGGGAGGGGCAGAAGCCGTTAGTAGGCCCTAACCACCATTTTTTTTTTTAAAACCACATAATGAGAGCCGGAAGGTTGAAGCTCAGCTTTATTTAGTTGAGGACAACACCAGGGAGGGGCAGAAGCCGTTAGTAGGCCCTAACCACCTTTTTTTTTTTTAAAACCACATAATGAGAGCCGGAAGGTTGAAGCTCAGCTTTATTTAGTTGAGGACAACACCAGGGAGGGGCAGAAGCCGTTAGTAGGCCCTAACCACCTTTTTTTTTTTTAAAACCACATAATGAGAGCCGGAAGGTTGAAGCTCAGCTTTATTTAGTTGAGGACAACACCAGGGAGGGGCAGAAGCCGTTAGTAGGCCCTAACCACCATTTTTTTTTTTAAAACCACATAATGAGAGCCGGAAGGTTGAAGCTCAGCTTTATTTAGTTGAGGACAACACCAGGGAGGGGCAGAAGCCGTTAGTAGGCCCTAACCACCATTTTTTTTTTTAAAACCACATAATGAGAGCCGGAAGGTTGAAGCTCAGCTTTATTTAGTTGAGGACAACACCAGGGAGGGGCAGAAGCCGTTAGTAGGCCCTAACCACCTTTTTTTTTTTTAAAACCACATAATGAGAGCCGGAAGGTTGAAGCTCAGCTTTATTTAGTTGAGGACAACACCAGGGAGGGGCAGAAGCCGTTAGTAGGCCCTAACCACCATTTTTTTTTTTAAAACCACATAATGAGAGCCGGAAGGTTGAAGCTCAGCTTTATTTAGTTGAGGACAACACCAGGGAGGGGCAGAAGCCGTTAGTAGGCCCTAACCACCTTTTTTTTTTTTAAAACCACATAATGAGAGCCGGAAGGTTGAAGCTCAGCTTTATTTAGTTGAGGACAACACCAGGGAGGGGCAGAAGCCGTTAGTAGGCCCTAACCACCTTTTTTTTTTTTAAAACCACATAATGAGAGCCGGAAGGTTGAAGCTCAGCTTTATTTAGTTGAGGACAACACCAGGGAGGGGCAGAAGCCGTTAGTAGGCCCTAACCACCTTTTTTTTTTTTAAAACCACATAATGAGAGCCGGAAGGTTGAAGCTCAGCTTTATTTAGTTGAGGACAACACCAGGGAGGGGCAGAAGCCGTTAGTAGGCCCTAACCACCTTTTTTTTTTTTAAAACCACATAATGAGAGCCGGAAGGTTGAAGCTCAGCTTTATTTAGTTGAGGACAACACCAGGGAGGGGCACACAGACAGACTCCTTTAGTAGGCCTGAAAAGCCTATTGCATTTTTCAAAATGGTAATTTGGAGCAGAAGGTTGAAGCTCAGCTTTATTTAGTTGAGGGCAACACCAGGGAGGGGCAGAAGCCGTTAGTAGGCCCTAACCAAAGTTGAAGGCCAAATGCAGTTTAATTTCTGATACTATAGGCCGAAAGCCAGAAGGTGGAAGTTCCGATTTAGACAGTGGAGCACAATTTGAATTAGGGACTGCAGACAGACTTAGTAGGCTGTCCCCTGTGGACCATGCATCCACCACATTAACCCATTGCGCCGTAATGGACACGTAATCTTCCGTGGCCATGCCTACAGGTCCATGCGTCTGTTGTCAGGTGCACCTTTGTACTCACAGATTGCCAGAGTGCATGGACAATGCGGTCTTCTACATGCTGGTGGAGGGTTGGGATGGCTTTTCTCGCAAAAGAAGTGTCGACTGGTTAGCTTGTAGCGTGGTACAGCGTAGTCCATCATGGCCTTATTAATAGTAAATAAAATATATAACTAGGCTCTATGAACTTTTAAATAGGTTCCAGGGGTACACGGGCAGCATTGGTGTGGTCAGTGGAGGAGTATTGCAAGTAGGGGCTGCAGACAGGCTATCAAAGGCCTAAAATAACAAACAGTAGGCAGTCATGGCAGTTTTACATCGGTTACATGGATACACAGGCAGGCACTCCAGGCAGCATTGTGGTCAGTGGAGGAGTATTGCAAGTAGGGGCCGCAGACAGGCTATCAAAGGCCTAAAATAACAAACAATAGGCTCATTGCAGTTTTACAGCGGTTACATGGATAGACGGGCAGGCAGCTTGGTGGTGGTGAGTGGAGGAGTATTTAAAGTAGGGACCGCAGACAGGCTTCAAAGGCCTAACATAAGAAAATGGGCTGGCTGTAGGCACTTTATAATTGGTTCCAGGGGTACACGGGCAGCAGTGGTCTGGTCAGTGGAGGAGTATTTAAAGTAGGGACCGCAGACAGGCTATCAAAGGCCTAACATAACAAACAATAGGCTCATGATGGCAGTTTCACAGCGGTTACATGGATACACGGGCAGGCAGCTTGGTGGTGAGTGGAGGAGTATTTAAAGTAGGGACCGCAGACAGGCTATCAAAGGCCTAAAATAACAAACAATAGGCTCATGGCAGTTTCACAGCGGTTACATGGATACACGGGCAGGCAGCTTGGTGGTGGTGAGTGGAGGAGTATTTAAAGTAGGGACCGCAGACAGGCTTCAAAGGCCTAACATAAGAAAATGGGCTGGCTGTAGGCACTTTATAATTGGTTCCAGGGGTACACGGGCAGCAGTGGTCTGGTCAGTGGAGGAGTATTTAAAGTAGGGACCGCAGACAGGCTTCAAAGGCCTAACATAAGAAAATGGGCTGGCTGTAGGCACTTTATAATTGGTTCCAGGGGTACACGGGCAGCAGTGGTCTGGTCAGTGGAGGAGTATTTAAAGTAGGGACCGCAGACAGGCTATCAAAGGCCTAACATAACAAACAATAGGCTCATGGCAGTTTCACAGCGGTTACATGGATACACGGGCAGGCAGCTTGGTGGTGAGTGGAGGAGTATTTAAAGTAGGGACCGCACACAGGCTATCAAAGGCCTAAAATAACAAACAATAGGCTCATGGCAGTTTCACAGCGGTTACATGGATACACGGGCAGGCAGCTTGGTGGTGAGTGGAGGAGTATTTAAAGTAGGGACCGCACACAGGCTATCAAAGGCCTAAAATAACAAACAATAGGCTCATGGCAGTTTCACAGCGGTTACATGGATACACGGGCAGGCAGCTTGGTGGTGGTGAGTGGAGGAGTATTTAAAGTAGGGACCGCAGACAGGCTTCAAAGGCCTAACATAAGAAAATGGGCTGGCTGTAGGCACTTTATAATTGGTTCCAGGGGTACACGGGCAGCAGTGGTCTGGTCAGTGGAGGAGTATTTAAAGTAGGGACCGCAGACAGGCTATCAAAGGCCTAACATAACAAACAATAGGCTCATGATGGCAGTTTCACAGCGGTTACATGGATACACGGGCAGGCAGCTTGGTGGTGAGTGGAGGAGTATTTAAAGTAGGGACCGCAGACAGGCTATCAAAGGCCTAACATAAGAAAATGGGCTGGCTGTAGGCACTTTATAATTGGTTCCAGGGGTACACGGGCAGCAGTGGTCTGGTCAGTGGAGGAGTATTTAAAGTAGGGACCGCAGACAGGCTATCAAAGGCCTAACATAACAAACAATAGGCTCATGATGGCAGTTTCACAGCGGTTACATGGATACACGGGCAGGCAGCTTGGTGGTGAGTGGAGGAGTATTTAAAGTAGGGACCGCAGACAGGCTATCAAAGGCCTAAAATAACAAACAATAGGCTCATGGCAGTTTCACAGCGGTTACATGGATACACGGGCAGGCAGCTTGGTGGTGGTGAGTGGAGGAGTATTTAAAGTAGGGACCGCAGACAGGCTTCAAAGGCCTAACATAAGAAAATGGGCTGGCTGTAGGCACTTTATAATTGGTTCCAGGGGTACACGGGCAGCAGTGGTCTGGTCAGTGGAGGAGTATTTAAAGTAGGGACCGCAGACAGGCTTCAAAGGCCTAACATAAGAAAATGGGCTGGCTGTAGGCACTTTATAATTGGTTCCAGGGGTACACGGGCAGCAGTGGTCTGGTCAGTGGAGGAGTATTTAAAGTAGGGACCGCAGACAGGCTATCAAAGGCCTAACATAACAAACAATAGGCTCATGGCAGTTTCACAGCGGTTACATGGATACACGGGCAGGCAGCTTGGTGGTGAGTGGAGGAGTATTTAAAGTAGGGACCGCACACAGGCTATCAAAGGCCTAAAATAACAAACAATAGGCTCATGGCAGTTTCACAGCGGTTACATGGATACACGGGCAGGCAGCTTGGTGGTGAGTGGAGGAGTATTTAAAGTAGGGACCGCACACAGGCTATCAAAGGCCTAAAATAACAAACAATAGGCTCATGGCAGTTTCACAGCGGTTACATGGATACACGGGCAGGCAGCTTGGTGGTGGTGAGTGGAGGAGTATTTAAAGTAGGGACCGCAGACAGGCTTCAAAGGCCTAACATAAGAAAATGGGCTGGCTGTAGGCACTTTATAATTGGTTCCAGGGGTACACGGGCAGCAGTGGTCTGGTCAGTGGAGGAGTATTTAAAGTAGGGACCGCAGACAGGCTATCAAAGGCCTAACATAACAAACAATAGGCTCATGATGGCAGTTTCACAGCGGTTACATGGATACACGGGCAGGCAGCTTGGTGGTGAGTGGAGGAGTATTTAAAGTAGGGACCGCAGACAGGCTATCAAAGGCCTAAAATAACAAACAATAGGCTCATGGCAGTTTCACAGCGGTTACATGGATACACGGGCAGGCAGCTTGGTGGTGAGTGGAGGAGTATTTAAAGTAGGGACCGCACACAGGCTATCAAAGGCCTAAAATAACAAACAATAGGCTCATGGCAGTTTCACAGCGGTTACATGGATACACGGGCAGGCAGCTTGGTGGTGGTGAGTGGAGGAGTATTTAAAGTAGGGACCGCAGACAGGCTTCAAAGGCCTAACATAAGAAAATGGGCTGGCTGTAGGCACTTTATAATTGGTTCCAGGGGTACACGGGCAGCAGTGGTCTGGTCAGTGGAGGAGTATTTAAAGTAGGGACCGCAGACAGGCTATCAAAGGCCTAAAATAACAAACAATAGGCTCATGGCAGTTTTACAGCGGTTACATGGATACACAGGCAGCTTGGTGGTGAGTGGAGGAGTATTTAAAGTAGGGACCGCAGACAGGCTATCAAAGGCCTAAAATAACAAACAATAGGCTCATGGCAGTTTCACAGCGGTTACATGGATACACGGGCAGGCAGCTTGGTGGTGGTGAGTGGAGGAGTATTTAAAGTAGGGACCGCAGAAAGGCTTCAAAGGCCTAACATAAGAAAATGGGCTGGCTGTAGGCACTTTATAATTGGTTCCAGGGGTACACGGGCAGCAGTGGTCTGGTCAGTGGAGGAGTATTTAAAGTAGGGACCGCAGACAGGCTTCAAAGGCCTAACATAAGAAAATGGGCTGGCTGTAGGCACTTTATAATTGGTTCCAGGGGTACACGGGCAGCAGTGGTCTGGTCAGTGGAGGAGTATTTAAAGTAGGGACCGCAGACAGGCTATCAAAGGCCTAACATAACAAACAATAGGCTCATGGCAGTTTCACAGCGGTTACATGGATACACGGGCAGGCAGCTTGGTGGTCAGTGGAGGAGTATTTAAAGTAGGGACCGCAGACAGGCTATCAAAGGCCTAAAATAACAAACAATAGGCTCATGGCAGTTTTACAGCGGTTACATGGATACACAGGCAGCTTGGTGGTGAGTGGAGGAGTAGTGCAAGGAGTGTCTGTCCCAGTACTCCCAAAATATAAATAGATGTTAATGTCTCGCAAAACAACCAAAACAAAAAAAAAAGGTGGCATACTTAGGTACAGGGGTGGGCTCATCTACTGAGTTTCTGACATTGTAATTTGGCAGTAACTATTTAATGGTGCCAATATAGGACACAGACACAGACTACTTTAAGTTGCATCATAGATGTCTACAAATTTGTATTGTCAGTGCCAGACATTGAATGATGTCAGCGAATAGACTAAAGATTGGTGGAGCTGTGCGACATAATTTTGCACGTGGTAGAGCACATTTTGAGCTGGGGTAGGGGGGAACTCTCTTGAGGCCGGCGGGACCGCCCCAGGGCCCCTCATGTTACAACGGTGTGTCTGACGTTGGGTGCGCACCACCACCGCCAGAGACACTACATTGTACTATGAGGGACCCAGTAGCAATGCCGTCAACCAAAAGCGAGCACACCCACCTCTTCAGACAAACAGCAGTCTCACGGGTGCTTGCGCCAAGTCGCGATACCACGGCCCCGTGTGGGGAGTTTTGCCATTTAGGGAGGTGTAAACATGTCGTATGCTGTACAATCAGCTGCAGCAAATTAGACATTAGAAAAGTAATTCACAGGCAAGAGCTTTTCATAGGAAAGCTAGGTGTCGGCCGGGCAAGGTGGGGCAAAAGATTTCGAAATCCAGTTGTGGTTCATTTTAATGAATGTTAGATCGTCAACATTTTGGGTAGCCAGACGAGTCCTTTTTTCGGTTAATATTGAACCTGCAGCACTGAATACTCTTTCTGATAGGACACTTGCTGCCGGGCAAGCAAGCTCCTGCAATGCATATTCTGCCAATTCTGGCCAGGTGTCTAATTTGGAGGCCCAGTAATCAAATGGGAATGACGGTTGAGGGAGAACATCGATAAGGGATGAAAAATAGTTAGTAACCATACTGGACAAATGTTGTCTCCTGTCACTTTCAATTGATGCAGCAGTACCTGTCCTGTCTGCGGTCATAGCAAAATCACTCCACAACCTGGTCAGAAAACCCCTCTGTCCAACGCCACTTCTGATGTGTGCACCCCTAACACTCCTAGTCTGCTGCCCCCTGGAGCTTGTGTGAGAACGATCACGTGCGCTGTGTGCTGGGAATGCCTGAAGCAAACGGTCAACAAGAGTTGATTGTTTGGTTGCTAATATTAGTTCCAAGTTCTCATGTGGCATAATATTTTGCAATTTGCCTTTATAGCGTGGATCAAGGAGGCAGGCCAACCAGTAATCGTCATCGTTCATCATTTTCGTAATGCGTGTGTCCCTTTTTAGGATACGTAAGGCATAATCCGCCATGTGGGCCAAAGTTCCAGTTGTCAAATCTCCGGTTGTGATTGGTTGAGGGGCAGTTGCAGGCAAATCTACGTCACTTGTGTCCCTCAAAAAACCAGAACCCGGCCGTGACACGCAACCAATTTCCTGTGCCCCCGTGAAAGTTTCCGCATTAAAAATATACTCATCCCCATCATCCTCCTCGTCCTCCACCTCCTCTTCGCCCGCTACCTCGTCCTGTACACTGCCCTGACCAGACAATGGCTGACTGTCATCAAGGCTTCCCTCTTCCTCTGGTGCAGACGCCTGCTCCTTTATGTGCGTCAAACTTTGCATCAGCAGACGCATTAGGGGGATGCTCATGCTTATTACGGCGTTGTCTGCACTAACCAGCCGTGTGCATTCCTCAAAACACTGAAGGACTTGACACATGTCTTGTATCTTCGACCACTGCACACCTGACAACTCCATGTCTGCCATCCTACTGCCTGCCCGTGTATCCTCCCACAAATAAATAACAGCACGCCTCTGTTCGCACAGTCTCTGAAGCATGTGCAGTGTTGAGTTCCACCTTGTTGCAACGTCTATGATTAGGCGATGCTGGGGAAGGTTCAAAGACCGCTGATAGGTCTGCATACGGCTGGCGTGTACAGGCGAACGTCGGATATGTGAGCAAAGTGCACGCACTTTGAGGAGCAGGTCGGAGAACCCAGGATAAGTTTTCAATAAGCACTGCACCACCAGGTTTAAGGTGTGAGCCAGGCAAGGAATGTGTTTCAGTTGGGAAAGGGAGATGGCAGCCATGAAATTCCTTCCGTTATCACTCACTACCTTGCCTGCCTCAAGATCTACTGTGCCCAGCCACGACTGCGTTTCTTGTTGCAAGAACTCGGACAGAACTTCCGCGGTGTGTCTGTTGTCGCCCAAACACTTCATAGCCAATACAGCCTGCTGACGCTTGGCAGTAGCTGGCCCATAATGGGACAACTGGTGTGCAACAGTGTCATCTGCCGATGGAGTGGTTGGCCGACTGCGTTCTGTGGAAGAGCTGTAGCTTCTGCAGGAGGACGAGGAGGAGGAGGAGGGGGTGCGAACGCCTACAGCCAACTGTTTCCTAGACCGTGGGCTAGGCACAACTGTCCCTAAATTGATGTCGCCTGTGGACCCTGCATCCACCACATTCACCCAGTGTGCCGTGATGGACACATAACGTCCCTGGCCATGCCTACTGGTCCATGCATCTGTAGTCAGGTGCACCTTTGTACTCACAGATTGCCTAAGTGCATGGACGATGCGCTGTTTAACATGCTGGTGCAGGGCTGGGATGGCTTTTCTGGAAAAAAAGTGTCGACTAGGTAGCTCGTATCGTGGTTCAGCGTACTCCATCAGGGCTTTAAAAGCTTCGCTTTCAACTAAACGGTAGGGCATCATCTCTAACGAGATTAGTCTAGCTATGTGGGCGTTAAAACCCTGTGTACGCGGATGCGAGGATAAGTACTTCCTTTTTCTAACCAGAGTCTCATGTAGGGTGAGCTGGACTGGAGAGCAGGAGATCGTGGAACTTTCGGGTGTGCCGGTGTACATGGCAGACTGAGAGACGGTTGGAGACGGTATTGTTTCCGCCGGTGCCCTAGATGCAATATTTCCTCCTACTAAACTGGTGATTCCCTGACCCTGACTGCTTTTGGCTGGCAAAGAAACCTGCACAGATACTGCCGGTGGTGCGGAAAA
Source organism: Ranitomeya variabilis (assembly GCF_051348905.1). Taxonomy (NCBI): domain Eukaryota; kingdom Metazoa; phylum Chordata; class Amphibia; order Anura; family Dendrobatidae; genus Ranitomeya; species Ranitomeya variabilis. Next base: position 113,025,577 of record NC_135239.1, on the reverse strand, counting down.
TGGTGGCCTTACAGTGACGGAAGGGATGTTGCGTTGCTGACTAGCTTCATTGGCCGAGGGTGCTACAACCTTAAGGGACGTTTGGTAGTTAGTCCAGGCTTGAAAATGCATGGTGGTTAAGTGTCTATGCATGCAACTAGTATTTAGACTTTTCAGATTCTGACCTCTGCTTAAGCTAGTTGAACATTTTTGACAGATGACTTTGCGCTGATCAGTTGGATGTTGTTTAAAAAAATGCCAGACTGCACTCTTCCTAGACTCGGATCCCTTTTCAGGGATTGCAGACTGAGCTTTAACCGGATGGCCACGCTGTCCTCCAACAGGTTTTGGCTTTGACACGCGTTTTGGGCCAGATACGGGCCCGGCAGATGGAACCTGTTGCGATGTTGATGCCTGCTGCGGCCCCTCCTCCACCTCCGCTTCTGAACTACTGCCGCCTGCACCCTGTTCCCCCAATGGCTGCCAATCGGGGTCAATAACTGGGTCATCTATTACCTCCTCTTCGAGCTCGTGTGCAACTTCGTCTGTGTCACTGTGTCGGTCGGTGGTATAGCGTTCGTGGCGGGGCAACATAGTCTCATCAGGGTCTGATTGTGGATCTGTACCCTGAGAGGGCAATGTGGTGGTCTGAGTCAAAGGAGCAGCATAGTACTCTGGCTGTGGCTGTGCATCAGTGCACTCCATGTCAGAATCTACTTGTAATGGGCATGGCCTGTTAAATGTTTCACTTTCTAAGCCAGGGACGGTATGTGTAAAGAGCTCCATGGAGTGACCCGTTGTGTCGCCTGCTGCATCCTTCTCTCTTGTTGTAGTTTTTGCTGAGGAGGACAAGGAAGCGACTTGTCCCTGACCGTGAACATCCACAAGCGACGCGCTGCTTTTACATTTACCAGTTTCGGAAGAGGAGGCAAAAGAGCTAGAGGCTGAGTCTGCAATGTAAGCCAAAACTTGCTGTTGCTGCTCAGCCTTTAAAAGCGGTTTTCCTACTCCCAGAAAAGAGAGCGTTCGAGGCCTTGTGTAGCCTGACGACGAAACTGGCTCCACAGCTCCAGACTTAGGTGGAATATTTTTATCCCCACGACCACCTGATGCTCCACTACCACTACCATCATTACCAGCTGACAATGAACGCCCACGACGACCTCTTGCACCAGACTTCCTCATTGTTTAAAAATCGTAACCAAACTAACTTTATTTGTTGCTGTCAAACAACTTACACGGTGAGCTATAACTTCAGTATGATTTCAATATCCCTTAACAGGTTGGTGAGACCACAAGGAAAATCAGGCACAATGTTACACACTCTGTTTTCTGTGACACCAAATCACAGAGATGACACACACGCAGGACTGTCACTCAAGCACTAATGTCAATATTAATCTCCCACCTAATTTATTTTTTTTTTTTTCTCTGTGAGACTTTAGAAACCAAATAATATTTAAAAAAAAAACAAAAAAACAAGGCTTTCTATGGCCCACTGAATGAGAGATGGCACGCACAGGAGTGGCACACAAGCCCTGACTGAGGCCAATATTTTTCTCCCACTGATTGATGTAGTGTTTTTGTGTTGAGGTTGATTTTAAAACACAAATGAAGGAAAAAAATAAAAAGGCTTTCTATGGCCCACAATTAGAGAGAGAGGTGGCACACCCAGGAGTCAAGACTGGCACACAAGCTGAAATGGCAATATTACTCTCCCACTGTTTTTTTATGTATTTTTTTTTTATTTTCAGGGAGACTTTAGAAACCAAATAATATTTAAAAAAAAAAAAAAAAACAAGGCTTTCTATGGCCCACTGAATGAGAGGGACAGAGGTGGCACACCCAGGAGTCAAGACTGGCACACAAGCTGAAATGGCAATATTACTCTCCCACTGTTTTTTTATGTATTTTTTTTTTTTATTTTCAGGGAGACTTTAGAAACCAAATAATATTAAAAAAACCAAAAAATAAATAGGCTTTCTATGGCCCACTGAATGAAAGGGAGAGAGGTGGCACACCCAGGAGTCAAGACTGGCACACAAGCTGAAAGGGCAATATTACTCTCCCACTGTTTTTTTATGTATTTTTTTTTTTTATTTTCAGGGAGACTTTAGAAACCAAATAATATTAAAAAAACCAAAAAATAAATAGGCTTTCTATGGCCCACAATTAGAGAGAGAGGTGGCACACCCAGGAGTCAAGACTGGCACACAAGCTGAAATGGCAATATTACTCTCCCACTGTTTTTTTATGTTTTTTTTTTTTATTTTCAGGGAGACTTTAGAAACCAAATAATATTAAAAAAAAAACAAAAAAACAAGGCTTTCTATGGCCCACTGAATGAGAGGGAGAGAGGTGGCACACCCAGGAGTCAAGACTGGCACACAAGCTGAAATGGCAATATTACTCTCCCACTGTTTTTTTATGTATTTTTTTTTTTTATTTTCAGGGAGACTTTAGAAACCAAATAATATTAAAAAAACCAAAAAATAAATAGGCTTTCTATGGCCCACTGAATGAAAGGGAGAGAGGTGGCACACCCAGGAGTCAAGACTGGCACACAAGCTGAAAGGGCAATATTACTCTCCCACTGTTTTTTTATGTATTTTTTTTTTTTATTTTCAGGGAGACTTTAGAAACCAAATAATATTAAAAAAACCAAAAAATAAATAGGCTTTCTATGGCCCACAATTAGAGAGAGAGGTGGCACACCCAGGAGTCAAGACTGGCACACAAGCTGAAATGGCAATATTACTCTCCCACTGTTTTTTTATGTTTTTTTTTTTTATTTTCAGGGAGACTTTAGAAACCAAATAATATTAAAAAAAAAACAAAAAAACAAGGCTTTCTATGGCCCACTGAATGAGAGGGAGAGAGGTGGCACACCCAGGAGTCAAGACTGGCACACAAGCTGAAATGGCAATATTACTCTCCCACTGTTTTTTTATGTATTTTTTTTTTTTATTTTCAGGGAGACTTTAGAAACCAAATAATATTAAAAAAACCAAAAAATAAATAGGCTTTCTATGGCCCACTGAATGAAAGGGAGAGAGGTGGCACACCCAGGAGTCAAGACTGGCACACAAGCTGAAAGGGCAATATTACTCTCCCACTGTTTTTTTATGTATTTTTTTTTTTTATTTTCAGGGAGACTTTAGAAACCAAATAATATTAAAAAAACCAAAAAATAAATAGGCTTTCTATGGCCCACAATTAGAGAGAGAGGTGGCACACCCAGGAGTCAAGACTGGCACACAAGCTGAAATGGCAATATTACTCTCCCACTGTTTTTTTATGTTTTTTTTTTTTATTTTCAGGGAGACTTTAGAAACCAAATAATATTAAAAAAAAAACAAAAAAACAAGGCTTTCTATGGCCCACTGAATGAGAGGGAGAGAGGTGGCACACCCAGGAGTCAAGACTGGCACACAAGCTGAAATGGCAATATTACTCTCCCACTGTTTTTTTATGTATTTTTTTTTTTTATTTTCAGGGAGACTTTAGAAACCAAATAATATTAAAAAAACCAAAAAATAAATAGGCTTTCTATGGCCCACTGAATGAAAGGGAGAGAGGTGGCACACCCAGGAGTCAAGACTGGCACACAAGCTGAAAGGGCAATATTACTCTCCCACTGTTTTTTTATGTATTTTTTTTTTTTATTTTCAGGGAGACTTTAGAAACCAAATAATATTAAAAAAACCAAGAAATAAATAGGCTTTCTATGGCCCACAATTAGAGAGAGAGGTGGCACACCCAGGAGTCAAGACTGGCACACAAGCTGAAATGGCAATATTACTCTCCCACTGTTTTTTTATGTTTTTTTTTTTTATTTTCAGGGAGACTTTAGAAACCAAATAATATTAAAAAAAAAACAAAAAAACAAGGCTTTCTATGGCCCACTGAATGAGAGGGAGAGAGGTGGCACACCCAGGAGTCAAGACTGGCACACAAGCTGAAATGGCAATATTACTCTCCCACTGTTTTTTTATGTATTTTTTTTTTTTATTTTCAGGGAGACTTTAGAAACCAAATAATATTAAAAAAACCAAAAAATAAATAGGCTTTCTATGGCCCACTGAATGAAAGGGAGAGAGGTGGCACACCCAGGAGTCAAGACTGGCACACAAGCTGAAAGGGCAATATTACTCTCCCACTGTTTTTTTATGTTTTTTTTTTTTTTTCAGGGAGACTTTAGAAACCAAATAATATTAAAAAAAAAAAAAAAAATAGGCTTGCTATAGCCCACTGAATGAGAGATAGCACACACAGCAGTGGCACACAAGCCCTGACTGAGGCCAATATTTTTCTCCCACTGATTGATGTAGTGTTTTTGTGTTGAGGTAGATTTTAGAACACAAATCACGGAAAAAATAAATAGGCTTTCTATGGCCCACTGAATGAAAGGGAGAGAGGTGGCACACCCAGGAGTCAAGACTGGCACACAAGCTGAAAGGGCAATATTACTCTCCCACTGTTTTTTTATGTATTTTTTGTTTTTTCAGGGAGACTTTAGAAACCCAATAATATTTAAAAAAAAAAATAAATAGGCTTTCTATGGCCCACTGAATGAGAGGGAGAGAGGTGGCACACCCAGGAGTCAAGACTGGCACACAAGCTGAAAGGGCAATATTATTCTCCCACTGTTTTTTTAGGTTTTTTTTTTTTTTTTCAGGGAGAATTAGAAACCAAATAATATTAAAAAAAAAAAAAAAAAATAGGCTTGCTATAGCCCACTGAATGAGAGATAGCACACACAGCAGTGGCACACAAGCCCTGACTGAGGCCAATATTTTTCTCCCACTGATTGATGTACTGTTTTTGTGTTGAGGTAGATTTTAGAACACAAATCACGGAAAAAATAAATAGGCTTTCTATGGCCCACTCAGTGAGAGATGGCACACACAGGGATGGCACTGTAGCAGAAATGCCAATCTTAATCTCCCACAAAAAAAAAAAAAAAAAAAAAACAAAAAACTGTCCTACAATTACTATCTCCCTGCAGTAATGTAAGCCAGGTATGGCAGGCAGCAATAGGAGTGGACTGATGCACAAATTAAATAAAAAGTGTGGAAAAACAGAAAAGATAGCTGTGCAGAAAGGAAGGAACAAGAGGATATGTGCTTTGAAAAAAGCAGTTGGTTTCCACAGTGGCGTACACACAGCAATACAGCTATCACGGAGCCTTCTAGGGCAGCCCAATGAGCTACAGCGCTGAGGGGAAAAAAAAAAAAAAATAGCTTCCACAGTCCCTGCACACCGAAGGTGGTGTTGGACAGTGGAAATCGCTGCAGCACAAGCGGTTTGGTGGTTAGTGGACCCTGCCTAACGCTCTCCCTGCTTCTGATGAAGCGGCAGCAACCTGTCCCTAAGCTCAGATCAGCAGCAGTAAGATGGCGGTCGGCGGGAACGCCCCTTTATAGCCCCTGTGACGCCGCAGACAGCAAGCCAATCACTGCAATGCCCTTCTCTAAGATGGTGGGGACCAGGATTGTTGGAATAAGTTTAAATGCAACAACTCCATTCCTGTTGTAGTCTGCATTGAATGTCTATGAGTGTTCATTTGTCAGCTATGCTGTGATTGTTAAAGTTTGTACAAAAAAAAAAAAAAAGGTGAGAGGACACTCACTGATTGCATCAGTCTGCTGCTGTTTCCTTCACAGAGAGACATGTGTTACATGGACTAGATTATATCGGTAGTTACTGTCAAAGCTTTCTTATTTTGTTCCAGTTCAAGCTGCATATATTAAACACAGTTTGCCTTACGTTGGATTCTGCTGCTTATATGAAGTAACACGCGCTGCTGTGGTAATACTCCGGCTAACAGGTTATGGGCCCAGCCACCGGAAAGTAAATGGTAAAAAGCCCAGTCACCGGAATAAGCAGCGAGCCAAGCGCAGACAGCACAGAGGAACCCCCGGAATACAAGGACACCGGAACGCAAAGGTACCGCAGTGTACAGAGCACCGGACAGCGCAGCTTAAAGGGCCAGTAACAAACAAAAAAAGAGGTACAAGAGACAAGAATGTCTACAGAAAGGAATGCAGTGAAGTACACAGTGCCAAGTCTCACAAATCACAATTACAGCTCCTGGAAATTCAAGGTAAAGATGTTACTTATAAGAGAGGGTACATGGAAATGTATTGAACAGCCTGTGCCTGACCCAGTACCGGGTGATTGGCTAGAGACTGATCAGAAAGCACAAAGCACTATTTCCCTCAGCATAGATGATAACCAGATTGTACATGTATGCAAATGTGATACTGCAAAGAAAATGTGGGAAGAATTACAGAAAGTGCATGAAAGGTCAAATCTCAGCAATAAGCTATATCTTATGAGAAAGCTGTATCAGTCTAAATTAAGTGATGGCCAGCATATGCAGGACTATATCAGAAACACCCTAGAGATTGTGGAGCGCCTAAGGGGTATTGGTGAAGAAATTAAAGATTTTCATGTTGCTGCATTACTATTAAGTGGTCTTCCAGAAAGTTATGACACGCTTGTGACTGCATTAGATGCCAGACCAGATGATGAACTCACACTAGAATATGTGAAAGGGAAACTTGCAGATGAATACAAGAGAAAGTCAGAGACTATTAGCAATAATATATGCAAAGCAGAAACAGCATTAAAGACACAGTACTTTTCTAAAGCTCAGAGTCATTTAAAGGAAACTCGTGAATGTTTTGTCTGTAAAAAGCCTGGTCACCTTAAAGCAGACTGCAGAGTGTGGAAAGCAAGAATGAATCAGTTTAAAAAGCAGGACAGTCATCAAAAGGTTAAAACAGCTGTAAAGAAGGAAGATGCATGTATTGCGACTGCATTTGGGGTCAGCACAAGCCCATATGCAAACCATGTTTGGTGTATTGACTCTGGAGCGACTGCTCACATGACACGTGATAAGGATTTCTTCATTAATCTAGATGAAAGCAAGTCTGAAAAGGTAATTTTAGCTAATGGTCACTATATGACATCAGAAGGAATAGGAGATGGTTATTTCCATTGTCAAGTTCAATCCTCAGCACAAGTCAGAAAAATCCCAGTTAAAGACGTGCTGTATGTTCCCAAACTTGAAAGTAACCTTTTATCTGTAAAGAAGCTTGCACAACAAGGAAATATAGTTACATTTAAGGATGACAGATGCATCATTTCAAAGAAGGGTCATACCCTTGCCGAAGGAAAAATCAAAGATGAACTTTATCAGCTGAAATGCAATGAAACTGTTTACAGTGCTAGACAAGATTTTCATAAGGACTGTATTCATGTGTGGCACAGACGCCTAGGCCACAGAGATCCAGAAGCAGTAAAGAAACTAGCTCAACTTGCAAATGGTATTGCAATCAACCAGTGTAATCAAACAATGAAGTGCACAAGTTGCCTAAAAGGGAAAATGTCCAGAAAATCGTTTCCTAAAGTAAGCACTACTAAATCTGCACAGATACTGGATTTGATACATACAGATGTGTGTGGTCCAATGAGTGTTCTTACTCCCAGCAAGAAGAGATATTTTCTCACATTCATTGATGATTATTCCAGATATACTGTTACTTACCTACTTCAAAGTAAAGATGAAGTTCCACAGAAACTTGAAGAATATCTTGCTGCAGTTCTTAACAAATTTGGAAGAATACCAAAGGTACTGCGAGCAGATAATGGAACTGAATATACAAGTGGTAAAGTGCAAACCATCCTGAAAAAGAATGGAATCGTGTTCCAGACAACCGTTCCATACAACCCAGAGCAGAATGGCACAGCAGAGAGAAAGAACCGAACTCTTTGTGAAAGTGGAAGAAGTATGCTATTTGATGGAAACCTACCTACAACATATTGGGGAGAAGCCATCATGACTGCTACCTATCTTCAAAATCGACTGCCAAGTAAAGCTACAAGTAAAACTCCATATGAGCTATGGAACTGTGAGAAGCCCAACCTGAAGCATCTCAGGATATTCGGAAGCAAAACTTTTGTGCATGTTCCCAAAGAAAAACGTTCTAAGTGGGAATCTCATGCAAAGGAAGGAGTTCTTGTGGGGTACAGTGAAACTCAGAAAGGATACAGAATCCTGCATCCACAGACCAACACAGTAACAATCAGCAGAGATGTAGTGATTGATGAAAACTCAGTATCGCTCAAATTTCATGAGGTTACGCAAATAATTCAACCTAAGGAACAAGAATTTCAGTCAGTGATTCCAGACATTGAAGAGAATCTCAAAGAAAATACTGAAGTCTGGATATGCTCTGAAAGTACTGAAAAAGAAACAGAAGAACCAAGCCAACCTCAGGAGATCAGAAGATCAGAAAGATCAAATAAAGGAATTCCAGCTAAACGCCTTTCTTATATGGTCAGATCAATTCCAGAAGAAGAGCCACAGTCATGGCAGGAAATGCAAAAACTGCCTATTCATAAGAAGCAAAAATGGATAAAAGCTGCTGATGAAGAAATGGAATCCCTTCATAAGCTCAAAACATGGGAGCTCAGAGAGCTACCTCAAGGCAAGAAAGCAATTGGATGTAAGTGGGTCTTTAAGAACAAATATGACTCCGAAGGTAATATTCACCGTTTTAAAGCAAGATTGGTCGCAAAAGGATATTCACAAAAATATGGTGAAGATTATGATGCTACTTTTGCTCCAGTTGCCAAGCAAACTACATTCAGAACTTTATTATCCATAGCTGCTGTTCAGCAGATGAAAGTAAGACATTTTGACATCAAAACAGCCTTTCTACATGGAGACATTGAAGAAGAGCTGTACATGACTCAACCAGAAGGCTATGTTAAAAGGGGTAAAGAGAACCTTGTTTGCAGAATGCAAAAATCTCTCTACGGCCTTAAGCAATCAGCAAGAGCATGGAACACTAAGATGAACAAAGTGTTAATCGACGAAGGATTTAAAAGGTCTCAAGCGGATCCATGTTTGTATACAAAAAGTGTATCACAAGATTGGATGTATGTTATTCTATATGTGGATGATGTAATAATAGCGCATCAAGAAGAGAGAGAAATTTCAAAACTAGGTCAAATTCTGAACAAGCATTTCGAGACCAAGGACCTTGGAGATGTGACATACTATTTGGGAATCCAAATCCAGAGAGAGGAAGATGGAAGTTTTCTTCTTAATCAAAATTCTAAAATCTCCACAGTTCTAAACCAGTTTGGAATGTCAGAAGCCAAAGGCATATCAACTCCAATGGATCCATCTTACCTAAAATTGGAAGGAGAAGAAGATCTGCTACCCACAAATGACAGTTACAGACAAGCAGTGGGAGCACTTCTATACATAGCAACCACAACCCGTCCAGATATCTCAGCCACAGTGGGAATTCTCTGCCGACGTGTAAGCAAGCCACGCCAAAGAGATTGGAATGCAATTAAGAGACTTCTTCAGTATCTTAAGGCAACCCAAGAGTTAAGTCTAAAGATTTCTGCATCAGGAGATCTAATTCTCAGAGGATATGTAGATGCAGATTGGGCTGGAGACTCAAGTGATCGAAGATCAACAAGTGGTTACTTGTTCAAGTTAGGACACACTTCAATCTCATGGTCGAGTAGAAAACAAGTGTCAGTTGCATTGTCTTCTACAGAAGCAGAATATACATCAGCTGCTCATGCAAGTCAAGAGTTAATTTGGTTGAAGCAACTTTTGGAAGAATTCGGCAAACCACTAGCTGAACCAACTGTTATCTATGAGGACAACCAAGGATGTATCAAGCTCGCCAGCAGTGAAAGGATAAGTGCAAGAACAAAGCACATTGATGTTAAACATCATCACTTGCGTGACTTAGTAGAGCGTGAAGTTCTAAAGTTTGTTTACTGTGAATCTGACAAGATGTTAGCAGATGTTTTGACAAAGCCATTGTCAAGAGCCAAGTTTGAAGAATTCAGAACTGCAATGGGACTAACAGGATAAGCAGTTGTTGAGTGGGGGTGTTGGAATAAGTTTAAATGCAACAACTCCATTCCTGTTGTAGTCTGCATTGAATGTCTATGAGTGTTCATTTGTCAGCTATGCTGTGATTGTTAAAGTTTGTACAAAAAAAAAAAAAAAGGTGAGAGGACACTCACTGATTGCATCAGTCTGCTGCTGTTTCCTTCACAGAGAGACATGTGTTACATGGACTAGATTATATCGGTAGTTACTGTCAAAGCTTTCTTATTTTGTTCCAGTTCAAGCTGCATATATTAAACACAGTTTGCCTTACGTTGGATTCTGCTGCTTATATGAAGTAAAACGCGCTGCTGTGGTAATACTCCGGCTAACAAGGATCTATGTCATCACGCTGCCCACACTCTGCGTTCACCTTCATTGGCTGAGAAATGGCGCTTTTCGCGTCATTGAAACGCGACTTTGGCGCGAAAGTCGCGTACCGCATGGCCGACAAGCACAGGGGTCGGATCGGGTTTCATGAGACGCCGACTTAGCCAAAAGTCGGCGACTTTTGAAAATGATCGACCCGTTTCGCTCAACCCTAATCACCAGTGACATTATACCCAGAAGCTCTGTATATACTAAATAGTGTATAGTGTTTTCACAGGTGTGTCAGATACTACAGACAGTTGCTCTGCATCTGGCTGCAGAAGGTCTCTGTGTTTGGCATTGCAAACGCCTTCTTAATCATTCTCACTTTTGAATCCAGTGGCAATCTCCATCCAACTCTAATTGACACACCTAGACCTGGGTGTTTATAAACTCTTAGTCTGCTTCAGGGAGCCACCAGTGATATTCACATTTTCTCCTGTGAAGGCTTGGCACTATAGCAGTCAGCTTATTTCCTTTCTGGTGCTCTTGGAGGACATTTGGTGTTACCTCTCTGGAGTCTGTTCAAGCTAAATTTCTTCCCCCTTGTTTGTCTTCCTTCTTGTCTTTTGTGTACAGTGGGGACTGACCAGTGCACATCCTCACACTTCCCTTTCCAGGGCCTAGCTCTACAGATATACAGGGCTTAGGTACCTGCTTGGTGATTTGCGTGGAACTAATATAGGGATGTGAGTCGCCCACCAGGGCCTTGGGGTACCCGGTACCGGGTCCGGTGGTCCAGGGGGATGTCACAGTGGTGACCTGGTCCGTGGCCCTGGGCGCCCATGTAACAGGAGAAATTCTTTAAAGGGATTTGGTGAGTAGAGTTTATGTTCGTGACGCCACCTGTGGTGTTTAGTCAGTGGGGACCGACGCTGCTTTAAGGGATCCACTGGGTGATGTTATGGCAGCTAGATGGTATAACTTCCCACAGGTGAAGTACACTCACCGGCCACTTTATTAGGTACACCATGCTAGTAACGGGTTGGACCCCCTTTTGCTTTCAGAACTGCCTCAATTCTTCGTGGCATAGATTCAACAAGGTGCTGGAAGCATTCCTCAGAGATTTTGGTCCATATTGACATGATGGCATCACACAGTTGCCGCAGATTTGTCGGCTGCACATCCCAAAGATGCTCCATACAAGGCAGGATGGATCCATGCTTTCATGTTGTTTACGCCAAATTCTGACCCTACCATCCGAATGTCGCAGGAGAAATCGAGACTCATCAGACCAAGCAACGTTTTTCCTATCTTCTACTGTCCAATTTCGATGAGCTTGTACAAATTGTAGCCTCAGTTTCCTGTTCTTAGCTGAAAGGAGTGGTACCCGGTGTGGTCTTCTGGTGCTGTAGCCCATCTGCCTCAAAGTTCGACGCACTGTGCATTCAGAGATGCTCTTAGGCCTACCTTGGTTGTAACGGGTGGCAATTTGAGTCACTGTTGCCTTTCTATCAGCTCGAACCAGTCTGCCCATTCTCCTCTGACCTCTGGCATCAACAAGGCATTTCCGCCCACAGAACTGCCGCTCACTGGATTTTTTTTCTTTTTCGGACCATTCTCTGTAAACCCTAGAGATGGTTGTGCGTGAAAATCCCAGTAGATCAGCAGTTTCTGAAATACTCAGACCAGCCCTTCTGGCACCAACAACCATGCCACGTTCAAAGGCACTCAAATCACCTTTCTTCCCCATACTGATGCTCGGTTTGAACTGCAGGAGATTGTCTTGACCATGTCTACATGCCTAAATGCACTGAGTTGCCGCCATGTGATTGGCTGATTAGAAATTAAGTGTTAACAAGAAGTTGGACAGGTGTACCTAATAAAGTGGCCGGTGAGTGTATATTCCCAGGGCTCCTGGTGTTTAGATGTAAGATGGTGAACGGCGCAGTAAAGAACAAGGACACAGGTTTGCAGTCTCTTTACCTGGTTTACTGAAGACTTCAGGCAGCCAATGTCCAGGGTACCAGATCACAGGGTAGGCAGGATCCGGCCAGCTTGGAAGCGAATCCAGAGTCCCCATTACCAGGTGAGAGTTAAAAGCCTTCCTCAAAGCGTGGTGGTGTTGTAGTCCCTTACTGCCTATGGCTTCACATAAGGTCCTCACAGTTGTTCTCTCTCTGTCCCCCATATAGGATAGGACATAACCCATATGACTGGTGACTTGAGTCTTTTTACAGAGACTCTAGCACGCCCCGAGCTCTATAGGTGTCACCGTGTCTCCTGGGTTTTAAGGCAGACAGGTAACTTGCAGTTCAGCTGTCCTGCCAGTCTCTGATGTAAGTTGTAGAGTTCCTTACAACCTCGGTGGTCCGGCTACCCATTATCTGCCCCTCAGAGGGAGGCAGCCTGCTTGTAGCTGGTCTCCCCTGATATTTCCTCTCCTGTTCTTCGCTCTCCTTCAAGCTCACTCAACGATGTTCTGCTGTCGGTATAATCTCTGTCCAGGAGCTTCAGCATTTTCTGGCTGTAGACTGCTCTCTTCCTGCCTCAGACTGCTGCAGTCTGCTGTCTGGCATGAACTAACTCACTTTCTCTCCAAACTACAATGTATATAGGGGATTCACCTAGTAAATAGGATCAAAAGTTCCCCCTTGTGGCCTGGAGTGTGAACATGTTGTGTGTATGGTGGTTACCTGATGAGAGTTATCTTTCATCGCTTCCAAACGTAACATCACTCTCCCCGTGGGGAAAGCAATGCTACTGTGATGACCAGGACCCTGGTGCGCCACAGATAATAAGGGAGGCAGGGTGCTATTAGATCTGTCTAGGGATCTCCACTCCCCCTTTTCCTAGCGTTTGGGCCTCCTTCCCCTCTTCCCCTTCGTGTTGCATTTAGTCTTCCCACTCTGTGTGTGACTTTATCACCGGCTGTGCATATTTAGGGAACTGAGGTGATGCTGGAGAGCAAAACTGAGGAGATTTCTGTGTTTGTTGTCAGTGGAGCTAGATGCAGCATGATTGATGCTGAGTTTACTAGAACTCATGGGCTGGCTTGCTGTACTTTAGTTAAGCCCATTCCCATCCTTGTCATCAACTTGGCACCACTTGCACAGTAAGCTCTGACTCAGGTTGTACATCATGTAAGACTAAGGGTGGGGTTGGTTCATTGTGAGATAATTCCTTGCTATGTCCTGGACGGTCTTCCCACCCCAATTGTATTGGGTATTTCCTGGTTGATGAAACATAATCATTTGGTGAATTGGCAAGCCAAGGAGATTGATGAGTAAGTAAATTACTGCCATGAGAACAGTTTAAGGATTTCATTGCGGAGAGTCTGGAGAAGGGACATATCCAACCCTCATCTTCGCCCGTGGTGGCAGGGTTCTTCTTTATGAAGAAAAAGATGGCGGTCTAAGTCCCTGTTTAGATTTTCGGGAATTAAATCAGATTACCATTTGAGATCCATACCCTCTTCCTCTGATCCGGATCTGTCCAAGTTGGATTTAAGGGGGGCCTACCACCTGGTTAGAATCAGAGAAGGGGATGAATGGAAAAAGCACCTGGGGGTTTCCAACATTTCATTAATGATATTTTCCATCATTTGGTGGACATTTTTGAGGTGGTCTTTCTGGATGACAATTTGGTTTACTCACCAGATTTTGAGACACATCAAGGGGCATGTTAAACTGGTGTTGCAAATATTAAGGGATAACAGACTATATGTCAAACTAGAAAAATGTGTTTTCGCCATCCAGGGAGTGCAGCTTTTGGGGTACCTGTTGTCATCTTCGGGTTTTCGGATGGATCCGGAAAAGGTCCGTAATTGGGACCGTCACAAGAACCTGAAGGCGCGGCAATGTTTTCTTAGCTTTACTAAGTTTTACCGGAAGTTCATCCAAAATTATTCTGCAGTTATGAAACCACTTACTGACATGAAAAGGAAGGGGTCTGATTTATGCAAATCGTCGGATGCCACCCTGCAGCCTTTTTCCTCCCTAAAAAGCTGTTTTGCCCTATACTTAGTCAACCTGATGTTTCCCAAACCTTTGTTGTGGAGGTTGATGCGTCGGAAGTGGGGGTTGCGGCTGTGTTGTCTCAGTATCCATCCCCTGGTAAATGGCGTCCATGCGCTTTCTTTTCTAAGAAATTGCCTTCAGCTGAGACAAATTATGACATGGGCAATAGGAAACTTTTGGCGATTAAATTGGCATTTGAAGAATGGCGACATTGGTTGGAGGGGGCTGTCCATCCCATTACTGTTATTTCTGACCATAAGAACATCTCATATCGACTAAAAGTCTTAACTCTAGGCAAGCTAGATGGTCCCTGATTTTCACTAAGTTCAATTTTGTTGTCACTTTCCTTCCTGGGTTCAAAAATGTCAAGGCTGATGCTTTGTCCTGGAGCTTTCATGGTGGTGGTGCACTGGTGACCATGAAAACCCCACCATGATTTTTCAGAAGGGTGTAGTTATTTCAGCAGTGTACCCTGAGCTGGAGGGTGAAGTGTTTTGGTTCCAGGGGGTGCCCCAGCCTCCTGTCCTTCATGAATGTTATTTGTACCCTCTAATCTGCGCCGCAAAGTAATTAACCCCTTAACCCACGGAGCCTTTTTTTTCAGTTTTGAATTTTCATTTTTCACTCCCCTCCTTCCCAGAGCTAAAACTTTTTTATTTTTCTGTCGATATGGCCATATGAGGACTTATTTTTGCGGGACAAGTTGTACTTTTGAAAGACACCATTGGTTTTACCATGTAGTGCACTAGAAAACGGTAAAAAAATTCCAAGTGCGGTGAAATTGCAAAAAAAGTGCAATCTCACACTTGTTTTTTGTTTGGCTTTTTTGCTAGGTTCTCTAAGTGCTAAAACTGACATGCCATTATTATTCTCCAGGTCATTACAAGTTCATAGACAACATAGTTCTTTTTTATCTATGTTCTGAAAAAAATTTTAAAAAATGGGCAATTTTCCGATACTCGTAATGTCTTAATTTTTCGTGATCTAGGGTTGGATGACTGCTTATTTTTTGCGTGCCGAGCTGGCATTTTTAATTATACCATTTTAGTGCAGATACGATCTTTTGAGCACCTGTTATTGCGTCAAAAGACCAAAAAAAGTAATTCTGGTGTTTTTAATTGTTTTTACCGCTACGTCGTTTAGCGATCAGGTTGATCCTTTTTTTTGTTGATAGATCAGGCGATTCTGAATGCGATGATACCAAATATGTGTAGGTTTGATTGTTTTTATTGTTTTATTTTGAATGGGGTGAAAGGGGGGTAACTTGAATTTTTTTTTATTTTTTTTAATATTTTTAAAAACTTTTTTTACTTTTGCCATGCTTCAATAGCCTCCATGGGAGGCTAGAAGCTGGCACAACTTGATTGGCTCTGCTACATAGAGGCGATGCTCAGATCGCCTCTGTGTAGTAGAATTACAGCATTGTTATGAGCTCCGACCACAGGGTGGTGCTCAGAGCAATCTAGCATCAACAACCATAGAGGTCTCAAGGAGACCTCTGGTTGTCATGCTGGCATGTCGATGACCCCCGATCACGTGACGGGGTCACCAGTGCGCTCATTTCCGGCCAGATGGCCGAAAGCGCTTGCTAATTGCAGCTGTCAGAGTTTGACAGTGGCATTTAACTACTTAGTAGGCTCTGGCGGATCGCGTTTCTGCCCAAGCCTATTGCGGGCACATGTCAGCTGTTCAAAACAGCTGACATGTCCTGGCTTTGATGCGGGCGGCCGACATCAAATCGGGGGTTTTGCCATCGGGCGTACTATTCCATCCGATGGCAGAAAGGGGTTAAGGAACATCACAACTATGTGGTTGCTGGTAGTGATGAGCGAGTGTACTCGTTGCTCGGGTTTTCCCGAGCATGCTCGGGTGACCTCCAAGTATTTATGACTGCTAGGAGATTTAGTTTTCATCGTGGCAGCTGAATGATTTACAGCTACTTGCCTGCTTGATTACATATGGGGATTCCCTAGCAACCAGGCAACCCCCACATGTACTCAGCCTGGCTAGTAGCTGTAAATCATTCAGCTGCCGCAATGAAAACTAAATCTCTGAGCAGTCATAAACACTCGGAGGTCACCCGAGCGTGCTCGGGAAAACCCGAGCAACGAGTACACTCGCTCATCACTACCAGCAACCACATAGTTGTGATGTTCCTTAACCCCTTTCTGCCATCGGATGGAATAGTACGCCCGATGGCAAAACCCCCGATTTGATGGTCATTCAGGTGGTAAGGCGACTGCGGATCTCATTTCTCATTGTTTTTGGTGGCTGGGGTTGCATCGGGATGTGGTTGAACATGTACCTGCTTGCAGAATTTGTGCACATTCTATGGTATCGCATACCTGTCTATCTGGTACTCTTCTTCTGCTGAAAAAAAGGTATATTCTTGTGCACGGATTTGCATCTCTGCCAGATGCCTAGAGATGCACATGTGGAAAAAAGGGAATCCAGCTCCAAGAGATAAAATCACTTAACTTAACAGCATGCAAACTTCAATATGTTGGTTCCACTATTCGCAAATTAAAAAATAGAATAAGAGAACATTTATATGACATTTCACAACCAACTACACGTAATATTTCTAATTTATCAAATCATTTTATTACCGTTCACTATAGACAAACCACGTTCCTTCAAGTTTTTGCAATAGAACAAATTGATATAGATCCACAGGGTGGGGACAGAGAGATGATATTAAGTGATAAAGAAGCATTTTGGATATATTTGTTAAATACATGTGTTCCATTAGGTTTAAATCTTAAAAAAGAAATCATGTTGCATTATTAACTGTTCTTTGTTTGTTTCATCAACATTAGCTTGACATTTCCAGTTTTTAACATTTAATCCATTGTTTTATATATTTGTTGAAGGTGATGGTGTGTGCATTTTTTTTTTCTTTCCACACCTGTTATGTCTTTGTATAAATTGATGCTATGCCTGGCCAGAGCTAACTGAGACTAAGAGCACTTGTGTGTTCGAAACGCGTACAGTTTACACAGGCACTCTCCTTCCGGTATATCCGTTTTTTGTATGTCTTACAGCCTATTTCTATTTTAAATGAATACTATTGAAGTTAAGTGATTTTAACTCTTCTTCTGCTACCTATTCCTAGCAGGCTATAGACGCACTTGTTCATGAATTTTATTACTGACCTACCGGTATCTGTAAGATGGTTCATTTCATCTCATGACCGGCACTTCCAAATGTGAAACTTCACAGGGTTCCCTCTGATGTGGTATCAGACCGGGGGGCCCAATTTGTTTCCAAGTTCTGGAGGGCATTCTGTTTTTGACTGGGGGTGCAGCTGTCCTTTTCCTCTGCCTTCCATCACCAGTTGAATGGACAGACCGAGCGCATTAGTCAGCAATTGGAGACTTACCTCATGTGTTTTGTCTCAGAGAATCAGGAAGATTTCGCATCCTAATTACTGCTGGCAGAATCTGCTATTTAATAATCATCTTCAGGAGTCTACCGGCACATCACCGTTCTTTGGTGCATACGGCTACCATCCACAGTTTGGTACCTTTAGAGGGAAAGGGGCTTTGGGAGTTCCTGAGGAGGAACATTTTGCTTTGTCGCTTTCTTTGGTATGGCGGTGGGTTCTGAGTAATTTGAAGATCATGGGAGACAGGTACAAACATATGGCTGACAGAAAATGCTATCGCAGCCCCCAATAATGGTTGATGGTAATCTAGAGTTTCAGATTTCGAGGATTGCAGATTTTCGCCTCCAAGGTTGTTCCTTACAATACTTAATGCACTGGAAGGGTTATGGTCCAGAGGAAAGGATGTGGGTTTCAGCGTCAAAGGTGAATGCCCTCAGGCTGGTTCATTCATTCCACACCTCTTATCCTGAGAAACCTGGTCCTGAGTGTCTGGAGGCCAGTCGTAGAAGGGGGTACTGTCACAGGTGTGTCAGATGCTCTGCATCTGGCTGGAGAAGGTCTCTGTGTTTGGCATTGCAGATGCCTTCTTAATCCTTCTCACTTTTGGACTCAGTGGCGATCTCCTACCAACTCTAATTGATGCACCTGAACCTGGGTATTATTAGAGTCTCAGTCTGTTTCAGGGAGCCACCGGTGATATTCACATTTTCCCTTGTGAAGGCTTGGAGCTACAGCAGTAGGCTTACTTCCTTTCTGGTGCTCTTTGAGGACGTTTGGTGTTACCTCTCTGGAGTCTGCTCAAGCTAAGTTTTTTCCCCCTTGTATGTCTCCCTTCTTGTCTTTAGCGTTCAGTGGGGACCGACCAGTGCACATCCTCACCCTTCCCTATCCAGGGCCTAGGTCTAAGGCTATACAGGGCTTAGGTTCCTCCTCAGCGATTGGTGTGGAACCAACATAGGGATGGTAAGGAGGCAGGGTGCTGTTAGATATGCTTAGGGGGTCTCCACTTCCCCTTTCCCTAGCGTTTTGGCTTCCTTGCAATCTTTCCCTCATGATACATTTAGTCTTCCCGCACTGTGCATGACAAGTGTATAGTATCACTGTACAGGTAATACACTGACTCACCAGTGATGTCTCTAGTTGAATTCCTTGATCTTCGCTTTTCATCTTCATCCATGAAAGACCACCATCAGTTAATCCAGCCAGGACTCGTCTCTGCAGGAAATTGCATAATTATATAGAGCATATACTGTACATGCAGAGCTTGTTATTTAATTTTTTCCAGCAACCCCCAATGAAAACAGTATCCTCAAAAATAAAATACATCACTGAAGAATAATATCCCTTAATTAGCCCCTACAGTAATAATATCTCCTATCCTGGCCCCCTTTTGTCTCATTCCTGGCTCCAGCCAAATGTTCTCCCATCCTACCCTCATGTGTCTTCATTTGCCCCTAATTGATATCCAGCCTGTCTCATGATTTTGCCCCATCTGCCCCATGATTCTGCCCCATCTGTCCCATGATTCTTCCCCATTTGTCCCATGATTCTGCCCCATGCGTCCCATGATCCTGCCACATCTGTCCCATGATCCTGCCTCATCTGTGCCATGGTCTTACCCCATCTGTCCCATGATCCTGCCCAATGCATCCCATGATCCTGCCCCATGGGTCCCATGATCCTGCCCCATATGTCTCCATTGCATCAATCCTGCCCCAACTGTCTCCATCCTGCCCTATGATCCCGCACTATGTGTCTCCATACTGCCCTATGATCCTGCACTATGTGTCTCCATCCTTCCTCATGTTGCTGCCCCATCTGTCTCTATCCTTCCCTATGATCGTGCACCATGTGTCTCCATCATATCCATTCTGCCCCATGTTTATCCATCGTACCCCATGATCCTCTACCATCTGTCTCCATCCTGCCCCATGATCCTGCATCATGTGTCTCCATCCTGCCCCATGTTCCTGTCCCATCTGTGTTTATCCTGCTCCATCTGTCCTCATCCTGCCCCATGTTCCTGCCCCATCTTTCTCCATCCTGCCCCATCTGTCTCCACCCTGCACCATCTGCCTCCATCCTGCCCCATGATCCTATACCATGTGTCTACCTCATGCCCCATCTTTCTCCATCCTGCCCCATTTGTCACCATGTGACCGAAGTGGTGTGACACAACCTGACAATTGGTCGGTCACCAGATGGCAAGACACACCAGGAGACACCAGGGAAACTTTAACAATGGTGGGCCCTGTCGGTAGGGAACAGGGAAATGCACACCTCCTGCACTCACCTGTGGATGTGCCCTGATCTTACTATCGTCCCTATACAGGTTCTTTCACCCCGTCGCCAAGCAGGATACCTAGTCCTTCACTTGCCCTACTCTTATGCCAAAGTAGGGAACTAGCAGGTGAGAGCACTGGTCCCACCGCTGCACTAATACAACACAAGGTGATGAAAGACAGACACCAAAACGGACAGTGTATTAAAAATATTACACTTAGTTTTCTGCTGAAAAGCACTGCACAGCAAGAAAACGACACCAGGAAAACAGAACTCAGCTGTAGAACACTGCTCCCAGAAAGCTCCTTCTCCTAGCAAGGTGGCTGCAGAATGATCCACCTCCCTTCTCTGACCCCTCCTCCTAAGAAGACTCTGACACACAGGGTTAGGTTGTAATGAGGGTAGATTCTTGCCGCTACTCCCTGGCAGAACCTCTGCTTCCCCCACTGGAGAAGAAGGGGTAGATTGTAGAATGACAGCAGAGATCGTAGTTCCCGGGCAGCAGTCCTTACACGACTGACCCCAGCTGACTACTTCCCTGAACCGCCAATCTATGACTGGGTTGTGTTTTTTCAACCAAGGGAATCCTAAGACCAAGGGAGTTGGCATGCCCTCCAAGATGTAGCGCGACAGGGACTCTTCATGACAAGCCCCTAAAAGCAGATGTACTGTATATTGTCTACGACTTGAGTAACGCTCCCCTTTCTGAGTGAGGCAGAGTCAATAGTCTGGATGCTTAGGGGTCTTGCTAGCGTCCTACTCCTCAGGCCATGGGTCTTGACAAAATGAGCATCCACCAAATTGACCCCCGCTCCACTGTCCACCAGCACTGAAACATTGTCAGTTACCCCCACCAACAACCACCTCAGCAGGTAAGGTACACTGAGATGAGAAAATGGAGGAAATATACACACCCTGGTCACCTCCCTCCACAAGACCACAAGGCAGCTCTTTAGATGGTGCAGATACTTTGGTGCGCACTGGGCAGACATTGATAAAATGACCAGTCTGCCCACAGTAAAAATATGCCCCTACTCCACAGCGAACTGCAGGCAACCCCATTTGGGAACCAACGCCTCCCACCTGCATGGGTTTGTCCTCCTGCTCAGGTGAGTCTTCCTCTCTAGCACAGACTACAGAGGGCACATTTAGTGTATGCCTCTCCCTCAAGCGTCTATCCACCCAGATGGCAAGGGACATGGCAGCCTCCAACCACCTGTTGCGCGTTGTGTTGTGCACAATAGTATCCTGCAACCTTGTGGACCGACCCTGGATAAAATGGCTCCTAAGGGCAGGATCATTCCACTGTATGTCAGTGCCCAACCAGAAAAATTGTGATGTCAGTGTTAATGTCACGATGTGACCAAAGCGGTGTGACACGACAATTGGTCGGTCACCAGACTGCAAGGCACATCAGTGGACATCAGGGAAACTTTAACAATGGTGGGCCTTGTCGGTAGGGAACGGGGCAATGGACACCTCCTGCACTCACCTGAGGATGTGCCCTGATCTTACTATCGTCCCTATATGGGTTATTTCACCCCGTCGCCAAGCAGGATACCTAGTCCTTCACTTGCCCTGCTCTTATCCCTAAGTAGGGAACTGGCAGGTGAGAGCACTGGTCCAACCGCTGCACTAATGCAACACAAGGTAATGAAAGACAGACATAAAAAGGGACAGGGTATTAAAAATACCACACTTAGCTTTCTACTGAAAAGCACCGCTTAGCAAGAAAACGACTCCAGGAAAACTGAACTCAGCTGTAGAACACCGCTCCCAGAAAGCTCATTCTCCCAGCAATGTCGCTGCAGAATGACCTAACACCAACATTCAGCGGATGCATCAGGTGACCTCTTAAAGGATGACAGGAGTGGTCACCACCTACATCAGCTGACCCAGCAGCAATGCAATGCAATTACACTAGCTGGCCACCGGGGAAACTGCAAAACCCCCCCGATGACCTGAAAGGAAAAAAGTTTTAATGTGAGGGAAACAAGATCTGCCACAAATCCAAAAATGTATCGTGACGCCATTTGCCTCCATCCTGCACCACGTGTTTCTATCCTGTCCCATGATCCTGCACCATGTGTATCCATCCTGCCCCATGATCTTTCCCCATCTGTCTCCATCCTGCTCCATGATCCTGCCCCACCTGTCTCCATGTTTACCCATCTGTCTCCATCTTGCCCCACCTGTCTCCTTTCTGCCCATGATCCTTCCCCATCTGTCTCCATCCTGCCCCATCAGTCTCCATCCTGCCCCATGATCCTGCACCATGTCACCTGGTGCTGGATCATGGGGCAGATTGGAGACAGATGGGGCAGGATGGAGACACATAGTCCATGTGTCTCTATCCTGCCACCCAAACATATTGCGGCTTGCTGATTTCAATAAAAAAAAATTATCCTTACCTGGCCGCGGTCCAGCTGCGACATCCCCTCCAGCCATTTTAAGCGTGGACTCGCCAGTGAATGACAATGATGTCATACGCCGGCAACATGCTCATGAACGTCAGCTGCCAGCCTGTGATTGGCTGGCAGCTTTTAACTTTTGCCTTGCATGCCCACATGGCAATAGATTTTAAGTGAACCTGTGTCTCGGTCGCAGGTTCAGTTATTACACCTGCAGGATACTCCTGCCCCTGGGGCTCAGTGAGCAGAACGTGGGGGCCCCATACACCAGTAAGGGCAGTAATGCCCTGATGGTGGCCCAGTGAATGTAGCTCAATTAAGGGTCAGTGCACCTGACCCCTGAGGTCAGCAGCTGCAGTACCGAGATCTGCCCAGGAGTGGTAGCTGGCGGCTACCTGCAGACTAGTCTGTCTCCACCATTAGCAGCTCCAGTGAGCACCAGGTATCTACTTAGCTATGCCCCTTCCTGGGTAGGACCAGCCCTGTGGCACAGTGGGTCCACATATTCGCATGCACTACCGTTGGGCATAGCATTAACACTTACTACATCCACAATGAAGTAATAATGCTCTTGACCGAAATTGCATAACCATAGACTATTCCGTGACCTTGAGTACATTTTGTTGGTATGTAACCCTCAAAAGTGAATAGCATTTATGAGTCTAGGAGTACCAATATATGACAATTTGAACAGAATGCATATGAGGCCCGCCTTTATGTCTAAAACAGGATTTATCTGAGTCCCTCTGAATCCATATTTTTTGTCAGTTCTTGCTTCCTTCACAAATTAAACTGAAATTTCCTATTTTTTAAAAAAAAAAAAAACAATTTTAGTTTACTTAAATTATAATTCTTTTTGAATCTTTTTTAAAGTTGGTTTTATATACAAGTCATTATACAGGAAATAATGATTCTTAACTTTTTTTTTCCTGTAAAATGCAATTTCTCGTCAGTTTGGAATGTTTTATTCTCAGTCCTTAAAGTGAAGTAAAAATGTGACATCATTGTTCTCAGCAGCGATCTGGTAGTCAGAGATGCTTCCAGTGGTCTTCCCCATGCTGTTCTCCTTCCATTCAGCACTTTTCCCATCCATTTGAACATTTTCACTGCCCCCCAGACCTCTTTCTAGGGTCTGTTGGAAAAAGCTTTGCTGTTACATTTTCTCCCATTATACTCGTTACTTGAAACGAGCATGCGAGTATTAAGAATTGCTCGGTTAGAGTCTTCGAGTATTTTATTGCTCGCTCATCTCTATACAATAGAGCTTCACGGAGCATATACATAAAAAAAGCTAATTATAGGCAGTGTTAACTGTTAAATGCTTTACTGCTGGAGTGGTGTCACTAAGTTCACCGCAGCTAGAATCATACTTAGCAGCTATCGTTTTCATCTGTTATTTGTGCCGCTCTTGTCATCTTAAGCAGTTTGTGACCTACCGGATCCCTCCAGTGTTTGCTGGGCGATGCGGAAGTCACAACTTCATGTAAATCTATGACAGCCAGAATTACACCAGAATGGGCCTCTCATAGACTTACACTGAGAGTTTGTGACCGTTACCTCTGTCTTTTGTTCAGTCAAAAGTTGGGACCGCAGTGGCATGGGAAACAGTTAAATATGGCAGCTGGTGAGTGTGGCGCCCCAGAGTCCTGGTTGTCACAGTAGCATTGCTTTCCTCACGGGGAGAGTGATGTTACATTTGGAAGCAATGAAAGATATCTTTTATCAGGTAACCACCATACACACAGTATGTTAACACTCCAGACCACAAGGGGGAGCTTTTGATCCTATTTCATAGGTGACTCCCCTATATATATTGTGGTTTGGAGGGAAGTTAGTTAGTTCCTGTCAGAGGAAAGAGGAGGGAGCAGATTGATATAGAGAGTCAGAAGGACTGCAGGGGTCGTGTAGTCTGAAGTACTACAGCTCCTGGAAAGAGACATACAGAAAGTCGAACATTTCAGTGAGCATGCAGGAGAGCAAAGCACAGGAGAGGAACATCAGGGGAGACCAGCTACGAGCAGGCTGCCTCCTTCTGAGGCGCAGATAACTGGTAGCCGGACCACCGAGGTTGTAAGGGACTCTACGACTTACAGCAGAGACCGGCAGGACAGCTGAACTGCAAGTTACCTGTCCGCCACACACACCCGAGACCCAGTAACACATAGATGCCAGGGCATGCTAGAGTCCCTGTAAAAAGGCTCGAGTTACCTGTCATGCAGGTATTGTCCTATCCTATAAGGGGGACAGAGAGAAGAACTGTGAGGACCTTATCTGAAGCCATAGGCAGTAAGGGACTGCAACACCACCACGCTAGAGGAAGGCTTTTAACTCCACCTGGTAAAGGGGACTCTGGATTCGCTTCCAAGCCGGCCGCACTCTGCCTGCTCTGTTATCTGGTACCCTGGACTGTGGCTGCCTGAAATCTTTAGTAAACTAGGTAAAGAGACTGCAAACCTGTGTCCTCATTCTTTACTGCACTTTTCACCATCATCTTCCATCTACACACTGGGAGCCCTGGGGATATACTTCACCTGTGGCAATGTATAGCATCTAGCTGCCATAACATCACCCCAGCGGACCCCTTAAAGCAGCGTCAGTCCCCACTTACCAAATACCACAGGTGACATCAAGAACATAAACTTTATTCACCAAATCCCTTTAAAGACTTTCCCCTTTTACATGGGTGCCCAGGACCATGGACTGGGTCGCAGCCACCGTGACTGTGAACACCGGACCCGGTACCGAGTACCCCATGGCCCTGGCAGGTGACTCACAGCGGTACCACCACAGTGCTGAAGTAAAGCAAAAAAATTCCTGAAGTGGTGCTTTAAATTAGTAAACATTACAAATTCATCTGTGGACACTTTCAGTTTACAGAATTGCTTGTGCTAATAGGAGCTGACAAAACAAATTTGATGAAATCTAGAACCAGTGGATTAACTTTGCTTGGAAATTTCCTTTCCTAGATTTTGACCTTGCAAAATCGTGGGCTGTAAGCATTAAACGTTGGTGAATGTAGGACTATTCATTTTCCTACATTTGTTTTTAAAGTTTTACATTCTTGTTAAAAAATGAAAACGTCATGAATGAAATTGAAAGAGTAGGGTAGAAATCACCTGCTTTGCTCAGCTGATTGGCAAACTGATCAACCGGGGTGGTACAGAATGTGGATGATATTAGTTACTGAATTATTCATTATGCATTAAATACATAATATATTGCATTATACATGTAACATTTGTTTTAGGCTTTTATATTTTAATGTCTTATGTAAATAGTGAGCTTCTAGGGCAAGGAAGTGCTGTGTCTGCACTTTGTCATCAGTAGCGGTGATGTTTGTGTTGGCATGGTTGACCGTTAGACATTTACTACAGAGAAAAACACACCTGACGTTCAAATAGTTCCTGGCAGTGAATATATTGCTCTGTTATAAATTGCTGTATCAGATTCTCAACTGGAAAAGTAGTTAGCTATGATTCCCTAAAAGTGAAGTAGCCGCTGAAGACTCCTCCCCGACCTCTCTTCCCTTGTAGGGAGACAAGACTAGAGAGCTGCAGCAGCCAATTCTCCCAGCTGCTCAGAGCTCATAGCACCCAGAACTTCTCAGTTCTTCCGCACCTTTAGCCTTTTCTTGTGTTGTAACTTGAGAAGATTCTGTGTGGAGCTAAAGAAAGAAGCCCCTGCCTCTCTTGTCTGGCTGCCCCTCTTGTCTGGCTGCCCCTTTCATCCCTTTGCAGTTTTGGAAAAGGCAGACAACTCAACAAGTTGGCAGTACTTTATTAAACATGAAGGAGACAACCTGCATTTGAATCCGACTCTTACGTTTTACAAGTGTGATGTAGATGGCCCTTTCGGCATTTATTCTGTAATGATCAGCTGATGATCCTCTAGAGTAGAATATTTTGGAGCTTTATGGTGACATCAACCTCTTGCAATTCTTATGGATCCACACAGGATTATTCTTCTGTGTTTCATTCATTTCTGTATGGGTTCAATTGCCCTTGGAGAAGAAAGTGAGAATCCTAGTCCTTCTCCAGTTCAGCCAGCAGAAGCAGAATCCAATTCAAGTTCAGAAGACAAAACACTGGAAGACGAGTCTGAGAACCAAGAAAACATTTTGTCTCAGGTAACACAACTTTTGCGCATCTAATCAGTTTGCAGTACAGAAATCACAAATATCATGTAAATTCATGTGGGATATCATTTACAGTGGTTATTAATGCATTCGTAAGTTACATCTACATTAAAGCCAGTATCTTTTTTATTAAGTTGTATCAATATTAGATTGGTCATATTAGGTTGAATACATAAATGTCAATAACGCATTTCATATTGTTAGATAAATTGAATAGTATATAAATATATAGATGAATTCCTGTTATGTAGAGGAATCTACGAAGAGATAATGCATACAAACCCTATCTCTCAATCCCATAGATAAATTGTGGTGAACATTAAATCTAATTTGTCACAAGATTTCACAATACAAAAAAAATACTAAACAAATCAGTTACTCTCGATGATGTTGAGGTACTTACTTTTAAAACCCATGTCAGAATGGTTGTATAAAATTGATTCTAAAGAGGTTGACAAACTAGTTTTGATATTCTCTCATCTGCTGAATAAAATAAGAAAAAAAATACATACTGTTCATAGCTCTTGGACAGGCGCCATTCCTCCAATTAATGCGCTGCATCCCCTGACGATATCATGACATTGTCTATGTCACGGACGTGAGCTCTTCAGCCTATATATATTTTTTATTTTATTCAGGACACTGGGGTCATTCAAAATTGGTTGCCAACAAAAGGACAACCCGTTTAAGATGAGCATTCTATGAGTGAAGCTGGACTCGGTGAAGCATGGCGTTTCAGAGCAATTATTCATTTTTCATCAGGTCTATGTGATCTTTTAAAAAATATATGCATGTGGTGATATTAAGTGACAGAACCTCTTTAAAAACCTCTTCAAAATGGAAGTCTGTCACACCCAAAATGCAAATTCCGCTATTTAAACATTTATATAGGGGTCAGTAATATATATTTTAGTGTTGTAGTTGTAAATAAATTGACTTTTATTTTGTATGAAAATCAAGGCACTTCCCTACCCCCTTGAAATGGCCACTGGACTAAATTAAGGCTCAGTTCACATTTACGTAATTGTGGGCAGCGTATCGCCTGCAAAAACGCATGCAAAACATGCCTACGCCTGCGCATCATCTTGCGCATGGCACAAACAAAAAGCACTGTGTGTGCATGGGTTTAAATGCATTTTAGCATGTGTTTTGTGTTTTTTATGCACATGGTGTGGGCGGGGACATAATTTTCTGGACATGCAAAGTCTAAAGTACGCATGCATGTATCGAACGCATGAGAACGCATGTCTTTGCGTACCAATGCGTTGTCATAGACAGTAATGCTTTTTTTGGACGCAATCATCCGCAATCGTCAACATGCGGACAATTGCGAAATATTTGATGGCTCAAAAAATGCAACATGTTGCGTTCGCCAGACCCCGCCGCCGCACACCTCAAAACGACACGTGTATGCATTCGCAAGTGAACGCATGCAAAAACATGTCCCTGCATACACAATGTTAAAGATATGTACACATGACGCAAGCGGATTGATCCATATCGTACACTGTGCACATAGACGCAAATGTGAACCCGGCCTAACACTGTCCCTGATTCTGATTGACAGTGCTGTTTTGCTCCTCTCTGAAGCTGCTCTTTACACCTCCAGGTGTAGCACTCAGCGCACACAGACTGGCAGAAGCCACAGATTAGAGAGTACCCTTGCACTGTGTGCGCAGCGCCATGCTCCTCCTGTGTCTGTGCACACGTACAGGAACAATGATTTGAGTTTAGAAAAGAAAAAGTAATCCATATGTAGGACCAACCAGTGGTGCTAAGGTCCATTCTAATTTTTGCAATTCTGATGCTACTTACTTATGTGTGTGAAGCAGAATTCCAGGAGACAGTTAATGCAGTTATTAGCTCTTCAAAGCGTATTGGCAGAATGATAGATAATTGCAAATAGATTTGTTGTGAGAAAATATGTGACCATTCCAATCTGAGGTAGTGGTAGCAAATAGAATCCAGGGAGTATTACCATTACCACTGAGCTAAGGAATGCAGTGGTTAAGGAGCTGTAACATAAAATCAATGGATAATAATACAGTGCTGGGATTTCCACTGACATAAAGCTTCTAAATCTGGGAAGATCATATTTTTGTAGAGGCAGAGAGGAAGTTTATCATCAGATGGAAACAAAGGGTCTTTAATAATTACATATACATTTAATTAACACCTCTTTGTCAGGATGCAGCCTTAGGCAAAATCTGTCTTTACTGGTTTATATACAGGAAATATATATATATATCTTTGTACCGTGTTAGCCAGTAGATAGAAAAATATTTAGAATTGAGAGTCCTCAGTGGTTGATATATTTTAATGGCTAACTGAACAGATGGTAACAAATTGCAAGCTTTCGAGACTACGAGGGATCCTTCATCAGGCAAAGACTAATGCAAAATCTGAAAAATCACATACTTATACACAACACAGCACAGAGAGAAAGAAGGCAATAGATAAGACAGGTGACGTGAAGCAGAATTATCGTGTGAGAGGGACAGACATAGATACTGCAACAGTTCATATATAAGGAAGTCTTAATGTTTTGTGGTCCTCTTAATGGGTCTGGCTCTGTGTTGTGATGACCCCAGAAGGTCTGAAGAGCAATTTCCTTAATTGATGTAAAAAGACATAAATCCATGTGACATATTCATTCCTGCACTGAGAGTGTCAAAGGTCCTCATGAGTTTATACTCACAGAATCTTCTGTCTTTACCTTTTAAAACAAGTAATTTCATGTCCATGATGCTATGATCGGTGAGACAAAAATGTATTACCACAGGTAGATCCATTCTTTTATCTCTTATTGTATGACGATGAGAATTCATCCTGTTCTAAGTTTTTGCCCTGTCTTGTTGTGAATTCCGCTCTTGGGCTCCATCCGGTGGTTGTAAGTAGCACTTTTGTGAATTCTGCTCTTGGGCTCCCTCCTGTGGTTTTGAGTGGTATAGCTGCTTCTTGGATTTAGCATCAGCAGCTGTTTCCACTGATCGTCTTTCTGGCTCGGCTATTTTAGTCTGGCCTTATTCCTCAATCAATGCCAGTTGTCAATTGTTCCTGCTTGGAGCCACTGCTCTTTTGGATTTCCCTGACACTCTGTCCAGCTCAGCAAAGATAAGTCCTTGCTTGTCCTTTTGCAGTCCACTTGTTGTGGACTTATTGTTCAGCACATTCTATGTTTTGCTCATTTGTCCAGCTTATCAGTATGGATCTATTTAGCTAAGCTGGAAGCTCTGGGCTGCAGATTTTGCCCTCCACACCTTTAGTCAGGTGTGGAGATTTTTGCATATCTCTGCGGTGGACGTTTTCTAGTTTTGATTACTGACCGCACAGTGTCCATTCCTTACTGTCTATATAGCTAGAAGTGGCCTCCTTTGCTAAATCTTGTTTCATACTACGTATGTCATTTCCTTCTCCTCTCACAGTCAATATTTGTGGGGGGCTGTCCTATCCTTTGGGGATTTTCTCTGAGGCAAGATAGCTTTCCTGTTTCTACCTTTAGGGGTAGCTAGTTCTCCGGCTGTGACGAGGTGTCCAGGGAGTGACAAGAACATCCCACGGCTACTGCTAGTGTTGTGTTAAGATCAGGAACTGCGGTCCGTATAGCTACCACCTGCTCAGAGCTAGTCGCATGTCGCTCCTAAATTACCAGTCCATAACAGTACAACTGGCCCAAAAATGAGTTGAATGCATCTCAAAAGAAGGAAAAGAAAAAGAGTTCTGAGCCATTTTTTTTTCTTTAGTCTGTTTTGTCTTTTTCCTTCCTCTTAATCTCTGGGTGGATTTGGGCGCGGACATGGATGTTCAGGGTTTGTTTTCTCGTGTGGATCAGCTTGCTGCAAGAGTTCAGAGTATCCAAGATTATGTTGTTCAGACTCCAGCATTAGAGCCTAGAATTCCTACTCCAGATTTGTTTTACGGGGATAGATCTAAGTTTTTGAACTTTAAAAATAACTGCAAATTGTTTTTTGCTCTGAAACCCCGTTCCTCTGGTGACCCCACTCAGCAAGTTAAAATAGTTATTTCTCTGCTGCGTGGTGACCCTCAGGACTGGGCATTCTCCCTTGAGTCAGGGGATCCGGCATTGCTTAATGTAGATGTATTTTTTCAATCGCTCGGATTATTGTATGACGAACCTAACTCTGTGGATCATGCAGAAAAAACCTTGTTGGCTCTGTGCCAGGGTCAGGAAGTGGCAGAATTATACTGCCAGAAATTTTAAAAATGGTCTGTGCTCACTAAATGGAATGAGGACGCTCTGGCAGCAATTTTCAGAAAGGGTCTTTCTGAAGCCCTTAAAGATGTTATGGTGGGGTTCCCCACGCCTGTTGGTCTGAGCGAATCTATGTCTCTAGCCATTCAGATCGATCGGCGCCTGCGCGAGTGCAAAGTGGTGCACCATATGGCAGCATCCCCTGAACAGAGTCCTGAACCTATGCAATGTGATAGGATTCTGACTAGAGCGGAACAGAGGGGATACAGACATCAGAATGGGCTGTGTTTTTACTGTGGTGATTCTGCTCATGCTATTTCTGATTGCCCTAAGCGTATTAAGAGGGTCGCTAGATCTGTTACCATTAGTACTGTACAGCCTAAGTTCCTCCTGTCTGTGACCCTGATCTGCTCATTGTCATCTTTCTCTGTCATGGCATTTGTGGATTCAGGCTCTGCCCTGGACTTAATGGACTTAGAATTTGCCAGGCGCTGTGGTTTTTCTTTGCAGCCTTTGCAGAGCCCTATTCCTTTGAGGGGTATTGATGCTACACCGTTGGCCAAGAATAAACCTCAGTATTGGACTCAGCTGACTATGTGCATGGCTCCAGCACATGAGGAAGATTGTCGTTTTCTGGTGTTGCATAATTTACATGATGTTGTTGTACTGGGTTTTCCATGGTTACAAGTACACAATCCAGTGTTGGATTGGAAATCGATGTCTGTGACTAGTTGGGGTTGTCAAGGGGTACATAGTGACGTTCCTTTAATGTCAATTTCCTCTTCCCCCTCTTCTGATGTTCCTGAATTTTTGTCAGATTTCCAGGATGTATTCGATGAGCCCAAGTCCAGTTCCCTTCCTCCACATAGGGACTGTGATTGTGCTATTGACTTGATTCCAGGCTCTAAGTTCCCTAAGGGCCGACTTTTCAACCTGTCTGTGCCAGAACATACCGCTATGCGGAGCTATGTTAAGGAGTCCTTGGAGAAGGGGCATATTGGCCGTCTTCGTCACCATTGGGAGCAGGATTCTTTTTTGTTGCCAAGAAGGATGGCTCCTTGAGACCCTGTATTGATTATCGCCTTCTTAATAAGATCACGGTCAAATTCCAATACACTTTACCTTTGCTCTCTGATTTGTTTGCTCGGATTAAGGGGGCTACTTGGTTTACCAAGATTGACCTTCGAGGGGCATATAATCTTGTTCGTATTAAACAGGGTGACGAATGGAAAACTGCATTTAATAAGCCCGAGGGCCATTTTGAATACCTGGTGATGCCTTTCGGGCTTTCTAATGCTCCTTCTGTATTTCAGTCCTTCATGCATGACATTTTCCGCAATTATCTTGATAAATTCTTGATTGTGTATTTGGATGATATTTTGATTTTTTCCAATGATTGGGAGTCTCATGTGAAGCAGGTTAGGATGGTATTCCAGATCCTTCGTGATAATGCTCTATTTGTGAAGGGGTCTAAGTGCCTATTTGGAGTTAAGAAGGTCTCTTTTTTGGGGTTTATTTTTTCTCCTTCGTCTATAGAAATGGATCCTGTTAAGGTCCAAGCCATTCATGACTGGATTCAACCCACATCTGTGAAGAACCTTCAGAAATTTTTGGGCTTTGCTAATTTTTATCGCCGTTTCATTGCCAACTTCTCTAGTGTGGTTAAGCCTCTGACCGATTTGACTAAGAAAGGCGCTGATGTGACAAATTGGTCCTCTGAGGCTGTTGAGGCCTTTCAGGAGCTTAAGCGCCGATTTACTTCTGCCCCTGTCTTGCATCAGCCGGATGTGTCTCTTCCTTTTCAGGTTGAGGTTGACGCTTCTGAGATTGGGGCAGGGGCCGTTTTGTCACAGAGGAGTTCTGATGGTTCCTTGATGAAACCATGTGCCTTCTTTTCCCGAAAGTTTTCACCTGCGGAACGCAATTATGATGTCGGCAATCGGGAGTTGTTGGCTATGAAGTGGGCATTTGAGGAGTGGCGACATTGGCTTGAGGGAGCCAAGCACCGCGTTGTGGTCTTGACTGATCATAAGAATTTGATTTACCTCGAGTCGGCCAAGCGGCTGAACCCTAGACAGGCTCGATGGTCCCTGTTTTTCTCCCATTTCGATTTTGTGGTTTCATATCTTCCGGGATCTAAGAATGTTAAAGCGGATGCCCTCTCTAGGAGTTTTTTGCCTGATTCTCCTGGAGTTCTTGAGCCGGTTGGCATTCTTAGGGAAGGGGTGATTCTTTCTGCCATCTCCCCTGATTTACGGTGGGTGCTTCAGGAATTTCAGGCTGATAAACCTGACCGCTGTCCTGTGGGGAAGCTGTTTGTTCCTGATAGATGGACAAGTAAGGTAATTTCTGAGGTCCATTGTTCGGTGTTGGCCGGTCATCCTGGGATTTTTGGTACCAGAGATTTGGTGGCTAGGTCCTTTTGGTGGCCTTCCTTGTCGCGGGATGTGCGTTCTTTTGTGCAGTCCTCTGGGACTTGTGCCCGGGCTAAGCCTTGCTGTTCCTGCGCTAGTGGGTTGCTTTTGCCTTTGCCTGTCCCTGAGAGGCCCTGGACGCATATTTCCATGGATTTTATTTCGGATCTTCCTGTGTCCCAGAGGATGTCTGTTATCTGGGTGGTTTGTGACCGGTTCTCTAAAATGGTCCATTTGGTACCTTTGCCTAAATTGCCTTCCTCCTCTGATTTGGTTCCATTGTTCTTTCAGCATGTGGTTCGTTTGCATGGCATTCCGGAAAATATTGTGTCTGACAGAGGTTCCCAGTTTGTTTCCAGGTTTTGGCGGGCCTTTTGTACTAGGATGGGCATTCATTTGTCTTTTCCTTCGGCGTCCCATCCTCAGACAAATGGCCAAACTGAGCGAACTAATCAAACCTTGGAAACCTATTTGAGATGCTTTGTGTCTGCTGATCAGGATGATTGGGTGGCTTTCTTGCCGTTGGCCGAGTTTGCCCTTAATAATCAGGCCAGTTCGGCTACTTTGGTTTCGCCTTTTTTTTGTAATTTTGGTTTCCATCCTCGTTTTTCTTCAGGGCAGGTTGAGCCTTCTGATTGTCCTGGTGTAGATTCTGTGATGGACAGGTTACAGCAGATTTGGACTCATGTGGTAGACAATTTGACGTTGTCTCAGGAAAAGGCTCAGCATTTTGCTAACCGCCGTCGGTGTGTTGGTCCTCGTCTTCGTGTGGGGGATTTAGTCTGGTTATCTTCTCGTCATGAAAGCAAAAAGAGGGGAGAAGCCAGCACTGCTGAAGGTCAAAGCGCAATATCTAAAGTGCACATGCACATAATAAATTCTGACTGTATTTCAAATATGAGATATTTAGCAAATAATTGATCAATTCTTTGAGCTACCCTGCCACTTCATGGCAATCTCATAATGGGGCAGTCCTAACTCTACGTTTTTTATTTACATTGTGCCATTACGGCCTCATAAATGTATAGAGAGTGAGAAAAAAAAAAAAAAGGACAGACCACATTAAATAACATTACATGACAAACTGTACCTGGAGCATTGACAGAATCACTCCCTTAGTGCCAGGAAGGCGAGCGCGGATAAAGGCCGATCAGGTCCTGTGCGGACATATCAGATCTGGCCTCCACACCGCCAAACCAACACCAAAGTTAAAGGATGAAACTGGCTGAGACAGAGCTGCCTAATTAACTAGAGCCTGAGGCAGGGCAGGGCTGCTGTGTGTGTGTGCACAGCAGCCTATCAATCATAGTGAACCCAGAAAGAATGGCGCATATGACCCAGCGTGCGCGGCAACAGTGGTGGTCAGCCACATACCAACATAAAAGCAAAAAGAGGGGAGAAGCCAGCACTGCTGAAGGTCAAAGCGCAATATCTAAAGTGCACATGCACATAATAAATTCTGACTGTATTTCAAATATGAGATATTTAGCAAATAATTGATCAATTCTTTGAGCTACCCCGCCACTTCACGGCAATCTCATAATGGGGCAGTCCTAACTCTACGTTTTTTATTTACATTGTGCCATTACGGCCTCATAAATGTATAGAGAGTGAGAAAAAAAAAAAAAAAGGACAGACCACATTAAATAACATTACATGACAAACTGTACCTGGAGCATTGACAGAATCACTCCCTTAGTGCCAGGAAGGTGAGCGCGGATAAAGGCCGATCAGGTCCTGTGCGGACATATCAGATCTGGCCTCCACACCGCCAAACCAACACCAAAGTTAAAGGATGAAACTGGCTGAGACAGAGCTGCCTAATTAACTAGAGCCTGAGGCAGGGCAGGGCTGCTGTGTGTGTGTGCACAGCAGCCTATCAATCATAGTGAACCCAGAAAGAATGGCGCATATGACCCAGCGTGCGCGGCAACAGTGGTGGTCAGCCACATACCAACATAAAAGCAAAAAGAGGGGAGAAGCCAGCACTGCTGAAGGTCAAAGCGCAATATCTAAAGTGCACATGCACATAATAAATTCTGACTGTATTTCAAATATGAGATATTTAGCAAATAATTGATCAATTCTTTGAGCTACCCCGCCACTTCACGGCAATCTCATAATGGGGCAGTCCTAACTCTACGTTTTTTATTTACATTGTGCCATTATGGCCTCATAAAGGTATATCTTCTCGTCATGTTCCTATGAAGGTTTCTTCCCCTAAGTTCAAGCCTCGGTTTATTGGTCCTTATAAGATCTCTGAGATTATCAATCCAGTGTCTTTTCGTTTGGCCCTTCCAGCCTCTTTTGCCATCCACAATGTTTTCCATAGATCTTTGTTGCGGAGATATGTGGTACCCGTTGTTCCCTCTGTTGATCCTCCTGCCCTGGTGTTGGTTGAGGGGGAGTTGGAATATGTGGTTGAGAAAATTTTGGATTCTCGTTTTTCGAGGCGGAGGCTTCAGTATCTTGTTAAGTGGAAGGGTTATGGCCAGGAGGATAATTCTTGGGTGGTTGCCTCCGATGTCCATGCTGCCGATTTGGTTCGTGCTTTTCACTTGGCTCGTCCTGATCGGCCTGGGGGCTCTGGTGAGGGTTCGGTGACCCCTCCTCAAGGGGGGGGGTACTGTTGTGAATTCTGCTCTTGGGCTCCCTCCGGTGGTTGTAAGTAGCACTTTTGTGAATTCTGCTCTTGGGCTCCCTCCTGTGGTTTTGAGTGGTATAGCTGCTTCTTGGATTTAGCATCAGCAGCTGTTTCCACTGATCGTCTTTCTGGCTCGGCTATTTTAGTCTGGCCTTATTCCTCAATCAATGCCAGTTGTCAATTGTTCCTGCTTGGAGCCACTGCTCTTTTGGATTTCCCTGACACTCTGTCCAGCTCAGCAAAGATAAGTCCTTGCTTGTCCTTTTGCAGTCCACTTGTTGTGGACTTATTGTTCAGCACATTCTATGTTTTGCTCATTTGTCCAGCTTATCAGTATGGATCTATTTAGCTAAGCTGGAAGCTCTGGGCTGCAGATTTTGCCCTCCACACCTTTAGTCAGGTGTGGAGATTTTTGCATATCTCTGCGGTGGACTTTTTCTAGTTTTGATTACTGACCGCACAGTGTCCTTTCCTTACTGTCTATCTAGCTAGAAGTGGCCTCCTTTGCTAAATCTTGTTTCATACTACGTATGTCATTTCCTTCTCCTCTCACAGTCAATATTTGTGGGGGGCTGTCCTATCCTTTGGGGATTTTCTCTGAGGCAAGATAGCTTTCCTGTTTCTACCTTTAGGGGTAGCTAGTTCTCCGGCTGTGACGAGGTGTCCAGGGAGTGACAGGAACATCCCACGGCTACTGCTAGTGTTGTGTCAAGATCAGGAACTGCGGTCCATATAGTTACCACCTGCTCAGAGCTAGTCGCATGTCGCTCCTAAATTATCAGTCCATAACACTGTCTCCTCCACATACAGACCCCCAGTTGGACATTTGGTGCAAATAATTAAATGCACCATATTAGATGTGATGCAGCTGAAAGTCCCTGGGATCTTGTAGTCCTGATGTGAATTGGGGATCTTTATATTGTCTGTGGTCATTAGAAATGGACAAGTTTTACATTTTTTCTGGTTGCAAGAAAAGGTTCCTGCAGCTGTTTGAGAGGACAGGGAGCTTCTGACAATGATGCTTCTTAAATTTGGGGGCTGCCTAAAACACAGTAGTGGGGGATCTGGAAAAATGGATTGTAATCGGGCATCTTTTTGTAGTAAAGGATGCAATTTCCGTGCAGCTCACCTTAGCCCCTCCAGATTTGGGTTGCAGGTGACTACTAGAGGCACCCGATTATTTTCTTCTTTAGCTTTGTAATGTATCAGGTGATTCCTTGATATTCTGGTAGGTCTTGTAATTTGGTTTTCAATTGTTCTTGGATGGTAGCCCTGAGTCACAAAAGTCTTTTTGAGGTGACCAAGGTGTTCATCTCTATCCATGGGTTTGGAACATATATGATTGTATCTGATGGCTTGGCTGTAGACAATAGAGTTTTTTATGTGTTTTGGATGGAAACTGTCCGATTTAAGGTATGTTGGACGGTCGATTGGCTTCTGATACAGGGATTTCTCTATTTCATTGTTCTTTAGATTAATGATGGTGTCCAAAAAGTTAATTTCAGTGCTGGAGTAGTTTAGTGTTAAGTTGATGGTGGGATGAAATTGATTAAACTGTTCGTGTAAAGTCTTTAGCTGTTGCTCAGACTCCATCCAGATGATTAAAATGTCATCATTGTAGCTGTAGTAGGCCAGAGGCCTGATGGGATATGAGGACAAAAAATTCGCTTTCAAGCTTGGCCATGAAAAAATTTGCATACTGTGGAGCCATTTTACTTCCCATAGCTGTACCAGTCTCCTGTAGATAAATCTTGTTGTCAAATTCGAAGTAATTGTGAGTGAGGATGAATTTTGAGAGTTTCACCATAAAATCAGCATCATTCCCTGTGTTTTCCAGGAAGACTTTGCAGGCATTTAATCCATCCTGATGTGGGATGCCTATTGCTACTAGTTTATTCAATATATCAGTTGTGTCCTCAATAGTGTTGAGCGATACCGTCCGATACTTGATAGTATCGGTATCGGATAGTATCGGCCGATACCCGAAAAGTATCGGATATCGCCGATACCGATACCCGATACCAATACAAGTCAATGGGACACCAAGTATCGGAAGGTATCCTGATGGTTCCCAGGATCTGAAGGAGAGGAAACTCTCCTTCAGGCCCTGGGATCCATATTAATGTGTAAAATAAAGAATTAAAATAAAAAATATTGATATACTCACCTCTCCGGAGGCCTCTGCACCTCACCGCTGTTAACCGGCAGCCTTCTTTGCTTAAAATGAGCGTGTTTAGGGCCTTCCATGACGTCACGGCTTCTGATTGGTCGCGTGCCGCTCATGTGACCGCCACGCGACCAATCACAAGCCGTGACGTCATTCTCAGGTCCTAAATTCCTAGAATTCCTAGAACCGCGTGGCGGTCACATGAGCAGCACGAGACCAATCAGAAGCCGTGACGTCATGGAAGGTGCTGAACGCGCTCATTTTAAGCAAAGCAGGCTGCCGGTTACTACCAGGGCGCGTCAGAGGGTGAGTATATCCCTATTTTTTATTTTAATTCTTTATTTTTTACATGGATATGGATCCCAGGGCCTGAAGGAGAGTTTCCTCTCCTTCAGACCCTGGGAACCATACACTGGGAACTTCCGATTCCCGATACCACAAAAGTATCGGATCTCGGTATCAGAATTCCGATACCACAAGTATCGGCCAATACCCGATACTTGCGGTATCAGAATGCTCAACACTAGTCCTCAATGTAGTTGGGTGTATCCTTTCCAAGGGGTTTAATATCACCCTCTACCCACCCAGATACCTGCTCAGTAAGGGTGCCCACACATTAAATAATTGGCCTCCCTGGATTTCCAGATTTGCAGATTTTGGGAAGCATGTAAAATGTCCCTATTCTTGGACTCTCTGGTATCAGGTCATCAGCTTTTATTGGTTCGTCAGGCAGACAAGATATCAACTTGTTTGTTCCTTGTGTAGGATCCAACTCCAATTTTTTGTAGTCCATAAGTTGTCTGTTTGCTTCTTTCATAAAGTCTGATGTGTTCATGACTATTGCACCTCCCTTGTCTGCAGGTTTAATGATGATTTCTTTGTTGGTTTTCAGAGTCTGTATGGCCTTACTCTCCTGGGCACTGATGTTGGATGCTTGTCTCCTGTTGGTGTCTATGATGGTGGATTTTATCAAACGTCTGAAGGAGTCTATATATTTATCCACATGAGGGTTGCGTCCAGGTGGAGGTGTCCAGTCTGACCTCTTCTTGGTTGTTAGGATCCATTTTAATTCAGTCTGGTTGTTTTCTAAATCTTCTGTATCATTGAAATATTCCCTCAGGCGCAATCTCCTAAAATAATGTTCCATATCACTGAAGAGTTCAGTTTTATTTAGGGCTTTAGTACGACAGAATGCTTCCCAAAATCCACAAATCTGGAAATCCAGGGAGGCCAATTATTTCATGTGTGGGCACCCTTACTAAACAGTTATCTGGATGGGTAGAGGGTGTTCTTAAATCCCTGGTAAAGGATACACCCAGCTACATTCAGAACACAAACGACCTACTGAATAAACTAGCAGCAATAGGTCCTCTACCAGATGGAACCATCCTAGCCACCATGGATGTGGAATCTTTGTACTCCAATATCCCACACCAGGATGGATTAAATGCATGCAAATTCTTTATGGAAAACACAGGGAATGATGCTGATTCTATGGTGAAACTCACAAAATTCATCCTCACCCACAATTACTTCAAATTTAACAACACGATTTATCTACAGGAGACTGGTACAGCTATGGGAAGTAAAATGACTCCACAGTATGCAAATCTTTTCATGGCCAAGCATGAAAGCAAATTTTTGTCCTCATGTCCCATTAGGCTTTTGGCCAACTACCGCTACGTTGATGACCTTTTAATCATCTGGACGTAGTCTGAGCAACAGCTAAAGACATTCCACAAACATTTTAATCAATTTCATCCCACCATCAACTTAACACACAACTACTCCAGTACTGAAATTAACTTTTTAGACACCTTCGTTAAGATAAAGAACAATGAAATAGAGACATCCCTGTATCAGATGCCAATCGACCGTCCTACATACCTTAAATCAGACCGTTTCCATCCAAAACACTTAAAAAACTCTATTGTCTACAGCCAAGCCATCAGATACAATTGTATATGTTCCAACCCCATGGATAGAGACAAACACATTGGTCACCTCAAAAAGACTTTTTTGAATCAGGGCTACCATCCAAGAACAATTAAAGACCAAATTACTAGATCCTCCAGAATATCAAGGAATCACCTGCTACATTAAAAAGCTAAAGAAGAAAATAATCGGTTGTCTCTAGTAGTCACCTACAATCCAAATCTGGTGGGGCTAAGGGGAGCTGCACGGAAATTACTACCTTTACTACAAAAAGATGCCTGATTACAATCCATTTTTTGAGACCCCTTACTACTGTGTTTTAAGGCGGCCCCCAAATATAAGAAGTATCATTGTCAGAAGCTCTCTGTCCTTTCAAACAGCTGCAGAAACCGTTCCTTGCAACCAAAAACAATGTAAAACTTGTCCATTTATAATTATCACGGACAAGATAAAGATCCCCAACTCACATCAGGACTACAAGATCCCAGGTACTTTCAGCTGCATCGCATCTAATATGGTGTATTTAATTATTTGTACTAAATGTCCAACTGGAGGGGATACAGGGCAAAAACTTAGAACAAGGATGAATTCTCATCACTACACAATAAGAGAAGAAAGAATGTACCTACCGGTAGCAAAACATTTTTGTATCCCCAGTCATAGCTTCATGGACATGAAATTACTTGTTTTAAAAGGTAATTTCTAATCTCAGAAAGACGGAAAAGTCTGTGAGTATAAACTTATGATGACCTTTGACACACTCAGTGCAGGAATGAATGTGTCACATGGATTTATGTCTTTTTACATCAATTAAGGAATTTGCTCTTAAGACCTTCTGGGGTCATCAGAACACAGAACCAGACCCATTCAGAGGACCATAAAACATTAAGACTTCCTTATCTATGAACTGTTCCAATATCAATGTCTATCCCTCTCACATGATAATTCTGCTTCACGTCAAGTCTTTGCCTGATGTAGAGACCTGCGTAGTCTTGAAAGCTTGCAATTTGCTACATCTTTTCAGTTAGCCATTAAAAGGTATCAAGCACTGAGGATTCTCATGTCTAAAACAGTGCCTTGTGAAAGTATTCGGCTCCCTGAAACTTTTCAACCTTTTCCCACATATCATGCTTCAGACATAAAGATACCAATGTAAATTTTTGGTGAACAATCAACAACATGTGGAACACAATTGTGAAGTTGAACGAAATGTATTGGTTATTTACAATTTTTGTGGAAATTCAAAAACTGTATCAGAGCAGACCTCAGACACATGGCTGCTGACCCTCAACAAGGTATGCAGATACTGGCAGGTTCAGCTGCTATACAGACACAAGTAGGACCCAGTTTATATCTGCGGTTCTTTGCCTGTTCATCCAGTCTAAACAGGTAGGGAACAGGCAAGACAGCACGCTGTTAACAAGGATTAAACAGGGTTAGGTTCACAAAGGACATATACACGGATAGGTATAGATGAGACAGACTGGAACAAGTTCACACAGGGTACTTACAATGAAGTTGCAAGTGTACTCACTAGACACTAATGTTGCAAGGTGACAACAGATTATGGATAGGCACACTGCAAGTTTCGGAGATATGAACAGGTTCAGATACTGCAGGTTTTAGAGATAGGAAGTGCATTTGAACAGCAAGGTGGCTTGTTGTTGAAGGGAAATAGAGAGAAAAAAAAAATCTATAAATCTTCAGCATAGCGAGTGTGAGCGAGCTGAGTGTGACCTGAGCGTAAGTGTGAACGGCGGTAAGTGTGACTTGTGATTCAGTGACTTTGGAATCAGGGAGTTTCCAAGGGAGGAATTGCTGTCTATTTTTAATTAATACTTGTATTTATTTTTTATTTAACATTTCTGTGTGGTGCAATCCCCATTAGGAAATGTGCTCCACTATTGTTAATGCCATCCAGTGCACATCTTGCCACATGTATGCAGTCCTTGATCAGCCGGTCGAGGGTGCATACTGCTGTGCGAGATGTGAGCACATTGTGCATTTGGAATCCCAGATTCTGGATCTAAATGTGCAGCTGGCAACACTGAGATCCATAGACAATATGGAGAGGAGTCTTCTGCTCACAGAGCAGACGCTCAATGGGATAGATGAGGAGGGGGATGGTAGGATGGAGCTGCAGGACAGTGAAGTAGCAAGCTGGGTGACAGTTAGGAAGCGGGGTAGAGGGAAGAGTGCCAGGGAGGCTAGTCCTGATCTGGCTCACCCCAATAAGTTTGCTAAGTTGGCAGATGAGGGGGGTACCAGTACAGGGGTAGCACTGCTGCAGCCAGGCATGTCCTCTGAAAGCCGGAGGAGTGACTGCTCCAGTAAGAAGGGAAAGAGGAGAGCAGGGCAGGCCAGACAGGTGCTGGTAGTGGGGGACTCAATTACTAGGGGAACAGATAGGGCAATCTGTCACAAAGACAGGGATTGTCGAACGGTGTGCTGCCTACCTGGCGCTCGAGTCCGACACATCGCTGATCGGGTGGACAGATTACTGGGAGGGGCTGGTGAGTACCCAGCGGTCATTGTGCACATTGGCACACATGACAAAGTTAGAGGTAGGTGGAAGGTCATAAAAGATGATTTCAGGGAATTAGGCTGCAAGCTGAAAGCAAGGACCTCCAACGTGGTATTTTCCGAAATACTGCCTGTACCACGTGCCACGCCAGAGAGGCAACGGGAGATTAGGGAGGTTAATAAGTGGCTCAAGAATTGGTGTAGGAAGGAGGGGTTTGGGTTCCTGCAGAACTGGGCCGACTTCTCAGTTGGCTACAGGCTCTACGCTAGGGACTGGCTGCACCTCAATGGGGAAGGTGCAGCTGTGGTAGAAGGTTGGACGAGTGTTTAAACTAGGGATTGGGAGGGAGGGTATTCATTTTATAGGAGGGGAAGATAGTGCAGATAGAGACCTGGGCACAAATAAGGAAGTTGGGGGTGGCGGTGGCATGGGGGGTGGGGTTAGAACAGTTAGTAATTTAAGAAAGAATAGAGGTACAGAGAGGAACATCAAGTGCATGTATACTAATGCCAGAAGCCTCGCCAACAAAATGGATTAATTAGAACTAATATTGTTGGAACATAATTATGACATGGTGGGGATATCTGAAACATGGCTGGATGAGAGCCATGACTGGGCTGTTAACTTGCAGGGCTATAGCCTTTTAAGAAATGACCGTACAGATAAGCGAGGGGGTGGGGTGTGTCTGTATGTAAAATCGACCTTAAAACCCATCCTGCGTGATAATATAGGTGAATCTAATGAAAATGTAGAGTCCCTGTGGGTGGAGATAAGGGGAGGGGGAAAAAATAATAAATTACTGATAGGGGTTTGTTATAAATCTCCAAAAATAATGGAAGCAATGGAGAATATCCTCGTAAAGCAAATAGATGAAGCTGCGACTCAAGGAGAAGTCATTATTATGGGGGGACTTCAACTACCTGGAAATAGATTGGGGAACAGAAACCTGCAGTTCCAGTAAAGGTAATCGGTAGGGTTGAGCGACTTTTATTTTTATAGGATCGGGTCGGGTTTCACGAAACCCGACTTTCTCAAAAGTCGGGTCGAGTGAAATCGGCGGTTCCTATAAAAAAGTCGGGGTCGGG
This sequence comes from Ranitomeya variabilis, assembly GCF_051348905.1. NCBI lineage: Eukaryota > Metazoa > Chordata > Amphibia > Anura > Dendrobatidae > Ranitomeya > Ranitomeya variabilis. Next base: position 112,982,140 of record NC_135239.1, on the reverse strand, counting down.
GTCGACCGAAACGCAAAACCCAATGCAGTGCAATGGGATACTATGGTTCCCAGGGTCTGAAGGAGAGGAAACTCTCCTTCAGGCCCTGGGATCCATATTAATGTGTAAAATAAAGAATCAAAATAAAAAATATTGATATACTCACCCTCGGACGCGCCCTGGTACTAACCGGCAGGCTTCCTTCCTAAGAATGAGGGCGTGAATGACCTGCGGTGACGTCGCGGCTTGTGATTGGTCGCGAGCGGTCACATGGACAAGCCGCGACGTCATCTAAGGTCCTTCACGCGCTCATTCTTAGGAAGGAAGGCTGCCAGAAAGAAGCAGGGCGCGACCGAGGGTGAGTATATTCCTATTAGGTATATACTCACCCTCGGACGCGCCCTGCTTCTTTCCGGCAGGCTTGCTTCCTAAGAATGAGCGCATGAAGGACCTTAGATGATGTCGCGGCTTGTCCATGTGACCGCTCGCGACCAATCACAAGCCGCGACGTCACCGCAGGTCATTCACGCGCTCATTCTTAGGAAGGAAGCCTGCCGGTTAGTACCAGGGCGCGTCCGAGGGTGAGTATATCAATATTTTTTATTTTGATTCTTTATTTTACACTTAAATATGGATTCCGATACTGATTCCCGAATCGCAAACATATCGGAACTCGGTATCGGAATTCCGATACCAGATTCAGAAGATCGCCGACCTCATGGCCGACCCCACACAGGGGTCGGGTCGGGTTTCATGAAACCCGACTTTGCCAAAAGTCAGCGACTTCTGAAAATGGCCAACCCGTTTCGCTCAACCCTAGTAATCGGTTTTTGACAACTATGAGAGACAATTACCTTTCACAACTGGTTCAGGACCCAACAAGAAGGGGGGCACTGCTAGACCTAATATTAACCAACAGGCCAGACCACATATCAAATATAAGGGTTGGGGGTCACTTGGGGAATAGTGATCACAAAATAATAAGTTTTCATGTCTCCTTTAATAAGATGTGTAGTAGAGGGGTGACAAGGACACTAAACTTCAGGAGGGCAAATTTCCAATGGATGAGAGAGGATCTTGGTGCAATTAACTCGGACGATATCCTGAGACATAAAAGTACACAAAGAAAATGGGAGACGTTTATTAGCATCCTGGATAGGACCTGTGCACAGTATATACCGTATGGGAATAAACATACTAGAAATAGGAGGAAACCAATATGGCTAAATAGAGCTGTAAGGGGCGCAATAAGTGGCAAAAAGAAAGCATTTAGAGAATTAAAGGAAGTAGGTAGTGATGAGGCATTAAATAAATACAGAAAATTAAATAAATTCTGTAAAAAGCAAATCAAGGCAGCAAAGATTAAGACAGAGAGACTCATTGCCAGAGAGAGCAAAAATAATCCCAAAATATTCTTTAACTACATAAATAGTAAGAAACTAAAAAATGATAGTGTTGGCCCCCTTAAAAATAGTCTGGGTGAAATGGTGGATGAGAATGAGGAAAAAGCCAATATGCTAAATGACTTTTTTTCATCAGTATTTACAAAGGAAAATCCCATGGCAGCCAATATGACTAGTGATAAAAATTCCCAATTAAATGTTAGCTGCTTAACCCAGCAGGAAGTACGGCGGCGTCTAAAAATCACAAAAATTGACAAATCTCCGTGCCCGGATGGGATACACCCCCGAGTACTGCAGGAACTAAGTACAGTCATTGATAGACCATTATTTTTAATCTTTAAAGACTCCATAATAACAGGGTCTGTACCACAGGACTGGTGTATAGCAAATATGGTGCCAATATTCAAAAAGGGGACAAAAACTGAACTCGGAAATTATAGGCCAGTAAGTTTAACCTCTACTGTGGGTAAAATCCTGGAGGGCATTCTAAGGGATGCTATACTGGAGTATCTGAAGAGGAATAACCTCATGACCCAGTATCAGCACGGGTTTACTAGGGACCGTTCATGTCAGACTAATTTGATCAGCTTCTATGAAGAGGTAAGTTCTGGACTGGACCAAGGGAGCCCAGTGGATGTAGTGTATATGGACTTTTCAAAAGCTTTTGATACGGTGCCACACAAAAGGTTGTTACATAAAATGAGAATAATGGGGATAGGGAAAATATGTGTAAGTGGATTGAGAGCTGGCTCAGGGATAGGAAACAAAGGGTGGTTATTAATGGAGCACACTCAAACTGGGTCACGGTTAGCAGTGGGGTACCTGTTATGGACCTGGTGGTTAGGAGCACCCGGAATGACCTGATGAGTAAACTCAAAATCGGGACTAGCTATGGGGAAGTGGGAACTCTGCTGACCGCAAACCCTACTCCTATCACACACACTAGAAATAGCCATGGAGCGTACCTAACTCTCCCTAGACGCCTCTTCACAGCCTAAGAGCTAACTACCCCTAAAGATAGAAATAGAAGCTTTACCTTGCCTCAGAGAAATTCCCCAAAGGTAAAGGCAGCCCCCCACATATATTGACTGTGAGTTAAGAGGAAAGTCACAAACACAGGAATGAAACAGGTTTTAGCAAAGGAGGCCAGACTTCACTAAATAGTCAGAGGAAAGAAAAGGGAACTATGCAGTCAGCACAAAAAACTACAAAAAAACCACGCAGAGTAAGCAAAAAGACTCCTCACACCGACTCACGGTGTGGAGGTGCCACTCTGAACCCCCAGAGCTTCCAGCTAGCAAGGGAATATCATGATAGCAAGCTGGACTAGAATTTAGCAGTACTAAGAAATATCTTCAGGAAGCAGTAACAACAAATGAACTAGCAAAGACTTAGCTTCTGCTGGAGTAGACAGGTCCTCAGAGAAGTCCAAGAAAGATCTGAACCAATACTGAGACATTGACAGCTGGCATGAAGTAACGATCTGAGTGGAGTTAAATAGGGAAGCCAGCATAGCAATAAACAAGGGCAGCTGATAAAGCCAACCTCAGTGACCAGCAGTTCCGCTCGAAGCCACCAGAGGGAGTCCAAGAGCAGAACTAACCAAAGTACCATTCATGACCACAGGAGGGAGTCCGAGAACGGAATTCACAACAGTACCCCCCCTTGAGGAGGGGTCACCGAACCCTCACCAGGGCCCCCAGGCCGATCAGGATGAGCCAAATGAAAGTCACGAACTAAATCGGCAGCATGGACATCGGAGGCAACAACCCAGGAATTATCCTCCTGACCATAGCCCTTCCATTTAACCAGGTACTGAAGCTTCCGTCTCGAAATACGAGAATCCAAAATTTTTTCCACCACATACTCCAACTCCCCTTAACCAACACCGGAGCAGGAGGATCAACGGAGGGAACCATAGGCGCCACGTACCTCCGCAACAACGACCTATGGAACACATTATGGATGGCAAAAGAAGCTGGAAGGACCAAACGAAATGACACAGGGTTGAGAATTTCAGAAATCTTATAAGGACCAATGAAACGAGGCTTAAACTTAGGAGAAGAAACCTTCATAGGAACATAACGAGAAAACAACCAAACCAAATCCCCAACACGAAGTCGGGGACGATTACACCAACTGCGGTTAGCGAAACGTTGAGCCTTCTCCTGGGACAACGTCAGATTGTCCACTACGTGAGTCCAAATTTGCTGCAACCTGTCCACCACAGAATCCACACCAGGACAGTCAGAAGGCTCAACCTGCCCCGAAGAAAAACGAGGATGAAAACCAGAATTGCAAAAACAAGGCGAAACCAAAGTAGCCGAACTAGCCCGATTACTAAGGGCGAACTCAGCCAATGGCAAGAAGGTCACCCAATCATCCTGATCAGCAGAAACAAAGCATCTCAGATAGGTTTCCAAAGTCTGGTTGGTTCATTCGGTTTGGCCATTTGTTTGAGGATGGAAAGCCGAAGAAAAAGACAAATCAATGCCCATCTTAGCACAAAAGGACCGCCAAAACCTACAGACAAACTGGGAACCTCTGTCCGACACAATGTTCTCCGGAATGCCATGCAAACGAACCACATGTTGAAAAAACAATGGCACCAAATCAGAGGAGGAAGGTAATTTAGGCAAGGGTACCAAATGGACCATCTTAGAAAAGCAATCACAAACCACCCAGATGACAGACATCCTTTGAGAGACAGGAAGATCTGAAATAAAATCCATGGAAACATGCGTCCAAGGCCTTTTCGGGACTGGCAAGGGCAAAAGCAACACACTGGCACGAGAACAGCAGGGCTTAGCCCGAGCACAAGTCCCACAGGACTGCACAAAAGAACGCACATCCCGTGACAAGGAAGGCCACCAAAAGGACCTAGTCACCAAATCTCTGGTACCAAAAATCCCAGGATGACCGGCCAACACCAAGCAATGAACCTCAGAAATAACTCTGCTAGTCCATCTATCAGGGACAAACAGTTTCTCCGCTGGACAACGGTCAGGTCTATTAGCCTGAAACTCCTGCAGCACCTGCCGCAAATCAGGGGAGATGGCATACAGAATTACCCCCTCTTTGAGAATACCAGCCGGCTCAGGGACTCCGAGAGAATCAGGCACAAAACTCCTAGAAAGGGCATCCGCCTTCACATTCTTAGAACCTGGAAGGTATGAGACCACAAAATCGAAACGGGAGAAAAACAGCGACCATCGAGCCTGTCTAGGATTCAACCGCTTGGCAGACTCGAGATAAGTCAGATTTTTGTGATCCGTCAAGACCACCACGCGGTGCTTGGCTCCCTCAAGCCAATGTCGCCACTCCTCGAATGCCCACTTCATAGCTAGCAGCTTCCGATTGCCAACATCATAATTACGCTCAGCAGGCGAAAACTTTCTAGAAAAGAAGGCACATGGCTTCATCACAGAGCCATCAGAACTTCTTTGAGACAAAACAGCCCCTGCTCCAATCTCAGAAGCATCAACCTCGACCTGAAAAGGGAGCGAAACATCTGGCTGACGCAACACAGGGGCCGAAGAAAAACGACGTTTCAGCTCCTGAAAAGCCTCAATGGCCGCAGAGGACCAATTCACCACATCAGCACCTTTCTTTGTCAAATCAGTCAAAGGTTTAACCACACTAGAAAAATTAGCGCTGAAGCGACGGTAAAAATTAGCAAAGCCCAGGAATTTCTGGAGGCTCTTCACAGATGTAGGTTGAGTCCAATCATAAATAGCCTGAACTTTAACAGGATCCATCTCGATAGTAGAAGGGGAAAAAATGAAGCCCAAAAAGGAAACCTTCTGAATTCCGAAGAGACATTTAGACCCCTTCACAAACAAGGAATTAGCACGAAGGACCTGGAATACCATTCTGACCTGTTTCACATGAGACTCCCAATCATTCGAAAAGACCAAAATATCATCCAAATATACAATCATGAATCTATCCAGATACTTTCGGAAGATGTCATGCATAAAGGACTGACACACAGATGGAGCATTTGAAAGCCCGAATGGCATTACCAGGTACTCAAAATGGCCCTCGGGCGTATTAAATGCTGTTTTCCATTCATCGCCCTGTTTAATACGCACAAGGTTATACGCCCCTCGAAGATCTATCTTGGTGAACCAACTAGCCCCCTTAATCCGAGCAAACAAATCAGACAGCAGAGGCAAAGGGTACTGAAATTTGACCGTGATTTTATTGAGAAGGCGGTAATGTATACAGGGTCTCAGAGAACCATCCTTCTTGGCCACAAAAAAGAACCCTGCTCCTAAAGGTGATGAAGACGGGCGAATATGCCCTCTCTCCAAGGACTCCTTTATATAACTCTGCATAGCGGCGTGCTCTGGCACAGATAAATTGAAAAGTCGGCCCTTAGGAAACTTACTACCAGGAATCAAATTTATAGCACAATCACAATCCCTATGAGGGGGTAGGACACTGGATTTGGGCTCATCAAATACATCCTGGTAATCCGACAGAAACTCAGGGACTTCAGAAGGAGTGGAAGAAGAAATTGACACCAACGGAACATCGCCATGTACCCCTTGACAACCCCAACTAGACACAGACATTGATTTCCAATCCAATACTGGATTATGAACCTGTAGCCATGGCAAACCCAACACGACCACATCATGCAAATTATGCAACACCAAAAAGTGAATATCTTCCTGATGTGCAGGAGCCATGCACATGGTCAACTGAGTCCAGTACTGAGGTTTATTCCTGGCCAAAGGCGTAGCATCAATTCCCCTTAATGGAATAGGATACTGCAAAGGCTCCAGGAAAAAACCACAACGCCTGGCAAACTCCAAGTCCATCAAGTTCAGGGCAGCGCCCGAATCCACAAATGCCATAACCGAGTAGGACGACTGAGAGCAAATCAAAGTAACAGACAAAACAAATTTAGGCTGTACAGTAGCAATGGTGACAGACCTAGCGAACCGCTTAGTGCGCTTAGGACAATCAGAGATAGCATGAGTAGGGTCACCACAGTAAAAACACAGCCGATTCTGACGTCTGTGTTCTTGCCGTTCAGTTCTGGTCAAAGTTCTATCAAATTGCATAAGCTCAGGCCTCTGCTCAGAGGACACCGCCAAATGGTGCACAACTTTGCGCTCGCCCAAACGCCGATCAATTTGAATGGCCAAGGACATTGATTCATTCAGACCAGCAGGCGTGGGGAAGCCCACCATAACATCCTTAAGGGCCTCAGAGAGACCCTTTCTAAAAATTGCTGCCAGGGCACACTCATTCCATTGAGTAAGCACAGACCACTTTCTAAACTTCTGACAATATACCTCCGCTTCATCCTGACCCTGACACAAAGCCAGCAAGGTTTTCTCTGCCTGATCCACTGAATTCGGTTAGTCATAAAGCAATCCAAGCGCCAGAAAAAACGCATCTACATTAAGCAATGCAGGATCTCCTGGCGCAAGGGAGAATGCCCAGTCTTGAGGGTCGCCACGTAACAAAGAAATAATAATTTTTACTTGCTGAATGGGGTCACCAGAGGAGCGGGCTTTCCATGCAAGAAACAGTCTACAATTATTTTTGAAATTCAGAAACTTAGATCTATCCCCAGAAAACAAATCAGGAATTGGAATTCTAGGCTCTAACATCGGATTCTGAACTACATAATCTTGAATGCTTTGGACCCTTGCAGCGAGTTGATCCACACAAGAGGACAGACCTTGAATATCCATATCTACACCTGAGTCCTGAACCACCCAGAGATTAAGGGGAAAAGAGAGACAAAACACACTGCAAAGAAAAAAAAATGGGTTCAGAACTTCTCTTACCCCTCTTTTGAGATGCATTAACACTTTGTGGCCAGCTGTACTGTTATGGACCTGGTGGTTAGGAGCACCCGGAATGACCTGATGAGTAAACTAGTAATCGGAACAAGCTCTGGGAAAGTGGGAACTCTGCTGACCGCAAACCCTACTCCTATCACACACACTAGAAATAGCCGTGGAGCGTACCTAACTCTCCCTAGACGCCTCTTCACAGCCTAAGAGCTAACTACCCCTAAAGATAGAAATAGAAGCCTAACCTTGCCTCAGAGAAATTCCCCAAAGGTAAAGGCAGCCCCCCACATATATTGACTGTGAGTTAAGAGGAAAGTCACAAACACAGGAATGAAACAGGTTTTAGCAAAGGAGGCCAGAATTCACTAAATAGTCAGAGGAAAGAAAAGGAAACTATGCGGTCAGCACAAAAAACTACAAAACCACGCAGAGTATGCAAAAAGACCCCCACACCGACTCACGGTGTGGAGGTGCAACACTGCACCCCCAGAGCTTCCAGCTAGCAAGGAAATATCATGATAGCAAGCTGGACTAGAATTTAGCAGTACTAAGAAATATATTCAGGCAGCAGTAACAACAAATGAATTAGCAGGGACTTAGCTTCTGCTGGAGTAGACAGGTCCTCAGAGAAGTCCAAGAGAGATCTGAACCAATACTGAAACATTGACAGCTGGCATGAAGTAACGATTTGAGTAGAGTTAAATAGGGAAGCCAGCATAACAATAAACGAGGGCAGCTGAGAAAGCAAACCTCAGAGACCAGCAGTTCCGCTCAAAGCCACCAGAGGGAGTCCAAGAGCAGAACTAACCAAAGTACCATTCATGACCACAGGAGGGAGTCCGAGAAATGGAATTCACAACAGTCCCCGCAAGGTGAACGGACATGCTGCGATCTGAAAAGACGCGTAGCATGTCCGGAGTCGCAGGGCCGCCGCGTGCGGGTTTCCACGCATAGTGGACACGGGATTTCAAAAAATCCCCTCCACTATGCTGGAACATCTGGACGCTGCGAGTTTGACGCTGCAGCTCTGCGCAGCGTCAAACAAGCAGCGTTTACAGACCGTGGACACACACCCTAACAGGAGAATCTTAAGAAAACTCCATCTGTTTTTTGTTCCATCCTAGAAAAAGTTCTCAAACACTGCTGATAAAAATGTACACTGTGACCAAGCACTGATGAAAATCTCATTCAAAATACTGATGAAAAACGTGTTTTATTCTTACAGGAAAAATCATTAACATGATTTAGAAAAAAACGATGATTTAAAATACAGTTTTTATGCTAATAATTGTCCATAAAAAACTGATGCCATACAGAAATCCCTAAATAAATTTAAAAAAAAAAGAAATAAAAAAATAAAAAAAATAACATTTATTTATGTAAGTAGAAAAACAATAAAACTGTCTCACTAGTTAACCTCTTCAGTGAACACCATGAAAAAGAAGCCCTCACATGATTCTGTCGGCCAAAAAAATTATAGCTCTCAAAATATGGTGATGGAAAAACTAGTTTTCGCAATAAAAAGCGTCTTTAAGGCTACGTTCACATTTGCGGTCGGCGCCGCAGCGTCGGGCGCCCCTATATTTAACATGGGGGCGCATGGACATGCGTCGCACTTGCGTTTTGCGCCGCATGCGTCCCTGCGGCGCCCGCGTCCGGGCGCAGAGGACGCAGCAAGTTGCATTTTTGCTGCGTCCAAAATCAATGAAAAAAAGGACACATGCGGCGCAAAACGCAGTGTTGTGCATGCGTTTTGCTGCATTTTTGTTTGCGTTGTGCGTTGTGGCGCCGACGCTGCGGCGCACAACGCAAAAGTGAACGTAGCCTTACCCCTTCACCCCCGGAGCTTTTTCCGTATTTTCATTTTCGGTTTTTGCTCCCCTCCTTCCCAGAGCCATAACTTTTTTATTTTTCCGTCAATATGGCCATGTGAGGGCTTATTTTTTGCAGGACGAGATGTACTTTTGAATGATACCATTGGTTTTACCATGCCGTGTAACAGAAAATGGGAAAAAAATTCCAAGTGTGATTAAATTGCAAGAAAAGTGCAATCTCACACTTGTTTTTGTTTGGCTTTTTTGCTAGGTTCACCAAATACTAAAACTAACCTGCCATTATGATTCTCCAGGTCATTATGAGTTCATAGACACCTAACATGTCTAGGTTATTTTTTATCTAAGTGGTGAAAAAAATTTCCAAACTTTGCTAAAAAAAAAAAAAATAAAAAATTGCGCGATTTTCCGATACCCGTAGCGTCTCCAATTTTCGTGATCTGGGGTAGAGTGAGGGCATATTTTTGGCGTGCCAAGCTGGCGTTTTTATTGATACCATTTTGGTGCAGATACGTTTTTTGATCGCCCGTTATTACATTTTAATGCAATGTCGTGGCGACCAAAAAAACGTAATTTTGGTGTTTTGATTTTTTTTCTCGCTACGCCATTTAGCGATCAGGTTAATCCTTTGTTTTTATTGATAGATCGGGCGATTCTGAACGCGGCAATACCAAATATGTGTAGGTTTGATTTTTTTTTATTGTTTTATTTTGATTGGGGCGAAAGGGGGGTGATTTGAACTTTTATATTTTTTTTATTTTTTTTATATTTTTAAACACTTTTTTTAAAATTTTGGCATGCTTCAATAGCCTCCATAGGAGGCTAGAAGCATGCACTACACGATTGGCTCTGCTACATAGAGGTGAAGTACAGATCACCTCTATGTAGTAGAAATGGTGGTGTACTTTGAGCGCCGACCACAAGGTGGCGCTCAAAGCAATCGGCCATCAACAACCATAGAGGTCTCAAGGAGACCTCTGGTTGTTATGGCAATGCACGGCTGACCCCCGATCAGGTGACGGGGGGTCAGCGGTGCGAGCACTTCCGGCCGGGAGCGCTAGTTAAATGCCGCTGTCAGCGCTCGACGGCGGCATTTAACTAGTTAATGGGCTCGGGCGGATCGCGATTCCACTCGCGCTCATTGCGCGCACATGTCAGCTGTACAAAACAGCTGACATGTCGCGGCTTTGAGGTGGGTTCACCGCCGGAGCCCACCTCAAAGTGGGGGATCTGCCAGCTGACGTACTATTCCGTCAGCTGGCAGAAAGGGGTTAAGTGTGTGACAGCAGCCAAACATAAAAACGATATGAATCTGGTATCGCTGTAATCGCACCGACCCGAAGAATAATGTTTTCTAATCAATTATAGGAGGAATGGCATAAAAATAAATAAAACCAATTCTTCACATGCTGTTGATTTTTTCATGCTGCCTTCCAAAGATAACAGTAAGGCTCAGCGCACATTTATCCTGAGTGCTTACACTGGAGTTTCCATGTAAATCTCTGAAACTCGTGATTCAGATAGAACCCCCGGCGGAAGATTCCCTTTAATGAGGCAGATGGAGGCACTGTGGATGCCGTCTGACCTGTGATGCAGGGGTGTCCGTCTTTTTAGGATTGCATAAAAGTGCCATAGTTTTGTGCACATCTGAAAAGGACAATGCTGAACAGAGGCCAGGTGGAGTCCAGAGAAAATCTGCTGAAATAGTTACAACTAGCACACTCCAATGTGATGCAAAAAGGGGGGTGTTTAATATACATTCAGTAGTCACAAACGTTTCGGTCTGCAATGGACCTTCATCAGTGTGCTAAATATAGCGTGAATTGTATATATAGTAGAACCCCGTTAGGAATTAATTGATTCGCATCAAAATGTAAGTTTTACTGGAAAAATTGCACTGAAAACAGTTTTGAATGGTAGGTCAGTCCGGCTAGCGGGAAAGGAAGAGGCACGAGAGCCACGCACTGATGAAGGTCCATTGCAGACCGAAACGTTTGTGACATTTGTGACTACTGTATGTATATTAAACACCCCCCTTTTTGCATCACATTGGAGTGTGCTAGTTGTAACTATTCCACGTATTAAGGTTTGGGAACCTATATCTATGCACCTCCTCTTTTAGGCTGTGCTGAACATTTTCAATATCAGAGAAAATCTGCTGTCTCATTATAGTGAATGGATCCCTTGGGAGTTTCATCTAAAATCACGTTATTCACAGATTTAGATGGGAACCCAAAGTAAGTGCTCAGCATAGAGCGCCGGATAAATGTGATTCCAAACGTTCTGAAAATTTTTCCCAATAAAAGCTTCAACTCAGTCCACAAAAAAAGCAAGCCCTCACTCAGGTCTGTCATCTGTTAACGGAAATATAGGGGGCTTCCACGATACTGCTAGTACAAAGGTTCCGTAAAAGAAAAATGGCTCCTCGCTCCCCAAAAGAAATTCAGCAAATTCTCCACTCCCAAATCCAAATGCCCCCCTCCCTTCTGAACCCCAGTGTGCCTAAATCCCATTTAGCACCCACATGTTAGGCATTTCTGTAGTGATGAATAGAGATGAGCGAAATTCCTCTTATTCAGCAAGCTGTAGAGGGAGTCGCGGCTGTGTGACAGGCACAACACATGAATGGAGATCCTGTTTGTTGGGCTCTCCATACATGTGTCGTGCCTGCAGCTTACTGGGCAATCTATAGCTTGCCAAATAAGAGGGAACACAAGCAAATTTGTTAATCTGTAGTGATGACAGCCTACCTAATTTACAGGTGCGTGTCTCCAGAAGCATGAGCTAGACATAGTGTACTGGTGACAGCAACGTACTGGTCACTACAGCCTACTGGTTACTACAATGGCAGTTTGCAATTTTCACTCAACAATATCCACTGCTGCCTGTTTCTGGAAAACACCCATGGAGTCCAAATCGCGACTATATCTGTAGATAAATTCACGAAGGGTTATAATTTCCAAAATGTGGCCACTTGAGAGGTGATTCTGCTTTTCTAGTACTTAGGGGCTCTTTAAATCTAGGAAAATCTGCGCTCCAGGAGGCAAATAGCGCTTCGTCCCTCCCGAGTCACTCCATATGGTAAAGTAGTACCATACTGCCACATTTGGGGTGTTTCTCCATTCAGCAGAGAAATTGTGGGACAAATTTTGGTGCCATTTTTACCCATTTCCCAGTTTGAAAATGTAAAACTTGGGGATAACACACAATCTTGGTGGTAAAAATTTAAATTATTTTTTCATCACTGCCCAATGGTATAAAAGTGTGTGACACACCTGTGGTGTCAATATAATCACTGCACCCCTAGATGAATTCATTGAGAGGTTTAAATGGTAAAATTGGGTCACTTATGGGAGGTTCTGCTTTTCTGGCACCTCAGGGGTTCTGCCAATGCAACATGGCACCCTCAAACAAGGGCAGCGAAATCTGCACTGTAATATGGCACTACTTCCCTTCTGAGCTTTGCACTGTGCCTCAAAAGTAGTTTTTGACCACATATGGGGTATTGGTGAACTCAGGAGAAATTGCACAACAAACTTTGGGGTCCATGTTCTCCTTTTGCCCTTGTGAAGATACAAAATTTGTAGCTAAAAAAGATTTTTGTGGGAAAAATGTGATTTTTTTATTTTCACGGCTTAACATTATAAACTTCTGCGAAGCACCTAGGTGTTCAAGGTGCTCAATACACATCTAGATATCATCCCAAAGGGGCCTAGTTTCCAAAATGGTGTAAATTGTGGGGGGTTTCTACTGTTTAGGCATATCAGGGGCACTCCAAACATGACACGATGTCCGATAATTATTCCAGCAAATTTTACATTAAAAAAGTCAAATGCACTTCTTTCCTTCCAAGTCATGCCGTGCGCCCAAACAGTAGTATTTTCCAACATATGGGGTATCAGCGTACTCAGAAGAAATTGCACAACAAATTATATGGAGCAATTTCTCATGTTACCCTTATAAAAATGCAAAATATGGAGCTAAAAAATATTTATTTGGAAAAATTTGATTTTTTTTAATTCCATGACTCTACGTTATAATCTTCTGTGAGGCACATGTGGGTTCAAGGTGCTCAATACACATCTAGATAAGTTCCCTAAGGGGTCTAGTTTCCAAACTGGTGTCACTTGTGGGGGGTTTCTACTGTTTAGACACATTAGGGGCTCTCCAAACATGACAAGGTGTCCGTTAATTTTGCCAGCAAATTTTACATTCAAAAAGTGAAATGGAGCTCCTTCCCTTCTGAGCCCTGCCGTGTGCCCAAACAGTAAATTTCCCCCACATATGGAGTATCGGCATGCTCAGTAGAAATTGAACAACAAATTGTGTAGTTCATTTTCTCCTGTCACCCATGCAACATTTTAAAATTTGGTGTAAAGGAAATTTTTTGTGAAAGAAAAGTAAATGTTCATTTTTTTCCTTCCACATTCCAAAAATTTCTGTGAAACACCTGAAGGTTCAGTAAACTTCTTGAAAGTGATTTTGAGTACCTCAAGGGGTGCAGTTTCTAGAATGGTACACTTTTGGGTAGTTTCTGTCATATAAGTCCCTCAAAGTCACTTCAAATGTGAGGTGGTCCCTAACAAAAATGGTTTTGCACATTTTGTTGTAAAAATGAGAAATCACTGGTCAATTTTTAACCCTTATAACTTCCTAACAAAAAAAAATTATGTTTCAAAAATTGTGCTGATGTAAAGTCCATATATGGGAAATGCTATTTATTAACTATTTTGTGCAATATGACTCTCTGATTTAAGGGCATAAAAATTAAAAGTTTGAAAATTGCAAAATTTGAATTTTTTTTGCAAAATTTACATCTTTTCACAAATAAACGCACATTATATCAAATAAATTTTACTACTATAATAAAGTACAAAATGTCCTGCGAAAACATTCACATAATAAGTGGGATACATTGAAGCGTTCCAGAGTTATGACCTCATAAATTGATACTGTTCAGAATTGTAAAAAACTTTGCCTGGTCAGGAAAGTGAAAACAGGCTTCAAGGTGAAGGGGTTAATACAAAAAGTGAAAATCAAATATTATGCAGAGTCACTACAAACAGAGTGATCTATTTCAAGTGTTTATTTCTCTCAATGTTGATGATTATTGCTTACAACCAATGAAAACTCAAAAGTCATTATCTCAGTAAGCATTTAAAAAAGTATCTTGGTTTGTTTCAGTAGGCTCCACAATGATGGGGAAGACTGCTGACTTGATAGATGTGCAGAAGGCAGTCATTGACACTCTCCACAATGAGAGTAAGCCACAAAAGGTCATTGCAAAAGAAGCTGGCTGTTCACAGAGTGTTATTTCCAAGCATATTAATGGAAAGTTGAGTGAAAGGAGAAAGTGTGATGGGAAAAGGTGCACAAGCAACCGGGATGCAGCCTTGAAAGGATTGTTAAGAAAAGGCCATTCAAACATGTGGGGGAGATTCACAAGGGTTGGACTGCTGCTGCTGGAGTCATTGCTTTGAAAGCCACCACACACAGACATATCCAGGACATGGGCTACAAGTGTTGTATTCCTTGTGTCATGCTACTCATGACCAATAGACAATGCCAGAAGCGTCTTACCTGGGCCAAGAAGTAAAAGATCTGGACTGTTGCTTGGTGGTCCAAGTGGTATCACTGTGTTTGATTGGACAGCAAACTCGCTTGACCTTAACCCCATTGAGAATCTATGGGGCATTGTCAAGAGGAAGATGAGAGACACCAGACCCAGCAATTTAAATGAGCTGAAAGCTGCTATCAAAGCAACCTGGGCTCAGCAGTGCCACAGGCTGATCCCCTCCATGCCACGCCGCATTGATGCAGTAATTGATGCAAAGGATCCCTGACCAAGTATTGGTGTTATAAAGTATTCTAATTTCCTGATATAATGACGTTTGGGTTTTCATTGGCTGTAAGCCATAATCATCAACATTAACAGAAATAAACACTTGAAATAGATCACTCTGTAATGACTCTATATAATATATGAGTTTCACTTTTTGTATTGAAGAACTGAAATAAATTAACTTTTTGATGATATTCTAATTTTGTGAGAAGCACATGTATATAACTTTATTTTCACCACACAGCATATTTACTTTGACAAACATTTTATTTCTTGGGTGCTTCAGTGATGGGTTGTCATGACAGCCAGGGATCAGCAGATGACAACAGTTCCTGACATTACGGAGCTTCTTTGAGACTCTGCTGGTAGCTGGGCTTTAAAAGAGACTGGGATTTTGCGATATGCCCCGATGCTGTGGCATTGCTGTATATAGCACAAGCATCTTCAAGTCCCCTAAGGGTCTAACAATAACAATGAAAGTAAAAAAATATATATTTTAAAAAATATGTAAAAGCTAAAAAACCTAAAAGTTCAAATCACCCATTGAAAATAAAGATATTAAAAAAATACACATGTGGTATCAGGGTCTGACTGGGGTGCCTGGGGCCCACCAGGGAAATTGACTCTAGGGGCCCACCCTATGGCTACCATAAAGCAGCGTCGGGTATTGAGCTGCGAGACTCGTGCGAGTTTCTCGCAAGTGTGACCCCAGCCTTAAACACGATATCTGTTTAATTTGAAAAAAAAAAAAATGTCGTGGGCTCCCGCGCAATTTTCTGCGCCAGAGAGGGAAAGCCAGTGACTGGGGACCGATGTTTGTAGCCAGGGAAGCTAATACCCATGGAGCTTCCCAGGCTATGAATATCAGGCTGCAGCTGTATATTTAGCCTTTACTGGCTATTAAAATAGGGGGACCCCACCAAAAATAACACGACGTGGGGTCTCCCTATAATTTATAGCCAGAAAGGCTACGCAGACAGCTGCGGGCTGATATTCATAGCCTAGGAAGGGACCATGGATATTGCCCCCTCCCCCGGCTACAAATACCAGCTCCCAGCCGCCACAGAATTGGCGCATCTGTAAGATGCACCAATTCCAGCGCTTAGCTTCTCTCTTCCCACTGCCCTGTAGCGGTGGCATATGGGGTAATAAGGGGTTAATGTCACCTTTGTAAGGTGACATTAAGCCGGATTAGTAATGGAGAGGCGTCAATAAGACACCTATCCATTACTAATCCTATAGTTGATAAAGGGGTAAATAAACACTACACAGGCAGAAAAAGGTATTTTAATGAAATAAAGCACCACACACTTTTGACATCTTTATTACACTGGTAATCCAAGTGAAGCCATCTATCTTCTGAAAAAAAACAACAAAAAAACAGTATACTCCCTGTGTCCGACGCAGTCCTTAATAACAAGTGTCCCACGACGAGTCCAGATCTGCTACATTTGGATGCCTGACAATGATCCAGACATAGCAGAGCTGTAGATGACCACCGGAGATCTCCTGCGATCACCTACACTCTAGCACCCACGCGGTCAGCTGATCAGCTGACCATGAGAACTAGCCTAGGGTGACCGGAGATAACCCCCGGTCATGTGCAGGGCAGTTCTGGCAGTTCTCTTGGTAAGCTAAGTTATCGCGAGAACTGTAGAGGACGCGGTCTTCTGGCGGCGGGACAGGTAAGATCTTTGTAAATTAGGAGACATGTGTAGTAAGCTGCGTTTACGCAGTTACTATGCATGTGACTAATCTTTAGATGCGGTTTTACCGCATCTAATGATTATCTATGGGAAATTTACGGTGCGGCGATTGAGCGTCACCGCATTGTAAACAGATGCTGTGTTCTGGAAAGATGCACCGCATGTCTGTTTATGAGGGTCTGCCACCTGCGTGTATTACCGCATAGTGCAGACGGGATTTCATGAAATCCCCTCCACTATGCTGTAACGTCTGGACGCTGCGTGTTTGACACTGCGGCTCTATGCAGCGTCAAACACGCAGCGTTTCGTGACCATGGAAATACAGCCTAAGAAGAGTGCAGTGTGTGTGTGTATATGTATATCTTATATAGGAGGCCGAGATTGTGATCTGTGATGCATCATGTGTAAAATAAAAAAATATTGCTATTGTGAACTGTTGGCCAATTATGGGATCATGGGGGATGGGATCATGGAGGGATGGGATGGGATCATGGGGGATGGGATCATGGGGGATGGGATCATGGGGGGATGGGATCATGGAGGATGGGATCATGGGGATGGGATCATGGGGGGATGGAATCATGGGTGGATGGGATCATGGGGATGGGATCATGGGGGATGGGATGATGGGGGGATGGGATCATGGGGATGGGATCATGGGGTATGGGATCATGGGGGATGGGATCATGGGGATGGGATCATGGGGGGATGGGATCATGGGGGGATGGGATGGAGGCTGCACTCACCCTGAAAAAATTTATTGCAGTTTAGAAGCAGCAACCAACTACTCTCTACTCACCACGCAGCTGAGCCAGCACAGCAGCACACAGCGGGAGCCATGAGGGAGCAGAGCGCGGCATTCACCACTTAGCCACCAAGAGAGCAGGAAAGCAAAGGGCGGTGCGTGTCACCGCCCACAAAGAACGTCAAGGTCCTTATCCTGCGGCGACAGTGATTGAGCCAGCGTTGCCGTGGTCAGAGCAGGTATTACGTACGCATGACTCTATTAAAAACGTCGGACGTGCTTTTAAAGAGCCCACGCTTTTAAAGGACCCGCATTCTTAAAGACCCCCCCCCCGCGACCCCGGGGCCCACTAGGCATTTACCCGCTACCCCGCCAGGCCAGTCCGACCCTGCTCAGCACTGCCACAACATATATATAATGAGTATGTGCTGCTACAATATACATACAGTTGTGGCCAAAAGTATTGACACCCCTGCAATTCTGTCAGATAATACTCAGTTTCTTCCTGAAAATGATTGCAATCACAAAATTCTTTGGTATTATTATCTTCATTTAATTTGTCTTAAATGAAAAAACACAAAAGAGAATGAAGCAAAAAGCAAAACATTGATCATTTCACACAAAACTCCAAAAATGGGCCAGACAAAAGTATTGCACCCTCAGCCTAATACTTGGTTGCACAACCTTTAGCCAAAATAACTGTGACCAATCGCTTCCGGTAACCATCAATGAGTTTCTTACAATGCTCTGCTGGAATTTTAGACCATTCTTCTTTGGCAAACTGCTCCAGGTCCCTGATATTTGAAGGGTGCCTTCTCCAAACTGCCATTTTTAGATCTCTCCACAGGTGTTCTATGGGATTCAGGTCTGGACTCATTGCTGGCCACCATAGAAGTCTCCAGTGCTTTCTCTCAAACCATTTTCTAGTGCTTTTTGAAGTGTGTTTTGGGTCATTGTCCTGCTGGAAGACCCATGACCTCTGAGGGAGACCCAGCTTTCTCACACTGGGCCCTACATTATGCTGCAAAATTTGTTGGTAGTCTTCAGACTTCATAATGCCATGCACACGGTCAAGCAGTCCAGTGCCAGAGGCAGCAAAGCAACCCCAAAACATCAGGGAACCTCCGCCATGTTTGACTGTAGGGAACATGTTCTTTTCTTTGAATGCCTCTTTTTTTCTCCTGTAAACTCTATGTGGATGCCTTTGCCCAAAAAGCTCTACTTTTGACTCATCTGACCACATAACATTCTTCCAAAATGTTTCAGGCTTTTTCAGGTAAGTTTTGGCAAACTCCAGCCTGGCTTTTTTGTGTCTCAGGGTAAGAAGTGAGGTCTTCCTGGGTCTCCTACCATATAGTCCCTTTTCATTCAGACGCCGGCGGATAGTACAGGTTGACACTGTTGTACCCTCGGACTGCAAGGCAGCTTGAACTTGTTTGGATGTTAGTCGAGGTTCTTTATCCAACATCTGCACAATCTTGCGTTGAAATCTCTTGTCAATTTTTCTTTTCCGTCCACATCTAGGGAGGTTAGCCACTGTGCCATGGGCTTTAAACTTCTTGATGACACTGCGCACGGTAGACACAGGAACATTCAGGGCTTTGGAGAGGGAATTGTAGCCATGAGATTGCTCATGCTTCCTCACAATTTGGTTTCTCAAGTCCTCAGACAGTTCTTTGGTCTTCTTTCTTTTCTCCATGCTCAATGTGGTACACACAAGTACACAGGACAGAGGTTGAGTCAACTTTAATCCATGTCAACTGGCTGCAAGTGTGATTTAGTTATTGCCAACACCTGTTAGGTGCCACAGGTAAGTTACAGGTGCTGTTAATTACACAAATTAGAGAAGAATCACATGATTTTTCGAACAGTGCCAATACTTTTGTCCAACCCCATTTTTATATTTGGTGTGGAATTATATCCAATTTGACTTTGGGGCAATTCTTTTTGTGTTTTTTCATTTAAGACAAATTAAATGAAGATAATAATAACAAAGAATTTGTGTTTGCAATCATTTTCAGGAAGAAACTGAATATTATCTGACAGAATTGCAGGGGTGTCAATACTTTTGGCCACAACTGTATGGACCTATGCCACAAGCGTTGTTCTTTATCTACTTCATAGATGACTGATTCATCTACTTTTTCTAAGGCTCATGGCTGCGCTGTAATACCCTGGCACGTAAAAGTTTGAGCACCCTTGGTCAAAATTACAGTTATTGTGAACAGTTAAGCAAGATGAAGATTAAATGATCTCTGAAAAGCCTAAAGTTAAAGACGACACAATTCTTTTGTATTTAGGTATAGAAAAAAAATAAATAATACATATATATATATATATATATATATATATATATAATATATATATATATATATATATATATAATATATATATATATATATATATATATATATATATATATTATATATATATATATATACTGGTACATCAGCAATATAGTTGATTGATTACCTTAACAAACATGGTGCTGTGACCTTCAAAGCGGCTCTGCGCAGTCGTGGCTCTAAGCCATATGGGTCTTTGGCACAAACGTTACTGACATGCGCAGTAGGCGCATCAGGACTCCAAAGACCAGGCGTGCATTAAAAATATATAATCGTAAGTGTGCCTTAATCATGTTTCATGGGACAGGGACACCGGAATTTGTTAAAATTATTATTTAGTAAATCTTAACTACAATCACGTAGCACAAAATGTTTAATATCAATAATGAATCAATATTCAATAAAGTATCAATATCAAGTAACAAATCAATATCAAGTATCAAATAAAGTAATCAATATCAATAAAGTATCAATAATGAATCTGAAAAGATTGTCTAAATATGCACCTATACACTTTATGAACACTTGTCATGAATGCACTATTTTCAAGTTTTCTATTATTTGTAAAAGCAAAAACACCAGCTCTCCCTTGTATGAATACTATCCTTAGCAGCTGGAATCAAACAGCCAGGTGCCAAGGCTGACACAAAATTAAACAATAATAATGAAAGAAATTGATACCGTGCTTCAGGGTAGACTTCCAATCAAGAAATGTGATGGCGAAATACAGAGAAACTACCTTCCAATAAAAATACTCCAATAATAAATAAATACCGTGCTTCAGGATAAACTCCCGATAAACAAATATGATGGCAAAGTGCAAAGAAACTACCTGCTAACACTCATAGATACGCCCAATTGAAATGCAACCTTATGAATGCAGTGCAACGAGCAATATGGACATGCAATACAAGCCAGCACGGCTACATACGTAGTTCAGATCGAACTCACCAGGGTCCCGAGGTATCGTAGATGCACAAGGCTCGAGGTGCGTGGACGGTTGTCAGGTTGCCTGGTGGAGATCCTAACAAGCGGGAAATAGGCAACGGAGTGGGGCTGACCGCAGCCAACCAGCGTGGCGGTAGTCGGCGTAGAGCCAGAGAACGCCCCAGCCGGTGGCGTCCCTGGATACAGACTGGATAAAATAGAGTGTGACGTCACAAGAGCTACGGAGGGATGCTGGGGCAAAAAGGTATCCGACGCGTTTCGAAGGAGCCCAGTCCTTCTTCATCAGGGTTACCACTGGCTTAAAGCACCCAGCCTTATATAGATTTAAATAACCCATCCTTCCCATCACCGCATTCCACCAATTAGTCCTATTACAGAGGGAAGACGGAGTCTAGAGATGACCCGCAGCTTGCAATGGAGAACCAGCATAATGGGCATATCAGGAAAAAGAGATATGCAAAACAAAAAGTGCCAAACAATACTTTATTTGAAAGTGGTACGTGCTGCTAAAAGTTCATATCTAAGTTAAATAAAACTGGTAAAACAAACTTTAATAATAAAAAACACCGTGTAAAATATCCACTACATACAAAATATCTAAAAATGTATATATGTAAAAAATACATTATGGAAAAAGGGGATAAATATATATATATATATATATATATATATATATATATATATATATATATATATATATATATATATATATATATATATATATATATATATATATATATATCTGCTCCCTAGATGCAAAATTAATAGCTCCAAAAAGCTCCCTACTGGATTGGAGAAACTATAAAACATAGAGGCCCATCAAGGTGATAAAGTGGATATAGATATATCCATATGAAATTCTATAGGGGGAAAAAAACACCAAGATCCTGGTCATCGTTATAACATTAAAAGGCATATAGTTCCAATCCATAGTTCAGACCCTTTAGGGCCAGACAATTTAAAGAAAATATCAATTTGGATTCAGCTCTGGACATAGCTTCTATGAGGTTGCCTCCTCTGAAATTTTGTTGGATTTTTTGGATCCCCAAAAAACGTACACATTGTGTGCACTTATTGTGTCTCTCCAAAAAATGCCGTGAGAGGGGGTGGCCCACGTACCCTTTTTTGATGTTTAAAAGGTGTTCTTTAATGCGTACCATAAGTTGCCTTTTGGTTCAGCCTACGTACAACTTTTTACTCGGACACTCAATCAAGTAAATCACTTTGGTAGTGTAGCAAGTGATGCTGTCCTTGATACTGAATGTGAATGCGGCCTCAGAGTCAGTAAATGTGGATTGGCAAGATTTATTTAAACATGTATTTCTGCAACAGTAGCAAGTGCCGCATGGTGTGAACATAGCCACCGAGTCATTAAATTGTGTTAATATATGTGTGTTAATATATGTGTTAATTCATAGTTTTGATGCCTTTAGTGTGAATGCACAATTTTTATAGTCATGAGAATACAGAAAAATCTTTAAATAAGAAGGTGTGTCCAAACTTTTGGTCTGTACTATATATATATATATGTATATATATATATATGTATATATATTCATCTTTTACATTTTAAAAATTATAAAAAAGAAAATTGCCCAATGCAAAGTTTTTGGAACCCTGCATAGTTAGTACCTACTAGCATCCCTTCTTTAAAGTATCACAGCTTGTAAACGCCTTTTGTATCCAGACAAAGGTTTTTCAATTCTTGTTTGAGGGCTTTTCATCCATTCTTCCCTGAAATTTTTTTATGTGAGAATTCTGGGTCGTCTTGCATGCACTGCTCTATTTTGAGGTTCAGCCACAGATTTTCAATTACCTATAATGTGTCAACTCAATATGTAAATGATTCAAAAGACTACTTTGGTTTACAATTGTGTCCATCAGGTTCCACCAAGGTGTCTGTTGTGGTTAAGTGATGAATAGTGCTGCTTGCAACTTTATTGTTTATTATTACTATCAAATATTACTTAATCTGTAATAGTAGCTTCGATGCAGCTGTGAACCTTCAGAAATACACCTGTGGCAGTGTAGTGTGGTAGACTATTGCAGCCTTACGGTATGTTCACACAGGGTTTTTTAAAGCGTTTTAGAGCAGTTCTTTAAAAAAAATGCATGAAAAAGCAATTAGAAATTACTTGAATGCTATTGATTCATGATTGTTACTTCTTATAGGTGGCACTAGAGTTCAAGTCCTCTTCCTCTCTAAAGAGGTAATTTGCATATTTCAGTTTCCCAGAAGAGGATGCATGGCATATAAGTCTTCTTACTCTGACATGCCAGGCCTGTTTTGTCTCTCTCAAGGAGAAACGTTACCCCTTAGATCCCATTAGATCCCAGTCTTTCTCCTAGTCAAATCAGATCTCATACTTTGCACTGATGAGAGGCAATATCCTGAAACACCGTGTCTGCAAATTGAGATTCTGTTTTGGCTTTTGTCCTAAGTCATATTGCAAGGCTCGTTAAAGGGTTTATATTGACTTTTAGAATTTCCACTTCCAATAAAACATTAACAAGACTATTCGGGATAAAACTCTACTGTTTCCTTGAGATGTTTCCACTTGAAAAAATGTTTGACTGCCAGAGAAAAAGGTAGTGTGTATCTACCTAAGTGGGACTTTCAGCAACAGCCATCTTCCTGCTGATGAATGCAAACTACTATTTACTGAGACAAGAATGTATGTCTAAAAAGTAAACATGTACAGTATCTTAATAAGTGAAAGGAGTTGTCTCGTAAAATTAAAATCCTTGTCCATCATCATAGAAACAATGATGTCCTGTTCAAGTTAGCTGACTTCCACAGCCAGTCGCAGCCCTGAGGGGAAGAACATTGACAGCATTGCTTCAGATGCCGTCAGAGACCACTGGTAGGAGCAGCATGCAAAGGATTCATGGGGTGACAGCAGGTGAGTATGTCTGACTTTGTTCTTTTCACCCCATCTATGTCAACAGTAACTTTTTTATATAGTGATGAAGGAGTGAGAGATACAGTGCACCTGACAAATGGTGTTAATGAGGAACATTCTAAACTACAAGTTAGTGGAGAGAGATTGCCTTTCTCCAGGGTTTGCTCACCATCTGTGATCAATATGGAAGCATTTTACAGATGTTATCTAAATGAAGCCTGTGGATTTCTATTTTTAAACTTTGATGAGATAAATGAGGATTCTGGGGGTGTTTGCTGGAACAGCCACATGTACTGTGAATAAGCAGGAGAACATAAAACATATGATGCATTTATAATTAATTTCAACTATGCTTATGACTGACAACATCTTAAGGAAATTAATGTAGGCATTCAGAAGAGCCACAAAACCTACAAATAAAAAAAAGTTTAAACACTTCTTTTTCATATCCAACAATATACGAAGAAAAGAACGTGGCACTCACCCAATTGTTGCTGTGAATTAGTGTCTTTTATTCAACATATGTAGACATAAACACGATGTGGAGAGGCGGCTGGTGAGAATAGCGGTGCGAGAGGAGGATGAAGGACGACGGCCGTTTCACGCTTGTGCGCTTCAACGGGTCCAGGTTTATGTCTACATATGTTGAATAAAAGACACTAATTCACAGCAACAATTGGGTGAGTGCCACGTTCTTTTCTTCGTATATTGTTGGATTTGGATTATTACTGCTGTGAGCACCTCCCTAAACTGCTGACTATTGCATGCCGCAAGGGATCTTGAAACAATCCTCTACTTGGACTATATTATGATCACTCAATATTGGTCTGGTGCCATTCTATCTCTACCATTGGACTTCTTTTTCATAGATTGCCAAAAAATTGTCAAACTCTTGAAGAAGAAATATTTGTGTTTACATAATAACTGTAAATTTTGGTATATATGAAAATGATGCTAGTTAGTTATCAGATATGACCTCACTAAACAGCTTCTAAATGGAATTTGTAATAACAGAATAATTATCTTATATTCCCTCAAGAAAATTAGAAACACCAACTATTCTTCCACCTGTGCACTTTAACATGTCTTTTGCATAAGTGGATGGTTTCTAGAATATATAAGAGGTACAAAACTAACCCTCAGTATCAGACAGAGGTGCCAAGGCCTCACCGGTAACATTGATGCTGGAGGCCCACTGTTCAGCTTTATGCAAAAATAACCTGAACCTAGTACTCAAATTTACTGCTATATAACATTAAAATGGCTAATTTGTTTAATGAATGATTAGATGCTGCCTCTGTTGTAAATACTGAGTCAAGTATTCATTAGCACCCATTCCTGGCGGCCCACCGGGGGATACACCTGTTCACCTGTGGACCAGTATGACTATTATACTTTTCTCTGTCTATAATGTCTGATGGAAAACATGACAGCATAGATATCTGAAGATCAGGGCCCATTTGTAAGTACAAGTATATTAGAAAGTTCCATGTATTAATTTTGGTAACTTATCTAAAGAACATTTTTTTGAAGATGGCAACACATTTAATCTCTTTCTGACATCCACTACATGTATATATATGGCACTGCCAAAAAGTTTGGTTCGCCCTCTTGTAGTGCAGCGGTGTCCACGCTGTGCAGTGATGAGGCAGTGACCCAAGCAAGTTCAAAACAAAACATGTTTAATGTCCAAAAACTCACACAGTGCACAGCACACTGTGTCCTCCGGATCGCAGCTGGGAAAACAAAAGACCGGTTGCCTTGAGCGTCCACACTGCTGTGTGCAGGAGTGCCAGACCCTTTGGCTCTTCTTGACCCTGTGTTGCCTCACACAGGGAGTGCTCTGCAGACCAACTGCTTTGTTTGCAAGACCAAAACTGGCACACACCAACTCTCCCTGCAAGTTTTTGTTTTACTTTCACTCCACTCTGTGGCCATGGGCCACTTATAAGATCTGGGCTGGTGGAAACGAAGCGAACCCCACTACCTTCCTGCAGTCCGTTTCAAAAATAAAAGCCCATACCGGTTTTCCTGAACAAGCTCCTTTGTCAAAAAAACTTTTATTCTGCCTTGTGACTCACAGGCAACCTGCTGTGAACACAAGGCACTCCAGCGGATCTAATGCGCTTCTGAGCGCATCCTGGGGGACACATAGCGACCCTCACATATGACACCAGTCCCTGCCTCACATAACCCCCACTCTGTTCAAACTTGTGGGGTTGAACATTTGTCACCATACAGGGGGCCCATGACAGGGCATCCGCATTTCCCTGTGATTTCCTCGCCCGATGTTCCACTGAAAAACTAAAGTTTTGTAGGGACAGGAGCCATCTGGTGACTCGGGCATTCCTCTCTTTTGCGTTTCTCATCCAGACAAGGGGTGAATGGTCCGTTACCAAACTAAACTGACACCCGGGAAAATAGCATAGGGACTCCAAGGCCCATTTAATCGCCAAGCACTCCTTCTCCACTATGCTATAATTTTTCTGTGCCGGGGTCAATTTCCTGCTCAAGTAGGTGACTGGATGCTCATCCCCGTTCACCTCTTGTGACAGCACTGCTCCTAGGCCTACCTCTGAGTCATCGGTTTGTACAATAAAGGTCTTCTTGATGTTGGGGCTGATGAAGACTGGTTGTCCACACAATGCCGACTTCAGGGACTGAAACGCTTCCTCCGCTTGAGGATTCCATTCGACCATCACCGTCTTTTTACCTTTTAACAGATCTATTAGGGGTTCTGATTTCCCAGCAAAATTTGGTATAAACCAATGGTAGAACACAATTATGCCAAGCAATGCTCTCACCTGTTTGGTACTTAAGGGCTTGGGCCAATTTTGGATGGCTTCAATCTTGTTTACTTGAGGTTTAATCACCCCATGGCCGATCACATAACCTAAGTACCGAGCTTCCGTGAGCCCTATCGCATATTTCTTTGGGTTTGCTGTTAACCCCGCGACTCTGAGTGACTCTAGTGGAGCGCCCCCATGGGGCCGTGGGGTACTCGGCACCGGGTCCTGCGGTTCACAGGGGGATGTCACAGTGGCTGACCCGGTCTGTGGCTCTGGGACGTCCGTATTAAAGGGAAAGGTCTTTAAGAGGAATGTTCGTGACGCCACCTGTGGTATTCGGTCAGGGTGACCTCAGGGCTTCCCGGTGTGTAGATGGTGAATGGTGAATGGCGCAGTGAAGAACGAGGACATAAGATTGCAGTCTCTTTACCTTTACTGAAGACTTCAGCATTCACAGTCCAGAGCACCAGATCACAGGGCAGGCAGAGTTTGGCCGGTTTGGAAGCAAGTCCAGAGTCCCCTTTTTCCAGGTGAAAATCAGTCACCTTCCCTTGCACTGCAGTGGTGTAGTCCCTTACTGCCTATGGCTTCACATAAAGTCCTCACAGATGTAATGTCTCTCTCTCTGTCCCTGTAGTCAGATAGGACAATACCCGTTTGACTGGTGGCTTGAGGCTGTTTGTAGGGACTCTAGCATGCCCCGGCCTCTGAGGGGTGCCATCGTGCCTCCTGGGTGTAGGTGCGGACAGGTAACCTGCAATTAGCTGTCCTGCCGGTCTCTGAAGTAAAGCATAAAGGTCCTTACTCCCTCAGTGTGCCGGCTACTGGGATTCTGCGCCTAAGAAGGAGGCAGCCTGTGCAGGGCTGGTCCCCTTCTGGTATCCTCTCCTTTGCTCTGACTTCCTTCACGCTCTCTGCAATCTGTCCGGCTTTCTATCCGTCTGTTTCCTAGGAGCTGCAGCACTTTAGGCCACAGGGCTCCTCTCCTTCCCTTCCCTCTGTCTCTCTGACAGGAACTGCACCCTTTCCCTCCAGATCAGGATGTTCTTATAGGGGAGTTCACCTAAAACAGGCCTAGAGCTCCCCCTTCTGGTCTGGAGTCTGAACATGTTGCATGCATTGTGTTACCTGACAAAGAGTTCTCCTTCATTGCCTCCAAATATAATATCACTCTCCCCAAAAGGAAAGCAATACCACTGCGACGACCAGGACCCTGGGGCACTGCACTAGCATGGCTTGTACCTGGGACAGGTGGGTCTCCCAGTTGGTACTAAATATGACTA
The DNA here is from genome assembly GCF_051348905.1 of Ranitomeya variabilis. Classification (NCBI taxonomy): domain Eukaryota; kingdom Metazoa; phylum Chordata; class Amphibia; order Anura; family Dendrobatidae; genus Ranitomeya; species Ranitomeya variabilis. Next base: position 112,954,546 of record NC_135239.1, on the reverse strand, counting down.
TGTCATCTAAATAGGCAGATGCGTATTTTCAGTGCGGTTCTAACACTATGTCCATCAGCCTCTGGAATGTGGCCGGGGCCCCATGTAGCCCAAAGGGCAAGACGACATAGTGAAACAGACCCTCTGGCGTGATAAATGCGGTCTTCTCTTTAGCCGATTCTGTCAGAGGGACCTGCCAGTATCCTTTGGTGAGATCCAGCGTGGCGAAGTTCTGGGCCTTCCCCAGTCTTTCAATTTGCTCGTCCACCCGAGGCATTGGATAGAGGGCAAATATTGACATCTCATTTAACTTCCTGAATTCATTACAGAAGCGTAACGATCCATCAGGTTTAGGAATTAACACAATGGGGCTAGCCCACTCACTCCGGGACTCTTCAATGACTCCCAAATGAAGCATTTGCTTCACTTCTGCTGCCATTGCTTGCCTCCGGGCTTCTAGCACTTGGTATGGCTTCATCTGTACCCTTACCTGGGGCTCGGTGACAATGTCATGCTGAATCACCGAGGTTTACCCCGGTAGCTCTGAAAATACATCCATATTCTGCTGCACCAAAGCTCGAGCCTCCCATCTCTGCTGTTTTGTAAGGGTGTCACTTACTTTTACCTCACGCCTGGCTGTGTCCTTGGCCAGTGCCAAAGGGACCCCTGTTTGTGCGACCGTAGTCACCTCTGTGACCAAACATTCTCAGTCCTTCCAGACCTTTAGCAGGTTTACATGGTACAGTTGCTCAGGTTTCCTTTTGCCGGGTTGGCACACTTTATAATTCACTTCCCCCACTTTCCCCCATATCTCATAAGGCCCTTGCCTCTTGGCTATGTGTTTACTCTCTGGGGTGGGTACTTGTACCAACACTCGGTCTCCTTCTTTAAAGATCCTGACCATGGCCATTTTATTATATGTGCGGCTCTGAGCGGCCTGGGCATCCAACAGATGCTCCTTCACTATGGGCTGCACGACCGCAATCTGATCCTGCATACTTTCCATATACTCAATGACACTCTTATGTGGAGTGGGCTCCTGTTCCCACTTCTCTTTGGCTACATCCAGCAGTCCCCTCAGGTGCCTCCCATAGAATAGCTCAAATAGGGAGAACCCCGTGGATGCCTGCGGTACCTCACAGATGGCGAACATTAGATAGGCAGTAACAGATTCCAATCGCTACCATCCTTGGTGACCATCTTTTTTAGCATGGCTTTGAGGGTACGTAGCTGTTTAACCTAAAGCAGCTTACAAAGCTCCCTGGTCACCTGAGACATAAAAGGAGTTCCCTGATCCATAAGGATTTCCTTGGGTAGCCCAAGGCGACAGAACATGGAGAACAGTTCACGGGCTATTAGTTCAGCCGAAGTGTGGTGGAGAGGTATCGCCTCTAGGTACCGGGTGATGTAGTCTATGACTACTAATATGTGCTGGTGGCCCCGAGCGGATTTTACTATTTGTCCTACCAGATCCATTGCAATCCGCTCAAAAGGCACCTCTATAATGGGAAGAGGCACTAATGGACTCTGGTAGTTGGTGGTGGATGAAGTTGGTTGGCACTCTGGACATGTGTCGCAATACTTTTTGACCTCAACGTAGACACCAGGGAAAAAAAAACACTGCAATATGTTCTCTAGCGTCTTTTTGGCCCCCAAATGCCCTCCCAACATGTGAGTGTGAGCCATGTCAAGCACCCCCCGACGATAGGATTGGGGCACTACCAGTTGTTCTACCACCTCGTCCCTGATTTTATCAACCCTGTACAGTAACTCCTAGTTGATCATCATCCGGGGAAACTCCTTCTCTGCACCTGGTTGTTGAGCCACCTCATTCACCTCAATTACTCTTTCCCTTGCCCAGGTCAGAGTGGGATCCTGGAGCTGGGCAGTCTCAAACTTACCAGGTGACACCTCCAACTTAGGAATCGGTGGGTTCTCCTCAACTACTCCTGCCAATACCTCTAGGGGAAACCTATCAGGGTTGCACTCTGTCCCTATGGTGGGGACCCCTATGGCAGGTATCCCTGACTCGGGATCTTCGGGTTCTGCGCCTGGAATACTATTTGCCCTGAGAGGGTTAACTATGGTATCCCAGAAGACCAGAAAAGGGGAAAGTCTCTTCCTAATACAGTCCCATACAGAAGAGTCTTTACCACTCCCACCACATGTTTTATCTCCCCACACGGGATGGAGAACGTGATCTCTGCGGTCGGGTACTCTCGGAGGTCCCTATGTATACACACTACCCCCACCTTCCGCCCATTCGGACTGTCCCCAGCAACCATGGACCCATGTACCAGGGTCACCAAGCTCCCCGAGTCCAAGAGAGCATCCATCTGATACCCATTAATGAGTACCTGGCACAGCTGAGGTTCAGTACCGCCAGGGCTTGTAGTGGCAGTACAGACTGACTGGGCATGCATAGAAACATGGCGGGTATACCCACAGTCCATGGGTTCTTTTGTTAGGAGGCAGTTGGCAACCACATATCCAGGCTCTTGACATCGCCAACACTTAACAACTGTGACACAAGGGAACCTTGGGGCCAATTTAGGGGACACAGGTCTGTTGTCACTCTCCTTCCAAGAGATCCCCTCAGTACGGGCATGATCCGTATTGACCCTGCTAGACAGTCGTGAACTTTTCCCCAGCTCCTGGGTTGGCGGGGCCTTACGTGACAGCCGAATTGGAGCAGTGTCCCGTATAAAGTCCTGAGTGGCTGTATACCGCTCTATCCGTCCTACTACCTGATCCAGAGTGCCCAGGTCCCCTTGCCCCACGCAACGCTGAATAGCTGCTGGCAGTGCCCTCACCAGCCGGTCGAACACCACCCTCTCTACCATCTGGAATGGAGTTAATGTCTCAGGCCGGAGCCAATTCTTAACCAGTTGCAGGAAGTCATAGGCCTGAGATCGGGAAGGGCGAGTTTTGGAAAAGGAAAACTGAAACACCGTTGGGCACTACACATATGTATTAACCCCCAGTCTGGCAAGGATCTCACCTTTCAGCTTTCCGTAGTCCAGGGCATCATCCCAACTGAGGTCCAGGTAGGCCTTCTGTGCATCTCCCTTCAAGAAGTTGGACACCACTTCAGCCCACTGAGCTAACGGAAAGCTCTCTCGCTCTGCAGTATGTTCGAAGATGGTGAGGAAGGCCTCCATGTCATCTTCAGGCGTCATCTTCCTCAGCGCTGACTGGACCTTGTACCGAGCCTCTGACCAGAATGCTGTCACTGGTGGACCTGCCTCTCGCATAACCACGATCTTCTGCATCAAAAATTCACCTGTCACCAGTGCTGACTCCACCCTGCCAGCGCCGACTCCCCCCATCAGCGCCGACTGCCCCTCGCCAGCGCCGACTCCCCCCTGCCAGCGCCGAATCATTCAACTATGACACCAGTACAGTTCAATGCAATGATGGAGGAGAGAGCGTCAGCTGATGCTCCCTCTCCCATCATTCCCCTCTGCCTGTGACACTGTGGGTGCGCGATGACATCACAACATCGCATACCTGCTGTGTGCCGGGCAGACTACAGCCACTGAGGGTAGAGAGGAGCCTGGAGCAACGTGGGGCACGAGGAGAGGTGAGGATTGTATTTTTTTAATATATATGAATGAGTGAGTACTGGACTGTGGGGCAATTCTCGGTGGGGCTGTATTAGATTCTATGGGGGGCAATATTATATTCTATGGGGGGCTGTATTAGATTCTATTGGGGCTGTATTATATTCTATGTGGGGGCTGTATTATTTTCTAAGGGGGGCTACATTATATTCTATGGGGGCTGCATTATATTCTATGGGGGGCTGTATTATATTGTATGTGCGGCTGTATTATATTCTATGGGGGGCTGTATTGTATTCTATGGGGGCCTAAATTATATTCTATGAGGAGGCTGTATTATATTCTATGGTTGGCTGTATCATATTCTATGGGGGAGGATTGCATCAAACTGTTTAATGGGGCTACATTATATTCTCTGGGGGCTACATTATATTCTAAGTATTAAAAGTATTTTATGCATTAAATTTATTATATTCTATGAGAGGTGATTGCATCATACTCCATGAGGGGGCTACATTATATTCTATGGGGGCTGCAGTATATTCTATGGTGAGCTGAATTATATCATATGGGGGGCTGCATTACACTCTATGAGTGTGCTACCATATATTCTATGGAGGGGCTACATTACACTATATGAGTGGGCTGCATTATATTCTATGGGGAGTTACATTATATTGTATGGCGGGGCAGCATTATACTCAGGGGCTACATTATATTCTGTGGGGTGGCTGCATTATACTCTGTGGGGTGGCAGCATTATACTATGTGTGGGCTGCATTATACTGTATCGAGGACTATGGGGAATACATTATACTATATGAAGAACTATAGGGTGCATTATACTATGAGAAGTGATTTGTACTACATGGATGACTGGCAGTGCATTATACTATATGGAGCACTATAAGGAGTGTATTATACTATATGGAGGACTGAGAAGGGTATTTTAATATATGGAGGACTGTTGTGAACTCTATTTTTAGGCTCCCTCTAGTGGTCACAAGCGGTACTGTGTAGTGTTGTCTTTCTGCAGGTTGGCTGCATCAGCTGGTTCGTTATACTTGGTTGGTTTCCTATTTAACTCACCTGGATACTCAGTTCCTTGCCTGCTGTCAATGTATTCAGTGCTCTTCAGATTCCTTGTGATTACCTTGCTCCCAGCCTCTCCAAGACAAGCTAAGTTTTTGTCCGTTCACTTTTTGATTATCAGCATTCATCATGTTTCTTGTCCAGCTTGCTAAAATGTGATCTCCTCGCTTGCTGGTTGCTCTAGGGGACTGAGTTTCTCCCCCCCACACCGTTAGTTGGTGCGGGGGTTCTTGAAATCTCAGTGTGGATATTTTGTAAGGGTTTTTTACTGACCGCACAGACCCCTTTACTATTTTCTGCTATCTAGTATTAGTGGGCCTCATTTGCTGAATCTGTTTTCACCCCTGTGTATGTGCCTTCCTCTTACCTCACCGTTATTATTCGTTGGTGGCTTCTATATCTTTGGGGATTATTTCTCTGGAGGCAAGAGAGGTCTTTCTTTCTCTCTAGGGGTAGTTAGTTCCTCAGGCTGGCTCGAGACGTCTAGGATTTTTAGGCACGTTCACCGGCTACTTCTAGTGTGTTTGGATAGGTTCAGATTTGCGGTCAGTCCAGTTTGCCACCTTCCTAGAGCTTGTCCTATGTTTGTTACTTAGCTGGAGTAATTCGCGATCCTCAACCACTAAGAATCATAACAGCAGGCCCAAAAAAGTGTTTAATGCATCGCAGAAGTGGGATAAAAAGAAGACCTGAGTACATTTTTTTTTTTTCCTCCCTCTTTTCCTTTGCTGCAGTCTGTTTAGCTTCTTTCATCCCCTTGAACTCTGGGTGGTTTTGAGCTCAGCTGCAGACATGAATATTCAGACTCTGACTTCTAGTGTGGATCATCTTACTGCACGGGTGCAAAGTATTCAGGATTTTGTTATTCATAGCCCTATGTCAGAACCAAAGATACCCATTCCTGAGTTGTTTTCTGGAGATAGATCTAGTTTTCAGAATTTTAAGAATAATTGTAAGTTATTTCTGTCTCTGAGACCTCGTTCCTCTGGTGATTCCGCTCAGCAAGTTAAAATTGTTATCTCCTTGTTGCGTGGCGACCCTCAAGATTGGGCCTTCTCTCTGGCGCCAGGAGATCCTGCATTGCTTAATGTAGATGCATTTTTTCTGGCTCTTGGACTGCTTTATGAGGAGCCTAATCTTGAGAATCAGGCAGAAAAAGCGTTGCTGGCTATCTCTCAAGGTCTGGATGAAGCAGAGGTGTATTGTCAAAAATTTCGGAAATGGTCGGTGCTTACTCAATGGAATGAGTGTGCCCTGGCTGCAAATTTCAGAGAAGGTCTTTCTGAGGCCGTTAAGAATGTTATGGTGGGGTTTCCCACCCCTACAAGTCTGAGTGATTCTATGGCTTTAGCCATTCAGGTTGATCGGCGTTTGCGGGAGCACAAATCTGCTCATCCTTTGGCGGTATTTTCTGAACAGAGACCTGAGTCTATGCAATGTGACCGAACTCTGACCAGAATTGAGCGACAAAGTCATAGACGTCAAAATGGGTTGTGCTTTTACTGTGGTGATTCTACTCATGTTATCTCAGCATGCTCTAAACGTTTAAAAAAAATCGCTAAACCTGTCACCATTGGTACGATACAGCCTAAATTTATTTTGTCTGTTACTTTGATTTGTTCTTTGTCGTCCTACCCGGTTATGGCTTTTGTGGATTCGGGTGCTGCCCTGAATCTGATGGATTTGTCGTTTGCCAGGCGCTGTGGTTTTGTCCTGGAGCCTTTGGAATTTCCTATTCCTCTGAGGGGAATTGATGCTACGCCATTGGCTGAGAATAAGCCTCAATATTGGACGCAAATGACCATGTGCATGACTCCCGTACATCAGGAGGTGATTCGCTTTCTCGTTCTGCATAATTTGCATGATGTTGTCGTTTTGGGTCTGCCATGGCTGCAGGCTCATAATCCAGTTTTAGATTGGAAAGCTATGTCTGTGTCAAGTTGGGGTTGTCAGGGAATTCATGGCGATACTCCGTTGATGTCTATTGCTTCTTCCACTCCTTCTGAGGTCCCTGAGTTTTTGTCTGACTACCAGGATGTATTCGATGAGCCCAGGTCCAGTGCCCTGCTCCCTCATAGGGATTGTGACTGTGCTATAAATTTAATTCCTGGTAGTAAATTCCCTAAGGGACGACTTTTTAATTTGTCTATACCAGAGCATGCCGCGATGCGGAGTTATATAAAGGAGTCTTTGGAGAAGGGACATATTCGCCCATCCTCTTCCCCTCTTGGTGCAGGATTTTTTTTTGTGGCCAAGAAGGACGGTTCTTTGAGACCTTGTATAGATTATCGTCTTCTGAATAAAATCACAGTCAAATTTCAGTATCCTTTGCCACTATTGTCTGATTTGTTTGCTCGGATTAAGGGGGCCAGTTGGTTCACTAAGATAGATCTCCGTGGTGCGTATAACCTTGTGCACATTAAGCAGGGAGATGAATGGAAAACAGCATTTAATACGCCCGAAGGCCATTTTGAGTACTTAGTGATGCCTTTTGGACTCTCTAATGCTCCTTCTGTGTTTCAGTCCTTCATGCATGACATCTTCCGAGAATATCTGGATAAATTTATGATTGTTTATCTGGATGACATTTTGGTCTTTTCTGATGATTGGGAGTCCCATGTGAAGCAGGTCAGGATGGTGTTTCAGGTCCTGCGTGCTAATGCTTTATTTGTGAAGGGCTCTAAATGCCTCTTCGGAGTACAGAAGGTCTCCTTTTTGGGTTTTATTTTTTCTCCTTCTACTGTGGAGATGGACCCAGTCAAGGTCCAGGCTATTCATGACTGGACACCCATCCATTATCATAGTCCTAATTAGATTAATGGCCCAAAAGTCACTTCAAAAGACATTTATGAAACATAATCCTCTAAGGGATATACCAAAACGAGGATAAGAAGTGATTAACCAATATATTTAGATTAAAATTACTATTTATTAATACAATTATTAAAAATAAGACAAGGGTACAAAATGTAAAAAAGACAAAAAATGGGACCTCCAAATGGTAAGGGGAGAGGGAAGCCAGCCAATACAATAATTAAATACTTGATATAGTACTACATAAAGAAATTGCATGAGAAACTATTCCCCTTAGGTGCAAAAAGCAATTATAACATATTGAATCTAAAAATTTCATGGAATAAGATACTTCCACCCTATATAATGTATCACAAACAGGTTATTTTTTAGCAGCAGAGAAAAAGTACAAAGAAAGGATATTCCTATATCCAAACCAGCTGGTGCTTAGATTAAAGCTACTAAAAAGCTGATAAGGGAATTCCTTTTTTATTGCTGTCTAGGCTGCTTGTAGAAAATATAATAAAAATGTAGGGTCGGTAACATTACCTGTATTGCACCGTGAAAAGTATGGGCAAGTGCCCTGGGATCATGCAGACAGCTGGCTAAGCTCTCCTGACGCCCGACGAGCGCCGTTTCGCAAAGATGCTTCTTCCGGGGGCGGGTACAGGTGTGCATCAGAGCCGGTGTTTTATACATGGGGAAAGTGTGCTGATAGGTGAAGAGTACGGGACTACAGGGCCGTTGGAACCAATGTGAGCGCAGGCGTCGGGAAACGCCCCCTGTTGCCAAGGGGACCTCCGGAAACACGCTCCTGTGACACGCAGTGGATCACACTGCGGTCACATAAGGAGCGCTTCCGGAGATCAGAGGGAGCTAGGTATTTCCCAGCGCATGCGCATCAAGATGCCAGACGGAACTCCCTGAGTGATTGAAGTCAGGATGGACGCAAAGTGGAAGACATGCCGAAAATCTTCTAAGGGGCGGACTACACAGTATTAGTGGATGCCGTAGGTAGGTGCGGGGACTGCTATAAATTGAAATTAAGATTTAAAGGAGAAGAAAAGGAGAAAAAGACAAGGAAAAAATATATATAATAAAGATAAATAAATAAAAACAAGGAGAATAAAAGGGAAATATCTTGGTTAAAAATTAAACAACATAAAGGAAACCGAAAAAAGGTGGAAATAATAACTAAGCCCAAAAGTGGAGTAGGGGGCTATAAAAACCCACGCAAAACGCATGGGGATGCTCATATGAAATACGTGAAGGGGGGGATACACTAAGAACACCTTATTAGTGAGGTGAACAAGAAGGGCATCAATGATTAGTCAGGGCCTGTTTTTCTTCCCTGCTTAGATTAGATGTCTAATTAGAAAGTAAGTGGATATATCGGCTAGGAACTATCACCCCTCAGGGCCTAAATGAAAGCTTTGGCTTTAATTCCTTTTTGTAATATCCGATATGTAACTGTAGTCCTAAAACAGGTTCTTCTTTGTTTTTAGGTGTTTTTATTATATAACCTAATGGTATTTTAACTCCCCTTTCTTTTACTCCCTTCCTATTTTTTCCTCCTAACAATGCTAATGTTCTCATTTTTTATTAATTTAAGGTTTCCATACTTACTATGTGCTGTACTTGATTGTGTCTGATATCTTCGGGATTGGTTCTTCAAATGCCAGGGTTGCCTTGCCTTGTCGGATGTTCCGTTTATGGGTGCGCCAACTCCCTCTATGAATGGAGTCCTCTGCTGGAAATAAAGGAGAAGGAAGAAAATGTGAGGGAGAGGAATGAAAAAGAGAAGAAAAGAGACAGAAGAAGGACATTATATATAAATAGATATATAATTAATAATTTCTTGTTAATTAGTAAGAAATTGTATTTACATTAGACCCATTTTTTAGTACCCCCCTCTTTTTCCCTGTTTCACACTCTCAATATTTAAGGAAATTTCACTTTTAATTTTGCTGTCCCCAAGCACTCAAGCAATTTATACGTCAATTCATTTACCGCCCCTTTTTCCCACCTTCCTTCACTCCCAGTCCCTTCCCCCCCATCTTTTTCCGCCCTCCCCATGTACTTTATTGCACCTATACTGTATTTGCACCATTTTTTAGGTGCAATCATTGATGCCCTTCTTGTTCACCTCACTAATAAGGTGTTCTTAGTGTATCCCCCCCTTCACGTATTTCATATGAGCATCCCCATGCGTTTTGCGTGGGTTTTTATAGCCCCCTACTCCACTTTTGGGCTTAGTTATTATTTCCACCTTTTTTCCGTTTCCTTTATGTTGTTTAATTTTTAACCAAGATATTTCCCTTTTATTCTCCTTGTTTTTATTTATTTATCTTTATTATATATATTTTTTCCTTGTCTTTTTCTCCTTTTCTTCTCCTTTAAATCTTAATTTCAATTTATAGCAGTCCCCGCACCTACCTACGGCATCCACTAATACTGTGTAGTCCGCCCCTTAGAAGATTTTCGGCACGTCTTCCACTTTGCGTCCATCCTGACTTCAATCACTCAGGGAGTTCCGTCTGGCATCTTGATGCGCATGCGCTGGGAAATACCTAGCTCCCTCTGATCTCCGGAAGCGCTCCTTATGTGACCGCAGTGTGATCCACTGCGTGTCACAGGAGCGTGTTTCCGGAGGTCCCCTTGGCAACAGGGGGCGTTTCCCGATGCCTGCGCTCACATTGGTTCTAACGGCCCTGTAGTCCCGTACTCTTCACCTATCAGCACACTTTCCCCATGTATAAAACACCAGCTCTGATGCACACCTGTACCCGCCCCCGGAAGAAGCATCTTTGCGAAACGGCGCTCGTCGGGCGTCAGGAGAGCTTAGCCAGCTGTCTGCATGATCCCAGGGCACTTGCCCATACTTTTCACGGTGCAATACAGGTAATATTACCGACCCTACATTTTTATTATATTTTCTACAAGCAGCCTAGACAGCAATAAAAAAGGAATTCCCTTATCAGCTTTTTAGTAGCTTTAATCTAAGCACCAGCTGGTTTGGATATAGGAATATCCTTTCTTTGTACTTTTTCTCTGCTGCTAAAAAATAACCTGTTTGTGATACATTATATAGGGTGGAAGTATCTTATTCCATGAAATTTTTAGATTCAATATGTTATAATTGCTTTTTGCACCTAAGGGGAATAGTTTCTCATGAAATTTCTTTATGTAGTACTATATCAAGTATTTAATTATTGTATTGGCTGGCTTCCTTAAGCTTACCATTTGGAGGTCCCATTTTTTGTCTTTTTTACATTTTGTACCCTTGTCTTATTTTTAATAATTGTATTAATAAATAGTAATTTTAATCTAAATATATTGGTTAATCACTTCTTATCCTCGTTTTGGTATATCCCTTAGAGGATTGTATTCATGACTGGACTCAGCCGACGTCTGTTAAGAGTCTTCAGAAGTTCTTGGGTTTTGCTAATTTTTACCGTCGTTTCATCGCTAATTTTTCTAGCGTGGTTAAACCTTTGACGGATTTGACCAAGAAGGGTTCTGATGTGACTAATTGGTCTCCTGCGGCCGTGGAGGCCTTTCGGGAACTGAAGCACCGGTTTTCTTCAGCTCCAGTCTTATGTCAACCAGATGTCTCTCTCCCCTTCCAGGTCGAGGTTGATGCTTCTGAGACTGGAGCAGGGGCTGTTTTGTCGCAGAGAAGCTCTGATGGCTCTGTGATGAAGCCATGTGCTTTCTTTTCAAGAAAGTTTTCGCCTGCCGAGCGGAATTATGATGTTGGTAATCGGGAGTTGTTGGCTATGAAGTGGGCATTTGAGGAGTGGCGACATTGGCTCGAAGGAGCTAAACATCGTGTGGTGGTCTTGACTGATCACAAAAACCTGATTTACCTCGAATCTGCCAAGCGCCTGAATCCTAGACAGGCTCGTTGGTCGCTGTTTTTCTCCCGTTTCAACTTTGTGGTCTCATACCTGCCTGGTTCGAAGAACGTGAAGGCTGATGCACTTTCTAGGAGTTTTGTGCCTGAGTTTCTGAGCCGGCTGGTATTCTCAGAGAGGGAGTGATTTTGTCTGCCATTTCCCCAGATTTGCGACAAGTGCTGCAGAAATTTCAGGCGGATAGACCTGACCGTTGTCCACCAGAGAGACTGTTCGTCCCGGATAGATGGACCAGCAGAGTTATTTCCGAGGTTCATTCTTCGGTGTTGGCGGGTCATCCTGGGATTTTTGGTACCAGAGATTTGGTGGCTAGGTCCTTCTGGTGGCCTTCCTTGTCGCGGGATGTGCGTTCCTTTGTGCAGTCTTGTGGAATTTGTGCTCGGGCTAAGCCTTGCTGTTCTCGTGCCAGCGGTTTGCTTTTGCCTTTGCCTGTCCCGAAAAGGCCTTGAACGCACATTTCCATGGATTTTATTTCGGATCTTCCAGTATCTCAGAAAATGTCTGTCATCTGGGTGGTGTGTGATCGTTTTTCCAAGATGGTCCATTTGGTGCCCTTGCCTAAGTTGCCTTCCTCCTCCGATTTGGTTCCTCTATTTTTTCAGAATGTGGTTCGCTTGCACGGCATTCCTGAAAATATTGTGTCTGATAGAGGATCCCAGTTTGTGTCCAGGTTTTGGCGGACTTTTTGTGCTAAGATGGGCATTGATTTATCTTTTTCGTCGGCCTTCCATCCTCAGACTAATGGCCAAACCGAGCGAACTAATCAGACGTTGGAAACTTATTTGAGATGTTTTGTTTCTGCTGATCAGGATGATTGGGTGACTTTTTTGCCATTGGCCGAGTTTGCCCTTAATAATCGGGCTAGTTCTGCTACTTTGGTTTCGCCTTTTTTCTGCAATTCTGGTTTCCATCCTCGTTTTTCCTCGGGTCAGGTTGAGTCTTCTGACTGTCCTGGGGTGGATTCTGTGGTGGATAGGTTGCAGCAGATTTGGAACCATGTGGTGAACAATTTGAGGTTGTCACAGGAGAAGGCTCAGCGCTTTGCCAACCACCGCCGCGGTGTGGGTCCCCGACTTCGTGTTGGGGATTTGGTGTGGCTGTCTTCTCGGTATGTTCCTATGAAGGTCTCCTCTCCTAAATTCAAGCCTCGCTTCATCGGTCCTTATACGATCTTGGAAATCCTTAACCCGGTGTCTTTTCGTTTGGATCTCCCAGCTTCCTTTGCCATTCATAATGTGTTCCATAGGTCTTTGTTGCGGAGGAATGTGGTACCTGTGGTTCCTTCTGTTGAGCCTCCTGCTCCGGTGCTGGTCGAGGGAGAATTGGAGTACGTGGTGGAGAAGATTTTGGATTCTCGTATCTCTAGACGGAGGCTTCAGTATTTGGTGAAGTGGAAGGGCTATGGTCAGGAGGATAATTCCTGGGTTGTCGCCTCTGATGTTCATGCGGCCGATTTGGTTCGTGCCTTCCACCCGGCTCACCCTGATCGCCCTGGGGGTCTTGATGAGGGTTCGGTGACCCCTCCTCAAGGGGGGCGTACTGTTGTGAACTCTATTTTTAGGCTCCCTCTAGTGGTCACAAGCGGTACTGTGTAGTGTTGTCTTTCTGCAGGTTGGCTGCATCAGCTGGTTCGTTATACTTGGTTGGTTTCCTATTTAACTCACCTGGATACTCAGTTCCTTGCCTGCTATCAATGTATTCAGTGCTCTTCAGATTCCTTGTGATTACCTTGCTCCCAGCCTCTCCAAGACAAGCTAAGTTTTTGTCCGTTCATTTTTTGATTATCAGCATTCATCATGTTTCTTGTCCAGCTTGCTAAGATGTGATCTCCTCGCTTGCTGGTTGCTCTAGGGGACTGAGTTTCTCCCCCCCACACCGTTAGTTGGTGCGGGGGTTCTTGAAATCTCAGTGTGGATATTTTGTAAGGGTTTTTTACTGACCGCACAGACCCCTTTACTATTTTCTGCTATCTAGTATTAGTGGGCCTCATTTGCTGAATCTGTTTTCACCCCTGTGTATGTGCCTTCCTCTTACCTCACTGTTATTATTCGTTGGGGGCTTCTATATCTTTGGGGATTATTTCTCTGGAGGCAAGAGAGGTCTTTCTTTCTCTCTAGGGGTAGTTAGTTCCTCAGGCTGGCTCGAGACGTCTAGGATTTTTAGGCATGTTCACCGGCTACTTCTAGTGTGTTTGGATAGGTTCAGATTTGCGGTCAGTCCAGTTTGCCACCTTCCTAGAGCTTGTCCTATGTTTGTTACTTAGCTGGAGTAATTCGTGATCCTCAACCACTAACGATCATAACAGAGGACTATGAGAAGTTTATTATACTATATGGATGACTGAGGAGTGTATTATATTATATAGAGAACTGAGGAGTGTATTATACTATATGGAGGACTGAGCAGTGTATTTTAATATATGGAGGACTACGAGGACTGTATTATACTATATGGAGGACTATGAGGAGTGTATTATACAATATGGATGATTGAGGAGTGTATTATACTATATGGAGGACTCAAGAGTATATTATACTATATGGAGGACAGAGTGTATGTTGATATATGGAGGACTATGAGGAGTGTATTATACTATATGGAGGACTATGGGTAGTGTATAATACTATATGGAGGACTGAGGAGTGTGTTTTAATATATGGAGGACTATAGGGAATGTATTATACTATATGGATGACTATGGGGCGTGTATTATACTATATGGAGGACTATGGGGCACATTATATTATATGGAGGGCTGTGGGGTTTACATTTTACAATATGGAGGACTGTGGTGCACGTTATACTATGTGGAGGACTATGGGGTGTATTATACTAAACAATCAATATGTTGCATATTCATCGAGTGATTGCTTATTGGGAACAAAAATCATTATTCTCAGCAGCAGATCGCCAGAGTAAACTGTAGATGTGCTGCTGATAACATGATACTGTATATGTACAGATTGATCTAATAGTGATTATTCTGTTCCCATCATTCTTTCTCAGTTGGTGTAAAAAGGCCGGTAAACAAGCGTAGAACGACTTCAATATTGTCGATCACACTCGTTCAGCGGCCTGAACTCAGTGCATGTAAATACAACAGAAATGCTTCTGTGTGATGTGCAATATGTTAGCATTTGGGGCCCCATTTTAAACTTTTGCCTAGGGCCCCACTTTGCCTAAAACTGGCCCTGATATCACTATCAATAGCCACAGTGGAAACTACATAGTTGTCAGAGGTAACTTACGATTAGGGATGTCCATGGTTGCAGTGGCAGAGATGTCAAACAATGTCCATGTCTTCCACCTACAGAAGCCTGCTAGGCTTAGCTAAAAGCAGGGTTTTATAGGCTGTATGTCAGTGTAAAATTGACAGGAATATTACTAAACAATACAGAAATATTGCAATGCATTTTACCAGTGATAAGATGACGATGTTCAAATTCCACTAAGTCCCTAAATGTTTTAGAAAAATAAAAATTTAAGCTATTTTTTTATTATAATAGTTTTTCGATTAAAAAAGGGAAAAAAAGAAATATACAGTACTGTGAAGAAAAAGTTTGAGTCAAGTGTAGAAAAAAATGCTGCAAAGAAAGAATACTTTGAAAAATAGAAGTGTTGCTAATAGTTTATTTTTATTAAAGAAGAAAATGCAAAGTGAATGAAGAAAAGAGAAATATAAATAAAATCAATATTTAGAGTGACCACCATATGCTTTGAAAAACAGCATCAGAGCATCGGTTCTTCTAAGTAAAATCGGTACACAGGTTTTGAAGGAACATGGCAGGGAGACTGTTCCAAACATCTTGGAGAACTAACCACTGACTCTATGATGCTGAGATCAGCGCTCTGTGGGGCCATATCATCACTTCCAGGACTCCTTGCTCTTCTTTACATTGAAGATGGTTCTTAATCACATTGGCTGCATGTTTGGGGCTGTCGTCCTTGCTGAAGAAAAAAATTGGAGTTAATCAGACCCCTGCCTGATGGTACAGCATGCTCCCGCCTGTAGCTTTGTCTGTTCCTGTTTCTACATCATCATTTCAAATTTATTCTGCTTTTAGGCAGAAAATTCAAGCACAGTCAAATCTTTGTGTGGCTTCAGCAATCATAATGGGCACAAAGGTATTGTGACCAGGGGCATTGAACCCATAAAGACCACCTACATGCCTTTTAATGATGTTCATTAAGGTGCCTTATTCCTCAGCATATTTTTTATAGGGCACTTAGGAAAAACTGAATATGACCCCCTGTAGGATGATGTGGGTGTCGGCTATCATACAACTGAACAACATTGGGACAATTTATCCCTTGTTTATTGCGATAAGGGCATCAAGATGGTTAAGTGGGAGAGGGCTATCTTTTTAACCTTTAGGCATCCTGTGATCATAAGTAGTAATGAGCGAATTTGTTTGGAAAATGATCGCCAAACATA
The DNA here is from genome assembly GCF_051348905.1 of Ranitomeya variabilis. Taxonomy (NCBI): domain Eukaryota; kingdom Metazoa; phylum Chordata; class Amphibia; order Anura; family Dendrobatidae; genus Ranitomeya; species Ranitomeya variabilis. The sequence goes on along the minus strand of NC_135239.1, from coordinate 112,938,767 downwards.
AATTTGGCACGAATATGGCAAATTTGGATTCGTGATCGGAAACACGAATAAAAAATCGATAACATTCTGTAAAAGTGCAGGAAAATATTTGTGTTGCCACAAAAGTATTTTCAGCACTTTAGCAATGATAATGGTGGTGTATCAAGAGCATTTGTCATGTGCTTGATGAGGGGAGGGGGCTTGCAGAGCTCAGAGTTGCGGCGTTCTTGAAAATAGTAATTTTTTTCCTAACTTTATGTGTGCTAGCCAATCAGGGCGCAGGAAACACCCACAATGTCCTGACACAATGGCTTGTGTCATTGGCTGTTGAAATCACATATCCCTCTCCATATAAATAGGGGACATCTTGTTTTAGCGCCATTTTTACACTGTAAGGGTAGGTGCACATGTTGCAGATTTCCCTGTGGAATTTTCGGCGCAGATTTTGCATCTCTTGGCAGAAAACACAGATAAAAATCCGCATGTTTTTGATGCGGAATTGCAATGCATTTTTTTCACGCGGATTGTATGCGTTTTTGTAGGCTAAATAAAGATCTATTATGTAACAAAAAAGAAAGAATTGTGATGTATTGAATTGTTTGTGATGAATGATGTGATGTGATGTATTGAAGAATTGTGATGAATTTCTTGTCCAACCTCTTCATTTACATACTCCATTGAAGAATAATGTTTACACACACAGATAGATAGATAGATAGATAGATAGATAGATAGATAGATAGATAGATAGATAGATCTATAGAGAGATAGATCTATAGATAGATAGATCTAAAGATAGATAATAGATAGATAGGTAATAGATAACAGATAGATAGATATATAGATAATAGATAGATCTATAGATTAGGGTTGAGCGACTTTCATTTTTTTAAGATCGAGTCGGGTTTTGCGAAACCCGACTTTGTCCAAAGTCGAGTCGGGTGCAGTCGGCCGATTATCGCTAAAAGTCGGGGATCAACCGAAACACGAAACCCAATGCAAGTCAATGGGGAAGCATAGTCGGCAGTGAGTGGAGGCCAGGAAAACACCTACAGTGCCCATTTTAATGCCAAAAACATCCATTCTTGTTTCTGAAGCTTGTCAATCTTAATTAACTTTATAATAATATTTGGGCATTGGAAATTGGGGGTCATTTGGCAAAAGTTGTGGGGGGTAGGGCTGGTTCAAGGTTTTAGTGGGCCCAGGAAACGTGGACTACGTCACGGCGGTGGAGCAGTGAGAGGTAAGTATGTCAAGTTTGCAAGTGCTGTGATCCTAAGCAAGCAGGGGGGCCCACTCGTTGGCATTGGCACTGGCACAGGGCCTCTCAAAGTACAGCGGTGTGTTTGCACGCTGGGGCGCCTCCCACCAGCAGCGACACTTATGCGTACTCTGAGGGGCCCTGTGCCAGTGATGTCACCAATGAGTATGCCCCCCCACCTGATGAAGGAACCTGCACTTTCATCTGCACCTTCCGCTTTGTCCCTGTGTAAGGTGGTATAACATGCGGGAAGGGGAACCTTACTTTCAGCAGGGTCAGATTCTGGCTGTGTAGAGTGCAAGGGGAATGTAGTGGTCTAGGTCAATGTACCAGCAGACTCATCTACCAGTGGCTGGGCAATGGCCAGGATGAGGAGGAAACACAGATATAGGGCCAAAGAATAAAGTAGGCTAAATGCAGTTCAAAATTGGTAACAGGACTAAACAGGCGGCATTGCTTTGTTCAGTGGAGTAGCAAACCCAGGAGCAGCAGACACTGTTTTAAGGGCCCAACCACACTAGTAGGCCAAATGCAGTTTAATATTTGCTACTATAGGCCAAAAGCCTAAAGACTGAAGCTCAGCTTTATACAGTGGAGGACAACACCATGGAGCGGCAGACACCGTTAGTAGGCCCTAACCACCAATTTTTTGTTAAAAAAGCACTTAATGAGAGCCAGAAGGTTGAAGCTCAGCTTTATACAGTTGAGGACAACACCAGGGAGCGGCAGACACCATTAGTAGGCTGTAACCAAAGTTGAAGGCCAAATGCAGTTTAATATCTGATACTATAGGCCGAAAGCCTAAAGACTGAAGCTCAGCTTTATTCAGTGGAGGACAACACCAGGGAGCGGCCAACAGAGGTATTAGGCCCCAACCACCAATTCTTTTAAAAAAAGCACTTAATGTGAGCCAGAAGGTTGAAGCTCAGCTTTATTCAGTTGAGGACAACACCAGGGAGCGGCAAACAGAGGTAATAGGCCCCAAACACCATTTTTTTTTAAAAAAGCACTTAATGAGAGCCAGAAGGTTGAAGCTCAGATTTATTCAGTTGAGGACAACACCAGGGAGCGGCAAACAGAGGTATTAGGCCCCAACCACCAATTTTTTTTAAAAAAGCACTTAATGAGAGCCAGAAGGTTGAAGCTCAGCTTTATTCAGTTGAGGACAACACCAGGGAGCGGCAAACAGAGGTAATAGGCCCCAAACACCATTTTTTTTTAAAAAAGCACTTAATGAGAGCCAGAAGGTTGAAGCTCAGATTTATTCAGTTGAGGACAACACCAGGGAGCGGCAAACAGAGGTATTAGGCCCCAACCACCAATTTCTTTAAAAAAAGCACTTAATGAGAGCCAGAAGGTTGAAGCTCAGATTTAGACAGTGGAGGAAAATTTGAATTAGGGACTGCAGATAGACTTAGTAGGCTGTCCCCTGTGGACCATGCATCCACCACATTAACCCATTGCGCCGTAATGGACACGTAACCTTCCGTGGCCATGCCTACAGGTCCATGCGTCTGTTGTCAGGTGCACCTTTGTACTCACAGATTGCCAGAGTGCATGGACAATGGAGGTGGTGCTGGTGGAGGGCTGGGATGGCTTTTCTTGCAAAAGAAGTGTCGACTGGGTAGCTCGTAGCGTGGGACAGCGTAGTCCATCATGGCTTTTTTAATATTACATAAAATAAAGAAATAAGCTCTATGCACTTTAAAATAGGTTCCAGGGGTACACGGGCAGCATTGGTGTGGTCAGCGGAGGAGGAGGATTGCAAGGAGGGACCGCAGAAAGGCGTAGTACGCCTACAATTTCAAAAAGTGGCTGTATGCACTTTAAAATAGGTTCCAGGGGTACACGGGCAGCATTGGTGTGGTCAGCGGAGGAGGAGGATTGCAAGGAGGGACCGCAGACAGGCTTACTAGGCCTAAAATAAATAAAAATAGGCTCAAGGCAGTTTTAAATCGGTTACATGGATACACAGGCAGCATTTTGGTCAGCGGTGGAGGAGGATTGCAAGGAGGGACTGCAGACAGGCGTACTAGGCCTAAAATAAATAAAAATAGGCTCAAGGCAGTTTTACATCGGTTACATGGATACACAGGCAGCATTGTGGTCAGCGAAGGAGGAGGATTGCAAGGAGGGACCGCAGACAGGCTTACTAGGCCTACAATAAATAAAAATAGGCTCAAGGCAGTTTTACATCGGTTACATGGATACACAGGCAGCATTATGGTCAGCGGAGGAGGAGGATTGCAAGGAGGGACTGCAGACAGGCTTACTAGGCCTAAAATAAATAAAAATAGGCTCAAGGCAGTTTTACATCGGTTACATGGATACACAGGCAGCATTGTGGTCAGCGGAGGAGGAGGATTGCAAGGAGGGACCGCAGACAGGCTTACTAGGCCTAAAATAAATAAAAATAGGCTCAAGGCAGTTTTAAATCGGTTACATGGATACACAGGCAGCATTGTGGTCAGCGGAGGAGGAGGATTGCAAGGAGGGACCGCAGACAGGCTTACTAGGCCTAAAATAAATAAAAATAGGCTCAAGGCAGTTTTACATCGGTTACATGGATACACAGGCAGCATTTTGGTCAGCGGAGGAGGAGGATTGCAAGGAGGGACCGCAGACAGGCTTACTAGGCCTACAATAAATAAAAATAGGCTCAAGGCAGTTTTACATCGGTTACATGGATACACAGGCAGCATTGTGGTCAGCGGAGGAGGAGGATTGCAAGGAGGGACCGCAGACAGGCTTAATAGGCCTAAAATAAATAAAAATAGGCTCAAGGCAGTTTTACATCGGTTACATGGATACACAGGCAGCATTGTGGTCAGCGGAGGAGGAGGATTGCAAGGAGGGACCGCAGACAGGCTTACTAGGCCTAAAATAAATAAAAATAGGCTCAAGGCAGTTTTAAATCGGTTACATGGATACACAGGCAGCATTGTGGTCAGCGGAGGAGGAGGATTGCAAGGAGGGACCGCAAACAGGCTTACTAGGCCTAAAATAAATAAAAATAGGCTCAAGGCAGTTTTACATCGGTTACATGGATACACAGGCAGCATTTTGGTCAGCGGAGGAGGAGGATTGCAAGGAGGGACCGCAGACAGGCTTACTAGGCCTACAATAAATAAAAATAGGCTCAAGGCAGTTTTACATCGGTTACATGGATACACAGGCAGCATTGTGGTCAGCGGAGGAGGAGGATTGCAAGGAGGGACCGCAGACAGGCTTAATAGGCCTAAAATAAATAAAAATAGGCTCAAGGCAGTTTTACATCGGTTACATGGATACACAGGCAGCATTGTGGTCAGCGGAGGAGGAGGATTGCAAGGAGGGACCGCAGACAGGCTTAATAGGCCTAAAATAAATAAAAATAGGCTCAAGGCAGTTTTACATCGGTTACATGGATACACAGGCAGCATTGTGGTCAGCGGAGGAGGAGGATTGCAAGGAGGGACCGCAGACAGGCTTACTAGGCCTAAAATAAATAAAAATAGGCTCAAGGCAGTTTTACATCGGTTACATGGATACACAGGCAGCATTGTGGTCAGCGGAGGAGGAGGATTGCAAGGAGGCACCGCAGACAGGCTTACTAGGCCTAAAATAAATAAAAATAGGGTCAAGGCACTTAGAGTTATCTCGCAAGGGTACACAGGCAGCATTGGTGTGGTCAGCGGAGGACGATTGCAAGGAGTGTCTGACACAGTTAGTACTCACAAAAAATAAATAGATGTTAATGTCTCGCCAAAAAACAAAAAACAAAAAAAAAAGTGTGGCATACTTAGGTACAGGGGTGGGCTCATCTGCTGAGTTTCTGACATAGTAATTTGGCAGTAAGTATTTACTGGTGTCAATATAGGACACTGACCCAGACTACTTTAACTAGCATCATAGATGTCAACAAATTGGTATTGTCAGTGCCAGGCATTGAATGATGTCAGCGCATAGACTAAACATTGGTGGAGCTGTGAGAGATAAGTTTGCACGTGGTAGAGCACAGTTTGAGCTGGGGTGAACTCTCTTGTGGCCGGCGGTACCGTCCCAGGGCCCCTCATGTTACAACGGTGTGTCTGACGTTGGGTGCGCGCCACCACCGCCAGAGACACTTTATTGTACTATGAGGGACCCAGTGGCAGTGCCGTCGACCAAAAGCGGGCACACCCACCTCTTCAGACAAACGGCACTCTAACGGGTGCTTGCGCCAAGTGGCGAGACCACGGCCCCGTGGGGGGAGTTTTCCCATTGAGGGAGGTGTAAACATGTCGTATGCTGGACAAACAGCTGCTGCAAATTAAGAGATTGGAACACTCAGTAAGACCAGTCCACAAGCAAGACCTTTTTATAGGAAAGCTAGGTGTCAGCCGGGAAAGGTGGGGCAAAATAATTTGAAATCCAGGAGTGGTTCATTTTCATGAAGGTTAGATCATCCACATTTTGGGTAGCCAGATGAGTCCTTTTTTCAGTTAATATTGAACCAGCAGCACTGAATACTCTTTCTGATAGCACACTAGCTGCTGGGCAAGCAAGCTCCTGCAATGCATATTCTGCCAATTCAGGCCAGGTGTCTAATTTGGATGCCCAGTAATCAAATGGGAATGACGGTTGAGGGAGAACATCGATAAGGGATGAAAAATAGTTAGTAACCATACTGGACAAATATTGTCTCCTGTCACTTTGAATAGATGCTGCAGTACCTGTCCTGTCTGCGGTCATTGCGAAATCGCTCCACAACCTGGTCAGAAAACCCCTCTGTCCAACGCCACTTCTGATTTGTGCACCTCTAACACCTCTGCCCTGTACCCCCCTGCAGCTCGTGCGAGAACCATCACTGGCGCTGTGTGCTGGGAATGCCTGAATCAAACGGTCTACAAGAGTAGCTTGTTTGGTTGCTAATATTTGTTCGAGGTTCTCATGTGGCATAATATTTTGCAATTTGCCTTTATAGCGAGGGTCAAGGATGCAGGCCAACCAGTAATCGTCATCGCTCATCATTTTAATAATGCGTGGGTCCCTTTTGAGGATACGTAAGGCATAATCCGCCATGTGGGCCAAAGTTCCAGTTGTCAAATCTGCGGTTGTGCTGGTTTGAGGGGCAGTTACAGGCAAATCTACGTCACTTGTCTCCCTTAAAAAAACAGAACCCGGCCTTGCAACGCCAGTAATTTCTGTTGGCCCAGGAGAAGCTTCCTCATTAAAAAAGTACTCATCCCCATCATCCTCCTCGTCCTCCTCCTCCTCTTCGCCCGCTACCACGTCCTCTACACGGCCCTGACCAGACAATGGCTGACTGTCATCAAGGCTTTCCTCTTCCTCGGCTGCAGACGCCTGCTCCTTTATGTGCGTCAAACTTTGCATCAGCAGACGCATTAGGGGGATGCTCATGCTTATTATGGCGTTGTCTGCACTAACCAGCCGTGTGCATTCCTCAAAACACTGAAGGACTTGACACAGGTCTTGTAGCTTCGACCACTGCACACCTGACAACTCCATGTCTGCCATCCAACTGACTGCCCGTGTATCCTCCCACAAAAACATAACAGCACGCCTCTGTTCGCACAGTCTCTGAAGCATGTGCAGTGTGGAGTTCCACCTTGTTGCAACGTCGATGATTAGGCGATGCTGGGGAAGGTTCAAAGACCGCTGATAGTTCTGCATACGGCTGGAGTGTACGGGCGAACGGCGGATATGCGAGCAAAGTCTGCGCATTTTGAGGAGCAGGTCGGGTAACCCCGGATAGCTTTTCAGGAAGCACTGCACCACCAGGTTTAAGGTGTGAGCCAGGCAAGGAATGTGTTTCAGTTGGGAAAGGGCTATGGCAGCCATGAAATTCCTTCCGTTATCACTCACTACCTTGCCTGCCTCAAGATGTACAGTGCCCAGCCATGACTGAGTTTCTTTCTGCAAGAACTCGGACAGAACTTCCGTGGTACGTCTGTTGTCGCCCAAACACTTCATTGCCAATACAGCCTGCTGACGCTTGCCACTAGCTGTCCCATAATGGCACACCTGGTGTGCAACAGTGGCAGCTGTGGATGGAGTGGATGTGCGACTGCGGTCTGTGGACGAGCTCTCGCTTCTGCAGGAGGAGGAGGAAGAGGAGGAGGGGGGCGAACGCCTACAGCCAACTCTTTCCTTGACCGTGGGCTAGGCAGAACTGTCCCAATATTGCTGTCCCCTGTGGACCCTGCATCCACCACATTCACCCAGTGTGCCGTGATGGACTCGTAACGTCCCTGGCAATGCCTACTGGTCCATGCATCTGTTGTCAGGTGCACCTTTGTAGTCACAGACTGCCTGAGTGCATGGACGATGCGGTCTTTAACATGCTGTTGGAGGGCTGGGATGGCTTTTCTAGAAAAGAAGTGTCGACTGGGTAGCTCGTAGCATGGTACAGCATAGTCCATCAGCGCTTTGAAAGCTTCGCTTTCAACTAACCGGTAGGGCATCATCTCTTATGAGATTAGTCTAGCAATGTGGGCGTTCAAACCCTGTGTACGCGGATGCGAGGATGAGTACTTCCTTTTCCTAACAAGAGTCTCATGTAGGGTGAGCTGGACTGGAGAGCTGGAGATCGTGGAACTAGCGGTGGTGCCGGTGGACATGGGTGACTGAGAGAGGATTGGAGATGGTATTCTTGCCGGTGCCCTACATGCAGTGTTTTCTACTGCGAACCTGGTGGATCCCTGACTGCTTTGGCCTGGCGACGAAAGCTGCACAGATACTGCAGGTGGTGCGGGAAATGGTGGGTTTACAGTGAGGGAAGGGATGTAGCGTTGCTGACTAGCTTCATTGGCCGAGGGTGCTGCAACCTTTAGGGACGTTTGGTAGTTAGTCCAGGCTTGCAAATGCATGGTGGATAAATGTCTATGCATGCAACTTGTATTTAGACTTTTAAGATTCTGACCTCTGCTTAAGCTAGTTGAACATTTTTGACAGATGACTTTGCGCTGATCATTTGGATGTTGTTTAAAAAAATGCCAGACTGCACTCTTTCTACTATCGGATACCTTTTCAGGCATTGCAGACTGAGCTTCTTTAACCGGATGGCCACGCTGTCCTCCAACTGGTTTTGGTTTTGCCAAGCGTTTTTGGCCAGATACGAGCCCGGCAGATGGATCCTGTTGTGATGTTGATGCCTGCTGTGGCTCCTCCTCCTCCGCTTCAGAACTACTGCCGCCTGCACCCTGTTCCCCCAATAGCTGCCAATCGGGGTCAACAACTGGGTCATCTATGACCTCCTCTTCTATGTCGTGTGCAACTTCGTCTGTGTCACCGTGTAAGCCGGTGGTATAGCGTTCGTGACGGGGCACCATAGTCTCCGCTGGGTTTGATTCTGCCTCACTACACTGCGAGGGCAATGTTCTGGTCTGAGTCAAAGGAACAGCATAGTAATCTGGCTGTGGCTGTGCATCTGTGCACTCCATGTCCGATTCAACTTCTAATGGGCATGGCCTGTTAACTGTTTCACTGTCTAACCCAGGAACGGTATGTGTAAAGAGCTCCATGGAGTAACCTGTTGTGTCGACTGACGCATCCTTCACTGTTGTTCTGGGTGAAGGACACAAGGAAGTGACTTGTTCCTGACCGGGAGCATCCACTGACGATGCACTGCTCTGACATTTGGCACTTTCCGAGGAGGAGGCAAAAGAGCTAGAGGCAGAGTCAGCAATGAAAGCCAATACTTGTTCCTCCTGCTCCGGCTTCAAAAGTGGTTTTCCTACTCCCAGACAAGAGAGCGTTCGAGGCCTTGTGTAGCCAGACAACGAACCTGGCTCAACTACTCAAGACTTAGGTGCTTGTCATGGTTCCCAATGGCAAGGGAACGTAAGAAACATATAAGTAACGAACGAGCTCTCGGGTGATGGAAACTCGAGTTGACCGTGAGCTAAATCTACCACACAACTAACAGTAACCAGGGAGCATACCTACGGCTTCCTATATGCCACGCGCCAGCCGGAGGACTAACTACGCCTGGTAGAGGAAGAAACAGACCTGGCTTACCTCTAGGGAAATACCCCAAAAGATGATAGCAGCCCCCCACATGTAATAACGGTGAATTAAGAGGAAAAGACATACACAGTATGAAAGTAGATTTAGCAAAGAGAAGTCCACTTACTAGATAGCAGAAGGATACAAAAGAGGACTTCACGGTCAACTGAAAACCCTTTCAAAAACCATCCTGAAATTACTTTAAGACTCCTGTGTCAACTCATGACACAGGAGTGGCAATTTCAGCCCGCAAGAGCTTCCAGCTACAGAGAATAACAAAACTGCAAACTGGACAAAAGATACAAAACAAAAGGACAAAGTCCACTTAGCTGATCAGCAGACTAGTAGCAGGAACATGCAACCGAAGGCTCTGGTTACAATGATGACCGGCAAGGAAAAGACTGGAGAGCAAGGCTAAATAGGAAACTCCCAAACACTGATGGAAGCAGGTGAACAGAAGCAGCAAAGTGCAAACAAGTCACCAGTACCACCAGCAACCACCAGGGGAGCCCAAAAAGCGGATACACAACAGGTGCTGTACTGCTTTTACCACGACCACCTGATGCTCCACCACCACTACCATCATTACCAGCTGACAATGACCGCCCACGGCCACGACCTCTTCCACTAGACATCCTCATTGTTTGCAAAACGTAACCAAAGTAACGGTATTTGTTACTGTAAAACAACTTATAAGGTGAACTCAAACTTCTGTAGGATTTATATATACCTTTATAGGTGCCTGACACTGAAAGGAAAATCAGGCCCAATGTTACACACTAGGTTTTCTGTGCCCCAATAATTTGAGACAGATGGTACACACAGGACCGGCACTCAAGCAGAAATGCCAATCTTAATCTCCCACAATTTTTTTTGTTACAGGGAGAATTTACAAAAAAAAAAAATGGCCCAATATTACACACTGGTTTTCAGTGGCACACAATGAGAGACAGATGCCACACACAGCACTGGCACAGAGGCAGACTTGCCAATCTTTATCTCCCACTATTAATTTTTTTTTTACAGGGAGAATTTACCAAAAAAAAAAAATTGCCCAATATTACACACTGGTTTTCAGTGGCACACAATGAGAGACAGATGCCACACACAGCACTGGCACAGAGGCAGACTTCCCAATCTTTATCTCCCACTATTAATTTTTTTTTTGAACAGGGAGAATTTACCCCCCCAAAAAAATGGCCCAGTATTACACACTGGTTTTCGGTGGCACACAATGAGATACATATGCCACACACAAGACTGGCACAGAGGCAGACTTGCCAATCTTTATCTCCCACTATTAATTTTATTTTTTACAGGGAGAATTTACCAAAAAAGAATGGCCCAATATTACACACTGGTTTTCGGTGGCACACAAGGAGAGACAGATGCCACACACAGCACTGGCACAGAGGCAGACTTGCCAATCTTTATCTCCCACTATTAATTTTTTTTTTAAAGGGAGAATTTACCCCCCCCAAAAAAATGGCCCAGTATTACACACTGGTTTTCGGTGGCACACAATGAGAGACAGATGCCACACACAGGACTGGCACAGAGGCAGACTTGCCAATCTTTATCTCCCACTATTATTTTTTTTTTTACAGGTAGAATTTACAAAAAAAAAAATGGCCCAATATTACACACTGGTTTTCGGTGGCACACAAGGAGAGACAGATGCCACACACAGGACTGGCACAGAGGCAGACTTGCCAATCTTTATCTCCCACTATTAATTTTTTTTTTTTACAGGGAGAATTTACCAAAAAAAAAATGGCCCAATATTACACACTGGTTTTCGGTGGCACACAAGGAGAGACAGATGCCACACACAGGACTGGCACAGAGGCAGACTTGCCAATCTTTATCTCCCACTCTTTATTTATTTATTTTTTTTCAGGGAGAATTAAAAAAAACAAAACAAAAAAAAAAACACAATATTACACACTAGGTTTTCTGTGGCACACAATGAGAGACAGATGCCACACACAGCACTGGCACAGAGGCAGACTTGCCAATCTTTATCTCCCTGCAGTAATCTCAGAAATGTATGGCAGGCAGCTATAAAAAGGACTGCTGCACACAAAAGTGTGGACAAACAAACAAGATAGCTGTGCAGAAAGGAAGGAACAACAGGATTTGTGCTTTGAAAAAAGCAGTTGGTTTGCACAGCGGCATACACACACAGCAACGCAGCTATCAGGGAGCCTTCTAGGGCAGCCCAATGAGCTACAGCGCTGAGGAAAAAAAAATGTAGCTTCCACTGTCCTGCAAACAAAAGGTGGTGTTGGACAGTGGAAATCGCTACAGCACAAGCGGTTTGGGGGTGAATGTACCCTGCCTAACACTGTCTATCCCTGCTTCTGACGAAGCGGCACCTCTCCCTACGCTCAGATCAGCAGCAGTAAGATGGCGGTCAGTGGGAACGCCCCTTTATAGCCCCTGTGACGCCGCAGAAAGCAAGCCAATCACTGCAATGCCCTTCTCTAAGATGGTGGGGACTGAGATCTATGTCATCACGCTGCCCACACTCTGCGTCCACCTTCATTGGGTGAGAAATGGCGCTTTTAGCATCATTGAAATGCGACTTTGGCGCGAAAGTCGCGTACCACATGGCCGACCCCACACAGGGATCGGGTCGGGTTTCATGAGACGCCGACTTTGCCAAAAGTCGGCGACTTATGAAAATAAACGATCAGTTTCGCTCAACTCTACTATAGATAATAGAAAAAAATAGAAAAAAAATGGAACAGCACAAATCCTTTACTTATCTTTGGGTGCAAAGCCCAAACAACCCGTCCCTTGGTTGCTTTCAGTCCATATATATCACAAAAGCAGGCAGCACTCCATGTTCTTTAAGACAATTTGCAGGCTTGAGAAAGGCTCAGTTGGGGCCGAAACGTTGCGTGGAGATGTGGACTCAATAAAGACCTGCAAATTGTCTTAAAGAACATGGAGTGCTGCCTGCTTTTGTGATATAGATCTATATATAGATAAATATACACATAGATAGATAGATAGATAGATAGATAGATAATACCAAGCCTGATGTTTAGTAATAAACATAATAAAATGGTACATAAACAGCTAAATAAAGACACACACACAAAATCTGCTTTAGGCCGGGGTCACACTTGTGAGAAACTAGCAGGAGTCTCGCACCTCAGTACCCGGCACTGCCGCCACCAGCGTTCAGCTGCATAGAAATACATGCAGCCGCACACTCTGGTCCCGAGTGCTGGCGGTAGTACAGGGTATTGAGGTGCGAGACTCGTGCGAGTTTCTCGCAAGTGTGACCCAGACCTTAAACACAATATCTGTTTAATTTTTTTTAAAAAATTGAAAAAAATGGCGTGGGCTCCCGCCAATTATTTGCACCAGAGAGGGAATGCCAGCGACTGGGGGCTGTTGTTTATAGCTTAGGAAGGGGATAAAACCCATGGGACTTCCCAGGCTATGAATTTGAGCCTGCAGATGTATATTTAGCCTTTATTGGCTATTAAAATAGGGGTACCCCCCAAAAATGACGTGGGGTCACCCTATAATTAATAGCCAGAAAAGGCTATGCAGACAGCTGTGGGCTGATATTCATAGCCTAGGAAGGGGCCATGGATAATGCCCCCCCGGCTACAAACACCAGTTCACAGCCGCCCGGCACTTAGCCTCTCTCTTGCCACTGCCCTGTAACACTGGCATATGAGGTAATAGGGGTTGATGTCACCTTTGTATAAGGAGAAATTAAGCCGGCTTTGTAATGGAGAGGTGTCAATAAGATACCTGTCCATTGCTAGTCCTATAGTTGTTATAGGTTAAATAAAACACTAACTACATTTTCCCATATTTATTGTACTGCTAGTCCATGTGACACCCTCAATCTCCTGCAAAAAAAACCTAATAAACCAACACAAATACTACCTGGAGCCCCGATGTGATAGCTCTCCACAGAAGATCGTTGTGGGACCCTCGTTATTAAATGGATTACATTGGAACAGGGAGTATCCTGTTCGTTTTTTGTTTTGTTTTTTTTACAGGTGATCGAGGGCATCGGGGATTAGCTGTGTGATGAGTATATACTGTATATGTGCATGTGGGTTTTTTTTACACTTACATAGTAGCCCGATGATGGGATTACTACTGTCACATCATTGGCTAGCTGTCGCTGCAGCAGGCATAGCCGGATGGGACTAGTAATAATAATTTTATTTATATAGCGCCAACATATTCCGCAGTGCTTTACAAATTATAGAGGGGATTTGTACAGACAAGAGACATTACAGCGTAACAAAAACACAGTTCAAAATAGATACCAAAAAGAGTGAGGGCCCTGCTCGCAAGCTTACAATCTATAGGAAAAAGGGAGACATGAGAGGTGGATGGTAACAATTGCTTTCGTTGTTCAGACCAGCCATAGTGTAAGGATCGGGTGTTCATGTTAAGCTGCATGAACCAGTTAACAGCCTAAGTATGTAACAGTACAGACACAGAAGGGCTATTAACTGCATGATGTGTATGAGAACATGATGTGAGAAACCTGATTATGGTTTTTTTTTGTTTTTTTTTTTAAATGGGCCACACAGGGATAGTTAGGTTAATGCGTTGAGGCGGTAGGCCAGTCTGAACAAATGCGTTTTTAGGGCATGCTTAAAACTGTGGGGATTGGGGATTAATCATATTAACCTGGGTAGTGCTTTCCAAAGAATTGGCGAAGCACGGGAAAAGTCTTGGAGACGGGAGTGGGAGGTTCTGATTATTGACGATGCTAACCTCAGGTCATTAGCAGAATGGAGAGCATGGGTAGGGTGGTGGACTGAGACAGGGAGGAGATGTAGGGTGGTGTTGAGCCATGGAGTGCTTTGTGGATGAGGGTAATAGTTTTGTACTTGATTCTGGAGTGGATAGGTAACCAGTGTAATTACTGGCACAAGGTAGAGGCATCAGTGTAACGGTTGGTGAGGAATATAATCCTGGCAGCAGCATTCAGGACAGATTGGAGAGTTTGGTAAGAGGGATGCCGATTAAGAGAGAGTTACAATAGTCAAGACGAGAATGAATGAGTGAAACAGTAAGGCTACTTTCACACTTGCGTTTTTTGTAATCCGTTGCAATCCGTTGTTTTGGGTAAAAAACGGATCCTGCAAATGTGCCCGCAGGATGCATTTTTTGCCCACAGACTTATATTGCCAACGGATCGTGACATACGGCCATACGTCGCGTCCATCGTGCACTGGATGCGTCGTGTTTTGGTGGAGAGTCTGCACGAAAAAATGTTCAAGGGAACGTTTTTCGTACGTCGGGTCCATCATTTCCTACCGCGCATGCACGGCCGGAACTCTGCCCCCTCCTCCCCGGGACTTTACAATGGGCAGCGGATGCATTGAAAAACTCCATCCGCTGCCCACGTTGTGCCACATTTTCACAATGTGCGTCGGTATGGCGCGCCGACGCTTAGCGACAGACCCGTACAGACGCAAGTGTGAAAGTAGCCCAAGAGTTTTTGCAGTGTCGAAAGTAAGAAAAGGGCGAATTCTAGAAATGTTTTTGAGATGCAGATAAGGAGAGCGAGCCAATGATCGGATGTGGGGGATGAAGGAAAGCTCGGAATCAAGGATGACACCAAGGCAGCAGGCATGCTGCTTGTGAGTAATGGTGGAACCACACACGGAGATGGCAATGTCAGGCAAAGGTAGGTTAGTAGAGGGAGAGAACAAGAGGAGTTCAGTTTTAGACAGGTTCAGTTTAAGATAGAGGGAGGACATGATGTTAGAGACAGCGGTAAGACAATCACTGGTATTTTCTAAAAAGGCAGGCGTGATATCAGGAGAAGTGTATAATTGGGTGTCATCAGCCGATGTAGTCCCATCGGACGATGCCTGCCTACAAACAGACCCGCACACACACACACACACACAGCCACTCAGACACCCGCACACCCACACACACAGACCCCCGCACACAGACACGCACATATTCACAACACACACACAGTCTCTGCCCACACACATAGTCTCTGCCCACACTCTGCCCACACAATCTTCATCCTCCTGATCTGAAGAGTTTCTCGCACGCAACTCCGCAGCAAAACTGCAGATGGGTGCAGAAGCGCTGCAGATCCGCAAAAAGAATTGACATGCTGCGGAAAATAAAATGCTGCAAATCCGCGTGTATTTTTCCACAGCACGTTCACAACAAATCTCAATTTCCCATTGACTAACATTGGTAGTGCAATACACTGCAGATTTGATGCAATTCCGCATGTCCAAAAATGTTGTGGAAACGCATCAAAATCAGCAACATGTGCTCATAGCTTAACAGCACAGAGAGGCTGCTCCTGACACTGGCACTGTTAACAGCAAGATTTTTGCTAGTTACTTAGGCGGTTGTATATCAGTCAGATAGTGTAGCTAGCTAGTGTCCAGTGTGGCTGTTAAATTTACCTTCCAGCATTTCTTTTTTGTCACAAATAAAGCCAGCAGGGCACATGTCCTACAAGTGCACTGCTTCTATTGTACTCCATGCACGAGTATAGCATTCATATTCATATAGCATAGAATTAATATTAATTAATATATTTTTCATTAGCTAAATGTGAAACAGCCTGCTGTATCCCACCTTGTAATTTAGTACTGTGGTGATATGAAACTGTCGGCAGACCTAAGGCACAATAAAAAAATATATAATCTTTTATGTTGCTGAATGTGATACAGCCCACTGTATCCCACATTGTCATGTTGAATATGCGCTACACACCTATGGGAATGGAGACGCGTCCATATTCTTCACCTTAATGAGCGGTACCATGTGACCACTGAGTACAGGAAGAGCTGCAGGCAGACACCGGAGGCCGGAATGAGATGCAGTGCCAGCACCGAGGGTGCGCAGGTAGGTGAGTATGATGTGTGCGCTGGCTCCTGGCACCCGCTGCTCCGCCGTCCGCATCCCCAGCTGGCTTTCTGTACCATGACTCATGTATAAGCCGAGGGGGGTGTTTTCAGCACAAAAAAATGTGCTGAAAAACTCAGCTTATACATGAATATATACGGTATTTATTTTTTTCTGTTGCTAAACAACTCGCTATATCCAACCTGTTCATTTAGTGGCATTGAAATTATTCTGTGTGCAGAGCTGTTGCACATTAAAATTAAATTACTTTATTTTATTCAATTGTGATACAGCAGCCGATATCTGAGCTTGAAATTGTTTTGAATCTATCTTCTAGATTATGTGCATCTTTGGCATCCAATTTCTCACGGGCTTCTTTTATACCTAGCTTGAGGCCTGCATCTGTTACACCTATCTTCTGATGAGCATCAAGCTCTCTCTGGTAATTGGTTTTGGGCATATGAGTAATTGTTGCAGGCTGGATCCTGAATCTCGTACTTCCCATAGCCATCCTGTTATTGATCCTGTTGTACGTTCCCATTCCCGCCATAATCATGGCCCTTTTCCTGTTCAGTTCATGTAGCGACCCATCAGCCATATTTCTCCAGCAAACCTGCACATTAAAAGTAGCAACTATAGGAAAGAGGGCATTCTAATGCCACAGACAATCTTCTAGATTATACAGGCCTCATCCACACTAAAAAAAATTACTTTATGTTACTAACCGAATACAGAAGGGGAGATCTCAGTTTGAAATTGTTTTAAGCATCTAGTCAATGTTATACAGACCTCATCGACAGGCCCCAAAAAAATCTTACTAATGTCATACAGTAGGGGACATCTCAGTTTGAAATTGTTTGCAGCATCTAGTCAATGTTATACTGGCCTTATCAACAGGCCCCCCAAAAATTCTTCTGTGACTAACATCATACAGTAGGGGGCATCTCACTTTGAAATTGTTTGGATGCTATACAGGCCCTATTCACACCAAAAAATAAACAAAAAATCTGTTACTAAGGTCATAAGGTAGGAGTCATCTCACTTTGAAATTTTTGAAGCAGATCTTCTTTGTCATACAGGCCTCATCAACACTGAAACAATTCTTTCTGTTGTGAGTAACGTGATTAATCATGCCATATTTCACCTTATAATTTTGTGCTGCTGAAATTCAGCTGTGTGCAGAGGTTGTGCAGAGTAAAACATCTATTTTTTGTGGCCAATAGTGTGCTCCTAACAGCAACATGACTGAGAAAATGTGAGGTCGTGGAGGAACGGGGATTAGGCTTGGTGTTTGAGGTGTATATGGGGTAGGTGTTAATGTTTCTGAAAACACTAGTGAACCACTAACGTGACGTCCTATCAAAAGAAAACTGACAACTTCTGTTACTGGATTTTGTAGTTTTTAGTGTGCTGCATTGTTCTTGCATAATTGCAGTCTCTGATATGCTTAGTGGGGCTTATGTGCCTTCTGTTGCTGCTGCTGGAGATGTAAACAATAATTTGTGGAAACGTGAACAGTCCTGCTTGCATGTCCATCTGCTGGGCTGGGTGAAGTGGAAGACCTGTCGGTCCCTGCTATACTATTTCTACTGTAGTAAAATTGATGCCACTTTGTTAGTACCTGACACAAATTTTTGTAAATGTGTATATTCCGCGTTGGGACTCCTTCATGTGTGTTGCCTGTAGTAGTGGGCCTCCGATACCGGCAGTCCTCCACTGTCTTTGAGTCAACTGCCCATGTTACTATCCTTACATTTTTATGACACTAGTAATCTACAAAACTGATATGTGTGCCACCTGAGTGTGGCTGAGCATCACTTTCAATTTTTGGGTTTTATCACTGCTATAGCGCCACTAATTCAACATTCGCTTTACAGACATTACTGGCACTGTTATCATTGGGACTCACAATCTAAATTTACTATCTGTATGTCATTGTAATGTGGGTAGAAAAATAAGTACTGGGAGTAAACCCTTGCAAAAACGGGTAGACCGTACAAACTCTTTGCAGATGCTGTCCTTGGTGGGGTTGTGACAGGACTGCTAATGTTTTAGCATTGACAACTGAACATTTCTGTGGTGGGAAGGCTATCATTGTCATTCAAACTGTGTGTCTCACTGCTGTGTTGGGGAAAACCACTGTCATGATTGTCTTCCAGCATGTTTTGTTACTGCAGCATGGGCTTGTCCCTTTCCAGGGGGGGAAGCAACAGGCAAAATTTACTTTTGTACTGCGGCTAGAACACACTGGCAACCCATCACAGAACCAGACAACATATTACACTAAAGGGGGGGCCTACGCACACTAAATAGTGATGAAAAACCCCCGACCATGGGAGAGAAGCACCCACTCCATAGTAGTAGTAGAACTAAAGAGGACAAGGAGTATCACGGGTATAAAGAGTCCATAAATTTATTTGTAAATAACCATAAAAAGTCTCACACAAGTATCAAAAAGTACACAAAGTTAGAACAACAACATAGGTGCATAAGGATGATAGGAAGGGACAGGTATCCACCGGTGTGTAATGCCCAAAGAAACCATGAGCCAGTCTGAAAAAATCAGCGTGCTGGTATAGCTATTTGCGGCAAGTCGCCACTATGTTAAACCGATATAATAGGGTAACACAAAATTTCTAATATAAAGTGCATCAATGCGACGCTTACTGCAAGAGTGGAGGGCAGTAGAACACACCCAACTGGAACCAAATGAGGATGAAAGACCCCCGACGTGCGTTTCGCTTTTGTATTTGCCGCTTTCTCAAGGGGAGATAAGCTGGCTGCCGAATAGGACCTTAATATGGGCCGGGTTAACACCACGTGACCAGTCACGTGGTAAGTGTTAGCCAATGGGAAGTGGCGTAGGCGGCGCATGCGCCGATCAGCCGGCAGGTCCTGCGCCAGACGCCGGCGTCCAGCATCCCAGCGTGCGAGCGGGGAAAGAGCCCCGGTCACACGTGGGAGGCGGAATGGACGCCGCCCGGGAGCAGGACACAGCCGGCCCGATCAGCGCATGCACACCGCCACCATGGTAACCACTGGATCTAAAACAAAAGAAAAGTGCAAATCCCGGCAAGAGACACGGGTAATACAAAATACATACAGTGCCACAGGAGGTACATCATAGATTGAAGGCATAAAAAAGGACATGCACAAAACATAATAGAAGCATGACAAAGTCCCACAGCAATATTTGATGATTGTAATATCTGGCATGTTCTTTAGTATTTGTGGGACAGTCCTTCTGGTTCCACGATGCCAAGTCCATACCTGAGGCGGATGGTGAAAAACATCGGCATGACAGCTAATATAAAAAAAAATGAGAAAAAAAGATGAATGATAAGACATCAGAATTAAAAAACATAAACTTAAAAACACAATAAAAATCGGAACCAGCGAACCGGAAATCTGTTCCTATAAAGGGACCCGATAAGAATCAGGGAAGAAGGAGATGCTATATATATCTGGGGCAATCTCATTTAAAGAAATGAAGAGAAACTTAGCGATTCATTCAGGCCATTCGGCACAATAGTATTAAGTCTAACAATCCAGCTGGCCTCACGTTGTGCCAGCACCTTCTTATAGTTACCCCCTCGTGCACCTAAATGTACACAGTCGATGCCTCTGACTCGTAGTGACCCAGCGTCACAGTTGTGATGTAATTTGAAGTGACGGGGTAACGTCTTTAGGTCAGAGGCATCGACTGCGCTCGCAGCTGCCCGTATATCCCGCACGTGTTCTCTAGTACGGATCCGTAATTCCCTGGACGTGAGGCCCACATAAATTAGGGAACAACCACATGTAGCATAATATATGACGTTCGTGGTGCCACAAGATATGTGGTGCCTGATGGAAATTGTCCTGGATCCGTCAGACGATGTAAATGACGTGGTCCGTATAATATTGGTGCAGGCTACACAGTGGCCGCACTGAAAACAACCGAGCAGGGGACCTCTAGTACCAAAGGGGTTGCTGGGGGGAGGGACATAATGACTCCGGACGAGCATGTTATTTAAATTTGGAGACCTCCTTGCTGTCACGGAGGGAAAATCACCCAAGACGGTACTTAAAGATGGCTCTGTTCCTAAAATTGGCCAATGCCGGGCGAGAATGTCTTGTATATTAACCATTCATGGTTATACGTTGTTATAAACCTGATCCTCTCGTTCCTCAACCCGGTTTTGGCTCTATCACCCATCGTATAGAGAAGATCCCTCCTAGGTGTTCTCCTGGCTCTATCATAACCATGCCTAATACACCTGCGGCTGTAACCGCGTGCCTCAAAGCGTGCCTGTAGAACCACCGCTTGAGCTTGAAAGCGGTCCTCAGTGGAGCAGATCCGACTCATCCTCAGGAACTGTCCGACCGGGATGGTCCTCACAGTAGCTGGATTATGTGCTGAGTCGGCATGGAGCAGAGCATTAACAGAAGTAGGCTTTCTGAAAACATCTGTCTGGACACGGCGTGCACCGTCGATATCCAGGCTGACGTCCAGAGAGTCAATAAGGCAACCCAGTAGTCAGCATTATTTTGAATAATAACTATATGGGTAACAGTCATGTTGCAGATAGTGCTGCAAGAAGGCGCTCATAGGTCGGTCTCTTTCATGAGATCCAACTCTACAGTGTGTTGGTGGTGACATAACACTAAAAGCTTTCTTCCTCCATCCACTCCTGACAACCACGGACAACATAGAGAGAATCATTATTGTCTCCTAACTGTTGCGCGTACATCACCTCTTCCTTCTCATCCTTTTCATGGTCCTTCTCCATTTGTTCCTCCCATGGCAAACATCTGTGATATTACTTACCTGAACTTATAGATATTGTTATCCATAAAGGTATCCTTCTCTGTTTCCTCCTCTTCACCCAGGACCACCACCACCACCTGCTCACTCACACAATTTAAAGTGTGCTCCAGCATGTAGATGACAGTAATAGGGATGCTGATGACGGCATCATCACCACTAACCATCTTAGTAGCCATTAAGAAAACGTACAGAAAGGTACAGAGGTCTTTCATCTGTATCCAGCACGCAAGTGTGAATTGCACCACGTCTGATGTGCCAGCCTATGAGAAATGTCATCCTGCACCAGGTCCCGGCCCTGCTGCCACAGTTGCTACATGTGCAGAGTTTAATTCCACAGTGTGGTCATATTTCATGTCAACTGGATAACCGGTAGTCCAAAAGATCTCTATACCAACTAAACTGGATGATGGAAGTCAGCACGACAGTGGTTTCTGCAGCAGCGCATCCAGGCTGGGACAATGGTGGAGGAATTGCTGTACTATCAGGTTGAGGGTGCGAACCATGCAAGGCACGTGTGTAACGTTGGCCCGGCATAGGGCCGCCACCAGGTTTGCACCTTTATCGCACATGGCCTTCCCAGGCTCCAGGTTGAGTATAGACAGACATTGCTCAAACTAAGGCATGGATAGCTGTCCACAACTGTTGATCTGTATGACTGCGATCTCCAAGGCATAAATGCCTGATTACGGTTAGCCCTGGCGGCACAGTACGGAGGTAGGGGAGGGATTCTCTCTGCAGAGTTTAACATGTGTTTAATTAAGGCAGAGCTTGAGGGCACAGGTGGAGACCCTAGAGGAGGTGGAGGAGGCAGAAGCACTGCAAGAACTGTTTCAAACAGAGGTTTGTTCCGCAAACCCTGGGGATTCCACGACATGGTGTCTAGTGACACTTTGGTGGCTACTTCTTTAGTTCTCCATCCCCTGGTGTGTACTAGTTTAGTTCTCCAACCCAAGCTGTTTAGTAGTTTAGTTCTCCAATCCTTGTTGTCTGTTAGTTTAGTTCTCCATGTTCTGGTGTTAATTTGTTTAGTTCTGCAATCATAGCTGTTTAGTAGTTTAGTTCTCCAACCCCTGTTGTCTATCAGTTTAGTTATCCATCGTATGGTGTGTAGTGGTTTATTTATCCATCACCAAGCACCCTGCAAGCCTTGAGTATTGCAAGATTTGTGGAACAGCTCCTTCCCCGAATGCCCTCACAGAGTCACCCAGTGCCCAGTCATCTAGCTGTAACTTTCCTGTCTATGGTTGCTCGTCCAGGTGTCATTGTTGAAATGCACCATGGCAAACAAAGAATTTTTCAGGGAACAGTTGATGTTGTCTGCGACTTGTTGCTATAGTGCAGGCACATCTTTCTTAGAGAAGTAATGGTGACTGGGCAACTGGTATTGAGGGGACTGTATCCATAAGGCGGAAAGGCTGAATTTCTGTGGCCAACAGATTAGAGTGGCCATGCAATAATCACAGAGATCATAGGCCACGACGAGTCAAACAGAAACAAGTGCTGTGATCTTAGTAGCGAATAGGTCTCAGCTGGCCCCTATCATCCAGACAATGACACTATTGGGTGACGAATCATCTGAGGAGGCTGCAGGCTGTTCACAATAATTAGTTCTCAGAAATGTAATAGTGAGAGTATGGCTTATTCACGTCCAGATTACAACACATGGAATATGCGTATGAATCGCCCCCAGGCGCAGGGCAGTGGGGTACTCGGTACCGGGTCCCTCTGTCTCGGTTCTGGGGATGTCACGGTGGCCCAACCCGGTCCGTGGCCCTGCTAAGGGGCGCCCAATTAAAGGTTGTAGTTTGTCAAGTGTTCGTGACGCCACCTGTGGTGTTTGGTCAGAGTGACCGACGCTGCTTAGGGGTCCGCTGGGGTGATGTTATGGCAGCTAGATGGAATACCTTCCCACAAGTGAAGTATGTCCCCAGGGCTTCCCAGTAAGATAAATAATGATGGTGTAGGTCACAGTAAATAACGAGGACACAGGATTGCAGTCTCTTTACCTTTTACTGTAGACTTCAGCGTCCACAATCCAGAGCACTGCTAACAGGGCTGGCTGAATCCGGCCGGTCCGAAGGCACATCCAGAGTTCCCTTTGCAGGTGGAAATCAGTAGCCTTCCTACTAATGCCTGTGTGTTGTAGTACTTCCCTGGTGAGCACCACGGGATAGTCCTCACAACTGTAGTGTATGTTTCTGATATTCTCTCTCCGTCCCCCAGATGGTATGGATAGGACGACCCGTATGACGGGGTAGGCCGGGAGCTATTTTATAGGGACCCTAGAGACGCCCCTCTCCCACAATTTGCCTCCGTTGTCTTCCTTAGGTTAAAAGTCGGGCAGCCAACTTGGAATTAACTGTCCTGCCGTAGTTTGAAGTAATGCGTAGAGCCTATTACTCCCTCGGTGTTCCGGCCATCGGCTACGCGCCTCAGAAGGATGTTGCCGGTCTTAAGGCAAGACTCCTCCTAGTGTTATCTCCTTGTGCTGTGATCTCGTTTCTCACTTCTCCACAATATACTTCGCTTCTTGTCCTTTCTTAGGATGCTGCCGCAATGAGGTGGAGGCGCAGCTCCGTAAAGTTCTATCTCTTGCTATGTCTCTGTCAGGATCCCACCCCCGACAGGGACCTCTGTCTACAGCTCCGATGTTCCTCCTTCTCTCTCTGTCTGCCTGACAGGTCTTCTCTGGTTCGAACCCAGGTAGCTTTCTGACTAACTTCCTATCCAACCCCCAGTTTTACCCGAGTGTGAGGAGTGGCCTAATAGATAGAACCTTTTGCTCCCCCTGGTGGCCGGAGTGTGAAGTGTAGTGTGTGACTGTGATACCTGGTCAGGTGAACTACTTTAGTACCATCAGACGTACCATCACTCCCCCTGGTGGAAGAGCGACAATACTGCAGCGACCAGGACTCTGGGGCGCTGCACTCCCCCCCGTTAAATCCAGTACTCCCGGACTGGGAAAAGAAGAACAACAATACATGTTAGCAAAAGACATACAAAATTTTTGGAATGCTGTAAACAAGTAAATATAACAGTGCTTCCCTTTATGGGAGGTGAGAACACTTGAACGTTGCAAACAAATACATATTTACATTGTGCTTATAATTTTTAAATAACACCTATTAATTAACTAACTATAAATAACCATTATTACCCATACAGGTATACTATCTACTAAGTGCAAATACAAAACAGTACTTTTCCTTTAAGGGCGTGTACCCACTAAAGGCATGCTACAAAACTCTAAAGGATAAATCAACATTTTCTTCATTTCTCTAAGTGCAAGATCTATCAACCATCTATCTATGGCTCTCTGGAGGACTCACTAACCAGTACGGGTTCACTTTATTGAAATTCGGCTTTCAACTTTCCCTTGTCCTCAATTTCTAAAGTACGTCATTAAACATTTCTTATTACTAGCTGGCTAACTACATACTACTACTATGTAAAACATTATCACTATCTAACTATTTAAGGCAACATCATCATGTTTTAGGCTAAGTACAACAAATGAACATTCCCTGTAAGGGGAAACCAATTCTCTTCTGAGGTAGTGCAAACTCTCAAGTTGCAAGTCTGTTTAAAGCAAGAACTTCTGCACTGTAATCAAGAACAGTCTCTACAAAAAGCTCTTCTTTTTGTAAAACCAGTAGGGAGCACCTTTAAGAAGGTGCAAACTATATACAGCAACAGTTTGTGAACCATTCACCGTCCATGATTCGGCAGTCTTTAAAGATGAGAAAACTTGTGCAAAAACATAAAACAATAGGGATCCCGGGTCAACAAAAGGGATCCCTTTAAAAATTAACCCTTGATGGGTTTAGCAGCAAAACAACAGGAAAAAGTTTTATAATAACTATATACATACTCAGGTTTCCAAGGTTCATCCTCATTATAGGTTGCAAGGCATCAGATGGTAGGGAACACTTCCTGACCGGGGAAGCTTCGGTTCCGTGCTCTCGTCTGATGCGGTGTCAGTGTCATTGGTTCGTCTCTCAGGTGCAGCCAGGTCACTAGGAGTCTGGATTCGAATGTCAGTTTTGGTAGCCAGTTCAGTGGCGGCAATAATGCACACAGTGGTGGTAGTGTTAGGATTTGTCAGTTCAGATTTAGTCACAGTCAGGACGGCAGGCGGCGCTACAGTAGGTTCACATCGCTTAACATTCCGAGCGCACCAGCCTTGCGCACTCCGATGGCGAGTGTAGGTCACCTGGTCCCTTCTGTGTAAGAGTCGGTTCCGATACCCATCGCGGTATTGGACCTCCACGTCATAGCTGGTAACAAAGACTTCAGTCGGTAGTCCCGGTTCCTGTATAAAGCCGCAACCCCGTTTCGGGTGAAAGGCTAGTACAGTTCCCTGTTTTACCAAGTTCTTATTACCGCGATCAGTCTTTGGTTTTTGTACTCTCGGTGGGTCTCGTTGTTCTGTCTCTTTTCGTTTTTTCCAGTGTGAAATTAGGCATTGTTTGTACTGTTCCCAGGTGAGCGCAGCAATATAGATTCCTTCTTCTCAGGACCCGTCTGGCGCGTCCCATTGGAAGATCACCCCCTCGGAGCTCACGTCTAGTGGTTCTCCCATAGCTGTTGGTAATGGAGGCACTGTCTTCTCCACGGTGTCAAGGGCTACCACGACGAGCTCAGCGGCGGGGAATCGGTCACTGCTGGGACAGGGAGCGGTCACGGGAGCAGGATCGGTCGGTAGAGCAGGGGCGCTCTCCATACCTGCATCTGATGTGGTTCCACCAATGCCGATCTGTTCCATTGATGAGGACACTGGAATCGGCTGCGGCTCGGACCACGGGTCTTTCAATGCGACCCTCTGGCACAGCTCCGACTTCCATTGCTTCACATCTGCTGGCTCCGGGTTCGGGATAGGTTGACTCGGCTCTTCTGCCTGCGGCTCCAAGAGGTTCAGATCCTCCAGCGGCGGTGGGTTCGGATCTGCCTCTGGTCGGCGGGGACAGTCTGGGATCACTTCGTCGTCATTCAGGTACTCGCTGGTCGCCCTCGCTGCTTCGAGGTCTGTGGCCACACATGCGCATGGCTCCGCCATTTTCTGAGGGTGGAGCTCCTTCTTGTCCTGGTTCCCGCCGTTGCAAATCAGGGGTCGGTCCTCCTGTGCTTCGGGGCACATCGCCTTCTTGCAGCAGTAGTCCGAGAGGGTGGTCATCACTTTTGGCACTGCTTTAATAGTCTCCTCCCATGGCACGCCCTTCGTCTTCTCCTGCGCTCCTCGTGGTGCTGTAATGGCGGCGATTTTGGCAGGAATTTTTGGCGGCAAGTGGCAACACACAGTCTTTGCAATAAATCACAGTTCAAGCACAATTCAGACACAGTTCCAAGGCACACATGACCTGATTTTCAGGCTTAAGTAGATCCTGTTCATGGCCAAAGTTGAATCGCCCCCAGGCGCAGGGCAGTGGGGTACTCGGTACTGGGTCCCTCTGTCTCGGTTCTGGGGATGTCACGGTGGCCCGACCCGGTCCGTGGCCCTGCTAAGGGGTGCCCAATTAAAGGTTGTAGTTTGTCAAGTGTTCGTGACGTCACCTGTGGTGTTCGGTCAGGGTGACCGACGCTGCTTAGGGATCCGCTGGGGTGATGTTATGGCAGCTAGATGGAATAACTTCCCACAGGTGAAGTATGTCCCCAGGGCTTCCTGGTAAGGTAAATGATGATGGTGTAGGTCACAGTAAATAATGAGGACACAGGGTTGCAGTCTCTTTACCTTTTACGGTAGACTTCAGCGTCCACAATCCAGAGCACTGCTAACAGGGCTGGCTGAATCTGGCCGGTTCAAAGGCACATCCAGAGTTCCCTTTGCAGGTGGAAATCAGTAGCCTTCCTACTAGCACCTGTGTGTTGTAGTACTTCCCTGCTGAGCACCACGGGATAGTCCTCACAACTGTCGTGTATGTTTCTGATATTCTCTCTCCGTCCCCCAGATGGTATGGATAGGACGACCCGTATGACGGGGTAGGCCTGGAGCTATTTTATAGGGACCCTAGAGACGCCCCTCTCCCACAATTTGCCTCCGTTGTCTTCATTAGGTTAAAGGTTGGGCAGCCAACTTGGAATTAACTGTCCTGCCGTAGTTTGAAGTAATGCGTAGAGCCTATTACTCCCTCGGTGTTCCGGCCACCGGCTACGCGCCTCAGAGGGATGTTGCCGGTCTTAAGGCAAGACTCCTCCTGGTGTTATCTCCTTGTGCTGTGATCTCGTTTCTCACTTCTCCACAATATACTTTGCTTCTTGTCCTTTCTTAGGATGCTGCCGCAATGAGGTGCAGGCGCAGCTCCGTAACGTTCTATCTCTTGCTATGTCTCTGTCAGGATCCCACCCCCGACAGGGACCTCTGTCTACAGCTCCGATGTTCCTCCTTCTCTCTCTGTCTGCCTGACAGGTCTTCTCTGGTTCGAACCCAGGTAGCTTTCTGACTAACTTCCTATCCAACCCTCAGTTTTACCCGAGTGTGAGGAGTGGCCTAATAGATAGAACCTTTTGCTCCCCCTGGTGGCCGGAGTGTGAAGTGTAGTGTGTGACTGTGATACCTGGTCAGGTGAACTCCTTTAGTACCATCAGACGTACCATCACTCCTCCTGGTGGAAGAGCGACAATACTGCAACGACCAGGACTCTGGGGCGCTGCACGTATATCCCGCTGTACAATCACTGCTAACTCCACAATAACCCTACACTCCTCGCTACCAACAACAATCCTGTTTTTAAACCATTAAATAAGTGCAGGCTCATTGGACGCCATTCTTCTTTTGAGGTTCACACCATCAGGGTGTTCCATCCCCTTTAGCAAGAAAATTTGGATAGACAACCAAGGTTCAAAAAATCAAGGAATAAACACACAAAAAAACCTTGTACCCTAACAGATAATAGATAAAACTACATTTTTATTGTTCACGTTTAAGATATTGAACACACAATCACCATACAGACAACCGTGCTTGACTAAAACTGTCCCTCACACTGTTGATGCTCTAAATTTTCCCTGCCTATGCAGCGGAGGTTGGCACCCTAAAATTAATTAGAGATAGGCGCCCCTGCTCGACGGCGGCTGTCCCTCTTACTCCTGTTTAACCGCTATGAATGGTGTGATACAGTTATACTCCAATCTAGCACAACAGGAAAAATGAAAAGGACAGTGATTGCCTTACAAAATAATCATCTATGGCAATCATTAGACAGTGTGACACAATGTAGCACAATGACATTCCCAGATTGATGCATGTTGATCGCGCATGTGCCCGGTCATGCATGTAGTACTGAAATTATTTAATTTTTTTTACTCTACTAGGTTGTTTTTTAAAAAGTTGACAGATAACATGATTTTTTAGATTTTTGCACATGTTCTTTCTGGCCCTCATCTACAAAGAGTACCGTTGTACAGCTGCCAAAGAAAGGGAGCAGAGTTGCCCATCCAGTAACCGAAGTTGTAAAAATGCTTCATAAATTCTGACTGCAGCAAAACAAACTGACTTCTCAGCCCTCATATCATACCTCTCACAACCCTAAACAGCTATTCAGTACTTTCAATTCTTTCCTGCATCCACCAGTTCTCCCCCTCTCTCTCCTCTCATCTCAGCTGAATATTTTGCCTCACCACCTGTGAACTTGGCACAATAACCTCCCATCTCATTCCAAACTTTACCACAGTATTTATCACAAGCAAAATACAACCCTTCAACCTGGTGTCTTCCATCCTGATTGAAGCATACCTCGATCACAATCCGTCCTCAAAAAGCCCACCCTTGACCCAACCTCTGTGTCTACCTATCGCCCCTTATCATTTCTCCCATATACTGTACCTCCAAACTGCTGGAACAACACGTCCATTTTGAACTGTCCTCCTACCTCTCCGCTTGCTCCCTCTTTGACCACTTACAATCTGACTTCAGACCGCACCATTCCACTGAAACTGCCCTGACTAAAGTAAACAACGACCTACTATCTGCCACATGAAAGCGATGCGAGTTTGTCCACCTCCTTCTCCTGGACCTGGCATCTGTCTTTGAGACAGTGGACCATTGCCTCTTACTATAGACTTTCTGATCTGTTGAAATAACAGACTTGGCCCTTTGTTGGATCTCCTCGTACCTAACAGACATGACATTCAGTGTCTCCCACTCACACACCACTTCCTCATCTCGCCCCCTATGTGTCAGTGTCCACCAAGGTTCAGTTGTAGGACCGGGAACTATGCTTAGAGGGCGCACGTGCACAATCCCTCCATCTTAAAGGGATCGCCCGCAACAACCTAAGGTATTCCCAAAATATAGCTGGGCGACACCCTCTAAGGTTTCTACTCCAATATGGAGGTGCCTGAGCTATGTTGTTAGTTTGTCTTGCATGTTTGCTACCTGTCAGGTTCCACAGGTCCGCCTGTCTGCTTGTCTACCCTGTACCCGTCTGCTCTTACCTGTCTGTGCCCATTTGCTTGTACCTGTCTGCGATCTTCTATCCATCAGCTGGTCCAGATCGCACCTGACAGCGACCATCTGTCTAATACAGGATCCAGCGCACACCTGGCAGTGCTTTTCTGTTCCTCAGCTGGTCCCCATGGAGTAGCATCTGGTGCCACCTTTTTGTTCCTCCTTGGGTCGCAGTTTTCACCTGTTGCCACTTGTCTGGGTAGTGATTTGGTAGGCCACCTAGTTACGCCCCTTCCAGGCTTTGAGAGGAATATGGAACAGTGATTCCACCACTTTACCTGTTACAGTCTCCATCTGCTGGGTTGGCTATAGTGGAAGAGGTGTTGGTCCCCGCTATATTATTCTACTTTATTGCAATTGATGCCACTTTGTTGGTGTCTACCACTAATTTTTGTAAATGTGTAGACTCCTGGTTTGGTCTCCTTCATGCATGTTGCCTGTAGCAGTAGGCCTCCAAGACTGTCAGGCCTCCACTTTCTTGGACTTAACTACTCGTGTTACTATCCTTAAATTTTTCTGACAATGGCAGTCTACAAAACTGATATTTGTGCCACCTGAGTGTGGCTCAGCATGAAAGCAGGTAGAGGTGTTGCATGATGTATCAGGGCTCCCAGCACAGGATTTCTACACCAATCCCTCACCTACCTCGTCTTACTGTGACGTTCAATTGATAGTTGTACATGCTGTGCCAGACCCCGACACGTTATGCCTGGCTGATTGCTGCAGTTTCATTCTGCAATTTGTACTGTGGGTGAATTGAGGTCACTTTCCTTGTGTCTGCCCCCAATTTGATGTGTTTTGGCAGCATTTGGGGTTGTTATAAGGTGTTGTGCATGCGTTTGTTTTTGCCTCCCATTGAGCTGAATGGCGTTCGGTTATGTTCGGTGAATATTCAGCAAAAATCGGCTAATATTGCAAATTCGGCGATTGTAATCCGAATCGAACATTGAAATATTCGCTCATCTCTAATCACAAGTGCAGACAGTTGCTATCTGAACCCGAGGTTTAGGTACAGTGGACTGTTAGGGTCTGCTAATAGCAGGGTACAATATGCTGTGCTAGTGACAAACTGACAGGCCCCATACGCTGCAGTGCATGAATACTGCAGTGTATTAGACCAATGATCAAATAAAAAAAAATTTCATGTCCCATAGGTCCATAAAGAAAGGATTTGTAAATTACTTTGAAAATTTGATGCAAAATTTTGACCCTTCTAACATCTTAAAAAAATAGAAGTACATTTGAAAAATTACACTGACAAAGTAGGTATATGGGAAAACTTTATCAACTATTTTGTGTGGTATGACTATCACATTCAAAGTTTTGAAAGTTGCAAATTTTTCAAAATTTTCCTCAAATTTCAGGTATTTTCATAAAAAACGCAAAACATATTGATCTAAATTTATCACTAGTGAAAAAGTTTCACAGGTTTGCCTTTCCCTCATTCTCTTCCACCATTTCATCCTGACTTTTTTTGAGGGGGTCAACATACTGATTTTTCAGTTTCTTAATGTTTATATAGTTGAAGAATATTTTTGTATTATTTTTACTTTTTTGGGAATGATTCATTCTTTCTCAATCTTTGCTGTCTTGATTTGATTTTCACAAATTTTTGTCTTCTATAATCATTAATGCCTTGTCTCTACCCTCATACTTTAATTTCTAAACGCTTTCTTTTTGTCATTTTTGTGCCCCTTACAGCTCCATTTAGCCATAGTGCTTTCCTCCTAGCTTGTTTATTTCCATAGGGTATTGTTATGATTGAACTGGTGGTTAGGAGCACTAGAAATGACCAGATGAGCAAACTAGTAATACAGGACGAGCTCTGGGAAGTGGGAGCTCTGCTGACCGCAACCCCTAATCCTATCACAACAACTAGAAATAGCCGTGGAGCGTTCCTGACTCTGCCTAGACACCTCTTCACAGCCTAAGAGCTAACTACCCCTAAAGATAGAAAATACAGCCTACCTTGCCTCAGAGAAATTCCCCAAAGAAATAGGCAGCCCCCACATATATTGACTGTGAGTTAAGATGAAAGTCACAAACACAGGAATGAAATAGGTTTCAGCAAACGAGGCCAGACTTAACTAAATAGACTGAGGATAGAAAAGGTATCTTTGCGGTCAGCATAAAAACTAACAAAAAACCACGCAGAGTGTGCAAAAGAGAGCACCGCACCGACTCACGGCGCGGTGGTGCCACTCTGCATCCCAGAGCTTCCAGCTAACAAGACAAAATCATAATAGCAAGCTGGACAAAAACATAATGGTAACAAATTAGCTAGCAGGGACTTAGCTTTTGCTGAAGTAGACAGGTCATCTGAAAGATCCAAGAAAACTGAACCAGTACTAGGACATTGACAGCTGGCATCAGGTAACGATCTGACTGGAGTTAAATAGAGCAGCCAGCCAATGCCTAAACGAGATCAGCTGGAGAAGGAACCTCAGAACCAGCAGCTCCACTCACAGCCACCAGAGGGAGTCCATGGACAGAACTCGCCGAAGTACCATTCATAACCACAGGAGGGAGTTTGAGAACAGAATTCACAACAGTACCCCCCCTTGAGGAGGGGTCACCGAACCCTCACCAGAGCCTCCAGGCCGATCTGGACGAGCCAAATGAAAGGCACGAACAAGATCGGCAGCATGAACATCAGAGGCAACCACCCAGGAATTATCCTCCTGACCATAACCTTTCCACTTGACTAGGTACTGAAGTTTCCGTCTCGAAACACGAGAATCCAAAATCGTCTCCACCACATACTCCAACTCCCCCTCAACCAACACCGGGGCAGGAGGATGAACGGAGGGAACCATAGGAGCCACATATCTCCGCAATAACGACCTATGGAACACATTATGGATGGCGAAAGAAGCTGGAAGGTCCAAACGAAATGACACAGGATTAAGAATTTCAGAAATCTTATAAGGACCAATGAAACGAGGCTTAAACTTAGGAGACGAAACCTTCATAGGAACATAACGAGACGACAACCAAACCAAATCCCCAACACGAAGTCGGGGACCAACACAGCGATGGCGGTTAGCGAAACGTTGAGCCTTCTCCTGGGACAATGTCAAATTGTCCACTACGTTAGTCCAAATTTGCTGCAACCTGTCCACCACAGAATCCACACCAGGACAGTCCGAAAGCTCAACCTGCCCTGAAGAAAAACGAGGGTGGAAACCAGAATTACAGAAGAAAGGCGAAACCAAAGTGGCCGAGCTGGCCCGATTATTAAGGGCGAACTCAGCCAAAGGCAAGAAGGACACCCAATCATCCTGATCAGCAGAGACAAAGCATCTCAGATATGTTTCCAAAGTCTGATTAGTTCGTTCGGTTTGGCCATTTGTCTGAGGATGGAAGGCTGAAGAAAAAGACAAATCAATGCCCATCTTAGCACAAAAGGACCGCCAAAATCTTGAAACAAACTGGGAACCTCTGTCCGACACGATGTTCTCCGGAATGCCATGTAAACGAACCACATGCTGGAAAAACAATGGAACCAAATCAGAGGAGGAAGGCAATTTAGGCAAAGGTACCAAATGGACCATCTTAGAGAAGCGATCACAAACCACCCAGATAACTGATATCCTCTGAGAGACAGGGAGATCTGAAATAAAATCCATGGAAATATGCGTCCAGGGCCTCTTCGGGACCGGCAAGGGCAAAAGCAACCCACTGGCACAAGAACAGCAGGGCTTAGCCCGAGCACAAGTCCCACAGGACTGCACAAAAGAACGCACATCTCGTGACAAGGAAGGCCACCAAAAGGATCTAGCCACCAAATCTCTGGTACCAAAGATTCCAGGATGACCAGCCAACACCGAACAATGAACCTCAGAGATAACTCTACTAGTCCATCTATCAGGGACAAACAGCTTCTCCTCTGGGCAACGGTCAGGTCTATCAGCCTGAAACTCCTGCAGCACCCGCGCAAATCAGGGGAGATGGCAGACAAAATTACCCCCTCTTTGAGAATACCAGCCGGCTCAGGAACTCCCTAGGAATCAGGCACAAAACTCCTTGAAAGGGCATCAGCCTTCACATTCTTAGAACCCGGAAGGTACGAAACCACAAAATTGAAGCGGGAGAAAAACAGCGATCATCGAGCCTGTCTAGGATTCAACCACTTGGCAGACTCGAGATAAGTCAGATTCTTGTGATCGTCAAGACCACCACGTGATGCTTGGCTCCTTCAAGCCAATGTCGCCACTCCTCAATCGCCCACTTCATAGCCAACAACTCTCGATTGCCCACATCATAATTGCGCTCAGCAGGCGAAAACTTTCTAGAAAAGAAAGCACATGGTTTCATCACAGAGCCATCAGAACCTCTTTGAGACAAAACAGCCCCTGCTCCAATCTCAGAAGCATCCACCTCGACCTGAAACGGGAGCGAAACATCTGGCTGACACAACACAGGGGCAGAAGAAAAACGACGCTTCAGCTCCTGAAAAGCCTCAACGGCCGCAGAGGACCAATTGACCACATCCGCACCTTTCTTGGTTAAATCAGTCAATGGTTTAACAACACTAGAAAAATTAGCGATGAAGCGACGGTAAAAATTAGCAAAGCCCAGAAATTTCTGAAGGCTCTTCACAGAAGTAGGCTGAGTCCAATCATAAATGGCCTGAACTTTAACAGGGTCCATCTCGATAGTAGAAGGGGAAAAAATGAAGCCCAAAAATGAAACCTTCTGAACTCCAAATAGACATTTAGACCCCTTCACAAACAAGGAATTAGCACGAAGGACCTGGAACACCATTCTGACCTGCTTCACATGAGACTCCCAATCGTCCGAAAAGACCAAAAGACCAAAATATCATCCAAATATACAATCATGAATCTATCCAGGTACTTTCGGTAGATGTCATGCATAAAGGACTGAAACACAGATGGAGCATTAGAAAGCCCGAATGGCATCACCAAGTACTCAAAATGGTCCTCGGGCGTATTAAATGCTGTTTTCCATTCGTCGCCCCGTTTAATACGCACAAGATTATACGCCCCTCGAAGATCTATCTTGGTGAACCAGCTAGCCCCCTTAATCCGAGCAAACAAATCAGACAGTAGCGGCAAAGGGTACTAAAATTTGACGGTGATTTTATTGAGAAGGCGGTAATCTATACAAGGTCTCAGAGAACCATCCTTCTTGGCCACAAAAAAAGAACCCTGCTCCCAACGGTGACGACGACGGGCGAATATACCCTTTCTCCAAGGACTCCTTTATATAACTCCGCATTGCAGCGTGTTCTGGCACAGATAAATTGAACAGTCGGCCCTTCGGAAACTTACTACCAGGAATCAAATAATAGCACAATCGCAATCCCTATGAGGAGGTAGGGCACTGGATTTGGGCTCATCAAATACGTCCCGGTAATCTGACAAGAACTCAGGGACTTCAGATGGATGGGAAGACGAAATAGACAACAATGGGACATCCCCATGTACCCCTTGACAACCCCAACTGGATACAGACATTGATTTCCAATCCAATACTGGATTATGGACCTGTAGCCATGGCAAACCCAAAACGACCACATCATGCAGATTATGCAACACCAAAAAGCGAATATCCTCCTGATGTGCAGGAGCCATGCACATGGTCAATTGAGTCCAGTACTGAGGCTTATTCTTGGCCAAAGGTGTAGCATCAATTCCTCTCAATGGAATAGGATACTGTAAGGGCTCCAAGAAAAAACCACAGCGCCTGGCAAACTCCAAGTCCATCAAATTCAGGGCAGCGCCTGAATCCACAAATGCCATAACAGAATAGGATGACAAAGAGCAAATCAGAGTAACGGACAAAAGAAATTTTGGCTGTACCGTACCAATGGTGGCAGACCTGGCGAACCGTTTAGTGCGCTTAGGACAATCAGAGATAGCATGAGTGGAGTCACCACAGTAGAAACACAGCCCATTCTGACGTCTGTACTCTTGCCGTTCAGCTCTGGTCAAGGTCCTGTCACATTGCATAGGCTCAGGCCTCTGCTCAGAAAACACTGCCAAATGGTGCACATTTTTGCGCTCACGTAAGCGTCGATCGATCTGAATGGCCAAGGACATAGACTCATTCAGACCAGCAGGCGTGGGGAATCCCACCATAACATCCTTAAGGGCTTCAGAAAGACCCTTTCTGAAAATTGCCGCCAGGGCACATTCATTCCACTGAGTAAGCACAGACCACTTTCTAAATTTCTGACAATATACCTCCGCTTCATCCTGACCCTGACACAAAGCCAGCAAAATTTTCTCTGCCTGATCCACTGAATCTGGTTCATCATAAAGCAATCCAAGCGCCAGAAAAAATGCATCTACATTATGCAATGCAGGATTTCCTGGCGCAAGGGAAAATGCCCAGTCTTGAGGGTCGCCACGCAGCAAAGAAATAATGATTTTTACTTGCTGAATGGGGTCACCAGAGGAGCGGGGTTTCAAAGCAAAAAACAGTCTACAATTATTTTTGAAATTCAGGAACTTAGATCTATCCCCAGAAAACAAATCAGGAATTGGAACTCTGGGTTCTAACATCGGGTTCTGAACTACATAATCTTGAATGCCTTGTACCCTTACAGTGAGTTGATCCACACAAGAGGACAGACCTTGAATGTCCATACCTACACCTGTGTCCTGAACCACCCAGAGATTTAGGGGAAAAGAGAAACAAAACACGCTGCAGAGGAAAAAAAAAAATGGTCTCAGAACTTCTCTTATCCCTCTATTGAGATGCATTAACACTTTACGGGCCAGCTGTACTGTTATGATTGAACTGGTGGTTAGGAGCACTAGAAATGACCAGATGAGCAAACTAGTAATACAGGACGAGCTCTGGGAAGTGGGAGCTCTGCTGACCGCAACCCCTAATCCTATCACAACAACTAGAAATAGCCGTGGAGCGTTCCTGATTCTGCCTAGACGCCTCTTCACAGCCTAAGAGCTAACTACCCCTAAAGATAGAAAATACAGCCTACCTTGCCTCAGAGAAATTCCCCAAAGAAATAGGCAGCCCCCACATATATTGACTGTGAGTTAAGATGAAAGTCACAAACACAGGAATAAAATAGGTTTCAGCAAACGAGGCCAGACTTAACTAAATAGACTGAGGATAGAAAAGGTATCTTTGCGGTCAGCATAAAAACTAACAAAAAACCACGCAGAGTGTGCAAAAGAGAGCACCGCACCGACTCACGGCGCGGTGGTGCCACTCTGCATCCCAGAGCTTCCAGCTAACAAGACAAAATCATAATAGCAAGCTGGACAAAAACACAATGGTAACAAATAAGCTAGCAGGGACTTAGCTTTTGCTGAAGTAGACAGGTCATCTGAAAGATCCAAGAAAACTGAACCAGTACTAGGACATTGACAGCTGGCATCAGGTAACGATCTGACTGGAGTTAAATAGAGCAGCCAGCCAAGGCCTAAACGAGATCAGCTGGAGAAGGAACCTCAGAACCAGCAGCTCCACTCACAGCCACCAGAGGGAGTCCATGGACAGAACTCGCCGAAGTACCATTCATAACCACAGGAGGGAGTTTGAGAACAGAATTCACTACAGGGTATATGATGTGCACAGATCCTATTCAGGATTGTAACGCTACTGTTGGCATCCCCGTGTTTTCCCCCTCCCTCCTCCTGGCAGGGACGTGACATACTCACAGCCTCAGTCACATGGTGGTGTCCCTGTTCCCTGTTTAGCTTCCTTCAGCTCTGGGTCTGCGCAAGCCAAGCAGGTCTCCCAACTGGGTGCGTAGTGTGCTAGTGCACTTCCCGACAGCTGGAAGGCATCATGTAAGGTAGCTTCCTCAGTAGGGAAGTGCCTGAGCAAACCCTGTATTTTCGCTACCATGAGTGTTCAACTAGTATGTTGCCAGTTCCTTGTCCTTGAGTTAGTTAGTGTTTAATCCCATACCTGCTTCCTGAGAACAGTGTTGTACCTGAACCTGAAACTGTATTGGCAATCCCTGAGCCTGAAACCACATCTACGGTCACTGAGCCTGACACTGCTTCGGCAGTAACTGAGTCTGACACCCTGACACCTCTCCGGCGGTACCTGAGCCTGACACCGCTCCGGCGGTACCTGAGCCTGACACCGCTCCCGCGGTACTTGATCCTGAAGCTGCACTGGTGGTACCCAAATCTGAAGCAGCTCCAATGGAATCTGAAGCCTGAATTAGCATCGTTAGTACCTGAACCAATAAGCCGCACAGGCGGTAACTTATCCCTGAAGACTTTCTGTCCAGTGACCCAGAGCCCATGTTGTGTCAACAGTATCTGAATCCTGTCCTGCCAGTGAGTCCGATGCCCCAGAACAGAAAATAAACAAGTCACCACCATTACTGAGCCCATATGGACCTCACCTCCAAATATTATGAGCCACTTATTCCTGAGTGTCTTTTTCTTTGAGAATTTTGTAACCTCATGGTGACTCAACAGAAAATATTTGTACCAATATTAAATATAGAGAAATGAATGGCACACACCAGGCTAGTTTTTTCAGACTTTATTGCAGCATATTCTGCGTGAGAATGGGAACAGGGGTGCGTGAATGACGACGATCGTTTCGTGCAAGTGCGCTTCAATGGTGACCCGTCTATATTTCCACTGGATGAGCACCCGAAAGCTTCAGGTCATCTGCCAGCTGCAGCTCACATAGGGATATGGGCAGCAGCACTGCAGGTGTTTAAGTGGTGCAGACTCTTTTGGTTCTTTCATGAGAAACATATTTGTACATCTGGCAATTTTTTACACAAAACCGTCCTTCATAATTTTTTAACTGGACCCTTCAACGCAGTAGAAATTATGACGTTTTGGGGCCTAGTCCATCACATGGTGTTAGTTAAGAACCGAGAACTTCATCAATATTGTAGTGTTGATATTTCATACCACATTCCAGTATTCCACATGGTTATGACCTATAAACAATTTGAGGCAATCCAAAAATGTTTGCATTACAGTGATAATGCACAATGACTTCCCCGAGATGACCCCAACTTTCACCAATTTTCAAAGTTCAGCCAATCATTGAGCATTTCAACAACAAGTTTGCTGAAGTGTATGCTCTCGAAAAGGACATCTGCATGGATGAGTCTCTAATACCTTTCAAGGGTAGGCTCAAATTTATGCAACACCTGCAGAGTAAGAGGGCCAGGTATGGAATTAAACGCTACAAGCTGTGCGAGAGTGCCTCAAGAAACACCCACAGGTTTAGAGTTTATGAAAAGAAAGACACCCGGATAGAACCCCCTAAATATCCTGGGAGTGAGTGGGAAAATTGTGTGGGATTTGGAGCACACACTGCTGGATAATTTCACCCATTTGTAGATAATTTTTGTACCAGCATCCCACACATCAAGTCCCTGTCTGCACAAGCTGCCATAGCATGCGGTAGTATATGCAAATATCATAGGGCCTCCCTAAGATGCTAATTGGGTAGCTGTGCAGAAAGGGTGAGAACAGAGCACAATGTGGTGAAAACATGCTGTTAGTCAAGTATAAGTGCAAGAGGTATGTCATTTTCTTGACTACAATACATGGTGATGGCATCACCCCCCACCACTGTACGATGTACCTTAACAGGTCCACAAACCAAACTGTGTACTAGGGTAGAACAAGAACATTGGGCTAGCTGATCTCTCTGCTCATGACCTCCAGCCATACAGTACCACGCTTGTGAAAATTAAAAAAAAATGTGTCTAAAACAAAATTTTTGTGAAAAAGTTAAATGTTCATTTTTTTGCTTTCAAATTGTTTCAGTTCCGGTGAAGCACCTGAAGGATTAATAAACTTATTGAATGTGGTATTTTTTGTTTTATAGGCCCCTCAAAGTCACTTGAAATGTGATGTGGTTCCTAAAAATATAAATGGTTTTGTAAATTTTGTTGGAATAATGAGAAATCACCAGTCAAACTTTAATTCTTATAACTTCGTAACAAAAAAAAATTATGTTTCAAAAATTGTTCTGCGATAAAGTAGACATGTGGGAAATATTATTTACTAACTATTTTATGTGACATGTTGTGAATTTGGATTCTGGGCTCCCCCGGTGGTTACTGGTGGAATTGAACTGGTGTCTTCATCTTCTCTGTTCACCTGTTCCCATCAAGATGTGGGAGTCGCTATATAACCTTGCTGCTCTGTTAGTTGCTTGCCGGTCAACAATGTTATCAGAAGCCTCTCTGTGCTTGTTCCTGCTCCTAGACAACTACTAGATAAGTTGGACTCTTGTCCATGTTTGTTTTTGCATTTTGTTCCAGTTCACAGCTGTAGTTTCGTTACTGTGTCTGGAAAGCTCTTGTGAACGGGAATTGCCACTCTGGTGTTATGAGTTAATGCCAGAGTTTTAAAGTAATTTCTGGATGGTGTTTTTGATAGGGTTTTCAGCTGACCATGAAAGTGTCCTTTCTGTCTTCTGCTATGTAGTAAGTGGACCTCAAATTTGCTAAACCTATTTTCATACTACGTTTGTTATTTCATCTCAACTCACCGCCAATACATGTGGGGGGCCTCTGTCTCCTTTCGGGGTATTTCTCTAGAGGTGAGCTAGGACTAATATTTTCCTCTGCTAGCTTTATTTAGTCCTCCGGCTGGGCTGGGCATCTAGAATCAACGTAGGCATGCTACCCGGCCACTGCTAGTTGTGCGTTAGGTTTAGTTCATGGTCAGCTCAGTTCCCATCTTCCAAGAGCTAGTTCCTATATATGCTTATGCTATGTTCTCTTGCCATTGAGATCATGACAGTTTGACCGGCCCGCAAAGTGTTAATTGTTTGGGCTGAAGCAGGAGAAAAAGAAGTGTTGAAGGGAAATTTTTTTTTTTTTTTTCCCCTCAGAGTTTTGCTGCCTAGCCCTTAATTGCTGTCTAGCTGCTTCTTACCTCCTCTTAACCCTTGAATGGCTCTGTGTCCACCTGTTTGTAATGGATCTTCAGAGTGTAACTGCAGGTTTGAATAATCTCGCCACGAAGGTACAAAATTTGCAAGATTTTGTTTGTCATGCACCTGTATCTGAGCCGAGAATTCCTTTGCCGGAATTTTTCTCGGGGAATAGATCCGGGTTTCAGAATTTTCGAAATAATTGCAAATTATTTTTGTCTCTGAAATCTCGCTCTGCCGGAGACCCTGCACAGCAGGTCAGGATTGTGATTTCCTTGCTCCGGGGCGACCCTCAAGACTGGGCTTTTTCATTGACACCAGGGGATCCTGCGTTGCTCAATGTGGATGCGTTTTTTCTGGCCTTGAGGTTGCTTTATGACGAACCTCATTTGGAGCTTCAGGCAGAAAAAACTTTGATGTCCCTATCTCAGGGGCAAGATGAAGCGGAAATTTACTGCCAAAGATTCCGTAAATGGTCTGTGCTTACTCAGTGGAATGAGTGCGCCCTGGCGGCGACTTTCAGAGAGGGTCTCTCTGATGCCATTAAGGATGTTATGGTGGGGTTCCCTGTGCCTGCGGGTCTGAATGAGTCCATGACAATGGCTATTCAGATCGATAGGCGTTTGCGGGAGCGCAAACCAGTGCACCATCTGGCGGTGTCCACTGAGAAGTCGCCAGAGAGTATGCAGTGTGATAGAATTCTGTCCCGAAGCGAGCGGCAGAATTTTAGACGGAAAAATGGGTTGTGTTTCTATTGTGGTGATTCTACTCATGTTATATCAGCATGCTCTAAGCGCACTAAAAAGCTTGGTAAATCTGTTTCCATTTGCACCTTACCGTCTAAATTTATTCTATCTGTGACCCTGATTTGCTCTTTGTCATCTATTACCACGGACGCCTATGTCGACTCTGGCGCCGCTTTGAGTCTTATGGATTGGTCCTTTGCCAAACGCTGTGGGTATGATTTAGAGCCTTTGGAGACTCCTATTCCTCTGAAGGGGATTGACTCCACCCCATTGGCTAATAATAAACCACAATACTGGACACAAGTAACTATGCGTATTAATCCGGATCACCAGGAGATTATTCGCTTTCTGGTGCTGTATAATCTACATGATGATTTGGTGCTAGGATTGCCTTGGCTGCAATCTCACAACCCAGTCCTCGACTGGAGAGCTATGTCTGTGTTGAGCTGGGGATGTAAGGGGGCTCATGGGGATGTACCTGTGGTTTCCATTTCATCATCCATTCCCTCTGAAATTCCTGAGTTCCTGTCTGACTATCGTGACGTCTTTGAAGAATCCAAGCTTGGTTCGTTACCTCCGCACCGAGAGTGCGATTGTGCCATAGATTTAATCCCGGGTAGTAAATACCCAAAGGGTCGTTTATTTAATCTGTCTGTGCCTGAACATGCTGCTATGCGAGAATATATAAAGGAGTCCTTGGAAAAGGGACATATTCGTCCATCGTCATCTCCCTTAGGAGCCGGTTTTTTCTTTGTGTCAAAAAAAGACGGCTCTTTGAGACCATGTATTGATTATCGGCTTTTGAATAAAATCACTGTTAAATATCAATACCCATTGCCGTTGCTGACTGATTTGTTTGCTCGCATAAAGGGGGCCAAGTGGTTCTCTAAGATTGACCTTCGTGGGGCGTATAATTTGGTGCGAATCAGGCAGGGGGATGAGTGGAAAACCGCATTTAATACGCCCGAGGGCCACTTTGAGTATTTAGTGATGCCTTTTGGTCTTTCTAATGCTCCGTCAGTTTTCCAGTCCTTTATGCATGATATTTTTCGCGATTATTTGGATAAATTTATGATTGTGTATCTGGATGATATTCTGATTTTTTCGGATGACTGGGACTCTCATGTCCAGCAAGTCAGGAGGGTTTTTCAGGTTTTGCGGTCTAATTCTTTGTGTGTGAAGGGTTCTAAGTGTGTTTTTGGGGTACAGAGGATTTCCTTTTTGGGATATATTTTTTCCCCCTCTTCCATTGAAATGGATCCTGTCAAGGTTCAAGCTATTTGTGATTGGACGCAGCCCTCTTCTCTTAAGAGTCTTCAGAAATTTTTGGGCTTTGCTAACTTTTATCGTCGATTTATTGCTGGT
Organism: Ranitomeya variabilis; assembly: GCF_051348905.1. Lineage (NCBI taxonomy): Eukaryota > Metazoa > Chordata > Amphibia > Anura > Dendrobatidae > Ranitomeya > Ranitomeya variabilis. The sequence goes on along the minus strand of NC_135239.1, from coordinate 112,896,423 downwards.
TTTTCGGATATTGCTAAGCCATTGACCGATTTGACTAAGAAGGGTGCTGATGTTGCTGATTGGTCCCCTGATGCTGTGGAGGCCTTTCGGGAGCTTAAGCGCCGTTTTTCCTCTGCCCCTGTGTTGCGTCAGCCTGATGTTGCTCTACCTTTTCAGGTTGAGGTCGACGCTTCTGAGATCGGAGCTGGGGCAGTGTTGTCGCAGAAAAGTTCTGACTGCTCCGTGATGAGGCCTTGTGCCTTCTTTTCCCGTAAATTTTCGCCCGCTGAGCGGAATTATGATGTTGGGAATCGGGAGCTTTTGGCCATGAAGTGGGCTTTTGAGGAGTGGCGCCATTGGCTTGAGGGGGCCAGACATCAGGTGGTGGTATTGACTGACAACAAAAATTTGATTTATCTTGAGACCGCCAGGCGCCTGAATCCTAGACAGGCGCGCTGGTCATTATTTTTCTCTCGGTTTAATTTTGTGGTGTCATACCTACCGGGTTCTAAGAATGTTAAGGCGGATGCCCTTTCTAGGAGTTTTGAGCCTGACTCGCCTGGTAACTCTGAGCCCACAGGTATCCTTAAGGATGGAGTGGTATTGTCAGCCGTTTCTCCAGACCTGCGGCGGGCCTTGCAGGAGTTTCAGGCGGAGAGACCTGATCGTTGCCCACCTGATAAACTGTTTGTTCCTGATGATTGGACCAGTAGAGTCATCTCTGAGGTTCATTCTTCTGCGTTGGCAGGTCATCCTGGCATTTTTGGTACCAGGGATTTGGTGGCAAGGTCCTTCTGGTGGCCTTCCCTGTCACGAGATGTGCGAGGCTTTGTGCAGTCTTGTGACGTTTGTGCTCGGGCCAAGCCTTGTTGTTCTCGGGCTAGTGGATTATTGTTGCCCTTGCCTATTCCTAAGAGGCCTTGGACGCACATCTCGATGGATTTTATTTCAGATCTGCCTGTTTCTCAGAAGATGTCTGTCATCTGGGTGGTGTGTGACCGTTTTTCTAAGATGGTCCATTTGGTTCCTCTGCCCAAGTTACCTTCTTCTTCCGAGTTGGTTCCTCTGTTTTTTCAAAATGTTGTTCGTTTGCATGGTATTCCTGAGAATATCGTTTCTGACAGAGGGACCCAATTCGTGTCTAGATTTTGGCGGGCATTCTGTGCTAGGATGGGCATAGATTTATCTTTTTCGTCCGCTTTCCATCCTCAGACGAATGGCCAGACCGAGCGGATTAATCAGACCCTGGAGACATATCTGAGGTGTTTTGTGTCTGCTGACCAGGATGATTGGGTTGCTTTTTTGCCATTGGCGGAGTTCGCTCTCAATAATCGGGCCAGCTCTGCCACTTTGGTGTCCCCGTTTTTCTGTAATTCGGGGTTTCATCCTCGATTTTCCTCTGGTCAGGTGGAATCTTCGGATTGTCCTGGAGTGGATGCTGTGGTGGAGAGATTGCATCAGATCTGGGGGCAGGTGGTGGACAATTTGAGGTTGTCCCAGGAGAAGACTCAGCTTTTTGCCAACCGCCACCGTCGTGTTGGTCCTCGGCTTTCTGTTGGGGATTTGGTGTGGTTGTCTTCTCGTTTTGTCCCTATGAGGGTCTCTTCTCCTAAGTTTAAGCCTCGGTTTATCGGCCCGTATAAGATATTGGAGATTCTTAACCCTGTTTCCTTCCGTTTGGACCTCCCTGCATCCTTTTCTATTCATAACGTTTTTCATCGGTCATTATTGCGCAGGTATGAGGTACCGGTTGTGCCTTCCGTTGAGCCTCCTGCTCCGGTGTTGGTTGAGGGTGAGTTGGAGTACGTTGTGGAGAAAATCTTGGACTCTCGTGTTTCCAGACGGAGACTCCAGTATCTGGTCAAGTGGAAGGGATACGGCCAGGAGGATAATTCTTGGGTGAATGCATCTGATGTTCATGCCTCCGATCTGGTTCGTGCCTTTCATGGGGCCCATCCTGATCGCCCTGGTGGTTCTGGTGAGGGTTCGGTGCCCCCTCCTTGAGGGGGGGTACTGTTGTGAATTTGGATTCTGGGCTCCCCCGGTGGTTACTGGTGGAATTGAACTGGTGTCTTCATCTTCTCTGTTCACCTGTTCCCATCAAGATGTGGGAGTCGCTATATAACCTTGCTGCTCTGTTAGTTGCTTGCCGGTCAACAATGTTATCAGAAGCCTCTCTGTTCTTGTTCCTGCTCCTAGACAACTACTAGATAAGTTGGACTCTTGTCCATGTTTGTTTTTGCATTTTGTTCCAGTTCACAGCTGTAGTTTCGTTACTGTGTCTGGAAAGCTCTTGTGAACGGGAATTGCCACTCTGGTGTTATGAGTTAATGCCAGAGTTTTAAAGTAATTTCTGGATGGTGTTTTTGATAGGGTTTTCAGCTGACCATGAAAGTGTCCTTTCTGTCTTCTGCTATGTAGTAAGTGGACCTCAAATTTGCTAAACCTATTTTCATACTACGTTTGTTATTTCATCTCAACTCACCGCCAATACATGTGGGGGGCCTCTGTCTCCTTTCGGGGTATTTCTCTAGAGGTGAGCTAGGACTAATATTTTCCTCTGCTAGCTTTATTTAGTCCTCCGGCTGGGCTGGGCATCTAGAATCAACGTAGGCATGCTACCCGGCCACTGCTAGTTGTGCGTTAGGTTTAGTTCATGGTCAGCTCAGTTCCCATCTTCCAAGAGCTAGTTCCTATATATGCTTATGCTATGTTCTCTTGCCATTGAGATCATGACAGTGACATATCTCTGATTTTAAGAGCATAACAATTCAAAAAATGTCACAATTTTCAACAAATTTCAATTTTTTTCCCAAATAAAAGCAAGACATATCGAAGAAATTTTACCACTATTATGAAGTAGAATATGTCTTTAAAAACATTCTCAGAATCAGTAGGATCCATTGAAGCGTTCACTCATAAAGTGACAATTGTTATGATCCTAGTGGCAAGGATCGCAAATCTGACTAGCTAAGAAACTGAACCGACGACTAGCTCTGGGGAAGTGGTAACTGAATTGACCGCAACCTGATCCTATCCGCAAACAACTATAAGTAGCCGTGGAACGTTACCTGGAAATCCTAGACGTCTCGTCACGGCCTGAGAAACTGACTATTCCTAGAGAGAAAGTAAGTCCTCACTTGCCTCAGAGAAATGACCCCCAAAGATATAGAAAAGCCCCCCACAAATATTAACGGTGAGTTAAGGGGAAAGCACATACACAGAGATGAAATAGATTTAGCAAATGAGGCCCACTAACACTAGATAGCAGAAAATAGGAAGAGAACTGTGCGGTCAATGAAAAACCCTATTCAAAATATCCACGCAGAGATTGCTCGAGCCCCCGCACCAACTAACGGTGCGGGGGAAGCAACTCCGTACCCCAGAGCTTACCAGCAGCAAGAAATCACATATTAGCAAGCCGGACTAAACTCATCATAAACAGAAATCATATTGCAGACAGATGAGCAAAAAATAATCAAACAGAACTTAGCTTCTCATGAAGAGACAGAAAACCAAGATAGTCAGGAGTAATCAGAATAGCACTGAATACATCGACAGCCGGCAACAAGTGGAGGTAAAGCAGAGCTAAATAGGAACCTCCCTAGAGAATATCGAGGCAGCTGATCCTACCACAGACCCGCAAGATAACAAACAAAGCCACCAGGGGGAGCCCAAAAATAAAACTCACGCAATACCACCTGTGACCACAAGAGGGAGCCCGAAAACAGAGTTCACAACAGTACCCCCCCCTTGAGGAGGGGTCATTGAACCCTCATCAAAACCCCCAGGGCGATCAGGGTGAGCCACATGGAAGGCACGAACCAATTCGGCCGCATGAACATCAGAGGCGACAACCCAGGAATTATCCTCCTGACCATAGCCCTTCCACTTAACCAAATACTGAAGCCTCCGTCTAGAAACACGAGAATCCAAGATCTTCACCACCATGTATTCCAATTCACCCTCAACCAGCACAGGGGCAGGAGGCTCAACCGAAGGAACCACAGGCACCACATACCTCCGCAACAACGACCGATGGAACACATTATGAATAGCAAACGATGCTGGGAGGTCCAGACGAAATGACACAGGGTTAAGGACTTCCAAAATCTTATAAGGACCGATAAACCGAGGCTTGAACTTAGGAGAGGAGACCTTCATAGGAACAAAGCGAGAAGACAACCACACCAAGTCCCCAACGCGAAGTCGGGGACCCACACAGCGACGGCGGTTGGCAAAGCGCTGACAGCTTGTGACAGCTTCAAATTGTCCACCACATGATCCCAAATCTGATGCAACCTATCCACCGCAATATCCACTCCAGGACAGTCAGAAGGCTCCACCTGACCCGAGGAAAAACGAGGATGAAACCCCGAATTACAAAAAAAAGGAGAAACCAAAGTAGCAGAACTAGCCCGATTATTAAGGGCAAACTCGGCCAATGGCAAAAAAGTGACCCAGTCGTCCTGATCAGCAGAAACAAAACATCTTAAATAAGTTTCCAAAGTCTGATTAGTTCGCTCGGTTTGGCCATTCGTCTGAGGATGGAAGGCCGACGAAAAAGACAAATCAATGCCCATCTTAGCACAAAAGGTCCGCCAAAATCTAGACACAAACTGGGATCCTCTGTCGGAAACAATATTTTCAGGGATCCCGTGCAAATGAACCACATTTTGAAAAAACAGTGGAACCAACTCGGAGGAGGAAGGCAACTTAGGCAAGGGCACCAAATGGACCATCTTAGAAAAACAATCACACACCACCCAGATGACAGAAATTCTCTGAGAGACAGGGAGATCTGAAATAAAATCCATGGAAATGTGCGTCCAAGGCCTCTTCAGGACAGGCAAAGGTAACAACAAACCACTGGCACGAGAACAGCAAGGCTTAGCCCGAGCACAAATTCCACAAGACTGCACAAAGGAACGCACATCCCGTGACAAGGAAGGCCACCAAAAGGACCTGGCCACCAAATCTCTGGTACCAAATATTCCAGGATGGCCCGTCAACACCGAAGAATGAACCTCGGAAATGACTCTACTGGTCCATCTATCTGGGACAAACAGTCTATCCGGTGGACAACGATCAGGTCTATCCGCCTGAGACTTCTGCAACACTCGTCGCAAATCTGGGGAGATGGCGGACAAAATCACCCCTTCTCTGAGGATACAAGCCAGCTCTGAATCTCCAGGAGAGTCAGGCACAAAACTCCTAGACAGAGCATCAGCCTTCACATTCTTCGAACCAGGCAGGTACGAGACCACGAAATCAAAACGAGAGAAAAACAACGACCAACGAGCCTGTCTAGGATTCAGCCGCTTGGCCGACTCGAGATAAATCAGATTTTTGTGATCAGTCAAGACCACCACACGATGCTTAGCTCCCTCGAGCCAATGTCGCCACTCCTCAAATGCCCACTTCATAGCCAACAACTCCCGATTACCGACATCATAATTTCGCTCGGCAGGCGAAAACTTTCTTGAAAAGAAAGCACATGGCTTCATCACAGAGCCATCAGAGCTTCTCTGCGACAAAACAGCCCCCGCTCCAATCTCAGAAGCATCAACCTCGACCTGGAAAGGAAGAGAGACATCTGGCTGACATAAGACCGGAGCAGAAGAAAACCAGTGCTTCAGCTCCCGAAAGGCCTCCACAGCCGCAGGAGACCAATTAGTAACATCAGAACCCTTCTTGGTCAAATCCGTCAAAGGCTTAACAACACCAGAAAAATTAGCGATGAAGCGACGGTAAAAATTAGCAAAACCCAAGAACTTCTGAAGACTCTTAACAGATGTAGGCTGAGTCCAGTCATGAATAGCCTGAACCTTGACTGGGTCCATCTCAATAGTAGAAGGAGAAAAAATGAAACCCAAAAAAGAAACCTTCTGGACTCCAAAAAGACATTTTGAGCCCTTCACAAATAAAGCATTGGCACGCAGGACCTGAAACACCATCCTGACCTGCTTAACATGGGACTCCCAATCATCAGAAAAAAACAGAATATCATCCAGATACACAATCATAAATTTATCCAGATATTCGCAGAAGATGTCGTGCATGAAGGACTGAAAGACAGAAGGAGTGTTAGAAAGTCCAAAAGGCATCACCAAGTACTCAAAGTGGCCTTCGGGCGTATTAAATGCAGTTTTCCATTCATCACCCTGCTTAATACGCACAAGGTTATAAGCACCACGAAGATCTATCTTGGTGAACCAACTAGACCCCCTAATGCGAGCAAACAGATCAGATAACAATGGCAAAGGATACTGAAATTTGACCGTGATCTTATTTAGAAGGCGATAATCAATACAAGGTCTCAGGGAACCATTCTTCTTAGCCACAAAAAAGAACCCCGCACCAAGAGGGGAGGAGGAGGGGCGAATAAGTCCTTTCTCCAAAGACTCCTTTATATAACTCCGCATAGCAGCATGCTCCGGCACTGACAAATTGAAGAGTCGTCCCTTAGGAAACTTACTACCAGGAATCAAATTTATAGCACAATCACAATCCCTATGAGGAGGTAGAGAACTGAGTTTGGGCTCATCAAATACATCCTGGTAGTCCGACAAAAACGCAGGGACTTCAGAAGGAGTGGATGAAGCAATTGACACCACAGGAGCGTCGCCATGAATTCCCTGACAACCCCAACTTGACACAGACATTGCTTTCCAATCCAGGACTGGATTATGAGTCTGCAACCATGGCAGACCCAACACAACGACATCATGCAAATTATGCAGTACAAGAAAGCGAATCACCTCCTGATGAACAGGAGTCATGCACATGGTCACTTACGTCCAGTACTGAGGTTTATTCATAGCCAATGGTGTAGCATCAATTCCCCTTAGTGGAATAGGGAATTTTAAAGGCTCCAAAACAAAACCACAGCGCCTGGCAAATGACAAATCCATCAGACTCAGGGCAGCACCTGAATCCACAAAAGCCATAACCGGGTAAGATGACAGGGAACAAATCAGGGTAACAGACAAAATGAACTTAGGCTGTAAAGTACCGATGGTGACAGACTTATCAACCTTTTTTGTGCGCTTAGAGCATGCAGAGATAACATGAGCTGAGTCACCACAGTAAAAGCACAACCCATTTTGCCGTCTATAATTTTGCCGTTCACTTCTGGTCAGAATTCTATCACATTGCATAGACTCAGGTGTCTGTTCAGAAGACACCGCCAAATGGTGCGCAGGTTTGCGCTCCCACAAACGCCGATCAATCTGAATGGCCAGAGTCATTGACTCATTCAAACCTGCAGGCGTAGGGAACCCCACCATGACATTCTTAATGGCTTCAGAAAGACCTTTTCTGAAATTTGCAGCCAGGGCACACTCATTCCATTGAGTAAGCACCGACCATTTCCGAAATTTCTGGCAATACACCTCTGCTTCATCTTGCCCCTGAGAGAGGGCCAACAAAGCTTTTTCAGCCTGGTTCTCAAGATTAGGTTCCTCATAGAGCAATCCAAGGGCCAGAAAAAACGCATCCACACTGAGCAATGCAGGATCCCCTGGCGCCAATGCGAAGGCCCAATCTTGAGGGTCGCCGCGCAAGAAAGAAATAATAATCTTAACTTGCTGAACGGAATCACCAGAGGAACGAGGTTTCAAAGAAAGAAACAGCTTGCAATTGTTCTTAAAATTCAGGAACCTAGATCTATCTCCAGAAAACAACTCCGGAATAGGTATTCTAGGCTCTGACATAGGACTGTGAGCAACAAAATCCTGAATACTTTGTACCCTTGCAGCAAGAAGATCTACACTGGAGGCCAAACTCTGGATATCCATGTCAGTAGCTGAACTCAGAGCCACACCAAGATTAAGAGGAGGAGAGAGGCTAGACACACAGAAACAAAAAAAAAACAAAAAAAACTCAAGGCTTCTCTTCTCCTGCTTCTGCCATGCAATTAACACTTTATAGGCCGGCTGTACTGTTATGATCCTAGTGGCAAGGATCGCAAATCTGACTAGCTAAGAAACTGAACCGACGACTAGCTCTGGGGAAGTGGTAACTGAATTGACCGCAACCTGATCCTATCCGCAAACAACTATAAGTAGCCGTGGAACGTTACCTGGAAATCCTAGATGTCTCGTCATGGCCTAAGAAACTGACTATTCCTAGAGAGAAAGTAAGTCCTCACTTGCCTCAGAGAAATGACCCCCAAAGATATAGAAAAGCCCCCCACAAATATTAACGGTGAGTTAAGGGGAAAGCACATACGCAGAGATGAAATAGATTTAGCAAATGAGGCCCACTAACACTAGATAGCAGAAAATAGGAAGAGAACTGTGCGGTCAATGAAAAACCCTATTCAAAATATCCACGCAGAGATTGCTCGAGCCCCCGCACCAACTAACGGTGCGGGGGAAGCAACTCCGTACCCCAGAGCTTACCAGCAGCAAGAAATCACATATTAGCAAGCCGGACTAAACTCATCATAAACAGAAATCATATTGCAGACAGATGAGCAAAAAATAATCAAACAGAACTTAGCTTCTCATGAAGAGACAGAAAACCAAGATAGTCAGGAGTAATCAGAATAGCACTGAATACATCAACAGCCGGCAACAAGTGGAGGTAAAGCAGAGCTAAATAGGAACCTCCCTAGAGAATAACGAGGCAGCTGACCCTACCACAGACCCGCAAGATAACAAACAAAGCCACCAGGGGGAGCCCAAAAATAAAACTCACGCAATACCACCTGTGACCACAAGAGGGAGCCCGAAAACAGAGTTCACAACAGACAATCGTCTGAATAGTAAAACTTGCCTGGTCATGAAGGTGAAAATAGGCTTGGGGGGTAAATGTGTTAAAGTAATTTAAAAAGTGAAGTGGTCCCTAAAAACACGTTTTGTAAATTTTATTCAAAAAATTAGAAATTGTTGCTAAACGTCTAAACCCTTCTAACATCCTATCAAAAAAAGACCTTTAATATCATTAGTTTAACAAACTTTTTATCAATTATACTTTTTGGGATATCTGTGATGACAGTAAAGGGATTTCCAAAACTGGACATCCCTTGTTAATTGCATAAGTGCCAGACATAATATAAAAAAAATCGGCAGCAGCCTTCATATTTCTGTCAGATGGAACTGTGAAGGCTGCATTCGATCAGCAGCAGCAGCAGATTGACTGGAATCACTCCACTAACACTACAGGTGCGCCAACAAGGTAAGTATAGATGTTTTATGTTATGTGGAGCACTTAAGCAGGTAAGAAGCAGTAGACAAGTAGTGGACAACCCCTTTAAGAAATTGTACCTTTTGTTATTAGTCCATAAGTATATAATAAAAATTGATGTTTTCACTAAGCATTGCTCTGTGGAAATCATGTTTCCGTTTCTTGGCTGGAGAGCAATCAGATAATCAAGAGCAGTTGAGCAGAGAAGCCACGTCATTTATACTTTGCAGATGTTTCTTCCTAGAAAACAGCCAAAACCTGTATATACAGTACATTACAGAGTTTTGGAAACATTCTCATAGACACTAACTAGTGATGAGCAAACGTGCTTGGTAATACTTGGTTATCACTTGAGTATCATGGTGCTCAGATATACTTGTTACTCGGCGAGTAATGGGTGGAGGTCGATGTAGAACTGGAATCCCTAGCCCGCATTTTAGCCGACTGAGTGACATCAGAGGTTATCAAAGGACAGGCACCACCCGGCTCGGCACACTGACACCATTCCACAACTCTATGATACTTTGTATTGGAGGGAGAGAGTGCTTGTCTAGGCCTGTATGCACAGTATAATTAATCAGAGGCCTGTAGTGTTGATGCTGGTGCTGAAGGTGAGCCATTGTACTAACAGCCCTTCTAAAGGATAATCGTTTGCATACAATACATACAATCCGCATTTAGCCTAGGGAAGGAGAGAGAGTTGCAGGAGCAGGAAGAGAGATATAATCCCATCTATAGGGATTAGGCCTGTGCTGTTTGTTGGCAAATATATAGCTGCAGTTTTTTTGTGGGGTTTTTTGTGCTGGAAAAATTTAATATATTTTGATCATCAAGTAATATGTGCTTTTAGGTCATTTTTTTGCATTATATAACACACCCAAAAATCATTGAAACATTTTCCTGGGCTACATTTCTCAGTCATACACTATTTCGCAGTGTGGAGTAAATTTCTCAGTGTTACTTTGTATGTGAATATTTCTGCGATCTCTAAAAGTGAACAAAAACGTTTAAAAAGTAAGTAGGCTTCCATTTCTCAGACATACATTGTGTTTTGGTCTGTGAATATTTCTGTGATCTCTAAAAGTCAATAAAAGCTGTTACAAATTTAGTAGGCCTCAACTTCTCAAACATACAGTGTAACATAGTCTGTGAACATTTATGTGAGCTCTAAAACTGAGAAAAAGCATTAAAACATTTTTCTGGATTGAATTTGATTGTCATCCAAACACCTTTGTGTTTTTTCTGTTACATTTCGGTGGAGTAAACTCACAAAAAAATGGTTTGATTGCTGCAGGTGACAAATGTTTTTATTTTATTAAAATAAACTTGGTTTCAAGAGACCTAGCATTTACAAAATGTGTAATGCGGAGTCTTCAACATGGTCCAGTCTCTCCAGCCTAAAGTCTGGATCACTTAATCTTCACCATGATCCTCCTTCCTCCCACAATGTTGAGTCCCACGAGACAAGTGCTAAAACACTAGTACATTCCGAGGAGCTCTTTACAACATTTCTTGATTGTGGCCTCTCAACCTGCATGCTCCAAGAGGGACATGAGGACATTCTGTTCAGTGATGCACAAAACTTAGTGCAGCCACAGCCTCAAGAACATGATGGTGGGGAAAGGCTAATTTGGGATAAGGAGGGGGAAGATATTGATGAGAGACAGCTGCCACTAAGTCTTGTTGCTAAGTCACGAAGTCAAGAGGACCAGTGTACGGTGGTGATGGATGACAAAGTCACTGACTCATCCTGGGAAGCTGGCAAGCAAAGAGAGGGTGAGAGATCTACAGCACCGGAACAGACAGGAAGAGGCAATGGGGTGACCAGATGGAGAAGGCAGGCAACTGTTCGCCAGACAACCGACACTTCTGAATTTCTCCAAGTTCCCCAGTCTGAGACTTTTTTTAAAGAGAGTTCTGAGGCAAACAAAATGGCCATTTGCATTCTGTGCATGCAGAGACCAGCAGGGGCCTGACCACTGAGAACCTTTCCACCACCAGCATGATCAGGCACATGTCATGTAAGCACCCGACTTGGTGGGCAGAACACTTGGTGCACGATTTGTGCCATGTGGCGACACCACTGCCTCTTTCCTTGTGCTAGATGATTCACAATCCCCTGTCCAAAACACTGGCGCAGATGCCTCCTGCCCTGCACCTCTCCTTGCACATTGTGACTTACCATAATTAGGGACTTCTAAATCCTTTTCGCAGCCCAGCGTCCAGCAGTCTCTACCTCAGCCTTGGAACAAAAAAGAAAGTTCCCAGCCCCCCACCCTCAGGGCCAAATTCTAAACAGGTATATTTCCAGGCTACTTGCCATGGAAATGTTGCCATTTAGGATTTCAGACATTCCCCGGTACTTGGTCACCAGCCGCCACTTTTTCTCCCGGTTTAGCTTTCTCGCCTTCTACCAGAATGTGGCCAGGAACATCACCTGTACCCTTACCAACGCAGTTATTGGAATTGTCCACTTATTGACTGACAAGTGGACAAGTACTTGTGGTGAGGGATGCTACATTTCCTTTTTGACACATTGGGTGAACATTGTGGAGGCTGTGGCCGAGTGATACCATGGAACGAAGCATGTGCCTCCGGAGTCGAGTATTACTGGCCCTACTTCTTTCAGGGTTTCCTCCACATTCCTGCACCCCTTCCTGCTCCTCCTCATCCTCCATCTGTGATGTGGTATCTCAGAACATGTCATCCACATAAGCCAAAAGTTGGAAGCTCTTCAGCACTGCTTCAGTGAAGCGGCAACATGCTCTGCTGAGGCTATTTGACTAGGAGACAAACCACACATAGCGGCTGACCCATCTCTTCTATGTGGATGGGCTGAGGAGGGGAATGAGGAGGAAGAGAGGGAGGAGGAGATGGAGAGTCGTCATCATGGTGGAGACAGGGAAGAATTGGCTGTATGGAACTTGGCAAATATGGCTGACATTATTGACCGCTGCCTTTTCCGCATTAAATTCATTTTGGCCAAAAAAAGAGTACTGATTTTTCACCCTCCTAAACCCATGCTTCAAGAAAAATTTTGCATCTCTTCTTCCTGAGGTGGAGAGGTCTTCTAAAATGGCACTATACCAGATGGGCATTGTGGAAAATATATTGAAAAAATTCCCCTCAGACAACTCTAGCAGCAGGGGGCAAGCTTCTTTACCCAACCAAGAAGGAGAGTCCAGGGAAACACACAGCAGAGGCAGTGGTACACTGTCAAACTCATGGGCCAATTTTTATGACTTCCACACAGGGCCTGATTATTGGGTAGCTTTGACAAGGAGGGAAACGTTTTTAAAGATTGTCAAGCAATACCTGACCAGCCAAACCAGTGTACTCACTAATTCCGCTGCAACTTTCAGTTATTTGGTCTCAAAGCTGGACACCTGGCTTGAGCTGTCTTGAAAGATGCCTTGAACGTGTAGTGATGCCCTGCTGCTAGATCTTTTCTGAGCAGGCTTTTCGTGCCGCCGGAGGGGGGGGGAGTCATGATAGGCAGGCGCTTTTCCCTGTCAGCAGAGAATGCAGACAAGCTCACTCTCATAAAAATGAGAGTGAGTCTGGATTAGCCCTTATTTTTCCACACCACCAGATGACAGCAGCACATAAAGTGTTTGTAATATTTGATATTTTAATGAGGGCTGCCAGTTGTTGCCTTCCAGGGGTCTATGGAGGACCGTAATCATATTTTCTGAAAAGCCTTTATGACTGTATAAGTACATCAACTACATCAACTACATTTTCAAAATATTGTCATTTAAAATTTTGTTATGGATTCAATGAATCATTCATACAGTTTAATATGGAAATCGTTGCATTACTGTGATAGGTAAGTGTTGTGAATTCCGCTCTTGGGCTCCCTCCGGTGGCTGTAAGTGGCACTGTTGTGAGTTCTGTTCTTGGGCTCCCTCCGGTGGTTAGAAGTGGTACGGCTGCTCCTTGGATTTAGCAGTCAACAGCTACTTCCACTGATTGTCTATTTGGGTTCGGCTATTTAGCCTGGCTCTATCCTTCAGTTTGTGCCAGTTGTCAAAGTTCCTGGTTTGATTCACATCTCTGCTTGGATTTCTCTGCTATTCTGACCAGATCATCAAAGATAAGTCCTGGCTTGGTTCTTTGTAGTCCATATGTTGTGGACTTAATAGTTCAGTACATATTATGTTTTTTCTAGTCCAGCTTGTCAGTATGGATTTATTCATTTAGCTGGAAGCTCTGGAGAAGCAGATTTATCCTCCACACCTTTAGTCAGGTGGTGGAGATTTTTGTAAACTCTGTGGTGGATTTTTCTAGTATTTTAATAATGACCGCACAGTATCCTGTTCTGTTCTTTCTATCTAGCTAGATTGGCCTCCTTTGCTATATCCTGATTTCATTCAGTGTATGTAATTTCCGTCTCCACTCACAGTCAATATTTGTGGGGGGCTGTCTTTCCTTTGGGGATTTTCTCTGAGGCAAGATAGCTTTCCTGATTCTATCTTTAGGGGTATTTAGTCCTCCGGCTGTGACGAGATGTCTAGGGAGTGACAGGAACATTCCATGGCTACTTCTAGTGTTGTGTTAAGTTCAGGGTCTGCGGTCAGTAAAGGTACCACCTCCTCCAGAGCACGTCCCATGTTGCTCCTAAACCACCAGATCATAACAGTACAACTGGCCCACAATGAGTTAAAAGCAACTCCAAAGAAGGAAAAAAAAGTTCTGAGTCATTTTTTTTTCTCTGCAGTCTGTGGGGTTTTTTTTTTCCTCTTGATCTCTGGGTGGTTCAGGATTTTGGCGTTGGCATGGATGTTCAGGGTTTGTTTTCTCGTGTGGATCAACTTCCTGCAAGAGTATAGAGTATTCAAGATTATGTCGTCCAGACTCCAACTTTAGAGCCTAGAATTCCTACGCCTGACCTGTTTTTTGGGGATAGATCCAAGTTTTTGAACTTTAAAAATAATTGCAAATTGTTTTTTGCTTTGAAACCCCGTTCCTCTGGTGATCCCATTCAGCAGGTTAAAATTGTCATCTCTCTGCTGCGTGGCGATCCTCAGGACTGGGCATTCTCCCTTGAATCAGGGAATCCGGCATTGCTTAATGTAGACGCATTTTTTCAAGCGCTAGGATTATTGTATGACGAACCTAATTCAGTGGATCATGCAGAAAAAACTTTGTTAACCCTTTGTCAGGGTCTGGAAGCGGCAGAATTATACTGCCAGAAATTTAGAAAATGGTCTGTGCTCACTAAGTGGAATGACGATGCTCTGGCTGCAATTTTCAGAAAGGGTCTTTCTGAAGTCGTTAAAGATGTTATGGTGGGGTTCCCCACGCCTGCTGGACTGAATGATTCTATGGCTCTGGCCATTCAGATTGATCGGCGCCTGCACGAGCGCAGAGTTGTGCACAAAATGGCATTGTCCTCTGAGCAGAGTCCTGAGCCTATGCAGTGTGATAGGATTTTGACCAGAGTAGAACGGCAGGAATTCAGACGTCAGAATGGGCTATGTTTGTACTGTGGTAATTCTGCTCATGTTATTTCTGATTGCCCTAAGCGTACTAAGAGGGTCGCTAGCTCTGTTACCATCAGTACTGTACAGCCTAAATTTCTTTTATCTGTGACCTTGATTTGCTCATTATCGTCATTTTCTGTCATAGCATTTATGGATTCAGGCGCTGCCCTGAACTTAATGGACTTAGAGTTTGCCAAGCATTGTGGTTTCTCTTTGCAGCCTTTGCAGAACCCTATTCCTTTGAGGGGCATTGATGCCACACCGTTGGCCAAGGATAAACGTCAGTATTGGACACACCTGACCATGTGCATGGCTCCAGCACATCAAGAAGATTGCCGTTTTCTGGTGTTGCATAATTTGCATGATGTTGTTGTACTGGGTTTTCCATGGTTACAAGTACATAATCCTGTACTCGATTGGAGATCTATGTCTGTGACTAGTTGGAGTTGTCAAGGGGTTCATAGTGACATTCCTTTGATGTCTATTTCCTCTTCCCCCTCTTCAGAAGTTCCTGAGTTTTTGTCGGATTTCCAGGATGTATTTGATGAGCCTAAGTCCAGTTCCCTTCCTCCACATAGGGACTGTGATTGTGCTATTAACTTGATTCCTGGCTGTAAGTTCCCTAAAGGCCGACTTTTCAATCTGTCTGTGCCAGAACATGCCGCCATGCAGAGTTATGTTAAGGAGTCTTTGGAGAAAGGGCATATTCGTCCATCTTCGTCACCATTGGGAGCGGGATTCTTTTTTGTTGCCAAGAAGGATGGCTCCTTGAGTCCCTGTATTGATTATCACCTTCTTAATAAGATCACTCTCAAGTTTCAATACCCTTTGCCTTTGCTTTCCGATTTGTTTGCTAGGATAAAGGGGGCTAGTTGGTTAACTAAGATTGACCTTCGAGGGGCGTATAATCTTGTTCGTATTAAGCAGGGTGACGAATTGAAGACTGCTTTCAATACGCCTGAAGGCCATTTTGAATATCTTGTGATGCCTTTCGGGCTTTCTAATGCTCCATCTGTGTTTCAGTCCTTCATGCATGATAATTTTTGCAATTATCTTGATAAATTCATGATTGTATATTTGGATGATATTCTGATTTTTTCTGATGATTGGGAGTCTCATGTGAGGCAGGTCAGGATGGTATTTCAGATCCTACGTGATAATGCTTTATTTGTGAAGGGGTCTAAATGCCTATTTGGAGTTCAGAAGGTTTCTTTTTTGGGTTTCATTTTTTCTCCCTCGTCTATGGAAATGGATCCTGTTAAGGTCCAGGCCATTCATGATTGGATTCAACCCACATCTGTGAAGAGCCTTCAGAAATTTTTGGGCTTTGCTAATTTTTATCGCCGTTTCATTGCCAACTTTTCTAGTGTGGTTAAACCTCTTACCGATTTGACGAAGAAAGGCGCTGATGTGACGAATTGGTCCTCTGCGGTGGTTGACGCCTTTCAGGAGCTTAAATGCTGATTTACTTCTGCCGCTGTGTTGCATCAGCCGGATGTTTCTCTTCCTTTTCAGGTTGAGGTTGACGCTTCTGAGATTGGGGCAGGGGCCGTGTTGTCTCAGAGGAATTCTGATGGTTCTTTGATGAAACCGTGTGCCTTCTTTTCCAGAAAGTTTTTGCCTGTGGAGCGCAATTATGATGTCGGCAATCGGGAGTTGTTGGCTATGAAGTGGGCATTTGAGGAGTGGCGACATTGGCTTGAGGGAGCCAAGCACCGCATTGTGGTCTTGACCGATCATAAGAATCTGATTTACCTCGAGTCTGCCAAGCGGTTGAATCATAGACAGGCTCGATGGTCCCTGTTTTTCTCCCAATTTGATTTTGTGGTCTCGTATCTTCCTGGATCTAAGAATGTTAAGGCTGATGCCCTCTCTAGGAGTTTTTTGCCTGATTCTCCGGGAGTTCTTGAGGCGGTTGGCATTCTCAAGGAGGGGGTGATTCTTTCTGCCATCTCCCCTGATTTACGGTGGGTGCTTCAGGAATTTCAGGCTGATAAACCTGACCGCTGTCCAGTGGGGAAACTGTTTGTTCCTGATAGATGGACTAGTAAGGTAATTTCTGAGGTTCATTCTTCGGTGTTGGCTGGTCTTCCTGGGATTTTTGGTACCAGAGATTTGGTTGCTAGGTTCTTTTGGTGGCCTTCCTTGTCGCGGGATGTGCGTTCTTTTGTGCAGTCCTGTGGGACTTGTGCGCGGGCCAAGCCTTGCTGTTCCCGCGCTAGTGGGTTGCTTTTGCCTTTGCCGGTCCCTGAGAGGCCTTGGACGCATATTTCCATGAATTTTATTTCGGATCTTCCTGTTTCCCAGAAGATGTCTGTTATCTGGGTGGTTTGTGATCGGTTTTCTAAGATGGTCCATTTGGTACCTTTGCCTAAATTGCCTTCTTCCTCTGAGTTGGTTCCGTTGTTTTTTAAGCATGTGGTTTGTTTGCATGGCATTCAGGAGAATGTTGTGTCTGACAGAGGTTCTCAGTTTGTTTCTAGGTTTTGGCGGTCCTTTTGTGCTAGGATGGGAATTGATTTGTATTTTTCTTCGGCGTTTCATCCTCAGACAAATGGCCAAACTGAGAGAACTAATCAGACCTTGGAAACCTATTTGAGATGCTTTGTGTCTGCTGATCAGGATGATTGGGTGGCTTTCTTGCCGTTGGCCGAGTTTGCCCTTAATAATCGGGCTAGTTCGGCTACTTTGGTTTCACCTTTTTTTTGTAATTTTGGTTTTCATCCTCATTTTTCTTCAGGGCAGGTTGAGCCTTCTGATTGTCCTGGTGTGGATTCTGTGGTGGACAGGTTACAGCAGATTTGGACTCATGTGGTGGACAATTTGACATTGTCTCAGGAAAGGGCTCAACGTTTTGCTAACCACAGTCGGTGTGTTGGTTCCCGGCTTCGGGTTGGGGATTTGCTCTGGTTGTCTTCTCGTCATGTTCCTATGAAGGTTTCTTCCCCTAAGTTTAAGCCTCGATTTATTGGTCCTTATAAGATTTCTGAGATTATTAATCCGGTGTCTTTTTGTTTGGCCCTTCCAGCCTCTTTTGCCATCCATAATATTTTCCATAGATCTTTGTTGCGGAGATATGTGGTGCCCGTTGTTCCCTCTGTTGATCCTCCTGCCCCGGTGTTGGTTGAGGGGGAGTTGGAATATGTGGTTGAGAAAATTTTGGATTCTCGTTTTTCAAGGCGGAGGCTTCAGTATCTTGTCAAGTGGAAGGGTTATGGTCAGGAGGATAATTCTTGGGTTATTGCCTCCGATGTTCATGCTGCCGATTTGGTTCGTGCCTTTCATTTGGCTCGTCCTGATCAGCCTGGGGTCTCTGGTGTGGGTTCGGTGACCCCTCCTCAAGGGGGGGGGGGTACTGTTGTGAATTCCGCTCTTGGGCTCCCTCCGGTGGCTGTAAGTGGCACTGTTGTGAGTTCTGCTCTTGGGCTCCCTCCGGTGGTTATAAGTGGTACGGCTGCTCCTTGGATTTAGCAGTCAACAGCTGCTTCCACTGATTGTCTATTTGGGTTCGGCTATTTAGCCTGGCTCTATCCTTCAGTTTGTTCCAGTTGTCAATGTTCCTGGTTTGATTCACATCTCTGCTTGGATTTCTCTGCTATTCTGACCAGATCATCAAAGATAAGTCCTGGCTTGGTTCTTTGTAGTCCATATGTTGTGGACTTAATAGTTCAGTACATGTTGTGTTTTTTCTAGTCCAGCTTGTCAGTATGGATTTCACAACAGGTAAGATGTACAAAAGGTGTCAAAAGATAGTTCATGATTAGATTACTCATCAATACAGTATTAACATGCTTTCTGTCACATTTTGGTGGTATATAACAGTAGAAAAAGTGTAGAAAATTTTTCTTGTTTCTTCACATTTCTTACCTGTACACTATTCCATATTCTTGGGTACATTTTTGCGATATATAAGACTCAAAAAAAAGTTTAAAAGTGTTGCTGAGTTACATTTCTCAGCCATACAGTATTACATGTTCTTGAGTACATTTTGTTGGTATATAATCCTCCAAAAACTTTTTTCAAAATGTTATCCTTATTATATTGATCACCCATAGACAACTCCATGGTCTGGAGTTCATTTTGTCGATACATAAGCCTAAAAAAAAATGTTCAATATTTTATCGCTATTATATTACTCACCCATAGGGTATTTCGTTGTCGGGATTACATTTTGTTGGTATATAACCCTCAAAAAAATGTTGGTATTATGTTGGTGACCCATAGGGTATTACATCTTTTTGGGTACATTTTGTTACTATAATGGCCTAAAAAGAGTGTTCAAAATTTTATTGGTATTATATTACTCATCCATATACTGATCCATGGTCTGAAGTACATTTCGTTGATATATAACTTGTTCCAAATTTATCGGTATCATATTGCTCACCAATAGGGTACTACATCTTCTTGGGCACATTTAATTGCTAGATAAGCCTCCAAAAACTTGCTTCAAATTTATGGGTACTATACTGCTCACCCATAGGGTATTACATCTTCTTTAGTACATTTTGTTGCTCTATGTCCCTCAAAAAAGTATTAATAATGTTATTGTTATATTGATCACCCATAGACTATTATGTGGTCTGGAGTACATTTTGTTGCTATATAAACCTCAAAAACATTGTTCAAAATGTTATCACTATTATATTGCTCACCCATAGGTTATTACATCTTCCTGAGTACATTTCGTTGGTATATATACACCTCAAAAAACTTGGTCAAGATTTACCATTTATTATATTGCTCGCCCGTAGGGTATTACATCTATTTAGGTACATTTATTTGCTGTATAAGCTTCGAAAAACGAGTTCAAAATTTATCGGTATCATATTGCTCACCAATAGGGTATTACACCTTTTTGGGTACATTTAGTTGCTATATAAGCCTACAAAAACTTGTTCCAAATTTATCAGTATCATATTACTCACCTATAAGGTACTCCATTTTCTTGGGTAGAATTTGTTGCTACATAAGCCTCAAAAAACTTGTATCAAATTTATCGGTATTATATTGCTCAACCATAGACTTTCCATGGGCTGGGGTCCATTTCGTGCTCATCCGTAGGGTGTTTCATCTTTTTGGGTATATTTCGTTGCTATATAAACCTCAAAAAACATGTTCAAAATTTGTCGGAATCATATTAATAACCCATATGGTATTCCATTGTCTGGATTACATATTGTTGGTATATAACCCTCAAAAACTTGTTTCAAGTTTATTGGTATCATATTACTCATCCATAGGGGTGATCTGGAGTACATTTTGTTGCTACATAAGCCTCCAAAAATTTGTATCCTTATTATATTGTGCTCCCACAGGGTATTCCATGGTCTGGATTTTATTTTGTTAGTATATAACCCTCAAAAAACTTGCTAAAAATGTATCGATATTATATTGCTTGTCCTTAGGGTATTACATCTTCTTGGGTACATTTTGTTACTATAAGAACCCAAAAAAAGTATTCAAAATTTTATCGGTATCATATTGCTCATTCATAGACTAATCCATGGTCTTGAGTACATTTTGTTGGTATAACAACTCAAGAAATTTGTTAAAAAATGTATTGGTATTTAATTGCTCATGTATAGGGTACTCCATCTTCTTGGGTACATTACGCTGCTGTATAAGCCTCAAAAAACTTGTTCAAAAATGTATTGGTATTATATTGCTCATCCATACGGTATTACACCTTCTTGGGTACATTACGTTGCTGTATAAGCCTCATAAAACTTGTAAAACAATTGATCAGTATAATATATTGCTCATCCATAGACTTTTACATATTCTTCGGTAGATTTTGTTGGTATATAAGCCTTAACAAATGTGATAAAAAATTTATCAGTATCAGATTGCTCACCTACAGACTATTCCGTGGTCAGGAATACATTTTGTCGATATGTAACCCTCAAAAAACTTGTTTAAAAATGTATCAGTATTATATTGCTCATTCATAGAATTTTACATATCCTTGGGTAGAATTCATTACTATATATGCCTCAAACAACTTGTTCAAAATATTATTAGTGTTATATTGCTCATCCATACAGTTTAACATGTTCTGCGGTAGAATATATAAACCTCCAAAAACTTGCTAAAAATTTTAGGCTGTGTGCACAAGTTGCAGATTGAGTGGTTTTTGTGGTGTTTTTTTAGCGCTGATTTGGGACAAAACATAAAGCAAAACTGATGATATCAAAGTGAATGAGAAACCTAAAGTGTCATGTGCACGTTAAGTATTTTTAAATTGAAGATTTGTTGCTGAAAATAATCTGCCGCATGTCAACTTTTTACACATCAGGTGTCCATCATATGTCTATTTGTCTCCAAGATTTGAACTTTTATCCATATAAATGTAACTACATTGTGGTATGAGCTATGCTTTTCTTGTCCTGATGAAGAAGTCTGTAGTACTTAGAAACGTGTAGACTAAATAAAGAATAACCACATGTACTTCCTGTCTGAATTTGGATTTATTATATGGGATACCAGCAGCGCAGATTATCCACAAACCCTCCTTATCTGTGTTTTCCCCGATCTGAAGACCCATTGGACCTGCAGCAGCTGGATGCATAAGAAAATTAAAATTTTACTTTTTTCACAAAAAATTTACATTGGAACCAAACTTTTTTATTTTCAACAGCTATCCAGAGTAAATGGACCACAAAATTTGCTGTGCAATTTCTCCTGAGTACGCTGATAACCCGTATGTGGGGGGAAACCATTGTTTGGGAGCATGGCAGGGCTCACAGGGAGGGAGCACTGTTTGACTTTTTGAATGCAAAATTGGCTGGAATCAAAGGCGGGTTCCACGTCGTGTTTAGAGACCCATGATGTACCTAAACAGAGGAAGCCCACCCAATTCTAACTCCAACCCTAACACAGCCCTAACCCTAATCCCAACCATATTGCCAACCCTAACCACAACCCTAACCCCAAAACCCCAACCATAAGCATGACACCCCAACCATATCCCCAACACAACCGTATCCCCAATACAACCCTAACCCCAATACAACCCTAACTTCAACCCTAACCCCAACACCACAGCCGTAACCCCAACACAACCCTAACACAAACCTAACCCTAGCTTTAACACCAACCCTAACCCCACCCCCAACCCTAGCCCTAGCCCCAACACTTGCCCTAGCTCGAGCCCCCAACCCTCACCCTAGCCCCAACCCTAACCATAACTGCAAAGATTGTAAAAAAACACTTTTTTTATTTTATTATTTTTACCTAACTAAGGGGGTGATAAAGGGGGGTTGATTTACTATTATTTCTATTTTGATCACTGCTACTGCTACAGTGATCAAATTGAACCAATAGGAAAAATCTATTGTTGCTGGGTACCGACCGGCAGATCTTCGCGGGCGCACTGCACATGGGCCCGCCATTTTCTTCCCGGAAGACCCCCAGGGCTGGGGTACAGAGCCGGAGGGTCCAGGGACACTGGAGGTACCGGGGGCTCGGTAGACCCCATTTCTCTCTCCTCTGGTATGCTAGATCATATCAGAGGAGAGAGAAATGAATGGGAAATCAGACTTTTTTTGCAATCGCCGTTACTTGGTAAATAATCATGATTACAAGACTGGGGACAATAAAAAGCTACCCGAATCATGCTCTTCGGGGTATCAGCTACTCCTGGTAGCCGAGACCCAGGAGATTTTCCGACGCTGGGGGATGCTATAATCTTATTTTTCAGCGCCATTAAAAAGCGGCGCTGAGGAATAAGTACCCTTAACTGCAGCCTTTAAAAGGCATATTGGCGGTCCTTAAGGGGTTAAAAATAAAACAATGAAAACAACCTGAAGCTTTTCTGGCAAAATTGGTGCTCCCTTAGTCATAGGATACAGTGAGAAGACAGATATAAATAAAGAGCAAGCACCAATCAGAGCAAAGAGAAATAATTGCAGCAGCTGTAACACAAAACAAATGAGGACTGGAAGTTGAAGGGTTAATAGAATCAAAATAGAATCAATAGGAGTAGGAGCTGTTGTTTGTGTTGATAATTAGCGATATGTTCGGCAATCCTCTTTTTGAATTTACGGATCATGGAACCGATAAATTTGACTTGGCATGAAGAGCACTCAATGCAGCACACCACGTGTTTGGTATCACAATTAATAAAAGTGGATATATGATGTTTTTTTGTGGGGGATATCGGAAATGTTATTTTGCAGTCCAACACAAAGGGGCATACATTGCACCTAGTACCGCCACACTTGTGGAAGACATTTACTGTTAGCCAATTAGAGGTGGAATAGAAACATCTGGGAAATCTGGGTGATAACATGTTGCCAAGGGTGACACCTCGCCTATCAACAGATCTATATCTGCCATCAATTATACTGTGCAGTGTATCATGCTGATTTACAACAGGTAAGTACTTGCACATAATGTCTTTTATTTGATTAAACCGTGGACTGTACGGGGTCGAAAATGTGACAGAGGATCGATTGTCTTGGGGGAGAGAAAAATCAGTTTCATTAGATAAAGAGGGTCTGGTTCAATTAATAGAGTTTTAAAAGTGTTTTTAACCTTCAGGTTATTATAACCCCTTTCTATCAGACGTTTAATAAATGACAGCACCTTCTTTAATGAATGCATCTTTCATGGAACAGACTATTGTATCCACTTTTTGATGTGTGAATTGCTGGACAACAAAATGTCCAGGGAAGGAATCTCGTTAGGCCGGGTTCATATTAGCGTTTCTGTGCACAGCGTATGATCCGCATACATCCGCATGCGTCATGCGTACATATCTTTAACACTAGCTGTTTCCAGCCAGCTAACACTCGGCACACTCATTGCTATCTAATTAACACTGCTGGTGATTAAACTAACGTAAATAATGACAACATTCAATAGCGCTTACGCAGGTGGTAAGTTTACTTAAAATGAAGTTAATAACAATAATAATCATTAAAAATCTGAAGTGGTTGAATTACATAGAAAGGAATTGCTGCGTGTGGTAATGTGGGGGGCGGAGCCTCATGTGGTAATGTGGGGGGACGGAGCCTCGTGTGGTAATGTGGGGGAACAGAGCCTCGTGTGGTAATGTGTGGGGATGGAGCCTCCTGTGGTAATGTGTGGGGATGCAGCCTCATGTGGTAATGTGTGAGGACGGAGCCTCATGTGGTAATGTGTGGGGATGAAACCTTGTGTGGTAATGTGGAGGGACGGAGCCGCATGTGATAATGTGTGGGGATGGAGCCAAGCGTGGTAATGTGGGGGAACGGAGCCTCGTGTGGTAATGTGTGGGGACAGAGCCTCGTGTGGCAATGTGTGGGGACGCAGCCTCATGTGGTAATGTGAGGACGGAGCCTCGTGTGGTAATGTGTGGGGACGGATCCTTGTGTGGTAATGTGTGGGGACAGAGCCTCATGTGGTAATGTGGTGGGGGGGCGGTATTGTGTGTGGTAATGTGGTGGGGGGCAGGATTATGTGTGGTAATGTGGTGGGGGGCGGAATTATGTGTGGTAATGTGGTGGGGGCAGGATTATGTGTGGTGATGTGGTGGGGGGCGGGATTATGTGTGTTGGGGGGTGGGATTATGTGTGGTAATGTGGTGGGGGGATGTGTTATGAACTGGTGGCCTAGGAGCAGCATGGACGAGCTCTGGAGTAGGTGGCCTCTATACTGACCGCAGACCCTGAACTTAACACATCAACTAGAAGTAGCCGTGGGATGTTCCTGTCACTCCCTAGACACCTCGTCACGGCCGGAGGACTAATTACACCTAAAGAAAGAAACAGGAATACTATCTTGCCTCAGAGAAAATTCCCAAAGGAAAGGCAGCCCCCCACAAATATTGACTGTGAGAGGAGAGGGAAATAACAAACGCAGAGTGAAAACAGAATTTAGCAAAGGAGGCCACGCTACCTAGAAAGAAAAGACAGGAAAGAGTACTGTGCGGTCAGTATAAATACTACAAAATCCACCACAGAGAATACAAAATCTCCACACCTAACTAAAGGCATGGAGGGTAACTCTGTGACTCCAGAGCTTCCAACTTGGCTGAGTAAATCTTAACACAGACAAAGCTGGACAAGAAAAAACATAGCAATTCACAGAACAATTAAGTCCACAGCAAGTGGACTGCAAAAACAGAGCCAGGACTTATCTTTGATGATTTGGACAATCCAGAAGGAGAAACCAAGCTGAGATGTGGGTCCCTAGAAAACAATGGACAACTGGCACTCACTAAAGGAAGGAGCAAGACTAAATAGCCCCGTCCAAAGTGGAAGCAGCTGATGACCGTTTTGAAGGACAAGCAGCAGCACTACCACTTATAACCACAGGAGGGAGCCCAAGAGCAGAACCCACAACAGAATTCACAACAGTACCCCCCCTTGAGGAGGGGTCAGCGAACCCTCACCAGAGCCCCCAGGCCGAGTGAAATGGAAGGCACGAACCAAATCGTCCGCATGAACATCGGAGGCAAGAACCCAAGAATTATCCTCCTGGCCATAACCTTTCCACTTGACAAGATACTGAAGCCTCCGTC
Source organism: Ranitomeya variabilis (assembly GCF_051348905.1). Classification (NCBI taxonomy): domain Eukaryota; kingdom Metazoa; phylum Chordata; class Amphibia; order Anura; family Dendrobatidae; genus Ranitomeya; species Ranitomeya variabilis. Next base: position 112,871,259 of record NC_135239.1, on the reverse strand, counting down.
TATAAAAACGAGAATCCAAGATCTTCTCCACAACATACTCCAACTCCCCATCAATCAACACCGGGGCAGGAGGATCAACAGAGGGAACCACGGGCACCACATATTTCCGCAACAAAGATCTATGAAAAACATTATGGATGGAAAAAGAGGCTGGAAGGGCCAAACGAAAAGACACTGGATTGATAATCTCAGAAATCCTATAAGGACCAATAAACCGAGGCTTGAACTTCGGGGAAGAAACCTTCATAGGAACATGACGAGAAGACAACCAGACCAAATCCCCAACCCGAAGCCGGGAACCCACACGCCGACGACGGTTGGCAAACGCTGAGCCTCCTCCTGAGACAACACCAAATTGTCCACAACATGAGCCCAAATCTGCTGCAACCTGTCAACCACAGAGTCCACCCCAGGACAATCAGAAGACTCAACCTGCCCTGAAGAAAAACGAGGATGAAACCCAGAATTACAAAAGAATGGTGACACCAAGGTAGCAGAACTAGCCCGATTATTAAGGGCAAACTCGGCCAATGGCAAGAAAGCCACCCAATCATCCTGATCGGCAGACACAAAGCATCTCAAATAAGTTTCCAAAGTCTGGTTAGTTCGCTCGGTTTGGCCATTTGTCTGAGGATGAAATGCGGAAGAAAAAGACAAATCAATGCCCAGCTTAGCACAAAAGGACTGCCAAAACCTAGAAACAAACTGGGAACCTCTATCGGACACAATATTCTCCGGAATGCCATGCAAACGAACCACATGCTGAAAAAACAACGGAACCAAGTCAGAAGAGGAAGGCAACTTAGGCAAAGGTACCAAATGAACCATCTTAGAAAACCGGTCACAGATCACCCAGATAACAGACATTCTCTGGGAAACAGGAAGATCCGAAATAAAATCCATAGAAATATGCATCCAAGGCCTCTCAGGGACCAGCAAAGGAAAAAGCAACCCACTGGCGCGGGAGCAGCAAGGTTTGGCCCGCGCTGTTGTGAAATCCGTCCTTGGTCTCCCTCCTGTGGTTGTGAATGGTACTTTTGTGAGTTCTGCCCTTGGGCTCCCTCTGGTGGTTTCGAGTGGAACTGCTGCTCCTTGAGTTTAGCTGTAGCAGCTGCTTTCACTGATCGTCTCTCCTGGCTTTGCTATTTAACCTGGCTCTGGTCTTCAGTTGATGCCAGCTGTCAATGTTTCTGGTTTGGAATTCAGATCTCTCCTTGGATTTCTCTGATGGCCTGTCCATTTCAGCAAAAGATAAGTTTTTGCTAGTTCTTTGTTGTCCATTTGCTTTGGACTTTATTGCTCAGCTCATGTTATGATTCCTTTTGTCCAGCTTGTCATTATGATATATTCAGGCTAGCTGGAAGCTCTGGGGAAGCAGATTTGCCCTCCACACCATGAGTCGGTGTGGAGATTATTTTTGTAAACTCTGCGTGGATTTTTAGTTTTTAATACTGACCATACAGTATCCTTTCCTATTCTGTCTATTTAGATTAGTATTGGCTCCTTTGCTAAAATCTGTTTTCATTTCTGTGTATGTTATTTCCCTCTTCACTCACAGTCAATATTTGTGGGGGGCTATCTTTCCTTTTGGGAATTTCTCTGAGGCAAGATAGCTTTCTGTTTCCATCTTTAGGGTAGTTAGTTCTCAGTCTGTGACAAGGTGTCTAGGGAGAGACAGGAACACTCCACGGCTATTTCTAGTGTCGGTGTTAGGATTAGGAACTGCGGTCAGTAAAGATACCACCTCCTCAGAGCTTGTCCCATGTTGCTCTTTAACCACCAGGTCATATCAGTGTTGCTCCTTAACCACCAGGTCATAACAGTACAGCTGACCCGCAATGTGTTGAATGCATCTCAAAAGAGGGAAAAAAAAGTTCTGAGCCATTTTTTTTCTTTTCCTTTGCAGCCTGTTTTGTCTTTTTTTTCCCCTTAATCTCTGGGTGGTTCAGGATTCCGCTGCTGACATGGAGGTTCAGGGTCTGTCCTCGCGTGTGGATCAACTCGCGGCAAGGGTACAGAGTATCCAAGATTATGTTGTTCACACTCCGGTTTTAGAGCCTAGAATTCCTATTCCTGATTTGTTTTCTGGGGATAGATCTAAATTTTTGAACTTTAAAAATAACTGCAGATTGTTTTTTGCTCTGAGACCCCGTTCCTCTGGTGACCCCATTCAGCAGGTGAAGATTGTCATTTCTCTGCTGCGTGGAGACCCGCAGGACTGGGCATTCTCCCTTGAGCCAGGAAATCCTGCATTGCTCAATATAGACGCATTTTTTCAAGCGCTCGGATTGCTGTATGACGAACCTAATTCTGTGGATCAGGCAGAAAAAACCTTGCTGGCTCTGTGTCAGGGTCAGGAAGCGGCAGAAGTATACTGCCAGAAATTTACAAAGTGGTCTGTGCTCACAAAATGAAATGAGTATGCCCTGGCAGCAATTGTCAGAAAGGGTCTTTCTGAAGCCCTTAAAGATGTTATGGTGGGGTTCCCCATGCCTGCTGGTTTGAACGAATCAATGTCTTTGGCCATTCAGATTGATCGGCGCCTGCGCGAGCGCAGGGTGGTGCACCATATGGCGGTGTCCTCTGGGCAGAGTCCTGAGCCTATGCAATGTGATAGGATTTTGACTAGAGCGGAACGGCAGGAATTCAGACGTCAGAATGGGCTGTGTTTTTACTGTGGTGACTCTACTCATGCTATTTCTGATTGTCCTAAGCGTACTAAGAGGGTCGCTAGGTCTGTTACCATTAGTACTGTACAGCCTAAATTTCTCTTGTCTGTTACCCTGATTTGCTCATTGTCGTCCTTTTCTGTTATGGCATTTGTGGATTCAGGCGCTGCCCTGAACTTAATGGACTTGGAATTTACCAAGCGCTGTGGTTTTTCCTTGGAGCCTTTGCGGAGCCCTATTCCCTTGAGGGGGATTGATGCTACGCCATTGGCCAAGAATAAACCTCAGTACTGGACACAGTTGACCATGTACATGGCTCCAGCACATCAGGAAAATATTCGTTTTTTGGTGTTGCATAATTTGCATGATGTTTTTGTGCTGGGTTTTCCATGGTTACAGGTACATAATCCAGTGCTGGATTGGAAATCTATGTCTGTGACTAGTTGGGGTTGTCAAGGGATACATAGTGATGTTCCTTTGATGTCAATTTCCTCTTCACCCTGTTCTGAAGTTCCTGAGTTTTTGTCAGATTTCCAGGATATATTTGATGAGCCCAAGTCCAGTTCCCTTCCTCCTCATAGGGACTGCGATTGTGCTATTAACTTGATTCCTGGCTGTAAGTTCCTTAAGGGTCGAATTTTCAATCTGTCTGTGCCAGAGCATGCCGCTATGCGGAGTTATGTAAAGGAGTCTTTGGAGAAGGGGCATATTCGCCCGTCTTCGTCACCGTTGGGAGCGGGGTTCTTTTTTATTGCCAAGAAGGATGGCTCCTTGAGGCCCTGTACAGATTATCGCCTTCTCAATAAGATCAGTACCCTTTACCCTTGCTTTCTGATTTGTTTGCTCGGATTAAGGGTGCTAGTTGGTTTTCCAAGATTGACCTTCGAGGGGCGTATTATTGTGAATTCCGTTCTGGAGCTCCCTCCTGTGGTTGCTAATGGTATTTTTGTGAGTTCTGCCCTTGGGCTCCCTCTGGTGGTTTCGAGTGGAACTGCTGCTCCGTTAGGTGGCTGTAGCAGCTGCCTCCACTGATCGCCTTGCCTGGGTTTGTTATTTAAACCTGCTCTGGGCTTTAGTTCATGCCAGCTGTCAATGTCTTAGGTTGGGTTTGGTTCTCTCCTTGGATTTCTCATATGGCCTGTCCTTGTCATCAAAAGATAAGTTTCTGCTAGTTCTTGTTTGTCCATTTGCTTTGGACTCTATTGCTTTGCAAATATGTCTCTTTTTGTCCAGCTTGTCACTATGTCATATTCAGGCTAGCTGGAAGCTCTGGGGTAGCAGATTTGCCCCTCCACATCGTGAGTCGGTGTGGGGTTCATTTTTGTAAACTCTGCGTGGATTTTTGTAGTTTTTAATACTGACCGCACAATATCCTTTTCTCTCTGTCTATCAAGTTTAGTATTGGCCTCCTTTGCTGAAAACTGATTTAATTTCTGTGTATGTTATTTCCCTCTCCACTCACAGTCAATATTTGTGGGGGGCTATCTTTCCTTTTGGGGTTTTCTCTGAGGCAAGATAGCTTTCTATTTCCTTCTTTAGGGGTAGTTAATTCTTAGGCTGTGAAGAGGTGTCTAAGGAGAGTCAGGAACATCCCACGGCTATTACTAGTGTTGTTGTTAGGATTAGGGACTGCGGTCAGTAGAGATACCACCTCCTTAGAGCTCGTCCCATGTTGCGTTTTAGCCACCAGGTCATATCAGTGTGGCCTCTTAACCACCAGGTCATAACAGTACAGCTGGCCCGCAATGTGTTAAATGCATCTCAAAAGAGGGAAAAGAAAGTTCTGAGTCATTTTTTTTTCCTTTGTAGCTTGTTTTGTCTTTTTTTTCCCCTTAATCTCTGGGTGGTTCAGGATTTTGGTGCTGATATGGAGGTTCAGGGTCTGTCCTTGCGCGTGGATCAACTCGCTGCAAGGGTACAGAGTATTCAAGATTATGTTGTCCAGACTCCATTATTAGAGCCTAGAATTCCTATTCCTGATTCATTTTCTGGGGATAGATCTAAATTTTTGAACTTTAAAAATAATTGCAGATTGTTTTTTGCTCTGAGACCCCGTTCCTCTGGTGACCCCATTCAGCAGGTGAAGATTGTTATTTCTTTGCTGCGTGGCGACCCGCAGGACTGGGCATTCTCCCTTGAGCCAGGAAATCCTGCATTGCTCAATATTGACGCATTTTTCCAAGCGCTCGGATTGCTGTATGACGAGCCTAATTCTGTGGATCAGGCAGAAAAAACTTTGCTGGCTCTGTGTCAGGTTCAGGAAGCAGCAGAAGTATACTGCCAGAAATTTAGAAAGTGGTCTGTGCTCACAAAATGGAATGAGTATGCCCTGGCAGCGATTTTTAGAAAGGGTCTTTCTGAAGCCCTTAAAGATGTTATGGTGGGATTTCCCACGCCTGCTGGTCTGAATGAGTCAATGTCTTTGGCCATTCAGATTGATCGGCGCCTGCGCGAGCGCAAGGTTGTGCACCATATGGCAGTGTCCTCTGAGCAGAGTCCTGAGCCTATGCAATGTGATAGGATTTTGACTAGAGCAGAAAGGCAGAAATTCAGACGTCAGAATGGCCTGTGTTTTTACTGTGGTGATTCTGCTCATGCTATTTCTGATTGCCCTAAGCGTACTAAGAGGGTCCCTAGGTCTGTTACCATTAGTACTGTACAGCCTAAATTTCTTTTGTCTGTTACCCTGATTTGCTCATTGTCGTCCTTTTCTGTTATAGCATTTGTGGATTCTGGCGCTGCCCTGAACTTAATGGATTTAGAATTTGCCAAGCGCTGTGGTTTTTCCTTGGAGCGTTTGCGGAGCCCTATTCCCTTAACGGAGATTGATGCTACGCCATTGGCCAAGAATAAACCTCAGTACTGAACACAGTTGACCATGTACATGGCTCCAGCACATCAGGAAAATATTCGCTTTTTGGTGTTGCATAATTTGTATGATGTTGTTGTGCTGGGTTTTCCATTAATACAGGTACATAATCCAGTGCTGGATTGGAGATCTATGTCTGTAACTGGTTGGGGTTGTCAAGGGATACATAGTGATATTCCTTTGATGTCCATTTCCTCGTCCCCTTCTTCTGAAGTTCCTGAGTTTTTGTCGGATTTCCAGGATATATTTGATGAGCCCAAGTCCAGTTCCCTGCCTCCTCATAGGGACTGCGATTGTGCCATTAATTTGATTCCTGGCTGTAAGTTCCCTAAGGGCCGACTTTTCAATCTGTCTGTGCCAGAGCATGCCGCTATGCGGAGTTATGTAAAGGAGTCCTTGGAGAAGGGGCATATTCACCCGTCTTCGTCACCGCTGGGAGCGGGATTTTTTTTTGTTGCCAAGAAGGATGGTTCCTTAAGACCCTGTATAGATTATCGCCTTCTCAATAAGATCACGGTCAAATTCCAGTACCCTTTACCTTTACTTTCTGATTTGTTTGCTCGGATTAAGGGTGCCAGTTGGTTTACTAAAATCGACCTTCGAGGGGCGTATAATCTCGTGCGTATTAAACAAGGTGATGAATGGAAAACAGCATTTAATATGCCCGAAGGCCATTTTGAATATCTTGTGATGCCATTCGGGCTCTCTAATGCTCCATCGGTATTTCAGTCCTTTATGCATGATATCTTCCGGAATTATCTGGATAAATTCATGATTGTGTATTTGGATGATATTTTGTTTTTTTCCGATGATTGGGAGTCTCATGTGAAGCAGGTTAGGATGGTATTTCAGGTCCTTTGTGCTAATGCGTTGTTTGTGAAAGGGTCTAAGTGCCTCTTTGGAGTTAAGAAAGTTTATTTTTTGGGTTTCATTTTTTCTCCCTCGGCTATTGAAATGGACCCTGTTAAAATCCAGGCCATTCATGATTGGACTCAACCCACTTCTGTAAAGATCCTTCAAAAATTTTTGGGCTTTGCTAATTTTTATCGCCGCTTTATTGCTAATTTTTCTTGTGTGGTGAAGCCTCTGACCGATTTGACGAAGAAAGGCGCTGATGTGATGAATTGGTCCTCTGCGGCTGTTGAGGCCTTTCAGGAGTTTAAACGTCGTTTTACTTCTGCCCCTGTGTTGCGTCAGCCAGATGTTTCTCTCCCTTTTCAGGTTGAGGTTGATGCTTCTGAGATTGGGGCAGGGGCCGTTTTGTCTCAGAGAAATTCTGATGGCTCTTTGATGAAACCATGTGCTTTCTTCTCCAGAAAGTTTTCGCCTGCTGAGCGTAATTATGATGTCGGCAATCGGGAGTTGTTGGCTATGAAGTGGGCATTTGAGTAGTGGCGACATTGGCTTGAGGGAGCCAAGCATCGCGTGGTGGTCTTGACTGATCATAAAAATTTGATTTTCCTCGAGTCTGCTAAGCGGTTGAATCCTAGACAAGCTCGGTGGTCTCTGTTTTTCTCCCGTTTTGATTTTGTGGTCTCGTATATTCCAGGATCTAAGAATGTGAAGGCTGATGCCCTTTCTAGGAGTTTTTTGCCTGATTCCCTGGGAGTTCTTGAGCCGGCTGGGATCCTCAAGGAGGGGGTGATTCTTTCTGCCATCTCTCCTGATTTGCGGCGGGTACTTCAGGAGTTTCAGGCTGATAAACCTGACCGCTGTCCAGTGGGGAAACTGTTTGTTCCTGATAGATGGACTAGCAGGGTAATTTCTGAGGTTCATTGTTCGGTGTTGGCTGGTCACCCTGGGATTTTCGGTACCAGAGATTTGGTGGCTAGGTCCTTTTGGTGGCCTTCCTTGTCGCGGGATGTGCGTTCGTTTGTGCAGTCCTGTGGGACCTGTGCTCGGGCTAAGCCTTGCTGTTCCCGTTCCAGTGGGTTGCTTTTGCCTTTGCCTATTCCTGAGAGGCCCTGGATGCATATTTCCATGGATTTTATTTCTGATCTTCCTGTTTCTCAGAAGATGTCTGTCATCTGGGTGGTTTGTGACCGGTTTTCTAAGATGGTCCATTTGGTACCGTTGCCTAAGTTGCCCTCCTCCTCTGATTTGGTTCCATTATTTTTTCAGCATGTGGTTCGTTTGCATGGTATTCCGGAGAATATTGTGTCTGACAGAGATTCCCAGTTCGTTTCTAGGTTTTGGCGGTCCTTTTGTGCTAGAATGGGCATTGATTTGTCTTTTTCTTCAGCATTCCATCCTCAGACAAATGGCCAAATGGAGCGAACCAATCAGATCTTGGAAACCTATTTGAGATGCTTCGTGTCTGCTGATCAGGATGATTGGGTGACCTTTTTGCCGTTGGCCGAGTTTGACCCTTAATAATCGGGCTAGTTCGGCTACCTTGGTTTCGCCTTTCTTTTGTAACTTTGGTTTTCATCCTCGTTTTTCTTCAGGGCAGCTTGAGCCTTCTGACTGTCCTGGTGTGGATTCTGTGGTGGACAGGTTGCAGCAAATTTGGACTCATGTGGTGGACAATTTGACGTTGTCTCAGGAAAAGGCTCAACGTTTTGCTAACCGTCGTCGGTGTGTTGGTCCCCGGCTTCGTGTTGGGGATTTGGTCTGGTTGTCTTCTCGTCATGTTCCTATGAAGGTTTCTTCCCCTAAGTTCAAGCCTCGCTTTATTGGGCCTTATAAGATTTCTGAAATTATCAATCTGGTGTCTTTTCGTTTGGCCCTTCCAGCTTCTTTTTCCATTCATAATGTGTTCCATAGATCCTTGTTGCGGAGATATGTGGTACCTTTGGTTCCCTCCGTTGATCCTCCTGCTCCGGTGTTGGTTGAGGGGGAATTGGAATATGTGGTGGAGAAGATTTTGGATTCTCGTTTTTCGAGACGGAAGCTTCAGTATCTGGTCAAGTGGAAGGGTTATGGCCAGGAGGATAATTCTTGGATTGTTGCCTCCGATGTTCATGCTGCCGATTTGGTTCGTGCTTTCCATTTGGCCCATCCTGATCGGCCTGGGAGCTCTGGTGAGGGTTTGGTGACCCCTCCTCAAGGGGGGGGCACTGTTGTGAATTCCGTTCTGGAGCTCCCTCCTGTGGTTGCTAATGGTATTCTTGTGAGTTCTGCCCTTGGGCTCCCTCTGGTGGTTTCGAGTGGAACTGCTGCTCCGTTAGGTGGCTGTAGCAGCTGCCTCCACTGATCGCCTTGCCTGTGTTTGTTATTTAAACCTGCTCTGGGCTTTAGTTCATGCCAGCTGTCAATGTCTTAGGTTGGGTTTGGTTCTCTCCTTGGATTTCTCATATGGCCTGTCCTTGTCATCAAAAGATAAGTTTCTGCTAGTTCTTGTTTGTCCATTTGCTTTGGACTCTATTGCTTTGCAAATATGTCTCTTTTTGTCCAGCTTGTCACTATGTCATATTCAGGCTAGCTGGAAGCTCTGGGGTAGCAGATTTGCCCCTCCACACCGTGAGTCGGTGTGGAGTTCATTTTTGTAAACTCTGCATGGATTTTTGTAGTTTTTAATACTGACCGCACAGTATCCTTTTCTCTCTGTCTATCAAGTTTAGTATTGGCCTCCTTTGCTGAAAACTGATTTCATTTCTGTGTATGTTATTTCCCTCTCTACTCACAGTCAATATTTGTGGGGGGCTATCTTTCCTTTTGGGGTTTTCTCTGAGGCAAGATAGCTTTCTATTTCCTTCTTTAGGGGTAGTTAATTCTTAGGCTGTGAAGAGGTGTCTAGGGAGAGTCAGGAACATCCCACGGCTATTACTAGTGTTGTTGTTAGGACTAGGGACTGCGGTCAGTAGAGATACCACCTCCTCAGAGCTCGTCCCATGTTGCGTTTTAGCCACAAGGTCAAATCAGTGTGGCCTCTTAACCACCAGGTCATAACAGCGTATAATCTTGTTCGTATTAAACAGGGTGATGAATGGAAAACAGCATTTAATATGCCAGAAGGCCATTTTGAATACCTTGTGATGCAATTCGGACTCTCTAATGCTCCATCTGTGTTTCAGTCCTTTATGCATGATATCTTCCGGAATTATCTGGATAAATTTATGATTGTATATTTGGATGATATTTTGTTTTTTTCCGATGATTGGGAGTCTCATGTGAAGCAGGTTAGGATGGTATTTCAGATCCTTCGTGCTAATGCGTTGTTTGTGAAGGGGTCTAAGTGCCTCTTTGGAGTTTAGAAGGTTTCGTTTTTGGGTTTCATTTTTTCTCCCTCGGCTATTGAGATGGACCCTGTTAAGGTCCAGGCTATTCATGATTGGACTCTACCCACATCTGTGAAGAGCCTTCAGAAATTTTTGGGCTTTGCTAATTTTTATCGCCGCTTCATTGCTAATTTTTCCAGTGTGGTTAAGCCTCTGACCGATTTGACGAAGAAAGGCGCTGATGTGATGAATTGGTCCTCTGCGGCTGTTGAGGCCTTTCAGGAGCTTAAACGTCGTTTTACTTCTGCCCCTGTGTTGCATCAGCCAGATGTTTCTCTCCCTTTTCAGGTTGAGGTTGACGCTTCTGAGATTGGGACAGGGGCCGTTTTGTCTCAGAGAAGTTCTGATGGCTCTATGATGAAACCGTGTGCTTTCTTCTCCAGAAAGTTTTCGCCTGCTGAGCGTAATTATGATGTCGGCAATCGGGAGTTGTTGGCTATGAAGTGGGCATTTGAGGAGTGGCGACATTGGCTTGAGGGAGCCAAGCATCGCGTTGTGGTCTTGACCGATCATAAGAATCTGATTAACCTTGAGTATGCCAAGCTGTTGAATCCTAGACAAGCTCGATGGTCTCTGTTTTTCTCCCGTTTTGATTTTGTGGTCTCGTATCTTCCGGGATCTAAGAATGTGAAGGCTGATGCCCTTTCTAGGAGTTTTTTGCCTGATTCTCCGGGAGTCCTTGAGCCTACTGGTATTCTCAAGGAGGGGGTGATTCTTTCTGCCATCTCTCCTGATTTACGGCGGGTGCTTCGGGAGTTTCAGGCTGATAAACCTGACCGCTGTCCAGTGGGGAAACTGTTTGTTCCTGATAGATGGACTAGTAAGGTAATTTCTGAGGTTCATTGTTCAGTATTGGCTGGTCATTCTGGTATTTTTGGTACCAGAGAGTTGGTTGCTAGGTCCTTTTGGTGGCCTTCCTTGTCGCGGGATGTGCGTTCTTTTGTGCAGTCCTGTGGGACTTGTGCCCGGGCCAAGCCTTGCTGTTCCCGTGCTAGTGGGTTGCTTTTGTGTTATGACCCCAGTGGACAGGGTCTCAGAGGAACGTGTAAGTCATCAAGATACAAAAATCCAGCTCATAGGGCTGTGGTAACTGGGTTGACCAAATAGCTACTCCTAACGCCAACACTAGAAGTAGCCGGGGATCATGCCTACGGTGATCGCTAGATGACTCGCGCCAGCCGGAGAATCTAACTACCCCTAGGAGAAGAAAACAAAGACCTCTCTTGCCTCCAGAGAAAGGGACCCCAAAGCAAGATACAAGCCCCCCACAATTAATAACGGTGAGGTAAGAGGAAATGACAAACACAGAAATGAACCAGGTTCAGCAAAGAGAGGCCAGCTTACTAATAGCAGAATAAAGCAAGATAACTTATCTGGTCAACAAAAACCCTATAAAAATCCACGCTGGAGATTCAAGAACCCCCGAACCGTCTAACGGTCCGGGGGGAGAACACCAGCCCCCTAGAGCTTCCAGCAAAGGTCAGGATACAGATAGGAACAAGCTGGACAAAAATACCAAACAAAACAAAAGCAAAAAGCAAAGAAGCAGACTTAGCTTGAAAAACAGGAACCAGGATCAGAGGACAAGAGCACAACAGATTAGCTCTGATTTCAACGATGCCAGGCATTGAACTGAAGGTCCAGGGAGCTTATATAGCAACGCCCCTGAACTAACGGCCCAGGTGAGGATATAGGAAAAGACAGACGCTCCAGAGTCAAATCACTAATGACCACTAGAGGGAGCAAAAAGCAAAATCACAACAGTACCCCCCCTTAGTGAGGGGTCACCGAACCCTCACCACGACCACCAGGGCGATCAGGATGAGCGGCGTGAAAGGCACGAACTAAATCGGCCGCATGAACATCAGAGGCGACCACCCAGGAATTATCTTCCTGACCATAGCCCTTCCACTTGACCAGGTACTGAAGCCTCCGCCTGGAGAGACGAGAATCCAAGATCTTCTCCACCACGTACTCCAACTCGCCCTCAACCAACACCGGAGCAGGAGGCTCAGCAGAAGGAACCACAGGCACAACGTACCGCTGCAACAAGGACCTATGAAACACGTTGTGGATAGCAAACGACACAGGAAGATCCAGGCGAAAGGATACAGGATTAAGAATTTCCAATATCTTGTAAGGACCAATAAAACGAGGTTTAAATTTGGGAGAGGAAACCTTCATAGGAACAAAGCGGGAAGAAAGCCACACCAAATCCCCAACACGTAGTCGGGGACCCACACCGCGGCGGCGGTTGGCAAAGCGCTGAGCCCTCTCCTGTGACAACTTCAAGTTGTCCACCACAAGATTCCAGATCCGCTGCAACCTATCCACCACAGAATCCACCCCAGGGCAGTCAGAAGGTTCCACATGACCCGAAGAAAAACGAGGGTGGAAACCAGAGTTGCAGAAAAACGGCGAAACCAAGGTGGCGGAACTAGCCCGATTATTAAGGGCAAACTCAGCCAACGGCAAGAATGTCACCCAATCGTCCTGATCAGCAGAGACAAAACACCTCAAATAAGCCTCCAAAGTCTGATTGGTTCGCTCCGTCTGTCCATTAGTCTGAGGATGGAAAGCAGACGAAAACGACAAATCAATGCCCATCCTACTACAAAAGGATCGCCAGAACCTGGAAACGAACTGGGATCCTCTGTCTGACACAATATTCTCAGGGATGCCGTGCAAACGAACCACGTTCTGGAAAAACACAGGAACCAGATCGGAAGAGGAAGGCAGTTTAGGCAAAGGAACCAAATGGACCATCTTGGAGAAGCGATCACATATCACCCAGATAACAGACATGCCCTGAGACACCGGAAGATCAGAAATGAAATCCATGGAGATATGTGTCCAAGGTCTCTTAGGGACAGGCAAGGGCAAGAGCAACCCGCTGGCACGAGAACAGCAAGGCTTAGCTCGAGCACAAGTCCCACAGGACTGTACAAATGACCGCACATCCCTAGACAAGGAAGGCCACCAAAAGGATCTGGCCACCAGATCTCTGGTGCCAAAAATTCCTGGGTGACCTGCCAACACCGAGGAATGAACCTCGGAAATGACTCTGCTGGTCCACTTATCAGGCACAAACAGTCTGTCAGGTGGACAAGAATCAGGCCTATCAGCCTGAAATCTCTGCAACACACGTCGCAGATCAGGAGAAATAGCTGACAAGATAATACCATCCTTAAGAATACCAACAGGTTCAGCGACTCCAGGAGCATCAGGCACAAAGCTCCTGGAAAGAGCATCGGCCTTCACATTCTTTGAACCTGGTAAATACGAGACAACAAAGTCAAAACGGGAGAAAAACAATGACCAGCGGGCCTGTCTAGGATTCAGGCGTTTAGCAGACTCGAGATACATCAGATTTTTGTGATCAGTCAAGACCACCACACGATGCTTAGCACCCTCGAGCCAATGACGCCACTCCTCAAATGCCCATTTCATGGCCAACAACTCCCGATTGCCCACATCATAATTTCGCTCCGCAGGCGAAAACTTCCTAGAGAAAAAGGCGCAAGGTCTCATAACAGAGCAACCAGGGCCTCTCTGCGACAAAACGGCCCCTGCTCCAATCTCTGAAGCATCCACCTCAACTTGAAAGGGAAGCGAGACATCAGGCTGGCACAAAACAGGCGCCGAAGTAAACAGACGTTTCAACTCTTGGAAAGCCTCCACGGCAGCAGGAGCCCAATTAACCACATCGGAGCCCTTCTTGGTCATATCCGTCAAAGGTTTCACAATGCTAGAAAAGTTAGCGATAAAACGACGGTAGAAGTTAGCGAAACCCAAGAACTTCTGAAGACTCTTAACTGACGAGGGCTGAGTCCAATCAAGAATAGCTCGGACCTTGACTGGGTCCATCTCCACAGCAGAAGGGGAAAAAATGAACCCCAAAAAGGGAACCTTCTGTACACCAAAAAGACACTTTGAGCCCTTGACAAACAAAGAATTTTCACGCAAAATTTTAAAGACCATCCTGACCTGCTCCACATGCGAGTCCCAATTATCAGAAAAAACCAGAATATCATCCAGATAAACGATCAGAAATTTATCCAGATAGTTCCGGAAAATGTCATGCATAAAGGACTGAAAAACTGAAGGGGCATTAGAGAGCCCAAAAGGCATCACCAAGTACTCAAAATGACCTTCGGGCGTATTGAATGCGGTTTTCCATTCATCCCCTTGCTTAATGCGCACAAGGTTGTACGCACCACGAAGGTCTATCTTGGTAAACCACTTGGCACCTTTAATCCGGGCAAACAAGTCAGACAACAGCGGCAAAGGATACTGAAATTTGACAGTGATCTTATTTAAAAGCCGATAGTCAATACAAGGCCTCAAAGATCCGTCCTTTTTAGCCACAAAAAAGAATCCCGCACCAAGAGGGGAAGAAGACGGACGGATGTGTCCTTTCTCCAGAGACTCCTTGATATATGAACGCATAGCGGTATGTTCAGGTATCGACAGATTAAACAGTCTTCCCTTAGGAAATTTACTGCCTGGAATCAAATCTATTGCACAGTCACATTCCCTATGAGGAGGCAATGCACTGGACCTGGACTCGCTAAAGACATCCTGATAATCAGACAAGTACTCCGGAACTTCCGAAGGCGTAGAAGAAGCAATAGACACAGGCAGGGAATCCTCATGAATACCACAACAGCCCCACTAGACACTGACATAGCCTTCCAGTCAAGGACCGGATTATGGGTCTGCAACCATGGCAGCCCCAAAACAACCAAATCATGCATTTTATGTAGAACGAGAAAACGTATCACCTCGCGGTGTTCAGGAGTCATGCACATGGTAACCTGTGTCCAATACTGCGGCTTATTTTCTGCCAATGGCGTAGCATCAATACCCCTAAGAGGGATAGGATTTTCTAATGGTTCAAGAATAAAACCACAGCGCTTAGCAAATGAGAGATCCATAAGACTCAGGGCAGCACCTGAATCTACAAACGCCATGACAGGATAAGATGACAGTGAGCAAATCAAAGTTACAGACAGAATAAACTTAGGATGCAAATTACCAACGGTGACAGGACTAACAACCTTAGATATACGTTTAGAGCATGCTGAGATAACATGTGTAGAATCACCACAGTAGTAGCACAAGCCATTCCGGCGTCTATGAATTTTCCTCTCATTTCTAGTCAGGATTCTATCACATTGCATCAAATCAGGTGTCCGTTCAGACAACACCATGAGGGAATTTGCGGTTTTTCTATCACATTGCATCACATCAGGTGTCTGTTCAGGCAACAACATGAGGGAATTTGCGGTTTTGCGCTCCCGCAACCGCCGGTCAATTTGAATAGCCAGGGACATGGTATCATTCAGACCTGTGGGAATGGGAAAACCCACCATAACATTCTTAATGGCCTCAGAAAGGCCATTTCTAAAATTAGCGGCCAGTGCACACTCGTTCCAATGTGTCAGCACGGACCATTTCCGAAATTTTTGGCAATACACCTCAGCCTCGTCCTGGCCCTGAGACATAGCCAGCAAGGCTTTCTCTGCCTGAATCTCAAGATTGGGTTCCTCATAAAGTAAACCGAGCGCCAGAAAAAACGCATCAATATCAGCCAATGCCGGATCTCCTGGCGCCAACGAAAAAGCCCAATCCTGAGGGTCACCCCGTAAGAATGAAATAACAATTTTTACTTGTTGAGCAGAGTCTCCAGACGAACAAGGTTTCAGGGACAAAAATAATTTACAATTATTCCTGAAATTCCTAAACTTAAATCGGTCTCCTGAAAACAGTTCAGGAATCGGAATCTTGGGTTCAGACCTAGGATTTCTGGTAACATAAATCTTGTATACCCTGCACACGAGCGGCAAGCTGGTCCACACTTGTAATCAAGGTCTGGACATTCATGTCTGCAGCAAGCTTAAGCCACTCTGAGGTAAAGGGGAAAAGAAAAAAAAAAATGAGAGAGGGAAAAAAAAAACTCAAAATTTTCTTTCTTATAATCCCACTTCTGCAATGCATTAAACATTTAATACTGGCCTGGCATACTGTTATGACCCCAGTGGACAGGGTCTCAGAGGAACGTGTAAGTCTGCAAGATACAAAAATCCAGCTCATAGGGCTGTGGTAACTGGGTTGACCAAATAGCTACTCCTAACGCCAACACTAGAAGTAGCCGGGGATCATGCCTACGGTGATCGCTAGATGACTCGCGCCAGCCGGAGAATCTAACTACCCCTAGGAGAAGAAAACAAAGACCTCTCTTGCCTCCAGAGAAAGGGACCCCAAAGCAAGATACAAGCCCCCCACAAATAATAACGGTGAGGTAAGAGGAAATGACAAACACAGAAATGAACCAGGTTCAGCAAAGAGAGGCCAGCTTACTAATAGCAGAATAAAGCAAGATAACTTATCTGGTCAACAAAAACCCTATAAAAATCCACGCTGGAGATTCAAGAACCCCCGAACCGTCTAACGGTCCGGGGGGAGAACACCAGCCCCCTAGAGCTTCCAGCAAAGGTCAGGATACAGATAGGAACAAGCTGGACAAAAATACCAAACAAAACAAAAGCAAAAAGCAAAGAAGCAGACTTAGCTTGAAAAACAGGAACCAGGATCAGAGGACAAGAGCACAACAGATTAGCTCTGATTTCAACGATGCCAGGCATTGAACTGAAGGTCCAGGGAGCTTATATAGCAACGCCCCTGAACTAACGGCCCAGGTGAGGATATAGGAAAAGACAGACGCTCCAGAGTCAAATCACTAATGACCACTAGAGGGAGCAAAAAGCAAAATCACAACACTTTTGCCTTTGCCGGTCCCTGAGAGGCCCTGGACGCATATTTCCATGGATTTTATTTCTGATCTTCCTGTTTCCCAGAAGATGTCAGTCATCTGGGTGGTTTGTGACCGGTTTTCTAAGATGGTCCATTTGGTACCTTTGCCTAAGTTGCCTTCCTCCTCTGATTTGGTTCCATTATTTTTTCAGCATGTGGTTCGTTTGTATGGCATTCCGGAGAATATTGTGTCTGACAGAGGTTCCCAGTTTGTTTCTAGGTTTTGGCGGTCCTTTTGTGCTAGAATGGGCATTGATTTGTCTTTTTCTTCAGCATTCCATCCTCAGACAAATGGCCAAACGGAGCGAACCAATCAGACCTTGGAAACCTATTTGAGATGCTTTGTGTCTGCTGATCAGGATGATTGGGTGACCTTTTTGCCGTTGGCCGAGTTTGCCCTTAATAATCGGGCGAGTTCGGCTACCTTGGTTTCACCTTTCTTTTGTAACTTTGGTTTTCATCCTCGTTTTTCTTCAGGGCAAGTTGTGCCTTCTGACTGTCCTGGTGTGGATTCTGTGGTGGACAGGTTACAGCAGATTTGGACTCATGTGGTGGACAATTTAACGTTGTCTCAGGAAAAGGCTCAACGTTTTGCTAACCGTCGTCGGTGTGTTGGTCCCCGGCTTCGTGTTGGGGATTTGGTCTGGTTGTCTTCTCGTCATGTTCCTATTAAGGTTTTTTCCCCTAAGTTCAAGCCTCGCTTTATTGGTCCTTATAAGATTTCTGAAATTATCAATCCGGTGTCTTTTCGTTTGGCCCTTCCAGCTTCTTTTTCCATTCATAACGTTTTTCATAGATCTTTGTTGCGGAGATATGTGGTGCCCATGGTTCCCTCCGTTGATCCTCCTGCTCCGGTGTTGGTTGAGGGGGAGTTGGAATATGTGGTGGAAAAGATTTTGGATTCTCGTTTTTTGAGGCGGAAGCTTCAGTATCTGGTCAAGTGGAAGGGTTATGGCCAGGAGGATAATTCTTGGGTTGTTGCCTCCGATGTCCATGCTGCCGATTTGGTTCGTGCTTTTCACTTGGCTCGTCCTGATCAGCCTGGGGGCTCTGGTGAGGGTTCGGTGACCCCTCCTCAAGGGGGGGGTACTGTTGTGAATTCCGTCCTTGGGCTCTCTCCTGTGGTTGTGAATGGTACTTTTGTGAGTTCTGCCCTTGGGCTCCATCTGGTGGTTTCGAGTGGAACTGCTGCTCTTTGAGTTTTCACTGATTGTCTCTCCTGGCTTTGCTATTTAACCTGGTTCTGGTCTTCAGTTGATGCCAGCTGTCAATGTTTCTGGTTTGGTATTCAGATCTCTCCTTGGATTTCTCTGATGGCCTGTCCATTTCAGCAAAAGATAAGTTTTTGCTAGTTCTTTGTTGTCCATTTGCTTTGGACTTTATTGCTCAGCTCATGTTATGTTTTCTTTTGTACAGCTTGTCATTATGATATATTCAGGCTAGCTGGAAGCTCTGGGGAAGCAGATTTGCCCTCCACACCGTGAGTCGGTGTGGAGATTATTTTTGTAAACTCTGCGTGGATTTTTAGTTTTTAATACTGACCACACAGTATCCTTTCCTATTCTTTCTATTTAGATTAGTATTGGCCTCCTTTGCTAAAATCTGTTTTCATTTCTGTGTATGTCATTTCCCTCTTCACTCACAGTCAATATTTGTGGGGGGCTATCTTTCCTTTTGGGAATTTCTCTGAGGTAAGATAGCTTTCTGTTTCCATCTTTAGGGGTAGTTAGTTCTCAGGCTGTGAATAGGTGTCTAGGGAGAGACAGGAACACTCCACGGCTATTTCTAGTGTTGGTGTTAGGATTAGGAACTGCAGTCAGTAAACATACCACCGCCTCAGAGCTTGTCCCATGTTGCTCTTTAACCACCAGGTCATATTAGTGTTGCTCTTTAACCACCAGGTCATAACACTGCGCACAAATCCCACAGGACTGCACAAAAGAACGCACATCCCGTGACAAAGAAGGCCACCAAAAGGACCTACTAACCAAATCTCTGGTACCAAAAATCCCAGGATGGCCAGCCAACACAGAACAGTGAACCTCGGAAATCACTTTACTAGTCCATCTGTCAGGAACAAACAGTTTCCCTGCTGGACAGCGATCAGGTTTATCAGCCTGAAACTCCTGAAGAGCCCATCGCAAATCAGGGGAGATGGCAGAAAGAATCACCCCCTGCTTAAGAATACCAACCGGCTCAAGAATCCCAGGGGAATCAGGCAAGAAACTCCTAGAGAGGGCATCAGCCTTAACATTCTTAGAACCTGGAAGATACGAGACAACAAAATCAAAACGGGAGAAAAACAGGGACCATCGGGCCTGTCTAGGATTCAACCGTTTGGCAGACTCGAGGTAAATCAGATTCTTATGATCGGTCAAGACCACAATACGATGCTTGGCCCCCTCAAGCCAATGTCGCCACTCCTCAAATGCCCACTTCATTGCCAACAACTCATGATTGCCGACATCATAATTGCGTTCCGCAGGCGAAAACTTTCGAGAAAAGAAGGCACACGGTTTCATCAAGGAACCATCAGAATTCCTCTGAGACAAAACGGCCCCTGCCCCAATCTCAGAAGCGTCAACCTCAACCTGAAAAGGAAGAGAAACATCCGGCTGACGCAACACAGGGGCAGAGGTAAATCGGCGCTTAAGCTCCTGAAAGGCAGAAACGGCCTCAGAGGACCAATTAGCTACATCAGCGCCCTTCCTCGTCAAATCGGTCAGGGGTTTAACCACACTGGAGAAGTTGGCAATGAAACGGCGATAAAAATTAGCAAAGCCCAAAAATTTCTGAAGGCTCTTCACGGATGTGGGCTGGATCCAATCATGAATGGCCTGAACCTTAGCCGGATCCATTTCGATAGATGATGGAGAAAAAATGAAGCCCAAAAAAGAAACCTTCTGTACTCCAAAGAGGCACTTAGACCCCTTCACAAACAGGGCATTGTCACGAAGGACCTGAAATACCATCCTAACTTGTTTTACATGAGCCTCCCAATCATCTGAAAAAATCAAAATATCATCCAAATATACAATCATGAATTTATCAAGATAATTCCGAAAAATATCATGCATGAAGGACTGAAACACAGATGGTGTGGATAAACTTGGCACACACGTGGTCAAATGAGAGTGAGATTTAATTGAAAGAGAGTACATACAATATTGACGTTTCGGTCTCAGATTAGACCTTCATCAATATACCTCTCTGAGTATTTCACAGATTGACGTTCTAATATGAGATTAATCCCTCTGCTTGTGGCTGTTTGACACTCAGGACGAGCGGTGGATGCCGCGTCCGCATAGCACAGCACCGGCACCAAGTGTAGCCTGCTATTTATAGCTGTACCAGCCACAAGCAGAGGGATTAATCTCCTATTAGAACGTCAATCTGTGAAATACTCAGAGAGGTACATTGATGAAGGTCTAATCTGAGACCGAAACGTCAATATTGTATGTGCAGCGCCCCAGAGTCCTGGTCGTTGCAGTGCTGTGGCTTCGCCGCTAAGGGGAGCCATGGTACGTTCGATGGCACCGAAGGAGTTCCTCCAATCAGGTATCACAGACACCAATATGTTTCACAGCAGGGCCTCCGGGGGGAGCTAAGGGTGCTATTCATTAGGCCACTCCCCACCATAGTGGGTAAACTGGGGGTCAGGCAGGAAGTTAGTGAGAACGCTGACGGGATTGAACGGAGCAACACCCTGTGGCAGGGGGTGTTGTGAAGGGAGAGACTGTAGGGTCTCTGCCAGGGGTGGGATCCTGGCAGAGGCTTGGCATTGAAAGAACGTAACGGGTCCGCGCAGGCTCCTGGAAGCGGCGGGACTCAGGAAAGGACTAGAAGCGAGATAGATTGTGCTGAGTGAGAAACGAGATCAAGCAGAAGGAGAATACCAGCAGGGGTTTTGTTGAAAGAGGCAGCACCCTGCTGAGGCGCAATACCGGTGGCCGGAACGCCGAGGGAGTGGATTAGAATACAGCTTCAAGCCATACTCCAAACAGCGGCAGGACAGTCGGTCTCAGGCGGGCTGTCTACCACATATCACCTATGAAGTCTTGGGGGGCAATTGCGGGAGAGGGGCGACTCTAGGGTCCCGGAAGAACTCCAGGCCTACCTGACAAACGGGTGCCATTCCAACCTGAATACAGGGAAGGGGTGGATTACAGAGGAACATCAAATCGAGTTGTGAGGGAACTTAAGAAACAGACACAACCGTTGTGGGGTTACTTTCCGTAAGCACAGCAGGGAAGGACTACAACACATAGCGCTAGAAGGAAGGCACAGATTTCCACCTGAGAGGAGAACTCTGGAGGTGCCATTGGACCGGCCGGACTTGCGTAGCCTGGTGAACCGTGTTCTGGACTGAGGACTCAGAGATCTCCAGTAAAGAGGTAAAGAGACTGCAACCTGGTGTCCTCGTTATTTACCGCGACTTACACCCCACAACCGCACCGCTACATCGCTACCATTACTACTACCTATCTCACCGGACGTTCCCCACTGACGGACAGGGCCACGGACCGGGTCTAGCCACCGTGACAACCCCGAGACTGAGAACTAGAGGCCCGGCTCCGGGTACCCCTCGGCCCTGCGGCGGTGTGGGGGCGCTCCAATTTGGCGTCACGAACAGGATCTACTTAAGCCTGAAGAATCAGGTCATGTGTGCCTAGAGACTGTGATTTGTTGTGCTTGGACTGTACTTTATTGTAAGACTGTGCTGCGCCATTAGCCGCCAAAAGTTCCCGCCAAAAGGCGCCGCCATTGCTACACCCAAGGGGAAGGAGGGCGTGTTATGGGCGGAGACTCCCAGTGTGGCGCGAGAAATGGCTACCGCCCCCTGCACTTCTGGCTGCAGAGGAATGACCTGCCCCAAAGCAGAAGAGAAACACCCCTTGATATGCAACGGCGAGAGGCTGGTGACGGAGAAGCCCGACCTCAGAGAAATGGCGGAGTCAGGTGCATGTACTGCCACCGACTATCAGGCAGCGATGATGAGCAGCGAGTGCCTGAGCAAGGAAGGAGCGATCCCGGCCTGCTCTCCTTCACCAGAGACGGACCAGGAGCCTGCGGACCTGACAGCGGAGCTATGTCCACCAATCCCGACCTCGGAGTTAGAGGAGGAGGAACCACAGCGAGCGGAGCAGCGTTCGGGGGCCACATCGGAAGAGCCGCGGTCCGAGCAGCAGCCGACTCCAGCGTTCTTGTCAGCGGACCGGATCGACATCGGTGGAACCACATCAGGCGTAGGTACGGAAGACGCCCCTGCTCCCCTTCACGAGTCCGCTTTCACGACCCACCTCCATCTCAGTAAAGGGCGACCCTTCTCGGCAGGGTTAATGGTGTTATCCCCTGGTGACCTGGGGAGGATGGTGCCACCGCTGTCGACTAGAGTGGGAGAGCCCGTGGATGTGAGTCTAGATGGAGTAGTTCTTCGGTGGGACAGCCCCTGGGTTGGGACGGATGGATCCCAGGAGAACGGGACCACTCTTGCGGTGCTTACGTGGGAACAGTATAGACAGTGCTTGATTCTACAGTGGAAAGGCCGGAAAGAGGCCGAGCCGATGGGTCCATCGAGAATACAACAATTCCCTCCGGCATGGGATGACAGAGACGTGACAAGGCGGGGCACTGTGTTGGCCTACCATGCAAGAAGAGGTTGGGGCCTCATACACGAGCCAGGATTGGATACTGACGTTTTTGTTGCGCACTGTAACGTGAGGGCTCCCTGCTGTGGCCGAAGTGGAGAACCATTGCAAAAGGGGGATTCGGTGACCTACAGCCGCCACCAGAACCCGCTCGGGTGGTATGCACGGAATGTTCGGCGGTGTATGTCTGGAGCCGCGACCCTTACCGCCTCGGACCTGGTCCCAGGAGCACCCGATCTTGTCACCATTGCAACGGTGCGCCTGGTTGCGGCCACCGAGTTGGCCAGTCGAGTTCATCTTCACGTTCGAACCGCGGACGCTGGCACCACGGTGGCTGGGGGGCAGGAGCCCGAGCCGCCTGAAAAAGAGTAAACCTCGGAAACCTGAAAAAAAATGTAAATAGTTTTCCTTTAACTGTTCCTGTTTGCTGCTAAAACCCGTCCAGGGTTAATGGATCCCTTTGTTGACCCGGGATCCCTGTGTTTGTTCTGAGTTTTCCTTGAAGTTTTGCACAAGTTTAAAGAACTGCAGAAATCATGGACTGTGCATGATTCGAACTTCCTTTGTAAATAGTTTGCACCTTCTTAAAGGTGCTTCCTACTGGTTTTAGCCAAAGACACTTTGCGAAGATATTTGCCCTATTGGTTTGAGCCAGAGACACTTTGTGAAGATACCTTTTCTACCGGTTCTAGTTAAAGACACTTTGCGAAGATACCATACTGGAACCTTTGCGTGGGCTGGTAGGCTGAGAGAACGAGCTACCTCAGAGAGACTTGGTCCCCTCTTAGAGGGGATGTGAAGAATTGAACTTGAGAGAGATACTGTTGCAGAACAGTAAAGCTATAATGATGCTTGAAAAGAATGTAACTGTTTTCCATGAAAAGTTAAATGTGTTCAATTTGTTTGAAATGTGAAACCTGAATAATGTTTTGAAAGGTGCAGAGAGCCCGTAGGGGTAGATGTAGAGATCTGCATAGCTGAAAGTAAAGAAGTAATGATGAAGGTGAGGATAGAAGGTAAACCCTGCGTCCCCATAGAAAGTTACTTTGTTACTAAGGACAGAAAGTGAACCCGTAGGGGTTAGAGAGTGAGTCCTTAAAGGAGCCGAGAAGAGCGGGCTCAGAGTTCCTTAAACGAAAGGAATGTTATGTCTATACTATGTATAGTAGCGAAAGGCAGTAGGCCCTGGCTGAACGGGGCGGTCCTGTAAAAGAAAGGAGAGGCAGTAGGTCTGGTGCCATAGGGACAGGCGGTCCTGCAGGTTCAAAGTAGGAGAATGTGAAGTTACCTTACCCTGTAATGTGATTATAGGAAGGCCTTTGGTAAACTAAGAGTGTATGTTTCTTAAAGGCAATGTTAATTTATTGTTCCAGAATTTGCACTAAGTAGAATACCCGGTTGGGTAACAGGAGTTATGTATAGCCTGTAATTTATAAAGTTGACTATGTTTGTAACGTTAAAAGTGTCCTCACCTCCCATAAAGGGAAGCCTGTTCAAGTATACTTATCGTTTTGCACTCAACAAAATTGTATGTCTTTTTGCTAATCTGTATTGTTGTTTTTCTTCCCAGTCCCGGAGTACTGTGTTTAACCAGGGGGGAGTGCAGCGCCCCAGAGTCCTGGTCGTTGCAGTGCTGTGGCTTCGCCGCTAAGGGGAGCCATGGTACGTTCGATGGCACCGAAGGAGTTCCTCCAATCAGGTATCACAGACACCAATATGTTTCACAGCAGGGCCTCCGGGGGGAGCTAAGGGTGCTATTCATTAGGCCACTCCCCACCATAGTGGGTAAACTGGGGGTCAGGCAGGAAGTTAGTGAGAACGCTGACGGGATTGAACGGAGCAACACCCTGTGGCAGGGGGTGTTGTGAAGGGAGAGACTGTAGGGTCTCTGCCAGGGGTGGGATCCTGGCAGAGGCTTGGCATTGAAAGAACGTAACGGGTCCGCGCAGGCTCCTGGAAGCGGCGGGACTCAGGAAAGGACTAGAAGCGAGATAGATTGTGCTGAGTGAGAAACGAGATCAAGCAGAAGGAGAATACCAGCAGGGGTTTTGTTGAAAGAGGCAGCACCCTGCTGAGGCGCAATACCGGTGGCCGGAACGCCGAGGGAGTGGATTAGAATACAGCTTCAAGCCATACTCCAAACAGCGGCAGGACAGTCGGTCTCAGGCGGGCTGTCTACCACATATCACCTATGAAGTCTTGGGGGGCAATTGCGGGAGAGGGGCGACTCTAGGGTCCCGGAAGAACTCCAGGCCTACCTGACAAACGGGTGCCATTCCAACCTGAATACAGGGAAGGGGTGGATTACAGAGGAACATCAAATCGAGTTGTGAGGGAACTTAAGAAACAGACACAACCGTTGTGGGGTTACTTTCCGTAAGCACAGCAGGGAAGGACTACAACACATAGCGCTAGAAGGAAGGCACAGATTTCCACCTGAGAGGAGAACTCTGGAGGTGCCATTGGACCGGCCGGACTTGCGTAGCCTGGTGAACCGTGTTCTGGACTGAGGACTCAGAGATCTCCAGTAAAGAGGTAAAGAGACTGCAACCTGGTGTCCTCGTTATTTACCGCGACTTACACCCCACAACCGCACCGCTACATCGCTACCATTACTACTACCTATCTCACCGGACGTTCCCCACTGACGGACAGGGCCACGGACCGGGTCTAGCCACCGTGACAACCCCGAGACTGAGAACTAGAGGCCCGGCTCCGGGTACCCCTCGGCCCTGCGGCGGTGTGGGGGCGCTCCATATGTACTCTCTTTCAATTAAATCTCACTCTCATTTGACCACGTGTGTGCCAAGTTTATCCACAACATAAGCATGGTTTGGGCACCTACTTGTGCACCACAATTTATAGTAGTGCCTACGGCTATCTTCCATGAAACACAGATGGGGCATTAGAGAGTCCGAATGGCATCACAAGATACTCAAAATGGCCCTCGGGCGTATTAAACGCAGTTTTCCATTCATCACCCTGCTTAATATGAACCAGATTATATGCCCCTCGAAGGTCAATCTTAGTAAACCAACTAGCCCCCTTAATTCTGGCAAACAAATCAGAAAGCAAAGGCAAAGGGTATTGGAATTTGACCGTGATCTTATTCAAGA
Organism: Ranitomeya variabilis; assembly: GCF_051348905.1. Lineage (NCBI taxonomy): Eukaryota > Metazoa > Chordata > Amphibia > Anura > Dendrobatidae > Ranitomeya > Ranitomeya variabilis. The sequence continues at coordinate 112,845,921 of NC_135239.1, read as the reverse complement.
GGCGATAATCAATACAGGGTCTCAAGGAGCCATCCTTCTTGGCAACAAAAAAAAAAACCTGCTCCTAATGGAGAAGACGATGGCCGAATATGCCCCTACTCCAAGGACTCCCTTACATAGCTCCGCATGGCGGCATGTTCAGGCACAGACAAGTTGAAAAGTCGGCCCTTAGGAAACTTACAGCCTGGAATCAAATCAATAGCACAATCACAGTCCCTATGCGGTGGAAGGGAACTGGACTTGGGCTCATCGAAAACATCCTGGAAATCTGACAGAAACTCAGGAATTTCAGAAGAGGGGGAGGAGGAAATTGACATCAGAGGAACGTCATCGTGAACCCCCTGACAACCCCAACTAGTCACGGACATAGATTTCCAATCCAGCACAGGATTATGTACCTGTAACCATGGAAACCCCAGCACAACAGCATCATGCAAATTATGTAACACCAGGAAGCGGCAATCTTCCTGATGGGCTGGCGCCATACACATGGTTAACTGTGTCCAAAACTGAGGTTTATTTTTAGCCAATGGTGTAGCATCAATCCCCCTCAAAGGGATAGGACTCTGCAAAGGCTGTAAAGAAAAACCACAACGTCTGGCAAATTCTAAGTCCATTAAATTTAAAGCGGCACCTGAATCCACAAATGCCATGACAGAGAATGACGATAATGAGCAGATCAGGGTCACAGATAACAGAAATTTAGGTTGTACAGTACTGATGGTAACGGAATTAGCGATTCTCTTGGCACGCTTAGGGCAATCAGAAATAACATGAGCAGAATCGCTGCAGTAAAAGCACAACCTATTCTGACGTCTGAATCCTTGGCATTCCGCTCTAGACACAATCCTATCACACTGCATAGGCTCAGGACTCCGCTCGGAAGGCAACGCCATAGTGTGCACAACTCTGCGCTCACGCAAGCGCCGATCAATTTGAATGGCCAGAGACATAGAATCACTCAGACCTGCAGGCGTGGGGAACCCCACCATAACATCTTTAACAGATTCAGAAAGACCCTTTCTGAAAATTGCCACCAAAGCATCCTCATTCCACTTAGTAAGCACAGACCATTTTCTGAATTTCTGGCAATATGACTCTGCCGCTTCTTGACCCTGACACAGGGCCAAAAGTGTTTTCTCAGCATGCTCTACAGAGTTAGGTTCATCATACAATAACCCAAGCGCCTGAAAAAAGGTGTCCACACTAAGCAAGGCCGGATTCTCAGACTCCAGGGAAAATGCCCAATCTTGCGGGTCACCGCGCAACAGAGAAATGACAATTTTAACCTGCTGGATGGGATCACCAGAGGAACGGGGCTTAAGAGCAAAAAACAGTTTACAGTTATTTTTAAAGCTCAAAAATTTGGACCTGTCCCCGAAGAACAGATCGGGGGTAGGAATTCTAGGCTCTAAAACAGGAGTCTGCACGATATAACCAGAAATACCCTGTACTCTAGCAGCAAGTTGATCCACCCGAGAAGCAAGTCCCTGAACATCCATGTCGACGCCTAACTCCTGAGCCACCCAGAAGTGAAGAGGGAAAAAAAACACAACAGAGTACAGAAAAAAAAATGGCTCAGCACTTTCTTTCCCTTCTTTTGAGATGCGGTTAACTCATTGTTGGCCAGTTGTACCATTATGAACTGGTGGCCTAGGAGCAGCATGGACAAGCTCTGGAGTAGATGGCCTCTATACTGACCGCAGACCCTGAACTTAACACATCAACTAGAAGTAGCCGTGGGATGTTCCTGTCACTCCCTAGACACCTCGTCACGGCCGGAGGACTAATTACACCTAAAGAAAGAAACAGGAATACTATCTTGCCTCAGAGAAAATTCCCAAAGGAAAGGCAGCCCCCCACAAATATTGACTGTGAGAGGAGAGGGAAATAACAAACGCAGAGTGAAAACAGAATTTAGCAAAGGAGGCCACGCTACCTAGAAAGAAAAGACAGGAAAGAGTACTGTCCGGTCAGTATAAAAATACTACAAAATCCACCACAGAGAATACAAAATCTCCACACCTAACTAAAGGCATGGAGGGTAACTCTGTGACTCCAGAGCTTCCAACTTGGCTGAGTAAATCTTAACACAGACAAAGCTGGACAAGAAAAAACATGGCAATTCACAGAACAATTAAGTCCACAGCAAGTGGACTGCAAAAACAGAGCCAGGACTTATCTTTGATGATTTGGACAATCCAGAAGGAGAAACCAAGCTGAGATGTGGGTCCCTAGAAAACAATGGACAACTGGCACTCACTAAAGGAAGGAGCAAGACTAAATAGCCCCATCCAAAGTGGAAGCAGCTGTTGACCGTTGTGAAGGACAAACAGCAGCACCACCACTTATAACCACAGGAGGGAGCCCAAGAGCAGAACCCACAACAGAATTCACAACAGGGATGGGATTATGTGTGGTAATGTGGTGGGGGGCAGGATTATGTGTGGTGATATGGTGGGGGGCGGGATTATGTGTGGTGATGTGGTGGGGGCAGGATTATGTGTGGTGATGTGGTGGGGGGGCGGAATTATATGTGGTGATGTGGTGGGGGCAGGATTATGTGTGGTAATGTGGGGGGTGGGATTATGTGTGGTAATGTGGTGGGGAGTGGGATTATGTGTGGTAATGTGGTGGGGGCAGGATTATCTATGGTAATGTGGTGGGGTGACGGAATTATCTGTGGTAATGTGGTGGGGGGCGGGATTATGTGTGGTGATGTGGTGGGGGCGAGATTATGTGTGGTGATGTGGTGGGGGCGGGATTATGTGTGGTGATGTGGTGGGGGGACAGGATTATGTGTGGTAATGGGGTGGGGGGTGGGATTGTGTGTGGTAATGGGGTGGGGGGGCGGGATTATGTGTGGTGTTGGGGTGCGCATTGTGTGCGGTAATGTGGTGGGGGCGGGATTGTGTGTAGTAATGTGGAGGGGGCGGGATTATGTGTGGTGATGTGGTGGGGGCGGAGCTACTGTGCAGGGGGCGGGATTAGCGAGTAATCATGATGCCTCTTATATATATAGATGGTGTACGCAGGGACATGTGTTTGCATGCGTCGTTTCACGGTGTCCGGCAAACACAATAGGTTGGCTTTTTTGAGGCGTCAAATATTGCGCAATCGTCCACATTACGTATTTCTGTCTATGGGAATGCATTGGTTCGCAATGACATGCGTACGAATGCGTTTGATACGCATGTGTACTTTAGACTACACATATCCAGAAAATGATGTCACCGCCTCCACCATGTGCATAAAAAACGCAAAAACATGGCAAAACGCATTTAAATGCATGCACACGCAGCGTTTTTGTTTGCGTTATGCGCAAGATGATGCGCAGGAGTAAGCATGCTTTTGCATGCATTTTGACATGTGTTTGCGCATGCAGATGATACGCTGTGCACAGAAACGCTAATGTGAACTTAGCCTTACAGGGCATACTAACAGTGAATTTCACATTGAGATTATTTGAATTTATGTAGGCTGAAAAATTATCTACTTTAACCCCTTTCTGACCTCGGACGGGATAGTACGTCCGAGGTCAGAAGCCCCGCTTTGATGCGGGCTCCGGCGGTGAGCCCGCATCAAAGCCGGGACATGTCAGCTGTTTTGAACAGCTGACATGTGCCCGCAATAGGCGCGGGCAGAATCGCAATCTGCCCGCGCCTATTAACTAGTATAATGCCGCTGTCAAACGCAGACAGCGGCATTTAACTACCGCTTCCAGCCAGGCGGCCGGAAATGATCGCATCGCCGACCCCCGTCACATGAGCGGAGGTCGGCGATGCTTCTGAATGGTAACCATAGAGGTCCTTGAGACCTCCATGGTTACTGATTTCCGACAGCACAACTGCATTTCTGCTACATAGCAGCGAACATCAGATCGCTGCTATGTAGCAGAGGCGATCGCGTTGTGCCTGCTTCTAGCCTCCTATGGAGGCTATTGAAACATGGCAAAAGTAAAAAAAAAAAAGTAAAAAAAAATGTGAAAAAAATAAAAAAAATATAAAAGTTTAAATCACCCCCCTTTCGCCCCAATCAAAATAAATCAATAAAAAAAAAAATCAAACCTACACATATTTGGTATCGCCACATTCAGAATTGCCAGATCTATCAATAAAAAAAGCATTAACCTGATCGCTAAACGGCGTAGCGAGAAAAGAATTCGAAACGCCAGAATTACGGTTTTTTGGTCGCCGCGACATTGCATTAAAATGCAATAACGGGCGATCAAAAGAACGTATCTGCACCAAAATGGTATCATTAAAAATGCCAGCTCAGCACGCAAAAAATAAGCTCTCAACCGACCCCAGATCATGAAATATGGAGACACTACGAGTATCGGAAAATGGCGCAATTTTTTTTTTTTTTTTTTAACTAAGTTTGGAATTTTTTTTCACCACTTAGATGAAAAATAACCTAGTCATGTTAGGTGTCTATGAACTCGCACTGACCAGAAGAATCACAATTGCAGGTCAGTTTTAGCATTTACAGAACCTAGCAAAAAAGCCAAGCAAAAAACAAGTGTGGGATTGCACTTTTTTTGAAATTTCACCGCACTTGGAATTTTTTTCCCGTTTTCTAATGCATGACATGGTAAAACTAATAATGTCGTTCACATGGCCAAATTGACAGAAAAATAAAAAAGTTACGGCTCTGGGAATGAGGGGAGCGAAAAACGAACACGGAAAAACGGAAAATCCCAAGGTCATGAAGGGTTTAAGTGAGTCTCCTTGTCAAACTACAATCAGGTTGTCCAGATGCCTGCCAAACCATGTGATATCATGAAAAAAGGGTTACTGGAAAATATGAAAATTTCTTCCTACCAGGACATATAAAGTATAGATAAAGACGGAGAGAATTTCGAGCCAATCGGGGCACCCAGAATCTGGAAAAAGTATTTGGAGTCAAACATAAAAAAAATTGTGGCATAGCAAATACTGAAAAACCATAATGATAAATTCCTAAGCTGTGTGCACATGTTGCGGATTTTTCGCGATTTTTCGCAGCACGTTCATTAATTTTGTGGATTTTTTGCGTTTTTCCCGCTATTTAATGCATTGGGAAGCTCTGGAAAAAAAGTGTCAAAAACACATCAAAAACGCGTCAAAAAACGCATGCGGATTTCTTGCAAAAAATGTCCAGTTTTGCTCAGGAAATTTCTGCAAGAAATTCTGAACGTGTGCACATTAAATTAACAGAATAGTTACTGTACTTGTCGAAATGGTGTCTAATGGCTGAAACAGCTAGATTGTGAGGGACGGTAAAGATTCACCACGTGCACATAATGAGCCAGTAGTCCTCCTTACATGTAAAATGTTCAAAAACACCCAGTACAGTAGTTGTGTTTTTTAAATAGCCAGAAGTCCTGATCACTAGTGGTTGGAGATGCTCATCCAGTTATTGGCTTAAGTTCTCGTTTAAGGAATAGATGTCCAAAACAATGGGGCGGAGGGGAGATGGAAAAACCCCTTTCCTTTATGGGTTTTGTGAAGACCATGGAAAAAGGGCATTATGGGATGGTCAGGTAGTAACTATCTTTGGAGTTTATTGTCTATGACACCCAAAGTGACACCCTCCCCCAAAAGCGTAGAAAGGGTACGTTTAAAGGAATCAGAAGGATTAGAGGAAAGGGGTTTGTAGCTGGTACAGTCACCCATTATGTCATAGACTAATTTCATATATAATGCTGTATCCAAAATGGTAATAGAACCCCCTGGTCTGGTATTTAGGAGCGTTTAGTGAATCATATTTGTGTTGGATCTTTAGAAATTCACAGAAAGTTGCAAATGTCTACATTTAGACATTCAATGCTTTCCCATAATGCCTTGAAGCTCTGCAGGGGAGGCATACCACTCGTGCACCCAATTCAGCTGTTCATAGGAAAGGGCCCATATGTACCACAATGCTCAGTGCTGCTGTGATGGTTCCTCTTTTTCTCTGTGTAGATTCTTCTTTTCAAAACATTGGGGAGAAAGACTCTCGTGTCTCCCTCTGTTCAGTAGATGCTTTCATATGTACAGTAGTTAATTAGATATGAGCTGATCAGGCAAAACTGGAATTTGGCTGCTTGCGAAGATTTTCCCTGGAAATTTGATTCTCAGACAAGTTATTCTCCGCAAATTCGATGTTCAATCACTGGTCAACGCAATTTTACTGGAAAAAGGTTTTAAAACATATTTTAAGTCAATTTTGACTGCTGATTACGAATATGAACTCCGTTTTTGGCTATCACATCAGGATTTTGAGATATTTTAAATTTTTGATGAAAATTATTCCTATCTAATGCTTTATGATAAAAACACATGATTTTCGGTACTACATTTTGTATACTTTTAATCAAGGAATAACAAAGATTACAAAGTCTGTGTACAGCAAATCAACTATACTTACAGAACTAAACTACAAAATATAAAAACAAGTATATATGGCACACAGATGAATGACAAATGGCAGTTATTTGAACTTTCTTTTCTTGGCTGATCTGTGATGTACAGCTTCTGGTTTGTCTCTCATTAAGCTCCAGCAATAGTCAGCCATCATATGTGAGTTCCACCGGCCTTGATACCGTTCTTCCATTGTTTTAATGTCCTGATGAGAACGCCCCCCTTGTTCCTCGCTCACATCCCCAAGGTTCTCTGGAAAAAAGTCCAAATGGCTGTGTAAATAGTGAATCTTGATACTCATTCTACATCCAAGATTTCACAGACTCATTAGTAGCTCTTCCACAATCTCTTCATAGTTGTCTGCTTTCTTATTCCCTAGAAAATTCTGCACCACATTACAAAATGCATTCCAAGCTCTTTCTTCTGTCTCATTCATTGATGTAATAAAATTTGGGTCTCTCATAAGTGTTCTTATTTGTGGTCCATCAAATATTCCAGCCTTTTTCTTCTCTTCACTAAGACCAGGAAAAGTTGAACATATATAGTTAAAGCATTCTCCACTGTGATTGAGAGCTTTGACGAACTGCTTCATCAATCCAAGTTTTATGTGTAAGGGAGGAAAGACAATGTTCTTCCTATCCACTAGAGGATCATGGATGACATTCTTATCACCAGATGCCAAACTGTCGCTGAGGCCATTCATTTGTCACCCAATGCTCTGCTGTAGCTCTACTGTCCAAGTAGCACAGAAAACAAGGGTGTTTTGTGTACCCTCCTTGCAGACCCAAAAGAAAGTTAACCATTTTCAAATCAACACAAATTAACCACCCATGAACATTATATTGTAACCTCTCTAGAACAATCTTGATGTTTTTATATTCTTCTTTAAGTTTTACAGAATGACCTATTGGTACAGAGCCATACTTATTTCCATTGTGTAACAGAACACATTTTAAACTTCTTTTGGAACTATCAATAAAAAGCCTCCAATCCCTTGAATCATATGCTGGAAGTCCCATAAAGAGAAGTAGCCCTTCAACATCAGTACAATAGACAAGCTGGCCATCTGAATGGAAGTACTTACGCAGTTCTGCTTCCCTGTTACGATAAATTGAGACACTTGTACCGGGTTTCAACATTCAATTCTCTTGTAGTCTTGAAGCCAATAGTTCAGCAGACTCTTTTGGTAGATAAAGATCTCTAACCAGATCATTCAAAGCAGACTGAGTAAACAGAATTGGTTTGTCACAATCTTCATCACATGGCTGAAAAATATCTGGACTGTCTTCTTCATCAGTATAACAATGTAAGGAGAGTTCTGTGTCAACGTTTTCTGGAAGCATAGTAAATTTTGGAACAGGTATGTCTTCACTATAGGCAACTGGTCGAATAGCTGAAGGGATACTCGGGTATTGCAAATATTGCTTGTTTTTCTTACTGAAACCTTTTACATCGACAAGGTAGAAATAGCAGTCTTCTAAATGATTGCTTGGTTCTCTCCAAACCATAGGAACTCCAAACTGAAGTTTAGCTTTCTTTCCTTGAGACCATGATCTCAAGCTCTCAATGCAGGTTTTGCACACTTTGTGAGGAGCCCAATGCTTGTCTTGGTCTCCAAGTTTTACTTTGAAGTACGCAAAATACATCCTCTTAACAAAGTCAGTAATATTGTGCCTCTGAGTCTTCACAGTAAAGTTTCCACAGATGTAACAAATAATATTTGGATCATTTGAGCACTGTCTTGTGCGAGATGTAGAGGCCATTGTTAGATCGGCAACACATCCTGCAGAGAAATACAAAATAAAAGATGTTAGCTACCTGAGTTGTTCATTGGATTTCTGCCCCCCCAGACACACACACACACACACACACACACACACACACACACACACACACACACACACACACACACACACACACACACACACACCTTAGGTATTGATTCACAAGCAAAAAACAGAAAAACAGCAGGATAAAAACAATAAATATCAAAACTCAATGAAAATTTCAATAAATAAAACAGTACCTGCACACGACTGTTGTGTACGTTCAAAACTGTTTGTTTACTTTCTTATCATAGCAAAAGGGAATTATGCATATTCAAAGAAAACAAAGTCCAGAACTTTATTTCATCGCCAGGTCGGCGTGTATCGTCATGTTTGACATCAAAAGCAACGACGATAACAATGGATGTAATGGAGCTAACAACCAGCGAGAACGAGAAGTGAGTCGCCGTTACGTCACTGGATCGCTCCTGCATCGTTCTGGAGTTGCTGTTTGACGTCTCTACAGCGACCTAAACAGCGACGCTGCAGCGATCTAGTTTAGGTCGGCTCGTTGTCTATATCGCCGCAGCGTCGCTGAGTGTGACGGTACCTTAAATGAAAACTAAATTTACCTTAGTGAACCGTATAAACCGGCACTTTTCATACACTATTTATATTTATCATGGAATTCATGAAAATGGGCTATATACCTATAGTGCAAAAACGTGATGTGATAGACTAATTTGAGGGTGCTGAATTCAAATCTGATCTTATAATTTCTCTAAAGCTGTTCTTAAAGTCCATGCCAGAATTTTTTTCTTTTTGTAGACCAGTGTTATTAGAGTCTGTAAATTGTGAAATGTCATCCACTTTGATGATACTGTAAGGCAACGTTCCCACGATCAGTATTTGGTGAAGTTTTGACTTTGCAGAATTTCTGCACCTATTATGTAAATTAGGTTTCTTGCATTTTTTTCATTGTGTTTTTTCTGTGCATTCTTATCACATTTATGATGCTGCATTTTTTGTCTCTCTTTGGTGTGTCATGCTTTAAGTAAAACTGCTTTCTTTTTTAATCTTCCTGGTATTTGACATTCTTAGGGGCGGAGTACACGCATGGAAACGCACTAAAATGCATGTGTGTTTTTTACCTGCGGATTTTACGCATCTAGTGCAACTCTATTCGGAAATTTTGCACCTAAGACTCACATCTCTGAGAGAAATTTACATGCTGCGGATTGGAAAAACGCAACGCAGTTCGGTTTACGCAGCATAAGAAAAAGTGCAGTGGTCATGAGATTCCTATAAATGTCATCCACTTTACTGGTACTGTAAAACACTGCGTTTTTGCTGCAGCAAAAATATACAGCGTCCAAAACACGATAAAACGTCATCGTGGGCACACAGCCTAAATTGAAGCAAATTTCAAAATCTGATATGAAAGTCTGGTGTATAGGTATCATACCCATGTGGACATCTACCTTATGTGGGTATTTTTACATTTGTCCACCTGTGCATTTCTTGCAAATCCCTTTAACTTTTATTGATACAGATAACAGATAATCAGTGTAATATCGTGAAGCTAGTCATTAGAAAATTATCAGCTTTAAAGTGAATCTGTCACAATATAAAATGCATATATTATCATTATTATTTATTATACTGATACAGATGCTGTATTTACTTTGAAAACCTGTCATAAAATTTAGATGAATTTTCTCCCACCTAACCCAACATGATTGACAGACCCTCCGTCTGCAGAGATCTCGCACTGGCCAGTGAATGCTGCAGCTGTCAGGCTGGACGGGCGGACACTGAACACTGAGGAGCTATTTCATTCTATAGCTGGACTCATAACATGCTCATCTTAGTATGAGGATTATACAGCCATTCTGACAGATATTCAAAGTACATAATCAGCGTTGTCACTGGTAAGAGATCTTTTTACCAATGTATGCAGTTTTTAATGTGAAATCTGATGACAGATCCATTTTATGATTGTTCTGTTAGAAATAATAAATAAATGTAAATGCCACAAGAACAAATAAGCATGGGCACAGTGTGTGAGTAAGATTTACTGCAGGACTATAGAAATGTAATGCTGTTAATATGCTGGAATGAAAGGCAGAGCCATGCACTGTATAATGTACCGTATAATTATGTTCAAAGAGGAGGTGTCTTTTTTAATACCCACGGCTACATGAAGCCCTCTGAAGTTTAATGCACTCAGACACCTCCGACCCCAAATATTCAATGGTAGTAATTATCAGCTCACCAAAGGCTGCAGTGAGGATAAAGTGGACTTGACTTGCTGCTAGGGCTGCAAAATGTCTCTCCATAAATTCTTGTGATTTATACAATGAAAACTAAAGATATAGATTCACATAAAACTTAATTTGAGCAAAATGATAACAGAAGAGGCTACTTTACATTGCATGCACAACAACAGGGACTATTCTTACACACCGGACTGCTGTCCTTACATAGGGCTGCATATTATAGTTTCATAGTCTTTAAGGTTAAAGGTAGTCATAAGTTCATCTAGTTCAACATATAACTTAACATGTTGATCCATAGGACAACAAAAACTCCATGTGGCAGATGCTAATTGTCACATATTAGGAGAAAAATGACTCCAATGCAGCAATCAGACTGGTTCTCTGGATGTTTTCAAGAGAACTGGGTTTAGATATGTAGTTTTTATTAAATATAGTTTTATCAGCAGGAGATTATTATAGTTTGTTCCAGACGCTTCTAACAGAAACAACTGTGCTGTGCTGTTTGGTGGACTACAAGTTCAAGATACTCTAAGCGAGGGCTGCTGTGCGAAGAGAGGGCTACTGATAAGTGAATAGTTAAACGCAATATCATAGTTTAACACAATAGCATAGTTTGGTGTTTTCATTACTAGACTACCAATGTTTTTTCTGCTTTTATCTGTACGGTTTATCCCCATTAGTATGAGCTCCATGGACAATGAATGCTACCTGCTGTGTGTCTTGTGAGATGTATCTATGCCTTGAACAGCCTTTTAAGGGTGAATGTGTCTGCACTCAATGCCACTGAGTTAAATGTTTGGAAGCCCAGGTAATGGATCTAAATGTGAAGCTGGCAACACTCAGGAGCACTGCGAACCTGGAGAGTTTAGAGCTCACTGAGCTTGCGCTGGCTGGGGACAGTGATATGGAGGAGGGTGGAGGTGGGAAAGATCAGGACAGAGAAGTACGTAGTTGGGTATATTTTACAAGAAGGGGAAGGTGGAAAAGTGCCAGGAAGCCCAGTCCTGATCTGGCACAACCTAGTAAATATGCCTGTTTTACTGATATTAGGAATGCAAGCCCAGGACTGGGATCTCTACAGCTGACATTGCTCCTAGCAACCAGGAAAATGATTGCTGTAGGAAGAAGGGAACTAGTAGTACAGCAAATGCCAGACAGGTGTGGTAGGGGACACTTTAATTAGACGGACAGACAGGGTCATCTGCCACCAAGACCGTGAATGCCGAACAGTGTGTTGTCTGCCGGGAGATCGTGTTCGACATATTGCGGATCGTATAGCTGGATTGCTGGGTGAAGCAGGGGAAAACCCAGTGGTCATGGCACACATCGTAACCAATGACAAAGAAGAAAGTGGAAGGTCCTGAAGAATGATTCCATGGAACTAGGAGAGAAGCAGAAGGCCAGGACCTCCAAGGTGGTGTTTTCAGAAATACTCCCAGTGCCACGTGCATCACTAGTAAGACAGCGAGAGCTTAGGGAGATGAATAAGTGGCTTATAAATTGGTGCAGGAAGGAAGGGTTTGGATTGATGGAGAACTGGGTCAACTTCTCTGTACAGGCTCTATGGTAGGGACAGTTTGCATCTCAATGGGGAGGGTGCAGCTATGCTTGTTGAAAAAATAGTAAAACGGATGGAGGAGCTTTTAAACTAGGATCTGGGGGAGGTAGGGATATGCAAGGAAAGCAGAGAGCTGAGTAGGTGTAACAAATGTGCTAATGAAAACATTGTAGGGAGTTACAGCAACTTATAGTCACTATGGGTAAATGTACTTGGGGATGGCAAGAATGAAAAGCTGTTAACTGGAGTTTGCTCTTAAGCCTCCTAATATAGGTGAACAGGTAGAGCATGAAATGCTGCAACAAAAGAAAAAGGCAACAAACAGTAACAGGGTTCTTATAATGGGGGATTTTAACTACCCAGACATTCAATGGGACATAGAATCTTCTGGTTGTGCTGAAAGCTACAAGTTCTTATCCACAGTTCAGTACAATTACCTCCATCAGCAGGTAGATGAACCAACCAGGGAAAGTAATCTGCTGGATCTGGTTCTGTCAAAGAGACCAGATATGATTTCAGATCTACAGGTCAGGGAGCATTTGGGATGCAGTGACCATAATATGGTATGTTTCTGTGTAATTTTCAATCAAACATTCAAAAGGGGAAATACCAAAACCTGGAACTTTAGGAAAGATGATTTCTACAAATTAAGGGAAGAGCTTAATCGTGTAGACTGGGACCATGGTAACTGGGTATATCAAACATGAATAGTGCATTTTTAAGTGAATACTACTAGAATCCTGCAGAAAACATATGCCCTCTGGTAATAAAATGTCAAGGAATTAAAAGAAACCATTATGGATAAATAAGACGGTAAAAAGTTTAATAATACAAAAACAAAGGGCATTCAAAATCGTAAAAGCCAAGAATACTGAAAAACCATTTCAAGAGTATAAAGATCTAAATAAATGTAAAAAACAAATCAAGCTAGCAAAGTTATCTACAGATAAACAAATCACCATCGACATTAAAATAAATCCCCCAAATTTTTATAAATACGTCAATGCCAAAAAGAAAAAACAGATTGCATCGGCCCCTTAAAAGACGTCAATAGCAAGATAATTATAGAGAACAAAGAAAAGGCTGAGATATTAAGCAAGCACTTTTCATCCGTGTTCACCAATGAACTGTCTGTTACAGGGATCATTCAAAAAGGCAAAAATCAAAGTTCACCACCTGATATAACTAGTTTAACACAAAAATAAGTACATCTACATCTGAGCAACTTAACCCCTCCGCTGTACTAGTACCACACTGCGGGAGGTGCATTTATGACCAGAGCAGTACTAGTATGGTGCCAAGATCACCGCGGCCTCACACAGTGCCATGGCGATTGTGTACGGGTGTCAGCTGTATGTGACAGCTGACACCATGGAGCATCACCCACGATTAGTGCTAGCACCGATCATGGGCATTTAAACCCTCTGATGCCGCTGTCAGTAGTGATAGCAGCATAGAGATGCATCGTGCAGGGAGGGGCTTCCTGCGCGCCTTCATCAGAACAACGCGATCCGATCGCGTTGTTCTGATATTCTCCATAGAGACCCCCAGCACCAAGATGGCCACATGGTCCTTCTGGGTCCTACAGGGAAGGTGGCTTGTGAGTGCCTGCTTAGAGCAGGTGCCAGCATGCCTCCTTCCCTGCCTGTCACATCACTGATCTGACACTCTGCTGTGCAGTGTCAGATGAGCGATCTGACATAATATAGTAATGTTCCATACTGGGACAATGTAATAAAGATAAAAATATATATTATAATGTGCAAAAATATATATTTTTTTAAATCCCCAAATAAAGAAAATAAAATAAAGTAAATATTTTACCAATAAATACATTTATGTAAATAAAAAAAACAATAAAAGTACACATATTTGGTATTGTCCGTAACATCCCGCTATATAAAACTATCCCACTAGTTAACCCCTTCAGTGAACACCGTAAAAAAAAAACCGAGGCAAAAAAAATGTTTTATGATCATACAGCCGAGCAAAAAGTGCAATAAAACACGATCAAAAAGACTGATGTAAATAAAATTGGTACCTCTGAAAATGTCATTTTGTCCTGCAAAAAACAAGCCACCATGCAGCTCCATCAGTAGAAAAATAAAAAAGTTATATCTCTCAGAATAAAGTGATGCAAAAATAATTATTTTTTCTAATGTAATCGTACTGACCCGAAGAATAATGCTTCCTTATCAATTTTACCACAAGCAGAACGGTATAAAAGAAAAAAAAAGCTATTCCTGAATTGCTGGTTTTTGTTCACTCTGCCTCCCAAAAATCAGAAGAAAAGAGTGATCAAAAAATGCTATGTGCCCGAAAATGGTACCAATAAAAAGAACAGCCCGTCCCGCAAAAAAGGAGCCCTCACATGTCTCTGTCGGCCAAAATATGAAAACTTATAGCTCTCAAAATATGGTGATGCAAAAACTAGTTAGTGTGTGACAGCAGCCAAACATAAAAACCTGATATAGATCTGGTATCACTGTAGTTGCACCAACCCAAAAAATAAAGTTGCCTAATCACTTTTACTGCATGTAGAACAGCATAAAAAATAAATAAAAACAATTATTCACATGTTGATTTTTTCATTCTGCCTTCCAAAGATTGCAGTAAGGCTCGGCGCACATTTATCCTGCACTCTGCACTGAGTGCTGTAACTGGGGTTTCCGTGTAAATCTCTGAAATACGTGATTCAGACAGACTCCATGGCAGAAAATTCCCTATAATGAGGCAGATGGAGGCACTGTGGGCACCATAGGGCCTCTGATCCGGTGGTGTTCATCTTTTTAGAATTGCATAAAAGTGCCATCGGCCACGGTTTTGTGCACTTCTGAAGAAAGGAAACCGCAGAACAGAGGCCAGATGGAGTCAAGAGTAACTCTGCTGCCTCATTATAGTGAAAGGATCCATAGGGGGTTTCATCTGAATCACATCACTCAGATATTTACCGTATATACTCGAGTATAAGCCGAGATTTTCAGTCCAAATTTTTGGGCTGAAAGTGCCCCCTCGGCTTATACTCGAGTCACGGTCGGCGGGTGAGGGGGAGAGGGCACTTGAGGCATACTTACCTGCTTCCGGGGCTCCTGGCGCTCCCCCTGCCCGTCAAACGGTCTCCGGGTGCCGCAGCTCTTCCTCTGTCAGCGGTCACGTGGGACCGCTCATTAGAGAAATGAATAGGCTGCTCCACCTCCCATAGGGGCGGAGCCGCATAATTCATTTCTCTAATCAGCGATGCCGGTGACCGCTGACAGAGGAAGAGGGTGCGGCACCGAAGACCAGCTGTCCGGGGGAAGGAGCGGGACGCCGGGAGCAGGTAAGTATGTCATATTTACCTTCCCTCGTTCTACACGCCGGGCGCCGCTCAGTCTTCGCGTCCTCTTGTTCTGACTGTTCAGGTCAGAGGGCGCGATGACGCATATAGTGTGCGCGCCGCCCTCTGCCTGATCAGTCAGTGCAGAGAGACGCTGGGACGGGACGCCGAGGAGCTGCAAGCAAGAAAGGTGAGTATGTGTTTTTTTTTTTTTATTGCAGCAGCAGCAGCAATGGCACAGATTTATGTGGAGTATCTATGGGGCAACGGTGCAGAGCACTATATATAAGGCACAGTTTTATGTGGAGCATCTATGGGGCAACGGTGCAGAGCACTATATATAAGGCACAGCTTTATGTGGAGCATCTATGGGGCAACAGTGCAGAGCACTATATATAAGGCACAGCTTTATGTGGAGTATCTATGGGGCAACGGTGCAGAGCACTATATATAAGGCACAGCTTTATGTGGAGCATCTATGGGGCAACGGTGAAGAGCACTATATATAAGGCACAGCTTTATGTGGAGCATCTATGGGGCAACGGTGCAGAGCACTATATATAAGGCACAGCTTTATGTGGAGCATCTATGGGGCAACGGTGCAGAGCACTATATATAAGGCACAGCTTTATGTGGAGCATCTATGGGGCCATAATCAAAGGTCAAAGGTGCAGAGCATTATATATGGCACAGCTATCTATGGGGCCATAATCAAAGGTGCAGAGCATTATATATGGCACAGCTATCTATGGGGCCATAATCAAAGGTGCAGAGCATTATATATGGCACAGCTATCTATGGGGCCATAATCAAAGGTGCAGAGGTAATATATAGCACAGCTATCTATGGGGCCATAATCAAAGGTGCAGAGCATTGTATATGGCACAGCTATCTATGGGGCCATAATCAAAGGTGCAGAGCATTGTATATGGCACAGCTTTCTATGGAGCATCTATGGGGCCATAATGAACTGTGCAGAGCATTATATATGGCACAGCTTTATGTGGAGCATCTATGGGGCCATAATGAACGGTGCAGAGCATTATATGTGGCACAGCTTTATGTCGAGCATCTATGGGGCCATAATGAACGGTATGGAGCATCTATTTTTAATTTTGAAATTCACCGGTAGCTGCTGCATTTTCCACCCTAGGCTTATACTCAAGTCAATAAGTTTTCCCAGTTTTTTGTGGCAAAATTAGGGGGGTCGGCTTATACTCGGGTTGGCTTATACTCGAGTATATACGGTAGATGGAAACTGCAAAGTGGTCAGCGTATAGCGCCGGATAACTGTGATCCCAAACGTTATGTGAAATGTTCCCTGTTGTGAACTCTGTTTTTGGGCTCCCTCTTGTGGTCACAAGTGGTACTGTGTGAGTGCTGTCTTTGGGCTCCCTCTGGTGGCTCTTTGTGTCATTCTGCAGGTCTGAGGCAGGATCAGCTGTCTCGTTATCTGTTAGCTGGTTTCCTATTTAGCTCACCTGGACTTTCAGTGTTTGCCTGCTGTCGATGTATTCAGTGCTATTTTGATCTCTCCTGAATTCCTTCGCTATCAGTCTCTTCAAGAGAAGCTAAGTTTTCTGTTTGGTTATTTTTTGCTCATCAGTGTTCAATAAGTTTCTTGGTTTATTATAAGTCCTTGTCCAGCTTGCTAATATGTGATTTCCTTGCTTGCTGGTAGCTCTAGGGGGCTGAGTTTCTCCCCTCACACTGTTAGTTGGTGTGGGGGTTCTTGAATTCTCGGCGTGGATATTTTGTATAGGGTTTTTTACTGACCGCACAGTTCCCTGCCTGTCTTCTGCTATCTAGTATTAGTGGGCCTCATTTGCTGAATCTGTTTTCATTTCTACGTTTTGTATTTTCCCCTTACCTCACCGTTAATATTTGTTGGGGGCTTCCTATATCTTTGGGGTCATTTCTCTGAGGCAAGTGAGGTCTTACTTTCTCTATAGGGGTAGCAAGTTTCTCAGGCTGCGTCGAGACGTCCAGGAATTTAGGTACGTTCACCGGCTACCTTCAGTGTGTTTGGTTAGGATCAGGTTTTGCGGTCAGTCCAGTTACCACCTCCCTAGAGCTCGTTCTATGTTCAGTTACTTAGCTAGTTCATTCTGTGATCCTCAGCCACTAAGGATCATAACAGTTCCCCAAAAAAGCTTCCACTCAATCCACAAAAAAAGCAAGTCCCCACTCAGATCTGAAATCTGTTAAAGGAAATATAGAGGGCTTCCATGTTACTGCTAGTACAAAGGTTATGGAAAAGCAAAATGGCTCCTCGCCCGCCAAAAGAAATTCAGCAAATTCTCCGCTCACAAATCCAAATGCTCCCACGTTCTGAGCCCCGGTGTTCTTAAACAACATTAGTGATGAGCGACTATACTCGTTGCTTGGGTTTTCCCGAGCACGCTCGGGTGATCTCCCGTGTATTTGTGACTGCTCGGAGATTTAGTTTTTGTCTCCGCAGCTGCATGTTTTGCGACTGTTAGACAGCTTGATTACATGTGGGGATTCCCTAGCAACCAGGCAACCCCCACATGTACTCATGCTAGCTAGCAGCTGTAAATCATGCAGCTGCATCAACAAAAACTAAATCTCCGAGCATTCACAAATACTCAGAGACCACCCGAGCAGCGAGTATACTCGCTCATCACTAGCCCACATGTTTGGCATTTAGTGATGAGAGCCTGCCTAATTTACAGGTGCGTGTCTCCAGAAGCATGAGCTGGGCATAACGTACTGGTCACTACAATGGCAGTTTGCAATTTTCACTAGGTAGCATTCATTGCTGCTTGTTTCTGGAAAACACCCATGGAGTCAAAATTGTCACCCGTTTCCCAGTGTGAAAATAAAAAACTTGGGACTAACACACAATCTTGGTGGTAAAAATGTAAATTATTTTTTCTTCACTTCCCAATGGTATAAAAGTTTGTGACACTCCTGTGGTGTCAATATAATCACTGCACCCCTAGATTAATTAATTGAGAGGTTTAATTGGTAATATGGGGTCACTTAGGGGGGTTCTACTATTCTAGCACATCAGGGGCTCTGTCAATGTAATATGGCATCCTCAAACAAGTGCAGCAAAATCTGCACTGTACTATGGCACTACTTCCCTTCTGAGCTTTGCACCTTGCCTCAGAAGTAGTTTTTGACCACATATGGGGTGTCGGTGAACTCAGGAGAAATTGCACAACAAAACTTTGGGGTCCATTTTCTCCTTTTATGCAGCGCCCCAGAGTCCTGGTCGTTGCAGTACTGATGCTCCGCCGCTAAGGGGGGCTATGGTACGTCTGATGGCACTGAAGGAGTTCACCTGACCAGGTATCACAGACACCAATACACTTCACAGTCTGGCCTCCAGGGGGAGCTAAGGGTGCTATGTATTAGGCCACTCCTCACAATCTGGTAAAACTGGGGGTTAGAGAGGAAGTTAGAAAGAAGCTGACTGGGAATCGAACAGGCAACACCCTGTGGCAGAGGGTGTTGCGGGGAGAGACTCAGGGGGGTCCCTGTCAGGGGTGGGATTCTGACAGAGGCCTAGCGAACAGAGAGAACGTTACGGGACTGCGCCGGCACCTGATCGCGGCGGTACCCTAAGAAAGGACAAGAAGCGAGGTATATTGTGCTGAGTGAGAAACGAGATCAATGCAACAAGGAGAAATACCAGTAGGAGTCGTGCTGTAAGACAAGGCAACATCCTACTGAGGCGCGTAGCCGGTGGCCGGAACGCCGAGGAAGTACTAGGCTCCAAGCAATACTTCAAACCTACGGCAGGACAGTCAGCTATAGGCGGGCTGTCTCACACAAGTCACCTACGAAGACAAAGGGGGCAACAACAGGAGAAGGGCGACACTAGGGTCCAGGAAGAGCTCCGAGCCTACCCGTCATACGGGTGCGTCCTAGCCATATCATCTGGGGGACGAAGAAGAACATCAGTGAGGGAACTTCAGAAACAGACACAACAGTTGTGGGGACTATCCCGTAAGCACAGCAGGGGAGGACCACAACACACAAGTGCTAGAAGGTAGGCACAGATTTCCACCTGCAAAGGGAGCTCTGGAGGTGCTATCGGACCGGCCGGACTTGCGCAGCCCGGTTAACCGTATTCCGGACTGAGGATCCTGAAGCCTTCAGTAAAGAGGTAAAGAGACTGCAACCTGGTGTCCTCGTTATTTACTGCGACCTGCACCGCACCGTAACATCCTCACCACCCACACCTTTCATTGGGCGCCCCTCAGCAGGGTCACGGACCGGGTCTAGCCACCGTGACAACCCCAGAGCAGAGACTCAGAGGCCCGGTACCGGGTACCCCTCGGCCCTGCGGCAGTGGGGGCGCTACATTTACCTTTGTGAAAATACGATATTTGTAGCTAAAAAAGATTTTTGTGGGAAAAATGTGATTTTTTGAATTTTAACGGCTTAACGTTATAAACTTCTGTGAAGCACCTGTGTGCTCAAGGTGCTCAATACACATCTAGATAAGTTCCCAAAGGGGTCTAGTTTCCAAAATAGTGTCACTTGTGGGGGCTGTCCACTGTTTAGGCACATCATGGGCTCTTCAAATGCGACATGGTGTCCGCTAATTATTCCATCAAATTTTGCATTCAGTAAGTCAAATGGCGCTCCTTCCCTTCCAAGCACTGCCGAGTGCCCAAAAAGTGTTTTTTCCCCACATATGGGGTATCAGCATACTTAGGAGAAATGGCACAACAAATTGTATGTAGCAATTTTTTCCTGTTACCCTTATGAAAATGAAAAATGTGGAGCTTAAAAATATTTATTTGGGAAAAATTAGATTTTTTTTATTTCACGTCTAGTGTTGAGCGATACCGTCCGATACTTGAAAGTATCGGTATCGGAAAGTATCGGCCGATACCGGCAAAGTATCGGATCTAATCCGATACCGATACCCGATACCAATACAAGTCAATGGGACTCAAGTATCGGACGGTATCCCTGATGGTTCCCAGGGTCTGAAGGAGAGGAAACTCTCCTTCAGGCCCTGGGATCCATATTAATGTGTAAAATAAAGAATTAAAATAAAAAATATTGCTATACTCACCTCTCCGACGCAGCCTGCACCTTACCGAGGAAACCGGCAGCCTTGTTTGCTTAAAATGCGCGCGTTTACTGCCTTCCGTGACGTCACGGCTTCTGATTGGTCGCGTGCCGCCCATGTGACCGCGACGCAACCAATCACAACAAGCCGTGATGTAATTTTCAGGTCCTGAATGCCTAGAATTAGGCATTCAGGACCTGAAAATTACATCACGGCTTGTGATTGGTCGCGTCGCGGTCACATGGGTGGCACGCGACCAATCACAAGCCGTGACGTAATTTTCAGGTCCTGAATGCCTAGAATTAGGCATTCAGGACCTGAAAATTACGTCACGGCTTGTTGTGATTGGTCGCGTCGCGGTCACATGGGTGGCACGCGACCAATCACAAGCCGTGACGTAATTTTCAGGTCCTGAATGCCTAGAATTAGGCATTCAGGACCTGAAAATTACGTCACGGCTTGTTGTGATTGGTCGCGTCGCGGTCACATGGGCGGCACGCGACCAATCAGAAGCCGTGACGTCACGGAAGGCAGTAAACGCGCGCATTTTAAGCTAACAAGGCTGCCGGTTTCCTCGGTAAGGTGCAGGCTGCGTCGGAGAGGTGAGTATAGCAATATTTTTTATTTTAATTCTTTATTTTACACATTATATCGATCCCGATACCGATTCCCGATACAACAAAAGTATCGGATCTCGGTATCGGAATTCCGATACAGCAAATATCGGCCGATACCCGATACTTGCGGTATCGGAATGCTCAACACTATCCACGTCTCTACTCTATAAAGTTTTGTGAAGCACCTGTGGGTTCAAGGTGCTCAATACACATCTATATAAGTTCCATAAGGGGTATATTTTTCCAAAATGGTGTCACTTGTAGGGGGTTCAAACGCAACATGAAGTCCGCTAATTATTCCATCAAATTTTGCATTCAAAAAGTCAAATGGCACTCCTTCCCTTCCAAGCCCTGCTGTGTGCCCAAACAGTGGTTTTCCCCCACATATGAGGTATCGGCATACTCAGAAGAAATTCCATAACAAATTGTATGGAGCAATTTCTCATGTTTCCCTTATGAAAATGCAAAATATGGAGCTAAAAAGATTTTTGTGGGAAAAATGTGATTTTTTTTATTTTTACGGTTCTATGCTATAAACTTCTGTGAAGTACCTGTGGGTTCAATGTGCTCAATACACATCTAGATAAATTCCACAAGGGGTCTAGTTTCCAAAATGGTGTCACTTGAGGGGGGTTTCCACTGTCTAGGCACATCAGTGGCTCTCCAAACGCGACATGGCAATCGCTAATTATTGCAGCATATTTTACATTCAAAAAGTCAAATGGCTCTCCTTCACTTTCAGGCCCTTCAGTGTGCCCAAACAGTGGTTTTTCCCCACATATGGAGTATCGGTGTCTTCAGGAGAAATTGCACAACAAAATGTATGGTCCATTTTCTGCAGTTACGCTTGTGAAAGTAAAAAAAAAGTAGGTCTAAAGAACATTTTTGTGAAAGAAAAGTAAATGTTTATTTTTTCCTTCTGCATTCCAAAAATTCTTGAATGTGGTTTTGAGTACCTTGAGAGTTTTAGAATGGTGTCATTTTTGGATATTTTCTGTCATATAGGCCCCTCAACGTCACTTCAAGTGTGAGGTGGTCCCTAAAAAATGGTTTTGCAAATTTTGTTGTAAAAATCAGAAATCGGTGGTCAACTTTTAACCCTTATAATTTCCTAACAAAAAAATTATGTTTCCAAAATTGTGCTGATGTAAAGTAGACATGTGGGAAATGTTATTTATGAACTATTTTGTGCGATTTAACTCTATGATTTGAGGGCATAGAAATTAAAAGTTTGAAAATTGCAAAATTTTCAAACATTTTTGCCAAATTTCTGTTTTTTTTTTTCACAAATAAATGCAAGTCATATTGAAGAAATTTTAAAGCTATCATAAAGTACAATTTGTCATGAGAAAATATTCTCAGAATCACTGGGATCAGTTGAAGCGTCCCAGAGTTATTACCTTATAAAATGGCAGGGGTCAGAATTGTAAAAATTGGCCTGGTCATTAAAGTGAAAACAGGCTAGGCCTCAAAGGGGTTAAGCATTGACAAATTCCCCAGCCCAGATGGCATTCATCCACGGATACTGAGGGAATTGAGCTCAATAATTGACAGACCACTGTATGTCATATTTTAGACTTTCATGTAACAGGGATAATGCCATGTGATTGGAGGATGACTGAACTGGTACTGATATTTCAGAAAGATATGAAGGTGGAACCAGGCAACTATGAAAAGCTTGACATCAGTAGTGTGCAAAATTTTTGAAAGCATTATAAGAGATGACCTGCAGAAATATATTGCAGAGAATAATATAATAACTGACAACCAGCACAGATACACATACATCTGTATGAAGAATAAGTCGTGTCTAACTAAGGCTACTTTCACACTTGCGTTTGTAGCAGCTGCGGAGGGCTGCGGACTTCCTCCGTGAAGCCCCGCCCTCTGCCGCTAGCTCCGCCTATTTCTGCATGCGGCCTGTGTACCTATATTTAACATTAGTCGTCGTTTTGACAATGCGGAAAAAAAAATTGCTACAAGCTGCGTCCTACTCTGGTCTTCCTGGAAGATGGCCGCCCCCACCGATCACCAATGAAATAGTGCACATCGCGCTCTTTTAACTCCCCTGTGCAGTGGATTCGGGACCTTGGGCATGCACAAACCACTACGCCACCAACGGAAAACTAAGCAAGATCTGGGGGAAGACACCACGCCCTTTTGACCAGACCAGCCTGATTGACAGGCGAAAACGGCTACTTTGGTAATGTATTTTGGCAGCATAGGTGGGGAATCGGGGTCCACAAAATACACTATTGTAATGCACAGCTCAGGCCCTATTTAACAGTATTTTTATCTCATACTGAAAAAACGGGGTGACAGGTGCCCTTTAATGTTGATAAATATACAGTAATGCACCTAAGACAGAGTAATCCTATTGCTGTATAAACATTAAATGGGAGTATACTTGGGACTACAGAACAGAAGAAGGACTTGGGGATTCCGGTTACAAGTAATTTGAGCAGCAGAACTCAATGTCAAGCAGCAGCCGCAAAAGATTTTAGGATGTATAAAAAGAGAGATAAAATCCCGTGATCCCAACATATTATTACCCCTTTATAAATCACTGGTGATGCCACATCTAAAATAAGGGATCCAGCTTTGGGCTCCATATTTTAAAAAGGATATTCAGAAGTTAGAATCAGCTCAAAGACGGGCAACTAGATTATTGCTAGATGGAGGCCACTCATGTGAGGAGAGGGTGGAAAAGTTGGGCTTGTTTAGCTTAGAAAAAAGACACCTCAGAGACGATCTCCTTTACATGTATAAATATATATGTGGCCAGTACAAAACACTGACGCATGACTTATACCTTCCAAAGACCATACTGAGGACTAGAGGGCAGTCATTACGAGTGGAAGAAAGGAGATTCCTGCAGCTAAATAGGAAAGGGTTCTTTACAGTTAGAGCAGTCAGACTGTGGAATGTCCTACCACAAGAGGTAGTAATGGCAGACAGTTTTTAAAAGGGGCTGGTGATTTCCTTGATTCACATAACATTGTGGGTTATAGTTAAATTAATGACAAAATGAACAATTAATGGAGAAAAGTTGAACTTGATGGACCTAGGTCTTTTTTCAACCTATGTAACTATGCAATTATGAAGAAGTCAGTCCAGCACCATAACGCATCACAGTAACTTTAATAAAGGAATTGTTTTTCTGGGCTCAAATCCATATTGAACAAATTACTTTTTACTTTAGTGCTTTACACCAGTTTTCTGTTTTAAATGGAACTTGCCACCAGAGAAAAACGCTATTGACCTGCAGATATGGGTTAATCTGCAGATTAATAGCGTTACTAACCTGCCTGGAACTATAACTTAGCCGAATGCTGTGTAGAGAGAATTAACTCTATTCCCCCAGCAGTGTTCCGGTTTCAGTCACAGGGGCAGCACCGGCGCTGGTTCAGTCACCACTCTGAGTATGCAGAGCGGCAGCTATAACCGCACTCCTGGCACTGACTGACACTCGCTCTGTATTAGATCCAGGTACCAGTCAGGGCTGGGGGCACGATTACAGCTGCCGCTCTGTAAACTCAGATCGGTGACTAAACCAGTGCAAGCACAGCCCCCTTGACTGAAGCCGGAACCCTGCAGAATAAAGTTAATTTTCTCCCCACAGCATTTGGCTAAGTGCAGGCTCCAGGCAGGATAGTAACACTATTAACCTTTAGATCAAGCCCATATCTACAGGTTTATAGTGCTTATTTTGGTGACAGGTTCCCTTTAAGAGCTTTGATCAATCAGGGCCTTGGCGTCATCTATGGTGGAAGAACCTCTGGAGCAGTGCTGTTTGGGTAAGGTAAACTTTGGATGCCAGGAGAACTTTATATGGCTCCTTTCACACTGTTTTTTTCCATTACACATTTGCATGGATTTTAGGAGTGTCATTATTTCACTATTGTCCACCAATTTAGGATAAACAGCTGTATAGTGAGAAAAGGGACATAAATAGCTCTGGACAACTGATTTGCAAATGACATGTTCCCAGATTGCTGATCTCAGCATTCCAGCTTGTTGAAGTTCAGTGGGACAACACTCCACTTCAGCACAATATGTGGTTAACCAGAATAGAGAAACTGCCAAATCTCCAAGACACAATAAAGAAATCCAAATTCATTCTAAACCATTGGAGCCGAGATCATTTTCCATGCAAATAAGACTAAAATGTTATGTCTCCTGGGAAAGTGATTTTTTTCTTTTTTGCGAAACAGTGAAAAGTCATTAGGACACTAACTGTTCTCTCCTTACGGGAAATAAAATATAATTGTTTTTTACAGGGATGAGCAAGCATTAAAATGTTCAGGTGCTAGCTGCTCGAACTGAGCAATTCCAAATACTCACATGTTCGTTTTGAGTATAATGGGAGTCAATGAGAAAGCCGAGATTTTTTTCCTGCAGTCCCTACAAAGATGTTTGGGGGACAGTGAATATGCTGAGAGCAATGGTGTCACACTTTTGCTTCTCTTTAAGGACTGACAATAAAACATTACAAACCGACGAGAAATTGCATTTTACAGGAAAAGATTGTTAAGAAACATTTTTTCCTGTATAATGACTTGTATATAAGACAACATTAAAAAAGGATTTTTTAAAAATTATCATTTAATTAAACCAAAATAGATTTTTTAACAGAAAAAAGGAAATTATAGTTGAATTAATGAAAGAAGCAAGAACTGCCAAAAATTAGGGACTCAGGGTGGCTCAGATACACCCTGTATTAGACATAAAGGAGGGACTCATAAACATTCTGTTCAAATTTTCATGTATTGGTAATCCTTTATGAGGGTTATATACCAAGGAAATGTACTCCAGGTCACAGAACAGTCTATGGATAAGCAAAATAATACCGATAAGGGTATGTGCACACGTTGAGTAAAATTTCTGCCCCATTTCTGCATCTCTTGGCAGGAAAAAGGCAAGTGCAAAATGCGCATTTTTGGTGCATTTATGCCTGTGCTTTTCATTGATTGGAGTGAAGTCAATGGTGAAAAACGCAGGGCAGAAACACACAGAATTGACATGCAGAAGATTATTTTGTCAAAAATACTCAAGGTGTGCATGACACTTCAGGCTTCTCATTCACTTTGCTAGCATCAAGTTTTGCTTCAGGTTGTCACAAATATATACCAATGAAATGTACTCCAGAACATGGAATAGTCTGTTTCTTTTCACTTTCACCCCTATAATCTTTCACTTTCTGCTACCTCCCCCAATCCCCACACCAAACAAGGAACTGTTCATCTCCTCTTCAATCCTCCCCATCCACCTCAACTCCTCCTCAGAACTGTTCCTTAACATACAATCCTCTGCCTCCAAACACAGACAGCCCCCTCATGCCCTCTCCTGCTCCCACCTGCTAACACTTTCTCTGCTCCTTCTCACTGCTGGTGATATCTCTCCAAATCCTGGTCCTCCTCACCATATTCCCACAGTCATTTCTACCTCCCATCCACGCTCCATCACAAACTTCCGTAACCTCTCTAACCTTATACCCATTCGCCCAGCCCCCACTTCCCCAGTCCCACTAACAGGAGCTCTGTGGAACGCTCGCTCTGTCTGTGAAAAGCTTTCCTACATCCATGATCTCTTTGTTACTACCAAACTTTCCTTCCTCGCCATCACCGAAACCTGGCTCACCCCTTCTGACACAGCCTCCCCTGCTGCACTCTCTTACGGTGGCTTCCACCTTTCTCACACACCCCGCCCCAGCAGCAAGCATGGCGGAGGAGTTGGTTTTCTCCTGTCAGATAACTGCTCCTTCACCCCAATCCCACTGCCACCCTCTGTTACCTCCCTTCCTTTGAGGTGCACTCTGTGCGCATCTACTCCCCCTCCAACCTCCAACTGGCTGCCATTTACCACCCCCCAGGGCCAGCCACCACCTTCTTTGACCACTTCACCACCTGGCTACTTCATTTCCTTTCTGCGGACATCCCCACTATCATCTTGGGCGATTTCAACATCCCCATTGACACTTCCCTCTCAGCTGCCACTAAACTTCTATCTCTCACTTCCTCCTTCGGCCTCACTCAATGGTCTTCTGCAGCCACTCACAAAGATGGTCACACAATGGACCTCATCTTCACCCGCCTCTGCTCCCTATCTAACCTCTCTAACTCATCTCTTCCACTCTCTGACCACAACCTTCTCACATTCTCATCTCTCTCCACTCCATGTCTACAATCCCCACCCCACAAACTTTCACACCCTCGCAGAAATCTTAAACATCTTGACCTACATTCATTCTCCGAATCCCTCCTCCCTCTCACAGACATATGTTCCATACACAATGCGGATGACGCTGCCGCTCTATATAACACCACAATAGCTGTAGCTTTGGAATCTGCTGCCCCACTTACACATACCAAAGCTCGCAAAATCAACAGACAGCCCTGGCACACCAGCCTGACCAAAGAACTGAGGCGAGCTTCCAGGGCTGCTGAGCGCAGATGGAAAAGATCCCACTCCAACGATCACTTCATCGCAAACAGTCCCTCACTACTTTCAAGACCACACTCGCCACAGCTAAACAAACCTACTTCTCATCTCTCATATCCTCCCTGTCTCACAACCCTAAACAGTTATTCAACACTTTCAATTCTCTCCTCCGTCCCCCAGCACCTCCTCCCTCCCCACTTATCTCAGCTGAAGACTTTGCCTCAATTTTTCAAGCAGAAGATTGATAGCATCAGAGACAGTTTTGGTCAACAAGCCCCAGAGCCCTTCCTCCCAACTTCCCAGCCCTCCACCTCCAAAACCAACTTCTCCACCATTACAGAGGATCAACTCTCCACTCTACTCTCAAGATCGCATCTCATCACCTGTGCACTTGACCCACTCCCATCCCACCTCATCCCAGACCTCACCACAGTCTTCATCCCAACCCTAACCCATCTCTTCAACCTATCACTAACAACTGGTGTTTTCCCCTCAAGCTTTAAACATGCCTCCATCACACCTATCCTCAAAAAGCCCTCTCTTGACCCATCCTCTGTATCTAGCTATCGCCCTATATCACTTCTCCCTTATGCCTCCAAACTACTGGAACAACACATCTACCTTGAACTGTCCTCCCATCTCTCTTCTTGCTCCCTCTTTGACCGCTTACAATCTGGCTTCCGGTCACACCACTCCACTGAAACTGCCCTAACTAAGGTCACCAACGACCTCTTAACCGCCAAGAGCAAGCGACACTACTCTGTTCTCTGTCAGCTGCCTTTGACACAGTGGACCATTCCCTATTATTACAGACCCTCTCATCCCTTGGCATCACAGACTTGGCCCTATCCTGGATCTCATCATACCTAACAGACCGGACATTCAGCGTCTCCCTCTCACACACCACCTCCTCACCTCGCCCCCTATCTGTCGGAGTCCCGCAAGGTTCAGTCCTTGGGCCCCTGCTCTTCTCCATTTACACCTTTGGCCGGGGACAGCTCATAGAATCTCATGGCTTTCAGTATCACCTCTATGCTGATGACACACAGATCTACATCTCTGGACCAGATATCACCTCCCTACTAACCAGAATCCCTCAATGTCTGTCCACTATTTCATCTTTCTTCTCTGCTAGATTTCTGAAACTTAACATGGACAAAACAGAATTCATCATCTTTCCCCCATCTCACGTGACCCCCCCAACAAACCTAACCATTACAGTAAATGGCTGCCCACTCTCCCCAGTCCCACAAGCTCGCTGCCTCAGGGTAATCCTTGACGCTGATCTCTCCTTCAAACCACATATCCAAGCCCTTTCCACTTCCTGCCGACTTCAACTCAAAAATATTTCACGAATCCGTTCATTCCTCAACCAAGAATCTGCAAAAACCCTAGTCCATGCCCTCATCATCTCTCGCCTTGACTACTGCAACCTCCTGCTCTGTGGCCTCCCCTCGAACACTCTCGCACCCCTCCAATCTATTCTAAACTCTGCTGCCCGACTAATCCACCTGTACCCCCGCTATTCCCCGGCCTCTCCCCTCTGTCAATCCCTCCACTGGCTCCCCATTGCCCAGAGACTCCAGTACAAAACCCTAACCATGACTGTTATGACCCCAGTGGACAGGGTCTCAGAGGAACGTGTAAGTCTGCAAGATACAAAAATCCAGCTCATAGGGCTGTGGTAACTGGGTTGACCAAATAGCTACTCCTAACGCCAACACTAGAAGTAGCCGGGGATCATGCCTACGGTGATCGCTAGATGACTCGCGCCAGCCGGAGAATCTAACTACCCCTAGGAGAAGAAAACAAAGACCTCTCTTGCCTCCAGAGAAAGGAACCCCAAAGCGATACAAGCCCCCCACAAATAATAACGGTGAGGTAAGAGGAAATGACAAACACAGAAATGAACAAGGTTCAGCAAAGAGAGGCCAGCTTACTAATAGCAGAATAAAGCAAGATAACTTATCTGGTCAACAAAAACCCTATAAAAATCCACGCTGGAGATTCAAGAACCCCCGAACTGTCTAACGGTCCGGGGGGAGAACACCAGCCCCCTAGAGCTTCCAGCAAAGGTCAGGATACAGATAGGAACAAGCTGGACAAAAATACCAAACAAAACAAAAGCAAAAAGCAAAGAAGCAGACTTAGCTTGAAAAACAGGAACCAGGATCAGAGGACAAGAGCACAACAGATTAGCTCTGATTTCAACGATGCCAGGCATTGAACTGAAGGTCCAGGGAGCTTATATAGCAACGCCCCTGAACTAACGGCCCAGGTGAGGATATAGGAAAAGACAAACGCTCCAGAGTCAAATCACTAATGACCACTAGAGGGAGCAAAAAGCAAAATCACAACAGTACCCCCCCCTTAGTGAGGGGTCACCGAACCCTCACCACGACCACCAGGGCGATCAGGATGAGCGGCGTGAAAGGCACGAACTAAATCGGCCGCATGAACATCAGAGGCGACCACCCAGGAATTATCTTCCTGACCATAGCCCTTCCACTTGACCAGGTACTGAAGCCTCCGCCTGGAGAGACGAGAATCCAAGATCTTCTCCACCACGTACTCCAACTCGCCCTCAACCAACACCGGAGCAGGAGGCTCAGCAGAAGGAACCACAGGCACAACGTACCGCCGCAACAAGGACCTATGAAACACGTTGTGGATAGCAAACGACACAGGAAGATCCAGGCGAAAGGACACAGGATTAAGAATTTCCAATATCTTGTAAGGACCAATAAAACGAGGTTTAAATTTGGGAGAGGAAACCTTCATAGGAACAAAGCGGGAAGAAAGCCACACCAAATCCCCAACACGTAGTCGGGGACCCACACCGCGGCGGCGGTTGGCAAAGCGCTGAGCCCTCTCCTGTGACAACTTCAAGTTGTCCACCACAAGATTCCAGATCCGCTGCAACCTATCCACCACAGAATCCACCCCAGGGCAGTCAGAAGGTTCCACATGACCCGAAGAAAAACGAGGGTGGAAACCAGAGTTGCAGAAAAACGGCGAAACCAAGGTGGCGGAACTAGCCCGATTATTAAGGGCAAACTCAGCTAACGGCAAGAAGGTCACCCAATCGTCCTGATCAGCAGAGACAAAACACATCAAATAAGCCTCCAAAGTCTGATTAGTTCGCTCCGTCTGTCCATTAGTCTGAGGATGGAAAGCAGACGAAAACGACAAGTCAATGCCCATCCTACTACAAAAGGATCGCCAGAATCTGGAAACGAACTGGGATCCTCTGTCTGACACAATATTCTCAGGGATGCCGTGCAAACGAACCACGTTCTGGAAAAACACAGGAACCAGATCGGAAGAGGAAGGCAGTTTAGGCAAAGGAACCAAATGGACCATCTTGGAGAAGCGATCACATATCACCCAGATAACAGACATGCCCTGAGACACCAGAAGATCAGAAATGAAATCCATGGAGATATGTGTCCAAGGTCTCTTAGGGACAGGCAAGGGCAAGAGCAACCCGCTGGCACGAGAACAGCAAGGCTTAGCTCGAGCACAAGTCCCACAGGACTGTACAAATGACCGCACATCCCTAGACAAGGAAGGCCACCAAAAGGATCTGGCCACCAGATCTCTGGTGCCAAAAATTCCTGGGTGACCTGCCAACACCGAGGAATGAACCTCGGAAATGACTCTGCTGGTCCACTTATCAGGCACAAACAGTCTGTCAGGTGGACAAGAATCAGGCCTATCAGCCTGAAATCTCTGCAACACACGTCGCAGATCTGGAGAAATAGCTGACAAGATAATACCATCCTTAAGAATACCAACAGGTTCAGCGACTCCAGGAGCATCAGGCACAAAGCTCCTGGAAAGAGCATCGGCCTTCACATTCTTTGAACCTGGTAAATACGAGACAACAAAGTCAAAATGGGAGAAAAACAATGACCAACGGGCCTGTCTAGGATTCAGGCGTTTAGCAGACTCGAGATACATCAGATTTTTGTGATCAGTCAAGACCACCACACGATGCTTAGCACCCTCGAGCCAATGACACCACTCCTCAAATGCCCATTTCATGGCCAACAACTCCTGATTGCCCACATCATAATTTCGCTCCGCAGGCGAAAACTTCCTAGAGAAAAAGGCGCAAGGTCTCATAACAGAGCAACCAGAGCCTCTCTGCGACAAAACGGCCCCTGCTCCAATCTCTGAAGCATCCACCTCAACTTGAAAGGGAAGCGAGACATCAGGCTGGCACAAAACAGGCGCCGAAGTAAACCGACGTTTCAACTCCTGGAAAGCCTCCACGGCAGCAGGAGCCCAATTAACCACATCGGAGCCCTTCTTGGTCATATCCGTCAAAGGTTTCACAATGCTAGAAAAGTTAGCGATAAAACGACGGTAGAAGTTAGCGAAACCCAAGAACTTCTGAAGACTCTTAACTGACGAGGGCTGAGTCCAATCAAGAATAGCTCGGACCTTGACTGGGTCCATCTCCACAGCAGAAGGGGAAAAAATGAACCCCAAAAAGGGAACCTTCTGTACACCAAAAAGACACTTTGAGCCCTTGACAAACAAAGAATTTTCACGCAAAATTTTAAAGACCATCCTGACCTGCTCCACATGCGAGTCCCAATTATCAGAAAAAACCAGAATATCATCCAGATAAACGATCAGAAATTTATCCAGATAGTTCCGGAAAATGTCATGCATAAAGGACTGAAAAACTGAAGGGGCATTAGAGAGCCCAAAAGGCATCACCAAGTACTCAAAATGACCTTCGGGCGTATTGAATGCGGTTTTCCATTCATCCCCTTGCTTAATGCGCACAAGGTTGTACGCACCACGAAGGTCTATCTTGGTAAACCACTTGGCACCTTTAATCCGGGCAAACAAGTCAGACAACAGCGGCAAAGGATACTGAAATTTGACAGTGATCTTATTTAAAAGCCGATAGTCAATACAAGGCCTCAAAGATCCGTCCTTTTTAGCCACAAAAAAGAATCCTGCACCAAGAGGGGAAGAAGACGGACGGATGTGTCCTTTCTCCAGAGACTCCTTGATATATGAACGCATAGCGGTATGTTCAGGTATCGACAGATTAAACAGTCTTCCCTTAGGAAACTTACTGCCTGGAATCAAATCTATTGCACAGTCACATTCCCTATGAGGAGGCAATGCACTGGACCTGGACTCGCTAAAGACATCCTGATAATCAGACAAGTACTCCGGAACTTCCGAAGGCGTAGAAGAAGCAATAGACACAGGCAGGGAATCCTCATGAATACCACGACAGCCCCAACTAGACACTGACATAGCCTTCCAGTCAAGGACTGGATTATGGGTCTGTAACCATGGCAGCCCCAAAACAACCAAATCATGCATTTTATGTAGAACGAGAAAACGTATCACCTCGCGGTGTTCAGGAGTCATGCACATGGTAACCTGTGTCCAATACTGCGGCTTATTTTGCGCCAATGGCGTAGCATCAATACCCCTAAGAGGGATAGGATTTTCTAATGGTTCAAGAATAAAACCACAGCGCTTAGCAAATGAGAGATCCATAAGACTCAGGGCAGCACCTGAATCTACAAACGCCAT
The DNA here is from genome assembly GCF_051348905.1 of Ranitomeya variabilis. NCBI lineage: Eukaryota > Metazoa > Chordata > Amphibia > Anura > Dendrobatidae > Ranitomeya > Ranitomeya variabilis. Next base: position 112,812,934 of record NC_135239.1, on the reverse strand, counting down.
GACAGGATAAGATGACAGTGAGCAAATCAAAGTTACAGACAGAATAAACTTAGGATTAGTGTTGAGCATTCCGATGCTGCAAGTATCGGGTATCGGCCGATACTTGCTGTATCGGAATTCCGATACCGGGATTCCGATACTCTTGTGGTATCGGGTATCGGGTATCGCAACAACATTAATGTTAAAATGTGTAAAAGAGAGAATTAAAATAAAAAATATCGCTATACTCACCTGTCCGACGCAGCCGGGACTTCAGCGAGGGAACCGGCAGCGTTGTTTGTTTAAAATTCGCGCTATTACTTGGTTACGTGAATTCCCGGCTTGTGATTGGTCAGGTCGGCCACGTTGCCGGGACGCGGACCAATCACAGCAAGCCGTGACGAAATTACGTCACGGCTTGCTGTGATTGGTCCGCGTCCCGGCAATATGGCCGCCCTGACCAATCACAAGCCGTGACGTCACGGGAGGCTGGACACGCGCCCATTTTAAAATGAGCGCGTCCAGCCTCCCGGCTTGTGATTGGTTGACCGCGGCGCAACCAATCACAAGCCGTGACGTCACGGGAGGCTGGACACGCGCCCATTTTAAAATGAGCGCGTCCAGCCTCCCGGCTTGTGATTGGTTGACCGCGGCGCAACCAATCACAAGCCGTGACGTCACGGGAGGCTGGACACGCGCCCATTTTAAAATGAGCGCGTCCAGCCTCCCGGCTTGTGATTGGTTGACCGCGGCGCAACCAATCACAAGCCGTGACGTCACGGGAGGCTGGACACGCGCCCATTTTAAAATGAGCGCGTGTCCAGCCTCCCGTGACGTCACGGCTTGTGATTGGTCAGGGCGGCCATATTGCCGGGACGCGGACCAATCACAGCAAGCCGTGACGTAATTTCGTCACGGCTTGCTGTGATTGGTCCGCGTCCCGGCAACATGGCCGACCTGACCAATCACAAGCCGGGAATTCACGTAACCAAGTAATAGCGCGAATTTTAAACAAACAACGCTGCCGGTTCCCTCGCTGAAGTCCCGGCTGCGTCGGACAGGTGAGTATAGCGATATTTTTTATTTTAATTCTTTCTTTTACACATTTATATGGTTCCCAGGGCCTGAAGGAGAGTTTCCTCTCCTTCAGACCCTGGGAACCATCAGGAATACCGTCCGATACATGAGTCCCATTGACTTGTATTGGTATCGGGTATCGGTATCGGATTGGATCCGATATTTTGCCGGTATCGGCCGATACTTTCCGATACCGATACTTTCAAGTATCGGACGGTATCGCTCAACACTACTTAGGATGCAAATTACCAACGGTGACAGGACTAACAACCTTAGATATACGTTTAGAGCATGCTGAGATAACATGTGTAGAATCACCACAGTAGTAGCACAAGCCATTCCGGCGTCTATGAATTTTCCTCTCATTTCTAGTCAGGATTCTATCACATTGCATCAAATCAGGTGTCCGTTCAGACAACACCATGAGGGAATTTGCGGTTTTTCTATCACATTGCATCACATCAGGTGTCTGTTCAGACAACAACATGAGGGAATTTGCGGTTTTGCGCTCCCGCAACCGCCGGTCAATTTGAATAGCCAGGGACATGGTATCATTCAGACCTGTGGGAATGGGAAAACCCACCATAACATTCTTAATGGCCTCAGAAAGGCCATTTCTAAAATTAGCGGCCAGTGCACACTCGTTCCAATGTGTCAGCACGGACCATTTCCGAAATTTTTGGCAATACACCTCTGCCTCATCCTGGCCCTGAGACATAGCCAGCAAGGCTTTCTCTGCCTGAATCTCAAGATTGGGTTCCTCATAAAGTAAACCGAGCGCCAGAAAAAACGCATCAATATCAGCCAATGCCGGATCTCCTGGCGCCAACGAAAAAGCCCAATCCTGAGGGTCACCCCGTAAGAATGAAATAACAATTTTTACTTGTTGAGCAGAGTCTCCAGATGAACAAGGTTTCAGGGACAAAAATAATTTACAATTATTCCTGAAATTCCTAAACTTAAATCGGTCTCCTGAAAACAGTTCAGGAATCGGAATCTTGGGTTCAGACCTAGGATTTCTGGTAACATAATCTTGTATACCCTGCACACGAGCGGCAAGCTGGTCCACACTTGTAATCAAGGTCTGGACATTCATGTCTGCAGCAAGCTTAAGCCACTCTGAGGTAAAGGGGAAAAGAAAAAAAAAAATGAGAGAGGGAAAAAAAAACTCAAAATTTTCTTTCTTATAATCCCACTTCTGCAATGCATTAAACATTTAATACTGGCCTGGCATACTGTTATGACCCCAGTGGACAGGGTCTCAGAGGAACGTGTAAGTCTGCAAGATACAAAAATCCAGCTCATAGGGCTGTGGTAACTGGGTTGACCAAATAGCTACTCCTAACGCCAACACTAGAAGTAGCCGGGAATCATGCCTACGGTGATCGCTAGATGACTCGCGCCAGCCGGAGAATCTAACTACCCCTAGGAGAAGAAAACAAAGACCTCTCTTGCCTCCAGAGAAAGGAACCCCAAAGCAAGATACAAGCCCCCCACAAATAATAACGGTGAGGTAAGAGGAAATGACAAACACAGAAATGAACCAGGTTCAGCAAAGAGAGGCCAGCTTACTAATAGCAGAATAAAGCAAGATAACTTATCTGGTCAACAAAAACCCTATAAAAATCCACGCTGGAGATTCAAGAACCCCCGAACCGTCTAACGGTCCGGGGGGAGAACACCAGCCCCCTAGAGCTTCCAGCAAAGGTCAGGATACAGATAGGAACAAGCTGGACAAAAATACCAAACAAAACAAAAGCAAAAAGCAAAGAAGCAGACTTAGCTTGAAAAACAGGAACCAGGATCAGAGGACAAGAGCACAACAGATTAGCTCTGATTTCAACGATGCCAGGCATTGAACTGAAGGTCCAGGGAGCTTATATAGCAACGCCCCTGAACTAACGGCCCAGGTGAGGATATAGGAAAAGACAGACGCTCCAGAGTCAAATCACTAATGACCACTAGAGGGAGCAAAAAGCAAAATCACAACACATGACATACAAAGCCATCCACAACCTGTCTCCTCCATACATCTGTGACCTCGTCTCCCGGTACTTACCTACACGCAACCTCCGATCCTCACAAGATCTCCTTCTCAACTCCCCTCTTATCTCCTCTTCCCACAATCGCATACAAGATTTCTCTCGCATATCACCCCTACTCTGGAACCCTCTACCACAACACATCAGACTCTCGCCTACCATCGAAATCTTCAAAAAGAACCTGAAGACCCACCTCTTCCGACAAGCCTACAACCTGCAGTAACCACTGATCAACCAAACCGCTGCACGATGAGCTCTATCCTCACCTACTGCATTCTCACCCATCCCTTGTAGATTGTGAGCCTTCGCGGGTAGGGTCCTCACTCCTCCTGTACCAGTTATGACTTGTATTGTTTAAGATTATTGTACTTGTTTTTATTATGTATACCCCTCCTCACATGTAAAGCGCCATGGAATAAATGGCGCTATAACAATAAATAATAATAATAATAATAATAATAATAGATGAGCATTATAATGCAGATACAATTTTGACCAAGTTTTTTAGGCTTTTATACCAAAAAAATATAATACAGACCACGGAATACAATATGGGTGATCAATAATATACAGTATATACTCGAGTATAAGCCAACCCGAGTATAAGCCGACCCCCCTAATTTTGCCACAAAAAACTGGGAAAACTTAATGACTCGAGTATAAGCCTAGAGTGGGAAATGCTGCAGCTACAGGTAAATTTCAAAAATAAAAATAGATACCAATAAAAGTAAAATGAATTGAGACATCGGTAGGTTACGTGTTTTTGAATATCCATATTGAATTAGGAGCCCCATATAATGCTCCATAAAGTTCATGATGGGCCCCATAAGATGCTCCATATTAAAATACGCCCCATATAATGCTCCATATACAAATGTGCCACATATAATGCTCCATGCAGTTCATTATGGCCCCATAGATGCTCCATATACAAATATGCCCCATATAATGCTCCATACAGTTCATTATGGCCCCATAGACGCTCCATATACAAATATGCCCCATATAATGTTCCATGCAGTTCATTATGGCCCCATAGACGCTCCATATACAAATATGCCCCATATAATTCTCCATACAGTTCAGTATGGCCAATATACGCTCCATATAACAATGTACCCCATATAATGCTGCTGCTCCTGCAATAAAAAAAAAAACCTACATATTCACCTCTCGTCGCTGCTCCACAGCGTCCCATCTCTCCGCACTGACTGTTCAGGCAGAGGGCGGCGCGCACGCTATTACGTCATCGCGCCCTCTGACCTGAACAGTCACTGCAGAGGACGCGAAAGATGGGGCGATGGTGGAACGAGGGAAGGTGATATGAAATACTCACCTGCTCCCGGCGTGGTCCCTGGCAGCTTCTCCCAGACAGATGGTCTTCAGCACCTGCAGCTTTTTCCTCTGTCAGCGGTCACTGGTACCGCTCATTACAGGAATGAATATGTGGCTCCACCCCTATGGGAGTGGAGTCCATATTCATTACTTTAATGAGCGGTACCACGTGACCGCTGAACTGAGGAAGAAGGTGCCGGCGCCGGAGACCATGGGACATGCAGGGACTGTGTCAGGAATGCCTGGAGCAGGTGAGTATGTGACCGTCGTCGCTCCCCCTCACCCGCCGACCCCCCCGCCTTCCATGACTCGAGTATAAGCCGAGAGGGGCACTTTCAGCCTTTTTTGGGGGGCTGAAAAGCTCGGCTTATACTTGAGTATATACGGTAATAATAACATTTTGAACAAGTTATATAGCAATGAAATGTACCCAAGAAGATTTAATTCCGTATGGGTGAGCAATATGATACCGATATATTTTGAACACGTTTTTTAGGATTATATACCAACTAAATGTACACCAGACCATGGAATACTCTATATGTGAGCATTATAATACCAATACACGTTTTACCAAGTTTTTTAAGGCTTTTATACCAACAAACTGTACTCCAGACCATGGAATAGAAATAGGTGAGCATTATAATACAAATAACATTTTGACCAAGTTTTTTGAGGGTTATAAAGCAACAAAATATACTCAAGAAGATTTAATACCCTATGTGTGAGCAATATAATACCGATAATTTTTTTCAAAAAATTGAGGCTTTTATTCCAATAAAATATACCCTAGAAGATGTAATACACTATGGTTAAGCACAAAATGTACACACCACAGACCAGTCTATAAGTGAGCCATTAAATACCGATAAATTATGAGCAATTTTTTTCAGGGTTATATAGGAATGTAATAAACACAAGAAGATGTAATACGCTATAGATGAGCAATATAATACCGATACATTTTTTAAGGCTTTTCTAACAATGAAATGGACTCCAGACCATGGAAAAGTCAGACTATGAGTGATCAATATAATAACAATAAAATTTTGAATATGTTTTTTGAGGGTTATATACCAAAGAAATACACCCAAGAACACATAATACTGTATGGATGAGAAATGTAAACCAGCAAAAACGTATAACTTTTTTTTTTATTCTTTTATATCAAAAAATGTACCCTAGAACACGTAATAGTGTATGAGTAAGAAATGCGAAGAAACAAGAAAAATTGTAAAAAGTTTTTTCTACTTTTATATACCACCAAAATGTGACAGAAAGCATGTAATACTGTATGGGTTAGTAATCTAATCCTGAAATATTTTTCTATGCTTTTTGTAAGTTTTGCATAACACTGTAATGCAACAATAACCATGTTAAACTGTGTGGATCAGTCATTTAATCCATAAAATAACAAACAAAAAATGAACAAAAATACAGTGTCATGTCGGACACTGTTCAGACCAGGTCGTCCGACAGACAGCGGTAATTCCGGTTTTGACCACTATTTGCCCATTGGCGTCGGCTAGATTTTATCTAGCTGTTCCGGGGTTAATTTACCTGATCCTCGGATTGGAAGCTGGGCCATGCCCATTGCCTTTAAATAGTTCTCCTGATCATTGGGTGTCGCCGATTATAGCTTCTGTCTTGTGCGTTGTTATCTCGGTCAGGAGTTGAGAGCTGGTTGTTGGAGATTCGTTGCTGGTGGTGTATTTTCCTTTGTCTTATTTACTCCTTCCTATATTTGTATTTACTTTGCCCTGCACATTTATAGTGTATTCCTGAGTGACTGCGGCGTGGTGTATATTTTCCTTTATCCTTGTCTGTGCTAACTGTGGGTATTGGAATTTTACCTCTTCACTGGGTGGTGGGCGGAGGTATCAGCCTAGGGTTGAAACAGGAGACAGGGTGAGGTTCGAGGCCTGGACATGCACACCATCAGTGTAAACTCCAGGTAGAGGGTCAGTCAGGATTTCCCTAGTCTGTGGGAAACTGCAGGGGCCCGGGTTATTAGCTCTCACTCACCTAGTCTTCCCGTGACATTATAATCGGCCCAACAAAAAAAAAAAAAAAAGGGGTTTCTTTTTTTTGTGTGTGTGTTTTGTCATGGATCCCATGACTTCCATAACCCGCCAGTTGAGGGCGCTGTCCCTACAGGTCACTGAGTTGAGGGGGGCAGTGCAGCAACAGGGACTAGCAGTATCTAATGTGCAGGCTGGAGCAACAGGAAGAGTTGCTGAGCCTAAATTTCCTTTGCCTGAAAAATTTTACTGGGGAACACAGTAAATTTGTTTCTTTTCGTGAAGCTTGCAAACTATATTTCTGCATGCGCCCGATCTCCTCGGGTAATGAGGCTCAGCGTGTGGGCCTGGTGTTGTCATTGTTAAGCGGGGATCCCCAAGCATGGGCGTTTTCTTTGCCATCTGATTCTGTTGCATTTGACTCTGTGGAGAGTTTTTTTTTCTCTCTTGGGAAAATCTACGATGAACCTGACAGAATGGCTCTAGCAGAATCTAAGATACGCACTATTCGCCAGGGGGAGCGAGTTGCAGAGGATTACTGTTCTGAATTTCGTTGCTGGGCGATCGATACACAATGGAATGATCCAGCATTGCGGAGTCAGTTTATACATGGGATTTCTGGAAGGGTTAAAAAAGCCCTCCTGATGTACGAGACTCCTGCTTCTCTAGATTCCGCCATGAGTCTGGTTGTCCGCATTGATCGCCGTTTGCGTCAGGGGTAGCATGAGACACCGCCTATGGGAGAGGGTTTAGGTTCACGTGAGGTTGCTACAGGTGAGCCCACGGAGCCTATGCAAATCGCAGGGGTGTCACATGTGAAGCGTCGAGCCCCTGAGCTCAGGAAGCAGGGAGCCTGTTTTTGCTGTGGTAAAACTGCTCATTTTATTAACATCTGTCCTCTGCTGTCTAAGAAAAACGCAATGGTGGAAAACTTCTAAGCTCAGAGGGTGTGGAGGAGACCAATCTGAGCTTATGTATATCCTCCATGGTGGTTTCTCAGTGCATGATCCCAGCTAAGGTTTTTATTGCTGGCAGTGAGCTGCCAATTACTGTTTTTGTGGATAGTGGTTCAGCCACAAATCTCATTGATGAGGAGTTTGTGCGCACAGCAGGTTTTAGGATTGAAAAACTGTCTCATCCTATCCGCGTGGTCACCATCAATGCTGCTCCTCTCTCTCAGGGGGAGATTACTGAATTTGTGGCTGAGGTGAAACTCCACATTGGAGTTCTACATTCCGAGCGGGTTACATGTAAGGTGCTCAGGAATCTTCCTGCTCAGGTGGTTTTGGGTTTTCCTTGGTTGTCTATGCACAAGCCAGTAATTGACTGGAAAACTCAGGACATAATTCAGTAGATCGAGTTCTGCCAGGAGAATTGCCTGGCCACATGTGTGACTGTGGTGACTTCAAGCGTTCCGGAGTCACTTCTGGATTTGGTGGATGTGTTCTCTGAGAAGGGTTGTTCAGAGTTGCCGCCACATCGTCCCTATGACTGTTCTATCAGGTTTAAACCAGGGACCAAATTGCCTAAAGCAAGGATGTTTAACATCTCTGGTCCGGAGAGACAAGCGTTAGAAGATTACATCGCTGAAAGCTTGAGCAAAGGGCACATCAGGCCGTCATCCTCGCCGGTGGCAGCAGGGTTCTTCTTCGTGAAGAAGAAAGATGGCAGATTACGCCCGTGTTTGGATTTCAGGGAGTTGAACCAGATTACGGTTCGTGATCCATACCCTATGCCTCTGATACCAGATTTGTTCAACCAGGTGGCAGGTGCTAAGTGGTTCACCAAGCTTGACCTCAGGGGGGCGTACAACCTCATAAGAGTCCGTCAAGGTGATGAGTGGAATACGGCTTTTAATACCCCTGAGGGTAATTTTGAAAATTTGGTGATGCCATTTGGGTTGACTAACGCACCTGCAGTGTTCCAACATTTCATCAATGATGTGTTCTCGCATGTTTTGGGGAAATTCGTTATCGTGTACCTAGATGACATTCTCATATATTCTTGCGACTGTGATGCTCATTTAGATCATGTCAGGCAGGTGTTACAGCTTCTCAGAGAGAATAAGCTGTATGCTAAACTTGAGAAATGTGTATTTTCTGTTCAAGAGTTGCCTTTCTTGGGTTATACTGTGTCTGCTTCTGGTTTTAAAATAGACGCCGCTAAGGTGCAAGCGGTGCTGCATTGGGAACGTCCTGATAACCTTAAAGTACTTCAGTGGTTCCTTGGGTTTTCTAACTACTATAGGAAATTTATCAAGGATTTTTCCATCATTGCTAAACCGCTAACTGACATGACTAAAAAGGGTACCAATTTCTCTGTGTGGCCTGAGGCTGCTGTGCGCGCATTTGAATTTCTTAAGAACAGTTTTGTTTCAGCCCCCATTCTTGTGCAGCCAGACGTATCAAAATCCTTTATTGTGGAAGTCAATGCGTCTGAGGTTGGTGTGGGGGCGGTACTATCTCAAGGCTCATCTTTGAGTGGTTTACATCCATGCGCCTATTTCTTCAAGAAACTGTCGTCCGTCGAACGTAACTACGATATCGGCAACAGGGAGTTGTTGGCAATTAAGTTGGCCTTTGAGGAATGGCGACACTTCTTGGAGGGGTCGGTACATCAGCTAACTGTTATTACCGATCATAAGAATCTGCTGTATTTGGAGTCAGCCATGCGTCTGTCCCCCAGGCAGGCTCGCTGGGCATTGTTTTTCACGCGGTTCAATTTTGTTGTCACTTACAGACCGGGGTCTAAAAACACTAAGGCGGATGCTCTGTCCAGGTGTTTTCCGGGGGGAGAACCTCGGGAGGATCCAGTACTCATCCTCCAAAAGGGTGTTGTGGTTTCGGCTCTCACTACCGAGGTTGAGGCTGAGATTGCCGAGGCTCAGGAGGAGGTACCATCTGAGCTTCCCATCAACAAATCTTTTGTACCGCTTCATCTCCGCTTAAAGGTTTTGGCAGAGCATCATGATGCTATCCTGGCTGGCCACCCAGGGTTTAGAGGTACCTTGGAGTTGGTGTCACGTCGGTTTTGGTGGCCCAAGATCCGACAGGACGTGGTCTCATACGTGTCAGCTTGTACCACGTGCGCTAGGGCTAAGACGCCCCCGCTCCCGTCCTGTTGGCACACTACTTCCTCTTGAGGTACCTAGTAAGCCTTGGACGGAAATCTCCATGGATTTCATCACTGATTTGCCCTCATCAGCTTGGAACACGGTCATCTTGGTGATTGTTGATCGGTTTTCTAAAATGTCGCACTTTGTGTCTTTGCCTTCATTGCCTAATGCTAAGACTCTGGCTCAGGTATTTGTGCAGGAGGTGGTCAGACTTCATGGGGTTCCGTCTGACATCATGTCTGATAGGGGGTCTCAGTTTGTGGCAAAATTTTGGACAGCATTTTGCTCACGGCTGGGAATCAAGTTATCTCATTCTTCGGCGTTTCATCCTCAGTCAAATGGTCAGACTGAGCGTATGAACCAAAATTTGGAACAGTACCTATGCTGCTTTGTCTCTGATAACCAGGAGGAGTGGTCTACCTTTCTTCCTTTGGCTGAGTTTGCCATCAATAATCAGCGCCAGGAGTCGTCTGGGGAGTCTCCGTTTTTTTGTGTTTACGGGCTACATCCTCAATTTTGTACTTTGAGTCAGAGGGGCTCTTCCGGCGTTCCGGAGTAGGACCAGTTAGGAGCACAATTGTCATCAGTCTGGAGGAGAGTTAAACAGCACCTGTTGAGTGTGGGTGCTAGGTACAAACGTGTGGCTGACAGTAGGCGTGTGCCAGGTCCGGACCTGAGTGTGGATGACTGGGTGTGGTTATCCACAAAAAATATAAGACTCAAAATACCGTCCCTTAAATTGGGTCCACGGTTTATTGGTCCATTTAGGGTCACCGCCATCATTAACCCAGTAGTGTACCGATTGGAGCTCCCTACGGTGTATAAGATACACAACGTGTTCCACAGGTCTCTTCTAAAGAAGGTGGTGGGTTCTGTGGACGCGGCGCCTATGCCACCTCCAGTCTTGGTGGATGGTAATTTGGAGTTTGAAGTCTCCAAGGTGGTTGACTCTCATGTAGTGCGTCGCACTTTACAGTACTTGGTACACTGGTGTGGTTATGGGCCTGAGGAGAGGTCCTGGGTACCAGCCTCGGACATTCATGCAGATCGGCTGGTCAGGTTTTTTCATCATCGCCATCCAGACAAGCCGGGTCCTATAAGCTGTGAGGGCCCTGGGGTCCCTCGTAGAAGGCGGGGTACTGTCATGTCGGACGCTGTTCAGACCAGGTCGTCCGACAGACAGCGGTAATTCCGCTTGTGACCACTATTTGCTCATTGGCGTCGGCTAGATTTTATCTAGCTGTTCCGGGGTTAATTTACCTGATCCTTGGATTGGAAGCTGGGCCATGCCCATTGCCTTTAAATAGTTCTCCTGATCATTGGGCGTCGCCGATTATAGCTTCTGTCTTGTGCGTTGTTATCTCGGTCTGGAGTTGAGAGCTGGTTGTTGGAGATTCGTTGCTGGTGGTGTACTTTCCTTTGTCTTATTTACTCCTTCCTATATTTGTATTTACTTTGCCCTGTACATTTATAGTGTATTCCTGAGTGACTGCGGCGTGGTGTATATTTTCCTTTATCCTTGTCTGTGCTAACTGTGGGTATTGGAATATTACTATCTTCACTGGGTGGTGGGCGGAGGTATCAGCCTAGGGTTGAAACAGGAGACAGGGTGAGTGTAATGGACTGGTAATTTAGGAGCGACATGCGACTAGCTCTGAGCAGGTGGTAACTATACAGACCGCAGTTCCTGATCTTAACACAACACTAGCAGTAGCCGTGGGATGTTCCTGTCACTCCCTGGACACCTCGTCACAGCCGGAGAGCTAGCTACCCCTAAAGGTAGGAATAGGAAAGCTATCTTGCCTCAGAGAAGATCCCCAAAGGATAGGACAGCCCCCCACAAATATTGACTGTGAGAGGAGAAGGAAATGACATACGTAGTATGAAACAAGATTTAGCAAAGGAGGCCACTACTAGCTAGATAGATAGTACAGGAAAGAACACTGTGCGATCAGTAATAAAAACTAGAAAAAGTCCACCGCAGAGATATGCAAAAATCTCCACACCTGACTAAAGGTGTGGAGGGCAAAATCTGAAGCCCAGAGCTTCCAGCTTAGCTGAATAGATCCATACTGATAAGCTGGACAAATGAGCAAAACAAAGAATGTGCTGAACAAATAAGTCCACAACAAGTGGACTGCAAAAGGACAAGCAAGGACTTATCTTTGCTGAACTGGACAGAGTGTCAAGGAAATCCAAAAGAGCAGTGGCTCCAAGCAGGAACAATTGACAACTGGCATTGATTGAGAGATAAGGCCAGACTAAAATAGCCAAGCCAGAAAGACGATCAGTGGAAGCAGCTGCTGATGCTAAATCCAAGAAGCAGCTATACCACTCAAAACCACAGGAGGGAGCCCAAGAGCAGAATTCACAAAAGTGCTACTTACAACCACCGGAGGGAGCCCAAGAGCGGAATTCACAACAGTACCCCCCCCTGAGGAGGGGTCACCGAACCCTCACCAGAGCCCCCAGGCCGATCAGGACGAGCCAAGTGAAAAGCACGAACCAAATCAGCAGCATGGACATCGGAGGCAACCACCCAAGAATTATCCTCCTGGCCATAACCCTTCCACTTAACAAGACACTGAAGCCTCCGCCTAGAAAGACGAGAATCCAAAATTTTCTCAACCACATATTCCAACTCCCCCTCAACCAACACCGGGGCAGGAGGATCAACAGAGGGAAAAAGGGGTACCACATATCTCCGCAACAAAGATCTATGGAAAACATTGTGGATGGCAAAAGAGGCTGGAAGGGCCAAACGAAAAGACACTGGATTGATAATCTCAGAAATCTTATAAGGACCAATAAACCAAGGCTTGAACTTAGGGGAAGAAACCTTCATAGGAACATGACGAGAAGATAACCAGACTAAATCCCCCACACGAAGCCGAGGACCAACACACCGACGGCGGTTAGCAAAACGCTGAGCCTTTTCCTGAGACAACGTCAAATTGTCTACCACTTGAGTCCAAATCTGCTGTAACCTGTCCATCACAGAATCTACACCAGGACAATCAGAAGGCTCAACCTGCCCTGAAGAAAAACGAGGATGGAAACCAAAATTACAAAAAAAAGGCGAAACCAAAGTAGCCGAACTGGCCCGATTATTAAGGGCAAACTCGGCCAACGGCAAGAAAGCCACCCAATCATCCTGATCAGCAGACACAAAGCATCTCAAATAGGTTTCCAAGGTTTGATTAGTTCGCTCAGTTTGGCCATTTGTCTGAGGATGGGACGCCGAAGAAAAAGACAAATTAATGCCCATCCTAGCACAAAAGGCCCGCCAAAACCTGGAAACAAACTGGGAACCTCTGTCAGACACAATATTTTCCGGAATGCCATGCAAACGAACCACATGCTGAAAAAACAATGGAACCAAATCAGAGGAGGAAGGCAATTTAGGCAAAGGTACCAAATGGACCATTTTAGAGAACCGGTCACAAACCACCCAGATAACAGACATCCTCTGGGACACAGGAAGATCCGAAATAAAATCCATGGAAATATGCATCCAGGGCCTCTCAGGGACAGGCAAAGGCAAAAGCAACCCACTAGCGCGGGAACAGCAAGGCTTAGCCCGGGCACAAGTCCCACAGGACTGCACAAAAGAACGCACATCCCGCGACAAGGAAGGCCACCAAAAGGACCTAGCCACCAAATCTCTGGTACCAAAAATCCCAGGATGACCGGCCAACACCAAACAATGGACCTCAGAAATTACCTTACTTGTCCATCTATCAGGAACAAACAGCTTCCCCACAGGACAGCGGTCAGGTTTATCAGCCTGAAATTCCTGAAGCACCCGCCGTAAATCAGGGGAGATGGCAGAAAGAATAACCCCTTCCCTAGGAATGCCAACCGGCTCAAGAACTCCAGGAGAATCAGGCAAAAAACTCCTAGAGAGGGCATCCGCTTTAACATTCTTAGATCCCGGAAGATATGAAACCACAAAATCGAAATGGGAGAAAAACAGGGACCATCGAGCCTCTCTAGGGTTCAGCCGCTTGGCCGACTCGAGGTAAATCAAATTCTTATGATCGGTCAAGACCACAATGCGGTGCTTGGCTCCCTCAAGCCAATGTCGCCTCTCCTCAAATGCCCACTTCATAGCCAACAACTCCCAATTGCCGACATCATAATTGCGTTCCGCAGGCGAAAACTTTCGGGAAAAGAAGGCACATGGTTTCATCAAGGAACCATCAGAATTCCTCTGTGACAAACCAGCCCCTGCCCCAATCTCAGAAGCGTCAACCTCAACCTGAAAAGGAAGAGACACATCCGGCTTACACAAGACAGGGGCAGAAGTAAATCGGCGCTTAAGCTCCTGAAAGGCCTCAACAGCCTCAGAGGACCAATTTGTTACATCAGCGCCTTTCTTCGTCAAATCGGTCAGGGGCTTAACCACACTAGAGAAGTTGGCAATGAAACGGCGATAAAAATTTGCAAAGCCCAAAAATTTCTGAAGGCTCTTCACAGATGTGGGTTGAATCCAGTCATGAATGGCTTGGACCTTAACAGGATCCATTTCTATAGACGAAGGAGAAAAAACAAACCCCAAAAAAGAGACCTTCTGAACTTCAAATAGGCACTTAGACCCCTTCACAAATAGAGCATTATCACGAAGGATCTGGAACACCATCCTGACCTGCTTCACATAAGACTCCCAATCATTGGAAAAAATCAAAATATCATCCAAATACCAATCAAGAATTTATCAAGATAATTGCGAAAAATGTCATGCATGAAGGACTGAAATACAGAAGGAGCATTAGAAAGCCCGAAAGGCATCACCAGGTATTCAAAATGGCCTTCGGGCGTATTAAATGCAGTTTTCCATTTGTCACCCTGTTTAATACGAACAAGATTATATGCCCCTCGAAGGTCAATCTTGGTAAACCAACTAGCCCCCTTAATCCGAACAAACAAATCAGAGAGCAAAGGTAAAGGGTATTGGAATTTGACCGTGATCTTATTAAGAGGGCGATAATCAATACAGGGTCTCAAGGAGCCATCCTTCTTGGCAACAAAAAAGAATCCCGCTCCCAATGGTGACGAAGACGACTGAATATGCCCCTTCTCCAAGGACTCCTTAACATAGCTCCGCATAGTGGTATGTTCTGGCACAGACAGGTTGAAAAGTCGGCCCTTAGGGAACTTAGAGCCTGGAATCAAGTCAATAGCACAATCATAGTCCCTATGTGGAGGAAGGGAACTGGACTTGGGCTCATCGAATACATCCTGGAAATCTGACAAAAATTCAGGAACATCAGAAGAGGGGGAAGAGGAAATTGACATTAAAGGAACGTCACTATGTACCCCCTGACAACCCCAACTAGTCACAGACATCGATTTCCAATCCAACACTGGATTGTGTACTTGTAACCATGGAAAACCCAGTACAACAACATCATGTAAATTATGCAACACCAGAAAACGACAATCTTCCTGATGTGCTGGAGCCATGCACATAGTCAGCTGAGTCCAATACTGAGGTTTATTCTTGGCCAACGGTGTAGCATCAATACCCCTCAGAGGAATAGGGCTCTGCAAAGGCTGCAAGGAAAAACCACAGCGCCTGTCAAACTCTAAGTCCATTAAGTTCAGGGCAGCACCTGAATCCACAAATGCCATGACAGAGAAAGATGACAATGAGCAGATCAGGGTCACAGACAGGAGGAACTTAGGCTGTACAGTACTAATGGTAACAGATCTAGCGACCTTCTTAATACGCTTAGGGCAATCAGAGATAGTATGAGCTGAATCACCACAGTAAAAACACAGCCCATTCTGACGTCTGTATCCCCTCTGTTCCGCTCTGGTCAGAATCCTATCACATTGCATAGTCTCAGGACTCTGTTCAGAGGATGCTGGCTTATGGTGCACCACTTTGCGCTCGCGCAGGCGCCGATCAATCTGAATGGCTAAAGACATAGATTCGCTCAGACCAACAGGCGTGGGGAACAACACCATAACATCTTTAAGGGCTTCAGAAAGACCCCTTCTGAAAATTGCTGCCAGAGCGTCCTCATTCCATTTAGTGAGCACAGACCATTTTCTAAATTTCTGGCAGTATAATTCTGCCGCTTCCTGACCCTGGCACAGGGCCAACAAGGTTTTTTCCGCATGATCCACAGAGTTAGGTTCGTCATACAATAATCCGAGCGATTGAAAAAATGCATCTACATTAGGCAATGCCGGATCCCCTGACTCAAGGGAGAATGCCCAGTCCTGAGGGTCACCACGCAGCAGAGAAATAACTATTTTAACTTGCTGAGTGGGGTCACCAGAGGAGCGGGGTTTCAGAGCAAAAAACAATTTGCAGTTATTTTTAAAGTTCAAAAACTTAGATCTTTCCCCGTAAAACAAATCTGGGGTAGGAATTCTAGGCTCTAAGGCTGGAGTCTGAACAACATAATCTTGGATACTCTGAACTCTTGCAGCAAGCTGATCCACACGAGAAAACAAACCCTGAACATCCATGTCCGCGCCCAAATCCACCCAGAGATTAAGAGGAAGGAAAAAGACAAAACAGACTAAAGAAAAAAAAAATGGCTCAGAACTCTTTTTCTTTTCCTTCTTTTGAGATGCATTCAACTCATTTTTGGCCAGTTGTACTGTTATGGACTAGTAATTTAGGAGCGACATGCGACTAGCTCTGAGCAGGTGGTAACTATACAGACCGCAGTTCCTGATCTTAACACAACACTAGCAGTAGCCGTGGGATGTTCCTGTCACTCCCTGGACACCTCGTCACAGCCGGAGAGCTAGCTACCCCTAAAGGTAGGAATAGGAAAGCTATCTTGCCTCAGAGAAGATCCCCAAAGGATAGGACAGCCCCCCACAAATATTGACTGTGAGAGGAGAAGGAAATGACATACGTAGTATGAAACAAGATTTAGCAAAGGAGGCCACTACTAGCTAGATAGATAGTACAGGAAAGAACACTGTGCGATCAGTAATAAAAACTAGAAAAAGTCCACCGCAGAGATATGCAAAAATCTCCACACCTGACTAAAGGTGTGGAGGGCAAAATCTGCAGCCCAGAGCTTCCAGCTTAGCTGAATAGATCCATACTGATAAGCTGGACAAATGAGCAAAACAAAGAATGTGCTGAACAAATAAGTCCACAACAAGTGGACTGCAAAAGGACAAGCAAGGACTTATCTTTGCTGAACTGGAAAGAGTGTCAGGGAAATCCAAAAGAGCAGTGGCTCCAAGCAGGAACAATTGACAACTGGCATTGATTGAGAGATAAGGCCAGACTAAAATAGCCGAGCCAGAAAGACGATCAGTGGAAGCAGCTGCTGATGCTAAATCCAAGAAGCAGCTATACCACTCAAAACCACAGGAGGGAGCCCAAGAGCAGAATTCACAAAAGTGCTACTTACAACCTCCGGAGGGAGCCTGTTGTGAATTTGGTTTCTGGGCTCCCCCGGTGGTTTCTGGTGGTACTGCACTTGTGTGCTTCATCTCCTCTGTTCACCTGTTTCCATCAGGATGTGGGAGTTGTCTATTTAGCCTTGCTCCTCAGTCATTTCTATGCCGGCCAACAATGTTACCAGAAGCCTTTCTGTTGCATGTTCCTGCTCCTAGACTACTATCAGCTAAGTTGGACTTGTAGTCCTAAGATTGTTTTGCATTTTTGTTCCAGTTCTCTGTGTTTGAATATTTCTGAGGCTGGAAGCTCTTGTGAGCTGAAATTGCCACTCTGGTGTCATGAGTTGATATTAGAGTCTTAAAGTAATTTCAGGATGGTGTTTTGAAAGGGTTTTCAGCTGACTGTGAAGTTCCCTTTTCTGTCTTCCTACTATCTAGTAAGCGGACCTCAATTTGCTAAACCTATCTTCATACTTCGTATGTCAATTTCCTCTAAAATCACCGACAATATATGTGGGGGCTACTGTCTGCCTTTTGGGGAAAATTTCTCTAGAGGTAAGCCAGGTCTGTATTTTCCTCTGCTAGGGTCAGTCAGTCCTCCAGCTGGCGCTGGGCGTCTAGGGATAAAACGTAGGCACGCTACCCGGCCACTGTTAGTTGTGCGGTAGGTTTAGCTCACAGTCAGCTCGAGTTCCCATCTTCCAAGAGCTAGTCCTTTTGTATGCTTTACTACGGTCTCTTGCCATTGAGAACCATGACAGTTTGGCCGGCCAAGGGTTAAAATAATTGGCAGAAGAAAGGAGAGAAAAGAAGTCTGCAGAGAATTTTATTTTTTTTTTTTGTGAGTTTGCTCATTAGTTGATTCACTTGCATCTCTGCTTACTGCAGCCTTCGTCTTTCTCTCCTTCTAATCCTTGAATGGTTCTGATTTCACCTGATTAAAATGGATCCACAGAGTTTAGCTATAGGTTTGGATAATCTCGCTATGAAGGTTCAAAGTTTACAGGATTTTGTAATTCATGCTCCTATATCTGAACCTAGAATTCCTTTACCTGAATTTTTCTCCGGGGATAGATCTCGCTTCCAGAATTTCAAACATAATTGTAAATTATTTTTGTCTCTGAGATCTCGTTCCGCTGGAGATCCTGCACAGCAGGTCAGGATTGTAATTTCCTTGCTCCGGGGCGACCCTCAGGATTGGGCATTTGCTTTGGCACCAGGGGATCCTGCGTTGCTCAATGTGGATGCGTTTTTCCTGGCTTTGGGGTTGCTTTATGAGGAACCTCATTTAGAGATTCAGGCTGAAAAAGCCTTGATGGCCCTGTCTCAAGGGCAAGATGAGGCTGAAATATACTGCCAAAAATTTCGTAAGTGGTCTGTGCTTACTCAGTGGAATGAGTGCGCCCTGGCGGCGAATTTCAGAGAGGGTCTCTCTGATGCCATTAAAGATGTTATGGTGGGGTTCCCTGTGCCTACAGGTCTGAATGAGTCCATGACAATGGCTATTCAGATTGATCGGCGTTTGCGGGAGCGCAAACCTGTGCACCATTTGGCGGTGTCTACTGAGAAGGCGCCAGAGATTATGCAATGTGATAGAATTCTGTCCAGAAGCGAACGACAGAATTTTAGGCGGAAAAATGGGTTATGCTTCTATTGTGGTGATTCAACTCATGTTATATCAGCATGCTCTAAACGTACTAAGAAGGTTGATAAGTCTGTTTCAATTGGCACTTTACAGTCTAAGTTTATTCTATCTGTGACCCTGATTTGCTCTTTATCGTCTATTACCGCGGACGCTTATGTCAACTCTGGCGCCGCTTTGAGTCTTATGGATTGGTCCTTTGCCAAACGCTGTGGGTTTAATTTAGAGCCTCTGGAAGTTCCTATACCTCTGAAGGGTATTGACTCCACGCCATTGGCTAGTAATAAACCACAATACTGGACACAAGTAACTATGCGTATTAATCCGGATCACCAGGAGATTATTCGCTTCCTTGTGTTGTATAATCTACATGATGTGTTGGTGCTTGGATTGCCATGGCTGCAATCTCATAACCCAGTCCTCGACTGGAAAGCAATGTCTGTGTTAAGCTGGGGATGTCAGGGGACTCATGGGGACGTACCTTTGGTTTCCATTTCGTCATCTATTCCCTCTGAGATTCCGGAATTTTTATCTGATTATCGTGACGTTTTTGAGGAGCCTAAACTTGGTTCACTACCTCCGCACAGAGATTGCGATTGTACTATAGATCTGATTCCGGGCAGTAAGTTTCCAAAGGGTCGTTTATTTAATCTATCTGTGCCTGAACATGCTGCTATGCGGGAATATATTAAGGAGTCCTTGGAAAAGGGACATATTCGTCCTTCGTCATCTCCCTTAGGAGCCGGTTTTCTCTTTGTATCTAAAAAAGATGGCTCTTTGAGGCCGTGTATTGATTATCGGCTTTTGAATAAAATCACGGTTAAATATCAGTATCCTTTGCCACTGCTTACTGATTTGTTTGCTCGAATAAAGGGGGCCAAGTGGTTCTCTAAGATTGATCTTCGTGGGGCGTATAATTTAGTGCGAATTAAGCAGGGGGATGAGTGGAAAACCGCATTTAATACGCCTGAGGGCCATTTTGAGTATTTAGTAATGCCTTTTGGTCTTTCAAATGCCCCTTCAGTCTTTCAGTCTTTTATGCATGACATTTTCCGTGAATATTTGGATAAATTTATGATTGTGTATCTGGATGATATTTTGATTTTTTCGGATGACTGGGACTCTCATGTCCAACAGGTCAGGAGGGTTTTTCAGGTTTTGCGCTCTAATTCCTTGTGTGTAAAGGGTTCTAAGTGTGTTTTGGGGGTTCAAAAGATTTCGTTTTTGGGGTACATTTTTTCCCCCTCTTCCATTGAGATGGACCCTGTCAAGGTGCAGGCTATTTGTGATTGGACGCAACCCTCTTCTCTTAAGAGCCTTCAGAAGTTTTTGGGCTTTGCTAATTTTTATCGTCGATTTATAACTGGTTTTTCTGATGTTGCTAAGCCGTTGACTGATTTGACTAAGAAGGGTGCTGATGTTGCTGATTGGTCCCCTGCTGCTGTGGAGGCCTTTCGGGAGCTTAAGCGCCGCTTTTCTTCCGCCCCTGTATTGCGTCAGCCTGATGTTACTCTTCCTTTTCAGGTTGAGGTCGACGCTTCAGAAATCGGAGCTGGGGCGGTTTTGTCGCAGAAAAGTTCCGACTGCTCCGTGATGAGACCTTGCGCGTTCTTTTCTCGTAAATTTTCGCCCGCTGAGCGAAATTATGATATTGGTAATCGGGAGCTCTTGGCTATGAAGTGGGCTTTTGAGGAGTGGCGTCATTGGCTTGAGGGGGCTAGACATCAGGTGGTGGTATTGACCGACCACAAGAATTTGATTTATCTTGAGTCTGCCAGGCGCCTGAATCCTAGACAGGCGCGCTGGTCGTTATTTTTCTCTCGGTTTAATTTTGTGGTTTCTTACCTACCGGGTTCTAAAAATGTGAAGGTGGATGCCCTTTCTAGGAGTTTTGAGCCTGATTCCCCTGGTAATTCTGAACCTACAGGTATCCTTAAGGATGGAGTGATATTATCTGCTGTTTCCCCAGACTTGCGACGGGTCTTGCAGGAGTTTCAGGCGGATAGACCTGATCGTTGCCCGCCTGGTAGACTGTTTGTTCCGGATGATTGGACCAGTAGAGTCATCTCGGAGGTCCATTCTTCTGCGTTAGCTGGTCATCCTGGAATCTTTGGTACCAGGGATTTGGTGGCTAGGTCCTTCTGGTGGCCTTCCCTGTCGCGAGATGTGCGAGGTTTTGTGCAGTCTTGTGATGTTTGTGCTCGGGCCAAGCCTTGTTGTTCTCGGGCTAGTGGATTGTTGTTATCTTTGCCTATTCCGAAGAGGCCTTGGACTCACATCTCCATGGATTTTATTTCTGATCTCCCTGTTTCTCAGAAGATGTCTGTCATCTGGGTGGTGTGTGACCGTTTCTCTAAGATGGTCCATTTGGTCCCCTTGCCTAAATTGCCTTCCTCATCCGAGCTGGTTCCTCTGTTTTTTCAAAATGTGGTTCGCTTGCATGGTATTCCGGAGAATATCGTTTCTGACAGGGGAACCCAATTCGTGTCTAGATTTTGGCGAGCGTTCTGTGCTAGGATGGGCATTGATTTGTCTTTTTCGTCTGCTTTCCATCCTCAGACTAATGGCCAGACCGAGCGAACTAATCAGACCTTGGAGACTTATTTGAGGTGTTTTGTGTCTGCGGATCAGGATGATTGGGTTGCCTTTTTGCCCTTGGCGGAGTTTGCCCTCAATAACCGGGCTAGTTCTGCCACCTTGGTTTCTCCTTTCTTCTGTAATTCGGGGTTTCATCCTCGTTTCTATTCCGGTCAGGTGGAGTCTTCGGATTGTCCTGGAGTGGATGCTGTGGTGGAGAGGTTGCATCAGATTTGGGGGCATGTGGTGGACAATTTGAAGTTGTCCCAGGAGAAGACTCAGCAGTTTGCCAACCGCCGTCGTCGTGCTGGTCCTCGTCTTTGTGTTGGGGACTTGGTGTGGTTGTCTTCTCGTTTTGTCCCTATGAAGGTTTATTCTCCTAAGTTTAAGCCTCGGTTCATCGGCCCGTACAAGATATTGGAGATTCTTAACCCTGTATCCTTTCGTTTGGACCTCCCTGCATCTTTTTCTATTCATAATGTCTTCCATCGGTCATTGTTGTGCAGGTATGAGGTACCGGTTGTGCCTTCCGTTGAGCCTCCTGCTCCGGTGTTGGTTGAGGGTGAGTTGGAGTACGTTGTCGAGAAGATCTTGGACTCCCGTGTTTCCAGACGGAGACTTCAGTATTTGGTCAAGTGGAAGGGCTACGGTCAGGAGGATAACTCTTGGGTGACTGCCTCTGATGTTCATGCCTCCGATTTGGTCCGTGCCTTTCATAGGGCTCATCCTGATCGCCCTGGTGGTTCTGGTGAGGGTTCGGTGCCCCCTCCTTGAAGGGGGGGTACTGTTGTGAATTTGGTTTCTGGGCTCCCCCGGTGGTTTCTGGTGGTACTGCACTTGTGTGCTTCATCTCCTCTGTTCACCTGTTTCCATCAGGATGTGGGAGTTGTCTATTTAGCCTTGCTCCTCAGTCATTTCTATGCCGGCCAACAATGTTACCAGAAGCCTTTCTGTTGCATGTTCCTGCTCCTAGACTACTATCAGCTAAGTTGGACTTGTAGTCCTAAGATTGTTTTGCATTTTTGTTCCAGTTCTCTGTGTTTGAATATTTCTGAGGCTGGAAGCTCTTGTGAGCTGAAATTGCCACTCTGGTGTCATGAGTTGATATTAGAGTCTTAAAGTAATTTCAGGATGGTGTTTTGAAAGGGTTTTCAGCTGACTGTGAAGTTCCCTTTTCTGTCTTCCTACTATCTAGTAAGCGGACCTCAATTTGCTAAACCTATCTTCATACTTCGTATGTCAATTTCCTCTAAAATCACCGACAATATATGTGGGGGCTACTGTCTGCCTTTTGGGGAAAATTTCTCTAGAGGTAAGCCAGGTCTGTATTTTCCTCTGCTAGGGTCAGTCAGTCCTCCGGCTGGCGCTGGGCGTCTAGGGATAAAACGTAGGCACGCTACCCGGCCACTGTTAGTTGTGCGGTAGGTTTAGCTCACAGTCAGCTCGAGTTCCCATCTTCCAAGAGCTAGTCCTTTTGTATGCTTTACTACGGTCTCTTGCCATTGAGAACCATGACAGGAGCCCAAGAGTGGAATTCACAACAGGTGAGGTTCAAGGCCTGGACATGCACACCATCAGTGTAAACTCCAGGTAGAGGGTCAGTCAGGATTTCCCTAGTCTGAGGGAAACTGCAGGGGCCCGGGTTATTAGCTCTCGCTCACCTAGTCTTCCCGTGACATACAGGTCTTCTATCAAAATTAGAATATCATCAAAAGTTAATTTATTTCAGTTCTTCAATACAAAAAATTTAACTCATATATAGAGTCATTACAAACAGAGTGATCTATTTCAAGTGTTTATATCTGTTAATGTTGATGATTATGGCTGACAGCCAATGAAAACCCAAAAGTCATTATCTCAGTAAACTAGAATAATTAACAAAAAACACCTGCAAAGGCTTCATAAGCGCTTAAAATGGTCCCTTAATCTCTTTCAGTATGCTCCACAATCATGGGGAAGACTGCTGACTTGACTAATGTTCAGAAGGCAGTCATTTAAACACTCCACAAGGTATATATATAAAACATGAGTAATACGCTTTATGTGTAGCACTACTCAATATAGACAGTAATAATACATTTACATAATGTAGCAGTATCACATAGTACATGAACACATTAATTAAAGGCAAAGTGCAAACAGGGGTAGAGGAGAAAAAGGAACAATAATAATACTTCTTCCCCTACAAATGCACAAGGATAGGTGCAGGGCTGAGTAGAATCTTTCTGTGTTATATATTCCTCCATCCCCACCTGGTCCACATGCAAAGCTTCATGTTTAATTGTGAACAGCAACTGTTTAAGTAAGCACAGAAGTAGGATAGTTCCTCTGACTATGATGTCATCACAGCTCACCTTCTTTGTGGAGTCCTCAAAGTCTCGGAGAACCAAACAAATATCAGACATCCATGCCCACTTTTCATATGTTATATGCGGATGCTGACCAGAATACCGACTGACATGTTGGAGCTAGTACCCAACCACTGGCCTCATCTGATCACAAAGCCTTGCCAGCATGTGCAGTGTGGAGTTCCAGAGCATGGTTACATCACATGCCAGTTGGTGAGCTGGCACTTACATGCACTGCTGCAACACTGCCAGAGTGGCTGCACTGTAGCCGACTTGTGGAAAGGAATGCGGACGCGGCGTCCCTTGACAAGAAGCTTGGGCAAATCTGGATATGTTTTCAGAAACTGCTGAACTACCAAGTTGATCACATGTGCCAAGCATGGTACGTGCGTGAGCTTGCTAAGCCTCATAGCTACTACAGGTTATGCCCATTATCAAAGATGACCATGCCTGGTTGGAGGTTTAGCGGCAAAAAACACAGATCTGTCTGGTCTGCTATTCGTTGCCGCAGAGCTTCATGCTTCTGGCTGATGTGGATGAATTGCTCAGAAATACCACATCGGAGATGGAGGAAAAGGAGAAGCAAGAGGGGGTGAAAGCACAGCTGTAGGAGGTGGTAGAAACCTCTATAGAAGTAGGGCCAGCAATGCTTGGCATCAGGAGCACAAGGGCTTTTCAAGGGTGTAACTCGG
The DNA here is from genome assembly GCF_051348905.1 of Ranitomeya variabilis. Classification (NCBI taxonomy): domain Eukaryota; kingdom Metazoa; phylum Chordata; class Amphibia; order Anura; family Dendrobatidae; genus Ranitomeya; species Ranitomeya variabilis. Next base: position 112,788,726 of record NC_135239.1, on the reverse strand, counting down.
CCCCAGCCTCCACAATGCTCACCAAGTGTGCAGTCTGGGAAATGTAGCATTCCTAGCCACATGCCCTTGTCCACGTGTTGGTCATTAAGTGGACAGTGCCAGTAAGTATTTTGGTAAGGGCACTGGTGATGTTCTTGGTCACATGCTAGAACAAGGCAGGGACTCCACATCAGGAGAAAAAGTGTCGACTGGGGACCAAGTACTGAGAGATGGCTGCCGCCATTAGTTGTCGGAAATCCTCCTTGTCTACCAGCCTAAATGGCAACATTTTGACAGCAGACATCCAGGAAATTTGCCCATTTACCATTTGGGCATGTGGGTGGGTGACTGGGAAACTTTATGGTTCCAAGGCCTGGGTATGTACAGCTGAATGCTGGGCTGGAACAAGGATTTGGAAGTCCCTGATGATGGTAAGTCATAATGTGTAGAATGGGGGACCATGTCATGGCCGATAGCAATCCCTCTATCACTCTAAGGCCTTCCCCCTCCATACAAACATATGTACCTCGGTGCTGTTCCTCTACGCCATCAGGGTCTTCCCGGAACAGGACAGTTGCCTCTGCAGACGATTCCAAGAATAAAGAGTTAGAGTCTGGTTTTGCTTCATCTTCAACATGTTTACTCAGCAACTTGTTATCCAGGGCATACACTGTTACAGCATTGGGCATCGGTGTCTCTGACCCTTGCCTATCACTAAGCCTGTTTTCCGTACTATATAATCTGTAGCATGGCTAAAGGGTGTGTAGTCGATGGGAGATATGTGTCGCATAGGTGGCTTGTTGCTGTAATGTAGCCCGGAGTATTTCTTTGTTGCACATAACCATGTATATATATGTGTTTCAGGACCTGTGGTGATGTCAGACCACATGGCTAGTCATGTGATGGGTTACTGGGTGTGATTAGCTCTATATAAGACAGGCTAATGCTTAACACAGCAGATATGTGTGGAGGTGAAACCCTCCTGAGTGTGTTAAGGCTACAGGATTGAGCCTGGTGGACTGGACACTTTGTTTTTCTTTTCCTGAACTAAAGGCTATTTGCTTGCTATTATTTTGCCATGTGGTTTATGAAGTAATAAACCCTGTGAACTTTTAAAGGAATGTGCCTCCTGAGTGTCAGCCGTCGCACCTGAGTGAGTGAAATCCCTACAATTGGTGGTAGACGTGCGGGCAGCGTTCCCAGCGGAGACGAAAAGTCTGTTATTGAATGTCCTGGGTCAAGTCTGTTGTAAGCCTGCCGGGGAAAATGGAGGAACTGCTGAAACACTTGGTCCAGTTGCAGTCACAGCAGCAAGAGACCAACAGGCAGTCGCAGTCACAGCAGCAAGAGGCTAACAGGCTGTTTATGCAGCAGTTGCAACAGAACCAGCAAGAGACCAACAAACTGTTGATGCAGCAAATACAACAGAGCCAGCAGGAGCAACGGCAGAGCCAGCAGGAGCAACGGCAGCAGATGCAGCTTCTGGCAACTGCCATCCAGGGCAAGACGAGTGCCCCAACCCCAGGTCTGGCTGATGACACCCACGCCCGGAAGACGGTAAGACGCGCATTGCAGAAAATTAACCCCGGGGATGATGTTGAGGCCTTCCTGACGGTGTTTGAGAGGGTCGCTGAGAGGGAAAAACTCCCACCAGAGCAGTGGGCAGAGGTACTGGTGCCATACCTGACGGGAGAACCCCAGAAGGCGTACTATGATTTGACCTTGCAGGATGCCAAATAGTATCACAAATTGAAAGTCGAGATTCTCGCACGTTTTGGGGTGACACTGACTGTCAGGGCACAGCGAGTTCACAGCTGGGCCTATCACCAGGACAAACCGCCTCACTCTCAAATGTTTGATCTGTTGCACCTGGTCCAGAAATGGCTGCAGCCAGAGTCATGTACACCTGCACAGATGGTGGAATGAGTGATGATGGATCGGTTTGTGCATTCCCTCCCGAGGTCCATACAGACTTGGGTGGCCCAGGGTGATCCCCAGAATGCTGACGAACTGATCGGACTGGTCGAGAGATACCAAGGGTTGGAAGGCTCCTCCGGGAGACAACCCATGCCGTACTGGGGGTCCCAGAAGGGAGCGGAGTCCCAAAAAGGGGTGGCACGTCCAAGGTCACAAAGGGCGGGGGAGGTGGTGTCCAAGGTCCCTACGGGTGATATTATTTGTTGGAGGTGCCACGGGCCAGGACATATAGCTGCCCGTTGTTCCCAGACCACTGAGCAGATGGACTGCAGCATGGGACGCCGTTGTTCATACTATGTGTATCCAGCCTGCAGTGTGAACTCTCCGCCCAACGAGGGACCTCAAGCGTGTCCCGTAAAGGTGAACGGTCGAGCAGTCACGGCACTGTTAGACTCGGGGAGCCTAGTGACCCTGGTGAGGGCCACTTTTCCTCTCCACCTGCTCCCGGGAAAGAAGGTCGGAGTGCGGTGCATACATGGTGATGCAAAGGACTACCCTTTGGCCAGGGTGGACATCGAAACGGCATGTGGCACTGAGTCCCACATTGTCGGCGTTGTGCAGGACTTGTTGCACCCTATAATTATTGGCTGGGATTTCTGTTTGTTTTGGGATTTGTGGGGAAAAGGTTCTGAGCTCCCTAGCAAGAGTAGGGAACCAATGAACCCTGGAAGGGTGTCGCCACACTCAGAGACAGACAGGTTTCCTTTTTGTGTTCTGGTTGGGGATGAGGAGGAAGTGTCCCCTGCATCTGACATTATGGAGTTAGAGGTAACCGGTGAAAATTTTGGGACTGCCCAACATAGGGACCACACCCTGAGAGAAGCCTTTAATAATGTCACAGTTATTGACGGGGTGGTACAGGAGCCAGGGGCAGACACAAGATTTCCTCATTTTCTGATGAGTGGGGAGTTGTTGTACCGGGTCACGAAAATAAGGGAGGAGTTGGTAGAGCAGTTGGTAGTGCCGGGTCCATATAGACGGAAGGTGTTGGACATGGCCCATTCACACATCTTGGGTGGACACCTAGGGGTGGAAAAAATGCAGGAACGGGTTGTGCAGAGGTTCTATTGGCCTGGGTGTCACCGGGAAATAGTGAACTATTGCAGGTTCTGCCCTACATGTCAGCTAACTGCTCCCACTCCTCATTTCCGGAACCTTCTTGTGCCACTGCCCATTATTGAGGTGCCATTCGAGAGAATTGCCATGGACTTGGTTGGTCCCTTAGTTAAATCAGCCCGGGGCCATCAGTATATATTAGTCATCCTGGACTATGCCACACGCTATCCTGAGGCAATTCCCTTGAGAAATTCTTCCTCGAAGAGTATAGCCCGCGAGTTGGTCCATGTCTTTTCCCGGACAGGTCTGCCGAAGGAGATCCTGACTGACCAGGGGACACCTTTCATGAGCAAGGTGATGAGGGAGTTATGCAAAGCCCTGAAAATCTCCCAGTTGAGAACCTCGGTGTACCATCCCCAGTCAGATGGCCTTGTTGAGAGATTTAACAAGACGCTGAAGAGTATGCTGAGAAAAGCTATAGAGAAAGACGGTAGAGACTGGGATTGTCTCTTACCCTATCTGATGTTTTCCATTCGTGAAGTTCCACAGGCCTCCACAGGGTTCTCATGGTTTGAGCTTCTATATGGCCGACATCCGCGAGGACTCCTGGATATAGCCAAGGAAACCTGAGAAGCCGAAGTCACGCCCCACAGAAGCGTCATTGAGCATGTGGCCCTGATGCAGCAGAGGATTGCAAAGGTGATGCCTATCGTGAAAGAACACCTCCTCCAGGCACAAGAAGCTCAGGCCAGAGTCTATAACCGGTCTGCAAGAGTAAGGCAGTTCAATCCGGGAGACCGAGTTCTTGTGTTAGTTCTGACGGTGGAAAGCAAGTTCTTGGCCAAATGGCAAGGGCCATGTGAGGTTGTCGAGAAACTTGGTGAAGTAAATTATAAAATTCACCAACCAGGAAGACGGAAACCATTCCAAGTCTACCATGTCAACCTCATCAAGCCGTGGCAAGATAGAGAGCCGACAGTAACTCCATCGTTGTTAAGCAACCCAGAAGGTGAGGCTGGAGCGGTTACTATAGCGGAGACGCTATCAAAGACCCAGAAACAGCAGTGCCGGGAGTTACTCCAGAAAAACAGGGACCTGTTTTCAGAGTTGCCAGGACACACGAAGGTCATAGAGCACGAGGTCCTAACAGAGCCACATGTGCGGGTGAACGTGAAGCCCTATCGTATTCCTGAGGCTCGTCGAGAAGTTATCTCCAAGGAAGTGGAGTGTATGTTGAAGCTTGGAGTCATTGAGGAATCCAAGAGCGGTTGGTCGAGCCCAATTGTCCTGGTCCCAAAACCTGATGGAGAGTGGAGGTTTTGCAACGACTATCAGAAGTTAAATGAGGTCTCCAAGTTTGATGCTTATCCCATGCCCCGCGTTGATGAGCTCATCGAAAGGCTTGGGCACGGCAGATATATATCCACCTTGGATTTGACAAAGGGGTATTGGCAGATCCCCATGGCACAGGAAGCCAAGGAGAAGACGGCCTTTTCGACACCTGATGGATGCTTCCAGTATGTCCGGATGCCGTTTGGCCTACAGGGAGCTCCGGCGACCTTCCAGAGGGCTATGGATAGAGTCCTTGCACCCCATAAGGCCTACGCAGCTGCGTACCTAGATGATATCGTCATCTTTAGCCCGGACTGGGAGAGTCATCTGGAGAAAGTCCAAGCGATGTTTGATGCTCTAAGAGAGGCGGGGTTTACAATAAACCCGAAGAAGTGTGCCTTGGGTAAGGAAGAAGCTAAATACCTAGGCTATATAGTGGGTCGTGGAGAAATAAAGCCCCAAATTAGGAAAGTGGAGGCAATCCAAACATGGCCGAAACCACTCTCCAAAAAGCAAGTTAAAACCTTTCTGGGAATCGTGGGATATTACAGGAGGTTCATCCCGAACTTCACCACAGTGGCTGCGCCTCTGACTGATCTGCTAAAGGGGACAAAATCGGTGATGGTTAAATGGTCCGAAGAGACAGAGTCAGCCTTCCAAGAGTTGAAAGGGGCTCTATGTAAGCAGCCCGTTCTGATGGCCCCAGACTTCAAAAAAGAATTTATTCTTCAGACAGATGCCTCAGATGTTGGGGTAGGAGCAGTCCTTTCCATAGAGTTACATGGGGAGGAGCATCCTGTTTTCTATCTGAGTAGAAAGCTGTCCTCATCTGAGAAGAACTACTCAGTCGTAGAAAAAGAGTGGCAATAAAGTGGGCGGTGGACACGTTACGGTACTATCTGCTGGGTCGTAAATTCAGACTAATATCTGACGATGCCCCACTTAGATGGATGAGGGAAACAAAAGGTAGAAATGCTAGGGTCACCCGTTGGTTCTTAGCCCTGCAGGACTTCAGTTTCCATGTGGAACATAGGGCCGGAAAGCTGCACGGTAATGCGGATGCCCTATCAAGAATCCCTTGTTTAGTGGGGGGAAAGTGCCAAGCCCCACGGCTTTAGGCAGAGGGGGGAGGTATGTAGCATGGCTAAAGGGTGTGTAGTCGACAGGAGATATGTGTCGCATAGGTGGCTTGTTGCTGTAATGTAGCCCGGAGTATTTCTTTGTTGCACATAACCATGTATATATATGTGTTTCAGGACCTGTGGTGATGTCAGACCACATGGCTAATCATGTGATGGGTTACTGGGTGTGATTAGCTCTATATAATACAGGCTAATGCTTAACACAGCAGATATGTGTGGAGGTGAAACCCTCCTGAATGTGTTAAGGCTACAGGACTGAGCCTGGTGGACTGGACACTTTGTTTTTCTTTTCCTGAACTAAAGGCTATTTGCTTGCTGTTATTTTGCCATGTGGTTTATAAAGTAATAAACCCTGTGAACTTTTAAAGGAACGTGCCTCCTGAGTGTCAGCCATCGCACCTGAGTGAGTGAAATCCCTACAAGTCCCACAGTGTCCTCAATGTCCAGTATTTCTGCTTTTCGTGGGGGCATTCCTTGCCATTTAGCACCGGTCCTGAGAATGGCAGCCCACGCAAAAACCTGCCACATCTTGGTGCACTTCCTCCCACTTTGCTCAACCTTCTTTTGTCCAGCAGTATGACATAGTACATGAACACATTAATTAAAGGCAAAGTGCAAACAGGGGTAGAGGAGAAAAAGGAACAACAACAATACCTTTTCCCCTACAAATGCACAAGGATAGGTGCAGGGCAGGAGGCATCTGTGCCAGTGTTTTGGAGAAGGGATTGGGAAGCACCTAGCTCAGGGGAAGAGGTAGTTGTGTCACCCAATGGCATAAATCATGTTCTCAGGCATTCTGCCCACCGAGTCATGTGCTTAGATGACATGTGACTGATCATGCTGGTGGTGGTTAGGTTCTTAGAGGGCAGGTCCCTGCTGATCTAGGCATGGCAGAGGTTGCAAATGGACATTTTGTTTGCCTCAAAACTCTCTTTAAAAAGTTCCAGACTGGGGAACATCTAACTCTTTCATGGAGAAATTCAGTGTTGGTGCTCTATGGAACAGTTGCCTACCTTCTCCTTCTGGTCACCCCACTATCTTTTCCTGTCTGTTGGTGCTGATCTCTCCCCCTCAATGCTGCTGGCTGTCAGAACTCTGAACATTTTTTATTACCTTTTTGTGCATTACTGCCCTTTTCCAAGATGGCATCTTTGGTCTCATGTGCACTGTGTTTTCCTGCTATAAAACTCCACCCCAGCCTTCAGTCTGTGCTAGAGTATTCTGCCTTGCATCCGGCTCCTGACCTCTGGTGACTCCCTGGTTATATACCTGCTCCTGTGAACCTGTGTGGTGATCATGCTACTCTGCTCTGAGTTCCTGCTGCATACACCAGTTCCAGTAATCCTCCTTCATCTGCTGCCCGTGTTTGCTTCGATCTGAATTTGCTGGACATGTAAGCTGTTTCTGCTCTGCAAGAACCTGAGACTATTACCCAGACCTCCCTGGTTGAGCTAATATATTATTTGAACTGCCTTATAAGCATATCTATCTGTGTTTTGGACTAAGCAAGGACTTATTCGTGTCAAGTATCCTCAAGAATAATTGTGCTTCATAGACTTTCTGCATGATTGCACTTTCCTCTGAAGTTTCCTATAGACTGCTGAGCTGCATTTGATATTTGCACCAAGTGTTGTGGACTTGAGTTTCTCTCTGCACCTGTTTGAATCACCGTGTGATAATATAGACTTTACCACTTTTAAAACTGTGTCCTATAGTTGTCTTGATCCACGCAAAGAGTCTCCTGAGTTATCCCCTATAATTATTACACTGGCTTCGCTCTGCATGCCAGCTTCCCAGGTTGGGTTAATGACTTCATCCACCACCTCGTCTTCCACCACCAAGCCCTGGTCCCCTTGACGTCTTCACTTAACAAGACTTAGCGGCAACTGTATCTCATCATCATCTTCCTCCTTATCTCAAATTTGCCTTTTCCACAGTCATGTTCTTCTGGCCGTGGCTGCTCTATGTTTTGAGCATCACTAAACAGCCTATTCTGATGCCACCTTTAATGCTGTATATCTGCCCCCAACCCGAACTGAAAGACAAGAAAAATAGCTTTTATTATACTCACCTGGGGGGCAGTCTGGTCCAAGGGGTGTCGCTGATCTTGGTCCGGCACCTCCTTTCTTCTTGCAATGCAGTCCTCTTTCTTGCTTTGTGTGGATGACGCATCCCTACGTCATTCACACAGTGTTCCCAGCATCGTGCTACTAGCCAAAGTGTACTTCACTGCCCTGACTAGAGCGGAGTAACGTACTGTAGTGTGCATTCTCCAGGGCCTCTTTGATCTTTCCCGGCGCATGCAAACTGCAGTACTTTGCTCTGGCCCAACAGGGCAGATAAATATGCCTGCGCATGAGCGCGAGGCTGGGGAGACGGTGTGGATGATGTTAGGAATGCCTCATTCACACAAAGTAAGAATGAGGACAACATTGTAAGAAGAAGGGAGGCGCCAAGACCAGCGACAAGCCTCAGACCCGACCGCTCTCCAGGTGATCATAAAAAAAGCTGTTTTCCTTATCTTCCATGTCGGGTTGGGGGCAGATATAAAGCATTATAGAATTGTGTTGCTAGTCACTACTCACGGACAGACCATGTGGCAAAAGAGTCAGATGTTCCGGGGTCAATACCAAGAGAGTATGTAGATAGCCATGGGAAAAAATGAAGGCACAAGTCAGGTCACAATCCAGGGTCAATATCAAGAAATAGCAGATCAAAAGCCAAAGGACAAGACAGAGGGATAGTCTGAACATGGTCCAAAGGGTCACGCAGCATACGATCAGAACTCAGAGCAACAGAATCAGGCTAACACTCACCAAGAAGCACAAACTACATCTGGAAGGCATCAGAGGCAGACAGCTCATTTAAGTAGCTAGGCAATCACCAGAACACTGAACACCTGGAGAAAGTCCTGCACCTCCCAGTCACAGATTGGACAGCTGAGCTGTCAATCAAAGCACTGACAGCCCAGCAAGCCCATCAGAGGATTGGACAGGTGGTGTATCTTATATTTGTCAAACCTGACAGATTCCCTTTAAAGACACTCATATTTTTGGCATTAAGGACACAGGAATTGTTTTCATGTTTCTTTTACTATGGTCCATCCAGTTTTTCCTGGGATTAATTGCAATTTAATGGTAGCATTTTATCTTACATGTGTGTTGGAAAACTTTTAGTATCTTTTTTAGGCCCTATTCACACGTCCGTGATTAAACATGTACTCACGTGGTCAAAATTGTTGGTACACTTTGTTTAATGACAGAAAAACCCACAATGGTCACAGAAATAACTTGAATCTGACAAAAGTAAAAAAAAATAAAAGATCTATGAAAACGAACAAATGAAAGTCAGACATTGCTTTCAGTGATGAGCGAGTGTACTTGTTGCTCGGGTTTTCCCGAGCACACTAGGGTGGTCTCCGAGCATTTGTAACTGCTCAGAGATTTAGTTTTTGTTGACGCAGCTGCATGATTTACGGCTGCTAGCCAGTCTGAGTACATGTGTGGGTTGCCTGGTTGCTAGGGAATCCCCACATGTATTCAAGCTCTCTATCAGCTGTAAATCATGCAGCTGAGGCAATGAAAACTTAATCTCCGAGCACTTACAAATACTCGATCACCCTAGCGTGCTCGGGAAAACCCGAGCAATGAGTATACTCGTCATCACTAATTGCTTTTCAACCATTGTTCTGCCTTCCTCCATGTATGATGCTGTGTGGATTTAAGCATTTGGCTAAACCCTCGTCCACTTCCCAGTAAACAGACTGTATAGATTCTTAAGTCTATATTTATTGAGATGATGATGTGAACGATAACGGGTAAAAACTACAAAGAAATAACAGTATATCAGTACTGGCACAATACAGCAATAACAGCATGATACAGGGTACAATTAGCATCAGTAACCGGGACATTACAGCAACTGCACAGTAACAGCATAATACAGAGATGTAGTAATCATAGCTATCTAAGCCACAGTTCATGCTGCCAGCACTGTTCTGCTCTATACAGAAATGCACCTATCTGTATGCAGTGTAAAGAGCATTATAACTAAACTGGAGGATACAGAGCACAATATACCTCACTTCACTGTATATTACACGGTGGCTGCATATGGTTCGCATATACAGATTCTACACAAACACATAACTGCATTGTGACTCTTACCGAGATCCACTGGACAGGAGGAGCGATTGTAGGAAAGAGAAAGCCAGAACAAACGTGTATCACTAAAAGGCCCAGGAAAGATGTCTGCATATCTTGTTTTCCCTGGGAAGCTAAGGGGGCGGTTCTAATCAGAACACACTATTTCTTAAAGGAGAAATACTAATGCATACAAAAAACAGGATATATGGGTAACTAATGACCTCTATGGGTTGTAACTGGTATTACAATTTGAATATTTAACCTGCTGTCCATATATGGGCAGAACACACCCCGCTTGGCATCAATGGATGCCACTGTTTGATTCTATTGGGGAAAACAACAACACAAGTTCAGTAACTGGCCCTAGGAACAATTTGTTTTCCACAAGCTTGCACACTCTGACCTCTACTTTGCACACTTTCCCATCCTTGCTGGGAAAGGGCTTGGTGACTAGGCTGAGTGGCCACTCTCTTCGTTGCAACTGACTGTCCTACAACATCACCAGGTTGGATATTTGAGAGGTCTTTCTGCCACTTTGTCCTGATTTGCAGAGTGGAGAGATACTGCTTTCTCCATCTGCCCCAAAAAACATTGGACACGTTTTGTACTTGCCTCCATTGTCGTCCGTAAAGGTCTTTGCTGTCGAATTCTCCGAGTGGAGCTCTCGGGACATTGGTTTTCTGCATGAGTATAATTACAGGAGTAAGGACTGTCGGGTCTCCGGAATCGCTGGAAAGTGCTGTCAACGGCCTGGCGTTCATGATAGCCCAGACCTCGGCCAAGAACGTAAACTCTTGTGTGTGAGTCTGGTGTTCGCTTGCAAGAAGATAGAGTCTAGTATCTTGCGTGCTATCCCTATCATTCTTTCCCAGGCACCTCCCATGTGCGAAGAGTGTGGTAAATTGAAAGTCCAGGTGAATCCTTGCTCACCTAGGTACCTTTCAACATTAGCGATGTCTAGATTGGAAGGGATTTGGAGCTCTCTTGCCACTCCGATGAAATTCGTACCTTGGTCAGAACGAGTATGCTTCACAGGGCCTCTGATCGCGATGAAGCGTCGAAGTGCATTTATAAAACATGAAGTATCCATAGATTCGATTACTTTGATATGAACGGCTCTGATGAACAGACAGCTGAATAGAACTGCCCAACACTTTGCTTCAGTATGGACCTTCCTAGTGCATTGTGTAGCCATGGGCCAAGGACAGATTATGTCTAGCTCAATGTTGGTGAAGGGGGGTCAGTACTAAATCTGTCAGTGGAAGATTGGCCATCTTGGGATTTTAGAACATGCCACGGAGTTTGCGACATGTAACGCAGCTGAACATGAGTTTGCTCATGCTTCTCTTTGCTCTGACTATCCATAGTCCAACCACCTGTAGATTCCGTTCAGTAAACAAACAGCCTTGGTGTCTCACTAAGTCGTGATGATGCTGAACAAGCACGGAGGTGACGTGATGACGTCCAGGAATTATTACTGGGTGTTTCTCTGAAACTTGTACCTCAGCTTCTTGAAGATGGCCACCTACTCTCAGCAGCCCATCTTGGTCAACAATCAGATCGAGCTTTTTCAGCGCGCTGTCTCTAGGAACGAGTTGTCCCTTGTTGAGGTTGTCTGTCATGATTCTCAATGGCAAGAGAACATAGCCCAGCATATATGAGAACTAGCTCTTGGAAGATGGAAACTATACTGACCATGAACTAAACCTGCCGCACAACTAGAAGTGGCCGGGTAGCATGCCTACGTTTTTTTATTCCTAGATGCCCAGCGCCAGCCGGAGAACTACCTAATCCTAGCAGAGGAAAAGACAGTCCTGGCTCACCTCTAGAGAAATTTTCCCAAAAGGCAGACAGAGGCCCCCACATATATTGGCGGTGATTTTAGATGAAATGACAAACGTAGTATGAAAATAGGTTTAGCAAAATCGAGGTCCGCTTACTAGATAGCAGGAAGACAGAAAGGGCACTTTCATGGTCAGCAGAAAAACCCTATCAAAACACCATCCAGAAATTACTTTAAGACTCTAGCATTAACTCATAACACCAGAGTGGCAATTTCCGATCACAAGAGCTTTCCAGACACAGTAACGAAACAGCAGCTGTGAACAGGAACAAAATGCAAAAACACACAAGGACAAAAGTCCAACTTAGCTGGGAGTTGTCTAGTAGCAGGAACATGCACAGAAAGGCTTCTGATTACATTGTTGACCGGCATGAAACTGACAGAGGAGCAAGGTTATATAGCGACTCCCACATCCTGATAGGAGCAGGTGAACAGAAGGGATGATGCACACAAGTTCAATTCCACAAGTGGCCACCGGGGGAGCCCAGAATCCAATTTCACAACAGTACCCCCCCTCAAGGAGGGGGCACCGAACCCTCACCAGAACCACCAGGGCGATCAGGATGAGCCCTATGAAAGGCACGGACAAGATCGGAGGCATGAACATCCGAGGCAGTGACCCAAGAATTATCCTCCTGACCGTATCCCTTCCATTTGACCAGATACTGGAGTTTCCGTCTGGAAACACGAGAGTCTAAGATCTTTTCCACAACGTACTCCAACTCACCCTCAACCAACACCGGAGCAGGAGGCTCAACGGAAGGCACAACCGGTACCTCATACCAGCGCAACAATGACCGATGAAAAACATTATGAATCGAAAAGGATGCAGGGAGGTCCAAACGGAAGGACACAGGGTTAAGAATCTCCAATATCTTGTACGGGCCGATGAACCGAGGCTTAAACTCAGGAGAAGAAACCCTCATAGGGACAAAACGAGAAGACAACCACACCAAGTCCCCAACACAAAGCCGAGGACCAACACGACGACGGCGGTTGGCAAAAAGCTGAGTCTTCTCCTGGGACAACTTCAAATTGTCCACCACCTGCCCCCAAATCTGATGCAACCTCTCCACCACAGCATCCACTCCAGGACAATCCGAAGATTCCACTTGACCGGAGGAAAATCGAGGATGAAACCCCGAATTACAGAAAAACGGGGACACCAAGGTGGCAGAGCTGGCCCGATTATTGAGGGCGAACTCCGCCAAAGGCAAAAAAGCAACCCAATCATCCTGATCCGCAGACACAAAACACCTCAAATATGTCTCCAAGGTCTGATTAGTCCGCTCGGTCTGGCCATTAGTCTGAGGATGGAAAGCAGACGAAAAAGACAAATCTATGCCCATCCTAGCACAGAATGCCCGCCAAAATCTAGACACGAATTGGGTCCCTCTGTCAGAAACGATATTCTCCGGAATACCATGCAAACGAACAACATTTTGAAAAAACAGAGGAACCAACTCGGAAGAAGAAGGCAACTTAGGCAAGGGAACCAGATGGACCATCTTAGAGAAACGGTCACACACCACCCAGATGACAGACATCTTCTGAGAAACAGGCAGATCCGAAATAAAATCCATCGAGATGTGCGTCCAAGGCCTCTTCGGGATAGGCAAGGGTAACAACAATCCACTAGCCCGAGAACAACAAGGCTTGGCCCGAGCACAAACGTCACAAGACTGCACAAAGCCTCGCACATCTTGTGACAGGGAAGGCCACCAGAAGGACCTTGCCACCAAATCCCTGGTACCAAAGATTCCAGGATGACCTGCCAACGCAGAAGAATGAACCTCAGAGATGACTCTACTGGTCCAATCATCAGGAACAAACAGTCTACCAGGTGGGCAACGATCAGGTCTATCCGCCTGAAACTCCTGCAAGGCCCGCCGCAGGTCTGGAGAAACGGCAGACAATATCACTCCATCTTTAAGGATACCTGTGGGCTCAGAATTACCAGGGGAGTCAGGCTCAAAACTCCTAGAAAGGGCATCCGCCTTAACATTCTTAGAACCCGGTAGGTACGACACCACAAAATTAAACCGAGAGAAAAACAACGACCAGCGCGCCTGTCTAGGATTCAGGCGCCTGGCAGACTCAAGGTAAATTAAATTTTTGTGGTCAGTCAATACCACCACCTGATGTCTGGCCCCCTCAAGCCAGTGACGCCACTCCTCAAAAGCCCACTTCATGGCCAAAAGCTCCCGATTCCCAATATCATAATTCCGCTCGGCGGGCGAAAATTTACGGGAAAAAAAAGCACAAGGTCTCATCACGGAGCAGTCGGAACTCCTCTGCGACAACACCGCCCCAGCTCCGATTTCAGAAGCGTCGACCTCAACCTGAAAAGGAAGAGCAACATCAGGCTGACGCAACACTGGGGCGGAAGAAAAGCGGCGCTTGAGCTCCCGAAAGGCCTCCACAGCATCAGGGGACCAATCAGCAACATCAGCACCCTTCTTAGTCAAATCAGTCAATGGTTTTACAACGTCAGAAAAACCAGCAATAAATCGACGATAAAAGTTAGCAAAGCCCAAAAATTTCTGAAGACTCTTAAGAGAAGAGGGTTGCGTCCAATCACCAATAGCCTGAACCTTGACAGGATCCATCTCGATGGAAGAGGGGGAAAAAATGTATCCCAAGAAGGAAATCTTTTGAACCCCAAAAACACACTTAGAACCCTTCACACACAAGGAATTAGACCGCAAAACCTGAAAAACCCTCCTGACCTGCTGGACATGAGAGTCCCAGTCATCCGAAAAAATCAGAATATCATCCAGATACACAATCATAAATTTATCCAAATAATCGCGGAAAATGTCATGCATAAAGGACTGGAAGACTGAAGGGGCATTTGAAAGACCAAAAGGCATCACCAAATACTCAAAATGGCCCTCGGGCGTATTAAATGCGGTTTTCCACTCATCCCCCTGCTTGATTCGCACCAAATTATACGCCCCACGGAGATCAATCTTAGAGAACCACTTGGCCCCCTTTATACGAGCAAACAAATCAGTAAGCAGTGGTAACGGATATTGATATTTAACCGTGATTTTATTCAAAAGTCGATAATCAATACATGGCCTCAAAGAGCCGTCTTTCTTAGACACAAAGAAAAAACCGGCTCCTAAGGGAGATGACGAAGGACGAATATGTCCCTTTTCCAAGGACTCCTTTATATATTCTCGCATAGCAGCGTGTTCAGGCACAGACAAATTAAATAAACGACCCTTAGGGTATTTACTACCCGGGATCAAGTCTATGGCACAATCGCACTCCCGGTGCGGAGGTAGTGAACCAACCTTGGGTTCTTCAAAAACGTCGCGAAAGTCAGACAAGAATTCAGGAATCTCAGAGGGAATAGATGATGAAATGGAAACCAAAGGTACGTCCCCATGAGTTCCTTTACATCCCCAGCTTAACACAGACATAGCTCTCCAGTCGAGGACTGGGTTATGAGATTGCAGCCATGGCAATCCCAGCACCAAAACATCATGTAGATTATACAGCACCAGAAAGCGAATAACCTCCTGGTGATCCGGATTAACACGCATAGTCACTTGTGTCCAGTATTGTGGTTTATTACTAGCCAATGGGGTGGAGTCAATCCCTTTCAGAGGTATCGGAGCCTCCAATGGCTCCAAATCATACCCACAGCGTTTGGCAAAGGACCAATCCATAAGACTCAAGGCAGCGCCAGAGTCGACATAGGCGTCCGCGGTAATAGATGACAAAGAACAAATCAGGGTCACAGATAGAATAAACTTAGACTGTAAAGTGCTAATTGAAACAGACTTGTCAGGCTTCTTAGTACGCTTAAAGCATGCTGATATAACATGAGTTGAATCACCACAATAGAAGCACAACCCATTTTGTCGTCTAAAATTCTGCCGCTCGCTTCTGGACAGAATTCTATCACATTGCATATTTTCTGGCGTTTTCTCAGTAGACACCGCCAAATGGTGCACAGGTTTGCGCTCCCGCAGACGCCTATCGATCTGAATAGCCATCGTCATGGACTCATTCAGACTCGCAGGCACAGGGAACCCCACCATAACATCCTTAATGGCATCAGAGAGACCTTCTCTGAAAATCGCCGCCAGGGCGCACTCATTCCACTGAGTAAGCACAGACCATTTGCGGAATTTTTGGCAGTATATTTCAGCTTCATCTTGCCCCTGAGACAAGGACATCAAGGCCTTTTCCGCCTGAAGCTCTAAATGAGGTTCCTCATAAAGCAACCCCAAGGCCAGAAAAAACGCATCCACATTGAGCAACGCAGGATCCCCTGGTGCCAATGCAAAAGCCCAGTCTTGAGGGTCGCCCCGGAGCAAGGAAATTACAATCCTGACCTGCTGTGCAGGGTCTCCGGCAGAGCGAGACTTCAGGGACAAAAACAATTTGCAATTATTTTTAAAATTTTGAAAGTGAGCTCTATTCCCCGAGAAGAATTCAGGCAAAGGAATTCTAGGCTCAGATATAGGTGCATGAACAACAAAATCTTGCAAATTTTGTACCTTTGTGGCGAGATTATTCAAACCTGTAGCTACACTCTGAAGATCCATTTGAAACAGGTGAACACAGAGCCATTCAAGGATTAGAAGGAGAGAAAGAGAGGAAGGCTGCAGTATAGGCAGACTAGCAAGTGATACAATTAAGAGCACACTCAGAACTAGAGGGAAAAAAAAAAAAAAATTGTAGCAGACTTCTTTTTTCTCTCCTTTCTCAGCCAGTAATTTAACCCTTTTTTGGGCCGGTCAAACTGTCATGATTCTCAATGGCGAGAGAACATAGCCCAGCATATATGAGAACTAGCTCTTGGAAGATGGAAACTATACTGACCATGAACTAAACCTGCCGCACAACTAGAAGTGGCCGGGTAGCATGCCTACGTTTTTTTATTCCTAGATGCCCAGCGCCAGCCGGAGAACTACCTAATCCTAGCAGAGGAAAAGACAGTCCTGGCTCACCTCTATAGAAATTTTCCCAAAAGGCAGACAGAGGCCCCCACATATATTGGCGGTGATTTTAGATGAAATGACAAACGTAGTATGAAAATAGGTTTAGCAAAATCGAGGTCCGCTTACTAGATAGCAGGAAGACAGAAAGGGCACTTTCATGGTCAGCAGAAAAACCCTATCAAAACACCATCCAGAAATTACTTTAAGACTCTAGCATTAACTCATAACACCAGAGTGGCAATTTCCGATCACAAGAGCTTTCCAGACACAGTAACGAAACAGCAGCTGTGAACAGGAACAAAATGCAAAAACACACAAGGACAAAAGTCCAACTTAGCTGGGAGTTGTCTAGTAGCAGGAACATGCACAGAAAGGCTTCTGATTACATTGTTGACCGGCATGAAACTGACAGAGGAGCAAGGTTATATAGCGACTCCCACATCCTGATAGGAGCAGGTGAACAGAAGGGATGATGCACACAAGTTCAATTCCACAAGTGGCCACCGGGGGAGCCCAGAATCCAATTTCACAACAGTTGTCTATTTCTCTTGTGTAGGTTTCCTTTTATACAACACAAAGTATTGTAACCTTGGTTCTTTCCAGGTTGGGAGCGGTAAATGCATGCTTGCAGTATGCCAACCTTTACAAAATCTCTGGTTTGCAGTTAGTGCTGATTTGTAGGACTGGGCTACGTGAAGTAGACAAGCGATGGCTCAAACAAGTGACTTCCAGGTTGAGAATCTGTTGAACCGATGAGATTCGAGGTGTTGACTTGAAATCTCTGTATGTAGAGCAGACAATCGAGGACGGAGCTCTTTGTCGGTATCTGGATCCTCTAGTTCGAACGTATCAGGTCTGCTGATGTGGGGCATCAAATGGTACAAGGAGGCAGGGCCTGTGAACCATGTAGTGTCCTTAAGATGACTTGGTGCAATGGATCTAGTCGTATGATCTGCAGGATTGTGGTGAGTAGGTAAGTAGTGCCACTGATTAGGGCAGGTGGATCTTCTTATCCTCAGTACCTGGTTGCTCACGTAGACATAGAAGCGTCGTGTTTCGTTGCAGATGTATCCCAGTACCACCTTGCTATCAGTGTAGAACTATGCATCTTTGATCTCCAGATTCATCATATCTGAGAAAACATTGACCAATTCAACTGCCAGGACAGCAGCACAGAGTTCCAATCTGGGTATTGTGTGTTCGTGGAGTGGCGCCAATTTTGTCCGGCTCATAATGAACCTGATGTGGCTCTGTTCATTCATGTCTATAGTTTTGAGGTTCACTACTGCTGTGATCGCTTTGACTGATGGGTCACAGAAGATACAAATTCTTTGTGTTTTGACTTCAGTGGATGGCACAGGAGCATACAGTCATTTCACATGAAGGTCGGTCAAGGCTTCGAGGTACTTCCTCCACTCTGCCCATAGGTCTGCTTTTCCTGCTGGAAGCGGATCATCCCAATCAGACGTCTTTTGGGTGAAGTCTCTTAGCATCATATTTCCTTGAATGATTACTGGAGCTACAAACCCCAGGGGGTCGTATAGACTATTCACAAAATAAATATCTCCTCTGTGCGTGAAGGGTTTCTCGTCTTTGCTGACCTGAAAGGTGAAGGCATCTGTCTCCAGATCCCAAAGCAATCCAAGGCTTTGCTGCATGGGAAGGGAGTCGATGCTTAGGTCTAAGTCCTTTAGATCACTGGAATTGTCTTGAGAGGGAAAGGCTTCCATCAACTCTCGGCTGTTGGAGGAAATCTTGTGTAACCTTAGGTTAGACTGAGCGAGCATTTCTTGAGCCTTTTTAGTAGATTGATTGCAGCCTCATTCGTCAGTGAGGACTTCAAACAGTCATCTATGTAGAAGTCCTTTTCTATGAAGGATCTGACATCTGACCCGTACTCTTCTTCGCCCTCTTTGGTGGAATTTCGGAGGCCGTAGATAGCGACTGCCAGGGAAGGGCTATTCCCAAAGATCTGTACCCTCATCTGGTACTCTGCGATGTCTTTGTCCGGGTCGTTGTCACGGTACCAGAAGAACCTCAAGTAGTTTCTTTGTTCCTCTTTGATGAGAAAACAGTGGAACATCTGTTGTATGTCAGCCATAAATGCCACTGTATCTCTGCGGAAACAGAATAGTACTTCTAGAAGTCTGTTGTTGAGGTCTGGGCCTGACAATAGGACATCACTCAATGAGACATCTTTGCATTTGGCGCTTGAGTCGAATACCACTCTTATTTGACCTTGCTTCTTAGGATGGTACACTCCAAAGATGGGCCTGTACCAACAGTCCTCTCAGTGCCGAAGTGCAGGTGCAATCTCTGCATGGTTGTTCTGGAATATCTTCGCCATTAAGCTAAAGAAATGTTCCTTCGTCTCTGATGACTTCTGAAGCTTATGTCTGAGAGAGATGAACCGACTATAGACCATTTCCCTGTTGTTGGGTAGGCGTCTTCTCTGAGGCCAAAATGATAGAGGTGCGACCCAACTGTTTGACTTTTCCTTGACTATTTGTCTACCCATGATGTCCAAGAACATCCTGTCTTCTATAGGCATCGCTGCCTTGTTGTCCTCCTTTGTCCTGTGGAAGACTGTACATCCTATGTGGTCTTGTTCACCTTCACAGGTGTGGTCTTCATTGGTAGGAACTGAGAAAGGGCAAGGTAGGGTAGTGCTGCTAGGTAATTCCTTTACCAGCAGACTATTGTGACATGGCTGGAAGAGAGACGGACGTCCATTTTCTAGTGTGCTGGTAAGCATACTATTGACTGATGCCGGCTTGTGTGCTCCTCCTAGACAGATGTCTCCTATAATGGCCCATCCGAGATCGAGTCTCTGTGCATATGGAACGTTCTGGAAGCTGTTGATATATTCTCTAGTCTTGTGGACTCACAGTATATCTCTTCCCAGGAGTAACACTATTGGGGCTTCTGGATCCAACTCAGGTATTAAGTGGGCTATACGCTTCAGATGGGGGTGATGTGTCGCCACCTCTGGTGAAGGTATCTCAGACCTGTTGTTGGGAATCTGGTTGCACTCCAGGATGGTCAATAGCAATAGGTAGGTCTGGCCATCTATGGACTCCACCTTGTATCGGGTTGCTTTTCTCCCCACCATCTCGATGGTACCTGAACACGTCTTAAAGGAGTAGGGAGACCCTGGGCCTACAATGCTGAAGTTGTCAAAGAAGATGGACTTGGCTAGAGACCTGTTACTTTGGTCATCCAGGATTACATATATCTTGAGAGCTTTGTCCCTGCGGCCTTCTTCGTAGACTCGGACAAGGCAGATTTATGAACAGGATCTTCCTCCTGTGAGTCCCTTGCAGGTCTCCATACATTGAGAGGTGATCACAGGGGTGTCTTCATCAGTTCTTCTTCTTTTCATTGTGCTCCTCTGCCTGCGACAACACTAGTGGAGGTGGTCCAGGGTGCAAGGCTGTATTGTGATCCGTGCTGCTGCATTCTGCACATTTCACGCTAGCTTCACAGTTCCTGGTGAGGTGAGAGGTTGTGGTACAGCATTTGAAGCAGATGTTGTTTTCCTTGAGGAAACCTTTGCGATCCTCCAAATACTTCTCCCTGAAGGCTCTGCATTTTAGTAGAGGATGTGGTTTCCTGTGTAGAGGACACTGCTTATTGACATCTTGAGATTTCTTCTCTTCTGGAGGGGGCTAACTCGTATTGTGAGGAGGGCCTGTGGAAACAATATTAGTTTTGTGGACTGCCACGGGTGTCCTACTGGGTTTGACACCGGGGGCAGTGGAACATGACAGAGAGAAGTCAAAACTAGGGTCACTCCTGATCCTAGCTTGTTGGGTGACAAATTCAACAAATACAGTGAAAGGAGGGAACGGTATATTATGAGTTTATTTATACTGTGAACCATATGTAATCTACTAGGTACTAGGTATTAAGGAAGTTTCTGTACTATCGGATTGACACCCCTAGCAGTGTCTAAGAATGCCAATCTGAGCACGTGTCCTTCCTCCTGGGCAACCTGTAACTCTATCAATAAATCACTCAATTCTCTAAGCTTTTTATTACCTTTCGGTCCTATCTTAGGGAAATCATCAATTCTTTTGTATAAAGCATTCTCTACAACTCTTTTGCATTCATAAAGTCTTTCCCACACTTTACGTAGACCTATGTGTGGATGCTTTATATTAATGTCTCTTAGTCTTTTGGCATGTTCGACCGACTCACTTCCGAGCCACTTACCAGGAGATCTAACTCCTCACTACTAGAAAGGTCCAGACCCTGAATGGCATTCTGGAATGAGGCTTGCCATGACCTATAATTAGCAGTGAACTTTACAAATCCTTTTGTAACCAGTTCTCAGCGAGCAAAGAACTTTGCAAAGTACATGGTGGCTTGCTTAGTACGAGCCGGTGTGTTGCAGTCATGTCTAGTGTGTGGTGTATCACCATACCTGTGAGATGCTCCTGGCCTTGGATAGTCTGAATAGTACCTTTCCTGTGAAGAAGGTGTCTCTTTAAGGCGGGATGGGAGCTGTATCTTCTGCTTGGTGGAACAGTAGCTGTGGTCGACATCTCTGTGCTCCTGGTTTGTAGTAGCGAAGTTTGGGGTTGGATCGCTGGTAACCAGTATAGGCTGGTCGATGTAGTGCATCAGGGCTGTCATCAATGCCGGAATTTGGATGATGTACTCTGCGACGCGCTGTGCTAGGTCTTGCTGCTCTAGATCTGTTCCGAGAACATTGCTGCATCTCTCATAATCAGGATCCTTAATAGCTTCCAAGTACTCTGCCTTAGCTACAGCAGCTGCTGTTTCTTTGTCTGCCACAAGTCTTACTAGAGACTCTCGCAGGCGTGCACTCTCCGTTTCTTGCTCTGCCTGCAGATGTGCAGTTTCAGCTTGCAGGCATGCAGTTTCCACCTCTCGCTCTGCCTGCAAATGTGCGGTTTTGGCTTCTTGCTCTGCCTGCAAATGTGCAGTTTCGGCTTGCAGGTGTGCAGTTTCTGCATCTTGGTCTGCCTGCAGACGTACCTTTGCTGCTACGTGCTCTGCTTGTCTTAGCTTCAGATACATCTCTTGTTCAGTGAAGGAGGACCTCGCTTTTGCCGCTTCAGCTTCAGCATGAGCAACAGCAGCAAACTCTGCTGTTGATGACTTGCTAGAGCTTGCTCGTGACCTTGTTTTGAGTGAGGATGTGTTGCTTAGTGACATTGTGCGCTTAGCTGCATACTGCTGAGAATTTTGGCGGGAAACTGAGTCTATGGGTGGGAGGGCTTCCATGTGGCGGGAACGGTGTAGCACTTGGCGGGCTGCACTCTCGTTCTGCGGCTGTATATGGCGGCTGCTGTGATACCCGTATCTGGAGCAGTGTGGGTATTAGTGGTCCCATAGAGTCTGATAAACTACAGCCTGTGACCGACTATCAGTTTCACTGAAGGCAACTAATCTGTTCTTACTGGGGCCTGGACTCTTGTTTCCAGCGGCTGTATGGCAGCTGCTGTAATACCCGTATGCGGAGCAGTCTGGGTGGTAGCGGTTCCGTACAGACTGTGCAAACACAGCCTGAGACTGGTGGCCCATTTTTACTGTTCTACCTTCCTCCACATTTGATGCTGTGTGGATTTCAGCATATGGCTAAACCCTCATCCACTTCACAGAAAACAGACTGTATGGATTCTTAAGTCTATATTTATTGAGATGATGATGTGAACAATAACAGGTAAAAGCTATAAAGAAATAACAGTATATCAGTACTGGCACATTACAGCAACAACAGCATGATACAGGGTACAATTAGCATCAGTAACTGGGACATTACAGCAACTGCAAGGTAACAGCATAATACAGAGATGTAGTAATCATAGCTATCTAAGGCAAAGTTCATGCTGCCAGCACTCTTCTGCTCTATACAGAAATGCACCTATCTGTATGCAGTGTAAAGAGCATTATAACTAAACTGGAGGATACAGAGCATAACATACCTCACTTTACAGTATATTACATGGTGGCTGCATATGGTTCGCATATACAGATTCTACATAAACACATAACTGCATTGTGACTCTTACCGGGATCCACTGAGGAGCGATTGTAGGAAAGAAAGAGCCAGAGCACACGTGTATCACTAAAAGGCCCAGGAAAGATGTCTGCATATATTGTTTTCCCCGGGAAGGTAAGGGGGTGGTTCTAATCAGAACACACTATTTATTAAAGGAGAAATACTAATGCATACAAAAAACAGGATAGATGGGTAACTATTGACCTCTATGGGTTGTAACTGGTATTACGCTATGAATATTTAACCTGCTGCTCATAAATGGGCAGAACAACCATGCTTCCACAGAATTAAAAAAAAAAAAAATATCATGAAATAGGCTTGGACATAAATGATGGTACCCTTAACTTAACCCCTTAGTGACAGAGCCAATTTGGTACTTAATGACCGAGCCAATTTTTACAATTCTGACCAGTGTCACTTTAAGAGGTTATAACTCTGGAACGCTTTATCAGATCCCGCTGATTCTGAGACTGTTTTTTCGTGACATGTTGTACTTCAAGTTAGTGGTAACATTTCTTCGATATTACTTGCAATTATTTATGAAAAAAATGGAAATATGGCGAAAAATTTTTAAATTTTGCACTTTTCAAACTTTATATTTTTATGCCCTTAAATCAGAGAGATATGTCACAAAAAATAGTTAATAAATAACATTTCTCACATGTCTACTTTACATCAGCACAATTTTGGAAACAATTTTTTTTTTTTGTTAGGGAGTTATAAGGGTTAAAAGTTGACCAGCAATTTCTCATTTTTACAACACCATGTTTTTTTTAGGGAACACATCACCTTTGAAGTGATTTTGAGGGGTCTATATGATAGAAAATAACCAAGTGTGACACCATTCTAAAAACTGCACCCCTCAAGCTGCTCAAAACCACATTCAAGAAGTTTATTAACCCTTTACGTACTTCACAGGAACTAAAATAATGTAGAAGAAAAAAATGAACATTTAACTTTTTTTGCAAACATTTTAATTCAGAACCATTTTTTTTAATTTTCACAAGAGTAAAAACAGAAATTTAACCACAAATTTTGTTGTGCAATTTTTCCTGAGTACGCCGATACCCCATATGTGGAGGTAAACCACTGTTTGGGCGCACCGCAGAGCTTGGAAGTGAAGGAGCACCGTTTGACTGTTTCAATGCAGAATTGGCTGGAATTGAGATCGGACGCCATGTCGCGTTTGGAGAGCCCCTAATGTGCCTAAACAGTGGAAACCCCCCACAAGTGACACCATTTTGGAAACTAGACGCCCCAAGGAACTTATCTAGATGTGTGGTGAGCACTTTGAACCCCCAAGTGCTTCACAGAAGTTAATAGCGTAAAGCCGTGAAAATAAAAAATCGCATTTGTTTTCACAAAAATGATTTTTTCGCCCACAAATTCTTATTTTCACAAGGGTAACAGGAGAAATTAGACCACAAAAGTTGTTGTGCAATTTCTCCTGAGTACGTCGATACCCGACATGTGGAGGTAAACCACTGTTTGGGCGCACCGCAGAGCTTGGAAGTGAAGGAGCACCGTTTGACTTTTTCAATGCAGAATTGGCTGGAATTGAGATCGGATGCCATGTCGCGTTTGGAGAGCCCCTGATGTGCCTAAACAGTGGAGACCCCCCACAAGTGATACCATTTTGGAAACTAGACCCCTTAAGGAACTTATTTAGATGTGTGGTGAGCACTTTAAACCCCCAAGTGCTTCACAGAAGTTTATAACGTAGAGCCGTGAAAATAAAAAAATCGCATTTTTTCTACAAAAATGATCTTTTTGCCTCCAAATTTTTATTTTACCAAGGGTAACAGGAGAAAATGGACCCCAGAAGTTGTTGTACAATTGGTCTTGAGTACGCCGACACCCAATATGTGGGGGTAAACCACTGTTTGGGCACATGGCTGAGCTCGGAATCAAAGGAGCGCCATTTGACTTTTCAATGCAAAATTGACTGGAATTGAGATCGGACGCCATGTCGCGTTTGGAGAGCCCCTGATGTGCCTAAACAGTAGAAACCCCCCAAAAGTGACCCCATTTTGGAAACTAGACCCCCCATGGAACTTATCTAGATGTGTAGTGAGAACTTTGAATGCCCAAGTGCATCACAGAAATTTATAATGCAGAGTCGTGAAAATAAAAAATATATATTTTTTAACAATAAAGATTTTTTAGCCCCCAAGTTTTTATTTTCACAAGGGTAACAAGAGAAATTGGACCCCAAAAGTTGTTGTCCAATTTGTCCT
Organism: Ranitomeya variabilis; assembly: GCF_051348905.1. NCBI lineage: Eukaryota > Metazoa > Chordata > Amphibia > Anura > Dendrobatidae > Ranitomeya > Ranitomeya variabilis. The sequence continues at coordinate 112,764,023 of NC_135239.1, read as the reverse complement.
GAGTATGCTGGTACCCCATATGTGGGGGTAAACCACTGTTTGGGCGCACGGCAGAGCTCGGAAGGGAAGGAGCGCCATTTTGGAATGCAGACTTTGATAGAATTGTCTGCGGGCGTTATGTTGCGTTTGCAGACCCCTAATGTACCTAAACAGTAGAAACCCCCAACAAGTGACCCCATTTTGTAAAATAGACCCCCCAAGGAACTTATCTAGATATGTGGTGAGAACTTTGAATGCCCAAGTGCTTAACAGAAGTTTATAATGCAGAGTAGTGAAAATAAAAAATATTTTTTTTCCCACAAAAAAGATTTTTTTAGCCCCCAAATTTTTATTTTCACAAGGGTAACAAGAGAAATTGGACCCCAAAAGTTGTTGGCCAATTTGTCCTGAGTATGCTGGTACCCCATATGTGGGGGTAAACCACTGTTTGGGCGCACGGCAGAGCTCGGAAGGGAAGGAGCGCCATTTTGGAATGCAGACTTTGATAGAATTGTCTGCGGGCGTTATGTTGCGTTTGCAGACCCCTAATGTACCTAAACAGTAGAAACCCCCAACAAGTGACCCCATTTTGGAAAATAGACCGTCCAAGGAACTTATCTACATATGTGGTGAGAACTTTGAATGCCCAAGTGCTTCACAGAAGTTTATAATGCAGAGTAGTGAAAATAAAAAATATTTTTTTCCCACAAAAAAGATTTTTTTAGCCTCCAAATTTTTATTTTCACAAAGGTAACAAGAGAAATTGGACCCCAAAAGTTGTTGTCCAATTTGTCCTGAGTATGCTGGTACCCCATATGTGGGGGTAAACCACTGTTTGGGCGCACAGCAGAGCTCGGAAGGGAAGGAGCGCCATTTTGGAATGCAGACTTTGATAGAATGGTCTGCGGGCGTTATGTTGCGTTTGCAGAGCCACTGATGTACCTAAACAGTAGAAACCCCCCACAAGTGACCCCATTTTGAAAACTAGACCCCCCACGGAACTTATCTAGATATGTGGTGAGAACTTTGAATGCCCAAGTGCTTCACAGAAGTTTATAATGCAGAGTAGTGAAAATAGAAAATATTTTTTTTTTCTACAAAAAAGATTTTTTAGCCCCCAAGTTTTTATTTTCACAAGGGTAACAAGAGAAATTGGATGCCAATATTTGTTCTCCAATTTGTCCTGAGTATTCTGGTACCCCATGTGTGGGGGTAAACCACTGTTTTGGCACACGGCAGAGCTCGGAAGAGAAGGAGCGCCATTTTGGAATTCAGACTTTGATAGAATTGTCTGTGGGTGTTATGTTGCGTTTGCAGAGCCCCTGATGTACCTAAACAGTAGAAACCCCCACAAGTGACCAAATTTTGGAAACTAGACCCCCTAAGGAACTTATCTAGATATGTGGTGAGAACTTTGAAAGCTCAAGTGCTTCACAGAAGTTTATAATGCAGAGTAGTGAAAATAAAAAAATATTTTTTTTCCCACAAAAAAGATTTTTAGCCCCCAAGTTTTTATTTTCACAAGGGTAACAGGAGAAATTGGACCCCAAAAGTTGTTGTCCAATTTATCCCGAGTACGCTGATGCCCCATATGTGGGGGTAAACCACTGTTTGGGCGCACGGCAGAGCTCAGAAGGGAGGGAGCACCATTTGACTTTTTTAGCGCAAAATTGGCTGTCGTGTTTGGAGACCCCCTGATGTACCTAAACAGTGGAAACCCCCAAATTATAACTCCAACCCTAACTCCAACACACCCCTAACCCTAATCTCAACCCGATCCATAATCCTAATCACAACCCTAACGATAATCACAACCCTAACCCCAAAACAGCCCTAATCTCAACCCTAACCATAACCCTAATCAAAACCCTAAATCCAACACACCCCTAACCCTAATCCCAACCCTAACCCTAATCCAAACCCTAATCCCAAACGTAACCCTAATCCCAACTCTAACCCTAACTTTAGCCCCAACCCTAACCCTAACTTTAGCCCCAACCCTAACCATAACTTTAGCCCCCGTCGTCACAAAAAAAGTTCAATGTAACCTTTTTTTTGTACGTCGCGTCCGCCATTTCCGCGCATGCGTGGCCGTAACTCTGCCCCCTCCTCCCCAGGACATAGACTGGGCAGCGGATGCGTTGAAAAACTGCATCCGCTGCCCACGTTGTGCACAATTTTCACAACGTGCGTCGGTACGTCGGGCCGACGCATTGCGACCGCCCCGTACCGACGCAAGTGTGAAAGAAGCCTAAGGCTACTTTCACACTAGCGTCGTACTCGGCCCATCGCAGTGTGTCAGGCCGACGTACCGACGCTAGCGTTGTAAGCGCCGCACAACGGGTGCAGCGGATGCTGTTTTTTCAATGCATCTGCTGCCCCATTGTGAGGTGCGGGGAGGTGGGGGCGGAGTTCCGGCCACGCATGCGCGGTCGGAAATGGCGGACACGTCGCACAAAAAAGTTACATGTAGCTTTTTTTGTGCCGACGGTCCGCCAAAGCACGACGCATCCGTCGTGCGATCACATCGGAGGACAGAGAAATTAAACGGCAAATCGCTTTTTGTTTTTTTTTTGTTGCGACCGCCGGTAAACGGTTAATTACCGGCGATCGCAACTCGGGGGTCGGTAAAAACCCCCCGAATCATGTTCTGGTGTCTCGGCTACCCTCGGCAACCGAGACCCCAGAGAAAATCCGACTCTGGGGGGCGCTATTCACTTTTTCCACAGCGCCGTTAATTAACGGCGCTGTGGTTTAAGTACCCTTAGCGGCCGCCGTTAAAAGGCGTATCGGCGGTCGTTAAGGGGTTAATATTTTGTTGCACAGCCTTTTGAGGCTATCACTGCAATCAAACGATTCCTGTAACTGTCAATGAGACTTCAGCACCTCTCGACAGGTATTTTGTCCCACTCCTCAGGAGTAAACTGCTCCAGTTGTCTCGTGTTTGAAGGTTACCTTTTCCAGATGGCATGTTTCAGGTCTTTCCAAAGATGCTTAATAGGATTTAGGTCAGGGCTCATAGAAGGCCACTTCAGAATAGTCCAGTGTTTTCCTCTTAGCCATTCTTGGGTGTTTTTAGCTGTGTGTTTTGGGTCATTATCCTGTTGCAAGACCTGAGACTGAAACCAAGCTTTCTAACAGTGGGCATCACATTTCTCTTAAAAGGTTGTGCAACAAAATATTAAGTTAAGGGTACCATCTTTTCTGTCCAGGCCTATTTCATGAGTTTTATTTATTTTTTTATTCTGTGAAAGCATGTTTGAAAAGCAATGTCCGACTTTCATTTGCTCATTTTCATAGATCTTTTATTTATTATTACTTTTGGCAGATTCAAGTTATTTCTGAAACCATTGTGGATTTTTCTGTCATTAACGAGGGGTACCAACAATTTTGACGACGTGTGTATAGGGAAGAAATGGTGCCGGTGTCATCACTGTTTGGTCAGTGTGTCTGTTTTTATCATCAGTGTGTCCGGTTTTACAATCAGTGTCTCATCAGTGTGTCATCCCTGTGTCTGTTTTTACTACTTGTCATCACAGATGGATTAATAAATACATTTATAAAGCTTCTTTTATACTATACTGATGCCATTTATGTGCTGTACGTGTTTCTCACAGACCCATAGACTTGTATTGGCCATTGTCATCTGTGCTGCTGGGAAAAATGTACATGTTTCTGTGTTTTGCATAAACACACAGTAAAAACAAGGACATGTGAATAGCACCATAGGTTATATTTAGTACATGTGGTATCTGTGAAGAAAAAAATTACACACGTACTGGAAAGACAGACTATTGAATGAGCCCTTGAAGGGAACCTGTCAGCAGGGTTGTGCATAGTAACCATTATTATTATTATTATTATTTATTGTTATAGCGCCATTTATTCCATGGCGCTTTACAAGTGAGGAGGGGTATACATAATAAAAACAAGTACAATAATCTTAAACAATACAAGTCATAACTGGTACAGGAGGAGAGAGGACCCTGCCCGCGAAGGCTCACAATCTACAAGGGATGGGTGAGAATACAGTAGGTGAGGGTAGAGCTGGTCATGCAGCGGTTTGGTCGATCGGTGGTTACTGCAGGTTGTAGGCTTGTCGGAAGAGGTGGGTCTTCAGATTCTTTTTGAAGGTTTCGATGGTGGGCGAGAGTCTGATGTGTTGTGGTAGAGGGTTCCAGAGTAGGGGTGATACGCGAGAGAAATCTTGTATACGATTGTGGGAAGAGGAGATAAGAGGCGAGTAGAGAAGGAGATCTTGTGAGGATCGGAGGTTGCGTGTAGGAAAGTACCGGGAGATGAGGTCACAGATGTAAGGAGGAGACAGGTTGTGGATGGCTTTGTACGTCATGGTTAGGGTTTTGTACTGGAGTCTCTGGGCAATGGGGAGCCAGTGAAGGGATTGACAGAGGGGAGAGGCCGGAGAATAGCGGGGGGACAGGTGGATTAGTCGGGCAGCAGAGTTTAGAATAGATTGGAGGGGTGCGAGAGTGTTTGAGGGGAGGCCACAGAGCAGGAGGTTGCAGTAGTCAAGGCGAGAGATGATGAGTGCATGGACTAGAGTTTTTGCAGATTCTTGGTTGAGGAATGAACGGATTCGTGCAATATTTTTGAGTTGAAGTCGGCAGGAAGTGGAAAGGGCTTGGATATGTGGTTTGAAGGAGAGATCAGCGTCAAGGATAACCCCGAGGCAGCAAGCTTGTGGGACTGGGGAGAGTGGGCAGTCATTTACTGTAATGGATAGGTTCGTTGGGGGGGTCACGTGAGATGGGGGAAAGATGATGAATTCGGTTTTGTCCATGTTAAGTTTCAGAAAACTAGCGGAGAAGAAGGATGAAATAGTGGACAGACATTGAGGGATTCTGGTTAGTAGGGAGGTGATATCTGGTCCAGAGATGTAGATCTGTGTGTCATCAGCATAGAGGTGATACTGAAAGCCATGAGATTCTATGAGCTGTCCCAGGCCAAAGGTGTAAATGGAGAAGAGCAGGGGCCCAAGGACTGAACCTTGTGGGACTCCGACAGATAGGGGGCGAGGTGAGGAGGTGGTGTGTGAGTGGGAGACGCTGAATGTCCGGTCTGTTAGGTATGATGAGATCCAGGATAGGGCCAAGTCTGTGATGCCAAGGGATGAGAGGGTCTGTAATAATATGGAATGGTCCACTGTGTCAACCATACACACAGTGTCAGGTTGGTGCCATTATACTGAATAAAATGATACCTTGGTTGATGAAATCCATCTTGTGGTTGTTTCTTAATCTTTATTTTCAGTTGTGTTTGAGATTCTCATGTCCGGGGTTGGGGTATGTGGTGCTCTGTTCATAATGTTCATAATGCAGACTACAGACAGGTCACTGCTCCCTCACTGACTCGCCCCCTAGTTTGCATAATGAATACCATCACATACGAAATTTAAAGTTACTGTGCATTTAATAATCCCTTTTTCTTACTACTATATTTAAATATAAAAAGATAATTCTTATTTAAATATATTTTACTATTCTTTTTGCACAGAATAGTAAAATATCACTGCTGGTAATAATCAACCATCATCATTGATCAACAATCATGCAAAGTTTTAAATAGCAGTGTATGAAAACTATACATAAAGTGGATGTTATACCCTGGTACTGCACAGCAGCTGTCAGGGCGTAGTATAGGTCACTATATGTCACCAGCTCCAAACTTGAGAATACCCCTTTAAAAGAAACGACATAATAAGGTGGTGACAGAACTGTGCTTGTCACATGTGTGGTTTACTCCTTGTTATATTTTCACCTGCTGAAGCCCCCAGCATTTACAGTACAGACAAAAAGTTTTATACACACCTTCTCATTTAAAGATTTTTATGTATTTTCATGACTATGAAAATTGTACATTCACACTAACGGCATCAAAACTATGAATTAACACATGTGGAATTATATACTTAACAAAAAAGTGTGAAACAACTGAAATTACATCTTATATTCTAGGTTCTTCAAAGTAGCCACCTTTGCTTTGATGACGACTGCTTTGCACACTCTTGGCATTCTTTTGATGAGCTTCAAAAGGTAGTCATCGGGAATGGTCTTTCAACAATCTTGAAGGAGTTCCCAGAGATGCTTAGCACTTGTTGGCCCTTTTGCCTTCACTCTGCGGTCCAGCTCAAACCAAACCATCCCGATTGGGTTCAGGTCTGGTGGCTGTGGAGGTCAGGTCATCTGGCGTAGCACCCCATCACTCTCCTTCTTGATCAAACAGCCCTTACACAGCCTGGAGGTGTGTTTGGGGTCATTATCCTGTTGAAAAATAAATGATGGTCCAACTAAATGCAAACCGGATGGAATAGCATGCCGCCGCAAGATGCTGTGGTAGCCATGCTGGTTCAGTATGCCTTCAATTTTGAATAAATCCCCAACAGTGTGTTAGGGCTAGCGGAACGCACCGAGTAAATATAAATGTTTTATTGAAACAGACGCGTTCGCAGCCCGGGGTCCACCGTGCAGGAGAACCTGCGGCTAGGAAACGGCGGCACTATATGGCGGTATGAACCAGCTCTGTTAGCTTCACAGAGCAGCCGAGAAAGCAAAGCTCTGTGCCCTTCTAGGGGCTTATTTCAGCCGGGTCCCTGAACACATACAACCACATGACCACACTGGCGCAAAGCACATAACTTGAAAAGACACTTGCGCATGGCCGTGCGGCCATGCGAGCCTTAATGTTGTGAATTCCGTTCTCGAACTCCCTCCTGTGGTCATGAATGGTACTTCGGTGAGTTCTGTCCTTGGACTCCCTCTGGTGGCTGTGAGGAGAGCTGCTGGTTCTGAGATTCCTTCCCCAGCTGCCCTCGTTTAGGGCTAGGCTAGGATTCTCTATTTAACTCCACTCAGATCGTTACTCCATGCCAGCTGTCAATGTTCTAGTACTGGTTCAGATCTCTCCTGGATCTTTCTGAGGACCGGTCTACTCCAGCAAAAGCTAAGTTCCGGCTTGTTCATTTGTTACTTATGGTTTTTCTTGCTAAGTTCTAGTCCAGCTTGCTATCATGAAACTGCCTGGCTAGCTGGAAGCTCCGGGGGTGCAGAGTGGCACCACCGCACCGTGAGTCAGTGCGGGGGTATTTTTTGCACACTCTGCGTGGTTTTTGTAGTTTGTTGTGTTGACCGCAAAGATCCCTTTTCTATCCTCAATCTGTTTAGTTAGACTGGCCTCTCTTTGCTAAAGCCTATTTCATCCTGTGTTTGTGATTTCTGTTGTGAACTGTGTTTCTGGGCTCCCTCTGGTGGTCACTAACGGTATTGTGTGAGGCATGTCTTGTTGCAGGCCTAGGCTCCAGCTGTGTCATTAAGCAGCGGGTGTTCCCTATTTAGGTCTCCTCTGGACTCAGTCTCTTGCATGGCATCGTTGTATCCAGTCCTATAAGGTCTCCTCCTGATTCCTTTTCGTCTGTCTCATGCAAGAAAAGCTAAGTCCGTTTTGAATACTTTGGATCATTTGCATTTTTCAGTGTTTTTGTCCAGCTTGCTTAATATGTGATTTTCTAGCTCGCTGGAAGCTCTAGGGTGCTGATATTCTCCCTCCGCACCGTCAGTTGGTGTGGGGGTTCTTGAAATATTCAGCGTGGATGTTTTTGCAGGGTTTTCTGCTGACCACATAGTTCACTATCTATTTTCTGCCTATCTAGACTAGTGGGCCTCACTTTGCTGAATCTAGTTCATCTCTACGTTTGTGTTTTCCTCTTGCCTCACCGTTATTATTTGTTGGGGGCTTTCTATATCTTTGGGGTTCAATTTCTCTGGAGGCAAGTGAGGTCTTATTTTCCCTCTAGGGGTAGTCAGTTCTCCGGCTGGCTCGAGACGTCTAGAATCAACGTAGGCACGTTCACCGGCTACTTCTAGTTGTTGTGTTAGGATCAGTTATGCGGTTAGTCCAGTTTCCACCTCCCTAGAGCAGTTCTTTTGTTTTTGTTGACCTTGCCGGAATTCCAGAGATCCTCTACCACTGGGATCATAACAGATTTCCTCTTAACTCACAGTCAATACTTGTGGGGGGCTGCTTTTACCTTTGGGGAAATTTCTCTGAGGCAAGTGAGGCTTTGTTTCCTTTCTTTAGGGGTAGTTAGCTCTTAGGCTGTGAAGAGGCGTCTAGGCAGAGTCAGGCACACTCCACGGCTATTTCTAGTTGTGTTGATAGGAGTAGGGTTTGCGGTCAGCAGAGTTCCCATTTCCCCAGAGCTCGTCCCGATTCCGTGTTTAACTATCAGGTCATTCCTGGTGCACCTAACCACCAGGTCCATAACACCTTAAATAGTTGCAGCACGTACAGGACCTTCCTAGAAGGACCAATGAGAGGCTGCTACAGAGCCTGCGCACCTACAGGACCTTCCTAGAAGGAACAATAGAATTGACAGCAGTATCTGAACATGTGACCCTCGATCTCCACTGAGAGATCTTACTCTGGGCATGCTCAGAACGAGGAAAGTAGGACTTAGTCCCAGCAGTGTCTGCTCGCCGCTGCCCAACACTGGCCTCAATGGCAGAAGCAGGAAAGGCAGCAGCAACTCTTTGCACAGAGTCAGCATGAGCAAGACGCTGGGACCGACGTCTCCACTGCGGCAGGAGAAGAATGGGAGACCGCAGCGGAGATGGCCCGAGATTCCCCCTGTGCAGAGGCGGGAACTTGACCCCTAACACAGTGTCACCAGCAAAGCACCCCCACACCTCCTCCTTCATGCTTCACGGTGGGAACCAGGCATGTAGAGTCCATCCGTTCACCTTTTCTGCGTCGCACAAAGACACGGTGGTTGGAACCAAAGATCTCAAATTTGGACTCATCAGACCAAAGCTTCTTATTCAGCAGGAAGAGTGTAACCCCTAACATAAAACATAACTTTTACTAATATGGTTAAAATAGACAAAAATGAACAATTAAAAGTGCTCACGCCGAAAACTGTGCAGGTTAAAATGATAGTGGCGAGCGGCCACATCTAAATACCTATCTTAATGGTTTACAGCCACTGCTGATACCTGGACTATTATGGACATTTGAGCATACCTCGTTCATTGATCTTTCTAAAACTCCCCTGATGAATTTCCGTGACCGGAGAAGAAACGCGTTGGGAGGCGTTGGCTACAGAGTTTGTGGTGGGGGGTGTCCATAGCAGGGCTTACTTGGGCCTGTCCTTGTAAGGACAGGAGTTATTTGCTGGGGCACGACAGGGGAGTAAGGAACTGGTCCCCTACCCCATATCTTTTGGTGCTATACTGGACCCCCCCCTTGGGACCCTTTATCATCCCTGCGGGTATCCCACGTCTACAATCGGTGAGATTGAACCAGTTTTTTAACCTGCACAGTTTTCGGCGTGAGCACTTTTAATTGTTCATTTTTGTCTATTTTAACCATATTAGTAAAAGTTATGTTTTATGTTAGGGGTTACACTCTTCCTGCTGAATAAGATTTATCTACCCTAAGAGTTGTGCAACAGTCTGGTATATCCAAGCTGCAGCTGCTAATCTATCATCAGACCAAAGCACAGATTTCCACTGGTCCAATGTCCATTCCTTGTGTTCTTTAGCCTAAACAAGTCTCTTCTGCTTGTTGCCTGTCCTTAGCAGTGGTTTCCTAGCAGCTATTTTACCATGAAGGCCTGCTGCACAAAGTCTCCTCTTAACAGTTGTTGTAGAGATGTGTCTGCTGCTAGAACTCTGTGTGGCATTGACCTTGTCTCTAATCTGAGCTGCTGTTAACCTGCGATTTCTGAGGCTGGTGACTCGGATAAACTTATCCTCAGAAGCAGAGGTGACTCTTGATCTTCTTGTCAGGACTCTGAACATTTTTTATTACCTTTTTGTGCATTACTGCCCTTTTCCAAGATGGCGTCTTTGGTCTCATGTGCACTGTGTCTTCCTGCTATAAAACTCCACCCCAGCCTTCAGTCTGTGCTAGAGTATTCTGCCTTGCATCCAGCTCCTGACCTCTGCTGACTCCCTGGCTATATACCTGCTCCTGTGAACCTGTGTGGTGATCCTGCTACTCTGCCCTGAGTTCCTGCTGCATACACCAGTTCCAGTAATCCTCCTTCATCTGCTGCTCGTGTTTACTTCCATCTGCATTTGCTAGACATGTAAGCTGTTTCTGCTTTGCAAGAATCTGAGACTATTACCCAGACCTCCCTGGTTGAGCTAAGATATTATTTGTACTGCCTTATTAGCATATCTATCTGTGTTTTGGACTAAGCAAGGACTTATTTGTGTCAAGTATCCTCAAGAATAATTGTGCTTCATAGACTTTGTGCATGATTGCATTTTCCTCTGAAGTTTCCTATAGACTGCTGAGCTGCATTTGATATTTGCACCAAGTGTTGTGGACTTGAGTTTCTCTCTGCACCTGTTTGAATCACCGTGTGATAATATAGACTTTACCACTTATAAAACTGTGTCCTGTAGTTGTCTTGTTCCACGCAAAGAGTCTCCTGAGTTATCCCCTATAATTATTACACTTCCTTTCCTGGGGCAGTCCTCATGTGAGCCAGTTTCTTTGTAGCGCTTGATGGTTTTTGCCACTGCACTTGGGGACACTTTCAAAGTTTTCCCAATTTTTCAGACTGACTGACCTTCATTTCTTAAAGTAATGATGGCCACTTGTTTTTCTTTACTTAGCTGCTTTTTTCTTGCCATAATACAAATTCTAACAGTCTATTCAGTAGGACTATCAGCTGTGTATCCACCAGACTTCTGCTCAACAACTGATGGTCCCATCCCCATTTATAAGGCAAGAAATCCCACTTATTGACAGGGTGATTAAACCTGACACCTGTGAAGTGAAAACCATTCCCGGTGACTACTTCTTGAAGCTCATCAAGAGAATGCCAAGAGTGTGCAAAGCAGTCATCAAAGCAAAAGGTGGCTACTTTGAAGAATCTAGAATATATTCTTTAATAATAATAATCTTTATATACCGCTAATATATTCCACAGCGCTTTACAGACATTATCATCGCTGTCCCCAATGGGGCTCACAGTCTAAATTCCCTATCAGTACGTCTTTGGAATGTGGGAGGAAACCGGAGTACCCAGAGGAAACCCACGCAAACTCTTTGCAGATGTTGTCCAAGTTGGGATTAGAACCCAGGACTCCAGCGCTGCAAGGCTGCTGTGCTAACCACTAAGCCACCATGCTGCTCACCAATATAAGACATAATTTCAGTTGTTTCACACTTTTTTGTTAAGTATATAATGCCACATGTGTTAATTCATAGTTTTGATGCCTTCAGTGTGAATGTACAATCTTCATATATCATGAAAATACAGAAAAATCTTTAAATGAGAAAGTGTGTCTAAACTTTTGGTCTGTACCGTATAAGCTGTGGCTCCCCTCACCATCTTGTTGCTGACTGACAGCTTTATCTTTATTACTGTGCAGTAGGAGAAAGCTGTCAATCAGCGGCAGTTGTGTGGGGCTAATGGTTGATACTCATCAATAAAGAGAATATTATTGATGTGTTTTATGGGACTGGTATTGACATTATTTAGTCACTATGCCACTGTTATGTGTGGCAAAGTTCCAGTAGTTAGAATTGGCCCCAGCCTCAGCTATTGTGTTGTGTGTACAGATAATCTGCTATCAATAAGGAGATTCTTTATTTTCATTAGACCTCAGTCCAGAGCCTCTCACCAAGCAAAATCAGTTCTCATGCTTCGCACTGACGAGGGCCAACAGCCCGAAACACCGTGTCTGCGAATTGAGATACTGATTTGGCTTTTATCCTAAGTCATATTGCACGACTCGTTAAAGGGCTGATTGTGACTTATAGGATCGCTACTTCCAACAGGTGGCGCTATAGAGTTCTATATAGTCCTCTTTTTCTGTGAAGAGGCAATTTGCATATTATGTTCATTAGAAATTAAACACTTGAACGTTTAACCCCTTCCTGTCCTGTAACATACTGTTACACAGTAGCAGAGATACATTTACTGCAAGCCGTCATAATTGTACATCACCGTTATGGCATGGGCACAGAAGACGCAGAGGAGCCCCTGTATTTTACAGTCTACACTCTGCTTCACAAATAGCTGTAGTTTGGGACCATAGAATCCATTCTACCTTGCGGCTCTAAGCACCCCAATCCAACTATGTTTCTAATTATAATTTGCGGCAATGAAATTCCTTGTTTCACTACGCGTTAGACATTGTTAGGTGTCACTCCTCCGTACTACCAACAAGTGTCTGCATGAATACTTTAAGGCAAGCATAGGTGTGTACTATTATTTATGGACCACTTTTGTTTAAGTAAGGAACTAGATATTTGCTATGCAGTTTTTGAGTTACTGTGAACTATTTATTTATGATTTATGTTTGGCTATAAATTAACTATGGGGGACATTTATCAGTCAAAATATGGCAGAATTCTGGTGCAATTTGTGCCAAAAAACTGCCTTGCCTGACCTGCATCCTATTTATTTTGTGTTTTAGACACTTTCTACAACTTCGCTAATGAGAGTGTGTGGCCTTGATGAAAAAGATTGTGGTTTATCTGGAAAGGAGGCACGACTTTTTCTGTTAGCACAATATATAAAAATATGTCTAAATTGTGGCACACATTTTTGGCCACCAGTAAGTTAAATACAAAGTGGGGTAATCTTAGACTACACAGTCATAAAATAAGACAGATTTATCAAACAGCATGAGCCATTATGATAAATCTGGCATATTTTAAGACTGTCTACTGTAGTAGTCAAAATTTCCACTGATTAAGAATTAAGAATTAGACAGCATTGATAAACCTGCCTTTATATATTTGCAAAGCTCCATGATCACTGTACTTCTCTGTGATCTGGAACAGCTATACCCTTTAGAGCAGGGGTGGGAATCTTTTTTCTGCCAAGGGTCATTTGGATATTTATACCATCGTTCGGGGGCCGTACAAACTCTACCCACAAAGTACATCCTGACTCTGGCACTGGTGTCAGGACGTAATCTTTCATTGCATGCCCTTCAGTGTTCAGTAGTGAACACTGCGTGTGTGTGCTAACAGAGCAAGAAGAAATTAATGAGCTGGTTGTAATCAAAATACACCTCCCTGCCCAAGAATGCCGTCCCTGAGAATCTGCTCGGGGGCCTGATAAAAGGTCATCGAGGGCCGTAAATGGCCCTGGGGCCTGAGGTTCCCCACCCCTGCTTTAGAGGGTATAAACAAGGCGATTAGCTACAGTAGATGTAAAAAACAGATTGTCTATGAACTTCTAAACTAATTTTGTTTTTGTTTTTTCTTTTTACAGTTACTTGGTGACTATGATAAAGTAAAAGCAATATCAGAAGGATCCAACTGCAAGTGCAAATGTGTTGTAAAACCATTAAATAGAGAGTCATGTGAAAGGTCTAAGAAGGGTCTGTCCCAGCCAGATGACTTCTATACTGTGGAGACCATAACATCAGGTCCAGACTGCAAGTGTGCATGTGTGGCCCCACCATCTGCTCTAAATCCATGCGAGGGAGATTTTCGTCTAAAAAAGCTTAAAGAAACTGAAAAAAATGGCTTTAAGGTATTTTTCCCTTTAATTTTAATCATCTGTGTATATATAATGAGAAGTTGTGCACATATATTGAAAAACATTTATAAAAAATACTGTATATTGTTATTATTATATTGTTATTACTATTATTATTTTTAGAGCACCACTGATTCCATGGTGCTGTACATGTTAAAACGGTTTACATACAAAGTACATATATAAAATTACAATGAACAAAATAACATTGACAGACTGAATGATTACAATCTACAGGGTAATGGGAAAAGAGACCGTAGATTGGTGGGTTGCACATAGGGTCAAGAGAACAAGTGGTGGAGTGCGATTTGGAGAGAAGTTGAGTAAGTCCTCTTTCACACTTCTGTCTTTTTGCCTCCGTCGCAATATGTCGTTATGGCAAAAAACGGATCCTGCAAATGTGCCCGCAGGATCCATTTTTTTTGCCATACACTTTAATGGACGACGGATTGCGACGAATGGCCACACGTCACATCCGTCGTGCGACTGATGCGTCATGTTTTAGCGGTCCGACGTGACAAAAAACGTTCAATGTAACGTTTTTTTGTCCGTCGGATCTGCCATTTTCGACTGCGCATGCGCGGCCGGAACTCCGCCCCCTCTTCCCCGCTCATCACAATGGGCAGCAGATGCGTTGTAAAACTAAATTTAGCACAACGACCGTCGGTACGTCGGGCCGACGGTTTGCGATGGCCCCGTACCTACGGAAGTGTGAAAGTAGCCTAAGCTTTCCTTCAATGATGGTGAGAACTGAGAAGGAAAGGTATGGGAGAAGGTCTTGGTCTTATATGGAAGAGTTTTAGAGTTTTGATGGTTGAAAAGTAAAGATTTGTCTGACTTGGACGATCTTAATTTTTGAAATGTGTGGAAAGTTTTCTGCAGAAATGAAGGAGGTCAAAGGGAGCAACCGTGGATGGGAAAGAGGGAGTTAACAGTGTTTAATAACACTGGTCATAAAGAAGATATGAGGGTTATGATTCTTGTGAAGTAGTCCTGTTTAGCACAGATGAGGGCTGACTTTAGGTTTTCAAAAACTTAAAAGAAGTGGCCTGTCTATAATTCAGGTGTTTTACACTTTAAAGCTGCTCCATACTTGCAAAACAAATCAATGAGAAGGCTACATTAATGCCACAAAGACACCTAGATCTTTTGTAAGCATTTTTTAGGCTTTTTCACTTCATAAACAGTAAGCATTTTATTAATTATTTCATGTTTTCAATAATTGTGAGAAAATCACCCACAAAAAGTTTAAAATATACTAAAAAAACTTTACAAAAACACCTTAGATAAATGTTAAGAAAACCCTTAACAGGAATCTGTCAGTGTTAGGGTTAGCGGAACGCACCAAATAATAAAGAGGTAGATATCAGGTGCGTTCGCAGCCCAGGGTCCACCGTGCAGAGATGGTACCTGCTGCTGAGTAATGGCAGATGGACACTTGTTCGCACGTGGGTTAGACTTCACCCCGTGTGAATAGTAGCGAACTCTGTTGCTTCACAGAGCTGCCAAAATTCGCTGCGCCCTGTTAACAGACACAGGGTGCAGCTGCAAGACACTAGTGGGATCCCTATGAATCACCCCCACTTATCTGGTGATTGGACTCGCTCTGACCCTCGGTGGCTTTTGAGCCTGCACCTGAGGACACCCCAGATGCAGCGGTGGACTCCACGTCAGGGAGCACGTTTGCTCCCGGTACTAATACTATTCACTTTCTCCTAAAGCGATCTGCATTGCGCTTGAAGTCCCATACTTGCCTTATACAAACGGCACTACTTATCTACGGTCTATTTCTGCTATTGAACATTATGTAACTGATGAAGGTCACCAAGGACCAAAACTTTTATTGTTCATACTACAATAAACCTTGCTGCAATATATACTTAAGTTGAGTGCTGGGTTTACTATCTTGCATCTATATTTTCATGTAGATCATAGGAAGCTAAATAAAATGATACCTTGATATCTGCACTCCGATGTCTTATTACAAAGAAATCCATGATTTTCTTATATGTAAATGAGCTGTTCAGGACTATGGGTCGTCTACTGATCTACATGAGAATCTGCCACCAGGGATTATTTTTATAAAATGGTTAGTTACCAGTGTGGAGTGTAAAGGCCGCTCTCTTCTCTCCTGATCTCACTGCACAGCTGTGCGTGATTAAACCTCACGCATCTGCAGGTTCCTCTAAGCTTCAGCTCCTTCTCATAGGCAGACAGGGTTGAAATATTCTTGCAATACAGCAGAAAAAGATTTTTTCTTAATTATATTAGATGTGAATGCTCTATATTCCAACATAGAACACAATATAGGAATCAAAGCAGTAGCACATTACTTATCTGGGATTCCAGATATGCCGTCAGTCCAGAGAGATTTCCTCATAACAGGTTTAAGATTCATATTGGAGCACAATGTTTTTGAATTCCGGGGTGAGCTGTTCTTGCAGCAGTTTGGCACCGCGATGGGGACTCTGGTCACGCCCAGTTTCGCAAATTTCTTTATGGGGTGGTTTGAGTTCTCATCGCCTCTCAGACAAACACCTTATAAAGAAAACATGTTGCTTTACATGCATTATATAGATGATCTTATCATCTTTTTGAAGGGCACTGAAAAATTAGCAATTTCACTTGTAGAAGAACTTAACAAGAATAATTGAGGCATTTCATTTACACACAATATAAATAAAGAAAAAATCCATTACTTGGATCTAGAAATTAGTCATTCAGACAAAAAAAGTATCATCAAAACCTACTTAAAAAAACAGATTCTAATTTTTGGGGGATTTTCGGGGCCCACATGTGGCACCCCAGGAGTCCGGATGCCACAGTGGCAATGCCTCCCTTACAGGGGGTAATGCCATGCCTGGAAGCAAGAAGGTGTCCCTTTAACAGGTAACACTAGCAACACTTTGCTGACTCTAGACCAGAAGGGGGAGCTCTAAACCCAGTTTCAGGGGAACTTCCCTGATAAGTTTTGGTCTGAAGGCGGGGTTAGTCAGTCAGTCAGAGACAGTGAAGGAAGAGGAAGCAAGTGAGGAGAAGCTGGGGATAGGAGCTGCGACTAAGCTCACCCTGGGACTGGGCGCAACAGACCGGACACCGGTGTCCGTGGTTATGTGGGAACTGCATGCCCCGCAACTGAATCCAGAGAACAGTTATTGCTCCTGGCTACATCTGACGCCCGAAGGTGCAGCAGTAAACTAGAGAGCCCGGAGTCACCACGAGGGACTGACATTAGGAAAAGGCTCAAGCTGCCTGACATGCGGGTAGTGTTCCACCAAAAGGACAGACTGAGAGAGGGACTTGAAGAGAGCTTAAGGCATCAAGAGCCTAAAGAACAGTGCAGTGGGGAAGCTTCCAACCCCACCTGGCAAAGTGGATTCTGAACTGCTTCCAGGCTGCCCGGATTTCCAGTACCACCTGTACCTGTGCTCCAGACTGCACCTACAATTAAAGGTGAAGAAACTACAGTCCCTGTGTCCCCCAATCATTCCTCCACCCCAACTTCCACAACCCATCATAGACTGTTCTGGTAGCCCTGGGGCCCCGCTCCACCTGGGGGGAGCAGGACCATCCTAGCTGCATCACCATCGGCCCCAGCGGTCCCTTGATGCAGCATCGGCCATCTATAGCTGAATACCACAGGTGGCATGACGAACAATCCCCTGCAAACATTCCCTCATCCCTTTTAATTACGTGCCCAGGGCCACGGACCGGGTCACTGCTGCCGTGACCACCCTTTTAAGAACCGTTTGACACGGTTCCAAGTACCCCACGGCCAGGGGTGGATTAAGGGTAGCCAGGGCCCCGGGCTGTTCAGACACTGTGCCCCCCCCCGGTCATGTGACGGGGGGGTCATGTGACGGGGGGGGTCATGTGACAAAGATTTTGTAAGCCGCCACCATAACACGGTAGACACTTTTGTCCGGGCCCTACTCTACTGTAATCTATTAAATATTTGTTAAAAAATGCAATACAATTTAAGTATATTTTGATTTATTTTTCAATTTTTAAAATGACCAATGATATCACATACAAGGAACAAATACCACCGCACCATGACCAGACCACATATTACAACTACAGTGATCGAATAATATCACATACAAGGAACAAATACAGCAACACCATTTCCAGACCACATGTTACCACCACATAGTGACTGAATACTACAATACTGATCAGTGATAAAAAAACAAAAAAAAAAACAATACTATCACCATAAGTGCCAGTATTCACAGGCGATCTATACTTAGTATGCAGTGTCTGTGTAGAGGTTATACAGTGATCACCGGTGACATTATACACAGGAGCTCTGTATATAGTATACAGTGTATAGTGTCAGTGTATAGGTAACACTGACTCACCAGTGACGTCTCTAGGTGAAGTCCTTCATCTTTCATCCAGCACAGACCGCCATCATTTCTTCCAGCCAGGGCTCGTCTCTGCAGGAAATAACAGTTATCTAGAGCTCCGCTTGCAGAACACATTACTTAATTTTACACATTACACCACATGAAGAAAAAAAGGCGACATAGTGTCACTCTGCAAAGTAACAGGACCGCCCCCCCATTTAAAACAATATACTCAAAATAAAATAAATACATCACTGCAGTAATAAAATCCCTTAATTAGCCCCTATGGTAATAATATTCCCCACCCTGGCCCCGTGTGTCTCATTCCTGGCTCCAGCCATATGTTCTCGCATCCTGCCCTCATGAGTATCCATTTTACCCCATATGATCTCCCCATCCTGCCCCATCTGTCTCCATCGTATCCATCCTGACCCATGATCCTATCCTGCCCCATGTCTTTCATTCTGCCCCGTGTCTCCAATTATGCCCAATATCTACATTCTGCCCATGCCTCCAGTCCTGCCCCCAGTGTGTCCAGCATACTGCCCCCAGTGTGTCCAGCATACTGCCCCCAGTGTGTCCAGCATACTGCCCCCAGTGTGTCCAGCATTCTGCCCCAGTGTGTCCAGCATTCTGCCCCAGTGTGTCCAGCATTCTGCCCCAGTGTGTCCAGCATATTTCCCCCAGTGTGTCCAGCATATTGCCCCCAGTGTGTCCAGCATATTGCCCCCAGTGTGTCCAGCATATTGCCCCCAGTTGTCCAGCAATCTGCCCCAGTGTGTCCAGCATATTTCCCCCAGTGTCTCCAGCATGTTGCCCCCAGTGTCTCCAGCAATCTGCCCCAGTGTGTCCAGCATATTTCCCCCAGTGTGTCCAGCATATTGCCCCCAGTGTGTCCAGCATATTGCCCCCAGTGTGTCCAGCATATTGCCCCCAGTTGTCCAGCAATCTGCCCCAGTGTGTCCAGCATATTGCCCCCAGTGTCTCCAGCATATTGCCCCCAGTGTCTCCAGCAATCTGCCCCCAGTGTCTCCAGCAATCTGCCCCCAGTGTCTCCAGCAATCTGCCCCCAGTGTGTCCAGCAATCTGCCCCCAGTGTCTCCAATATTGCCCCCAGTGTCTCCAGCATATTGCCCCCACCCCCAGTGTCTCTAGCATATTGCCCCCAGTGTCTCCAGCATATTGCCCCCAGTGTCTCCTGCATATTGCCCCAATGTCTCCAGCATATTGCCCCCAGTGTCTCCAGCATATTGCCCCCAGTGTCTCCAGCATATTGCCCCCAGTGTCTCCAGCAATCTGCCCCCAGTGTCTCCAGCAATCTGCCCCCAGTGTCTCCAGCAATCTGCCCCCAGTGTCCAGCAATCTGCCCCAGTGTCTCCAATATTGCCCCAGTGTCTCCAATATTGCCCCAGTGTCTCCAGCATATTGCCCCCGTGTCTCCAGCATATTGCCCCCAGTGTCTCCAGCATATTGCCCCCAGTGTCTCCAGCAATCTGCCCCCAGTGTGTCCAGCAATCTGCCCCCAGTGTGTCCAGCAATCTGCCCCCAGTGTGTCCAGCAATCTGCCCCAGTGTCTCCAGCATATTGCCCCCAATGTCTCCAGCATATTGCCCCCAGTGTCTCCAGCATATTGCCCCCAGTGTCTCCAGCATATTGCCCCCAGTGTCTCCAGCAATCTGCCCCCAGTGTCTCCAGCAATCTGCCCCCAGTGTCTCCAGCAATCTGCCCCCAGTGTCTCCAGCAATCTGCCCCCAATGTCCAGCAATCTGCCCCAGTGTCTCCAATATTGCCCCAGTGTCTCCAGCATATTGCCCCGTGTCTCCAGCATATTGCCCCCAGTGTCTCCAGCAATCTGCCCCCAGTGTGTCCAGCAATCTGCCCCCAGTGTGTCCAGCAATCTGCCCCCAGTGTGTCCAGCAATCGGCCCCAGTGTGTCCAGCATATTGCCCCAGTGTGTCCAGCATATTGCCCCAGTGTCTCCAATATTGCCCCCAGTGTCTCCAGCATATTGCCCCCACCCCCAGTGTCTCCAGCATATTGCCCCCAGTGTCTCCAGCATATTGACCCCAGTGTCTCCAGCATATTGCCCCCAGTGTCTCCAGCATATTGCCTTCAGTGTCTCCAGCATATTGCCCCCAGTGTCTCCAGCATATTGCCCCCAGTGTCTCCAGCAATCTGCCCCCAGTGTCTCCAGCAATCTGCCCCCAGTGTCTCCAGCAATCTGCCCCCAGTCTGTCCAGCATTCTGCCCCAGTCAGTGTCTCTAATCTGCTCCAGTGTCTTCTCTCCAGCATCCCCAGTGTGTCCAGCAATCTGGCCGTTCGCAAAGAAAAAAAAAAAAAAAAGAGTTCTCCTCACCTGTCCTGTGCGCTCCAGCGGCGAGCTCCCTCCTGCAGCTCACACTCGCCGGCGACTGACAATGACGTCAGACGCCGGCGACGTGTGTGCTGCGGCAGACTTCAGCTGCCAGCCTCCAATTGGCTGGCAGCTGTTGTCAACTATTGACGTGCGGGCGCGCGCCTGTACGTCAATACTGAAACTGCCGCAGCGCCGTAGGGGCCCGATGCGGGCCCCCTCTCTGCCCACCGGGCCTATACGCCAGTTAGGGCAGTAATGCCCTGACTGGGGGTGGGCAATCTGAGCGGTAGCCGAGGGCCCCCCCACACCGCTGGGCCCTGGGCTACCGCCCAGATTGACCCTGTTATAATCCGCCCCTGCCCACGGCCCTAACGGGTGTTGAACACACTATTCCAAATGGAAACAGAATATTCCATTTAGTCAATATTGGCGCATCCGTAAAAATAATACTGTAGACACAGACTATGTAGAGCAATCTAAAATTCTGACAAAAAAAATTTAGATAAAAAATACCCGAAGAAACTCATAGCGGAAGCTTATGAAGCAAACTTGAAAAAAAACTCAAAATGAGTGTCTATACAAGAAACTCATAAACAATAAACAATCTTCTAATTTAAATAACAAACGAAGACATGCACAGACAGAAATGAAAACGCTATAGAAAAAAATACTAGATGGGAATACAATTTTATCACTGCTTTAGTGATAAACTAAACACTGCATAAGTATTGATACATCCTAAGAAAAGATTTTTTTTTAAAAACAATGGTTACCTAAGAATCCCAGTATCATATTTTGGAGGGGAGTTACAATTAAAAATATCATCACGCCCAGTGATTTGGGGAGACCCCTCAACTCTTTAAATACTAAAGAAACTCCTATACAAAATCCTTTTGGAGTTTTTAGATGTGGATCTAAAAAGTGTCAGTGCTGCAACATCATCCGTAGTGATGAGTGAGCACTAAAATGCTCGGGTGCTCGTTGCTCGGGTCAAGCAGATTGGAATACTCGGGTACTCGGCCAGAACAACGAGCCCAATGTAAGTCTATGAGAGACCCAAGGGTCCTTTTAAGGTCTAAAAACATCTGAAAATGATGGAAACACGGCTCAAATGACAGAGGGACCTCATGGGGATCGCCCCTGGAAGCATTCCTGACTCCTAGTTCACAGCCTTAATCTTTTTTTCCGAGATTCATGCCATTTTTCCCGGTGCCACAAAAAAACATGAAAACGAAGCCAAAACGGGTTTTGCTTGGAAATATGTCAAGGTACAACCTTTGCAGGTTAATGACTTGCCTGTAAGGCCAAATATTTAACACCAGACCGAAAATTTCCTCCCCCACTTAGGCTTAGTTCCCACACAGCGTTTTTGAAGCGTTTTTCAACTTTAACATTGCTTTCAACCACTACAAATGCGTTCACTGGGAAATGTCATTGTAACATTTAACAACCCTAGCTGGCCATGTGGTGTGTGATACATAAGGAGACACATCTTGTTTCATTTATGAAGGAGGGACTCTTAACCCCTTCATGACCGTGGGATTTTTAGTTTTTCCGTGTTTGTTTTTCACTCCCCTCCTTCCCAGAGCCATAACTTTTTTTATTTTTCCGTCAATTTGGCCATCTGAGGGCTTATTTTTTGCGGGACAAGTTGTACTTTTGAACGACGTCATTGGTTTTACCATGTCGTGTACTAGAAAACAGGAAAAAATTCCAAGTGCGGTGAAATGCAAAAAAAGTGCAATCCCACACTTGTTTTTTGCTTGGCTTTTTTGCTAGGTTCACTAAATGCTAAAACTGACCTGCCACTGTGATTCTCCAGGTCATTACGAGTTCATAGACACCTAACATGACTAGGTTATTTTTTACCTAAGTAGTGAAAAAAAATTCCAAACTTTGCTAAAAAAAAAAAGAATTGCGCCATTTTCCGATACTCGGAGCGTCTCCATTTTTCATGATCTGGGGTCGGTTGAGGGCTTATTTTTTGCGTGCTGAGCTGGTGTTTTAATGATTCCAATTCGGTGCAGATACGTTCTTTTGATCGCCCGTTATTGCATTTTAATTCAATGTCGCGGCGACCAAAAAAACGTAATTCTGGCGTTTCGATTTTTTTTCTCGTTATGCCGTTTAGCGATCAGGTTAATGCTTTTTTTATTGATAGATCGGGCGATTCTGAACGTGGCGATACCAAATGTGTGTAGATTTGATTTTTTTTAATTGATTTATTTTGATTGGGGCGAAAGGGGGGTGATTTAAACTTTTATATATTTTTTTTTTCTTTCACATTTTTTTAAACTTTTTTTTAACACTTGCCATGCTTCAATAGCCTCCATGGGAGGCTAGAAGCAGGCACAGCATGATCGCCTCTGCTACATAGCAGTGATCTGCTGTTCGCTGCTATGTAGTAGAATTGCAGGTGTGCTGTGAGCGCCGACCACAGGGTGGCGCTCACAGCTACCGGCGATCAGTAATCATAGAGGTCTCAAGGACCTCTATGGTTACTGTCCTGACACATCGCCGACCCCCGATCATGTGACGGAGGTCGGCGATGACGTCATTTCCGGCCGCCCGGCCGGATGCGGTAGTTAAATGCCGCTGTCTGCGTTTGACAGCGGCATTTAACTAGTTAATAGCGGCGGGTGAATCGCGATTTCACCCGCCACTATTGCGGGCACATGTCAGCTGTTCAAAACAGCTGACATGTCCCGGCTTTGATGCGGGCTCACCGCGGAGCCCTGCATCAAAGCAGGGGAGCTGACATCGGACGTATTATACCGTCCGATGTCAGTAAGGGGTTAAAGTCACAGAGCCTATTTTTACTGATGCATCAGGCGGCATTAAACTTCTTAAACGGCCATTATGAAACAGTGGGTCTCCTAATCTGTTGTAGCCTATGCTGTGAGTGGATGGGCTGCCAAGAATTACGACACACCACAATACCCCTTTCATAAGATGTCCAGGGGGGCTTCTGAAAAAGTGTTTCATTGAATTCAAGGCTAGCCCTGCTACCAATTCATATGCACCCCAATAAGCCTTTGAACCCACATACTGGATGGGCCCCAGAAAATCCACTTCACAATATGCATTTTGTACTCCGTACTCCTTTGTTTTACACATTGGCAGCAAGGCCAGCCCTGCTGCATAGTCATATGCACCCCATTACTCCTTGGAACCCACATACTGAATGGTCCCATGAAAATCCACTTGTATTTTTTAATGGTATGATGGTTCCCTCTTTGCCGAATTATTTACAGGAGAATTTGGCAATTTTATTTGCCATGTTTTTAACACTAAGTTTCAGATATGGCTGTAAATAAGGCTAATACTTGCAATACAACGCAATTTTATTGCAAACTACAAAATTCAAGGAATAGTATGATTGAATAGTGTGAGTGCGTACACTTTTGTATATGTTAACAAAGGTTAATAAGTACATATAAGGATTAAATACATATAGTGATTACATATATATGAAGATTAACTACATACAGTATACTTACATCAACCACAAGAGGCTTTTAAACATCATCTGTCTGGAATATCACAGAAGCAACACCAAGACAGAGAACCCCCTGGGAGATTACCTACACTGCATGGGCGTCCCCAATTATGCAGGTATCAGCACACTGTACATGTACAGGTACCCCAGTTTTGACATCTGTCTTAGTCATGTTTCTATGGTCTTATATAGTGATTTACAACATGTAGTAACTCTAGTTTCACCCAGACCTTCAAGTGGCCAGCTTTCAAGGTTGTATGGAACTGAGATATCATGGAGTCATGGAGTCATCAGACTAGGGCCCATAAATCCCTAGAATAACCACCACAGGCAGAGTTTCAGTAAACCTTAAGGGTATGTGCACACGTTGCGGATTTCTTGCAGAAATTTCCTGAAGAAAACCGGAAATTTTCTGCAAGAAATCCGCATTTTTTTTTTTGCGTTTTTTTTCCGTTTTTTTCGCGTTTTTTTAGCATTCTGCAAGCGTAATTAGCTTGCAGAATGCTAAAGTTTTCCAAGCGATCTGTAGCATCGCTTGGAAAACTGACTGACAGGTTGGTCACACTTGTCAAACATACTGTTTGACAAGTGTGACCAACTTTTTACTATAGATGCAGCTTATGCAGCATCTATAGTAAAAGATAGAATGTTTAAAAATAATAAAAAAAATAAAAAAATGCTTATACTCACCCAGACATCTCATCAGCGGCGTCCGTTCGTCTTCCTATAGCTGGTCTGTGCGCACAGGACCTTCCGTGACGTCACGGTCACGTGAGCGGTCACATGACCGCTCACGACCAATCACAGGACAGTGACGTCATCGGCAAGGTCCTTCGCCGCACATCAGCTACAGGAACCGAAGCGACAGCGTGCAGTGGGGGCGGGAAGACATCGAGGGTGAGTATATCGCTATTTTTTATTTTAATTCTTATTTTTTGACCACTTATATGGTGCCCAGTGCGTGGAGGAGAGTCTCCTCTCCTCCACCCTGGGTACCAACCGCACATAATCTGCTTACTTCCCGCATCGTGGGCACAGCCCCGTGCGGAAAGTATACAGATCAATGGACCCCTAGGTGTGCGGAATCCCCTGCAATTCCGCATTTTAATGAACATGTTGCTTTTTTTTCCGCGATGCGATTTTTTAGCGGAAAAAAAGGCTACATTTGCACAAAAAATGCGGAATACACTTAAAATAATGGGAGGCATATGTAAGCGTTTTTTTCGCGTTTTTATCACGTTTTTATAGCGAAAAAACGCGAAAAAAACGCGAAAAATACTTAACGTGTGCACATGGCCTAATGTTTTACAATGAGAAACAGCAAACATATAGAGGCTTAGAACTGTTTGCAAAGTGAATAAAGAAACATTTCTCAAGATTGTGTCACTAATGATCATTGTCTGGCACATATGTAAATGTTTTACAAGAAATGCAGCTATGTGATTGTCTGAATGCATTTGGTATACAGTATTTTAATCTTGATTCCAAATCGCCATTTGTATATTCGACATTTGTACATTTGAGGCAGCCAAAGTTTTGGCTCTCACTCTCAAGGAGAGAAACTAATATAGTCGACAAAGAAATATTTGCAATGAACTACTGAGCCAAACTAACAGCATTGCTTTATCAAATTTATTTATCTGAAGTGTATTGTGTCCAATGTGAGCAACCAGGCAACATAAAAAGGAGCTTTTCAAGTGAGCTCTTTAAGGTACACAAATGTTATGAAGTCTTTGCCAACAAGGATGTGGTTTCACCAATGGAGGGTACCTTTTTTAAAAATATAGTATTGCCATCACAGCCCCTTGCCCAAAACGCACCATACAGAGCACGTTCACCCTGGTGATCTAGTGGCAGTTAAAGGACACATTGCAGGAGACAGAATTAAGAAGTAGGCCCAATGTAATGTCATGCCCAATTCCCCAATGTGGGATCCTTTTTTACAAAATAAAATGGTGCCATCACAGCCCCCTTGCCCAAAGTTCACCGGCCTATAACAGTACAGAGCACGTAGAGCATCATCCACATCTAGTGGCTCTGGATGATGAGGATAAGGATAGGGAGGAGGATAACAACAAACAGACCAAATATGGAAGCATATACCCATGTGTGGTTTTGAGGAGGTGTATGAGAATACACCTCCCCAAAAGAGAGAATGTATTTGGGGTAATGTTTAGCTGTTTTCACTTGGTGGTGTACAGAAGTCTTTCCCATTCCAGCCCTTGTTCATTTTTATAAGAGTCAGCCTGTCAGCATTTTCAGTTGACAGGCGGATGCGCTTATCTGTTATAATTCCACCAGTGGCACTAAACACGCGCTCTGACAGAACGCTAGCAACAGGGCAGGCCATGACCTCCAAGGCGTAGAGAGCCAGTTCATGCCATGTGTCCAGCTTGGATACCCAATAATTAAAAAGCGCAGAGGAATCACAGAGGATGTTTGTACGATCTGCAAGGTACTCCCTCAGCATCTTCCCAAACATTGCACTTCTTGTGAGCACCCCTTGCCTCTGTGCCGTCACGATGGGAGGTTCTAAGAAAACTGTCCCAGAACTTTGCCTTTGTTCCCCTGCCTGAGCTGGATTGTACTTTTGTCTCTCTCGCTTGGACTCCTTGGTTGTACAACAAACTATGACGTCTGCTGCCAGTGTTCTCACATTGGAATTTTCTAAGTAATTGCGCTACAGGGGCCCTCTGGTACTACAACATTTTAGTACATCTCTCTGCCTCTGGTAGAAGAGATTGAAAGTTCTCCTTGTATGTATTAGTCAAGGGACTACTAGCCGGAAACCTGGTCACTATTTGTAGTTTATATGCTCCTAATAAAAAACACCTAAAATGGCTACTATTATTACTGAAGAAAATTGAGGACTTCAGAGAAGGCTCCCTTATTATAGGAGGAGACCTGAATATAGCATTAGAACCCCTAATAGATACAACAACAAAAAAGAGCACAATTTCCATGAAAGATTTAATTAGAATAAAAACAAAACTCGGGTCAATGCAGGTATTAGACATTTGGAGGCACTTACATCCGTCTGATCTTGATTTCACTTACTATTCTCACCCCCATAAATCATATCACCGGCTTGACTATATCTTCATACCTAGGCAACTGCTACCTAATGCATTAAGTTCTAACATACTCCCTAATATCCATTCAGATCATTCCATAGTAATGTTTCAAACGATGCTAACCAGACTCTTTTCCATTAATAGATTATGGCAACTCAATGAGTCCATTTTGAACTCTCCGGAAATCAAAGCTAGTATTTCAAAAAAACTCGATCAATACTTTGAACAAAATGATACTGGAGAGATCTCAGCTTCGATTCTATGGGAAGCCCATAAATCCGTAATCAGGGGAGAATTGATCTCAATTTTGTCGTATCTCAATAAACAGAGACAGTTGGAATTAAAAACCCTATACGATGAGATACATGATCTCGAAATCCAACATAAGAAACAGGTGGAACAACAACTATTAGACGAATTAACCAGGAAAAGGCAACGCTTAAAAGAAATCTTAAACTTAAAATCAGTGAAATGGTACTCCTCGTGGTGAACCAAAATGTTCGTTCATGGCGACAAAGCATCAAAATTCATGCTATCAAGACTAAGGTGACGCCAGACACGTACCTACATACACTCTATCAAATCCTCAAGTGGCTAAAGCACTCAAAGTTATAAATTAATAGAGACAGAATTTCTAAACTACTATAAACAACTTTATAATTTACGCCCAAAAGAATCTAGCTCTGATAAATCTAAAAGGAAACATAATATTAAAACCTTCTTAACCCATTTGAGATTGCCCCAACTGACAGCTTCTCAAAAAAACCTCTTAATCAAACCATTTCGGCTCGAGGAGCTCCAGTCCACCCTGTCAAGGAACCCATCAGGTAAAGCCCCTGGTCCTGACGGATTATCAACAATCTAATATATAAAGCTGAATGTGTGTGTGTGTGTATGTATGTATGTATGTATGTCCGGGATTGGCATCTGAACCGTAGCAGCTACAGCCACAAAATTTTGCACAGTCACACGTCTGGACCCCGAGAGCGTCATAGGCTATGTTGTGAGGTGAAATTTTAACCCCGCGCTTTCCAATTCACCAAACAATTTTGCCCCTATCTACATAATGGGGAAAAAGTGAAAGGAAAAGTGTTGGAGGCGTCGCAGCTACAGGCACAAAATTTTGCACAGTCACACGTCTGGACCCTGAGAGCGTCAAAGCTATATTGTGAGGTGAAATTTTAACCCCGCGCTTTCCAATTCACCAAACAATTTTGCCCCTATCTACATAATGGGGAAAAAATGAAAGGAAAAGTGTTGGAGGCAAATTAACAGCTGCCAGATGTGAACAAGGGGGACTTAAAGAATGACAGCGATGGCACCAAAGAGTATATACTGTACAGTTGCTAAGGTGGGGCCCCAACATGGGATAATCACACCACCACGGGGATATGAACACACACACAAAATGCGCCACACACTACCACGTGCTCGAACACATATACCACCCTCAGTGCACATTTCACCACACATACACCAACCTCGCCACATAAAAGCAGAAACACAAAAGTCGCCGCTCAAAACTCGCCACGCGCAAAACTCTCCACATGCAAAACTCGCCACACGTGCAAAACTCGCCACACGCAAAACTTGCACACGCAGAAAAATTGCCACACGCAGAAAAATTGCCACATGCACAAAAGTTGCAACACATGCAAAAGTTGCCTCACACAAAACTTGCACATACTCAAAAGGCACCACACATAAAACTCGCCACGCGCAAAACTCGCCATGCGCAAAACTTGCTGCACACAACTTGCTACACTAACCTGTCACATGCAACTCGACACACAAAAAGTTGCTACACGCATGTCGCCACACAAAACTCATCTCACAAAAGTCCCTACATGCATGTCGCCACACGCAACTCAACACACACAACTTGACACACGAAACTCGCCCTAAAACACACACAAGTCTGGTATCCTTCAAAAATAAAAATCTGATTAATAAGCAGACAAACTACAAGAGCAACAAATGTACCATATAGGAATCCGGCAGCTGTCAGTCACATGACCAGTCTATTATGTGTATGTGTGAGCTAATATATACTGCCAGGGGGTGGGCTTACTGTTGGCTGGGGATTTATCAGGCTGCCATTTTAGCTTACAAATACTGAGGTAAAAATACTGACCAAATAACGTGTGAACGAGGGCTAATACAGGAGGAGATGACATACAGCTATATACTATATACAGGAGATGACACACAGGTATATACTATTTACAGGGGAGATGACACACAGGTATATACTATATACAGGAGGAGATGACACACAGATATATACTATATACAGGAGAGATGACACACAGGTATATACTATATAGAGGAGGAGATGACATACAGGTACATACTACATACAGGAGGAGATGACATACAGGTATATACTATATACAGGAGGAGATGACACACAGGTATATACTATATACAGGAGCAGATTACCTACAGGTATATAGTATATACAGGAGGAGATGACACAGGTATATGCTATGTATAGGAGGAGATGACATACAGGTATATACTATATACAGGAGATGACACACAGATATATACTATATATAGGTGAGATGACACACAGGTATATACTATATACAGGAGATTACATACAGGTATATCTAATATATAAAGCTGAATGTGTGTATGTATGTATGTGTGTATGTCCGGGATTGGCATCTGTACCGTCGCAGCTACAGCCACAAAATTTTGCACAGTCACACGTCTGGACCCCGAGAGCGTCATAGGCTATGTTGTGAGGTGAAATTTTAACCCCGCGCGTTCCAATTCACCAAACAATTTTGCTCCTATCTACATAATGGGGAAAAAGTGAAGGGAAAAGTGTTGGAGGAAAATTGACAGCTGCCAGATGTGAACAATGAGGACTTAAAGAATGAGAGCGATGGCGACAAAGAGTATATACCGTACAGTTGCTAAGGTGGGGCCCCGACATGGGATACTCACCACACACGGGGATATGAACACAAACACAAAATGCGCCACACACTACCACGTGCTTGAACACATATACCACCCTCAGCACACATTTCACCACACACACACACCAACCTCGCCACATAAAAGTCGAAACACAAAAGTCACCACTCAAAACTCGCTACATGCAAAACTCGCCATATGCAAAACTAGGCTCACGCAAAACTCGCCACACGTGCAAAACTCACCTCATGGAAAACTCACCTCATGCAAAACTTGCACACACAGAAAAATTGCCACATGTACAAAAGTTGCACCACATGCAAAAGTTGCCTCACACAAAACTTGCACATACTCAAAATGCACCACACATAAAACTCGCCACGCGCAAAACTCGCCATGCACAAATCTTGCTGCACACAACTTGCTACACTAACCTGTCACATGCAACTCAACACACAAAATGTTGCTACACGCATGTCGCCACACAAAACTCATCTCACAAAAGTCGCTACATGCATGTCGCCACACGCAACTCAACACACACAACTTGACACATAAAACTCGCCCTAAAACACACACAAGTCTGGTATTGTCCTTCAAAAATAAAAATCTGATTAATAAGCAAACTACAAGAGCAACAAATGTACCATATAGGAAATACGGCAGCTGTCAGTCACATGACCTGTCTATTATGTGTATGTGTGAGCTAATATATACTGCCAGGGGGGAGGGCTTCCTGTTGGCTGGGGATTTATCAGGCTGCCAATAGCAACCAATCACAGCTCAGCTTCTATTTTGCTACAGTTAATTAACCTGAGCTCTGATTGGTTAATATAGGCAACAAAGACATTCTCAGTATAACAAAGCTAATATATGTTGTGAAATGCTTCTATTTGCTTAGTTTTTGCCTTTTAATAATTACATTTCTATCTATTTGTTTTGTGGTTTTTGTGTGCAGAATAAATTTTTGTTAACACATTCTATTTTGCTAACAGCAGTCATTAACCCGGGCGAAGCCGGGTAGTACAGCTAGTATATTATAAGTCCTTCCCTCTTGTGCTGCTCCCACGCCTTCTAAATATGTGCAACTCAGTATTAAATGGTGATCACTTTCCTCTACAGACACTGGAAGCTAAAATATCATTAATATATAAAGAAGGCAAGGACCAAGAGCAATGTAGCAGCTACAGACCAATCTCGCTGCTCAATGTTGATTTGAAACTATTCGCTAGTATGATAGCATGTAGAATAGCAGAGTTTTTACCGGAACTGATATCTACGAATCAGACGGGTAGGGAGGGGAAGGACAATGCTTATAAGATATTACACCTCATGCACTATGCAACGGAAAAAAAGATACCCCTAGTTTTACTTGGGACTGATGCGGAAAAAGCCTTTGACTGGGTGGACTGGACCTATTTAGAGGAGACTCTGGTTGGTTTTGGCTTCCCGCAGCAGCTTACTTCTTCAATAATGGATATGTATAGAGACCCCAGAGCCCGTATTAGAATAAATGGTATGCTGACAGATATGGTTACAATCAAAAATGGCACACTTCAGGGATGTCCCCTGTCGCCGATTCTCTTCATGCTGGCGATGGAGCCCTTACTAAGAGCCATACAGCAGAACCCAGAAATTGAAGGTATTAGAATAGGCAAAACCCAATACAAAACAGCGGCTTTTGCCGATGACCTCCTTGTACTGATGACAAGGCCGCTCAAAAGCCTGCCTGGCTTGATGAAGGTTTTAGAGGAATATAGCTCCTTGACAAATTTCAAAGTAAATCTATCTAAATCAGAGGCTCTAGACCTTAACGTTCCCTCATATACTCTTACTAAGTTAAAAAAACTATACCCTTGCTCATGGCCTAAACAATATATTACGTACCTAGGAATTAAAATATGCAGAAACCCAAAAAAGTTATTCGCTCTCAACTATTACCCTCTATTCGACAAGGTTAAATCTACCATAAAATCTTGGAGAGACCATTACCTGTCATGGACAGGAAGGAAAAACCTCCTTAAGAGCTTAATACTCCCCAAATTTATTTACTTGTTCCAAATGCTTCCCATATACATACCAGACTCCTACCTCGCCAAAATAAATTCTTTATTTCTCCAATATATATGGAAAAATATTAAACCACGAATAGGTTATCGCACGCTGACATTATCTAAACCAAACGGCGGTATGAGTGCTCCTGACATAAGTAAATATTATTATGCCGCAGTATTGTCGCGAGCAGTTGACCTAATCCGAGACACTCAGAACAAACAGTGGTTGGCGGTGGAGGAGAGACTTTCACCTTTACCCATCAGGCCACTTTTATTGACTTATGCTAAGGCACATCTGCCCCTTTACTCAATCCGCTTACCCAATCGCTTTTTAGAATCTGGGCTAAAACTTACAATATTCTTCTTCCCCCCTCATCTCCACTACTTACACTCTCGGACATTTTGGCCTACACACTTACAATAACAGCAAGAATAAATATTAACAGACAACAAGTGTTTGGTATACCTATAGATCAATTAATGTCAGATGGAGCACTCCTCCCAGTATCAGAAATTAGTAAACTCCCAGGCCTTTCGAACCTTAATTTTATACAATACTGCACTCTCAAAAATTCACTGAAACAGCTACACTATAACCCAGACCCCACTCGAAATCTTACACCCTTTGAAACCCTGTGTGCTAAAATGACTAGACCCTTAAAAGTACTCTCTACAATTTATCAATCACTTTTAACTGAAAATCTCTGCTTAAAAAGAGCCTACATAGCAAAATGGGAAAAGGATTTGGGCTACATATTTTCTAAGGCACAAGTGCTACATATCTATAAGCATTCACACGGTCCTACAAAATGCGTGAAAACTCAGGAAAATTCCTATAAAATAATATCTAGGTGGTACACAGACGCAAATTCGGGCCTGGAAAGCAGATACCGCAGTCACGTGCTGGAGATGTGAGGAGGGAATTGGAGACTACATTCACTTATGGTGGTCGTGTCAAATCATAAAATCTTTTTGGTCATCAGTGGAAAAGGTCATCCAAGAAATTACTAGGAAAAAACTGAAACTGACACCTGAGATTGCACTTTTAAACTTTCATATAGGGACCGATCACGCTCGTTTAAATACCCTTGTATGTAGAATCGGTAAACTATTAATTCCGACATACTGGAAGTCAACAAACATGCCTTCATGCGCCCAATTATTAACAAAAATAGATCAATTATACCAAATGGCTGAACTGGTTCCTGCGGTGAATCATTCACAGCCAGCGTTTGAGGAGAAATGGCATCCATGGGTTCTATATAGGGCTCGTTGACAGGTGAAGACTGAAAATTTCAAATTAAACGTCATCTTGGTTGCTGTATGGTGTTCCCCCACCTTCTCCCTCAACCCCTACCACCCCTCCCCTCTTTTCACCCTCCAGCCTCTTCTCTATTTTCCTCTCTCTACTTTAACACTAATAATTACCTTTCCTTTTTTTTAAATTGCTATCTGTTAGCAGGTTAAAGACAAGTTGTAATCAATATCTTACCCCACAGTTTAGCCGCTCAATGTGAGTCTATTGTCTAAATTTTATGCTTGATACCTAAATGATATTTATCAACGCAGAGTATCATCTTTATTAACCTAAATCTAAGTTCAAGACCTTCGGCATCTGTTTTATGCTCTTAATTAGGCTGAATGTTTTGCCTTACATTTTTGTTATGACTTGTTATAACTTGTTACTCTATGTTTACACTTAATAAAAAGAACATTGAAAAGAAAAGAAAGTTCTCCTTGTAACATGGGTCTAGAACTGTCACCAACCAGTAATGAGTGTCGCCCAACATTTTTATGATGCGAGGGTCACATGAAATGCAGCGCAGTATAAAGTCATCCATGCATGCCAGACTGCTAACAGGCAAGACTTCCGTGTCCTCTCCAACAGGACGACTGACCATGCTGTCCTCCTCCTCCTCCTCCTCATCCTCATCCTCCTCCTCCCTGTGTTCAGGCCATCCCTGCTGAACAGACGGTATGACAGCTATGTTAGTTGTACCATCTATAGCGCATGAAAGTAGCTCATGTTCTTCCTCCTCCTCAATGACTACCAATCCAAGTTGAGAAGACATGAGGCTGGGCTGAGTGTAATCCCCCTGTATGGTTCTTTGCTCCATGTCCTCGTGCTCTGCCTGCAATGCATCTTCTTTAATTGTGAGCAGAGAGGTTTTCAGAATGCTGAGAAGCGGGATGGTGACGCTAATTATGGTGTCATCGCCGCTCACCATCTTGGTGCAGTCCTCAAAGTTTTGGAGGATGGTACATATGTCGGACATCCATGTCCACTCCCTTGTTGATGTTGGTAGTCAACAACTGCCCTCTTCTGCTCACAAATCCTTTCCAACATATGCAGTGTAGAGTTCCAGCATGTGGGGACATCACACACCAGCCTGTGAGCTGGAAGCTGCAAATGTTGCTGAAGCACAGCAAGAGCGACTGAAGCTGTAGCTGACTTTCTAAAATGGGCAGACAGACAGCGTACTTTCACTAGCAGATCTGGCAGCTCTGGGTAGCTTTTCAGAAAACATTGAACCACGAGATTAAGCACATGGGCCAAGCAAGGTATATGTGTGAGCTCACCTCGCCTCAGAGCTGCCACCAGGTTACGGCCATTGTCACACACAACCATTCCTGGCTGTAGGATCAGCAGTGTCATCCAAACATCTGACTGCTCTTTCAGCACTGTCCACAACTCTTGTGCGGTTTGTCACCTATTCAGATTAGCTTCAGCACAGCCTGTTGCCGCTTGGCTGAGGCAGTGCTGCAGTGCTTCCAGCTTCTGATTGATGTGTTGATTTCAGAACTGGAGGATGAAGAGGAGGAGGATGAGGAGGAAGAGGAGGTACAGGAGCTGTAGACTGTGGGGGCAACTCTGATTGACGTAGGGCCAGCAATCCTCGGCATGGGGAGGATGTGTTCCATCCCAAAGTCTGACTGGGTCCCGGCTTCCACTGTTAACCCCGTATGCCGTCAGTGAGATGTACCATCCTTGCCCACAAGCACTTGTCCATGTGTCCGTGGTTAGGTGGACTTTCCCTGTAACAGCATTGTTGAAGGCACGGGTAATGTTGTGGGACACATGCTGGTGTAATGCCAGAACAGCACACTGGGAGAAATAGTGGCGACTGGGGACCGATTACCTTGGGACGGCCGCCGCCATCAGGTTACGAAAATCTTCTGTCTCAATGAGCCTAAAAGGCAGCATTTCTAGCGCAAGCAGAAGAGAAATATTAGAATTTAGGACTGTGGACTGTGGGGCATTGGCTGGGTATTTCCTCTTGCATTCCAAAGACTGGGTTATAGACAACTGAAGGCTGTGCTGGGAAAAGGATGTGGACAGGCTTGATGATGGTGCTGCTTGACTTTGGGCCACAACAGGTGCAGGGCTAGAGGCATCTTCACATGCATGGTGTACTGGGGATTGGTTTCTATGCAAAACAGTGGAAGAAGCAGTGGTCCTGGAGCCTGGGGTTCGGCCCACAAAGTCGGGTGCTTTGCTGCCATGTGCCTGATCATGCTGGTGGTGGTCCGGCTGGTTGTTTTGCTACCCCTGCTGATGCGTTCATGGAAGGTACTGCAAATGGCCTGTTTGGGGTCATTGGCAGAGTTTTTAAAAAATAACCAGACTCGTGAAGATCTAACAGTTGGAATGGCAACTTCCCTCATGTTGGTGTTACGGGGAACAGATGCACGCCTTCTGTCTGTGGCCACCACACTGCTTCTTCCTGCCTGTTGGGGTGATATGCCTCCTCCCCATGTGTGCTGCTGCCTTCGTTCTGCATGTCCTCCTGCCAGGTTGGGTCAGTCACATAGTCATCCACCACCTCATCTTCCACATCGGCACCCTGCTCCTCCTCATGACTTTCTGGCAATTGTGTCTCATCATCGTCAACCTCTTCTTACACTTTTCCACCATCACCTTCACGTGACCGGGGATGGTCAAAGCTTTGGGCATCCCTACATGCGATCTCATCTGTCCCCACTTCAAGTTGACCGGCTGAGAGTTCTGAATCTTGAAATGGAAAACTGAACAGCTCTTCAGAGTGTCCAAGTGTGGGATCAGTTGTCTCAGGGTACTCGGCATGGTGGGAGGAGGGAGGATCAGGTTGAGGAATATCTGGGCCACACTCATGGCTACTCAGACTTGACCGTGTGGAAGACATGGTGGTGGTCGTGGTTAAGTGACTGGAAGCATTATACGCTATGCAACCAACAACCATTTCACACTGCTCTGGCTTCAATAGAGGTGTGCTGCGGTCCCCTAGAAACTGGGACAGGAAGGTCGAGCAAGAAGATGTGGGTCTTTGTTGTTGCCCACTTTCACCTTGGCCACGGCTTCATCCTCTGCATGCACCACCATCATCACGTCCACTTTCCGTCCCTTGCCCATTTTAAATGGACTACTGCAGTATTTCAAATGCTCAACACAAATATATTTATTAGTAGCTAAATAATATCTGATCTGTATGCCTGCAAATCTACGATTTTTCAAACCCAAACACCAGGCAAGCCTCAGCCTGACATAACAGACTGTATTCAATTTTTGGGGGCTTTTTTGTGAAGTTAATTTATGCAAAATAGTGCTATATATAAGTAGAGTAACAGACAGCAAAAAAAGGGGTGCACCGGCCTACAATGCCCACACTTGGAGCACGCAGATATATGGGGGCTGTCATGGAAATACCACACTGGCAAATATGTGGCCTTTTTATATTTTTTTAAGCTAAATAGTGCTGTATATAATTAGAGTTTCAGACAGCAAAAAAAGTGGTACACCGGCCTACAATGACCAAACTTTGAGCACGCAGATATATGAGGGCTGTCACGGAAATACCACACTGGCAAATAAAATATGTGGCCTTTTAATTTTTTTTATGCTAAATAATGCTGTATAAAATTTCAGTAACAGACAGGAAAAAAAGTGGTCCTCCGGCCTACAATGACCATACTTGGAGCATGCAGATATATGAGGGCTGTCACGGAAATACCACACTGGCAAATATATGTGGCCTGGTTTTTTTTTTTTTAAATGCCAAATAGTGCTGTGTATAATTAAAGTAACAGACAGCAAAAACAGTGGCAAAACGGACTACAATGCCCAAACTTGGAGCACACAGATATATGAGGCCTAGCTAGCTAGCACACACAACTATGCTACGTATGCCTGACAAACTATGATTTTTAAATAGGCCTCAGTCTGACAGAACAGACTGCATATTTTTTTGGGGGGAGTGAATTTTTGGGAAAAAAATGCAACTAGGTATGTAGTAAAGAAGCTGCAGCAGCAGCAGCAGACAGTTATGGAGCTTTGGGAGGGATGCAGTGGGAGCAATGGACGCATATACAGTGCCTGCAGGCCTTGCACTGATGTGGATATGCTGTGCCCTGCCTACCTAGGGCTGCAATATCGGGACCCACGAATTAGCCCTAAAAAGGACTGTTGGTTTCTCAGGAGTTGTGTATTTAAGAGTTGCAGACATACACTAACTCTAAAAACCACGATTCTGACCCTGTCAGCAAAGATGGCTGCGGCATTTCATGGCCTGGCAGACAATCCCTGCATCATGATTCGGTCTCTAAAGTCCGCTAAAAATGCTGGGTGGAGACACCAGTTACCGCCGAATAATTCCGGAAATGCTCGGTGCCCGCCGAGTACACCGAGCATAGTGATACTCGAGCGAGTAATGAGTAGTGGCGAGCACGTTCGCTCATCACTAGGGTTGAGCGACCTTTAGTTTTTTAGGGTCGAGTCGGGTTTTGTGAAACCCGACTGTCTTAAAAGTCGAGTCGAGTGAAATCGGCCGACCACCGTGAAAAGTCGGGTTTCGGCCGAAACACGAAACCCAATGAAGGAAAATTATTTTATTTTTTTTATTTTTTTTCTCTCTCTCTCTCTCTCTCTCTCTCTCTCTCTCCCTCCGTCCCAGCACAGAAAATTTCGTATTGCACATTCCAAATCCCTACTGCGCACAAGCGATAACATGACGAAAGGCGTTCACTCCCCTAAGACCTATGTCATCACTCTGCCCACGCTCATTCATTGGCTGAAAAAATGGCGCTAAACGCGTCATACGAAACGCGACTTTGGCGCCAAGATCGCGTACCGCATGGCCGACCCCGCACAGGGATCGGGTCGGGTTTCATGAGACGCCGACTTTGCCAAAAGTCGGCGACTTATGAAAATGAACGACCCGTTTCGCTCAACCCTACTCATCACTAATCATCAGTCATAAACAAGATTGTATTATATCAAGCAGTATAGGAGAGACCATAAACATAAATCAACACCTCACTTGTGAGAGCGACTATGTTATGTATGTGATTACTTGTGCCTGTGGCCTTCAAAACGTGGGTCGCACCACACAGACAGTGCGATCGCGTATGAAGGGTCACAGGCACAAAACCAAAAAAGTTTTTTTTTAAACACAGTCTATCCAGACACCTCCTGGTTAAACATCACAAAAAATATGACATAAAGGTAACCCATGTGGAACAAATACCACAGAATGACACAAACAGGATCCAAAAATTAAATAGAAAAGAGTCCTACTGGATTTTCCAGTTGAAAGCCTTATATCCCGACGGCCTCAAAGAAACAGTGGAAAATGTGTAGAGATTTTTAATGGAGAGGGGAGAGAGGCGGGTAAGGGAGAAGGGGTGAAAGATGAAAAAACATTTTTTTCAGAACTTTTAATTTTTTGCCAAGACGACATGTAATATAATTGTTTTGTAAATATCTGTGGATAGGATTACAGGATTCACTGTGTTATTTTTACAATCTATAATACAGCTCTGGCAAAAAACACCACATAAAAACCCTGTCATTGGGCAGCCCAATCTGCAGACCTGAACCCCATTGAAAACCTCTGGAATGTAATCAGGAGGATAACGGATAGTCACAAGCCATCAAACAAAGAAGAACTGCTTACATTTTTGCACCAGAAGCAGTGTGAAAGACAGGTGGAAAGCATGCCAAGACGCATGAAAGCTGTGATAAAAAGTCATGGTTATTCCACAAAATATTGATTTCTGAACTCTTTCTGAGTTAAAACATTAGTATTGTTGTTTCTAAATGTCTATGAACTTGTTTTCTTTGTATTATTTGAGGTCTGAAAGCACTGGGTTGTTTTTTTTTATTTTGACCATTTCTCCTTTTCAGAAAAAAAATACAACATTTATTGCTTGGAAATTCGTAGACATATTGTCAGAAGTTTATAGACTAAAAGAACAATTTACATTTTACTAAAAAAAAAAACTATAAAGAGAAAAATCAGACAAACTGAACATTTTGCAGTGGTCTCTTAATTTTTACCAGAGCTGTATGTTTTGCATATATATTTTTTATGTTGTTTTTTTCCTTTCTATATATACCATTATATCATTCTGACATACTAAGATTGGTTCTAGATCACACTGACCCAATTGGGGAGGGGTGTTAATCCTAATTAATTGAGGCACACCCCTGCTATGTCTCAGGAGTCACCAGTCTATAAAGACAACTTTCCTTTAAAAAAATATTAAAAGCACATATTATACCTGATGAAGGCCGTTGCCGGCTGAAACGTGTTGTGTTGTTCTTGTTAAAGTGTCCTAATAAATTTGTTACTGAGCAAATTATCTCAACTTCAAACTATCCTTGCCCTCCGGAAGCGCAGAGAAAGGAATTGTGTTTTATTTACCAGTACAGCAGAGCTGTGAGAGCTGCAGAAAATCTGTATGTATGGAAACAAGGGTCAGTTCTAATGTCTTGTGTTATTACATGTCTCACAATGGTAACTCCCCTTATCTTTTAAAATAATTTCTGGAGGCAGATTCTTATACAGCCTCTAGCTTCTAACAGCTCATTTACATATAAGACGTGGATTTCTCTGGGATAATACATTGGATCACAGATATCAAGTTATTATTTTGTTCAGCTTTCTATGACCTACGTTCCCATAGAGACGGCTTAGGATGGTTAATCCTACTGATAGAATACCTTTAAAAATGTTAACAAAACATTAATTAAAACAATTTAGAAACAAAAAAGAGTAGAAGATTCCATAAGGAAGTTGCATTTCCTGAAACAATTTCCACTTAAGAAATTTGCTATTTTTGACCACCTGAAAAAAACTGTGCGTGCACTAAAGGCCATTTTTAAAAAAAAAACATGTTGGGGACATGATCTAGTGACAGTTACTGATATATAAGTGTTATACATTTCCCTTCTGTGTATCATAGTGTGGCTGCTGATAGAGGAGCATGTGACCAGGCCAGTTCACCAGCGTCCTCCATTTCATCTTCCATTAGAAAGCTGTTTTTCTGTTGGACAGGGCTGATTGACCAATCTGATCACATGCTCCTCTGCCATTAGGCATTTTGTGGACAGGAGAATTGTGCAGTCTGTGAGGAAAGAGCAAAATTGAACTAAGAAGTACAGGAGGAGAACCTGTAAAAGGTATATTTTAGTATCTTTTATGCCAACTTAGTTTCCAAAAGAAAATGTGGAATTGTTTTGCTATTTTATACTTCTTTTTCTAGTTTAATAAAATGAACGTGGTTTGCCAGTAATGAATATGACTGAATTGCAACTTTTTAAAAAAGTCACTCAGAAGTCCACAAATTCAAGCCAGATGCGGGGATAAAAAGTGGAAAAACGAGTAAAGATGCTCTAAATTTATCAAACATTATGAAACACTGATATATTAGATTCAAATGAAAGCAATGCATCTGCAAATCAAAAAAGACATTAAAAACCCCTCATGATGATTTCACCGCTGTGTGTCTGGGCTATTCTCTTAGTGCTTGTAGCAGCCAAATGGAAAAACCTTGTGCTATTTTGGCTGCTGACAGGACAGACCGGTCGCTGCCACCCTTATAAAATAAATAAATATAAATAATCTTTATTTGTATATATTGCGCTAGCATATTCCACAGCGCTTTACAGTTTCCACACATTATCATCGCTGTCCCTGATGGGGCTCATAATCTAAATTCCCTATCAGTATGTCTTTGGCAGTGTAGCATATTGAGAGCCCAATTACAACAAGTTTCAGCTTTGCTGTGTTAATAATATTATTGTGTGATCTTCTTCAACAGCTTTCTGCTATTATAGAAATGTTGGAAGGGGCCTTCTATGGGCTAGATCTACTGAAACTGCATGCCGTCACTACAAAAATTGTTGGACGAGTTGATAAACTTGAAGAGGTAAGTTTACACAAAAAAGGCAGTATGCATGACATGAACACAATTCTGCAGACCTCATTGCAGATCTTTGTATCCAAGAGTATGGACATCGATGCACAGAATGGTCATGGGTAGGATTGAGCGTGTATATTTTCAAGTACTCGGTACTCGGCGAGTAATGCTGCGGTACTCGCGGTATCTGGAACATAGCGAGTATTTCACTACTCACCTAGCAATATTCGGATCTCCTGCACAGCGTCATAGATCAGTCATAGAATAGGTTTATATATACACTGCTCAAAAAAATATAGGGAACACAACAGAATATAACTCCAAGTGAATCAAACTTCTGTGAAATCAAACTGTCCACTTAGGAAACAAAACTGTTTGACAATCAATTCACATGCTGTTGTGCAAATGGAATAGACAACAGATGGAAATTATTGGCAATCATCAAGATACTCTCAATAAAGGAGTGGTTCTGCAGGTGGGGACCACAGACCACATCTTAGTACCAATGTTTTCTGACTGATGTTTTGGTCACTTTTGAATGTTGGTTGTGCTTTCACACTCGTGGTAGCATGAGAAGGACTCTATAACCCACACAACTGGCTAAGGTAGTGCAGCTCATCCAGGATGGCACATCAATGTGAGCTGTGGCAAGAAGGCTAGCTGTGTCTGTCAGCATAGTGTCCAGAGGCTGGAGGTGCTACCAGGAGACAGGCCAGTACACCAGGAGATGTGGAGGGGGCCCTAGGAGGGCAACAACCCAGCAGCAGGACCACTGCCTCAGCCTTGTGCAAGGAGGAACAGGAGGAGCACTGCCAGAGTCCTGCAAAATGACCTCCAGCAGGCCACAAATGTGCATGTGTCTGCACAAACGGTTAGAAACCGACTCCATGAGGATGGTCTGAGTGCCCAACGTCCACAGATGGGGGTTGTGCTCACAGCCGAACACCGTGCAGGACGCTTGGCATTTGCCACAGAATGCCAGGATTGGTAAATTCGCAACTGGTGCCCTGTCTGTTCACACATGAAAGCAGGTTCACACTGAGCACATGTGACAGACGTGACAGAGTCTGGAGATGCCGTCGAGAGCAATCTGCTGCCAGCAACATCCATCAGCATGACCGGTTTGGCAGTGGGTCAGTAATGGTGTGGGGTGGCATTTCTTTGGAAGGCCGCACAGCCCTCTATGTGCTCCCAGAGGTAGCCTGACTGCAATTAGGTACCGAGATGAGATCCTCAGATCCCTTGTGTGACCATATGCTGCTGCGGTTGGCCCTGGTTTCCTCCTAGTGCATGACAATGTCAGACCTCATGTGGCTGGAGTGTGTCAGCAGTCCCTGAAAGATGAAGGCATTGAAGCTATGGCCTGGCCTGCCTGTTCCCCAGACCTGAATCCTATTGAACACATCTGGGACATCATGTCTCGCTCCATCCACCAAAGTCACGTTGCAGCACAGACTGTCAAGGAGTTGGTGGATGCTTTAGTCCAGGTATGGGAGGAGATCCCTCAGGAGACCATCCGCCACTTCATCAGGAGCATGCCCATGTGTTGTAGGGAGGTCATACAGGCACGTGGAGGCCACACACACTACTGAGCATCACTTCCTTGTCCCGAGGCATTTCCAGTGAAGTTGGATCAGCCTGCAATTTGATTTTCCACTTTGATTTTGAGCATCATTCCAACTCCAGACCTCCATGGGATATTAGTTGTAATTTAAATTGATCATTTTTAGGTTTTACTGTTCTTAACACATTCCACTATATAATGAAGAAAGATTTACAACTGGAATATTTCATTCAGTGATATCTAGGATGTGGGATTTTAGTGTTCCCTTTAACGTTTTTTGAGCAGTGTATATAAACAGTATATGTCAGTGACTCATATATATACAGTACAGACCAAAAGTTTGGACACACCTACTCATTCAAAGATTTTTCTGTAGTTTCATGGCTAAGAATATTGTACATTCACACTGAAGACATCAAAACTATGAATTGACACACGTGGAATTATATACTTAACAAAAAAGTGTGAAACAACTGAAAATATGTCTTATATTCTAGGTTCTTCAAAGTAGCCACCTTTTGCTTTGACTACTGCTTTGCACACTC
Organism: Ranitomeya variabilis; assembly: GCF_051348905.1. Taxonomy (NCBI): domain Eukaryota; kingdom Metazoa; phylum Chordata; class Amphibia; order Anura; family Dendrobatidae; genus Ranitomeya; species Ranitomeya variabilis. Next base: position 112,720,963 of record NC_135239.1, on the reverse strand, counting down.
TTGGCATTCTCTTGATGAGCTTCAAAAGGTAGTCACCAGAAATGGTTTTCACTTCACAGGTGTGCCCTGTCAGGTTTAATAAGTGTGATTTCTTGCCTTATAAATGGGGTTGGGACCATCAGTTGTGTTGTGCAGAAGTCTGGTGGATACACAGCTGATAGTCCTACTGAATAGACTGTTTGAATTTGTATTATGGCAAGAAAAAAGCAGCTAAGTAAAGAAATATGAGTGGCCATCATTACTTTAAGAAATGAAGGTCAGTCAGTCTGAAAAATTGGGAAAACTTTGAAAGTGTCCCCAAGTGCAGTTGCAAAAACCATTAAGCGCTACAAAGAAACTGGCTCATATGAAGACCGCCCCAGTAAAGGAAGACCAAAAGTCACCTCTGCTTCTGAGGATAAGTTTATCCAAGTCACCAGTCTCAGAAATTGCAGGTTAACAGCAGCTCAGATTAGAGACCAGGTCAATGCCACACAGAGTTCTAGCAGCAGACACATCTCTACAACAACTGTTAAGAGGAGACTTTGTGCAGCAGGCCTTCATGGTAAAATAGCTGCTAGGAAACCACTGCTAAGGACAGGCAACAAGCAGAAGAGACTTGTTTGGGCTAAAGAACACAAGTAATGGGCATTAGACCAGTGGAAATCTGTGCTTTGGTCTGATGAGTCCAAATTGGAGATCTTTGGTTCCAACCACCGTGTCTTTGTGCGATGCAACAAAGGTGAATGGATGGACTCTACATGCCAGGTTCCCACCGTGAAGAATGGAGGAGGAGGTGTGATGGTGTGGGGGTGCTTTGCTGGTGACACTGTTGGGGATTTATTCACAATTGAAGGCATATTGAACCAGCATGGCTACCACAACATCTTGCAGCGGCATGCTATTCCATCCGGTTTGCGTTTAGTTGGACCATCATTTATTTTTCAACAGGACAATGCCCCCAAACACACCTCCAGGCTGTGTAAGGGCTATTTGACCAAGAAGGAGAGTGATGGGGGTCACAGTCACCAGACCTGAACCCAATCGAGATGGTTTGGGGTGAGCTGGACCGCAAAGTGAAGGCAAAAGGGCTAACAAATGCTAAGCATCTCTGGGAACTCCTTCAAGACTGTTGGAAGACCATTCCCGGTGACTACCTCTTGAAGCTCATCAAGAGAATGCCAAGAGTGTGCAAAGCAGTAATCAAAGCAAAAGGTGGCTACTTTGAAGAACCTAGAATATCTACTATATAATTGTCTAAGGGTACTTCCGTCTTTGTGCAGATTTTCCCCATAGACCTGCATTAGGTGTGGAAATTCCGCAGGTAAAAAAATGCACTTGTTATAAGTGCGTTTCTGCAGCAGTAATACATCAAAAACACATATAATCTGCACCTAAGTATATAAATAAAGTTTTGTCAAAGCTAAATTCCGTGAACTATCAAAAACAGAGCATAACATACAAAAGAGACAAAAACTGCAGTCAAAAACACAGTAAAAAAAGTAAAAAAAAAAAGTAAACGCTATAAAAAACATAAGTAACCTTATTTAAATAACAGGTGCAGAAATGGTGCAGAAATTCTGCAACACCAAAAAGTCAACAATGAGTTCCCACAATGATTATTTGGGGAGTGTTTGATGTTGCAGCGTTTCTGCAGCATTTCTGTACCTTCTAGGTCATTTACGGTAATTTGTTTGCCTTTTTTCATTGTGTTTTTGTGGGCATTTTTTAACGTGTGGTTTCATCATGCTTTTGATGCCGCAGTTCTTGTTTATTTTTGGTATGTGATATTCTATTTACATCTAATAGTTGTTTTTTTCAAATACCAACATTTCACGTGCAGATTACATGCGTTTTTAGTGCATTTCCACTGTAAATTTTTTGGTATCTATGGAAAAAAATCTGCACATGAAACTCAGCGTATCCGCAAGGGAAATTGACATTTTGTGGACTTAAAACAAGCACTGCAGGTCAGATTATACAGAGTAAATAAAAGCACAATGGACATGAGATTTCTATAAATCCCATTCACTTTTCTAGAACTGTAAGATGCTGCAAACCCATTATAGTCTACGGAGTCCGTGTTTTCTACAGGTAAAAAAACACATTTATAATGCATTCCCACAGCGGAACAACACTAATGATGCTTGTAATCTGTACGTCTGTACGTGACTGTATCAATAAAGTTTGTCAAAGCCAAAGACCAGGAAATATCAAAACAAAGCAGTTTTATTTAAAGCATGACATACCAAAAAGGAGATACATTTTGCAGCTTCAATAACACAGTTAAAACACTTAGGCCGGCGTCACACTAGCGAGTTTTACGGACGTATGAGCGCAGAAAATACATCCAGAAAATACGCATTGCACACGGCCCAATGATTCTCTATGGGGCAGTTCCTATCTGCCGTATATTACACATCCGTAATATACGGTATGTTAAGGGCGTAGAAAATCGCAGCATGCTGCGTTTGTCAGCGTATTGTGCAAAAAATCCGCCAATGAAAGTCTATGGGGGAGAGAAAATTACGGATTACACACAGACCATGCGTGTGACTTGCGAGAAATACGCAGCGGTGTTCTCTAGAAAAGCTGGCAATTCAGTGTGGTGTACAGTAAAATCACACTGACAGGTTAGAATAGAATAGGTAGAATAAATGTCTACACATAGAATAGGGGTGTATATATATATATATATATATATATATATATATATATATATATATATATATACACACATGTCAGTGAGACACATATATATATTTATATTTAATTCAGCGCTAAATAGCAGAAAAGCCGGTAATTCAATTGCCGGCTTTTCCTCTCTCCTTCACAAGCCTGAGAGGATATGATACATGGTTTACATACAGTAAACCATCTCATATCCCTTCTTTTATTACATATTCCAAGTGTCTCTGTGTAAGATGTGGGGTATCTAGCTATTAAATTAAAGGGTTAAATCCCTGAAAAAATGAGTGGGATTCCCAGAATGGGAAAGCCAGTGACTGAGGGCAGATATTAACCCCTTCGCGCCATGCGCTGTACTAGTACTGCGCCGCGGGCACTGCATTTGTGCCAGCCGCTGTACTAGTACGGCACTGCCATTTTCCCATCACTGCGTGGCATCACGCGGTGATCGGGTTCCAATGGCTGCACGTAACCCCGGGGGGCTGCACCGCCCCCCCGCATCAGCGATCGCTATGATTGGCTGGTCAATTCTGACCAGCCAATCACAGCGACATGACAATAAAGTTTAAAAAAAAAAAAAAAAGCATGTGACAGGCTGTGATTGGTGCTGTGTGACGTCACACCAATCACAGCCGTCACAGTAGGTGGGGTGATCGCCACGTCACCTCACCTGATTAACCCCTATGGCGCTGATTGGCTGAACATTCAGTTCTAGCCATTCAGTGCCAAAGGGGTTAATTTAAAATACCGATCACCGTCCTGCACGCCATCTTTCTCTCAGATTTGGCGTGCAGAGCGGTTGTCCAAGCCCCTCTGTCTGACCTGAGTGAAGGAATCCATTGGTGGCCAGTGTGATCAACCCGGCGATCTCCTGCCCTCCTGTGCTGTGTGCTGTGTGCTGTGTGCTGCTCCAGCTCCGTGCTCTGTGCTTGTGCTTTCTGCTGCCATCTGCCTGCTGAGTGAGGCCTGTGATCACAGCAGCAGCAGCACCTCCCCCACCCCTTTCCCATCCCCCCATCCCTGTTCCAGTACCCCCTCCCTCCCCCTCCCCACCCTCCAATTGAATTTTTTGTGCACTTTTTTGCGCTTTTTTTCCTGTGCGCGGTGTCCCGCGCAGAGCATTCGTGCTCTTCCTGTGTCCACAGCGCTCTGATCAGTATCGCTGCTGATCAGAGACTGCGCCACAGGACTTTTTTTTTTTAGCTAGTTAGCGTAGCGGACATTGCAGTCTAAGCGACGTCCGTTTTTTTTTTAGAAAAAAAATAGTAGTACAGTGTAGTTTTAGACGTAACAAGGTAGCGTAGCCGGCGTCAGTGTTTGGTGACGTCCCTCCATCCCTGTTCCAGTACCCCCCTCCCCCCTCCAATTCAATTTTTAGCGCACTTTTTTGCGTTTTTTTTCCTGTGCGCGGCGTCCCGTGCGGAGCATTCGTGCTCTTCCTGTGTCCGCAGTGCTTTGATCAGTATCGCTGCTGATCAGAGACTGCGCCACAGGACTTTTTCTTTTTTTAGCTAGTTAGCGTAGTGGACATCGCAGTCTAAGCGACGTCCAATTTTTTTTTTACAAAAATATAATAATAGTAGTTAGTAAAGTGTAGTTTTAGACGTAGATTAGCTGGTGTCACAGCATTAGTGACGACCGGTCTTTTTTTTTAGAGAAAAGAGAAAAGAACAGAGTAGTTTAGTGGTAGCATGTTAGTGTAGCCAGCATCACAGCGTTAGTGACGACCGATCATCTTTTAGAAAAAAAAAATCATACAGAGTAGTTTTATAGGTAGGGAGGTAGCGTCTTTTTTGCTTAATAAAATCTGCCATCGCCGGATAATCTCTAGTGCATTAGGGGAGCGTACGTCACACTGTTAGTGGTGTTCATTTTTTCTTTTGCAAAAAAAAGATTTAATTGCGTAGGGTAAATTTATACTTTTTTTTTCTACAAACTTATTTTTTTACATCTGATTTTTCTTTTCATCTTTTTTTCTTGTTTCTTCTACATTTTTTCTCACTACTTGTTTTTTCTCTCTGATTGGTTATAATAAAGAGTACCCTATACACAAGCCCCACACATTACACATGTTAAAGGACCACTTACACATACATCCCCAGGGTTTGGGGAAAAAAAATGGCCCATTCGTCAACAAGGTGCTATTCACCAGAGGAGGCTTACGCCATCGGATACAGCCAGTGAGGAAGATCCCACATTCCTCTATTCCTCCTCATCCTCATCCTCCTCCTCATCTGGTGAGGAAGGACCCCAACAAGGCGCCGTAGGACCCAGGCAACTCCTGCAGCAATCGATCCCGTATGGATTGCACCCCCTGAAAATTTTCAGCCCGTTATTCCAGATTTCAGCAGCAGCTCAGGAATCCAGTTTGACACCACTGGCCTCACTGAAATTGACTTCTTCAAATTCTTTTTCAGTGATGAAATAATAAATCTTATGGTGGCCCAGACGAACCTTTATGCCCAGCAATTTTTCACCCAAAATCCTACGTCATCTTACGCAAGATGGACCCCCGTAAATGCAGCAGAGATGATGACATTTTGGGGAATTTTGCTGCATATGGGCATAATCAAAAAGCCAAAGCTTCTGCAATACTGGAGTACTGACATTCTCTACAGTACAACGGTATTCCGCATGGCCATGAAAAGGACACGATTTGAAGGGATCCAAAAATTTTTGCATTTCAGTGATAATGCACAGTGTCCTCCTCAAGACGATCCAAACTTTGATCGTCTATATAAAATTCGGCCAGTGATTGAACACTTCAGCAGAAAATTTGCTGAAGCGTACACACCCCAGAGGGACATCGCTATTGATGAATCTCTCATTCACTTCAAAGGGAGGCTAAAATTCCGACAGTACCTGCCCAGTAAGAGGTCCAGGTACGGAATAAAGCTGTACAAACTGTGCGAGAGTACCTCAGGGTACACCCACAGATTTAGGGTCTATGAGGGGAAGGACATCCAGATTAACCCCCCTGATTGCCCCCTCATCCTGGGGGTGAGTGGGAAAATTGTGTGGGAATTGCTGCACCCACTGCTGGATAAGGGTTATCACCTCTACATTGACAACTTTTACACCAGCATCCCACTCTTCAAGGGCCTCTCTGCCAGAGGTACAGCTGCATGTGGCACCATGTGAAAAAATCAGCGAGGCCTCCCTAAGTCGCTAATTGGGCAAATGCTGAGAAAAGGGGAAAGCAGAGCCAAATGCGGTGACAACATACTGGTGGTCAAGTATAAGGACAAAAGGGATGTCCTTATCCTGACCACCATGCACCGTGACAACAGCACTCTTGTCACTGTTCGTGGGACCACAGCACAAGTCCTAAAGCCAGATTGTATCCTGGATTACAATCGGTACATGGGGGGTGTGGATCTCTCAGATCAGGTCCTCCAACCATACAGTGCCATGCAAAAAGCCAAAGGATGGTACAAAAAATTGGCCGTGCACATTGTACAGATGGCATGTACAATGCTTTTGTGCTGTCCTGATCTGCAGGCAATACAGGGACCTTCCTTCAGTTTCAGGAGGTAGTCATCAAGGCCCTAATGTTTGGCACTCAGGAAGGTGAGGGCCCCAGTACTTCTGAATCTGATAGTGCTTGTATTGTCCCAGGTCAACATTTCCCAGGACAGGTTCCCCAAACAGCGAGGACAGGACGATCACAAAAACGGTGCAGAGTATGTTCCAAGAGGGGAATCCGAAAGGACACAATTTACCATTGTGAAACCTGCCCTGAGAAACCTGGCCTTTGCATTTAGGATTGCTTCAAAGCATACCACACGTCCACAAATTAATAAAATCAGTTTATACCCTGTTGACACAATACCCTTTTATTATCTGATGTACCCCACACATCTTACACATACCGCCACATTATAAATTCATACACCAGTAAAACCAAAAGAATTATAATCAATACTATAAAACTATGCCTCTAGATATATTCCTTCAGGGGTGTAGTTTCCAAAATGGGGTCACTTGTGGAGGATTTCCACTGCTTAGGCACATCAGGGGCTCTGCAAACACAACATGACGCCTGCAGACTAGAGTTGAGCGACTTTTACTTTTTTAGGATCGAGTCGGGTTTCGCGAAACCCGACTTTCTCAAAAGTCGAGTCGGGTGAAATCGTCCGATTATTGCGAAAAGTCGGGGCTGACTGAAACACGAAACCCAATGCAAGTAAATGGGGAGGCAAAGTCGGCAGTGAGTGGAGGACAGGAAAACACCTACAGTGGCCATTTTAATGCAAAAACATCAATTCGTATTACTGAAGCTTGTCAATCTTAATTTACTTTATAATAATAATTAGGCATTGAAAACAGGGGGTCATTTGGCTAAAGTTGTAGGGGGGTAGGGCTGGCTCAAGATTTTCGTGGGCCCAGGAAACGCGGAATACGTCATGGCGGTGGAGCAGGGAGAGGTAAGTATTTCAACTTTGCAAGTGCTGTGATCCTGAGCAAGCAGGGGGGGGCCAACTAGTTGGCACTGACACAGGGCCCCCTCATAGTACGGTGGTGTGTTTGACAGTGGGCGGTGCCTCCCACTGCCAGAGACATTTTTGTGTACTATGAGGGGCCCTGTGCCAGTGCCAACGAGTATGCCCCCCCACCTGATGAAGGAACCTGCACTTTCATCTGCACCTTCCTCTTTCTCCCCATGTAAGGTGGTATAGTATGCGGGAAGAGGAACCTGACTTTCAGCAGGGTCAGATTCTGGCTGTGTAGAGTGCAAGGGGAATGTAGTGGTCTGGGTCAATGTACTAGCAGACTCATCTAGCAGTGGCTGGGCAATGGGAAGGATGAGGAGGAAACACAGATATAGGTCCAAATAAGTAGGCTAAATGCAGTTCAAAATTGGAAACAGGAGTACACAGGCGGCATAGCTTTGTTCAGTGGAGGACAACTGTAAGGAGTGGCTGACACAGTTACTAGGCCCAAATAAGTAAGTACGCTAAATGCAGTTCAAAATTGGAAACAGTACACAGGCGGTATAGCTTTGTTCAGTGGAGGACAACTGTAAGGAGTGGCGCAGGCAGACACAGGTAGTAGGCCTAAAATAAAAAAGTAGGCTCAAAGCAGTTCAAAATTGGTAGCAGGAGTAAACAGGCGGCATAGCTTTGTTCAGTGGAGGACAACTGTAAGGAGTGGTGCAGACAGACACAGGTAGTAGGCCTAAAACAAAAAAGTAGGCTAAATGTCTGCCAAAAAAATGTTTATAAATCAACAGGTGGCTGGTCATAAAACCCCTCTGTTTAACGCCACTTCGGATTTGTGCATCTCTAACACCTCTGCCATGTTGACCCCTACGGCTCCTGTGAGAACCATCACCGCTGCTGTGTGCTAGGAATGCCTGAACCAAACGGTCTACAAGAGTTGCTTGTTTGGTAGCCAATATTTGCTCAAGGTTCTCATGTGGCATGATATTTTGTAATTTTCCTTTATATCGTGGATCCAGGAGGCAGGCCAACCAGTAATCGTCATCAGTCATCATTTTGATAATGCGGGGGTCCCTTTTTAGGATACGCAAGGCTTACTCAGCCATGTGGGCCAATGTTCCAGGTGTCAATTCACTGCTTGTGCTGGGTTGAGGAGCACTTTCTTGCAAATCAACATCACTTGTGTCCCGCAAAAACCCTGTACCTGACCTTGCAACGCCACCAGTTTCTATTGCCCCCTGAGAAACATCCTCCCCCCATGAATATTCATCCCCATCATCCTCCTCCTCCTCTTCATCCGCCACCTTGCCTAGGAGAGTTCCCTGAGCAGACAATGGCTGACTGTCATCAAGGCTTCCCTCCTCCTCGGCTGCAGACGCCTGCTCCTTAATGTGCGTCAAACTTTGCATCAGCAGACGCATTAGTGGGATGCTCTTGCTTATGATGGCGTCGTCTGCATTTACCAGCCATGTGCATTCCTCAAAACACTGAAGGACTTGACAGAGGTCTTGTAGCTTCGACCACTGCACACCAGACAACTCCATGTCTGCCATCCAACTGCCTGCCCGTGTATGTGTATCCTCCCACAAATACATTACAGCACGCCTCTGTTCGCACAGCCTCTGAAGCATGTGCAGTGTGGAGTTCCACCTTGTTGCAACGTCGATTATTAGGCGGTGCTGGGGAAGATTCAACGATCGCTGATGGTTCAGCATACGGCTGGAGTGTACGAGCGACCAGCGGATGTGCGAGCAAAGTCTTCGCACCTTCAGGAGCAGGGCTGGTAACCCCGGATAATATTTCAGGAAGCACTGCATCACCAGGTTCAAGGTGTGAGCCAGGCAAGGTATGTGTTTCAGTTCTGAAAGGGCTATGGCAGCCATAAAATTCCTTCCGTTATCACTGACTACCTTGCCTGCCTCAAAATGTACACTGCCCAGCCATGACTGAGTTTCTTGCTGCAAGTACTCGGCCAGTACTTCCGCTGTGAGTATGTTGTCACCCAAACACTTCATTTCCAACACAGCCTGCTGACGTTTACCACTAGCTGTTCCATAATGGGACACCTCGTGTGCAACACTGGCAGCTGCAGATGGAGTGGTTGTGCGACTGGGCTCTGTGGACGAGCTTTTGCTTCTGGAAGAGGAGGAGGAGGAGGAGGGGTGGCGAGCACCTACAGCCAACTGTTTCCTAGACCATGGGCTAGGCAGAACTGTCCCACTATGGCTGTCCCCTGTGGATCCTGCATCCACCACATTAGCCCAGTGCGCCGTGATGGACACGTAACGTCCCAGGCCATGCCTACTGATCCATGCATCTGTTGTGAGGTGCACCTTTCCACTGACTGATTGCCTCAGTGCATGGACAATGCGGTCTTTGACATGCTGGTGGAGGTCTGGGATGGCTTTTCTTGCAAAGAAGTGTCAACTCGGTAGGTCATAGCGTGGTACTGCATAGGCCATCAGGACTTTGAAAGTTTCACTTTCAACCAACCGGTAGGGCATCATCTCTAATGAGATTAGTCTAGCAATGTGGGCGTTCAAACCCTGTGTACGCGGATGAGAGGATGAGTACTTCATTTTCCTAATGAGAGTCTCTTGTAGGGTGAGCTGGACTGGAGAGCTGCATATGGTGGAACTAGCGGGGGTGGTGGTGGACATGGCAGATTGAGAGAGGGTTAGTGATGGTATTCTTGATGTTGGCCTACACACAGTGTTTCCTACCAAGAACCTTGTGATTCCCTGACTGCTTTGGCCTTGCGACGATACATCCACATTTGTTGCTGGTGGTGTCCTAACCGGTGGGCTTACAGTGAGGGAAGCAATGTAGCATTGCTGACTACCTTCATTCTGAGCAGGTGCACCAACAGTACGGGATGTTTGGTAGTTAGTCCAGGCTTGCAAGTGCATGCTGGTTAACTGTCTATGCATGCACGTTGTATTTAAATTTTGGGAATTCTTCACTCTGCTAAAGGTCTTTGAGCATTTCTTACCGATAACTTTGCACTGATCATTCGGATCTTGGTAAAAAAATTGCCACACTCTACTCGTCCTACTATGGAATACCTTTTCAGGCATTGCACGCTGTGCTACTTTCACCAGATGGCCACGCTGTCCTAAAACTGTTTTTTTGGTTGACAAACGTTTTTGGCCTGATACGGGCCTGCCAGATGAAAGCTGTTGTGATGTAGATGGCTGCTGCAGATCATCCTCCTCCGCTTCTGAGCTACTGTCAGCGGCACCCTCTTCCCCCAATGGCTGCCAATCTGGGTCAACAACTGGGTCATCTATCACCTCCTCTTCAATGTCATGTGCACCTTTCTCTGTGTCACCGTGTAAGGTGCTATAGCGTTCGGGACGGGGCACCATAGTCTCATCAGGGTCAGATTCTGTCTCAGTACACTGCGAGGGTAATGTAGTGATCTGAGTCAATGGAACAGCATAATAATCTAGCTGTGGCTGTGCATCTGTGCACTCCATGTCCGATTCATCTTGTAATGGCAATGGCCTGTTAACAATTTCCCTTTCTAACCCAGGCACGGTATGTGTAAAGAGCTCCATGGAGTAACCTGTTGTGTCGCCTGACGCATCCTTCACTGTTGTTCTGGGTGAAGGACACAAGGAAGCAACTTTTTCATGACCGGGAGCATCCACTGACGACTCGCTGCTTTTAAATTTCGAACTTTCTGAAGAGGAGGCGAAAGAGCTAGAGGCTGAGTCAGCAAGGAAAGCCAAAACTTTTTCCTGCTGCTCCGGCTTTAAAAGCGGTTTTCCTACTCCCAGATAAGGGAGCCTTCGAGGCCTTGTGTAGCCAGACAATGACGCTGGCTCAATGCCTCCAGCCTTAGGTGCTATTTTGCTTTTCCCACTACCACCAGATGCTCCACCACCACCGCCACCATCAGTACCAGCTGGCAAGGACCGCCCACGGCCTCTTCCACCAGACTTCCTCATTTTGGGGAAAATCTAACCAAAATAACAACCGTTATATGGTACTGTAAAACAAGGTAGAAGGTGTATATAAACTTGTTGGGAATTTAAATCTCCCTTTTTATTTTGGGGAGACTGAACCAAAACTCAGGCCCAGTGTCTAACACTACACAATGTAAGTGGCAGAATGAGGCTGGCAGATATACGACAAACAGAACTGACGTAGATCCACTTGGTGGCAATTTAAATCTTCCTCTTTTGGGGGGGAGACTGCACCAAAACTCAGGCCCGGTGTATTACACTACACAATGTACCGTATATACTCGAGTATAAGCCGAGATTTTCAGCCCAAATTTTTGGGCTGAAAGTGCCCCCTCAGCTTATACTCGAGTCATGATCGGTGGTGGGGTCGGCGGGTGAGCACTGTCATATACTTACCTAGTCCCGGCGATCCTGTCGCTCCCCCTGCCTGTCACACTGTCTTCGGTGCCGCAGCCTCTTCCACTGAGCGGTCACGTGGGACCGCTCATTAGAGAAATGAATAGGCGGCTCCACCTCCCATAGAGGCGGAGCCGCCTATTCATTTCTCTAATGAAGCGGTGCCGGTGACCGCTGATAGAGGAAGAGGCTGCGGCACCGAAGACCAGCTGTCCGGGGGAAGGAGCGGGACGCCGGGAGCAGGTAAGTATTACATAGTCACCTGTCCGCGTTCCACACGCCGAGCGCTGTCTCCATCTTCCCGGCGTCTCTCTCTCCTCACTGACTGTGCAGGTCAGAGGGCGCGATGACGCATATAGTGTGCGCGCCGCCCTCTGCCTGATCAGTCAGTGCAGAGAGACGCCGGGAAGATGGCGCCGAGGAGCTGCAAGCAAGAGAGGTGAGTATGTGTTTTATTATTTTTATTGCAGCAGCAGCAGCACAGCTATGGGGCAATAATGGACGGTGCAGAGCACTATATGGCACAGCTATGGGGCAATAATGGTGCAGAGCACTATATGGCACAGCTATGGGGCAATAATGGACGGTGCAGAGCACTATATGGCACAGCTATGGGGCAATAATGGACGGTGCAGAGCACTGTATGGCACAGCTATGGGGCAATAATGGTGCAGAGCACTATATGGCACAGCTATGGGGCAACGGTGCAGAGCACTATATGGCACAGCTATGGGGCAATAATGGTGCAGAGCACTATATGGCACAGCTATGGGGCAATGGTGCAGAGCACTGTATGGCACAGCTATGGGGCAGTAATGGTGCAGAGCACTGTATGGCACAGCTATGGGGCAATAATGGTGCAGAGCACTGTATGGCACAGCTATGGGGCAATAATGGTGCAGAGCACTATATGGCACAGCTATGGGGCAATAATGGTGCAGAGCACTGTATGGAACAGCTATGGGGCAATAATGGTGCAGAGCACTATATGGCACAGCTATGGGGCAATAATGGTGCAGAGCACTATACGGCACAGCTATGGGGCAATAATGGACGGTGCAGAGCACTATATGGCACAGCTATGGGGCAATAATGGTGCAGAGCACTATATGGCACAGCTATGGGGCAATAATGGTGCAGAGCACTGTATGGCACAGCTATGGGGCAATAATGGTGCAGAGCACTGTATAGCACAGCTATGGGGCAATTATGGACGGTGCAGAGCACTATATGGCACAGCTATGGGGCAATAATGGTGCAGAGCACTATATGGCACAGCTATGGGGCAATAATGGTGCAGAGCACTGTATGGCACAGCTATGGGGCAATAATGGTGCAGAGCACTGTATGGCACAGCTATGGGGCAATAATGGTGCAGAGCACTGTATGGCACAGCTATGGGGCAATTATGGACGGTGCAGAGCACTATATGGCACAGCTATGGGGCAATAATGGTGCAGAGCACTGTATGGCACAGCTATGGGGCAATAATGGTGCAGAGCACTGTATGGCACAGCTATGGGGCAATAATGGTGCAGAGCACTGTATGGAACAGCGATGGGGCAATAATGGACGGTGCAGAGCACTATATGGCACAGCTATGGGGCAATAATGGTGCAGAGCACTGTATGGCACAGCTATGGGGCAATAATGGACGGTGCGGAGCACTATATGGCACAGCTATGGGGCAATAATGGTGCAGAGCACTGTATGGCACAGGTATGGGGCAATAATGGTGCAGAGCACTATATGGCACAGCTATGGGGCAATAATGAACGGTGCAGAGCACTATATGGCACAGCTATGGGGCCATAATGAACAGTATGGAGCATCTATTTTTATTTTTGAAATTCACCGGTAGCTGCTGCATTTTCCACCCTAGGCTTATACTCGAGTCAATAAGTTTTCCCAGTTTTTTGTGGCAAAATTAGGGGGGTCGGCTTATACTCGGGTCGGCTTATACTCGAGTATATACGGTAAGTGGCAGAACGTGGCTGGCAGATATACGACAAACAGAACTGACGTAGATCCACTTAGTGGCAATTTAAATCTCCCTTTTTTGGGGGGGGCTGCACCAAAACTCAGGCCCAGTGTATTACACTACACAAAGTAAGTGGCAGAACGTGGCTGGCTGATATACGACAAACAGAACTGACTTAGATCCACTTAGTGGCAATTTAAATCTCCCTTTTTTTTTGGGGGGGGGGCTGCACCAAAACTCAGGCCCAGTGTATTACACTACACAATGTAAGTGGCAGAACGTGGCTGGCAGATTTACGACAAACAGAACTGACATAGATTTACTTAGTGGCAATTTAAATCTCCCTTTTTTGGGGGGAGACTGCACCAAAACTCAGGCCCAGTGTATTACACTACACAATGTAAGTGGCAGAACATGGCTGGAGGATATACGACAAACAGAACTGACGTAGATCCACCTAGTGGCAATTTAAATCTCCCTTTTTTTGGGGGGGCTGCACCAAAACTCAGGCCCAGTGTATTACATTACACAAAGTAAGTGGCAGAACGTGGCTGGCAGATATACGACAAACAGAACTGACGTAGATCCACTTAGTGGCAATTTAAATCTCCCTTTTTTGGGGGGGAGGCTGCACCAAAACTCAGGCCCAGTGAATTACACTACACAATGTAAGTGGCAGAACGTGGCTGGCAGATATGCGACAAACAGAACTGACTTAGATCCACTTAGTGGCAATTTAAATCTCCCTTTTTTGGGGGGAAGACTGCACCCAAATTCAGGCCCAGTGTATAACACTACACAATGTAAGTGGCAGAACGTGGCTGGAAGATATACGACAAACAGAACTGACGTAGATCCACTTAGTGGCAATTTAAATCTCCCTTTTTGGGGGGGAGACTGAACCCAAACTCAGGCACAGTGTATAACACAACACAATGTAAGTGGCAGAATGTGGCTGGAAGATATATAAAAAAATTCAAGGACTGAACTAAAATTTTAATCTCCCTACAATGATCTCAGGACAAGTATGGCAGCCAACAATAAAAAGGACTGCTGCACACAAAAGTGTGGACAAATAAATAAATAGCTGTGCAGAAAGGAGCAACAGGATTTTTGCTTTTAAAAAAGCAGTTGGTTTGTACAGCGGCGTACAAACAGCAATGCAGCTATCAGGGAGCCTTATAAGGCAGCCTAGTAAGCTACAGAGCTGATGCACAAAAATATAAACTCCAATGTCCCTGCAAAGAAAAGGTGGTGTTGGACAGTGGAAATCGCTACAGCACAAGCAGTTTCGGGGCTTAATCTTCCCTCCCTAACTATATCCCTTCTTCTGATGCTGCTGCAGCAACCTCTCCCTATGCTACGATCGGCAGAAGTAAGATGGCGGTCGGCGTGCACGCCCCTTTATAGCCCATGTGACGCCGCTGAAAGCAAGCCAATCACTGTCATGCCCTTCTCTAAGATGGTGGGGACCGAGACCTATGTCATCACGCTGCCCACACTCTGCGTCCTCCTTCATTGGCTGAGAAATGGAGCTGAACGCGTCATACAAAATGCGACTTTGGCGCGAAGATCGCCGACCTCATGGCCGATCCCACACTAGGATCAGGTCGGGTTTCACGAAACCCGACTTTGCCGAAAGTCGGTGATTTTTCAATTTGACCGATCCGTTTTGCTCAACCCTACTGCAGACCATTCCATCAAAGTCTGCAATCCAAAACATCACTTATTCCATTCCGAGCCCCGACGTGTGCCCAAACAGTGGTTTTTCCCCACATATGGGGCATCGGCGTACTTGTGAAAAATTGCACATCTTTTTCTGTCTATTTTGTCCTATAACCCTTGGGAAAATAAAAAAATCGTAGCTAAAAGATAATTTGTGTGGAAAAAATGTGTTTTATTTTTTTTCACGACTCATCGTTATAATTTTTGGTGAGGCATTTGGAGGTTTACGGTGCTCACCACATATCTAAATAAATTCCTTGGGAGGTCCAGTTTCCAAAATGGGGTCACTTGTGGGAGATTTCCACTGTTGAGGCACATCAGGGGCTCTGCAAATGCAACATGACGCCCACAGACCATTCCATCAAAGTCTGCAATCCAAAACGTCACTTATTCCATTCCGAGCCCCAACGTGTGCCCAAACAGTGGTTTTTCCCCACATATGGGTATTGGCGTACTCGTGAAAAATTGCACAACATCTTTTTTTGTCTATTTTGTCCTATAACCCTTGGGAAAATAAAAAAATCGTAGCTAAGAGAACATTTTTGTGGAAAAAATGTGTTTAATTTTTTTTCACGACTCATCGTTATAATTTTTGGTGAGGCACTTGGAGGTTCACTGTGCTCATCACATAGCTAGATAAGTTCCATTCCGAGCCCTGTCGTGTGCCCAAACAGTGGTTTTCCCCCACATATGGGGTATCAGTGTATTCAGAAGAAATTGCACAACAACTTTAGTGGTCCATTTTCTCCTTTTACACTTGTGAAGATAAAATAAATTGTTGCTAAAATATCATTTTGGGGGAAAAAATGTGATTTTTTATTTTCACACCTCTACGTTCTAAACTTCTGTGAAGCACCTGGGGGTTCAAAGTGCTCACCACATAGCTAGATAAATTCCTTGAAGGGTCTAGTTTCCAAAATGGGGTCACTTGTGGTTGTTTTCCACTGTTTAGGTACATCAGGGGCTCTCCAAACGCGACATGGTGTCCGATCTCAATTCCAGCCAATTTTGGTTTGAAAAAGTCAAATGGCGCTCCTTCCCTTCCGAGCCCTGCCGTGCGGCCAAACAGTGGTTTTCCCCCACATATGGGGTATCAGTGTATTCAGGAGAAATTGCACAATAACTAAAGTGGTCCATTTTCTCCTTTTACACTTGTGAAGATAAAAAAAATTGTTGCTAAAATATCATTTTTCGGGAAAAAATGTGATTTTTTTCTTTTCACGCCTCTACGTTCTAAACTTCTGTGAAGTACCTGGGGGTTCAAAGTGCTGACCACATAGCTACATAAATTCCTTGAAGGGTCTAGTTTCCAAAATGGGGTCACTTGTGGTGGTTTTCCAATGTTTAGGTACATCAGGGTGTTAGGGCTAGCAGAACGCACCAAGTGGATATAGAGACTTTATTATAATATATGCGTTCGCAGCCCGGGGTCCACCGTGCAGGAGAACCTGCTGCTAGCAAATGGCGGAACTCAATTGCGGTATGAGCTACCTCTGTTACTTCCCAGAGTAGCCTTGAACTCAAAGCACTGCGCCCTGTTAACCTTCACAGTGGCACAGTCTAACTACCCAAACGAGAGCAGTCAGTGGTCATGCATGCACCCAAAACTCCTCGCCGGAGGTGCCAGCATGCTAGGGCCTATTTCAGCCAGGTCCCTGAATACTCTAACACACAAACTCCTCGCCGGAGGTGCCAGCATTCTAGGGGCTTATATCAGCCGGGTCCCTAAACACAATCATACGTGACCACACTGGCGCAAAGTACAACATAGAACAATACTAGCGCATGGCCGTGTGGCCATGCGAGCCTTAAATAGTTGCAGCACGTACAGGACCTTTCTAGAAGGACCAATGAGAGGCTGCCACAGAGCGTGAGCACCTACAGGAACTTCCTGAAGGACCAATGGCCTTAGCTGCAGTGTCTGATCATGTGACCCTCGATCTCCACTGAGAAATCTTACTCTAGGCATGCTCAGAACGAGAAAAGCAGGACTTAGTCCCAGAAGCGTCTGCTCGCCGCTGCCCAGCACTGACTCCAATAGCAGAAGCAGGAAAAGCAGCAGTAACTCTCTGTACAGAGTCAGAGTGAGCGAGACCCTGGGACCGACATCTCCGCTGAGCAGGCTCCACTGCAGCAGGAGAAGAATGGGAGACCGCAGCGGAGATGGCCCAAGATTCCCCCTGTGCAGAGGTGGGAACTCGACCCCTAACATTACCCCCCTCCCTAGGACCCCCCCCTCCTTGGGCCTCGCTACGTTCGAAGGCAGCAATGAGCTGCGGAGCCCGAATGTGCTCAGCAGGCTCCCAGGACCTATGCTCAGGACCGTAACCCTTCCAGTCCACCAAATAAAATTTTTTGCCACGAACCACCTTGCACCCCAAAATAGCGTTCACCTCGTAATCGTCCGTAGACAAACCCGATGTCCCGGCAGATGACTCAGAAAATCGGGACATGTATACGGGCTTAAGGAGGGACACATGAAAGGTGTTGGTGATACCTAGGCGTGGAGGAACGGCTAGACGGTAGACCACAGGGTTAATCTGTTTGAGGACCTTGAAGGGACCTAAGTAGCGAGGTGCAAACTTAGTGGACTCAACAAGCAGCCTGATGTTACGGGCGGAGAGCCACACTAAGTCGCTAGGAGCAAAGGTCGGGGCAGGGTGCCGATGTGCATCGGCGGAGGACCTCATTCTCTCCTTGGAGGCCTGGATAGCATCCTGAGTGCGGTCCCAAATGTCTCGTGCCTCCACTGCTCATTCTGCCACCCTGGAATCAGCAGAGGACACGTGCATAGGCACATGAACCCGCGGATGTTGGCCGTAATTAAGGAGGAAAGGAGTCTGACCGGTGGAGTCGGCTACAGCATTGTTAAGGGAAAACTCAGCCCACGGTAACAGGATGCCCAGTCATCCCACCTGGCAGAAACAAAATGTCGCAAATAAGTGACCAGAGTCTGATTGGCCCTCTCAACCAACCCATTCGTCTCGGGATGATAAGCCGAGGAGAGATTTAACTCAATACTGAGTAGACGACAAAGCTCCCTCCAGAATCGAGACGCAAACTGGGGACCCCGGTCACTGACAATCTTGTCTGGCATA
Organism: Ranitomeya variabilis; assembly: GCF_051348905.1. Classification (NCBI taxonomy): domain Eukaryota; kingdom Metazoa; phylum Chordata; class Amphibia; order Anura; family Dendrobatidae; genus Ranitomeya; species Ranitomeya variabilis. Next base: position 112,702,683 of record NC_135239.1, on the reverse strand, counting down.
CAGTGTAAACAAAAGATATGCTTGATGAACAAGGCTGCCAGAGCCCGTGCAGATGGTAGCTGTGGAAGAGGCACCAAATGAACCATTTTGGAAAAATGGTCGGTGATCACCCAGATAATGATGCAGTTACGAGACTTGGGTAAGCCCACCACAAAGTCTATCCCGACCATGTCCCAGGGCCTGTCCACCACCGGCAGAGGATAAAGCAACCCAGCTGGCCGTTGCCGAGGGGACTTGTTCTTGGTGCAAGAGACACATGCCCGAACATAGTCTGCGACATTACGAGCCATATGCGGCCACCAGTATGTCCTCGCCAGTAACCCAGATGTCCTTTTGGAACCAAAATGTCCACCCACCCTGGACGAGTGTGCCCAAGAGAGAACCTCCGGTTGCAAACTGGATGGTACAAAAGTCTTGCCCGGAGGCACAGACTCTAGGAAAACCGGGGCCACGGTTCTCAGACACAGGGTCGCGGGGTACTTGGTACCGGGCCTCTCAGTCCCAGTCCTAGGATTGTCACAGTGGCTAGACCCGGTCCGTGACCCTGCTAAGGGGCGTCCAATGAAAGGTGTGATGAGGGTGCGTGGTGCAGGTCGCGAAGAATAACGAGGACACAGGGTTGCAGTCTCTTTACCTCTTTACTGAAGGCTTCGGGATCCACAATCCAGAGTACTGCTAACAGGGCTGGCTGAGACCGGCCGGTCCGAAGGCACATCCAGAGTTTCCTTTGCAGGTGGAAATCAGTGCCTACCTTCTAGCGCCTGTGTGTTGTAGTACCTCCCCGCTGAGCACCACGGGATAGTCCTCACAACTGTTGTGTCTGTTTCTGATGTTCTTTCTCACAACTTGTATCTGTTCTGATGTTCTTTCTCCATCCCCCAGATGATATGGCTAGGACGCACCCGTATGACGGGTAGGCCTGGAGTTCTTCCGGGACCCTAGCGTCGCCCCTCTCCCACAATTGCCCCCTATGTCTGCTTAGGTGATTTAGGTGAGACAGCCAACCTATAATCAACTGTCCTGCCGCTGTTTGAAGTAATGCTTGGAGCCCAATACTTCCTCGGCGTTCCGGCCACCGGCTACGCGCCTCAGTAGGATGTTGCCACGATCTTTAGGCACGACTCCTACTGGCTTTATCTCCTTTTTGCTGCAATCTCGTTTCTCACTTCTCCACAATAAACCTCGCTTTGTTTCCTTTCTTAGGATGCCACCGCTGTTGTGAATTTGGATTCTGGGCTCCCCCGGTGGCTACTGGTGGAATTGAACTGGTGTTTTCATCTTCTCTGTTCACCTGTTCCCATCAAGATGTGGGAGTCGCTATATAACCTTGCTGCTCTGTTAGTTGCTTGCCGGTCAACAATGTTATCAGAAGCCTCTCTGTGCTTGTTCCTGCTCCTAGACAACTACTAGATAAGTTGGACTCTTGTCCATGTTTGTTTTTGCATTTTTGTTCCAGTTCACAGCTGTAGTTTCGTTACTGTGTCTGGAAAGCTCTTGTGAACAGGAATTGCCACTCTGGTGTTATGAGTTAATGCCAGAGTTTTAAAGTAATTCCTGGATGGTATTTTGATAGGGTTTTCAGCTGACCATGAAAGTGCCCTTTCTGTCTTCTGCTATGTAGTAAGTGGACCTCAAATTTGCTAAACCTATTTTCATACTACGTTTGTTATTTCATCTTAATTCACCGCCAATACATGTGGGGGGCCTCTGTCTCCTTTCGGGGTATTTCTCTAGAGGTGAGCTAGGACTAATATTTTCCTCTGCTAGCATTATTTAGTCCTCCGGCTGGTGCTGGGCATCTAGAATCAACGTAGGCATGCTACCCGGCCACTGCTAGTTGTGCGTTAGGTTTAGTTCATGGTCAGCTCAGTTCCCATCTTCCAAGAGCTAGTTCCTATATATGCTGATGCTATGTTCTCTTGCCATTGAGAACATGACAGTTTGACCGGCCCACAAAGTGTTAATTGTTTGGGCTGAAGCAGGAGAAAAAGAAGTGTTTAAGGGAATTTTTTTTTTTTTTTTCCCCTCAGAGTTTTGCTGCCTAGCCCTTAATTGCTGTCTAGCTGCTTCTTACCTCCTCTTAACCCTTGAATGGCTCTGTGTCCACCTGTTTGTAATGGATCTTCAGAGTGTAACTGCAGGTTTGAATAATCTCGCCACGAAGGTACAAAATTTGCAAGACTTTGTTTGTCATGCACCTGTATCTGAGCCGAGAATTCCTTGGCCGGAATTTTTCTCGGGGAATAGATCTGGGTTTCAGAATTTTCGAAATAATTGCAAATTATTTTTGTCCCTGAAATTTCGCTCTGCCGGAGACCCTGCACAGCAGGTCAGGATTGTGATTTCCTTGCTCCGGGGCGACCCTCAAGACTGGGCTTTTTCATTGACACCAGGGGATCCTGCGTTGCTCAATGTGGATGCGTTTTTTCTGGCCTTGGGGTTGCTTTATGACGAACCTCATTTGGAGCTTCAGGCAGAAAAAACTTTGATGTCCCTATCTCAGGGGCAAGATGAAGCGGAAATTTACTGTCAAAGATTCCGTAAATGGTCTGTGCTTACTCAGTGGAACGAGTGCGCCCTGGCGGCGACTTTCAGAGAGGGTCTCTCTGATGCCATTAAGGATGTTATGGTGGGGTTCCCTGTGCCTGCGGGTCTGAATGAGTCCATGACAATGGCTATTCAGATCGATAGGCGTTTGCGGGAGCGCAAACCAGTGCACCATCTGGCGGTGTCCACTGAGAAGTCGCCAGAGAGTATGCAGTGTGATAGAATTCTGTCCCGAAGCGAGCGGCAGAATTTTAGACGGAAAAATGGGTTGTGTTTCTATTGTGGTGATTCTACTCATGTTATATCAGCATGCTCTAAGCGCACTAAAAAGCTTGATAAATCTGTTTCCATTTGCACCTTACCGTCTAAGTTTATTCTATCTGTGACCTTGATTTGCTCTTTGTCATCTATTACCACGGACGCCTATGTCGACTCTGGCGCCGCTTTGAGTCTTATGGATTGGTCCTTTGCCAAACGCTGTGGGTATGATTTAGAGCCTTTGGAGACTCTTATTCCTCTGAAGGGGATTGACTCCACCCCATTGGCTAATAATAAACCACAATACTGGACACAAGTAACTATGCGTATTAATCCGGATCACCAGGAGATTATTCGCTTTCTGGTGCTGTATAATCTACATGATGATTTGGTGCTAGGATTGCCTTGGCTGCAATCTCACAACCCAGTCCTCGACTGGAGAGCTATGTCTGTGTTGAGCTGGGGATGTAAGGGGGCTCATGGGGATGTACCTGTGGTTTCCATTTCATCATCTATTCCCTCTGAAATTCCTGAGTTCCTGTCTGACTATCGTGACGTCTTTGAAGAATCCAAGCTTGGTTCATTACCTCCGCACCGAGAGTGCGATTGTGCCATAGATTTAATCCCGGGTAGTAAATACCCAAAGGGTCGTTTATTTAATCTGTCTGTGCCTGAACATGCTGCTATGCGAGAATATATAAAGGAGTCCTTGGAAAAGGGACATATTCGTCCATCGTCATCTCCCTTAGGAGCCGGTTTTTTCTTTGTGTCAAAAAAAGACGGCTCTTTGAGACCATGTATCGATTATCGGCTTTTGAATAAAATCACTGTAAAATATCAATACCCATTGCCGTTGCTGACTGATTTGTTTGCTCGCATAAAGGGGGCCAAGTGGTTCTCTAAGATTGACCTTCGTGGGGCGTATAATTTGGTGCGAATCAGACAGGGGGATGAGTGGAAAACCGCATTTAATACGCCCGAGGGCCACTTTGAGTATTTAGTGATGCCTTTTGGTCTTTCAAATGCTCCGTCAGTTTTCCAGTCCTTTATGCATGATATTTTTCGCGATTATTTGGATAAATTTATGATTGTGTATCTGGATGATATTCTGATTTTTTCGGATGACTGGGACTCTCATGTCCAGCAAGTCAGGAGGGTTTTCCAGGTTTTGCGGTCTAATTCTTTGTGTGTGAAGGGTTCTAAGTGTGTTTTTGGGGTACAGAGGATTTCCTTTTTGGGATATATTTTTTCTCCCTCTTCCATTGAAATGGATCCTGTCAAGGTTCAAGCTATTTGTGATTGGACGCAGCCCTCTTCTCTTAAGAGTCTTCAGAAATTTTTGGGCTTTGCTAACTTTTATCGTCGATTTATTGCTGGTTTTTCGGATATTGCTAAGCCATTGACCGATTTGACTAAGAAGGGTGCTGATGTTGCTGATTGGTCCCCTGACGCTGTGGAGGCCTTTCGGGAGCTTAAGCGCCGTTTTTCCTCTGCCCCTGTGTTGCGTCAGCCTGATGTTGCTCTACCTTTTCAGGTTGAGGTCGACGCTTCTGAGATCGGAGCTGGGGCAGTGTTGTCGCAGAAAAGTTCTGACTGCTCCGTGATGAGGCCTTGTGCCTTCTTTTCCCGTAAATTTTCGCCCGCTGAGCGGAATTATGATGTTGGGAATCGGGAGCTTTTGGCCATGAAGTGGGCTTTTGAGGAGTGGCGCCATTGGCTTGAGGGGGCCAGACATCAGGTGGTGGTATTGACTGACCACAAAAACTTGATTTATCTTGAGACCGCCAGGCGCCTGAATTCTAGACAGGCGCGCTGGTCATTATTTTTCTCTCGGTTTAATTTTGTGGTGTCATACCTACCGGGTTCTAAGAATGTTAAGGCGGATGCCCTTTCTAGGAGTTTTGAGCCTGACTCGCCTGGTAACTCTGAGCCCACAGGTATCCTTAAGGATGGAGTGGTATTGTCAGCCGTTTCTCCAGACCTGCGGCAGGCCTTGCAGGAGTTTCAGGCGGATAGACCGGATCGTTGCCCACCTGATAAACTGTTTGTTCCTGATGATTGGACCAGTAGAGTCATCTCTGAGGTTCATTCTTCTGCGTTGGCAGGCCATCCTGGCATTTTTGGTACCAGGGATTTGGTGGCAAGGTCCTTCTGGTGGCCTTCCCTGTCACGAGATGTGCGAGGCTTTGTGCAGTCTTGTGACGTTTGTGCTCGGGCCAAGCCTTGTTGCTCTCGGGCTAGTGGATTATTGTTGCCCTTGCCCATTCCTAAGAGGCCTTGGACGCACATCTCGATGGATTTTATTTCAGATCTGCCTGTTTCTCAGAAGATGTCTGTCATCTGGGTGGTGTGTGACCGTTTCTCTAAGATGGTCCATTTGGTTCCTCTGCCCAAGTTGCCTTCTTCTTCCGAGTTGGTTCCTCTGTTTTTTCAAAATGTTGTTCGTTTGCATGGTATTCCTGAGAATATCATTTCTGACAGAGGGACCCAATTCGTGTCTAGATTTTGGCGGGCATTCTGTGCTAGGATGGGCATAGATTTATCTTTTTCGTCCGCTTTCCATCCTCAGACGAATGGCCAGACCGAGCGGACTAATCAGACCCTGGAGACATATCTGAGGTGTTTTGTGTCTGCTGACCAGGATGATTGGGTTGCTTTTTTGCCATTGGCAGAGTTCGCTCTCAATAATCGGGCCAGCTCTGCCACTTTGGTGTCCCCGTTTTTCTGTAATTCGGGGTTTCATCCTCGATTTTCCTCTGGTCAGGTGGAATCTTCGGATTGTCCTGGAGTGGATGCTGTGGTGGAGAGATTGCATCAGATCTGGGGGCAGGTGGTGGACAATTTGAGGTTGTCCCAGGAGAAGACTCAGCTTTTTGCCAACCGCCACCGTCGTGTTGGTCCTCGGCTTTGTGTTGGGGATTTGGTGTGGTTGTCTTCTCGTTTTGTCCCTATGAGGGTCTCTTCTCCTAAGTTTAAGCCTCGGTTCATCGGCCCGTATAAGATATTGGAGATTCTTAACCCTGTTTCCTTCCGTTTGGACCTCCCTGCATCCTTCTCTATTCATAACGTTTTTCATCGGTCATTATTGCGCAGGTATGAGGTACCGGTTGTGCCTTCCGTTGAGCCTCCTGCTCCGGTGTTGGTTGAGGGTGAGTTGGAGTACGTTGTGGAGAAAATCTTAGACTCTCGTGTTTCCAGACGGAGACTCCAGTATCTGGTCAAGTGGAAGGGATACGGCCAGGAGGATAATTCTTGGGTGAATGCATCTGATGTTCATGCCTCTGATCTGGTTCGTGCCTTTCATAGGGCCCATCCTGATCGCCCTGGTGGTTCTGGTGAGGGTTCGGTGCCCCCTCCTTGAGGGGGGGGTACTGTTGTGAATTTGGATTCTGGGCTCCCCCGGTGGCTACTGGTGGAATTGAACTGGTGTTTTCATCTTCTCTGTTCACCTGTTCCCATCAAGATGTGGGAGTCGCTATATAACCTTGCTGCTCTGTTAGTTGCTTGCCGGTCAACAATGTTATCAGAAGCCTCTCTGTGCTTGTTCCTGCTCCTAGACAACTACTAGATAAGTTGGACTCTTGTCCATGTTTGTTTTTGCATTTTTGTTCCAGTTCACAGCTGTAGTTTCGTTACTGTGTCTGGAAAGCTCTTGTGAACAGGAATTGCCACTCTGGTGTTATGAGTTAATGCCAGAGTTTTAAAGTAATTCCTGGATGGTATTTTGATAGGGTTTTCAGCTGACCATGAAAGTGCCCTTTCTGTCTTCTGCTATGTAGTAAGTGGACCTCAAATTTGCTAAACCTATTTTCATACTACGTTTGTTATTTCATCTTAATTCACCGCCAATACATGTGGGGGGCCTCTGTCTCCTTTCGGGGTATTTCTCTAGAGGTGAGCTAGGACTAATATTTTCCTCTGCTAGCATTATTTAGTCCTCCGGCTGGTGCTGGGCATCTAGAATCAACGTAGGCATGCTACCCGGCCACTGCTAGTTGTGCGTTAGGTTTAGTTCATGGTCAGCTCAGTTCCCATCTTCCAAGAGCTAGTTCCTATATATGCTGATGCTATGTTCTCTTGCCATTGAGAACATGACACACCGCATTCAAGTGCAGGCACGGCTCCGTAACGTTCTGTTCTGTTCGCTAGGTCACTGTCATTATCCCACCCCTGACAGGGACCCCCTGAATCTTCCCCTGCAACACCCTCTGCCACAGGATGTTGCCTGGTTCCAACCCAGGTAGCTTCTGGCTAACTTCCTATCCAGCCCCCAGTTTTACCAGAGTGTGAGGAGTGGCCTAATACATAGGACCCTTTGCTCCCCCTGGTGGCCAGAGTGTGAAGTGTAATGTGTGACTGTGATACCTGGTCAGGTGAACTCCTTTAGTGCCATCAGACGTACCATCACTCCCCTTAGTGGTGGAGCGTCAGTACTGCAACAACCAGGTCTCTGGGGTGCTGCACTCCCCCCGGTTAAATCCAGTACTCCCGGACTGGGAAGAAAACAACAATACATGTCAGCAAAAGACATACAAAATTTTGAAATGCAATGAAGTAAATATAACAGTGCTTCCCTTTATGGGAGGTGAGGACTCTTGAACGTTACAAACAAAAACATGGTTAAATATTTTAAATAACATACTATAAATATCTTCTATTACCCAGCCGGGTATTCTACTAAGTGCAAATTCTGAACAATAATTTAACTTTTCCTTTAAGGGCGTATAGGCTGAACCCACTAAAGGCTTACCATAAAACTCTAAAATATAAATTAACTTCTTCTTTACTTCTCTTTTCTAAGTGCAACATTTTTCTTTTTACTCTCTGATTTTTCATATGCAGGACCACCTGTCTATCTGCCCAGGCCTACTGCCTCTTTTCTTAGTACAGGATCAATTAACCATCTCTCTATGGCTCTCAGGAGGACTCACTAACTAACCCCTACGGGTTTACTTTATTGAAATTCGACTTTCAACTCTTTCCTGTCCTCAATCTCTAGTAACATTATCAAACATTCTCTATAACTATCTAACTAACTACATATTACTTCTATGTAAAACATTATTACCATTTACTTCCTTTAAGGCAACATTATACTTTAAGTGCAACTAGTGAATGTTCCCTTTAAGTGGGAACCAAGTCTCTTTGAGGTAATGCAGACTCTCTCTATCTGCAAGTCCGTTTAAGGCAAGAGCTTCTATGCTGTACTCAGGAACAGTCTCTTCAAAAAGCTCTCTCTTTTGTAAAACCAGTAAGGGGCACCTTTAAGAAGGTGCGAACTATTTACAATACAGTTTGTGAACCATTCACCGTCCATGATTCGGCAGTCTTTGTAACATTGATGAACAAAAGAAAAATAAAAAGCAATGGGGATCCCGGGTAAACAAAGGGATCCCTTTAAGACTAACCCTGGTCGGGTATTAGCAGCAAAAAGCAGGGAAACAAACAGTTAACTATGTACAGTTTTGGAGCATTAGGATCTTACTCTGGTTCTGGCGGCCTCCACCAGGGCTTTACCTGACAGGTGGCCCTCTGTGGCCCAGGCAGGCTTGACTCCAGGTCTACTCCTGGTGCCAGGTTCACTCCATGGGTTTCGGTCTTCTGCACGACCAGGTCGTGCGCCGCGATGAGTGTCTGCGTGGGCCGGTGAATGATGCTGGCAGCGGCAGAGGCTGCTGCAGCCGCTTCGGTGGCAAGCTCCTCCCCCTTGGTTCTGGATACTGCCAGGACGGCTGTACAGCGCTGCATGTCCCGGGCCCACCAACTTCTTCCCTTGAGATGCCGGCGATACTTCACCACATCTCCCGGAGTCAGGAGGGACTTGGCGCCGTCTTCACACAGGCAGGGCTCCACCTCGTCCCGGGTGATGCGAACTCTCAGGGCCGCTCCAATTTCTTGAACGAAGCCCTTCCCTTCCTGAGGCTGGTAGACAATCACAACGCCCCATTTCGGCAAGGAGCCATCCAGCAGCTCACCTCGTGCTTCCCGCTCCATTTCTCGCTGGAACTCCGCGATGAGGTAGTTCCGATATTCTCCCCAAGGGAAGGGCCCGAGGTCGTGGCCCCCCCCGGTAATTTGGGGACAGGCGGCGGGGCCACCGGGGCACCAGTGGTCGCGGTGGTGACTGGGTCAGGAGCGGAGGTGAGGCGCAGGGCCGGCGTCAGCACCCGGCGTACCTGGGCAAGTTCCGGGGCCCTGGTGAGACGGGGGGGCCCACTCACGCTGTCTGGGATCAGGGCCGCCATCAGGGCATTACTGCCCTGACTGGCGTATGGGGCCCGATGAGTAGAGGGGGCCCGCATCGGGCCCCCTCTGCTCATCGGGCCCCAGCGGCAGGATTCAATTAAACACTACAGTTAAAAGCTGAAGAAGGAACCCGGCGTCGGAAAGTGGTTTGGTCCTCATCACATCCTGTACATGCTGTGGTGTGGTCACATGGGTATCATGTGCCGACTGACGTCACGCAGGTCCTACACTTGCTCTCAGGATGCTGCACTTACACACCGTGACTGGCTCACTGCGGACCACTGGAGCGAGGCACACGGAGCAGCTGTGACCAGCGGGACAGGGCTCCCATCCATCAGTCTTATCTAGACTGCAACATCTTCTTACTATGTCAGGAATACCATTTACAGAACACAGAGGGGATTTTGCTACAAAGACAAAGGTACTGCCCCTCCTCCAACTTTTTATTGCCTTGCTAATAGTGGTTAGAGATAACCCTGACCTCTTCTTTGCTGTATACAGCTATCTAGTCTTTGGAGTCTGCACCAGTGCACTTTAGAAGTGGATCTCTCATGCTAAATGCACCATCTATGGGACACTAACCCTAATGTACAGTGGTCTGTGGCCAATTACTGCCTGCTACTAGTCATCTCTCTACCTGACCGCCAATCTAACCTACATTTTAATTTATTTAAGCTACTGACTGGTATCTGCCGTAACCTACATATGGTCTTATATGTTTTAAGTGTTTTAACCCTATTTGCATTAAATCGTTTTAATTCCATAGGAGGATAAGCACAGACACTCTTCATTGAATGGTTAAAAGCCGCCAGCCAATCAGCGGCTGGCAGGTGACGTCTGTGCGCACATCGCCAGTGTATGATATCATTGTCATCTGCCAGCAAGTACGCAGTTGAATTGCGTGGAGGGATCATCGCCACAGGAGCGCGGCCATGTAAGTAGACAGTTTTTTTTTTCATTAAAAGCAGCAGGGGGCAGGATGGGAGACACGGGGAAGAATAGAGACACAAGGGGCAAGATTCCTGTATATATACACTGATGCAATGCAAGGCTTGCGCATCGCTCTCGCATAATTGGCATATAGGGACTTGACTTATATAAAGCCCCTCTGCTGTATGGTATTGTAGAATTTACAATAGCTATCACTCATTTAAGAAGTGAAATCTGGCATTGGACTATACCTATAGTTCTCTGCTGTATCTGTGCATCATGAATCGTGGTATGTATTAAAGGGGGTGGGCCCACTGAGACTCTTTCGCCCGGGGCCCTCAAAAACCTGGAGCCGGCCCTGGTGAGGCGCCCTCCCCGGGAGTCGCGGTGTAGCGCCCCCACTGCTGCAGGGCCGAGGGGTACCCGGTACCGGGCCTCTGAGTCTCTGCTCTGGGGTTGTCACGGTGGCTAGGCCCCGGTCCATGACCCTGCCGTGGGGCGCACAGCAAATGATAACTATGGGGTATGGATGATGATAATAGTGGTGAGGCTGTAGTGGTGCGGTGCAGAAAGTAACGAGGACACCAGGTTGCAGTCTCTTTACCTCTTTACTGAAGATCTCTGGGTCCTCAGTCCGGAATACGGTTCACCAGGCTGCGCAAATCCGGCCGGTCCAATGGCACCTCCAGAGTTCTCTTCACAGGTGGAAATCTGTGCCTTCCCTCTAGCGCTATGTGTTGTGGTCCTTCCCTGCTGTGCTTACAGAAAGTCCCCACAACTGTTGTGTCTGTTTCTTAAGTTCCCTCACAACTCGATTAGATGATGTTCTGCTAATCCTCCGTCCCTCCCTGATGTTACGGTTGGGATGGCACCCGTTTGACGGGTAGGCTCGGAGCCCTTCCGGGACCCTAGAGTCGCCCCTCTCCACAAGTTGCCCCCCAAGACTGCATAGGTGATTTAAGTGAGACAGCCCGCCTTAGACTGACTGTCCTGCCGCTGTTTAGAGTATTGCTTGAAGCTGAATATTGTAATACTCTCTCGGCGTTCCGGCCACCGGTTGTGCGCCTCAGTAGGATGTTGCCTCGGTCTTACAGCACGACTCCTACTGGTATTCTCCTTATTGCTTTGATCTCGTTTCTCACTCAGCACAATCTATCTCGCTTCTGATCCTTCCTTGGGCACCGCCGCTATCCTGAGCAGGCACGGTCCCGTTACGTTCGCTCAAGTTGCCAAGCCTCTGTCAGGATCCCACCCCTAACAGAGACCCTACTGTATCTTCCCCCACAACACCCTCTGCCACAAGGTGTTGCCTGGTTCCAACCCAGTCAGCTTTCTCATCTAACTTCCTGCCTGACCCCCAGTTTACCCACAATGGTGGGGAGTGGCCTAGTGAATAGAACCCTTAGCTCCCCCCGGAGGCCCGACTATGAAATGTATTGGTGTCTGTGATACCTGATCAGATGAACTCCTTCAGTGCCATCAGACGTGCCATAGCTCCCCTTAGCGGCGGAGCCACAGTACTGCAACGACCAGGACTCTGGGGCGCTGCACTCCCCCTGGTTAAACACAGTACTCCGGGACTGGGAAGAAAACAACAATACAAGTTAGCAAAAAGACATACAGTTTTGTTGAGTGCAATAACAATAAGTAAGCTTGAACAGAGCTTCCCTTTATGGGAGGTGAGGACGCTTGAACGTTACAAACATAGTTAAATATCATAGCAACATGCTATAAGTAACTTTTCTTACCCAACCGGGTATTCTACTAGTACAAACTTTTGAACAATAACTTAACATTGCCTTTAAGGATGTACACTCTGAATCCGCTAAAGACCTTCTTATAATCACATTATAAGGCAATTTAACTTTTACATTCTCCTTCTTTAAATCTGCAGGACCGCCTGTCCTATCGGCACCAGACCTACTGCCTCTCCTTTCTCACAGGACCGCTCCTTTCAGCCCGAGCCTTCTGTCTTTCAACTACTATACACAGTATAGAACATAACATTACTTTCAGTTTAAGAGCACCGAGCCATCTCTACATGACTCCTATGAGGACTCAGGGTTTACCTTCTGTCCTCGTTGTCTATCAACAATATCAAACATTTTCTATAGAACATTAAACCTTCTCATTATTTTTCTCACTAACATGCATGCTGGACACCACGTCTACCCCTACGGGCCCACTGCGTCCTTCTTCTAGCTTTCTCTTTCTTTCAGGGAACATCATCAGCATTTCTTTACAATTAACTGGTTGGATACATATAACTTTCTCTCGCAAACATTATCATCACTTTCTCTTTATCAAAACATTATTGCTATCTCTCAGTCTTTAAGCAATACTGTCTTCTAAGTGCAACACATGAACATCCCCTTTAAGAGGGGACCAAGTCTCTATGAGGTAGCATATCTTCTCAAGCTACCAGTCCGTACTCAGCAAAGGTTCCAGTGTGGTATCTTCACAAAGAGTCCTTTTTGAAGTAAAACCAGTAGGGAGCACCTTTAATAAGGTGCAAACTATTTACAAAAAGTTTGTATCATGCACTGTTCATGATTGCGGCAGTTCTGGAAACTTGTGCAAAACTTAGGAAAACAAACAAAACAATAGGGATCCCGGGTCAACAAAGGGATCGCCTTTAAAAGTTAACCCTGAACGGGTTTAGCAGCAAAACAAAGGAACAGACAATTAAGAAACTATTTACATGTTCAAGAGTAGTGTTATCTTACTCATCTTGTAATGTGGGGGTTGGTCTTCTTCCAGGCCTCACCCGGCCAACGGGTCGCCTTGATGTAGCAAGGGCCGGTCCTGGCTCCAGCAGCGACAGGATCCCTCGCCGGGATGCCCTCCTTGCTTGTGGGCGAGCGTGACCCAGAGGCACACGGTGAACCTGGACCTCCTGGGGTTCCGCGGGGACAGGCTCCGGCATCTTCCCTGCAGAAGGCTCGTCCTCTGGCGTTCCGGCAGCAGCCTGGAGGGCGACGCACCGCTGGACGCCCCGAGCTACCCAGCCTGTTCCACCCGCTTCTCTCCTCCACCGGGTGTAGGTCACGGCATCTCCAGGCTCCAGGTCGGCGTCATACCCTCCTCCAGAGGGCTCGACCTCCTCACGGTCAACGCGGACCTGCAGCGGCTCCCCGATCTCTTGTATAACTCCCTTCCCATGTCGGGAGTTGAAGGAGACTACCACACCCCAGTGGGACGGTGGGGTTTCGTCCACACAGGTTAGATCCACCACGGCGGCAGGCTGAGGTCCGTCCCGCCACACTGCCATGAGGCGCCGCAGATGCTCAGCCTCCGGCAGGATCCTCAGGCCTGACGCGCGCAGCTCACACTCTGCCGCGGCCTGGTTGAAGGAGGCAGGGGACACTGGAGACAGGCGGACCTCCGTAGGCTGGCCCAACCGAGAGACCACACGGGCTTCGGCTTCCATGCGGTAAGCCATCCGCCGGGCCTCAGCTGTGGCCACACACTCCTCTGACAGCGGCCTAGGAGGTTGGCCCATCGTTGGCTCAGCAAGGGTCAGCTCCCGCAGTGACGGCGTATCGGGCTGTTCGGCCCCTCTCCGAGTCCGATCATTCCCATGCGGGGTCTCCGGCGTCGCCATTTTCGTTTTTCCTCCAGTGTCCTCTTCCCGCGGTCTCTTTCGTGGGTGGCCCCGTCTCCATGGTCTCCATCCTCCAAACAAGATCAGGAGGCGGACCTCGGCTGTTGACGGACACGTCCTCAGGACACAGAAATATTTAGACTGGGCGGCCATTGTCTTTCGCGCTCTTCAGCTTGTCTACGCCTACTCCACGCCCCTCTTCTCTTCCTGCGCTCTCCTCAGCGCTGTAATGGCGGCGGATTTTGGCGGTAAATGGCGCAGCACAGTCCTTGCAATAAAGTACAGTCCAAGCACAATAAATCACAGTTCCAAGGCACACATGACCTGATTCCTCAGGCTTAAGTAGATCCTGTTCGTGACGCCAAGTTTGTAGCGCCCCCACTGCCGCAGGGCCGAGAGGTACCCGGTACCGGGCCTCTGAGTCTCTGCTCTGGGGTTGTCACGGTGGCTAGGCCCCGGTCCGTGACCCTGCCGTGGGGCGCACAGCAAATGATAACTACGGGGTATGGATGATGATAATAGTGGTGAGGCTGTAGTGGTGCGGTGCAGAAAGTAACGAGGACACCAGGTTGCAGTCTCTTTACCTCTTTACTGAAGATCTCTGGGTCCTCAGTCCGGAATACGGTTCACCAGGCTGCGCAAATCCGGCCGGTCCAATGGCACCTCCAGAGTTCTCTTCACAGGTGGAAATCTGTGCCTTCCCTCTAGCGCTATGTGTTGTGGTCCTTCCCTGCTGTGCTTACAGAAAGTCCCCACAACTGTTGTGTCTGTTTCTTAAGTTCCCTCACAACTCGATTAGATGATGTTCTGCTAATCCTCCGTCCCTCCCTGATGTTACGGTTGGGACGGCACCCGTTTGACGGGTAGGCTCGGAGCTCTTCCGGGACCCTAGAGTCGCCCCTCTCCACAAGTTGCCCCCCAAGACTGCATAGGTGATTTAAGTGAGACAGCCCGCCTTAGACTGACTGTCCTGCCGCTGTTTAGAGTATTGCTTGAAGCTGAATATTGTAATACTCTCTCGGCGTTCCGGCCACCGGTTGTGCGCCTCAGTAGGATGTTGCCTCGGTCTTACAGCACGACTCCTACTGGTATTCTCCTTATTGCTTTGATCTCGTTTCTCACTCAGCACAATCTATCTCGCTTCTGATCCTTCCTTGGGCACCGCCGCTATCCTGAGCAGGCATGGTCCCGTTACGTTCGCTCAAGTTGCCAAGCCTCTGTCAGGATCCCACCCCTGACAGAGACCCTACTGTATCTTCCCCCACAACACCCTCTGCCACAAGGTGTTGCCTGGTTCCAACCCAGTCAGCTTTCTCATCTAACTTCCTGCCTGACCCCCAGTTTACCCACAATGGTGGGGAGTGGCCTAGTGAATAGAACCCTTAGCTCCCCCCGGAGGCCCGACTATGAAATGTATTGGTGTCTGTGATACCTGATCAGATGAACTCCTTCAGTGCCATCAGACGTGCCATAGCACCCCTTAGCGGCGGAGCCACAGTACTGCAACGACCAGGACTCTGGGGCGCTGCAGCGGCACTGTGTACCCTCGCTTGAGGTAACTCCTTCGGCGCCACTCCACTCTCCGGAGGGAGGCGTACGGGCTGGGGACCGTTCAGGCATGGGATGCCCCATCGGCAGCTCCCACGGGTCAAAATCCTCCAACAAGGGCATGTCGGAGTAGTCCTCCGGTGACAGGGTCGGTGCGGGGCCATTCTTTTCCACAGGCCTTCTCGGGTCTCCAGTCTCACCTCATCTGAATCATAGTTTTGTTTCTTCGGTCTCCGCCCGCCATAGAAGATCAGGAGGCGGGTCTCAGCTGCTGATGGACACGTCCCCAGGATATAGAAATATTCAGACTGGGCGTCCATTGTCTTTCGCGCCCTCCAGCTCGTGTACGCCCACTTCACGCCCTTCTTCTTCTCCTGCGCTCCTCCCAGCACTGCAATGGCGGCGGTTTTTGGCAGGAACTTTTGGTGGCAAATGGCAATCCACAGTCGTTGCAATAAATCACAGTTCCAAGGCACACATGACCTGATTCTTCAGGCTTAAGTAGATCCTGTTTGTGACGCCAAGTTGGAGCGCCCCCAGACACAGGGCTGCGGGGTACTCGGTACCGGGCCTCTCAGTCCCAGTCCTAGGGTTGTCACGGTGGCTAGACCCGGTCCGTGACCCTGCTAAGGGGCGTCCAATGAAAGGTGTGATGAGGGTGCGTGGTGCAGGTTGCGATGAATAATGAGGACACAGGGTTGCAGTCTCTTTACCTCTTTACTGAAGGCTTCGGGATCCGCAATCCAGAGTACTGCTAACAGGGCTGGCTGAGACCGGCCGGTCCAAAGGCACATCCAGAGTTTCCTTTGCAGGTGGAAATCAGTGCCTACCTTCTAGCGCCTGTGTGTTGTAGTACCTCCTTGCTGAGCACCACGGCATAGTCCTCACAACTGTTGTGTCTGTTTCTGATGTTCTTTCTCACAACTTGTATCTGTTCTGATGTTCTTTCTCCGTCCCCCAGATGATATGGCTAGGACGCACCCATATGACGGGTAGGCCTGGAGTTCTTCCGGGACCCTAGCGTCGCCCCTCTCCCACAATTGCCCCCTATGTCTGCTTAGGTGATTTAGGTGAGACAGCCAACCTATAATCAACTGTCCTGCCGCTGTTTGAAGTAATGCTTGGAGCCCAATACTTCCTCGGCGTTCCGGCCACCGGCTACGTGCCTCAGTAGGATCTATAACAGAACCAGAACACATGTTTCAAGAGAGGAAACAAAGAAGGGCTAATTAGCGCTAAATAGTGTAAAAAGACCCAAAGCCTACAAAGAAGGCCACCCACTCCATTCTAATAATAGAGACAAAGAGGATAGCGGAGTATAATGGGTATATGCATTTATTAAATATGCAAAATGTAAATACATTCATTAAACCACATAAAAATAGAATGTATACAAAATTACATACAAAGTGCATGAGGATGGAAAATGGAAACAGATTTCCCCTCGGTGTACGGAGCCCAAGTAATGAACCGGTCTGCAGACATCAGCAGACTGGTAATGTGCAAAGCCGCAAGAAGCCACCTAACTCATGGATGCAGTAAAGTGACACACAGTCACTAGTAGTAGGCAATGAAAGATGGTGCTTACCGCAAATAAGGTGGGCTGACCAGATCACCGGGCTGGAACCAGGATGGAGAGACCCCCGACGCGCGTTTCTCTTGAGTAATTTACCGCTTTATCAAGGGGAGATAGGCCCAATACTTCCTCGGCGTTCCGGCCACCGGCTACGCACCTCAGTAGGATGTTGCCACGATCTTAAGGCATGACTCCTACTGGCTTTATCTCCTTTTTGCTGTGATCTCGTTTCTCACTTCTCCACAATAAACCTCGCTTTGTTTCCTTTCTTAGGATGCCGCTGCATTCAAGTGCAGGCGCGGCTCCGTAATGTTCTGTTCTGTTCACTAGGTCACTGTCAGGATCCCACCCCTGACAGGGACCCCCCCCTGAATCTTCCCCTGCAACACCCTCTGCCACAGGATGTTGCCTGGTTCCAACCCAGTCAGCTTCTGGCTAACTTCCTATCCAGCCCCCAGTTTTACCAGATTGTGAGGAGTGGCCTAATACATAGAACCCTTTGCTCCCCCTGGTGGCCAGAGTGTGAAGTGTATTGTGTGACTGTGATACCTGGTCAGGTGAACTCCTTTAGTGCCATCAGACGTACCATCACTCCCCTTAGTGGCGGAGCGTCAGTACTGCAATGACCAGGTCTCTGGGGGTGCTGCAGGAGCGCTAGCGAAGTGTGACTTTATGGAGTTAAAGGCCTTTGAGACCTCCTCAGACCACAATTTGGGATTTGCCCCCTTCTTGGTGAGAGCAACCAAGGGAGCTACCAAAGTTGAGAAGTGCGGAATGAACTGGCGATAATAATTAATGAACCCCATAAAGCGCTGCACCGCTTTAAGAGAATGGGGTTCCTGCCAGTCCATCACACCCTGTAGTTTGGCAGGATCCATAGCCAATCCCTGGGTGGAGATGATATAGCCTAGGAAAGATAAGGACGCCTGCTCGAACATACACTTCTCCAACTTGGCATAGAGGGAGTTTGCCCGTAGGAGGTCAAAGACTTTGCAAACATCTCTCCGGTGGGAGTCAATATCTGGAGAGTAGATGAGAATATCATCCAGATAGACTACGACCGAGGTGGTGAGCATATCCCGGAAGATGTCATTCACAAAGTCTTGGAAAACTGCTGGGGCATTACAGAGCCCGAAAGGCATCACAAGATATTCATAGTGCCCATCCCTGGTGTTAAAAGCCGTCTTCCATTCGTCCCCCTCACAGATGCGAATCAGGTTGTAAGCACCCCGCAGATCTAGTTTAGTAAACACCCTTGCTCCCCGAAGCCTATCGAAGAGCTCAGATATCAAGGGCAAAAGATACTTATTTTTAACGGTGATGGCATTAAGACCCCTGTAGTCTATGCATGGACGCAGTTCCCCACTCTTCTTCTGCACGAAGAAGAACCCAGCCCCAGCAGGTGACACTGACTTCCTGATGAACCCTCTTGCCAGATTCTCTTGAATGTACTGAGACATTGCCTCCATCTCCGGGAGAGATAACGGACAAACTCGACCCCGGGTAGGCTCAGCACCAGGCAAGAGATCAATAGGACAGTCATAGGGGCGATGGGGCGGAAGGGTCTCTGCTGCTTTTTTGGAGAACACGTCTGCATAAGACCAATATTGCTTGGGGAGAGAGGATAGATCTGCGGGTACCTCTGTCGTAGCAACCTGAACGCACTCCCTCTGACACCTACCTGTTATGACCCCAATGGCGAGGGTCTCAGAGGAACGTGGAAGTCTGCAGAATACAAAAATCCAGCTCATAGGGCAGTGGTAACTGGGTTGACCATATATCTACTCCTAACGCCAACACTAGAAGTAGCCGGGGATCATTCCTACGTTGATTCTAGATGACACGCGCCAGCCGGAGAATCTAGCTACCCCTAGTAGAGGAAAACAAAGACCTTTCTTGCCTCCAGAGAAGGGGACCCCAAAGCTGGATAGAAGCCCCCCACAAATAATGACGGTGAGGTAAGAGGAAATGACAAACACAGAAATGAACCAGGTTTAGCACAGAGAGGCCCGCTAACTGATAGCAGAATAAAGAAAGGTAACTTATATGGTCAACAAAAACCCTATCAAAATCCACACTGGAAATTCAAGAACCCCCGAACCGTCTAACGGTCCGGGGGGAGAACACCAGCCCCCCTAGAGCTTCCAGCAAAGGTCAGGATACAGATAAGGAACAAGCTGGACAAAAATACAAAACCAAAACAAATAGCAAAAAGCAAAAGGCAGACTTAGCTGATATAACTGGAACCAGGATCAGTAGACAAGAGCACAGCAGACTAGCTCTGATAACTACGTTGCCAGGCATTGAACTGAAGGTCCAGGGAGCTTATATAGCAACACCCCTAACTAACGACCCAGGTGCGGATAAAAGGAATGACAGAAAAACCAGAGTCAAAAAACTAGTAACCACTAGAGGGAGCAAAAAGCAAATTCACAACAGTACCCCCCCCTTAGTGAGGGGTCACCGAACCCTCACCACGACCACCAGGGCGATCAGGATGAGCGGCATGAAAGGCACGAACTAAATCGGCCGCATGAACATCAGAGGCGACCACCCAGGAATTATCCTCCTGACCATAGCCCTTCCACTTGACCAGGTACTGAAGCCTCCGCCTGGAGAGGCGAGAATCCAAGATCTTCTCCACCACGTACTCCAACTCGCCCTCAACCAACACCGGAGCAGGAGGCTCAGCAGAAGGAACTACAGGCACAATGTACCGCCGCAACAAGGACCTATGAAATACATTGTGAATAGCAAACGACACAGGAAGATCCAGACGGAAAGATACAGGATTAAGGATTTCCAATATCTTGTAAGGCCCAATAAAACGAGGTTTAAATTTGGGAGAGGAGACCTTCATAGGAACAAAGCGGGAAGAAAGCCATACCAAATCCCCAACGCGTAGTCGGGGACCCACACCGCGGCGGCGGTTGGCAAAGCGCTGAGCCTTCTCCTGTGACAACTTCAAGTTGTCCACCACATGATTCCAGATCTGCTGCAACCTATCCACCACAGAATCCACCCCAGGACAGTCAGAAGGCTCCACATGACCCGAAGAAAAGCGAGGATGGAAACCAGAGTTGCAGAAAAAAGGCGAAACCAAGGTGGCGGAACTAGCCCGATTATTAAGGGCAAACTCAGCCAACGGCAAGAATGTCACCCAATCGTCCTGATCAGCAGAGACAAAACACCTCAAATAAGCCTCCAAAGTCTGATTGGTTCGCTCCGTCTGTCCATTAGTCTGAGGATGGAAAGCAGACGAAAACGACAAATCAATGCCCATCCTACTACAAAAGGATCGCCAGAACCTGGAAACGAACTGGGATCCTCTGTCTGACACAATATTCTCAGGGATGCCGTGCAAACGAACCACGTTCTGGAAAAACACAGGAACCAGATCGGAAGAGGAAGGCAGCTTAGGCAAAGGAACCAAATGGACCATCTTGGAGAAGCGATCACATATCACCCAGATAACGGACATGCCCTGAGATAGCGGAAGATCAGAAATGAAATCCATGGAGATATGTGTCCAAGGTCTCTTCGGGACAGGCAAGGGCAAGAGCAAACCGCTGGCACGAGAACAGCAAGGCTTAGCTCGAGCACAAGTCCCACAGGACTGCACAAATGACCGCACATCCCTTGACAAGGAAGGCCACCAAAAGGACCTGGCCACCAGATCTCTGGTGCCAAAAATTCCCGGGTGACCTGCCAACACCGAGGAATGAACCTCGGAAATGACTCTGCTGGTCCACTTATCCGGGACAAACAGTCTGTCAGGTGGACAAGACTCAGGCCTATCAGCCTGAAATCTCTGCAACACACGTCGCAGATCCGGAGAAATAGCTGACAAGATAACTCCATCTTTAAGAATACCAACAGGATCAGCGACTCCAGGAGCATCAGGCACAAAGCTCCTAGAAAGAGCATCGGCCTTCACATTCTTTGAACCTGGTAAATACGAGACAACAAAATCAAAGCGGGAGAAAAACAATGACCAGCGGGCCTGTCTCGGATTAAGGCGTTTAGCAGACTCGAGATACATCAGATTTTTGTGATCAGTCAAGACCACCACACGATGCTTAGCACCCTCGAGCCAATGACGCCACTCCTCAAATGCCCATTTCATGGCCAACAACTCCCGATTGCCCACATCATAATTTCGCTCGGCAGGCGAAAACTTCCTAGAGAAAAAGGCACAAGGTTTCATAACAGAGCAACCAGGGCCTCTCTGCGACAAAACGGCCCCTGCCCCAATCTCCGAAGCATCCACCTCAACCTGAAAGGGAAGTGAGACGTCAGGCTGGCACAAAACAGGCGCCGAAGTAAACCGGCGTTTCAACTCCTGGAAAGCCTCCACGGCAGCAGGAGCCCAGTTAGCTACATCGGAGCCCTTCTTGGTCATATCCGTCAAAGGTTTCACAATGCTAGAAAAATTAGCGATAAAACGACGGTAGAAGTTAGCGAAGCCCAAGAACTTCTGAAGACTCTTAACTGACGAGGGCTGAGTCCAATCAAGAATAGCTCGGACCTTGACTGGGTCCATCTCCACAGCAGAAGGGGAAAAAATGAACCCCAAAAAGGGAACCTTCTGTACACCAAAGAGACACTTTGAGCCCTTGACAAACAAAGAATTTTCACGCAAAATTTTAAAGACCAACCTGACCTGCTCCACATGCGAATCCCAATTATCAGAAAAAACCAAAATATCATCCAGATAAACAATCAAAAATTTATCCAGATACTTCCGGAAAATGTCATGCATAAAGGACTGAAAAACTGAAGGCGCATTGGAGAGCCCAAAAGGCATCACCAAGTACTCAAAATGACCTTCGGGCGTATTGAATGCGGTTTTCCATTCATCACCTTGCTTAATGCGCACAAGGTTGTACGCACCACGAAGGTCTATCTTGGTGAACCACTTGGCACCCTTAATCCGGGCAAACAAGTCAGACAACAGCGGTAAAGGATACTGAAATTTGACAGTGATCTTATTTAAAAGCCGATAATCAATACAAGGTCTCAAAGATCCGTCCTTTTTTGCCACAAAAAAGAATCCCGCACCAAGAGGGGAAGAAGACGGACGAATATGTCCTTTCTCCAGAGACTCCTTGATATATGAACGCATAGCGGTATGTTCAGGTACCAACAGATTAAACAGTCTTCCCTTAGGAAATTTACTGCCTGGGATCAAATCTATAGCACAG
Source organism: Ranitomeya variabilis (assembly GCF_051348905.1). Classification (NCBI taxonomy): domain Eukaryota; kingdom Metazoa; phylum Chordata; class Amphibia; order Anura; family Dendrobatidae; genus Ranitomeya; species Ranitomeya variabilis. Next base: position 112,680,770 of record NC_135239.1, on the reverse strand, counting down.
TCACAGTCCCTATGAGGAGGCAGTGCACTGGACTCAGACTCACTGAAGACATCCTGATAATCAGACAAATACTCCGGAACTTCCGAAGGCGTAGAAGAAGCAATAGACACAGGCAGGGAATCCCCATGAATACCACGACAGCCCCAACTTGAGACTGACATAGCCTTCCAGTCCAGGACTGGATTATGGGTCTGTAACCATGGCAGCCCTAAAACAACCAAATCATGCATTTTATGTAAAACCAGGAAACGTATCACCTCGCGGTGTTCAGGAGTCATGCACATGGTAACCTGTGTCCAATACTGCGGTTTATTTGCTGCCAATGGTGTAGCATCAATACCCCTAAGAGGAATAGGATTTTCTAATGGTTCAAGAGTAAAACCACAGCGCTTAGCAAATGAGAGATCCATGAGACTCAGGGCAGCACCAGAATCTACAAACGCCATGACAGGATAAGATGACAGTGAGCAAATCAAAGTTACAGACAGAATAAATTTAGGTTGCAAATTACCAACGGTGACAGGACTAACAACCTTAGCTATACGTTTAGAGCATGCTGAGATAACATGTGTAGAATCACCACAGTAGTAGCACAAGCCATTCCGGCGTCTATGAATTTTCCGCTCATTTCTAGTCAGGATTCTATCACATTGCATTAAATCAGGTGTCTGTTCAGACAACACCATGAGGGAATTTGCGGTTTTACTATCACATTGCACCGAATTAGGTGTCTGTTCAGACAACACCATGAGGGAATTTGCGGTTTTGCGCTCCCGCAACCGCCGGTCAATTTGAATAGCCAGTGCCATAGTATCATTCAGACCTGTGGGAATGGGAAAACCCACCATAACATTCTTAATGGCTTCAGAAAGGCCATTTCTAAAATTAGCGGCCAGTGCACACTCGTTCCAATGTGTCAGCACGGACCATTTCCGAAATTTTTGGCAATACACTTCAGCCTCGTCCTGCCCCTGAGACATAGCCAGCAAGGCCTTTTCTGCCTGAATCTCAAGATTGGGTTCCTCATAAAGTAAACCGAGCGCCAGAAAAAACGCATCAAGATCAGCCAATGCCGGATCTCCTGGCGCCAGCGAAAAAGCCCAATCCTGAGGGTCGCCCCGTAAGAACGAAATCACAATTTTTACTTGCTGAGCAGAATCTCCAGATGAACAGGGTCTCAGGGACAAAAACAATTTACAATTATTCACGAAATTCCTAAACTTAAACCTGTCTCCGGAAAACAGTTCAGGAATCGGTATTTTAGGTTCTGACCTAGGATTTCTGATAACATAGTCTTGTATGCCCTGCACACGAGTAGCCAGCTGGTCCACACTTGTAATCAAGGTCTGGACATTCATGTCTGCAGCAAGCATAGCCACTCTGAGGTAAAGGGGAAGAAGAAAAAAAAAAAAAAAACTCAGAATCTTCTTTCTTATAATCCCTCTTCTGCAATGCATTAAACATTTAATATTGGCCTGGCAAACTGTTATGACCCCAATGGCGAGGGTCTCAGAGGAACGTGGAAGTCTGCAGAATACAAAAATCCAGCTCATAGGGCAGTGGTAACTGGGTTGACCATATATCTACTCCTAACGCCAACACTAGAAGTAGCCGGGGATCATTCCTACGTTGATTCTAGATGACACGCGCCAGCCGGAGAATCTAGCTACCCCTAGTAGAGGAAAACAAAGACCTTTCTTGCCTCCAGAGAAGGGGACCCCAAAGCTGGATAGAAGCCCCCCACAAATAATGACGGTGAGGTAAGAGGAAATGACAAACACAGAAATGAACCAGGTTTAGCACAGAGAGGCCCGCTAACTGATAGCAGAATAAAGAAAGGTAACTTATATGGTCAACAAAAACCCTATCAAAATCCACACTGGAAATTCAAGAACCCCCGAACCGTCTAACGGTCCGGGGGGAGAACACCAGCCCCCCTAGAGCTTCCAGCAAAGGTCAGGATACAGATAAGGAACAAGCTGGACAAAAATACAAAACCAAAACAAATAGCAAAAAGCAAAAGGCAGACTTAGCTGATATAACTGGAACCAGGATCAGTAGACAAGAGCACAGCAGACTAGCTCTGATAACTACGTTGCCAGGCATTGAACTGAAGGTCCAGGGAGCTTATATAGCAACACCCCTAACTAACGACCCAGGTGCGGATAAAAGGAATGACAGAAAAACCAGAGTCAAAAAACTAGTAACCACTAGAGGGAGCAAAAAGCAAATTCACAACACCTACCCCCACAAGATTCACCCCAACCCAAAATTCTGCCTGAGGACCACTCGATATGAGGAGAGTGGTACCGTAGCCATGGTATCCCCAACAGGACCTCATCAATTCCTTCAGGAATGACGAGCAGAGATATAATCTCCTGATGGGATGGTGACATGGACAGAGTAAGAGGGATGGTCTGGTGTGTTATCTGTGAGGGCAGTGTCAACCCATTCACCACTCCTACCGTTACTAGTTGAGCTAGCATAACCAGGGGTATTGCATGACGTTGGGCGAAGGCTGAAGACATAAATTTGCCGTCCGCCCCAGAATCCATGCAGAGCTCTACCGAGTGGGAGGATGAGCCAATAATTATTGTCCCCTTAAAGGACAATTTGGAGGCAAACGTTGCCGTGTCTAGTGTACCTCCACCTACTACCACTAGACTCTGATGTTTCCTCGACCGCTGGTGGCAAGATGTCCTGACTGCTGGCAAACATGACAGACCTTGTGTGCACAAGTGGTCCGGGACTTAGATCCCTCACGTGACACTTCCATGGCCTCATGTGACTCAGGAACCAGGACCGGAGATTCCAGAGGTTTGGCAAAGGTGGGAGCCAGCCGAAACCTCTGCCTACACTGAGCTCGCTCTAACCTCCGCTCGTTAAAATGGAGGTCAATACGAGTAGAGACAGATATTAACTCCTCCAGTGTGGCAGGAATCTCACTAGTGGCCGGAGCATCCTTAACGTGACCAGCCAGCCCCCTCCAAAATATGGGGATAAGGGCTTTATCCGACCACTCCAGCTCAGAAGCTAAAGTACGGAAGTGGACGGCAAATTGGCTGACCAAGCACTCACCCTGAGTTAATGCCAGCAGTTGGAGCGCCGTGTCATGGGTGACTCGAGGTCCTAAAAAGACCTGTTTCAGAGTGCTCAGGAACAGCGGAGCACTCTGCACCACATGATCGCCATGCTCCCACAGCGGTGTAGCCCACTCCAACGCCCTGTCCGACAAGAGGGACACAATAAATCCCACCTTAGCTCGCTCTGTGGGAAAACGTGCAGCCAGGAGCGCGAGGTGAGTAGAGCACTGACTCACGAATCCCCTACAGGACTTGCTGTCTCCAGAAAATTTCTCTGGCACCGGAAGGCGAGATAATGTCGGAACAGGGGTGGCAGTGGACAAGGTTGCTGCAGCCATGCTAGCAGCCTGTACAGCAACTGCGGTAACATCCACAGCTGAGGTTGAGCTCTTGAGAGCCGCCAACCTACCCTCCAGCTGCTGGATATACCGCAAAGATTGCTGAATGTCCGCCATTTACTAGCCAGACCCTGGCACTAGTATTATGTTAGAGCTAGCGGAACGCACCAAATGGATATAGAGACTTTATTATAATATATGCGTTTGCAGCGCCCCAGAGTCCTGGTCTTTGCAGTACTGACGCTCCGCCACTAAGGGGAGTGATGGTACGTCTGATGGCACTAAAGGAGTTCACCTGACCAGGTATCACAGTCACACATTACACTTCACACTCCAGCCACCAGGGGGAGCAAAGGGTTCTATGTATTAGGCCACTCCTCACACTCTGGTAAAAATGGGGGTTGGATAGGAAGATAGGGTGAAGCTGACTGGGTTTTGTCCAGGTAACATCTAGTGAGAGAAGAGCGTTACTTGGGAAGATCCAGGGGGGTCCCTGTCAGGGGTGGGATCCTGGCAGAGGCCTAGCGAAAAGGACAGATCGTTATGGAGCCGCGCCTGTACTTCATTGCGGGGGCATCTTAAGAAAGGACACGAAGCGAAGTATATTGTGGAGAAGTGAGAAACGAGATCACAGCACAAAGGCGATAGAACCAGTAGGAGTCGTGCCCCGAGATCGGCAACATCCTACTGAGGCGCGTAGCCGGTGGCCGGAAAGCCGAGGAAGTATTGGGCTCTACGCATTACTTCAAACCAACGGCAGGGCAGTTAATTCTAGGTTGGCTGCCTCACGTAAATCACCTAATGAAGACAACGGAGGCAATTGTGGGAGAGGGGTGTCTCTAGGGTCCCTATAAAATAACTCCAGTGATAGAACGGCGTGTGCACAACTAACTTAATGGTGCCTGGGTAGGTTCCCAAACCATAATAATAACTAAAGCATAACCCAGCACTCAACTTAGCGGTGAAGAAATATAAAGGATTTTATTCATCCCAATGTAAGCCAGATGTTTCGGTCCCTAACCGGGACCTTCATCAATGACTGTAAAAGTATATACAGACATATACAGTAAATAAAAATAACAACAGTGGGTGACAATCAACAAAAACAAAGTGTATACAAAATATATATAAACATAATGTACAAAGTATACGCTAGTAGAGAAATATATTGTGGCTAGTTATCAGATAGACCGAGCAGAATTGTAAGAGGAAGATACATGCTATACAAGGCAAAAAACCACATTATGTCAAATGTAAGAACATACCATATGAAGGGGTGAAGCGTGATAATGGACGGCTGTATTAGCCAATAGTAAAAATAACAGTGGTAGTGTGTTATGCGAGGCCTAGATGAAGGGCCAAAGGAGAGCTTGAAAAAGAATGTAAAAACTGGAGCTTACCAGAAATATGGATAGAAGTGACTCAAAGGAGAACCAATTGGAATGAGGACTAAACCTGTATGGAGATATGTGTGATGATTAAGGGCATGCCCACATGTGGGTATATGCGCTATGTCACAGCAGACTATGTTGCACCAAAAAGGTGCAGCATGTTACAAAATATGGCCGAGAGCGTGAGGAGTTACCTGTGTCCTTATGACAACGGAATCCACCGCTGTGTTAGGGGTATGTTGGAGTGTGCTCGGGATTAAATAGCAGAGCACAGGTGTTCGGCCGGCGTGTAGTTCCGGTTCCCTGTCTGTATATACTTTTACAGTCATTGATGAAGGTCCCGGTTAGGGACCGAAACGTCTGGCTTACATTGGGATGAATAAAATCCTTTATATTTCTTCACCGCTAAGTTGAGTGCTGGGTTATGCTTTAGTTATTATTATGGTTTGGGAACCTACCCAGGCACCATTAAGTTAGTTGTGCACACGCAGTTCTATCACTAGTATTCCCCATACGTGTAGCACACTCTGGTGGCGATGTCTTCTGCTGCCTTTTCCTATAATCTGGAAGAAAGTTCTACTATCTTGGCACAATCCACATACTCAAGTGATTTCCTGAAAATCCCCCCCAGTGAGACACGGGGTCGGGACTTGGAACGGGCATTGAGGCACCAGGTTAACATCGAGCTTCACTGCGCCACACTCTCTGAATACCTTCGGGTTAAGAGAATCCCGAGAGGGCTTAGGGTTCCACTGCGTCCCACCCTCTTTCACAATTGTCCTGAATTCCGCACTAAGTTTGAACAAATACTAAATAAGTGTTCCTTCGATTTGATAACACTCACCCTAGAACACCTGCATAAAGCCATCGAGATCAACGCAACACAGATTAAGAACATCGAGTCGCAACTAGCCTCTGCTGGAACACCAGACGAACTACAAACACTCAGGACCCAGATCCAGGATCGCATCAGCCTTCATAAAAGAGACATCGAGAATCGTAAGCGTAACAAGTTCGCCAGGGACAGCATTGACTACGAAACCAATAGAGTGTATCGATGGCAGGACAGCTCCTCATCAAAACGTCAACCTACTCGCAACCCAAGGTCTTCTACGGACTATTCCACCTCAGGTTTGGAGCCAGACAGGAATCCCCTCCCTTCTACCTCAGCCCCTTTTTTAGGACCCCGTCGACGCCCCCCACGAAAAAAAACAGACGTGGCTATGGAATGAAGAAACGCCTCAGATCAAATGAGAACCACGAGATCCAAGGTATAGACTCTATAGTTGTTAATATTTCTTCTCGGTCACTGGGCATTTCCGAATTGGAAGTGTTACAAAAAGGTCTATCCTTCTGCCCTTCTTACCAGTGCAAAACCTTCGAACTTGAAATGGACCTTCAACGGTTCTTTCGCCTCCTCAGACTTAAGGCTTATTTTTCCTCTTCACCCACCCCCACTACACCTGCTTTAATTCCCACTAACCCCATGTCTATTTTGAACCTTGGTCTCCATAATAAAAGTTCATTTTGCCCACCTCAGGGCTCCCATGCGGTAGAAACCTTTATTGGTTTCATACAGGATTCCTTCCTTACCATACGTGATCACATTGAAAAGAAACGGTTGTTTTTTCCCTCTAATTTGTCTTCCACTGAACATCATGCACTCTCTTCTTTACAGAAAGATGACAGTTTAATTATAAAACCGGCTGATAAGGGCGGTGCCCTAGTCGTCATGGACAAAACACAGTACACATCAGAAATCAATAGACAACTTTGTGACACCACTATTTATAGTAAACTCACTAAGGACCCTACCTCAGAGATCCGCAATAAGATTGAGTCTATTCTTACCAAATATCTCTCTAAAGGCACCCTTGATGCCAAAACTTACGACTACCTTAAGAAGGACAATCCCATTATACCGGTGTTCTATATCTTACCCAAGATCCACAAAAATCTTCAGAATCCCCCAGGGAGGCCCCTAGTTGCCTCCACTGACTCAATTCTCTCTCCATTATCCATCTACCTTGAAAAAATTCTGACCCCCGTCACCCAATCATCCCCATCATTTCTCCTTGACACAGGGGGATTCCTTCAGTGTATTTCATTAATCAAACAGGTACCGGCTGAGGCTCTACTGGTCACTTTTGATGTCAAGGACTTATACACGTCCATTCCACATATCAACGGTATAAATTCTGTCCATCACTCTCTAACCACAGCCGGTTTCGATACTGAGCAAATCAATCTCTGTGTGGATCTGTTGACAACTGTCTTGTTTAACAATTTTTTTTCTCTTTCAGAATACTTTTTATTTGCAGACGCGGGGGACCGCTGTGGGCTCCAATGTAGCGCCCCCCTATGCAAATACCTACATTGTCTGACTTTGAGTCTTCCATCATCTACAAACATCATCTATTCATCAGTAGCGTTTCCCTCTGGAAGCGCTATATTGATGACATTTTTTGCATTTGGGGGGGCTCATTGGAGTCCCTACAGGAGTTTTTTACATTTCTCAATGAGGCCTGGCCTGGGATAAAATTCACCATGAATTACGATTCACATGCTATCAACTTCCTGGATGCTATGGTGCTCAAGGATTCCGATGGCATTCTGACCACGGATATCTACATCAAGCCCACGGACAGGAACAGTATCCTCCACTACCAGAGTTTCCACCCCCCTCCGGTGAAGCGCTCAATTCCTAGATCCCAATTCCAGAGGGTCAAAGGAATAGTCCCTGATGGCCCCTTGAGAGAACAATGTCTCCATGACATGACCACTAAATTTAAAAAAATGGGTTACCCCTCATCAGTTCTGGACCATTCTAGGGACCCCCCTTCTAGTTCTCCCACAATGAGCAAGGGCAAATGTATCACGTTTGTCCATTTGTATCATCCTGCCTCATACACATTACATAAGTCTATTAGAAAACATTGGCACCTCCTGTCCACTGCACATCCTGATGTACCAGAATTCAGAGAACCTTTTCTGCCCTGTTTTAAAAGACCACCTATTCTCAGAGATCGCCTAATCAGGGCCGACATGGGCCCCTATTCCTCACATAAACAGTGCTTTTTATCCAAACCAAAAACCGGTACATTTCCTTGTTTGCACTGTGCTCAGTGCAACAATGTGCAGAAGGGAGGCACGTTCCAACATCCTCGGTCCAGCAAGACCTTCCATATCAGAGACTTTTTTACCTGTGATTCATCTTTTGTGGTGTACATGATTAAATGCCCTTGTGGCCTCCTTTATATCGGTGAAACCACCCAGTCGGTCCGTGACAGGATTTCAAAACATAAATCCACAATCCGGTGTAAAAACTTATTATTACCAATTCCTCATCACTTCCATACACACGGACACTCGGTCTCGCAACTCAGGTTTCAGGTCATCGATTCAGTTCCCCACCAAGGAGAGGTGGTAACAGATCAATATACTGCTAAAGAAAAGAGAGGCATTTTGGATTCATACATTAGAGACCCTCTCACCCAGGGGTCTCAATAAGGACTATGATTTAATGGCATTTATATAACCTTATATGCTTTTTATGTTTCCAACTGCTAACACCATTCTTCTTATTCCCTTCAGAGTCGTCTCTACTGATCTTTGGACACCGTTAAGCACGAATATAGACCAGCACGCGTTGCACATCTTCTCTGAGTCTTCTAGTGCTCCACGTATATCATCTCACATCAACTTACCGGATATGAGCACCCTATAAAATCTGACTATTTGCTTTACCATCCATTTCCTAGTGCCGTGTTTCACCATCCCCTTTAAAGGCCTTTTTATTCCCGTGCCTCTCCCGTTCCTCCTTTATATTTTCACATCATACTGCATTCTGCCCCATTTAGCACATATGCCCACATAGTGTCTCCTTCTACATCCGCGAATGCTCCATTATTCCACATGGTGGAGCGCACGTCTGGAGTGCCCCCACTGCCGCAGGGCCGAGTGGTACCCGGTACCGGGCCTCTGAGTCCCTGTTCTGGGGTTGTCACGGTGGCTAGACCCGGTCCGTGACCCTGCTGAGGGGCGTCCAATGAAAGGTGTGGATGGTGATGATGTTGTGGTGGTGCGGTGCAGGTCGCAGTAAATAACGAGGACACCAGGTTGCAGTCTCTTTACCTCTTTACTGAAGGCTTCGAGATAGTCAATCCAGAGCACTGTTAACAGGGCTGTCTGAGACCGGCTGGTCCAAAGGCACATTAGGAGTTCCCTTGACAGGTGAGAATCAGCGTCTACCTGCTAGCGCCTATGTGTTGTAGTCCTTCCCTGATGAGCACCCCGGGATAGTCCTCACAACTGATTCTGTCTGCCTCTGATGTTCGTTCTCTCTCCGTCCCCCAGATGATATGGTTAGGACGCACCCGTATGACGGGGTAGGCCTGGAGTTCTTCCGGGACCCTAGAGTAGCCCCTCTCCCACAGCTGCCTCCGTTGTCTGCTTAGGTGTTCAAGTGAGACAGCCAACCTATAATTGGCTGTCCGGCCGTGGTTTGAAGTAATGCTTGTAGTCTCTTACTTGCTCGGCGTTCCGGCCACCGACTGTTTGCGCCTCAGAAGGATGTTGCCTCGCTCTTACAACACGACTCCTTCTGGTCCTATCGCCTCTCTCTGCAGTATTCCCGTTGCTCACTTGTTGCGTTGTTCTCTTAGGAGTCTGCCAGGATCCCATCCCTGACAGGTCCTCTCTCTAGCTCTTCCCAGTTACTTCTCTCTGTCTTGTTGTCCAACCGCCAGTTTTACCAGAGTGTGAGGAGTGGCCTACTAGATAGAACCACCACCCCTGGTGGCCGGAGTGTGAAGTGTAGTGTGTGATACCTGGTCAGGTGAACTCCCTTAGCGCAATCAGACGCAACATCACTCCCCTTAGCGGCAGAGCGACGTTACTGCAACGACCAGGACTCTGGGGCGCTGCACTCCCCCCCGGTTAAATCCAGTACTCCCGGACTGGGAAAATAAGAACAACAATACATGTTAACAGAAAACACACAAAATTTTGAAATATCATAAACAATTAAACATAACAGTGCTTCCCTTTATGGGAGGTGAGGACTCTTGAACGTTGCAAAAGTTAGGTCATGCACAGTTCATGCCTCTCAGTTCAGTGGTTGAAACAGCGGGGACCCTGGGTAAACAAAGGGGTCCCCTTTTAGGAGTTTTTGGAGCAATTCACTGTCCATTACTCCGATGTCCATTTTAAAACCTGTAACAAAAGATATGCACACAACCAATTTTTACTAAATAGCAGCCCTCACTAATACCTCCAAGTTTTGTAGCGGAGGGGAGTTTGATTCTTGGTGCTGCATGTCGACCTTCGCAGCGTAGGGGTTGCTACTGGCCTAACAGGGCCCACTATGCTTGCTACCACTGGTGTAGTGCACTGCCTTCTAGCTACACTTCTAGTGAGTCTGGGTAGCACTGGCAGGCTGGAGCTCTCAGGGCTGCTGCTACCAACCGTGGGTACGGCAGGTTCGCCGATAGCAGAGGGAGGATTTGCCAGTTCAACGGTCGGCACGGCATCTTCAGGTAGGGCTTGTTGAGGTTGCGGGGCCGGATGATCTGGTACCACCATTGGTTCTGGTGGGTTCGGCTGGTGCAACGTTAGAACAGGTACCACGATGGCCTGATTTATCTGAGTCCAGGACTGGGGAAAGTCACCAAGGACAGTGTGGATCATCTTCTCCTTTTCTACAGGTGGGGAGGTTCCTGGATCCATTTCCCTCGCTCTCAGCTTATCAGGGCAGGCTTTAAGGTGGTCCCTGGATATCACCGTCGAGGTCTCCCCTCCATCCTTGCTGATGAGGCAAACCTTCTTGTTGTCGAAATCGGATGGCAGGACGGTATACGGTTCCGCTTCCCATTGGTCGTCGAGTTTGTGTAGCCTCCTCTTTCGTTTGAGTACGTGCTCACCAGGTGGCAAAGGAATTGCAGGGGCATGCTGGTTGTAGTCCCTTTCCTGTTTTTGCCTGGCCTGAGCAAGGCTTCTTTCCACGCACTCTTGTACCTTGTGGTACCTTTGCCGCCTCTCGGTATCCCAATCGGCATCCGGCGAGGTATCTTTGGGGGTTAGGACCCCCATGTCCAGATCAACGGGTAACTTGCTAGACCTTCCTCGCATCAGGTACGCTGGAGTGCAGTTGGTGGAATTTGCTGGGATGTGATTATATATGTCCACCAAGTCAGGCAACTTCGTTGGCCACAGGCTCCGTTCCTCTACGGGCAAGGTCTTTAGTAAGTCGATCACCACCTGGTTCATCTTTTTGCACATCCCATTGGTTTGGGGATGGTACGGTGTAGTTCTGATCTTCTTACACCCGTACAGTTGGCAGAACTCTTGGAACACTTCCGCTTCGAATGCTGGTCCCTGATCGGTCAGTACCTTCTCCGGATAGCCATGGGGCCTACAAAAGTACTGCTGGAAAGTCTTGGCGGCAGTCCTGGCCGTTAGATCCTTGACAGGCACAACCACTAAAAATCTGGAGTAGTGATCCACGATGGTAAGAGCGTAGACATAGCCTGACCGGCTAGGTGTCAGCTTCACATGATCCAGAGAGACCAGTTCGAGCGGACGCTTGGTGATGATAGGCTGCAAGGGAGCCCGTTGGCTGCCATGGTCCCTCCTGCGTAGGCTACATGGACCGCACTCTCGACACCACTTCTCAATGGCTCTCTTCATGCCAATCCAATAGAACCTCCCTCGGAGTAGCCTCTCCAGCTTCTTCCATCCGAAGTGTCCGGCTCCATCGTGGTAGGCTCCCAGAACCATGGGCGCATCTCGCCTTGGCACTACTATCTGCCATACCAATTCGTGAGTACGTGGGTCGATGCTTCTCCGACACAGCTTGCCATCATGGATGAACAGTTTGCTTCTCCCCTTCCACAGCTGTTGGGTCTCCTGTGGATCATCTGGGCCGGGGTACAACCCTGCCTGCGTCAAGAGCTCTTTCACCCGACGGACCGCTGGGTCACCATCCTGGGTCTCCGCCCATCCGTGGTGGGGCAGGGGATTCAGCGTGGCATCCGGTTGGTTGTTGTGTCTGTTCTTCACATGATGGGAGTTCTGAGTGGCTTTGGGGCGATGGAATGCAGGCAGCTCCACCTCTTCAAGTGCCTCCGGGTCTTCCCTCGTTTCTGGCAAATTGGGCATTCGGGACAAGGCATCGGCATTTGCATTCTTGCGTCCTGCCCGGTACTTGATGGTGAAGTCGTAGTTGGACAGCCGGGCCATCCACCGCTGTTCCAAGGCCCCAAGTTTGGCAGTATCCAGATGCGTTAGCGGATTGTTATCCGTGAAGAAGGTGAATTTCGCTGAGGCCAGGTAGTGTTTGAACCTCTCTGTCACTGCCCAGACGATGGCAAGGAATTCCAGCTTAAAGGAACTGTAGTTGTCAGGGTTCCTTTCCATGGGACGAAGCTTCCTGCTGGCGTAAGCGATTACCCTCTCCTTGCCTTTCTGGACCTGGGACAGCACGGCTCCCAATCCTACATTGCTGGCATCCGTGTACAGCACAAACGGTTGGTCGTATTCAGGGTAGGCCAGTACCTCTTCTCCCGTCAGTGCCGACTTTAAGCAAGTGAAGGATCCCTCCAGCCCCTCGTTCCAATCAAATGGGGTGTTCCTCCCCTTGGTCTTCTTTGATTGGCCCACCAACAGGTTTTGCAAGGGCGCGGCCTTCCTTTTGAAGTCCTTAATGAACCTCCGGTAATAGCCTACCAGCCCGAGGAACTTCGTGGAGGTTGCTGGGCTTTGGCCAGTCCTGGATCACCGAGACCTTGTCGGGGTCTGGGGCCACTCCTTCGGCGCTCACCACATGGCCCAGGTACTGCACTTTTGGTTTCAGCAGATGACATTTGGACGGTTTCACCTTTAAGCCAAAGTTGGACAGGGCTTCAAACACCTCAGCAAGGTGCTTCAGATGGTCTTCGTAGGTCTTAGAGAAGACAATGACATCATCCAAATACAGCAGCACGGTTTCAAAGTTCTTGTGCCCCAGGCAGCACTCCATCATCCTCTGGAACGTCCCCGGGGCATTGCACAATCCGAAGGGCATGTAGTTAAATTCGCAGAGACCCATCAGTGTCGTGAAGGCCGTCTTCTCTTTGTCCGCCTCCGCCACGGGAACCTGCCAGTACCCACTGGTGAGATCTAAGGTAGAGAAGTAGTTAGCAGATTTTAAGGCAGCCAGAGTCTCCTCTATCCTGGGCAGTGGGTATGCGTCCTTATGTGTAATGTGATTCAACTGCCTGTAATCAACACACATCCTCATTGTACCATCCTTCTTTTTAACAAGGACTAATGGAGCTGCCCAGGGGCTACAACTGTCTCTCACCACCCCAGCCTCCTTCATTTCTCGCAACATATCCTTGGCACACTGGTAATGAGCTGGGGGTACAGGGCAATATCTCTCTTTAATGGGTCGGTGATCTCCCGTGGGGATGTGATGTTGGATCCCTTTCACCTGTCCAAAATCTAAGGGGTGTTTGCTGAATACCTGCTCGTACTCGTGAACCACCCTGTAGGCCCCCTGTTTCTGATGGGATGGGGTAGAGTCAGTGCCCACATGCAATTCCCGACACCAATCTTTCGAGTGCCCTGCAGAACCGTTGTCCTCCGCCACGTTTGACGGGACCAAGGGTTCAGGTGTCTGTATCACACTTTTATTGACAGCGAACAGCTTGGCGAGCGTGGCATACTTGGTGAGGTGAACCTCTTCCTCCCCACAATTGAGGACACGTACGGGCACCCTCCCCTGGCGGACGTCGACCACCCCCTGGGCTGTCAGGATTGTAGGCCTATTGTCTGAATATACGGGTTCTACCAAGGCCTGGTAGTCCTTACCCCTGAGGCCTATGGCTGCCCGACACCATATTAACATCTCACTCCTGGGGGGTATCGCGATGGGGTTTGAATCACTCACAGTGACACGACCAATCTCACCACCAGTCAGCTCTACCTGCTGTCTCTGCATCAGAGCTCTGATTTCTTTTTGCACGGCGCATTGTTCACTGTGGCCAGCGGTTTCTTCTACCTGTTGCAACAAAACAATAACTTCTACAAGACAATTTTCTATAACATTAGTTCCGATAGTCATCATGGGATTACATTCTCGGCGATCAATATCAACAATCACAATCCCTTGGGCTTTCAATTCCACCCGCCCCACCTTGATGGTCACCTCTTTATACCCCACTTGTGGCAACTGCTGACCATTACTGGCTATTATGGTGAAATCGTCATCGGGGCTACGAGTAATATCGGTGTTCTCCCAATACCGTTTATAAAGCACGTAAGGCATAGTCGGCACCTGAGAACCGGTGTCCAGCAAAGCGTTCATGGTGATACCGTCAACCACTACAGGAAGAACTGGTCGCCCTCCAATGTATTTGGCTCTTCAATGCTGCGGGCCTAACCGTCCTACTCCTGGGGGTTGGCCCTTTGCCCCAGGGGTTAAAGGACAGTACCTTGCAAGGTGGCCCACCTGATGACAGCGGCGGCAGATGGGTCATCCGTCACGATGGAAGCGATTGTCGTCCCGGCCTCTGGTTGGCGGAGTCCTCCTCTGTTGCATCCAAGGGACATCCTCTGGTCTGGAAGCCAGCTGGATCTTCTCCTTGGGGGCCTCCTGTAGGGACTGCACCGTCCGGGCCAGGGCAACAATGCTCTTGGTCAGCTCCTGCATCTGGAGGTGGAGTCCTGCAGGGGAGTCGTCCTCTAGGCTCTGGGCATCGGCCTCGGCGGCGACTGGGGCATCCGACGTCACCTCCTGGTGGTATGTGAGAGCAGGACGCCTGGGAGGCGCTGCACGGCTGGGCTGTCGCTCCTGCAACGCCTGGATAGCTTTATCCTTGAATTGCGCAAAAGTCAAGTCTGGATTTTGCATGGACAGGAAGTGCAATTGGCCCCGTTGGTGACTGCACAGGTTCATGCCTGCCTGCACGGGTTCACAGGAGCCCCTCAATGAACCGCTCCTTCAGGAGTTTATCCTCATCCTGCATGCTGTCGGGGTCACTCTGCTTAATGGCCCGCAGCGCCTCCTGGAGATTAAGGGCATAGTCCCATAAGCTATCCTGCGGTCTCTGTTTGCATCCATAGAAAGTCAGTTTAATTTCTATAGCAGTGCGGGTATCGAAGGTGGCTTTAAGCTTTGCAAAAACCTGCTGTGCAGTTCCCTTATCCGCGGCGGGCCAGGACTTCACTTCTCTCAGAGCCGCCCCGAAGAGTTGGCCGATTATCATATGAACCTTCAGAGGCTTCGTCAGGGGATAGAACTCGAGCAGGCTGCAGATTCCTTCTTTAAAATCAGTTAATGTGCGCGACTCCCCGGAGCATCGCGGGAGCCAGGCCGCTCCGGGCAGGTACGGCATAAAGAAGGGCATTATGGCCTTTGTGGTAGCGGCAGTGTCGGACTGGCTGATGGGGGCAGTGGGCTCCGCGGCCACCGGTGGTGGTATTAGGGCCGCGGCTACGTCCGCTACGAGGACCGGAGCTGCCTCTGCGTTCATGGCTGCGACCGCTGCCTCCGCTTCCCCTGACTCAGACATGGCTGTCCCTTCCTTCCACTAACCTGCTGGAGGTCGGAGTTCCTCTTCCGGGGTTGGCACTTTACCGCGCTTTCTCGTTCCGCGCTTCTTTTTGACCGGTTCCCCCCACGAAGCTAAGGCTCCTCCCTCCGTGCGCGGCGATGGCGAATTGTGGCGGGAACTCTTGGCGCAATAACAATGCACAGTCTTTGCAATAAATCACAGTCCAAGCACAATAAATCACAGTTCCAAGGCACACATGACCTGATTCTTCAGGCTTAATTAGATCCTGTTCGTGACACCAAACTGGAGCGCGCCCACTGCCGCAGGGCCGAGGGGTACCTGGTACCGGGCCTCTGAGTCCCTGTTCTGGGGTTGTCACGGTGGCTAGACCCGGTCTGTGACCCTGCTGAGGGGCGTCCAATGAAAGGTGTGGATGGTGATGATGTTGTGGTGGTGCGGTGCAGGTCGCAGTAAATAACAAGGACACCAGGTTGCAGTCTCTTTACCTCTTTACTGAAGGCTTCGAGATAGTCAATCCAGAGCACTGTTAACAGGGCTGTCTGAGACCGGCCGGTCCAAAGGCACATTAGGAGTTCCCTTGACAGGTGAGAATCAGCATCTACCTGCTAGCGCCTATGTGTTGTAGTCCTTCCCTGTTGAGCACCCCGGGATAGTCCTCACAACTGATTCTGTCTGCCTCTGATGTTCGTTCTCTCTCCGTCCCCCAGATGATATGGTTAGGACGCACCCGTATGACGGGGTAGGCCTGGAGTTCTTCTGGGACCCTAGAGTCGCCCCTCTCCCACAGCTGCCTCAGTTGTCTGCTTAGGTGTTTAAGTGAGACAGCCAACATATAATTGGCTGTCCGGCCATGGTTTGAAGTAATGCTTGTAGTCTCTTACTTGCTCGGCGTTCCGGCCACCGACTGTTTGCGCCTCAGAAGGATGTTGCCTCGCTCTTACAGCACGACTCCTTCTGGTCCTATCGCCTCTCTCTGCTGTATTCCCGTTGCTCACTTGTTGCGTTGTTCTCCTAGGAGTCTGCCAGGATCCCATCCCTGACAGGTCCTCTCTCTAGCTCTTCCCAGTTACTTCTCTCTGTCTTGTTGTCCAACCCCCAGTTTTACCAGAGTGTGAGGAGTGGCCTACTAGATAGAACCACCCCCCCTGGTGGCCGGAGTGTGAAGTGTAGTGTGTGATACCTGGTCAGGTGAACTCCCTTAGTGCAATCAGATGCAACATCACTCCCCTTAGCGGCAGAGCGACGTTACTGCAACGACCAGGACTCTGGGGCGCTGCACGTCCATATTAGCTGTATCTGGCGGTGGAACGCATATCCTAACCACGCCCCCTTTTAGCGTCATTTCCGCCTCTGCGCAGTGCGCCCAGTCTCCCCTACAGGAAACCGGAACTACACACCGGCCAAACACCTGTGCTCTGCTATTTAATCCCGAGCACACTCCAACATACCCCTAACACAGCGGTGGATTCCACGGTCATAAGGACACAGGTAACTCCTCACGCTCTCGGCCATATTTTGTAACATGCTGCACCTTTTTGGTGCAACATTGTCTGCTGTGACATAGTGCATATACCCACATGTGGGCATGCCCTTAATCATCACACATATCTCCATACAGGTTTAGTACTCATTCCAATTGGTTCTCCTTTGAGTCACTTCTATCCATATTTCTGGTAAGCTCCAGTTTTTACATTGTTTTTCAAGCTCTCCTTTGGCCCTTCATCTAGGACTCGCATAACACACTACCACTGTTATTTTTACTATAGGCTAATACAGCCGTCCATTATCACGCTTCACCCCTTCATATGGTATGTTTTTACATTTGACATAATGTGGTTTTTTGCCTTGTATAGCATGTATCTTCCTCTTACAATTCTGCTCGGTCTATCTGATAACTAGCCACAATATATTTCTCTACTAGCGTATACTTTGTACATTATGTTTATATATATTTTGTATATACTTTGTTTTTGTTGATTGTCACCCATTGTTGTTTTTTTTATTTACTGTATATGTCTGTATATACCTTTACAGTCATTGATGAAGGTCCCGGTTAGGGACCGAAACGTCTGGCTTACATTGGGATAAATAAAATCCTTTATATTTCTTCACCGCTAAGTTGAGTGCTGGGTTATGCTTTAGTTATAAAATAACTCCAGGCCTACCCCGTCCAGGCCTACCCCGTCATACGGGTGCGTCCTATCCATATCATCTGGGGGACGGAGAGAAAGAACAGAAACATACACGACAGTTGTGAGGACTATCCCGTGGTGCTCAGCAGGGAAGTACTACAACACCCAGGCGCTAGTAGGTAGGCACTGATTTCCACCTGCAAAGGGAACTCTGGAAGTGCCTTCGGACCGGCCGGTCTCAGCCAGCCCAGTTAACAGTGCTCTGGATTGCGGATGCCGAAGCCTTCAGTAAAGAGGTAAAGAGACTGCAACCCTCTGTCCTCATTATTTACTGCGACCTACACCACCACCTACACCTTTTATTGGGCGCCCCTTAGCAGGACCACGGACCGGGTCAGTCCACCGTGACATCCTCAGAACCGATAGACCCGGTACCGAGTACCCCGCCGTCCTGCGTCTGGGGGCCACTCCAACTTGGCGTCACGAACAGGATCTACTTAAGCCTGAAGAATCAGGTCATGTGTGCCTTGAAACTGTGACTGAATTGTGCTTGAACCGTGATTTATTGCAAAGACTGTGTATTGCTATTTCCCGCCAAAACCGCCGCCATTACAGCGCAACGCGGAGCGCAGAAGAAGGGCGTGGACTTGTGGGCGTGAACAAGCTGAAGAGCGCGAAGAACAATGGCCGCCCAGTCTAAATACCTCTGCACCGTGAGGACGTGTCCGTC
Organism: Ranitomeya variabilis; assembly: GCF_051348905.1. Lineage (NCBI taxonomy): Eukaryota > Metazoa > Chordata > Amphibia > Anura > Dendrobatidae > Ranitomeya > Ranitomeya variabilis. The sequence continues at coordinate 112,662,540 of NC_135239.1, read as the reverse complement.
AGCAGCCGAGATCTGCCTCCTGATTCTCAATGGAGGGCGGAGACAGAAAGCGAAACTGCCCACGAAGGACAGAGCGGGAAAAAGACCAGGAAGTGTGCCACGTGGAGAATGTCATGGCTGATAGCTCAGAACCAGAGTGTGGGGTGGAAGCGGAGGACTCCCCCAGTTACCCGGAAGAGCAGAAAGGTCAAATCTCCACAGTCGGCACTGAACTCCTGCAGATCGAGATGGAGGAATTAATCGAGCAGCTCCTTCAACTGCGGGTGGAGACCAAGGCCGCACCCAAGGAGACGCCAGCGGAGGAGTCCCCGACATCGGTTCCTGTACCGCTGCCCGAGCTGCTGCCGATGTCTCCACCGACGTCACCGCCGTCACCGCCAGCGGAGCCAGCCACGAGGGAGGACCCCGCGCCCACCGGTAAGCACGCTGACCCTGCCCCGCCGGCCGAGGACCTGCTGATAGGCCCCGTCGCAGCACCCCCTTTCCCTGGGACCTATAGACTCCATCACCTTACCCCCTGGGACCAGGCCACGGGTATGGAGCACCTCTTAAAGGCCCCGATCTCGCCAATCACCTTGCCGGGCGAGGTCTATGCGGAGCGCACAGTGTGCCGCTGGGTGAACCCAGGATCCGAGTTCATGGGGTTCCCCGGGGTGAAGACGCAGGAAGGGGAGATGGTGGAGGCCCTTAGCTGGGCGGAATACCAGGCCCAGCTAGACCAACGATGGGAGAAGGAGGAGAAGGTTTACCAGGCCCGGCGGTAGGCCCATCACCAGCGGGACTTGGCGGTGAAGGACTGGGCCCGCAAGGACTGCACCACCCACCAGGCCCCGCGCAGGCAGGGCATCATCACCACCTTTAAACTCTGTGGGGGCTGGGGCTTCATTAAGGAGCCGGGCCTGTACGCTGAAGTTTTTGTGAATCGGAGGGATGTAGAGTCCCACCTTAGAGAGGGCCACCCGGATCGGGATCTCTACCCGGGGGATGAAGTCACCTACACTCGGCACTTTGGGGAAAAGGGGTGGTTCGCCCTGAACGTCCACAAGAGGCGAAGTTCCGTGACACCCCCGACTAAGGTGCCGGTGAAATTGTCCCCCGTGGCGAAGGCGCCCCCTTGTGGTCAGGCCACGGTTACCACAAAGACCACCGTTGCTACCCCGACGTGCACCATCGTCAAGACCACGACCTGCACTATTGCCACCACCGCCACTGTGGTGGCTAGAGAACTGACTGCAGTGATGGCTAGTGCCCAGGCCATCCCAGGATCTAAAACTGTGGGTACCCAGACCCCTGTCTGCAGTGAGGGGGCTCCTGGAACAACACCCGGTGGCTGCAGGTATTCGGGTGGATGGCCTCGCCCATTGCTACCTGTGGAGCTGCAGCCGCCTGAACAGGAGTAAACCTTAGGACCGGAACCACTGTAAATAGTTAACTGTTTTTCCTGCTGTTTTGCTGCTAAGACCCGACCAGGGTTATTCTTAAAGGGATCCCTTCGTTTACCCGGGATCCCTAATGTTTATGTTTGTTTGCATCAGTGTTTTAAAAGACTGCCGAATCATGGACGGTGAATGGTTCACAAACTGTGTTGTATATAGTTCGCACCTTCTCAAAGGTGCCCTCTACTGGTTTTACAAAAGAAGGAGCTTTTTGAAGAGACTGTTCCTGGATACAGCGCAGAAGCTCTTGTTTATTACAGACTTGCAGCTTGAGAGTTGCACTACCTCAAAGAGACTTGAAATGTCCCTCTTAAAGGGGATGTTCACTGTTTCAATTAGTCAAGATATAATGTTGCTTTAAGAAAGTTGGAAAGTAATGATGTTTTACATAGTAGTATGTAGATAGAAAGTGATAAGGAATAGGACTGTTGATAATGAATAAAATTGAAGTTAAAGTGATTATCGGAACTAATGATAGAGAGCCAAGGAAAGATGCAGTAGGCCAGTGGGGGTAGACCAGAGAGTCCTGCATAGGAGAAAGAGAGCTCAGGAAAATGTTGATTTGCACTTTTAGTTTTGTAGTATGCCTTTAGTGGGTTCCTGCCTTACGCCCTTAAAGGAGAAGTGAATTATTGTTCGAGAAAAGTTTGCACTTAAGTAGATAGTGAGTAGTATACCCGGCTGGGTAATCATAGTTATTTATAGTCAGTTATTTAATAAATGTCATTTAAGACCTTAAGCACTATGTAAATATGTTTTGTTTGTAACGTTCAAGTGTCCTTACCTCCCATAAAGGGAAGCACTGTTAAATTTACTTGTTTATGCATTTCAAAATTTTGTATGTCTTTTGCTAACATGTATTGTTGTTCTTCTTTCCCAGTCCGGGAGTACTGGATTTAACCGGGGGGGAGTGCAGCTCCCCAGAGTCCTGGTCGTTGCAGTACTGACGCTCCGCCACTAAGGGGAGTGATGGTACGTCTGATGGCACTAAAGGAGTTCACCTGACCAGGTATCACAGTCACACATTACACTTCACACTCTGGCCACCAGGGGAAGCAAAGGGTTCTATGTATTAGGCCAATCCTCACACTCTGGTAAGACTGGGGGTTGGATAGGAAGATAGGGAGAAGCTGACTGGGTTTTGCCCAGGTAACATCTAGTGAGAGAAGAGCGTTACTTGGGAAGATCCAGGGGGGTCCCTGTCAGGGGTGGGATCCTGGCAGAGGCCTAGCGAAAAGGACAGATCGTTATGGAGCCGCGCCTGCACTTCATTGCGGCGGCATCTTAAGAAAGGACACGAAGCGAAGTATATTGTGGAGAAGTGAGAAACGAGATCACAGCACAAAGGCGATAGAACCAGTAGGAGTCATGCCCCGAGATCGGCAACATCCTACTGAGGCGCGTAGCCGGTGGCCAGAACGCCGAGGAAGTATTGGGCTCTACGCATTACTTCAACGGCAGGGCAGTTAATTCTAGGTTGGCTGCCTCAGCTAAATCACCTAATGAAGACAACGGAGGCAATTGCGGGAGAGGGGCGTCTCTAGGGTCCCTATAAAATAACTCCAGGCCTACCCCGTCATACGGGTGCATCCTATCCATATCATCTGGGGGACAGAGAGAAAGAACAGAAACATACACGACAGTTGTGAGGACTATCCCGTGGTGCTCAGCAGGGAAGTACTACAACACCCAGGCGCTAGTAGGTAGGCACTGATTTCCACCTGCAAAGGGAACTCTGGATGTGCCTTCGGACCGGCCTGTCTCAGCCAGCCCAGTAAACAGTGCTCTGGATTGCGGATGCCGAAGCCTTCAGTAAAGAGGTAAAGAGACTGCAACCCTGTGTCCTCGTTATTTACTGCGACCTACACCACCACCTACACCTTTTATTGGGTGCCCCTTAGCAGGACCACGGACCGGGTCAGGCCACCGTGACATCCTCAGAACCAATAGACCCGGTACCGAGTACCCCGCCGTCCTGCATCTGGGGGTCGCTCCACGTTCACAGCCCGGGGTCCACCGTGCAGGAGAACCTGCTGCTAGCAAATGGCGGAACTAAATTGCGGTATGAGCTACCTCTGTTACTTCACAGAGTAGCCGTGAACTCAAAGCACTGCGCCCTGTTAACCTTCACAGTGGCACAGGCTAACTACCCAAACGAGAGCAGTCAGTGGTCATGCATGCACACAAAACTCCTCGCCAGAGGTGCCAGCATGCTAGGGCCTATTTCAGCCAGGTCCCTGAATACTCAAACACACAAACTCCTCGCTGGAGGTGCCAGCATTCTAGGGGCTTATTTCAGCCGGGTCCCTAAACACAATCATACGTGACCACACTGGTGCAAAGTACAACATAGAACAATACTAGCGCATGGCCGTGCGGCCATGCGAGCCTTAAATAGTTGCAGCACGTACAGGACCTTCCTAGAAGGACCAATGAGAGGCTGCCACAGAGTGTGAGCACCTACAGGACCTTCCTGAAGGACCAATGGCCTTAGCTGCAGTGTCTGATCATGTGACCCTCGATCTCCACTGAGAGATCTTACTCTGGGCATGCTCAGAACGAGAAAAGCAGGACTTAGTCCCAGAAGCGTCTGCTCGCCGCTGCCCAGCACTGACTCCAATGGCAGAAGCAGGAAAAGCAGCAGTAACTCTCTGTACAGAGTCAGCGTGAGCGAGACGCTGGGACTGACGTCTCCGCTGAGCAGGCTCCACTGCGGCAGGAGAAGAATGGGAGACCGCAGCGGAGATGACCCGAGATTCCCCCTATGCAGAGGCGGGAACTTGACCCCCAACACAGGGGCTCTCCAAATGCGACATGGTGTCCGATCTCAATTCTAGCCAATTTTGGTTTGAAAAAGTCAAATGGCGCTCCTTCCATTCCGAGCCCTGTCGTGTGCCCAAACAGTGGTTTTCCCCCACATATCAGGTATCAGTGTATTCAGGAGAAATTACACAACAACTTTAGTGGTCCATTTTCTCCTTTTACCCTTGTGAAAATAAAAAAATGTTGCTAAAAGGTCATTATGTGAAAAAAATGTTAAATGTTCATTTTTTCCTTCCACATTCCGTTAATTCCTGTGAAGCACCTGAAGGGTTAATAAACTTCTTGAATGTGGTTTTAAGTACCTCGAGGGGTGTAGTTTTTAGAATGATGTCACTTTTGGGTATTTTAAATCATATAAGCCCCTCAAAGTGACATCAAATGTGATGTGGTCCCTAAAAAAATGGTTTTGTAAAGGTTGTTGAAAAAATGAGAAATCGCTGTTTAACTTTTAACCCTTATAACTCCCTAACAAAAAAAAATTTGGTTTAAAAATTTTGCTGATGTAAAGTAGACATGTGGGAAATGTTATTTATTAACTAATTTGTGCGATATCAGTCTCTTATGCAAGGGTATAAAAATTCAATGTTTGAAAATTGCAAAATGTTCACAATTTTCACCAAATTTCTTTTTTATCACAAATAAACAAGTAATATCAAAGAAATTTTGCCACTATCATAAAATACAATATGTCACGAGAAAACATTGTCAGAATCACCAGGATCCGTTGAAGCGTTTTAGAGTTATTACCTCCTAAAGTGACAATGGTCAGAATTGTAAAAATTGGCCCTGTCACTTAGGTGAAAACAGGCTTCGGGGTGAAGGGGTTAATAGCCTAAGGAGGGACCATGGTTATTGGCCCCCCTGGCTAAAAACATCTGCCCCCAGCCACCCCACAAAAGGCACATCTGTAAGATGCGCCTATTCTGGCACTTGGCCACTCTCTTCCCACTCACGTGTAGCGGTGGGATATGGGGTAATGAAGGGTTAATGTCACCTTGCTATTGTAAGGTGACATTACGCCAGGTTAATAAAGGAGAGGCGTCAATTATGACACCTATCCATTATTAATCCAATAGTACGAAATGATTAATAAAACACACACACATTATTAAAAAGTATTTTAATGAAATAAAGACACATGGTGTTTGAATATTTTATTATACTCTTAATCCACCTGTAGACCCTTGTCACCTGAAATAAAGTTAAAAAAACAAACAACAATATTCCATACCTTCCGTCATTCAGTCTTGTCCCACGCTGTAAATCCATCTGAAGGGGTTAAATCATTTTACACCCAGGAGCTCTGCTAATGCAGCTGTGCTCCTGCCAGTAAAACTTGGTGAATGAATGGAATGCAGGGGAATGTACTGTAGTTACCTCGAGTCGCGGTGATGTGCCCTCTGCTGGATGAACTCATATGTAGGGTTGAGCGACTTTCATTTTTTTAAGATCGAGTCGGGTTTTGTGAAACCCGACTTTGTCCAGAGTCGAGTCGAGTGCAGTCGGCCGATTATCGCTAAAAGTCGGGGATCGACCAAAACACGAAACCCAATGCAAGTCAATGAGGAAGCATAGTCGACAGTGAGTGGAGGCCAGGAAAACACCTACAGTGCCCATTTTAATGCCAAAAACATCCATTCTTGTTTCTGAAGCTTGTCAATCTTAATTAACTTTATAATAATAGTTGGGCATTGGAAATTGGGGGTCATTTGGCAAATTTGTGGGGGGTAGGGCTGGTTCAAGGATTTAGTGGGCCCAGGAATCGTGGACTACGTCACGGCGGTGGAGCAGGGAGAGGAAAGTATTTCAACGTTGCAAGGGCTGTGATCCTGAGCAAGCAGGGGGGCACACTTGTTTGCATTGGCACTGGCACAGGGCCCCTCAAAGTACAGCGGTGTGTTTGCACGGCGGGGGCGCCTCCCACCAGCAGCGACACTTTTGCGTACTCTGAGAGGCCCTGTGCCAGTGACGTCGCCAACGAGTATGCCCCCCCCCCACCTGATGAAGGAACCTGCACTTTCATCTGCACCTTCCTCTTTGTCCCTGTGTAAGGTGGTATAACATGCGGGAAGGGGAACCTTACTTTCAGCAGGGTCAGATTCTGGCTGTGTAGAGTGCAAGGGGAATGTAGTGGTCTAGGTCAATGTACCAGCAGACTCATCTAGCAGTGGCTGGGCAATGGGCAGGATGAGGAGGAAACAGATATAGGGCCAAAGAATAAAGTAGGCTAAATGCAGTTCAAAATTGGTAACAGGACAGGACTAAACAGGCGGCATTGCTTTGTTCAGTGGAGTAGCAAACCCAGGAGCAGCAGACACTGTTTTAAGGGCCCAACCACACTAGTAGGCCAAATGCAGTTTAATATCTGATACTATAGGCCCAAAGCCAGAAGGTTGAAGCTCAGCTTTATTCAGTTGAGGGCAAACACCAGGGAGGGGCAGACACCGTTAGTAGGCCCTAACCACCAATTTTTAAAAACACAGCACTTAATGAGAGCCAGAAGGTTGAAGCTCAGCTTTATTCAGTTGAGGGCAAACACCAGGGAGGGGCAGACACCGTTAGTAGGCCCTAACCACCAATTTTTAAAAACACAGCACTTAATGAGAGCCAGAAGGTTGAAGCTCAGCTTTATTCAGTTGAGGACAAACACCAGGCAGGGGCAGACACCGTTAGTAGGCCGTAACCAAAGTTGAAGGCCAAATGCAGTTTAATATCTGATACTATAGGCCCAAAGCCAGAAGGTTGAAGCTCAGCTTTATTCAGTTGAGGGCAAACACCAGGGAGGGGCAGACACCGTTAGTAGGCCCTAACCACCAATTTTTAAAAACACAGCACTTAATGAGAGCCAGAAGGTTGAAGCTCAGCTTTATTCAGTTGAGGACAAACACCAGGCAGGGGCAGACACCGTTAGTAGGCCGTAACCAAAGTTGAAGGCCAAATGCAGTTTAATATCTGATACTATAGGCCCAAAGCCAGAAGGTTGAAGATCAGCTTTATTCAGTTGAGGGCAAACACCAGGGAGGGGCAGACACCGTTAGTAGGCCCTAACCACCAATTTTTAAAAACACAGCACTTAATGAGAGCCAGAAGGTTGAAGCTCAGCTTTATTCAGTTGAGGACAAACACCAGGGGGGGCAGACATCATTAGTAGGCCGTAACCAAAGTTGAAGGCCAAATGCAGTTTAATATCTGATACTATAGGCCCAAAGCCAGAAGGTTGAAGCTCAGCTTTATTCAGTTGAGGACAAACACCATGGAGGGGCAGACACCGTTGGTAGGCCCTAACCACCAATTTTTGAAAACACAGCACTTAATGAGAGCCAGAAGGATGAAGCTCAGCTTTATTCAGTTGAGGACAAACACCAGGGAGGGGCAGACACAGTTAGTAGGCCCTAACCACCAATTTTTGAAAACACAGCACTTAATGAGAGCCAGAAGGTTGAAGCTCAGCTTTATTCAGTTGAGGACAAACACCAGGCAGGGGCAGACACCGTTAGTAGACCGTAACCAAAGTTGAAGGCCAAATGCAGTTTAATATCTGATACTATAGGCCCAAAGCCAGAAGGTTGAAGCTCAGCTTTATTCAGTTGAGGGCAAACACCAGGGAGGGGCAGACACCGTTAGTAGGCCCTAACCACCAATTTTTAAAAACACAGCACTTAATGAGAGCCAGAAGGTTGAAGCTCAGCTTTATTCAGTTGACAAACACCAGGGAGGGGCAGACACCGTTAGTAGGCCGTAACCAAAGTTGAAGGCCAAATGCAGTTTAATATCTGATACTATAGGCCCAAAGCCAGAAGGTTAAAGTTCAGCTTTATTCAGTTGAGGACAAACACCATGGAGGGGCAGACACCGTTAGTAGGCCCTAACCACCAATTTTTGAAAACACAGCACTTAATGAGAGCCAGAAGGATGAAGCTCAGCTTTATTCAGTTGAGGACAAACACCAGGGAGGGACAGACACCGTTAGTAGGCCCTAACCACCAATTTTTGAAAACACAGCACTTAATGAGAGCCAGAAGGATGAAGCTCAGCTTTATTCAGTTGAGGACAAATACCAGGCAGGGGCAGACACCGTTAGTAGGCCGTAACCAAAGTTGAAGGCCAAATGCAGTTTAATATCTGATACTATAGGCCCAAAGCCAGAAGGTTGAAGCTCAGCTTTATTCAGTTGAGGGCAAACACCAGGGAGGGGCAGACACCGTTAGTAGGCCCTAACCACCAATTTTTAAAAACACAGCACTTAATGAGAGCCAGAAGGTTGAAGCTCAGCTTTATTCAGTTGAGGTCAAACACCAGGGAGGGGCAGACACCGTTAGTAGGCCCTAACCACCAATTTTTAAAATAACAGCACTTAATGAGAGCCAGAAGGTTGAAGCTCAGCTTTATTCAGTTGAGGACAAACACCAGGGAGGGGCAGACACCGTTAGTAGGCCGTAACCAAAGTTGAAGGCCAAATGCAGTTTAATTTCTGATACTATAGGCCGAAAGCCAGAAGGTGGAAGCTCCGATTTAGACAGTGGAGGACAATTTGAATTAGGGACTGCAGACAGACTTAGTAGGCTGTCCCCTGTGGACCATGCATCCAACACATTAACCCATTGCGCTGTAATGGACACGTAATCTTCCGTGGCCATGCCTACAGGTCCATGCATCTGTTGTCAGGTGCACCTTTGTACTCACAGATTGCCAGAGTGCATGGACAATGCGGTCTTTTACATGCTGGTGGAGGGTTGGGATGGCTTTTCTCGCAAAAGAAGTGTCGACTGGTTAGCTTGTAGCGTGGTACAGCGTAGTCCATCATGGCCTTATTAATAGTAAATAAAATATATAACTAGGCTCTATGAACGTTTAAATAGGTTCCAGGGGTACACGGGCAGCATTGGTGTGGTCAGTGGAGGAGTATTGCAAGTAGGGGCCGCAGACAGGCTCACAAAGGCCTAAAATAACAAACAGTAGGCAGTCATGGCAGTTTTACATCGGTTACATGGATACACAGGCAGGCACTCCAGGCAGCATTGTGGTCAGTGGAGGAGTATTGCAAGTAGGGGCCGCAGACAGGCTCACAAAGGCCTAAAATAACAAACAGTAGGCAGTCATGGCAGTTTTACATCGGTTACATGGATACACAGGCAGGCACTCCAGGCAGCATTGTGGTCAGTGGAGGAGTATTGCAAGTAGGGGCCGCAGACAGGCTCACAAAGGCCTAAAATAACAAACAGTAGGCAGTCATGGCAGTTTGAAATCGGTTACATGGATGCACAGGCAGGCAGTATTGTGGTCAGTGGAGGAGTAATGCAAGTAGGGGCCGCAGACAGGCTATCAAAGGCCTAAAATAACAAACAATAGGCTCATGGCAGTTTTATATCGGTTACATGGATGCACAGGCAGGCAGCATTGTGGTCAGTGGAGGAGTAATGCAAGTAGGGACGGCAGACAGGCTATCAAAGGCCTAAAATAACAAACAATAGGCTCATGGCAGTTTTACATCGGTTACATGGATGCACAGGCAGGCAGCATTGTGGTCAGTGGAGGAATATTGCAAGGAGTGTCTGACACAGTTAGTACTCCAAAAAAATAAATAGATGTTAATGTCTCGCAAAACAACTATAAGTAAAAAAAGGGTGGCATGCTTAGGTACAGGGGTGGGCTCATCTGAAGAGTTTATGACAAAGTAATTTGGCAGTAAATTAGTATTTACTGGTGTCAATATAGGACACTGACCCAGACTACTTTAACTAGCATCATAGATGCAAACAAATTGGTATTGTTTGTCAGTGCCAGGCATTGAATGATGTCAGTGCATAGACTAAACATTGGTGGAGCTGTGCGAGATAATTTTGCACGTGGTAGAGCACAGTTTGAGCTGGGGGGGGGAACTCTCTTGTGGCCGGCGGTACCGCCCCAGGGCACCTCATGTTACAACGGTGTGTCTGACGTTGGGTGCGCACCACCACCGCCAGAGACACTACATTGTACTATGAGGGACCCAGTGGCAATGCCGTCGACCAAAAGCGGGCACACCCGCCTCTTCAGACAATCAGCACTGTAACGGGTGCTTGCGCCAAGTGGCGAGACAACGGCCCCGTGGGGGGATTTTTCCCATTGGGGGAGGTGTAAACATGTCGTATGCTGGACAAACAGCTGCTGCAAATTAACAGATTGGAACACTCAGTAAGACCAGTCCACAAGGAAGACCTTTTTATAGGAAAGCTAGGTGTCAGCCGGGAAAGGTGGGGCAAAATAATTTGAAATCCAGGAGTGGTTCATTTTAATGAAGGTGAGATCATCCACATTTTGGGTAGCCAGACGAGTCCTTTTTTCGGTTAATATTGAACCAGCAGCACTGAATACTCTTTCTGATAGCACACTAGCTGCTGGGCAAGCAAGCTCCTGCAACGCATATTCTGCCAATTCAGGCCAGGTGTCTAATTTTGATGCCCATTAATCAAATGGGAATGACGGTTGAGGGAGAACATCGATAAGGGAAGAAAAATAGTTAGTAACCATACTGGACAAATGTTGTCTCCTGTCACTTTGAATAGATGCTGCAGTACCTGTCCTGTCTGCGGTCATTGCGAAATCACTCCACAACCTGGTCAGAAAACCCCTCTGTCCAAAGCCACTTCTGATCTGTGCACCTCTAACACCTCTGCCATGTAGCCCCCTGCAGCTTGTGTGAGAACCATCACCAGCGCTGTGTGCTGGGAATGCCTGAATCAAACAGTCTACAAGAGTAGCTTGTTTGGTTGCTAAGATTTGTTCGAGGTTCTCATGTGGCATAATATTTTGCAATTTGCCTTTATAGCGAGGGTCAAGGATGCAGGCCAACCAGTAATCGTCATCGCTCATCATTTTAGTAATGCGTGGGTCCTTTTTGAGGATACGTAAGGCATAATCCGTCATGTGGGCCAAAGTTCCTGTTGGCAACTCTGCGGTTGTGCTGGTTTGAGGGGCAGTTACAGGCAAATCTACGTCACTTGTCTCCCTTAAAAAAACAGAACCCGGCCTTGCAACGCCACTAATTTCTGTTGGCCCAGGAGAAGCTTCCTCATTAAAAAAGTACTCATCCCCATCATCCTCCTCGTCCTCCTCCTCCTCCTCTTCGCCCGCTACCGCGTCCTCTACACGGCCCTGACCAGACAATGGCTGACTGTCATCAAGGCTTTCCTCTTCCTCGGCTGCAGACGCCTGCTCTTTTATGTGCGTCAAACTTTGCATCAGCAGACGCATTAGGGGGATGCTCATGCTTATTATGGCGTTGTCTGCACTAACCAGCCGTGTGCATTCTTCAAAACACTGAAGGACTTGACACAGGTCTTGTAGCTTCGACCACTGCACACCTGACAACTCCATGTCTGCCATCCAACTGCCTGCCCATGTATGTGTATCCTCCCACAAAAACATAACAGCACGCCTCTGTTCGCACAGCCTCTGAAGCATGTGCAGTGTGGAGTTCCACCTTGTTGCAACGTCGATGATTAGGCAATGCTGGGGAAGGTTCAAAGACCGCTGATAGTTCTGCATACGGCTGGAGTGTACGGGCGAACGGCGGATATGCGAGCAAAGTCTGCGCACTTTGAGGAGCAGGTCGGGTAACCCCGGGTAACTTTTCAGGAAGCACTGCACCACCAGGTTTAAGGTGTGAGCCAGGCATGGAATGTGTTTCAGTTGGGAAAGGGCTATGGCAGCCATGAAATTCCTTCCGTTATCACTCACAACCTTGCCTGCCTCAAGATGTACAGTGCCCAGCCATGACTGAGTTTCATTCTGCAAGAACTCTGACAGAACTTCTGCGGTGTGTCTGTTGTCGCCCAAACACTTCATTGCCAATACAGCCTGCTGACGCTTGCCACTAGCTGTCCCATAATGGCACACCTGGTGTGCAACAGTGGCAGCTGCGGATGGAGTGGATGTGCGACTGCGGTGTGTGGACGAGCTCTCGCTTCTGCATGAGGAGGAGGAAGAGGAGGAGGGGGGGCGAACACCTACAGCCAACTCTTTCCTTGACCGTGGACTAGGCAAAACTGTCCCAATATTGCTGTCCCCTGTGGACCCTGCATCCACCACATTCACCCAGTGTGCCGTGATGGACACGTAACGTCCCTGGCCATGCCAACTGGTCCAGGCATCTGTTGTCAGGTGCACCTTTGTAGTCACAGACTGCCTGAGTGCATGGACGATGCGGTCTTTAACATGCTGTTGGAGGGCTGGGATGGCTTTTCTAGAAAAGAAGTGCCGACTGGGTAGTTCGTAGCGTGGTACAGCGTAGTCCATCAGCGCTTTGAAAGCTTCGCTTTCAACTAACCGGTAGGGCATCATCTCTAATGAGATTAGTCTAGCAATGTGGGCGTTCAAACCCTGTGTACGCGGATGCGAGGATGAGTACTTCCTTTTCCTAACAAGAGTCTCATGTAGGGTGAGCTGGACTGGAGAGCTGGAGATCGTGGAACTAGCGGTGGTGCCGGTGGACATGGGTGACTGAGAGAGGGTTCGAGATGGTATTCTTGCCAGTGCCCTACATACAGTGTTTCCTACTACTAACCTGGTGATTCCCTGACTGCTTTGGCCTGGCGACGAAAGCTGCACAGATACTGCAGGTGGTGTGGGAAATGGTCGGCTTACAGGGAGGGAAGGGATGTAGCGTTGCTGACTAGCTTCATTGGCCGAGGGTGCTGCAACCTTTAGGGACGTTTGGTAGTTAGTCCAGGCTTGCAAATGCATGGTGGATAAATGTCTATGCATGCAACTTGTATTTAGACTTTTAAGATTCTGACCTCTGCTTAAGGTTGTTGAACATTTTTGACAGATGACTTTGCGCTGATCATTTGGATGTTGTTTAAAAAAATGCCAGACTGCACTCTTTCTACTATCGGATACCTTTTCAGGCATTGCAGACTGAGCTTCTTTAACCGGATGGCCACGCTGTCCTCCAACTGGTTTTGGTTTTGCCACGCGTTTTTGGCCAGATACGGGCCCGGTAGATGGAACCTGTTGTGATGTTGATGCCTGCTGCGGCTCCTCCTCCTCCGCTTCAGAACTACTGCCGCCTGCACCCTGTTCCCCCAATGGCTGCCAATCGGGGTCCACAACTGGGTCATCTATGACCTCCTCTTCTATGTCGTGTGCGATTTCGTCTGTGTCACCGTGTAAGCCGGTGGTATAGCGTCCGTGACGGGGCACCATAGTCTCCGCTGGGTTTGATTCTGCCTCAGTACACTGCGAGGGCAATGTTCTGGTCTGAGTCAAAGGAACAGCATAGTAATCTGGCTGTGGCTGTGCATCTGTGCACTCCATGTCCGATTCAACTTCTAATGGACATGGCCTGTTAACTGTTTCACTGTCTAACCCAGGAACGGTATGTGTAAAGAGCTCCATGGAGTAACCCGTTGTGTCTCCTGACGCATCCTTCTCTCTTGTTCTGGGTGAAGAAGACAAGGAAGCGACTTTTCCCTGACCGGGAGCATCCACTGACGATGCACTGCTCTGACATTTGGCACTTTCCGAGGAGGAGGCGAAAGAGCTAGAGGCAGAGTCAGCAATGAAAGCCAATACTTGTTCCTACTGCTCCGGCTTCAAAAGTGTTTTTCCTACTCCCAGAAAAGAGAGCGTTCGAGGCCTTGTGTAGCCAGACAACGAACCTGGCTCAACAACTCGAGACTTAGGTGCTGTACTGCTTTTACCACGACCACCTGATGCTCCACCACCACTACCATCATTACCAGCTGACAATGACCGCCCACGGCCACGACCTCTTCCACTAGACTTCCTCATTGCTTGCAAAACATAACCAAAGTAACACTATTTGTTACTGTAAAACAACTTATAAGGTGAACTCAAACTTCTGTAGAATTTATATATACCTTTATAGGCGCCTGACACTGAAAGGAAAATCAGGCCCAATGTTACACACTAGTTTTTCTGTGGCCCAATAATTTGAGACAGATGGCACACACAGGCCCAGCACTCAAGCAGAAATGCCAATCTTAATCTCCCATTTTTTTTTTTTTTTTTCTGGGAGAATTTACCCTACAAAAAAAAAAAAAAGGCCCAGTATTACACAGTGTTTTCAGTGGCACACAATGAGAGAGAGATGCCACACACAGCAATGGCACGGAGGCAGACTTGCCAATATTTATCTCCCACTAATTTTTTTTTTGGAAAAGGGAGAATTTAGAAAAAAAAAAAGGCCAAGTATTACACAGTGTTTTCAGTGCCACACAATGAGAGAGAGATGCCACACACAGCAATGGCACGGAGGCAGACTTGCCAATATTTATCTCCCAATAATTTTTTTTTTTGAAAAGGGAGAATGTACCCCCCCAAAAAAATGGCCAACTAGTACACAGTGTTTTCAGTGGCACACAATGAGAGAGAGATGCCACACACAGCAATGGCACGGAGGCAGACTTGCCAATATTTATCTCCCACTAATTTTTTTTTGGAAAAGGGAGAATTTAGAAAAAAAAAAAAAAAGGCCAAGTATTACACAGTGTTTTCAGTGCCACACAATGAGAGAGAGATGCCACACATAGCAATGGCACGGAGGCAGACTTGCCAATATTTATCTCCCACTAATTTTTTTTTGGAAAAGGGAGAATTTAGAAAAAAAAAAAAAAAAGGCCAAGTATTACACAGTGTTTTCAGTGCCACACAATGAGAGAGAGATGCCACACACAGCAATGGCACGGAGGCAGACTTGCCAATATTTATCTCCCACTAATTTTTTTTTGGAAAAAGGGAGAATTTAGAAAAAAATAAATAAAAAAGGCCAAGTATTACACAGTGTTTTCGGTGCCACACAATGAGAGACAGATACCACACACAGCAATGGCACGGAGGCAGACTTGCCAATATTTATCTCCCTGCAGTTATCTCAGAAAAGTATGGCAGGCAGCTGTGAAAAGGACTGCTGCACACAAAAGTGTGGACAAACACACAAGATAGCTGTGCAGAAAGGAAGGAAAAACAGGATTTGTGCTTTGAAAAAAGCAGTTGGTTTACACAGCGGCGTACACACAAAGCAACGCAGCTATCAGGGAGCCTTCTAGGGCAGCACAATGAGCTACAGCGCTGAGGAAAAAAAAATGTAGCTTCCACTGTCCTGCAAACAAAAGGTGGTATTGGACAGTGGAAATCGCTACAGCACAAGCGGTTTGTGGCTTTATGTACCCTGCCTATCACTATCCCTGCTTCTGAAGAAGCTGCAGCAACCTCTCCCTACGCTCAGATTCGAAGCAGTAAGATGGCGGTCGGCGGGAACGCCCCTTTACAGCCCCTGTGACGCCGCAGAAAAGCAAGCCAATCACTGCAATGCCCTTCTCTAAGATGGTGGGGACTGAGATCTATGTCATCACGCTGCCCACACTCTGCGTCCACCTTCATTGGCTGAGAAATGGTGCTTTTAGCGTCATTGAAACGCGACTTTGGCGCGAAAGTCGCGTACCGCATGGCCTACCCCACACAGAGATCGGCTCGGTTTCATGAGATGCCGACTTTGCCAAAAGTCGGCGACTTATGAAAATTAACGATCCGTTTCGCTCAACCCTACTCATATGAACTTGAGCCTGGGAACTTTTCAGAATATTTTCCCAGGCTCGAGTTCATATGAGTTCATCCAGCAGAGGGCGCATCACCGCGACTCGAGGTAACTACAGTACATTCCCCTGCATTCCATTCATTCCCCAGATTTTACAGGCAGGAGCACAGCTGCATTAGCAGAGCTCCTGGGTGTAAAATGATTTAACCCGTTCAAATGGATCTATAGCATTGGACAAGACTGAACGACGGAAGGTATTGAATATTGTTGTTTGTTTTTTTAACTTTATTTCAGGTGACAAGGGTCTTCAGGTGGATTAAGAGTATAATAAAATATTCAAACACCATGTGTCTTTATTTCATTAAAATACTTTTTAATAATGTGTGTGTTTATTAACCATTTCGTACTATTGGATTAATAATGGATAGGTGTCATAATTGACGCCTCTCCATTATTAACCTGGCTTAATGTCACCTTACAATAGCAAGGTGACATTAACCCTTCATTACCCCATATCCCACCGCTACATGGGAGTGGGAAGAGAGAGGCTAAGTGCCAAAATAGGCGCATCTTATAGATGTGCCTTTTCTGGGGTGGCTGGGGGCAGATGTTTTTAACCAGGGGGGGCCAATAACCATGGTCCCTCCCTAGGCTATTAATATCTGCCCTCAGTCACCGGCTTTTCCACTCTGGCGGAGAAAATTGCGCGGGAGCCACGCCAATTTTTTCCGGGATATAACCCTTTAATTTAATAGCTAGAGACCCCAAATTTTACACAGAGACACTTGTTACATTAGTAAAGAGGAATATGTAATAAAAGAAGGGATATGAGATGGTTTACTGTGTGTAAACCATGTCTCATATTCTGTCGGGTTTGTGAAGGAGATAGGAAAAGCCGGCAATTGAATTACCGGCTTTTCTGCTACCTAGCGCTGAATTAAATATAAATATATATATATATATATGTGTCTCACTGACATATATATATATATATATATATATATATATATATATATATATATATAGACTGTATATATGTTTTTAAGAATATTTGAGCTGATGGATCCATGATCTGTCCATTTTGCAAGCCTGCGTGAAAAAAATTGCCATACGGAAGCCATACGGATGACACACGGATAAATTTGTGAGTAAAAATCGCATCCTCGCATTGAATACAGAACAGTGTTTTGGGACAATTTCTGTGTATTACGGTCATAAAAAGTGGACCGTATTTTCATACGCCTAGAGTGACGCCGGCCTTACAAGAAAGCAGTAAAAAATATAATGAAAAAACACAAGTAACCTAATTTTACCTTAAAAGGTACAGAAATGGTGCAGAAAAAGTCACCAAATAACTCATCGTGGGAATGTAGCCTTAAAATCGTGGTGAAGACACAATAAAAAAAACACTTGTAAAAAAATAGCCTAAAAATATGTGCACACAAAACACCTTTTAAACTCAGGTAAGCTTGCCTACTGGAGTTTTTAAAGCAGAAGACGATTCAAGAAATGCTGAAGTTTTTTTTCCTGAAGTGTTCTTTCGTGTTTTCCGGTTGATTTTTTTCAATATATTGAATAATGAAGAAATCACTAGTGTTTTTTCTTAAGCAAACATGATGGGAAAACGCTCTGAGAGATGTCCCGACATATTCTAGGTGTCTTTTGAACTTTCCCATTGACTTGTATTGGAAAGTAAAGAGCATCTTCCGAGTGGAAAATGCCAGAAGAATTTACATGTCCCTACTAGAGATGAGCGGTGTTCGAGTTGAACTGTTCGCCAATTTCAAATTCGAGCTGTTTTGGGCGGTGTTCGAGTCGTTCGACGAACCCGAACAATTTGCTTAAAATTCTGCTGTTCGAGTTTCTGTTCGATAACTGTTCGTTCACCAAAAGCCTAGCTTGATTTGCACATTAAAACTGTTTATCATTGTTAATGGACTGTTTCAGTGTATAGTGGGTGAAGGGGGGGGTCGGGGGGATAGATCTGTGCTGAAATAACGCCGATCTCCATTTTTTTTTTCCTTCCCGCATTTACAGTGGGGCGGTGCAGTCTCTCAGCCTATCAGCAGTGCACACACACACACAGCAATGTGCATGTGATGCACACAAGCAAGGGCATGTGTCATTGGCTGTGTATGTCACATGTCCTTGCCCTATAAGAACCAGCCATTTGCCCCGTCGCCACCATTTCCTCACTGCAGCAGCTTAGTGTTAGACGGCATCGCTGCTGCTGTGGGCGCTATACAGACTAAGAGTGTTTTTTTGGAGCGAATTGTCAGAGAGATAGGTTTAGGGAGTCGGGAGAAGTCGGGACTAGTTGTAATATCAGCCCTTTTCAGGGTAGGTTACAGCAGTTCATAGCACTGTTTGCCAGGCAGGTCTGAGCCAGTGCTGTGCAAGTGTTTGTCACAGCATTTGGTGTAATTTAGCTCACCCAATCCTTTTGGGCTAGTAGCATTGTCTGATAGTCATCTGAGTAGCCCGCCTGTGAAGCTAGCTACACCGCCTGTGTATCTCAATTTTTACTGCATCTAATCCAGTTAATAGTTTTGGGGTTTTGGGCTTATAGTAGCAGTGTCTGCACGTCAGCAGAGTAGCCCGCCTGTGAAACAAACTATACTGCCTGTGTATCTCAATTTTTACTGCATCTAACCCAGTAAATCGTTTTGGGGTTTTGGGCTTAGTAGCAGTGTCTGCACGTCAGCAGAGTAGCCCGCCTGTGAAACTAACTACATCGCCTGTGTATCTCTATTTTCACTGCATCTAATCCAGTTAATAGTTTAGGGCCTAGGAGCAGTGTCTGCACATCAGCAGAGTAGCCCGCCTGTGAAACAAACTATACCGCCTGTGTATCTCAATTTTTACTGCATCTAATCCAGTTAATAGTTTTGGGCCTAGGAGCAGTATCTGCACGTCAGCAGAGTAGCCAGCCTGTGAAACAAACTATACCGCCTGTGTATCTCAATTTTTACTGCATCTAATCCAGTTAATAGTTTTGGGCCTAGGAGCAGTGTCTGCACGTCAGCAGAGTAGCCAGCCTTTGAAACAAACTATACCACCTGTGTATCTCAATTTTTACTGCATCTAATCCAGTTAATAGTTTTGGGCCTAGGAGCACTGTCTGCACGTCAACAGAGTAGCCAGCCTGTGAAACAAACCATTCCGCCTGTGTATCTCAATTTTTACTGCATCTAATCCAGTTAATAGTTTTGGGCCTAGGAGCAGTGTCTGCACGTCAGCAGAGTAGCCAGCCTTTGAAACAAACTATACCGCCTGTGTATCTCAATTTTTACTGCATCTAATCCAGTTAATAGTTTAGGGCCTAGGAGCAGTGTCTGCACGTCAGCAGAGTAGCCAGCCTGTGAAACAAACTATACCGCCTGTGTATCTCAATTTTTACTGCATCTAGTCCAGTTAATAGTTTTGGGCCTAGGAGCAGTATCTGCATGTCAGCAGAGCAGCCAGCCTGTGAAACAAACTATACTGCCTGTGTATCTAAATTTTTACTGCATCTAATCCAGTTAATAGTTTTGGGCCTAGGAGCACTGTCTGCACGTCAGCAGAGTAGCCCATCTGTGAAACTAACTACACCACCTGTGTATCTCTATTTTTGCTGCATCTAATCCAGTTAATAGTTTAGGGCCTAGGAGCAGTGTCTGCCCGTCAGCAGAGTAGCCCGCCTGTGAAACAAACTATACCGCCTGTGTATCTCAATTTTTACTGCATCTAATCCAGTTAATAGTTTTAGGCCTAGGAGCAGTGTCTGCACTGTCCGATGAGCCCTGGTGCAATACGTTATGACGTATAGCCTGGGACAACGAGCTCAAGAGGTGGGGCAAATCACGCTGCAGGAGTGATCTCAGATCAGGGACCTATGCACTAGTTTGATGGCGGGGGCGCCTCCCACCGGCAGAGACACTTTTGCGTACTATGAGGGGCCCTGTGACAGTGACGTCGCCAACGAGTATGCCCTCCCCACCTGACGAAGGAACCTGCACTTTCATCTGCACCTTCCTCTTTGTCCCCGTGTAAGGTGGTATAGTATGCGGGAAGGGAAACCTGACTTTCAGCAGGGTCAGATTCTGGCTGTGTAGAGTGCAAGGGGAATGTAGTGGTCTGGGTCAATGTACCAGCAGACTCATGTAGCACTGGCTGGGCAATGGGCAGGATGAGGAGGAAACACATATATAGGCCCAAATAATAAAGTGGGCTAAATGCAGTTCAAAATTGGTAACAGGACTAACCAGGCGGCATTGCTTTGTTCAGTGGAGGACAACTGTAATGAGAGGCAGACACAGTTAGTAGGCCCAAATAATAAAGTGGGCCAAATAAAGTTCAAAATTGGTAACAGGAGTAAACAGGCGGCACTGCTTTGTTCAGTGGAGGAGAACACCAAAGAGCGGCAGACACCGTAAGTAGGGCCCAACCAAACTAGTAGGCCAAATGCAGTTTAAAATTAGTAAATATAGGCCGAAAGCCTGAAGATTGAAGCTCAGCTTTGTTCAGTGGAGGAGAACACGAAGGAGTGGCACACACCGTTAGTAGGGCCCAACCAAACTAGTAGGCCAAATGCAGTTTAAAATTAGTAAATATAGGCCGAAAGCCTGAAGATTGAAGCTCAGCTTTGTTCAGTGGAGGAGAACACTAAGGAGTGGCAGACACCGTTAGTAGGGCCCAACCAATCTAGTAGGCCAAATGCAGTTTAATATCTGATATAGGCCAAAAGCCTGAAGATTGAAGCTCAGCTTTTTTCCTTGGAGGACAACACCAAGGAGCGGCAGACACCGTTAGTAGGGCCCAACCAAACTAGTAGCCTAAATGCAGTTTAATATTCTAAATACAGGCCAAAAGCCTGAAGATAGAAGCTCAGGATAAAAAACCAGGAGAACACCAAGGAGCGGCAGACACCGTTAGTAGGCCCAACCAAACTAGTAGCCCCAATGCAGTTTTCAAATTCCTATAGGCTGAAAACCTGACAATTGAAGCTCAGCTTTTTTCAGAGGAGGACAGCTGTATTGAGTGGCGCAGACAGACACAGGTAGTAGGCCTTAACCAAAAAAGTTGGCTCAATGCAGTTTAAAAAAGGTTACAGGGGTACACAGGCAGCATTGGTGTGGTCAGCGGAGGACAATTGGAAGGAGTGGCGCAGACTTACTAGGCCTAAAATAAAAAATTAGGCTCTATGCAGTTTAAAATAGGTTACAGGGGTACACAGGCAGCATTGGTTTGGTCAGCAGAGGACGATTGCAAGGAGGGACTGCAGACAGACTTACTAGGCCTAAAATAAAAAAGTAGGCTCTATGCAGTTTAAAATAGGTTACAGGGGTACACAGGCAGCATTGGTTTGGTCAGCGGAGGACAAATGCAAGGAGGGACCGCAGACAGACTTACTAGGCCAAAAATAAAAAAGTTGTCTCTATGCAGTTTAAAGTAGGTTACAGGGGTACACAGGCAGCATTAGTGTGGTCAGCGGAGGACGATTGCAAGGAGGGACCGCAGACAGACTTACTAGGCCTAAAATAAAAAAGTAGGCTCTATGCAGTTTAAAATAGGTTACAGGGGTACACAGGCAGCATTGGTTTGGTTAGCGGAGGACGATTGCGAGGAGGGACCGCAGACAGACTTACTAGGCTTAAAATAAAAAAGTTGGCTCTATGCTGTTTAAAATAGGTTACAGGGGTACACAGGCAGCATTGGTGTGGTCAGCGGAGGACAATTGGAATGAGTGGCGCAGAGCTACTAGGCCTAAAATTAAAAAGAAGGCTCTATGCAGTTTAAATTAAGTTACAGGGGTACACAGGCAGCATTGGTGTGGTCAACAGAGGACAATTGGAAGGAGTGGCGCAGACTTACTAGGCCTAAAATAAAAAAGTAGGCACTATGCAGTTTTAAAAAGGTTACAGGGGTACACAGGCATCATTGGTTTGGTCAGCGGAGGACAATTGCAAGGAGGGACCGCAGACAGACTTACTAGGCCTAAAATAAAAAAGTTGGCTCTATGCAGTTTAAAATAGGTTACAGGGGTACACAGGCAGCATTGGTTTGGTCAGCGGAGGACGATTGCAAGGAGGGACCGCAGACAGACTTACTAGGCCTAAAATAAAAAAGTAGGCTCTATGCAGTTTAAAATAGGTTACAGGGGTACACAGACAGCATTGGTGTGGTCAGCGGAGGATGATTGCAAGGAGGGACCGCAGACAGACTTACTAGGCCTAAAATAAAAAAGTAGGCTCTATGCAGTTTAAAATAGGTTACAGGGGTACACAGGCAGCATTGGTGTGTTCAGCGGAGGACAATTGGAAGGAGTGGCGAAGACTTACTAGGCCTAAAATAAAAAAGTAGGCTCTATGCAGTTTTAAATAGGTTACAGGAGTACACAGGCAGCATTGGTTTGGTCAGCGGAGGACGATTGCAAGGAGGGACCGCAGACAGACTTACTAGGCCTAAAATAAAAAAGTTGTCTCTATGCAGTTTAAAATAGGTTACAGGGGTGCACAGGCAGCATTGGTGTGTTCATTGGAGGACGATTGCAACGAGGGGCAGACACAGTTAGTAGGGCCAAACAAGTAATAGGCAAAATGCAGTTTAAAATAGGTTACAGGAGTACGCAGGCGGCCTAGCTTTGTTCAGTGGAGGACAACTGTAAGGAGTGTCTGACACACTTAGTAGGCCAAAATAATAAAGTGAGGTTAATGTCTGGCAAAAAAAAAAAATCACAAATAAACAGGTGGCATACTTAGGTACAGGGGTGGGCTCCTCTGCTGACTTGCAGACAGTGGTAGTTGGCGCAAAGTATTAACTGGTGTAAATGTAGGACAGGGCCCCTGAATATTTTTACTAGCTACAATCATGTCAACAAATTGGTATCGGCAGTGCCATTGAAGGATTTAACAGCACAGACTAAACAGTGGAGGAGCAGTGAGAGGTAATTTTGCAAGTGGTAGAGCACTGTTTGAGCTGGGGGGGGAACACTCTCTCGTGGGCGGCGGTACTGGCCCAGGGCCCCTCATGTTACGACGGTGTGTCTGACGTTGGGTGTGCACCACCACCGCCAGAGACACTTCATTGTACTATGAGGGACCCTGTGCCAGTGCCGTCGCCCAAAAGTGGGCACACCCACCTGTTCAGCCAAACGGCACTCGCACGGGTGCCTGCGCCAAGTGGTGAGCACGGTCCCGTGGGGGGAGTGAGCCCATTTAGGGAGGTGTAAAAATGGCCTATGGTGGACATACAGCAGCTGCAAATGGAGAAATTTGAGCAGTCAGTAAGACGAGACCAAAAGCAAGACCTTTTTACAGGAAAGCTAGGTGTCAGCAGGGAAAGGTGGGGCAAAATAATTAGAAATCCATGATTGGTTCATTTTAATGAAGGTTAGATCATCAATATTTTGGGTAGCCAGCCGAGTCCTTTTTTCGGTCAGTATTGAACCAGCAGCACTGAATACTCTTTCTGATAGCACACTAGCAGCTAGGCAAGCAAGCTCCTGTAATGCATATTCTGCCAATTCAGGCCAGGTGTCTATTTTGGATGCCCAGTAATCAAATGGGAATGACGTGTGAGGGAGAACATCAATAAGGGAGAAAAAATAGTTAGTAACCATACTGGACAAATGTTGTCTCCTGTCACTTTGAATTGATGCTGCAGTACCTGTCGTGTCTGCGGTCATTGCGAAATCACTCCACAACCTGGTCATAAAACCCCTCTGTCCAATGCCACTTCTGATTTGTGCACCTCTAACACCTCTGCCATGTTGCCCCCTGCAGCTCGTGTGAGAACCATCACCGCCGCTGTGTGCTGGGAATGCCTGAACCACACGGTCTACAAGAGTTGCTTGTTTGGTAGCCAATATTTGCTCAAGGTTCTCATGTGGCATGATATCTTCGTCCGCCACCTCGTCCAGGAGACTTCCCTGAGCAGACAATGACTGACTGTCATCAAGGCTTCCCTCGTCCTTGGCTGCAGACACCTGCTCCTTTATGTGCGTCAAACTTTGCATCGGCAGACGTATTAGGGGGATGCTCATGCTTATGATGGCGTCGTCTGCACTAACCAGGCGTGTGCATTCCTCTAAACACTGAAGGACTTGACACAGGTCTTGTAGCTTCGACCACTGCACACCTGACAACTCCATGTCTGCCATCCAACTGCCTGCCCGTGTATGTGTATCCTCCCACAAATACATAACAGCATGCCTCTGTTCGCATAGCCTCTGAAGCATGTGCAGTGTGGAGTTCCACCTTGTTGCAACGTCGATTATTAGGCGGTGCTGGGGAAGCTGCAAAGATCACTGATGATTCTGCATATGGCTGGAGTGTACGGGCGAACGGCAGATGTGCGAGCAAAGACTTCACATCTTCAGGAGCAGGGCGGGTAACCCCGGATAACTTTTCAGGAAGCACTGCACCACCAGGTTCAAGGTGTGAGCCAGGCAAGGAATGTGTTTCAGTTGTGAAAGGGCTATGGAAGCCATAAAATTCCTTCTGTTAGCACTGACTACCTTGCCTGCCTCGAGATGTACACTGCCCAGCCATGACTGAGTTTCTTGCTGCAAGAACTCGGACAGAACTTCCGCGGTGTGTCTGTTGTTGCCCAAACACTTCATTTCCAACACAGCCTGCTGACGCTTACCACTAGCTGTTCTATAATGGGACACCTCATGTGCAACACTGGCAGCTGCGGATGGAGTGGTCGTGCGACTGCGGTCTGTGGATGAGCCCTCGCTTCTGCTGGAGGACGAGAAGGAGGAGGAGGGGTGGCGAACGCCTACAGCCAACTGTTTCCTAGACCGTGGGCTAGGCAGAACTGTCCCAATATGGCTGTCCCCTGTGGACCCTGCGTCCACCACATTAACCCAGTGTGCCGTGATGGACACGTAACATCCCTGGCCATGCCTACTGGTCCATGCATCTGTTGTGAGGTGCACCTTCTACTGACAGATTGCCTGAGTGCATGGACAATTCGGTCTTTGACATGCTGGTGGAGGGCTGGGATGGCTTTTCTTGCAAAGAAGTGTCGACTGGGTAGGTCATAGCGTGGTACTGCGTAGGCCATCAGGGCTTTGAAAGCTTCGCTTTCAACCAACCAGTAGGGCATCATCTCTAATGAGATTAGTCTAGCAATGTGGGCGTTCAAACCCTGTGTACGCGGATGAGAGGACGAGTACTTCCTTTTCCTAAAGAGAGTCTCTTGTAGGGTGAGCTGGACTGGAGAGCTGCATATGGTGGAACTAGCGGGAGTGGTGGTGGACATGACAGACTGAGAGAGGGTTGGTGATGGTATTCTTGTTGTTGGCCTACATACAGTGTTTCCTACCAAGAACTTGGTGATTCCCTGACTGCTTTGGCCTTGCGACGATACCTCCACATTTGCTGCAGGTGGTGTTGTAAACGGTGGGCTTACAGTGAGGGATGGAATGTAGCGTTGCTGACTAGCTTCATTGTGAGCAGGTGCAACAACGTTATGGGATGTTTGGTAGTTAATCCAGGCTTGCAAGTGCATGGTGGTTAAATGTCTACGCATGCAAGTTGTATTTAAATTTCTGACATTCTGACCTCTGCTAAAGGTCCTTGAGCATTTCTTACAGATCACTTTGCACTGATCATTCGGATCTTGGTTAAAAAATTGCCAGACTGCACTCTTCCTACTATCGAATACCTTTTCAGGCATTGCACACTGTGCTACTTTAACCGGATGGCCACGCTGTCCTACAACTGTTTTTGGTTTTGACATACGTTTTTGGCCAGATATGGGCCTGCCAGATGAAAGCTGTTGCGATGTTGATGCCTGCTGCGGCTCCTCCTCCACTTCAGAGCTACTGCCAGCGGCACCCTCTTCCCCCAATGGCTGCCAATCGGGGTCAACTACTGTGTCATCTATCACCTCCTCTTCTATGTCCTGTGCACCTTCCTCTGTGTCACCGTGTAAGCCGGTGCTATAGCGTTCGGGATGGGGCACCATAGTCTCATCAGGGTCAGATTCTGGCTCAGCACACTGCGAGGGCAATGTTCTGATCTGAGTCAATGGAGCAGCATAATAATCTAGCTGTGGCTGTGCATCTGTGCACTCCATGTCCGATTCATCTTGTAATGGCAATGGCCTGTTAACAATTTCCCTTTTTTAACCCAGGCATGGTATGTGTAAAGAGCTCCATGGAGTAACCTGTTGCGTCGCCTGACGCATCCTTCACTAATGTTCTGGGTGAAGGACACAAGGAAGCGACTTTTTCCTGACCGGGAGCATCCACTGACGATGCGCTGCTTTTAAATTTTGCACTTTCCTAAGAGGAGGGAAAGAGCTAGAGGCAGAGTCAGCAAGGAAAGCCAAAACTTTTTCCTGCTGCTCCGGCTTTAAAAGCGGTTTTACTACTCCCAGAAAAGGGAGCGTTCGAGGCCTTCTGTAGCCAGATGATGACGCTGGCTCAACAACTCGAGACTTAGGTGCTATTTTGCTTTTCCCAACACCACCTGATGCTCCACCACCACTACCATCATTACCAGCTGGCAATGACCGCCCACGGCCACGACCTCTTCCACCAGACTTCCTCATTCTTGGAAAAATGTAACCAAACTAACAACCGTTATATGGTACTGTAAAACCAGGTAGAAGGTGTACATAAACTTGTTGTGAATTTACATCTCCCTTTATAGATGTGGGAGACTGCTGGGAAAATCAGGCCCACTGTATTACACTACACAGTTTCAGTGTCAGAAAGTGGCTGACAGATATGCCACAAACAGGACTGACGCAGCTGCACTTAGTGGCAATAGAAATGTCCCTTTATAGGTGTGGGAGACTGCTGGGAAAATCAGGCCCACTGTATTACACTACACAGTTTCAGTGTCAGAAAGTAGCTGACAGATATGCCACAAACAGGACTGACACAGATGCACTTAGTGGCAATAGAAATTTCCCTTTATAGGTGTGGGAGACTGCTGAGAAAATCAGGCCCTCTGTATTACACTACACAGTTTCAGTGTCAGAAAGTGGCTGACAGATATGCCACAAACAGGACTGACGCAGCTGCACTTAGTGGCAATAGAAATTTCCCTTTCTAGGTGTGGGAGACTGCTGGGAAAATCAGGCCCACTGTATTACACTACACAGTTTCAGTGTCAGAAAGTGGCTGGCATATATGCCACAAACAGGACTGACGCAGATGCACTCAGTGGCAATATAAATCTCCCTTTTTATGTGTAGGAGACAGCAGAAAAATCAGGCCCACTTTATTACACTACACAGTTTGAGTGGCAGAAAGTGGCTGGCAGATATGCCACAAACAGGACTGACGCAGATGCACTCAGTGGCAATTGAAATTTCCCTTTATAGGTGTGGGAGACTAGTGGGAAAATCAGGCCCACTGTATTACACTACACAGTTTGAGTGTCAGAAAGTGGCTGACAGATATGCCACAAACAGGACTGACGCAGCTGCACTTAGTGGCAATAGAAATTTCCCTTTATAGGTGTGGGAGACTGCTGGGAAAATCAGGCCCACTGTATTACACTACACAGTTTCAGTGGCAGAAAGTGGCTGGCAGATATGCCACAAACAGGACTGATGCAGATGCACTCAGTGGCAATATAAATCTCCCTTTTTATGTGTGGAAACAGCAGAATAATCAGGCCCACTGTATTACACTACACAGTTTGAGTGGCAGAAAGTGGCTGGCAGATATGCCACAAACAGGACTGACGCAGATGCACACAGTGGCAATATAAATCTTCCTTTTTATGTGTGGGAGAATGCAGGAAAAAATCAGGCCCACTGTATTACACTACACAGTTTCAGTGTCAGAAAGTGGCTGGCAGATATGCCACAAACAGGACTGACGCAGATGCACTCAGTGGCAATATAAATCTCCCTTTTTATGTGTAGGAGACAGCAGAAAAATCAGGCCCACTTTATTACACTACACAGTTTGAGTGGCAGAAAGTGGCTGACAGATATGCCACAAACAGGACTGACGCAGATGCACTCAGTGGCAATTGCAATTTCCCTTTATAGGTGTGGGAGACTAGTGGGAAAATCAGGCCCACTGTATTACACTACACAGTTTGAGTGTCAGAAAGTGGCTGACAGATATGCCACAAACAGGACTGACGCAGCTGCACTTAGTGGCAATAGAAATTTCCCTTTATAGGTGTGGGAGACTGCTGGGAAAATCAGGCCCTCTGTATTACACTACACAGTTTCAGTGTCAGAAAGTGGCTGACAGATATGCCACAAACAGGACTGACGCAGATGCACTTAGTGGCAATAGAAATTTCCCTTTCTAGGTCTGGGAGACTGCTGGGAAAATCAGGCCCACTGTATTACACTACACAGTTTCAGTGTCAGAAAGTGGCTGGCAGATATGCCACAAACAGGACTGACGCAGATGCACTCAGTGGCAATATAAATCTCCCTTTTTATGTGTGGAAACAGCAGAATAATCAGGCCCACTGTATTACACTACACAGTTTGAGTGGCAGAAAGTGGCTGGCAGATATGCCACAAACAGGACTGATGCAGATGCACTCAGTGGCAATATAAATCTCCCTTTTTATGTGTGGAAACAGCAGAATAATCAGGCCCACTGTATTACACTACACAGTTTGAGTGGCAGAAAGTGGCTGGCAGATATGCCACAAACAGGACTGACGCAGATGTACACAGTGGCAATATAAATCTTCCTTTTTATGTGTGGGAGAATGCAGGAAAAAATCAGGCCCACTGTATTACACTACACAGTTTGAGTGGCAGAAAGTGGCTGGCAGATATGCCACAAACAGGACTGACGCAGATGCATTCAGTGGCAATATAAATCTCCCTTTTTATGTGTGGGAGAATGCAGGGAAAAAATCAGGCCCACTGTGTTACACTACACAGTTTGATTGGCAGAAAGTGGCTGGCAGATATATAAAAAAATACAAGGGCTGTAGTAGAATTTCAATCTCCCTACAATGATCAAAGGACAAGTATGGCAGCAATAAAAAGGACTGCTGCACACAAGAGTGTGGACAAAGAAACAAGAGAACTGTGCAGAAAGAAGCAACAGGATTTTTGCTTTGAAAAAAGCAGTTGGTTTGCACAGCGGCGTACAAACAGCAATGCAGCTATCAGGGAGCCTTATAAGCTACAGAGCTGATGCACAGAAATCTAGCCTCCACTGTCCCTGCAAAGAAAAGGTGGTGTTGGACAGTGGAAATCGCTACAGCACAAGCGGTTTGGGGGTTAATCTTTCCTCCCTAACAATATCCCTGCTTCTGACGAAGCTGCAGCAACCTCTTCCTATGCTACGATCAGCAGAAGTAAGATGGCGGTCAGCGTGCATGCCCCTTTATAGCCCTTGTGACGCCGCTGAAAGCAAGCCAATTACTGTAATGCCCTTCTCTAAGATGGTGGGGACCGAGACCTATGTCATCACGCTGCCCACACTCTGCATCCACCTTCATTGGCTGAGAAATTGCACTGAACGTGTCATATGAAACGCGACTTTGGCGTGAAGATTGCCTACCACATGGCCGATCCCACACTGGGATCGGCTCGGGTTTCACGAAACCCGACTTTGCCGAAAGGCGGCGATTTATGAAATTGACCCGTTTTGCTCAACCCTACTATGCACCCTTCTGCACAGTTTTGAAATAGCAACGAAGATGTTTAGTGCTGACGATGCCATTATCAGCATGACCATTCCGGTGATTTACATGCTGGAGCACACCTTACACAGTGTTCGGAGTCAGGTGGTGGAACAAGAGGAGGAGGAGGAACAGGAGGAGTCGTATGCGGAAGGGATCATATCTTCAAGGTCAAGAAGGTTGGCAGCACCAAGGCGGCTGGCATTGGAGGCTGGGGGAGAGGGATTACCGAGGGTGCATGGTAGCAGCCAAACTGTTGGGGAAGGTGCAGGAGGCGAGGAAGAAGTGGAGGACAAACTGACGCTGGGCATGGAAGACTCATCAGATGAGGGAGACCTTGATCAAATTTCTGTTGTGCGAGGTTGGGGGGAGAGGGCAGGCGAAGGAAGCATGATTCTCACCTCGCCACCACCTAGACAACAAGGAATTGGTCCTCCTGGATGCGCAAGACACATGAGTGCCTTCTTGCTACACTACCTGCAACATGACCCTCGGATTGTCAGAATCCGAAGTGATGCTGACTACTGGGTTGCCACACACTTAGATCCCCGGTACAAAAGCAAATTTGGCGAAATAATTCCTGCCATAGAAAGGGATTCACGCATGCAGGAGTATCAGCAGAGACTGTTACAGAATCTAACATCTGCTTTTCCACAAAACACCAGTGGTGCACGTAGTCAATCTCTGAGTTCTAACTTGCCAACCGTGGGACTATCGAGTCATCACTCTAACCGTAACAGTAACATCGTATCTGCTGGAAACAGCAATTTTTTCCAATCGTTTCAAGATTTTTTTAGACCATCCTTTGCAAGGCCACAGGAGACAAGAAGTCTGACGCACAGCCAAACACCTAGAGAGGATGGTACAAGAGTATCTCCAAGTTAACATCGATGCCATGACTGTGGAACTGGACCCTTGCTCATTTTGGGCTTCCAATCTTGAAAAATGGCCTGAGCTCACCACTCACGCATTGGAGATCTTGTCGTGCCCCGCAGCCAGCGTTCTCTATGAACGTGTGTTCAGCGCTGCTGGTGGTGTGCTGACAGATAAGCACACGCGGCTGTCCAGTGACAATGTAGACAGACTAACGTTCATCAAGATGAACAAATCCTGGATCCGCAAGGACTTTTCTACCCCTGTGTCATCTTGGGGAGACTAAAAGCTTGATGATTTTTGAAAATCACCTCACCAACCGTTTAAAAAAAATCTGGCGAAATTGATGCCACTTAAGTGGTGTCTGTGGCCGAATTTTTTTTAAAAATGGAGACTCTTTTATTTAGTCCCCTTGCTGAGTTTTACATGACGTTGCCATCGTCAATTCCAGGTGGGTGGGGTCATCTGCAGAGTTGTTTACTCATACTATGGCCTGGGATTCAGAGGTCTGCTCCAAAGCTTCAGTGTCTGCTAGTCAGCAGAGTAGCCCAGCCACCCACCGCCTGTTTGCCTAAGTGCTATTTTTAATGGCATCTGGCCCAGGAAATCCTTTTGGGCCTAGTAGCAATTTCTGCTACTCAGCAGAGTACCCCACCCATGAAGCAAGCTACATCGCCTTCTTTCTTTCTCAATCTAACCCCTCGGCTCTGGGGTGTCCACTCTCCCTCCAGCTCTCTCCTTCTCACAGGTGGACTACCGCGTGTTTTCACACTGTGGCAAATCTTTTGGGCCCAGGCATAAGAAGTCGTTGAGGTAATGGATAATATGTGCCACCTTACAAACGTCCATGACGACACATTCGAGGAAGCAACTAAATGCCTGACATAGTGAGCAGGATATGGAGCACCACATGGGCAAACCGCGATCTATGTAGTATGCTCCTTCACAGAAGCAGCCCAATGGGAGGACACTATTCAGAGGCACAGGTAGTAACCGGAACGCCCCCTCAATGTGTGTTTTGGCCATTAGGGTGCCCCTTACCAACTTCTTGACCCACCTGATTGCCTCTTCAAAGGAGGTACAGTACATAGTACTGTACTTGGTTCCGCGTCGATGTTGTCGTTTACTGACCTGCCCCTTGGATATGACAAATGGTGGATTAGTCTGAATGTATTGGGTTCATTTTTTGGCACAACTCCCAACGAGGGTACCACTACGTCTTCTAAGGAAGGTGTTCTTAATGGACCCGCCGCCATTCTACCAAAAGATATTTCTTTTTTAATTTTTTTTGTCAAGACGTCTGGGTGTTGGTAGAGTGAGTTTAGATTTTTACTCCAGCCTTTCTTGATTTTAGAAGGGCATGACATGCCTATATCTGTGTCTCCTCCTCCTTTTACTCCTCCACCTCTTTTCTTTTCGCATTACTATATGTAGTTGTGACTTTTCCATGTGTTTGTTGTGTCTTCTGAGCAGTTTGTCAGCTTTTGGACACCTTTTAAGGTGTTTTCTATGTGTTTTCCATGTGATTGTATGTGTTTGTGTTTGCCTGCCATTGGTTTCAATGGGGTTCGACGGTGTTCGACGAACAGTTCGTCGAACACGTCCCTGTTAGACGAACCGAACCGAACCCGAACACTAGGGAGGTGGCTCATCTCTAGTCCCTACTTTTAACTGCTTGGCATTTTTTAGAAACATGAAGCAATTAAAAGAAGTTCAAAAACCTGAACCTATGAACAGCAAACGTTTTTTATATAGAATCCTCCTGGAAAACACACAGTACTCGCATACCCTCAGGCCTAATTCAGACATTCGTTTTCACATGTTCTATCCATATTTTTTTGTGAGCCATGAGTCCTCGAAAATTTCACTTTGGAGTTGTGGTTCAAAATGACCCATAGGAGTCTACAGATCCATGAATATCCCGGATGGCACACAGAAGCCATCTGGGTGCTACTCGTGTACTGTCTGTTTTTAACCCCTTCATGCATGACCTTGGGATTTTCCTTTTTTGTGTTAACGTTTTTTTGCTCCCCTTCTTCCCAGAGCCATAACTTTTTTTATTATTCAGGCCATATGGCAATTTTTAGGCACCATTGACGTTATCATACATTGTACTGAAAAATGGGAAAAAAATTCCAAGTCCGGTGAAATTGAAAAAAAGTGCAACTCCACAATTGTTTTTTGGCTATTTTTTACCACGTTTTTGAAATGCTAAAACTGACATACCATTATGATTCTCCAGGTCATTACAAGTACGCAGATACCAAACATGTATAGGTTCTATTTAATTTAAGTTGTGGAAAAAAATTCCACAGTTTGTTAACCCCTTCCCGACCTCCGCCGTACTAGTACTGCGGAGGTCGGGACCCCCGCTTTGATGTGGGCTCCGGCGCTGAGCCCGCATCAAAGCTGGGACATGTCAGCTGTCATGTGCCCTCAATAGCGGTGGGTGAAATCGCGATTCACCCGCCGCTATTAACTAGTTAAATGCCGCTGTCAAACGCTGACAGCGGCATTTAACTACCGCTTCCGGCCATCGGGCTGGAAATGAGCGCATCACCGACTGCCATCACATGATCGGGGGTCAGCGATGCGTCGGCATAACAACCAGAGGTCTCCTTGAGACCTCTATGGTTATTGATGCCGGCTTGCTGTGAGCCCCACCCTGTGGTCGGCGCTCATAGCAAGCGTGTAATTTAGCTACATAGGAACGATTTATGCATCGCTCCTATGTAGTGGAGCCGATCGAGTTGTGCTAGCTTTTAGCCTTCCATGGAGGCTATTGAAGCATGGCAAAAGTTAAAAAAAAAAGTTTTAAAAAATATGAAAAAAATAAAAAAATATAAAAGTTTAAATCATCATTTGGTATTGCCATGTTCAGAATTGCCCGAGCTATCAATAAAAAAAAGGATTAACCTGATCGCTAAACAGCGTAGCGAGAAAAAAATTCAAAATGCCAGAATTACTTTTTTGGTCGCCGCAACATTGCATTAAAATGCAATAACGGGCGATCAAAAGAACGTATCTGCACCAAAATGGTATAATTTACAACGTGAGCTCGGCACGCAAAAAATAAGCCCTCACCCAATCACAGATCAAGAAAATGGAGACGCTATGGGTATTGGAAAATTGCGCAATTTTTTTTTTTAGCAAAGTTTGGAATTTTTCTTTACCACTTAGATAAAGGGTAACCTAGACATGTTTGCTGTCTATGAACTCGTAATGACCTGGAAAATCAAAATGGCAGGTCAGTTTTAGCATTTAGTGAACCTAGCAAAAAAGCCAAACAAAAAATAAGTGTGGGATTGCACTTTTTTTGCAATTTCACAGCACTTGGATTTTTTTTCCAGTTTTCTAGTACAGGACATGCTAAAACCATTGATGTTGTTCAAAGGTAGAACTTGTCCTGCAAAAAATAAGCCCTCACATGGCCACATTGACGGAAAAATAAAAAAGTTATGGCTCTGGGAAGGAGGGGAGCGAAAAACGAGAATGCAAAAATGGAAAAGGGCAAGGTCTTGAAGGGGTTAAACAAAAAAAATGGCCCCATTTTCCAAGACCTGTAACGTCTCCATTTTTTGGTATATGGGACTGGATGAAGGCTTATTTTTTGTGTGCCCAGATGATGTTTTATTGATTCAATTTTGGGGTAGATAAAATGTTTTGATCGCCTGTTATTGCATTTTATTGCAATGTTGCGACAACCAAAAAGCCTTAATTCTAGCAGTTTTATTTTTTTTTCGTCACGCCGTTTACCGATCGGATTAATTCCTTTTACATTTTGAGAGATTGGGCGTTTATAAACTCAGCAATATCAAATGTGTGTAGTTTTATTTATTATTTTTGTTGTCTTATTTTGAATGGACCAAAAGGGTGATTTGAATGTTTATATTTTTAAAATTTTTAAAATATTTATTAAAGTATTTTTTTACACTTTTCACTGACTTCAGTAGTGTCTGTAGGAGACTTGAGGTTGCAATCATCCGATCGTTTATGTGTAGCAAAAATGATCATCTACTATCTTAGACTATCTTATGCAGACCCCTGGCTGTCATGCCAACCTATGTGACAGAGGCGCAGACGGGTTTGTGACACGCTGCCATTAAGTGCAAATCAAATGCCGCTGCCAGAGATTGACAGCAGCTTTTAACATGTTAACAGCCGCGGGTGGATGGCGATTCCACCCTTAGCTGTTAGAGTTCACATGACAGCAGATCAAAAATCTCAGTGCTAGAGCCCGCCTCAAAGAGAGGGAGCCAACATACCTATACGCCATAGGTCGTGAAGGGGTTAACATTATAATGGCTAGAAACTTGCCAATGTTTTTGGGTTTTTTTCTTTTTTGCAGAGATGAAATTCACTGATGAAACATTGATGGTATAAACTGAAATACTGACCAAACACTGTGGAAAATCTGATCTAGCACACTTTTAAAAGTTGGCCTCTTGTTTTACACATGCGAGTAGAAAACAAATGTCTAACTGATGACTTAGAACTTGTCTCCCATGGTCTGTTAATGTTTAAATGTGTGTCACAATGTTGTCAAACTATTTAATTCAACTAACTTAGCATCTATGTACTAAAGTATTAATTTAAATTGTCTTATATGATACAGGTTATTTCTAAAAATATCACAAAACAGCAAGAGAAAATTAAGGACAGAGTGGATGAAATTCTGACTGAAATGAATAAGAAAGAGAAGGAGAATGGCACTGTTGATGAAAATCTGCAAAATATCGGTACAATTCTACAGAGAGATGCAGCTGCAGTCTTCAGTTATACACATGTATGTATGTGTGCTGATAATGAATTACTTCTACTATGGGAAACGACAAACTAGGTTACAGATGTAGCCAAGGTTACTGAGCCCTATCTCACTCAAGAGAGGTCAGATAATGTAAGGTAGCACAAGCTATTCAGCTATGTAAAGCTGGATGTCATAACACTACACTTTATTGTGTCATGATATCCCAGTGCTGCATTATCTAAGTCAAGTTAACTATTGCAAAGTCTATAGTTTACTGACAATTGTCAAGAATTACAAAGAAAAGTTAGAAAAATGTTTAGAATTGAGAGTCCTCAGTGGTTGATACTTTTTAACCACTGAGGACTCTCAATTCTAAATATTTTTCTATCTACTAGCTAACACGGTACCAATATATATATCTATATATATCTATATATATATTTCCTGTAAAGAAAAGTTAAAAGGTTACCTAAGTTTGCCTTAGTGTGACTGCAGACTTCTGAATTGTGACAGCATGTAGTGTGCATACTGTCATGATTCCCTGGAATTTTCAGTCCAAATAAGCAATCATATGACTGCATGTAAAAGTTTTGCACACATAGTAACATAGTAACATAGTTTTTAAGGTTGAAGGAAGACTTTTAAGTCCATCTAGTTCAACCCATAGCCTAACCTAACATGCCCTAACATGTTGATCCAGAGGAAGGCAAAAAAAACCCATGTGGCAAAGAGTAAGCTCCACATTAGGGAAAAAAATTCCTTCCCGACTCCACATACGGCAATCAGACTAGTTCCCTGGATCAACGCCCTATCAAGGAATCTAGTGTATATACCCTGTAACATTATACTTTTCCAGAAAGGTATCCAGTCCCCTCTTAAATTTAAGTAACGAATCACTCATTACAACATCATACAGCAGAGAGTTCCATAGTCTCACTGCTCTTACAGTAAAGAATCCGCGTCTGTTATTATGCTTAAACCTTCTTTCCTCCAGACGTAGAGGATGCCCCCTTGTCCCTGTCTCTGGTCTACGAGTAAAAAGATCATCAGAAAGGTCTTTGTACTGTCCCCTCATATATTTATACATTAAAATAAGATCACCCCTTAGCCTTCATTTTTCCAAACTAAACAGCCCCAAGTGTAATAACCTATCTTGGTATTGCAGACCCCCCAGTCCTCTAATAACCTTGGTCGCTCTTCTCTGCACCCGCTCTAGTTCAGCTATGTCTTTCTTATACACCGGAGACCAGAACTGTGCACAGTATTCTAAGTGTGGTCGAACTAGTGACTTGTATAGAGGTAAAATTATGTTCTCCTCATGAGCATCTATGCCTCTTTTAATGCATCCCATTATTTTATTTACCCTTGCAGCAGCTGCCTGACACTAGACACTAATTATGAGCTTGCCATTCACCCCACAGGTGTATCTAGGTTTTCTGGCACCCAGGGCAAGAATTCAGTTTGGCGCCCCCCAGCACATATGCAGTTTGCACACTTAGCCACGTGTCGATGAGCTGCTCTTCCTAATTCTCTCAATGTCCAGTGAAAAACTGAGAGAAGCAGGAAGAACTCCTCATTGTCACGTAGCAGTAAGTATGAAAATCACATGTGAGTGAAGTGGCCATGTGATGACTGCTGGAACCTGAAAGCAGAGCTGAATCCTGACAGTTAGGATATTACATGTTTTTAGGACTGGCTACAGAGCTTCATTTTATAATTTAGGTGAAAGTCTGCAGTCATTCTATGTGACTGCAGGCTTCTGAATTCTCACAGAGCAAGCACTGCACACTTTTAGGATTCTCCCTTGCCAGTGGCAAGAGTGGACGGCCATGACAGCACAAGTATGTGATTTGTATACTTCTGGCCACATTCCGACTAGACCTGCCTGACTTCAGTCAATTCATTTTCATTGAGTGAGGCCACACATGTGTAGTAAGCAAGTGACCACATGTATGCAATTTGCCAACACCAGAGAATCCTGACAGCGTGCAGTGCGCACTGTGAGAATTCAGAAGTCTGCAGTCACAAAGTATGACTGCAGACATATCACAAACTTGATCAACCCCTTTAATGCTCCTAACATAAATAACAATATGAGAATTAGTCAGTATCACAAAAAAAACACATTTACATCCAGGTACCTGATAGATGACGTTGTTTCTGGAGTCGCCTCTTTCTTTTCATCTTTATCTTGTCCAGATGCCATGATGACTCTTCTCATCCACAGCCAGAGCTTGTTTCTGCTGACTTCCATCTTCTCCGGTCTACTGCAGCACATCCCGACACAACGCCCTTAAAGATAGCAGTGTTATTATAATGCTCCTGAATAAAAATACCTGCCCTAAGCTGAGCCCCTAACTAAATAATTGCCCCTCACTATATTCCCATCACATAATATGACCCTCACTGTCCCTCTCATGGTACATGCCCTCCACACTGCCCTCTCTCTTTTCCATACTTCACACTGTCTTCTCATACTGTGTCCCTCCTATAGAGCCCAGTCTCTTTACTGTGCTGCTTCATTACACTCCTCCTACTTGGCATACTGTCTCCTCCTGGCTGTTACCCTCACACTACTCAGTATCAATTCTGTGCCCACTCACACTTTCCTCCCCCCATACTGTCTGCACATATTTCTTGTAGACTCCTCATGTACATCCCCCTGCTAACTATACTGTCTCCTCACTTATATACCCCTTCGCTCTCCATATTTCCTCCTCACATATGCCCCCGACTCCCCATACTGTGTCCACACCCATCCCATTACCCTCGTTCCCATAGTTAATCCTCACACATCCCATCACCCTCGATCCCAATACTGTGTCAGCACACATTTTTCCCTTCGCTACTGTGTCCACCCCCGTCTCCCCACTCACCCCCCACAGAATATATCCACTCCCCTTCCGACAGAATAAATCCATTCTCCTCCACACAGAAAATAAATCCATCCCCCTCCATGCAGAATAAATGCACCGTGGCTCACACTCACTAAATAAATTCCCGCACCCCCACATACAAATTGAATAAATTCCCAGCCCCCCCAAACACTGAATAAATCCCCATACACACACTGAATAAGTACACACACAATGAATAAATCCCCCGTGCTCACACACACACATTGAATAAATCCGATCCCCCACACACACACAATGAATAAATCCCAGAACCTCCCTTTCACACACCCTGAATAAATCCCTAATCACACACACACACTGAATAAATCACCCACACACACACACACACACACACGCACACTGAATAAATCCCTAACCCCCCACAAACGTAATAAATCCTAACCCCCCTAACACACAGACACACACACACTGAATAAATCCCCACCCCCCACACACTGAGTACATCTCACACTGAACAAATCCCTAACCACACACACACACACACTGAATAAATCCCTAACCCCAGCCACACACACACACTGAATAAATCCCTAACCACACACACCACTGAATAAATCCCTGACCCCAGCCATACACACACACTCAATAAATCCCCACCCCCCACACACTGAGTACATCTCACACTGAATAAATCCCTAACCACACACACACACTGAATAAATCCCTAACCCCAGCCACACACACACACTGAATAAATCCCCACCCCCACACACTGAGTACATCTCACACACACACACTGAATAAATCCCTGACCCCCAACACACTGACTAAATCCTGACCCCAACACACAGAATAAATCCTGACCCCCCAACACATAGACACACATACTGAATAAATCACACACACACACACACACACACACACACTAAATAAATCCCTGACCCAGCCACACACACTGAATAAATCCCTGACCCCCAACACAGAGTAAATCCTGACCCCCCAACACACAGGCACACACACTGAATAAATCTCCCCCACACACACACACACACACACACACACACACACACACACACACACACACACACACACACACACACACACACACTGAATAAATCTCCCCCCAAACACTGAAGAAATAAACACACACACTGAATAAATATTCACATACACCCACCCCACACTGACTCTTCGGTGTCTTCAGCTCCACAATTACAGGAGTACTTACTATCAAGTCTCTTCTCTCTCCTGTGCGACGGACAGTGATGTTAGCAGCGTAATCACATGACCTGATCACGCTGCTGGCGTCACTCTGGCCCAGCGGTCAGAGCCTCAATTGTACTCGCAGCTGTTAGACGCGAGTACAATTGCTCCCTGGGAGCCGGCGCACTGCAGCTTCTCTGTGCCGGCTGTCAGATTGACAGATGGCTTGGAGAACTGCCAACTCCCAGTCCAGGGGGTGGCAGAATGCAGCCACAGGGGGAGACACTTTGGATTGCCGCACCCCCCTGTCGGCTGCGCCCGGGGCACTTACCCCAGCTGCCCCCCCAAGATACGCCTCTGATCCACACATTATTAATATTATTATATTATTATTATACATTTTAATAGCCCCATTTATTCCATGGTGCTTTACACATGAAAGGGGCAAATATAGACAAGTACAATAGACATGAGCAAAAAAAGGCACACACAAGTACAGAAGGAGAGAGGACCCTGCCCATACCCCCAGGTCTTTTTCAGTGACAGTTTTGCCCAATGTTTTACAATTAAGCACATAATTATACATCTTATTTCTTCTGCCCAAGTGTATGACCTTACATTTATCCCCATTAATGCTCATTTGCCATGTATCAGCCCAAGCTACTAGTTTACATAAATCCTCCTTTAATAGGAAATTGGCCACCTCTGTATTGATTACTCTGCAGAGTTTAGTGTCATCTGCAAAAATTGAAATTCTACTCTGTATGCCCTCTACAAGGTCATAAATAAACATGTTAAAAAGAGGCAGCCCAACACTGACCATTGTGGTACCCCACTGCTAACCGCGACCCAGTCCGAGTGTGCTCCATTAATAACCACCCTTTGTTTCCTATCCCTCAGCCAGTTTTTAACCCACTTACACATATTTTCTCCTATTCCCATTGTTCTCATTTTATTTATCAACCTTTTGTGTGACACTGTATCAAAAGCTTTTGAAAAGTCCATATAAGCCACGTCCACTGCATTTCCTTGGTCCAGTCTGGAACTTACCAGTCATGACCCATTTTTGGATTTGTGGCAGATCTGGTTTCCCTCAGTTCAAAACCTTTTTCCTTTCAGGTCATCAGGGGTTAATGCAGTTTCCCCGGTGGCCTGCTGGTATATTGCATTGCTGCTGGGTCAGCTGATGTTAGTGGTGACCATTCCCACCATCCTTTAAGAGGTCACCCTATTTTTCAGCTGACTGTCGGTGTTAGTTCATTCTGCAGCGACCTAGCTGGGAGAAGTAGCTTTTTGGGAGCAGTGGTTCTACAACTGAGTTCGGTTTTCCTGGTGTCATTTTCTTGCTGTGCGGTGCTTTGCAGCAGAAAGCTAAGTGTGGTGTTTTTAATACCCAGTTCCTTTTTCGTGTCTGTCTTTCCTTACCTCTTGTTGTATTAGTGCAGCTGTGGGACCAGTGCTCTCACCTGCCAGTTTCCTACGTAGGGATAAGAGTAGGGCAAGTGAGGGACAAGGTATCCTGGTCAGCGACGGGGTGAAAGAACCTGTATAGGGACGATAGCAAGATCAGGGCACATCCTCAGGTGAGTTCAGGAGGTGTCCATTCCCCCATTCCCTACCGACAGGGACCACCTTTGTTAAAGTTTCCCTGGTGTTCCCTGGTGTGTCTTTCCATCTGGTGACCAACCAATTGTTAGGTCGTGTCACACCACTGCGGTCACATCGTAACATGACCTCTTCATAGAAGCTTACCAGATTAGTCTGACAGGAATGGTCCCTAGTAAACCCATGCTGATCTTGGGTTTTGAGGTTATTCCTCTTCAGATACTCCTGTAAGGAGATAAACCGGACCGCGGGTACATGCATGCTGGGTCCAGAACTGAAAGGGCTGCATCCTCTGTTCCCGGGGGGGAAGCTTTAGAGAGGTGGACCTTCCCCTGCAGCCTGGGGGAAACCCTAGTGAGAGAGAGCTTCCTTCTGTCCCAGGGGGGTGAGGAGAACCTGAAAAGGGCACACCGAAACAGAGGAAAAAGCAGGAGCAGGGTAGAGTAGTGTGTAGTCGGGTGAGCAGCCGCTCCACTCCCCATGCTGAGACAGAGTAATGGCGCTATGACAGCTAATATAGTTAAAGAGCCATGTTGGGCTCACACCAGACTGTGGCCCGTGTCTTTAATAGCCACATTAGTATATGGACAAGGGGCAGTGGGAGGTACCGGAGACCGACCACTGCCGCCAGAAGATGGAACCAGCGACTACAATATCATCTAGGAGGAGGCACTGCACCCACTGTTGCTGGGGCTATTTAATGTACAGCAGGAGCTGCAGTGTGAGGACTACCTTATACTCTTGCCACCTAATTATTGTGTTTGAACTGTTGCATTTTACTGTACCTTTAACTTCGTGTGTGGAGTATCTCCCCTGTAAATAAACCTGTTATCCCTTGCTTTGTATCCTGTCTGTGATGACGTCCCACATACCTGCTAGCATCCTACAATTAAAACTCCCACCTGAAGAAGACGGTGTTTACCGTCGAAACGCATTGTGGTAAACTACATATGTTGTCTGAGTTTCCTTCAGCGCTCCTGGGACTAATTTCTGTTTACATTAGCATCCTACAATTGGCGTAGTCGGCAGGATGTCATACAAAGGCATGGGGGAGGCAGATCAAGCAGTTGGAGGGGGCCCTAGAACCAGCATCTCCCTGGGGGCTATGTTAGCTAACTTACCAAAGTTTAATGGGAACAATACCATGTTGTGGAGCTAGACTGACTGTATTAGGGGAATGATGAAAATGCACCCCATGGTACCCGCATTTAAGGCAGAGGTTGCCATAATAGCACTGGAGGGAGAGGCCAAAGATTCAGTGATGTTGAGACCCCCTGACAGCATGACACGTTTGACAAGGTCCTGCATATATTAGAGGAGTTACATGGGGACCCCACAGATGTAGGAGAGTTGAGGTCACATCTGTTCAGTCGTATGCAAAGAGAGAGATTGACAGTGAATCAATGCATGAATGTGCTGCAGGAAATCTACACAGCCGTGACCAAAAAAGATGGGGTGGGAATAGTCCCGATTGACGTAGTACTCCAGGATCAGTTGCCGACCAGACTGAGAGATGCCATGTTAAAACAGGCCCTTCGAGAGTGCTTGAAAGTGAACCCAAACATGACTTTTGCCGACACTGGGGCAGAGGTGCGCATAGGCGAGCAGGAGCAGGGGGTTGCAGCCTTGACGGGGATGGTCCGGTGTGGCAGACTATCCACCCTGTTAGGATCTGGTGACCTTGGAGCCGCATGAAACTTTCTCTGGAGTCGGTGGAACCTGTACTGACCGCAA
Organism: Ranitomeya variabilis; assembly: GCF_051348905.1. Taxonomy (NCBI): domain Eukaryota; kingdom Metazoa; phylum Chordata; class Amphibia; order Anura; family Dendrobatidae; genus Ranitomeya; species Ranitomeya variabilis. The sequence goes on along the minus strand of NC_135239.1, from coordinate 112,620,106 downwards.
ATCCTGAACTAACACCGCAACTAGAAGTAGCCGTGGGGTGTGCCTAACATACCCTAGACACCTCGACACAGCTGGAGGACTAAATACCCCTATAGATGGAAATAGGAATGCTACCTTGCCTCAGAGCTGACCCCCAAAGGATAGGCAGCCCCCCATGAATAATGACTGTGAGTAGGAGAAGAATAGACACACGCAGGTAGAAAACAGGATTTAGCAAAAGAGGCCACTCTAGCTAAATAGGAAAGGATAGGACAGATTACTAGGCGGTCAGTATTAAAACCCTTCCAAAAATATCCACAGCAGATAATACAAAAAGTTCCACAATCTAACTAAAGACATGGAATGTATATCTGCCACTCCAGAGAATCCAACAAGACTGAGAAAATACTGACACAATCTAAGCTGGACAAGAAAACACAAAGAATAGCACTGAATTGTGAAGCACACAGCATGTGTGCCACAGAAAAAAAAACCAGACACTTATCTTTGCTGATTTGGCAAAAAGACAGGAGGAACCAGGCAGAGGTCCTAAACCTCCCAACAACAATTGACAACTGGCAAGGACTAATGAATCCTGCATGCCTAAATACCCCAGTCAGAACTGCAATCAGCAGATACACCTGACCAGGACTGCAACTCAGGGGCAACTGCATTACCACCTACAACCACCGGAGGGAGCCCAAAAGCAGAATTCACAACAGTACCCCCCCCTTGAGGAGGGGTCACCGAACCCTCATCAGAGCCCCCAGGCCGATCAGGACGAGCCAGATGAAAAGCATGAACCAAATCAGCAGCATGGACATCAGAAGCAAAAACCCAAGAATTATCCTCCTGGCCATAACCCTTCCATTTGACAAGGTACTGAAGCCTCCGCCTCGAAAAACGAGAATCCAAAATCTTCTCAACCATATACTCCAACTACCCATCAACCAAAACAGGGGCCGGAGGATCAACAGAGTGAACAACGGGCACCACATATTTCCGCTATAAAGATCTATGGAAGACATTATGGATAGCAAAGGAGGCCGGAAGCGCCAATCGAAAAGACACCGGATTAATAATCTCAGAAATCCTATAAGGACCAATAAACCGAGGCTTAAACTTAGGGGAAGAGAACTTCATAGGAACATGATGGGAAGACAACCAAACCAAATCCCTAACCCGAAGCCGGGAACCAACACACCGACGACGGTTAGCAAAACGTTGAGCCTCCTCCTGAGACAACACCAAATTGTCCACCACAGTCTGCTGCAACCTGTCAACCACAGAATCCACACGAGGACAGTCAGAAGGCTCAACCTGCCCAGAAGAAAAACGAGGATGAAAACCAAAATTACAAAAAAAAGGTGAAACCAAAGTAGCCGAACTAGCCCGATTATTAAGGGCAAACTCGGCCAACGGCAAAAAGGCCACCCAATCATCCTGATCGGCAGACACAAAGCATCTCAAATAAGTCTCCAAAGTCTGATTAGTTCGCTCAGTCTGGCCATTTGTCTGAGGATGAAATGCAGAAGAAAAAGACAAATCAATGCCCAGCCTAGCACAAAAGGCCCGCCAAAACCTAGAAACAAACTGGGAACCTCTGTCAGACACAATATTCTCCGGAATACCATGCAAACGAACCACATGCTGAAAAAACAACGGAACCAACTCTGAAGAGGAAGGCAATTTAGGCAAAGGCACCAAATGAACCATCTTAGAAAACCGGTCACAAACAACCCAGATAACCGACATCCTCTGGGAAACCGGAAGATCAGAAATAAAATCCATAGAAATATGCGTCCAGGGCCTCTCAGGGACCGGCAATGGCAAAAGTAACCCACTAGCACGGGAACAACAAGGCTTGGCCCGCGCACAAGTCCCACAGGACTGCACAAAAGAACGCACATCACGTGGCAACGAAGGTCACCAAAAGGACCTACCAACCAAATCTCTGGTACCAAAAATACCAGGATGACCAGCCAACACAGAACAGTGAACCTCAGAAATCACTCTACTAGTCCATCTGTCAGGAACAAACAATTTCCCCACAGGACAGCGGTCAAGTCTATCAGCCTGAAATTCCTGAAGAACCCGCCGTAAATCAGGGGAAATGGCAGAAAGGACCACCCCTTCTTTCAGAATACCGACCGGTTCAAGGACCTCAGGAGAATCAGGCAAAAACTCCTAGAAAGGGCATCAGCCTTAATATTCTTAGAACCCGGAAGATACGAAACCACAAAATCAAAACGGGAAAAAAACAAGGACCATCGAGCCTGTCTAGGACTCAGCCGTTTGGCAGACTCGAGGTAAATCAAATTCTTATGATCGGTCAGGACCACAATACGGTGCTTAGCTCCCTCAAGCCAATGTCGCCACTCCTCAAACGCCCACTTCATAGCCAACAACTCCTGATTGCCAACATCATAATTGCGTTCAGCAGGCGAAAACTTGCGGGAGAAAAAGGCACACGGTTTCATCAAAGAACCAACAGAATCCCTCTGAGACAAAACGGCCCCTGCCCCAATCTCAGAAGCATCAATCTCAACCTGAAACGGAAGAGAAACATCTGGTTGGCGCAACACCGGAGCAGAAGTAAATCGGCGTTTAAGCTCCTGAAAGGCAGAGACAGTCGCAGAGGACCAATTCGCCACATCAGCGCCTTTTTTCGCAAATCAGTCAAGGGTTTAACCACGCTGGAGAAGTTAGCAATGAAACGGCGATAAAAATTTGCAAAACCCAAAAATTTCTGAAGGCTCTTCACGGATGTGGGTTGAATCCAATCATGAATGGCCTGAACCTTAACCGGATCCATCTCCATAGATGAGGGAGAAAAAATAAAGCCCAAAAAAGAAACCTTCTGCACCCCAAAAAGACACTTAGACCCCTTCACAAACAAAGCATTGTCACGAAGGATCTGAAATACCATCCTGACCTGTTCCACGTGAGACTTCCAATCATCGGAAAAAATCTAAATATCGTCCAAATATACAATCAAGAATTTATCAATATAAGTCCGGAAGATATCATGCATGAACGATTGAAAAACAGATGGAGCGTTAGTGAGCCCGAATGGCATCACAAGGTATTCAAAATGGCCTTCGGGCGTATTAAACGCAGTTTTCCATTCATCACCCTGTTTAATACGAACAAGATTATATGCCCCCCGAAGGTCAATCTTCGTAAACCAACTAGCCCCCTTAATCCTAGCAAACAAATCGGAAAGCAAAGGTAAAGGGTATTGAAACTTGACCGTGATCTTATTCAAGAGGCGATAATCAATACAAGGTCTCAAGGAGCCATCCTTCTTAGCAACAAAAAAAAAAACCTGCTCCCAACGGCGAAGAAGATGGCCGAATATGCCCTTTCTCCAAAGACTCCTTAACATAACTCCGCATGGCGGTATGTTCACGCACAGACAGGTTGAAAAGTCGGCCCTTAGGAAACGTACTGCCTGGAAATAAGTCAATCGCACAATCACAGTCCCTGTGCGGTGGAAGGGAACTGGACTTGGGCTCATTGAATACATCCTGAAAATCAGACAAAAACTCTGGAATTTCAGAAGAGGAAGAAGAGGAGATTGACATCAAAGGAACATCATTATGAACCCCCTGACAACCCCAACTAGTCACAGACATAGATTTCCAATCCAACACAGGATTATGTACCTGCAACCACGGCAAACCCAGCACGATAACATCATGCAAATTATGCAACACCAGAAATCGACAATCTTCCTGATGGGCTTGCGCCATGTGCATGGTCACCTGTGTCCAAAACTGGGGCTTATTTTTAGCCAAAGGTGTAGCATCAATCCCCTTTAAAGGAATAGGGTTCTGCAAAGGCTGCAAGGGAAAACCACAACGCCTGGCAAACTCAAAATCCATTAAGTTCAAGGCGGCGCCTGAATACACAAACGCCATGACAGAAAATGATGACAATGAGCAGATCAAGGACACCGATAACAGAAATTTAGGTTGTACAGTACTGATAGTAAATGAACTAGCGATCCTTTTTCTCCGCTTAGGACAGACTGAAATGACATAAGAAGCCACAGTTTGATGCTCCCGCAAGCGCCGATCAATCTGAATGGTCAGAGACATAGAATCACTCAGACCGGAAGGCGTGGGAAACCCCACCATAACATCTTTAAAAGATTCAGAAAGACCCTTTCTGAAAATTGCCGCCCAAGCATCATCATTCCATTTAGTCAACACAGACCATTTTCTAAATTTCTGACAAAACAATTCTGCCGCCTCTTGACCCTGAGACAGGGCCAACAAGGTTTACTCCGCTTGATCCACAGAATTCGGTTCATCATATAATAATCCTAAAGCCTGAAAAAAGGAATCTACATTAAGCAAGGCCGGATTCCCAGATTTCAGGGAAAATGCCAAATCCTGTGGATCGCCACCCAGCAGGGAGATGACAATTTTAACCTGCTGAATGGAATCACTGGAGGATCGCGGTCTCAGAGCAAAAAACAGTTTACAATTGTTTTTAAAACCCCAAAATTTGGACCTATCACCAAAAAACAAATCAGGAGTAGGAAACTTCGTCTCTAAAGCAGGAGTCTGAACAATATAATCAGAAATACCCTGTACCCTAGCAGCAAGCTGGTCTACACGAGAAGCTAATTCCTGAACATCCATGCTGGCACAAGACTCCTCAGCCACCCATAAATAAAGAGGGAAAAAAAGACAAAACAGACTGCAGAAAAAAAAATGGCTCAACACCTTTCTTCCCTTCTTCTGAGATGCATTTAACTCTTTATGGGCCAGTTGTACTGTTAGGATCTGGTGACCTTGAGCCACATGAAACTTTCTCTGGAGTCGGTGGAACCTGTACTGACCGCAAATCCTGAACTAACACCGCAACTAGAAGTAGCCGTGGGGTGTGCCTAACATACCCTAGACACCTCGACACAGCCAGAGGACTAAATACCCCTATAGATGGAAATAGGAATGCTACCTTGCCTCAGAGCAGACCCCCAAAGGATAGGCAGCTGTTATGGACCTGGTGGTTAGGTGCACCAGGAATGACCTGATAGTTAAACACGGAATCGGGACGAGCTCTGGGGAAATGGGAACTCTGCTGACCGCAAACCCTACTCCTATCAACACAACTAGAAATAGCCGTGGAGCATGCCTGACTCTGCCTAGACGCCTCTTCACAGCCTAAGAGCTAACTACCCCTAAAGAAAGGAAACAAAGCCTCACTTGCCTCAGAGAAATTTCCCCAAAGGTAAAAGCAGCCCCCCACAAGTATTGACTGTGAGTTAAGAGGAAATCACAAACACAGGATGAAATAGGCTTTAGCAAAGAGAGGCCAGTCTAACTAAACAGATTGAGGATAGAAAAGGGATCTTTGCGGTCAACACAACAAACTACAAAAACCACGCAGAGTGTGCAAAAAATACCCCCGCACCGACTCACGGTGCGGTGGTGCCACTCTGCACCCCCAGAGCTTCCAGCTAGCCAGGCAGTTTCATGATAGCAAGCTGGACTAGAACTTAGCAAGAAAAAACATAAGTAACAAATGAACAAGCCGGAACTTAGCTTTTGCTGGAGTAGACAGGTCCTCAGAAAGATCCAGGAGAGATCTGAACCAGTACTAGAACATTGACAGCTGGCATGGAGTAACGATTTGAGTGGAGTTAAATAGAGAATCCTAGCCTAGCCCTAAACGAGGGCAGCTGGGGAAGGAATCTCAGAACCAGCAGCTCCCCTCACAGCCACCAGAGGGAGTCCAAGGACAGAACTCACCGAAGTACCATTCATGACCACAGGAGGGAGTTCGAGAACGGAATTCACAACAGGCAGCCCCCCACGAATAATGACTGTGAGTAGGAGAAGAATAGACACACGCAGGTAGAAAACAGGATTTAGCAAAAGAGGCCACTCTAGCTAAATAGGAAAGGATAGGACAGATTACTAGGCGGTCAGTATTAAAACCCTTCCAAAAATATCCACAGCAGATAATACAAAAAGTTCCACAATCTAACTAAAGACATGGAATGTATATCTGCCACTCCAGAGAATCCAACAAGACTGAGAAAATACTGACACAATCTAAGCTGGACAAGAAAACACAAAGAATAGCACTGAATTGTGAAGCACACAACATGTGTGCCACAGGAAAAAAAAAACAGACACTTATCTTTGCTGATTTGGCAGAAAGGCAGGAGGAACTAGGCAGAGGTCCTAAACCTCCCAACAACAATTGACAACTGGCAAGGACTAATGAATCCTTCACGCCTAAATACCCCAGTCAGAACTGCAATCAGCAGATACACCTGACCAGGACTGCAACTCAGGGGCAACTGCATTACCACCTACAACCACCGGAGGGAGCCCAAAAGCAGAATTCACAACACCATCCCCAACGAGGAAGAGCCAAAGTGGTCCCACGAACTGCGTCAAGGAATACAAGAAATGAGGGAATAAGTTGACAGTCTGAGTAGAGCCCTTGCTCGAGGTACTTCACGGCAAAGGAAGAAACTAGAGGCGAGGTGCTGAGCATCAGAGGTACCCCAGCGGTTGCTCCACAATATGCTTCCAAGTTGAGGAGTAAAGAGCGTTCGCAGATAGGATACGCTTCCCGCAGAGGCCGAAGATCCGGAAGAAAGTGTCCACCTGACAGACGCAGATGTGAGTGCTGGGCATGCGGAAGAGTGGAACACCTGTCCAGAAATTGCCCTACCAGAGTGAAACGACAGCAAAGATTCGCTCACCCCTCCGAAGGTCCTGATAATTGGAGGGAACGTCACCCCGGAGAGAATGCTATGGCGGGAGGAGAAGAGCCCCACTCAGAGCAAGACAGTGCCACAATGTAGGACACCGAGAAGAGATAGAGAGGGTGTCATCTGCCTATGGTAAAATGTCTGCGCAGTCCTTATGCGTGGAGGCAAGTCTGGCAGTACTCCAACCTGGGTCTAGAGGTCTCGATGGTGAGATTCGACCCAAAGAGGAGGAAGGGACAACTGCCCGAGCGGTTCATTGGAGTAAATCGCCATCATGCTCGCCACAAGCTCCCAACAAAGGGGAGGTGACAAGTGTTCCCGAGACGCCCGCACCTATGGTTCTCGTCGATGAGATGGAAGAGCTGCTAATATCGTCCCCTGAGGAGGAAAGTTTGCCAGCCATCAGCTCACAAGATCCTGCCGACTACAGCGCGGATGACGATTCCAGTACTGTCGGGAATGAACCTGTCAAAGAGAGGGGGAGCTATGGAGGAGAATTGCTGGGACTAAGTTCCCAAGCTGAGGAGCTCAAGCAAGAAGTCCCTGCGGTTTCCGCTGATGATGGAGGGAAAGGCGAACCGTCGTCTCAAACGTCTGCTAGCGGCAAAACTAAGAAGAGGAAGAAAAAGAAGAAGACGGTAGATGCTGTTGGAAAATTTAATGTGACCACACAAGATTTGGCTGAGGAATTTTCTTCTACGGCTGCCAATGAAGAAGAGGAAGAATTTCACGACCTGGCCGACGGGCAGCTTCTAGACCATTTAGTTTGGCAGTATGTGAAAGAAGAAAGCCAGGAGAAGACACGAAAATTGCGGGTATCTGTCTCCCCTCAAAAGAGCAAAGAGAAATACGAAGAGTTCTTGCCCCTGGAATGGCAAGCTAAAAAAGAGGGGGGATGTAAGAGATAGACCAGACTGCGGGTACCTGCATGTCGGGTCCGGAACTGAAAGGGCTACATCCTCTGTTCCCGGGGGAATCTTTACAGAGGTGGACCTTCCCCTGGGGGAAGCCCTAGTGAGAGAGAGCTTCCTGCTGTCCCGGGGGGGAGAATCTGAAAAGGGCGCGCCTAAACAGAGGAAAAGCATGCGCAGGAGGAGAGTTGCGCGCCAGGGCAAAGTAACGTGCAGTTGGGTGAGCAGCGCACTCTGCTCCTCATCCTGAGACAGTGTACTGGCGCTGTGATGGGCTGTGCTGCAGTTGGACAAGGGTTCCGGGACACTGTTCCGCAGAGAGAGCCGTGCAGAGCTGAGCAGAACCGTGCAGAACAGGGGTGTGCAGAGCCGTGCACACAGAGCGGAGCAGAGCAGGGTGCTCTGGTCGGGAGCACTGGCGCCAAACAGACCAGCGTCGCCTGCCGCCAACAGCGGGGACCCGAGAGAGCGGGACATGCGGTGTGTGCCCAGTGACAGCCAGGGAGTACCAGGTGCTGCACACGACATGACCGTGAGTACTGCACATGCGTTGCCCAAGAGAGATCACACATAGGACTGACACTCGCACTTTGACGTGGACACACAAGAGTTGTCCTGACCATCTGTTACCAGACTACCTACAGCTAATATAGTTAAAGAGCCACGTTGGGCTTGCACCGGACTGTGGCCCGTGCCTTTAATAGCCACATTAGTATATGGACAAGGGGCAGTGGGAGGTACCGGAGACCGACCACTGCCGCCAGAAGATGGAACCAGCGACTACAATATCATCTAGGATGAGGCACTGTGCCCGCCGTTGCCGGAGCTATTTAATGTGCAGCAGGAGTTGCAGTGTCAGGACTACCTTATGCTCTTTGCCACCTAATTATTGTGTTTTGAACTGTTACATTTTGCTGTACCTTTAACTCCGTTTGACTCTTTACCTCCCTGCGTGGAGTATCTCCCCTGTAAATAAACCTGTTAACCCTTGCTCTGCCGCGACATCCCGCATACCTGCTAGCATCCTACACTCCAGCATAGCATTAATACAAGAAAGAAAAAGAGTACAAAACGTTCCAAGGATAAAATTCAGAATTTATTCAAAACACATATATCGTACAAACACAAGACACAATAAATACAATGATAGGTAAAGCACTTTAGTGAATACCAGGTATAAAACACCAATATCCCGAGTACTAGTGGAAGGGAGGGCAGAGAATGATGGCTATCAAGAGAAAGTGTAAGTGCGACCCAAATAGGACTGTTCCCTTGTAAATATCAGTCACTCAAGAGAAAGACATAGCACCCAAATCACAAAGTCACTTAACGTTCCTTAAAGATCCCTTGATATCAATTAGCTCATATAGAGCCATCAAACATGTAATGGGTACTAAAAATCAATCCCAAAAAGATCAAATAAGATCAACTAATGAAAAAGGTATGTATCCCTTTAAGGGAACGCAAGTGAGCGCAATGTGTCAAAAACTGTCCTTACCCATATTTCTTTCCACCTGGGGACCTAGTGGGGCTGATGCCCTATATAACCTTCCATCCTGCCCCATATGTCTCAATCTTGCCCCATATGACCTCCCATCCTGCCCCATATTACCTCCTATCCTGCCCCATCTGTCTCCATCCTGCCCCATCTATTTCCATCCTGCCCCATATGACCTCCCATCATGCCCTATGTGTCTCCATCCTGCCCCATGTGTCTCAATCCTGCCCCATGTGTCTCTATCATGCCCCATATGATCTCACATTCTACTTCATGTGTTTCCCATCCTGCCCCATATGATCTCCCATCCAGCCCCATGTGTCTCCATACTGCCCCATGTGTCTCCATCCTGCCCCATATTACCTCCCATCCTAGTAACATAGTAACATAGTTATTAAGGTTGAAGGAAGACTTTAAGTCCATCTTGCTCAACCCATAACCTAACCTAACATGTTGATCCAGAGGAAGGCAAAAAAAACCATGTGGCAAACAGTAAGCTCCACCTTGGGGAAAAATATTCCTTCCCGTCTCCACATACGGCAATCAGACTAGTTCCCTGGATCAACGCCCTATCAAGGAAACTAGTGTATATAACCTGAAAAATTATGCTTTTCAAGAAAGGCATCCAGTCCCCTCTTAAATTTTAGTAGGGAATCACTTATTACAACATCATACGGCAGAGAGTTCCATAGTCTCGCTGCTCTTACAGTAAAGAATCCACATCTGTGATTATGCTCAAATCTTCTTTCCTCCAGACGTAGAGGATGCCCCCTTGTCCCCGTCTCAGGTCTACGAGTAAAAAGGTCATTAGAAATGTCTCTGTACTGTCCCCTCATATATTTATACATTAAAATAAGATCACCCCTTAGCCTTCGTTTCTCCAAACTAAATAACCCCAAGTGTAATAACCTGTCTTGGTATTGCAGACCCCCCCAGTCCTCTAATTACCTTGGTCGCTCTTCTCTGCACCCACTCTAGTTCAGCTATGTGTCTTATACACCGGAGACCAGAACTGTACACAGTATTCTAAGTGTGGTCGCACAAGTGACTTGTATAGAGGTAAAATTATGTTCTCTTCATGAGCATCTATGCCTCTTTTAATGCATCCCATTATTTTATTTGCCTTTGTACGGTAGCAGCTGCGTGAGTTTCTCATCCACCCATACACCCAGGTCTTTTTCATTGACAGTTTTGCCCAGTGTTTTACAATTAAGCACATAATTATACATCTCATTTGCTCTACCCAAGTGCATGATCTTACATTTATCCCCATTAAAGCTCATTTGCCATTTATCTACCCAAGCTTCTAGTTTATATAAATCCTTCTGTAATATAAAATTGTCCTCCTCTGTATTGATTACCCTGCAGAGTTTAGTGTCATCTGCAAATTTTGAAATTCTACTCTGTATGCCCCCCTACAAGGTCATTAATAAATATGTTAAAAAGAAGAGGGCCCAATACTGACCCCTGTGGTACCCCACTGCTAACCGTGACCCAGTCCGAGTGTGCTCCATTAACTACCACCCTTTGTTTCCTATCACTGAGCCAGCTCTTAACCCACTTACACATATTTTCCCCATCCCCATTGTTCTCATTTTATGTATCAACCTTTTGTGTGGCCCATTTGTCTCCATCATTCCCCACAAAACATCCCATGTGTCCCATATGACCACCCACCCTTCCCCATGTGTCTCCATCTTGCCCCCATATTGCTCCTTTCAGTACAAAAAAAGAAAAAAAGAGGTCCATCAGCATCCATCCCCTCCCTCATCCATTTGACGTGACGTCATATGCCGGTGATGTGCGCTCCTACGACAGCTGCCGACTTGTGATGACAGCAATAGATTTTAACCGAAAGTGTGTCCGAAGACTCACATTCAGTTACTGAACCAGCAGGATCCTGCCCCTGAGGCACGGTGAGCAGAGGGGTGCCCGGTCTGGGCTCCCTCTGCTCCCTGGATCCCATATGCCAGTAAGGGCAGTAATGCCCTGATGGTGGCCCAGTGTATATGACATGATGGATCTGATGTTTTATCATTCACTGCATCAACTTGATGCACATGTGTCTACATTCAGTCAGCCATGTGTCTCCATCCTGTCCCATGTTTCCATCCTTCCCCATCCATCTATCTTCATCCTGCCAAATCTGTCTCCATTCTGCCCCACATGACCTCCCATCCTGCCCCATATGACTTTCCATCCTACCCCATAAGACTCTATCCTGCCCCATCTGTCTCCATCCTGCCTCATCTGTCCCCATCCTGCCGATCTGTTTCCATCCTGCCCCAAATAACCTCCCATCCTGCACCATATGACCTCACATCCTGCCCCATGTGTCTCCATCTTGCCAAATGTGTCTCCATCCTGCCCCATATCACCTCCCATCCTGCCCCATATCACCTCCCATCCTGCCCCATATCATCTTCCATCCTGCCCCATCTGTCTCCATCCTGCCTCATATCACCTCGCAAGTGACCCTTATGACCACCTACCTTGCCCTTTGTGTCTCCACCTTGTCCCCATATTGCTCTTTTCAGTCCAAAAAAAGTGAACAAAAAAGTCCATCAGCGTCTATCCCCTCCCTCATTGATTTGACATCATGTCATGTGCTGTCGACATGCGCTCCTACTCAAGCTGCCAGCCTGTGATTGGCTTCCCTCATGGCAATAGGTTTTAAATGAAAGTGTGTACGAGGACTAACATACAGTTACTGAACCAGCAACATCCTGCCCCAAAGGCCCTTTGAGCAGAGAGGGGTGCCCGGTCCAGGCTTCCTCTGCTCCCCAGTTCCCATATAGGGCAGTAATGTCCTGATGGAGGCCTGTGTATATGGCATGATAGATCTGATGTTTTATCATCCACCCTACCAACCTGATGCACATCAGCAAACAAAAATGTAGTGTCTGAATAACAAGGTTCAGTTGTGCCTAAACTGTGTACCTTCAATAGCAGATACACTGACCCCATGGTCTTCTAAATAAGCAGAATAGACCAATGGCAAGAACTGGCCAAATTAGCCATGGGTGTACTGTCTTGTCGATCTTCTATAAAACTGTCAGAGAAGGTATTCAGTACAGTAGATTGCTACAGTGGGGAAAATAAGTATTTGATACACTGCCGATTTTGCAAATTTTCCCGCCTACAAAGAATGGAGAGGTCTGTAATTTTTATCGCAGGTACCCTTCAACTGTGAGAGACAGAATCTTAAAAAAATCCAGAAAATCACTTTATATGTTTTTACATAATTAATTTGCATTTCATTGCATGAAATCATCATTTGATACAATAAACAGAACATAATGTTTGGAACAGAAACCTTTGTTTGCAATTTCAGAGGTCAGATGTTTCCTGTAGTCCTTGACTAAGTTTGCACACACTGCAGGAGGGATTTTGGCCCATTCCTCCATACAGAACTTCTTCAGATCTTTCAGGTTTTAGGGCTGTCACTTGGAAACATTGAGTTTCAGCTCCCTCCAAAGATTTTCTATTGGATTCAGGTCTGGAGACTGACTATGCCACTCCAGGCCCTTGAAATGCTTCTTATGAGCCACTTCTTAGTTGCCCTAGCTGTGTGTTTCAAGTTACTGTCATGCTGGAAGACCCAGCCACGACCCATCTTCAATGCTCTTACTGAGGAAAGGAGATTGTTGGCCACCCTTCAATACGGTGCAGTCATCCTATCCGCTTTGCAGAAAAGCATCTCCAAAGTATGACGTTTCCTCCATCATGCTGTATGGTTGGGACGGTATTCATGGGGTTTTACTCATCCCACTTCCTTCAAACATGATGATTTTGGTCTCATCTAACCACATTACATTCTTCCTTACCTCCTCTGGATCATCCACATGGGCATTGTCGAACTTAAAATGGGCCTAGACATGTGCTGATGTAATCCGTGGACCAGGGTGGGCTCCCCAGGACACAGCAAAGCCGTGGACAAGCAAGGCAGTAAATACTAAATTTGTCAACTTAACTTTCTGTTAAACTCAGACTGATTGCTCTTCCACCAACCAACAAAATGTAACAGATTAATTCACACACACCCGATCAGAACTGACAGGGACCACTGTGCGGTGTCACTCAGGAGGCACGAAAATGTTCTGTGCTTTACTATAATGTACTTAATTGTGCACCCACATAGAGGAGCTACCAAGCATTTACATGGAAAACTGGAACAATCAAATGATTGCCAGGGGTGGCCTATTTGTGATGCAGCACAGTAGCTTACAAGCTTAACAAGATGACTTTAAACCCCCTAGGTAGATCCCATTTATTGAATTATACATCTTCGTGTTCACTTTAAAGTGCAATGGGTTGCTCTTCGGATCACCTCAGTATACTTCGGTAGATCCCCTTTAATACTGTAGTCTCTGGAAGTCACTAGCAGTTCAGCAAACTGAGTCTGATGGGCACTGATGCATTCAAGTGCCTGTATCTGCCTGTCTGAGCTTGGTGCCAAACTGGGCCTGAGCGCAGGATTTATTGACCTGTGTCTGTTTGCTGTGTCGTATGTCATTGCAGAGATGAGCCCGCTTGGACAACTGCTGTTAGGCCAAGGAATTACATGTTTCTAACCGGTGCTTGAAACCACAGCTAACTTGATGGAGGGTCCCCCGGGTGTGTCACGGATGTTGGATCCTGTGGATTTTGGCTCCCCGGATGGTGCTTGATGGAGACATCACAGGTCCTCCTCCTTCCAGATCGCACCAAGTTCTCTCAAGATGGCCAGTGAAGCAACTCCTTCCTGTCAAGCACTTCCACCCCATTTGCATACTCTGACCCCTGGAATTGGGCTCTGTCTGGTTCTGTCATAATAACAGTTGGAACCAGCAGAACAGAGTCCATTTAACATAACAAGTCTATACAAACAGAATCACTGCTTTTATTTTCTCCTCAAGGAACTGGAGTCACAACCTCAGATTCAGTATCCTGCACAAACCAGTTTAAGCCACAGCCATTAAGCAGTAACAGGGGAAATATTGGCCTCCTGTTGCCAGTGATTACTGTAGTTCTGCAGGCAACAAATGTCTAAATGTATTGACTGCTACGACCCATAACCGTTTACTCCCATTAAGTGACACCAACAAATTATCAACATTGAAGACTTTATTGGGAAATATAGGCATAAAATTTCCATCTTTTAACTTTGGGTAAAATATTTGGTCGCAGCTTATAAACTCAGGCAATATCTGCCAACAAATTTGGGTGTAGGGAGATTAACTGCCTTCCGGACTCCCGGGCAGGTATCTTCACCACCAACAAAACTCCACCCTTCCGCAGCTGCAACTGAAACAAAACATAACAAAAGGGGAGGGAGGGCGGGAAACAGGTCCGGGTCCAGGGATCGGATGTGCTATCAGCACTTCCGGGTGCCAGAAGCAGAGGATAAGCCCCGCCCCCTCTGCGGGGAGTTAACCCCATATCCCATTTGGCCTCACTAAATGGGAGATCTGCTTTTAACACAGGGGGAAGGCGCAGCAGTCAGGGGACAGCGGTGTAAGCCGCAGTGTCCCAAAGACTGCTACGACCCATAACCGTTTACTCCCATTAAGTGACACCAACAAATTATCAACATTGAAGACTTTATTGGGAAATATAGGCATAAAATTTCCATCTTTTAACTTTGGGTAAAATATTTGGTCACAGCTTATAAACTCAGGCAATATCTGCCAACAAATTTGGGTGTAGGGAGATTAACTGCCTTCCGGACTCCCGGGCAGGTATCTTCACCACCAACAAAACTCCACCCTTCCGCCAAGGAGGAGCGAATACAGAGAGCTGCGACCCCCCCAACGAATGCATAGCCTGTACCACCTTCACGAAGCCCATTGAGGAAGATATCCAAACCCGCCTCGTACAAATGAACTCCGTCTGGGAGAAGAAGACCGGAATTATCTCCCTCCAGACGGTGGTGCCTTACCACTACACCATTCTTAAATCTCACGAAGCGCGATATCCTCTGATTCAAAGTGCGTCTGGATCTCTCCATAGCATCCAATTCCCTGGCACCCCGCCACACCAGTTTTGGGATAACTTCAGACCAGACTAGTCGCATCAGCGGGAAAAACTCGGGAATTTGTCCATATCAGATCTGATAAGCGTAAGCAGCTCGGCAATTGGAAACGAAGCCAGGTCATTTCCTCCGGCATGGATAACCACAATGGCGGGAGATGAAGACACCCTTGCAATGTGAGCGACCTCCGGCAGCACTTGGGACCACGTCAGACCTCTCATACCACGCCATATCACATCGACATCATCAAAACCCAAGGATCGCCCTCTTGGGCACAATTCAGCACGACGAGCTGCCCAATAGATGTATGAGTGACCCACTATCCAGACACTGGGTCGCACTCCATCTAGGAAATAAAGTATACAATTAGCCAACATATAATAACCAAAACACTAATGATAACTTCTCCGATTTGTATCTGGAGCTGCTTCTATATTATTATTAGACAAAACAAAACCAAAACCAAAAAATAAAAAAAAAAATTTTTTTATTATAACACTAAGTCAGGCTTGATATATCTGGCAAAACAGCGGGATTTCCATCTGCCCACCCTTTGAATCTCTGATTCAAATAAACCCGCCCTGGAAGCTTCAGTCGCTGCACCTATACGAAAAGAATGAAACCCAAATTCTGCTGCAGGCATTCCCAAAAAATACAACGCACGTCTCAATATGGCTAAGAATTGGCCCGACACTAGAGGGAGACCACTCGCATGCATGAAAAATTGATCACCATCCTTTCTCACCCGCATGTAGTTCATAATTAACGTTAATAGACAAACATCCTTATTGATGGCAAATATAGGGACCCACGTCCCCAGCCCTCCTGATCAGTTTTAGATTTACATATCCTGATCCCGAGATCATAACAAATCAAAACATCATCACGCCTCAGTCCACTCGCTTTATTTAGAGCCGTGGGTAAGATCTCACTGACCCGCATGGCCCCAAAACGCCAGTCCGAAAGCCGCTGATGTAAGTGCAGCTTCATAGTTATAATCGCAAACTGATACCGCGGATTTAACCAAGCTAATTAGCAAATCAAAGGAGATAGGACGCCTGTTGCCACAGTGCTCATCCACTCGGCGCCAACCTTTCAATAGCTGACTGACTAAAAATGTTTTGTGGAATCTGACCATCCTCGCAATTTAAAATGGAAGGCTAACGCAGACACACGGTTGCGCGCTACCGCACCCGATACTCCCTTGGCATGCAATTTGGATAGAAATGCCATGGTCACCTGCATCCGAACATCATCCGAAGACCCCACCGGCTTTCCGTCTGCTAAAGGCCACCACTCCTCCCACGCCTTACCATAGGCTCTCCAGGTCGACGGAGCTACCAATGAGCGTATTAGCGGCATCAGGTCCCCAGGACATCCCAGATCGAATGTGGGCAATCCACCTCCTCCAAACGCTCCTGAAGAAGCAAATCCCGTAGGTCCTGTGAATAAAACCCAGTTACTAACTCTGGAACAGTCTCATTGTTATGAGGTAATGTATTAGATTTAAACCAAACATTAAACATTAAACATTTTAATACTATGGATCTGATCAGGTGCAAAACCAAAATGAAGGAGATGCTAGGTAGCTGATGGCATGCGCCCCGCCAACGGTTTCAAGGTGTAAGCGGATTCGCATGTTGACCAATAGTGGGCCCCATATTTCCATGGCAACCGCAACGGGAAAAGGTCAATCAAGGTTATTGATTTTGTCTTTCGGCAATCTAAATTCCATGGCGACCGTGTCGATTTCAAAACCAAGGAATGTGATCACTGATACTGGCCCTATCGTCTTCTCGGGGAAAAGTGGGACCCCAAAATATGTCATGGCATCTTTGAATTGTGCCAGCGCTGTGGAACAGACGTCTGAGTCGGCTGGGCCAACTATCAAAAATCATCAAGATAATGAGTAATGGCGGTTAGCCGAGTGATCTCGCGGGCAACCCATTCTAAAAACTTGCTGAATAATTCAACATAAAAACAGGAAATTGAGCACCCCATGGGAAGACATGTGTCGTAATAGTAAAAATCCTCAAATTTGGCTCCCAGTAATTGGTAGCAATCCGGGTGAACCGGAAGTAGACGGAAAGCGGTTTCTATGTCTGACTTGGCCATAAGGGCCCCCGGACCAGCATTTCTGACTAAATCCACCGCTTTATCGAAGGATATATAAGTAATGGCTGAGTCCTCACTGGGTATGCCGTCGTTGACCGACATCCCCTTGGGGTAGGACAGGTGGTGAATCAACCAGTACTTGCCTGATTCTTTTTTGGGAACTATACCTAGGGTGAAACAAGCAAATTAGGGAAAGGAGGTGTCTTAAAAGGACCGCGGAAGCGACCCAAACCGATTTCCTTACCCAATTTCTCTGCTAACACGTTGGGTAAATCCCTAGCTGATTGTAAATTTGGGGCTGACTGCGACTCGAGGGACCAGTTAAATGGGATGAAAAACCATAGGAAAAACCGAACCGCAGTTGCGCCGCAGCCGACTTATTGGGGTATTTGTCCAGCCACGGCCCCGTTCTTTCTACGCTCACTGGCGTCGGTAACCTCACCTGTAGAGGGGTTTTTTCCGGGGTTAGCTTTTTGGGGTTGAACACTCGTGCTTATATTTGCAGAGCCCGTAGAACTTTCAGTGTCCTTCATTAAATAACCAGCACGAACCTGGCCTACGAGTAGATGCTGCTGCCGTGTTGCTATTGGACCTGGCAGCGGGCACATGAAAGGATTGAGTCGTTTTTTTTTTTTTGTTTTGTTTTTTTTTGGGCCATCATCAGGCGAAGCCACGGATCCGTGGCTTTCACACCCAGCCTAATTGGGGATTGACGGACAGACGACGGCGGAAATCTTCATCATATTTCCACCATGCTGATCCCCCGTGGGCCTTATAGGAATTATAGATGCTGTCTAAGTATATAAAAGCTCAGAGCACCTCTCCGGGTGCTTCTCTGCCATAACACATCCTAGGAGGCCCAGATTTGTTCCTTGATGGCGCTGTCCTTGTGAGCCCCTAACGGAGGGACACCACAAAACAGACCATCCTTATAAACGTCCGGGCGAGGAGGGAGGGGCTGCCTGCACGATCCTGACAGTTGTATTATTTTGGGGTTAACATAAAACCTATTCCCTGTGGCCGCATTGGCTACTGCGTCTGAAAGGATGGTGTTGGTTCTCTCCCCCCCCCCCCAAGCCCCAACAAAGGGTACTCACCAATTGGTGCACCAACCTCCGAACGGCTTGTGTCCCGTGCCACGGGATTCATCGAACCTTGACGCTCTGTGCGATGTATGGACCTACGACGAGAAGACTCCTGCCTGTGCGACCTGCTTGAAGAACTGCCTGATGATGAAGGCGAGTGCCAACGTGATGCTCTAGAACGCCTACTGCGCCGGCTGGACCTGGATTGATACGAACGCCGCTTGCTGTCAGAACGACCGCGCTTCCTATGTCTATTCCTGCGGTGCCCTCTGGGGGATGACGATGATGACGATGATGATCTGCGCGCGGAGCGGATACCCACACTCTGTCTGTTATCCAGAGCCGGGGTGCCAGCACCCTGAATTGGGGGACGAACACCGGTTGCCATCAGCGATAGCGACGCTGGGGCGTTCTGATGTTCGGCTACCGCCGCCTGAGAGGGAGCTAATTGCCCGCCTGGTATTTGCGAATACGGGGTACTAAAGATGAGTGGGTAGGATGGAAACTGCGACTCTCCTCCTATACTAGACTGGGAGTATGCGCTATGCTGTCCGGGCGCTGATATTATGTGAGGTGAACCCACATTATGGTGCACTGGGGCTGCCGTATCCCTGCCCCTGTCAGTATTGGCCATAACTTCCCCCATGTTCCTAGAAAGTGGTGGGATGCCCCCCTGCGGAGCCTCAGTCTCCTTTTCTGCAGAGCCTGCATCCTGTGAGGAAGCAGACATTCCCTGGGCTCCCCCCATGCTGTTTCCAAATAAGATTGCAGAGCCAGGTAATAACGCTGGCACTTGCAGACCTGCACTCCTTCTTTCTGTCACTGGGGCAGCAGGGGCTGTACTAATGCACGTGTCGCGCAGCGCCGATCCCTGAGCCTCCCCCACCTGAGGTACGACGCTGCTTCCCGCCGTACTACTGCGCCTGGCGCCCGAATCAGAAGAAGCGCGCGCACACGAATTGCGCGCGCTCCTCTTTGAATATAATGGCGGGCTCAGCCGTGCCGGAGGCCGGGTGGCTCTGCGAGAGCGCCGACCCTCCGGCGGCATCGCCTGCACCATAACAGGGAAGGAGTCGCTCCTAGTCAGCAAAGCTGCTAACCAAGCGCTTCCTTCCCTGCCAATCATATCCCTCACCGCATGCTCCAGCGGGTCCATGATCCGGCAGCCCAACAGGTCCGGGTCCAGGGATCGGATGTGCTATCAGCACTTCCGGGTGCCAGAAGCAGAGGATAAGCCCCGCCCCCTCTGCGGGGAGTTAACCCCATATCCCATTTGGCCTCACTAAATGGGAGATCTGCTTTTAACACAGGGGGAAGGCGCAGCAGTCAGGGGACAGCGGTGTAAGCCGCAGTGTCCCAAACTCCATGTACAGTACATTACTACCAAAATGGAACAGCAACAGCAAATTACATGCAAACGGTTAATGGTAGGTGACAGTCAGTGGCATATTCCCCATCACCTCACACTAGTGTGAGTAGCGGGACCTTGCATGCACTGCAGGATTTTAATCCATGATGGTGTAGTATGTTACTAATGATAATGTTTCAGACTGTAGTCCAAGCTCTCTTCAGGTCTTTGACCAGGACCTCCCGTGTAGTTCTGGGCTGATTCCTGACCTTTCTCAAAATCATCCTTACCTGACGAGGCGAGATCTTGCATGGAGCTCCAGACCGTGGCAGACTGACAGTCATCTTGTGTTTCTTCCATTTTCTAATAATTGTGCCAACAGTTGTTTCCTTCTCACCAAGCTGTTTGCCTTTTGTCCTGTAGCTCATCCCAGCCCTGTGCAGGTCTACAATTTTGTCCCTGGTGTCCTTAGACAACTCTGGTCTTGTCCATAGTGGAGAGGTTGGAGTGTGATTGATTGAATGTGTGGGCAGTTGTTTTTTATACAGGTAATGAGTTCAAACAGGTGTAATTAATGCACGCAATGAGTGCAGAGTAGGAGGCTTCTTAAAGAAAAACTAACAGGTCTGTGAGAGCCAGAATTCTTGCTGGTTGGCGGATGATCAAATACTTATTTCATGCAATAAAATGCAATTTAATTATTTCAATATCATACATTGTGATTTTCTGTTTTTTTATTTTTAGATTCTGTCTCTCACAGTTGAAGTATACCTACAATAAAAATTACAGACCTCTGTATTCTTTGTAGGTGGGAAAATTTGCGAAATTGTCAGTGTATTATTTTCCCAACTGCATGTTTTATACTTTGCTGCTTCTTCTTTTGCATGGGCCGCCATTGTCTGCCCTACACAGCTAGACACCTCCTTCCTGTCTATCATGTACTATCATGTACTACAATGTGCTGTTGCTGCGACTGCCACTAGAAAGCCAGTCCACTCATCTTGTGCCTGTCAATTGTGTTTTATACTTATACTATACTGCTTGAAAAATAATCCCAAAGACATTCTTCCTACAGAAGAAGGTGGACTCGCACCGAAACGTGCGTTGGGGAGTGAGTCCCGGGACACCTGCCTAACACGTTATGGGTAAATATCACATTTAACTGCAGTGCCACTGTTTTATTCATGTCTCTTGCATCAGTAGCTGGCATGATTTGACAAGTCTGGTATGTGCACATGCTGAACTATCTGGGAGTAGGTGGGAGTGGTTGGAGTCCACGGGGACATATGGTATCCTTTAACTCCTCTATTGCTCTCAGCTTTTTCGGCATGCTATGCAGGCGCTATTAGGAGCTAATGGGAGTGGTTGGCATTCACAGGGATGTATAATGTGCTTCCAAATTTAACCCTTTGTGCTACCTTTGTGCTACCAGCATACAGATAGGCTTTAAATTTATTTTTACTGCTGTGATATTTTTATAAATTTACTATGGCACTCTGATTTGGTATATTTACTATATTGTGCTGGCCCAATTGTGTAGGCAGGACGTACCGGCACTCACTTATTTGGAATTTTTGTCATGTACCTCATATTGTTATAACATTACTGATTGCTCCAAGAACTGTATGCACTTGCACACTAACAGTTCTAGTTTTATGTATATGGATATTTAATAAAAGTTTTGTGTACGTTTGTATATTGTGAGCTTCTGACTCGACTTTTCTCCTGTATTATTATACTATACTGCACCTCGAAACCGTGCCCTGCACTGGATAAATAGGAATATCCATTATCACTGCTTCTAAAAAAAAGGAATGATCTTTGGACATTCCTTTTAAAGCCATTGCTTATTCACTTTAAATATCTTTTTTTAAAAATGCTGCTGAAACAAGAATAGGGATAATATTTGTATGGCTTTTTTAAAAAGTCATTGCTTCTTTGCTTGATAAATAACAAATCTGCTGCTCATCTTAAAAACAGGAACGATTTTCTGTCTTGTTAAAAGCTGTTATTTCATCATTGACCATACTGTCTTTGTAGAGCGGTCAAAAATGTTATTGATTCTAAAAAAATTCAAGTGTGCTTTCACGGCTGAAATAAATGATTGCTGCTTCAATTTTGTTTTTTACCACAAAACATAAGTTTTCATTTTATTTTTAGCACAGTGGATATCATTAAATATTTTATGAGGCAACTAAAATAAGTAATTTCTTCTTCACATATTGTTTGTAAGAATTTTTTTTTTCAAACAAAGGTTTACTGCTCTGCTACCCAAAACTCTAATTGCCACACTCCTGAATAAGCCGTTGCTTCTTCATTCTATGATTTGACCCACCAAAACTGACACACAAGCTTTCTTTAGCTATTTTCATTGAACCTTATTCCTGCTTAATAGAAAAGTAAAACTTTTTTAAATTGTCACGGGCAAGCTAAAATAATCATTTTTTGTGCAGGCAAACAAAAAATGAACAAACCTTTTACTGCTGAAAAAGAAAAAGGAATTTTGTCAAACAGCAACCACTAAAATAATAATAATCATCCATTTATTTTCCATATGTCATATTGACAGGGCACTGGACTTTTGTCTTTCCATTGTTTCTTCATTGGCAACACTGTCTGGGCCCTAGTGCTTCCCCATTGTTTATTCCCTTGAAAACAAACACCAAACCCACTACTTCACAAAAAGGCTAAAAGAAGTTAAGCACCTGCGTCTCATTTTCCCAAGACCAATGCTGCTGCTACTCTCTGAAAAGGGAAAATGTTTTGAACATTGCTTGTTAAAAAAAAACAAAATGGCAGGAACACTGTTTGCCCCCAGTGGATAATTTTTGAAATTTTTTTCGCTTTCAAAATCATAAAAAATCTAACAGTGCGGTGTATTTTTAAACAAGCTGTTGAGTACCACCAGTTACCAGCCATTTATCGAAAGCCATAAACGTTTACATCATTTTGACATTACTAATGCAGTTTTTGCATTAAAGTGCTTGCTGGCACTAAGACACAGTCCTAGAAGTGTAGTGCCCATATTTTACGGGCAGTTGAAGGCATAAAAAAGCACTCTTGATTCACGGTAAATTGAATTAATGCACATTAAATTTCCCATCGAAATTCATGGCAAATTTACTGTAACACTGACAAATTATGAGAACAACATTAGGTTCTCTTAATGAATATGAATGTCCATTGCTATGTAAAAAGCACTTACAGAAACATAATGTTATTTTGAGCAACAAAAGTTAATAGTCTAGAATGATATATGCAACAAACATACATAGATGTGATGTTCTGGAGTTCACATATTTTTGGCCATTAATTTTATTTCCAATTTAGACATCCAATATGCTATTTCCTAATGTATTCTTATATTCCCTTTTATAAAAAAATGTATCAGCTATTCTCATTTAATGAACTTCTAATGAACAACTTTGGATATCATATCTGAAATAAAGCAAAAGTTTGTGCTTTTTTTTAACAAGGAGAAGATTGAAGAACGATATCTTAGAGATGAACAGGCTCAGTTTATAAGTCCCAAACCACATCCTGCACCGCCACAACAAGTACAAAGGAGTCCACTTTCTCAAAGGCAAATTAATGTTCGAGCAAAACCAGCCCCGAAGCCGGTCAGCCGTGGAATCACATTTTACAAGGCCAAAGTAACAGAAGATGACAGTGAATCGGATGACCAACGTAAGAAAAACAATACTTATTTTTATTACGTGACCATTTATTTTTGTGATATCAGTTAATTTATGTATTCTTGAATACATGAAGTAGTTTGGTCACCACAAAATTAGTCAGTTGAACATGTTAGAACATTTAGTGCTGATCTTATGTTAACTGATGCTGCATTATGGTATATATGCTTAGGTTATTCACTAGATGGTTGCCCGATTCTAACGCATCTGGTATTCTAGAATATGTATTTAGCTTATTTATGAAGATTTAAGAATACACAGGATTTTCAGGTAAAATATATACATTATCACAAAATTTTATGGCTCATAGAACTTAATTTTATTATGGCACTGTGGCTGACAGAACTTGTTCAGTAAACGTGAGTGAACAATGTGGCACTATGACTGACAGTACTTGTCCAGTAAACGTAACTGAACTACATCACACTGTGACTGACAGAACTTGTTCAGTAAACGTGAGTGAGTGGGGGTTAAATTCCGCACCAATATCGCTGATTGGTCATGGCCAGCCGGGCACGACCAATCCGCAAAGCGGGGTTTAAATTGTGCACCAATATCACTGATTGGTCGCAGGCAGCCAGGAGCAACCATTCAGCAAAGCAGTGTTTAAATCCCACGCCAATATCGCTGATTGGTCGTGGCCGGCCGGGCGCAACTAATTAGCGAAGCGGGGTTTAAATCCTGCACCAATATCGCTGATTGGTCATGGCCGGCAGGGCGCAACCGGTGTTTAGGTGAAGCGGTGTTTAAATCCCGCGCCAATATCGCTGATAAGTCGTGGCTGGCCAGGCGCGACCAATCAGTGAAGCGGGGTTTAAATCCTGCACCAATATCGCTGATTGGTCGCGGCCGGCCGGGCGCAACCAATCAACGAAGCGTGGTTCAAATCCAGTGCCAATTCGCAGCCGGACTGCGCCTGTCGCTGATTGGTTGTGGCCGGCCGTGACCAATCAGTAAAGGGGTGTTTAAATCCCGCGCCAATATCTCTGATTGGTCGCGGCTGGCCGGGCTCAACCAATCGGCGAAGCGTGGTTGAAATCCCGCGCCAATTCGCGGCTGGACTGCACCTGTTGCTGAATGGTCGCGGCCGGCCAGGCGCTACCAATCAGCGAAGCATGGTTCAAATCCTGCGCCAATTCATGGCCAGACTGCACCTGTCACTGATTGGTCATTGGCGGCTGACGCGACCAATCAGTGATGCGGGATTTCCGTTACAAACAGACAGAATTAGACGATTATATAGTAGATAAGTAGGATGGTCAAAAAGTGCCATGTTTTGGTCAATAATACTTGCATACATTGTTTTGTGCTATATAGTGCCATGAGCATACATAACTTGCAAAAATAATAAATTTTACAGTGCTTTTAAAGCAGTGCTATGCATAAAAAACAAATGAAATAATTCCAAACTTTAGATTGACAAGATTTGTATTTATTGATGTAAATGCCAGAAATTTGCCAAAAATGTTGAAACATTTACAATTTTCAAGTTTCGAATTTTTGTCTTATAACAAATAATCATCCTGCTCAAAATAGTTAATAAATTAAATTTCTCATATGTCCTGCTATCAAGTTTCAAACCTCCTCTCATGATCGACACAGGTAAGTGCAGCGAACAACACAACAAACACCAACAACATAGTGGAAAAAGGGAGAGGAAGGCCCTAACAGTAGGGAACGAGGGATGGGCCACCTCCTAATACAGGCTGTGCCTATCCCTAAGCTCCCTAATGCCCTATCCGCTTCCTTCCCCCTGCCACCATCACTTGCCTAGTCCCTAGCTGTCATCTCACTATACCCTGGCTAGTGCACTGGCCGGCAAGGATGCTAGCCTCATCACTGCAGATGGTATAAACACAGGGGGTAGTGACAAGCACGAGACAGACAAGGAAACAGAAAAAGAAACTTAGCTCCAGCAACTGCTGCAATGCAACATATATTACTCTAAAACCTATACATATGGCTCAGCAGTGATAAAACCTTTCTAAATGGGCAAGCTGCCCATTTCTTTGGCACTAATACAATTCCATACAATCAGAGATGCATGAACTGTGCACTGATAACAAGCTCGATGGTCCCTCTCCTCTGCAGGACACAGCATCCATGGTTTCCATAAAGAATTTCATATTTAGTTTAATTTAATAACAGAAATTTCCTTTTTGCCTCCATTTTAAATGAGCTTTGGCCCAGCGAAGAAGGCAGCATTTCTGGATTGTGTTGTCATGTGACTTCTTCTTTGCAGGATAGATTTGCATTTGTAGATTGCATAGCGAACTGTGTTCGCAGACAATGATTTTTGGAAGTATTCCTGAGCCCTGAGATTAATCTCCAAAAACAATACTTCCCTTCTAATATATATGGTTAACATGCAGGTAAATAGATTATATTCAGCAATTACTGTGTAGCAGGCGGTGACTGTAACCGCTCCCTGCACTGCCCGATGACAAAGTTTCTTGTTGGAACTACTCCACATGGGAAAGTTCAAGAAAAATGCTCAAGGAACATACAAAATAAAGATTATATTTTGATTAGGAAGGAAATATATTTCTTAAAGTAACCTGTCACATGAAAAATGCTATTAACCTGTAGGTTAACTCCTTCACCCCCAAGCCTGTTTTCACCTTCATGACAAGGCCAAATTTTACAATTCTGTCCAGTGTCAATTTACTGTATGTGGCAATAACTCTGGAGTGCTTCAACGGATCCCACTGATTCTGAGACTGTTTTTTAGTGACATATTGTACTTCATGACAGTGGCAACACCTCTTTGATATGACTTGTGTTTATCTGTGAAAGAAATGGAAAATTGGCTATAATTGTGCAATTTTCAAAATTTTATTTTTACGCCCTTAAATCAGATAGTTATGTTACACAAAATAGTTAATAAGTGACATATCCCACGTGCCTCCCTTACATCAGCACAATTTTTGAAATATTATTTTTTTGTTAGAAAGATATAAGGGTTAAAGTTGATCAGTGATTTCTCATTTTTCAAATAAAAATCCACAAAGCCATTTTTTTAGGGACCACCTCACATTTGAAGTGACTTTGAGAGGTCTACATGACAGAAAATACTCAAAAGTGACACCATACTAAAAACTGCTCTCCTCAAGGTGTTCAAAACCACATTCAAGAAGCTTATTAACCCTACAGGTGCTTCCTAGGAATTAATGGAATGTGGAAAGAAGAAATGAACATTTACATTTTTTTTTTACCAAAATTTTACTTTGGACGCAATTTTTTTATTTTTGCAAGGGTAACAGGAAAAAATTGAACCCAAAATTTGTTGTGTAATTTCTCCTGAGTAGGCAATACCCCTTATGTACGGGACAACCACTGTTTGGGCACACAGCAGAGCTTAGAAGCGAAGGAGCACAAATTGAATTTTTGAATGTAAAATTTGCTGAAATAATTAGCGGATGCCATGGTGCTTTTGGAGAGCTCCTAATATACCTAAACACTGTAAACCTACCACAGGTGACACCATTTTGGAAACTAGACCTTGCCGGGAACTTATTTAGATGTGTAGTGAGCACCATGAACCGCCAAGTTCACAAGTTTATAATGTTGAGCCATGAAAATAAAAAAATCACATTTTCAAACAAAAATGTTTTTAGCCACAAATTTTGCATTTTAGAAGGGTAACAGAAGAAATTGCATCATACAATTTTGTTGTAAAATTTCTCCTGAGTATGCCGATATAGTATATGTGGTGGAAAACTACTGTTTGGGCGCATGGCAGGGCAAGTAATGGAAGGAGTACCATTTGACTTTTTTAACGTAAAATTTGCTGGAATAATTAGCTGACACCATGTCATGTTTGGAGAGCAACTGATGTGCCTAAACAGTGGAAACCACATTCAAGAAGTTTATTAACCCTTCAGGTGCTTCTCAGGAATTAATTGAATTTGAAAGGAAGAAATGAACATTTAACTTTTTTCACCAAAATTTTATATTAGATCCCAAAAAAAATTTTTTTCACAAGGGTAACAGAAAAAACTGGAATCCAAAATTTGTTGTGCAATTTCTCCTGAGCATGCTGACACCCCATATGTGGAAGAAAACCTCTGTTTGGGCTCACAGCAGAGCTCAGAAGTGAAGGAGCGCCATTTGAATTTTTTAATGTAAAATTTGCGGATGTCATGTTGCATTTGGAGAGCCTCTTATATGCCTAAACAGTGGAAACCCACCACAGGTGACAAGATTTTGGAAACTAGACCCCTCAGGGAACATATCTAGATATATGGTGAGCGCCATGATCTCCTAGGTGCTTCACAGAAGTTTATAACGTTGAGCCGGGAAAATTTAAAAATCACTTTTTCCCACAGAAATGTTTTTATTGCAATTTGTTGTGCAATTGCTCCTGAGTATGCTGATACGTCATATGTGGGGGAAAACTACTGTTTGGGCACATGGCAGGGCTCAAATTAGAAGGAGTGACGTTTTGGAACGCAGACTTTGATGGAATGGTCTGAGGGTGTCCTGTTGCGTTTGGAGTGTCCCTGATGTGCCTAAACAGTGGAAATCCCCCAAAAGTGACCCCATTTTGGAAACTAGACACCTCAAGGAATTTATCCAGATGTGTTGTTATGTACCTTGAACCCAAAGGTGCTTTACAGAATTATACAATGTTCATCTGTGAAAATGAAAGATGAAAGAAAAAAATATTTTTCCCACAAAAATGTTTTAGCCCCATATTTTTTCATTTTTACAAGAATAGCAGGAGAAAATAGAACCTAAAATTTGTTGTGCACTTTCTCTTGAGTACGCCGATACCCCACATGTGGTTAAAAACTACTTTTGAGGCACAGTGCAAAGCTCAGAAGAGAAGAAGAGGACTGGTTTGAGGGTACCATGTCACATTGGCAGAGCCACTGAGATGTCAGAACAGCAGAACCCCTCATAATAATCCCCATTTTACAAACTACACCTCTCAATTAATTAATTTAGATATGCACTGATCATATTGACACCATAGGTGGATCACAATGTTATACCATTGGGCAGTGAAGAAAAACTAAATACGCTTTTACCGCCCAACTTTAGATTTAGTTCCAGATTTTACAATTTCATACTGGGAAATGGGTAAAAACGGTATCATAAATGTGTCCCACAATTTCTGTTGAATGTAAAAATAACTCATGTGTGGCTGTACAGTACTGCTTAGCCATATGGCAAGACTCGGGAGGGAATGAGTGCTATTCGCCTCCTGGAGCGATAATTTTCCTAGAATAGTTTGCGGAATCCTTATACAGAGCCCCTAAGTACTAGAAAAGCAGAATCCCCCTTCAAGTGACCCGATTTGGAAAATTATACCCCTTTGGGAATTTATCTACACGTGTTTAAATTGCCAGGAGCAATGCGGGCACTGCTTCTGGCAGTGGGTGCCAGGTGTCACCTGTCAGAATCAGCTGACAACCAGCGTCAATTGCGCGTTCACAGCACCTGTGCGCGCAAAATCGCCAGGACGTATCCATAGATCGTGAAGGAGTTAATAGCGTTCTGAACCTGTCTGGCACAGGTATTTAGACTCCTGCTGCAAAGAGGAAATTAAAGGGAACCTGTCACAAGAAATAACGCTGTTAACTTGCAGATATCCGCTTAATCTGCAAGTTAACAGCATTATGATGCTACACAGCGCCTGAATGCAGCCAAATGCAGCTGGAAGAAAATGATCTTTATTGACTAAAGCATGACTGCTACACAGAGGAATAAACATATTAATCTGCGAATTAACCCCATTGCAGGTTAATAGTGTTTTTTCAAATGACAGGTTCCCTTTAAAATGTGTTTTGTAAATTGTTCCTAAAACAAGGAGGAAAATATTAAGAAATGTAGCTATTATATTATTCTTTGCAAAACTGACACACTACAGAGTTAGTGTTCTTTAGACCTAGTAACAATATTATAAAATACTAATTATTGAGCCTGTTCTACACCAGGGTGGCGAGCATCTTTATTGGTACATTTTTAAATTCAAGCCATTTTTTTAAGACACTGTGTCAGCAAATTTGCATATACAGTGTCTTAAATAAAATACTGCCAGAGACTGCGGTATTACGCATGCGCTGACTCATTGTCATTTTATTGAAGTAATGTACTACAATAGTGATGGCAAACCTTTTAGAGGCCGAGTGCCAACTCGGCAATTTAACCTGAATACTGAGATTTTAGTTTAGAAAAAACAGCTCATACAGAAAGGCGGCGGGGCAGCACAAAGCAGATGGGGGCAGCAGAGAGCAGACGGGGCAGAGGGCAGGCAGGTGTATCAGAGCACGCAGAGGCAACAGAGAGCAGGCAGGGGTCCAGCCACAGACAGGAGCAAGGGTACCAGACAGCAGATATACAGGTATACTGTATTCTCCACTATATGGAATATATACAGGAAGAAAAGAAGCAGTCAAATAGTCCCAAATTATACAAACGTGCAAAAAACTGTATTTACTCATATACTGACAGGTATCCAACATAACAGGCAGGAAAATCCCCTCCATCAAACCCTACACATATCAAAGGGACAGGGCAGGGTGCATGTGACTGACCATAGACAGTAATCCAAAAACCCATGTCAGATATATAATTTCATCATGCATATTTAGCATAGTATAAAATAACTGTCATAGGTACATGTGACCTTGATTATAAATATAGGGTTAATCCATGTACATACCGCGGTGGGGGTCACAATCCACATGCACGCCGTTTCTGTCCACCCTGACACGCGTTTCGGCGACTACCTTCCTCAGGGGGTGTACCCGGTGGCAGGGGGCACAGATTATATATACACATATCCACCCAGAAATGGTGGCGATCGCGCACACCTGCATGTCACGTCATCCTGAACCCAGCCTGCACGGCCTGCGGAAGCGGAAACACACGGGCCCCATGTGATCCGCCCCACAAGGCACCGCAATAGCCGAGACCATCAATGACGCAACTGGGCATGCGCGAAAAAACACTTGCGGCCATCTTTAAAAAGGGCATGCCTACTGGCATGCATTGAAATACAACAATACTCAATTATACAGAGACAAACAGCACAAATCCATATCTACTGAACCGCAACATAGTTAGGTAAAGTCAATGTCTAATAAATATATAAATAAATACCACTACCCACTGTTGTGACTGTTATTCCGACAACCCATCTCCATATATAGACATCACCCACTAGCAGAACCAAATATAGTCCATTTACTATTACTATTATGCGGAGTTGCACAGAAGGAAAGATACACAGCAAACGGGGGACTACAAGAACAGGGCAAAAGACAAACTCTCATTTAGCCCATCAGGCTGAACCATGCGTAAACGCCAAATCCAGCGTGCCTCTAACATTCCAAGTCTCTTGGATAGCTGACCACCCCTAATGTTAATTTTCAGGGCATCGATCCCCCTCACTCTCAACAGTCGCATCACATCCATGATATGCCTTAAAATGTCTCGGCAGGGTCCGACGTAACCAAATAAACTGTCCCACCGGGATCGATCGGATCATGTGACGAGGATGACCCGAGGATGCGTGTAGCAGAGTATTGGTAGACGTTAATTTACGGAAAATATCCGTCTGTACCGTACCAGAGGGGTCTCTCTTAATCGTCACATCCAAGAAATCAATGGATTCACTACTCCATATAAATGTGAGATGGATATTCAGATCATTGCCGTTCAAGGAGGAGACGTATTGCGCAAGGTCGACGAACGTGCCCTGCCAGACGAAAAAGATATCATCAATGTACCTTGTACACAAAGGGACACGGTTCATTGATCCCTGTTCACCCGACAGGAGAAGGTCCTTCTCTCACAGCCCCAGCAACAAGTTAGCATAGGAGGGCGCAAAGGCCACTCCCATTGCGGTCCCTTGGAGCTGTAGGTAGAAGGACCCCTTAAAAACAAAAAAGTTGTGAGTGAGGGTGAATTCTAAAAGCTCCAGCAGAAGCGATCTCATACCAGTAGAGAGAGTAGACGACTCTAAAAAATATCTGACAGCACCAATGCCATCATTATGTCTAATATTGGTATAGAGAGATTCGACATCCGCCAAAACCAATAGAATATCACCCTCTAAACACAGACCATCGACCCTGCACAACACATCCCCAGTATCCTTGAGGAAGGAGGGAAGACTAGCCACCAATGGCTGCAAGTGGAAATCTATCCTCCTATTGACATGCTCCAGCAGATTTCCCCTTCCAGAAATTATTGGTCTACCCGGTGGTGACAGCATGTTCTTAAGGATCTTAGGGAGCAGACATAATGTCGGAACCGTTGGTTCCGAAACTATCAGAGCTGTAGCTAGATCTTTGGTGATAACGTCGCTCTGTAAGGCCCGCTGGATGATGGAATCTAATTGTGCACTATACGCCGAGAGAGGGTTATATGTAAGTTTTTTATAACAGATGTTATTATTTAATTGTCTATATGCCTCTCTCTCGTACATCTCCACAGGCCACAGAACGACGTTACCACCTTTATCAGCTGATTTCAAAACTATATCAGGGAGACTCTTGAAGAAGCACAATCTCTCCCTCTCCTCCCTAGAGAGATTGTCTTGTTTACAAGAATTATGAATGTTAGAAAGACCCTCAGTCACCACTAGTGTTGAGCATTCCGATACTGCAAATATCGGGTATCGGCCGATATTCGCTGTATCGGAATTCCGATACCGATTTCCAATATTTTTGTGATATCGGAAATCGGAATCGGAAGTTCCTATAACTTCCCAGGCGTGTGCAGTGCGTATGGTTCCCAGGGTCTGGAGGAGACTCTCCTTCAGGCCCTGGGATTCATATTCATGTAAAAAATAAAGAATAAAAATAAAAAATATGGATATACTCACCCCTCCGACGGACCCTGGACCTCAGCGGTGCAACCGGCAGCCTCCGCTCCTAAGAATGCAGTGAGTGTAGGACCTGCGATGACGTCACGGTCTTGTGATTGGTCGCGTGACCGCTCATGTGACCGCCCACATGACCGCGACGTCATCAAAGGTCCTTCATTCTCTGCATTCTTAGGAACGGAGGCAGACGCTTGCAGCGGTGACAGCCAGGGCTCGTCCGAGGATGAGTATATCCATATTTTTTATTTTTATTCTTTATTTTTTACATGAATATGGATCCCAGGGCCTGAAGGAGAGTTTCCTCTCCTTCAGACCCTGGGAACCATCCAGGATCACTTCCGATATTTGTGCCCCATTGACTTGTATTGGTATCGGGTATCGGTATCAGCGATATCCAATATTTTTTGGATATCGGCCGATCCAATCCGATACTGATACTTTCAAATATTGTCACTGACACTGTCACCACTCGAACAAATAAATCAATGCTAGCGCATGAAGATAGGGGGAAAATCTACTGGAGCGCGGGCGAATAGATGGAGGAACCTTACCTCCCTCGTGAATGTGTTCCACTGCCAACTCCTCCAGAATCCTTAACGCATTCTGTTCCTCTTCTGTAGGAAATAACAAATGCAATTCATTATTGAAATGAAACCTCTTGAACAACAATGATCTGGCAAAAAGATGGAGATCTTTGATTGTGGTAAATAGATCAAACTTAGATGTGGGAGAAAAAGAGAGACCCCTTTCCAAAAGTTTAAGATCCACCTCAGACAAAACATGGTTACTTAGGTTAATCACCTTATTGTCCTTTTTAGATGCGATAGATGTTGAGTTGCCTCTCCTATAGGGGTGGTATGAATGATCACGTAATCTCCCATTTTCTATAGCTCCAGTAGTGGAAATTGATGTAGAGGACAAGTCTGACCGCCCACTCAATGACTACCCATCGGTAGTAGCAGCAGCCCTGAGAGCTCTAGTCTGCCAGTGCTACCCAGACTCACTAGAACTGTAGCTAGAAAACAGTGCACTACACCAGCGGTAGCGAGTATAGCGGGCCCTGTTAGGCCAATAGCAACCCCTGCACTGCGGAGGTCTACACTCAGCACCAGGAATCAAACTCTACTTCGCTATAAAACTTGGAGATACTAAGCTGTTATTTAGTTGAAAATTTTTGTGTAAATCTCTTTGTTACAGGTTTAAAAGTGGACAATGGAGTGATGGACAGTGAATTGCTCCAAAACTTTCACGGGGACCCCTTTGTTTACCCGGGGACCCCTTTGTTTACCCGGGGTCCCTGCTGTTCAAGGTTGCACCTATTGAACTGGGAGTCATGAACTGTGCATGACCAAACTTTTGCAACGTTCAAGCATCCTCACCTCCCATAAAGGGAAGCACTGTTATATATTTACTTGTTCATAGCATTTACTTGTTTATAGTGTTTCAAAAATTTGAAATTTGGTGTGTTTTCTAATAACATGTAATGTTGTTCTTCTTTTCCCAGTCCGGGAGTACTGGATTTAACCGGGGGGAGTGCAGCGCCCCAGAGTCCTGGTCGTTGCAGTAATGTCGCTCTGCCACTAAGGGGAGTGATGTTACGTCTGATTGCACTAAAGCAGTTCACCTGACCAGGTATCGCAGACACACACTACACTCCACACTCCGGCCACCAGGGGGGGTGGTTCTATCTATTAGGCCACTCCTCACACTCTGATAAAACTCTGGGTTGGACAGGAAGTTAGGGAGAAAGGAGCTAGGGAGAGCTCAAGAGAGGACCTGTCAGGGGTGGGATCCTGACAGCGGCCTAAGACAGACAGAACATTACGGAGCCGAGCTTGAGTCTTATAGCGGCAGGCTCCTAAGAAAGGACATGAAGCGGAGTATATTGCGGAAAAGTGAGAAGCGAGATCACAGCACAGAGGAGATAGAATCAGAAGGAGTTGTGCCCTTAAGACCGTGGCAACATCCTTCTGAAGCGCGTAGCTGGTGGCCGGAGCACCAAGGAAGTAAGAGACTCTACGTATTAATTCAAACAGCGGCAGGACAGTTAACTATAGGTTGGCTGTCTCACCTAAATCACCTAACGAAGACAAAGGAGGCAATTGTGGGAGAGGGGCATCTCTAGGGTCCCAGAATAACTCCAGGCCTACCCCGTCATACGGGTGCATCCTAGCCATATCATCTGGGGGACAGAGAGAGAGAACATCAGAACAGATACGACAGTTGTGAGGACTATCCCGTGGTGCTCAGCAGGGAGGTACTACAACACACAGGCGCTAGTAGGTAGGCACTGATTTCCACCTGCAAAGGGAACTCTGGATGTGCCTTCGGACCGGCCAGTCTCAGCCAGCCCTGTTAGCAGTGCTCTGGATTGTGGATCCCGAAGCCTTCAGTAAAAAGGTAAAGAGACTGCAACCCTGTGTCCTCGTTATTCATCGCGCCTTGCACCACGCACCATCACCTTTCATTGGACGCCCCTTAGCAGGGTCACGGACCGGGTCTATCCACCGTGATGACCCCAAGACAGAGAGGCCCGGTACAGAGTACCCCGCGGCCCTGCGTCTGGGGGCACTTCATGTCCATCCATCCTGGTATATGCCCCCCATCCTAGTATTTGTTCACCATCCTGGTATATGTCCCCCCATCCTGGTAGATGTCCCCCCTTCCCAGCAAATGTTCCGCTATCCTAGCATATGCTCCCCCATCGTGGTATATGCCTACCATGCTGGTATATGCCCCCTATCCTTGTATATGGCCCCCATCCTTGTATATGGTCCCCCATCCTTGTATATGGTCCCCCATCCTGGTATATGGTCCACCATCCTGGTATATGGTCCCCCTTCCTGGTATATGGTTCTCCATCCTGGTATATGTCCCCAATCCTTCTATATTACCCCTGTGGAGACACAGGGGTCAATGGGTGCTCTCGTCCGCTGGCCTGGGTGTCTATAGAAAGACTGCATGGTATACAGTATATCATCCATCCTTGTATATGCTCCCCATCTTTTAGGTTGCCCGCTATCCTTGTATATGGCACCTCATCCTTGTATAGGCTCCCACATCCTGGTACATACTCCACCTTTCTCAGAGGCGTAGCTAGGGTTTTGGCTCAGGGGGGGCGAAGCTTCTGAGTGGGCCCCTAACCAGGTAACCTTGATTACAACTCGGTAATGCGCCCTAATAGTGGAGGAGAACCTCAGCAGATGACTACGATATTACTGAAGATAATCTCTATATAACAACCAACATGGATATTATCGCCATATGGTCAGTGGTACTGTAGATACCAGTCCTACAGAACATATAAGAGATAACAGCACAGTTACAGATAATGTCTTACCGCTGATGTTTTTTATGATGAAGTCATCACTTTTCTCATCTTTTCCATCTGGCCCAGACCGACATGA
This sequence comes from Ranitomeya variabilis, assembly GCF_051348905.1. Lineage (NCBI taxonomy): Eukaryota > Metazoa > Chordata > Amphibia > Anura > Dendrobatidae > Ranitomeya > Ranitomeya variabilis. Next base: position 112,584,474 of record NC_135239.1, on the reverse strand, counting down.
CAACTTCTTCTAGCAATGACTCGGCTGCAGAGAATACAACAAAGACACATTTCACTTCTAACATTTCAGCCCCATCACCATCTATTCCCAACCTGCACAAACTCCTCATCCTGCTGATACCCCAATACTGAGCCGCTGCTGCCATATGTGTCCCTATTACTGCACCTGATACCCTAATACTGAGCCGCTGCTGCAGTATTTCCCTTTTACTGCACCGTCGTATGTCCCTATTACTGCCCCTGATACCCCAATACTGAGCCGCTGCTGCCGTATATGTCCCTATTACTGCACCTGATACCCCAATACTGAGCTGCTGCTGCCGTATGTCCCTATTACTGCACCTGATACCCCAATACTGAGCCTCTGATGCCGTATATGTCCCTATTACTGCACCTGCTGTGTGGCTCTCTGTGCCCTCTAAATTCTAAGGCACCCCTCTATAATAAAGTAATGCCGGGTGCAAGTGCCCTAGAAAACAGTGCCCATATTTTGCCCCCTAGAAAGTAACATTGCCCTGTGTGCCCCTTTGATAGTCACAGTAACCTGAGTTCCCCTATAACAATAAGTGCCCACTTTACATTTAATAATGTCCCGAGTCTCCCCCCTGTACAGCTCCGCTATACACAGTATGATGCTCTCTTATACACAGTATACTGACCCCTTAGTAGCCTCCAAACTGATGGCTCCAACACTGTAATCCCCACACTGTATGATGCCCCTCTAGATAGGCTCCATATAGTATAATGCACCAGATCGTCCTTAATATAGTATAATGCACCAGATAGTCCTCATTATAGTATAATGCACTCCCCATAGGCCTACTCTATATTGTATAATGCACCCCCCATAGGCAGACTCTATAGCACAAGGCAGCACTCATAGGCAGACTCTGTAGTATAATGCAGCACCCCATAGGCAGACCCTGTAGTATAAAGCAGCACCCCTATAGGCAGACCCTGTACTATATGGCAGCACCCCTATAGGCAAAGCCTGTAGTATAAGACAGCACCCCCATAGGCAGACCCTGTACTATAAGGCAGCACCCCTATAGGCAGACCCTGTAGTATAAGGCAGCACCTCCATAGGCAGACCCTTTAGTATAAGGCAGACCCCCTTACAGGCAGACCCTGTAGTATTAGGCAGATCCCCATAGGCAGACCCTGAGTATTAGGCAGACCCCCCACAGGCAGACCCTGTAGTTTTAGGCAGACCCTGTAGTATTAGGCGACCCCCCATAGGCAGACCCTGTAGTATTAGGCAGACCCCCCATAGGCAGACCCTGTAGTATTAGGCAGACCCCTCCCCATAGGCAGACCCTGTAGTATTAGGCAGACCCCTCCCCATAGGCAGACCCTGTAGTGTTAAGCAGACCCCCTATAGGCACACCCTGTGGTATTAGGCAGACCCCCCTATAGGCAGACCCTGTGGTATTAGGCAGACTCCCCTATAGGCACACCCTGTGGTATTAGGCAGACCCCTTATAGGCAGACCCTGTGGTATTAGGCAGACACCCTATAGGCAAACCCTGTGGTATTAGGCAAACTCCCCTATAGGCAGACCCTGTGGTATTAGGCAGACCCCCCTATAGGCAGACCGTCCCCCCAATAGGCAGATTCTGTGTAAGGCAGCACCCCTTAAAAAAAAAAATACTCACCTCTCGTCTTCCTGGTTCCTGCACTGCTCTGAGCTGAGCTCCCGCTCGTCTCAGCGCCGGGCAGCGACTCATCGCACCCCCTGTCAGTGTCGCCGACGTCAGACGCTGACAGGGGGATGATGGGGGAAGGAGCGCAGCGCTCCTTCCTTCATCATAGCGGTCAGCTGTATTGGCTTAATGCCGGTACAGCTGACCCTGCGATGACAGGTGGGGGCCCACTGCTGGCACCGGGCCCCCCCCCCCCCGCCTGCTCAGGGGCACAATAGCGGCAGAGCAGGGAGATCAATTCTCCCTGTCCGGCCGCAGAATGTAACAGTTACAGTAGCGTAGCTTCGGGTGGGCCCCCTGAGAGTACAGGGACCGGGGTGCCCGCACCCTCTGCCCCCTCGGCAGCTATGCTACTGCCCATTCTAGTATATGCCCCCATCCTGGTATATAACCCCCATCCTGGTATATACCTCCCATGTTTGTATATGACCCCTGTGGAGACACGGGGGTCAATGGGTGCTATCGTCCGCTGGCCCGGCTGTCATTAGAAAGACTACATGGACCAGGGCTCATACCACTGAACGTCCTCTCTGTCTCACCATGGGCAGAACACTACTCAGACAACACAAGGTGAGGGTAAAACAGCAATCATTTATTGAACCACCAACACACAATAGCATACAGAACAGTGACATCAAATACCCAAGATGATGCAAATTACAGAGTGTCACCCTTCCGCTGACTCATCGGCCTTAGAGCTGCATCCAATGCCAAATTCCCCCACCAGTGGCTCCCCGCTTTTGGCAGGCCCCCACAGTGAGGAGGTAATGACAAGCTTAGGAAGCTTAACAGAGAGCAGTGAGGCACAGTACAGACCAAAAGTTTGGACACACCTTCTCTTTTAAAGATTTTTCTGTATTTTCATGATTATGAAAATTGTACATTCACACTGAAGGCATCAAAACTATGAATTAACACATGTGGAATTATATACCTAACAAAAAAGTGTGAAACATCTGAAATTATGTCTTATATTCTAGGTTCTTCAAAGTAGCCACCTCTTGCTTTGATGACTGCTTTGCATCTCTTGGCATTCTCTTGATGATGAGATTCAAGAGGTAGTCACCAGGAATGGTTTTCACTTCACAGGTGTGCCCTGTCAGGTTTAATAAGTGGGATTTCTTGCCTTATAAATGGTATTGGGACCATCAGTTGTGTTGTGCAGAGGTCTGGTGGATACACAGCTGATAGTCCTACTGAATAGACTGTTAGAATTTGTATTATGGCAAGAAAAAAGCAGCTAAGTCAAGAAAAACGAGTGGCCATCATTACTTTAAGAAAACTTTGAAAGTGTCACCAAGTGCAGTGGCAAAAACCATCAAGCGCTACAAAGAAACTGGCTCACATGAGGACCGCCCCATGAAAGGAAAACCAAAAGTCACCTCTGCTTCTGAGGATAAGTTTATCCGAGTCACCAGCCTCAGAAATCGCAGGTTAACAGCAGCTCAGATTAGAGACCAGGTCAATGCCACACAGAGTTCTAGCAGCAGACACATCTCCTCAACAACTGTTAAGAAGAGACTTTGTGTAGCAGGCCTTCATGGTAAAATACCTGCTAGGAAACCACTGCTAAGGACAGGCACCATGCAGAAGAGACTTGTTTGGGCTAAAGAACACAAGGAATGGACATTAGACCAGTGGAAATATGTGCTTTGGTCTGATGAGTCCAAATTTGAGATCTTTGGTTCCAACCACCGTGTCTTTGTGCGACACAGAAAAGGTGAACGGATGGACTCTATATGCCTGGTTCCCAACGTGAAGCAAGGAGGAGAAGGTGTGATGGTGTGGGGGTGCTTTGCTGGTGACACTGTTGGGGATTTATTCAAAATTGAAGGCATACTGAACCAGCATGGCTACCACAGCATCTTGCAGCGGCATGCTATTCCATCCGGTTTACGTTTAGTTGGACCATCATTTTTTTTTCAACAGGACAATGACCTCAAACACACCTCCAGGCTGTGTAAGGGCTATTTGACCAAGAAGGAGAGTGATGGGGTACTACGCCAGATGACCTGGCCTACACACTCACCAGATCTGAACCCAATCGAGATGGTTTGGGGTGAGCTGGATCGCAGAGTGAAGGCAAAAGGGCCAACAAGTGCTAAGCATCTCTGGGAACTCCTTCAAGATTTTTGGAAGACCTTTCCCAGTGACTACCTCTTGAAGCTCATCAAGAGAATGCCAAGAGTGTGCAAAGCATTCATCAAAGCAAAAGGTGGCTACTTTGAAGAACCAAGAATATAAGACATAATTTCAGTTGTTTCACACTTTTTTGTTAAGTATATAATTCCACATGTGTTAATTCATAGTTTTGATGCCTTCAGTGTGAATGTACAATTTTCATAGTCATGGAAATACAGAAAAATCTTTAAATGAGAAGGTGTGTCCAAACTTTTTGTCTGTACTGTGTGTGGCCAGGTGACTCGATTGTCCCAACCTGGATTCTTTAAGATTTCTATGAGGTTTCAGTGATGGTTAATGAAGCAGTCCTGTGTTCTTCCAGCCAGGGCCATAGTCTCCCTAAACTGATCTGTAGAGTGACCTGGACCAGAAGAAGATGTCTCTTTATATAGTTCACAACTGGCCTTCAACCAGTATCCAGAGGTCAGAGAGAGATGTGAATGAGGCCAACCTGCATTGTTCGATTATGTAATCCATTTGTATAGTTTTTCCTCCTCTGTTTGAAAACTCAAACAAACTGGTTGGCATGGACAATGCATCTATTCAACATATCAGCAGCCATCATTGTTAAGTGGCCATGCATTACTGTTTTGCCAAGATAACAGAAAATAAACTGTAGGAGATAATATGAGAGGTAAATATTCGTCCTACAAGAAGAGTCAATACTTCAAACAATAGTTTAGGATTCTGGGCCTACTTAATTTTCATCTGGCATAATTTAGAAGAAATGCTGTATCATCACATCCCCCATTCTTGTATATGCTCTCAATCCCTGTATATGCCCCCATCCTGGTATATGGTCCCTCATCCAGGTATAAGCCTCCCATCCTGGCATATGTCTCCCATCCTGGTATATGCCCAACATCATAATATATATCCCCTATCCTGGTATATACCCCCATCCTGGTATATGCCCCCATCATGGTATATGCCCCCATCCTGGTATATGCCCCCAACGTAGTATATGGAACCCATCCTTGTATATGATCTCCATCCTTGTATATGCCCCCTTCCTTGTATATGACCCCCATCCTGGTATATGTCCTCCTGCCTGCACTGCTTTTGTTCAATACATAGAAACAAAAAAACAATAAACATTCCTACCCGCCTTTCCCCCGCTCCCCTGCAGTGTGTCTTCTGAAACCAGCAGCTGACTTCAGCATTCAAGCAATGGGGACACACATGTGGAATCCCTCAATTTCTGCAGCAGTGAAGCATAGTATGCCCCATTGATCATGGTACCCTTTGCTAGGAAATCCATCAGTACTGTTCTGTGCTGGTCCCAAAATACTGTGAGCATGACCTTACCTGCCGTAGGTTGGGCACGTGCCTTCTTTGGAGGTAGTGAGTCATAATGCTTTCATTGCATCAACTGGACTTTAGTCTTAGGATCATAATACATAGTAACATAGTAATATAGTTATTAAGGTTGAAGGAAGACTTTAAGTCCATCTAGTTCAACCCATAGCCTAACCTAACATGCCCTAACATGTTGATCCAGAGGAAGGCAAAAAAAATCCATGTGGCAAATAGTAAGCTCCACTTTGGGGAAAAAAATTCCTTCCTAACTCCACATACGGCAATCAGACTAGTTCCCTGGATCAATGCCCTGTCAAGGAATCTAGTATATATACCCTGTAACATTATACTTTTCCAGAAAGGTATCCAGTCCCCTCCTAAATTTAATTAATGAATCACTCATTACAACATCATACGGCAGAGAGTTCCATAGTCTCACTGCTCTTACAGTAAAGAACCCGCATCTGTTATTATGCTTAAACCTTCTTTCCTCCAGACGTAGAGAATGCCCCCTTGTCCCTGTCTCAGGTCTATGATTAAAAAGATCATCAGAAAGGTCTTTGTACTGTCCCCTCATATATTTATACATTAAAATAAGATCACCTCTTAGTCTTTGTTTTTCCAAACTAAATAGTCCCAAGTGTAATAACCTATCTTGGTATTGCAGACCCCCAGTCCTCTAATAACCTTGGTCACTCTTCTCTGCACCTGCTCTAGTTCAGCTATGTCTTTCTTATACACCGGAGACCAGAACTGTGCACAGTATTCTAAGTGTGGTCGAACTAGTGATGGACCCAGCTTTCATCCTGTGTGATCAGTCTGTTGAAAAAGTTCTCCTTGTTTCCTTGGCACATCGTCAATAGAGCCTGAGAGCATTCCACTCATTCCTGCTTCTGGAAAGGTGTGAGCAGCTGGGAAACCCAACAAGAGGATACCGTATGCATGTGAAGATGGTCTTGTATGATTTTTTCCACGGACCCCACACTAATCTTGAAATTTTGGCCTAGGTGGCGAATGGTTACATGGCGATTTACCAAAATGGAAACCTCCACTTGCTGGATGGTGTGTTCATCAGTAGCAGAGTAGGGTCAACCTGGATTTGGAGCTGTTTGCACCGAAGTCTGACCACATTTAAATTGACGATGCCAGTTTTTGACTACATCATATGATGGGGAATCATCATCATAAACCTCTTTCATCTCATCAAACGTCTCCTTTGATATGCGGCCTTTCAAGTAAAGGAACTTGATGGCTGCTCTGCATTCCACTGGGTCCATTATCACACCTCACACCACTTCAGCACCTGTAAAATCAAGACTGTTATCAGTTCTGAGTTTCAAAATGGCACATTATCTATATAGACTTACATCATTACTTAGTTTTAGCATCTTGTGATAAATAAAAGTGGGACAGGGTAAATCTTTAATGAACGCCCCTCGCATGTCAACAATTATTTTATATTTTTCATCTGGAATCAACTTGGGAACAACTTAAAATTCTTCTCTCTAATAATCTCTAAAAAAAGAGCTTTTTTTAACTGTCATCACGTCATCTGCTTCTTTCTTGTTGGCAAAATATCTCTGTAATGTCCGCTCAAATGTAGGCAGTGTCAGCATTCATTATGCATAGGTCAGTAAGGGAAGTCAAACAAGGCAGTACTTGGCAGCATGTTGAGGAACAAGAACATAGGGACATTAGAGATCAGAGGTAATTTGGTTTATGAGTAGTGTTGAGCGATACCGTCCGATACTTGAAAGTATCGGTATCGGCAAAGTATCGGATCTGATCCGATACCGATACCCGATACCAATACAAGTCAATGGGACTCAAGTATCGGAAGGTATCCCTGATGGTTCCCAGGGTCTGAAGGAGAGGAAACTCTCCTTCAGGCCCTGGGATCCATATTAACACCTTTGGAATCCCCGCACTGTGCAAAATGCATAACACAGTGCGGGGCGGGGATTCCAAAGGTGGCTGGCCGCAATGCCCGCGCAGGCGCAGTGTGCAAGCCTGGCTGGGACGTCAGACGGCCAGAGCTTACTGCGTCTGCGCAGGACACCAGTACACAGCGCAGGCGCCGGTTTTGAAACGATAACAGCGCTGAGGGGGTGGCGCCAAAAGTGCAGGAAGATTGGAGTGACGGCAGAGGAGCTGGTCAAGCTGGGGAGTGAGGACCCGCCTCCCTGGCTAGAGACAGGAATTGTGGCTAAGTATAAAAACGCTTTATTTGGGGTATACTTGAACCTAAAACTAAAAGAGCCACCTTGTTAGAATGCAGCATTACTGTTGCACAAGGTGGCTCTTTTAGTTTATAACGGCTGGAGGGGGGTGACAGTGGCCCTTTAACAGTTGATTTCCAAATATTCCATCATTGGAAATACTATGAAAACTGTGGAAGGAAAGAGCGCAAATAGTGTCTTATCTGAGAAGGTTAAAAGGTTAATCCATAGGATTGCACTCACCAGATGTAGCTGAGTTGAAGCATTAAAAGGATTCGCTGCAGTATTATTATTATTATTTATTGTTATAGCGCCATTTATTCCATGGCACTTTACATTTGAGGAGGGGTATACATAATAAAAACAAGTACAATAATCTTAAACAATACAAGTCATAACTGGTACAGGAGGAGTGAGGACCCTGCCCGCGAAGGCTCACAATCTACAAGGGATGGGTGAGAATACAGTAGGTGAGGATAGAGCTGGTCATGCAGCGGTTTGGTCGATCAGTTGTTACTGCAGGTTGTAGGCTTGTCGGAAGAGGTGGGTCTTCAGGTTCTTTTTGAAGATTTCGATGGTAGGCGAGAGTCTGATGTGTTGTGGTAGAGGGTTCCAGAGTAGGGGTGATACGCGAGAGAAATCTTGTATACGATTGTGGGAAGAGGAGATAAGAGGGGAGTAGAGAAGGAGATCTTGTGAGGATCGGAGGTTGCGTGTAGGTAAGTACCGGGAGACGAGGTCACAGATGTATGGAGGAGACAAGTTGTGGATGGCTTTGTATGTCATGGTTAGGGTTTTGTACTGGAGTCTCTGGGCAATGGGGAGCCAGTGAAGGGATTGACAGAGGGGAGAGGCAGGGGAATAGCGGGGGGACAGGTGGATTAGTCAGGCAGCAGAGTTTAGAATAGATTGGAGGGGTGCGAGAGTGTTCGAGGGGAGGCCACAGAGCAGGAGGTTGCAGTAGTCAAGGCGAGAGATGATGAGGGCATGGACTAGGGTTTTTGCAGATTCTTGGTTGAGGAATGAACGGATTCGTGAAATATTTTGGAGTTGAAGTCGGCAGGAAGTGGAAAGGGCTTGGATATGTGGTTTGAAGGAGAGATCAGCGTCAAGGATTACCCCGAGGCAGCGAGCTTGTGGGACTGGGGAGAGTGGGCAGCCATTTACTGTAATGGTTAGGTTCGTTGGGGGGGTCGCGTGAGATGGGGGAAAGATGATGAATTCTGTTTTGTCCATGTTAAGTTTCAGAAATCTAGCGGAGAAGAAGAATGAAATAGTGGACAGACATTGAGGGATTCTGGTTAGTAGGGAGGTGATATCTGGTCCAGAGATGTAGATCTGTGTGTCACAGAAATAATGAAGAAAGGAGCAGCATCCGTATCCAGGTGAAAAAATAAAGTCTTTATTCTGCCATTACAAGATGCAACGTTTCGGCCGGCAACCAGCCTTTATCAAGCATACAATAAAACACCAGTGGCCATCTTAAATAGTGTAGAGCCCAAATCTGGGCCAATCACCACATAAGGGCGGCCTTTAATACATATCTCAAATAACACGTAATATATACATATATAGAACATCAATATAAAAGCGGCAATTCAACATACCAGAAATATAGTTATTATATAAAAACTAGACAAAATACATAAGAATAAAAGCTAGAAAGGACATCACATAAGATGAAATCCACCAATCCACTCTTAGCTACGTTGTTGTCATAGTGACCACCATATATTGTGTATAAACGCTGTCCAATTAACATTGCCAATCATATGCGCTCCACATAAAACTCACACAACCCATTTCTGAAGTCCAACGGCCGCAGGACGCCGGCGCAAGCGCACAGGGACACCCACGTCACCGGTCACATGACCGTAACGTAGGTGACAACCACCGCGCACGCGCACAGCAGCAAGGAGCCGAGCACTCCCACCCAAGTCACCTGATCCCCAACGCAGACACACATGAGGAAGGGAGGCGCTGGAGCGTGACGCACTCAGCCACACCCCCTGTCACTCACCGGCCGCGCTGGGCATCGTGATCTCGGGGAGAGAAAGGACCAGCCATATCCAGCCATGGCCGGTGAGTGACAGGGGGTGTGGCTGAGTGCGTCACGCTCCAGCGCCTCCCTTCCTCATGTGTGTCTGCGTTGGGGATCAGGTGACTTGGGTGGGAGTGCTCGGCTCCTTGCTGCTGTGCGCGTGCGCGGTGGTTGTCACCTACGTTACGGTCATGTGACCGGTGACGTGGGTGTCCCTGTGCGCTTGCGCCGGCGTCCTGCAGCCGTTGGACTTCAGAAATGGGTTGTGTGAGTTTTATGTGGCGCGCATATGATTGGCAATGTTGATTGGACAGCGTTTATACACAATATATGGTGGTCACTATGACAACAACGTAGCTAAGAGTGGATTGGTGGATTTCATCTTATGTGATGTCCTTTCTAGCTTTTATTCTTATGTATTTTGTCTAGTTTTTATATAATAACTATATTTCTGGTATGTTGAATTGCCGCTTTTATATTGATGTTCTATATATGTATATATTACGTGTTATTTGAGATATGTATTAAAGGCCGCCCTTATGTGGTGATTGGCCCAGATTTGGGCTCTACACTATTTAAGATGGCCACTGGTGTTTTATTGTATGCTTGATAAAGGCTGGTTGCCGGCCGAAACGTTGCATCTTGTAATGGCAGAATAAAGACTTTATTTTTTCACCTGGATACGGATGCTGCTCCTTTCTTCATTATTTCTGTGAGTATTGGTCCAGTTGGATTCATGGACTGTGGAGCGCGCACCGTGAACACCTGAGTGCTGTTGGTCAAATTATCTTGTAGATCTGTGTGTCATCAGCATAGAGGTGATACTGAAAGCCATGAGATTCTATGAGCTGTCCCAGGCCAAAGGTGTAAATGGAGAAGAGCAGGGGCCCAAGGACTGAACCTTGTGGGACTCCGACAGATAGGGGGCGAGGTGAGGAGGTGGTGTGTGAGTGGGAGAAGCTGAATGTTCGGTCTGTTAGGTATGATGAGATCCAGGATAGGGCCAAGTCTGTGATGCCAAAGGATGAGAGGGTCTGTAATAATAGGGAATGGTCCACTGTGTCAAAGGCAGCCGACAGGTCGAGGAGGAGGAGAACAGAGTAGTGTCGCTTGCTCTTGGCAGTTAAGAGGTCATTGGTGACCTTAGTTAGGGCAGTTTCAGTGGAATGGTGTGACCGGAAGCCAGATTGTAAGCGGTCAAAGAGGGAGCAAGAAGAGAGATGGGAGGACAGTTCAAGGTAGACGTGTTGTTCCAGTAGTTTGGAGGCATAAGGGAGAAGTGATATAGGGAGATAGCTAGATACAGAGGATGGGTCAAGAGAGGGCTTTTTGAGGATAGGTGTGATGGAGGCATGTTTAAAGCTTGAGGGGAAAACACCAGTTGTTAGTGATAGGTTGAAGAGATGGGTTAGGGTTGGGATGAAGACTGTGGTGAGGTTTGGGATGAGGTGGGATGGGAGCGGGTCAAGTGCACAGGTGGTGAGATGCGATCTTGAGAGTAGAGTGGAGAGTTGATCTTCTGTAATGGTGGAGAAGTTGGTTTTGGAGTAGACCCACGAGTCCAGGAAGGACCAGCCGTTAGGTACAGATTGGGATAATTGTGGTAAATTTCTGCGCTGCTGAATCACTAGAATTCCAGAATTATTAGTACATGTGGCTTTATTATTCTACGCGTTTCAGAGTTCAATACTCCTTCATCATGAAACACCACAGGAACATGTCAATACAGTGTACCTAAGGTAAACTTTTCTGCGCAGAAATTTACCACAATTATCCCAATCTGTATCATTGGAAATAAACATTTGCATTTGCAAGAGCCATTTTCAAATCACAAAATCATCACAGACGAACTATGGAAAAATCGTCTAGCACATGTTTACTGTACACTGCATAGTGAAAAATGTTGTAGACTAACTTATACATTTGTTTAGTAGTAGTAGTAGTAGGTATCATGCTATTGGCAGCACATGTCCTGTATACAATGGGCAATGTGCTGCCAAAAAATTATGTTTTTTTATCCAACATAAAAGACACAGTGACCCAATAAATGAGTGTTTTCATTTTCACTAGTAGATCAATCTGTGTACACAAAACATCATATTATTAGCAGCACATTACTGGTTACACAGGATAATGTGCTGTCGAGAACAATGATTTCTAAACAATCTTAACCCCTTAACAACCTTGGACATATCCGCACGTCCTGGTTGGGAAGGGGCTCCAGACCTTGGAGGTAAGGATACGTCCTGGTGATCATGCGAGCACTGTGACTGATGGCAAGGTGATTATATGAAGGTGTCTGCTGTTTCTGACAGCAGAGCACCTGTGCTCATTGTCACAGGGGCTTTGCTCCCTCCGCCCCCACCACAGCTATGATAGCTGTGATTAGCTTTTCAATTCTGAACTTACAATCACAGCACTTCAGTGTTTCGACAAATAAAATTGCCTGAAACAGTGATGCCCAGCCTAATAGGTGCTGTAACAGCATCAATCATAGGCTGGAGCTTAGCAACGGCAGCATCACCAGCCCCAGCACTGATTGGAGTGATCGGAGGAGACGTCCGATCGCACCAAGCAGTGAATAGAGGCACTGTCCGACCTCACAATGACCGTTTTGCCCTACCTCATTCCAGCTTGGAGACATTGCAGAATATTGACTGTGTCATTCTCCTGCTGATCTGCTGGGCAGGGGCGTAACTACCGCGGTCGCAGCGGTTGCAGCTGCGACGGGGCCCAGACTACTTAGGGGCCCCATGGACAGGAGTGAAGGAGAATGAAATGACCCATGGTTGATGATGATCCACCATTTGCGAGTGACCCGCAGCAGGGAGCCGTCACCGCTCTCTAATTATACTTACCTACTCCCGGCACGGTCCCTGGACGTCCCTGCTTCTTCCAGCGCTGCAGATTCTTCCTGCACTGAGCGGTCACATGGTCCCGCTCATTACAGAAATGAATATGCGGCTCCACCTCCCATAGGGGTGGAGCCGCATATTCATTTCTGTATTGAACAGTAACTGTGACCGCTCAATACAGGAAGAATCTGCAGCGCTGGAAGAAGCAGGGACGTCCAGGGACCATGCCGGGAGTAGGTGAGTATACAGCGCTGCGCAGCGCTGCGCGATATTTACCGCTCCTCGTTCAGGTGCAGCTCTGTCATCAGCGTCCTCTGGCAGTGACGCTCAGGTCAGAGGGCGCGGTGACGTAGTCAGTGCGTGCCCTCTGCTGAACGTCAGTGCCGAAGACGGAGCCGCACGAGGAGCAGCCAGGTAAATATTGAAAGTGCCGAGGGTCCTGAGCGAAGAGAGAGAGGTGAGGTGAGTATGTGATTTATTTTTTTTTATGGCAGCAAAAGCATAAGGGGCAAGTGACTGTACGGAGCATTTTATGGGGCCATAACGCTTGTGCAGCGCCAGCACTATAAGGGGCAGTGGCTGTGCGGAGCATCTTATGGGGCCATAACACTTGTGCAGCACTATAAGGGGCAGTGGCTGTGCGGAGCATCTTATGGGGCCATAACGCTTGTGCAGCACTATAAGGGGCAAGTGGCTGTGCGGAGCATCTTATGGGGCCATAATGAACAGTGCAGATCATTATATATGGCACAGCTTTATATGGCGTATCTATGGGGCCATAATGACCGGTGCAGAGCATAATACATGGCACAGCTTTCTATGGAGCATCTATGGGGCAATAATGAACGGTGCAGAGCATTATATATGGCACAGCTTTCTATGGAGCATCTATGGGGCCATAATGAACGGTTCAGAGCATTATATATGGCACAGCTTTCTATGGAGCATCTATGGGGCCATAATGAACGGTGCAGAGCATTGTATATATGGCACAGCTTTCTATGGAGCATCTATGGGGCAATAATGAACGGTGCAGAGCATTATATATGGCACAGCTTTCTATGGAGCATCTATGGGGCCATAATGAACGGTGCAGAGCATTATATATGGCACAGCTTTCTATGGAGCATCTATGGGGCCATAATGAACGGTGCAGAGCATTATATATGGGGCAGCTTTATATGGAGCATCTATGGGGCAATAATCAACGGTATGGAGCACTATGAGGGGGGCTGCGTTGTATTCTATGGGGGTTACCTTGAGTTGTATGGCAGGGCTGCGGGGGGGGCCCCATTTGGAAGTTCGCACCGGGGCCCATAACTTTGTAGTTACGCCACTGCTGCTGGGCCTTGTGGTGCCACCACTTCTTGTTCTGCGGTTCATAAAACAGAGAAGACGTTCCTGACACCTTCTTTTTTCGAATCCATCCCAATCCTTCTTACCCCCTTTCAACTGTTTTCCCACTTCCAACCGCTTCCTAGCCCCTTCCCTACCCCACCTTCTGACACTGAGCGCTGAATAATACTTCACTGCTGGACAGTACTTGAATGCTTGTTTTTTGGCAGTTTTTTCTTTTGCACCACCTTGGCGCACGTGTCCTGCAGATGCTGAGCTCTGATAAGTGATGCACATCACTGACCGGCGTCTGTCCTCGCTTTTGACTAGGACTTTTATTTCCTGTCCATTTTTTGTCCCCCACACTTTTCACCACCTCTGTACTGGCGTCGTGCAGCCACTGAGCTTCTGATAAGTGACGCACATCAATGATCAGCGTCTGTGCTCGCTTTTGGCCAGGATTTTTTTTTTCCTGTCCATTTTTTCTCAACTTTTGCATCAAATCCGCACTAGTGTCCAAGTGCTGATCAGTGACACACTTGCCTGAATGGTATCTGGCTGTTGTTATTTTTCTAACAAGTGTTAAAAAGAATCAAATAAAAATAATAATTTAGATTAGTTGATAGGGCTGGATTAAGTACAAGTAAAATATACCATAATAGTTAGCATCTACTACAGTATTTTTTTACTGAATATAGTCAGGGTTAGTGTCAGATAGTTGCGGGCGCTCAGTAATTTTTTTTAACCCAACATCCGTTTAGAAAGTTTGGTGTTTATTTTACCACATGTTTATTTTTTTTATTTTATTTTTATTTTTTCCTTTCTAAATTATTTTCTTATATTTTTTTATCTTTCTTCTATTCTAATAAATAAAAAATGTTTACATCACTCACACCCTCACCTGAATATTTTTTTTTATTTTACACTCACACCAGACACGTGAAAAAATGTTCCGCTCGTCCCAAACACTGTATTCAGCCGAGGAGACATACACCTTCCTTCCCTCCAGCGCGGATGGTGGATATCACCTTACTTTATTTTTCCTCCTACTCTTACTCAAGTGATAATGAACCACCACACAGATGCCCCAGGACATCAAATGAGCCAGTGCCCAATGTTAGCAACCCCCTATGTACTTTACCCCCTGAAAATTATGAGCCACAGATTCCTGATTTTATGGCTGATCAGGAATCCAATTTGACACTACTGGCCTCACAGAAATCATCTTTTTCTGAGTCTTTTTTTCTGAGGATTTTGTAAACTTCACGGAGGTCGAAACACATTTATATGCCCAACAACTTATGGCCCAAAACCACAATTCATCATTTTCTAACTGGACTCCCATAGATGCGATAGAAATTATGGATGTTTTGTTGCATTTTTCTTCACATGGAGATAGTGAAAAAGCCAGAACTTTGGCAATATTGGTGTGTTGATGCCTTATGTACATTGATGAGCAAAAGGGTAACAATGTTTTAAACTTTTAACTTTCAGGCTCCATATCTCACAATGCACTACTGCTTCGAACATATGACTACCTGTTAGGGTTGGTGGATTGCACTAACTATAATTATGATGAAGTGCGATCGCAACCCGGGGTCCACCATGCAGAGATGGAAAACTGCAGCTAATGCGGACAATGGTGGAACACACAGCGAGTGATAGTTGGCTCGCACTGAGTTAAACGTCACTCAGTGTATAGAACACAAGGCTGTGTCACTCTCACACAGCAACAGGAAAGATGCTCTGCAGTAGAGCTGTGTCACTCGCGCACAGTAACAGGTATGGCACTAAACATGATCCCTGTTAACCTCACAGGGGCAAGGGAACAGGTAGTGGACACAATCACACGAACTTCTCTCTGGTGGTGCTGGAATTCTAAAGGCTATACAACTTCCCTGAATTCACCCAAACTCATCTCCGGAGGTGCTGAAATTCTAAAGGCTATACGCCTGCCCTGAGCACATGCAGACAAGTCCACAATACCGTTACCGTTATGTTCCACATACACATATGACATAAATGATCTTAGCACACCAACGCGCCCTACAGGAAACCTTTTATACATTCCTGTTCAAGTCCAGTCAGACAGGACCTTGCTCGTGGACCAATCAGGAACTGCCACGTCACCCAAGCAGCTGGCGACCGACCACCAATAAGAGGTCGTCACCTCACAAGCATGCTCAGTAGAGTGATTTCTGGACTTAGCCTCAGGAACGCCTGTTCGCTGCCGCCTATTGCTAGTTACTATAGCTTTGGCTGGAGAGACTGCAGTAACCAAGTGAACAGCACAAGTCTTGGCAAGACGCTGAGACCGACATCTTTGCTGAGCTGCTCCCACTGCAGCCAAAGCAGAATGGGAGACCACAGAGGCAGACAAAGCTTGGGATCTACCCCGTGCAACGGGAGAATCCCAGCACCTAACACTACCATCATTTTATAGACAATCATCTTGGCTTATCTCATACATAAATTTGACTTGCAACTATTTAGCATATAACTACTTTTGCAGATGCTTGTCATGTCACTGCGTTGTTACTGTTTTGCTCCTAGTGGTGGAAAAATCATTTTATTCCTGTATATTACAAACTAGCTGTTTCCAGCCAGCTAACGCTCGGCATACTCATTGCTATCTAATTAACGCTGCTAGTGATTAAACTAAAGTAAATAATGACAACATTCAATAGCGCTTACGCAGGTGGTAAATTAACTTAAAATGAAGTTAATAACAAAAAATAATAATTAAAAATCAGAATAATGCTAATACATTTTATTCACAGTGTAAAATCAAAAGCAAACTGGATTTGTGTGGTAATGTGTGGGGACAGAGCCTCGTGTGGTAATGTGTGGGGATGCAGCCTCATGTGGTAATGTGTGAGGACGGAGCCTCATGTGGTAATGTGTGGGGAAGGAGCCTCGTGTGGTAATGTGGAGGGACGGAGCCTCGTATGGTAATGTGTGGGGACGGAGCCTCGAGTGGTAATGTGTGAGTACGGAGCCTAGTATGGTAATGTGTGGGGACAGAGCCTCGTGTGGTAATGTGTGATGACGGAGCCTCATGTGGTAATGTGTGGGTACGGGGCCTCGTGTGGTAATGTGGGGGGATGGAGCCTTGTGTGGTAATATGTGGGGATGGAGCCTCGTGTGGAAATGTGTGGGGGCGGGATTATGTGGTAATATGGTGGGGGGTGGGATTATGTGTGGTAATGTGGTGGGGGGGCGGGATTGTGTGTGGTAATTTGGTGGGGGAATTGAGGATAAGCCATGAAGAAGATTTCCAAAGAAAAGAGAAACAGCATCATCAAGCTCATCGATAGCAGTCTCTCAGCCAATAAAATTGCCAAACTGCATCATGAGAGTGCCATGACAGTCAAGAGGTGTGTGTTCAGGCAAAATATCAGAGTCAACAAGTCAGCTCATCACAAGATCTATTAGTTCTGGTGGGAGAAACAGCAGTGGAGATGACTCGTATGCTTCATAATAGTGAAATCACAGTTGTCCATGCAAGCACCGTGTAACACATGTTATACAAGTCTGGAGTGGTGGCCCAAAAAAAGATGAAGAAGCCTCGACTTCAAAACTGTCGTTAGAAGCGTCGGCTCAAGTTTGCAAAAAAGTACAAAAGGTGGACAGTAGAAGATTGGAAACGGGTGATTTGGAGCGATGAGACGAAAGTCAATAAACTGATGGGTAAAAATGGGTCTAGGAAAAAGAAGGGAAAAAGATCAAGATCAAGAAATTAAAGGAACTGTCAAGTTTGGTGGAGGAAGCCTGATAAAATGGGGTTGTTTCATAACCAAAGGCATTGGATATTTGATCAGGATCAATGGTGGTCACAATGCTGAGCTATATGTGAGTATCCTACAAGATAAGTTACTTCGTACATTTGAGTACTGTGAGCATGGAAAGGACGACATAGTATTCCAGCAGGAGAATGACCAAAATCATACATCGAGATTAGCAAAGAAATGGTTCAATGACAATGAAGTAGAGGTGCTGGATTGGCCCCACAGTCCCCAGGCCTCAACTCAATCGAACACTTGTAAGCAGAGTTGAAGAAAAAGCTGTATACATACCCAAGTGAGTCGACCAATATGCACAAACTTTGGGACATAGAAGAGACCTGGGATCAAATTTCGGTAGAGACTTGCTTGAATCTGATAGAGAGCAGGCCTGGAACGATTCAAGCAGTGGTTAAAGCCAATGGTTGATTTACAAAACACTATCAAAATGGCAAAAATTCAAATTTACATTTTTAGGAGCAAAAGAGTAACAATGCAGTGACATGACAAGAATCTGCATAACTAATCATGTGCTAATAGTTTCAAGCCAAATGTATGCATGCGATATCCAAGATGATTGTCTATAAAATCATGGTTGTCTTACGTTCAAAGTAGTAGTGGATGGTGAGATACGGAGCCTGAAAATCAAAAGTTCAAAACATTGTTACCCTTTTGCTCGTCAATGTTTCCATGTTCCGCATGGCTTTGAGGACACGCTTTTAGACCATCCAAAAATGTTTGCTTTATTACAATAAAACAAAGTGCCCTCCCTGAAATGATCCCAACTTTGATCGACTTTTGAAAATTCAGCCGGTTATTGATGCTTCAGCAACAAGTTTGCTGAGGTGTACATTTCCTAAAGGGATATATGCATGGATGAGTCCCTAATACATTTCAAGGTTGGGCTCAAAATCCAAAAATACATGCCCAGTAAGAGGTTCAGATATGGAATTAAACTCTGCAAGCTGTGCGAGAGTACCGCAGGATACAACCACAGGTATAGAGTTTATGAAGGGAAGGACAACCGGATTCAGCCCCCTGAATTCCCCCTGTCTTGGGAGTGAGTGGGGAAATTGTTTGGGATTTGTTGCACCCACTGCTTATCACCTTTACTTACGTATGTAACTTTTATGCCAGCATTCCACTTTTCAAGTTTCTCACTGCCAGAGATACAGTAGCACAGCATGCGGTACTGTGCAGAAAAACCAGAGACCACTCCCTAGGTCACTAATGGGGCAGCCAGTCAAGTGTACTGCGGTCTCTGGGGAGTGCAGAGGAAGCAGGTAGGTCTGATGGAATGAAAGGTCCATCGCAGCTCCAGCTGTGTGCCTCCGATGGAGGATGGCTGCAGTACTAAAATGAAAAAAATGGTCAGAGGAGTGCTAGGAACTCAAGGACACAGGTGAATTAGATGATTCCACAACAGTTTTCGACGGTAACCCCGTCTTTATCAGGTGGAGATTTATAAGTTCATGCTTAAAACATACAACTCTGCCATTCACCTCTCCGAACAAACATATTTTAACACCCTCATCACCTCACTGTCCAATAACCCTTTGACACTTTCCATTCCCTACTCAACCCAAGAGTGCTGGCCCCAACCACAGATCTCCGCGCTGACGATCTGGCCAATTACTTCAAAGAAAAAATTGACCACATCCGACAGGAAATTATCTCCCAATCCCTTCATACCATGTACCGTCCTCCTTCCCCCACTGCATCTAGCTCACTCTCTGACTTTGAACCAGTTACAGAAGAAGAAGTGATCAGGCTCCTTGCATCTTCTCGCCCGACCACTTGCACCAGTGACCCCATTCTGTCACATCTCCTCCAGTCCCTTTCCCCGGCTGTCACCTCTCACCTAACAAAAATATTCAACCTTTCTCTCTCTTCCGGTATATTTCCCTCCTCATTTAAGCATGCCATCATACATCCATTACTTTAAAAACCATCCCTCGATCGAAACTGTGCCGCTAATTATAGACCTGTCTCCAATCTTCCCTTCATCTCTAAACTCCTCGAACGCCTGGTCCACTCCCGCCTTATCCGCTATCTCTCAGATAACTCTCATCTCGATCCTCTTCAATCTGGTTTCCGCTCTTTACACTCTACTGAAACTGCCCTCACTAAAGTCTATAATGATCTACTAACAGCTAAATCTAATGTTCACTACTATATGCTAATTCTCTTGGATCTCTCCACAGCATTCGATACTGTGGATCATCAGCTCCTCCTCACTATGCTACACTCCATCAGCTTCAAGGACACCATTCTCTCCTGGTTCTCCTCCTATCTCTCTGACTGCTCCTTCACTGTATCTTTTGCTGGTTCCTCCTCCTCTCACCTTCCCCTTACTGTTGGGGTTCCTCAATGATCAGTCCTAGGCCCCCTCCTCTTCTCTTTGTATACTGCCCCTATTGGACAAACAATCAGTAGATTTGGTTTCCAGTACCATCTCCTTGCTGATGACACCCAATTATACACTTCTTCTCCTGATATCACGCCTGCCTTTTTAGAAAACACCAGTGATTGTCTTACTGCTGTCTCTAACATCATGTCCTCCCTCTACCTGAAACTGAACCTGTCAAAAACTGAACTCCTCGTGTTCTCTCCCTCTACTAACGTACCTTTGCCTGACATTGCCATCTCCGTGTGTGGTTCCACCATTACTCCCAAGCAACATGCCCGCTGCCTTGGGGTCATACTTGATTCCGAGCTGTCCTTCACCCCCATATCTGATCACTGGCTCGCTCTTCTTATCTGCATCTCAAAAACATTTCTAGAATTGCGCTTTTCTTACTTTCGACTCTGCAAAAACTCTTACGGTTTCACTCATTCATTCTCGTAAGGACTATTGTAACTCTCTACTAATCAGCCTCCATCTTACCAAACTCTCCCGGCTCCAATCTGTCCTGAATGCTGCTGCCAGGATTATATTACTCACAAACTGTTACACAGATGCCTCTATTCTGTGCCAGTCATTGCAATGGTTACCCATCCACTCCAGAATCCAGTACAAAACTATTACCCTCATCCACAAAGCACTCCATGGCTCAGCACCACCCTACATCTCCTCCCTGGTCTCAGTCTACCACCCTACCCGTGCTCTCCATTCTGCTAATGACCTAAGGTTAGCATCCTCAATAATCAGAACCTCCCGCTCCCATCTCCAAGACTTTTTACGTGCTTCGCCAATTCTTTGGAATGCACTACCCAGGTTAATCCCCAATCCCCACAGTTTTAAGCGAGCCCCAAAAATGCATTTGTTCAGACTGGCCTACCGCCTCAATGCATTAACCTAACTATTCCTGTGTGGCCCATTAAAAAAAAAACCTTAAGCCATAATCAGGTTCCTCACATCATGTTCTCATACACTTTGTGCAATTAATAGTCCTCTATGTCTGTCCTGTTACATATTAAGGCTGTTAACTGGTTCATGCAGCTTTACATGAACACCCGATCTTTACACTATGGCTGGGCCTGACATCAAAAGCAATTGTTACCATCCACCTCTTGTATCTCCCCTTTTTCCTCATAGTTTGTAAGCTTGCGAACAGGGCCCTCATTCCTCTTGGTATCTTTTTTGAACTGTGATTTTTGTTATGCTGTAATGTCTGTTGTCTGTACAAATCCCCTCTATAATTTGTAAAGCGCTACGGAATATGTTGGCTCTATATAAGTAAAATTATTATTATTATATAACACTTTCTTGATATCACGATGTGCAGGCCAGACTAGCACATTCCTTCAGTTCCAGGAGGTAGTGATCAGGGCCCTAATATTTGGAAGTCAGGAAGGAGCCGACCCCAGTACTTCTTGAACTGAAGGTGCCCATATAGTACCAGGGCAACATTTCTGAGTTTAGGTCCATCAAAACCATAAAGAAAGAAAGGTTGCAAGAAAAAATGCAGCATGTGTTACAGAAGGGGGATAAGGAAGGACACCACTTGGCAATGCGACACCTTCCCCAACAAACCTGGCCTTTGTAAAAGAGAATGTTTCAAACTGTACCACTCATTCATGGACTACTAAATTTATTTCTGACTTGCACAACTTTCATTCACCAACTTGATGCACTTTACACATGACATATATGCCAATCTGATGCACTGTACACAACATACGTATGCCAACACATTATACAATTCAAATTCCAGGGAAACAATAGATCAGTTCCAATATAGAGTCACTTTTGAAGTGTTTTCATTGTTTATACACATCAGAGGCTCTCCAAACACGGCATGACGCCTGCATACCATTCCATCAAAGTCTGAGTTTCAAAACATCACTCTTTCTTTTCCGAGCCCTGCACCCAAACAGTAGTTTTCCTCTGCATACACACGAGGTCAAAATTGTTGGTACCCCTTGTTAAATGACTGAAAACCCCACAATGATCACAGAAATAACTTAAATCTGACAAAAATAATAATAAATAAAAGATCTATCAAAATGGACAAATGGACTGCTTTTCAACCATGCTTCCTCAAAATTAAAAAAATAAATAAAACTCATGAAATAGGCCTGGACAGAAATGATGGTACCCCTGAAAATAATGTGACAAAGGTGACATGTTAAATCAAGGTGTGTCCACTAGCATCACAGGTGTCTACAATATTGGAATCAGTGAGGGGGCCTATATATATAGGGCTACAAATATTCACTGTGCTGTTTGGTGACACGGTTTGTATCACACACAACATGAACCAGAGGAAGCGAAGGAAAGAGTTGTATTAGGAGTAGTGTTGAGCATTCCGATACCGCAAGTATCGGGTATCGGCCGATATTTGCTGTATCGGAATTCCGATACAGAGTTCCGATATTTTTGTGATATCGGAAATCGGAATCGGAAGTTCCCAGTGTATGGTTCCTAGGGCCTGGAGGAGAGGAGACTCTCCTTCAGGCCCTGGGATCCATATTCATGTAAAAAATAAAGAAGTAAAATTAAAAATATGGATATACTCACCCCTCCGGCGGCCCCTGGACTTTACCGATGTAACCAGCAGCCTCCGTTCCTAAGAATGCAGTGAGTTTAGGATCTGCGATGACGTCGCGGCTTATGATTGATCGCGTGAGCGGTCACATGAGCGGTCACGCGACCAATCACAAGCTGCGACGTCATCGCAGGTCCTTCACTCGCTCATTCTTAGGAACGGAGGCTGCCGGTTGCAGCGGTTACTACCAGGGCGCATCAGAGGGTGAGTATATCCCTATTTATTATTTTTATTCTTTATTTTACACATAAATATGGATCCCAGGGCCTGAAGGAGAGTTTCCTCTCCTTAAGACCCTGGGAACCATCCAGGATACCTTCCGATACTTGTGTCCCATTGACTTGCATTGGTATCGGGTATCGGTATCGGCGATATCCGATATTTTTCGGATATCGGCCGATACCATCCGATACCGATACCTTTGAGTATCGGAAGGTATCGCTCAACACTAATTAGGAGATTAGAAAGAAAATTATAGACAAACATGTTAAACGGAAACGTTATAAGACCATCTCCAAGCAGCTTGATGTTCCTGTGACTACAGTTGAACATATTATTCAGAGATTTAAGATCCATGGGACTGTAGCCAACCTTCCTGGACGTGGCCGCAGGAGGAAAATTGATGACAAATCAAAGCGACGGATAATACGAAAGGTGAACTTCAAGCTCAAGGAGCATCAGTGTCAGATTGCACCATCCATTGTTGTATGAGCCAAAGTGGACTTCATGGGAGACAACCATTGTTGAAAAAAAATCATAAAAAAGCCAGATTGGAATTTGCCAAACTAAATGTTGACAAGCCACAAAGCTTCCAGGAGAATGTCCTATGGACAGATGAGACAAAGATGGAACTTTTTGGCAAGTTTAGCTCTATGTTCACAGACAGAAAAATGAAGCATATCAAGAAAAGAACACTGTCCCTACTGGGAAACATTGAGGAGGTTCTGTTATGTTCTGGGGCTGCTTTGCTACATCTGGCACCGGGTGTCTAGAATCTGGCACAGGGTGCAATGAAATCTCAATACTATCAAGGGATTCTAGTGAGAAATGTGCTGCCCAGTGTCAGAAAGCTTGGTCTCAGTCACAGGTCATGGGTCTTGCAACAGGATAACGACATAAAGCTCACAGATAAAAACACCCAAGAATGGCTAAGAGGAAAACATTGTACTATTCTGAAGTGGCCTTCTATGAGCCTTGACCTAAATCCTAATGAGCAACTTTGGAAAGAGCTGAAACATGTCATCTGGAAAAGGCAACCATTAACCACGAGACAACTGGAGCAGTTTGCTCTTGAGAGGTGGGACAAAATACCTGTTGAGAGGTGCAGCAGTCTCATTGACAGCTACAGGAATCATTTGACTGCAGTGATTGACTCAAAAGGTGGTGCAACAAAATAATAAGTTACGGGTACCATCATTTCTGTCCAGGCCTATTTCATGAGTTTTATTATTTTTTTAATTCTGTGGAAGCATGGTTGAAAAGCAATGTCTGACTTTCATTTGTTCATTTTCATAGATTTTTTATTTATTACTACTTTTATTACTTTACTTTTATTACTACTGACCATTGTGGGTTTTTCTGTCATTAAAATAGGGGTACCAACAATTTTTACCACGTATGTATTGGGTATCAGCATGCTCAGAAGAAGTTGCACAACACATTTTAGGCTTCTTTTCTCCTACCATCCTTGTGAAAACAAAAAAATGTGTGGTTTAAACAGCATTTTTGTGGGAAAAATATTTTTTTTTTCATTTCCACAGTTCAAAGTCGCAAAATTATGTGAAGCATCTGTGGATTCAAAATGCTCACCACATATCTAGATAAGTTCCTTGAGGGGCCTAGTTTCCAAACTGAGGTCACTTATGTGGGGTTTCTACTGTTTAGACACATCAGGGCTCACTAAACGCGACATGACGCCTACAGACCATATCTTTCCAAGCCCTGCTGTGCAGAAGTTTTCCCCCACATGTGGGGTATTGGCATACTCAGGAGAAATTGCACAAAAACTTTGGGTTCCATTTTCTCCTGTTACCCTTGTGAAAATAAAAACAATGGGGCTAAAAAAAAACATTTTTGAGAAAAAAGTAAAATTTGCATTTTTTTTCCACAGTGCTTTAATTCCTGTGAAGCACCAGAAGGGTTGATAAACTTCTTGAATGTGATTTTGAGCATTTTGATGCTGCAATTTACATGTGATGTTGTCCCAAAATAATGAATTTGTAAATTTTGTTGGAAAAATTAGAACTTGCTGATCAACTTTTAACCATTCTATTTTCATAACAAAAAAAAAGTTTCAAAAATTATGCAACTGTAAAGTAGATATGTGAGAAATTATATTTATTAACTGCCGTATTTTGTGTGACATAACTCTCTAGTTTAAGGGCATAAAAATGTAAAGTTCCTCCCTCTTGTCTTCCTTCCTCCAGCACTCAAACTGAATCCTTTACACTTGAAGGTATGGTGGGCAGAGCCAGAAGGGATATGTCTAAAGGGGATGGAAGGATTTCCTCCCTTCTAGCAATGCTGGAGGAACAGGTGATCCCTCTCAAACTTAAGGCTGGGCAGTGTAAATTTTTCTGGCAAAGGGACGGCCACACTCTGAGAGAAGT
Source organism: Ranitomeya variabilis (assembly GCF_051348905.1). Lineage (NCBI taxonomy): Eukaryota > Metazoa > Chordata > Amphibia > Anura > Dendrobatidae > Ranitomeya > Ranitomeya variabilis. Next base: position 112,559,460 of record NC_135239.1, on the reverse strand, counting down.
AGCAGACCACCCCTCAAGGCAGATGCAAGTTTTGCGCTAAGATTCCAACCAGTGAAATTGCACTGGTAATGCAGGACTGCTATTATGAGTGCAGTCTCTGTCTTGTCCAGGCAGGGGGCCCGTTTGCGGATGGAGTCCTGGGCAAATGCCCAATTCTTACTTCTCTTCCCTTCCTATCCTGGGCCCCCACAGGTAGTGGAAACGTTAATGGCTGCTTTTCAGTCATGTGCTCAAGTATGGAGTGGGTTCAGCATATATGACATGTGCCATGGCATTTTGTTGGTTTATCATAGCTGGCTCCAATTGATGCCATTAAACTACATCAATTCCACTATTAATCTCTGACAGCAGCATTTATGGATTGAGATCTCAACTGAATCTATTCTGATGATAATAGGTCTCTGGACACAATCCTACTCAAGTCCCCACAACCAAATGAAGGTCCCCATCATCACCATCTTCATGCTCCTGTGCAGCCCAGCTTGTGGAAGATGGTTATTTTCACTGTATGCCGCAATAGTATAAAATATGGAAAGGTATCCAGCAACAGTTCCATCTGTGTATAATTATTTAAAAACAAAAATCTTTATAACATGGTTAAAATTATGGTATAAAACCATTAGTTTAGAAAAGAAGGAAGTAACCTGGGAAACTCATGGCCTTATGCATTTAAAACCGACTGGATCTTAATCATAGTTTAGAATGTTTCCTGTTATGATCCGGTGACCTTGGAGTCGCATGAAACTTTCTCTGGAGTAGGTGGAAACTATACTGACTGCAAATCCTGAACTAACACCGCAACTAGAAGTAGCCGTGGGGTGTGCCTAACAAACCCTAGACACCTCGACACAGCCGGAGGACTAAATACCCCTATAGATGGAAATAGGAATACTACCTTGCCTCAGAGCAGAACCCCAAAGGATAGGCAGCCCCCACGAATATTGACTGTGAGTAGGAGAAGAAAAGACACACGCAGGCAGAAAACAAGATTTAGCAAAAGAGGCCACTCTAGCTAAATAGGAAAGGATAGGACAGAATACTAGGCGGTCAGTATTAAAACCCTTCAAAAAATATCCACAGCAGATAATACAAAAAATTCCACAATCTAACTAAAGACGTGGAATGAATATCTGCAACCCCAGAGAATCCAACAAGACTGAGAAAATACTGACACAATCTAAGCTGGACAAGAAAACACAAAAGAATAGCACTGAATCATGAAGCACACAGCATGTGTGCCACAGAAAAAAAAACCAGACACTTATCTTTGCTGATTTGGCAGAAAGGCAGGAGGAACCAGGCAGAGGTCCAACACCTGCCAACAACAATTGACAACTGGCAAGGACTAATGGATCCTGCACACCTAAATACCCCAGTCAGAACTGCAATCAGCAGAAACACCTGACCAGGACTGCAACTCAGGGACAACTGCATTACCACCCACCACCACCGGAGGGAACCGAAAAGCAGAATTCACAACAGTACCCCACCCTTGAGGAGGGGTCACCGAACCCTCACCAGCACCCCAGGCCGATCAGGACGAGCCAGATGAAAGGCACGGACCAAATCAGCAGCATGGACATCAGAAGCAAAAACCCAAGAATTATCCTCCTGGCCATAACCCTTCCATTTGACAAGGTACTGAAGCCTCCGCCTCGAAAAACAAGAATCCAAAATCTTCTCAACCACATACTCCAACTCCCCATCAACCAACACAGGGGCCGGAGGATCAACAGAGGGAACAACGGGCACCACATATTTCCGCAATAAAGATCTATGGAAGACATTATGGATAGCAAAAGAGGCCGGAAGCGCCAATCGAAAAGACACCGGATTAATAATCCCAGAAATCCTATAAGGACCAATAAACCGAGGCTTAAACTTAGGGGAAGAAACCTTCATAGGAACATGACGGGAAGACAACCAAACCAGATCCCCAACCCAAAGCCGGGAACCAACACACCGACGACGGTTAGCAAAACGTTGAGCCTCCTCCTGAGACAACACCAAATTGTCCACCACATGAGCCCAAATCTGCTGCAACCTGTCAACCACAGAATCCACACCAGGACAGTCAGAAGGCTCAACCTGCCCAGAAGAAAAATGAGGATGAAAACCAAAATTACAAAAGAAAGGCGAAACCAAAGTAGCTGAACTAGCCCGATTATTAAGGGCAAACTCGGCCAATGGCAAAAAGGCCACCCAATCATCCTAATCAGCAGACACAAAGCATCTCAAATAGGTCTCCAAGGTCTGATTAGTTCGCTCGGTCTGGCCATTTGTCTGAGGATGAAATGCAGAAGAAAAAGACAAATCAATGCCCAGCCTAGCACAAAAGGCCCGCCAAAACCTAGAAACAAACTGGGAACCTCTGTCGGACACAATATTCTCCGGAATACCATGCAAACGAACCACATGCTGAAAAAACAACGGAACCAAATCTGAAGAGGAAGGCAATTTAGGCAAAGGCACCAAATGAACCATCTTAGAAAACCGGTCACAAACAACCCAGATAACCGACATCCTCTGGGAAACCGGAAGATCAGAAATAAAATCCATAGAAATATGCGTCCAGGGCCTCTCAGGGACCGGCAATGGCAAAAGTAACCCACTAGCACGGGAACAACAAGGCTTGGCCCACGCACAAGTCCCACAGGACTGCACAAAAGAACGCACATCACGCGACAAGGAAGGCCACCAAAAGGACCTACCAACCAAATCTCTGGTACCAAAAATACCAGGATGACCAGCCAACACGGAACAGTGAACCTCAGAAATCACTCTACTAGTCCATCTGTCAGGAACAAACAATTTCCCCACAGGACAGCGGTCAGGTCTGTCAGCCTGAAATTCCTGAAGAACCTGCCGTAAATAAGGGAAATGGCAGAAAGGACCACCCCTTCTTTCAGAATGCCGACCGGTTCAAGGACCTCAGGAGAATCAGGCAAAAAACTCCTAGAAAGGGCATCAGCCTTAATATTCTTAGAACCCGGAAGATACGAAACCACAAAATCAAAACGGGAAAAAAACAAGGACCATCGAGCCTGTCTAGGACTCAGCCGTTTGGCAGACTCAAGGTAAATCAGATTCTTATGATCAGTCAGGACCACAATACGATGCTTAGCTCCCCCAAGCCAATGTCGCCACTCCTCAAACGCCCACTTCATAGCCAACAACTCCCAATTGCCGACATCATAATTGCGTTCAGCGGGCGAAAACTTGCGGGAGAAGAAGGCACACGGTTTCATCAAGGAACCCACAGAATCCCTCTGAGACAAAACGGCCCCTGCCCCAATCTCAGAGGCATCAATCTCAACCTGAAATGGAAGGGAAACATCCGGTTGGCGCAACACCGGAGCAGAAGTAAATCGGCGTTTAAGCTCCTGAAAGGCAGAGACAGCCGCAGAGGACCAATTCGCCACATCAGCGCCTTTCTTCGTCAAATCGGTCAAGGGTTTAACCACGCTGGAGAAATTAGCAATGAAACGGCGATAAAAATTAGCAAAACCCAAAAATTTCTGAAGGCTCTTCACGGATGTGGGTTGAATCCAATCATAAATGGCCTGAACCTTAACCGGATCCATCTCCATAGATGAGGGAGAAAAAATGAAACCCAAAAAAGAAACCTTCTGCACCCCAAAGAGGCACTTAGACCCCTTCACAAACAAAGCATTGTCACGAAGGATCTGAAATACCATCCTGACCTGTTCCACATGAGACTTCCAATCATCGGAAAAAATCAAAATATTGTCCAAATATACAATCAAGAATTTATCAATATAAGTCCGGAAGATATCATGCATGAGGGATTGAAAAACCGATGAAGCATTAGTGAGCCCGAATGGCATCACAAGGTATTCAAAATGACCTTCGGGCGTATTAAACGCAGTTTTCCATTCATCACCCTGTTTAATACGAACAAGATTATATGCCCCCCGAAGGTCAATCTTAGTAAACCAACTAGCCCCCTTAATCCTTGCAAACAAATCAGAAAGCAAAGGTAAAGGGTATTGAAACTTGACCGTGATCTTATTCAAGAGGCGATAATCAATACAAGGTCTCAAGGAGCCATCCTTCTTAGCAACAAAAAAAATCCCGCTCCCAACGGTGAAGAAGATGGCCGAATATGCCCTTTCTCCAAAGACTCCTTAACATAACTCCGCATGGCGGTATGTTCAGGCACAGACAGATTGAAAAGTCGGCCCTTAGGAAACTTACTGCCTGGAATCAAGTCAATAGCACAATCACAGTCCCTGTGCGGTGGAAGGGAACTGGACTTGGGCTCATCGAATACATCCTGAAAATCAGACAAAAACTCTGGAATTTCAGAAGAGGAAGAAGAGGAGATTGACATCAAAGGAACATCATTATGAACCCCCTGACAACCCCAACTAGTCACAGACATAGACTTCCAATCCAACACAGGATTATGTACCTGCAACCAGGGAAAACCCAGCACGATAACATCATGCAAATTATGCAACACCAGAAATCGACAATCTTCCTGATGGGCTTGCGCCATGTGCATGGTCACCTGTGTCCAAAACTGAGGCTTATTTTTAGCCAAAGGTGTAGCATCAATCCCCCTTAAAGGAATAGGGTTCTGCAAAGGCTGCAAGGGAAAACCACAACGCCTGGCTAACTCAAAATCCATTAAGTTCAAGGCGGCGCCTGAATCCACAAACGCCATGACAGAAAATGATGACAATGAGCAGATCAAGGACACCGATAACAGAAATTTAGGTTGTACAGTACTGATGGTAAATGAACTAGCGATCCTTTTTGTCCGATTAGGGCAGACTGAAATTACATGAGAAGCGTCGCCACAATAATAACACAACCTATTCTGACGTCTGAGTCCTTGTCGTTCTGTCCTAGACAGAATCCTATCACACTGCATTGGCTCAAGAATTGGCTCTGAGGACGACACCACAGCGTGCACAGTTCTACGCTCCCGCAAACGCCGATCAATCTGAATGGCCAGAGACATAGAATCACTCAGACCGGAAGGCGTGGGAAACCCCACCATAACATCTTTAACGGATTCAGAAAGACCCTTTCTGAAAATTGCCGCCAAAGCATCATCATTCCATTTAGTCAACACAGACCATTTTCTGAATTTCTGACAATACAAATCTGCCGCCTCTTGACCCTGAGACAGGGCCAACAAGGTATTCTCCGCTTGATCCACATAATTCGGTTCATCATATAATAATCCTAAAGCCTGAAAAAAGGAGTCTACATTAAGCAAAGCAGGATTCCCAGATTCCAGGGAAAATGCCCAATTCTGTGGATCACCACGCAGCAGGGAGATGACGATTTTAACCTGCTGAATGGAATCACCGGAGGATCGAGGTCTCAAAGCAAAAAACAGTTTACAATTGTTTTTAAAACTCAAAAATTTGGACCTGTCACCAAAAAACAAATCAGGAGTAGGAATTTTCGGTTCTAAAACAGGAGTCTGAACAATATAATCAGAAATACCTTGTACCCTAGCAGCAAGCTGGTCTACACGAGAAGCTAATTCCTGAACATCCATGCTAGCACAAGACTCCTCAGCCACCCATAAATAAACAGGGGAAAAAAGACAAAACAGACTGCAGAAAAAAAAATGGCTCAACACCTTTCTTCCCTTCTTCTGAGATGCATTTAGCTCATTATTGGCCAGTTGTACTGTTATGATCCGGTGACCTTGGAGCCGCATGAAACTTTCTCTGGAGTAGGTGGAAACTATACTGACCGCAGATCCTGAACTAACACCGCAACTATAAGTAGCCGTGGGGTGTGCCTAACAAACCCTAGACACCTCGACACAGCCGGAGGACTAAATACCCCTATAGATGGAAATAGGAATACTACCTTGCCTCAGAGCAGAACCCCAAAGGATAGGCAGCCCCCACGAATATTGACTGTGAGTAGGAGAAGAACAGACACACGCAGGCAGAAAACAAGACTTAGCAAAAGAGGCCACTCTAGCTAAATAGGAAAGGATAGGACAGAATACTAGGCGGTCAGTATTAAAACCCTTCAAAAAATATCCACAGCAGATAATACAAAAAATTCCACAATCTAACTAAAGACATGGAATGAATATCTGCAACCCCAGAGAATCCAACAAGACTGAGAAAATACTGACACAATCTAAGATGGACAAGAAAACACAAAAGAATAGCACTGAATCATGAAGTACCCAGCATGTGTGCCACAGAAAAAAAAACCAGACACTTATCTTTGCTGATTTGGCAGAAAGGCAGGAGGAACTAGGCAGAGGTCCAACACCTCCCAACAACAACTGACAACTGGCAAGGACTAATGGATCCTGCACACCTAAATACCCCAGTCAGAACTGCAATCAGCAGATACACCTGACCAGGACTGCAACTCAGGGACAACTGCATTACCACCTACCACCACCGGAGGGAACCCAAAAGCAGAATTCACAACAGTTCCCATACTCAAAGTAGCTCTAAAATAAATAAGGGAGTGAAAGGAAATAAAAAGAGAGGCATCACAACTTTTTTTAATTGCCACAGGGGTGATGTCACGGTTCCACCCTTCAGGGTGTCTGAGATGCCGTTACTGACAGCTCGGCCATCCAATCTGGTATAGGGGTGTGCTGCACCTGTCAGTACTGTGATTAACAGGTTAACCATCGAATCTGGTACAGGGGCATGCTGAGATGTCAGTGTGTTGAATGACATCTTGACTATCCAATCTGAGACTGTGAGCCGTTGGCTGTCTCATGTGTTCATTATTCCACTTAATGGCCATGCTTCTTAACTGAGCTGAGTTTCCCAGAACACTGTCAGACATACATTCATCTTGTGAGGTTTGTGCTGTGCTCACTGTGCCTTGAGTTCTATATGTTTGATCTGTTGCCTGACCTTGGACTTTGTTCTGACTACCCGCCTGTTTAACCCCTTCAGCTCTGATCCGTTATCCTCCTGGTACATACCTCGGAACGTTACCTGACTACGCTTTTGTCTCTTCCTTCTGTTTATGATGTACTCTCCTGGCTTTTGACCTTGGACTCCTTGAGCACTCTGACTCACAGCCTGGCGTTGAGAAGTGACTAATGTCACATTACATCTGGCCACTACGTTTTTCTTTTTCGCCAGTATGGATCCTGTTCACATGCTTTGTGACCAGATAGCGAAATTGATGCAGATGACTCAGGATCTGTCGAAGGATTGCCAGAGTCTGGAGTCATCACAATATCAGTTGCAAGGTCAGATAAATAATTTGATGAAGACCTCCCATAGCGCCTCACTGCCGGACAGTGGCCGTGATGTCAGTATACTCTGATGTACAGTTAGTGTCTCCCAAACCTATCATATCCCTCCCTGATAAAGTTTCAGGAGAGAAAGACCAGTTTAGGGTATTCAGGAAGTACTGTAAATTATTTTTACCCTGCGCCCCTGGTCGTCAGGGGAGGAATTCCAGCGGGTGGGAATAATCATGTCCCTACTGCGAAGGGGTCCGCAGACCTGGGCATTTTTTTTGTCCCCATGAGCCCCAGAGCGGTTTTTCATTGATTACTTTTTTGACAGTTTAAGTCTGATCTATGATGAAACCGACAGAATCCAGGTCGCGGAGGCTAAGATCATGAACCTGGCACGGGGGTTGCACAGCTGAGAAATACTGTACTGAATTCCATCAGTGATCCAACAAAGTTCTAGGAATGATGCTGCTCTCAGGTGCCAGTTCCAAAGAGGCCTTTCCAAGACACTCAAGGATGCTCTGGTTCTCCATGACGTCCCTTGTTCTCTGATGGAGGCCATAACTCAGGCCATACGAATGGACCGCAAAATCCATGAGAGACATGCAGGCCTCATGTTATACTTCCCCGGAGCAGGTCCATTTACCCGAGGTTACAGTTGCCAGTATTCGTGTTGCGAAGAGAAGACGGAGACAAAATCTCAGACTCAGTCTATTCTGTGGTCTCTCTTAGGCATTTTGTTAAGAATTGCCCAACTCGTCCTCAAGCCACCAAACCATCAGGAGAATGCCTGAGTCTGGGTGATGACCAAGGAGGTCATCCAGACTCCCAGGTACCTTTCTCTTCTTCTGATAAAGTAATGATTAATACGATGATTTTCTTCGAGAGCCAGGTGCTATCAACATTGGCATTCATTGACTGTGTGTCTGCTGCTAACTTTATTGATTCGGGACTGGTTCTGAAGTTAGGGTTAGAGACAGATTAGAAAGACCCATTCAAATCATCGCCCTTGACAAGACACCTTTAGCTCACAATTTGTTCAAGAGACCAGTTGTGGATTTCACTCTCCAAGTGGGAGTACGCCACTCTGAATCCATCTCCTGTTTTGTGTTGAATAATTTACCTGCTGGATTGTTACTGGGGTTTCCATGGCTGCAGACTCACAATCCAGTTATTGATTGGTGTCTGAAGTAGACTGTGAAATGGAGTCCAAACTGTTCCAAGAAATGTCTAAAAAATGTACAAATATGCTCCGCTAGTCTGCAGGATCTTCCAGGGTACCTGAAGGACTTCGGAGATGTGTTCTCGGAAAAAGAGGTGGAAATACTACCTCCCCATCGTCCCTATGATTGTGCTATTGACCTTATTCCTAGCTCCAAATTGACAAGAGCTCACCTTTACAATTTGCTGGGGTCTGAGCGGGCCGCCATGAAAGAATATGTTAGTGAGAGTTTATGGAAGAGTCATATCTGTTCTTCTTCCTCCCCTGTAGCTGCTGGATTTTTCTTTGTTAAAAAGAAAGATGGGGGTTTCCATCCTTGCCTTGATATCTGAGAACTAAACAAGATCACGGTTAAAAATACGTACCCACTTCAACTCATCTCCGACCTATATAATCAGTTTTGGGGGGCCAGGGTGTTTTCTAAACTTGATCTTAGAGGGTTTTACAATTTGATACACATCCAGAAGGGTGATGAGTGGAAAACAGCATTTTTAAAGTCTGAGGGTCTGTTTGAAAACCTTGTCATGCCTTTCGGATTATCCAATGAATGTGTTTCAAAATTTTATGAATGACATTTTCTCTGATTGCATTGGAAGATTTGTTGTAATATACCTTGATGACATTCTAATTTTCTCCCCAGACTTGGACACTCACCAGAAACATGTCTGTGTGGTGTTACAGAGACTGAGGGTGAACTCTCTGTTTGCTAATTTTGAGAAATGTGTTTTCTATGTTTAGGAAATCTCTTTCTTGGGGTTATCTTGTCAGCAGAAGGGTTTAAGATGGACCCTGGGAAGGTGCAGGCCATAATTGATTGGGTTCAACCTCCCGATCTTAAGGCTTTGCAATCTTTTCTGGGATTCGCCAACTATTATAGAAAATGTATCAAGGAGTTTTCACAAATTGCTAAACCACTTATTGACCTTACATGTAAGGAGCGAATCTCAAGGTTTCGTCGCTGGGTGCTATCAGTGCTTTTGAAAGATTAAAAGAGTGTTTTATGTCCTCACCCATTCTGATCCAACCTGATCTCCAAGAACCGTTTATTGTGGAGGTGGATGCTTCGGAGATCGGAGTGGGGCAGTCTTATCACAGGGGCCCAAAACTCTGAATAACCTGCGTCCGTGTGCTTTTGCAGCGCCCCAGAGTTCTGGTCGTTGCAGTACTGTGGCTCCGCCACTATGGGGAGCCATGGTGCGTTCGATGGCACTGAAGGAGTTCCTCCAATCAGGTATCACAGACACCAATATGTTTCACAGCTGGGCCTCCGGGGGGAGCTAAGGGTGCTATTCATTAGGCCACTCCCCACCATAGTGGGTAAACTGGGGGTCAGGCAGGAAGTTAGGCAGAAAGCTGACTGGATTGAACGAAGCAACACCTAGTGAGAGAGGGTGTTGTGGAGGAAGAGACAGTAGGGTCTCTGCCAGGGGTGGGATCCTGGCAGAGGCTTGTCATTGGAAAGAACGTAACGGGACCGTGCCTGCTCAGAATAGCGGCGGTGCCCTAAGAAAGGACTAGAAGCGAGATAGATTGTGCTGAGTGAGAAACGAGATCAAGCAGAAGGAGAATACCAGCAGGGGTTTTGTTGAAAGAGGCAGCACCTTGCTGAGGCGCATTACCGGTGGCCGGAACGCCGAGGGAGTGGAATAATATACAGCTTTAAGCCATACTCCAAACAGCGGCAGGACAGTCAGTCTCAGGCGGGCTGTCTACCACATATCACCTATGAAGTCTTGGGGGGCAATTGCGGGAGAGGGGCGTCTCTAGGGTCCCGGAAGAACTCCAGGCCTACCTGACAAACGGGTGCCGTTCTTACTGTAATATCAGGAAGGGACGGAAGATTAGCAGAAGACCAGTTAATCGAGTTGTGAGGGAACTTAAGAAACAGACACAACAGTTGTGGGGTACTTTCCGTGAGCACAGCAGGGAAGGACTACAACACAAAGCACTAAGAAGGAAGGCACTGATTTCCACCTGTGAGGAGAACTCTGGAAGTGCCGTTGGACCGGCCGGACTTGCGCAGCCTGGTGAACCGGATTCTGGACTGAGGACCGAGAGATCTCCAGTAAAGAGGTAAAGAGACTGCAACCTGGTGTCCTCGTTATTTACCGCGACCTGCACCCCACAACTGCACCGCTACACCACCGTTAACACCACTTATTTCACCGGACGTCCCCCACTGACGGACAGGGCCACGGACCGGGTCTAGCCACCGTGACAACCCCAGGACTGAGACCTAGAGGCCCGGCTCCGGGTACCCCTCGGCCCTGCGGCGGTGTGGGGGCGCTCCGCAACTTGGCGTCACGAACAGGATCTACTTAAGCCTGAAGAATCAGGTCATGTGTGCCTAGAGACTGTGATTTACTGTGCTTGAACTGTACTTTATTGAAAAGACTGTGTGTTGTGCCATTTGCCGCCAAAATCCGCCGCCATTGCAGCGCTGAGGAGAGCGCAGGAAGAGAAGAGGGGCGTGGAGTGGGCGTAGACAAGTTGGAGAGCGCGAACAGCAATGGCCGCCCAGTCTAAATATTTCTGTGTGTTGAGGACGTGCCCGTCAACAGCCGAGGTCCGCCTCCTGATCCTGGCCGGAGGGTGGAGACCATGGGGACGGGGCCGCCCACGGAAGAGACCGCGGGAAGACGACGCGGGAAAAGAACAAGAAATGGCAGCACCAGGAGCACCGCGCGGAGCTGACCCGGCCCAGTCCGAGGCCGCACAAGCTGAGACAGGCTCCGAAACGCCAACGCTGCGGGGTCTGACCCTCACCGAGCCACTGCTGGGCCGACCCCCTGTGCCGCTGTCCGAAGGATGTGTGGCTGCAGCCGAGGCCCGACAGCTGGCCCGCCGACTGAAGGCCGATGCCAGTGCCCTCACCCGGGTGGGCCAGCCCACCGAGATCAAGTTGTCTCCTGTTGCTGCTTACCCGGCCGCGGCGGAAGGTACGCTACCCGCACCGGGCCTGAAAATCATGCCGGATGCTGAGCACTTACGGCGTCTTATGGCAGAGTGGTGGAGCCGGCCCCAGCCTGCGGAGCAAGTTGATTTGATTAATGTTCCGGAGATTCCGTCCTCACACTGGGGTGTGGTGGTGGCCTTTAACCCCCGGTATGGAAGAGGGGTGATCCAAGAAATTGGAGAGCCGCTGCAGATCCGCGTGGACCGGGAGGAAGTGGAGCCTTGCAGCGGGAGGTTCGATCGTGACCTGGAGCCGGGAGACGCCGTCACCTACACGAGGTGGAGAAGGGGCACTGGAGAGACGGGCTGGTTCGCCCGAGGTGTCCAACGATGCGTCGCCCTCCAGGCTGCGGCGGGAGCACCGGAAGGAGATAATCCCGTAGGGAAGGCAGCGGGACCCGGCCCCGCGGAATCGCGAGAAGCTCAGCCTCGCCGCGCCCCGGAGGGACGGGTGCACCTGCCGACAAGGAGGACCTCCCGGCGAGGGATTTTATCGTTACTGGGACCGGAACGGCGTCCTGGCTCACCGGTGCGATCTGTTGGCCTGGTGAGGCCGGATAAGAGGTCGCCTTCCGCAGAACCCCAGTAAGATTTTATTGCTTCTAAAATGTAAATAGTTACTGTTTGTTCTTTAAGTTGCTGCTAAACCCGTTCAGGGTAAACTTTAAAAGGTGACCCCTTTGTTGACCCGGGGTCACTATTGTTGTTTTCTTGAAGTTTTGCACAAAGTTACACAAACTGCGAAATCATGGACTGTGCATGATTTGAACTTTCTTGTAAATAGTTTGCATCTTCTTAAAGGTGCTTCCTACTGGTTTTGTTTAAAGACACTTTGCGAAGATGCCATTCCGGAGCCTTTGCATGGACTGGTAGGCTGAAAAGACGAGCTACCTCAGAGAGACTTGATCCCCTCTTAAAGGGGATGTGTGGAATTGAACTTGAAAAGTGATACTGTTTCGGAACAGTAATGTCATGATGATGCTTTGAAAGAAATGTAACCGTTTTACATGAAAAAGTTATATGTGTTTAATCTGTTTGAAATGTGAAACTTGAATAATGATCTTCAAAAGGAAAGATGCAGAAAGCCTGTTGAGGTAGACTTAGAGTTCTGCACAGTTAAAAACATAAGAAAGTAATAATGAAGGTGAGGATAGAAGGTAAACCCTGCGTCCCCATAGGAAGTTACTTTGTTACTAGGGACAGAAAGTGAACCCGTAGGGGTTAGAGAGTGAGTCCTTAAAGGAGCCAAGTAGAGCTGGCTCAGAGTTCTCCAAATGAAAGGAATATGTCTATACCATGTATAGTAGCGAAAGGCAGTAGGCCCTGGCTGAACGGGGCGGTCCTGTAAAAGAAAGGAGAGGCAGTAGGTCTGGTGCCATAGGGACAGGCGGTCCTGCAGGTTCAAAGTAGGAGAATGTGAAGTTACCTTGCCCTGTAATGTGATTATAGGAAGGCCTTTGGTAAACTAAAGGTACCTTCACACGAAACGACATTATAACGATATCGCTAGCAATCCGTGACGTTGCAGCGTCCTCGCTAGCGATATCGTTTCGTTTGACACGCAGCAGCGATCAGGATCCTGCTGTGATGTCGCTGGTCGCTGAATAAAGTCCAGAACTTTATTTGGTCGTCCGATCGCTGTGTATCGTTGTGTTTGAAAGCAAAAGCAACGATACCAGCGATATTTTACACTGGTAACCAGGGTAAACATCGGGTAACTAAGCGCAGGGCCGCGCTTAGTTACCCGATGTTTACCCTGGTTACTAGCGTAAAATGTAAAAAAAACAAACAGCACATACTCACATTGCGTCCCCTGCAGTCTGCTTCCTCCTCTGACTCAGCGCTGCAAAGTGAAAGTGAAAGCAGCACAGCGGTGACGTCACCGCTCTGCTCTCACTGTACGGCGCTCAGTCAGTCAGGAAGTGGACGCAGGGGGACGTGAATGTAAGTATGTGCTGTTTGTTTTTTTTAGATTTTACGCTGGTAACCAGGGTAAACATCGGGTTACTAAGCGCGGCCCTGCGCTTAGTTACCCGATGTTTACCCTGGTTACCAGGGGACCTCGGCATAGTTGATCGCTGGAGAGCGGTCTGTGTGACAGCTCTCCAGCGACCAAACAGCGACGCTGCAGCGATCGACATCGTTGTCGCTATCGCTGCAGCGTCGCTTCGTGTGAAGGTACCTTAAGAGTGTATGTTTCTTAAAGGCAATGTTAATTTATTGTTCCAGCATTTGCACTGAGTAGAACACCCGGTTGGGTAACAGGAGTTATGTATAGCCTGTAATTTATAATGTTGATTATGTTTGCAACGTTAAAAGTGTCCTCACCTCCCATAAAGGGAAGCCTGTTCAAGTATACTTATTGTCTTGCACTCAACAAAAATTGTATGTCTTTTTGCTAACCTGTATTGTTGTTTTTCTTCCCAGTCCCGGAGTACTGTGTTTAACCAGGGGGGAGTGCAGCGCCCCAGAGTTCTGGTCGTTGCAGTACTGTGGCTCCGCCACTATGGGGAGCCATGATGCGTTCGATGGCACTGAAGGAGTTCCTCCAATCAGGTATCACAGACACCAATATGTTTCACAGCTGGGCCTCCGGGGGGAGCTAAGGGTGCTATTCATTAGGCCACTCCCCACCATAGTGGGTAAACTGGGGGTCAGGCAGGAAGTTAGGCAGAAAGCTGACTGGATTGAACGAAGCAACACCTAGTGAGAGAGGGTGTTGTGGAGGAAGAGACAGTAGGGTCTCTGCCAGGGGTGGGATCCTGGCAGAGGCTTGTCATTGGAAAGAACGTAACGGGACCGTGCCTGCTCAGAATAGCGGCGGTGCCCTAAGAAAGGACTAGAAGCGAGATAGATTGTGCTGAGTGAGAAACGAGATCAAGCAGAAGGAGAATACCAGCAGGGGTTTTGTTGAAAGAGGCAGCACCTTGCTGAGGCGCATTACCGGTGGCCGGAACGCCGAGGGAGTGGAATAATATACAGCTTTAAGCCATACTCCAAACAGCGGCAGGACAGTCAGTCTCAGGCGGGCTGTCTACCACATATCACCTATGAAGTCTTGGGGGGCAATTGCGGGAGAGGGGCGTCTCTAGGGTCCCGGAAGAACTCCAGGCCTACCTGACAAACGGGTGCCGTTCTTACTGTAATATCAGGAAGGGACAGAAGATTAGCAGAAGACCAGTTAATCGAGTTGTGAAGGGAACTTAAGAAACAGACACAACAGTTGTGGGGTACTTTCCGTGAGCACAGCAGGGAAGGACTACAACACAAAGCGCTAAGAAGGAAGGCACTGATTTCCACCTGTGAGGAGAACTCTGGAAGTGCCGTTGGACCGGCCGGACTTGCGCAGCCTGGTGAACCGGATTCTGGACTGAGGACCGAGAGATCTCCAGTAAAGAGGTAAAGAGACTGCAACCTGGTGTCCTCGTTATTTACCGCGACCTGCACCCCACAACTGCACCGCTACACCACCGTTAACACCACTTATTTCACCGGACGTCCCCCACTGACGGACAGGGCCACGGACCGGGTCTAGCCACCGTGACAACCCCAGGACTGAGACCTAGAGGCCCGGCTCCGGGTACCACTCGGCCCTGCGGCGGTGTGGGGGCGCTCCGCACTTTTCTTTCTAAAAAAATTTCACTGGCGGAGAGAAATTCTGATGTTGGGAATTTGGAGTTACTTGCGGTCAAATTGGCCCTTGAGGAATGGAGGCATTTTTTGGAAGACGTGGTTCATCCAGTTACGGTGATCACACGTCACAAAAATTTAGCTTACATTGAATCAGCTAAAAGGTTAACTCCTAGACAGGCCAGATGGTCCTTGTTTTTTTCTCAATTTAATTTTTCTATTACATTCAGGCTAGGGTCTAAGAATGTTAAAGCTGATGCCTTATCTCATAGTCAAGATTCCAATTCTCCTCCAGAACCTCCATCCTCCATTATCCCTCAGGGTATTGTAGTGTCTATGGAAACCTCGGAGCTGGAAGAGGAGATTCGTACAACCCAGTCGTTGGCTCCTTCTACTTCCCCAGGGTCCAAATTATTTGTGCCTGTGTACCTAAGATTACGGGTGTTACATTGAATTTCATGATTCAGTTTTAAGTGGTCATCCTGGGAATACTGCCACAAGGAAAGCTATCGCTAGACTTTTTTGGTGGCCATCCATGCATAAAGATATTAACGATATTGTATCTGCTTGTGAAGTTAATGCACGCATGTGGCAGCATGACAGGAGGACTGGTCTATCTACAATCTACCGGAACCTCACCATTCTTCTGTAATTATGGTTTTCATCCCTATTTTGGCGAATTTTCTAGGATTAGCTCTGAATGGCCTGGGGTAGAAGTCACTGTGCAGAGACTTGGGGATGTCTGAAGGGAGGTTCAAAAAAATATTGGATGTAGAAAAGCCGTGGAGACACCATCACGTGTTTCTCACCGCAAGCAATGAATAGCCAGGTCTTTCACCGGGAAGGAGCAACTACGGGAAAAGCAGCATCCAATAAAGGAAAACCACCTATGCCAAAACATGGTATCCATCCACAGACAGCTGTTTCGGGGTATTTTCCCCTCATCAGTGTGGAGTAGGAAACTGGCTATTAGGAGCAGTGCCTAGTGAAAAGGCTATAAACATAAGGATGAATGATCTCGGGGAGATCAAAACATCCAACACCGCGGAGACACCATCACGTGTTTCTCAACGCAGTGATCCGGAACACTGCCCCCATCCCTTATGGGAAATATGCAAATGCATGTAGAAAAGCCGCGGAGACACCATCACGTGTTTCTCAACGCAAGCAATGAATAGCAAGGTCTTTCACCGGGAAGGAACAACCACAGGAAGGGCAGCATCCAATAAAGGAAAACCACCTATGCCAAAACATGGTATCCATCCACAGACAGCTGTTTCGGGGTATTTTCCCCTCATCAGTGTGGAGTAGGAAACTGGCTATTAGGAGCAGTGCCTAGTGAAAAGGCTATAAACATAAGGATGAATGACCTCGGGGAGATCAAAACATCCAACACCGCGGAGACACCATCACATGTTTCTCAACGCAGTGATCCGGGACACTGCCCCCATCCCTTATGGGAAATATGCAAATGCATGTAGAAAAGCTACGGAGACACCATCACGTGTTTCTCAACGCAAGCAATGAATAGCAAGGTCTTTCACCGGGAAGGAACAACCACAGGAAGGGCAGCATCCAATAAAGGAAAACCACCTATGCCAAAACATGGTATCCATCCACAGACAGCTGTTTTGGGGTATTTTCCCCTCATCAGTGTGGAGTAGGAAACTGGCTATTAGGAGCAGTGCCTAGTGAAAAGGCTATAAACATAAGGATGAATGACCTCGGGGAGATCAAAACATCCAACACTGCGGAGACACCATCACGTGTTTCTCAATGCAGTGATCCAGAACACTGCCCCATCCCTTATGGGAAATATGCAAATGCATGTAGAAAAGCCGCGGAGACACCATCACATGTTTCTCAACGCAAGCAATGAATAGCCAGGTCTTTCACCGGGAAGGAACAACCACGGGAAGGGCAGCATCCGCGGCTTTTCTACATGCATTTGCATATTTCCCATAAGGGATGGGGGCAGTGTTCTGGATCACTGCGTTGAGAAACACGTGATGGTGTCTCCGTAGCTTTTCTACATGCATTTGCATATTTCCCATAAGGGATGGGGGCAGTGTTCTGGATCACTGCGTTGAGAAACACGTGATGGTGTCTCCGCGGTGTTGGATGTTTTGATCTCACCAGGTCATTCATCCTTAAGTTTATAGCCTTTTCACTAGGAACTGCTCCTAATATCCAGTTTCCTACTCCACACTGATGAGGGGCAAATACCCCGAAACAGCTGTCTGTGGATGGATACCATGTTTTGGCATAGGTGGTTTTCCTTTATTGGATGCTGCCCTTCCCGTGGTTGTTCCTTCCCGGTGAAAGACCTGGCTATTCATTGCTTGCGTTGAGAAACACGTGATGGTGTCTCCGCGGCTTTTCTACATGCATTTGCATATTTCCCATAAGGGATGGGGGCAGTGTTCTGAATCACTGCGTTGAGAAACACGTGATGGTGCCTCTGCGGTGTTGGATGTTTTGATCTCCCCGAGGTCATTCATCCTTATGTTTATAGCCTTTTCTCTAGGCACTGCTCCTAATAGCCAGTTTCTTACTCCACACTGATGAGGGGCAAATACCCCGAAACAGCTGTCTGTGGATGGATACCATGTTTTGGCATAGGTGGTTTTTCTTTATTGGATGCTGCCCTTCCCGTGGTTGTTCCTTCCCGGTGAAAGACCTGGCTATTCATTGCTTGCGTTGAGAAACACGTGATGGTGTCTCCGCGGCTTTTCTACATGCATTTGCATATTTCCCATAAGGGATGGGGGCAGTGTTCTGGATCACTGTGTTGAGAAACACATGATGGTGTCTCCGCAGTGTTGGATGTTTTGATTTCCCCGAGGTCATTCATCTTTATGTTTATAGCCAAAAAAATATTGGGACTGCTCAGATTCACCAAAAACGAAAGGCCGATAGAGGGTGGTCGGTGGGTCCTGCATTTAAGATTGAGGATAAGGTTTGGTTGTCATCTAGGAACTTTAAATTTAAAGTGCCATTGGCTAAGTTGGGTCCAAAGTTTATTGGTCCATATGAGATCCTAGAGGTGGTCAATCCTGTGGCATTTAGGTTAAAGCTTCCTTCATCCCCTTGCATCCCTAACGTATTCCATAAATCCCTATTAAAGGAGTATATCTCTTCTGACTTGTCTGCCTCATCACCACCTCCTCCAATTTCTGTAGACGGTGGCCTGGAATATGAGGTCCAGAAGGGTGTGGATTCTCAGAGGGTCCATAATTCCATCCAGTACCTCATCCACTGGAGGGGACATGGACCAGATCCTGGGTCCCTGCTCGAGATGTGAAGGCCAATCGGTTAGTCAGGGCCTTCCATCTAAAATTTCCTGGGAAGCCTGGTATCAAGAGCCCTGCTGCAGACTTACAGCAGGAGTCTGTGCACATGTTACAGAAGGACAGAGAGAGAGAGTAAGGAGCGCTGCGGTGAGCTTACCTGCCGGAGTCAGGACCTGAAACACGTGACCTCCGGTAGAGTGGACGGAGGCGGAGCCAGATGCCGAGTGGCGGCGGTGACCGGCGGAGGCAGAGAGTAGTCTGAACGTGCCAAAGTCAAGCCGGGAGGTCGATGAAGTGCCAAAAGGGTGAGATGTAAGCATGGTCGGGACATTGGAAAAAGGTTGGGGAGCCGAAGATAGTAGTGCAGTACAAATGGGGAAGACAGGAGGGAAATTAGAGTACCAAGCCGAAGGTCAGAGCCAGAAACAGACAATTAGCGCAGAGTCACAAGGTAAAGAACGAGAAAACAGACTTGAGTTATACACAAGAAAGCAAACGTACTAATCAGTATGCAAGCACACCAGGGGGTCAGACACACAGCCAAGACAGATGTATCACTGACAAGGATCCCCAGATGAAGGCGCATAAATATAGCCCTCACCAAACCAGAAGAAGGCTATGCAAATTAACCCTGAGAGGACAGGTAAGGAGCCTAGGGGGGTGGCCCCCCTAGAAGAGGGGGTACTGTCACGGTTCCACCCCTCCGGGTGTCTGGGATGCAGTTACTGATAGCTCGGTCATCCAATCTGGTATAGGAGTGTGCTGAAGCTGTCAGTACTGTGAATGACAGCTTGACCATCCAATCTGGTACAGGGGCGTGCTGAGCTGTCAGCGTGGTGATTGACAGCTCGACTACCCAGTCTGAAACTGAGGCGTCGGCTGTTTCATGTGTTCATTATTCCACTTAATAACCATGCTTCTTAACTGAGCTGAGTTTCCCAGAACACTGCCAGACATACATTCATCTTGTGAGGTTTGTGCTGTTCTCTCTGTGCCTTGAGTTCTATATGTTTGATCGATTGCCTGACCTTGGAGTTTGTTCTGACTACCCACCTGTTTAACCCCTTCAGCTCTGATCCATTGTTACACCACGCAATACTTATGTTATACCTCGCAATACTTACCTGTCTGGCCGGCATGCTCCCGACGTTCCTCCTCGCTCCTCTTCCTCTGCTTTCCCTGGTGTTTGTCCCTTCAATGGTCCGCGCATGCGCAGACATGCTTCTCTCACCGCCGGGGTTTCTGGGAGGTCGTGACCCACTGGCCCCGCCCCAATATGGCGGCGCCTGTCGGGTATTTCTTTCCTGCATCTGACCGGGAAAGACGCCTTTGCGTCTATTGCGTTCGCTGGTTAATACCAGCATCTCCTTAGGTTCCTAGGCTCCGTGCGTCTCTTGCTTTGTTTCCAGGTTGTCTTTGCCTTCCAGTCCCGTGTTCCTGATGTGCCTTCCAGTCCCGTGTTCCTGACGTGCCTTCCAGTCCCGTGTTCCTGACGTGCCTTCCAGTCCCGTGTTCCTGCTGTGTCTTCCAGTCCCGTGATCCTGATGTGCCTTCCAGTCGCGTGATCCTGACGTGCCTTCCAGTCCGGTGTTCCTGATGTGCCTTCCAGTTCCGTGTTCCTGTCGTGCCTTCCTGTCCCGTGTTCCTGCTGTGCCTTCCAGTCCCGTGTTCCTGATGTGCCTTCCAGGCCCGTGTTCCTGCTGTGCCTTCCTGTCCCATGTTCCTGACGTGCCTTCCAGTCCCGTGTTCCTGATGTGCCTTCTCGTTCTGTGTTCCTGTCATACCTGCCGGTCCTTAATTCCTGCTGTGCCTGCTACTTCCGAGTCTCTGTTGTCTTCGTCCACGTCTGCCCTCATCTTCCCAGTCAGTATGTTGTCTCTTACTACCTCTCTCAGCCCGGTGCCTCCACCATTCTAGCCTCTTCAGTTGCACCTTCTTCCCTCCGTCCTCTGATCCCTCTGTTATATCTTCAGTCATCCCTTTGGCTCCGGCAGTTGCGGCTTCACCCTCCTTGGGCCTGTCCCTAACACTCCCTGTACAGGGGGTGGCACCATCAGGTTCACTCACCCTCAGGGGCTCTGAAGTCGTGGCCCAGAGGGTCCACTTCCTAGTCCTAACATCCATTATCCTCCTAGTACTCTGAACTCGGAAGGTTACCTGACTACGCTTTTGTCTCTTCTTTCTGTTTATGACATACCCTCCTGGCTTCTGTCCTTGGACTCTTTGACCACTCTGACTCACGGTTTGGCCGTGAGAAGTGACTAGCGTCACGTGAAGTTAGTTCAATGTAAAGTAAATGTGCTTGAAGAAATACCACAATTGAAACATGGTGGGGACATATCCAAAATACCACAATTGAAGCGTGTTTGGGACAGATCCAGGACCCTTCACATGAAATAAGCCTAATGGATACAAATACTAGATACTAGAGTTCCTATGGGAATGAATAAAAGGACAGACTTGCTATAAATTTACTGACTTAGGCCGGGGTCACACCAAGCGTAGTAAAATACGGTCCATTTTTTACGTGCGTAATACGCAGAAATCTTCCCAAAACAGTGTTCCGTATGCAATCCATTGCTAAGGTGGGTCTGCGTATTTTGCGCAACTAAACCAGCGTATGTAATCCGTATGACATCCGTAATGCGTTTTTTTAATGCAACCTTACAAAATGGACATTTAACGGTTTTGTGACCTGCAATTCATTTAAATAAACATCAGCGACCCTATTTAAGGCCTCTACAACAGGTGTAACCTCCCATCTGGCCATTTTGCTGCTGTGCTTCTATTGTAGTGGTGGTGGTACTTTGGCAATATGTGTGACCTCCTGCATTTCACACCAACTGAGCGGGTGTTATTTAACTGGGTGTTGTCATGTCGCTTTGGCCAGCCATACCCCGTGATAGTAGATCCGTGAAGGAGGAGAAGATTGTGGGTGCATCCACTTTTGCAGCAACGCCTCACTAAAGGCCATTTCCACAGGCTCTATACATCACTGCGGACACATCCCTCCAAATTCTACCATTACTGTCGCATGACCATACCCACCTTTGATATCTTGTTGGAGACAGTACGACCAGGCATTACCTACCAGGAAACCAGGATGCGTAAAGCTATATCCGCAGAGGAGCGTCTTCTACTTACTTTACGGTATGTATTCACCATCCTCACATACAGTATGTTGATGATGAGTTTAAAAAAAGCCCTTTTTGGGGGCTGTTTCATACAACTTTAGTTGTTGTTACACAAAATAGATTGGTAAAGTCTAGCAAAATAACATTAAAACAATATTTGGAAAGCCAAATTTATGTAGTCAGTGTATATTTTTAAAGGTACACTGTTAAGCACCCTTATAAAATACAAACATTACTAACTGTTTACCATATGATTTCACATAATCATTAGTACATTGCTAATTAGAGATTTTCATTGTTCTTTCAGGTTCCTGTCAACTGGCTTGTCTTATGCCGGACTCCATCTGGAGTTTCTTATTTAGAGGTCCACTATTTCCGGCATAGTGCGGGCTACGTGTATGGAAATTTGGTCCAGACTACGACAACTTGTGATGCCAGAGCCCAAAATGGAGGATTTGCTTAAAATATCCTGTGGATTTAAGGACAATTGCGATTTTTCCCACTGTATTTGAGCCTTTGATGGGAAACATATCAGGGTGCGTAAGCCGCCGAACTCTGGGTCCCAATTCTACAATTATAAGCAGTTTTTCTCTGTTGTTCTGTTAGCTGTAGTTGACAGTCACTACAGGTTTATAATTGTAGATATTGGGGCCTATGGTTGAACTGGAGACTCTAGAGTCTTCAATCCGTCCATTATGGGTCGTCGGCTGCGTGAAAACCAGTTGGACCTACCACCACAACAACTCCCAGGCTCCAATGTTGAAGCAGTGCCATATGTCCTTGTGGCAGATGAGGCCTTCCAGTTGACAAGGCATGAGGCCTTATCCCCGTCGCAACCTGGACCACTGGCGCCGGGTGTTTAATTTGAGGCTTTCACGGGCGCGGTGACTGGTGGAGTGTGCCTTTGGAATTCTGTGTGCCAAATGGCGGGTCCTACAGTCTGCCATTCAGCTGAGTGAGGCTAATGTTAATGAAGTAATAAAAGCTAGTGTTGTTTTACACAACTTCACAAGAATTCATGAGTGCTCCTCAGCTGATAGTGTTGAAGGCATGTTGAGCAATGTTCGTAGGCCTACACCACATGGCCCTCCTCCGTGGCGTCCCCTTTCTGGATTAAAAGTGCGTGAGATTTTTACCAATTATTTAGTTTCTCCTGAGGGAGCTACTCCCTGGCAATATAATGCTATTTCTATGTTGTAATGTGTTTCTTGATGTATATGTTTCGTAATGTTAAATTTTCATTACAAACGTAACAGTGTGTGTGTGTTTTTTTTTCATTTTCTGATGTTTAGGAACATAGTAATTGAGTCTGATTTAATAATGATTGTCCAAACAAAAAATTTTTGGCTTTGTAATATAATCTTTACTTATAGCAAAACCCTTTTTTTTTGCAAAAAAAACATATTTGGTTCATGTCTTTTTGGGCCAATGAAACTTGGCATCATTTTTTGTAACTATTAACCAAACATGTGCAAACACAGCACAAGAACAATATTTTTGATAAAACCATGCAAATTTGGGAAAAACAAACAAACCATTACAGATTTCTATAAGTTGGTGGAGGTGAAGGCGGCAGCTGGGTGTCTTGGTCAGGTGGCCTTTGTTGGGCCAATTGTCCTTCGCCGTGTGGGGCTGCTCAAAATAGTGGCCTTGCTTGGATTGGCCATATGGGTATTGAGTATGGGCCTCATGATGCTGAAAATAGGGCTGTGACTCATACCCTCCTCCAATATGGCCAAGTTGTACAAACCCAGGTTGGGACCAGTCTCCCGCACTGGGTCTGGACAAGTGGCCATATTGGGAAGGTTGGTGGTAGGCTGGCATATGGTACGGTGCTGGCCTTGGTGGGTTTTGAGTGAGAATGGGTTGAGGTGTAGGCACACGTGGAGGAGGTGCTGCAAATCCTGGTTGACCATGCACCTGTTTAGTTCGTGGAAGGCGCATGAGGTTATGTGGTGACAGCTGCCTTGTCTCAATAAATTCTAACAGCTCATAGGGGTCATTTGGGAAGGTGCATAAATCAATCAGGATTTGAATACACCCTCTCACACGTAGCCTCACCTCACGAGGAAGGGGGACGGAGGTACCGGGCCAGGCTGCAAGCAAAGGCTTCCTCACCATCATCCTGGGCTGCCCTGGCCAAATAATTAAGGACCCCAGCGTCCACATTCCTCCTACTCTCTTGCAGCTCTCTCCTTCTGCGGCCTCTGCGTGAAGCCCCAGCAGGCTTTGGGGAGGACCCCAGTGGGACAGTAGGGCTGCTGCTGTGTCGATGATCTTCCTGGCTTACAGGATCTGGTGCTGCTGTGGGTGGTGGTGCTGCATCTTGGCCAGTTGTTGCTGGATCTTAAGATGCTGAAGGAGATGGTCCAGGAAGGAAGGACCTAGAAGAGGCCAAAGATGGGCCTGCCACCTCTTCTTCTACACCAACCGGATCAATGACAACCTCAGAGTCTGACCCGGTCTCCCTCTCAGTGAGGTTGGACCTTGTACTGTTATGAAATTATGAAAATTAATACCCATAATTAAGAGTTTAGACAATTGCTAACATATGTGTATTGTGTTGTGAGGTTTTTACTTACGGTCTTAGATCCATACTGGGATCCAAAAAGGAGAGGCAATCATAGTATATATGTTTTCTTTTTTTGCTTGGAGCTCCTGACCCACTCCTGGCCCACTGCTGTCTTTCCCTCCGATACTGGTCCCTGATGCTGCGCCATCGTCTCATAACATCTTTCACTGCAATGACATAGAATCAAATATTCTATAAGGTCATTGTGCAAATTGCTTACAAAAGTTGTCATTAATTGATCATATTTTAACGTGGATAATAAAATGACTTTTTAAATGAAGTTCGTAAATCAAAAATGTATAAAAAAAAATAATAATTAAAAAAAAAGGATGCACAATAAAATGTAACCCCACAAGGACAGGGTCCACTCCCCTCTGTAACAGTCTGGTGTTCCAAAAAATATTACCGTAAGCTACCTCTTTCCTAGCCCAATTAGAATAGTTGGGATCCCGCTGGTCCCAGATTTCTGATCTTTCTTGGACAAGGATGAGGAGTAGTGTTGAGCATTCCGATACCGCAAGTATCGGGTATCGGCCGATATTTGCTGTATTGGAATTCCGATACCGAGTTCCGATATTTTTGTGATATCGGAAATCGGAATCGGAAGTTCCCAGTGTATGGTTCCCAGGGTCTGGAGGAGAGGAGACTCTCCTTCAGGCCCTGGGATCCATATTCATGTAAAAAATAAAGAATAAAAATAAAAAATATGGATATACTCACCCCTCCGGCGGACCCTGGACCTTAGCGATGTAACCGGCAGCCTCCGTTCCTAAGAATGCAGTGAGTGTAGGACCTGCGATGACGTCGCGGCTTGTGATTGGTCGCGTGAGCGGTCACATGAGTGGTTACGCGACCAATCACAAGCCACGACGTCATCGAAGGTCCTTCACTCTGCATTCTTAGGAACAGAGGCTGCCGGTTACATCGATAAGGTCCAGGGTCCGCCGGAGGGGTGAGTATATCCATATTTTTTATTTTTATTCTTTATTTTTTACATGAATATGGATCCCAGGGCCTGAAGGAGAGTTTCCTCTCCTTCAGACCCTGGGAACCATCCAGAATACCTTCCGATATTTGTGTCCCATTGACTTGTATTGGTATCGGGTATCGGTATCGGCGAGATCCGATATTTTGCCGGTGTAACAGGCCAAAGTAACCCCGTCCCAGATTAACCCCGGGTATAATTTGGCCTAGGCCAGAGTATACCCCGGGGTATAAACTGGCCTAGGCCAAACTATACCCAGGCATAAAATGGCCTAGGCCAAACTATACCCCGGGGTGTAAAATAGCCTAGGCCAAACTATACCCCTCCAGGCCACATTATACCCCCCAGGGTTAAAGTGGCCTAGGCTACATTTAACCCTGGGTATATTTTGGCCTAGGCCAAACTATACCTAAGGATGTAAAACAGCCTAGGCCAAACTATAACAGGCCACACTATACCCTCAGGCCAGACTATAGCCTTTTACTGGTTGCTATGGGATTTTACATGGCCACTTTATCCTAGCAACGCCCTGGATACGGTTGGAAAAGGGGTTTATCTACCTTGGGGGGCACCCTCACAGCACTGCGGGGAAGCCGGGGAACCCTTTTACTGGTTGCTATGGGATTTTACATGACCAATTTATCCTAGCAACGCCTTGTATACGCTTGGAAAAGGGGTTAATCTACCTTGGGGGCACCCTCACAGCACTGCGGGGTGGGTGGGGATCCCTTTTACTGGTTGCTATGGGATTTTACATGGCCACTTTATCCTAGCAACGCCCTGGATACGGTTGGAAAAGGGGTTTATCTACCTTGGGGGCACCCTCACAGCACTGCGGGGAAGCCGGGGAACCCTTTTACTGGTTGCTATGGGATTTTACATGACCAATTTATCCTAGCAACGCCTTGTATACGCTTGGAAAAGGGGTTAATCTACCTTGGAGGACACCCTCACAGCACTGCGGGGTGGGTGGGGATCCCTTTTACTGGTTGCTATGGGATTTTACATGGCCACTTTATCCTAGCAACGCCCTGGATACGGTTGGAAAAGGGGTTTATCTACCTTGGGGGCACCCTCACAGCACTGCGGGGAAGCCGGGGAACCCTTTTACTGGTTGCTATGGGATTTTACATGACCAATTTATCCTAGCAACGCCTTGTATACGCTTGGAAAAGGGGTTAATCTACCTTGGAGGACACCCTCACAGCACTGCGGGGTGGGTGGGGATCCCTTTTACTGGTTGCTATGGGATTTTACATGGCCACTTTATCCTAGCAACGCCCTGGATACGGTTGGAAAAGGGGTTTATCTACCTTGGGGGCACCCTCACAGCACTGCGGGGAAGCCGGGGAACCCTTTTACTGGTTGCTATGGGATTTTACATGGCCACTTTATCCTAGCAACGCCTTGGATACGCTTGGAAAAGGGGCTTATCTACCTTGGGGGCACTGTCGCAGCATTGCATGGAGGCTGGGGAACTCTTTTCCTGGTTGCTAAGCGATTTCAAATGATCAATCTAAGGTACTTACACCATGTAAAACCCTATAGCAAGCAGGGTGCCCCCAAGGTAGATAAACCCCTTTTCCAAGCATATACAAGGCATTGCTAGGATAAAGTGGTCATGTAAAATCCCATAGCAACCAGTAAAAGGGTTCCTCGGTGTAACAGGCCAAAGTAACCCTGTCCCAGATTAACCCCGGGTATAATTTGGTCTATGCCAGAGTATACCCGGGCATAAACTGGCCTAGGCCAAACTATACCCCGGGGTGTAAAATAGCCTAGGCCAAACTATACCCCTCCAGGCCAGATTATGTAACTAATCTGGGGTTAAAGTTGCCTAGCCCAATTTATACCTCTCAGCTCATATTATACCCCAATGAAATCATTTGCATTGAGTGATATACACAAGAATTACTTAATGCTTCAACATTTTATTGAGAAACCAAACTGACAATTCTTAAAGAGTACCTCCCACTATACAAAACTTTTGCCCATGGCAAAAGTAGTTGTAAAGGGGGGTATTTGTAATGCATATGCATTACAAATACCCCCCCATTTTATAGTTACCTTAGGGGGGCTGCCCGATTACCCCCCCTCGCTAACCGCCGCTGCCCGTCTCCTGGTAGACGGGGTCCCCCTCCTGCCGCTAGGTGGCGCTGCCTCTCCATGCGCCGACGTCACAGCCAGGCGCCATAGAGGAGAGCGGCACCTGGCTAGTGCCGTTGGAGCTTGTAGAAGCAGAGCCAGCACCACCTAGCGGTGGGAGGGGGGGCAATAATTTCTCATTAGCTATAAGTCACTTATCATGCAATGCAATTATCTGGGGCAACAAATCGCCCAACAGTCATTCTGTGTATTATGACATTTAGTCTAGCATGTCCTTGCTACCAAATTAACGTTTAAAGCTAAACACTGATAACAACATTGAAATGATCGTGCTTATTTTCAAGATACAGTGCATGTTCAGTTGTTGACTGCAGATTGAAGCTTGCAGGATATGTCAACCAATCCATGGAGTCACCGACGTTTGTGTAGATTATTATGTCGCAACTCAACAGATTCGCCGTGGTCATGATCTCTGCATCAGTTGCCCAGACTCCATCACGAGAGATTCCAGAGATGTTCACATATTCATTCACATTTTGGTTCAAGTAGTCCTGTAGTTTTTTTGTCAAGTCAGTTTTCATATGGTGGATGACTTTATCTCTGAGAAGGGAATGGTTGTCCTCTGTTCCTGTCAAGATGTAGCTGATGGCCCGGAAGAAGCAGTTTCCATCACCTTTGGTTTTATATGTACGCCGTGGTTGTTCAAGGTCTCGTCTGCATCCACAGTATACAACCTTACTAAACGTAAGGCCAAGAGTGGTGCTAAGATACTTCCTTCTTGAACTTGGTAGTAGGTTGAAAGCCTTAGTTTGCTTATTTTTCTGTGTGGCAGAGTCACTGGAATAATCATCATCGGATGGTGGAGAAGCCTCTTTATCCTGGTAAATCTTTAGGTTGCTGGTGTGGTATGTGTTGCTTAATATCTTGCCAGTTTTGTTGTTCTTAAGTTTTACTCGTCCCTTGGTCAAGGATTCCACAACTAAATAAGGTCCAATCCAGCGTGGTTCCATCTTTGAACCTATGCGTTGAATACGGCGCTGATTCTTGATATAAACTATGGTACCAGCAGTGATTTCTTTGTTGCTTTTGTGTCGGCGATCAAAGGCACACTTCTGGTGTTCTTGAGCAGAGTGGATGTTGGTACTGACGTCTGAGTGCAGCTTTTTAAGAATGCTTGACAGTGTATTTAGCACATCAGGGGTGGCATGATCTGAAATGGGCATGGGATCCACCGTATCATCTTTTGAGGGATTAAGGTCCATGGGAAGCTTGGCCTTCCGTCCATACATGACCTCAAATGGAGTAACCTTGGTTGAAGCATGCACAGATGTGTGATAGGCAAACAGAACACCAGGGATGAATTGATCCCAGTTGTTTCCTTGGTCATTGACAAGCTTACTAAGAGCTTCTTTAAGTGTCCGATTATCACGTTCCCGCTGGCCATTTGTTTGTGGGTGGTATGCAGATGAAATACGGTGATCTGTTTGAAAATGTTCCATCAGGTTGTCAATGATCGAGTTTACAAACTCTCGTCCCTGGTCGCTAATCAGAGTCTCCATACAGCCAAGGCGACAGATAACGGAGTACAAAAAATTTGCCACTGACTTGGCACTCTTATCTGGGACAGCTGTTGCTTCAGTCCATTTGGAGAAATGATCAGTGGCAGCAACTATATATTTGTTGCCATTTGATGTTTCCTGAAGAGGGCCAATCATATCAATCCCAACTAAGCTCCATACTTTTCCAGGCACTGATATACTGTTGAGTGGTGGAGCTTCCTTTGTGATTTTGGGATTTATAACAAAACATTTTTGACAGGCTTTCACATACTGGTGAACGTCATTTTTCATTCCCTTCCAGTAAAACCGGTCAGAGATTTTGGCTAAAGTTTTATCTCTGCCAAAATGGCCCCCAGATATTGGGTTGTCATGACAGGCCTTCAGGATATTTGGCAGTCGACTTTTAGTAAGAACCTCCTTTTCCCTATGATAAACAATTCCTCCTTGGGCTCGATATGGCTTTGCTGTTTGTCTAAACTGGGACTTGGCATTTGCACGTTTCTCAGGAGGTAGATCGTAGGTATACTGAGGGTACCTTTGTTCTGTTGCAGTGTAGAATCTCAAAAGCTGGTCATACAATTGATCTTCCATGGTTGTCAAAATTGGAAAAGATTTGGTGTCATAGAGAGCAGAGAGGTGTCATAGAGAACATACAAAACAAGTTATCATTAACTATGCACTGACAGGACAGCGCCATCTACTGTCAGTTCAGATCTGCACACTTTTCAACAAATAAGCAATAGGGTGAGAAAAACAGTGAAGTGATAACATTATGGCCTAGAGAAATACTATAAAAACTATTTTATACCCCCTGGTATAAAGTTTATCCCCCGGGGGTATACTATGGCCTAAGTCAGCTTTTGAATTTTTGTGCTGTTTCCTTCCTCAGTAAAAGGGTTCCCCGGCTTCCCCGCAGTGCTGCGAGGGTGCCCCCATGGTAGATAAACCCATTTTTTAAGCGTATCCAAGGCGTTGCTAGGATAGAATGGCCATGTAAAATCCCATAGCAACCAGTAAAAGGGTTCCCCACCCACCCCGCAGTGCTGTGAGGGTGCCCCCAAGGTAGATTAACCCCTTTTCCAAGCGTATACAAGGCGTTGCTAGGATAAATTGGTCATGTAAAATCCCATAGCAACCAGTAAAAGGGTTCCCCGGCTTCCCCACAGTGCTGCAAGGGTGCCCCCAAGGTAGATAAACCCCTTTTCCAAGCGTATACAAGCCGTTGCTAGGATAAAGTGGTCATGTAAAATCCCATAGCAACCACCTAAGGGGTTAACCACCTATCCTTAAGTGCTGCGAGAGTGCCCCCAAGGTAGATAAACCCCTTTTTCAAGCGTATTCAAGACGTTGCTAGGATAGAGTGATCATGTAAAATCCCATAGCAACCAGTAAAAGGTTTCCCCACCCACCCGCAGTGCTGCAATGGTGCCCCCAAGATAGATAAACCCCTTTTCCAAGCGTATCCAAGGTGTTGCTAGGATAGAGTGATCATGCTATATCCCATAGCAACCAGTAAAGGGGTTCCCCACCCACCCCTCAGTGCTCGTCAGTGCCCCCTAGGTATACAAAGCCCTTTTCCAAGCATATCCAAGGCGCCAAGACAACGAGCTGGCACGAGCAGGGCTGAAGATTTCATGTCACATGTGACTATAGGGAGGGGGTGGGGCTTAGAAAGGGAGATCCCTGGCGTCACCAGAGGTGGAGGAGCTTGAAAAGGAGCAGTGCCCGATGGGAGGGGGAGCTGTGACCTAGAAGAATGAGCAGCTTTCCCTCAGCTTACCCTGGGGGGTATAATCTGGCCTGGAGGGGTATACTTTGGCCTAGGCTATTTTATACCCCGGGGTATAGTTTGGCCTAGGCCAAAGTATACCCGGGGTATAATCTAGCCTAGGCCACTTTAACCCCGGGTATAGTCTGGCCTGGGGGTATAATCTGGCCTGTTACACCGGTATCGGCCGATCCAATCCGATACCGATACTTTCGAATATCGGAAGGTATCGCTCAACACTAATGAGGAGCATATCCACATTAATAATGGATGTCATGCTGCTTGCAACTCCGTGGAGGCATGCGGCAGACTTCCGGGATTTCTGTCTGGCTTTTTCAGCTAATTAGCATGTCTGAGCTTCCTAATTGAGGGCTTGGCACATTTCCTGTCACCTGCCAAACTCTGCCGTATTTTGCACAAGTCACGCTGCTGTTCCGTGTGCAAAATGTTATTTTTACACACCATAGACTTTCATTGGCAATTTATTTGCGCAATACGCTGACAAACGCAGCATGCTGCGATTTTCTATGGCCGTACAAGACCATAAAATACAGATGTGTAAAATACGCCAGATAGGAGCTTGGCCATAGAAAATCATTGTACCGTGTGCAATGCGTATTTTCTGCACCTCTCATACGTCCGTAAAACACGCTAGTGTGACCCCGGCCTTATTCTATAGGTGTCTTAGAGAGAGGGAGATAGGGTTGGTAAGAAAGATTAATTCCTCTCTCTATTTCCTTCCACTCTCTTATTTATTTTAGGGTGACTTTGAGTATGGGAACACTGTGAACTATGATTAAGAACCAGTCGGTTTGAAACGCTTAAGGCCATGAGTTTCCCGGGTTACTTGCCTTTTTTCTAAACTAATCGCTTTGCTGGATTCCTTTCCTTCTTTGATACTGCTTTTTTGCTGCTAACATGAACTTCTTTCTGTGCGCGGCCATTGGATTCTACTGCGGTGAGCTGGATTTTTTGAACAAAGTTTTTTGTTTTGCAATAGTATAAAATTATTAAAAAAATGATGACAATCAGCAGCTCAGGTAAAAATCGAATGTCAAGGTGATTTTATTTCATCAAAGCCATAAAAGACAGAACTGCAACATTTTTAGCTCATCTCTATATTACTGTCCCATCAATATTGTTATTGTAATACTAGAATACTGTAGTATATAGTGCAAGCTATAAACAACTGCAGGTTCAAGTCCCCTAAAGGTAATAAAATATTTGTAAAAAGTAATTAAAAAAAAGTTTTAAAGATATAACAAAAATAAAAGAGTAAAATTTCAAATTACTCCCTTACCGTAAATGAAAATAGAGGAATATTTTTTTTTTAATCTGTGCTGTAAAATCTATCAAAATCTAAAATGAACCACACCATAAGATAAACACTATAAAGGAGAAAAAACAAAACACAAGAATTGCATTTTCAGTTACAACTACAAGTCACCATGCACCATACAGCTACATTAACGAAAAAATAAAGTTGCTGGTCTCAGTAAATACAACACAAACAAATTCTATTGTTTTTAAACTACTGAAATATAAAAAGAAGCTTAACATGTTTAGTAATCATAATCATACTTGCCTGAACAATCAAGATACCTGGTTATTTTTACATCACAGTCTCTCGAAATCAACCCCAAAAGCAATAGTGAAATTGTGGTTTTTTCATCATTACTCCACAGTTGTATTTTTTCCCATTTTTCAGTAATTATATAATAACGTGATTGGCATCATCTAAAACTACACATGTGCCACAAAAAAAAAAACAAGTACGCTCATAGCTATGTTGAAGAAAAAAAATGAAAAAATATATGGCTATTGAAAGAGGGGGACCAAAAATAAATATGCAAACAATGAAAATTGGTCCTGTCGGGAATTGGTAATGACCATTTCCTAAGTATTTTTCGGTAGTGATGGTGTTAATATCTGAGGTCCAACATTGGTTTATTGGCCTACCCCAGTAATAGCTGAGAAACGCTGCCTCTGATTAGTAGGAGGTCTTGATGAATGTGCTTCTCAGA
This sequence comes from Ranitomeya variabilis, assembly GCF_051348905.1. Lineage (NCBI taxonomy): Eukaryota > Metazoa > Chordata > Amphibia > Anura > Dendrobatidae > Ranitomeya > Ranitomeya variabilis. The sequence goes on along the minus strand of NC_135239.1, from coordinate 112,526,993 downwards.
CAGTACGGTAACATTCATTCTTTGAACCCCCTTCCCTTTAAGTTACCCATTCAGCAGCTGTACTGTGTATATAGTAACTGACTTATTCCAAAAGGGATAAATTATATCAATCTTCAAGACATATAAATACATTTCCTGTACTATGTATGCAACTATATACAGTATGTAATAGTAATAATTGCTGCATTATATGAGTTATAGTAACATCCTTTCACTCATTTTGCAAACTATTTAACAAATACAACATTGAGAAGGGTCCAAAAATGCTGAGCTTTATCCAGCAGACTTCTAGTCAGTTCAGGGAAAACAATCCAGATCCCTGACAGCTGGATCTACACTTAAGTACAGGATGTGTTGTACAACTGTCAGAGAATGCTTTTAGCCCCAGACATCCTTTATTATATAAAGAAAGTTTATTCTATTTCACAAAACCAATATCCTAGTATGGCTTCTGTTCTAGGACCTTAGCTGGAACAGTATTTTTTACTTGATCCACAATAAACCTCAGGGCTTGTGTAACCACCATGTTGTAAACCGCAGCTCCATCATAGTACACTAGTTAGTACTCTACTGCACAGACTAAGAACTACTGTGTAATAGTAGATCCTAATCCACTTGGCTTCCATTTCTTCAGAAGCAAAGCTGCCTCACATAACAGCTTGGGGAGAACATAGTTTGGGCCATCTGCTTAGCACTTAGCAGTGCTCACTGTCCAGTAATAGGAAAGAATGGAAGCTACTGAATGGGGCACATCTGACAAAATATGGCACTTGCCCTGTAACTAACCTAGCTAATTATGGCTCACTATTGCTTTAAAGCAATATATATATATATATATATATATATATATATATATATATATATATATATATATATATATATATATATATTTATTTTTTTGCTGCAATTTTGGATCACCTGGTCTACAGGGAGCAGTGCCCAGGTCCATAGTTCCACATCTCACTAACTACAAAGGTGCAGAAAGAGCAATGGATAGGCCAAAATGGGTGCTCCAATGCATCCAAACCATATCAATGGTCTAGAACCAGGGCAGGCTTATTCTATGAATCAGTGGTATTTGCAAATTATTATTAATAATTATTAAAATGGTGGTTTTCTTAATACCGTGCAACTTTGGGAGAACAAATATCTTACTTTACCATGATGTAACTTTTTTATATTTTGTTTTAATACGCTGCCCTTTGTTCTTAGTAGACATTGCATTTATAGTTACTTTTAGTTTAGGACTTAGGTTGTTCTTTTTTAAAACAAAATGTAGATAACATTTTTCTTATTTTTTGTATTTGTCTTGCTAGAAGATGATTCATACAGCGGAGATAATGCCATTGACATGTTGATTGAAGATCAGCTTATAAAGCATGAATTCCAGCCTGTCAGTACTACAGAAGATCTCACTCCAGCCAAAGAATCTCTAACCTCAAATTATATCAAAGGACATACAAAACTCTCTGACTTGTCTGTTATGGATATTTCTACCTCGTCTGTTGAAAACTTAGTAGACACTGTAACAACAAAATTGACCAAACAATCCAGTTCTTTGCAACAGATAACTACAGAACAGACTAAAACAGTAGAAAGCACAACAATCGGGGCCGAAACAATTGCACTAACAGTCCAGACTAAACAATCATCAGTAATTATACAGTCTACTCAGCCAACTGTATCCAAATCCATTCATACAAGCACAGCTGCCCCAATGAGTTCAGATGCTCCATTATCAAGCTCTAAACCTTCAAAGCCTACTAACATGTTTAGCCTAAGCACTGATAGTAACAAAGAAGGAGAAGATGATCTTCAGAAAGTCATTGGTAAGTTTGAATCTTTTCATTGATATTATCTTTTGTTTGAAGTTGGTCTAAGGTGCTACAGACTAAACATTTTTATAGTATTTTTTTAAAGTGTTCATACTACAGCCTCGATCTCCCCTCTTCCGGAGCTGGATATAAAAAATGTGTTACAGATGTCTGATAAGAAAAGCAACTTGCAGATTATACTTATTAAAAAAATACAAAGAGATGTATAATGGGAATATGTTATATTGTTATTTTTAAAGCGAAAATAACATTTGTTTTAAGATTTTTTGATAATTTCTTTTACTGTATATAAAATATGAAAAATGAATTCCAACCGTGAGTCACCAGACAAAAATCTATTTGAAACCTTTTATCAAGAAAGAGGGACAGCATAAATAATAAGAGAATAAAAATCTGTCACAGGAAATTTGGTCTGAATGAAGGGATGGTCTTCAGAGAGAGGTAGACTTTATAAAGGACAAAATTTCATATGTGGTGCCAGTCAATCTATAACCTTTAGTGGAGCTGAAGGTCAAGTTCCCAGATCCTTATTATATACAGCAATGTCTGCAGGGACAGGAGCGCTGCAGCACCAAGCTAAAATAATATCAGAGTTCAAGAGAGATGTTGCCTAGTGAGTGCAACACTGTAATACCTTAGGAAGCGGACAGATGGCCGTGTAACATGGAAGATGATCGCAATTCTCTCCTGGCAAGAACATTACAGCTTCATGTATTTCTATAACTAGTAGCCCTGTGGCCAATGTCTGGATACATTAATACAATTATAATTCTATATACTTTAAAGTGCCTTTCTAAGTATAATAAATAAAACACCTTTTAACTTGATATCTATGCAAATCGACTAACAACTATGGCTCGCCATCAACACATGGAGCAGCATTACCTGCTCACATGGGAAAAGCAACTTGACCAGTAATATGAGCAAGACTCAGGCTGACCTCCTCTTTTTTCTCATGATCATCTTTCTGGTAGCCAGGTGGCATCTTCAAATAGTGCTTGGTCATTGTCCTCATCACCATCAACATCATAATCTTCATCACCACTTCCATTGTGTCACCAGCTAGTCATGTACCCAAGAAAAATGCATCCACTTTTATGGAAGCACAACTCCCACATGTCCAACTTCACCACAATTGCTGCCCTACCATGTGGATTATATTACCTTTTCCAACATGATGGTATGCATTCAGCCTCAAAAATACCTTTCTTGAAAAAGCCATCCCTGTTTTGTACTTTTGCATGGCTGAGACCTTGGTCTGCTTTTTGAAATTGACATTGTGCTGCAAAGAGCACTGTTAACAGCAGCAATTATGGCCAAGGACTTTGTATGTCTTTTATTGCTCATTGAGTTAACGTTTTGAACGGCGATGATGCGCTTCTACAAATGTGCCAGGTATTTATTGCTGACATCTACACACTGGACAACGATTATTCACCACCTCCTCTACATACAGTGGAGGGAAATAAGTAATTGATCCCTTGCTGATTTTGTAAGTTTGCCCACTGACAAAGACATAAACAGTCTATCATTTTAACCCCTTTACCCCCAAGGGTGGTTTGCATGTTAATGACCAGGCCAATTTTTACAATTCTGATCACTGTCCCTTTATGAGGTTATAACTCTGGTACGCTTCAACAGATCCCGGTGATTCTGACAGTGTTTTCACACAAAGTACTTAATAAGTAATATTTCCCACATGTCTACTTTACATCAGCACAATTTTGGAACCAAAATTTTTTTTGTTAGGGCGTTATAAGGGTTTAAAGTTGACCAGCGATTTCTCATTTTTACAGCACCATTTTTTTTTAGGGACCACATCACATTTGAAGTCACTTTGAGGGGTCTATATGATAAAAATACCTAAAAGTGACACCATTCTAAAAACTGCACCCCTCAAGGTGCTCAAAACCACACTCAAGGAGTTTATTAACCCTTCTGGTGCTTCACAGGAATTTTTGGAATGTTTAAAACAAAATGAACATTTAACTTTTTTTCACAAAAAAATTACTTCAGATCCAATTTTTTTTTATTTTCCCAAGGGTAACAGGAGAAATTGGACCCAAAAAGTTATTGTGCAATTTGTCCTGAGTACGCTGATACCCTATATGTGGGGGGGGGGGGGGAAACCACTGTTTGGGCGCATGGAAGAGCTCCGAAGGGAAGGAGCGCCACTTGACTTTTTAAATGCAAAATTGGCTGGAATTGAGATCGGACGTCATGTCGCGCTTGGCGAGCCCCTGATGTGCCTAAACAGTGGAAACCCCCCAATAAGTGACACCATTTTGGAAAGTAGACCCCCAAGGAACTTATCTAGATGTGTGGTGAAAACTTTGAACCCCCAAGTGCTTCACAGAAGTTTATAACATAGAGCCGTAAAATTAAAAAATCATATTTTTTCCACAAAAATTATATTTTCGCCCCCAATTTTTTATTTTCCAAGAGTAACAGAAAAAATTGGACCCCAAAAGTTCTTGTGCAATTTATCCTGAGTACGCTAATACCCATACGTGGGGTAAACCACTGTTTGGACGCATTGCAGAGCTAGGAAGAGAATGAGCGCCGTTTGGCTTTTTCAAACTAAAATTGGCTGTAATTGAGATCCGACGCCATGTCGCGTTTGGCGAGCCCCTGATGTGTCTAAACAGTGGAAACCCCCACAAGTGTCCTCATATTGGAAACTAGACCTCCTAAGGAACTTATCTAGATGTGTGGTGAGCACTTTGAACCTCCAAGTGCTTCACAGAAGTTTATTTTTTTCACAAAAATGATCTTTTCACCCTCACAAGGGTAACAGGAGAAATTGGACCCCAAAAGTTGTTGTCCAATTTGTCTCGAGTACACCGATACCCTATATGTGGGGGCAAATTACTGTTTTGGCACACAGCAGAGCTCGGAAAGGAAGGAGCACCGTTTGACTTTTTCAACCCAGAATTGGCAGTAAATGAGATCGGATGCCATGTCGTGTTTGGAGAGCCCCTGATGTGCCTAAACAGTGGAAGCCCCCCAATTCTAACTCCAACCCTAACCCCAACTCACCCCAAACCCTAATCCCAGCCCTAACCATCACCTTAACTACAAACCTAACTCTAACACACCCCTAATCCAAACCCTAACCCTAATCCAAACCTTAACCTTAATCCAAACCCTAACCCTAAATTTAGCCACAACCTTAACCCTAACTTTAGACCTAACCCTAACTTTAGCCCCAACCCTAACCCTAACTTTAGCCCCAACCCTAACCCTAATGGGAAAATGGAAATACATACTTTTTTTAATTTTATTATTTTTCTCTAACTAAGGGGGTGATAAAGGGGGTTTGATTTCCTATTTATAGTGGGTTTTTATACCGGGTTTTTATGTTTGGCAGCTGTCACACACTAAAAGACGCTTTTTATTGCAAAAAATAGTTTTTGCATCACCATATTTTGAGATCTATAATTTTTCCATATTTTGGTCCACAGAGTCATGTGAAGTCTTGTTTTCTGTGAGACAAGTTGATGTTTTTATTGGTACCATTTTCAGGCACATGACATTTTTTGATCACCTTTTATTACGATTTTTGAGAGGCAGAATGAACAAAAAACAGCAATTCCTGAATTTCTTTTGGGTGGGGCATTTATACCGTTTCGCGTGTGGTAAAATTAAGAAGGCAGTTTTATTCTTCGGGTCAGTACGATTACAGCGATACCACATATATATCATTATTTTATGTTTTGGGACTTTTATACAATAAAAACTACCGTATATACTCGAGTATAAGCCGAGATTTAAAGCCCATAAAAATGGGCTGAAAATGCCCCTCTCGCCTTATACTCAAGTCATAGAAGGCGGGGGGGTTGGCGGGTGAGGGGGAGCGACGCCTGTCAAATACTCACCTGCTCCTGGCGCTCCTGACGCGGTCCCTGCATGTCCCACGGTGTTCGGGCGCGGCAGCTTCTTCCCCTGTTCAGCTGTCACTGGTACCGCTCATTAAAGTTATGAATATGGACTCCACTCCCATAGGGGTGGAGCCGCATATTCATTACTGTAATGAGCGGTGCCACGTGACCGCTCACTACAGAAAGAAGCTGCCGCTCCCGGAGACGTGGGACATGCAGGGACCGCGCCGGGAGCAGGTGAGTATGTCATATTCACCTTTCCTCATTCCACCGACGCTCCGTCTTCCGCGTCCTCGGCAGTGACTGTTCAGGTCAGAGGGAGTGATGACGTATTAGTGTGCGTGCCGCCCTCTGCCTGAACAGTCAGTGCGGAAAGACGGGACGCTGAGGAGCAGCGGGCAGCGACGAGAGGTGAGTATGTCATTTTTTTTAGTGCAGCAGCAGCATTACATGTGGCACAATGCTATATGTAGCGTCTATGGGGCCATAAAGAACTGCATGGAGCATTATATGGGGTATCTTAGGGGCCATAAAGAACTGCATAAAGCATTATATGGGGCATCTATGGAGCCATAAAGAACTGCATGGAGCATTATATGGGGCATCTATGGGGCCATAACTGCATGGAGCATTATATGGAGCATCTATGGGGCCATAACTGCGTGGAGCATTATATGGGGCATCTATGGGACCATAATGAACTGCATGGAGCATTATATAGAGCATTACATGGGGCCATAACAAACTGCATGGAGCATTATATGGTGCATCTATGGGGCCATAACTGCATGGAGCATTATATGGGGCATCTATGGGGCCATAATGAACTGCATGGAGCATTATATGGAGCATTACATGGGGCCATAAAGAACTGCATGGAACATTATATGGGGCATCTATGGGGCCATAAAGAACTGCATGGAGCATTATATGGGGCATCTATGGGGCCATAAAGAACTGCATGGAGCATTATATGGGGCATATGTGTATATGGAGCATCTTATGGTGCCATAATGAACTGTATGGAGCATTATATGGGGCGTATTTTGTATGGAGCATCTTATGGGGCCATAATGAACTGTCTGGAGCATTATATGGGGCATCTATGGGGCCATAATGAAATGCATGGAGCATTATATGGAGCATTACATGGGGCCATAAAGAAATGCATGGAGCATTATATGGGGCATCTATGGGTCCATAAAGAACTGCATGGAGCATTATGTGGGGCATTTAAGGGGCAATAAAGAACTGCATGGAGCATTATATGGGGCATCTATGAGGCCATAAAGAACTGAATGGAGCATTATATGGGGCATCTTATGGGGCCATAAAAAACTGCATGGAGCATTATATGGGGCATATTTGTATATGGAGCATCTTATGGGGCCATAAAGAACTGCATGGAGCATTATATGGGGCATATTTGTATATGGAGCATCTTATGGGGCCATAATGAACTGTATGGAGCATTATATGGGGCATATTTTGTATGAAGCATCTTATGGGGCCATAATGAACTGTATGGAGCATTATATGGGGCTCCTGATTCAATATGGATGTTCATAAACACTTAACCTACTGATGTCTCAATTAATTTTACTTTTATTGGTATCTATTTTTATTTTTTACATTTACCGGTAGCAGCTGCATTTTCCACCCTAGGCTTATACTTGAGTCAATAAGTTTTCCCAGTTTTTTGTTGCAAAATTAGGGGGGTCGGCTTATACTCGAATACTCGAGTATATATGGTATTTTATTTAAAAAATAATTGTTTGATCGGAATGCTGCAATCTTGTTTGATCGCAGTGTTCTGGGCGTTAAAGTGCTGGGAGCGGTCCGTAACCGCTCCTGGCACTTAGTTCAAAGTGTCAGCTGTGCTAAACAGCTAGCACCCAGCCGCTCCTCCCGGGAACACGGCTGATCGCATGTGACATACTGTTCCATCCTTGGGAATTAGGGTCCAGGTCACATGGACGGAGAAGTACGTCAGATGGCAGAAAGGGGCTAAGGGTAGGTTATTTTTTGACATTGAGAGATAGAATATCAAAAAAAAATCCAGAAAATCACATTGTATAAATTACAGAAGTGTATTTGCATTTTGCAGTGAGAAATAAGTATTTGATCCCTACCAACCATTAAGAGATCTGGCTCCTACAGACCAGTTAGATTTTTATCAACTCGTTACCTGCATTAAAGACACTTTTCTCACTGCAAAATGCAAATAAATTTATATAATTTATACAATGTGATTTTCTGGATTTTATTTTTGATATTCTATCTCTCAATGTTAAAATTAGCCTACCCTTAAAATTATAGACTGTTCATGCCTTTGTCAGTGGGCAAACTTACAAAATCTGCAAGGAATCAAATACTTATTTCCCCCACTGTAAGAGGGAAGTGGCAGATCATGATAACTGAGGGCAGAAATTTTCATGAAGCACTTGTAGCTAGGGTTGAGTGACATTCACTTTTTTAGGATCGAGTCGGGTTTCGCGAAACCCGACTTTGTCAAAAGTCGAGTCGAGTGAAATCGTCCGATTATCGCCAAAAGTCGGAGATAGACCGAAACACGAAACCCAATGCAAGTCAATGGGGAAGCATAGTCGGCAGTGAGTGGAGGCCAGGAAAACACCTACAGTGCCCATTTTAATGGCAAAGACATCCATTCTTGTTACTGAAGCTTGTCAATCTTAATTTACTTTATAACAATAGTTAGGCATTGGAAATTGGGGGTCATTTGGCAAAAGTTGTGGGGGGTAGGGCTGGTTCAAGTTTTTAGTGGGCCCAGGAAACGTGGACTACGTCACGACGGAGGAGCAGTGAGAGGTAAGTATTTCAACTTTGCAAGTGCTGTGATCCTGAGCAAGCAGGGGGGGCCCACTCGTTCGCATTGGCACTGGCACAGGGCCCCTCAAAGTACGGTGGTGTGTTTGCACGGCGGGGGCGCCTCCCACCGGCAGCGACACTTTTGCGTACTATGAGGGGCCCTGTGCCAGTGACGTCGCCAACGAGTATGCCCCCCCACCTGATGAAGGAACCTGCACTTTCATCTGCACCTTCCTCTTTGTCCCTGTGTAAGGTGGTATATTATGCGGGAAGGGGAACCTGACTTTCAGCAGGGTCAGATTGTGGCTGCGTAGCGTGCAAGGGGAATGTAGTGGTCTGGGTCAATGTACCACAAGACTCATCTAGCACTGGCTGGGCAATGGGCAGGATGAGGAGGAAACACAGATATAGGCCCAAATAATAAAGTGGGCTAAATGCATTTCAAAATTGGTAACAGGACTAACCAGGCGGCATTGATTTGTTCAGTGGAGTAGAAAACCCAGGAGCAGCAGACACTGTTAGTAGGGCCCAAACACACTAGTAGGCCCAATGCAGTTTAATATTAAAAATATAGGCCAAAAGCCTGAAGATTGAAGCTCAGGAAAATAATACAGGACAACACCAAGGTGCGGCAGACACCGTTACTAGGCCCAACCAAACTAGTAGGCCAAATGCAGTTTAACATTTAAAATGTAGGCCGAAAGCCTGTAGATTGAAGCTCAGGAAAACAAAACAGGAGAAAACCCAGGAGCGGCAGACACCGTTTTAAGGGCCCAACCACACTAGTAGGCCCAATGCAGTTTAATATTAAAAATATAGGCCGAAAGCCTGAAGATTGAAGCTCAGGAAAATAACACAGGACAACACCAAGTTGCGGCAGACACCGTTACTAGGCCCAACCAAAGTAGTAGGCCAAATGCAGTTTAAAATTCCCTATAGGCCGAAAGCCTGAAGATTGAAGCTAAGCTTTATTCAGTGGAGGAGACAAGCAAGGAGTGGCAGACACCGTTACTAGGGCCCAACCAAACAAGTAGCCCAAAAGCAGTTTAAAATTCCCTATAGGCCGAAAGCCTGAAGATTGAAGCTAAGCTTTATTCAGTGGAGGAGACAAGCAAGGAGTGGCAGACACCGTTACTAGGGCCCAACCAAAGTAGTAGGCCAAATGCATTTTAAAAATCCCTATAGGCCGAAAGCCTGAAGATTGAAGCTAAGCTTTATTCAGTGGAGGAGACAAGCAAGGAGTGGCAGACACCGTTACTAGGGCCCAACCAAAGTAGTAGGCCCACTGCAGTGTTATATTAACAACTACTTAATGAGAGCCTGAAGATTGAAGCTCAGGAAAGTAAACCTGGAGAACACCTTGGAGCGGCAGACACCGTTAGTAGGCCCCAACCAAACTAGTAGGCCAACTGCAGTGTTATATTAACAACTAATTAATGAGAGCCTGAAGATTGAAGCTCAGCTCTGATCAGTGGAGGAGAACACCAAGGAGTGGCAGAAACCGTTAGTAGGCCCCAACCAAACTAGTAGGCCAACTGCAGTGTTATATTAACAACTACTTAATGAGAGCCTGAAGATTGAAGCTCAGGCAAGAAAACCTGGAGAACACCTTGGAGCGGCAGACACCGTTAGTAGGCCTACCCAAACTAGTAGCCCAAACGCAGTTTAATATTTAAAATGTAGGCCGAAAGCCTGAAGATTGAAGCTAAGCTTTATTCAGTGGAGGAGACAAGCAAGGAGTGGCAGACACCGTTACTAGGCCCAACCAAAGTAGTAGGCCAAATGCAGTTTAATATTTAAAATGTAGGCCGAAAGCCCGAAAATTGAAGCTCTGGAAAACCAAACAGGAGAAAACCCTGGAGCGGCAGACACCGTTACTAGGCCCACCCAAACTAGTAGCTCAAATGCAGTTTTAAATTCTAAATACAGGCCGAAAGCCTGAAGATTAAAGCTCAGCTTTTTCAGTGGAGGACTGCGGGATTGAGTGGCGCAGACAGACAAAGGTAGTATGTGTTAAATAAAAAAGCAGGCTCTATGCAGTTTAACCCCTTAGTGACGGAGCCAAATTTTTGAAATCTGACCAGTGTTACTTTATGTGGTAATAACTCTGGAACGCTTCAACATAACCCAGTGATTTTGAGATTGTTTTTTCGTGACACATTATGCTTTATGATAATGGTAAATTTAGGTCGATATGTTTTGTGTTTATTTATAAAAAATATCAGAAATTTTTGAAAAATGTTAAAAAATTAGCAATTTTCAAACTTTGAATGATTATTCCTTTAATCCAGATAGTCAAACCAGAGCAAACCATTAATAAATAACATTTCACACATGTCTGCTTTACATCAGCATCATTTATAAAATGTTCTTTTATTTTGTTAGCATTTTAGGAGGTTTAAAAATGTAGCAGTAATTTTTCATTTTTTCAAGGAAATTTACAAAATTATTTTTTTAGGGACCTATCCATGTTTGAAGTGCCTTTAGGGGTCCCATATATTGGGAAACCCCCAAAAGTTATAACATTTTAAAAACAGCACCTCCTGACATATTGAAAACTGCAGTCAGGTAGTTTATTAACCCTTCAGGTGATTTTCAGGAATTAATCCAATGTGGCATGACAGAAATGAAAATGCGTATTTTTACCACCTAAATGTCGCTAACTTCTGAACAGATTACTACAGCAGTCGGACTCTAAGGCCGCTCTTTGGTCATGAATTGCCATGGCAAACATCAGGACCACACAGTCATGATCTGAGGGCACCAATTGGTATAAATAGGAAGCCCCCACACTCTGTTAACCATTTATAATGATGTAGTCACTATTGACAGCAGCATCTAAGGGGTTAAACAGATTTGGACGGTACAAACACTGATCATGACTGATGCAGCAAGTTGTCAGCTATCGTATACAGCCGACAGCTGCTGGATTGTCACCTGTATGGGGAGGCTATTCTCTTATATCTCAGGTCAGTTAAAAGACGTATCGGCGGTCATTAAGGGGTTAAATTAGGCTACAGGGGTACACAGGCAGCATTGGTGTGTTCAGCGGAGGACGATTGCAAGGAGGGACCGCAGACAGACTTCCTAGGCCTAAAATAAAAAAGCAGGCTCTATGCAGTTTAAATTAGGCTACAGGGGTACACAGGCAGCATTGGTGTGGTCAGCAGAGGACGATTGCAAGGAGGGACCGCAGACAGACTTCCTAGGCCTAAAATAAAAAAGTAGGCTCTATGCAGGTTTAAATTGGTTACAGGGGTACACAGGCAGCATTGGTGTGTTCAGCGGAGGACGATTGCAAGGAGGGACCGCAGACAGACTTCCTAGGCCTAAAATGAAAAAGCAGCCCCTGTGCAGTTTAAATTAGGCTACAGGGGTACACAGGCAGCATTGGTGTGGTCAGCAGAGGACGATTGCAAGGGGGGACCGCAGACAGACTTCCTAGGCCTAAAATGAAAAAGCAGCCTCTATGCAGTTTAAATTAGGCTACAGGGGTACACAGGCAGCATTGGTGTGGTCAGCGGAGGACGATTGCACCGAGGGGCAGACACAGTTAGTAGGCCCAAAAAAGTAATAGGCAAAATGCAGTTAAAAATAGGTTACAGGAGTACGCAGGCGGCCTAGCTTTGTTCAGTGGAGGACAACTGTAAGGAGTGTCTGACACAGTTAGTAGGCCAAAATTATAAAGTGAGGTTAATGTCTGGCAAAAAAAAAAATTCACAAATAAACAGGTGGCATACCTAGGTACAGGGGTGGGCTCCTCTGCTGACTGGCAGACAGTGGTAGCTGGCGCAAAGTATTAACTGGTGTAAATGTAGGGCAGGGCCCATGAATATTTTTACTATCAACAATCATGTCAACAAATTGGTATTGGCAGTGCCATTAAAGGATTTAACAGCACAGACTAAACAGTGGTGGAGCAGTGAGAGGTAATTTTGCAAGTGGTAGAGCACTGTTTGAGCTGGGGGGGAACATTCTCTCGTGGGCGGCAGTACTGACCCAGGGCCCCTCATGTTACGACGGTGTGTCTGACGTTGGGTATGCACCACCACCGCCAGAGACACTTCATTGTACTATGAGGGATCCTGTGCCAGTGCCGTAGCCCAAAAGTGGGCACACCCACCTGTTCAGCCAAACGGCACTCGCACGGGTGCTTGCGCCAAGTGGTGACCACGGCCCCGTGGGGGGAGTCAGCCCATTTAGGGAGGTGTAAAAAATCCTATGGTGGAAATACAGCAGCTGCAAATGGAGACATTGGAGCAGTCAGTAAGACGAGTCCAAAAGCAAGACCTTTTTACAGGAAAGCTAGGTGTCAGCAGTAGTGTTGAGCATTCCGATACCGCAAGTATCGGGTATCGGCCGATACTTGCGGTATCGGAATTCCGATACCGAGATCCGATACTTTTGTGGTATCGGGAATCGGTATCGGGATTAGGTGACGTCACGGCTTTGTGATTGGTCGCGTAGCGGTCACGCGACCGCTACGCGACCAATCAGAAGCTGCGGACGTCTGCTAAGGTATTTCAAGCGCTTGAAAGACCTTAGGTGACGTCACGGCTTTGTGATTGGTCGCGTAGCGGTCACGCGACCGCTACGGACCAATCAGAGCGCCGTGACGTCATCTAAGGCCCTTCAAGCGCGCATTCTTAGGTACAACGGCTCCCGGTTACGGCGGTAAAGTCCAGGGCGCGTCAGAGGGTGAGTATATCCCTATTTTCTATTTTAATTCTTTCTTTTACACATTGATATGGATCCCAGGGCCTGAAGGAGAGTTTCCTCTCCTTCAGACCCTGGGAACCATACAGGATACCGTCCGATACTTGGTGTCCCATTGACTTGTATTGGTATCGGGTATCGGTATCGGATTAGATCCGATACTTTGCCGGTATCGGCCGATACTTTCCGATACCGATACTTTCAAGTATGGGACGGTATCGCTCAACACTAGTCAGCAGGGAAAGGTGGAGAAAAATAATTAGAAATCCATGATTGGTTCATTTTAATGAAGGTTAGATCATCAACATTTTGCGTAGCCAGACGAGTCCTTTTTTTGGTCAGTATTGAACCAGCAGCACTAAATACTCTTTCTGATAGCACACTAGCTGCTGGGCAAGCGAGCTCCTGTAATGCATATTCTGCCAATTCAGGCCAATCGTCTATTTTAGATGCCCAGTAATCAAAGGGGAATGATGTGTGAGGGAGAACATCGATAAGGGAGGAAAAATAGTTAGTAACCATACAGGACAAATGTTGTCTCCTGTCACTTGGAATTGATGCTGCAGTACCTGTCGTGTCTGCGGTCATTGCGAAATCACTCCACAACCTGGTCATAAAACCCCTCTGTCCAACCCCACTTCTGATTTGTGCTCCTCTAACACCTCTTGCATGTTGCCCCCTACAGCTCGTGTGAGAACCATCACCACCGCTGTGTGCTGGGAATGCCTGAACCAAACGGTCTACAAGAGTTGCTTGTTTGGTAGCCAATATTTGCTCAAGGTTCTCATGTGGCATGATATTTTGCAATTTCCCTTTATAGCGTGGATCCAGGAGGCAGGCCAACCAGTAATCGTCATCGGTCATCAGTCATCATTTTGATAATGCGGGGGTCCCTTTTTAGGATACGCAATGCATAATCAGCCATGTGGGCCAATGTTCCAGGTGTCAAATCAATGCTTGTGCTGGGTTGAGGAGCACTTTCTGGCAAATCCACATCACTTGTCTCCCGCAAAAAACCTGTACCTGACCTTGCACCACCAACACTTTCTATTCCCCCCTAAGATGCTTCCTCCTCCCATAAATAATCATCCCCATCTTCCTCCTCCTCCTCCTCTTCATCCGCAACCTCGTCCCCGAGACTTCCCTGAGCAGAAAATGGCTGACTGTCATCAAGGCTTCCCTCCTCCTTGGCTGCAGACGCCTGCTCCTTAATGTGCGTCAAACTTTGCATCAGCAGATGCATTAGTGGAATGCTCATGCTTATGATGGCGTCGTCCGCACTGACCAGCAGTGTGAATTCCTCAAAACACTGAAGGACTTGACAGAGGTCTTGGAGCTTCGACCACTGCACAGCAGACAACTCCATGTCTGCCATCCAACTGCCTGCCTGTGTATGTGTATCCTCCCACAAATACATGACAGCACACCTCTGTTCGCACAGCCTCTGATGCATGTGCAGTGTAGAGTTCCACCTTGTAGCAACGTCGATTATTAGGCGGTGCTGGGGAAGATTCAACGATCGCTGATGGTTCTGCATACGGCTGGAGTGTACGGGTGAACGGCGGATGTGAGAGCAAAGTCGTCGCACCTTGAGGAGCAGGACTGGTAACCCCGGATAACTTTTCAGGAAGCACTGCACCACCAGGTTCAAGGTGAGCCAGGCAAGGTATGTGTTTCAGTTCAGAAAGGGCTATGGCAGCCATAAAATTCCTCCCGTTATCACTGACTACCTTACCTGCCTCAAGATGTACACTGCCCAGCCATGACTGAGTTTCTTGCTGCAAGAACTCGGCCAGAACTTCCGCGGTGTGACTGTTGTCGCCCAAGCACGTCATTTCCAACACAGCCTGCTGACGCTTACTACTAGCTGTTCCATAATGGGACACCTCATGTGCAACACTGGCAGCTGCGGATGGAGTGGTCGTGCGACTGCGCTCTGTGTATGAGCTTTCACTTTGGCTGGAAGAGGAGGAGGAGGAGGGGTGGCGAACGCCTACAGCCAACTGTTTCCTAGACCGTGGGCTAGGCAGAACTGTCCCACTGTGGCTGTCCCCTGTGGACCCTGCATCCACCACATTAACCCAGTGTGCCGTGATGGACACATAACACTGACCATGCCTACTGGTCCATGCATCAGTTGTGAGGTGCACCTTTCTACTGACTGATTCCCTCAGCGCATGGAGAATGCGGTCTTTGACATGCTGGTGGAGGGCTGGGATGGCTTTTCTCGAAAAGAAGTGTCGACAGGGTAGTGTCGACTCATAGCATGGTACTGCGTAGGCCATCAAAGCTTTGAAAGCTTCGCTTTCAACCAAGCGGTAGGGCCTCATCTCTAATGATATAAGTCTAGCAATGTGGGCGTTCAAACCCTGTGTATGCGGATGAGAGGGTGAGTACTTTCTCTTCCTAATGATAGTCTCTTGGAGGGTGAGCTGGACTGGCGAGGTGCATATGGTGGGACTTGCGGTGGTGGTGGTGGTGGACATGGCGGATTGAGAGAGGGTTGGTGATGGTATTCTTGATGTAGGCCTACATGCTGTGTTTCCTACGAATAAACTTGTGATTCCCTGACTGTTTTGCCCTAGCGACGACACCTCCACATTTGCTGCTGTTGTTGTTCTAACCTGTGGGCTTACAGTGGGGGAAGCGATGTAGCGTTGCTGACTACCTGGATTCTGAGCAGGTGCACCAACGGTAGGGGACGTTTGGGAGTTATTCCAGGCTTGCAAGTGCATGCTGGTTACATGTCTGAGCATGCACATTGTATTTAAATTGTGGGGATTCTTCCCTCTGCTAAATGTTTTTGAGCATTTCTTACAGATAACTTTGCTTTCATCATTCGGATCTTGGGTAAAAAATTGCCACTCTACACTCTTCCTACTATGGAATACCTTTTCAGGCATTGCACGCTGTGTTACTTTCACCGGATGGCCACGCTGTCCTAAAACTGGTTTTGGTTTTGCAAAACTTTTTTGGCCAGAGACGGGCCTGCCAGATGAAAGCAAATGTGATGTAGATGGCTGCTGCTGATCCTCCTCCTCCGCTTCTGAGCTACTGACAGCGGCACCCTCTTCCCCCAATGGCTGCCAATCTGGGTCAACAACTGGGTCATCTATCACCTCCTCTTCAATCTCATGTTCAGCTATCTCTGTGTCACCGTGTAAGGTGCTATAACGTTCGGGAATGGGCACCATCGTCTCATCAGGGTCAGTTTCTGGCTCAGTACACTACAAGGGCAATGTAGTGATGTGAGTCGATGGAACAGCTTGACAATCTAGCTGTGGCTGTGCATCAGTGCACTCCATGTCCGAATCATCTTCTAGTGGGCTGTTAACTATTTCCCTTTCTAACCCAGGCACGGTATGTGTAAAGAGCTCTATGGAGTAAACTGTTTTCAATTGTTGAGCTTGGAGTCATGGCTCTCTGAGGATTTCCCTGTCACTCTGACCATTTCAGCAAAGCTAAGTCCTTGCTTGTCTTTTTGCAGTTCACTTGTTGTGGACTTTGTTGTTTAGCACTTTCTATGTTTTGCTCATTTGTCCAGCTTATCAGTATGTATCTAGTCAGCTAAGCTGGAAGCTCTGGGCAGCAGAGTTTGCCCTCCACACCTTTAGTCAGGTGTGGAGATTTTTGCATTTCTCTGCGGTGGACTTTTTCTAGTTTTTATTACTGACCGCACAGTGTTCTGTCCTGTACTAATTCTTTCTAGCTAGTAGTGGCCTCCTTTGCTAAATCTTGTTTCATACTACGTATGTCATTTCCTTCTCCTCTCACAGTCATTATTTGTGGGGGGCTGTCCTATCCTTTGGGGATTTTCTCTGAGGCAAGATAGCTTTCCTGCTTCTACCTTTAGGGGTAGCTAGATCTCCGGCTGTGACGAGGTGTCCAGGGAGTGACAGGAACATCCCACGGCTACTGCTAGTGTCTGTGTTAAGATCAGGAACTGCGGTCGGTATAGTTACCACCTGCCCAGAGCTAGTCGCATGTCGCTCCTTAATCACCAGACCATAACAATGTCCCTACTGTGAGGAAGCCGTCAGATTTGAGCATTGTCTTTGTCCCCACCAGCCCCAGAACAGGGTCTAGGTTGCACAGGCAAAGATCATGACACTGAGACAGGAGGACCACAATGCTGAGAATTTCTGTACCGAGTTCTCGCAATGGTCTACGGAATAGCTGTGAAATCATGCAGCACTCAGGTGCCAGTTCCGATGAGGTCTCTAAGATACACTCTCTGCTCTGGCTCTACATACTCCACCTCGTTTCTCAAAGGAGGCCATGACCCAGGTTATTCGCTTGATATTTGAATTCGGGAGAGGCGTGATGATCAACAAGAGGATTCGGTTATTCAATCCTGCCACCTGTCCACTTTTTTAAGGCGGAACCGATGAAGGTTGGCACTACCAGCTCTTGGGCCATTGACAGGAGACATCGGCGCAGTCTCAGACTCTGCCTTTTCTGTGGTCACGCTGGGCATTTTCTTTGGGACTTCATGAGCAAGCAAGCAAGCTGGAGGGAAATGCCTAAACCGAGGTGATTGTCTAGGAGATCACCGAGACTTTCGGGTACCTTTTTACTCCTCCGATAAAGTACTGCTTAACGAGGAACTATCTTTTCAGAACCTGTGGTTGTCTACACTTGCTTTCATTGACTGTGAGTTTGCAGTCAACTTCTTAGATTCAGGACTGGTTCTTAAAATAGGATTAGGGACAGTTATTAGAGAGATCGATTCAAATTATCGCCATTGACAGGACACCATTACTCCAGAACTTTGTCCAGCTGGCAATTGTGGAATTCACACTTTTAAGTTGGAACACTTCACTCTGAGTTCATCTCCTGCTATGTTTTGGATAACTTGCCTGTGAACTTGGTGTTGGGGTTTCCATGGTTGCGTATTCACAATCCTGTTATCGATTGGTGACAGAAGGATATTAAGTGGAGCCCCAACTGTCATAAGAGATGTCTTAGTTATACACAGATTTGCTCTCCTGGTCTGAAGGGTCTGCCGGCATACCTGAAATAGAGGCAGATATACTACCTCCCCTGTTGTGAATTCTGCTCTTGGGTTCCCTCCGGTGGTTGTTGGTAGTAATGCAGTTGTCCCTGGGTTGCAATCCTGGGCAGGTGTCCCTGCTGATTGCAGCACTGACTGGGATATTTAGGTGTGCAGGATTCATTAGCCCTTGCCAGTTGTCCATTGTTCTTGGAGGTTTTGCATCTCTGTCTGGTTCCTCCTGCCCTGCTGCCAAATCAGCAAAGATAAGTGTCTGGTTTTGTTTTTGTAGCACACATGCTATGTGCTTTAAAATTCAGTACTATTCAATGTTTTTTCTTGTCCAGCTTAGACTGTGTTTGGATATTTCAGTCAAGTTGGATTCTCAGGAGATGCAGATATACATTCCATGTCTTTAGTTAGATGGTGGAATTTTTGTATTATCTGCTGTGGATATTTTTAGGGTTTTAATACTGACCGCTTAGTATTCTGTCCTATCCTTTCCTATTTAGCTAGCGTGGCCTCTTTTGCTAAATCCTGATTTCTGCCTGCGTGTGTCTTTCCTCTAATACTCACAGTCAATATTTGTGGGGGGCTGCCTATCCTTTGGGGTTCTGCTCTGAGGCAAGATAGAATTCCCATTTCCATCTATAGGGGTATTTAGTCCTCCGGCTGTGTAAAGCTGTCTAGGATGTGTTAGGTACACCCCACGGCTACTTCTAGTTGCGGTGACAGTTTAGGGTTTGCGGTCAGTACAGGTTCCACCTACTCCTAAGAAAGTCTCATGCGGCTCCAAGGTCACCGGATCATAACACTCCCCATCATCCTTTTGATTGTGCTACTAATCTTATCGCTAATGCTAAATTACCTCGCCTGTTCAATTTGTCGGGACTTAAACGTACCGCCATGAAAGAAAATCCAACCGAAATTTTACAGAAAGATCATATCCTTCCTTCCTCCTCCCTTGTAGCTGCTGGTTCCTTTTCTGTGAAAAAGAAAGATGGGGTCTGCGCCATTGCCTCAATTTCCTTGAATTAAACTAAATTAAGGTTAAGAATACTTACCCACTTCCACTCATCCCTGTCCTGTATAATCAGCTTACTGGGGCTAAATTGTTTTCTAAATTTGATCTTTGAGGGGCTTATAATTTGATACGCATCCGGAAGAGTGATAACTGGAAGACAGCTTTTCTAACATCTGAAGGTCTATTTAAAAATCTTCTCATACCATTTGGTTTAACCAATGCACCAGCAGTCTTTCCAAATTTTATGAATTACATTTTTTTTTCGGATATTATTGGAAGATTTATTGTGATATACCTTGATGACATTCTGATTTTTTCAACTGATCTGGATTTACACTATGATCATGTTTGTTCTGTTTTACAAAAGCTCAGGGAAAATTCATTGCAAAATTGTAAAAATGTAGTTTTTCTGTTCAAGAAATATCGTTCTTGGGGTTCATTGTGTCTGCAGAAGGGTTTAAGATGGATCCTGGGAAGGAGCTACCTTGTGACCTTAATTGCAACATTTCAGAGGATTCACCAATTATTATAGAAAATGTATTAGGGATTTCTCTCAGATCGTTAAGCGGGGTGGATCATAAAGTTTGGTCTATGGATGCTATTGGGGCCTTTAATAAATTAAAACAGTGCTTTCTGTCCGCTCCAGTTGTGATCCAATCTGATCTCCAGAAACCATTCTTCGCAGAGGTGGATGCCTCAGAGGTTGAGTTGAGAGTAGTCTTTTCTCAAGGACACAAAACGCTGACCAACTTGTGGACTTGTTTTTTTTTTTCTTGGAAATTTTCATCTGCTAAGAGAAATTATGATGTTGGGAATTGCGAGCTGCTTGCTGGCAAATTAGCTTTTGAAGAAGAGAGGCATTTTTTGGAGGGAGCTATTCACCAGGTATCTATTGTGACGGATCATGAAAATGTAGCTTATATTGAATCTATAATAATAATAATCTTTATTTATATAGCGCCAACATATTCTGCAGCGCTTTACAGTTTAACAGTTTCAAATACAACAGTCATAAGTAACAATGTTAACAATACAATAATTAAAGCAACATAAGACGACCCTGCTCGTGAGAGCTTACAATCTACAATGAGGTGGGGAGATACAAAGTACAGGTGTGTATTTACAATGATGTATTTACAATGATGGTCCAGCCATCTTCAGGGAGTGGGGGATAGATGGAAGTAGTGAATGGGTTACACACACATATAAAATAACTGATTAGGGAACATGATAGGCCGCTCTGAACAAATGTGTTTTGAGGGAGAGGCTAAAACTGTGCAAATTGTGGATGGTCCTAATTTCCTGGGGTAGAGCATTCCAGAGGATTGGCGCAGCATGGGAGAAGTCTTGGAGTCAGGAGTGGGAGGTACGGATAAGTGCAGAGGTTAGTCGAAAGTCATTTGCAGAGCGCAAAGGTCGGTTAAGCCGAGAGACAGAAATGAGGGAGGAGATATAAGGGGGTGCCGCACTGTGAAGAGCTTTGTGGGTGAGAACAAGTACTTTGAATTGTATCCTGTAATGAATGGGCAGCCAGTGTAATGACTGGCGAAGAGCGGACGTGTTTGAGTAACAATTAGCTAGATAGACAACCCTGGCTGCTGCATTAAGGATAGACTGGAGAGGGGAAAGTCGAGTGAGGGAGAGGCCAATTAACCCCTTCATGACCCAGCCTATTTTGGCCTTAATGACCTTGCCGTTTTTTGCAATTCTGACCAGTGTCCCTTTATGAGGTAATAACTCCGGAACGCTTCAACGGATCCTAGCGATTCTGAGATTGTTTTTTCGTGACATATTGGGCTTCATGTTAGTGGTAAATTTAGGTCGATAATTTCTGAGTTTATTTGTGAAAAAAACGGAAATTTGGCGAAGATTTTGAAAATTTCGCAATTTTCACATTTTGAATTTTTATTCTGTTAAACCAGAGAGTTATGTGTTGTGAATTTACCTTTTGGCTCCCTCTGGTGGCTACTAGTGTTTTTACTCTGGGTATGTCTTTCATCCCTTGTATGCTCACCTGGGTCGTTAGGTCAGGGGTGTTGCTATATTAGCTCCCTGGACCTTCAGTTCAATGCCTGGCAACGTTGATATCAGAGCTAATCTGTAGTGCTCTTGTCTACTGATCCTGGTTCCTGCTTGATTAAGCTAAGTCTGCTTTCTTGCTTTTTGCTATTGTTTTTGTTTTGCATTTTTGTCCACCTTGTACATAATCTGTATCCTATCCTTGCTGGAAGCTCTAGGGAGGCTGGAGTTCTCCCCCCGGGCCGTTAGACGGTTCGGGGGTTCTTGAATCTCCAGTGTGGATTTTTGTTAGGGTTTTAGTTGACCATATAAGTTATCTTACTACATTCTGCTATTAGTGAGTGGGCCTCTCTTTGCTAAACCTAGTTCATCTCTGTGTTTGTCATTTCCTCTTACCTCACCATTATTATTTGTGGGGGGCTTGTATCCAACTTTTGGGGTCTATTCTCTGGAGGCAAGAGAGGTCTTTGTTTTCCTCTTCTAGGGGTAGTAGAAATGGTCTTTCTGAAGCCATTAAGAATGTGATGGTGGGTTTTCCCATTCCCACAGGTCTGAATGATTCTATGGCCCTGGCTATTCAAATAGACCGGTGGTTGCGGGAGCACAAAACCGCAAATTCCCTCATGGTGTTGTCTGAACAGGCACCTGAATTAATGCAATGTGATAGAATCCTGACTAGAAATGAGCGGAAAATTCATAGACGCCAGAATGGCTTGTGTTACTACTGTGGTGATTCTACACATGTTATCTCAGCATGCTCTAAACGTCTTACTAAGGTTGTTAGTCCGGTCGTCATTGGTAATTTGCAACCTAAATTTATTCTATCTGTAACTTTGATTTGCTCACTGTCATCGTATCCTGTCATGGCGTTTGTGGACTCAGGTGCTGCCCTGAGCCTTATGGATCTGTCATTTGCCAAGCGCTGCGGATTTGTTCTTGAGCCATTGGAAAATCCTATCCCTCTTAGGGGTATTGATTCTACGCCATTGGCAAAAAATAAACCGCAGTTTTGGACACAGATTACCATGTGCATGACTCCCGAACATCGGGAGGTAATACATTTTCTTGTTCTGCATAAAATGCATGATTTGGTTGTTTTGGGTTTGCCTTGGTTACAGACCCATAATCCAGTCTTGGACTGGAAGGCTATGTCAGTGTCAAGTTGGGGCTGCCATGGAATTCATGGAGATTCCCTGCCCTTGTCTATTGCTTCTTCTACGCCTTCGGAAGTTCCGGCGTATTTGTCTGATTATCAGGATGTCTTCAGCGAGTCTAAGTCCAGTGCACTGCCTCCTCATAGGGAATATGACTGTGCAATAGATTTGATCCCTGGCAGTAAGTTTCCTAAGGGGAGACTGTTTAATCTGTCGGTACCTGAACATACCGCGATGCGTTCATATATCAAGGAGTCTCTTGAGAAGGGGCATATCCGTCCTTCTTCTTCCCCTCTTGGTGCGGGATTCTTTTTTGTGGCCAAAAAGGACGGATCTTTGAGGCCTTGTATTGACTATCGGCTTTTAAATAAGATCACTGTCAAATTTCAGTATCCTTTGCCGTTGTTGTCAGATTTGTTTGCCCGGATTAAAGGTGCCTAGTGGTTCACCAAGATAGACCTTCGTGGTGCGTACAACCTTGTGCGCATTAGGCAGGGCGATGAATGGAAAACCGCATTCAATACGCCCGAAGGTCATTTTGAGTACTTGGTGATGCCATTTGGGCTCTCTAATGCACCTTCAGTTTTTCAGTCCTTCATGCATGACATTTTCCGGAAGTATCTGGATAAATTTTTGATTGTTTATCTGGATGATATTCTGTTTTTTTCTGATGATTGGGACTCGCATGTGGAGCAGGTCAGGATGGTTTTTGAGATTTTGCGTGAAAATTCTTTGTTTGTAAAAGGCTCAAAGTGTCTCTTTGGTGTACAGAAGGTTCCCTTTTTGGGGTTCATTTTTTCCCCTTCTGCTGTGGAGATGGATCCAGTCAAGGTCCGAGCTATTCATGATTGGACTCAACCCTCGTCAGTTAAGAGTCTTCAGAAGTTCTTGGGTTTTGCTAACTTCTACCGTCGTTTTATCGCAAATTTCTCTAGCGTTGTTAAACCGCTGACGGATATGACCAAGAAAGGCTCTGATGTAGCTAACTGGGCTCCTGCTGCCGTGGAGGCTTTCCAGGAATTGAAACGCCGGTTTACTTCGGCGCCTGTTTTGTGCCAGCCTGACGTCTCACTTCCCGTTCAGGTTGAGGTGGATGCTTCGGAGATTGGGGCAGGGGCCGTTTTGTCGCAGAGAGGCCCTGGTTGCTCTACTATGAGACCTTGTGCCTTTTTCTCTAGGAAGTTTTCGCCGGAAGAGCGAAATTATGATGTGGGCAATCGGGAGTTATTGGCCATGAAGTGGGCATTTGAGGAGTGGCGTCATTGGCTCGAGGGTGCTAAGCATCGGGTGGTGGTCTTGACTGATCACAAAAATTTGATGTATCTCGAGTCTGCTAAACGCCTGAATCCTAGACAGGCCCGCTGGTCATTGTTTTTCTCCCGTTTTGACTTTGTGGTCTCGTATTTACCAGGTTCTAAGAATGTGAAGGCCGATGCTCTGTCTAGGAGCTTTGTGCCTGATGCTCCTGGAGTCGCTGAACCTGAGGGTATTCTTAAGGAAGGAGTTATCTTGTCAGCGATTTCTCCAGATCTGCGACGTGTGTTGTAGAGATTTCAGGCTGGTAGGCCTGACTCTTGTCCACCTGACAGATTGTTTGTGCCTGCTAAATGGACCAGCAGAGTCATTTCCGAGGTTCATTCCTCAGTGTTGGCAGGGCACCCGGGAATTTTTGGCACCAGAGATCTGGTGGCCAGGTCCTTTTGGTGGCCTTCCTTGTCAAGGGATGTGCGGTCATTTGTGCAGTCCTGCGGTACTTGTGCTCGAGCTAAGCCTTGCTGTTCTCGTGCCAGCGGGTTGCTCTTGCCCTTGCCTGTCCCGAAGAGACCTTGGACACACATCTCTATGGATTTCATTTCGGATCTCCCGGTGTCTAAAGGCATGTCGGTCATCTGGGTGATATGTGATCGTTTCTCCAAGATGGTTCATCTGGTTCCTTTGCCTAAGCTGCCTTCCTCTGCTGATCTGGTTCCTGTGTTCTTCCAGAACGTGGTTCGTTTGCACGGCATTCCTGAGAATATTGTGTCGGACAGAGGATCCCAGTTTGTTTCCAGGTTCTGGCGATCCTTTTGTGGTAGGATGGGCATTGATTTGTCATTTTCGTCCGCTTTTCATCCACAGACTAACGGACAAACGGAACGAACTAATCAGACTCTGGAGGCGTATTTGAGGTGTTTTGTCTCTTCTGATCAGGATGATTGGGTGACCTTCTTGCCGTTGGCTGAATTTGCCCTTAATAATCGGGCTAGTTCTGCCACCTTGGTTTCGCCATTTTTCTGCAACTCCGGTTTCCATCCTCGTTTTTCCTCGGGACATGTGGAGCCTTCTGACTGTCCTGGAGTGGATTCTGTGGTGGATAGGTTGCAGCGGATCTGGAATCATGTGGTGGACAACTTGAAGTTGTCACAGGAGACGGCTCAGCGTTTTGCCAATCGCCGCCGCGGTGTGGGTCCCCGACTTCGTGTTGGGGATTTGGTATGGCTGTCTTCTCGATTTGTTCCTATGAAGGTCTCCTCTCCCAAATTTAAGCCTCGATTCATTGGTCCTTACAAGATATTGTAGATCCTTAATCCTGTATCCTTTCGCCTGGATCTTCCGGTGTCGTTTGCCATTCACAACGTATTTCATAGGTCCTTGTTGCGGCGGTACGTTGTGCCTGTGGTTCCTTCTGCTGAGCCTCCTGCTCCGGTGTTGGTTGAGGGCGAGTTGGAGTACGTGGTGGAGAAGATCTTAGATTCTCGTCTCTCCAGGCGGAGGCTTCAGTACCTGGTCAAGTGGAAGGGCTATGGTCAGGAGGATAATTCCTGGGTGGTCGCCTCTGATGTGCATGCGGCCGATTTAGTTCGCGCCTTTCACGCCGCTCATCCTGATCGCCCTGGTGGTCTTGGTGAGGGTTTGGTGACCCCTCACTAAGGGGGGGGTACTGTTGTGAATTTACCTTTTGGCTCCCTCTGGTGGCTACTAGTGTTTTTACTCTGGGTATGTCTTTCATCCCTTGTATGCTCACCTGGGTCGTTAGGTCAGGGGTGTTGCTATATTAGCTCCCTGGACCTTCAGTTCAATGCCTGGCAACGTTGATATCAGAGCTAATCTGTAGTGCTCTTGTCTACTGATCCTGGTTCCTGCTTGATTAAGCTAAGTCTGCTTTCTTGCTTTTTGCTATTGTTTTTGTTTTGCATTTTTGTCCAGCTTGTACATAATCTGTATCCTATCCTTGCTGGAAGCTCTAGGGAGGCTGGAGTTCTCCCCCCGGGCCGTTAGACGGTTCGGGGGTTCTTGAATCTCCAGTGTGGATTTTTGTTAGGGTTTTAGTTGACCATATAAGTTATCTTACTACATTCTGCTATTAGTGAGTGGGCCTCTCTTTGCTAAACCTAGTTCATCTCTGTGTTTGTCATTTCCTCTTACCTCACCATTATTATTTGTGGGGGGCTTGTATCCAACTTTTGGGGTCTATTCTCTGGAGGCAAGAGAGGTCTTTGTTTTCCTCTTCTAGGGGTAGTTAGTCCTCCGGCTGGCGCGAGACATCTAGCGACCAACATAGGCATGTTCCCCGGCTACTTCTAGTGTTGGCGTTAGGAGTAGATATATGGTCAACCCAGTTACCACTGCCCTATGAGCTGGATTTTTGTACTTCGCAAATTTGCTGATATCTCTGAGACCCTCGCCATTGGGGTCATAACAGTTATGTGACACAAAATAGTTAATAAATAACATTTCCCACATGTCTACTTTACATCAGCACAATTTTGGAAACAAATTTTTTTTTTGCTAGGAAGTTATAAGGGTTAAAATTTGACCAGTGATTTCACATTTTTACAACAAAATTTACAAAACCATTTTTTTTAGGGACCACCTCACATTTGAAGTCAGTTTGAGGGTTCTATATGGCTGAAAATACCCAAAAGTGACACCATTCTAAAAACTGCACCCCTCAAGGTGCTCAAAACCACATTCAAGAAGTTTATTAACCCTTCAGGTGTTTCACAGCAGCAGAAGCAACATGGAAGTAAAAAATGAACATTTAACTTTTTAGTCACAAAAATGATCTTTTAGCAACAATTTTTTTATTTTCCCAAGGGTAAAAGGAGAAACTGGACCATGGACGTTGTTGAACAATTTGTCCTGAGTACGCTGATACCTCATATGTGGGGGTAAACCACTGTTTGGGCGCACGGCAGGGCTCGGAAGGGAAGGAGCGCCATTTGACTTTTTGAATGAAAAATTGGCTCCAATCTTTAGCGGACACCATGTCGCGTTTGGAGAGCCCCCGTGTGCCTAAACATTGGAGCTCCCCCACAAGTGACCCCATTTTGGAAACTAGACCCCCCAAGGAACTTATCTAGAAGCATAGTGAGCACTTTAAACCCCCAGGTGCTTCACAAATTGTTCCGTAAAAATGAAAAAGTACTTTTTTTTCACAAAAAAATTATTTTAGCCTCAATTTTTTCATTTTCACATGGGCAACAGGATAAAATGGATCCTAAAATTTGTTTGACAATTTCTCCTGAGTACACCAATACCTCACATGTGGGGGTAAACCACTGTTTGGGCACATGGTAAGGCTCGGAAGAGAAGGAGCGCCATTTGACTTTTTGAATGAAAAATTATCTCCATCGTTAGCGGACACCATGTCGCGTTTGGAAAGCCCCCATGTGCCTAAACATTAGAGCTCCTCCGCAAGTGACCCCATTTTGGAAACTAGACCCCCCAAGGAACTTATCTAGAGGCATAGTGAGCACTTTAAACCCCCAGGTACTTCACAAATTGATCCGCAAAAATGAAAAAGT
The DNA here is from genome assembly GCF_051348905.1 of Ranitomeya variabilis. Classification (NCBI taxonomy): domain Eukaryota; kingdom Metazoa; phylum Chordata; class Amphibia; order Anura; family Dendrobatidae; genus Ranitomeya; species Ranitomeya variabilis. The sequence goes on along the minus strand of NC_135239.1, from coordinate 112,499,755 downwards.
ACTTTTTTTTCACACAAAATTTCTTTTAGCCTCAATTCTTTCATTTTCACATGGGCAACAGGATAAAATGGATCCTAAAATTTGTTGGGCAATTTCTCCTGAGTACGCCGATACCTCATATGTGGGGGTAAACCACTGTTTGGGTGCACGGCAAGGCTCGGAAGGGGAGGCGTGCCATTTGACTTTTTGAATGGAAAATTAGCTCCAATCGTTAGCGGACACCATGTCGCGTTTGGAGAGCCCCTGTGTGCCTAAACATTGGAGCTCCCCTACAAGTGACCCCATTTTGGAAACTAGACCCCCCAAGGAACTTATCTAGATGCATAGTGAGCACTTATAACCCCAAGGTGCTTCACAGAAGTTTATAACGCAGAGCCGTGAAAATAAAAAATAATTTTTCTTTCCTCAAAAATGATTTTTAGCCCAGAATTTTTTATTTTCCCAAGGGTAATAGGAGAAATTGGACCCCAAATGTTGTTGTCCAGTTTCTCCTGAGTATGCTGATACCCCATATGTGGGGGTAAACCACCGTTTGGGCGCACGGCAGGGCTCGGAAGGGAAGGCACGCCATTTGGCTTTTTGAATGGAAAATTAGCTCCAATCATTAGCGGACACCATGTCGCGTTTGGAGAGCCCCTGTGTGCCTATACATTGGTGCTCCCGCACAAGTGACCCCATTTTGGAAACTAGACCTCCCAATGAACTAATCTAGATGTGTGGTGAGCACTTTGAACCCCCAAGTGCTTCACAGAAGTTTATAACGCAGAGCCATGAAAATAAAAAATAATTTTTCTTTTCTCAAAAATGATTTTTTAGCCCACAATTTTTTATTTTCCCAAGGGTAACAGGAGAAATTGGACCCCAAAAGTTGTTGTCCAGTTTCTCCTGAGTATGCTGATACCCCATATGTGGGGGTAAACCACTGTTTTGGCACACGTCGGGGTTCGGAAGGGAAGTAGTGACGTTTTGAAATGCAGACTTTGATAAAATGCTCTGCGGGCGTCAGGTTGCGTTTGCAGAGCCCCTGATGTGCCTAAACAGTAGGAACTCCCCACAAGTGACTCCACTTTGGAAACTAGACCCCCAAGGGAACTTATCTAGATGTGTGGTGAGCACTTTGAACCCCCAAGTGCGTCACAGAAGTTTATAACGCAGAGCCGTGAAAATAATAAATGTGTTTCCTTTCCTCAAAAATATTTTTTAGCCCAGAATTTTTTATTTTTGCAAGAGTAACAGGAGAAATTGGACCCCAAAAGTTGTTGTCCAGTTTCTCCTGAGTACACTGATACCCCATATGTGGGGGTAAACCACTGTTTGGGCATATGCCGGGGCTCAGAATGGAAGTAGTGACGTTTTGGAATGCAGACTTTGATGGAATGGTCTGCGGGCATCATGTTACGTGTGCAGAGCCCCTGATATGCCTAAACAGTAGAAACCCCCCACAATTGACCCCATTTTGGAAACTAGACCCCCCAAGGAACTTATCTAGATGTGTGGTGAGCACGTTCAATCCCCAAGTGCTTCACAGAAGTTTACAACGCAGAGCCGTGAAAATAAAAAAATCATTTTTCTTTCCTCAAAAAAGATGTTTTAGCAAGCAATTTTTTATTTTCACAAGGGTAACAGGAGAAATTGGACCCCAATATTTGTTGCCAAGTTTGTTGTGAGTATGCTGATACTCCATATGTGGGGGTAGACCACTGTTTGGGCATATGCCGGGGCTCGGAAGGGAAGTAGTGGCATTTGAAATGCAGACTTTGATGGAATGGTCTGCGGGTGTCACGTTGCATTTGCAGAGCCTCTGATATGCCTAAACAGTAGAAACACCCCACAAGTGACCCCATTTTGGAAACTAGACCCCCCAAGGAACTTATCTAGATGTGTGATGAGCACGTTCAACCCCCAAGTGCTTCACAGAAGTTTACAACGCAGAGCCGTGAAAATAAAAAATCATTTTTCTTTCCTCAAAAAAATATGTTTTAGCAAGCAATTTTTTATTTTCACAAGGGTAACAGGAGAAATTGGACCCCAATATTTGTTGCCCAGTTTGTTGTGAGTACGCTGATACCCCATATGTGGGGGTAGACCACTGTTTGGGCATATGCCGGGGCTCGGAAGGGAAGTAGTGGCATTTGAAATGCAGACTTTGATGGAATGGTCTGCGGGCGTCACGTTGCATTTGCAGAGCCCCTGATATGCCTAAACAGTAGAAACACCCCACAAGTGACCCCATTTTGGAAACTAGACCCCCCAAGGAACTTATCTAGTTGTGTGGTGAGCACTTTCAATCCCCAAGTGCTTCACAGAAGTTTATAACGCAGAGCCGTGAAAATAAAAAATAATTGTTCTTTCCTCAAAAATTATGTTTTAGCAAGTATTTTTTTATTTTTGCAAGGGTAACAGGAGAAATTGGACCCCAACACTTGTTGCCCAGTTTGTCCTGAGTACGCTGGTACCCCAAATGTGGGGGTAAACCACTGTTTGGACGCACATTGGGGCTTGGAAGGGAGGGAGCACCATTTGACTTTTTGAACGCAAGATTGGCTGGAATCAATGGTGGCGCCATGTTGCGTTTGGAGACCCCTGATGTGCCTAAACAGTGGAAACCCCTCAATTCTAACTTCAACACTAACCCCAACACACCCCTAATCCTAATCCCAACTGTAGCCATAACCCTAATCACAACCCTATCCCCAACACACCCCTAACCACAACCCTAACCGCAACACACCCGTAACCCTAATTCCAACCCTAACCCTAATCCCAACCCTAACCACAACTGTAACCCCAACACACCCCTAACCCTATCCGTAACCCTAACCACAAGCCTAATCTTAACCCTATTTCCAACCCTAGCCCTATTTCCAACCCTAACTCTAATTCCAACCCTAACCCTAAGGCTATGTGCCCACGTTGCGGATTCGTGTGAGATTTTTCCGCACGATTTTTGAAAAATCTGCAGGTAAAAGGCACTGCGTTTTACCTGCAGATTTACAGCAGATTTCCAGTGTTTTTTTGTGCGGATTTCACCTGCGGATTCCTATTGAGGAACAGGTGTAAAACGCTGCGGAATCCGCACAAAGAATTGACATGCTGCGGAAAATACAACGCAGCGTTTCTGCACGGAATTTTCCACACCATGGGCACAGTGGATTTGGTTTTCCATAGGTGTACATGGTACTGTAAACCTGATGGAAAACTGCTACGAATTCGCAGCGGCGAATTCGCAGCGGCTAATCCGCTGCGGATCCGCGGCCAATCCGCTACGGATCCTCGGCCAATCCGCTGCGGATCCGCGGCCAATCCGCTGCGGATCCGCAGCCAAATCCGCACTGTGTGCACATGCCATAACCCTAACCCTAACCTTACCCGTAACCCTAACCCTAACCCTAACCCTACCCCTAGTTCTAACCCTAGTTCTAACCCTAACCCTAGTGGAAAACGAAAAAAAAATAAAAAAATTTCTTTATTTTATTATTGTCCCTATGGGGGTGGTAAAGGGGGGGGGTTTATTTATTATTTTTTTTATTTTGATCGCTGTGATAGAACCTACCACAGCGATCAAAATGTACCTGTAAGGAATCTGCCGGCTGGCAGATTCGGCGGGCACACTGAGCATGCGCCCGCCATTTTGGAAGATGGCGGCGCCCAGCGAGGAGACGTACGGACACCGGGAGGATCGGTAAGTATGAAGGGGTGGGGGGGGGGTGGATCGGAGCACAGGGGGGGTAATCGGAGCACAGGGGGGTGGATACAAACAAGGAGGGAGCGGACAGGAGGACGGGGGAGCCGGCAGGCGGACGGAGGGGACCGGACCCCATAACGGAGGACTGGGGGGGCGATCGGTGGGTGTGGGGGGGTCACTTGAGTATTTCCAGCCATGGCCGATGATATTGCAGCATCGGCCATGGCTGGATTGTAATATTTCACCAGTTTTTTAGGTGAAATATTACAAATCGCTCTGATTGGCAGTTTCACTTTCAACAGCCAATCAGAGCGATCGTAGCCACGGGGGGGTGAAGCCACCCCCCCTGGGTTGAAGCACCACTCCACCTCTCCCTGCAGATCGGGTAAAATAGGAGTTAACCCTTTCACCCGATCTGCAGGGACGCGATCATTCCATGACGCATACGCTGCGTCATAGGTCGGATTGGCACAGACTTTCATGACGCAGCGTATGCGTCAAAGGACGGGAAGGGGTTAATAGAGCGTTGCAGTAGTCCAGGCGGGAGTGGATCAGGGCGACAGTGAAAGTTTTTGTTGTTTCTATAGTGAGAAAAGGGCGGATTCTAGAGATGTTCTTTAGGTGTAAGCGGCATGAGCGGGCAAGAGATTGTATATGGTATGTGGAGAGATCGGAGTCAAACATAGCACCCAGACAGCACGCCTGCTGCTGGGGTGTTATTATGGTGCCACCCACGGAGAGGGAAACGTCTACTAAATCTACTAAATCTAAATCTACTAAACGTTTAACCCCAAAAAAGGCAAGATGGCCCTTATTTTTTTTCTAGATTCAATTTTTCCATTATGTTCAGGCCATGGTCCAAGAATGTTGATGCTTTGTCATGCAGCCTTGATTCAGTTTCTCCTCCAGAAGCTACATCCTCCATTCTTCACCAGGGTATTGTGATTTCTATGGTTTCCTCTGAGTTGGAAACAGATAGCCCGGAGGTCCAGTTGTCGGCTCCTTTCACTACTCTAGGATGTAAATTATTTGTGCCTGTATATCTAAGATTAAGTCTGTTGCAGGAGTTTCATGGTTCCATTTTGAGTGGGGGTCATTGCTATGCAGAAAGCTATTGCTAGACTCTGATTGTGGCCATCCATGTTTAATGATATTAAAGATTTTGTATCCGCATATGAAGTTTGTGCACGCGCTAAAGTCTGTCATAATCAGCTGGCCTGGGAATTAGCTCCATTGCCAATTCCAGAAAGAAAGTGAACTCATTTGTCCATGGAATTCATTACGGATTTACCTTTGTTGGGAGGAAAGACTGTTATTTGGGTGATAGTTGACTGATTCAGTAAGCAGGCACATTTTGTTCCTTTATCAGGGATAGCCAATGCTGAAACCCTTTCCAGGTTGTTTATCAATCAAGTGATGAGATTGCATGGAATGATCATTGTGTCTGATAGAGGAGTGCAATTTGTCTCCAAGGTATGGAGAGTGTTTTATAAGAAATTCTTAGATGTTTGGTTGTGGCTCAGCAGGAGGACTGGTCCTCATTCTTACCTCTTGCTGAGTTCACATTTAACAGTCAAGTTAATCAGTCTACTGAAAACCCGCCCTTTTTTATAATTATGGTTTTCATCCCCATTTTTGTGAATTCTCTGGAATGAGTTCTTGGTGTCCTGGAGTAGAGATTGCCATGCAGAAACTTGTTGAGGTTCATAAGAATATTACAGTGACACTCTACTCACATTTATCCTGAACGCTTACATCGGTGTTTCCGTGTAAATCTCTGAAATATGTGATTCAGATGAAACTCCCAGAGGAAGATTAACTATAATGAGGCAGATGAAGACACTGTGGACTCTGTCTGTCCTATGATTTGGTGGAGTCTATCTTTTTTTAAACATGCATATTTAAGCGTGGTTGGCCACAGTTTTGTGCACTTCTGAAAGAAGGACAATGCTAAACTGAGGCCAGATGGAGTCCAGAGTAACTCTGCTGCATCATTATAGTGATTGGATCTCTCTGGCTTTCATCTGAATCACGTCATTTGGAGATTTAGATGGAAACCCCGATTTAAGTTTTCAGCGTAGAGCACAGGATAAATGTGATCCAAAATGTTATGTAACATGTTCCAAACAAAAGCTTCAACTCAATCCACAAAAAAAGCAATTCCCCACTCAGGTTTGTCATTTGTTAAGATAAATATAGGGGGCTTCCACGTTACTGGTAGCACAAATGCTCTAAAAAACCGCTATGGCTCTTCACCCCAAAAGAAATCCAGCGAATTCTGCTCTCCCAAATCCAAATGCCTCCCTCTCTTCTCAAGCCCACAGTGTACGTCAATCACATTTAGCGTTCACATGTTTGTTCACATTTCTGGAGAGATGAAATCCGACCTAATTTAAAGGGTCCATCACTCCAGAAGAACGTGCTGGGCACAATATATGAGCACTACAATATATGAGGGCTTCTGCTCTTCTGGCACTTAGGGATTCTGTATATGAAGTCTGCAAACTATTCTATGATAATTTGTTCTCCAAGAATTAAATAGCGCTCTTTGATTCCTGAGTCTTGCTGCATGGCTAAGGCTACTTTCACACTGGCGTTTTTTTCAATACGTCGCAATGCGTCGTTTAGGGGAAAAAACGCATCCTGCAAAGTTGTCTGCAGGATGCGTTTTTGCCCAATAGACTAACATTAGTGACGCTTTGCGACGCATTGACACACGTTGCAACCGTAGTGAGACGGTTGCGCCATGTTGTGGCGGTCCGCCGGGAGCAAAAAACGTTACATGTAACGTTTTTTGCTGCCGACGGTCCGCTTTTTCCGACCGTGCATGCGCGGCCGGAGCTCCACCCCCACCTCCCCGCACTTCCCCGCACCTCACAATGGGGCAGCGGATGCGCTGGAAAAATGCTTCCGCTGCCCCCATTGTGCAGCGCATTCACTGCTAGCGTCGGTAACCTTGGCCCGACGCACTGCGACGGGCCGAGCCCGACGCTAGTGTGAAAGAAGCCTAAGCAGTACAGTATAGCCACATATGGGGGGTATCACCACATGCATCAACAGAAATTGTGTGACAAATTTTGCTGCCAGTTTTATTCATTTTCCTATGTGAACATGTAAAATCTGGGGCAAAAACAATTTTTTTGTTGCAAAAATATAATCAATTTTTCTTCACTGCGCATTGGTATAAAATTCTGTGAAACACCTGTGTAATCGAACAATCTGAGGACTCATAAAGAAAATAGCAATTTTTTATTTGAAAATAGACAAGTCATACAGGATGCCAACGTTTTGGCCCGAAAGCCTTTATCAAGGCAGTTATCTGAATGGTGAAATATAAGGTAGAGCTGGTAGGGGAGTAATATAGGATAGCGGCTGCATCTGGTATCCTATATTACTCACCTACCAGCTCTACTTTATATTTCACCATACAGATAACTGCCTTGATAAAGGCTTTCGGGCCGAAACGTTGGCACCCTGTATGACTGGTCTATTTTCAAATAAAAATTTGCTATTTTCTCTATGAGTCCTCAGATTGTTCGATTACAACTATTACCTATTTTTTTCTGAGGACCTACAATTCATTGGGAGGTGTAGTTTGTAAAATATGGTCACTTATGGGGGGGTTCTGCTGTTCTGGCACTTCAGGGTCTCTGCTAATGTGACATGGCACCGTCAAACCATTCTAGCAAAATCTGAAGTCCAATGTGATGCTGGGATGAACCCACACCTCGCCTCCAACCTGGCATCAGTATTAGGCCATGTGCACACGTTCATGATTTTTCGCGTTTTTTTCGCGTTTTTTCGCTATAAAAACGTGATAAAAACGCGAAAAAAACGCTTACATATGCCTCCTATTATTTACAGGGTATTCCGCATTTTTTGTGCAAATGATGCGATTTTTTCCGCAAAAAAAATCGCATCACGGAAAAAAAAGCAACATGTTCATTAAAAATGCGGAATTGCGGGGATTCCGCACACCTAGGAGCCCATTGATCTGCTTACTTCCCGCACGGGGCTGTGCACACCATGCAGGAAGTAAGCAGATTATGTGCGGTTGGTACCCAGGGTGGAGGAGAGGAGACTCTCCTCCACGGACTGGGCACCATATAATTGGTAAAAAAAAAGAAATAAAAAAAATAAAAAATAGTCCTATACTCACCCTCTGATGGCCCCCGAAGTGTTCCCGCCTCTCCGGTGCATGCTTTCTCTTCCGTTTCTATAGATGGTGTGGTTCAGGACCTGTGATGACGTCGCTGTCTTGTGATTGGTCGCGTGACCGTTTATGTGACTCACGCGACCAATCACAAGCCGCGACGTCATCGAAGGTCCTGAACCACACCGGCATCTATAGGAACGGACGCCGCTGAGGAGATTGGCTGTCTGCAGAGGGCAAGTATAACCATTTTTTTATTATTTTTATTATTTTTAAACATTCTGTCTTTTACTATAGATGCTGCATAAGCAGCATCTATAGTAAAAAGTTGGTCACACTTGTCAAACAGTATGTTTGACAAGTGTGACCAACTTGTCAGTCAGTTTTCCAAGCGATGCTACAGATCGCTTGGAAAACTTTAGCATTCTGCAAGCTAATTACGCTTGCAAAATGCTAAAAAAACCGCGAAAAAAACGGAAAAAAAACGCCAAAAAAAAATGGGGATTTCTTGCAGAAAATTTCCGGTTTTCTTCAGGAAATTTCTGCAAGAAATCCGGACGTGTGCACATAGCCTTACATCAGACAGATCACGTAACGTGATGTCCCCACTATCACTAACATGATGTTCTGCAGCACCTGGGGACTTGTAAAGTCAGGTTGGTACAGTTTTACAGACACCCCCTGTCCACACGGGCCCAGGGAGACCTTAAGTTGTGGCTAAAGCATTTGTTGCTGGTGTTTAGGATCTAGCTGACGTTCTGTAGCTTCCACTACCTTGCTACATTCTGCTGCTGCTATGATGGTCTTGTACAAGGCCTTGTCTCCTTCCTTGAGTTTGGCCAGGGCAGCTTGCAGGAGTGTATCCGAGCCTGCCTGGCTGAGGGGATGGACAGGTAGTGAGCGGCCCACTGCGGGACTGATCGCAGACAACTGGCTCCTTGGGATCCTCGGTTGGACTCCCCCTCTACTTGAGCAACATCGTCTTCCACCTTCTTCCTCTGTCCCTAGCAGCACAGGCAATCCTTGCACTCTTTGGTCACTGACACAGAGCTGCAACCTGATGCACCCACACACCTTACAGAATTTGTACTCAAACTGTCTAGTGCTGAGCTGATCTTAAGACCTCAGAGGCAAAAAAGCTATTGCTGGTAATCTTTAGTGCCTAGGAGTATGGGTCCCACACTCACACACACCTCGCTACCCTGCTTGACATCAGTATTATGTCACACGGATCACGTAATGCAATCTCCCCACTATCACCAATGTGATGTTCTGCATCCCCTAGGGATACATAAGGTCAGCTTAGTACAGTTTTAAACAGAAACACCTGTCAACATGGGCCCAGGGAGGCACGGGAAGTGAGAGCATGTGGCCCATGCAGTCACTGACGTGGCGCCACATTCACCCACAACCCTGACAGTCTGAGAGGCCCCTTTCACTAGTACCAGTAGAACTGTCAGTCTAGATGTTATCTGGTGGAAGGTGCTATAGCACATAGATGTAGCCAGGCGCAATGTCTTTGATCATCTAACCACCCCCTGGTGTGCTGGCCCTAGCTGCCAAATTATCACAAATCAGCTCCCACAATCCAAATCTCCTGAGCCTGTATTGTGGCCTATAAATTTAGAAACATCCTAAGGGATGCACGCAGTATGGGGTGCACGCATGCATCCCATAAGCAAAGCATCCCAGAAGATAAGCATCAAGATAAAGCAGTTATTCCATGGCAGTTAGTCAGGGAAGGAGTCAGATAACCCACACTTTGCTCTCCCTTCTATCCTTGTGCTTTATTTCTATCCTCCTATGTTCCCTTGACATCCAAATTCACCGCACCATCCCCCCTCCATCACAACGCATACACATCAGCCCTCTCTCCTTCCCTCTCCCATGTACAGCTCCCATGCACTTCTCACCTTCCTGAAAAACCTCAGCCCATGTTGCCCAAACACATCACACAAAAAAAATTCTTACAATTCCAAAAACTACCTGCTCTTTATCTTCCTACTCCTAATGATTTTAGGGGAAATCTCCCCTACCCTACCTCACATTGAAACCTCACTACCCTTTTTAATATTAGCTGCAATCTTTCATCTCCTTCTTTTAATTGTGACCTTTGGAATCCACAAAATCCACAGTCTGTATGTAACAAGCTTCCTTTCCTACACAATTACTTTCTGAACAACTCTCTTAATCTGTTGGCCCTCACAGAAACCTGGATCCAGGATTCTGACACTGTCTCCCCTGCTGCCATTTCCCATGGTGGCTTACAAGTCTCACATTCCCCGAGACCCACAAACAGACATGGTGGTGAAGTCGGCATACTCCTGTCCCCACAATGCACTTTCCAGGTCATCCCCCCAGTTACATTACTCTCATTCCCTTCTTTTGAGGTCCACACCATCAGGCTTTTCCATCCCCTCTCCCTCAAAGTAGCAGTCATATACCACCCCCAGGCTCACCCACCCACTTCCTGGACCATTTCTCTGCCTGGCTGCCGCACTTCATGTCCTCAGAACTACCAACCCTTATTCTAGGAGACTTCAACATCCCCATTAACTACCCCACTTCCACATCTGCCTCCCAGCTTCTATCAGTAACCACCTCTCTAAGCCTCTCACAGCTCTCAACCTTTGAAACACACAAAGACGGTAACACCCTTGATCTGGTCTTTGTCCGGCTCTGTTCAATCTCCTACCTAGATAACACACCACTTCCCCTCTCTGACCACAACATCCTCTCCTTCATGCTTACAAATCCTCGCCCACCCCAGCACACTCCTGCCTACCACACATTCAGAAATCTACAAGCCAATAACCCTCATACACTTTTAGACCCCCTACACTCATCACTGTCCCCAATCTCCTCTTTTTCCTGTCCTGATATGGCTGTACATCACTACAACAACACTCTTAGAAGCACCCTTGACCAAGTAGCTCCCCTCACCCTCAGAACCTCCAAACACAGAGTATCACAAACCCGATTTCTCCAGCGATGCTCTAGGTGTGCTGAATGCTTATGGAGGAAAATTCACACACCAGCAGACTTCATCCACTTCAAATTTATGTTAAGAATTTATAATTCTGCCCTTCACCTTGCCAAACCCACCTACTTCACCACCCTGATCTCCTTACTATCCAACAACCCCAAGAAACTTTTTGACACCTTTCACTCCCTCTTAAGGCCAAAAGCACAAGCCCCTATCACAGCCATTTGTGCTGATGACCTGGCCTCCCACTTTATAGAGAAAATAGATAATATCCTCAGGAAATCCACTCCCAGCCACCAAGTGCAGTGACTCCCATCCCTCTCTGCATTTCCCCTGGCTCACTCTCCACATTCGATCCCATCACAGAAGAAGTCTCCAAGCTCCTCTCTTCTTCTCATCCGACTACATGCACTACTGACCCCATTCCCTCACATCTCCACCAGTCTCATTACCTCCTAGACCCTTCACAGTCTGGTTTCCGCCCCCTACATTCGACAGAAACTGCACTCATCAAAGTGACCAACGACCTTCTGACAGCAAAATGTAATGGTGACCACTCTCTGCTCATTCCTCTCGACCTTTCTGCAGCTTTCGACACTGTTGACCACCCTCTCCTACTCTCTAGGCTCCAGTCACTAGGCATTAAGGACACTGCTCTCTCCTGGTTCTCTTCCTATCTTTCTGACCACTCCTTCATAAATAAAGATTATTATTATTATTATTATTAACTGTCACCGGTTCCTTGTTAGATATAAGCCCAATCCATTAACGGGATTATGGTATATTGGGCCAGAAACTAGGGCCAGTAGCATGAAGAGTTAAGCCGAGAAATGGAAATGCAAATTTGTGAATTGAGATAAAAGAAAAGCCCAAGGTTAAATTGTATATTTAATTGCCTTAAGGGCACTCTGGATAATACACTATATAGACGATGGTTATGCATATACAATGGTCAGATATGCAAATATAATACTAGTAGAACAAAAGATAAAAGCAGATGGATCATGTCAATTGTCAGGTTGATGTCGACCATAGGCTGAGCCGCAAGGGGCATGGGCTGCCAACCGGCTCCTATGTCCTTCATAGCACGTTACTTGACATGGCTCCCACTTTCAAAGTGAACTGCAATCATAACAGAGAGAGAGACCACATGGACTTAGACTAGACTTTATCCCCTTTTGGTCACTCCCTTTCTGTCGTATGGGCTGAACCTAAAACCCCTCCCATTGCCGCTAGCAACTAAAAACTCCAGAACCTAACATGGGTCATAACTCCTTATTGGACAATCTTAGGGAGGTGGTTTGGGCGCCATCGGCTGCAGCCAGGCTCTTACTATGCATTAAGACTAAACACATCTTTGCCATCTGGTTCCTACTTGCCATGCTATGTATCTGGCGTGCAATAACGGATCGAGACCCTGGAAGGCATTTGGTCTGTTCCAGAAATTTTGAAAATATAATCGGTGTGTTGTCAGGGTGTACGATAAGTCCATATTCTCCTGATTAAATGATGACTCTCTGAACAAAGCAGTTAGACTGCACGGTATTTAAATGGCTAAAAAAACTTTGTCCTGCAAACAAACCTTTGTCCCGCTCTGAGCTGGCTCAAGGTGTGATATCTGTCACTCACAGCCTTTTGAGGCTTGAACCTCCCTGCTGAGCTAGGTGTTCTGTTAGGGTATGTGCACATGTCCGGATTTCTTGCAGAAATTTCCTGAAGAAAACCAGAAATTTTCTGCAAGAAATCCGCATTTTATTTTTTGCGTTTTTTTTCCATTTTTTTCACGGTTTTTTTAGCATTCTGCAAGCGTAATTAGCTTGCAGAATGCTAAAGTTTTCCAAGCGATCTGTAGCATCACTTGGAAAACTGACTGACAGGTAGGTCACACTTGTCAAACATACTGTTTGACAAGTGTGACCAACTTTTTACTATAGATGCTGCTTATGCAGCATCTATAGTAAAAGATAGAATGTTTAAAAATAATAAAAAAAAATAAAAAAAATGCTTATACTCACCTGCAGACAGCTGATCTCCTCACCGGCGTCCGTTCGTATAGATGGTATGTGCGCGCAGGACCTTCCATGACGTCGCGGTCACGTGAGCGGTCACATGACCGGTCTCGACCAATCACAAGACAGTGACGTCATCGCAGGTCCTTCACCGCACACCAGCTACAGGAACCGAAGCGGCAGCATGCAGCGGTGAGGCGGGAAGACATCGAAGGTGAGTATATGACTATTTTTTATTTTAATTCTTTTTTTTTGACCAATTATATGGTGCCCAGTCCGTGGAGGAGAGTCTCCTCTCCTCCACCCTGGGTACCAACCGCACATGATCTGCTTACTTCCCGCATGGTGTGCACAGCCCCGTGCGGAAAGTATGCAGATCAATGCACTCCTAGGTGTGCGGAATCCCCGCAATTCCGCATTTTTAATGAACATGTTGCTTTTTTTTCCGCGATGCGATTTTTTCGCGGAAAAAAATGCAACATTTGCACAAGAAATGCGGAATACACTGTAAATAATAGGAGGCATATGTGAGCGTTTTTTTCGCGTTTTTATCACGTTTTATAGCGAAAAACGCGAAAAAAACGCGAAAAATACTGAAGGTGTGCACATGGCCTTACAGATGCACACTGAAGGGGGTTTATAATCCCATGCCAAATAGAATACAAATTATTGACATGAAATTATATCTCCAATATTCTTCACAGGCATTTCTTCCCTTCTGAGCTTTCCACTGTCTTAAAAATAGTTTTTGACCACATATGGGGTATTTGCATACTCAGGAGAGATTGTGTAACAAATTGTATGGTTGATTTTACCCTACTAGCACTTCTTCTGAAAATTAAAAACTTGAGGCCAAAGCAACATTTTAGTTGAAAAATTGGTAGCTTTCCATTAACCCAGCCCAATGTTACACAATTCTGTGAATTGCCTTAGGGTTAAAAATGCTCACATCACCCCAGAGGAATTCCTCAAGAAGTGCAGTTTCCAAAATGGGGCAACTTGAGGGTGTTTCTGCTGTTTTGGCATGCCAAAAAGTGTTTTGCCAGCCAAAATTGCACATCAGAATTCAGTTGACACTTCTTCCATTCCAAGCCCTGCCATGTTCCCAAACAGTAGCTTTCCACCATATATAGGGTATCGGTATACTCAGGAAAAATAGCACAAATATTGTATGGTCCATGTTCTCCTGTTATCCTTGTGAGAAGGAAAAATATGGGGGCTAAAGTAACCCAACAGTTTTTGGGGAAAAATTCATTTTTTCATTTTCATGGCTCAATGTTACAAAATTCTGTGAAGCACCTGTGAGTTCAAGGTGCTCACCACAACTCTAGGTAACTTCATTTCTGGTGTGTAGTTTTCAAAATGGGTCACTTGTAGAGGATTTCCACTGTTTAGGCACATCAAGGACTCCGCATATTTTGGGGATTATAAGACGCACCTTATTATAAAAACACACTCCAAATTTTGGGGAGGAAAAAAGGGGAAAAAAAATTATGATAAAATGGTGGCGCGTCTTATAATCTGCTTTCATGGTAGCTTACTTGGGGGAGTGGCAGTGGTGGAGCAGGATCCCTGGTGGCAGGAAACTGGTGGTGGTACAGGCAGGAGATGCTGCAGGCCCCAGACTGGTAGGAGGTGGTGTTTGGAGGAGCTAGGAGTGGAGCGATGCTTTGGGCCACACGCTGGTAGTAGTTGGTGTTTAGCGGATGGGAGGACTCCAACGTCATTTTGTGAAAACCTTCAATCCCTACACTTTCCATGCTTTTAAATGCAGTGGACTCTGGGAAAATGGCCACCTCCAGCGGTGCATGTGCCACTGAAATCTCGGGAGCCGAGATCTCAGTGTCAAGACCTCAATGTGCGCATGTGATGCCTCCGATGGCAATTTTCCTGGAGTCCACTGCGTTGAAAGCATGGAATGTTCGGGGGGCTCTGGGCGTTCACAAAATGTTGGCGGAGCCCCTTCACCGCTGAACACCTCCTCCTACCAGCCTGGGACCTGCAGCATTGCCCCAAAATTTAATGGGAAAAAAGTATGTTATAAATTCGAAAAGTACGGTATATGAGAATTTCCAATGTGTTAGAGCAGTTAAATAAGAGAATATATATATATATATATATATATATATATATATATATATATATATATATAATTAGTTTTCTGAGCTGCACAATGGCATCAGTGTGCCGAGCATTGCGGCGCCTGTTCTTTTATAACCTCTGATGATGTACTATGGCCAGCCAATCACAGTACTGCCACTGCCAAGATGGCTACAGCATTTCAGTGTCTGGCAGGCAATCCTCACATGCTTATTGGCTGTGCAACAGGCGCCAAACATTCGGGGTGGGGATCCGAGCTTCAAATCCAAGCACTGGCTAATACTCACTGAGTGCCAAGCATTTCCCAGCACGCAGATACTCGAGCTATATCTGAGTATCACCGAGCACTTTCGCTCATCCCAATTAATGACTCCTCTTGAAATTTGGTTAGTTCATGTGCCCTACTTTATATAATGATTACATGAGAATGTTATACCAACTTTATGTAAATATTATTAATTATAGGTGACTTATGTTTTGTTTATCAATTAGTCTGTATTATTGCTTATTTTTTAATTGTGAATACATGTTATAGTGTGAAAAATATTAAAATGTAAGAGTCTTCAGTATTTGATACCTTTTAATTGCTAACTGAAAGACGGTAATAAATAGCAAGCTTTCCAAGCTACTCAAGACTCTTCATCAGGCACAAAATCTGAAGAGTCACATATTTATACGCAGCAGGACATACAGTTGAAACCAGAAGTTTACATGCACTATTTAAAAAGACACATATGCGTGTTTTCTCAATATCTGTCGTGAAATCAGATTAAACCTTTCTTGTTTTAGGCCAATTCGGATTACCATAATCTATATATATATAATCGTCTATCCATCTGTTTGTATGTCTGTCTGTCTGTTTCTCTGTCATGGAAATCCCGTGTCGCTGATTGGTCGCGGCCGGCTGGGCGCGACCAATCAGCGACAGGCACAGTCCAGCTGCGAATTGGCCCCTCCCTACTGCCCTCCAGTCAGTGTCCCCTCCAGTCAGCGCCCACATAGCATTTTAGCAGTCCGCTATCGCTGCCATTAACCCTGTAAGTGTGACCAACTTTTTACTATTGATGCTGCCTATACAGCATCAATAGTAAAAACATATAATGTTAAAAATAATAATTAAAAAAATCATTATATTTCACCTTCCAGCATCCGTGGCAGCTCCGGTCCCAAGAATGCATTGCGGCAACGACCCATGATGACGTAGCGGTCTTGCGGGACTGCTACATCATCACGGGTTACTACCAAAAGGCATTATATGTGTTGTTATTATATATAATAGTGTGTTATTATGTTGGAAGCTGTGGGTAGAAGATGGTGCTGCGGAACCAGTGTGGTGTCTGTACAGTACTATATGAAGACGCTGGAGGGTGAGTATAAGAATGGGGAGACAAGGCTTATATTTAAAGCACCACTCCAGAACTGAAAAATAACACTGGAGTGCTGCTTTAAGATCCCATTGGGAGAACTACAACTCCCAGCATGTCCTGCAGATGCTATGGCATGCTGCGAGTTATAGTTCACCACAGGAGTGGCAGAGTGCTTTATTGTGTGTTGTAAAGACTAACCTTTTAATTGTGCCAGCCAGCCAGCCACTGTGGTGAGGTAAAAAGCTGGAGCATCCAATGACTGCACACACAGAGAGCCCTCCCTCTTGTTGCCTCTCCACAGCACAGGTCATAAGAGGAAGCTTGCAGATTCTAGTGTGGTGTCTGAAGGACCTGTGATGACATCAGAAGAGGGAGGGCTCTGTGCTGCCATGTGATTCTCCAGCTCGCCCTCTTCATGACATCACACAGGTCTTTATGTCCAGCACTCAGCATCTAGCCCAGGCAGGTATGCAGCGATCTTATCCCTTCTGGCCCCTGCTCCTGCCTCCTCCTCCACCAGACACACAGATCTCCCCAGCTGCTGCAGGAATCCAGCACTGGGGAAACCATGTGTGTCCCTGTGAAGGAGTATTCATGTGCTGCTCACTGCTCAGCTGACAGGTGGGCGGGGAAGCGGCTAATGAATATTCACTGTACTTTAATCATGGAGACCACATGGTTTCCCCAGTGCTGGATTCTGGGCAGCGGGGACATTTTTCTGCCTCCTGCAAGTGGGATCACAGTGCGATCCCACTAGCCGCTGCCCCCTCCCCACATGCTACATTCCGACCATAAGACGCACCCACACTTCACTCCCAAATTAGGAGGGAAAAAAGTGCGTCTTATGGTCAGAAAAATATGGTACTTTAAGGTGCATCATTCAACTATACAAACAAATATACGCAAGTACAAACAAGATGGGAATGTCCAGCCATCACACCGCTAAGGAAGGAGACAGGTTCTGTATCCTGGAGATGAACGTGCTTTGGTCTGACATGTGCCTTATAGAGGGGACTTGTACAGACAATAGACATTACAGCATAACAGAAATCACAGTTCAAAACAGATACCAGGAGGAATGAGGGCCCTGCTCGGAAGCTTAGAAACTATGAGGAAAAGGGGAGACACGAGAGGTGGATGGTAACAATTGCTTTAGTTATTTGGACCAGCCATAGTGTAAGGCTCGGGTGTTCATGTAAAGCTACATGAACCAGTTAACTGACTAAGTATGTAGCAATACAGACACAGAGTTCTATTAACTGCATAAAGTGTATGAGAACATGATGCGAGGAACCTGATTATGTTTTTTTTTTTTTTTTTTTAATAGGCCACACAGGGATAGTTAGGTTAATGCATTGAGGCGCAGCACGTGTAAAGTCTTGGAGACGGGAGTGGGAGGTTCTAATTATTGAGGATGCTAACCTGAGGTCATTAGTGGAGCGGAGGGCACGGGTAGGGTGGTAGACTGAGACCAGAGAGGAGATGTAGGGTGGTGCTGAGCCATGGAGTGCTTTGTGGATGAGGGTAGTAGTTTTGTACTGGATTCTGGAGTGGATGGGTAGCCAGTGTAATGACTGGCACAAGGTAGAGGCATCGGTGTAACGGTTGGTGAGGAATATGATCCTGGCAGCAGCATTCAGGACAGATTGGAGCGGGGAGAGTTTGGTAAGAGGGAGGCCGATTAGTAGAGAGTTACAATAGTCCAGATGAGAATGAATAAGTGAGACAGTAAGAGTTTTTGCAGAGTTGAAAGTAAGAAAAGGGCGAATTCTAGAAATGTTTTTGAGATGCAGATAAGAAGAGCAAGCCAGTGATCGGATGTGGGGGGGTGAATGAAAGCTCGGAATCAAGGATGACCCCAAGGCAGCGGGCATGTTGCTTTGGAGTAATGGTGGAACCGCACACGGAGATGGCAATGTCAGGCAAAGGTAGGTTAGTAGAGTGAGAGAACACGAGGAGTTCAGTTTTTGACAGGTTCAGTTTCAGATAGAGGGAGGACATGATGTTAGAGACAGCGGTAAGACAATCACTGGTGTTTTCTAAAAAGGTCGGCGTGATAACAGGAGAAGAGGTGTATAATTGGGTGTCGTCAGCATAGAGATGGTACTGGAAACCAAATCTACTGATTGTTTGTCCAATAGGGGCAGTATACAAAGAGAAGAGGAGGGGGCCTAGGACTGATCCTTGAGGAACCCCAACAGTAAGGGGAAGGTGAGAGGAGGAGGAACCAGCAAAAGATACAGTGAAGGAGCGGTCAGAGAGATAGGAGGAGAACCAGGAGAGAACGGTGTCCTTGAGGCCGATGGAGCGGAGCATAATGGCCATCGTTACGTTTGGAGGAAAAAGGGAGAAGCTTGGAAGCCTAAGAACACCATCCTATCTATGAAAAACAGCAGTGGCAGGATCATGCTGTGTGGTTGTTTTGTTGCAGGAGGGATTAGTGCACTTGACAAAATAGATGGCATCATGAAAAAAGAAGATTTTGTGGCAATACTGAAGCAACATCTATCTCAAGACATCAGCAAGGAAGTTAAAGCTTGGGTGGAAATGGGTCTTCCAAATGCACAATGACCAGAAGCATACTGCCAAAATGGTAACAAAGTGGCTTAAGGATAACAAAATCAATGTTTTGGAGAGGCCGTCACAAAGCCCTGATCTCAATCCTATTGAAAATGTATGGACAAAGCTGAAAAGGCAGGTGCGAGCAAGGAGACCTACAAACCTGGATCAGTTACACCAGTTTTGTCAGGAGGAATGGGCCCAAATTCTGACCAACCATTGTGAGAAGCTTGGGGAAGGATATCCCAAACGTTTGATCCAAGTCATTCAGTTTAAGGGCAATGGTACTGTAATGACAGGGCCGAATGTTCCCTGTTATCCACCTCCACACGGTGTACGTAGCCAAAGAAATTATGACACACACTGGTCTCGGGGATAACAGTTGCTTTTACTTCAGCAGGAATGGGAATTATAACTTGGAACAAATAAGGAACAGTCTCTCATGGATAGTCCATGGCAATTACAGTTCACACTTAGATGCTGAGATGTGATTGGGGTCTGGAGCTTTAAGAGCACTGGACAGTGTCTTTTGATAGCTTACAGAAGGAGGTGGACGCAGCAATTAGAGGTTACAGACCTGTACTTGGGGTTAACTCCACAGTGTGTCACGGCACGTGCACAAGTACTTATAGGTGAATGTAAAACTGAGGTGATTCCTGTCGGAAAGACTTTAGAATTAATTCTGTACAGGCTAGAGAGGGAACCCAGGCTCTTAGGCCTACAGGAGATCTTATAGTAAAACAGCCCCCACGTGTGTTCTGCTCTCCCTGAGGGCATCCCTCAGACTAAAGAACATTCTAGACTTGCCTGGAAAACAGCTCCTCCTATTGACCATGTGACTAGGAGCTGGCCAATAGGACAACAAATTCACATCTCAGATCAGTACAAAACAATAATTGTGTCATTGTACACTTTCACCATTAGATGACTCCAGAACACAGCAAATGAGAAATGCATTGCATCTAAAGTGAAAGTGACTAGAAATGGACAATTACAGCTGACAAATGCAGGTAATAATGTAGGGGGCAGTTAGAGAGTGAGCTGTAGTGTACAGAAGCTACTCACAATCCAGGATTACTTAAAGGAAAGGACACACTCTCGACTGGGTCACTACAGTATCAAATACTAATGAAATGTATGTAAACTTTTGACTTTGCAGTAAGTAATAAAAATGCCTTAAAGCATTCTATCTCTCTCATTATTCTGGTATTTGGCAAATATTAATAATTATGGTAATCCCAATTAACCTAAAACGGGAACAGTTTATTCTGATTTCATGTTAGATATTGAGAAATACCTGCGGATGTGTCTTTTTGATCATCTGTCTGTTTAATCCCTTCTGCTCTGATCCACTATCATGCTAGTATTCTGACCTTGGGAGGTTATCTGAATATGTCTTTATCTCTTCCTTCTGTTTATGATGTACCCATATGGCTTTTGACCTTGGGCTCCTTGACTATCCCTTCTCATGGCTTGGCCGTGAGAAGTGACTCAGCGTGACTCAGTGTCACAGAAAGTTTTTTTGTCCTCTGATTGAGGTCTGGTCCAGGGTTATGATGCATACAAATGGTCTGAGGAGTACATACCTTAATTGATGTAGAAAGACATAAATCCTTGCTACGCATTCACTCCTGTTCTGGATGTGTCAAAGGTCATCATAAATTTGTATTCCAAGACTCTTCTGTCTCTCTGGGATGTGAAGTTACCTTTCAATACCAGTAATATCATATCCATGATGCTGTGATCAGGGCTGCAAAAATGTTTGGTCACAGCCAGTAGATCTATTCTTCTTTAATTTTTGGGGCAATGAGAATTCATCCTTATTCTAAGCTTTTGTCTTGACTCCCCATACATCATTGCCTCTTCATTGTGTCTTTTTACTTTATGTTCTGCTATTGGAAAGGCTGCCTAGCAGATGGTAAATAAACCTTAAACTACTTATAAAAGGGGATCATTTTTACACGGCTTTCATTGTTTCTTCACATTCCAAACTGTAAACCTAATTTCGGAAGACTTGTAAAAAAGCTATCACTTTTTCATCTTGTAAACAATAACCATGTTTCTACTCCCCTAAAAGGTAAGTTTTTTGGACCATCACTTGTCAAAAGCCATAGCTTCTTCCATGTATACCACCTTTTATAACATTAGTACTAGAAGCATCTGTCTCAAAAACATTTTTAATGATTTTTCCATTTTAAAAAGCACAAAAGTTTATCAGTGCAGTGAAATATTAATCTCTTCCAGCAAATGGACAAAACTGTAAATCCAGATCACAGATAATTTCATGTAATTGGGTTCACAGTTACATCTTATGGATTGCATGGGCATAGGGGTTTACCTGTGCCATGGCAGCAGGACCTGACTGTTATACACTGCTGAGCTCCGGCTTCATATGCTGGGATCGGACATAATGTTGATCCAACACTTTAATACCTCAGATGCTGCCGTCAGTAGTAACAACGGCGTGACAACAGTTTCAGCCCATCAGTAACCCTCCAATACGATCACTGATTTCCATTGGGTTACTGTGGCAACAGGAAACCTGACAATTGTACCACAAACACTGTACCACAATTGCTCTTTGGTTAGTCTTGTGTAAAACAAAAGTGAAATAAAAGTAATCAAAAAGTGATCTGTATTCCAAAATCATATTCATGATTATAGCTCTTTATGTAAAAAAATAACTTCTCATACAGCTCTGTATAGTGAAAAAGAAAAGAGTTAGGGCTCTTAAAATATGACAAACAATAAAAAGCAATAGTTGTGAAAAAAATAATTTTACTTGTGAAAAAGTAGTATGGGTCTAAACTGGGTATCAACGTAATTGTGTTGACCCACAGAGAAAAGTTAACATGTGAATTATACTGCATATTGAACTCTGCCTACTACAAACATTGAGTTAAACAGTGATCAAAAAGTTGTATGTATTAAAAAATGGAATCAGTAAGAACTGTAGCTTGTCCAGCAGAAAACAAGACCCCATAAACCTCCCCATACATACCTACAGAAAAAAGGTTATGGATATCAGAATATAATGACTCAAAAAAAAAGATTTTCATTTTTAAAAGTTAATTTTTGTGTAAAAGTAGCAAACATAAAAATAATATACAAATTTGTGCTTTATCGTAACAACCAGAATAAAGATAAGCTGACAATTATACTAAACTGTGAAAGGCATTTATAAAATAAACAAAATATAGAATTGCTGTTTTTTTATGCTTTCTGCTTCCCAAAGAGTTAATAAAAAGTTATACATTGGACGACAAAATGGCACCAATGAGAACTACAGCTTGTTACAAAAAAACTAAAGGGTTGATTCACCAAGTGTTTAACTGGTGTATACCACTTTGATAAGTTGCTAAATGCTTGCGCGGTCCAGTTCTACTTAGCCAATGAAGGAGGAGCACTGGCGGGATGTGGGCGTGGCAACAGGTTTACTTGGGGTGTACCTTACTCCAGAAATCTTACTCTGATCCCTGACTGGAGTAAGATTTCTGGCGCGGCACACAAAGGCGTTTGACACTTGTAAGATGTGTCTGATTCATTAACCCCTTTCTGACATATGACATACTATCCCGTCGAGGTAGGGTGGGCCTGTATGACCACCGATGAGATAGTACGTCATAGCGATCGGCCGTGCTCACGGGGGGAGCGCGGCAGGGTGTCAGATGACTATCGCAGCTGACATCCAGCACTATGTGCCAGGAGCAGTCACGGCACCTGGCACATTAACCCCCAGAACACCGTGATCAAACATGATCGCAGTGTTCCGGCGGTACAGGGAAGCATCGCACAGGGAGGGGGCTCCCTGCGTGCTTCCCTGAGACCCTCGGTACAAGGCGATGTGCTCACCTTGTGCCGAGCGTCTCCTCCCTGCAGGCCCCGGATCCAAAATGGCCACGGGGCTACATCCGGGTCCAGCAGGAAGGTGGCTTACCAGCACCTGCTCAGAGCAAGCACTGGTAAGCCTGCAGCCCTGCATGTCAGATCGCTGATCTGACACAGTGCACAGCAAAGTGTCAGATCAGCGATCTGACCCTATAACAAGATGCCCCCCCTGGGGCAATGTTATAAAGTAAAAAAAAAAATATTCACATGTGAAAAAAAAAAAATTCCTAAGTAAAGAAAAAAATATATATATTGTCCTCATAAATACATTTCTTTATCTAAATAAATAAAAAAGCAATAAAAGTACACATATTCAGTATTGCCGCGTCCGTAACGACCCCACCTATAAAACTGTCCAGCTAGTTAACCCCTTCAGTGAACGCCGTAAAAAAAAAATAGGCAAAAAACGAACAAAAAGTGGAATAACACGCGATCGAAATGACGGATATAAATAACCATAGTACCACTGAAAACGTTATCTTGTCCTGTAAAAAATGAGCCACAACACAGCATCATCAGCGAAAAAATTAAAAAGTTATAGTCCTCAGAATAAAGCGTTGCAAAAATAATTATTTTTTCTATAAAATAGTTTTTATCGTATAAATGCGCCAAAACATAAAAAAAGATATAAATGAGGTATCGCTGTAATCGTACTGACCCGAAGAATAAAACTGCTTTATCAAGTTTAATTTTCAAAAGCAGAAAAAAAAGGCAGCAACACTTACCTGCCCAGATCTTGGAACAAATGCACTGCAGGGTGCAGCCAGCCCATAAAGCAAGATGTTAGCAACACAGGTGCACAATACCAGATCAGCAGCCACTCACCACATACCCACTCCTGGAGGGGGTGACTGCCCAGTATACAAGTGCACAATAAAGGCCCACATAGGGCGTTGTTCACACAATGGTACTGCATAGTGTCTGGTTCACAGCCTATTAGTCACGCCCCTACTTTTCGATTAGGCGGGCTGGCCAGCACACTCTCAATGCATCCCAGTGTGAACACCCCTCATGCGAGACCGAACGTGTTTTTATCAAGTTTACCAAATGTGGAACGGTATAAACGCCCCCCCAAAAGAATTTCATGAATAGCTGGTTTTTGGTCATTCTGCCTCACAAAAATCGGAATAAAAAGAGATCAAAAAATGTCACGTGCCCGAAAATGTTACCAATAAAACCGTCAACTCGTCCCGCAAAAAAACAAGACCTCACATGACTCTGTGGACCAAAATATGGAAAAATTATAGCTCTCAAGATGTGGAGACGCAAAAACTATTTTTTGCAATAAAAAGCGTCTTTTAGTGTGTGACGGCTGCCTATCATAAAAATCCACTAAAAAACGCTATAAATAGTAAATCAGACCCCCCTTCATCACCCCCTTAGTTAGGGAAAAATAATAACATTAAAAAATGTATGTATTTCCATTTTCCCATTAGGGTTAGGGCTAGGGTTAGGGTTAGGGTTAGGGTTAGGATTAGGGCTAGGGTTAGGGCTAGGGTTAGGGCTAGGATTAGGGCTAGGGTTAGGGGTAGGGTTAAGGCTAGGGTTAGGGTTAGAGTTAGGGCTATGGTTAGGGCTAGGGTTAGGGCTAGGGTTAGGGTTGGGGCTAGGGTTAGGGTTTGGGCTAGGTTTAGGGTTTCAGTTAGAATTGGGGGTTTTCACTGTTTAGGCACATCAGGGGCTCTCCAAACATGACATGACGTCCGATCTCAATTCCAGCCAATTCTGTGTTGAAAAAGAAAAACAGTGCTCCTTCCCTTCTGAGCTCTCCCATGCGCCCAAACAGGGGTTTATACCAACATATGGGGTATCAGCGTACTCAGGACAAGTTGGACAACAACTTTTGGGGTCCAATTTCTTTTGTTACCCTTGGGAAAAAAACATTTTTGTGGGAAAAAATGATTTTTTATTTTCACGGCTCTGCGTTATAAACTGTAGTGAAACACTTGGGGGTTCAAAGTTCTCACAACACATCTAGATAAGTTCCTTAGGGGGTATAGTTTCCAATATGGGGTCACTTGTGGGAGGTTTCTACTGTTTAGTTACATGAGGGGCTCTGCAAATGCAACGTGATGCCTGCAGACCAATCCATCTAAGTCTGCATTCCAATTGGCCCTCCTTCCCTTCCGAGCTCTGCCATGCGCCCAAACGGTGGTTCCCCCCCACATATGGGTTATCAGCGTACTCAGGACAAATAGGACAACTTTTGGGTTCCAATTTTTCCTGTTACCCTTGGGAAAATACATAACTGGGGGCTAAAAAAACATTTTTGTGGAAAAAAAAAAGATTATTTATTTTCACGGCTATGCGTTATAAACTGTAGTGAAACACTTGGAGTTTCAAAGTTCTCACAACACATCTAGATAAGTTCCTTGGGGGGTCTAGTTTCCAATATGGGGTCACTTGTGGGGGTTTCGACTGTTTGGGTACATTAGGAGTTTTGCAAACACAATGTGACGCCTGCAGACCATTCCATCTAAGTCTGCATTCCAAATGGCGCTCCTTCCCTTCCGAGCTCTGCCATGCGCCCAAACGGTGGTTCCCCCCCACATACGGGTTATCAGCGTACTCAGGACAAATTGGACAACAACTTTTGGGGTCCAATTTCTCCTGTTATCCATGGGAAAATAAAAAATTGGGGGTGAAAAAATCATTTTTGTGAAAAAATATGATTTTTTATTTTTACGGCACTGCATTCTAAACTTCTGTGAAGCACTTGGTGGGTCAAAGTGCTCACCACACATCTAGATAAGTTCCTTAGGGGGCCTACTTTCCAAAATGGTGTCACTTGTTTGGGGTTTCAATGTTTAGGCACATCAGTGGCTCTCCAAACGCAACATGGCGTCCCATCTCAATTCCTGTCAATTTTGCATTGAAAAGTCAAACGGCGCTCCTTCCCTTCCGAGCTCTGCCATGCGCCTAAACACCCCCACATATGGGGTATCAGCGTACTCAGGACAAATTGTACAACAACTTTTGGGGTCCATTTTCTCCTGTTACCCATGGCAAAATAAAACAAATTAGAGCTGAAGTAAATTTTGTGTGAAAAAAAGTTAAATATTCATTTTTATTTAAACATTCCAAAAATTCCTGTGAAACACCTGAAGGGTTAATAAACTTCTTGAATGTGGTTTTGAGCACCTTGAGGGGTGCAGTTTCTAGAATGGTGTCACACTTGATTATTTTCTATCATATAGACCCTTCAAAATGACTTCAAATGAGATGTGGTTCCTAAAAAAAAATGGTGTTGTAAAAATGAGAAATTGCTGGTCAACTTTTAACCCTTATAACTCCCTAACAGAAAAAAATTTTGGTTCCAAAATTGTGCTGATGTAAAGTAGATATGTGGGAAATATTACTTGTTAAGTATTTTGTGTGACATATCTCTGTGATTTAAGGGCATAAAAATTCAAAGTTGGAAAATTGCAAAATTATCAAAATTTTTGCCAAATTTCTGTTTTTTTTCACAAATAAACGCAAGTCTTATTGAAGAAATTTTACCACTGTTATGAAGTATAATATGTCTCAAGAAAACATTGTCAGAATCATCAGGATCCGTTGAAGCGTTCCAGAGTTATAACCTCATAAAGGGACAGTGGTCAGAATTGTAAAAATTGGCCCGGTCATTAACGTGCAAACCACCCTTGGGGGGAAAGGGGTTAAGTGGCATGCACCTCTTAATAAGGCACATCTTTCTCCATCCCACCATTTTATTTATACTGAACGAGTAGGGGCGATAGTCCTCACACAGCTCCACTGATGGACAATGGTGAAACTTATGGCTCTCAGAATTTGGCAACCCAAAACAAATTATTTTTTTTTCAAAGAGTAGATTAATTGTACAAAAATATGAAACATACAAATAAGACGACATATGTTTAGTATCGCCATATTCGCAATGTCCCACAGAATAAGGTTAACATGTTATTTGTGCAGCAAAATAGTGTAAAATTCCCGAAAATAACAAATCCTCATATGACCAAGGTGCCAAAAACAAAAGTATGGCTCCTGGAACGTGACAACAGAAAACTGGGGAACAAATGATCTGGTTGTGACACCAAGGGGTTAAACAGATTAAACGGACTTTTGGATACCATATTTGTGGGAGCATGAACACACTGTCTGTACAGACCATGCAGAGACAGACTTCCTGTGGTTCTGTATGAAGTGGCAGTAGGCAATTCACGTGTAGCAATGTGGTGCACTGTATGGCCCCATAATATGGACAGAGCAGAACCCCGCATGTCTCCAGATGAAATCCCAGGCATACAGAAATACAGGAGAGCCCCATAGAAGGGAATGAACGCCGTATTAGAAAGCCATAAAAAGTCATTCGCACTACTTCAAGGAACACATTATCTGTTGTAATCTGAAATCCCTTCATCAGAAAAAGGAACAGAATGTTTTGTAAACAAAAAAAACACCTGCGATAAAATATGACTGATAAAACTTGTAATAATAAAACCTTGTCTCTTCATTTCCTTTATTTTGTACAATGCATAACACAGTGTTTGCCAGATTAGGAAAATAAGTCTATAGTAGCAACAGGTCAGAACGTACAATGGACTTCATTGTTATGTGATGTCTTTTATTGTTTGGCCAGCTGTCTCCATTACACCCACTTCCTTTACCACTGATATTACATCTGTGACTGCAGTCATTTTGTCATGATCTCATTGTTTGGCGTTTGCTGTGTTTCGCTTAGATCTGCACTTTTATTCCCACAAGTCTTTCTGTAGTGAAAGGTATTGCAGCAATTTCACTATACATCCTATATATACACAAAGTCATGCTAGAACCATTATCTAGTAAATGTGATCTTGTGAAGAGACAGCGGGAAGGAAGATGTAAAGACTCCTTCATAAAAGTTAATGTGTATTGCACATGTTAAATCCCACTATGAAAGCAACTTTACAGGCTCTTGTAACTTTCTCTTATTTTTTCTCTTGCAACACATCAGGACGATGCAAAGATACTCTGTCCACCATTTCTGGTCCCACAACTCAAAACACTTACGGACGGAATGAGGGAGCCTGGATGAAAGATCCATTGGCAAAGGATGAGAAGATTTATGTAACAAACTACTACTATGGAAATACTTTAGTTGAGTTTCGAAATCTGGACAACTTTAAACAAGGTAAAATTTAACCTGCCTGTTTTAGGCTAGTTTCACACTATCGTTCGGCAGGGCTGCGGATGGCAGCCTTCTTCCTCCATTAAGCCACGCCCACTGCCGCGCCTCTTCCTACAGCTCCGCCTACGTCGGCATGCGTCCTGCACACCCTATCTTTAACATTGGGTACGCAGGCCTTGCGGATGTATGTGGATGCCTCCACATGCATCGTTTTGACGCTGCACCGACGGATACAAAATGCAACATGTTGCGTTTGACGCAGGTCAGTGCAGCGTCAAAACGACGCATGCAGAGGCATCTGCATATATCCGCATGGCCTGCATACCCAATGTTAAAGATAGGGTACGCAGGAGACATGCAGACGTAGGCGGAGCTGAAAGAAGAGGTGTGGCAGTGGGCGGGGCTTAATGGACAAAGAAGGCTTTCATCCACAGCCCTGCCGAACGCTAGTGTGGCTCCCCAGGGTCCTGGTTTTCACAGTAGCATTGCTTTCCTCGCGGGGAGAGTGATGTTACACTTGAAGGCAAGAAGGGATAACTGCAACCAGGTACCACAAACATGCAACACTTTCACACTCTAGGCCACCAGGGGGAGCTTTTGATGCTACTTGCTAGGTGACTCCCCATATACATATAACTGGTAGTCTGTAGGGAAAGTTAGACAGTTCCTGTCAGAGACACAGAGGGGAAGGAAGCAGAAAGATGTGCTAGAGAGAGAGATTGCCAGAAAGGAGCTTGTAGTGGAACATCAGCTGAGGCGGAGCTGGGACGATAGGAGAATAGCTGAGCAGACGTGGGGGTCTGCAGCTCCTGGCAGAAAGAGGAAACTGAGAAGGAAAGAACATCGTTCAGTCTTGCCAGGAAACAGACTGAATCAGTCTGTGGCAGAGGAAGGTTTTAAGGAGCTGTGTAGCTGCAGTGCAGCAGTTCCTGGAAAGAGACATTTAGAAGGCCGAATTGATTGCAGCGAATGTGCAGGAGAGCAAAGCACAGGAGAGGATATCAGGGGGAGACCAGCCCCGAGCAGGCTGCCTCCTTCTGAAGCGCAGAGACCGGTAGCCGGAACACTGAGGTTGTAAGGACCTCTATGACTTACATCAGAGACTGGCAGGACAGCTGAACTCCACGTTACCTGTCCGACTTAATACCCAGGAGGCACGGTGGCACCCCTCAGAGGCCAGGGTGTGCTAGAGCCCTATAAACAGCCTCAAACCACCAGTCATATGAGTTATGTCCTATCCTCCCCGGGGGACAGAGAGAGAGATAACATATGTGAGGACCTTATGTGAAGCTTTAAGCACTAAGGGACTACACCACCACGGTGCTAGAGGAAGGCTTTTGATTTCCACCTGGGTAAGGGGACTCCTAACTTGCCTTCAAGCCGGCCGGACCCTGCCTGCCCTGTGATTTGGTGCTCTGGACTGTGGAGGCTGAAGTCTTCAGTAAACCAAGGTAAAGAGACTGCAACTTTGTGTCCTCATTCTTTACTGCACTCCTCACCATCTTCCATCTGCCCCACGGGAGCCCTGAGGAAACACTTCACCTGTGGAAGTTATACCATCTAGCTGCCATAACATCACCCCAGTGGACCCATTAAAGCAGCGTCGGTCCCCACTGATCGAACACCACAGGTGGTGTCACGAACATAAACTTTATTTCCGTTAAAGACCTTCCCCTTTAAAGTTGATGCCCAGGGCCACGGACCGGGTCACCACGTGACATCCCCCTTTGAACCGCAGAACCTGGTACCGAGTACCCCACGGCCCTGTGGGCGCATCACTAGTCTGAAACCAGCCTTACTAGGATCTGCCAGGTTTACTTTATTACACCTCTCTTCTTGACATTGACTTTCAGTGGGACTTTGGCTTCATTTTCAGTGATGAGAGCATGTTATGAAGAACAGTGTTTCCCAAACCCCAGTTCTTACGGCCCACAAAAGATCATGTTTTCAGGATTCTTTAGTATTACACAGGTGATGGAATTATTATCAAGGCATGATCTGTTGGGGGCTGTGAGGACTGGAGTTTGGGAACCATTGTTCCAAATAATTGCTTAATTCCATGGCCATACATCTTATATAGAAAATCTGCACCTCTGCTATAGGGACTGAATTAATCAGGTTGTAACTTGTGAATACTCGCAGCCTGCTATGCCGCTGCCAGGAGTGGGTGATCATATGAATGCAAGTATGCAATTTTCATACTCCCAGCCACATTCTGACTAGACAGCTTCTCTCAATTCACTTGTATTGAGTGAGGCTGTGCACGTCTAGTCGGCATGTGACCACATGTATACTTGCAGTTACGCAGCCGCCCGCTCCTGACATTGGAACTGGAGAATCCTGACAGCGCACACTGTGCATACTGTGAGAATTCGCAAGTCTGCAGTCACTAAGGCTAGTTTCACATTTGCATTTAAAAATGCAGCGTTTTAAACGCAAACGCAGTTGGTGAAAAAACGCATGTAAACGCGTGCAAACGCTGCGTTTTTTAGACGCATGCGTTTTCTCATGCGGTAAAAAAACCGCGGCGTTTTGACGCGTTTACATGCATTTTTTCCTGCGTTTGCGTTTTTGAAACGCATGCTGAGAAGTGTGTGACAGCTGCCAATCATCAAAATCATCTAGAAAACCCACTATAAATAGAAATAGCTAGGGTTGGGGTTAGGGTTAGGGTTAGGGGTAGGGTTAGGGTTAGGATCCCTAGGGTTAGGGTTAGGGGTAGGGTTAGGGTTAGGGTTGAGCGAAACAGATCAGCCAATTTCAAAAGTCGCCGACTTTTGGCAAAGTCGGGTTTCGTGAAACCCGACCCGATCTCACTGTGGGATCGGGTCGGCAGTCGGCGATCTTCGCTCCAAAGTCGGGTTTGGTTTTTTTTTTTATATATATATATATATATATATATATATATATATATATATATATATATATATAACTAACAAAAGAAAAATGACGAGGGCACTCACCGGTCTTCAGTAAAAAATTGGTTCCTTTATTGTAAACGATACATCCAGAAAAGGGTTATGGCCGGGGGAAAGAAAGCTCGTGTGAGCAGGGGAGAACGACCATGTCATTGAGACATATATATATATATATTTATATTTACTTCAGCGCGATATAGCAGAAAAGCCATTAATTCAATTGCTTTTCATTTCTTCTGCCTAAACCCGACATGATATGAGACATGGTTTACATACAGAAAACCATGTCATATCCCCCTTTTTTTTGCATATTCCACACTACTAATGTTAGTAGTGTGTATGTGCAAAATTTCAGCGCTGTAGCTATTTAATTTAAGGGTTAAATCATGGAAAAAATTGGCGTGGGCTCCCGCTCAATTTTCTCTGCCAGAGTGGTAAAGGCAGTGACTGAGGGCAGATATTAATAGCCTGGAGAGAGTCCACGGTTATTGGCCCCCCTGGCTGAAAACATCTGCACTATTCTGGCACTTGGCCACTCTCTTCCCACTCCCGTCTAGCAGTGGGATATGGGGTAATGAAGGGTTAATGTCACCTTGCTATTGTAAGGTGACATTAAGCCAGATTAATAATGGAGAGGCGTCAATTATGACACCTATCCATTATTAATCCAATTGAATGAAAGGGTTAAAAACACACACACATTATTAAAAAGTATTTTAATGAAATAAACACACAGGTTGTTGTAATATTTTATTACTCTCTCAATCCATCTGAAGACCCTCGCTCTGTAACAAAGGAAAAATAATAAACCAACAATATACATACCTTCTGATGATCTGTCACGTCCCACTATGTAAATCCATCTGAAGGGGTTAAAATATTTTACAGGCAGGAGCTCTGCTAATGCAGCTGTGCTCGTGCCTGTAAAACCCCGGGGAATGAAGGTAATGTAGGTCAATGACCTGTATTTACCTTCATTCGCGGTGATGCGCCCCCTGCTGGATGTCCCTCGAACGTGGGAAAATCTTCAGAAAAGTTACCAGGCTCGAGGTCATATGAGGACATCCAGCAGGGGGCACATCACCGCGAATGAAGGTAACTACAGGTCATTGACCTACATTACCTTCATTCGCGGTGATGCGCCCTCTGCTGGATGTCCTCATATGACCTCGAGCCTTACAGGCAGGATCCCTAGGGTTAGCGTTAGGGTTAGGATCCCTAGGGTTAGGGTTAGGGGTAGGGTTAGGGTTTGGATCCCTTTATCACCTTGATGGTGGGGCGTGGCTTATGGGTTAGGGTTAGGGTTAGGGGTAGGGTTAGGGTTTGGATCCCTTTATCACCTTGATGGTGGGGGGTGGCTTATGGGTTAGGGTTAGGGGTAGGGTTAGGGGTAGGGTTAGGGTTTGGATCCCTTTATCATCCTTGATGGGTTAGGGTTAGGGTTAGGGTTTGGATCCCTTTATCACCTTGATGGTGGGGGGTGGCTTATCAGTGTGTATTCTTGTTTCTTTCTATAGAAACGCATGCGTTTAAAACGCAACCAAACGCATGTGCTTAAAAACGCATGCGTTTACATAGACAGCAATACTTTTTTTGCCGCAAAAAAAGCATGCGCTTTTTTGCGGCAAAAAAACGCCCCTAGAAATTACTACATGTTGCATTTCTGCAACCAAACGCAAGCATAGAAATGACGCATGCGTCGTCAAACGCGGCAAAACGCATACAAAAAAAACACATGTGTTTTTAATGTTAAACATAGGAAAAAAAACACATGCGTTTTTTTGCGCTAAAACGCAGCGGCAAAAAACGCAAATGTGAAACCAGCCTTAGAGTGACTGCAGACTTGTACCCTAAGGCCCGAAATCCTTTTAAGGTAGACGGAAACTCAGCCTAGCTTCTTTATATATTTTTACAGTACTCTCTTCTGAAAATATAGAAAGAAGAGCAATGGAAGCTAGCAGGCCTACACTAACAGCACTGAATGCTTGAAATAAATCAGGGTGGATTTTAACAAACTACTTAATGGGAATCTATCACCTATGTTATTTTTTACTAATTAAAATTAAATTCTAAAACTTTTTTAATAATCTGTATTTCATTTTTATTGTAATTTATTTATTCTGTTTTTTGTACTTTATGCAGTCAATTTGACAAAGTTGGTATTAGCGAAAATGGAGCAAATATAACAAATATAACAATAGTCTGGAGATGTTCATTGACTTTTATAGGAGAGTGCTTTAGTCATTCCTGTAATCTGTGCATAGGTCATTGTCTTGAAAGGGACAGGTTGTGAAATGTGATCATCCTTGTAGAGCGATATGTCGGTGCCCCTGCATGATGTCCCATTTTCCCTCCATGCAGGGATGCCGGCTTACTTACCGCCTTGGCCCCACGGCGTAGTCCATGGTGTGCTCTAAGTGGCATGCCTAGTTCAAACGGATTCCCTCCCCTGCTCTTAAAGGGACAATGCACTCATTTTGCTACATGCCATCACCCTGTTGCTGAGAGGCATTTAGCATTATGTGTATACCTACAAGATCGCTCACTGCCAATAGCTGGGAGGGAGTCGCCAAGCAACAAGTTGAGTCATTCGGTAGTTGGTGCTCTACCAGTGCAATTGTGAGGTGCCCTGGATCCAGTGTGGTTTGTATCCTGAACCTGAATTCCTGGTCCCGGTGCGGCCAGTGTCTAGTACCGAATCGCTGATCCCAATGCAGCCATTGTCCAGAACCTCATCCCCTGGTCTCAGTGTGGCCAGTACCTGAACATTGTCCCCTTGTTCCAATGCAGCCAGTCCTGTTTTCAAAGTCCCCTGGTCCCAGAGTGGCCAGTGACTGAACAATGTTCCTGGTCCTGTAGTGGCCAGTCCTGAATCCAAACTCCCCTGTTCCCGGTGCGGCCAGTCCTGTTCCCAAACTTTCCTGGTTCCAGTGCGGCCAGTGCCTGAACATTGTCTCCTGCTCTGTGTGCGGCCAGTCCCTGATCCAGTATCTTAGATTGGTGTGTATGATACCTAAGCAGTGTCAGTGAACCTGACCCTGGGGTCAGAAGCTGCAGTACGGTGATCTGCCTATGAGTGGTACCCGGCAGCTACCTGCAGCCCAGCCTCTCTCCACCATCAGGAGCTCCTGTTCGCCAATTAGCTATGCCCCTCCCTAGGTAGACCCGGTCTTGTGGCAAAGTGCACAAAGGTACACAAATCCACATGCGCAACTGTTGGGCATAACAATACTGTATGATTTTTATGGGAGAGTATTGTGGGCATGATCTATGATCTGTGCAGGGGTCATTGTACAGGGAGGGAAAAAATTGGGTTGACTTGTCACCATTAATTATTGTGAATTACCTGTCATTGTAATTCTACACATGATGATATTGTAATGACTACTATAAAAATGGATCTCAATGGAACAGTTGATGTCAGTCTTTTATTAAGGTCCCTGCAAACATTAGAAGAAAGTTGGCTGAGGTAGGCTTCCAGACTCTTCTCTGACAGAATAAGTCAAGGGATTGATAGGGCAGTTGGAATTTCAACACTCTATCCTTTTATTTTCAGGGGAGATACGTTTTCTCCATTCGCTCCCTGCTAAAAACAAATTGAATGATTGCCCAAATGCTGATGTGTATGAAGCAGTCCTTAGAGATAGTTGTCTGCGCTACAAATTTTTGACTGCCAGCACTCACGTGTGCATTGCCAGCATTAGGCTTTGTTGACAATTTGAAATGGATTGTGAATTATTTAAATAAAGTAGTATGGGAAATTAAAAATATAGCCAAACATTTGAAAAATATGTTTAACATAAAAACTTGATTTACTTTTTTTTTCATGACACATTCCGTGTACGGTTGTGTTTTTAATATACTCTTCTCAGTAATGAATTTTTAACACCAAGATTGAAAAGTTGTAGAATTATCAAATAAATTGACATAGTAATAGTGTGCAAATTATGAAATAATGGAAACAAAATTGTTAAAACCTCTCAATCTCTTCAGTATTAAGTATGAGCACCGCACACCTTGACATGCAAACAATGAGGTTATTAATGGTTGTCTCAGAAATTTTCTGCCACTCTGAATGCACTTGGAAGCAAATCATCAGTTCTTGATGCTGGGGCCATGTACCTTGCCATAGCTCCTGAATCCACCCTCAGGCTGTATCCTTCCCCCACCCAGGGAAGAGGTGAGCAGTAGTGTAAAATACCAATCTGACTAACAAGATAATACAAACATGGGTAACCAAAAATACCAAGCATACAAACATACCCATGCAAACAACAAAGAAATACATTGAGGAGTGGAGGATGGGGTTAACCACAGTAGGAGAAGAAAGGGAACTATCACACACTAAAAACTTAGCAACAGTCACAGATAAATGCATCAAATGCCTTTCTCCAATATCAACTACCAACAACCTCCAACCATGAAGAACAAGCTTGGTCTGACAATGAGTGCTAGCCAGGGCCCAGATTATATAAGAGATGGGAGAGGCTAACAGTGCACAGCTGATAGCCTAAATAAAGAGCTCTCAACTGAGCAGATTAACCCCTGCACTGCTAAAATAAATTTACACTGTTTAATACGAAGGTGAAGTGGTTCAAATCAGTGCAGGAATAGAATAAATCAGATGCTGTGGTCTTCTGGCTCCTCTCTGTCTTGGTAAACCCATGACAGAAGGCCATGGTGGCACCATTAAGACTTGCAGGGTGCTCATAGTAGAATGAACAACATGTGACCCAACATTGTCATGTTAACAAACCTGCTCCTGGGACAATTTCACTTGCCTTTGTGAAGGCCTCTGTTGTGAATTCTGCTTTTGGGCTCCCTCCGGTGGTTGTAGGTGGTAATGCAGTTGTCCCTGAGTTGCAGTCCTGGTCAGGTGTATCTGCTGATTGCAGTTCTGACTGGGGTATTTAGGCGTGCAGGATTCATTAGTCCTTGCTAGTTGTCCATGGTTGTTGGGAGGTTTTGGTCCTGGTTTGGTTCCATCTGCCTTCTGCCAAATCAGCAAAGATAAGTGTCTAGTTTTGTTTCTGTGGCACACATGCTGTGTGCTTAATAATTCTGTGCTATTCAGTGTTTTTTTGTCCAGCTTAGATTGTCAGTATTTTCTCAGTCTTGTTGGATTCTCTGGAGTGGCAGATATACATTCCATGTCTTTAGTTAGATTGTCGAATTTTTTGTATTATCTGCTGTGGATATTTTTGGAAGGGTTTTAATACTGACCGCTTAGTATTCTGTCCTATCTTTCCCTATTTAGCTAGAGTGGCCTCTTTTGCTGAATCCTGTTTTCTGCCTGCGTGTGTCTTTCCTCTCCTACTCACAGTCAATATTCGTGGTACCAGAGACTTGGTTGGTAGGTCCTTTTGGTGGCCTTCTTTATCACGTGATGTGCGTTCTTTTGTGCAGTCCTGTGGGACTTGTGCGCGGGCCAAGCCTTGTTGTTCCCATGCTAGTGGGTTGCTTTTGCCATTGCCGGTCCCTGAGAGACCCTGGACGCATATTTCTATGGATTTTATTTCTGATCTTCCGGTTTCCCAGAGGATGTCGGTTATCTGGGTTGTTTGTGACCGGTTTTCTAAGATGGTTCATTTGGTGCCTTTGCCTAAATTGCCTTCCTCTTCAGATTTAGTTTTTGTTTTTTCAGCATGTGGTTCGTTTGCATGGTATTCTGGAGAATATTGTGTCTGACAGAGGTTCCCAGTTTGTTTCTAGGTTTTGGCGGGCCTTTTGTGCTAGGATGGGCATTGATTTATCTTTTTCCTCGGCATTTCATCCTCAGACAAATGGCCAAACCGAGCGAACTAATCAGGCCTTGGAGACTTATTTGAGATGCTTTGTGTCTGCTGATCAGGATGATTGGGTGGCCTTTTTGCCATTGGCCGAGTTTGCCCTTAATAATCGGGCTAGTTCAGCTACTTTGGTTTCGCCTTTATTTTGTAATTTTGGTTTTCATCCTCGTTTTTCTTCTGGGCAGGTTGAGCCTTCTGACTGTCCTGGTGTGGATTCTGTGGTTGACAGGTTGCAGCAGATTTGGGCTCATGTGGTGGACAATTTGGTGTTGTCTCAGGAGGAGGCTCAACGTTTTGCTAACCGTCGTCAGTGTGTTGGTTCCCGGCTTCGGGTTGGGGATCTGGTTTGGTTGTCTTCCCGTCATGTTCCTATGAAGGTTTCTTCTCCTAAGTTTAAGCCTCGGTTTATTGGTCCTTATAGGATTTCTGGGATTATTAATCCGGTGTCTTTTCGATTGGCGCTTCCGGCCTCTTTTGCTATCCATAATGTCTTCCATAGATCTTTATTGCGGAAATATGTGGTACCCTTTGTTCCCTCTGTTGATCCTCCGGCCCCTGTGTTGGTTGATGGGGAGTTGGAGTATGTGATTGAGAAGATTTTGGATTCTCGTTTTTTGAGGCGGAGGCTACAGTATCTTGTCAAATGGAAGGGTTATGGCCAGGAGGATAATTCTTGGGTTTTTGCCTCTGATGTCCATGCTGCAGATTTGGTTCATGCTTTTCATCTGGCTCGTCCTGATCGGCCTGGGGGCTCTGGTGAGGGTTCGGTGACCCCTCCTCAAGGGGGGGTACTGTTGTGAATTCTGCTTTTGGGCTCCCTCCGGTGGTTGTAGGTGGTAATGCAGTTGTCCCTGAGTTGCAGTCCTGGTCAGGTGTATCTGCTGATTGCAGTTCTGACTGGGGTATTTAGGCGTGCAGGATTCATTAGTCCTTGCCAGTTGTCCATGGTTGTTGGGAGATTTTGGTCCTGGTTTGGTTCCATCTGCCTTCTGCCAAATCAGCAAAGATAAGTGTCTAGTTTTGTTTCTGTGGCACACATGCTGTGTGCTTAATAATAATTCTGTGCTATTCAGTGTTTTTTTTGTCCAGCTTAGATTGTCAGTATTTTCTCAGTCTTGTTGGATTCTCTGGAGTGGCAGATATACATTCCATGTCTTTAGTTAGATTGTGGAATTTTTTGTATTATCTGCTGTGGATATTTTTGGAAGGGTTTTAATACTGACCGCTTAGTATTCTGTCCTATCTTTCCCTATCTGCGTGTGTCTTTCCTCTCCTACTCACAGTCAATATTCGTGGGGGGCTGCCTATCCTTTGGGGTTCTGCTCTGAGGCAAGGTAGTATTCCTATTTCCATCTATAGGGGTATTTAGTCCTCCGGCTGTGTCGAGGTGTCTAGAGTTTGTTAGGCACACCCCACGGCTACTTCTAGTTGCGGTGTTAGTTTAGGTTTTGCGGTCAGTACAGTTTCCACCTACTCCAGAGAAAGTTCATGCGGCTCCAAAGTCACCGGATCATAACAGGCCTCTTTGTAACTTTACTTTGTGATCTACAGACCAACCTACAGATTACATTGCTTCCAATACAAAAGCTGGATTCAATACTGTAAAGGGTAAACCTCCATTCCAGTCTCTATTCACATCTTGCTTTTCACCATATTAGCCTTTCAGAGTTGTAGAGTGAGGTTAATAGAACATCTGTATCTTGCAAATGTCTTCTTATGATTTTTGTAGACACCGATTGATGCCTGGCATGGTATGTCATGTCTAATATCATTTTTAGTACAGAATACATCACTCCTTACTATTCCTC
Organism: Ranitomeya variabilis; assembly: GCF_051348905.1. NCBI lineage: Eukaryota > Metazoa > Chordata > Amphibia > Anura > Dendrobatidae > Ranitomeya > Ranitomeya variabilis. Next base: position 112,461,359 of record NC_135239.1, on the reverse strand, counting down.
GAATATGACAAGACCACGTGGATAATGCCATGAAGAAACCTTCATGATAGACTGTTAGGGCTCCTTCTCACTTGCGCGAAAGTCTCGCAGGTTAAAACCCTGCTCTGCCGCCGGCACTCCAGAGCGGAGCGTGCGGCCGCATAGGGATACATGGAGCTGCACGCGCCACTCCCAAGTGCCGGCGTCAGAGCCGGGTGTTACCATGCAAGACTCGGACGTATTTCACGCAAGTGAGTATGAGCCCTTACACTAGTTCTACTCCCAGGATTTTGTTGTGGTGTGGAATAGTGTATGGTAGCCAAACCTCTCTAAGTACACTAACAGCTCGGTGTTACATAGATTTGCTGGTAAAAACAGTGGTCCCAGAAGCCATTATGCAACACAACAATGCCATTTGATGCTGCATGTTGCTCGTGCTACTGTGAGCAGACTGTGTGGCTACCATGGCCTGCAGTGTTTTCAGACTTGTCTTCCCTCGAGCACATATCAGATATCATTGGTTGGTGTTAGAGTAAGGAAGGGGTTAATCTCTTCAGGCCTGCCAAAATCTCATAACATGTGGTAATTCTCACATGAACTCACTGGAACATACAGCTGTTGAAGGAACTTATTATGCTTCTATTTGCTTTCATATAAGAAACAGCTACCTTTATCAATGGTATGCCTATATTTATGAATGGGATAAATAAAAGTACCATATTTTTCAGACCATAAGACGCACTTTTTTCCTCCAAATTTGGGAGGAAAGTGTGGGTGAATCTTATGGTAGGGATGTAGCATGTGGGGAGGGGGGCAGCGGCTAGTGGGATCGCACTGTTATCCCACTTCAGGAGGCAGAAAAATGTCCCCACTGCCGGGAATCTGGGGAAACCATGTGGTCCCGATGATTAGGTGCAGTGAATATTCATTAGCTGCTTCCCCGCCCACCTATCAGCTGAGCTGTGAGCTGGACATGTTTTATTCAGCACTGGATTCCTGCAGCAGCTGGGGAGATCTGTTTGTCCAGGGGAGGAGGAGGCAGCAGCAGCAGGGGCCAGGGGCGAGGAGATCGCTGCATACCTGCCTGGGCTGGACGCTGAGTGCTGTGCACAAGGAGGACCTGTGTGATGTCAGAAGTGGGCGGGCTGGAGCATCACATGGCAGCTCAGAACCCTCCCTCTTCTTGACATCTTCACAGGTCCTTCAGACTCCCCACTAGGATCTGCAGGCTTCCTCTTATAACCTGTGCTGTGGAAAGGCAACAAGAGGGAGCGCTCTGTGTGTGCAGTCATGGGATGATTTTACCTCACCACAGTGGCTGCCTGGCTGCCAATTAAGAGGTTAGTCTTTACAAAACACAATAAAGCACTCTGCCACTCCTTTGGTGATCTATAACTCCCAGCATGTCATAGGATCTGCAGGACATGCTGGGAGTTATAGTTCTCCCATGGGATTATAAAGCAGCACTCCAGTGTTATTTTGCAGTGCTGGAGTGGTGCTTTCATTATAAGCCCTGTGCCCCCAATCTTATACTCACCCTCCAGCGTCTTCATATAGTACTTCACAGACACTACACTGGTCCCGCAGCTTCCAACATAATAACATACTATTACACATAATAACACCACATATAATACTATGTTATTTATGTTATTAAATATTTAACCACATTTTTTGGCTTCAAATATTTTTTTCCCTATTTTCCACCTCTAAAACCTGGGTGCGCCTTATAGTCCGGTGCGTCTTATAGTCCGAAAAATACGGTAATCTTCATTTTTTGAGTGGAGTATCTTAGAAATCACACGTCTATGTATTTTCATTGTCCTCTCCGGCTGTAAAATGGATCTCAGAAACTATTAAAATGGAGTTGGAACTGCTCCAACAGTTAGTAATTGCAAAGGGAGCTGCCAGCAGAGGATCTAGATGATTTGCATGCCCAAGTTCATTCAGCATGGCAGAACATTCCTCAGACAGCCATTAATAAACTCAGCGTTAGCAGTCAAGACTTATAAGTGTGGGGATTTCGGCACATAATGTTCTGCCAGTTAGGCTAGAGTTAAATCCTAGCACTCCAGGTACTGATTAGGTGCATCTGGATAGCCATGACTAGAACCAGGCCATGTGCTTACTGGCCAGTCAGTTGGGGAATGTTGAGCAGTGTGAGTTGTGTTGGAGCTACAGAGAAACAAGCCAGAATCTGTCTTAGGCCAGGATCACACATGCGAGAAATACGTCTGAGTCTAGCATGTCAATACCCGGCATTGCCGCCGTAACTCAGGAGCTGAGCGTGCGGCTGCATAGCAATACATGCAGCCGCACGCTCCGCTCCGGAGTGCAGGCGGCATTTCAGGTATTAACATGTGAGACTTGGACGTATTTCTCGCATGTGTGATCCCAGCCTTAGAGGAGACTGCACAGGCTGTGTGCACCAAACTGCAAATATCAGTGGTTGCTATGGACAATAGCCATTTTGTGTGACCGAACTGAGACTCGCACAGCCATGTTTGAAGAACCAGTGAATATGAGTCTGAGTGAGACCCTGTTATTACTTTGCCTTCATTGAAAAAAGGACTGTGATTTTTGTTTTTGCGAGTGTACTGGAAAAAAAGGCAATTTTTCATTTAAACAACTGTGCAAGTTTATGGAGGTCAATAAACCTCACACTGCTCTCACACAAGAATCCGGTGCCTGAGAGTGTGAATCCCTACAGTTCATATTTTATACTAAATAAATCTAGATGTTTTGAAAATGTTGTTTACATTTTTCATCAGTTGTATATCATTAAAATGCCTATCCGTACCATGATTTTCTTAATTCCACGACTTTTCCGTCTTGGTGTTGCAATTTCAATGTTGAAGAGTGCATGCTTCACTATATAAAAATAATTCAGAAGTATCAAAGTAACACAATTACATTTGACCTTCGCAGGAAGGTTCTTACACCTGCAGAAATGTAATGCCAGTCAAAAATAATTGTGACTCGTAGAGTTTAGCGACATTTACTTTTTTCGGATCGAGTCGGGTTTCGCGAAACCCGACTTTGTCAAAAGTCGGGTTGGGTGAAATCGGCCGATTATTGCTTAAAGTCGGGGGCCTACTGAAACACGAAACCCAATGCAAGTCAATGGGGAATCAAAGTCGGCAGTGAGTGAAGGACAGGAAAACACCTACAGTGCCCATTTTAATGCCAAAAACATCAATTCTTATTACTGAAGCTTGTCAATCTCAATTTACTTTATAATAATAGTTAGGCATTGAAAACTGGGGGTCATTTGGCTAAAGTTGTGAGGGGGTAGGGCTGGCTCAAGATTTTCGTGGGCCCAGGAAACGCGGAATACGTCACGGTGGTGGAGCAGGGAGAGGTAAGTATTTAAACTTTGCAAGTGCTGTTATCCTGAGCAAGCAGGGGGGCCCACTCATTGGCATTGGCACTGGCACAGGGCCCCTCATAGTACGGCGGTGTGTTTGACGGCAGGTGGCGCCTCCCACCGGCAGAGACACTTTTGCGTACTATGAGGGGCCCTGTGCCAGTGACGTCGCCAACGAGTATGCTCCCCCACCTGATGAAGGAACCTGCACTTTCATCTGCACCTTCCTCTTTGTCCCTGTGTAAGGTGGTATAGTATGCGGGAAGGGGAACCTGACTTTCAGCAGGGTCAGATTCTGGCTGTGTAGAGTGCAAGGGGAATGTAGTGGTCTGGGTCAATGTACCAGCAGACTCATCTAGCAGTGGCTGGGCAATGTGCAGGATGAGGAGGAAACACAGATATAGGCCCAAATAATAAAGTGGGCTAAATGCAGTTCAAAATTGGTAACAGAACTAAACAGGCGGCATTGCTTTGTTCAGCGGAGGACAACTGTAAGGAGTGGCAGACACAGTTAGTAGGCCCAAATAATTAAGTAGGCTAAATGCAGTTCAAAATTGGTAACAGGACTAAGCTGGCGGCATTGCTTTGTTCAGTAGAGGACAACTGTAATGAGTGGCAGACACAGTTAGTAGGCCCAAATAATTAAGTAGGCTAAATGCAGTTCAAAATTGGTAACAGGACTAAACTGGCGGTATTGCTTTCTTCAGCGGAGGACAACTCTAAGGAGTGGCAGACACAGTTAGTAGGCCCAAATAATAAAGTGGGCTAAATGCAGTTCAAAATTGGTAACAGGACTAAACAGGCAGCATTGCTTTGTTCAGCGGAAGACAACTGTAATGAGGGGCAGACACAGTTAGTAGGCCCAAATAATTAAGCAGGCTAAATGCAGTTCAAAATTGGTAACAGGACTAAACTAGCAGCATTGCTTTGTTCAGCGGAGGACAACTGTAAGGATTGGCAGACACAGTTAGTAGGCCCAAATAATAAAGTGGGCTAAATGCAGTTCAAAATTTGTAACAGGACTAAACAGGCGGCATTGCTTTGTACAGCGGAGGACAACTGTAAGGAGTGGCAGACACAGTTAGTAGGCCCAAATAATTAAGTAGGCTAAATGCAGTTCAAAATTGGTAACAGGACTAAACAGGCGGCATTGCTTTGTTGAGTGGAGGACAACTGTAATGAGTGGCTGACACAGTTAGTAGGCCCAAATAATTAAGTAGGCTAAATGCAGTTCAAAATTGGTAACAGGACTAAACTGGCGGCATTGCTTTCTTCAGCGGAGGACAACTGTAAGGAGTGGCAGACACAGTTAGTAGGCCAAAATAATTAAGTAGGCTAAATGCAGTTCAACATTGATAACAGGACTAAACTGGCGGCATTGCTTTGTTCAGTGGAGGACAACTGTAATGAGGGGCAGACACAGTTAGTAGGCCCAAATAATAAAGTGGGCTAAATGTCTGCCAAAAAATTGCTCATAAATAAACAGGTGGCATAGCTAGGTACAGGGGTGGGCTCCTCTGCTGAGTAGCAGACAGTGGTAGTAGGCGCAAAGTATTAACTGGTCTAAATGGAGGCCAGGGTCCCTGTATATTTTAACTATCATCTATCATTTCAACAAATTTGTATTGGCAGTGCCATTGAAGGATTTAACAGCCCAGACTACACAGTGGTGGAGCAGGGAGAGGTAAGTATTGCAAGTGGTAGAGCACTGTTCGAGCTGGGGGGAACACTCTCTCGTGGGTGGCGGTACTTGCACAAGGCCCCTCATATTACGACGGTGTGTCTGACGTTAGTTGTGCACCACCACCGTCAGAGACACTTCATTGTACTATGAGGGACCCTGTGCCAGTGCTGTCACCCAAGAGTGGGCACACCCACCTGTCCAGGCAAACGCCACTCTCATGGGTGCTTGCGCCAGGTGGTGACCACGGCCCTGTGGGGGGAGTCAGCCCATTTAAGGAGGTATAAAAATGGCCTATGGTGGACATTCAGCAGCTGCAAATGGAGGAATTGGAGCAGTCAGTAAGAGGAGGTCAAAAGCAAGACATTTTTCAGGCAAGCTACGTGTCAGCAGGGGAAGGTGGGGCCAAATAATTTGAAATCCATGATTGGTTCATTTTAATGAAGGTTAGGTTATCAACATTTCAGGTAGCCTGACGTGTCCTTTTTTCGGTCAGTATTGAAAAAGCAGCACTGAAGACTCTTTCTGATAGCACACTAGCAGCAGGGCAAGCAAGCTCCTGTAATGCATATTCTGCCAATTCAGGCCAGGTGTCTATTTTAGATGCCCAGTAATCAAAGGGAAATGACCTGTGAGGGAGAACATCGATAAGGGAGGAAAAGTAGTTCATAACCATGCTGGAGAAATGCTGTCTCCTGTCACTTTGAATCGATGCAGCAGTACCTGTCGTGTCAGCGGTGATTGTGAAATCACTCCACAACCTGGTCATAAAACCCCTCTGTCCAACGCCACTTCGGATTTGTGCACCTCTAACAAATCTGCCATGTTGCCCCCTACGGCTCGTGTGAGAACCATCACTGCCACTGTGTGCTGGAAATGCCTGAACCAAACGGTCTACAAGAGTTGCTTATTTGGTAGCCAATATTTGCTCAAGGTTCTCATGTGGCACGATATTTTGTAATTTTTCTTTATATCGTGGATCCAGGAGGCAGGCCAACCAGTAATCGTCATCGGTCATCATTTTGATAATGCGGGGTCCCTTTTTAGGATACGCAAGGCATACTCAGTCTTGTGGGCCCATGTTCCAGGTGTCAATTCACTGCTTGTGCTGGGTTGAGGAGCACTTTCTTGCAAATCAACATCATTTGTGTTCCGCAAAAACCCTGTACCTGACCTTGCAACACCACCAGTTTCTATTGCCCCTTGAGACGCATCCTCCTCCCATAAATATTCATCCCCATCATCCTCCTCCTCCTCCTCTTCGTCCGCCACCTCTTCCAGGAAAGTTCCCTGAGCAGACAATGGCTGACTGTCATCAAGGCTTCCCTCCTCCTCGGCTGCAGATGCCTGCTCCTTAATGTGCGTCAAATTTTGCATCAGCAGACGCATTAGTGGGATGCTCATGCTTATGATGGCGTCGTCTGCACTTACCAGCCGTGTGAATTCCTCAAAACACTGAAGGACTGGACAGAGGTCTTGTAGCTTCGACCACTGCACACCAGACAACTCCATGTCTGCCATCCAAGTGCCTGCCCGTGTATGTGTATCCTCCCACAAATTAATTACAGCACGCCTCTGTTCGCACAGCCTCTGAACCATGTGCAGTGTGGAGTTCCACCTTGTTGCAACGTCGATTATTAGGCGGTGCTGGGGAAGATTCAGCGATCGCTGATGGTTCAGCATACGGCTGGAGTGTACGGGCGACCGGCGGATGTGCGAGCAAAATCTTCGCACCTTGAGAAGCAGGGCTGGTAACTCCGGATAATTTTTGAGGAAGCACTGCACCACCAGGTTCAAGGTGTGAGCCAGGCAAGGTATGTGTTTCAGTTCTGAAAGGGCTATGGCAGCCATAAAATTCCTTCCGTTATCACTGACTACCTTGCCTGCCTCAAGATGTACACTGCCCAGCCATGACTGCGTTTGTTGCTGCAAGTACTCGGCCAGTACTTCCGCGGTGTGTCTGTTGTCGCCCAAACACTCCATTTGTAACACAGCCTGCTGAGGCTTACCACTAGCTGTTCGATAATGGGACACCTCATGTGCAATACTGGCAGCTGCGGATGGAGTGGTTGTGCTACTGCGCTCTGTAGATGAGCTTTCGCTTCTGTAGGAGGAGGAGGGGTGGCAAACGCCTACAGCCAACTGTTTCCTAGACCGGGGGCTAGGCTGAACTGTCCCACTATGGCTGTCCCCTGTGGACCCTGCATCCACCACATTAACCCAGTGCGCCGTGATGGACACGTAACATCCCTGGCCATGTCTACTGGTCCATGCATCTGTTGTGAGGTGCACCTTGCCACTGACTGATTGCCTCAGTGCATGGACAATGCAGTCTTTGACATGCTGGTGGAGGGCTGTAATGGCTTTTCTCGCAAAGAAGTGCTGACTGGGTAGGTCATAGTGTGGTCAAAGCTTCGCTTTCAACCAACCGGTAGGGCATCATCTCTAACGAGATTAGTCTAGCAATGTGGGCTTTCAAACCCTGTGTACGCGGATGAGAGGATGAGTACTTTCTTTTCCTAACGAGAGTCTCTCTGAGAGTAGGGTGAGTTGGACTGGAGAGCTGCATATGGTGGAACTAGCGGTGGTGGTGGACATGGCGGATTGAGAGAGGGTTGGTGATGGTATTCTTGATGTTGGCCTACATACAGTGTTTACTACCAATAACCTTGTGATTCCCTGACTGCTTTGGCCTTGCGACGATACCTCCACATTTGCTGCTGGTAGTGTCCTAACCGGTGGGCTTACAGTGAGGGAAGCAATGTAGCATTGCTGACTACCTTCATTCAGAGCAGGTGCACCAATGGTACGTGACGTTTGGTAGTTAGTCCAGGCTTGCAAGTGCATGCTGGTTAAATGTCTATGCATGCACGTTGTATTTAAATTTTGAAGATTCTTCCCTCTGCTAAAGGTCTTTGAGCATTTCTCACAGATAACTTTTGACTGATCATTCGGATCTTGGTTAAAAAATTGTCACACTGCACTCTTCCTACTATCAAATACCTTTTCAGGCATTGCACGCTGTGCTACTTTCACCGGAAGGCCACGCTGTCCTAAAACTGTTTTTGTTTTTGACACACGTTTTTGGCCTGATACGGGCCTGCCAGATGACAGCTGTTGCGATGTAGATGGCTGCTTGCGGATCATCCACCTCCGCTTCTGAGCTACTGACAGCGGCACCCTCTTCCCCCAATGGCTGCCAATCTGGGTCAACAACTGGATCATCTATCGCCTCCTCTTCAATGTCATGTGCACCTTCCTCTGTGTCACCGTGTAAGATGCTATAGCGTTCGGGAAGGGGCACCATAGTCTCATCAGGGTTAGATTCTGGCTGCGTACACTGCGAGGGCAATGTAGTGATCTGAGTCAATAGAACAGCATAGTAATCTAGCTGTGGCTGTGCATCAGTGCACTCCATGTCCGATTCATCATGTAATGGGCAGTTAACAATTTCCCTTTCTAACCCAGGCACGGTATGTGTAAAGAGCTCCATGGAGTAACCTGTAGTGTCGCCTGACGCATACTTCACTTTTGGTTTGGGTGAAGGACACAAGGAATGGTCTTGTTCCTGACCGGGAGCATCCACTGACGACTTGCTGCTTTTATATTTTGAACTTTCTGAAGAGGAGGCGAAAGAGCTAGAGGCTGAGTCAGCAAGGAAAGCCAAAACTTTTTCCTGCTGCTCCAGCTTTAAAAGCGGTTTTCCTACTCCAAGATAAGGGAGCCTTCAAGCCTTGTGTAGCCAGATGATGACGCTGGCTCAACACCTCCAGCCTTAGGTGCTATTTTGCTTTTCCCACTACCACCAGATGCTCCTCCACCACCACCATCATCAGTACCAACTGGCAACGACCGCCCATGGCCTCTTCCACCAGACTTCCTCATTTTTGGGAAAATCTAACCAAAATAACAACCGTTATATGGTACTGTAAAACAAGGTAGAAGGTGTATATAAACTTGTTGAGAATTTAAATCTCCCTTTTTTGGGGGGAGACTGCACCAAAACACAGGACCAGTGTATAACACAACACAATATAAGTGGCAGAGTGGCAGAACATGGCTGGCTGATATACGACAAACTAACAGAACTGACATATATCCACTTTGTGACAATTTGAATCTCCTTTTTTTGGGGGGAGACTGCACCAAAACTCAGGCCCAGTGTATAACACAACACAATGTAAGTGGCAGAACGTGGCTGGCTGATATACGACAAACTAACAGAACTGACATATATCAACTTTGTGACAATTTGAATCTCCCTTTTTTGGGGGGGAGACTGCACCAAAACTCAGGCAGCCCAGTGTATAACACAACACAATGTAAGTGGCAGAACGTGGCTGGAAGATATATGAAAAAATACAAGGACTGTAGTACAATTTCAATCTCCCTACAATGATCTCAGGACAAGTATGCCAGCAATACAAAGGACTGCTGTACACAAAAGTGTGGACAAATAAACAAGATAACTGTGCAGAAAGGAGCAACAGGATTTTTGCTTTTAAAAAAGCAGTTGGTTTGCACAGCAGCGTACAAACAGCAATGCAGATATCAGGGAGCCTTATAAGGCAGCCTAATAAGCTACAGAGCTGATGCACAAAAATATAGCCTCCACTGTCCCTGCAAAAAAAAGGTGGTGTTGGACAGTGGAAATCGCTACAGCACAAGCGGTTTGGGGGTTAATCTTCCCTCCCTAACTATATCCCTTCTTCTCATGAAGCTGCAGCAATCTCTCCCTATGCTACGATCGGCAGAAGTAAGATGGCGGTCGGCGTGCACGCCCCTTTATACCCCCTGTGACGCCGCAGAAAGCAAGCCAATCACTGTCATGCCCTTCTCTAAGATGGTGGGGACCGAGACCTATGTCATCACGCTGCCCACACTCTGCGTCCTCCTTCATTGGCTGAGAAATGGCACTGAACGCGTCATATGAAACGCGACTTTGGCGCAAAGATCGCCGACCGCATGGCCGATCCCACACTAGGATCGGGTCAGGTTTTTGAATTTGTCCGATCCGTTTCGCTCAACCCTAGTCACTCGCATAAAAATAACTGCACAAATGTGGTAAGTATTCCCTGTCAATCAGCACTTCTAGCAACGTGCACACTGTTAAATGCCAATCACCCTAAACTAATTTAAACTGCATATTGCCAAATTGAATACCTTTGCTACCTACTGTTCGGCACAAGAATAATGTACTAGTAAATATAGTCAGTCATTATGAAAACAGCGTTATGGTGTGTAAGGTAACGTTCACATTTGCGTTGTTGGGTGCAGCGTCGTCGACGGATACCGCGCATGCGTCATGTGCCCCTATCTTTAACATGGGGGGGCGCATGGACATGCGCCGGTATGCGTTGTCAAACGTTTTGTGACGCATGCGTCATTTGGGCGCAACAGTCAGGCCACAGCCGACGCTACATGATGCAGTTTTTTGAGCGTCAAATTTCATGTAAACGTCGGACGCATGCATCACAAAACACTGCGTTGTGCATGCGTTTTGGGTTGCGTTGCCGACGCTGCGCCCAACAACGCAAATGTGAACATAGCCTAAGAAGCTTGGACCTGCTGATGTCATTCTTTTTCCAGTCTATAATTTCCTGCTTAACATTCAAGATAGAATATATGATTTCCCAGATGACTAATAGGTGGAACAACCCCTAACTGTAATCTAAATGCTCATTCCAGGCTTGAGATAATTAGACTGGAGCTACATAATGATTTTGACATGACAGAAGATGCACAGCTAAATATTTCAATGTGCCGCTGCTATCTTGCAGCCCAACACAGGTGAATGGGGTCCCATTGCCAACCCTAGTCTACTTCAACCACAAGAAGCAAGTTGTGAAAACTCCACCTGGGTCTGACTTTTTGTGATGTGTGGTCACACTATCATTGGGGTCCCAGTACTATAATAGATCCTGCATTATGCTGCAATGCACATGAAGATCTTTGGCCTTGCTACCTCTGATGTGACCAAAGTTGCCTTGTAGCCCCAGCCTAATATCTTCAAATAGATAGCACACACATATCTGATCGATCTATCTATCTACATTCCAGAAATTGAAGCCGCACACTGTATGTGCCAAGTTATATGCAGACTGAGATTGAGTATACGAACAGTAGTGAGTAAAAGGCGTATTCTTATCGCATACAATTATAGCATACCTATAGGACAATGGACATCAAGTCAGGATATACCATAATGTATATTAGATGTGTGAACTATCAATGGGGTGCACATTTATCTTCAGAATATGGCCCTATGGCTGGCTACTGTCAGTGGGCAAGATCCTCGAAATTCCCATGAAAATGAATCTAACCACTTCTCCACTGGCAGAGGAGTGCATTGGGACCCAGTCTAGAGATAGATATGCGGCGCCCCAGGGTCCTGGTCATCACAGTGGCATTGCTTTCCTCTCGGGGAGAGTGATGTTATGTTTGGAGGCAAAGAAGGATAACTGCATCCAGGTATCACAAACATGCAACACATTTCACACTCCAGGCCACCAGGGGGAGCTTCTGACCCTATTTATTAGGTCACTCCCCATATATAAATAACTGGTAGTCTGTAGGGAAAGGTAGAACGTTCCAGACCAGAGTCTGAGGAGGATGGAATGTTAAAGGGGCTGTGCATGTCCCCAGAGCTGCAGCTCCCAGAAAGATACATTGAAAGGCAGAATTGTATTGCAGCAAGCGTGAAGGAAGTCGAAGCAAAGGAGAGGATACCAGAAGGGGACCAGCCCCACTCAAGCTGTCTCCTTCTGAGGCGCAACATCCTGGTAGCCGGAATACCGAGGGAGTAAGGACCTGTACGCCTTATTTCAGAGACCGGCAGGACAGCTAATTGCAGGTTACCTGTCCGCACCTACACCCAGGATGCACGGTCCCACAGATACTATGTCAGAAGAATATGCCCATCAACCAAAGGGATCCACCTCCTAGTCTGGGATGGTGGAGGAAGAAAGAACCATCCTCCAGAAGAGGAGGAGCAGGAACCAGAGGAGGAGGCAGACACAACCCTGGTTGGCAAGATGGCGAGCTGAGGTCACCAGGAGGAGGGGGAGAATACCCGCAGCGCTTCACACCAATCAGAGGCAGAAGAGGCCCCGCCACCGGAGTTTCTCGGAGCGGAGGTCGAGGACCTGTGCCACCAGCTCAGGAAATCCTGGTACCGCACAGCTGCCAGCATCCAGGAGCAGCAGCGCAGCCAGCCAACAGAGCCACAGCCTGCAGTGGAGGAGACCAGCACCAGAGATGCCATGGCCGCGAGTAAGCCTGCAGACCCTGCCCCGGTAGCTGAGGACACCGCCCTGTTAGTGCCCATCGACTCTCCCTCACCACCACCACCCAGACGAGTGTGTAGCCATTTATCTTGGGACCGACCCTGCGAGATCTCGGAGACTGCTGATACCCCGCTGCAGCCCACCAAAAAGGCCATACACATTCAAGGGGAGTGGGTGACCTTCAGGTGGACCCATACCACTACCGACCTGATCGGGTTCCCTGGAGAGGCTCAGTGAGAGGGGGAGCAGATTGAAGTCATCACCCAGCAGGAGTATTGCCGGCAGCAGGCCTTACAGCATGAGCAGAGAGAGAGGGAGGAGGAGCTCAAGCACCAGGCCGCACACGAAAAAGACTTACAAGCCAAGGCCCGGGCCAGGAAGATAGGCCATGGAGACCGGGGCCCGCGGAGGTGCGGGACCGTTGTGGTGTTTTGCATCGATGCCGGGTGGGGCTTCATTAAGGAGCCCAATCTGTACATGGAGGTCTTCATGAACCGACGTGACGTGGAGGCTCATCTGATGGAGGGGCATCCAGGCCGTGACCTCTACCCTGGTGACCGCATCACTTTAACTTCCCCTGGATCAACATGTTAGGGCATGCTAGGCTATGGGTTGAACTAGATGGACTTAAAGTCTTCCTTCAACCTTAATAACTATGTAACTATGTATGTAACTTATATGCGACATTAGGGGGATAAAGGGTGGTACGCCCTCCACGTGCACAAGAGTGAACTAAACGAAGGGAGACCACCATCTAGAGGCTCGGAGCCATTGCCACCGGAGGTTCCATATTGCCCAACACTGCCCCCACCTGGCCAGGTGAGAGACACATCTACCTACGACAGAACACCCGTTGTTCTGTTCTCCAGATGCGCAAGAGCTCTAGTAGAACAGAGGATAGTAAGTACGCAGACTCCCATTCGGAGTGCAGACGCACTGTATGTGATGCCTGGTAGCTGCCCATATATCAAGGGACTGCCTCCACCAGTACTACCTCCAGAACTGTTCAAGTAATTTAAAAAACTTGAAAATGACTGTATATAGTTATTCAACTCTTTTTGTTACTGTTCCAAGTTCGTAAACCCTACCAGGGTTTTCACTTAAAGGGGTCCCCTGTATAAAGGGATCCTTTGTTTACAAAGTTGCCTTTTCTTTTGCCTTAAAGAACATTTGAGTCAAGGACAGTGAATGATTCACAAACTTTATTTGTAAATAGTTTGTGCCTTCTTAAGGGTGATTCCTACTGGTTTTACAAGAAGGAGCTTATTGAAAAGACTGTCCCTGATAATTTTGAAAGTTAATATTGCTGCTGTTTAATGATTGACTCGAATGCTATTTGCACTACCTCAAAGAGAAAGGACTTGAATCTTGCTTGAACCCTTAAAGGGAATGTTGAATCGTCACACTTTGCTGAACTCGTGCCTAGAGTTGGTTTATTATGCTAGTTAGTCAGTATATTAGAGAGTTAATACATTAAAGAGTTAACATGGTAAATAATAATAGTAAAGTTGAAATGTATTATAAAGCACTTTGAATAAAATAGAAGAAGCAAGTATAGTAAACCCATGGGGGTTGGTTGAAACTTTGCACTGCGACTCGAATAAAGTAAATGCTTAATTTTGCACTTAGCAGATAGTACCCATAGTGGGTATTTGTGTTTCATAGCTAGTTCATAGTTATATTGCCCTATTCCCAAAATGTTTGCACACAATGTAAATATGTCTTGTAATGCAACGTTCAAGAGTCCTCACCTCCCATAAAGGGAAGCATCAGTTTATATTAATTTGTTTTATAGCATTCCAAAAATTTGCATGTCTTTTGCCAACCTGTAATTGTTGTTTTTCTTTTCCCAGTCCGGGAGTACTGGATTTAACGGGGGGGGGGGGGGAGTGTGGCACCCCAGGGACCTGGTCGTCGTAGTGGTATTGGTTTCCCCTCGGGGAGAGTGATGCTACGTTTGGAGGCAAAGAAGGATAACTGCATCCAGTTATCACAAACATGCAACACATTTCACACTCCAGGCCACCAGGGGGAGTGTCATGATTCTCAATGGCGAGAGAACATAGCCCAGCATATATGAGAACTAGCTCTTGGAAGATGGAAACTATACTGACCATGAACTAAACCTGCCGCACAACTAGAAGTGGCCGGGTAGCATGCCTACGTTTTTTTATCCCTAGATGCCCAGCGCCAGCCGGAGAACTACCTAATCCTAGCAGAGGAAAAGACAGTCCTGGCTCACCTCTAGAGAAATTTTCCCAAAAGGCAGACAGAGGCCCCCACATATATTGGCGGTGATTTTAGATGAAATGACAAACGTAGTATGAAAATAGGTTTAGCAAAAATCGAGGTCCGCTTACTAGATAGCAAGAAGACAGAAAGGGCACTTTCATGGTCAGCAGAAAACCCTATCAAAACACCATCCAGAAATTACTTTAAGACTCTAGCATTAACTCATAACACCAGAGTGGCAATTTCCGCTCACAAGAGCTTTCCAGACACAGTAACGAAACAGCAGCTGTGAACAGGAACAAAATGCAAAAACACACAAGGACAAAAGTCCAACTTAGCTGGGAGTTGTCTAGTAGCAGGAACATGCACAGAAAGGCTTCTGATTACATTGTTGACCGGCATGAAACTGACAGAGGAGCAAGGTTATATAGCGACTCCCACATCCTGATAGGAGCAGGTGAACAGAGGGGATGATGCACACAAGTACAATTCCACAAGTGGCCACCGGGGGAGCCCAGAATCCAATTTCACAACAGTACCCCCCCCTCAAGGAGGGGGCACCGAACCCTCACCAGAACCACCAGGGCGATCAGGATGAGCCCTATGAAAGGCACGGACAAGATCGGAGGCATGAACATCAGAGGCAGTGACCCAAGAATTATCCTCCTGCCCGTATCCCTTCCATTTGACCAGATACTGGAGTTTCCGTCTGGAAACACGAGAGTCCAAGATCTTTTCCACAACGTACTCCAACTCACCCTCAACCAACACCGGAGCAGGAGGCTCAACGGAAGGCACAGCCGGTACCTCATACCTGCGCAACAATGACCGATGAAAAACATTATGAATCGAAAAGGATGCAGGGAGGTCCAAACGGAAGGACACAGGGTTAAGAATCTCCAATATCTTGTACGGGCCGATGAACCGAGGCTTAAACTTAGGAGAAGAAACCCTCATAGGGACAAAACGAGAAGACAACCACACCAAGTCCCCAACACAAAGCCGAGGACCAACACGACGACGGCGGTTGGCAAAAAGCTGAGTCTTCTCCTGGGACAACTTCAAATTGTCCACCACCTGCCCCCAAATCTGATGCAACCTCTCCACCACAGCATCCACTCCAGGACAATCCGAAGATTCCACTTGACCGGAGGAAAATCGAGGATGAAACCCCGAATTACAGAAAAACGGGGACACCAAGGTGGCAGAGCTGGCCCGATTATTGAGGGCGAACTCCGCCAAAGGCAAAAAAGCAACCCAATCATCCTGATCCGCAGACACAAAACACCTCAAATATGTCTCCAAGGTCTGATTAGTCCGCTCGGTCTGGCCATTAGTCTGAGGATGGAAAGCAGACGAAAAAGACAAATCTATGCCCATCCTAGCACAGAATGCCCGCCAAAATCTAGACACGAATTGGGTCCCTCTGTCAGAAACGATATTCTCCGGAATACCATGCAAACGAACAACATTTTGAAAAAACAGAGGAACCAACTCGGAAGAAGAAGGCAACTTAGGCAAGGGAACCAGATGGACCATCTTAGAGAAACGGTCACACACCACCCAGATGACAGACATCTTATGAGAAACAGGCAGATCCGAAATAAAATCCATCGAGATGTGCGTCCAAGGCCTCTTCGGGATAGGCAAGGGTAACAACAATCCACTAGCCCGAGAACAACAAGGCTTGGCCCGAGCACAAACGTCACAAGACTGCACAAAGCCTCGCACATCTCGTGACAGGGAAGGCCACCAGAAGGACCTTGCCACCAAATCCCTGGTACCAAAGATTCCAGGATGACCTGCCAACGCAGAAGAATGAACCTCAGAGATGACTCTACTGGTCCAATCATCAGGAACAAACAGTCTACCAGGTGGGCAACGATCAGGTCTATCCGTCTGAAACTCCTGCAAGGCCCGCCGCAGGTCTGGAGAAACGGCAGACAATATCACTCCATCTTTAAGGATACCTGTGGGCTCAGAATTACCAGGGGAGTCAGGCTCAAAACTCCTAGAAAGGGCATCCGCCTTAACATTCTTAGAACCCGGTAGGTAAGACACCACAAAATTAAACCGAGAGAAAAACAACGACCAGCGCGCCTGTCTAGGATTCAGGCGCCTGGCAGACTCAAGGTAAATTAAATTTTTGTGGTCAGTCAATACCACCACCTGATGTCTGGCCCCCTCAAGCCAGTGACGCCACTCCTCAAAAGCCCACTTCATGGCCAAAAGCTCCCGATTCCCAATATCATAATTCCGCTCGGCGGGCGAAAATTTACGGGAAAAAAAAGCACAAGGTCTCATCACGGAGCAGTCGGAACTTCTCTGCGACAACACCGCCCCAGCTCCGATTTCAGAAGCGTCGACCTCAACCTGAAAAGGAAGAGCAACATCAGGCTGACGCAACACTGGGGCGGAAGAAAAGCGGCGCTTGATCTCCCGAAAGGCCTCCACAGCATCAGGGAACCAATCAGCAACATCAGCACCCTTCTTAGTCAAATCAGTCAATGGTTTTACAACATCAGAAAAACCAGCAATAAATCGACGATAAAAGTTAGCAAAGCCCAAAAATTTCTGAAGACTCTTAAGAGAAGAGGGTTGCGTCCAATCACCAATAGCCTGAACCTTGACAGGATCCATCTCGATGGAAGAGGGGGAAAAAATGTATCCCAAGAAGGAAATCTTTTGAACCCCAAAAACACACTTAGAACCCTTCACACACAAGGAATTAGACCGCAAAACCTGAAAAACCCTCCTGACCTGCTGGACATGAGAGTCCCAGTCATCCGAAAAAATCAGAATATCATCCAGATACACAATCATAAATTTGTCCAAATAATCGCGGAAAATGTCATGCATTAAGGACTGGAAGACTGAAGGGGCATTTGAAAGACCAAAAGGCATCACCAAATACTCAAAATGGCCCTCGGGCGTATTAAATGCGGTTTTCCACTCATCCCCCTGCTTGATTCGCACCAAATTATACGCCCCACGGAGATCAATCTTAGAGAACCACTTGGCCCCCTTTATACGAGCAAACAAATCAGTAAGCAGTGGTAACGGATATTGATATTTAACCGTGATTTTATTCAAAAGTCGATAATCAATACACGGCCTCAAAGAGCCGTCTTTCTTAGACACAAAGAAAAAACCGGCTCCTAAGGGAGATGACGAAGGACGAATATGTCCCTTTTCCAAGGACTCCTTTATATATTCTCGCATAGCCGCGTGTTCAGGCACAGACAGATTAAATAAACGACCCTTAGGGTATTTACTACCCGGGATCAAGTCTATGGCACAATCGCACTCCCGGTGCGGAGGTAGTGAACCAACCTTGGGTTCTTCAAAAACGTCACGAAAGTCAGACAAGAATTCAGGAATCTCAGAGGGAATAGATGATGAAATGGAAACCAAAGGTACGTCCCCATGAGTTCCTTTACATCCCCAGCTTAACACAGACATAGCTCTCCAGTCGAGGACTGGGTTATGAGATTGCAGCCATGGCAATCCCAGCACCAAAACATCATGTAGATTATACAGCACCAGAAAGCGAATAACCTCCTGGTGATCCGGATTAACACGCATAGTCACTTGTGTCCAGTATTGTGGTTTATTACTAGCCAATGGGGTGGAGTCAATCCCTTTCAGAGGTATCGGAGCCTCCAATGGCTCCAAATCATACCCACAGCGTTTGGCAAAGGACCAATCCATAAGACTCAAAGCAGCGCCAGAGTCGACATAGGCGTCCGCGGTAATAGATGACAAAGAACAAATCAGGGTCACAGATAGAATAAACTTAGACTGTAAAGTGCTAATTGAAACAGACTTGTCAGGCTTCTTAGTACGCTTAAAGCATGCTGATATAACATGAGTTGAATCACCACAATAGAAGCACAACCCATTTTTTCGTCTAAAATTCTGCCGCTCGCTTCTGGACAGAATTCTATCACATTGCATATTTTCTGGCGTTTTCTCAGTAGACACCGCCAAATGGTGCACAGGTTTGCGCTCCCGCAGACGCCTATCGATCTGAATAGCCATCGTCATGGACTCATTCAGACTCGCAGGCACAGGGAACCCCACCATAACATCCTTAATGGCATCAGAGAGACCTTCTCTGAAAATCGCCGCCAGGGCGCACTCATTCCACTGAGTAAGCACAGACCATTTGCGGAATTTTTGGCAGTATATTTCAGCTTCATCTTGCCCCTGAGACAAGGACATCAAGGCCTTTTCCGCCTGAAGCTCTAAATGAGGTTCCTCATAAAGCAACCCCAAGGCCAGAAAAAACGCATCCACATTGAGCAACGCAGGATCCCCTGGTGCCAATGCAAAAGCCCAGTCTTGAGGGTCCCCCGGAGCAAGGAAATTACAATCCTGACCTGCTGTGCAGGGTCTCCGGCAGAGCGAGACTTCAGGGACAAAAACAATTTGCAATTATTTTTAAAATTTTGAAAGTGAGATCTATTCCCCGAGAAGAATTCAGGCAAAGGAATTCTAGGCTCAGACATAGGTGCATGAACAACAAAATCTTGCAAATTTTGTACCTTTGTGGCGAGATTATTCAAACCTGTAGCTACACTCTGAAGATCCATTTGAAACAGGTGAACACAGAGCCATTCAAGGATAAGAAGGAGAGAAAGAGAGGAAGGCTGCAGTATAGGCAGACTAGCAAGAGATTCAATTAAGAGCACACTCAGAACTAGAGGAAAAAAAAAAAAAAAAATTGTAGCAGACTTCTTTTTTCTCTCCTTTCTCAGCCAGTAATTTAACCCTTTTTTTTGGGCCGGTCAAACTGTCATGATTCTCAATGGCGAGAGAACATAGCCCAGCATATATGAGAACTAGCTCTTGGAAGATGGAAACTATACTGACCATGAACTAAACCTGCCGCACAACTAGAAGTGGCCGGGTAGCATGCCTACGTTTTTTTATCCCTAGATGCCCAGCGCCAGCCGGAGAACTACCTAATCCTAGCAGAGGAAAAGACAGTCCTGGCTCACCTCTAGAGAAATTTTCCCAAAAGGCAGACAGAGGCCCCCACATATATTGGCGGTGATTTTAGATGAAATGACAAACGTAGTATGAAAATAGGTTTAGCAAAAATCGAGGTCCGCTTACTAGATAGCAAGAAGACAGAAAGGGCACTTTCATGGTCAGCAGAAAACCCTATCAAAACACCATCCAGAAATTACTTTAAGACTCTAGCATTAACTCATAACACCAGAGTGGCAATTTCCGCTCACAAGAGCTTTCCAGACACAGTAACGAAACAGCAGCTGTGAACAGGAACAAAATGCAAAAACACACAAGGACAAAAGTCCAACTTAGCTGGGAGTTGTCTAGTAGCAGGAACATGCACAGAAAGGCTTCTGATTACATTGTTGACCGGCATGAAACTGACAGAGGAGCAAGGTTATATAGCAACTCCCACATCCTGATAGGAGCAGGTGAACAGAGGGGATGATGCACACAAGTACAATTCCACAAGTGGCCACCGGGGGAGCCCAGAATCCAATTTCACAACAGGGGAGCTTCTGACCCTATTTATTAGGTCACTCCCCATATATATATAACCGGTAGTCTGTAGGGAAAGTTAGAAAGTTCCAGACCAGAGTTTGAGGCGGATGGAAGGTTAAAGGAGCTGTGCATGCCCTCAGAGCTGCAGCTCCCAGAAAGAGACATTGAAAGGCAGAATTGTATTTCACCAAGCATGAAGGAAGTCGAAGCAAAGGAGAGGATACCAGAAGGGGACCAGCCCCGCTCAAGCTGTCTCCTTCTGAGGCGCAACATCCCGGTAGCCGGAATACCGAGGGAGTAAGGACCTCTACGTCTTATTTCAGAGACCAGCAGGACAGCTAATTGCAGGTTACCTGTCCGCACCTACACCCAGGAGGCACAGTGACACCTACAGAGCCGGGTTATCTAAAAGACCCTATAAACAGGCTCAAGTCACAAGTCATAAGGGTATTGTCCTATCCTATATGGGGGACAGAGAGAGTGAAACATCGCATCTGTGAGACCCTTATGTGAAGCCATAGGCAGTAAGGGACTACACCACCGCAGCGCAAAGGAAGGCTACTGATTTCCACCAGGACAAGGGAACTCTGGACTTGCCTCCAAACCGGCCGGACTCTGCCTGCCCTGTGATCTGGTGCCCTGGACTGTGGATGCTGAAGTCTTCAGTAAAGGTAAAGAGATTGCAACCCTGTGTCCTCGTTCTTCACTGCGCCATTCATCATTTACCATCTATACACTGGGAAGCCCTGGGGATACACTTCACCTTGTGAGAAGGTATACCATCTAGCTGCCATAACATCACCCCAGTGAACCCCTTAAAGCAGCGTCGGTCACCCTGACCGAATACCTCAGGTGGCGTCACGAACATTCCCCTTAAAGACCTTTCACTTTTTACACGGACGTCTCAGGGCCACGGACCGGGTCAGCCACCGTGACATCCCCCTGTGAACCAAAGGACCCGGTACCAAGTACCACACTGCCCTTGGGGGAAGTTCCATTTACAAGTCCCATTAGTGGGACTCACAGTTACTATACAATTATGACATATGCTATAGACATGCCATAAATATTTCCGAAACACCTTTAAACACAAAAATATGACATAGTTCTACATACAGAATTCCTGTTTAGGTGTGGCATTCTAAGAGTTTAGAGGGGAACAAACTATGTTCACCATAATTATCCCACCACAATATCTGTCTGAAGTAAATTAAAGAGGCAGAATAAATCCTTCATCACTACGTGCAAACAGGGCAATCTGTTTTTACCTATAAGAACTCAAGAACATGGCTGTACTACATTCCCATCCATAGCGGTGCCACCTAAAGCACCTACAGTCTTCGATTGTCACTGAAATTGGGGCATATTCTGTGGGACTCCATGTGTACATTACTTTGTGCACATAGCACCTGAGAATGGCTGTATTGCAGCTCCTGAATGCAGTGCGGCCACATTGGAGCTTCCATGCAGTGCCGCTCACCCTCCATACACAGGACTCTGATGTGTACGTCACCAAGGACGTAGGTAATGTTCTCCTAGGTGATTTTTCAGCTGTGTTCTGCACCTTCTTAGAACTTTCTCACCAGGTGTAAAAACAGGCCCAATGTTGTAAACCTTTTGGAAAGAGCTTTTAAATGCCTTCCCCCAGCACTAAAGAACCTTTCAGAATTTCTTCATTAGTTAGCTGAGGTAATTAGTTGTGTCAGTGAAGTGAAGCATTATTTTTTGTTCTCATTTATCATCACACTTGTTGAGCTACCAAACTGTTTTTTGAGTGTTTCATACGACAGCTCATAAAATAAGTAATTTATTCTCATTTTGTCATATTTCTCTGTGCCTGATATAACAGACAAGATTAGCAGGATGGCTGTCTCCAAGGGGTAGACAGTTGGCACATAGCAGCCGTCTCACAGAAAAATCAACAGAAACCAGACTGTTCTTGTGTACACAACTACACACTCAGTGATGAAATGCAGCAAACGTGTTGACTGATTGCAGACATTTTTACTTCTCACCAAATTAAACGAGTTTAGGCTTTATAGAAATGATAAGATACTAGAATACTAACATTCCGTGATGTAATCCCCCCACTATCCCTCACATCGGAAGGTATACCTATCCAATTATATTCACATTTTATAGTGTAACATTGCAGAAAAAATGTAAAACAGCTACACATAATTTGCAGTACCTCAATATAAAAGTCCTGTTTATCCATATTCTCATGGTCCCTTTTCTCAGGCTCATGACACCCTAACAACCTGTATCAAGTGTCATTATATGGCGGATGAAAAAAGTATTGAACACATCACCAATTTTCTAAGTAACTATATTTCTAAAGGTGCCATTGACATGAAATTGTTGACAGATGTCGACAACAACCCATCCAATCCACACAGGCAAAGAAATCAAACCATAAGGCTGCAGTCACACTATTAGTATTTGGTCAGTATTTTACATGAGTATTTGTAAGCCAAAACCAGGTGAGGAACAATCAGAGGAAAAGTATAATAGAAACATATGCACCACTTCTGGATTTATCACCCATTTCTGGTTTTGGCTTACAAATACTGATGAGAAATACTGACCAAATACTGATAGTGTGACTGCAGACTAAATGTCTATAAATTGATTTATATAGAATCACATACCTCCCAACCATCCCGGATCCAGCGGGACTGTCCTGATTTTGACAGTCAGCCCCGTGATCATGGGTGGGACACTAGTTGTCCCGCACTGGTTGGGAGGTGTGTAATATCACCCGGTCAGCTCTATGAGTACCTGCACCCGCAGAGCAGCACACCACATATTGGCTGCTCTGTGCGCACAGGTTCTGTGATGAAGTCACAGGATGGGAAGAGTCAGGGGGTCACATGATCGAGAGGACCTCCGTGTACAGGACTCTGCTGGTTGTCATGGCGCTGGACAAGGGTAAGCGTATGTGTGAGGTCAGGAGGTGTTTACAGTGTGGATGTAGCATAGCCGTGTGTGTATGAGGTGTATGGATCAGAGCAGCGGGTGAAAGGTGTATAGAGCGGAGTCGTGTGTGTAAGAGGTGTACGGAGCCGTGTGTACGAGGTCTACGGAGCACAGCCACGTGTGTATGAGGTGTACGGAGTGGAGCAGCGTGTGAAAATTGTATGGAGCAGAGTCGTGTGTGTAAGACATGTACGGAGCGGAGCCATGTGTGTAAAAGGTGTGTGGATCAGAGCAGAGTGTGAAAGGTGTATGGAGCAGAGTCGTGTGTGTACGAGGTGTACGGAGCGGAGCCACGTGTGTACGAGGTGTGCGGAGCAGAGCCATGTGTGTACCAGGTATACGGAGCTAAGCAGCGTGTTCAATGTGTATGGAGCAGAGACGTGTGTGTATGAGGTGTACGGAGTGGTGCCGTGTGTGTACGAGATGTATGGAGAGGAGCCGTGTGTGTATGATGTGTACAGAGTGGAGCTGTGTGTGTACAAGGTGTGCGGAGCGGTGTGTGTACGAGGTGTATTGAGTGGAGCCACATGTGCAAGGTGTATGGAGCGCAGTCGTGTGTGTACGAGGTGTACGGAGTGGAGCCGTGTGTGTACGAGGTGTACGGAGTGGAGCCATGTGTGTATGAGTTGTACGGAGCGGAGCCATGTGTGTACGAGGTGTACGGAGCGGAGCCGCATGTGCAAGGTGTATGGAGCGCAGTCGTGTGTGTACGAGGTGTATGGAGCGGAACCGTGTGTGTACGAGGTGTACAGAGTGGAGCCGTGTGTGTACGAGATGTATGGAGAGGAGCCGTGTGTATGAGGTGTACGGAGCAGAGCCATGTGTGTACGAGGTGTATGGAGCAGAGCCGTGTGTGTACAAGGTGTACATAGTTACATAGTTACATAGTTATTAAGGTTGAAGGAAGACTTTAAGTCCATCTAGTTCAACCCATAGCCTAGCATGCCCTAACATGTTGATCCAGGGGAAGGCAAAAAAACCCCATGTGGTAAGAGTAAGCTCCATCATGGGGAAAAAAATGCATGTGCAAGGTGTATGGAGCGCAGTCGTGTGTGTACGAGGTGTATGGAGTGGAGCCGTGTGTGTACGAGGTGTACGGAGTGGAGCCGTGTGTGTACGAGATGTATGGAGAGGAGCCGTGTGTATGAGGTGTACGGAGCGGAGCCATGTGTGTACGAGGTGTACGGAGTGGAGCCGTGTGTGTACGAGGTGCACAGAGTGGAGCCGTGTGTGTACGAGGTGTATGGGGAGGAGCCGTGTGTGTATGAGGTGTACGGAGCGGAGCCGTGTGTGTACGAGGTGTACGGAGCGGAGCCACATGTGCAAGGTGTATGGAGCGGAGTCGCATGTGTATGAGGTGTACGGAGCGGACGCTGGCTGTGTCAGATCGGAGCAGATATTGCTCCTCGCTCTGACACTGACTGGCACAGGAGACACGGAGAGGTATTTATCAGTGGCGTATCATAGCTGCAGTGACGTGAGCAGTCAACGGTGCAGCTGGATGACACCATTCAGCACCGAGGGAGTGGAAGCTGCCAGCTGCTGTGAGGGTGCGCGGTGAAAGGTGTGTGTGTGTAGTGATGGAGAAGGCAATGATGGGGGTGGGGTAACCATGTGTGGCTATTATACTGTACCCAGCATTGTGTGGGGCCATTATACTGTATGGAGCATCGTGTGGGGCCATTATACTGTACCCAGCATTATGTGTGGCCATTATACTGTACCCAGCATCGTGTGGGGCCATTATACTGTACAAAGCATCATGTGGGACCATTATACTGTATGGACCATCACGTGGGGCAAGTACACTGTACGCAGCATCATGTGGGGCCATTATACAGTATGGAGCATTATGTGTGGCCATTATACAGTATGGGGCACTGTGTGGCCATTATACAGTATGGAGCATCGTGTGGAGCCATTATACAGTAAGGAGCATCATATGTGGCCATTATACAGTATGGAGCATCATGTGTGGCCAATATACAGTATGGAGCATCATGTGTGGCCATTATACAGTATGGAGCATCATGTGTGGCCATTATACAGTATGGAGCATCACGTGGGGCCAGTACACTGTACGCAGCATCATTTGGGGCCATTATACAGTATGGAGCATCATGTGTGGCCATTATACAGTATGGAGCATCATGTGTGGCCATTGTACAGTATGGAGCATCATGTGTGGCCATTATACAGTATGGAGCACTGTGTGGCCATTATACAGTATGAAGCATCACGTGGGGCCAGTACACTGTACGAAGCATCATTTGGGGCCATTATACAGTATGGAGCATCATGTGGGGCCATTATACAGTATGGAGCATCATGTGTGGCCATTATACAGTATGGAGCACTGTGTGGCCAATTTTTTTTTTGTTTATAATTATTGTTTACGAAACATTGTGATCAGAAGTGCTAAATGGGTGTCGTTGGGCCGTGACTAGTTGTGAAATAGGTGTGGTCAGAGGTGTGGCCTAAAATTTGCCGCAGCATGCGCTAACTTTGTCCCTCTTTCCCTTCCTCGAAAGTTTGGAGGTATGGAATCAGCAGGTACAATCGTTCACCACACAGACTCCACTGTTGAAGAAAAAGCAGCTCAAGAGTGTTTAAAGTTTGCTCAACAACATGTAGACAAGCTTGTGGAATACTGGGAGAATGTAGTCTGGTCAAATGAGACCAAAATGTAACTTATTTAATACTTTTTTAACCCGCTGTATTTTGCCATATCAATCCTATAAAAACAACTAGCATTTGTCAGTCTGGAGGAGATTGTGCTTATCCATAGCAGTGCTGAAGCACTGCTGTGTATAGCACAGGCAATCTGACGATCGCAGCTTCAAATCTCCTCAGGGGACTATTAAAAGCAGTAAAAAGTTAAAAAAAAAGTTTAAAAAAACACAAAAGTTAAAATAACACCCTTTTTGCCCCATTAAAAATAAAACAATAAAAAAAATATATATATATACATATTTGGTATCACTGATGTCCGATCTATCCAATCTATCAAAATATAAAATAAATTAATCTGATTGTAAATGAAAAAAGCCAAGCTGACAAGCCAGAGAGCTGGTGGTCACAAAGGTCAGCACCTGTAAAGTGCAAAGTAAAGGCAAAGGGCTCCAGCCCGGGTAGGGTAACTTGTGCCCCCCTCATGTGCATGTGGTACCGAGCCCGCACTCGTCTCCAACAGAGTCACACACCTGTCCGTCTCCTCGCACGCTTTAGGGTATGTGCACAGGTAGAAAGGAGCTCTGCGGATTTTTCCGCAGCGGATTTCAGAAATCCGCAGGTAAAAGGCACTGCGCTTTACCTGCGGATTTAACGCGGATTTACTGCTGTTTTGTGCGGATTCCACTTGCTGTTTTACACCTGCGGATTCCTATTGTGGAGCAGGTGTAAACCGCAGCGGAATCAGCACAAAGAAGCAGCGTGGGCACTGCAGATTGCGTTTTCCATAGGTTTACATTGTACTGTAAGCGCATGGAAAGCTGCTGCGGACCCGCAGCAGCAGATCCGCAGCAAAATCCGTGTGTGTAATAGGGTGCAGGGTTGAGTATGTCACCACGGAACACACAGACCAACTGTTGAGGGAGATTTATTAACAGGGACAATATTCTCCTCTCCTTTACTGGCTATAAAAATAGGGGGACCCCCCAAAAAAGACGTGGGGTCCCCCTATATTTTATAGCCAGAAAGGCTACATAGACAGCTGCGGGCTGATATTCATAGCCTAGAGAGGGGCCATGGATATTGCCCCCCCCCCCCCCGGCTACAAATACCAGTCCGCAGCCGCCCCAGAAATAGCACATCTGTAAGATGCGCCAATTCCGGCACTTAGCCCCTCTCTTCCCACTCCCGTGTAGCGATGGGATATGGGGTAATATGGGGTTAATGTCACCTTGCTAATATAAGGTGACATTAAGCCCGGTTAATAATGGAGAGGCGTCAATAAGACGCCTATCCATTACTAATCCTATTGTAGTGAAAGTGTAAAAAAAAAATAAAGACAGCCAGAAAAAAGTATTTTATTATTCTTAATTTCACCATACTTACCATACTTGAGCGTCTGCAAAAAAAGTAAAAATAATTATCCAACCATATATGTTGTATGTCGCATGTTGCATTTCGCATGTTGTATGTCGCATGTCTCATGTTGCATGTCATATGTCGCATGTTGTATGTCGCGTGTCTCATGTTGCATGTTGTATGTCATATGTCGCATATTGCATGTCATGTTGTGTGTGGCATGTCATATGTCGCATGTTGCATGTTGCATGTCGCATGTCATATGTTGCATGTAGCATGTTGTACATCACATGTCACATGTGGTATGTCGCATGTCTCATGTTGCATGTCATATGTTGCATGTTGTATGTTGCATGTCGCATGTTGTATGTCGCATGTTGTATGTCGCATGTCATATGTCGCATGTCGTATGGTGTATGTTGTATGGTGTATGTTGTATGGTGTATGTTGTGTGTTGTATGTGCACACAGTCCAGACGAGTCCGGTTCTGCTATATCTGGATGCCTGACATCCAGATGTAGCAGAGCCTGTAGATGATTGCTGGAGATAGCTCTCCAGCGATCACCTACACTACAGCGTTCTCACAATCAGCTGATCAGCTGTTTGTGAGAACTAGACTAGTGACTGGAGATAACTCCCGGTATCGTGCCCGGCAGTTCTCGCGATAAGATAAGTTATCGCGAGAACTGCAGTGGACGAGGGACTTCTGGCGGCGGGACAGGTGAGCTGGCAGATATGCGTAGTAAGCTGCGAGTACGCAGTTTCTACGCATGTGGCTAATCATTAGATGCGGTTTTACCGCATCTAATGTTTGTCTATGGGAAATTACGGCGCGGCAACGGATCGTCGCCGCACTGTAAACAGACATGCTGCGTTCTGAAAAGACGCGCCGCATGTCCGTTTACGCGGGTCTGCCGCCTGCGTGTTTTACCGCATAGTGGAGACGGGATTTCATAAAATCCTCTCCACTATGCTGTAACATCTGGACGCTGCATGTTTGACGCTACGGCTCTAAGCAGCGTCAAACACGCAGCGTTTCCTGAACGTGGAAACATACCCTAAGGAGAAATCTCACCGCAACAGCAAACCACCAGTACTGACTTTCCCTGAGAAACAGACTGACCTAAATAGAAGGAAAAGGGATTGGGTCATTCCACCCGTCCATCTGTCCAAGAATAACAGGGGTCCTTTTCTCCAAAAAAATAGTACAGATTAAATCCAACAAGGTTACGGAGATTTACTACAGCATTACTGGACAGGGTGCTGATAACCCACCGGAGGGAGTATTCACTATTGAGAAGGAGACTGGATGGCTGTTGGTGACTCAACGTTTGGACCGTGAAAAATTATCAGTATACATTCTCAAGTCTCACTCGGTGTCGGCAAATGGCCAATCTGTGGAGGAGCCCATGGACATAATCATGGAGGTTATTGATCAGAATGACAACAAACCTGAGTTTACAGAACAAGTATTCAGAGGATCTGTGAAAGAAGGCGTTCCTTCAGGAACCCCTGTAATGAACATTTCTGCTACAGATGACAATGTCCCCCAAATATCGAACGTCATTCTTGGTTTTTCCATACTGAAGCAGGAGCACGAGGACCCGTTAGCTGGACTCTTTACCATCAATAGTGAGACTGGTGTCATCAGTGTGATTGGGACCAGACTGAACCAAGAGAAAATCCCAGAGTATATAATGACTGTACAGGTGGCAGACATGGAGGGCACGGATCTGTCCTGCACTGCAAAAATGGTTATCAAAATCTTTGACGCCAACGATAAAGCCCCAGTTTTTGATCCTTTGACCAACCAGACCATTGTGCCAGAAAATGAAGTCAGATCCTTGACAGGGTTTAGAGGAGATCGATACACTTTGAACAGAGATTTGTCCTTGCTGGTTTTAGTTGAAAACTACATAGTCCAAGAAACGGCACTCTCATATAAACCAAAGACATTTTTATTATTTATTCAAGATTCAATTGGTTTGGAACGTATTTTTTCTTATGAGCTCCTCTCCATCATCCTAGTACTGACTTTTTTTCAATTAGTGTAGAACTACACCTTGTCCCTGACACCAAAACTTGGCCCATTAGTATGTCTCTTACTAGTAGGTGAGGTTTGTCTGCTCTGTGCTTGCCTCATATTTTCTCTATCTTCAGTCCAAAGAAGTTTTAACATATCCACAGATTTATCATCTTCTGGAAAGTCCATCTCAGAGACTGAAAAAGAACCAAAACAACTAAGATATTTAAGATTACAGAAAATCGGAGAAGCTTTCATGTATATGTAGCATTCTAGGGGGGCAGGCGTGCGTGTCAGGCACACTTCTCCCAGCAGCAAAGTATCACATCAGCTAAAGTATCATGAAGTGCAATTATTTCAACGGCAGATAGTCACGGCAGGAGTCAGGACCCCACTCTATGTATCTGTCTCTTTTGGGTATGTCTGCTGAATAAGCACTTATTACTTGGATCTAGGTTTTGTATTTACCCATCTTACTACTTCACTATGTTTACATATGCCCTTACAGTGTTTGCTCCACTAATCTTCTCTCTCGTTCGCTATCCACAAACCCCAGCACCCTCCAACCAAATAATCATCTCCTGTTCCCTCATACCTACCCACCTGTCCTCCTCTGCTGACCTGCTCCTCAACCTCAAATCTGTCCTAATCAAATATAAAACAAGCCGGCCTTCTCTTACCTGCTCTCCCTTTCTCTGCTTTTCTTCACTGCTGGTGACATATCTCCCAACCCTGGACCCCACAGCTCATACCTGCCGTTACTACCCCCTCTTACCGCTCCCTATCTAATATGAACTACCGCAATCTTTCCAACATAAAACCCATGCCCCTGACGCCCACCCCCCTATTCCCTCTCTCTGGAGCACTCTGGAATGCCCGCTCAATCTGCAATAAGTTTCATGTGATTCATGACCTTTTCTCTCTCACAAGCTTGCCTTCCTTGGCCTCACAGAAACATGGCTAGCATCCTCTGACACCGCCTGCCCCGGCTGCGCTGTGTTATGGCGGCCTTCACTTGACCCACACCCCTCGCCCCGCCAACAGACATGGTGGAGGAGTGGGTCTTTTCCTTTCTTCAAACTGCACCTTTAACCTAATCCCACCTCTACCCTCCCTTATCCTCCCCTCTTTTCAAGTCCACTCTGTCCTCACCTACTCTCCCTCCAACCTCCAAGTGGCCGTCATATGCTGACCTCCGGGCCCGGCCAGTGCCTTTATTGACCAATTCTCCACCTGGCTTCTTCACTTTCTCTCTGCTGACATTCCCACCATCATCATGGGTGACTTCAACATCCCCACTGATACCCTTCAGTCAACAGCCTCCAAACATTGGTCCCTTACTTCATCTTTTGGACTTACTCAGTGGTCCTCCACAGCCACCCACACAGATGGACATACACTAGACCTGGTCTTCACCCGTCTCTGCTCTCTATCTAACTTCACCACCTCCCCTCTCCCTCTATCCAACCACCATCTGCTCACTTTCTCATCCCTGTCCTCCTCACCGGTCACCCATGTCAGCAACATGCACACCCCCACGGAAACCTTGCACACCTAGACACCCACAAACTCTCTGACTCTATCCTACCACTTACATCCATATCCTCACTCCACGACACAGACAGTGCCACTGCTTTCTACAATGCCACTCTCGCATCAGCTATTGACAGGGTTGGCCCTCTTGTTCATGGCAGAGTGCAACATATCAATAGTAGTGTTGAGCATTCCGATACCGCAAGTATCGGGTATCGGCCGATACTAGCGGTATCGGAATTCCGATACCGGGATTCCGATACTTGGCGCGTATCGGATACCGGAATCGGAAGTTCCATGATTCAAAATTCAGAAATTCAGCCAATGAGAAAGATTCCAAGTGTGGGCACATCCTGTTTAGCATGGAGGGCATGAAAGTACTGGCAAGGCTGTGATTGGCTGCTGAAATGATGTCATGATGCAGTTTAAAAGTCGCTGGCGCCATTTTGCGATCACTCTGCTGTGAATTCAGTTAGTGACAGGACGCTGTTTGCTGACTGAGGGACAGTTTAGAGATAGCGATTTGCTTCTTTGTGCTTTCCAAAGGCTAATTTAGCAACCGCTGTGTTCACCTACTATTCACCTTGCTTTTGCCTTGTAGCGCTGTTTTCACAGCGATCTGCAAGGTCTCTCTGTGTGTGTGTGTGTGAGTGCAGCCCACTCTCTAGTCTGAGTGCAGCCACATAGGCCATCCATAGCTGGTTGTATTCAGTTCAGGGAGGGTGGTTCATTGCCTCATACTGTCCTTTTTTTTTTTTTTTTTTGAAGTAGTGCAGGCTGCTGCACATTTTTTCAAATAATTCCTATTAGTGTCTTTCCACCCGTCTCCATCTAATTTGTGGAAAAACACTACATAGGATAAAGTAGAGGAGGGTTTTTGGGCCTTGCAGCGCCGTTTACGGCTGTCTGCACGGTCTCCGTGTGACTGCAGCTCGCCCTGTAGTCTGTGAGCAGCCGTAGCTTGGTTGTCTCCAGCTCAGGGTTGTTCACTGCGTCATACCGCCAAATCAATTTTAATTTTTTTTCAAGTACTGTAGTCTGCTGTTAATTAATTTAAAAAAATCCTATTAGTGTCTTTCCACCCGTCTCCAGCTAATTTGTGGAAAAACACTACATAGGATAAAGTAGAGGAGGGTTTTTGGGCCTTGCAGCGCCGTTTACGGCTGTCTGCACGGTCTCCGTGTGACTGCAGCTCGCCCTGTAGTCTGTGAGCAGCTATAGCCTGGTTGTCTCCAGCTCAGGGTTGTTCACTGCGTCATACCGCCAAATCAATTTTAATTTTTTTTCAAGTACTGTAGTCTGCTGCTAATTAATTTAAAAAAATCCTATTAGTGTCTTTCCACCCGTCTCCAGCTAATTTGTGGAAAAACACTACATAGGATAAAGTAGAGGAGGGTTTTTGGGCCTTGCAGCGCCGTTTACGGCTGTCTGCACGGTCTCCGTGTGACTGCAGCTCGCCCTGTAGTCTGTGAGCAGCCGTAGCTTGGTTGTCTCCAGCTCAGGGTTGTTAACTGCGTCATACCGCCAAATCAATTTTAATTTTTTTTCAAGTACTGTAGTCTGCTGCTAATTAATTTAAAAAAATCCTATTAGTGTCTTTCCACCCGTCTCCAGCTAATTTGTGGAAAAACACTACATAGGATAAAGTAGAGGAGGGTTTTTGGGCCTTACAGCGCCGTTAACGTCTGTCTGCACGGTCTCCGTGTGACTGCAGCTCTATCCGTTGTCAGTTCAGCCCCCAAAAAAGAAATAAATAATAAAGTTCACCAAACACACCAGTTACACCACTTTACATTTGTGTAGGCCACATTAACTCATATTAAAGTCTAGTCCACACTTTAGCTAATTAGTGTTTCTTATACCTGTTAGGAGGAGTTTTTCAGGAATAAGCACACAAAGCCGTTAGTACTTTTCTGCTTTTCTTTATCAGTCAACCACGATGAAGAAGGCAGTGAGTAAGGCACGTGGGCGTGGGCGCGGAGCAGGGAGGGGACGTGGGGATTCTGTGCCCGCTGCGGGCACCGGTGACTCATCAGCACCCACTTTCACGAGGGAACAGTCGTTCATGCGCAGCTTTGTCGCCGAGCGCCGTACACCGCTGCTGCGTGAAGACCAAATTGAAGCCGTTGTGGGATGGATGGCAGCTAATGCATCAACTTCCATTAGTGCCACATCCTCTCAGACACAGAGCACTGGAGAGCAGCCATCTGTCTCTTCACCACCTGCCAAATTGCCCAGGCAGACAGAGAGCCCAGGACAGGAGCCGTCTCTACTTCTGTTCTCTGAATCTCTTGGCTTGGAAACAGGGGGCCAGCCAAGCAGCATTGGAGAAATGGAAGAAGAGGCAGGGTGCAGTGATGCCCAACAGCTTTTTCTCTCTGAGTCTGAAGAGGCGGGTGGGCCAGTGGCTCCGTTCACCACATCGCAGGCCGCATCAGCTGATGATGACACTCAGGTGCCACTTACTGGTGCGTGCTCTGCTGCTGAGACTACCCGGGAGGAGCAGTTGGGGGCAGAGGGTAGTGTGGATGACGAGGTCCTTGACCCATCTTGGCGTCAGGGACAGGAAGGTGGTGGGAGCAGCTCTGAGGAAGAGATTCCCCGTACGGTCCAAAGAGGGAGAGGGAGGGGGAAGACTGCGGATCCTGCAGCCTCCGCTTTGGCACCCGTAAGGAGCATGTCTCTTCCAAAAGTCAAAAGGGGGGCTCCCAAGACTTGCAGTGCCTGGTCCTTTTTTGACACAGTTGCAGATGACATTTGCTATGTCAGATGCAAGGTGTGTCATCAAAAAATCAAAAGAGGTCAAAAAGTCGCCAACCTCAATACCTCCAACATGTGGAAACATGTGCGCAACAGGCACCCGGCGGAGTTAGACAAACACACTGAAGAGCTAGGCCAACCAACAGCGGCAGCTACCACCTCTTCAGCTCGTGTTGCCTCTTCCTCTAGCTCACACGCAGCTGGTTCGGCTTCCTCCCAGGATCGCCGTGGAAGAACCTCTGGCCCTGTTGTCCAGAGACCCGCTGTAATTCCACCCGCAGCACCACTTTCCCAGTCAACCCCACACTCCCAGCCCAGTCTACAGCCATCGGTAGTACAGGCATGGGAGAAAAGGCGGCCTTTCTCGTCAAACCACCCACGAGCACAGGCTCTGACTGCAGGCATTGCCAAACTTCTGTCACTGGAAATGCTGTCATTCAGGCTGGTGGAGACTGACAGCTTCCGTGACTTGATGTCATTGGCAGTCCCACAGTACAGTGTGCCCAGCCGCTTTTACTTCAGCAGGCAAGCCGTCCCTGCCCTGCACAAGCATGTGGAGGGACACATAAAACATGCGCTACTGAACGCCGTCAGTAGCAAGGTCCACCTCACCACCGATGCGTGGACCAGTCAACATGGACAGGGGCGATACCTTTCCCTCACTGCCCATTGGGTTAATGTAGTTGAGCCGGGTACAGACCGTGCGAGTGGCGCAGGACGTGTCCTGCCCACTCCAAGGATTGCAGGAATCCATTCTGTACGCATTGACTCCTCCTCTTACACCAGTTCCTCAGAATCATCGCTGCAGGAGCCGTCACAGTCCACCTCCACATGGACCCGTGATGAACGTGTACCTGTTACGACCGACATGAGCACAGCCGTGGCCAAACGTCAACAGGCCGTCTTGAAATTAATTTTTTTGGGGAATCGTAGCCACACAGCGCAGGAGCTCTGGAATGCCATCAAGCAGGAGAGCGATGTGTGGTTTGAGCCAGCGAATCTCCAGCCAGGCATGGTAGTGTGTGATAATGGCCGAAATCTGGTGGCAGCCCTGGGCCTCGGCAACCTCACTCACATCCCATGTCTGGCACATGTGCTCAATTTGGTCGTGCAGAGTTTTTTGAGGGACTATCCGGATCTTGATGCACTGCTGCACAAGGTCCGCCTAGAGTGTGCTCACTTGCGGCGTTCCAGCACGGCAAAAGCGCGCATTGCGGCTCTGCAGCGCCGACACCGCCTGCCGGAACATCGCATCATATGTGACCTACCTACCAGGTGGAATTCCACGTTACATATGTTGGAGCGGTTGTGTGAGCAGCAGCAAGCTGTAATGGAGTACCAGCTGTATCAGGCGCACAAAAGTCGCAGTCAGCGCCGTACAGACTTCACAACCACAGAGTGGGCCACTATGAAGGATGTCTGCCAGGTTTTGCGTCCCTTCGATTATTCCACGCGGATGGCGAGTGCAGATGATGCACTAGTCAGCATGACTGTCCCCCTTATCTGCCTGCTTGAAAAATCACTGCAAGCGCTAAGGGATGATGTTGTGGAAGAGGTGGAGGATGAGGATTCACCACTTCCATCATCTTCTGGACAGTCAGCGCCACGTGGTTCCTCACAAACGCGTAGGCAGGGGACAGTTTGTGAGGAGGATGAGGAGGAGTCAATGGAGGAGGAAGACATCCGTCCAGAGGAGGGAGTTACACAATTGTCCAGTACTCAGTGTGTACAGCGAGGGTGGGGTGATGACGAGCGGGCAGAGATCACGCCTCCAGCTGGGGACAGCGTTTCTTGGGCAGTTGGCAGTCTGCAGCACATGGTGGATTACATGCTGCAGTGCCTGAGAAACGACCGCCGCATCGACCACATTCTCAACATGTCTGATTACTGGGTGTTCACCCTCCTCGATCCTCGCTACCGGGACAACGTAGAAAGCCTCATCACACCGTTGAACCGGGAGCGAAAAATGCGGGAGTACCAAGACACACTGGTCAGTTCCATCATCTTCTCCATTCCAACTGAGAGAAGTGCTGCTAGTGCATTCCAAAGCAGCTCAGTGCGTCCAGGCAGTGGTGGAGGCTCTGCACAAAGAGGGAGCAGAAGCAGTGCCTCTGCCCAAGGCAAGACCAGTATGGCCCAACTGTGGCACAGTTTTGTGTGCCCCCCACAAAAGTCTACACCATCACAGACGGCTCCAGTCAGCAGGAGGCAACGGTTCCGTCAGATGGTGACAGACTACATGTCTTGCCCTCTTGCTGTACTCCCAGACGGCTCTTCCCCTTTCAAGTTTTGGGTCTCAAAGCTGGATACATGGCCAGAGCTAAGCCAGTATGCATTGGAGGTGCTGTCTTGCCCTGCGGCCAGTGTATTATCGGAACGTGTCTTTAGTGCTGCAGGTGGTGTACTAACTGACCGTCGCATGCGACTATCCTCCGATAACGTTGACCGGCTTACTTTCCTGAAAATGAACAAGGCCTGGATCTCGCAGGAATTTGCCACTCCTCCTCCTGATTAAATAATTAGGTCACTGTATACGTTATCCAGGTCTCCTGTTGTGTTCATCTTTCAACCACCTGAACTTACATTCCTGGGCTCCAACAACGCCAGTTGAGGCTCAGAAGTGCCATCTGCACAGTCAAAACATACGACCCAGTGTTATTGGGTTTCAGTAACGTCAGCTGATCCCCAGCTGTGTAGCCGGCAATGTGTCCTGCGACCGCCACGCTGACACAACTGAAATGTAAGGGAACCTGTCCCCCCCCCCCCCCAAGGCGTTTGTTACTGAAAGAGCCACCTTGTGCAGCAGTAATGCTGCACAAGGAAAAGGTAGCTATTTTCATTATGCTCCTTGCACACGCAGAACTTAACACTTATAAAATGTGTCCACTGATACCGTAAAACCGTCCCGGAGGTGGGACTTTCCTTCGTAATATGACGCAGCACAGCTGTCATTCCTACCCCCTCGGCGCCGTGCCCCGGCTCCTCATCGTTGTTTGATTCCGTCCCGGAGCCTGCGCTGTTATGTTATCCCTTGGCCAGGCACACTTAGCGCTGCCCATCTTCTGACATCATTTGGTGTCAGGCTGGCTGCGCCTGTGCGGCCGCGCTGTCCGAGAGCCCGCCTCGCAGTGTGGTCTAATGTAATCCCACCGCGGGCCTGGGATCAGTGGCCATGCGCAGTGCATATCCTCGCCTCTCGCTCCACTCCCTACGGCTTCTTCAGACTGTGCGGTGCCAGCTGATCCGTAATAGCATGCCACGGCCGTGGCAGCGCACAGTCTGAAAAAGCCGTAGGGAGGGGAGCGAGAGGCGAGGATATGCACTGCGCATGGCCACTGATCCCAGGCCCGCGGTGGGATTACATTAGACCACACTGCGAGGCGGGCTCTCGGACAGCGCGGCCGCACAAGCGCAGCCAGCCTGACACCAAATGATGTCAGAAGATGGGCAGCGCTAAGTGTGCCTGGCCAAGGGATAACCTAACAGCGCAGGCTCCGGGACGGAATCAAACAACGATGAGGAGCCGGGGCACGGCGCCGAGGGGGTAGGAATGACAGCTGTGCTGCGTCATATTACGAAGGAAAGTCCCACCTCCGGGACAGTTTCACGGTTTCAGGGGACACATTTTATAAGTGTTTAGTTCTGTGCTTGCAAGGAGCATAATTAAAAGAGCCACCTTTTCCTTTTGCATCTTTTGAGCTGCACAAGCTGGCTCTTTCAGCTACAAATGCCTTGGGGGGGGGGGTTAAAGGTTCCCTTTCTCCAATCAGGCTTCGGCCTACATTGTGTTCCTCTGCTTCTACTGCTGTCCCTGGGCTCCAACACCGCTAGTTGTTGCCTGGTAGTGCTGTACGCACAGTCAACAGTCGCTCCTCTGTTATTGGGGTTCAGTAACGTCAGCTGTTCCCCTGCTGTGTGTGTGGCAATCCCTCCAACCTCCTCCAACCTCATCCAAACTCCTCCTCCTCCACCTGTCCCTGGGCTCCAACACCGCTAGTTGCCGTCCAGAAGTGCTGTACGCACAGTCAACAGTCGCTCCTCTGTTATTGGGGTTCAGTAACGTCAGCTGTTCCCCTGCTGTGTGTGTGGCAATCCCTCCTACCTCCTCCAACCTCCTCCTACCTCCTCCTCCTCCACCTGTCCCTGGGCTCCAACACCGCCAGTTGCCGTCCAGAAGTGCTGTACGCACAGTCAACAGTCCCTCCTCTGTTATTGGGGTTCAGTAACGTCAGCTGTTCCCCTGCTGTGTGTGTGGCAATCCCTCCAACCTCCTCCAACCTCATCCAAACTCCTCCTCCT
This sequence comes from Ranitomeya variabilis, assembly GCF_051348905.1. Classification (NCBI taxonomy): domain Eukaryota; kingdom Metazoa; phylum Chordata; class Amphibia; order Anura; family Dendrobatidae; genus Ranitomeya; species Ranitomeya variabilis. The sequence continues at coordinate 112,423,671 of NC_135239.1, read as the reverse complement.
CCACCTGTCCCTGGGCTCCAACACCGCTAGTTGCCGTCCAGAAGTGCTGTACGCACAGTCAACAGTCGCTCCTCTGTTATTGGGGTTCAGTAACGTCAGCTGTTCCCCTGCTGTGTGTGTGGCAATCCCTCCTACCTCCTCCTTCCTCCTCCACCTGTCCCTGGGCTCCAACACCGCCAGTTGCCGTCCAGAAGTGCTGTACGCACAGTCAACAGTCCCTCCTCTGTTATTGGGGTTCAGTAACGTCAGCTGTTCCCCTGCTGTGTGTGTGGCAATCCCTCCAACCTCCTCCAACCTCATCCAAACTCCTCCTCCTCCACCTGTCCCTGGGCTCCAACACCGCTAGTTGCCGTCCAGAAGTGCTGTACGCACAGTCAACAGTCGCTCCTCTGTTATTGGGGTTCAGTAACGTCAGCTGTTCCCCTGCTGTGTGTGTGGCAATCCCTCCTACCTCCTCCAACCTCCTCCTACCTCCTCCTCCTCCACCTGTCCCTGGGCTCCAACACCGCCAGTTGCCGTCCAGAAGTGCTGTACGCACAGTCAACAGTCCCTCCTCTGTTATTGGGGTTCAGTAACGTCAGCTGTTCCCCTGCTGTGTGTGTGGCAATCCCTCCTACCTCCTCCTTCCTCCTCCACCTGTCCCTGGGCTCCAACACCGCCAGTTGCCGTCCAGAAGTGCTGTACGCACAGTCAACAGTCCCTCCTCTGTTATTGGGGTTCAGTAACGTCAGCTGTTCCCCTGCTGTGTGTGTGGCAATCCCTCCAACCTCCTCCAACCTCCTCCTACCTCCTCCTCCTCCACCTGTCCCTGGGCTCCAACACCGCCAGTTGCCGTCCAGAAGTGCTGTACGCACAGTCAACAGTCCCTCCTCTGTTATTGGGGTTCAGTAACGTCAGCTGTTCCCCTGCTGTGTGTGTGGCAATCCCTCCTACCTCCTCCTTCCTCCTCCACCTGTCCCTGGGCTCCAACACCGCCAGTTGCCGTCCAGAAGTGCTGTACGCACAGTCAACAGTCCCTCCTCTGTTATTGGGGTTCAGTAACGTCAGCTGTTCCCCTGCTGTGTGTGTGGCAATCCCTCCAACCTCCTCCAACCTCCTCCTACCTCCTCCTCCTCCACCTGTCCCTGGGCTCCAACACCGCCAGTTGCCGTCCAGAAGTGCTGTACGCACAGTCAACAGTCCCTCCTCTGTTATTGGGGTTCAGTAACGTCAGCTGTTCCCCTGCTGTGTGTGTGGCAATCCCTCCTACCTCCTCCTACCTCCTCCACCTGTCCCTGGGCTCCAACACCGCCAGTTGCCGTCCAGAAGTGCTGTACGCACAGTCAACAGTCCCTCCTCTGTTATTGGGGTTCAGTAACGTCAGCTGTTCCCCTGCTGTGTGTGTGGCAATCCCTCCAACCTCCTCCAACCTCATCCAAACTCCTCCTCCTCCACCTGTCCCTGGGCTCCAACACCGCTAGTTGCCGTCCAGAAGTGCTGTACGCACAGTCAACAGTCGCTCCTCTGTTATTGGGGTTCAGTAACGTCAGCTGTTCCCCTGCTGTGTGTGTGGCAATCCCTCCTACCTCCTCCTACCTCCTCCTCCTCCACCTGTCCCTGGGCTCCAACACCGCCAGTTGCCGTCCAGAAGTGCTGTACGCACAGTCAACAGTCCCTCCTCTGTTATTGGGGTTCAGTAACGTCAGCTGTTCCCCTGCTGTGTGTGTGGCAATCCCTCCTACCTCCTCCTACCTCCTCCTCCTCCACCTGTCCCTGGGCTCCAACACCGCCAGTTGCCGTCCAGAAGTGCTGTACGCACAGTCAACAGTCCCTCCTCTGTTATTGGGGTTCAGTAACGTCAGCTGTTCCCCTGCTGTGTGTGTGGCAATCCCTCCTACCTCCTCCAACCTCCTCCTACCTCCTCCTCCTCCACCTGTCCCTGGGCTCCAACACCGCCAGTTGCCGTCCAGAAGTGCTGTACGCACAGTCAACAGTCCCTCCTCTGTTATTGGGGTTCAGTAACGTCAGCTGTTCCCCTGCTGTGTGTGTGGCAATCCCTCCTACCTCCTCCTTCCTCCTCCACCTGTCCCTGGGCTCCAACACCGCCAGTTGCCGTCCAGAAGTGCTGTACGCACAGTCAACAGTCCCTCCTCTGTTATTGGGGTTCAGTAACGTCAGCTGTTCCCCTGCTGTGTGTGTGGCAATCCCTCCTACCTCCTCCAACCTCCTCCAACCTCCTCCTCCTCCACCTGTCCCTGGGCTCCAACACCGCTAGTTGCCGTCCAGAAGTGCTGTACGCACAGAGCCAAACACCTCGCCAATGTGTTAGTGGGGTTCAGCACCGCCAGCTGTTCCCCTGCTGTGTATACGGCAACGTGTACTGCGACCGCCACGCAGACACAACAAGTTAAATGTAAGGGAACCTGACCCCCCCCCCCCCCAGGCGTTTGTTACTGAAGGAGCCACCTTGTGCAGCAGTAATAATGCAAAGGGAAAAAGTGCCTCTTTTCGTGATGCTCCTTGCACATGCTGAACCTAACACTTATGAAATGTGTCCCCACACAGCGTTAAACCGTCCGGTAGGTGGAACTTTCCTTTGTCGTGTGACGCAGCACAGCCATCATTTTTACCCCCTTGGCGCCGTGCGCCCACTCCTCAGCGTTGTTTGAATCTGTCCCGGAGCCTGCGCTGTTAGGTTAGCCCTTGGCCATGCACACATGTTGCGCTGCCCGTCTTCTGACCTCATTTGGTGTCAGGCTGGCTGCGCCTGTGCGGGTGCGCTGGTCGAGATCCCGCCTCGCAGTGTCGTCTAATGTAATCCCACCGCGGGCCTGTGATCCGTGCCCGTGCGCAGTGCATATCCTCTCCTCTCACTCCCCTCCCTACGGCTTCTTCAGACTGTGCGATGTCAGCTGGTCCCTAATAGCATGCCACGGCCGTGACAACGCACAGTCTGAAAAAGCCGTAGGGAGGGGAGTGAGAGGACAGGATATGCACTGCGCACGGGCACGGATCACAGGCCCGCGGTGGGATTACATTAGACGACACTGCGAGGCGGGATCTCGACCAGCGCACCCGCACAGGCGCAGCCAGCCTGACACCAAATGAGGTCAGAAGACGGGCAGCGCAACATGTGTGCATGGCCAAGGGCTAACCTAACAGCGCAGGCTCCGGGACAGATTCAAACAACGCTGAGGAGTGGGCGCACGGCGCCAAGGGGGTAAAAATGATGGCTGTGCTGCGTCACACGACAAAGGAAAGTTCCACCTACCGGACGGTTTAACGCTGTGAGGAGACACATTTCATAAATGTTTGGTTCCGCATGTACAAGGACCATAATTAAAAGAGCTAAGTTTACCTTTTCCAGCATTAGTGCTGTACACAATGGCTCTTTCAGCTACAAACGCCTGGGGGGGGGGGTGTTAAAGGTTTCCTTTCAACTTGCTCGAGTGCAGGCTTCGGCCTACACTCCGCTCCCCCTGCTCCTCCTGCTGACCCTGGGCTCTAACACCGCCAGTTTTTGCCCAGATGTGCTAGCTGCACAGAGAAAAACACCAGCCAATGTGTCAGTGGGGTTCAGCACCGCCAGCTGTTCCCCTGCTGTGTAGCCGGCAACGTGTCCTGCGACCGCCACGCAGACACAAGAACTGAAATTGAAGGGAACCTGTCCCCCCTCCCCCAGGCGTTTTTACGTTATCCAGCCACCTTGTACAGCGGTAATGCTGCATGTGTGCAAGGTGGCTCATAAACGTATTCTCCTCGCACATGTGGAACTGAAAACACGTCTGAAATGTGTCCTCTGTGTGACCATTTAACCGTCCCGGGGGTGTGACTTTCCTTTGTAATGACACGCTGCAACCCCCTTGGTAGCGCTGCCCGTCTTCTGGCATCATTGTTTGGCTGGCTGCGCCTCTGCGGCCGCCCTGACCCACACAACGCCCCTCGGTGTCTTATTTATTGGGACTGCGAGGGTGTGATTGATGGGCAGGATCAGTGCATCAGTTCGCCTGTCCCTCCTCTCCTTCCGCCTTCTTCGGACTGTGCGGCTTCATGGCCGTGGCATGCGATAAGGGATCAGATGACGCCGCACAGTCTGAAGCGGGTGTAAGGACCCGCGTGTGAGAGGCGAACATATGTGCTGCGCCAGGCCCTGAATCCCAGCCCCGCAGTGTTTTAACAATGTTAAGACACTGCGGGGCTGGGATTCATGGTCATCGCGAACCGCAACGGCCGACATTAAATGATGTCAGAAGATGGGCAGCGCTAACGGCGCTAGGCCAGGGGATAACACGACAGCGCAGACTCCTGTACAGCAAATAACAACGCTCAGGAGGCTGCACCCAGCACCAAGGTGGGATTCTTGACATCTGTGCTGCGTCTCATTACAAAGGGAACTCTCGCCTCCATTACACAGTTTGACTGTATAAAGGGCTAAATGTTATACGTGTTCCATTCAGCGTGTGCAAGGAGAAAAATTACAAGAGCAACCTTTGACTTGCGCAGCACTACTGCTGCATAAGCTGTGGCTCTTCTACTTTCTAACCCCTGAGGGGGGGTTAAAGGTGACTTTTGAAATCGGTTCAATTAGGCTTCGGCCTACACTCTGCTCCACCTGCAGAGCCCGGGCTCCAACAACGCTAGTTGCTGTCCGGAAGTGCTGGCTGCACAGAGCCAAACACCTCGCCAATGTGTCAGTGGGGTCCAGCACCGCCAGCTGTTCCCCTGCTGTGTAGCCGGCAACGTGTCCTGCAAAAGCCACGCAGACACAACACACCCAAAGCTGCCGCCTGTGCAGGCTTCGGCCTACACTCCCCTCCCCCTGCTCCTCCTCCTCCTGCTCCTCCTCCTGCTGTCCCTGGGCTCTAACACACCGCCAGTTTTTGCCCAGATGTGCTAGCTGCACAGAGAAAAACACCAGCCAATGTGTCAGTGGGGTCCAGCACCGCCAGCTGTTCCCCTGCTGTGCAGCCGGCAACGTGTCCTGCAAAAGCCACGCAGACACAAGAACTGAAATTGAAGGGAACCTGTCCCCCCTCCCCCAGGCGTTTTTACGTTATCCAGCCACCTTGTACAGCGGTAATGCTGCATGTGTGCAAGGTGGCTCATAAACGTATTCTCCTCGCACATGTGGAACTGAAAACACGTCTGAAATGTGTCCTCTGTGTGACCATTTAACCGTCCCGGGGGTGTGACTTTCCTTTGTAATGACACGCTGCAACCCCCTTGGTAGCGCTGCCCGTCTTCTGGCATCATTGTTTGGCTGGCTGCGCCTCTGCGGCCGCCCTGACCCACACAACGCCCCTCGGTGTCTTATTTATTGGGACTGCGAGGGTGTGATTGATGGGCAGGATCAGTGCATCAGTTCGCCTGTCCCTCCTCTCCTTCCGCCTTCTTCGGACTGTGCGGCTTCATGGCCGTGGCATGCGATAAGGGATCAGATGACGCCGCACAGTCTGAAGCGGGTGTAAGGACCCGCGTGTGAGAGGCGAACATATGTGCTGCGCCAGGCCCTGAATCCCAGCCCCGCAGTGTTTTAACAATGTTAAGACACTGCGGGGCTGGGATTCATGGTCATCGCGAACCGCAACGGCCGACATTAAATGATGTCAGAAGATGGGCAGCGCTAACGGCGCTAGGCCAGGGGATAACACGACAGCGCAGACTCCTGTACAGCAAATAACAACGCTCAGGAGGCTGCACCCAGCACCAAGGTGGGATTCTTGACATCTGTGCTGCGTCTCATTACAAAGGGAACTCTCGCCTCCATTACACAGTTTGACTGTATAAAGGGCTAAATGTTATACGTGTTCCATTCAGCGTGTGCAAGGAGAAAAATTACAAGAGCAACCTTTGACTTGCGCAGCACTACTGCTGCATAAGCTGTGGCTCTTCTACTTTCTAACCCCTGAGGGGGGGTTAAAGGTGACTTTTGAAATCGGTTCAATTAGGCTTCGGCCTACACTCTGCTCCACCTGCAGAGCCCGGGCTCCAACAACGCTAGTTGCTGTCCGGAAGTGCTGGCTGCACAGAGCCAAACACCTCGCCAATGTGTCAGTGGGGTCCAGCACCGCCAGCTGTTCCCCTGCTGTGTAGCCGGCAACGTGTCCTGCAAAAGCCACGCAGACACAACACACCCAAAGCTGCCGCCTGTGCAGGCTTCGGCCTACACTCCCCTCCCCCTGCTCCTCCTCCTCCTGCTCCTCCTCCTGCTGTCCCTGGGCTCTAACACACCGCCAGTTTTTGCCCAGATGTGCTAGCTGCACAGAGAAAAACACCAGCCAATGTGTCAGTGGGGTCCAGCACCGCCAGCTGTTCCCCTGCTGTGCAGCCGGCAACGTGTCCTGCAAAAGCCACGCAGACACAAGAACTGAAATTGAAGGGAACCTGTCCCCCCTCCCCCAGGCGTTTTTACGTTATCCAGCCACCTTGTACAGCGGTAATGCTGCATGTGTGCAAGGTGGCTCATAAACGTATTCTCCTCGCACATGTGGAACTGAAAACACGTCTGAAATGTGTCCTCTGTGTGACCATTTAACCGTCCCGGGGGTGTGACTTTCCTTTGTAATGACACGCTGCAACCCCCTTGGTAGCGCTGCCCGTCTTCTGGCATCATTGTTTGGCTGGCTGCGCCTCTGCGGCCGCCCTGACCCACACAACGCCCCTCGGTGTCTTATTTATTGGGACTGCGAGGGTGTGATTGATGGGCAGGATCAGTGCATCAGTTCGCCTGTCCCTCCTCTCCTTCCGCCTTCTTCGGACTGTGCGGCTTCATGGCCGTGGCATGCGATAAGGGATCAGATGACGCCGCACAGTCTGAAGCGGGTGTAAGGACCCGCGTGTGAGAGGCGAACATATGTGCTGCGCCAGGCCCTGAATCCCAGCCCCGCAGTGTTTTAACAATGTTAAGACACTGCGGGGCTGGGATTCATGGTCATCGCGAACCGCAACGGCCGACATTAAATGATGTCAGAAGATGGGCAGCGCTAACGGCGCTAGGCCAGGGGATAACACGACAGCGCAGACTCCTGTACAGCAAATAACAACGCTCAGGAGGCTGCACCCAGCACCAAGGTGGGATTCTTGACATCTGTGCTGCGTCTCATTACAAAGGGAACTCTCGCCTCCATTACACAGTTTGACTGTATAAAGGGCTAAATGTTATACGTGTTCCATTCAGCGTGTGCAAGGAGAAAAATTACAAGAGCAACCTTTGACTTGCGCAGCACTACTGCTGCATAAGCTGTGGCTCTTCTACTTTCTAACCCCTGAGGGGGGGTTAAAGGTGACTTTTGAAATCGGTTCAATTAGGCTTCGGCCTACACTCTGCTCCACCTGCAGAGCCCGGGCTCCAACAACGCTAGTTGCTGTCCGGAAGTGCTGGCTGCACAGAGCCAAACACCTCGCCAATGTGTCAGTGGGGTCCAGCACCGCCAGCTGTTCCCCTGCTGTGTAGCCGGCAACGTGTCCTGCAAAAGCCACGCAGACACAACACACCCAAAGCTGCCGCCTGTGCAGGCTTCGGCCTACACTCCCCTCCCCCTGCTCCTCCTCCTCCTGCTCCTCCTCCTGCTGTCCCTGGGCTCTAACACACCGCCAGTTTTTGCCCAGATGTGCTAGCTGCACAGAGAAAAACACCAGCCAATGTGTCAGTGGGGTCCAGCACCGCCAGCTGTTCCCCTGCTGTGCAGCCGGCAACGTGTCCTGCAAAAGCCACGCAGACACAAGAACTGAAATTGAAGGGAACCTGTCCCCCCTCCCCCAGGCGTTTTTACGTTATCCAGCCACCTTGTACAGCGGTAATGCTGCATGTGTGCAAGGTGGCTCATAAACGTATTCTCCTCGCACATGTGGAACTGAAAACACGTCTGAAATGTGTCCTCTGTGTGACCATTTAACCGTCCCGGGGGTGTGACTTTCCTTTGTAATGACACGCTGCAACCCCCTTGGTAGCGCTGCCCGTCTTCTGGCATCATTGTTTGGCTGGCTGCGCCTCTGCGGCCGCCCTGACCCACACAACGCCCCTCGGTGTCTTATTTATTGGGACTGCGAGGGTGTGATTGATGGGCAGGATCAGTGCATCAGTTCGCCTGTCCCTCCTCTCCTTCCGCCTTCTTCGGACTGTGCGGCTTCATGGCCGTGGCATGCGATAAGGGATCAGATGACGCCGCACAGTCTGAAGCGGGTGTAAGGACCCGCGTGTGAGAGGCGAACATATGTGCTGCGCCAGGCCCTGAATCCCAGCCCCGCAGTGTTTTAACAATGTTAAGACACTGCGGGGCTGGGATTCATGGTCATCGCGAACCGCAACGGCCGACATTAAATGATGTCAGAAGATGGGCAGCGCTAACGGCGCTAGGCCAGGGGATAACACGACAGCGCAGACTCCTGTACAGCAAATAACAACGCTCAGGAGGCTGCACCCAGCACCAAGGTGGGATTCTTGACATCTGTGCTGCGTCTCATTACAAAGGGAACTCTCGCCTCCATTACACAGTTTGACTGTATAAAGGGCTAAATGTTATACGTGTTCCATTCAGCGTGTGCAAGGAGAAAAATTACAAGAGCAACCTTTGACTTGCGCAGCACTACTGCTGCATAAGCTGTGGCTCTTCTACTTTCTAACCCCTGAGGGGGGGTTAAAGGTTACCTTTGAAATTGGTTCAAGTAGGCTTCGGCCTACACTCTGCTCCCCCTGCAGAGCCCGGGCTACAACACCGCTCGTTGCTGTCCGGAAGTGCTGGCTGCACAGAGCCAAACACCTCGCCAATGTGTCAGTGGGGTCCAGCACCGCCAGCTGTTCCCCTGCTGTGTAGCCGGCAACGTGTCCTGCGACCGCCACGCAGACACAACACACCCAAAGCTGCCGCCAGTGCAGGCTTCGGCCTACACTCCCCTCCCCCTGCTCCTGCTCCTCCTCCTTCTCCTGCTGTCCCTGGGCTCTAACACACCGCCAGTTGGGGCCCAGATGTGCTAGCTGCACAGAGAAAAACACCAGCCAATGTGTCAGTGGGGTTCAGCACCGCCAGCTGTTCCCCTGCTGTGCAGCCGGCATCGTGTCCTGCAAAAGCCACGCAGACACTTGCTCTTGTACCTTCTGCTCCCCATCCTGGTTCCAGTACCGTCAGCTGGTTCCGGGCAGAGCCTTTGGCTTAGGTGCCTCCCTTTGGTATCCGAGTTCCACCAACGTCAGGTGGTCCTTGGTAGTGCTTTCAGGCACGGGTACCTCCTGCTTAGTAACCGGGTTCCAGTAACGTCAGCTGGTCCTCGGTAGTTCCATTGGCTCTTGGACCTTCGGCTACCCATCCGGGTTCCAGCACCGTCAGCTGGTTCTCGGCAGTGTCTTTTGCTCTTGTACCTTCTGCTCCCCATCCTGGTTCCAGTACCGTCAGCTGGTTCCGGGCAGAGCCTTTGGCTTAGGTGCCTCCCTCTGGGTATCTGAGTTCCACCAACGTCAGGTGGTCCTTGGTAGTGCTTTCAGCACGGGTACCTCCTGCTTAGTAACCGGGTTCCAGTAACGTCAGCTGGTCCTCGGTCGTTCCATTGGCTCTTGGACCTTCGGGTAGCCATCTGAGCTCCAGTTCCATCAGCTGGTTCTCGGCATTCTCTCAGCCTTCTTGTACCTTCTGCTGCATTTCCAAGTTCAAGAGACTAAACACGATGACCCGGAAGACCACCCCTAAGATGACGACGACACCAGAGACGACAACCACCGTGATGACGACGACCCTGGAGACGATGACCCTGAAGACCACCCCGATGACGACGACCCCGGAGACGACCCCGATGACGACGACCCCGGAGACGACGACCCTGGAGACGACGACGACCTGGAAGACCGAGAAGCAGAAGAACAAGAGGCTGCAGAACAAAGAGCAGAAGGACATTAAGCATAACACAAAATATCAGAGCAAAAAATATTATGTAAATTAAAAGCAGAAGAAGACTAAGCAGTGTATGGGGGTGAGTCCGTTCCTCCTCGTGGTGCCCCTGGATAAAGCCTGATGCTGCAGGCCAAACTGAACGCGGACAAATGTAACTGTTTTGTGACAGGCAGAACGGAAGGTGTAATCTTCAAACTTTTATAGATAACAACTACGGGAATGCCTGTCACAAATAAGAATATGATGAAGAAGTAGAATATGATGAAGATAATAGTAAAATAAAAAGAATATGAACAATGTAACCCAAAAAATAATAGGTAGAAGATGAAGAAGAAGATGAAGAAGGTGAAGAAGTTGATGTCAAAGAAGCTGATGATGAGGATAATGAAGAAGAAAGCGTGGGAGAAGTAAAAAAGAAGGTGAAGGGCGTGGAAGTAGTGAAACATCAATATCTGACATAAAAAAAAAAAATAACATAGTCAAATTCTTTCTAACGCCGAACGTCATAAAAAAAAAAAAAAAATCCTGCTATTCTATTAGATTGGGCTAAACCTCTGTGCCTTTAATGTCTCCGCCACGTCCCCCAATACATCCTACATTATTCTTAGTTGTTTTCCTTCATGTAGAATGAACCTACAAGTGTATAAAGGGTTTATTTTAATTCCGATATTTTCGTCCCATTGACTTGCATTGGGATCGGGTATCGGTATCGGATTGGATTCCGATACTGTGACGGTATCGGCCGATACTTTCCGATTCCGATACTTTCCGATATCGGAAAGTATCGCTCAACACTAATCAATAGACAACCCTGGAACAATAACACCACTAAAAAGCTCCGGCAACTGTCCAGGGTTGCAGAGCGGCATTGGAAGAAAACACATTTGTAAGGCAACTTCACTGCTTTCAGACAGGCAACACTCGCATTTAAATCTGCTCTCACCTCTGCTAAACAGGCCTACTTCACAACCCTCGTATCTTCCGTATCCTACAACCCCAAACAGCTATTCAAAACCTTTAACTCCCTCCTCCGCCCCCCACTGCCCCCTCCAACCTCCCTCATCAATGCTGAGGACTTTGCCACACACTTTAAAAATACGATCGACCAAACAAGGCAAGTCTTCATTGTTCAACCAACACAACTTCTTTGTATACCAGACCAATGCCCAAACCCCATAACCTCCCTATCCAACATCACTGAAGGGGAGCTTAATTGTCTCCTCTCCAAATCGCATTTCACCACCTGTGCCCTCTACCCCATCCCATCCCACCTCCTCCCCAACCTCACCACCACTCTTATCCCATCCCTAACCCACCTCTTCAACCTATCACTATATTCTGGCACCTTCCCTTCTGCTTTCAAACATGCCCTATCCTTAAAAAGCCAACCCTTGATCCAACTGCTATGTCCAGCTATCGCTCAATATCGCAGCTCTCATTCACTTCCAAACTCGTGGAGCAGCACGTCCACGCTGAACTTCCCTCCCACATCTCATTTAACTTGCTCTTTGACAATCTACAGTCTGGTTTCCGCCCCCATCACTCAACTGAGACAGCCCTGACCAAAATTACTAACGACCTACTTACAGCCAAAGCTAACTGACATTACTCTATGCTTCTAGACCTGTCCTCTGCAACGACACAGTTGACCACTGCCTCCTACTACAGATCCTCTCCTCCTTTGGCATCAAAGTCCTCGCCCTATCCTGGATCTCCTCTTACCTTTCCAACCAAACATTCAGCGCCTCCCACTCCCACACTACCTCCTCATTCCACCCTCTCTCTGTTGCCAAATCCTCCTTTTTCTCTTCTTGCTTCCTTAAACTCAATGTGAACAAATTGAACTCATCATCTTTCCTCCATCTCATAGATCTTCCTTACCTGACCTATCTATCGCAATTAACGACATCACGGTTTCCCCCTTACCGGAAGTCCGCTGCCTCGGAGTAACCCTTATCTCTGCCCTGTCCTTCAAACCACACATCCAAGCTCTTTCCACCTCCTGTCACCTCCAGTTCAAAAATATCTCCAGAATCCGTCCTTTCCTCAACCGTCAATCTACTAAAATGCTTGTGCATGCCCTCATCATCTCCCGCCTTGACTACTGCAGCATCCTTTTCTGTGGTCTCCCTGCTAACACCCTTGCACCTCTCCAGTCCATCCTTAACTCTGCTGCCTGACTAATTCATCTCTCTCCTTGCTACTCCTCTGCTTCCCCCTCTGCAAATCTCTTCACTGGCTCCCATTCCCTCAGCGTAACCAGTTCAAATTACTACTACTAACCTACAAAGCCATCTATAACCTGTCTCCTCCATATATCTCTGAACTAATCTCCACACAACTTCCCTCACATAATCTGCGGTCCTCCCAAGACCTCCTTCTCTCCTCCACACTTATTCGCTCCTCACCCAACCACCTCCAAGAATTCTCCCGACTATCCCCCATCCTCTGGAATTCTTTGCCCCAACATGTCTGGCTATCAACCACATTCAGATCCTTCAGACGGAACCTGAAAACCCACCTCTTCAGGAAAGCCTACAGCCTGCACTGAACCCGCTGCCTCCTCACCACTCCCGAAGCTACCCCCTCACCAACACCGGAGCTCCTGCAACCCTCAACCAATTGTCTCCTTCCCCACCATCTTGTAGAATGTAAGCCCGCGTCATGGAATCAATGGTGCTATATAAATAAATAATAATAATATATTCTTTTATTGATCAATAACAGTGAAGTCAGTGAAAGGAAGATGTTCCACCTAGTCACACTGATGATCAGAGACAGAACACAGAGGATATTGCTTGAGTGTCTCATTAACATTAACCATTGGTTGCTGTGTGCTAGGCGGAAAAAAAAATATTTATAGTATCCTAGAATGGTTTGCAAAATTTGAAAATGAACTAACTAGGTCAGAAACAATATTTTCTGGAACAGAATTCACACGTACAATGTATGTGACATATTTGATATTGGGTTTGAGTTAAGTAATTTGGACAAAGCAACAAAGTGACACAGTTTACAGAATCTGTCCACCAATAACTACATAAGGCTAAGTTCAAACTGGGTGTTTTTGCTGCTTTTTTTCTGCAGCAAAACCTGAGTGCTTGGCAGGAAAAAAGCTGCAGCAAAATCACAGGTTTGCTGCATTTTTTTGTAGTGTTTTTGGTGCAGTTTTTCATGCTTTTTTTCTATTCAATTCTATGAGTGAAAAACGCTGAAAGATTTTACATGCTCTATATCCAAAAAACATGCAAAGCACAAAATAGTGATGACAAAAAAGCCAAGCGGTGTGTATGAGATTTTTGAAATCTCATAGACATAGTTGGTACTGCAGCGAAAACACCCAGCGTGAACTTATTGTTTTCTCATCAGAGGAAGGCCGGCAGTAATATAGTCTAAAGGTACCTTCACACTGAACAACTTAACAATAACGATAGCGATCCGTGAAGTTGCAGCGTCCTGGATAGCGATATCGTTGTGTTTGACAAGCAGCAGCGATCAGGACCCTGCTGTGATAGCGTTGGTCGGAGCTAGAAGGCCAGCACCTTATTTCGTCGCTGGATCACCCGCTGACATCACTGGATCGGTGTGTGTGACACCAATCCAGCGATGTCTTCACTGGTAACCAGGGTAAACATCGGGTTACTAAGCGCAGGGCCGCGCTTAGTAACCCGATATTTACCCTGGTTACCATTGTAAATGTAAAAAAAACCAAACACTACATACTCACCTTCTGATGTCTGTCGCGTCCCCCGGCGTCCGCTTCCCTGCACTGTGTCAGCGCCGGCCGGCCGTAAAGCAGAGCACAGCGGTGACGTCACCGCTCTGTTTTAGGGCCGGCGCTTACACAGTGCAGGGAAGCGGACGCCGGGAGACACGACAGACACCGGAATGTAAGTATGTAGTGTTTTTTTTTTTACATTTACACTGGTAACCAGGGTAAACATCGGGTTACTAAGCGCGGCCCTGCGCTTAGTAACCCAATGTTTACCCTGGTTACCCGGGGACTTCGGCATAGTTGGTCGCTGGAGAGCTGTCTGTGTGACAGCTCTCCAGCGACCACACAACGACGAAACAGCGACGCTGCAGCGATCGGCATCGTTGTCTATATCGCTACAGCGTCGCTTAATGTGATGGTACCTTAAGGAGAAGGTGGGTCTACACTGTGTGCAGAATAATTAGGCAAGTTGTATTTTAGAGGATTATTTTTATTATTGATCAACAACTATGTTCTCAATCAACCCAAAAGACTCATAAAAATCAAAGCTTAATATTTTTAGAAGTTGGAGTTGTTTTTGTTTAGATTTGGCTATCTTAGGAGGATATCTGTTTGTGCAGGTAACTATTACTGTGAAGAATTATTAGGCAACTTAATAAAAACCAAATATATTCCCATGTCACTTGTTTATTTTCACCATGTAAACCAATATAACTGCACAAAATTTAAAAATAAACATTTCTGACATGCAAAAACAGAACCCCAAAAAATTAGTGACCAAAATAGCCACCTTTCCTTATGATGACACTCAACAGCCTTCCATCCATAGATTCTGTCAGTTGCTTGATCTGTTTACGATCAACATTGTGTGCAGCAGCCACCACAGCCTCCCAGACACTGTTCCGAGAGGTGTACTATTTTCCCTCCCTGTAGATCTCACATTTTATGAGGGACCACAGGTTCTCTATGGGGTTCAGATCAGGTGAACAAGGGGGCCATGTAATTATTTTTTCTTCTTTGAGACATCTACTGGCCAGCCACGCTGTGGAGTCGTTGGGGGCATGTGATGGAGCATTGTTCTGCATGAAAATCATGTTTTTCTTGAAAGATACAACTTCTTCCTGTACCACTGCTTGAAGAAGTTGTCTTCCAGAAACTGGCAGTAGGTCTGGGAGTTGAGCTTCACTCCATCCTCAACCCGAAAAGGTCCCACAAGTTCATCTTTGATGATACCAGCCCATACCAGTACCCCACATCCACCTTGCTGGCATCTGAGTCGGAGTGGAGTTCTCTGCACTTTACTGATCCAGCCTCTGGCCCATCCATCTGGCCCATTAAGAGTCACTCTCATTTCATCAGTTCATAAAACCTTTCAAAAGTCAGTCTTAAGATATTTCTTGGCCTAGTCTTGATGTTTTATCTTATGTTTGTTGTTCAAAGGTGGTCGTTTTTGAGCCTTCCTTACCTTAGCCATGTCCCTGAGTATCGCACACCTTTTGCTTTTTGTTACTCCAGTAGCGTTGCAGCTCTGAAATATGGCAAAACTGGTGGCAAATGGCATCTTGGCAGCTTCACGCTTGATTTTCCTCAATTCATGGGCAGTTATTTTGAGCCTTTTTTGCCCATCACGCTTCTTGCGACCCTGTTGGCTATTTGCCATGAAAACGCTTGATTGTTCGGTGATCACGCTTCAAAAGTTTGGCAATTTAAAGACTGCTGCATCCCTCTGCAAGACATCTCACAATTTTGGACTTTTCAGAGCCCGTCAAATCTCTCTTCTGACCCATTTTGCCAAAGGAAAGGAAGTTGCCTAATAATTAAGCACGCCTTATATAGGGTTCTGATGTCATTAGACAACACCTCTCCTCATTACAGAGATACACATCACCTGATTTACTGAATTGGTAGTTGGCTCTCAAGCCTGAACAGCTTGGAGTAGGACAACATGTATAAAAAGTATCATGTGGTCAAAATACAACTTGCTTAATAATTCTGCACACAGTGTATAGTCTTTTAGGATTAGGAAGAAATGAACAAGTCCAGCAGGACATGTTCAGAGCATTTTGGCTCAGGCAGTTTTTGCAGGCAAGCATTAATATCACACTTTCCCAAACTAGACACCAAAAATACGTGGCTACACATCAAAGTGTATTGTTAGTCCCGGGGTGACCTGTGAGTACTGTGAGACAGTGATCGTCGTTGCTGTGAATGGCAGGTATGTGTCGCAGAGGAGGAGGTCCTCTGCGCGGTAAGCCTGGAATGATTCTCTGGGACTTGTAGTTCCACGAGCCTTGCTTAGTGTATAAGGGGCTGGGCTTGCAGGGTTAGTCGGAGAGCTGGGCGGGTCTGGCTAACCACACACCTCCCATCAATGGGTGTGTCTCATACATTATTATGAGATTGCGGTTTGGTCACATGGTCTCTGGTTTGGAAGGTCCTGAAAGTGTACAGGTTTTGCTGGAAGGCACATGGAGGAGGCATGTGCCCTCAGAGTCTGTGACGGCTATCTGTGTTGGGGGAAGCTACTGTCCTTCTGTGGGTCTGGAACTGATGGAGTTTGAGCTTGTAAAGCAAGTCATAGTATCCCAGTAAGGCAGTTAGCCATCACGGATGTCCTGACTTCTAGGGTATCTGTGTTGGGCAGTAGCGTAGCTACCAGGGGCAGAGGGTGCGGGCGCCCTGGTGCTCAGAGGGGGCCCACCCGGAGCTATGGTACTATAACTGTATCGGCGTGCGCAGCGTGCCGATACAGTTACCTTCTGCAGCAGAGCAGGGAGGCTCAATCTCCCTGCTCTGCCGCTATGGGGCCCCTGAGCAGGCGGGGAGGCCCGGTGCCAGCAGTGGGCCCCCCGCCGTCATCGGAAGATCAGCTGTACCGGCATTAAGCTGATACAGCTGATCGCAGTGATGGGAGAAGGAGCGCTGCACTCCTTCTCCCATCATCCCCCTGTCAGTGTCGGCATCTGACATCACCAACACTGACAGCGATGATGTCACTTCCCGGCGCCCGCTGTCAGGAGATCAGCGGAAGCAGTGCAGGAACCAGGAAGAAGAGAGGTGAGTATTTATTTATTTTTTATTGGGGTGCTGCCTTATTACAGGGTCTGCCTATGGGGGCTACCTTATTACAGGGTCTGACTATGGAGGCTGCCTTATTACAGGGTCTGACTATGGGGAGGCTGCCTTATTACAGGGTCTGACTATAGGGGTGCTGCCTTATTACATGGTCTGACTATGGGGGCTGCCTTATTATAGGGTCTGACTATGGGGGTGCTGCCTTACTACAGGGTTTGACTATGGGGGTGCTGCCTTATTACAGGGTCTGACTATGGGGGTGCTGCCTTATTACAGGGTCTGACTATGAGGGTGCTGCCTTATTACAGGGTCTGACTATGGGGGCTGCCTTATTACAGGGTCTGACTATGGGGGTGCTGCCTTATTACAGGGTCTGACTATGGGGGTGCTGCCTTATTACAGGGTCTGACTATGGGTGTGCTGCCTTATTACAGGGTCTGACTATAGGGGTGCTGCCTTATTACAGGGTCTGACTATGGGGGTGCTGCCTTATTACAGGTTCTGACTATGGGGGTGCTTCCTTATTACAGTGTCTGACTATAGGGGTGCTGCCTTATTACAGGGTCTGACTATGGGGGCTGTCTTATTACAGGGTCTGACTATGGGGGCTGCCTTATTACAGAGTCTGCCTATAGGGGTGCTGTCTCATTACAGGGTCTGCCTATAGGGGTGCTGCCTTATTACAGGGTCTGACTATGGGGGTGCTGCCTTATTTTCAGGGTCTGACTATGGGGGCTGCTTTATTACAGGGTCTGAATATAGGGGTGCTCCCTTATTACAGCGTCTGACTATAGGGGAGCTGCCTTATTACAGGGTCTGCCTATAGGGGTGCTGCCTGATTACAGGGTCTGATTATAGGGGTGCTGCCTTATTACAGGGTCTGACTATGGGGGCTGCCTTATTACAGGGTCTGCCTATCGGGATCTGACGCTTTACTACAGGGTCTGATGATGGGGCTGCCTTATTACAGGGTCTGACTATGGGGGCTGCCTTATTACAGGGTCTGACTATGGAGGCTGCCTTATTACAGAGTCTGACTATGGGGGCTGCCTTATTACAGGGTCTGACTATGGGGGTGCTGCCTTATTACAGGGTCTGCCGCCTTATTACAGGGTCTGCCTATTGGGGTGCTGCCTTATACTACTGCCTCTGGGGGTGCTGCCTATTGGGGTGCTGCCTTATACTACTGCCTCTGGGGGTGCTGCCTTATTACAGGGTCTGCCTATATGGGGGTGCTGCCTTATTACAGTGTCTGCCTATGGGGGCTGCCATATGCTATAGAGTCTGCCTATGGGTGTGCATTATACTATATTGTGGACTATTTGGTGCATTATGCTACTGTATATGGAGGCTATCTAGGGGGCCATCATACAGTATGGAGATTACAGTGTGGGGGTCATTATACATTGTTGGAGCCATCAAACAGTTTGGAGGCTACTGAGGAGTCAGTATACTGTGTGGGTGCATTATACTGTGTATAAGAGAGCATCATGCTGTGTATAGGGGAGCTGTACAGGGGGAGACTCGGAACATTATTAAATGTAAAGTGGGCACTTATTGTTATAGGGGAACTCAGGCTACTGTGGCTATCAAAGGGGCACACAGGGCAATATTACTTTCTAGGGGGCAAAATATGGGCACTGTTTTCTACGGCACTTGCACCCATCATTACTATATTATAGAGGGGTGTGTTAGAATTTAGAGGGCACAGAGAACCACACAGCAGGTGCAGTAATAGGGACACATTTGGCAGCAGCAGCTCAGTATTGGGGTATCAGGTGCAGTAATAGGGACACATAGCAGCAGAGGCTCAGTATCGGGGTATCAGGGGCAGTAATAGGGACACATATGGCAGCAGCGGCTCAGTATTGGGGTATCAGGTGGAGTGGTGGAGTAATAGGGACACATATGGCAGCAGCGGCTCAGTATTGGGGTATCAGGTGCAGTAATAGGGACACATACAGCAGCAGCGGCTCAGTATTGGGGTATCAGGTGCAGTAATAGGGACACATAGCAGCAGAGGCTCAGTATTGGGGTATCAGGTGCACTAATAGGGACACATACGGCAGCAGAGGCTCAGTATTGGGGTATCAGGTGCAGTAATAGGGACACATACGACAGCAGAGGCTCAGTATTGGGATATCAGCAGGATGAGGAGTTTGTGCAGGTTGGGAATAGATGATGATGGGGCTGGAATGTGAGAAGTGAAATGTGTCTTTGTTGTATTCTCTGCAGGTGAGTCGTTGCTGGAAGAAGTTGTCATGTTGGTCTGGGCCAGATGGAAAAGACGGCAAAAAAATTTCATCAGAAAGGACGTCAGCGGTAAGACATTATCTGTAACTGTGCAGTGATCTGTTACATGTTCTGTAGGGCTGGTATCTACCACTGACCATATGGCGGTAATATCCATTTTGATCTTTATATAGAGATTATCTTCAGTAACAGCGCGGTCATCTGCTGAAGTTCTCCTCCACTATTAGGGTGCATCACGCAGTTATAATCAAGGTTACCTGGTTAGGGGCCCACTCAGAAGCTTCGCCCCCCGGACCAAAACCCTAGCTATGCCTCTGGTGTTGGGGTAGCTACCATCCTTCTGTGGGTCTGGAACTGACGGATGTGAGCTTGTCAAGCAAGTCATAGTACGGGTCAGTGATCCCAGAAAGGCAGCTTCCCTGGAAGTCAGGACCCATGTGATGCCTGCCTGTGAAGTCTGCAATGCTGACAAACAGGTAACCCTGAGCATTGGAAACTGTGTGCACTGAGGAGGGTCAGTTAATGAACTGTGTGGACATAAACGCAGGTGAGAGTGGAATGTATGTGAGGTCTGTGATGTATAACATGACCTACAGTGGTTTATGATAGCATAATAAACCGCATGGACTGGTTTAAGTGGAAAATTGTTCCAGGAGGGGGCAGGAATAAGCGCAGCTCAATGTAGGCCCCCATGACTGTGCTTGGCCATGGGCATCTTTTAAAAGTTGGGGCGGGAGGTTGTGATTGGTTAAAAGGATGAGCGTAGGGAGGGACTTTAGGGGCGGGGGGCGTTGGTAAAAGGGGAAAAGTGCGGGAAAAACATCACTTGCTATCTGGAAGCCAGAGTGAAGAGAGAGAGCAGCCCCCCCAGCTTGCAAGATTACCTATGGCGTCCATGGATGATCTTGTGGGGCGTCTGAAGGATGTCGCCAGATCCAGAAGAGGAGGATGGCTCGAGGAGCAGCTTGCTTCGCTGCTGGGAGATGCAGGAGCGCAGGACACCGGCAACAGGCGCAGAAGGCAGATGAGGCCCCCGCAGAGACGGTGCGGCGTCCCCCCCGCTGTGCCCCCTCCGGCAGGAATCCTCCGGCCGGCAGGCGTGGATCGTCAGAACGCAGCAGTGGAGAGGGGCGCACCGGAAGTGAGGCCTGCAGCACCACAGCAGGCTGCAGCTCAGGCCCGGGATGCTGCTGGCTCAGGCCCGGGATGCTGCTGGGAGAGGAGCGGACTCCCGGAGCAGCATAGGGACACCGCCTTTAGGTAGGCGCAGGCTGGGTTCAGCGGACACTGCACAGGATGGCAGCAGAGCGGTGGGTCCCATTAGCGAGGCCACAGGCACGAGGCCCGCTACCAGAAGCATGGGCCAAAGGAATTCGATGGGCACGGTGCTGCAGGGGATGACCCGGCAGCAGGGCTCTGACAACCAGCAATGGACGGGAGGTGCGGCGGGCAGTGGGGCCACACTGCCTGGCAGACACAGAGGACGGGAGCCGAACAAGAATTCACGACCTGTGGAGCAAGTGCGGTCCAGATCCAGGATGAGGTCGGTGGGGCGAAGTGCTGCAGACGCTCCGGTCCCCCCTGGTGATGTGGAAGCCAGGGGCGCGGGCCGGGAGCAGCGCAGTGGAGCTGAAGACTTGGTTTCTGACGACGATCGTGATAGGGACAGGGAGCGTCTGTATTCGAGACATACGGCTGGCAGGGACACAGCACCTGCGCAGCTCGGTGACTATGAATCTATGTATAGTCGGTTGCCCATGGGGGTTTCATCAGCTGAGGTTAGAAGTACTCAGGTGTCGAGCAGGATGGCGCTGGAGTTAGGAGGTTCTAGGGGGTCGGGGGAGCCTGGGCTGCGAGATGTTTTGGTTAGCGTGTCACAACTTTTGAGTAGATTGGAAAGTGGGGTGGCGAGCGGGGCGGTGGCATCATCTGTTGGGGCATGGCTCCCGGGGTCGGGGTTTGGGTCACAATTGGTACCCGAACCAGTTAGATCGGTAGCGAGTGGGCAATCGCCATCGTTGTCCGGAGTATCCATATCCGTGCAAACGGAAAAGGATAAAGGGGACGCAGTGAAGTTGGATGATAGGGCTAAGGGTGAGGTATACGTATGTTTTGAGGGGCCGTTAGGGGCTCATTTGAAAAAGGAGGTTAAAGAAAAGATTTGGCAAGACGATTATGTGAAGATTTTTTTCCCTACTTCCCTTGGAGAAATTTAATCTGGATAAGGGAAAAACGGACGACAGAAGGAAGGAAGAAGAGGAAAAGAGGAGGTGGAGGCTGATTCCGCAGACGTTTGTCAATTGGTTGCAAGCGTTTGCAATCTTAGCGAGTGTAATAGGTGAGAAGTCTGCAGAGAATTGTTCTGGTTAATTTTGTTATCTTGATTCGATTGGTGAAGCGCACCGTACTTATGGAGGGCAGGCCTGGTTGCGCTATGATGAACAGTTTAGGCAGAGGAAGGCGGTCAGGCCTGAGATAAGGTGAGACCAAAAAGACATCGGACTTTGGTTGAAAGTGATGGCGCCAGTCAGGTACGGGCAGTCCTTTCATGGGAGTGGAGGCAGCGGTACCCAGCAAGCAAGACATGGAAGTAGTGGTCAGGGGTCGCAGGGAGAAAAGGAAAAATCAGGAACGTGCTAGCAATTCAACGAGGGCCAGTGCTAATACGGGAATACCTGCAAGTTCAAGCACGTGTGCTCCCACTGCAATGGAGGTTCACATGGGGCCTCAAAATGTTTTTCAAGGGGGAAACGTCGATGAGGCTTCAAAAGATGGCCCCCTTTCTAAGTAGGTACCCTGATCAGGAGAAGGCTCGGGTCATTAGTAAGGGTTTTGCCGAAGGTTTTCATATCCCTCCCCCTAACCACATGGTTCCTTTTTCAGTTAGGAATTTGAGGTCGGCTGCATTCCATGCAGGGGTAGTCAGCGATAAGTTGAAAAAGGAAGTGGAATTAGGGAGAATGGCTGGTCCATTTTCATGTTTACCTGTTGAAGGGATGATTGTCTCCCCGTTGGGGGTGGTCCCAAAAAAGGAACCGAATAAATTTCGGTTAATTCAGCATTTGTCGTACCCGAAGGGGTTGTCTGTTAATGATGGCATTTCTCAAGAGTTATGTTCCGTGGTCTATACGTCATTTGACATGGCGGTGCACTGGGTGCGCAGTTATGGCATGGGAGCTTTGTTAGCAAAGACTGATGTGGAATCGGCCTTTAGATTGCTTCCAATTCAACCAAACAGTATTCCATTGTTGGGATGTTTTTGGAATGGTGGTTATTATTTAGATAGATGTTTGCCGATGGGTTGTGCAATTTCATGTTCCTTGTTCGAGACGTTCAGTACCTTTTTAGAATGGGTGGTCAGGGATGTGGCTGGCGTCCCGTCCGTTATTCATTACTTGAATGATTTTTTGTTTATAGGTCCTCCAGAGTCTAGTATGTGTAGAAATACTTTGGCCGCCATGGAATAGGTGGCGGAGCTTTTTGGTGTACCATTGGCTAAGGAAAAAACTGAGGGTCTTTGCACTGTTTTGAGTTTTCTGGGTATACTGATAGACTCGGAGAAAATGGAATGTCGGTTGCCAGAGGATAAACTGTTGTTCCTAAAACAGGAGGTTGATCGAATTGTCAGGCTTAAGAAGGTGACTTTGAAAGAATTGCAGTCTTTGCTCGGCCGCTTGAGTTTTGCGTGTAGGATCATGCCATGGGCCGAATCTTTTGCCGCAGGTTGTCCGGTGCGACAGTGGGTGCGATCTGCGCACCATTTTATTCGATTGCGACAAGAGCATAAGGATGATTTGTTGGTGTGGCAGCTTTTTTTGGTGCAGTACAATGGTCGCTCTCTGATACAACAGCAGATAGTGAATAACTTTGATTGCGAGATTTACACGGACGCAGCGGCAGCGTTGGTTACGGGGCCTATTGTGGAGGGAAGTGGAGCATCGGAACATGGCCTGACTGGTGGCATAAGAAGGGTCTCACAAAAAATCTCGCTTTGTTGGAATTGTTTCCCATTGTGGTGGCAGTTTTAATTTGGGGTGACGTGTTTGCGAATCGCAGAGTTAGGTTTCATTGCGACAATGAGTGTGATGTTGGTGATCAACACTCTGTCAGCGTCCTCTCCCCCCATGATAAAGTTGGTGAGAGAACTTGTTTTACGATGTTTGGAGATCAATGCATGGATTTCAGAGGTGCATGTACCTGGCGTGCAAAATACTATAGCAGATGCCTTATCTCGTTTACAGTGGGAGCGTTTCCGGGAGCTGGCACCAGAAGTGGAAGCCTCAGGAGCGGTATGCCCTTCGCACTTGTGGCTAATTCTTATGGAGGAGTGAGACGGTTGATTCGGGCCTCAGTTATGAGTCAGACCTGGGCGTCATATGAAGCATCATGGAATATTTGGCAGAGTTCGGTGTTACAGTGGGGTACGTTGGGGTCGGAGGACGATAAGTTGTTACCTGTTTTGTGTTTGGTCGGCAGGGCGGCAGATTTAGGATGGTCTATTTCTAAGGTGAACAAATTTGTGGCCAGTTTAGCTTTTGGTTTCAAGCTGGAGGGCTTGGCGGATGTGAACAAAGAATTTTTTGGTGAGGCAAGCATTAAAAGGTTTTCGGAGAGGTAATAGGAGCGTTGACAGGCGCCGGCCTATATCATTCAGTGCGCTTGAACGTTTAGGCGGTATATTGGATGGTATTTGCTGCTCTCATTTTGAAACAGTATTGTTTCGTTTGGCTTTTTCGTTGGCCTTTTTCGGGGCTCTGCGAATAGGTGAATTGGTGTCCCATAGCAGAGTTAGTGCGGGTAGCTTATTGGCCCAGGACGTTGACTTTTGGACTGGCGGCATTGTTTTTTGGATCTGGCGTTCTAAGATGGATCAGGCTGGTGCGGGAAAACGCGTAGTGTTGGGCAGAGTTGCTGGGTCGTTGATGTGCCCGGAACAGTGTTTAAAGGCATATTGGAGTTTGTGGTCCAGTCGGGCGGGCCCATTGTTGTGCCACCAGGACGGGGCTTTTCTGTCTCGTTTTCAGTTTATTGCGATTCTTCATAAAGGTTTAAGGGAGTTGGGTTTTTCGCGGGATGTGTTTGGGTCGCATTCGTTCAGGATCGGGGCAGCGTCAGAGGCCAATAGCCTTGGCCTGGGGTCGGAAGTGATCAAGCGCATCGGACGCTGGAGCTCGGGCCGTTATTTGTCTTATGTACGGCATTAATTGCGGTAGCTTTGTTTGTATGTTGGTCGTTATTTAACGATTACTGTTGTTATATATTTCAGGTCGGGACCCATACATGGCCTGGATTTTCGGACATTTGTTTGTCTATTGGGGGGGTACGGGTGGACGCCAGGCTGGACGGTAGGCAGTTAAGTTTTAGTAGGGAGCAGGTTGTTGTTCGGTGGCTCGGTTTTCAGGGGATGGTTTGGAGCAGAGCAATTTCTTATTTTTTACGAGCTTCCCGTTTGGATAGAACACCCAATATCTTGGTGGTTCATTTGGGGGGGAAGATTTAGGCTCCAAACCGGTTAGAGAAGGGACATTCGTTTTGACTTTCTCCGGTTGTGGACGTCATTCCTGGGGGTGTTAACGGTTTGGTCGGATATTGTTCCTCGACAGCATTGGCGGTTAGCACGATCATTTAAGGGGATTAATAGGGCTAGGGTGAAGTTGAACAGGGCAGTCGCGAAGTTTGTATCTAGGAACGGGGGTATAAGTGTTAGGCATTTGGAGTTGATATCGGGTGTTGGTAATTTTTGGAGGGACAACGGGGTTCACTTGAATGAGATTGGCATTGACTTGTGGGCACTTTCGATACAAGAAGGAATTGAGAGAGCATTGGTGGCGTTGGGGCACTCACGAGCCTGAGGTGTTCAGGGCTGTGAGTGTTTTGGCGGGGGGTGGGGTTCTTGGAGTTGATGCTGATTCAGCTGGGAAGGAATTTTAAGTAATATTCTGGACAGTTACAATGGTGTTTGTTGATCTGGCATTTTTGGTTACGGGCTCTGGACGGGGTTTTTACCCTGGGAGCTGGTTGGTGGTTAATTTTTCCCGGAACGGGATTTATGGTGCCCTCAAGCTGGTGGTGCACGGCTGAGGGTAAATTGAGGTGTTTAAGTTATTTTTGGTTTTGCCAAAAATATTTTAAGCCAGATTTTTTCCCTTGGGGCTCCAAGAACCCTCCCCTCGATTTTTTACATAAATGCATATTAATGCTTAAAGTAAATGTTTTGTTATTGTTTGTTAATAAACTGGCCGCTGTGGCCGAAATTATCCAAATGAATTATCGTGTCTCTTTTTTATTTAAAGAATGGTGTTTTTGTTATGTATGGGTTAGTGGGCGGGAGTTACAGGTAATAAGTAGCCATATTGGCCATGCACGGTCAGGTGTACCTTAATCTCGCTGCCAAGTGAGTGTCCCTCAACACATTCAGTGAGCATTGCACTACAGTACTGAATCATGAAACAATGGAATTTCTGTAGGACTAGCAGATGAAACTGAGTAAGAACAAACAATTTTTGAGTGGAAGTATTTTCCAGATATAGATTTTGAGACCTACAGACCTCTTTAGAAAAGATCTAGTGAAACTGTGGACACAATTATTCCTTCAGCAAGAACAAGAACTTAGCTTCAGTTTGAATTGGACAGAAACAAATCTTAAAAAGAATAAAACTCATTCATTTTGCATGGGGTTTAATTGTTTGGCTGATTTTTGATTGTTGTGGTCTGTGATTAAAGTGACTTCATGTTGAGCACCTTACAGGAAATGACATCACTGCTTAGAGATACACCAATAATTCACAAATATCAATATCATATTTTTTCTCAGTCGGTTAAATTATTATTTTTTTTTTAAATTATACTCACAGATAGAGCTAAGTGACTAATGGGTACCTTGAGATAACATCGCTCCAACTTCAACATCTGAAGCATCAACCTCTACTCAATACAAAAGGACTCTCTTTGCTGAACCAAAACCAACATTAATTTTGTGAAGGCACTCACTCAGGTTTCCACATCAGGCCCTTACCCAATAGTTAATAGCTTGATCCTTTGAGGGGTTCATTTAAAAACGTTTGTTGGACAAAATATACCTACAGATATTTACTTCCTGAACTATGAATAGACATTTTTCAAGTTTAGGAAATAAACAGTCTTCTTTTAGGATTTGAAGACCTGAACATACATGTTAGATGTGTGACTCATAATCAAGGGAATAAATCAGCATGTTATCCAAATAGACAACCACATATTGACCACTTAATGTATATCTCAAGTACCCCGTATATCCGGATTGCTAAGACCAGTCTCTGAATAAGCCTTTTTAGTAACCGTTTTGCAGTAGATTCTGAACGTAGTAGTCTAAACAGAGCCTGAGTCTGTGTCCATGTCAGTAAGTAAAAATTCTGTGTACCTGATCCCTGGGGTCAGCAGCTTTAGTATCGGGGACTGCCCTGGAGTGGTACATGGCAGCTAGTCACAGCCAAGCCTGATTCCACCATCAGGAACTCCAGTGAATATCTGGTAGGCACTTAGCTACGCCTCGCCTAGATAAGCCTGGACCCATGGCAAAGTGGGCCCGCGAATCCACTTGAGTCACCTGTGTGTAAGATAGCCATGATGAAGATCTTTTAGATCGAAACGCGTAGCTATTAGCAGGTTTTTGTCGCTGTTCACATTCCCTTCTGTGCAGGGATGATTTTTTTTTTTTCCAAACACTTTATTGGGATTTTAAAATTTTTTAACAGGATCGGGTAAACCAGGAGGGGGAGGAAGGGAAGGGGAAGGATATGAGATAAGGAAAGGAAACCGCTATGAAAATAGGGGGAGAAAAGGCAGGTTTACAAACGTATAGAAGTCATATTTTTACGATACATCCTGAAACAGAATTCCTACATGTGTACATTAGCTTATGATGTAGATTAAAGTATTATTGATAAAGCTTAAACAGTGTAACTGAAATATAAGATTATGTGTTGTAGCTTCATAAAACCTGAAAACTAGCCTAAAATAGAGCTCTTATATGAATACATGAGCTTGTGCTTGTGAAGTAAATAAATGTATTATTGAGTTCAACAACGCTTCCATCGTGAAAATAATTATTCAAATTGAAATACAAGATTGAAATCTGTAGCAGTCAGTAAAACATGAAAACCTGCCCGGTCCGGGGTCACCTTAAGTGACCCAGAAACCTCTTGGAGGGCAATGTCCGGTTCAGTATCAGTAAGACATTCAAGTGGAAAGTATACTTATTTCAAGTAGGGTATGATTCCGGTGTGGCCAGAGGGACGGCATCAGGTGGAGTTGAAGAGAACGATAGAGAAATGATCCAGCTGGAGGTGGAGGCAGTTCAGACTTTGTGAGACTTTATTAGACAACTAAAGCGATAAATAGTTCTTCAAAAAGAAAAATCTTTACATAGCAAACACCTGGCACACCAGTGAGAAGGATCAACGCGTTTCAACTATGAAGTCTTACTCATGATCATGAGTAAGACTTCATAGTTGAAACGAGTTGATCCTTCTCACTGGTGTGCCAGGTGTTTGCTATGTAAAGATTTTACTTTTTGAAGAACTATTTATCGCTTTAGTTGTCTAATAAAGTCTCACAAAGTCTGAACTGCCTCCACCTCCAGCTGGATCATTTCTCTTTTTTTCTTCATTTGCTGTGGGCGCTCACCCCGAACCGTGCTGGGCGTTGGCAGGTCTGGGGATTTCGTCTAAGACCGGTAAGCTGACTATATTCCTTTTTTTTTTTTTTTGAAGAGAACGATAGTCCCATTCTTTTTAGGAAAGTCATTCCCTCCTCCGGACTTGAGAGGGTGCACGCCTTTGAAGCAAGTTTGACGTATAGGTTGGAAGACTTTGTCCACTGGTAGCAGATTCCAGCATGTGTGAGTCCCCGGATGGTTTGGAGAAAAGATTTGCGTCTTTGTAACGTTATTTTCGACAGGTCCTTAAAAAAGATAGGTTACTGTATGGGGCTGGGAGAACTTTTGAGTATCTTGTCAACCCAAGAAGGTCGTTTTTAACTCCTGTGGGGAAGAAGGACACAATGACGTCGCAGGCAAGATGTGAAGGGAGAGATGGAGGACTTTGGATTCTAAAGACTTTCTCAATTAAATTTTCCCCTTCTCTTTTGGGTACCAGATGGAAGATCATTTTAGAAATATACTCTTTTAGTTGTGTAGGTTGAATCGATTCAGGTATACACCTTATTTTAATATTGTCTTTTCTTCTAAAGTCCTCATAGTTGGCCAGATATTCTCTGAAGGAGGTGATGTCTTTTTGGATCCCCTCCAAAGAGTCCAAGAATACGTGCGGGTTGCCAGTCTGGGCAGGAAACGAAGTACGATAATTTTGAGCCAAGGGTTCCATCCTCCTTTGGTCTTGAAGCAGAGTACTGCTGACCCTGTTAGAGCAAAATTTAGAGTCACCAATAATAAAATGAGCTAAATCTATAAAGAGCTGTTTAATAAATGATTCAGAGGCTCTTTCCGTGTTTGGTTGTTGAGAAACGGAAATTTTTGGTTCATAGCCAGTATGATTGTTGCCCCTTTTCAAAATATTTGTTGATGTTAAAAAAGCTTTGCAAATGTCTATCATGAAGCTTTCAGATGGGAGGGCATCGGATGCTGGAATGTTGTCTATTAAAGTACTCGGAGAATGGGTCTCGGGTCTCTCATTCTGATTCTTTTGACTTTGTTTTGTAGGCACATGGGTCTCAAACTCCATAGGGCTCAGTGGAGGGGAATTCTGGGTGGAGGTTTCGTTAGAATCTGTTGAATTGTGAAAGTCACTGTTCTCGCTATCAGAGTTATCTGTCGTTTTAATATATTCTTCTGAGAGGGTATTTTCTGACCCCTCTGATGAATCAGAGGAGTTATCTGAGTTGTATTTTATAGCTTCCTGTTCCTTTTGGGCTCTAATGAGAAGGGGGGGTCAATTCTGTTACAAAGTCTCTGTTTCTTTTAAATATCTGGTTGAATTTTTCCATCGCTATGTTTTGTTGTAACTTCATTTGTACGAGCAAATCGTCCTCTGAGGTAACAGAGGACTGGTCGCCATCGTTTCAGGGTTCTGGCGATGACCTTTTAGTAGATGGATCACTGCTTATTTGGCCGTTGTCAGGGATTTCATGGTTCCTCCCTGTGAATTTTGGGGTACTGTAATGTGAAACTAGAGAGGCATATTTCTCCAAGTTCAGTGGAGATTGTATGGTGCTATGTAGCAGTGACGATATTGTTGGCTCTGTTCCAGCACTGCTTGCTGGCCATATTCTCTCCTCCTTGTCCGACCCCTCCTCAGGCTCCTCTCCCTCCTCATTGCCGTTTCTGCCCGATTGTTTCTTATTTACCACGTCCCCACTGCAGTCCCCCATAATAGTAGTAAAGTCACATTGGTGGTCAGGGATGTCACAGTCAGTTATATATTGTGCAGGTTTCCTGGCATTAATAATTAGTGGTGACGTTCCACTCACCACTTTGTAATTCCTCTGCAGAGCCTGCAGCGGCGGGACTCCCTCCTCCCCCACCGCAGCTGCTCCACATGGGCCCATCAAGGGAAGCTCCGTGCCGCTCAATGAATTTTCTCTCTGCCCCCTCAGGACCCAGTCTCCCTGGTAGGACCCGCCTACCTCACGGGTGGTGACCTCTTCTGCCATTGCTCTCTCCTGTGGCCGTGACTCAGCCGGCGCCTGCTTCTTTGGCACAAATGCCGGAGCATCGTACCTTAACTGCAGCGGCGGCGAGAGCGTCGATTCACTTCCGGGTCTGTGACCCCGGCTTGCCATGAGCTGGAAAGTCTCTTCTCTCCGGCTTCTTCGCGCAGCACTCAGCTGCGCTCTTGTGTCCTGATTGCCTGCTGGAGCTCCGTCGGGTGTCCGCTGAGCAGACGCTGCCTGTGTGCTGTCTCCGCCTTTCAGCTTCTGCTTTGCGATGTCTGTCCTCAGCGTTGATTTCCGGCTTGTGTCACCGCCGCTGCTGGCCACTGCACAAGCCCCGGGAAGTCCGGTCCTCCTTGCTGTAGGCTGTTTACCCGGTGGTTGTGCTTTGCCGGCGTGCATCTCTCCGAGCCGGTCCCTCTGTTGCGGCGTGGTTTCCTGCTCCCTTGCTGCTGTGTCAATCAGCGGTGACTCCGGTGCGGGCGCCATCTTGGATTTGCAGGCGCGCTAAGCAGTCACAGCCCTCCATCCTCCCTCCCCGGCGCCGCTGGTCTGCTCCAGAGCCGACGGGGACATCTTACCGCTCAGGGTTGCTTGGTGTCGCGGTGATCTCTGCTGCACCATGTCACACTTAGTGCGGGGAGGGCCAGGCTTTGTGGCTGCGGAGATGGTCTGGGTCTCTTCAGGTGCTATAAGGCCGCAACCCTTCTTTGTCTCTCCCTGGCTCCGTTTTGCTGCAGGTTTTGTGGGATCAAGTCTCCTCTGCGTCAGTTTGTTCCTAGGCATGTTATAAATGCCTCTGCCATACATATGTCCACTTATAGCAGGCTTTTGTAAGCTTTTTAAGGGGAATCTGCAGGGATGATTTTTAAGGATATGGATCAATAAAGGATTTTTAATCGGAAAGGAGCTGGAACAATCTTCACATTTCTTATGTCTTCAGCTGTTGCTACGTCTGGGTCAGGACGGGTTCACGTGCTCCTGTGGTCTGTTGGTGAGCTGACTGGGCCCTTGGCCCCCGCATTTTTCTATTGATATTTTGTGTAAGAGTTTGCTTGGCCATGGGACCCATTGATCCCCAGTCATCCCTGCGCTCGGAGATGTGTTGGCAGCTGAACTGCCTGTGAGAAAGGCAGGGAAAAAAAAAATTGTTTAATCTGCAAACACTACATACCCGATTGGAAGCCCTGATGTCAGTTGTGTCAGCCCAAGTTGCAGTACCTATGGCTGTGCCTATTCAACCTGAAACTTATGCTGCTGGAGTGAAATCCATCCTGTCTGATCTGCCACAGTCTTTGGGGATTTAAAGCAGTGGCGTGAGTTCCTAGAGCAGTGCATGCGATACTATAAAGTTTTGGGCCATCAGTTTTATTACGATCAGGTCAAGGTGGGATTCCTAATGTCCTATATGGCAAGGGATCCACTAGCATGGCCCAACATCTATGGGAAAAAAGGTGCTTCTACCACCTCAGACCTGCAGTCTTTGCTGGTGGCCTTCCGAAAGGTCTTCAATGAACGGAATCTGCAATCTTCTGCAGCATCTTCCCTTCCCAGTTTCCAGAAGCACACCAGAGAGGTGACATGTGTGGAAACTGTCATATCTGGCCCTGTCCTTCCAAAGACCACCTGCTTCTCAATCTGTTGAGGCAACTATGCATGTAGAATCTATGAAGGCCGACCATGCTTGTCTGGCTGAGCAGAAGCTGGAACTCAGTCGTAAGAATGGATTGCGGTATGGCTGCGGTTGTATGGAATATCCTGATAGCCTTTGTCCTGAGAAGTCTAAAAACTCCTAAGCCTTGGGCCAGTAGAAGAGGCTACCCTTGGCAGGAGTATTACCTCTCCACCGACAGTGATTGTATCCATTGTAAATGGAGGTTTCAGTCAGATGGGAAAGTTTGTGCTGCAAGTGTCATATTCTTGTTTGAGAAGGAGATATGATGTGCGCACTGTAAAATTCAGGAAGGGAGGTGCTGGCTGGACATCCAAAGTCAAATATACAAGAAAAACAGCCGCACTCAAGTCTTTGCGTTTATGTAGAAAGTTTAGATGCTTTTATTCATATGCACAGGCACCACCAAATAATTTTTAAAGAAAAAGGAGGGTGATTGCAGTGGCCACTGCATCACCAATGAGACGGACACTCTACCCTTGAACTCTACCTGGAGCTGCTTTCTGGGACTCTCCTCCTATACTTTTTTTTTCCCATTCATTCCTCTTGCATAAGTGAGGTTTTGAGAAAGACCGTGTCTGGTCCAAACGTTAACCTTGTTGTCCGCAATCACCCTCCTTTTTCTTTAATAATTGTTTGGTGGTGCCTGTGCAATATGAATAAAAGCAGCTAAACTTTCTACATAAACGCAAAGACTTGAGTGCAGCTGTTTTTCTTGTATATTCCTGTTTGACACCTCCAGAATTAAATGAGGGTGTTGTCAGGTGAAGAACTAGCCCTGTCAAATGACAGTCAAATCATTTCCAAGTATCTAGAGCTAAAGATTGGAGCAGTGTATATGGAGAAGATCACCTTCCAAGTGTTGTCTGGTTTTCCCATAGGTCGCCAACAGCTGAGAACTCAAGTGCCCATTCTAGTCTAGAGACTTCTTTTGGTGCTTCATTGGGGACAGTAGAGTCACAAGAGGTGTCTGGTCTCCATACATTCAGGTCAGTCAGCAGTGTCGCCATCTTCTCTGCCAGGTCTGTTAGTCGCCGACTCACTTTGTGTTGGCATCTTTGAAGGAAGGAATGTGGAGGCGATGTCCTCACACAGTCCCAATTATTGTTCCAATGATCTGCCCCAGGAACCTCCCCATCTCATGGCTGTGTCATCTTGGATACCAGGCTGAAGATGGACCCAGAAGAGATATCTTCATTTTCTAGGTGGTCTGGTGAAGAGAACGTCAAGGCGGTGGTATCTTTCAAGTCTCCGCAATCCACCAACCAGGCAGAAAAATTCCAATTGGTCTTTCAATCCTTCAGGGTGGTACTTGATCTCAAAAAAGGGAGAGAGACTTCCAAATGCCAATTTCCTGATACTATGCCTGCTTTGTCCTATGCAGAGGATGGCTTAATGGCAAGAAGCATACCAGTCATGAAAATGGTGAGAGATGTCACTTTTTCTTCTAGTGGATAGGAGAATTCATGGTCCTGAAGAGAAGTTCTGGGAGTCCGTGAATAGGTGTCGGCCTCCAACTTCTCTGCAGAAAGTCCTCGAGGATTTGAAGAAGAGGGGGTGTAAGGTGGCTACTGTAATGCTATTGTCAGCTCCCCTGCATGGTTCCCCTTCCACCTTCATGCAGGGACACAGAAATACTCACCACTCCGGCTGCGAGGCTTTGTTCCCTGTGTACTCCCTGCTTCCTTCCTGCTTCTGAGTTCTGTCGGCCCACCTAGTACATGCGCTACCCTGCTCTTAAAGGACAGTAATTTTATCATATGTCCATAAATAGTGTTGTGCACACCTCAAAAGATACATACTAAATCCAGCTACCCATATATAGATATTATGGGAAAAGGAGGCTAAGGCAAAAATGTAAAAAATATATTTTAATGAGAATATTTAAAAAACATAATCAATGTACAACAGGAAACGTTCTTATTAAAAAATATATATACGTAACGCCCCCCCATTTGAGGAAGCCGGTATGGGGGGCGTAACGCCCCCCATTTGAGGAAGCCGGTCAGGCGAAACGGTGCTGTCGGGGTCGCTGTGGAACACTCTGGGTGTCTGGACACTTATCCATGTAAGTTCGTACATTATTATGCACGGTCCACTTCATGACTGCATTATGCACTTTAGTTCAACATGCTGTTGAAAGGTTATTAGCACTTATATGTGCTGAACCTGTGCCTTACATTAGGTCAGTCTCCATAGCCGCACAGTGGTTTCTTTTGGTGACAGAGTAGCTGCATTATGCTTTATGCGGTATTTTCCGTACTTGGTCATAGGAAATTAGTTTCCATGTTTCCTTTTTGTGCTCTGTCTCTATTTATTCATATATTACATTAATGGCACATTTACTTTAGTGCATTTAATATTATTGCTATCAGTGGACTGATATACTGTATCACATTCTCTGGATTAGTCTGTGTTCTGCCTAGAGGTTGTTCCCGGCGTATATATTTTTTAATAAGAACGTTTCCTGTTGTACATTGATTATGTTTTTTAAATATTCTCATTAAAATATATTTTTTACATTTTTGCCTTAGCCTCCTTTTCCCATAATATCTATATATGGGTAGCTGGATTTAGTATGTATCTTAAAGGACAGTGCATGCACCTAGTGAAATGCCCCCAGCCAATGGCTGTAAGGCATTTAGTATTAGCGTGCACCTGCAAGATGGCTCCCAGCCAATAGCTGAGAGGCATCTTGTTTAAAAGGCACCCTCCCCAATAGGGAGAGGCCAAGCAACACAGTGAATCATTAGTAAGTGAGGTGGTCTCCTAGTGAGTTGTGAGGTCCCCTGGTCTCAGTGGGGCCAGTGTCCTGAACCCAAAGTCCTCAGTTCTTGTGCGGCCAGTCCTAAACACACAGTCCCTGGTTATTGTGTGGCCAGTCCTGAACCCGAACTCTGTGGTCCTTGTGTGAGCAGTCCTCAACCCAAAGTCCCTGGTCGTAGTACGGACAGTGCCTGAACCTCGCTCCCTGGTCTGTGTTTGACCAGTTCTTGAATCAGTATCCTAGACCCCTGTGTCTGAATGTGTACTCCGTAAATCAAGATGGCTACAACCAAGTGTCTTAATAAGCCCTGTCTGGGTCTCCATGTCAGTAACCATTCTGCAGTGGATCCTGAACCTAATAGTCTGAACATAGTCTAAGTCCGTGTCTGTGTCAGTAGCCATTCTATAGAGGATCCAGAACTTAGTAGTCTGAGCAGAGCAATAGTCCTATCCGTATCTGCGTACCTGACCCCTGGGGTCAGCAGCTGCAGTATCATGGACTCAGTCAGTAAAAATGCCCATAAATGAGGGCCAACACTTCCTACTAGTTTAACAATACAACCGTATTCTTCATGCACCATATTCAAACACAAGGCGCAAGAAAAAATCTCTGGAAGTTGACAAAAAAAATATTATTATTTTTTTAAACTACAATAGTTTATTAATTTATTCAAGAATAAAAAATGTTCAGGAGTGTAATAAATACTGGAAAAACAGAGGTTGAAAGAAGGATCACTAATAGCATATATGGCAAACAATTTCAAATATCAAAGCATAACACCAAATGGCAACAAATTGATAAATGGCAAATTATAATACTAAATTAAATATTAAATACTCATATCAAAATATTAATTAAAGTGCATAGTGCCAAGAAATTATTTGTAGTATAATTATTACATTAATGCCATTAATATCACAATTGGCCACTAGGTGGTGCTGTGAAAAAATGCATGTATATAATGCCACCATCTACCCAAACACATCTATACCAGCGTTTTAAGTACAAATCTATATGTGAATGTTTAAACTATGCACATATTATAAGGTTCAGTTCTTTTTTTTTTAGCCTAATGGTAGTCTGTTTCTATTCCATTGATAGCTCCTTTGACTACATGTTGTGATTTCACAGCAACAACTTCCAAATGCAAATGCCATACCGGAATCAGCTCCGGACTTTTCAGCTGTTTAACTAATGATGGATAATTTCACATAAAGCTCCAAATATGGGCCAGACAAAATTCTTGTCACCTTTCCAAAATTGTGGGTAAACAACTTTTTTTAAGCATGTGATGCTTGCTCAAACTCAACTGTGGCAAATAACGGATTTGGGCAATATGAAAATCACACCTGAAATAAGATCAAAAGAGGAGACGTTGACTCAATTTTTGTGTTTCTGTGTGTGCCAAATTAAGAATGGAGAACAGAAATAGGAGAAGAGAACTGTCTTAGGACTTAAGAACCAAAATTGTTGAAAAATATCAACAGTCTTAGGCCATGTGCCCACGTTCAGTATTTTTCGTGTTTTTTTCGCGTTTTTTCGCTATAAAAACGTGATAAAAACGCGAAAAAAACGCTTACATATGCCTCCCATTATTTTCAGTGTATTCCGCATTTTTGTGTGCAAATGTAGCCTTTTTTTCCGCGAAAAAATCGCATCGCGGAAAAAAAAGCAACATGTTCATTAAAATGCGGAATTGCAGGGGATTCCGCACACCTAGGAGTGCATTGATCTGCTTACTTCCCCCACGGGGCTGTGCACACCATGCGGGAAGTAAGCAGATTATGTGCGGTTGGTACCCAGGGTGGAGGAGAGGAGACTCTCCTCCACGGACTGGGCACCATATAATTGGTCCAAAAAAAAGAATTAAAATAAAAAATAGTCCTATACTCACCTTCGATGTCTTCCCGCCTCTCCGCTGCATGCTGCCGCTTCGGTTTCTATAGCTGGTGTGCGGTGAAAGACCTGCGATGACGTCACGGTCTTGTGATTGGTCGAGACCGGTCATGTGACCGCTCACGTGACCGCGACGTCATGGAAGGTCCTGAACCACACCGGCATCTATAGGAACGGACGCCTGCAGGTGAGTATAACCATTTTTTTAATTATTTTTAAACATTCTATCTTTTACTATAGATGCTGCATAGGCTGCATCTATAGTAAAAAGATGGTCACACTTGTCAAACGCTATGTTTGACAAGTTATTGCAAAACAATGGGGAGACAAAAAGCGCAATAGGGTCTTATCCACGTTACATAGAGGAGAATATATACCAAATTTGCTCACCTGGTTAGGATGAGATTAGAGCATATAGATAGCGGCTGCTGCAGATCCACAGGTCTTCACCGACCAGAGAAATTAATGTCTTCAAAAGGAGATTTGTAGTTAAATTTCCGCGCTGCCGCTAAGATGAATTTCAGGAGAGTATAGTTGATTCACAGTGGTTTTATTCAACGCTAACCCTGACGAAGAAGGGCGATTACCCTTTGAAACGCGTTGGTTTGCTTTTTGGTCCCAGCAGGGCTCCTTAGTGCCTGTGACGTCACACGCTGCTTAGCAGCGCTGGCCATCTTTGTTTCTAAGTGCAACCAGGGACGCCTTCGGCCGGGGCGCTCTCTGGCTCTGCACTTACTAGCTACACCCCACGCAGCTCGCGCAGGACTACTACCTGTGTGTCCATCTGTCGCCCGTCAGCTGCAGGATTACCTTGCGCCCGTCGCAACCACCTACGGTAGCCTGCACGCCCCCTTGGACATACACCAGGAAGAGCTCAGCGTGAAACTAGTGACATTATACGGTAAGGGTTCTTTGAACCAACACTTATATTCTGAGGGAATCTTTTTGTGCACTGATATCCGTATAGGGCAGCTGACAGGTATCCTGCTGTTTAGTGCGTCCTCATAATCACCTACAGGTATTTTGGTGGGTACCTTCGGGCCCACCATCATTGGATTTTATCATTTCACACTTTTGTGGTTTATCCTGGTTATCATAGGCAGTCCATTTTATACACCTAAGCGCGGTATCTATTTTGAGTTTTCGTTTTATTCAACGCGTTTCAGGGGTCTCATGCCCCCTTCATCAGGAAATACCACCTTTCCTGATGAAGGGGGCATGAGACCCCTGAAACGCATTGAATAAAACCACTGTGGATCAACTATACTCTCCTGAAATTCATCTTAGCGGCAGCGCGGAAATTTAACTACAAATCTCCTTTTGAAGACATGTTTGACAAGTGTGACCAACCTGTCAGTCAGTTTTCCAAGCGATGCTACAGATCGCTTGGAAAACTTTAGCATTCTGCAAGCTAATTTCGCTTGCAGAATGCTAAAAAAAGCGAAAAAAACGGAAAAAAAACGCAACAAAAAAAAAAATGCGGATTTCTTGCAGAAAATTTTCGGTTTTCTTCAGGAAATTTCTGCAAGAAATCTGGACGTGTGCACATACCCTTAAGGTTAAAAGTCTATCTCCAGAGATATTGATGTTCCTTTGCCCAAGGTGCGCAACATAATCAAGAGGTTTACAATCCATTGCATTGTACTGTAGCTAATCTCTCTGGACATGCATGACAGTCAAATATTGATGAATGATTACAAAACAGGTTACCCCCACAACTCCCACATGTACTTATGCTGGCTAACAGATGTAAATCATTCAGCTGCGGCAAGAAAAACTAAATCTCCGAGCACTAAAAAATACTCGGAGGACCCCCGAGCGTGCTCGAGAAATCTCGAGTAACGAGTATATTCGCTCATCACTAGTAAAATTATGTCCAATTTTCCTTTTTTCTCTCTTTTTGGTGTTGTTCCAATACACGCAAAGGAAATAAACATGTATATAATTGTGATGAGCGAATATACTCATTACCCGAGATTTCCCGAGCACGCTCTGGTGTCCTCCGAGTATTTTTTAGTGCTCAGAGATTTAGTTTTCATCACCTTAGCTGAATGATTTACAGCTATTAGCCAGGTTAAGTACATGTGGGGGTTGCCTGGTTGCTAGGGAATCCTCACAAGTAATCAGCCTGGCTAATAGCTGTAAATCATTCAGCTGTGGCGAAGAAAACTAAATCTCCCAGCACTTAAAAATACTCGGAGGACACCCGAGCGTGCTCGAGAAATCTCGAGTAACGAGTATATTCGCTCATCACTAGTATATAACAAAATATGTGCAATTGCAATAATTTTCGGGAATAATTGCAAGAGGGCCAACATTTTTGGCCATGATTGCATAGTTGAAATCAGTCATATCTCCTTCTCCTTCTTTATATTTTAGTCCTTCTAGGTCAGTGTTCCAAAAACTCCGGTCCTCAAGAGCAACCAACAGGTCATGTTTTAAGGATTTCCTTAGTATTGCACAGGTGATGGAATTATTGCCTGTGCAGGTGATGCAATTATCACCTGTGCAATACTAAGGAAATCCTGAAAACATGACCTGTTGGTGGCTCTTGAGGACCGGACTTGGGGAACATTGTTTTAGGGTATCACTTGGCTGTATGATATAGTATCTAGAAGTGTAGACATCCTCATTATCAGTTATTACTGCCTCTTTCTACCCTCTATATGAGAATTAATATAGCATCTACGGAATCACAGGGAATATTAGGGACAGACAACTTGTGAGTGGAGGTGTCACTTGTGTACTATTTTTATATGCAAATTCGCTTCTTCAGAGAAAAAGAAGACTTGAACTCTATAGCGCCACCTGTTGGAAGTAGCGATCCTACAAGTCACAGTCAACCCTTTAATGAGTCTTGCAATATGACTTAAGATAAGAGTCAAATCAGTATCTCAATTCGCAGACACAGTGTTTCGGGCTGTTGGCCCTCGTCAGTGCGAAGCATGAGAACTGATTTGGCTAGGTGAGAGGCTCTGAACTGAGGTCTAAGGGGTAAGGTTTCTCCTTGTGGAGAGTGACATATTAGCTCTGGCTTGTCAAGGTAAGGAGGCTTATTCGCCGTGCAATGCTCCTCTGGAAAATTTAATATGCAAATTGCCTCTTCAGAGAAAAAGAGGACTTGAACTCTATAGCTCCACCTGTTGGAAGTAGCGATCCTACAAGTCACAATCAACACTTTAACGAGTCTTGCAATATGACTTAGGATAAGAGTCAAATCAGTATCTCAATTCGCAGACAGGGTGTTTCGAGCTGTTCGTCCTCGTCAGTGCAAAGCATGAGAACTGATTTGGCTAGGTGAGAGGCTCTGGACTGAGGTCTAAGGTTTCTCCTTGTGGAGAGTGGCATACCAGCTCTGGCTTGTCAAGGTAAGGAGGATTAGTCACCGTGCAATGCTCCTCTGGGAAATTTAATATGCAAATTGCCTCTTAAGAGAAAAAGAGGACTAATCCTAAAGGTACCGTCACATTAAGCGACGCTGCAGCAATATAGACAACTATGCCGATCGCTGCAGTGTCGCTGTTTCGTCGTTCTGTGGTCGCTGGAGAGCTGTCACACAGACAGCTCTCCAGCGACCAATGATGCTGAAGTCCCCGGGTAACCAGGGTAAACATCGGGTTACTAAGCGCAGGGCCGCGCTTAGTAACCCGATGTTTACCCTGGTTACCAGTGTAAATGTAAAAAAAAACAAACACTACATACTTACATTGCCGTGTCTGTCGCGTCCCTCGCCTTCAGCTTCCCTGCACTGTGTAAGTGTAGCGCCCCCACTGCCGCAGGGTCGAGGGGTACCTGGTACCGGGCCTCTGAGTATCTGCTCTGGGGTTGTCACGGTGGCTAGACCCGGTCCGTGACCCTGCTGAGGGGGGCGTACAGTAATAGATGTGGATGGTGGTGGTGGTGCGGTGCAGTAAATAACGAGGACACCAGGTTGCAGTCTCTTTACCTCTTTACTGAAGGCTTCAGGGTCCTCAGTCCGGAACACGGTCAACCAGGCTGCGCAAGTCCGGCCGGTCCGATGGCACCTCCAGAGTTCCCTTTGCAGGTGG
Source organism: Ranitomeya variabilis (assembly GCF_051348905.1). Lineage (NCBI taxonomy): Eukaryota > Metazoa > Chordata > Amphibia > Anura > Dendrobatidae > Ranitomeya > Ranitomeya variabilis. Next base: position 112,383,737 of record NC_135239.1, on the reverse strand, counting down.
AAATCTGTGCCTTCCTGCTAGCGCTATGTGTTGTGGTCCTCCCCTGCTGTGCTTACGGGATAGTCCCCACAACTGTTGTGTCTGTTTCTCGTGTTCCCTCACAACTCGATTAGATGATGTTCTGCTAATCCATCTCTCCCGGTGTTATGGTTGGGACGCACCCGTATGACGGGTAGGCTCGGAGCTCTTCCGGGACCCTAGAGTCGCCCCTCTCCACAGGTTGCCCCCTATGTCTTCTTAGGTGATTTAGGTGAGACAGCCCGCCTATGACTGACTGTCCTGCCGTTGGTTTGAAGTATTGCCTGAAGCTATATATAGAAATACTTCCTCGGCGTTCCGGCCGCCGGCTGTGCGCCTCAGTAGGATGTTGCCTCGGTCTTACAGCACGACTCCTACTGGGATTCTCCTTCTTGCTTTGATCTCGTTTCTCACTCAGCACAATATATCTCGCTTCTGATCCTTTCTTAGGGCACCGCCGCTATGCTGAGCAGGCACGGTCCCGTGACGTTCTTTCTTGTTGCCAGGCCTCTGTCAGGGTCCCAAACCTGACAGGGACCCTACCGAATCTTCCCCACAACACCCTCTGCCAGGAGGTGTTGCCTGGTTCCAACCCAGTCAGCTTTCTGTCTAACTTCCTGCCTGACCCCCAGTTTACCCACACGGTGAGGAGTGGCCTAATAAATAGCACCCTTAGCTCCCCCTGGAGGCCCGACTGTGAAATGTATTGGTGTATGTGATACCTGGTCAGATGAACTCCTTCAGTGCCATCAGACGTACCATAGCCCCCCTTAGCGGCGGAGCCATAGTACTGCAACGACCAGGACTCTGGGGCGCTGCATAAGCGCCGGCCCTAAAGCACAGCGGTGATGTCACCGCTGTGCTTTGCTTTGCTTTATGGCCGGCACTGACACATTCAGTGCAGGAAGCTCTGAGCAGCAGCGCGGACGCCGGGGGACGTGACAGACATCAGAGGGTGAGTATGTACTGGTTTTTTTTTTACTTTTACAATGGTAACCAGGGTAAATATCGGGTTACTGAGCGTGGCCCTGCGCTTAGTAACCCGATATTTACCCTGGTTACCATTGTAAAACATTGCTGGCATCGTTGCTTTTGCTGTCAAACACGACGATACACGCCGATCTGACGACCAAATAAAGTTCTGGACTTTCAGCAACGACCAGCGATATCACAGCAGGATCCAGATCGCTGCTGCATGTCAAACACAACGATATCGCTATCCAGGACGCTGCAACGTCACGGATCGTTGTCGTTCTCGTTGCAAAGTTTAGTGTGAAGGTACCTTAAGTCATACTGCAGGACTCGTTAAATGGTTGATTGTGACTTGTAGGATTTCTACTTCCAATAGGTGGTGCTATAGAGTTCAAGTTCTCTTTTTCTCTGAAGAGGCAATTTGAATATTAAATTTCCCAGAGGAGCATTGCACGGCGAATAAGCCTCCTTATTTTGACGTACTATTTTTAGAGTGCCAACCCCAGTGGTCATGAAGGATAAATCTAGAGGATAGTAAGGAGATATTATAGTCTATAGGAGTAACTTCTCTTTTTCTATATCCTATTGAGTTTACTTTTTTATATACTTTATAATACTTACCACTGTATTTGCAGTCTTGTGAGTTTCACTGATGATAGTCATTAGATTTATCTGTGATGAGGACCTGTCATACTGCTAGGGTTATTAATTGTACCCTACATCTGGGATACATATCTTTCAGTTTGATAGTAGTGAATGGACAAATAGTTTATATATACAATCTTTTCTCTGATTTTATGCATGCTCTTTCTCACTTTTGTTTTTTTGTTGGGATTTTTTGATATTTTAAGTATAAGTAAAGTATAAGTTTTGAGGGGATGTTTATGTTAGCTATTTTGATTTATCCTCTTGTGAACGCCATATATTGTTAGCTGATTTTAGAATGTTTTCTATCAAAATTTGCACTTCAAAAGTCAAATGGCCCCTCACCTTCCAAACCTGCTGAGTGCCCAAACAGCCAGCCCCTCTCTCTGCTACATGAAATTATGAGCCTATGACATAAGCCATGATCAAGGTCTGGGACAGTCCAGAACTGTCGACCTTTCAGTTTCCACATGTTGACTTATTAATAAAACTTGCTCAGTGCAGCACTTAATACATTTCTTGAGGAGGTGCAGTTTATAAAATCCATTTGCAACCTGTTCCAGAAAAATTGTTCTCTAAACTTAAAAAATGCTCTTTCCCCGCTGTCCTGCTGTGTGCTGAAAGAGTGGTTCCCAACCACATGTGAGGTATTGGCATACTCGGAAGAAAAAGGATCTGCATTCTATTGTGCAATTTCTCCAGTTACCCTAGTGAAAATGAAAAAATTGGGGCTCATGCAACATTTTCATTTGAAAAAATAATATATCATTTTCACAGCCCAATATTATAAAATTCTATGAAGGACCTGTGATCATCATACCAGTACTTGAGAAGCACTCTTATCAAGCTTTTTTCCTTTTTATATACTGCAGTCATCATTTAAGGGATGTCGTTTCGAAAATGTAGCCACTTTTGGGAGGTTTCAGTTGTTTTGGCATGCCAGGGTCTCTACAAATTCAACATGTCGATCGCAATATGTTTCAACCAAATTTCCACAACAAAAATCCAATAGCACTCTTTTCCTTCTGTGAACTGTTGTATGGTCAAAAAGTAGTTTGTGACCACATGTGGAGTATTGCTCAAGAGAAGTTGCACAACAAATTGTGGGGTTTATTTTCACATTTTACCCCTGTGAAAGTGAAAAATATTGGGGTTAAAGCAATATTTTAGCACAAAAAATGTCATTTTTCATTTTTTTATTCCAGTTTGCTTTACTTCCCTTGAAGCAGGTGTAGAGAGAGCAAACTTTCTGAATGCAATTTGGAATACTTTGAGAGATGTCGTTTTTAAAATTTGTCTAGTTTGTGGGATTCAGATATATAGGTCCCTTAAAGTCACTTTACAAGTGAAGTGGTCACTAAAAATATAAGTTTTGTAAACTTCATTGAAAAAATGAAAAATTGCTGCTAAACGTTTAACCTTTCAGACCAAAGCAAGTATGTGTAAATCTGATATCTACTTTGTGTGGCATAACTATCTTACTTAAGGACATAAAAAATCTTAGATTGAGAACTGAACATTTTTCTAAATGTTTGTGAAATTCTAAATATTTTCATAAATAAATCTTATCAACCTAAATTTACCTCTAGCAAAAAGTACAATGTATCACGAAAAAGCATCACAGAATCACAGATATACAGGTCCTTCTCAAAAAATTAGCATATAGTGTTAAATTTCATTATTTACCATAATGTAATGATTACAATTAAACTTTCATATACTATAGATTCATTATCCACCAACTGAAATTTGTCAGGTCTTTTATTGTTTTAATACTGATGATTTTGGCATACAACTCCTGATAACCCAAAAAACCTGTCTCAATAAATTAGCATATTTCACCCGACCAATCAAATAAAAGTGTTTTTTAATACCAAACAAAAAAACCATCAAATAATAATGTTCAGTTATGCACTCAATACTTGGTCGGGAATCCTTTGGCAGAAATGACTGCTTCAATTTTGCGTGGCATGGAGGCAATCAGCCTGTGACACTGCTGAGATGTTATGGAGGCCCAGGATGCATCAATAGCGGCCTTAAGCTCATCCAGAGTGTTGGGTCTTGCGTCTCTCAACTTTCTCTTCACAATATCCCACAGATTCTCTATGGGGTTCAGGTCAGGAGAGTTGGCAGGCCAATTGAGCACAGTAATACCATGGTCAGTAAACCATTTACCAGTGGTTTTGGCACTGTGAGCAGGTGCCAGGTCGTGCTGAAAAATGAAATCTTCATCTCCATAAAGCATTTCAGCCGATGGAAGCATGAAGTGCTCCAAAATCTCCTGATAGCTAGCTGCATTGACCCTGCCCTTGATGAAACACAGTGGACCAACACCAGCAGCTGACATGGCACCCCACACCATCACTGACTGTGGGTACTTGACACTGGACTTCAGGCATTTTGGCATTTCCTTCTCCCCAGTCTTCCTCCAGACTCTGGCACCTTGATTTCCGAATGACATGCAAAATTTGCTTTCATCAGAAAAAAGTACGCTTCTGCCGCTGTTTATGGTTCAAAAGTGGCTTTACTTGGGGAATGCGGCACCTGTAGCCCATTTCCTGCACACGCCTGTGCACGGTGGCTCTGGATGTTTCCACACCAGACTCAGTCCACTGCTTCCTCAGGTTCCCCAAGGTCTGGAATCGGTCCTTCTCCACAATCTTCCTCAGGGTCCGGTCACCTCTTCTCGTTGTACAGCGTTTTCTGCCACATTGTTTCCTTTCAACAGACTTACCATTGAGGTGCCTTGATACAGCACTCTGGGAACAGCCTATTTGTTGAGAAATTTCTTTCTGGGTCTTACCCTCTTGCTTGAGGGTGTCAATGATGGCCTTCTTGACATCTGTCAGGTCGCTAGTCTTACCCATGATGGGGTTTTGAGTAATGAACCAGGCAGGGAGTTTTTAAAAGCCTCAGGTATCTTTTGCATGTGTTTAGAGTTAATTAGTTGATTCAGAAGATTAGGGTAATAGGTCATTTAGAGAACCTTTTCTTGATATGCTAATTTATTGAGACAGGTTTTTTGGGTTATCAGGAGTTGTATGCCAAAATCATCAGTATTAAAACAACAAAAGACCTGACAAATTTCAGTTGGTGGATAATGAATCTATAGTATATGAAAGTTTAATTGTAATCATTACATTATGGTAAATAATGAAATTTAACACTATATGCTAATTTTTTGAGAAGGACCTGTATGAGGAAGCATTCCAGAGTTATTACCACATAAAGTGACATGTCAGATTAAAAATAATTGGCCTGGTCAGGAAGGTGAAAACTGGCTTCAGCAGTAAGGGATTAAGTATTAGCTTAAATTAGACAGTGTGATAATACTCAGCATAATTGATACCAAGTAGATGGTGTATAAGTGGTAGGATTGATATACAATAGTGAAGATGCTGCAGTGGAGCCATCCCTATAACCCCTTCATGACCTTGGGATTTTTCGTTTTTCCGTGTTCGTTTTTCACTCCCCCCTTCCCAGAGCCATAACTTTTTTATTTTTCTGTCAATTTGGCCATGTGAGGGCTTATTTTTTGCGGGACGAGTTGTACTTTTGAACGACATCATTGGTTTTACAATGTCGTGTACTAGAAAATGGGAAAAAAATTCCAAGTGCGGTGAAATTGCAAAAAAAGTGCAATCCCACACTTGTTATTTGCTTGGCTTTTTTGCTAGGTTCACTAAATGCTAAAACTGACCTGCCATTATGATTCTCCAGGTCATTACGAGTTCATAGACACCTAACATGACTAGGTTGTTTTTTACTTAAGAGGTGAAAAAAAATTCCAAACTTTGCTAAAAAAAATAAATAAATCGCGCCATTTTCCGATACTCGTAGCGTCTCCATTTTTCATGATCTGGGGTCGGTTGAGGGCTTATTTTTTGCGTGCCGAGCTGGCGTTTTTAATGATTCCAATTCGGTGCAGATACGTTCTTTTGATCGCCCGTTATTGCATTTTAATGCAATGTCGTGGCGACCAAAAAAACGTAATTCTGGCGTTTCGATTTTTTTTCTCGTTACGCCGTTTAGCGATCAGGTTAATGCTTTTTTTTATTGATAGATCGGGCGATTCTGAACGTGGCGATACCAAATATGTGTAGATTTGATTTTTTTTTGATTGATTTATTTTGATTGGGGCGAAAGGGGGGTGATTTAAACTTTTATATATTTTTTTTTTTTACTTTTGCTATGCTTCAATAGCCTCCATGGGAGGCTAGAAGGAGGCACAGCACGATTGCCTCTGCTACATAGCAGCGATCTGCTGTTCGCTGCTATGTAGCAGAAAATCAGGTGTGCTGTGAGCGCCGACCACAGGGTGGCGCTCACAGCTCCCAGCGATCAGTAACCATAGAGGTCTCAAGGACCTCTATGGTTACAATGGAGAAGCATCGCCGACCTCCGATAATGTGACGGGGGTCGGCGATGCCGTCATTTCCGGCCGCCCGGCCGGATGCGGTAGTTAAATGCCACTGTCTGTGTTTGACAGTGGCATTTAACTAGTTAATAGCGGCGGGTGAATCGCTATTTCACCCGCCGCTATTGCGGGCACATGTCAGCTGTTCAAAACAGCTGACATGTCCCGGCTTTGATGCGGGCTCACCGCGGAGCCCTGCATCACAGCAGGGGAGCTGACATCGGACGTACTATCCCGTCCGATGTCAGTAAGGGGTTAAGCAGTCAATCATTGATGGTTGTATAACATTCTGGTTTTCTGAAATGTAAAATCCATTTAATAAGGAACTAAAATAGTGAAAATGCAGCTTTGCGTTTTTAATTAAACACCTTTTTTGGTTTGCTTTTTTCAGGTCGTTGGAGCAATTCTTACAAGCTTCCTTACAGCTGGATTGGTACAGGACATGTTGTATATAATGGGTCTTTCTACTATAACAGGGCATTTACTCGCAATATCATAAAATATGATTTAAAACACAGATATGTGGCAGCTTGGTCCATGCTGCATGATGTGGTTTTTGAAGAGGCCACCCCGTGGAGGTGGAAAGGTCACTCAGACATAGACTTTGCTGTGGATGAGAATGGATTATGGATCATCTATCCCGCTATTGATGAAGAAAGATTTCTGCAGGAAGTAATAGTCCTCAGCAAATTAAATGCTCAGGACCTTACAACTCAAAAGGAGACAACTTTCCAGACTGGACTAAGAAAGGATTTCTTCGGCAACTGTTTTGTTATCTGTGGTGTCCTGTATGCTGTGGATAACTATAATAAGAAAAACGCCAATATATCTTATGCCTTTGACACTCATACAAACACTCAGATAGTTCCAAGATTACTTTTTGAAAATGAATATTCTTATACAACACAAATTGATTATAATCCAAAAGATCGCCTGTTATATGCTTGGGACAATGGACATCAAGTCACCTATCAGGTGATATTTGCATATTAAGGCTATTTTCCAATTTCTCTCAATGTAACATCAGACATTTTATCAACAACACCAGTTTGACACCTGATTATTTACACACTCAATGTGTTTGTCTGTTTGTTCTTTTTACCGAAATGTATATACTCCATGCTTCTGTGCTCAATAACACTACGGGATTCACCATTTTATAATATGTATTCTAACACATAAGGTTGCTTAATATAAATAGTACACAGATTTGTAAATCAATTACAAGCAGTAAAAAGTTTATATAAAAAACATACTTTCATAATATTGTTTACATAAATATTCAAATATAATGTTTAAACTCAGAGTCTCTTGCATCAAAACCTTGCAAACATTTAAAGAAGCTCTCCCATCAAAATGTTTATCGTTTTAATATATAACACTCATCAAATTATACAACACTGTGTACTTACAATGCTCATTTTTCTCTTCTACCCAGCTAATTCTTCTCTTTTACATTAGGTCTATGACATCATGCGATTAAAAACTGACTAGCTGAATCCTTCTAAGCTTTGTATAGAAAGAGGAGGTCTCTTTTCCCTGCAGGAGTAAGCATTAGAACTACAATTCTACATCACTGCAAAGTCTGTAAGGTGGGAGTAGAGCAGCTGGGTCAGGAGTTGATGAGGGGGATGATTCATGCACATAAAAGAGGCTTCTGCTTTCTAAATTCAGCTAATCTGCTGTGAATCACATGATATCATAGACACAGCGCTATATAATATGATGATTGCAATATATTAAGATAAAGACTTTGATGGGAGAAGTGCTTCTTTAATAAAAATGAAACACTTGATTATTAAAGAATGAACACTAGCACAGAGACAACAGAATGGAGTTGTGATGGAATACTCCATATTTATTGAATCAGATATTGCAACAATTTGGGCACACAGATGCCTATCTGGACAGTTAACATTGAATTTAAAATGGGACGACCTGCCTCTGGCGAGATTACTTATGTTAAAAGATACATTTTGATAACAGCATATAACAAATTTGTGGCACATTAGGTTCAATCCTGGACCAATGTACAATATGCAAGCAGAATGATATTGTCCATGTCAGATACATGAAAATGTTTAGACACTTCTAGTTTGTGCACACATCTTAGCTCCAGCACTAGGGGACGAGATAGTCAACCACATGTAAAGAATACTAAGGAATCTATTTAAACAACAAAGTTAAAAATGGTGCAATATACATTTTAGCAAGATTTGTTATGACGGAAAAAAATATAAAACCTAGTAATATATTTTGTATGCCCTATAGTGAATATTTCTATTATGAAAATACTTTTAAAGGTGTTTCTCATGAAGACAGTTCCCTTTTTAATAGAACAACATGGCAATCAGTTGATCAGTGTGGGCCCAGCTTTTCTAATATAGCCAATTGCTGTTATCACTGTTAGGAGGTTTATTGAGGCCACATTAATAGCCATTTGGTTCATAATGAAGGTCCTCAGCAGGGACATTCATGCTCTCAGAATACCCGAACAGAGATTTGGAAATATGGAGAAATATTTGTGTACATTTCTGCCATTTACACCAGATGCCTAGCTATAGTGAGTGCGGGACTAAGGGCCCCTTCACACTGGTCGATTCTGCTACGATTACGACGCATTTGCGTCATATTCGACATCGCAGTACGAGCTCGTAGCCAGCGGTCACACTCTACGATGTTAACGCTTTTTCTGACGTAGTTGCGATGTGAACGTCACGCGTCGCAATCGTACGCTACCCTTCACACCGCCATAGTCCTACGACTCCGAGCGTGACGTATTACCAGCATGGGCGTGCTAAAACGTCACGCCCAATCAGGAGACAGGTATGCGGAAGCCCAACCCACGTAGTCGCATTACGAGCTCGTATGACCGCCGTCACATACTACGATTTCGACCGCCACAGCGAGACATTTACGACGAAAGAAAGTTCTGCTCTTTCTTTCACATCGTACGATGCTGGGCTGCGTCGCAGATCGTAACGCCATGTCACACTTTGCAACCTCGGAACGAGGACGGATAAACGTCACAAATCGAACGCTCGTTCAGACTTTGATTGCACAGTGTGAAGGGGCCCTAACACTCAGGGTCTGATGCCAAACAGGCTCAGTGTCCTCTATGCCGTATAGGAAGACACTAGCCTTATTAATGGCGCATGGTAGTTGAGGGCTCTGATTGCCCTGGCACTGAAGCTACAATTTATACCTGACAATCTGTATTATACTGTATTAACCAGTAATTGCAATACATTACTAGACTGCTGGATTTTGCTACAAAAGCAAAGAAAACTACAGCATCTGTTTCATAAAACTATTGGCCTAACTCATCTACATGGGGCTGTAGGTCATAGAAAACTGAATATAATGGCACCTTGACATTTATGATCTGATATCTTATTCCAGAGAAATCCGTGCTTTTCTTATATGTAAATGTGCTGTTAAAAACTATGTGCCGGAAATATTTTTAGTAAAAGACGGCATTACCATTGTGAGACATGCAACTAACACAGAGCAGTAGAACTGAACTTTGTCTCATAACAAACACGTTAGCAGCTGCAGCTCTACAGCTCCGCTGTATTGCAACAATATTGCTGCCCTGTCTGCCTGTGAGCTGGAGGCTGCGAGCAACCTGCAGATGTGTGAGGTATAATCACACACAGCTCTGCAGTGAGATCGGGAGAGCAGAGAGCGGCCATCACACTGGTAACCATTATACCCCCTATAATATAAAACAAGCTCTAGAGGAAGATTCTAAGGAGATCTATGACCTGCCCATAGTCCTGAATAGCTCATTTACATATTACAAAAACATGGATTTTTCTGGAATAAGACATCGGATTGCAGATATCAAGATATCATTTTATTCAGCTTCCTATGACATGAATGCCCACACAGACAACCTAGGTCATACATGCCCATATAGATGGAGGGTTGATAGGAGGGTTGATCCTACTGACAGATTTCATTTAATGTCGCCTTTGTACATGCCAGTCTTAATGAATGAAAATGCAGAAGTAAGGTATGCCTAGCTCATTAAGAGGCGCACTGTACTTCATGAATTTGCTGTATCATACGATAGCCCTGCTCCTCTGCCAGAGATGTATTCCAGTCAGGGACTGAGGTACATTTCTAGCAAAAATTACACCATTAAACAACTATAGTGACTTATTAAAGTGTTCTGCACAAGAAAACTGCCGAAACCCCCTAGAATAATGGCTCATGTGTTTATATTACCACCCATGTGCATATTAAAAACACAAACATTTCCATATAGAGTGCTGTAGTTGTTTCCTTTCCTTAAATAACATGGTGACAGATTAACTTTAGACCAGAAAGCCTCCAAAGCAGAACATTGCTACGAAGTATCTTAACTTCAAATGATGAATCTATGGTATTTTAAGGTTTGTGAAATAGAAGATGTAAATGGTGTGTGATAATGGTGCTAGTGTTAACTACTAGAACATCTATTTTGCTTGGACTTTAAATTTACTGTAGGATTTTTGTTTTCTCTAATGAACTGAAAACTTGAAAAGATTACAACCCAAAATGTGCTCATACAAAAAGCTATAACTTCACTTTAACAGTATACTATGTATGTGGAGAATATGGGGCTAAATCAAACAGTCAAACATGTTTTGAAAAGGCTAAACAGAAAAGCAAGAAATATTTCCAAACGCAAAAAAAGCTTTCTAACATGTTGTACATTAGAAATTGAGCTATTTACAGGGAAAAACTTCAGAGAAATACCAGATTATACTGAATTGCTACTTTTTATTGATGGTTTTGTATAAATTGCAGAATTTGTTTATATTGCATTGCAGACTGTGGACCAGTTTGCTAAATCGCTTCAATTCTTATTATGATTTTACCTGCTTAAACTGTATTAAACATGAGGAGTCTTGGTCGCATAATTGTGATAATTTATTCATCTTTTCATAAGCACATGGCACCATTTTTTGTATGACAGCAATGTTCGGTGATCACTAATGTTTTCTGCAGCAACGTTTGAACTTCATTACATTCTATGTGCAAGTGAAAATTGATACTGATTTTGCTTCAATGATTATTGCATGGGTAAACGGGCATATTTTGGACTCCATTCCCAGGATTATCAAATATGAATACTACATTACTGCAGGTTTGAAAAGAAGATTCAGATTTGTGCCAAGGAAATTCAAAATCAGATGAAGAGGAAATTGTAGAAAATGAACACTGGCTTCGATTTTCTCTACAATAAACATACAATACATATACAAGTGCTTCTCACAAAATTATAATATCATCAAAAAGTTAATTTATTTCAGTTCTTCAATACAACAAGTGAAACTCATATATTATATAGAGTCATTACAAACAGAGTGATCTATTTCAAGTGTTTATTTCTGTTTATGTTGATGATTATGGCTTACAGCCAATGAAAACCTCAAAGTCATTCTCTCAGTAAATTAGAATCATTAACAAAAACACCTGCACAGACGTCCTATGCATTTAAAAAGGTCCCTTAGTCTGCTTCAGTAGGCTCCACAATCCACAATCAAATTCCCCCTGATGGCATTGATATTGAACTCCAGATACTCCTGCACCATCCTCTCCAGTCATTCACAACAAGTTAAACTTGTAATCTGTTCTGCTGGTGCACGGGCTCATCTAAAAAAGTGTATAAAACTACTCACAGAAATTGCTTCTCCCACTTACAGTGCTGCTGCTGCTGCCAATATTTTTGCATTGACAACTCGACATTCCTGAGGTTGGAAGTCTATAACTGCCGTGTACACTGTGTGCCTTTTTGCTGTCTTGGTGAAATCTACTCTTAAGATTGTCTGCAAGCATGTTTCGATACTCCAACATGCATGCGTCTCTTTCCAGGGGGAGCATCTGGCAAAATTGACTCTTGTGAGGTGGTTCTAACAGAGTGGCAACCAATACGGGTATTATGTTAAAGATACTGCAGCAAGAAGGCATTAATGTGTATGACACTTCTATGAGGTCCAAATATATGGTGTGTTGGTGATGGGGTAACATTCAAGCTTACTTCCCCAGTCCCTTCCCACCAACCACGGACAACATAGATGAGGTCATTATCCTTTTCATCCCCTGATTGTTGCGTGCCCATTACCTCTTCTTCCTCATCCTCCTCCATCCTTCTCCATTTGTTCCTCAGCTCCTGCACCTTTGCTAACAGTCTGTGTGGTGCCATAAGCCCCCTTGATCGCTGCAATACACCTTCCCATGGATTCCACCTGTGCGAGGACAGTCCAGAACTCAGAGATATTGTTATCCCTTCCGCATCCTTCTTTACTTCCACCTCTTCCTCTGGGACTACCACCTCCTCCTGCAGACTAGTCAAAGTGTGCTCCAGCATGTAGATGACCAGAATAGTGATACTGATAATGCCATTGTCAGCGCTAACCATCTTATTAGCTATTTTGAAACTGCAAAAGGCTACAGAGGTCCTTCATCCGTGCCAACTCAAAAAGCGTGATTTGCAACATGTCCGTACTGTGCTGGCCCAGGCAATGCAAAAGTACATGCTGCACAAGGGCTCATCACTGCTGCCAGAGTTGCATATCAAATAGTTAAACGGAAGGCCAAAAGATCTTTGTAGTGATGCAAGTCGATGATCTACAGGGTGCGAACGGTGGAAGTGAGCACACAGCAACAGTGTTTTCTGTAGCAGCGCATCCAGGTCAGGATAGTGGCAGAGAAATTGCTGTACCATCAGGTTGAGGATGTGAGTCATGCAAGTTTACACCTTCCCTGACTCCAGGTTAAGTAGAGACAGCTATAGCTCAAACTTAGACTGGATAGCTGTCCACAACTGTTGAGGTGTGTGACTGCTATCACCAAGGCATATTAATTTAAACACTACTAATTGCGTTGAACAATGGCTGCGCAGTACGGAGGTTGGCACCCTATTCCTGCACAGTGGCGCCCCCACTCGACGGCGGCTATCCCTATTATAGGAATGCCCTATTACTCCCTATCTCTATAGGAAGGAAGAAAAGCTGAGTTGGTCATTCAGACCACGTGATGTTGTTGTTTGGAGGCAGAAAATCCACTTGCTCTCTCTTTGCAAGATGCTCCTATCCCAATCACCTCCTCTCTGGGATTGGTACACCCTGTCTATGCCCATAAAGTTGACCATCTTTAAAGATGGAGGAATAGGGTGCCAACCTCCGTGGTAGGTAGCAGCGAGTTTAGAGAGGGCCCTTTAGGGATTTTTGATAGCTGCACCCTTTTCTATCCTTCCTGCCACTGAGGGTCCGCTGTGTCGCGTAATTATATTTTTTGGTCCTTTTTTCTTAAATTCTATTTAAGTATGTATATAGTCTATTGAGTGAAGTCTAAAACCTAATCTTGAAGCTCTAATTTTTCCTCGATCCATGAGGGTATAACTTTAGAAATGTGGTCAATTTTATCTGTACATGCAACTTGTGGGGCTCGGGAGATAAACGATTACTCCTTGTGGTAAAACTAAATAAAGATACAGAGGTATAAGACATGTTGGAACGACATCTGTCTTTGCTCTGTTTCCTAGTGAGCGTAATGCGCTTGGTGCACATCACTGTTGAAAAGGCGGTACAAAACTGAAAGTGTCCGCCCACCGCACATGATGTTACGGCATGGCTGGCCGACATCTCTGTGTCCGGAAGTAATGTGCGCACAGTAATCAATGGTGCACACACTGGAATAGACCGGAAACTCAACTCCCGGCGTCCGGAAGCACGTGGCTAGCAACGCCGGTGAGCAGTGTTTAAAAAGAAGGCAGAACAGATGCCGCGCTAGCGAAATACTCATTTGATATGTATGAAGGTGACACAATCCCCTGATGATTCTAAGTTGTATGAAACGCAATGGGAGGCACTATTCATCAAGGTGGACCTGAAAAGAATAATGCGGACACAGGCTGAGAACCGCTAAAAAATGGTCCATAACTCAAGCTGCACCGTGTCAGGATGATGACCGTTAGAAGGCAGATGAGTATAAAATATTTATTGGAAGTGCAGGCGACAGCGTATGTTTAAACACGTACTCTGAAAAACTGGATGACAGAAGGTGTACTTTGTTTTACTGTTAGCTGTGTGGTCGTTGCATTTAAAGGAGAAATATCTTTCTATATATGAGCATGCTGTTTTTGATAATTATTGCCACCGCTATGAAGGTCAATGGGAGGAGTATCACGATTATTTAGTAGTGGTCGCCTGGGAGGTATGTTCCACTCTATATGTTTAAATAAGGTCATCTTTGTGATGGTACAATCGTCCATGTGTTAAATCTCCCTGACCATAAAAGGTATATAAATCAAAGTACAGCGGATTTACCCCTCTATTTGAAACATCAGGATTGTCGGTCCTTTTGTTTTTGTGGTAATATATCCAGGAGTGTTAATTTGGTATATAAGGGAAACCGGTTATCGGTAGATAACTGGAGAACATTCTCTGGCGGTGACACTTTTTAATGTGTCTTTTGTTTGTATGTATGCACCTAGCACTTTTGTCAGCACTAGTGTTTAGCGATACCTTCCGATATTCAAAAGTATCGGTATTGGATTGGATCGGCCGATATCCCAAAAATATTGGATATCGCCGATACCGATACCCGATACCAATACAAGTCAATGGGACACAAATATCGGAAGAGATCCTGGATGGTTCCCAGGGTCTGAAGGAGAGGAAACTCTCCTTCAGGCCCTGGGATCCATATTCATGTAAAAAATAAAGAATAAAAAAAAAATATGGATATACTCACCCCTCCGACGGACCCTGGACCTCAGCGGTGCAAGCGTCTGCCTCCGTTCCTAAGAATGCAGTGAGTGTAGGACCTGCAATGATGTTGCGGTCACGCGCCGGTCACGCGACCAATCACAAGACCGCGACGTGATCGCAGGTCCTACACTCACTGCATTCTTAGGAATGGAGGCTGCCGGTTGCACTGCTGAGAGCCAGGGGCCGTCGGAGGGGTGAGTATATCCATATTTTTTATTTTTATATTTTATTTTTTACATGAATATGGATCCCAGGGCCTGAAGGAGAGTCTCCTCTCCTCCAGACCCTGGGAACCATACGCACCGCACACGCCGAAGATGACTGGGAACTTATAGGAACTTCCGATTCCGATTTCCGATATCACAAAAATATCGGAACTCGGTATCGGAATTCCGATACAGCGAATATCGGCCGATACCCGATATTTGCAGTATCGGAATGCTCAACACTAGTCAGCACTATATGTCTGCATTTTTTTTAGGATTATAATCAATAAAGGTTATGTTTTAGTATCAGTATACTCAGGAACCCGCTTGTTGCTTTGAAGGATTTTTTGGTTCTTGTTATATTTAGAGTCTAGCTAATAGTTGAACCTTGATTGCTGCAGAAATTCTGTTGTAACCTTGGCCAGATCTGTGCCTTGCCACAATTCTGTCTCTGAGCTCCTTGGCCAGTTCCTTTGACCTCATGATTCTCATTTGGTCAGACATGCACTGTGAGCTGTGAGGTCTTATATAGACAGGTGTGTGCCTTCCAAATCAAGTCCTATTAGTTAATTAAACACAGCTGGACGCCAATGAAGGAGTAGAAACTTCTCAAGGAGGTTCACAAGGAAATGGACAGTATGTGACTTAAATATGAGTGTCTGAGCAAAGGGTCTGAATACTTATGAACATGTGATATTTCAGTTTTTCTTTTTTATTTAATTTGCAAAAATGTCTACCTTTCTGTTTTTTTCAGTCAAGATGGGGTCCAGAGTATACATTAATGTGAAAAAAATGAACTTTTTTGAATTTACCAAATGGTTGCAATGAAACAAAGAGTGAAACATTTAAAGGGGCCTGAATTCTTTCCATACTCAGTGTATATATGACATAATCCTACGTAATAATGGGACAGCCCTATACATAACAGAGGATGTATCCCCGGTCACGCACATGCCAATGTTAGCTGCCATCCTCTGGCCCCCGCCATATATTGCAGCGCTGGGAGGCGGCAGGTCCCTGCACCACAATAAATTTCAGCTGAATGTGTCCGAGGACGCACATCAACCTGAAATTGCAACTGATGTCATCAAGCCCCTTCCACCTCAGGGCCTCCGATGTATCTGCATCAGTGATATTTCCGCCCCTGGTCCAGTGAGTAGCTGGGATCCCTGACATCCCTGAGCCTGCACTGTGCTTTCCTGATGTATAGTGATTTGTGATGAGCCAATACATTCAGCACTATTCGTTACTCAATCTTACGTGACAATTTAGCAGCCGCAATAATCTTCAATACTCCCCATTTGGAGTGTCATACAGTAGGGGATCTGACTTTAAAATAATTTGTAGCATCTAGTGTGTTATAGTGGTCTAATCCAGAGGCCACCAAAAAAATTCTTCCATACCATCTGCTCCTGAACGTCTCTCACGGTCCAACAGTTTGTCCAGTTCACCGTACTCCGCCCTTACTCAGCACTGCAGCCAGCCTACGATTCCGTAGTTGTGGTCACAAAAAAGATTGTTTCCTCCTAAGCATGACAAAGCTAAGAGGTTGAATTCCAATATCTCCAATCTGTTGGCCACGGAAATGCTGCCTTTCCACTCAGTGGATACAGTACATACGGTTTCTGAAACCTGATGGCCGTTGCAGTTCCTCAGTACCAATTGCCCAGTTGCCATTACTTTTCTAAGAAAGCTGTTCCTGCACTAAACCAGCATGTTGCAGACAACATGCTCCTTGACTAAATCTATGCCTACCAGAGTGCATTTCACCATAGACACTCTGACGAGTAAGCATGGCCAAAGGCGCTACATGACTAGGCACTGAATGACTCTGATGGCTGTGGGGGCAGGCGCTGCTCCACAAGTCTTGGAATCCCCAAGGCTTGCAGAACAAATCTCTACATTTAACACTTCCAACACTGCTTCTGCCTCCTCCTTTAGCTCTTCTAGGGTCTCCTCCTCGCCCTCAACCTCTGCCTTAATGAGACACGTGTTCAAACAGTGCAGAGCAAATCCCCACCACCTCCGTACAGCGCAGCCAGGGCTTACCGCAATCAGGCAGTGTTAAAGTTGATATGCCTTGGAGATTGCAGTCATACAGCTGGAGAGTTATGGATAGCTCTCCAAGCTGACTATGATTAATGGCTGTCTCCATTGAAAATGCATCCAGGGAAGGCCGTGTCCAATAATTTTGCGAACCTGGTGGTGGCCCTATGGCGAGGCAAGCTCACACACATGCCTGGCATTGCTCATGTCCTCAATCTGGTGGTACAGCATTTTCTCCGCCACTATCCTGGCTTGGGAGCTGCTCCAGAAAGCACGTAAGCTGTCTGGTAATTTCCGCTGTTCACACCCCTCAGGTCATCGATGCCAGTTAACAGGTTAATATGCGATGTGCTGACACGGTGGAATTCCACTCTACACATGTTGCAGTGACTGTGGCAGCAGCAACGAGCCCTATGTCATGTCGTATAGCCTGGGTCAACGCAGTACGGACATGGCGCATATCACGTTTATGGAGAGGGCACAGATTAAGGACCTTTGCATCCTTCTGTACAGTTTTCAAAATGGCTACTAAGATGGTTAGCGCTGATAATGCCGTCATCAGCATCACTATTCCAGTCATGCTGAAGCAGACTTTGAATAGCCTACGGGAGATGGTTGTCCCAGAAGAAGAGGAGGAAGCAAAGGATGATGTGGAAGAGATAACATTGTCTCTAAGTTCCACACAGGCGGGTGTCAAGGGACATTGGATTACTGCGATCGAGGGAGGCTGGTGATAACAGGCAAACTGTTATCGAAGGTGCAACAATCTGAGGAACAAATGAAGAGGTGATGGGCGAGCAACTGTCAGATGAAGATAATCCTCCCCCCTCTGTTGTTCATGGCTGGCGAGAGGAGACAGAGGAAACAAGCATCATTATTAGCCAGTCACCAACACTGCATGGGCTTGGACCTCATGATAGAGCCAACATATGAGTGCCTTCTTGCTGCACTATCTGCAACTTGACCAAATTTTGCCAGATGCTTCCCACCCTGGAAAGGGACCCTTGAATGCTGGAGTATCAAGTCACGCTTTTACACAACCTTAAGAGAGCTTTTCCTCAAGACA
This sequence comes from Ranitomeya variabilis, assembly GCF_051348905.1. NCBI lineage: Eukaryota > Metazoa > Chordata > Amphibia > Anura > Dendrobatidae > Ranitomeya > Ranitomeya variabilis. The sequence continues at coordinate 112,365,602 of NC_135239.1, read as the reverse complement.
GCAATGAAGCACACAGTTCGCAAAACAGCTCTAGACTTCCAACCTCCGGCACATCAATTCAATGCCAAAACATTATCAGCAGCAGCATCAGTGTAAGTGGAAGAAGCAATGTCTGTGAGCCCTTTTTTTTTTTCTCTGAGCCTATTTTTGGAAATATGAACACTCCTGGTTGGGTGTCCATCTGCTGGATTTGGTGTAGTGGAAGACCTGTTGGTCCCTATTATACTGTACTATTTCTTTTCTCCCGAAATTTATGCCAATTTTGCGGTGTAAGGGCCTTATTTGTTTAAATGTGAACACTCCTGGTTGGGTGTCCATCTGCTGGATTGGGTGTAGTGGAAGACCTGTCGGTCCCTATTATACTATCTATACTGTGGTGCAATTGACAGCTGTGTCAAGACATTTTTACAATGTGCACAAAGGTAACTTAACGAGAGGAAACTTTTCAGTCGAGAAACATATTTGATGTTTATGCTTGACACTCGTACTCTTCACGGTCTCAATGCTAGCCAAGACTTAATAAAACAATATTAATTATTGTTTAGGCAATATTTCTTAAGGGAAAATATCATGTAAATTTAATTAATGGCCATGATCGTTTAGAACTGGTGATTACTTTTTTCTACATTTACATATGATTTTTTGCATTTTTAATTGTCTGTCCAATTAATGTCACGTGTATACTATATATATATGTCTCTAATGCACTATGAGGTAGATCATGAGTAAGGCTTTTTAGTTGAAACGCGTTGATCATCCTCACTGGTGTGCCAGGTGTTTGCTATGCATATTTTTTGAAGAACATTATACATTTTTAAGTTGTCCAATAAAGATTCATAAAGCTTTATCCGCCTCCGCCTCGAGCTGGATCATTTCTCCTCTTGTTCTCATTTGGCGTGGGTGCTCACCCCGATCCGTGCTGGGCGTTGGAGGGCTTGGGGGTCTCATTGCAGACTGGTAAGCTGACTAACTTCTTAATTATTCATGATGAAATCGATTCCACTTTGGGGGTGACTGCCAATAATTTTTGGAAATGTGAACACTCCCGGTTGGGTGTCCATCTGCTGGATTGGGTGTAGTGGAAGACCTGTCAGTGCCTTTTATACTATTTTTCTGTGGTGAAATTGATGCCACTTTGGTAGTGTCTGCCACTAATTTTTTTAAATGTTGATTAGGTCTCCTTCATGTGTGTAGCCTGTAGTAGTAGACCCCCAAGACTGTCAGGCCTCCACTTCCTTGGACTCAACTACCCATGTTACTATCCTAAAATTTTTCTGACAATGGTAGTCTACGAAACTGATATTTGTGCCACCCGAAAGAAGGTAGAGGTGTTGCATGTGGTTTCAGGGCTCCCAGCAAAGTAGGCCTACACCGATCCCTCACCCACCTCATCTTACTGTGACATTCAATTGAAAGCGGTAAATGCTGTCGCAGACTCCAATACCTCCTGCCTGGCTGATTGCTGCAGTGCCATGCTACAATTTGTATTGTGAGTGAATTGAGGCCACTTTCCTTGTGTCCGTCCGTCATTTGATGTTTTTTGGCAGCATTTGGGGCCGTTATAAGGTGTTATGCATGCGTTTGTTTTTGCCTCCCATTGACATGAATCACGTTCGGTTATGTTCGGAAATATTTGTCAAATTAATCAGCATTTACTGCAAATTCGGTGATTGTAAACCGAAAATTGAAATATTCGCTCATCTCTAATCTTTATCTAGCAGGTGTGCGACTGGCGCAATCTGGGTAGAGATAATCTTACATGACAATTTAGCAGTGGCAATAATCTTCATTACTCCACAATTGGAGTGTGTCAGCAAGGCAATCTAAAAAAAACATAATTTTCTATTGGTTTAAACAGCATATTTTTATCTAACAATTGTGCGACTGGCGCAAAGCCTGCAGAGATATGCAAATGTGACTATTTACCTGTAATTTATGTCAGTCTGCTGTTGCCATGTATAATCAAGATGTGATCTCCAAAAAACTAGTCACACATTGCTAGATACAGTGAATTGGTACCTAAGCCAGTATTTTTTTGTTTCATAAGTACATTGCATCCAAGATGAGACAGGGATACGCTAAGGGACGTAGATGTGGTGGTGCTCGCCAAGGCCGTGTGACAGATCCAAAAGTGACTGCATCTCATTCTAGCTTCCTGTCAAAATTTGGTCAGCGTGCTACACCATTAACGAACCCAGACAAGTGTGAGGACATTGTAGGTTGGATGGCAGACAAAGGCTCAAGTGTGTTGGCAAGCAGCACCACGAAGTCTTCTATATGGTCCAGTCTCAGTAGCCAAGAGGCTTGGCCTCTGAATCCTCCAGCTGGTCTTCCTCCCTTCCACCATCAAGAGTCCAGAGGAACTTGTAATTCGTCAGGCATCTAAACGTGCACCATTAAAGAGGGTCATGAGGAGGTGGAGTTCAGTGATGCCCAAACATTTGAGCACCCACTGCCAGGAGAGGTGGAGGATTATCATGATGCACAGTTGCCATCTGGTCAGCCTCAAATCACAACTCAGAAAGAGGATCAGAGTGAAGAGTTGGAAGTCGACATGGTCGATGATGAGGCCACTGGTCCAAACTGGTGCTGTGGCACATCTGCCTAGCAAACACAGCAGTGCAGAGAGGAATTGATCAGTAGCAAGAAACAGGCAAGAAAAGGTAGTGCTTTGACCAGAGGTAGAACTTGGTCAACTGTTCCACAGAGCTCACCACTTGGCTAGATAACAGGCGAAGAGTGCGTTGTTCCCTTATAAAGCAGTTTTTTTCTGAAAGTCCTTTAGATAAAACAACTGTAATTTGCAGCATCTGCCAAACCAAGTTAAGAAGAGGAAAGAACACTGCCATCCTGAGCACCACCAGCATGCAAAAGCACATGGCAGACTTGGCAGAAGATTCACCTTCCAACAAGACAATGACCCTAAGCACATAGCTAAAATAACAAAAGAGTGGCTTCAGAACAACTCTGTGACCATTCTTGACTGGTCCAGTTAGAGCCCTGACCTAAACTCAATTGAGCATCGCTGGAGAGACCTGAAAATTGCTGTCCACCAATGTTCCAACCGTCCAACCTGACGGAACTGGAGAGGATCTGCAAGGAAGAATGGCAGAGGATGCCCAAATCCAGGTGGGAAAAACTTGTTGCATCATTCCCAAGAAGACTCATGGCTGTACTAGCTCAAAAGGGTGCTTCTACTCAATGCTGAGCAAAGGGTCTGAAAACCTGTGTTGTCCCAAGAATAAAGGGGTACTAGTCTGCCCGATCTACAAAAATACCATCAGTCTGCGATTCTTAGGAGAGCAATGAACTTTTTCAAGTCTGTGGAACATAAGCAATGGGTGAAACTGGAAGGGGACCTCTATCCCTGGACACTCATATCTTTACCTTGCATAAACAAAATATGTGTACAAACTAAACAGTTACCAATACTCACTCAACACTTTTTGCAAACATGGGAGCAAGTCTTAATCTCATCATCTATATCGTGAAGGTTTGGTCCATTAATGCTCTTGTATGACAAACCTGATTCCCCCCTATCGCTTTTTGTATGGACTCATTTGTAATCTGGTACAGATCTGCTTGGGTTAGATTGAGACACGTGGGATCAGGCTGTTTTCCTTCTTTTACAGAACTTGGTGGCTTTTGGCCAGATAGTCAATTATCCTGGCTGACATTTTTCCAGCTCAGGTCATTTATAAATTCTCACATATCCCTGACTAGTATGAAGGCTGAACTTACTCCATTTTAAACCTTAATCACTCAAGTAGATCCCTGTACTAAACTTCAATCTTGTATACAAAGCAAAACAAAGGGACACATGCAATGACCCTCTACCCTTTAGTGAGGCTTGGGAGAAGGAATTTGGTAGTCAAATTTCAGACGAGGATTAGCAAAAAGCAATCATACTCTCCAACAAATTACCTATTACTTGCTGTGCTCAGGACAAAAACTATAAGATTTTATCTAGTAAGCACACTACCCATGCCCATAAACTCTATATGAGGATAGGCCACACTCCATGACAAGTATAAAACATATACAGTACAGACCAAAAGTTTGGACACACCTCACTTAAAGATTTTTCTGTATTTTCATGACTATGAAAATTGTACATTCACACTGAAGGCATCAAAACTATGAAATAACATATGTGGAATTATATACTTAACAAAAAAGTGTGAAACAACTGACATTATGTCCTATATTCTAGGTTCTTCAAAGTAGCTACCTTTTGCTTTGATGACTGCTTTGCACACTCTTGGCATTCTCTTGATGAGCTTCAAGAGGTAGTCACCGGAAATGGTCTTCCAACAATCTTGAAGGTGTTCCCAGAGATGCTTAGCACTTGTTGACCCTTTTGCCTTCACTCTGCGGTTCAGCTCACCCCAAACCATCTCGATTGGGTTCAGGTCTGGTGACTGTGGAGGCCAGGTCATCTGGCGTGGCACCCTATCACTGTCCTTGTTGGTCAAATAGCCCTTACACAGCCTGGAGGTGTGTTTGAGGTCATTGTCCTGTTGAAAAATAAATGATGGTCCAACTAAACGCAAACCGGATGGAACAGCATGATGCTGCAAGATGCTGTGGTAGCTATGCTGGTTCAGTATGCCTTCAATTTTGAATAAATCCCCAACAGTGTCACCAGCAAAGCACCCCCACACCATAACACCTCCTCCTCCATGCCTCACGGTGGGAACCAGGCATGTAGAGTTCATCCGTTTACCTTTTCTGCATCGCACAAAGACACGGTGGTTGGAACCAAAGATCTCAAATTTGGACTCATCAGACCAAAGCACAGATTTCCACTGGTCTAATGTCCATTCCTTGTGTTCTTTAGCCCAAACAAGTCTCTTCTGCTTGTTGCCTGTCCTTAGCAGTGGTTTCCTAGCAGCTATTTTACCATGAAAGCCTGCTACACAAAGTCTCCTCTTAACAGTTGTTGTAGAGATGTGTCTACTGCTAGAATTCTGTGTGGCATTGACCTGGTCTCTAATCTGAGTTAACCTGCGATTTCTTAGGCTGGTGACTCAGATAAACTTATCCTCAGAAGCAGAGGTCTTCCTTTCCTGGGGTGGTCCTCATGTGAGCCAGTTTCTTTGTAGCGCTTGATGGTTTTTGCAACTGCACTTAGGGAAACTTTCAAAGTTTTCAAAATTTTTCGGACTGACTGACCTTCATTTCTTAAAGTAATGATGGCCACTCATTTTTCTTTACTTAGCTGCTTTTTTCTTGCCATGATACAAATTCTAACAGTCTATTCAGTAGGACTATCAGCTGTGTATCCACCAGACTTCTGCACAACACAACTCATGATCCCAACCCAATTTATAAGGCAAAAAATCCCACTTATTAAACCTGACAGGCACACCTGTGAAGTGAAAACCATTTCCGGTGACTACCTCTTGAAGCTCATCAAGAGAATGCCAAGAGTGTGCAAAGCAGTCATCAAAGCAAAAGGTGGCTACTTTGAAGAACCTAGAATATCAGACATATTTTCAGTTGTTTCACACTTCTTTGTTAAGTATATAATTCGACATGTGTTAATTCATAGTTTTGATGCCTTCAGTGTGAATTTACAATTTTCATAGTCATGAAAATACAGAAAATTCTTTAAATGAGAAGGTGTGTCCAAACTTTTGGTCTGTACTGTAGATCCTATTGTGGTTAGCCATATTAGGATCAGGAAGTGTTTCTGAACCACAATGTTTTAAAACAATAAGTTTATTTATTCAAAATCAATATATATTGCAAGACAATATAGTGCCTAAAAGTAGTATTCAACCCCCTGCAGATTTAGCAGGTTTAATAAGATGCAAATAAGTTAGAGCCTTCAAACTTCAAACAAGAGCAGGATTTATTAACAGATGCATAAATCTTACAAACCAAAAAGTTTTGTTGCTCAGTTAAATTTTTATAAATTTTAAACATAAAAGTGTGGGTCAATTATTCTTCAACCCCTAGGTTTAATATTTTGTGGAATAACCTTTGTTTGCAATTACAGCTAATAATCGTCTTTTATAAGACCTGATCAGGCCGGCACAGGTCTCTGGAGTTATCTTGGCCCACTCCTCCATGCAGATCTTCTCCAAGTTCTCTAGGTTCTTTGGGTGTCTCATGTGGACTTTAATCTTGAGCTCCTTCCACAAGTTTTCAATTGGGTTAAGGTCAGGAGACTGACTAGGCCACTGCAACACCTTGATTTTTTGCCTCTTGAACCAGGCCTTGGTTTTCTTGGCTGTGTGCTTTGAGTCGTTGTCTTGTTGGAAGATGAAATGACAACCCATCTTAAGATCCTTGATAGAGGAGCGGAGGTTCTTGGCCAAAATCTCCAGGTAGGCCATGCTATCCATCTTCCCATGGATGCGGACCAGATGGCCAGGCCCCTTGGCTGAGAAACAGCCCCACAGCATGATGCTGCCACCACCATGCTTGACTGTAGGGATGGTATTCTTGGGGTCGTATGCAGTGCCATCCAGTCTCCAAACGTCACGTGTGTGGTTGGCACCAAAGATCTTGATCTTGGTCTCATCAGACCAGAGAACCTTGAACCAGTCAGTCTCAGAGTCCTCCAAGTGATCATGAGCAAACTGTAGACGAGCCTTGACATGACGCTTTGAAAGTAAAGGTACCTTACGGGCTCGTCTGGAACGGAGACCATTGCGGTGGAGTACGTTACTTATGGTATTGACTGAAACCAATGTCCCCACTGCCATGAGATCTTCCCGGAGCTCCTTCCTTGTTGTCCTTGGGTTAGCCTTGACTCTTCGGACAAGCCTGGCCTCGGCACGGGAGGAAACTTTCAAAGGCTGTCCAGGCCGTGGAAGGCTAACAGTAGTTCCATAAGCCTTCCACTTCCGGATGATGCTCCCAACAGTGGAGACAGGTAGGCCCAACTCCTTGGAAAGGGTTTTGTACCCCTTGCCAGCCTTGTGACCCTCCACGATCTTGTCTCTGATGGCCTTGGAATGCTCCTTTGTCTTTCCCATGTTGACCCTGTATGAGTGCTGTTCACAAGTTTGGGGAGGGTCTTAAATAGTCAGAAAAGGCTGGAAAAAGAGATAATTAATCCAAACATGTGAAGCTCATTGTTCTTTGTGCCTGAACTACTTCTTAATACTTTAGGGGAACCAAACAGAATTCTGGGGGGTTGAGGGGTTGAATAATAAATGACCCTCTGAAAAAACTTTTCACAATGTTAAAAAAAAATAAACAAAGAAATAACATTCTTTTTTGCTGCAGTGCATTTCACACTTCCAGGCTGATCTACAGTCCAAATGTCACAATGCCAAGTTAATTCCAAATGTGTAAACCTGCTAAATCTGCAGGGGGTTGAATACTACTTGTAGGCACTGTATATATATATATATATATATATATATATATATACAGTATATACTGTATATATATATATATTAGAGAGGCGTGAATATTCATTTTGCTTTAGCAGCGGGGCAGGATCCTGTCTCCAGCTGCTGCTACGCTGGCCCAGGGCAGGCCCCCTTGATTCAGGGGCCGCATAGCCACTGGCTGCGGGCCCCTGGAGCAGTGGGGGCCCTAGGCAGCTGCTGGCCAGTATGCCAGCAGGTGTCAATGCCTGGGCCCACCGGAGAATCCTCCGGTTCTCCGGTGGGCCAGTCCGAGCCTGTCCATGTGGTTCAACAATGATTCATACAATGTATTAATGAAGTCATCAGGAATAGCAAAGAATGCAGTCTTACATGCCTCACAGAGTTCATCTAGATTCTTTGGTTTTGTCTTCCAAGCTTCCTCTTTAATCCTACTCCAAACATGCTCAATGATGTTCATGTCTCGTGACTGGGCTGGCCAGTCCTTGAGCACCTTGATCTTTTTTGCCTAGAGGAACTTTGTTGTAGAGATGGATGAATGAGAAGGAGCACCATCCTGCTGCAGAATTTTACCCCTTTTATGATTTGGAATTTAAGAGGCAGCTAATACTTCTTGATATTTTAGGCTATTGATATTGGCTTCCACCTTGCAAATATTTTGCACACCCCTATACTGAATGTAACCCCAGACCATGATCTTTCCACCATCAAATTTAACTGTTTTCTGGGTGTATTTTGGAGCCATACAGGCTACAATAGGTCTCCTGCAGTATTTGCGGCGGCTGTGGTGTAATTCTACTGAAGATTCATCAGAGAAATCCACCTTCTGCCACTTTTCCAGAATACATCTGTTTAGCAGGCTGTGGGACTTTGCAAATGCCACATGTTTTTTATTTGCCTTTTGTTTAGTGCTGGCTTCTGGGCACTGATTCGACCATAGAGGCCATTTCGAGGCAGAATCCTACAAACTGTTCTAGTTGACACAGGTACTTGAGGTGACCAGGCCTGTTGGAGCTCTGCTGCAGTGGAAGAGGGGCTTGCTTTTGATTTTCAAACCAACAAACATTCCTCCTGAGCAGTTGTCTTACGGGGTCTGCCGGACCTGGGCTTGTCAAACACATCTCCAGTCTCTTCAAATCTTTTTTTAATTCTTTGCAATTGACGCTGAGACACATTAAAGGTGCCAGCCACCTCTGCAGTGGATCTGGTCTTCAGCCTCTTGATAATCCAGGCTTTGGTCACAGGGTGGATTTTTGGCATGCTGTCAGAGCTCAAGTTGCACTTCAAGTGAAGGTCTGGGGTGCTGGGTTTCTTTTTATACACACAGACTAATTAACCAATCATTTACTGAGAGCAGGTGAGGATGTAAACTAGGATTGGGTGCATTATATGATTAGGCGCCAAAACTTTTGTCTTGCCAAAATCTGACCATTCTGTGTTCATTAACTGATCAATATTTCTGCATTGATGCCAATTTATTTTCTTAACCTAAAGCACATTTTGGAGGGCTTCAGCTTTCAAAAGAATAATTTATACAACCAATGGATGAAATTAACGGCAGGTTATAAGCTTTAATTTACATAACATGGTTAATTGTCTTAATCCTTACACTCCCTGACAGAAATTAAGACAATTATTCCAAGTTACTCGAAATCCCCCAAACCTCCCACTTTGGCTGAATGGGTGGAACATGTTAACAAAATTAGGAAAATGGAAAGCATGATTGCATATAGCAATTGCCGCTAAGCTTTTCATCATCAATGGACATGTTAGGTATTATTCAGTGGGGGGAATGATCTGGCAATCTGGTTGTCACAAAAATAATGCTTAAAATAGAATGTTGTGGTAGATGTGGTCTCCTCTGAAGTGTTTGTTTCAAAAAGTTGTGTGCTTTTTTTTTTGTCCCCCCAAATCTCCTTTTCCTTCCCATTCTCTTTCCGCCTCCTTTCTGCTTTCCATTGCTCTAGAGGATATCCCACGAGGTGAGATTTTGCATAGTGCCCCAACGATGTCAATTGACAGTCATTTTGCATTTCTTCCATTTTCTTACTATTGCACTAACAGTTGTCTCCTTCTCACCCAGTGTCTTACTTATGGTTTTGTAGCCCATTTCAGCTTTGTGCAGGTCTAGGATCTTATCCCTGACATCCTTAGAAAGCTCTTTGGCCTTGCCCATGTTGTAGAGGTTAGAGTCTGACTGATTAATTGAGTCTGTGGACAGGAGTCTTTTATCAAGGTGACTATGCAAACAACAAAACCGGGAAAGAAAGCGCGATAGGGTCTTAACTGGTAACAAAAAGTTGGCAAGGAAAGGGATCCACTCACCTTATATAATTGCTACAAAGCAACATGTAACTGGCATGAAATAGATATCAGCTGCTTCAAGGACATCAGTCACTAGAAGGACCAAACAATGCGAAAATCTTCATCAGGACAGAAAACCTGGTTTCTGTCGTGATAAAGAGGTCCTGCGCGCCCTCGAAATGCGTTAACCCTGTAAACCTGATTTATGAATACATTTTATCCATTGGAAACCATTGCGGTTACGTCATCAGCAGCGCAGGAGTGACATCTTCCTCCCGATTGTTTCATAAAGGTGTAAGACAGCTGTCTTTAATGCAGGTACCGAGATGATTAGGAGCATCTAACTGGTCTGTAGGAGCCAGAACTCTTAATGGTTGGTAGGGGATCAAATATTTATTTCTCACTGCAAAATGCCAATACATTTATATAATTTATACAATGTGATTTTTCAGGATTTTATGTTGATATTATAACTCTCAATGTTAAAATTTATCTACCCTTAAAATTAAAGACTGTTCACGTCTTTGTCAGTGGGCAAACTTACAAAATCAGCAAGGGATCAAATACTTATTTCCCCCACTGTGCATTCTAATGCTTAATGACAATTTAATATTAGCAAACGTCAACTTTTTTATTATTATTGCACATAATTGGAGCGTTCTGTTTTCAAATCAATGTTAAAACCCAATAAAAATATTTAAAGTAAAAAAAGAACCTATGATGAACTGATCATTTGTAATACATGATGTAATTATATAATGGTCAATAGATCATCGACCATGTGAATAGAAGTCCACTTCATCGACCATGTGAATAGAAGTCCTCAGAAGTGTTAGTCTTGTGAGAGAAATTGATAAAGTAACTTCCCACAATCCTTAAAGGCTTGCAGTTGTAAATGCTGGCACATGAAAACAGCAACCATGCCAGTTTCCATTTCTGCATTCACAGGGGAACATGAGCAACAACTCTATGTAATGTTTGTGCAACAGCAGTTCAGAAAAAAGCAATTCATATGATATAATACGTATGTTTAATGAACCATCACAGGACATCTAACAAATCGTACATGTTTTCCAGTGCTAGAAATGTATTAACTGCAATAACTTTCAAGGTGAAAAGGTTCCCAAGGCAAACAATGAAAATGGTCACGAAACTATGACCAGATAACTGGTTACTGACAAATGGGCCTTGTGCAAGCAGTGCATCTGCCCATTTCTTCAAGTCAGACCTACAATTCAGACTGCACAAGAGTAATTTATCTATATAAATAAGAGGCATCGTGATTACTCGCTAATCCCGCCCCCTGCACAGTAGCTCCGCCCCACCACATCACCACACATAATCCCGCCCTCCACCCCATTACTACACACAATCCGCCCCCCCACCACACCACACACAATCCCCCCCACCACTTTACCACACACAATCCCGCCCCCCACCACATTACCACACACAATCCCGCCCCCCACATTACCACACACAATCCCGTCCCCCCACCACATTACCACACACAATCCCCCCCACCACTTTACCACACACAATCCCACCTCCCCACATTACCACACACAATCCCGCCCCCCCACCACATTACCACACACAATCCCGCCCCCACCACATTACCACACCCAATATCGCCCCCCCACCACATTACCACACACAATCCCACCCCCCACCACATTACCACACACAATCCCGCCCCCCACCACATTACCACACACAATCCCGCCCCCCACCACATTACCACACACAATCCCGCCCCCCACCACATTACCACACACAATCCCGCCCCTCCACCATATTACCCCACATAATCTCGCCCCACACCACACCACCACAGATAATCCGCCCCTCACATTACCACACACAATCCCGCCCCCACTACATCACCACACACAATAGCGCTCCCCACCACATTACCACACACAATCCCGCCCCCCACCACATCACCACACATAATCCCGCCCCCCACATTACCACACACACACTCCCGCCCCCACCACATTACCACACATAATCCCGCCCCCCGCCACATTACCACACATAATACCGCCCCCCCACCCCATTACCACACATAATACCGCCCGCCCACCCCATTACCACACACAATCCTGCCCCCACATTAGCACACACAATCCCGCCCCCCACCACATTACCACACACAATCCCACCCCCCACCACATTACCATACACAATCCCGCCCCCCACCATATTACCACACACAATCCGCACCACATCACCACACACAATCTCGCCCCCACATCGCCACACACAATCCTGCCCCCACCACATCACCACACACAATCCTGCCCCCACATCACCACACGTAATTTCACCCCCCAAACACACCTCCACACATAATCCTGCCCCCCACCCCATTACCACAGATAATCCCGCCCCCCACCACATTATCACACATAATCCCGCCCCCCACCACATCACCACACATAATACCGCCCCCCCACCACATTACCACACATAATCCCACCCCCCCACCACACATAATACCGCCCCCCACCACATTACCACACATAATCCCGCCCCCCCACCACATTACCACACATAATCCCGCCCTCCTACCACATCACCACACATAATCCTGCCCTCCACCACATCACCACACATAATCCTGCCCTCCACCACATTACCCCACATAATCCTGCCCCCACCACATCACCACAGATAATCCGCCCCTCACCACATTACCACACATAATCCCGCCCCTCACCACATTACCACAATTATTGTTATTAACTTCATCTTAAGTTAATTTACCACCTTGCGCAAGCGCTATTGAATGTTGTCATTATTTACTTTAATTTAATCACAAGCAGCGTTAATTAGATAGCAATGAGTGTGCCGAGCATTAGCTGGCTGGAAACAGCTAGTATCATAATAAAGCCAAATGGTTGTAGCTACTCTCTGATGTCAGCCGTTCTGATGATGGTGCTCTGTAACCAAATGAGACCAAATATCGCCAGATAAAAATAATTTATTTTACTATATCCAATGTGCATTATAAGAATAAAACCAGAGAAGACAAACGACGCTCAGGTTATAGTTGTTTTGCATCAGCAGATACTTTCTCAAGGCTCACAAACTCAAGTAGGTCTTGAGAAAGTGGCCAAAGAAGTAAACTAGCTGTAGGCATGTTCTTGTCCTCTCTGCCCTTATTCTTGTATTACATGTACAAAATAAAGGATTTTTACTATCTTGTGAGGAAACCATATTAAACAATGCACCAATTAAAGTATTTAAAATAGTATTTAGGAATATTGTGAACCTTTTAGGTGTTTCACAAGAACTCACACTAAGTGGAAAGATAAAATAAACAATTCTTTTTTTCCTGATAACATTTTTCATTTTCACAAGCAATAACAGGAGAAAATAAACCCTGTGAATTGCTATCCAATTTCTTTCCAGTACAGCAATACCCTACAATTAGTAGTACTCTACTCTTTGAATATATGGCATGTCTCAGAGGTAACAGAATGACAAAATTTGTAATTCAGTTTTATTCACCAAATTGTATCCCTTAAGGTACCAAGTACCAAGCTGCATGAGGGCATATTTTAGGAAAAACAATCTGCACTTTTTATTGGTACTATTTTGGAGTCTGTGACTTTTTTTAATCACTTTTTATTCAATCTTTCGTGAGACAATGTGAAAAATAAACAGATATTCTGTAATTTTTACTAGCGATTGAATCCGTTCTATGCCCGGGTGGCGAATATTTATATTGGTATATGGTCTCCATCCTGGTATGTGCTGCTTTCATCCTGCACCTCAATCTTGTCATGTACTGCTACCATCTTGCGCCCCCTTCCTGTCATGTGCAGCCCCATCCTGCGCCCCCTTACTGTCATGTGCAGCCCCATCCTGTGCCCTCATCCTGTCAAGTGCTCCCATCCTGTGCCCCAGTTCTGGTATGTGCTGCCCCATCCTGGTATGTGCTACTCCAATTCTGCGTCCCCACTCTGTCATGCTGCTTCCATCCTGCGCCCCTATTCTGTCATGTGCTGCTCCCATCCTGCGCCCCATTCTGTAATGTGCTGCTCTTATCCTGCGCCCCCATTCTTTCATGTGCTGCACCCATTCTGCGCCCCCATTCTGTCAACTCTATAGCATAAGGCAGCCCCCATAGGCAGACTCTGAAGTATAAGGCAGCACCCCATAGGCAGAACCTGTAGTATAAGACAGCACCCCATAGGCAGACTCTGTAATATAAGGCAGCACCCCATAGGCAGACTCTGTAGAATAAGGCAGCATCCCCCACAGGCAGATTCTGTAGTATAAGGCAGCACCCCCCATAGGCAGACTCTGTAGTATAAGGCAGCCCCCCATAGGCAAACTTTATAGTATAAGGCAGCACCCCATAGGCAGACCCTGCAGTATAAGACAGCACCCCATAGGCAGACCCTGTAGTATATGGCAGCACCCCATAGGCAAACTCTGTAGTATAAGGCAGCACCCCATAGGCAGACTCTGTAGTATAATGCAGCACCCCCATAGGCAGACTCTGTAGCATAAGGCAGCACCCCATAGGCAGACTCTGTAGTATAAGGCAGCACCCCCCACAGGCAGACTCTGTAGAATAAGGCAGCACCATCCCACAGGCAGATTCTGTAGTATAAGGCAGCACGCCACCACAGGCAGACACTGTAGTATAAGGCAGCACACCCCCACAGGCAGACCCTGTAGTATAAGTCATACCAAGAAAAAATGGAGTACAAAGCCAAAATAATACAAAGATATATATAAATTTATTACAAAATACATCAGACAACAAAATTTACATAAAAAGTCCGCAGAGAAACATATCATGGCCAGCGAGGAAAAGCAAGATGGACACAAACCATGTGGCCGCCTACCACTGCAAAATATATGGAGAATAAAGTGCCATGTGCTATATAAGTAAATAGGATAAGGAGACACTCCAGGACATAATGACTAATGTTTCATACATATAGGTCCATGGAACAGGCCACAATCATAAACCACAATCATAAACATCTCACCAGCCTAAGTACATGCCCAGTCCTAGGTCCCTTACCCATATTGCAGTGACAGGAGATCCACACGGTGCAGCCCCAATGCGCGTTTCGCGTCTGCTTCGTCAGGGGGCGGTGCTGTAGTGTGTTTGTGGCCCCAAATTACCCCTAATGAGCCACAATCAGCGGCGCATGTGTCTCGCTGGCCGCGCTGGGAGCTGCATCCCTTCCGGCGTCCACCATGACACCGCGGCCCACACGGACGTCGCGATGACGTCAGTGAACCGCAGATGTCATTTCCGGGCACCATCCGCAATGCCCCGGACTGCAGGCCACAGTAGACATGTGCACTGTGATTCAGTGCGAGAAGATGCTGATGTCATTCAAGAGAACCCTAAACTAATTAAGTGTAAGAGGTGTATTTGAGAATATATTAAAAGAAAACCCCTTATTCACACCTCATAGTGACTGCATGTGATTGAGACAAACTAAGGGGAATAAAGTGAAGACGGAAATACCGTCACAAGTAGATGAATATATGTGCATATGATAATTAATAACATGGGTAAGTATACAATATGACAAATATAAATAAAAATTGTGAATAGACATAACAATAAATCAACATAATTATTACCAAACAGGACAAACCCAATAAGTACAATATACATGTACCTCTTAAAGGTAAAGATAAAAGATGATAATAAAGAAAAAGACAACACATATGTAACAGTGAAAACAATATACATATATGATTCCAGATGCATCTGTTATCTCATCAAAGATTAAAAACCAGGGGTAATATATTGGGGGTCCTTCCCACGATATCAAGCCACTGTATCGTTTCCATATAGATATTGGCGTCATCACATGTGAAGTATGAATACACGAACATCACTAAAGTAATATAAAATAAAAAAAGAAGGAAACAAAGATTAAAAATACACAAAACAGAAAAGGTGTATAAAATTTAAAACTGGAGACATATCACTACAAAAAGGAACTGAAACTTAATTGCTCATTCAAGCCGGCCCTGACCAAATTTTTACAGGCCAGACATTCACCACATGGAAAAAATAAATTTTTTTGCCTTCCGGCTTTAAAAGGATCTGGGGCCCTGGCAACATAGTGGCTGTGTACCAGCATGTCTCGAATGTTGCTACTCCTTCGTGCCGTCAACAGAGGCCAATTGGGAAGGCACCTCTGCAGAACTGAATCAGTTTTGAGAATTGGCCAATGTTTCTTTAAGATATCTCTCATCACGTCCCATCTATGATTAAAGGTAGAGATAAATCTCACTTGCCTATCCCTTGTTTTTTTCTTCTCCTTATTCATTCCCAGAAGATCACTCCTACAGGTCTTTTTAGCCCTTACATACCCCCTCTTTAGTCAGAATGGTTATAGTAGACGTTCCATAAAGAGTTCCCCTAGGTCCACAGCTTGCCCTTCGAACAAGGCACCCGAGGTACATTGTTATGACCCCAATGGCAGAGGGTCTCAAAAGTACATACCAAGTCTGCAAACACAAAAAACCAGCTCATAGGGCAGTGGTAACTGGGCTGACCATATATCTAATCCTAGCACCACAAATAGCAGCAGCCGGGGAACGTGCCTACGTTGGTTCTAGACATCTCGCGCCAGCCGGAGAACTAACTAACCCTAGAAGGGAAAAGATAGACCTTTCTTGCCTCCAGAGAAAAGACCCCAAAAGTTGGATACAAGCCCCCAACAAATAATAACGGTGAGGTAAGGCGAAAAGACAAACGTAAGAATGAACTAGATATTTAGCAAAGAGAGGCCCACTGACTAATAGCAGAATATAGTAAGATGACTTATATGGTCAGCAAAAACCCTATCAAAATTTCCACGCTGGATATTCAAGAACCCCCGAACCGTCTAACGGCCCGGGGGGAGAACACCAGCCCCCTAGAGCTTCCAGCAAAATCAGGAATCACATTTAGTACAAGCTGGACAAAATATAAGAGCAATGCAAATAACCAAAAAACAAGGAAGCAGGACTTAGCTTAATTTTGCAAGATCCAAGACCAGCAGACAGGAGCAAACAGAAAGGAACTGATTACAACGATGCCAGGCACTGGACTGAGAATCCAGGAAGTTTATATAGCAACACCCCTGGACTAACGACCCAGGTGGGTGCCAAACTGAGAAAAGACAATCCCAGAGTCATATCCCTAGTGACCACAAGAGGGAGCCAAAAAAGTCTAATTCACAACAGTACCCCCCCTTTAAGAAGGGGTCACCGAACCCTCACCAAGACCACCAGGGCGATCAGGATGAGCAGCGTGAAAGGCACGAACTAAATCGGCCGCATGCACATCAGAGGCAACCACCCAGGAATTATCCTCCTGACCATAGCCCTTCCACTTGACCAGATACTGAAGCCTCCGCCTGGAGAGACGAGAATCCAAGATCTTCTCCACCACGTACTCCAACTCGCCCTCAACCAACACCGGAGCAGGAGGCTCAACAGAAGGAACCACAGGTACAACGTACCGCCGCAACAAAGACCTATGGAACACGTTGTGAATGTCAAACGACACCGGAAGATCCAAGCGAAAGGACACAGGATTAAGGATTTCCAATATCTTGTAAGGACCGATGAAGCGAGGCTTAAATTTAGGAGAGGAGACCTTCATAGGAACAAATCGAGAAGACAGCCATACCAAATCCCCAACACGAAGTCGGGGACCCACACCGCGGCGGCGGTTGGCAAAACGCTGAGCCTTCTCCTGTGACAACTTTAAGTTGTCCACCACATGATTCCAGATCTGCTGCAACCTATCCACCACGGAATCTACCCCAGGACAGTCAGAAGACTCCACATGTCCCGAGGAAAAACGAGGATGGAAACCAGAGTTGCAAAAAAATGGCGAAACCAAGGTGGCGGAACTAGCCCGATTATTAAGGGCAAACTCAGCCAACGGCAAGAAGGTCACCCAATCATCCTGATCTGCAGAAACAAAACACCTCAAATAAGCCTCCAGAGTCTGATTAGTTCGCTCCGTTTGTCCATTAGTTTGAGGATGAAAAGCAGACGAAAACGACAAATCAATGCCCATCTTAGCACAAAAGGATCGCCAGAACCTGGAAACAAACTGGGATCCTCTGTCAGACACGATATTCTCAGGAATGCCGTGCAAACGAACCACATTCTGAAAGAACAAGGGAACCAGATCGGAAGAGGAAGGCAGTTTAGGCAAAGATACCAAATGGACCATCTTGGAAAAGCGATCACATACCACCCAGATGACAGACATTCCTTGAGACACCGGAAGATCTGAAATGAAATCCATGGAAATGTGTGTCCAAGGCCTCTTCGGGACAGGCAAGGGCAAGAGCAAGCCGCTGGCACGAGAACAGCAAGGCTTAGCCCGAGCACAAGTCCCACAGGACTGCACAAATGACCGCACATCCCGTGACAAGGAAGGCCACCAAAAGGACCTAGCCACCAGATCTCTGGTGCCAAAAATTCCCGGATGCCCTGCCAACACCGAGGAATGAACCTCGGAAATGACTCTGCTGGTCCACTTATCAGGAACAAACAGTCTGTCAGGTGGACAAGAGTCAGGTCTACCAGCCTGAAATCTCTGCAACACACGTCGCAAATCCGGAGAAATGGCTGACAGGATAACTCCCTCTTTGAGAATACCAACTGGTTCTGCGACTCCAGGAGAGTCAGGCACAAAGCCCCTTGAAAGAGCATCAGCCTTCACATTCTTTGAACCTGGTAAATACGAGACCACAAAGTCAAAACGGGAGAAAAACAATGACCAGCGGGCCTGTCTAGGATTCAGGCGTTTAGCAGACTCGAGATACATCAGATTTTTGTGATCAGTCAAGACCACCACACGATGCTTAGCACCCTCGAGCCAATGACGCCACTCCTCAAATGCCCACTTCATGGCTAACAACTCCCGATTGCCAACATCATAATTCCGCTCAGCAGGCGAAAACTTCCTAGAGAAAAAAGCACATGGTCTCATTACAGAGCAACCAGGGCCTCTCTGCGACAAAACGGCCCCTGCCCCAATCTCAGAAGCATCCACTTCAACCTGAAAGGGAAGTGAGACATCAGGCTGGCACAAAACAGGCGCCGAAGTAAACCGGCGCTTCAACTCTTGAAAAGCTTCCACGGCTGCAGGAGCCCAGTTAGCAACATCAGAACCTTTCTTGGTCATATCCGTCAAAGGTTTAACAACGCTAGAAAAATTAGCGATAAAACGACGGTAGAAGTTAGCAAAACCCAAGAACTTCTGAAGACTCTTAACTGACGTGGGTTGAGTCCAATCACGAATAGCTCGGACCTTGACTGGGTCCATCTCCACCGCAGAAGGGGAAAAAATAAAACCCAAAAAGGGAACCTTCTGTACTCCAAAGAGACACTTTGAGCCCTTAACAAACAAAGCATTCTCACGCAAAACATGAAACACCATCCAGACCTGCTCTACATGCGAGTCCCAATCATCAGAAAAAACCAGAATATCATCCAGATAAACAATCATAAATTTATCCAGATACTTCCGGAAAATATCATGCATAAAGGACTGAAACACTGAAGGAGCATTAGAGAGCCCGAAAGGCATCACCAAGTACTCAAAATGACCTTCGGGCGTATTAAATGCAGTTTTCCATTCATCTCCTTGCTTAATGCGCACAAGGTTGTACGCACCACGAAGATCTATCTTGGTGAACCACTTGGCACCTTTAATCCGGGCAAACAAGTCCGACAACAGAGGCAAAGGATACTGAAATTTAACAGTGATTTTATTCAGAAGCCGATAGTCAATACAAGGTCTCAAAGATCCGTCCTTCTTGGCCACAAAAAAGAATCCCGCACCAAGAGGGGAAGAGGATGGACGGATATGCCCCTTCTCCAGAGATTCCTTGATATACGAACGCATTGCGGTATGCTCAGGTACAGACAGATTAAATAATCTTCCCTTAGGAAATTTACTACCTGGAATCAAATCTATAGCGCAGTCACAGTCCCTATGAGGAGGAAGAGCACTGGACCTGGACTCGCTGAATACATCCTGGTAATCAGACAAATACTCAGGAACTTCCGAAGGAGTAGAGGAAGCAATAGACACCGGCGAGGAATCACCATGAATTCCCTGACAGCCCCAACTTGACACAGACATTGCCTTCCAATCCAAGACTGGATTATGGGTCTGTAACCATGGCAGACCCAAAACGACCAAATCATGCATTTTATGCAGAACAAGAAAACGAATCACCTCCCGATGTTCAGGAGTCATGCACATGGTTACCTGTGTCCAAAACTGCGGTTTATTTTCCGCCAATGGCGTAGCATCAATACCTCTAAGAGGGATAGGATTTACCAACGGCTCAAGAACAAAACCACAGCGCTTGGCAAACGACAGATCCATAAGACTCAGGGCAGCACCTGAATCCACAAACGCCATAACAGGGTAGGAGGACAATGAGCAAATTAAAGTCACAGACAAAATAAATTTAGGTTGCAAATTACCAATGGCGACAGGACTAACAACCCTAGTTAGGCGTTTAGAGCATGCTGATATAACATGTAACCACAAAAGAAAAAAAGGTGTACCAGTCCTAATATAAACCACAATTAATTTTATTTAATTTAAACAATAAAACATGAGACAAATCAATCAGTGACAGTATAGGGTTAAAACCGGCGCACAGGCCGTGGCTGCAACAAGGGGAAAAGCACGGCACCCATCATACAACCATAGAAGTGATATAACATGTGTAGAATCACCACAGTAAAAACACAACCCATTCTGACGTCTATGATTTTTCCGTTCATTTCTAGTCTGAATTCTACCACATTGCATTAAATCAGGTGTTTGTTCAGACAACACCACCAGAGGATTCGCGGCCTTGCGCTCCCGCAAACGCCGGTCAATTTGAATAGCCAGCGCCATGGAATCATTCAGACCTGTAGGAATGGAGAAACCCACCATCACATTCTTAATGGCTTCAGAAAGGCCATTTCTGAAATTTGCGGCCAGAGCACACTCATTCCACTGAGTAAGCACGGACCATTTCCGAAATTTTTGGCAATACACTTCAGCTTCATCCTGACCCTGAGAAATAGCCAGCAAGGCTTTTTCTGCCTGAATTTCAAGATTGGGTTCCTCGTAAAGCAATCCGAGCGCCAGAAAAAACGCATCAATATTTGCCAATGCCGGATCTCCTGGCGCTAGCGAGAAGGCCCAATCCTGAGGGTCGCCCCGTAAGAAAGAGATAACAATTTTTACTTGCTGAGCTGAGTCTCCAGATGAACGGGGTCTCAGAGATAGAAACAATTTACAATTATTCCTGAAATTCCTAAACTTAAATCGGTCTCCAGAGAACAGTTCAGGAATAGGTATTTTAGGTTCAGACATTGGACTACTGGTAACAAAATCTTGTATGCCCTGCACACGAGCAGCAAGCTGATCCACACTTGTAATCAAAGTCTGGACATTCATGTCTGCAGCAAGCACAAGCCACTCAGAGGTAAAGGGGAGGAAAAAAGAGAGGAAAGAAAAAAAAAAAAACTCAGACTTTCCTTTCTTGTAATCCCACTTCTGCAATGCATTAAACATTCAACCTTGGCCTGGCATACTGTTATGACCCCAATGGCAGAGGGTCTCAAAAGTACATACCAAGTCTGCAAACACAAAAAACCAGCTCATAGGGCAGTGGTAACTGGGCTGACCATATATCTAATCCTAGCACCACAAATAGCAGCAGCCGGGGAACGTGCCTACGTTGGTTCTAGACGTCTCGCGCCAGCCGGAGAACTAACTAACCCTAGAAGGGAAAAGATAGACCTTTCTTGCCTCCAGAGAAAAGACCCCAAAAGTTGGATACAAGCCCCCAACAAATAATAACGGTGAGGTAAGGAGAAAAGACAAACGTAAGAATGAACTAGATATTTAGCAAAGAGAGGCCCACTGACTAATAGCAGAATATAGTAAGATGACTTATATGGTCAGCAAAAACCCTATCAAAATTTCCACGCTGGATATTCAAGAACCCCCGAACCGTCTAACGGCCCGGGGGGAGAACACCAGCCCCCTAGAGCTTCCAGCAAAATCAGGAATCACATTTAGTACAAGCTGGACAAAATATAAGAGCAATGCAAATAACCAAAAAACAAGGAAGCAGGACTTAGCTTAATTTTGCAAGATCCAAGACCAGCAGACAGGAGCAAACAGAAAGGAACTGATTACAACGATGCCAGGCACTGGACTGAGAATCCAGGAAGTTTATATAGCAACACCCCTGGACTAACGACCCAGGTGGGTGCCAAACTGAGAAAAGACAATCCCAGAGTCATATCCCTAGTGACCACAAGAGGGAGCCAAAAAAGTCTAATTCACAACAGTACATATCCTTCTCGCATGAAGGAACTGTCCAATAGGGATGGCTCTTATCGTGGATTGTGGATGTGAGGATGAGGCATGCAATAAGGCATTAACGGAAGTTTCTTTCTGGTACATATCCATATAGATGTATCCATTCTCCTGTACCTGAAGTGTAATATCCAGGAAGAAAACTTCTTTCTGATGGTACGTATATGTAAGTCTGATATTGGAGTCATTCTGATTAAGTCCAACCATAAACATCTGTAGTTCAGAGACAGAGCCCTGCCAGATGAATAGGACATCGTCGATGTACCTATACCATCCTAGGATTTGAGGGGCGGCCTGTGCACCATCAAAAGGTATACCCATCTCCCAAAATCTGCACAGGCCGCCCCCATTGCAGTGCCCTGTCTCTGAAGAAAGAAACGGTCCTTAAAAATAAAAAAGTTATGGGTAAGGACAAAATCCAATAACTCCAATACCAGTTCCCATGTATCAGCCTCCAAGTTACTGGACTCAAGAAAAAATCTTGTCGCTCTCAACCCATTCATATGGCGGATGCTGGTGTAAAGCGACTCAACGTCAGCCGTCACCAAGATCATATTATCCTCCACATCAAGGCCATCAACCCTCCTCAGGACATCAGTAGTGTCCCTGACATAGGAGGGCAACGTTTCCACCTGCGGCCGTGAGTAATGTTAAATAAATTTACATGTTGCATCACATAGCCCTCCCATGCCAGAGACAATAGTACGCCTCAGGGTAGAGGTTGGATCCTTGTGGATCTTTGGGAGAAGGTAGAAGGTGGGAATCACCAGATGCTGAACCAAAAGCCCGCCCAAGATTTTTTTGGTAATTATACCTCTTTCGAACGCCATTTCGAGGATGTTATTCAATTGACTCTGTAATTTAGGGAGGGGATTCTGCGGCAATTGAGTATGTCTCTTTATTTTGCCTAAAGGCTTCCTTTTCGTACCTCTCCTCTAGCCAGATGACCACATTTTCCCCCTCATCTGCGCACTTTATAACTACATCATCCCACATTTTTATCTCATCTAATGCCTGTCGTTGGGGAGCACTTAGATTGTCCTTTTTTTGTAGTTGTTAATCTTTTTGAAATCCTCCGTCACTAATTTTGTGAGGATTTCAACCTGGGCATAATGACAAGGGGGGAAAAGTGGTACACCTATCAGATATAGAAGGTGGAAAGGCACTTACCCCGGCAGAGTTAGATTCCTGTTCCAGTTCCTCCAAATTCAGTAGTGTTTCCAATTCAATGGGGTCAGTTATTTCAAGAGCAGAATGAGGCCGATAGTGAAGCCTCTTAAGAATGATCTTCCTTGAAAAGAGGTGAAGATCCTTTAATGCTGAAAAGCAAAAGGTGGCTACTTTGAAGAACCTAGAATATAAGACATAATTTCAGTTGTTTCACACTTTTTTGTTAAGTATATAATTCCACATGTGTTCATTCATAGTTTTGATACCTTCAGTGTGAATGTACAATTTTCAGTCATGAAAATACAGAAAAATCTTTAAATGAGAAGGTGTGTCCAAACTTTTGGTTTGTACTGTACTTTTATTCATCGCTAACCCAGCCCAGGCAATTCCGGCTATAATGGAGGTCCTGAAAGATTTTGGCAAGTGCTCAGACTTTGGTACAAAAATGCTTGTCAAGTGGAGGTTGTGAGGAATAGTATGGATGGTTTTCTCAGGAATGCGAGATTTACAGTCAGCATCCACAATTAGCATTTACGCTTTACTATGCAAAAAGTGGTCATGGGAGGGGTGAGATATGGGATTAGCGAAATGGTCAAGGGGCATTCCAGGCTTCGAGACAGGTGACTTCCTTGATGCCACTGCAGCACAAAGAAAGATCTTGGCATATAGCAGCTATACGGATATGGCTCTATTGATATTGCACAGGTCCTATATATCCAATCTAAAATGTCTCCAACTCTTTATTCATGCTCTAAATGCAAAATACGAAACACTGATATATACCATCATTTGTGGAGTTGTTAAAAAATACAGGAGTTATGGGGTATCGTACATGCAGAGCTACAGAAGATGTGTTGGATAACCTTTCTACTCACAGCACAGTGGGCTATCTTTAATATTCTGGATGAAACTCAATGTAAATTACCTAAACATATTAAAGCTACTCTCACGATTTGGGCCTCAGCCACTAGGAAAAGCATACTGCACCACTGGTTGAGCCCGGCTGTACCACCACAATCCCTTATACACACTAAGATTATGTTCCTTTTCAAAATGGATTGGCGGGAAGCGCTGATCAGTAAAGAAAGATTGTCAGGGAAATTTTTAAACACATGGTCTCTCTTTTTTCCATCTCTTCCTTCAGGGATCAAAGAAAAACTGCAAGCTCAATTTGAGAATATCCAATGGTGCCTAATGAAGGGAATATGTGGTCATACACCGATTCTATAGTACAACTCAAATATTAGTTGCACGCAGAGAAGGGTAGGGTGGGATTGGGGAGGGTTAGGCTACTTGGGCATTGGTATTGCTATATGATTTGCTTAAATGTACTTTATATGTACTGTTATATTAAATTTAAGAAACAGAATTAAAAAAAGTTAAAATAAAACCATTGGCCACAGATTGGTTTTGCTTGTGTACATAGCTATTAGTTGATCTTGTGTATCAACCCCTTTGGTGGCATTATAATCAAATATCTGCGGCTTTTTGTCATCTCGGCTACTTACTGCATTATGGCCATCAGAATAACCGGTTTGTTTTTGAGAATGTTGAGTAAAACGTTGAACTATGAGTATCTCTTTTTGCAATGATAACTTGCAGCAGTTCAGGCTTGATTTTCCAAACAGTGCCCAGCATTGTAGGTTTTTGCTTTAGCAACAGAGCTGAATTTGCAGAATGGGCAAAACAAAAATTGGAACAGGACCCTCAGTTTAAACAGAACAATATGTTCAGTGATGAGGCAAACTGTTTTGGGTGGGCCATTTATATGGATACACCTAAATAACATGGGAATGGTGACAGTTTGCTTGCATGGGGTGTCTTGCATTGAAATCTGCTGCAATGACCCGGGTACTGCGTTCACCAGACAACACAATTTCTATCCGCTCCTCACGTGTTAACCTCTGTGACATGTCAATGGCTGTAAACAAAGAGAAACTTGTAAATAACTCATGAAAGAATAAAGTTACATTAAAACCAAGCACACCATTGTTTTTCTTGTGAAATTCTCAATAAGTTTAATGTGCCACATGACCCTCTATCCATTGGAAAAAATAAAGTTGGATCGTTCCAAAATGTGCCCCTGCTGTGTACTGTGTAATGGCTGTGTCTGACCATACAGGAATATGGTCTGATCATACAACAGCTCCTGGGTAGAGGGGAAGCAAAAGACAGCAAAACATTTCGCTGCCTGTTTTTAAGCAATATTTTACCTCAAAGAAATAATTATTTGCAATCTCATGCTGTAATGTCTGTACACTTTTTTCCTTCCCCTCCGTGCCCAAAAGATGTGGTAGGATCAGACTAACATTTTAAACACATCCTATTGTGGAAATTATTGTTCAAGGATCTATTCATTACATTGTGTACTAAAATTAACTTTGAGGGAAAACCTCTAAAGTTCATTTAGTTGGAATCAGAAGTCTTATAAATACTTGTACATCGATTATCAGCTTGTCGACATTGGCTTTTGGTTTACAGGTTTTCATTTTTGTACTGGAGAGGGGTGGGGTGCACACATTTTTCCCCTAGCGCACTAAATTGCCCTGTCCAGACCCTGTGCTTTTTAATTAGAACTCTAAGTGAACCAATCAATATTGCTGCATAGTTATCAAATCTGACAATGTTTGCCACTTTGCAATATGTTCCACCCCTCCTCCAACCCCTATTACATAAATTATGGTTGTATCTTATTATACTATATGGTAAGTTCTCTATTATTGCAGGCTACCAAATGATTAATAGGGATATTGCAGGCAGCTTTATCTGCAATGCAAAATAGATTAGATTTACTGCAGTACCTGTAGGTTAAGCTTTTTGCCTGCCTCATAGTGTAAATACTTCAAATTACTAGAAACTCCTTTGACTCGCTATGTGTCTAATATAAAATAAACAACCCTTATATTTTACAAAACAATGTTTCTATCATGAACCGTTCCAGGGTTTAGTCTGTCTGCTCTCTTTCCGGGTGGATCATGTCAAGGGTTAACTTTGATCTGCCTCACTCTGGGTTCAGGTTTGCCATTTAACTCCCAGGCACCCTGCTGGTGGTGTCAGCTATAGTTCTGCCTTCGGCGTGTGAACCTGACTCTGGTAGCCCTTGATTTGTCCTGCTGTGATCCCCGACTTGTCCAGTGTCTGTTGTCTTCCTCTGTCTGCCCTTTTCCCAGCGTTTTCTCTGTTTCTCGGTTTGATTATCTTGTTTCTGACTCAGCCTGTATTCAGACTCGCTGCTGCTTTCTGTCTGTCTTCTGACCGTTGCTGACCTGTCTGGCTTGCTCCTGACCACGTATATTGCTTACTCCTTTTTGTACTTTGCCTCTGAACATTTATTGACTCTGCTTGTCTGACCACTCTCTCACCACTTGGTGGCACCTGTGCTGCTGCTCTATGGGGATACTCTGAGTATGCAGTTTCACTTCCCTCTAAAGCTCCCTCTGGTGGAGGTTGCATTACACTGCACTGCAGCAGACTGACTGTAAGCACTCTAACACTGTTGATGTTTCATTGCACTCTCTTGAACCTACAGTCAAGCTCCCAGATATCTTCTCCGGTGAGAAGGAGGAGAGATTCCATACTTTTAGGGAGAGTTGCAAGCTATTGATTTCTCTTAGACCCACATCTTGTAGTGATGAGAGTCAGCGGGTGGGGACAATCATTTCCTTACAGTGGGAGGGACATAAGTCATGGGCTTTCTCTCTACCTGCTTGTCCCTGAACGTGTGTCTGTGGACAGATTTTTTGAGGCTTTAGGACTGATTTATGATGAACCAGACAGGGTCAGAGTAGCAGAGGACATGATCATGGGTCTCTCCCAGAATGAACTCACTGCTGAACAGCATTGTTCTGAGTTTAGGTGGTGGTCTGTTGAGGTGTCTTGGGATGACTCTGCTCTGAGATGTCTGTTTGAGAGAGGGCTTTCTGATCACCTCAAGGACGCGCTGGCCCTTCATATGCCACCCAGTTCCCTGGAGGAGGCCATGACCCAAGCCATTCGTATGGACTGGAGGTTACGGGAGAGAGGAATTATCCTGTGTGAGATTCCTGTTCTGCCTGCCAAGTCTGAGGTGATGTCAATCAAGGAGACTATGGAAGTTGGTGCCACCAACTTCAAGGAGAAAGAGAGGAAGTGACGACTTGATGGGAAATTATGTTTATATTGTGGAGATCCGGTACATTGGAAGAAGGACTGCCCCTCTTGTCCATCAAGTAACAAGCTGCAGAGTCTGGGTGATGGTCTAGGAGGTCATCCTGACTCCCAGGTACCATTTTAATCATTTCAAAAAGTTCTGTTAGAGGTGGAACTGTGTTATGGAGGTGGTTTTGCATCCACTTCAGCGTTTGTGGACTGTGGATCTTCCATGACCTTCATTGACTAGTCTGGTGTCCAAGTTAAAGTTAGGGACAGTTAGGTTAGAGACTCCCATCCATATCGTTGCCATTGATAAGACACCGTTGGCTCAAAATGTCCTTAAGTTGGTCTCTGAGGAGTACCTCCTCAAGGTAGGTTCCTTGCACCAGGAACAAATTTCATGTTATGTTATGAATAATCTTCCTGCTGGACTGGTGTTGGGGTTCCCCTGGCTGCAGAGGCATAATCCTGTTATAGACTGGGGATCTTGCGATATTGTGAAATGGGGTCCTAATTGTTCCAATGGTTGTCTTTCTGCTGTTTTTGTGTCTGCCATAATCCGGAGGGTATTCCGGAGTACCTGAAGGACTTTGGGGACATGTTCTCCGAAAAAGAGGCTGAGGTCTTGCCACCCCATCGTCCTTATGATTGTACCATTAATCTTATTCTGGGTTCTAAATTGCCCAAAGCCCGTTTGTACAATCTTTCTGGCCTGGAACATATTACTATAAAAAACTATATCTCTGATAGTCTATGCAAAGGTCACATCCGTCCCTCTGTCTCACCTGTGGCCGCGGGATTATTTTTTGTCAAGAAAAAAAGATGGTAGTTTACGCCCGTGCCTCGATTTCCGGGAACTAAATAAAATTACAGTGAGAAATACCTACCCTCTTCCACTCATTGCTGATCTCTATAATCAATTGTCTGGGGCTAAGTGGTTTTCCAAACTTGACCTCAGGGGAGCATAAAACCTTATCCGTATTCAGGAACGGGATGAGTGGAAAACTGCATTTCTCACCTCCGAGGGTCTGTTTGAAAATTTGGTCATGCCCTTTGGTCTCACGAACGCGCCCGTGGTCTTTCAGAACTTCATGAATGATGTTTTCTGATTTTATCGGGCGCTTTTTGTATACCTGGAGGATATCTTTGTTTTCTCGCCTGACAAGGAATCCCACATTGGTCATTTACGTGCTGTTCTTCACAGGCTGCAGGGAAATTCTCTGTTCGCTAAACCCGAGAAATGTTTGTTTTGTGTCCAGTAGCTTTCCTTTCTGGGGATCATCCTTTCTGCCAATGGGTTTCAGATGGATCCCGGAAAGGTACAGGCCATTTTTGATTGGGTGCAACCCAGAGACCTCAAGAGGTTACAGCGTTTTCCGGGTTTCGCCAACTATTATCGAAAATTCATCAAGGGGTTTTCTCAGGTGATCAAGCCACTCACCGACCTCACTCGCAAGGAGGCTGATCTCAAAGTTTGGTCACCCTTGGCAGTTGAAGCATTTTTTACTTTAAAGAAGTGTTTTATGTCTGCTCCTGTATTGGTTCAGCCCGATCCATCTGAACCGTTCATTGTAGAGGTGGACGCGTCAGAGGTGGGAGTAGGGGTGGTGTTGTCTCAGGGATCCGTTACTTTGACCAATTTAAGACCATGTGCCTTTTTCTCCCGGAAGTTTTCTTCTGCAGAGAAGAACTATGACGTTGGTAACCGGGAGTTATTGGTCATAAAATTTGCTTTTGAAGACTGGAGGCATTTTTTGGAGGGGGCGGTTTATCGGATTACGGACCACAAGAACTTGTTTTACATTGAATCGGCCAAACGGTTGACTCCTAGACAAGGCTAGGTGGTCGCTTTTTTTTCTCGCTTTCACTTTTCAATCACTTTTCGGCCTGGTTCCAAGAATGTCAAGACTGATGCCTTATCTCGCAGCTTTGATTCGATATCACCCCCGAACCTCCTTCCTCCATTCTTCAGCACGGGGTGGTTGTTGCAGGGGTATCCTCTGAATTGGAACAGGAAATTCAGAAGGCTCAGTCTCCTGCTCCTCCCTCTTTGCCTGATAATAAGCTCTTTGTCCCGGTTCAGGGTTCTCCAGGAGTTCTACGATTCTGCTCCGGGGATCTCTGCCACCCGGAAAGCCATTGCTAGGCTGTTTTGATGGCCCTCTATGACCTCTGATATCACTGTTTGTGTATGCTTGTGATACCTGTGCCCGTGCTAAGAGCTCCCATAACCGTCCGGCGAATTGGTGCCATTGCCAATTCCGGATAGACCTTGGACTCATTTGTTCATGGATTTTATCACTGATCTCCCTCCTTCTATTGGCAAAATTGTAATCTGGGTAGTGGTTGACAGATTCAGTAAACAGGCGCATTTTGTACCTCTGGCAGGATTGCCTAATGCTGAAACACTATCTAAGCTGTTTGTAGAGCACGTTGTAGGGCTGCATGGAGTGCCTTTGAATGTGGTTTCTGATAGAGGGGTACAAAATGTGTCCAAATTTTGGAGGGCATTTTGTAAAAGATTGGGGATTTGCTGGACCTTCTCCTCTGCTTACCATCCTGAGACCAACGGTCAGACGGAGAGGACCAGTCACTTGAACAGATTTTGAGGTGTTTTGCAACGTCTCAGCAGGATTATTGGTGTTCTTCGTTGCCCGTGGCTGAGTTTGCATTTAACAATCCGATTAACCAGTCCACGGGCACACCTCCATTTTTCTGTAACTATGGTTTTCACTCCCATTTTGGCAAATTTTCTAGGCATGATTCAGGATGTACAGGGGCTGATGCGGCAGTGCAACGATTGGGGAGGTGTGGAGGGAGGTCCAGAAGAACATTGGGGAAGCTCAGGGTAAACAAACTTTTTGCGGATAAGCGACGGTCTGTAGGACCTATATTCCTGGCAAGAGGTTGTCTGCCAGGAACATTCGTCTTAAGGTTCCTTCTGCTAAGCTGGGGCCCAGGTTTATTAGTCCTTACGAGATTATTGAGGTGGTCAATCTAGTTGCCTTTCACTTACGGTTTCCTCCATCACTTCGGATCCCCAATGTGTTCCATAAGTCCCTTCTTAAGTCATTTGTACCATCCTCTGCGGGGCCTCCATCTCCTGTCTGTGTGGATGGTCACACCAAGTATGAAGTGGAATAGATTGTGGATTCTCGCATGGTCCGTAGTTCACTTCAGTATTTGGTCCATTGGAGGGGTTACAGTCCTGAGGATCGATCTTGGGTCCTGGTGTGATCTGTCCATGCTGATCGATTGATCCGGTCATTTCACGCTCGTCATCCTGGGAAACCTGGATGTCCGGTGGCCCCCCTTGAGAGGAGGGTACTGTCATTTGTTCCAGGGTTTAGTCCTGCTTTTTTTCTGGATGGATCATGTCAAGGGTTAACTTTGCTCTGCCTCACTCTGGGTTCAGTTTTGCCATTTAGCTCCCAGGCATCCTGCTGGTGGTGTCATCTATAGTTCTGCCTTCGGCATGTGAACCTGACTCTGGTAACCCTTGATTTGTCCTGCTGTGATCCCTGACTTGCCCCATGTCTGTTGTCTTCCTCCATCTGCCCTTTACCCAGCGTTTTCTCGGTTTGATTATCTGGGCTCTGACTGGGCCTGTATTCGGACCTGCTTTCGGTCTTTGTCTTATCCGCTTCTGACCGTTGCTGACCCGCCTGGCTTGCTCCCGACCACGTATATTGCTTACTCTTTTTTGTTCTTTGCCTCTGAACGTTTATTGACTCAGCTTGTCAGACCACTCTCTCTCCACTTGGTGGCACCTGTGCTGCTGCTCTGTGGAGCTACTCTGAGTACACAGTCTCACTTCCCTCTCAAGCTCCCTCTGGTGGAGGTTGCGTTACACTGCACTGCAGCAGCATGAATGTTTCCTTGTGCTTTTCTATTGCAAATAAAACAGTGCAAACATTCTTAATTTTTAAAACCAAAAATGCAACAACTTGAAGATATTAATTTTATTAAATAAAACTTTGAAATAAAAACTGACAGATCTGCATACATGAGTAGAATAGTTTCTGCATTGTATTTATGTAGACACTTAAATCTGAAGGTTTACTAAACTTAACATTGTAATATTTTTTATAATTATAAAAAGTTTGGTCACCCAGGAAAATTACATTTTGCAGCATTCAGAAAAATTAATATCTACTCGTTTTACTACCTGAAAACTTAAACAATAATTAAAATGCATACAAATAACCGTGGACACATGAAAAGCTTTATTATACTACAGCCTCTTTGTAGAAACAAACCTCAATCTGAAGCGGTGCAGCACTGCTATATTAGCTGCTTGCCATCTTCTATTTTTGATGAGATTACATTTGGGAGATTTTGTAATGAGATCTCTTACATGTATTTAATGTAATACATAAAAGACATCTTATTCACAGTGCTAATCTGGGAGAATCTGGGAGCTGAAACCTTAGCACCACACAGCGCTTTCTTCACAGGTTACTGTTACTAGTGTTAATACATTAAGCAAGTAACAAATAATTAAACTTCATTTGTTTTTTATTTTCTGATTTCAGATGGCGAGACGTGATGTATAGTGTGTTGTGTTACTGTGGTGCCCCTCTAAACAAAATGCAATATATAGCTGTCCCAATATCTTGCTTTAGTAACTACTTATATATGACATGACACCGTGACGCTGGAGCATCTTCTCTCGTAACTCTACATTGTTGTGCCAGTTATCTCTCCAAAAATATTTATGAATGAACTAACAACTAACGGGGTGTTCGCATCCCACACTGTGCTCTCTGATTGGACACCAGTACACGTCTACAATGAATTTCAGCAACCATTCCAATACAAGACGCTTCTGGATTAATTTTCCATGAGGAAGAGGTCCTTTTTAAGATAATCAGATTTTTCTGTGATATTTTAATTGGGCAGATTGACTTTCATCCCAACACTGGACACCCCCTTAAAAACTTTGATTACCCATTCAGATGCAAATCTATCCTCTATCAGCTGGCTTGTTCAGCTTATTTCACCATGCCAATTCTAAACACCTTTGGCAGCAGTTTCTGTACTATACCTGTACCTGTTAAAAGTAATGTTTTATAGGTATAATTTTTTTGTAGGACATTAGTAAAGATAGCCGTTTCCCTCCTCTGCTTCAGTGAAACCTCCTTATTGAAAGTGATGCAGTGGTGACATTACGATTACAGCGCACAACACGGAAATGAATCACACATGCTACCTTGGCATTACTGCGGAGCCCAGTGATTAGCTGCAGTGGTCACATGTTGTGCAATTGTTATTTTACTGCTGCAGGTTGGCAATAAAGTGAGCAACAGCGGCGAGGCTGAAGCTGGTGAGGCTGAGAGTATTTTTACCAAGGACAACGCTCTAAACTATAAAAATAAATTATACCTAGAACAGTTTTAATTAAATCAATCCCATATCAAGGTTTAGGGATTCTTAAGAATGAAGCTTCACGATTAGTGTTGAGCGATACTTTCCGATATCGGAAAGTATCGGAATCGGAAAGTATCGGCCGATACCGTCACAGTATCGGAATCCAATCCGATACCGATACCCGATCCCAATGCAAGTCAATGGGACGAAAATATCGGAATTAAAATAAACCCTTTATACACTTGTAGGTTCATTCTACATGAAGGAAAACAACTAAGAATAATGTAGGATGTATTGGGGGACGTGGCGGAGACATTAAAGGCACAGAGGTTTAGCCCAATCTAATAGAATAGCAGGATTTTTTTTTTTTTTTTATGACGTTCGGCGTTAGAAAGAATTTGACTATGTTATTTTTTTTTTTTATGTCAGATATTGATGTTTCACTACTTCCACGCCCTTCACCTTCTTTTTTACTTCTCCCACGCTTTCTTCTTCATTATCCTCATCATCAGCTTCTTTGACATCAACTTCTTCACCTTCTTCATCTTCTTCTTCATCTTCTACCTATTATTTTTTGGGTTACATTGTTCATATTCTTTTTATTTTACTATTATCTTCATCATATTCTACTTCTTCATCATATTCTTATTTGTGACAGGCATTCCCGTAGTTGTTATCTATAAAAGTTTGAAGATTACACCTTCCGTTCTGCCTGTCACAAAACAGTTACATTTGTCCGCGTTCAGTTTGGCCTGCAGCATCAGGCTTTATCCAGGGGCACCACGAGGAGGAACGGACTCACCCCCATACACTGCTTAGTCTTCTTCTGCTTTTAATTTACATAATATTTTTTGCTCTGATATTTTGTGTTATGCTTAATGTCCTTCTGCTCTTTGTTCTGCAGCCTCTTGTTCTTCTGCTTCTCGGTCTTCCAGGTCGTCGTCGTCTCCAGGGTCGTCGTCTCCGGGGTCGTCGTCATCGGGGTCGTCTCCGGGGTCGTCGTCATCGGGGTGGTCTTCAGGGTCATCGTCTCCAGGGTCGTCGTCATCACGGTGGTTGTCGTCTCTGGTGTCGTCGTCATCTTAGGGGTGGTCTTCCGGGTCATCGTGTTTAGTCTCTTGAACTTGGAAATGCAGCAGAAGGTACAAGAAGGCTGAGAGAATGCCGAGAACCAGCTGATGGAACTGGAGCTCAGATGGCTACCCGAAGGTCCAAGAGCCAATGGAACGACCGAGGACCAGCTGACGTTACTGGAACCCGGTTACTAAGCAGGAGGTACCCGTGCTGAAAGCACTACCAAGGACCACCTGACGTTGGTGGAACTCAGATACCCAGAGGGAGGCACCTAAGCCAAAGGCTCTGCCCGGAACCAGCTGACGGTACTGGAACCAGGATGGGGAGCAGAAGGTACAAGAGCAAAAGACACTGCCGAGAACCAGCTGACGGTGCTGGAACCCGGATGGGTAGCCGAAGGTCCAAGAGCCAATGGAACTACCGAGGACCAGCTGACGTTACTGGAACCCGGTTACTAAGCAGGAGGTACCCGTGCCTGAAAGCACTACCAAGGACCACCTGACGTTGGTGGAACTCGGATACCAAAGGGAGGCACCTAAGCCAAAGGCTCTGCCCGGAACCAGCTGACGGTACTGGAACCAGGATGGGGAGCAGAAGGTACAAGAGCAAGTGTCTGCGTGGCTTTTGCAGGACACGATGCCGGCTGCACAGCAGGGGAACAGCTGGCGGTGCTGAACCCCACTGACACATTGGCTGGTGTTTTTCTCTGTGCAGCTAGCACATCTGGGCCCCAACTGGCGGTGTGTTAGAGCCCAGGGACAGCAGGAGAAGGAGGAGGAGCAGGAGCAGGGGGAGGGGAGTGTAGGCCGAAGCCTGCACTGGCGGCAGCTTTGGGTGTGTTGTGTCTGCGTGGCGGTCGCAGGACACGTTGCCGGCTACACAGCAGGGGAACAGCTGGCGGTGCTGGACCCCACTGACACATTGGCGAGGTGTTTGGCTCTGTGCAGCCAGCACTTCCGGACAGCAACGAGCGGTGTTGTAGCCCGGGCTCTGCAGGGGGAGCAGAGTGTAGGCCGAAGCCTACTTGAACCAATTTCAAAGGTAACCTTTAACCCCCCCTCAGGGGTTAGAAAGTAGAAGAGCCACAGCTTATGCAGCAGTAGTGCTGCGCAAGTCAAAGGTTGCTCTTGTAATTTTTCTCCTTGCACACGCTGAATGGAACACGTATAACATTTAGCCCTTTATACAGTCAAACTGTGTAATGGAGGCGAGAGTTCCCTTTGTAATGAGACGCAGCACAGATGTCAAGAATCCCACCTTGGTGCTGGGTGCAGCCTCCTGAGCGTTGTTATTTGCTGTACAGGAGTCTGCGCTGTCGTGTTATCCCCTGGCCTAGCGCCGTTAGCGCTGCCCATCTTCTGACATCATTTAATGTCGGCCGTTGCGGTTCGCGATGACCATGAATCCCAGCCCCGCAGTGTCTTAACATTGTTAAAACACTGCGGGGCTGGGATTCAGGGCCTGGCGCAGCACATATGTTCGCCTCTCACACGCGGGTCCTTACACCCGCTTCAGACTGTGCGGCGTCATCTGATCCCTTATCGCATGCCACGGCCATGAAGCCGCACAGTCCGAAGAAGGCGGAAGGAGAGGAGGGACAGGCGAACTGATGCACTGATCCTGCCCATCAATCACACCCTCGCAGTCCCAATAAATAAGACACCGAGGGGCGTTGTGTGGGTCAGGGCGGCCGCAGAGGCGCAGCCAGCCAAACAATGATGCCAGAAGACGGGCAGCGCTACCAAGGGGGTTGCAGCGTGTCATTACAAAGGAAAGTCACACCCCCGGGACGGTTAAATGGTCACACAGAGGACACATTTCAGACGTGTTTTCAGTTCCACATGTGCGAGGAGAATACGTTTATGAGCCACCTTGCACACATGCAGCATTACCGCTGTACAAGGTGGCTGGATAACGTAAAAACGCCTGGGGGAGGGGGGACAGGTTCCCTTCAATTTCAGTTCTTGTGTCTGCGTGGCTTTTGCAGGACACGTTGCCGGCTGCACAGCAGGGGAACAGCTGGCGGTGCTGGACCCCACTGACACATTGGCTGGTGTTTTTCTCTGTGCAGCTAGCACATCTGGGCAAAAACTGGCGGTGTGTTAGAGCCCAGGGACAGCAGGAGGAGGAGCAGGAGGAGGAGGAGCAGGGGGAGGGGAGTGTAGGCCGAAGCCTGCACAGGCGGCAGCTTTGGGTGTGTTGTGTCTGCGTGGCTTTTGCAGGACACGTTGCCGGCTACACAGCAGGGGAACAGCTGGCGGTGCTGGACCCCACTGACACATTGGCGAGGTGTTTGGCTCTGTGCAGCCAGCACTTCCGGACAGCAACTAGCGTTGTTGGAGCCCGGGCTCTGCAGGTGGAGCAGAGTGTAGGCCGAAGCCTAATTGAACCGATTTCAAAAGTCACCTTTAACCCCCCCTCAGGGGTTAGAAAGTAGAAGAGCCACAGCTTATGCAGCAGTAGTGCTGCGCAAGTCAAAGGTTGCTCTTGTAATTTTTCTCCTTGCACACGCTGAATGGAACACGTATAACATTTAGCCCTTTATACAGTCAAACTGTGTAATGGAGGCGAGAGTTCCCTTTGTAATGAGACGCAGCACAGATGTCAAGAATCCCACCTTGGTGCTGGGTGCAGCCTCCTGAGCGTTGTTATTTGCTGTACAGGAGTCTGCGCTGTCGTGTTATCCCCTGGCCTAGCGCCGTTAGCGCTGCCCATCTTCTGACATCATTTAATGTCGGCCGTTGCGGTTCGCGATGACCATGAATCCCAGCCCCGCAGTGTCTTAACATTGTTAAAACACTGCGGGGCTGGGATTCAGGGCCTGGCGCAGCACATATGTTCGCCTCTCACACGCGGGTCCTTACACCCGCTTCAGACTGTGCGGCGTCATCTGATCCCTTATCGCATGCCACGGCCATGAAGCCGCACAGTCCGAAGAAGGCGGAAGGAGAGGAGGGACAGGCGAACTGATGCACTGATCCTGCCCATCAATCACACCCTCGCAGTCCCAATAAATAAGACACCGAGGGGCGTTGTGTGGGTCAGGGCGGCCGCAGAGGCGCAGCCAGCCAAACAATGATGCCAGAAGACGGGCAGCGCTACCAAGGGGGTTGCAGCGTGTCATTACAAAGGAAAGTCACACCCCCGGGACGGTTAAATGGTCACACAGAGGACACATTTCAGACGTGTTTTCAGTTCCACATGTGCGAGGAGAATACGTTTATGAGCCACCTTGCACACATGCAGCATTACCGCTGTACAAGGTGGCTGGATAACGTAAAAACGCCTGGGGGAGGGGGGACAGGTTCCCTTCAATTTCAGTTCTTGTGTCTGCGTGGCTTTTGCAGGACACGTTGCCGGCTGCACAGCAGGGGAACAGCTGGCGGTGCTGGACCCCACTGACACATTGGCTGGTGTTTTTCTCTGTGCAGCTAGCACATCTGGGCAAAAACTGGCGGTGTGTTAGAGCCCAGGGACAGCAGGAGGAGGAGCAGGAGGAGGAGGAGCAGGGGGAGGGGAGTGTAGGCCGAAGCCTGCACAGGCGGCAGCTTTGGGTGTGTTGTGTCTGCGTGGCTTTTGCAGGACACGTTGCCGGCTACACAGCAGGGGAACAGCTGGCGGTGCTGGACCCCACTGACACATTGGCGAGGTGTTTGGCTCTGTGCAGCCAGCACTTCCGGACAGCAACTAGCGTTGTTGGAGCCCGGGCTCTGCAGGTGGAGCAGAGTGTAGGCCGAAGCCTAATTGAACCGATTTCAAAAGTCACCTTTAACCCCCCCTCAGGGGTTAGAAAGTAGAAGAGCCACAGCTTATGCAGCAGTAGTGCTGCGCAAGTCAAAGGTTGCTCTTGTAATTTTTCTCCTTGCACACGCTGAATGGAACACGTATAACATTTAGCCCTTTATACAGTCAAACTGTGTAATGGAGGCGAGAGTTCCCTTTGTAATGAGACGCAGCACAGATGTCAAGAATCCCACCTTGGTGCTGGGTGCAGCCTCCTGAGCGTTGTTATTTGCTGTACAGGAGTCTGCGCTGTCGTGTTATCCCCTGGCCTAGCGCCGTTAGCGCTGCCCATCTTCTGACATCATTTAATGTCGGCCGTTGCGGTTCGCGATGACCATGAATCCCAGCCCCGCAGTGTCTTAACATTGTTAAAACACTGCGGGGCTGGGATTCAGGGCCTGGCGCAGCACATATGTTCGCCTCTCACACGCGGGTCCTTACACCCGCTTCAGACTGTGCGGCGTCATCTGATCCCTTATCGCATGCCACGGCCATGAAGCCGCACAGTCCGAAGAAGGCGGAAGGAGAGGAGGGACAGGCGAACTGATGCACTGATCCTGCCCATCAATCACACCCTCGCAGTCCCAATAAATAAGACACCGAGGGGCGTTGTGTGGGTCAGGGCGGCCGCAGAGGCGCAGCCAGCCAAACAATGATGCCAGAAGACGGGCAGCGCTACCAAGGGGGTTGCAGCGTGTCATTACAAAGGAAAGTCACACCCCCGGGACGGTTAAATGGTCACACAGAGGACACATTTCAGACGTGTTTTCAGTTCCACATGTGCGAGGAGAATACGTTTATGAGCCACCTTGCACACATGCAGCATTACCGCTGTACAAGGTGGCTGGATAACGTAAAAACGCCTGGGGGAGGGGGGACAGGTTCCCTTCAATTTCAGTTCTTGTGTCTGCGTGGCTTTTGCAGGACACGTTGCCGGCTGCACAGCAGGGGAACAGCTGGCGGTGCTGGACCCCACTGACACATTGGCTGGTGTTTTTCTCTGTGCAGCTAGCACATCTGGGCAAAAACTGGCGGTGTGTTAGAGCCCAGGGACAGCAGGAGGAGGAGCAGGAGGAGGAGGAGCAGGGGGAGGGGAGTGTAGGCCGAAGCCTGCACAGGCGGCAGCTTTGGGTGTGTTGTGTCTGCGTGGCTTTTGCAGGACACGTTGCCGGCTACACAGCAGGGGAACAGCTGGCGGTGCTGGACCCCACTGACACATTGGCGAGGTGTTTGGCTCTGTGCAGCCAGCACTTCCGGACAGCAACTAGCGTTGTTGGAGCCCGGGCTCTGCAGGTGGAGCAGAGTGTAGGCCGAAGCCTAATTGAACCGATTTCAAAAGTCACCTTTAACCCCCCCTCAGGGGTTAGAAAGTAGAAGAGCCACAGCTTATGCAGCAGTAGTGCTGCGCAAGTCAAAGGTTGCTCTTGTAATTTTTCTCCTTGCACACGCTGAATGGAACACGTATAACATTTAGCCCTTTATACAGTCAAACTGTGTAATGGAGGCGAGAGTTCCCTTTGTAATGAGACGCAGCACAGATGTCAAGAATCCCACCTTGGTGCTGGGTGCAGCCTCCTGAGCGTTGTTATTTGCTGTACAGGAGTCTGCGCTGTCGTGTTATCCCCTGGCCTAGCGCCGTTAGCGCTGCCCATCTTCTGACATCATTTAATGTCGGCCGTTGCGGTTCGCGATGACCATGAATCCCAGCCCCGCAGTGTCTTAACATTGTTAAAACACTGCGGGGCTGGGATTCAGGGCCTGGCGCAGCACATATGTTCGCCTCTCACACGCGGGTCCTTACACCCGCTTCAGACTGTGCGGCGTCATCTGATCCCTTATCGCATGCCACGGCCATGAAGCCGCACAGTCCGAAGAAGGCGGAAGGAGAGGAGGGACAGGCGAACTGATGCACTGATCCTGCCCATCAATCACACCCTCGCAGTCCCAATAAATAAGACACCGAGGGGCGTTGTGTGGGTCAGGGCGGCCGCAGAGGCGCAGCCAGCCAAACAATGATGCCAGAAGACGGGCAGCGCTACCAAGGGGGTTGCAGCGTGTCATTACAAAGGAAAGTCACACCCCCGGGACGGTTAAATGGTCACACAGAGGACACATTTCAGACGTGTTTTCAGTTCCACATGTGCGAGGAGAATACGTTTATGAGCCACCTTGCACACATGCAGCATTACCGCTGTACAAGGTGGCTGGATAACGTAAAAACGCCTGGGGGAGGGGGGACAGGTTCCCTTCAATTTCAGTTCTTGTGTCTGCGTGGCTTTTGCAGGACACGTTGCCGGCTGCACAGCAGGGGAACAGCTGGCGGTGCTGGACCCCACTGACACATTGGCTGGTGTTTTTCTCTGTGCAGCTAGCACATCTGGGCAAAAACTGGCGGTGTGTTAGAGCCCAGGGACAGCAGGAGGAGGAGCAGGAGGAGGAGGAGCAGGGGGAGGGGAGTGTAGGCCGAAGCCTGCACAGGCGGCAGCTTTGGGTGTGTTGTGTCTGCGTGGCTTTTGCAGGACACGTTGCCGGCTACACAGCAGGGGAACAGCTGGCGGTGCTGGACCCCACTGACACATTGGCGAGGTGTTTGGCTCTGTGCAGCCAGCACTTCCGGACAGCAACTAGCGTTGTTGGAGCCCGGGCTCTGCAGGTGGAGCAGAGTGTAGGCCGAAGCCTAATTGAACCGATTTCAAAAGTCACCTTTAACCCCCCCTCAGGGGTTAGAAAGTAGAAGAGCCACAGCTTATGCAGCAGTAGTGCTGCGCAAGTCAAAGGTTGCTCTTGTAATTTTTCTCCTTGCACACGCTGAATGGAACACGTATAACATTTAGCCCTTTATACAGTCAAACTGTGTAATGGAGGCGAGAGTTCCCTTTGTAATGAGACGCAGCACAGATGTCAAGAATCCCACCTTGGTGCTGGGTGCAGCCTCCTGAGCGTTGTTATTTGCTGTACAGGAGTCTGCGCTGTCGTGTTATCCCCTGGCCTAGCGCCGTTAGCGCTGCCCATCTTCTGACATCATTTAATGTCGGCCGTTGCGGTTCGCGATGACCATGAATCCCAGCCCCGCAGTGTCTTAACATTGTTAAAACACTGCGGGGCTGGGATTCAGGGCCTGGCGCAGCACATATGTTCGCCTCTCACACGCGGGTCCTTACACCCGCTTCAGACTGTGCGGCGTCATCTGATCCCTTATCGCATGCCACGGCCATGAAGCCGCACAGTCCGAAGAAGGCGGAAGGAGAGGAGGGACAGGCGAACTGATGCACTGATCCTGCCCATCAATCACACCCTCGCAGTCCCAATAAATAAGACACCGAGGGGCGTTGTGTGGGTCAGGGCGGCCGCAGAGGCGCAGCCAGCCAAACAATGATGCCAGAAGACGGGCAGCGCTACCAAGGGGGTTGCAGCGTGTCATTACAAAGGAAAGTCACACCCCCGGGACGGTTAAATGGTCACACAGAGGACACATTTCAGACGTGTTTTCAGTTCCACATGTGCGAGGAGAATACGTTTATGAGCCACCTTGCACACATGCAGCATTACCGCTGTACAAGGTGGCTGGATAACGTAAAAACGCCTGGGGGAGGGGGGACAGGTTCCCTTCAATTTCAGTTCTTGTGTCTGCGTGGCGGTCGCAGGACACGTTGCCGGCTACACAGCAGGGGAACAGCTGGCGGTGCTGAACCCCACTGACACATTGGCTGGTGTTTTTCTCTGTGCAGCTAGCACATCTGGGCAAAAACTGGCGGTGTTAGAGCCCAGGGTCAGCAGGAGGAGCAGGGGGAGCGGAGTGTAGGCCGAAGCCTGCACTCGAGCAAGTTGAAAGGAAACCTTTAACACCCCCCCCCCCAGGCGTTTGTAGCTGAAAGAGCCATTGTGTACAGCACTAATGCTGGAAAAGGTAAACTTAGCTCTTTTAATTATGGTCCTTGTACATGCGGAACCAAACATTTATGAAATGTGTCTCCTCACAGCGTTAAACCGTCCGGTAGGTGGAACTTTCCTTTGTCGTGTGACGCAGCACAGCCATCATTTTTACCCCCTTGGCGCCGTGCGCCCACTCCTCAGCGTTGTTTGAATCTGTCCCGGAGCCTGCGCTGTTAGGTTAGCCCTTGGCCATGCACACATGTTGCGCTGCCCGTCTTCTGACCTCATTTGGTGTCAGGCTGGCTGCGCCTGTGCGGGTGCGCTGGTCGAGATCCCGCCTCGCAGTGTCGTCTAATGTAATCCCACCGCGGGCCTGTGATCCGTGCCCGTGCGCAGTGCATATCCTGTCCTCTCACTCCCCTCCCTACGGCTTTTTCAGACTGTGCGTTGTCACGGCCGTGGCATGCTATTAGGGACCAGCTGACATCGCACAGTCTGAAGAAGCCGTAGGGAGGGGAGTGAGAGGAGAGGATATGCACTGCGCACGGGCACGGATCACAGGCCCGCGGTGGGATTACATTAGACGACACTGCGAGGCGGGATCTCGACCAGCGCACCCGCACAGGCGCAGCCAGCCTGACACCAAATGAGGTCAGAAGACGGGCAGCGCAACATGTGTGCATGGCCAAGGGCTAACCTAACAGCGCAGGCTCCGGGACAGATTCAAACAACGCTGAGGAGTGGGCGCACGGCGCCAAGGGGGTAAAAATGATGGCTGTGCTGCGTCACACGACAAAGGAAAGTTCCACCTACCGGACGGTTTAACGCTGTGTGGGGACACATTTCATAAGTGTTAGGTTCAGCATGTGCAAGGAGCATCACGAAAAGAGGCACTTTTTCCCTTTGCATTATTACTGCTGCACAAGGTGGCTCCTTCAGTAACAAACGCCTGGGGGGGGGGGGGGTCAGGTTCCCTTACATTTAACTTGTTGTGTCTGCGTGGCGGTCGCAGTACACGTTGCCGTATACACAGCAGGGGAACAGCTGGCGGTGCTGAACCCCACTAACACATTGGCGAGGTGTTTGGCTCTGTGCGTACAGCACTTCTGGACGGCAACTAGCGGTGTTGGAGCCCAGGGACAGGTGGAGGAGGAGGAGGTTGGAGGAGGTTGGAGGAGGTAGGAGGGATTGCCACACACACAGCAGGGGAACAGCTGACGTTACTGAACCCCAATAACAGAGGAGGGACTGTTGACTGTGCGTACAGCACTTCTGGACGGCAACTGGCGGTGTTGGAGCCCAGGGACAGGTGGAGGAGGAAGGAGGAGGTAGGAGGGATTGCCACACACACAGCAGGGGAACAGCTGACGTTACTGAACCCCAATAACAGAGGAGGGACTGTTGACTGTGCGTACAGCACTTCTGGACGGCAACTGGCGGTGTTGGAGCCCAGGGACAGGTGGAGGAGGAGGAGGTAGGAGGAGGTTGGAGGAGGTAGGAGGGATTGCCACACACACAGCAGGGGAACAGCTGACGTTACTGAACCCCAATAACAGAGGAGGGACTGTTGACTGTGCGTACAGCACTTCTGGACGGCAACTGGCGGTGTTGGAGCCCAGGGACAGGTGGAGGAGGAGGAGGTAGGAGGAGGTAGGAGGGATTGCCACACACACAGCAGGGGAACAGCTGACGTTACTGAACCCCAATAACAGAGGAGGGACTGTTGACTGTGCGTACAGCACTTCTGGACGGCAACTGGCGGTGTTGGAGCCCAGGGACAGGTGGAGGAGGAGGAGGTAGGAGGAGGTTGGAGGAGGTTGGAGGGATTGCCACACACACAGCAGGGGAACAGCTGACGTTACTGAACCCCAATAACAGAGGAGGGACTGTTGACTGTGCGTACAGCACTTCTGGACGGCAACTGGCGGTGTTGGAGCCCAGGGACAGGTGGAGGAGGAAGGAGGAGGTAGGAGGGATTGCCACACACACAGCAGGGGAACAGCTGACGTTACTGAACCCCAATAACAGAGGAGCGACTGTTGACTGTGCGTACAGCACTTCTGGACGGCAACTAGCGGTGTTGGAGCCCAGGGACAGGTGGAGGAGGAGGAGTTTGGATGAGGTTGGAGGAGGTTGGAGGGATTGCCACACACACAGCAGGGGAACAGCTGACGTTACTGAACCCCAATAACAGAGGAGGGACTGTTGACTGTGCGTACAGCACTTCTGGACGGCAACTGGCGGTGTTGGAGCCCAGGGACAGGTGGAGGAGGAAGGAGGAGGTAGGAGGGATTGCCACACACACAGCAGGGGAACAGCTGACGTTACTGAACCCCAATAACAGAGGAGCGACTGTTGACTGTGCGTACAGCACTTCTGGACGGCAACTAGCGGTGTTGGAGCCCAGGGACAGGTGGAGGAGGAGGAGTTTGGATGAGGTTGGAGGAGGTTGGAGGGATTGCCACACACACAGCAGGGGAACAGCTGACGTTACTGAACCCCAATAACAGAGGAGGGACTGTTGACTGTGCGTACAGCACTTCTGGACGGCAACTGGCGGTGTTGGAGCCCAGGGACAGGTGGAGGAGGAAGGAGGAGGTAGGAGGGATTGCCACACACACAGCAGGGGAACAGCTGACGTTACTGAACCCCAATAACAGAGGAGCGACTGTTGACTGTGCGTACAGCACTTCTGGACGGCAACTAGCGGTGTTGGAGCCCAGGGACAGGTGGAGGAGGAGGAGTTTGGATGAGGTTGGAGGAGGTTGGAGGGATTGCCACACACACAGCAGGGGAACAGCTGACGTTACTGAACCCCAATAACAGAGGAGGGACTGTTGACTGTGCGTACAGCACTTCTGGACGGCAACTGGCGGTGTTGGAGCCCAGGGACAGGTGGAGGAGGTAGGAGGAGGTAGGAGGGATTGCCACACACACAGCAGGGGAACAGCTGACGTTACTGAACCCCAATAACAGAGGAGGGACTGTTGACTGTGCGTACAGCACTTCTGGACGGCAACTGGCGGTGTTGGAGCCCAGGGACAGGTGGAGGAGGAGGAGGTAGGAGGAGGTTGGAGGAGGTTGGAGGGATTGCCACACACACAGCAGGGGAACAGCTGACGTTACTGAACCCCAATAACA
Organism: Ranitomeya variabilis; assembly: GCF_051348905.1. Lineage (NCBI taxonomy): Eukaryota > Metazoa > Chordata > Amphibia > Anura > Dendrobatidae > Ranitomeya > Ranitomeya variabilis. The sequence goes on along the minus strand of NC_135239.1, from coordinate 112,321,004 downwards.
GAGGAGGGACTGTTGACTGTGCGTACAGCACTTCTGGACGGCAACTGGCGGTGTTGGAGCCCAGGGACAGGTGGAGGAGGAAGGAGGAGGTAGGAGGGATTGCCACACACACAGCAGGGGAACAGCTGACGTTACTGAACCCCAATAACAGAGGAGGGACTGTTGACTGTGCGTACAGCACTTCTGGACGGCAACTGGCGGTGTTGGAGCCCAGGGACAGGTGGAGGAGGAGGAGGTAGGAGGAGGTTGGAGGAGGTTGGAGGGATTGCCACACACACAGCAGGGGAACAGCTGACGTTACTGAACCCCAATAACAGAGGAGGGACTGTTGACTGTGCGTACAGCACTTCTGGACGGCAACTGGCGGTGTTGGAGCCCAGGGACAGGTGGAGGAGGAAGGAGGAGGTAGGAGGGATTGCCACACACACAGCAGGGGAACAGCTGACGTTACTGAACCCCAATAACAGAGGAGGGACTGTTGACTGTGCGTACAGCACTTCTGGACGGCAACTGGCGGTGTTGGAGCCCAGGGACAGGTGGAGGAGGAGGAGGTAGGAGGAGGTTGGAGGAGGTAGGAGGGATTGCCACACACACAGCAGGGGAACAGCTGACGTTACTGAACCCCAATAACAGAGGAGCGACTGTTGACTGTGCGTACAGCACTTCTGGACGGCAACTAGCGGTGTTGGAGCCCAGGGACAGGTGGAGGAGGAGGAGTTTGGATGAGGTTGGAGGAGGTTGGAGGGATTGCCACACACACAGCAGGGGAACAGCTGACGTTACTGAACCCCAATAACAGAGGAGGGACTGTTGACTGTGCGTACAGCACTTCTGGACGGCAACTGGCGGTGTTGGAGCCCAGGGACAGGTGGAGGAGGAAGGAGGAGGTAGGAGGGATTGCCACACACACAGCAGGGGAACAGCTGACGTTACTGAACCCCAATAACAGAGGAGCGACTGTTGACTGTGCGTACAGCACTTCTGGACGGCAACTAGCGGTGTTGGAGCCCAGGGACAGGTGGAGGAGGAGGAGTTTGGATGAGGTTGGAGGAGGTTGGAGGGATTGCCACACACACAGCAGGGGAACAGCTGACGTTACTGAACCCCAATAACAGAGGAGGGACTGTTGACTGTGCGTACAGCACTTCTGGACGGCAACTGGCGGTGTTGGAGCCCAGGGACAGGTGGAGGAGGAGGAGGTAGGAGGAGGTTGGAGGAGGTAGGAGGGATTGCCACACACACAGCAGGGGAACAGCTGACGTTACTGAACCCCAATAACAGAGGAGCGACTGTTGACTGTGCGTACAGCACTTCTGGACGGCAACTAGCGGTGTTGGAGCCCAGGGACAGGTGGAGGAGGAGGAGTTTGGATGAGGTTGGAGGAGGTTGGAGGGATTGCCACACACACAGCAGGGGAACAGCTGACGTTACTGAACCCCAATAACAGAGGAGCGACTGTTGACTGTGCGTACAGCACTACCAGGCAACAACTAGCGGTGTTGGAGCCCAGGGACAGCAGTAGAAGCAGAGGAACACAATGTAGGCCGAAGCCTGATTGGAGAAAGGGAACCTTTAACCCCCCCCCCCAAGGCATTTGTAGCTGAAAGAGCCAGCTTGTGCAGCTCAAAAGATGCAAAAGGAAAAGGTGGCTCTTTTAATTATGCTCCTTGCAAGCACAGAACTAAACACTTATAAAATGTGTCCCCTGAAACCGTGAAACTGTCCCGGAGGTGGGACTTTCCTTCGTAATATGACGCAGCACAGCTGTCATTCCTACCCCCTCGGCGCCGTGCCCCGGCTCCTCATCGTTGTTTGATTCCGTCCCGGAGCCTGCGCTGTTAGGTTATCCCTTGGCCAGGCACACTTAGCGCTGCCCATCTTCTGACATCATTTGGTGTCAGGCTGGCTGCGCTTGTGCGGCCGCGCTGTCCGAGAGCCCGCCTCGCAGTGTGGTCTAATGTAATCCCACCGCGGGCCTGGGATCAGTGGCCATGCGCAGTGCATATCCTCGCCTCTCGCTCCCCTCCCTACGGCTTTTTCAGACTGTGCGCTGCCACGGCCGTGGCATGCTATTACGGATCAGCTGGCACCGCACAGTCTGAAGAAGCCGTAGGGAGTGGAGCGAGAGGCGAGGATATGCACTGCGCATGGCCACTGATCCCAGGCCCGCGGTGGGATTACATTAGACCACACTGCGAGGCGGGCTCTCGGACAGCGCGGCCGCACAGGCGCAGCCAGCCTGACACCAAATGATGTCAGAAGATGGGCAGCGCTAAGTGTGCCTGGCCAAGGGATAACATAACAGCGCAGGCTCCGGGACGGAATCAAACAACGATGAGGAGCCGGGGCACGGCGCCGAGGGGGTAGGAATGACAGCTGTGCTGCGTCATATTACGAAGGAAAGTCCCACCTCCGGGACGGTTTTACGGTATCAGTGGACACATTTTATAAGTGTTAAGTTCTGCGTGTGCAAGGAGCATAATGAAAATAGCTACCTTTTCCTTGTGCAGCATTACTGCTGCACAAGGTGGCTCTTTCAGTAACAAACGCCTTGGGGGGGGGGGGGGACAGGTTCCCTTACATTTCAGTTGTGTCAGCGTGGCGGTCGCAGGACACATTGCCGGCTACACAGCTGGGGATCAGCTGACGTTACTGAAACCCAATAACACTGGGTCGTATGTTTTGACTGTGCAGATGGCACTTCTGAGCCTCAACTGGCGTTGTTGGAGCCCAGGAATGTAAGTTCAGGTGGTTGAAAGATGAACACAACAGGAGACCTGGATAACGTATACAGTGACCTAATTATTTAATCAGGAGGAGGAGTGGCAAATTCCTGCGAGATCCAGGCCTTGTTCATTTTCAGGAAAGTAAGCCGGTCAACGTTATCGGAGGATAGTCGCATGCGACGGTCAGTTAGTACACCACCTGCAGCACTAAAGACACGTTCCGATAATACACTGGCCGCAGGGCAAGACAGCACCTCCAATGCATACTGGCTTAGCTCTGGCCATGTATCCAGCTTTGAGACCCAAAACTTGAAAGGGGAAGAGCCGTCTGGGAGTACAGCAAGAGGGCAAGACATGTAGTCTGTCACCATCTGACGGAACCGTTGCCTCCTGCTGACTGGAGCCGTCTGTGATGGTGTAGACTTTTGTGGGGGGCACACAAAACTGTGCCACAGTTGGGCCATACTGGTCTTGCCTTGGGCAGAGGCACTGCTTCTGCTCCCTCTTTGTGCAGAGCCTCCACCACTGCCTGGACGCACTGAGCTGCTTTGGAATGCACTAGCAGCACTTCTCTCAGTTGGAATGGAGAAGATGATGGAACTGACCAGTGTGTCTTGGTACTCCCGCATTTTTCGCTCCCGGTTCAACGGTGTGATGAGGCTTTCTACGTTGTCCCGGTAGCGAGGATCGAGGAGGGTGAACACCCAGTAATCAGACATGTTGAGAATGTGGTCGATGCGGCGGTCGTTTCTCAGGCACTGCAGCATGTAATCCACCATGTGCTGCAGACTGCCAACTGCCCAAGAAACGCTGTCCCCAGCTGGAGGCGTGATCTCTGCCCGCTCGTCATCACCCCACCCTCGCTGTACACACTGAGTACTGGACAATTGTGTAACTCCCTCCTCTGGACGGATGTCTTCCTCCTCCATTGACTCCTCCTCATCCTCCTCACAAACTGTCCCCTGCCTACGCGTTTGTGAGGAACCACGTGGCGCTGACTGTCCAGAAGATGATGGAAGTGGTGAATCCTCATCCTCCACCTCTTCCACAACATCATCCCTTAGCGCTTGCAGTGATTTTTCAAGCAGGCAGATAAGGGGGACAGTCATGCTGACTAGTGCATCATCTGCACTCGCCATCCGCGTGGAATAATCGAAGGGACGCAAAACCTGGCAGACATCCTTCATAGTGGCCCACTCTGTGGTTGTGAAGTCTGTACGGCGCTGACTGCGACTTTTGTGCGCCTGATACAGCTGGTACTCCATTACAGCTTGCTGCTGCTCACACAACCGCTCCAACATATGTAACGTGGAATTCCACCTGGTAGGTAGGTCACATATGATGCGATGTTCCGGCAGGCGGTGTCGGCGCTGCAGAGCCGCAATGCGCGCTTTTGCCGTGCTGGAACGCCGCAAGTGAGCACACTCTAGGCGGACCTTGTGCAGCAGTGCATCAAGATCCGGATAGTCCCTCAAAAAACTCTGCACGACCAAATTGAGCACATGTGCCAGACATGGGATGTGAGTGAGGTTGCCGAGGCCCAGGGCTGCCACCAGATTTCGGCCATTATCACACACTACCATGCCTGGCTGGAGATTCGCTGGCTCAAACCACACATCGCTCTCCTGCTTGATGGCATTCCAGAGCTCCTGCGCTGTGTGGCTACGATTCCCCAAAAAAATTAATTTCAAGACGGCCTGTTGACGTTTGGCCACGGCTGTGCTCATGTCGGTCGTAACAGGTACACGTTCATCACGGGTCCATGTGGAGGTGGACTGTGACGGCTCCTGCAGCGATGATTCTGAGGAACTGGTGTAAGAGGAGGAGTCAATGCGTACAGAATGGATTCCTGCAATCCTTGGAGTGGGCAGGACACGTCCTGCGCCACTCGCACGGTCTGTACCCGGCTCAACTACATTAACCCAATGGGCAGTGAGGGAAAGGTATCGCCCCTGTCCATGTTGACTGGTCCACGCATCGGTGGTGAGGTGGACCTTGCTACTGACGGCGTTCAGTAGCGCATGTTTTATGTGTCCCTCCACATGCTTGTGCAGGGCAGGGACGGCTTGCCTGCTGAAGTAAAAGCGGCTGGGCACACTGTACTGTGGGACTGCCAATGACATCAAGTCACGGAAGCTGTCAGTCTCCACCAGCCTGAATGACAGCATTTCCAGTGACAGAAGTTTGGCAATGCCTGCAGTCAGAGCCTGTGCTCGTGGGTGGTTTGACGAGAAAGGCCGCCTTTTCTCCCATGCCTGTACTACCGATGGCTGTAGACTGGGCTGGGAGTGTGGGGTTGACTGGGAAAGTGGTGCTGCGGGTGGAATTACAGCGGGTCTCTGGACAACAGGGCCAGAGGTTCTTCCACGGCGATCCTGGGAGGAAGCCGAACCAGCTGCGTGTGAGCTAGAGGAAGAGGCAACACGAGCTGAAGAGGTGGTAGCTGCCGCTGTTGGTTGGCCTAGCTCTTCAGTGTGTTTGTCTAACTCCGCCGGGTGCCTGTTGCGCACATGTTTCCACATGTTGGAGGTATTGAGGTTGGCGACTTTTTGACCTCTTTTGATTTTTTGATGACACACCTTGCATCTGACATAGCAAATGTCATCTGCAACTGTGTCAAAAAAGGACCAGGCACTGCAAGTCTTGGGAGCCCCCCTTTTGACTTTTGGAAGAGACATGCTCCTTACGGGTGCCAAAGCGGAGGCTGCAGGATCCGCAGTCTTCCCCCTCCCTCTCCCTCTTTGGACCGTACGGGGAATCTCTTCCTCAGAGCTGCTCCCACCACCTTCCTGTCCCTGACGCCAAGATGGGTCAAGGACCTCGTCATCCACACTACCCTCTGCCCCCAACTGCTCCTCCCGGGTAGTCTCAGCAGCAGAGCACGCACCAGTAAGTGGCACCTGAGTGTCATCATCAGCTGATGCGGCCTGCGATGTGGTGAACGGAGCCACTGGCCCACCCGCCTCTTCAGACTCAGAGAGAAAAAGCTGTTGGGCATCACTGCACCCTGCCTCTTCTTCCATTTCTCCAATGCTGCTTGGCTGGCCCCCTGTTTCCAAGCCAAGAGATTCAGAGAACAGAAGTAGAGACGGCTCCTGTCCTGGGCTCTCTGTCTGCCTGGGCAATTTGGCAGGTGGTGAAGAGACAGATGGCTGCTCTCCAGTGCTCTGTGTCTGAGAGGATGTGGCACTAATGGAAGTTGATGCATTAGCTGCCATCCATCCCACAACGGCTTCAATTTGGTCTTCACGCAGCAGCGGTGTACGGCGCTCGGCGACAAAGCTGCGCATGAACGACTGTTCCCTCGTGAAAGTGGGTGCTGATGAGTCACCGGTGCCCGCAGCGGGCACAGAATCCCCACGTCCCCTCCCTGCTCCGCGCCCACGCCCACGTGCCTTACTCACTGCCTTCTTCATCGTGGTTGACTGATAAAGAAAAGCAGAAAAGTACTAACGGCTTTGTGTGCTTATTCCTGAAAAACTCCTCCTAACAGGTATAAGAAACACTAATTAGCTAAAGTGTGGACTAGACTTTAATATGAGTTAATGTGGCCTACACAAATGTAAAGTGGTGTAACTGGTGTGTTTGGTGAACTTTATTATTTATTTCTTTTTTGGGGGCTGAACTGACAACGGATAGAGCTGCAGTCACACGGAGACCGTGCAGACAGACGTTAACGGCGCTGTAAGGCCCAAAAACCCTCCTCTACTTTATCCTATGTAGTGTTTTTCCACAAATTAGCTGGAGACGGGTGGAAAGACACTAATAGGATTTTTTTAAATTAATTAGCAGCAGACTACAGTACTTGAAAAAAAATTAAAATTGATTTGGCGGTATGACGCAGTTAACAACCCTGAGCTGGAGACAACCAAGCTACGGCTGCTCACAGACTACAGGGCGAGCTGCAGTCACACGGAGACCGTGCAGACAGCCGTAAACGGCGCTGCAAGGCCCAAAAACCCTCCTCTACTTTATCCTATGTAGTGTTTTTCCACAAATTAGCTGGAGACGGGTGGAAAGACACTAATAGGATTTTTTTAAATTAATTAGCAGCAGACTACAGTACTTGAAAAAAAATTAAAATTGATTTGGCGGTATGACGCAGTGAACAACCCTGAGCTGGAGACAACCAGGCTATAGCTGCTCACAGACTACAGGGCGAGCTGCAGTCACACGGAGACCGTGCAGACAGCCGTAAACGGCGCTGCAAGGCCCAAAAACCCTCCTCTACTTTATCCTATGTAGTGTTTTTCCACAAATTAGCTGGAGACGGGTGGAAAGACACTAATAGGATTTTTTTAAATTAATTAACAGCAGACTACAGTACTTGAAAAAAAATTAAAATTGATTTGGCGGTATGACGCAGTGAACAACCCTGAGCTGGAGACAACCAAGCTACGGCTGCTCACAGACTACAGGGCGAGCTGCAGTCACACGGAGACCGTGCAGACAGCCGTAAACGGCGCTGCAAGGCCCAAAAACCCTCCTCTACTTTATCCTATGTAGTGTTTTTCCACAAATTAGATGGAGACGGGTGGAAAGACACTAATAGGAATTATTTGAAAAAATGTGCAGCAGCCTGCACTACTTCAAAAAAAAAAAAAAAAAAGGACAGTATGAGGCAATGAACCACCCTCCCTGAACTGAATACAACCAGCTATGGATGGCCTATGTGGCTGCACTCAGACTAGAGAGTGGGCTGCACTCACACACACACACACAGAGAGACCTTGCAGATCGCTGTGAAAACAGCGCTACAAGGCAAAAGCAAGGTGAATAGTAGGTGAACACAGCGGTTGCTAAATTAGCCTTTGGAAAGCACAAAGAAGCAAATCGCTATCTCTAAACTGTCCCTCAGTCAGCAAACAGCGTCCTGTCACTAACTGAATTCACAGCAGAGTGATCGCAAAATGGCGCCAGCGACTTTTAAACTGCATCATGACATCATTTCAGCAGCCAATCACAGCCTTGCCAGTACTTTCATGCCCTCCATGCTAAACAGGATGTGCCCACACTTGGAATCTTTCTCATTGGCTGAATTTCTGAATTTTGAATCATGGAACTTCCGATTCCGGTATCCGATACGCGCCAAGTATCGGAATCCCGGTATCGGAATTCCGATACCGCTAGTATCGGCCGATACCCGATACTTGCGGTATCGGAATGCTCAACACTATTCACGATACAATAACCAACACAATTTAAATGTTAACCTAAAGCCCTTCATAAATACACATACCTGTTAACCAAGTTTACTTAACCCCTTAACGACCAGAGGTATTTTTCATTTTGCATTTTCATTTTTTGCTCCCCTTCTTCCCAGAACCATAACTTTTTTATTTTATGGTCAAAATGGCCATGTGAGGGCCTGTTTTTTGCGAGAGGAGTTGTTCTTTTGAGAGACCCTCTGTTTTACCATGTTGTGTTCTCAAAAACAGGAAAAAAAATTCCAAGTACGGTGAAATTACAAAAAAAAGTGCAATCCCACGTTTTTTTTTTCTCATGTTCACTAAATGGTAAAACTGACCTGCCATTATGATTCTCCAGGTCAGTACGAGTTCATAGAAATCAAACATGTCTAGGTTCCTTTTTATCTAAGTGGTGAAAAAAAATTCCAAACTGTCAAAATAAAAAAAAAATTGTGCCATTTTCCGATACCCGTAGCGTCTCCATTTTTCATGATCTCGGGTTGGGTGAGGGCTTATTTTTTGCGTGCCGAGCTGACGTTTTTATTGATACAGTGCTGATGCAGATACGTTCTTTTGATCAACCGTTATTGCATTTTAATGCAATGTTGTGGTGACCAAAAAAACGCACTTCTGGCTTTTTGACTTTCTCGATATGCCATTTAGTGATCGGGTTAATTTTTTAAAATTTTTATATTGATCGATCGGGCGATTCTGAACAGGGCAATACCACATGTGTGCTTGCTTGATTTTTTTTTTAATTGTTTTATATTGAATGAGGCGAAAGGGGCGTGATTTGAACTTTTTAAAAATATTAACATAAAATATAAAACTTTTTTTTACTTTTGGCATGCATCAACAGTCTCCATGGGAGACTAGAAGCTGCAGTTGTCTAATCAGCTCTGCTACATACAGGAGATGATGAGATCGCCTGTATGTAGCAGAATTGCTCACTTGCTATTAGCGCTGACCAACGGGCGGTGCTCATAGAAATCCAGCAGTGACAACCATAGAGGGCTGCTAGAGACCTCTGGTTGTCATGCCAACCCATCGGTGACCTGCGATCACATGACGGGGTCACCGATGGGCGGGATTTCCGGCGCGCTTGCTGGAAGTGCGAGTGAAATGCCGCTGTCAAGAGTTTGACAGTGGCATTTAACGGGTTGTATATATTTAACCAGTGTGCGTATCACCTATATAATGTATATTGACAGCTGTACAAACATAGGTACTCCTGTATATAATCGCAGTATCACAAATATATTGTATATACAGCAGTCAATATACATTAGACAGGTCAAACTGCAAATGCTGTATACAATACATACAGTATGTGATACTTTGATTGCTGTGTATAGTCGCAGTATATATACAGCAGTATCACCTATATACAGTATATACACAGTAGTTGCAGTATCACCTATATAATGTATATAGGTGATACTGCAACTATACAGCAGTATCACATATATTGCATATACAGCAGTCTACATACATTATACAGGTGACAATGTGATAGCAGTGTATAGTCGCTATATATATTTCAGGTAAAATATTTAAAAATCAGCAGTGAAATGTTTTACTCACAAAAAGAATCAGCTGCGATCCCCTGCTGTCCTGTCTGTATTCTCTTGTGTCCTTCCCTGCCCATGAGCTGTGGTACGGTCAGACACAGCCATTACACAGTACACAGCAGGGGCACATTTATAAAATTATCTCCCCACGGGAATATTTTATTTTTTGTATAAACACATCCAATTGTGGAGTTTATTTTTAATCTGTTGATTAAAGTGTATTTTTGCTGATGGCTCAACCCCGTTAAAGGAACCTGTCACCACTTTTTCGCTCTATCAGCTAAAAATATCATTTACCGTATATACTAGAGTATAAGCCGACCCGAGTATAAGCCGACCCCCCTACTTTGCCACAAATTCTGGGAAAACTTAATGACTCGAGTATAAGCCTAGGGTGGGAAATGCAGCAGCTACTGGTAAATTTCAAAAATAAAAATAGATACCAGAAAAGTAAAATTAATTGAGACAGCAGTAGTTTAAGTGTTTTTGAATATCCATATTGAACCAGGAGCCCCATGTAATGCTCCACAGTTCATGATGGCCCCTTAAGATGCTCCATACAAAATACGCCCCATATAATGCTCCATACAGTTTATGATGGGCTCCATAAGATGCTCCATATTAAAATATGCCCCATATAATGCTGCACAAATGTTGATTATGACCCCATAAGATGCTCCATAGACACATTTGCCCCATATAATGCTCCACAAATGTGGATTATGGCCCCATAAGATGCTCCATACAGATATTTGCCCCATATAATGCTGCACATGGCCCCATAAGATGCTCCATACAGATAATTGCCCCATATAATGCTGCACATGGCCCCATAAGATGCTCCATACAGATATTTGCCCCATATAATGCTGCACATGGCCCCATAAGATGCTCCATACAGATATTTGCCCCCAAATAATGCTGCCCATGGCCCCATAAGATGCTCCATACAGATATTTGCCCCCAAATAATGCTGCACATGGCCCCATAAGATGCTCCATACAGATATTTGCCCCATATAACGCTGAACATGGCCCCATAAGATGCTCCATAGAGACATTTGCCCCATATGCTGTTGCTGCGATTAAAAAAAAAAAAATTACATACTCACGTCTCAGGCCCCCGACACTTGCTATATTCACCTGCTCCGCGTTCCACCGCCGACTGCCGCTGTGTCTTCCCCGTCCTCTGCACTGACGTTCAGGCAGAGAGTGGCGCGCACTAATCATGTCCTCTGACCTGCGCGTCACTGCAGAGGACGTGGAAGACGCAGCGGCGCCAACGGTGGAACGGGGAGCAGGTGAATACCGCGCACTGCGTTATACTCACCTGCTCCTGGCACGGTTCCTGCACGTCAGTTCCCTGGCAGCTTCTTCCTGTAGTGAGCGGTCACATGGTACCGCTCATTACAGTAATGAATATGCAGCTCCACCCCTATGGGAGTGGAGTCGGGTCCATATTCATTACTGTAATGAGCGGTACCATGTGACCGCTCACTACAGGAAAAAGCTGCCGGGGAACCAGGGATGTGCAGGGACCGCGCCAGGAGCAGGTGAGTATTATTACACAGCTCGGCTCCCCCTCCCCTGCCAACCCCTGGGTATGACTCGAGTATAAGCTGAGAGGGTTACTTTCAGCCCAAAAAAGTGGGCTGAAAATCTTGGCTTATACTCGAGTATATACGGTAATTGATTGTCAGGTATGCATTCCACATCTACATTTGAAACCCCCTGACACCCCATGCATCACCCATAAAAAGCTTTTTTATTTGTCCCGCGCTGTATGTTAATCTGTCCGGTCTGATGGGCGTTGCCTCTGTTCCCTCACTCCACCCCTCCTCGGCTTGCTGTACGCATTCTTCGCCGTGAATCTTGCAGAGCGCGTAGATTTTGCGCGTGTGCATTGCAATGTGACCTCGCGTGTGCGCAGTATGCTTGCCCAATTGCGGGCAATGCTGAAAAGCAGTATGGTGCATGCACCAGTACTGCGCCGTGCTGCTTTTTGGCTTTGCCCGCAATTGGGCAAGCATACTGCGCACGCGCAAAATCTGTACGCGCTCTGCAAGATTCACGGTGAAGAATGCGTACAGCAAACCGAGGAGGGGTGGAGTGAGGGAACAGAGGCAACGCCCATTGGACCAGACTGAACAGATTAACATACAGCACGGGACAAATAAAAAAGGTTTTTATGGGTGATGCATGGGGTGTCAGGGGGTTTCAAATGTAGATGTTGAATGCATACCTGACAATCAACTAAATTATATTTTTAGCTGATAGAGCAGAAAAGTGGTGACAGGTTCCCTCTAAAGAGTAAAACCTGTAATATATCTCATCAGAGAAATCTGCTTCTTTCTTCATCAGAACAGATCATTCATTCTCAAAATTCCTCAGTTCTGGGTAAAATCTGTATTCAGTGAAGATGGATTGTTACATTACACACACAGGATATTGAGAGGGGAGGAGCTAAAGACAGCTCCTCCCATCACTTTACATTTAGCATATTCACAGATGATCTATTTGAGTGATATCAAAATCGGTCTCCAATGAAAAAATTCTTAAATTATTTAATCGGTTAAGAATGGACCAGTCCTGGAGGAGAAAGAAGCAGATTTTGCTAATAAGATATATTACACAGTTTATTTTCATGGCTACTATTGATTTATGAAACAAAAATTAAAACAATAGTTACACTTTAAAGGACCACTTTTTTTTATTGTATTCAAATACTTACAGGTGGCCATGAAGTGTCATTCTTAAGGCCCCGTCACACATAGCGATTTACCAACGATCACGACCAGCGATACGACCTGGCCGTGATCGTTGGTAAGTCGTTGTGTGGTCGCTGGGGAGCTGTCACACAGACAGCTCTCTCCAGCGACCAACGATCAGGGGAACGACTTCGGCATCGTTGAAACTGTCTTCAACGATGCCGAAGTCCCCCTGCAGCACCCGGGTAACCAGGGTAAACATCGGGTTACTAAGCGCAGGGCCGCGCTTAGTAACCCGATGTTTACCCCGGTTACCAGCGTAAATGTAAAAAAAAAAAACAAACAGTACATACTCACCATCTGATGTCCGTCAGGTCCCTTGCCGTCTGCTTCCTGCTCTGACTGAGTGCCGCCGTACAGTGAGAGCAGAGCGCAGCGGTGACGTCACCGCTGTGCTGTACTTTCACTTTCACTTTGCGGCGCTCAGTCAGTTTTTTTACATTTACGCTGGTAACCAGGGTAAACATCGGGTTACTAAGCGCGGCCCTGCGCTTAGTAACCCGATGTTTACCCTGGTTACCAGTAAAGACATCGCTGGATCGGTGTCACACACACCGATTCAGCGATGTCAGCGGGACCTCAACGACCAAAAAACGGCCCAGGCCATTCCGACACGACCAGTGATCTCACAGCAGGGGCCTGATCGCCGGTACGTGTCACACATAGCGAGATCGCTACTGAGGTCGCTGTTGCGTCACAAAACTTGTGACTCAGCAGCGATCTCGCTAGCGATCTCGCTATGTGAGACGGGGCCTTTAGTCTTATAGACTTCCGATGCACTCAGAAGACGCTGTGCGGGACATCAGATCATAAATCCAATGAAAAGATGCCGAAGCAGCGATGAAAACAGCAGTTGCCAACTGGTAAGTACTTGAATACACTCTACACAAACACTCAATTGACAACTGGGAAAAGCAAAAACAAAAACTGCTGGCGTGGTCCTTTAACGTTAACCCTTCACAGCGCATTCATGCTTCCTTCTATGAGGGCATCAAGACGTAATGACAGTAAAGCTAATTTTACAGTTAATATGCTGCACACAATGCAAGAGTTTTGAACGGGAGTCCGGCGTCTTCATGAATGTCATCAATTCCTTTATTCGTATTTATGCTGATTGACTGAAATTTCTCCATACACAAGCATAGGCAGAAAGCCATCAAGTCAGCATTTATGGATGGGCAATCCCACAGCTCATGTACATGTTTAATAAAATGTAGATTTCACAAAAAATGACACCAGTGTCACACAAATGACGCAAGCGGCACTGAGGGGTCTCACTACCTCCTGCTTCCCTCAGAGATGGCAGCAGAACCTTACTGAATCTCACTTTAAATCTGAAATACTGAAAGTAAGATTTAATTCTCTTTGGCTCAACACGATATGCAAGAAATTAAAAAGAAACAGAGCAAAAAAATAAACTTAGTATCAGCTTGATCTAGGACAGAACTTTATAAAAACTTACAACAGATTGATGTAAATACATTTGTCTAAACATTTTAGAAAAAAGGCAACGTATCATTATTATACAATTGTTCCTCCACCTTGTACATCAGGTTGTCTTCAGATTAATAAACTTTATACTATTGTAAGCCCATTCCCGTATTATCTTCTAACTAAACTAACAGTGCAATGAGACAATCAGCAGGATACAGCATTATAGCACGTCAGCCGTACACTCGGTATTAGAGGTTACAGAAGGCAGCAACGTGTAGTTTCCAGGTTATACAATGATACTTATGATCAGCAAGTCATCTTCTTATAAAAAGAATATCTGTAATAAGGCCTAATGAACTTGTGATGGTGCAAAGTCTTGGACTGTATTCAGAAACCTACACAATTCCTGGTTAGATTTCATGTTTTCAATGAGAAAATGTTTACAAATTTAATTCTTTTAGGATGACTCTTTAATGGACATGAAAAAAATACAAAAATAAAATGTATTAAGATTTTCATCATGGTTGCAAAAAAGTTGGAAAAATAAACACATTTGGCATAAAGATTTGAAAAACCAGACATTGTGATTGCTCAGTAAGAAAATTAATAGACTTAAATCCTGTATCGAGCCTATATAGTTAGACGTGACAAGCCATACACATGGGGGATTTGTTACATTGATGTTTACCCATTTGTTCCAAGAGGTTGTGTAGAAACCCAGCTGAATAAGTACTTCTTCTGATAAAATATAGACTATATGCAGGAATGAGAAATAATTTATTGCCAACATATAAAAATTAAATACTGCAAACATTCACACCACTGGCCTTATTGCCGCTCTAAACTAAAGAGATTCTTGGAAGTGTCATCCAGAAACTTGAAGACCTAGTTTTCCATTAAAGTGAAGACTCGGAGATTGTGCTTACAACACGGGCGTGCTCAGAGCCTGAAGAGGCAGAGTTGTAGAAAGCATTGGTTTGGTTCTCACGATGTTCTCTAAGAAATGGCGGGATGGTTGCAGACTTTACATGCAAAATCCTTGTGTCCATGACTTCACAGTCTATTTGCATCATCACTTCATATTCCTGCTCGTTAATCACATTCTCTGTAGAAGATGCAACATAATTGGTTACTTGCCTCACAACAAAACCAAACAACATAAATTTAAAATGCAGGAACGGTAAAAAAAATAGTTATGTACTGTATGCATTTAGATTTTACGCTTACACAGGAAAATATTCTGCCCATTCCCAGGGTGCTTACATTTCAGACCTTGCCTGAAGCGGCCCTTCTAGTCTTGGGGTTCATTTAGAGGCGGATACTATACAGATATGTGCTGAGTAACAATCGCACAGCACACTGACAATGTAATTCAATTGGGCTGTTCAGATTGCTTCATATATTTTTTTAAATGTAATCAATCTCAGCATGCACTACTCAGTTTTAAGTCTTACTCAAGTCTATGGGTGCGGAAAAAAATGTATATATACATATATATATTATATAATGGATGCTACACAGATGATCCTTATGAGATATAGCTATCTCATAAGGATCATCTGTGTAGCATCCATTTTTACTAATACGTTGCCATTATAAACCTAGAACACTGTATTTTATCATGTACATTTTAAACTATTGTTGTATAAAATCTCATGCCACAACTGGAGACACGGATGCCAATAAATTAAGTTATGTGTGATAATGAGAAATGACACCGGGAACATTTTTTTTGAACACCTGAAGAAAGAGGTGCAAAAGGCCAAGGAAAGTCATGACTCCAACTGAAATCTATCAGTCATTAGAAAGCAATCCTGCCACTTCGCGACAAATATCAGATGGTTCAACTCATGGCCTATGTAAAGGTGTCTGATTACCAAGCTGTCAAAGAAGAAACATGTCATGATGGGTAAAACCAGTGAGCTGTCTCAAGACCTGCACAATCTTATTGTTGAAATACACAGTTATGGCATTGGTTACTAAAGAATTGCTAAACTACTGAAGGTTCCAGTGAACACTAATGGGGCCACAATTCATAAGGGCAAAGAACATTTCATCGTAAACCGGCCATGACCAGATGCTTCCCTCAAGATTTCATACAGGCAGAGGCCTGAAAACAATTAGAGGAGTTGTCCAAGAACCAATAACCACCAGTGGAGAGCTACAGAAAGACCTGGAATAAGCAGGTGCCATTGTTTCAAAGAAAACAATAGGTAATGCACTCAGTCTGTATGCAAGCTCATCACACAAGACTCCATTGCTGAACAACAAAATCAAGCACGTTTAGAGTTTGCTCAACAATTAGAAAACTCTCTGAAATACTGGGACAATACGAGACCAAAATTGAACTTGTTAAGATGTCATAATGCACACCATATTTGGAGGCCAAAAGGCACTGTATACCCCCCCCCCCAAAAAAAAAAAATAAAATAAAAAAATAAAAAAATGAAAAAAAAAAAACATGCAAAACAGTGAAGTCTGAAGGTGGGAACATCATGGTGTGGGGCTGTTTTTCAGCATATGGCACTGGCAAACTTCATATCAATGATGGAAGAATAAACTGACAAATGTAAGGAAACTCTCAATTGGTTTCAGAGAAAGAAAATAAGGCTGCTAAAATGGCCCCCCAAAAAACACCCGACCTGAATCAAATAGAAAATTTATGGCAAAAACAAAAGCTGAGAGTTCATAGAAGGAGCCCACAAAATCTTCAGTGTTTGAAGACTGTGGAAGAATGGTCCAGAATCACACCTGAGCGACTAGTTTCTCCATACAGGAGTCATGTAGAAGCAGTCATCATCAACAAAGGCTTTTGTACGACGTATTAAATAAATTTCAGTATGCGTATTCAATACATTTTCCCCATCATTTCTCATTACACATAACAATTTATGGATATCTATGGCTTGATATCTTTGCCTGTGTGGATTGGATGGGTTAGCAACATCTGGTGAGAATTTCATGTCTATAGTACCTTCTTAAAATATACTTACCTTGTAATGTCTTTACATCCTGTTGCGTCCAGATGTGTCCGGATCCCAGAATTCCAAGCAGCGGAAGTTCACCGACCACCATATTGGGACACCCAAGTGATGGGTGTCTCAATATGGAAACCAGCGGTGTCTCAATATGGAAACTGCTGGTGGTACCAGCCTCTTGTGCGGTTCCACCAGCGGAACACCATCGCACAGCACACTGTATATGCCGTACGCACCACACACGCACTGTATACACCGTACGCAGCCTCTTGCGCGGTACCACCAGTGGAACACCGTCCCGAACACGCCGCCGCCGGGATCAGCCAAATGATTCACCGACCGCCGCCATCTTTTTACAGGAAGAGCACATGTGCAGTTTTGATGTGACCGCCACCATCTGTCTGCACAAAGATGGCGGCAGTCTGATATACTGCGCCTGTGCGAATTCCGAGCAGGCGCAGTGAATCATTCGGCTGATTACGGCAGCAGATGTGCGATGTGTCTACAGGCAGAGGAAGCTGGTCACATTAACCCCTTCATGACCTTGGGATTTTCCATTTTTCCGTGTTCGTTTTTCGCTCCCCTCCTTCCCAGAGCCATAACTTTTTTATTTTTCCATCAATTTGGCCATGTGAGGGCTTATTTTTTGCGGAACGAGTCGTACTTTTGAACGACACCATTGCTTTTACCATGTCGTGTACTAGAAAACGGAAAAAAAATTCCAAGTGCGGTGAAATTGCAAAAAAAGTGCAGTCCCACACTTGTTTTTTGTTTGGCTTTTTTGCTAGGTTCACTAAATGCTAAAACTGACCTGCCATTATGATTCTCCAGGTCAGTACGAGTGCATAGACACCTAACATGACTAGGATATTTTTTATCTAGGTGGTGAAAGAAAAATTCCAAACTTTGCTAAAAAAAAAAAAAAAAAAAAAAAAAAATTGTGCCATTTTTTTCCGATACTCGTAGCGTCTCCATTTTTCATGATCTGGGGTCGGTTGAGGGCTTATTTTTTGCATGCCGAGCTGGCGTTTTTAATTATACCATTTCGGTACAGGTACGTTCTTTTGATCGCCCGTTATTGCATTTTAATGCAATGTCGCGGCGACCAAGAAAACCTAATTCTGGCGTTTCAAATTTTTTTCTCGCTTTGCTGTTTAGCGATCAGGTTAATGTTTTTTAATGATAGATTGGGTGATTCTGAACGCGGTGATACCAAATATGTGTAGGTTTGATTATTTTTTTATTGATTTATTTTGAAGGGGGTGATTTAAACTTTTATATATATATTTTTTTTTTCCACATTTTTTTTTTTTACTTTTGCCATGCTTCAATAGCCTCCATGGGAGGCTAGAAGCAGGCACAACGCGATCGCCTCTGCTACGTAGCAGCGATCTGATGTTCGCTGCTATGTAGCAGAAATGCAGGTGTGCTGTGAGCGCCGACCACAGGGTGGCGCTCCCAGCTGCCGGCGATCAGTAACCATAGAGGTCTCAAGGACCTCTATGGTTACTATTCAGAAGCATCGCCGACCTCCTATCATGTGACGGGGGTCGGCGATGTGCTCATCTCCGGCCACTCGGCCGGAAGCGCCGGTTAAATGCCGCTGTCTGCGTTTGACAGCGGCATTTAACTAGTTAATAGCGGCGGGTGAATCGCGATTTCACCCGCCGCTATTGCGGGCACATGTCAGCTGTTCAAAACAGCTAACATGTCCCGGCTTTGATGCGGGCTCACCGCAGAGCCCTGCATCAAAGCAGGGGATCTTACCTCAGACGTACTATCCCGTCCGAGGTCAGAAAGGGGTTAAAGGGGTTTTCCCACAAACGAAAGTTCATTTTAAAAATTGTCTGTGTCTGACAGTGTACAGAGCATACCACATCTCCTTGGCAGGGGAGAAAGCAAAAGACAATACTGACATTACAGAAGGGGATCACAGGGGATTCATTTTGTAAGGTAAAATATTTCACTGACTGTTTTTAAACAATATTTTACCTCACAAAATGTATCCTCTGCGATATCCTGCTGTAATGTCAGTATTGTCTTTTGCTTCCTCCCGTGCCAAGGAGATGTGGTATGTTCTATACACAGTCAGACACAGACAATTTTTTAAATGAACTTTCGTTCATGGGAAAACCCCTTTAAAAAGGAAATATCAATGCCAACATGGCTCCTCCTAAAAAGTATGCCAATGACAATGAAAGGAAAGCAGCAAAGGCACAACGTCGAAGACAAAGGGCAAATGAGACTCTTGAAGAGCAACAGCATCGCTGGGACTTTGCTTTCATTTTAACACAAGGGGAGGGGTGAGTGCACATAGGAAAGAGGACACACAGGGGGAGACAGCTCAAACGAGAGAGCACATGAGGGAGGAAGACAGCACAGTGGTGGAGAAAAAGAGCACACAAGGGGTAGAGCACATGGGGTAGACAGGTCAAAGAAGAGATGACATGAGAGGAGAAGAAAGCATATGGGGGAGAGAGAAAGCGCACAGGGGAGGTGACAGCTCAAACGGGACAGCACATGAGGGGAGACTACAGAACAAGAAGGCGAAAGACAGCAGACAAGGGGGATGTAGCACATGGGGTAGACAGGTCAAAGAAGAGAGCACAGAAGGGAGAAGTCAGCACATGGGGAAAGAGAGAGTGGATAGGTGGGTGAGCACATGGGGGGGGGGGTCGACTCAACGCTGCAAAGCCTGCCCCCATCGAGACACAACTAAATGGAGGCCTGATGCTATCGCATTGGGAGGGCAGTAATTCTATATCTATCTATATACAAAACATTCATATAAAATGTAAAAAAAAATCTCTTACAAAATACACAAACCCACACAGTAAATTTTCAATAGATGGCGTTAAACATAGGAGCAAGAGCCATATATCTACTGCACTTGGTCTTATAAAGTTAAAAAGTTGTGCCGTGAGCAGTTTTCCTACATGGTCTACTAGGAGCCATGACTACTTTTTTGTTGGAATACATTAATCCATTCATTTTACCATACAGTGTACTGAAAAGCAGGAAAAATATCCTAATTTTGATGAAACTAAAAAAAAAAAAACTGAATTCTTCTATTTTTTTTGCGAGTTTATTTTCATGTAACATTGAGGGCTTGTTTTTTTACATTGCGAGTCAGCGGTTTTATTGATAGCATTTTTAGTTAAATATAGTTTTAAATGCTTTTTATGGCATTTCTTTTGGAAAAGCAGTTTTTGCGCGGCAGTTTTTATTAGGTTTAAGGGTTACATAATTTATTTTTTCATATAAAATCGGTCTTTTTCACATGTGTCCAATACAAAATATGTTTCGCTGGGGGGTGACCGTTTTTTTAGATTATAATTTACTTTAATACTTTTTTTTATATAGTCCCTTTAGGGGACGTGAACCTGCTTACTGAAGTATTGTAGTATACAGACAAAATACGAAATAAAACTCCTAAGAAACGCATGCCTTCAGCGAGCATATTGAAGTGGGGCATTGGCACTCAAATGAGCAAGCAGCCCTGACTGCACATTGCTGCTCACAATGACTTAAGAGCATTTAAGAGTTCCAGAGCAGCAACTTCTGCTAGCTATGGTTGCATGGAGGGGGAGTGTGTGTCTTGGGAGACATTGTTTTGTTTTTTTTAAATTCGGCCAGCACTGGTTGTGTGTAAAGTACATAGTTACATAGTTATTAAGGTTGAAGGAAGACTGCAAGTCCATCTAGTTCAACCCATAGCCTAACCTAACATGCCCTAACATGTTGATCCAGGGGAAGGCAAAAAAAACCCATGTGGCAAAGAGTAACTCCACCATGGGGAAAAAAAATTCCTTCCCAACTCCACATACGGCAATCAGACTAGTTCCCTGGATCAACACCTTATCAAGGAATCTAGTGTATATACCCTGTAACATTATACTTTTCCAGGAAGGTATCCAGTCCCCTCTTAAATTTAATTAATGAATCACTCATTACAACATCATACGGCAGAGAGTTCCATAGTCTCACTGCTCTTACAGCAAAGAATCCGCGTCTGTTATTATGCTTAAACCTTCTTTCCTCCAGACGTAGAGGATGCCCCCTTGTCCCTGTCTCAGGTCTATGATTAAAAAGATCATCAGAAAGGTCTTTGTACTGTCCCCTCATATATTTATACATTAAAATAAGATCACCCCTTAGTCTTCGTTTTTCCAAACTAAATAGCCCCAAGTGTAATAATCTATCTTGGTATTGCAGACCCCCCAGTCCTCTAATAACCTTGGTCGCTCTTCTCTGCACCCACTCCAGTTCAGCTATGTCTTTCTTATACACCGGAGACCAGAACTGTGCACAGTATTCTAAGTGTGGTCGAACTAGTGACTTGTATAGAGGTAAAATTATGTTCTCCTCATGAGCATCTATGCCTCTTTTAATACATCCCATTATTTTATTTGCCTTTGTAGCAGCTGCCTGACACTGGCCACTGAATATGAGTTTGTCATCCACCCATATACCCAGGTCTTTTTCATTGACGGTTTTGCCCAGAGTTTTAGAATTAAGCACATAGTTATACATCTTATTACTTCTACCCAAGTGCATGACCTTACATTTATCCCCATTAAAGCTCATTTGCCATTTATCAGCCCAAGCTTCTAGTTTACATAAATCATCCTGTAATATAAAATTGTCCTCCCCTGTATTGATTACCCTGCAGAGTTTAGTGTCATCTGCAAATATTGAAATTCTACTCTGAATGCCCCCTACAAGGTCATTAATAAATATGTTAAAAAGAAGAGGGCCCAATACTGACCCCTGTGGTACCCCACTGCTAACCGTGACCCAGTCCGAGTGTGCTCCATTAATAACCACCCTTTGTTTCCTATCCCTGAGCCAGCTCTCAACCCACTTACACATATTTTCCCCTATCCCCATTACTCTCATTTTATGTAACAACCTTTTGTGTGGCACCGTATCAAAAGCTTTGGAAAAGTCCATATATACTACGTCCACTGGGTTCCCTTGGTCCAGTCCGGAACTTACCTCTTCATAGAAGCTGATCAAATTAGTCTGACATGAACGGTCCCTAGTAAACCCGTGCTGATACTGGGTCATGAGGTTATTCCTCTTCAGATACTCCAGTATAGCAGCCCTTAGAATGCCCTCCAGGATTTTACCCACAGTAGAGGTTAAGCTTACTGGCCTATAATTACCGAGTTCAGTTTTTGTCCCTTTTTTGAATATAGGCACCACATTTGCTATACGCCAGTCCTGTGGTACAGACCCTGTTATTATGGAGTCTTTAAAGATTAAAAATAATGGTCTATCAATGACTCTACTTAGTTCCTGCAGTACTCGGGGGTGTATCCCATCCAGGCCCGGAGATTTGTCAATTTTAGTGATTTTTAGACGCCGCTGTACTTCCTGCTGGGTTAAGCAGGTGACATGTAATGGGGAATTTTTATCACTAGTCATTTTGTCTGCCATGGGATTTTCTTTTGTAAATACTGATGAAAAAAAGTCATTTAGCATATTGGCTTTTTCCTCATCCTCATCCACCATTTCACCCAGACTATTTTTAAGGGGGCCAACACTGTCATTTTTTAGTTTCTTACTATTTATATAGTTAAAGAATATTTTGGGATTATTTTTACTCTCTCTGGCAATGAGTCTCTCTGTCTCAATCTTTGCTGCCTTGATTTGCTTTTTACAGAATTTATTTAATTTTCTGTATTTATTTAATGCCTCCTCACTACCTACTTCCTTTAATTCTCTAAATGCTTTCTTTTTGTCCCTTATTGCGCCCCTTACAGCTCTATTTAGCCATATTGGTTTCCTCCTATTTCTAGTATGTTTATTCCCATACGGTATATACTGTGCACAGGTCCTATCCAGGATGCTAATAAATGTCTCCCATTTTCTTTGTGTATTTTTGTGTCTCAGGATATCGTCCCAGTTAATTGCACCAAGATCCTCTCTCATCCGTTGGAAATTTGCCCTCCTGAAGTTTAGTGTCCTTGTCACCCCCCTACTACCCATCTTATTAAAGGTTACATGAAAACTTATTATTTTATGATCACTATTCCCCAAGTGACCCCCAACCCTTATATTTGATATGCGGTCTGGCCTGTTGGTTAATATTAGGTCTAGCAGTGCCCCCCTCCTTGTTGGGTCCTGAACCAGTTGTGAAAGGTAATTGTCTCTCATAGTTGTCAAAAACCGATTACCTTTGCTGGTACTGCAGGTTTCTGTTCCCCAATCTATTTCAGGGTAGTTGAAGTCCCCCATAATAATGACTTCTCCTTGAGTCGCAGCTTCATCTATTTGCTTTACGAGGATATTCTCCATTGCTTCCATTATTTTTGGAGATTTATAACAAACCCCTATCAGTAATTTATTATTTTTTCCCCCTCCCCTTATCTCCACCCACAGGGACTCTACATTTTCATTAGATACATTTTCATTAGATTCACCTATATTATCACGCAGGATGGGTTTTAAGGTCGATTTTACATACAGACACACCCCACCCCCTCGCTTATCTGTACGGTCATTTCTGAAAAGGCTATAGCCCTGTAAGTTAACAGCCCAGTCATGGCTCTCATCCAGCCACGTCTCAGATATCCCCACCATGTCATAATTATGCTCCAACAACATTAGTTCTAATTCATCCATTTTGTTGGCGAGGCTTCTGGCATTAGTATACATGCACTTGATGTTACTCTCTGTACCTCTATTCTTTCTTAAATTACTAACTGTTCTAACCCCACCCCCCATGCCACCGCCACCCCCAACTTCCTTATTTGTGCCCAGGTCTCTATCTGCCCTATCTTCCCCTCCTATAAAATGAATACCCTCCCCCCCAATCCCTAGTTTAAACACTCCTCCAACCTTCTAACCATTTTCTCCCCCAGCACAGCTGCACCTTCCCCATTGAGGTGCAGCCCGTCCCTAGCGTAGAGTCTGTAGCCAACTGAGAAGTCGGCCCAGTTCTGCAGGAACCCAAACCCCTCTTTCCTACACCAATTCTTGAGCCACTTATTAACCTCCCTAATCTCTCGTTGCCTCTCTGGCGTGGCACGTGGTACAGGCAGTATTTCGGAAAATACCACGTTGGAGGTCCTTGCTTTCAGCTTGCAGCCTAATTCCCGGAAATCATCTTTAAGGACCTTCCACCTACCTCTAACTTTGTCATTTGTGCCAATGTGCACCATGACCGCTGGGTCCTCACCAGCCCCTCCCAGTAATCTGTCCACCCGATCAGCGATGTGTCGGACTCGAGCGCCAGGTAGGCAGCACACCGTCTGACGATCCCTGTCTTTGTGACAGATTGCCCTATCTGTTCCCCTATTAATTGAGTCCCCCACTACCAGCACCTGTCTTGGCCTGCCCTGCTCTCCTATTTCCCTCCTTACTGGAGCAGTCACTCCTCCGGCTTTCAGAGGACATGCCTGGCTGCAGCAGTGCTACCCCTGTACTGGTACCCCCCTCATCTGCCAACTTAGCAAACTTATTGGGGTGTGCCAGATCAGGACTAGCCTCCCTGGCACTCTTCCCTCTACCCCGCCTTCTATCTGTCACCCAGCTAACTGCCACACTGTCCTGCAGCTCCATCCTACCATCCCCCTCCTCATCTATCCCATTGAGCGTCTGCTCTGTGAGCAGAAGACTCCTCTCCATATTGTCTATGGATCTCAGTGTTGCCAGCTGCACATTTAGATCCAGTATCTGGGTTTCCAAATGCACAATGTGCTCACATCTCGCACAGCAGTATGCACCCTCGACCGGCTGGTCAAGGACTGCATACATGTGGCAAGATGTACACTGGATGGCATTAACAATTGTGGCGCACGTTTCCTAATGGGGATTGCACCACACAGAAACGTTAATTAAAAATAAATACAAAGTATTAATTAAACAAAAAAAAAATAACAGAAGCAATTCCTCCCTTGGAAACTCCCTGATTCCAAAGTCACTAAATCACAAGTCACACACTTACCGCCGTTCACACTTACGCTCAGGTCACACTCAGCTCGTTCACACTCGCTGTGCTGAAATTTATAGATTTTTTTTTTCTCTCTCTATCTCCCCTCAACAGCAATCCACCTTGCTGTTCAGATGCACCTCCAAAAAGGCTCACCACTTCAGTATGCTCCATGGACACCCACCTGACATGTGCCATACATATGTCTCAGATGTCAGGAAGGGGTTAATAAACCACTTACAGATTTGAATAAAAAGAAAAATCTAGTAAAAAATTTAACAATATGAACTTGGATTAGGACAGTGCATATATTTCCGCCAGTGGAGCTGTGGGACCCTACATTAATATCCAAGTGACACATAGTAACTGTATTTTTCAGCCTCCACCCAGTGCAGGCATGTAATAAGAGGAAGCTGTGAGAATCTCGCAAATCTTAAATGCATTCAAAATTTTATAAAAAAAATTAAGAAAACAAACAAGGAAACCATAGCTGCTGTTCTATAAACACAAGCTACTAATATGTCCATCAAGAAACCAGAAACTGCAAGCAGGCTCCGAAAATAATGTTCATGAACAGCTATATTTCTTAAGTGATTGAAACCCCCATGATAGTATATAAAAATCAAACATTCAAAAATGTATTTATAAATTGCAGATACAAATTATTTTTTCCATTTAATGACTTTTTTTTTCAACATTAGTAATAAAAATTGTATTGTAGGCAATATCATTTAAATATAAAAAATATACATGAAAGATGACCCATCACCCCCTGGGAAATTTTGAGTTAAGATCAAAATATAACCCTTTAAAAACATAGTCATGGCCAAAAGTGTTTGTACCCTTGAAATTGTCCCAGAAAATGAAGTTTTTCTCCAAGAAAATGATTGCAATTACACATGACTTGTTATGCACATGTTTATTTCCTTTGTGTGTATTGGAATACAAAGAAAAAAACAGAGGAAAAAAGGAAAATTGGACATTTACAATCCATGGCATTGTAGATAATCTTCCTGGACATGGTAGTCCAGATGGTAGATATGCAGCCCCAATCAAGTTCCAAAGAAATTCAAGCTGTCTTGCAGGCTCAGGGTGCATCAGTATCATAGCACATACATAAAAAAACCTAGATTGCAGTTTGCTGAAATGTACATGAATAAGCCAAAATACTTCTGTGAAAGCATCTTATGGACAGATGAGACAAATATAGAGTTTTTTGGTAAAGCACATTACTCTGTTTACTTAAAATGGAATGGGGCCTACAAAGAACAGAACACAATACCTACAGTCAAATATGGTGATGGTTCTAAGAAGTTTTGGGGTTGGTTTGCTGCATGTGGCACTGGGTGCCTTGAATGTGTGCAAGGCATCATGAAATCTGAAGATTACCAAAAGGATTTTGGGTTGCAATGTAGTGCCCAGTGTCAGAAAGCTGGGTTTATGTTCCAGGATATGGGTCTTCCAGCAGGACAATGATCCCAAACATACTTCCAGAAACATCTAGAAATGGAAAGAAACAAAGTGTTGGAGAGCTCTGAAGTGTCCAGCAAGGAGTCTGGATCTAAATCCCATTGAACACCTGTGGAGAGATGTTAAAATAGCTGTTGGAAGAAGGCACCCTTCAAATATGAGAGACCAGTCTGCCAAAGAACGGTGGTTCAAAACTCCAGTTGAGAGGTGTAAGAAGCTTACTGATGGCTATCGGAAGCGACTGATTGCAGTTATTTATTCAAGAGGGTGTGCAACCAAATACTAAGTTGAAGGTGTCATCAATTTTGTCAGGCCCATTTTTGGAGCTGTGTGTGAAATTATGTTCAATTTCCCTTTTCGTTTTTTTTTTTTTTTTTTTTGTATGTGTTGTTCCAATACAAACAAAATGAAATAAACGTGTATAACAGAACAAGTGCAAGAATTTTCTGGGAGAAATACTTAATTTTCTCAAACAATTTCAAGGGTGCCAAACACTTTTGGCCAGGACCGTAAATAAAATAGGACAATAAATGTCCTCTTTAATAAACCTAATGAAAACTTGGGCCCATTAAGAGAGATGGAGACTGAAGTCAGGCTCTCCACTGTCTGGACAACTGTGTGAGGCATGCTGCTTCTGAGCTGGAAGATACCAATGTGTGCAGCACTGAAAAAACTGAACAGCAGGAGAAGCCATGTCCCAACTTTTGCAGATTAACCCTTCGGTAGCAGCTGTGTTGGTCTTGGCTAGCTGGGCTGCACAAAACACAGTGACATCTTATTTCTTAGCGGATAAATAGCAATATTCTGTATGCAGTGAGGTTCAGGCTCCTGGCAGTGGAGGAGATACGTTTTGCCTGAATTGCTCTTCACTGATACACGTGAACATTGGATATACACTGGTGAATTAATTATGTACTTCTGATACGTTTATCTGAAAAGTTGGTGAATCAATCCTCGCAGTATGCTCCACAGACCAGTGACTTAAGAAAACCACGAAAGAGGCAAATTATTCCTGGATAGATCTGAGCACAAGGCTCCATTCACTATTTAGATGCTACTTTGAAACAAACTCCCAGACCAACAACTGTCATGGATACCCGTCTTCTGTCTATTTAGAAGGATACTGCAGTTAGGAAAAGTGCTGGAAATATTATTGGAGTAATGCTAAGACGGGTTTATGGGTAATCGGAAAACTGCCAATATCAGAGCATATTTGAAACAAATGAATCTAAAAATGATAAATGGTCCTCACAATCCCACAATAAATGAAGGTACCATTCAGACGTTAGCATATTCCACAAGTTGTGGGAGAGCTTGTTGTGCAATAGCTGTCCAAGACGTATTTAGACAAGTGTGCCTGTAAATTAATTTATCATTTGCTGTGTAAAAAATAAAAAAACACCCTTAGGGCTTGTTCACACTTTGCGGAATTAGCTGCGGATTTTTCCGCTGCGGATTTGGAAAAACCGCAGTGCAAAACTGCTGCGGTTTTCACTGCGGATTTTCCTGCGGTTTCTTCTGCGGATTCCTCTGCGGGTTTTCAACAGCACTTTCCTATTGGTGCATGTTGAAAACCGCTGCGGAATCCGCAGAAAGAAGTGACATGCTCCTTTTTTTCCGCAGCAATTCCGCGCGTTTTTTTAATGGATTTTCCGCAATGTGGGCACAGCGGTTTTTGTTTTCCATAGGGTAACATTGTACTGTACCCTGCATGGAAAACAGCTGCAGATCCGCAGCTGCAAATCCGCTGCGGTTCCGCAGCAAAAACCGCAAAGTGTGAACATAGCCTTAAGGGTATGTGCACACGTCAGGATTTCTTGCAGAAATTTTCCTGACAAAAAAACGGACATTTCTGCCAGAAAACCACATGCGTTTTTTACGCGTTTTTTGTGCGTTTTTTTTCAAATGCATAGAATTGCGGGAAAAACGCAGAAAATCCGCAAAATTAATGAACATGCTGCTTTTTTTACCGCAATGCTTTTTTTTTCACGGAAAAAAACGCACCATGCGCACAAACCATGCAGAATGCATTCTAAATGATAGGATGCATAATGTATGCGTTTTTAATGACTTTTTATAGCGTTTTTAAAGCGAAAAAAACACGAAAAAACCTGAACATGTGCACATAGCCTTAAAGTAATACAATAAGAATGTAAAATAATAACAGCAAAACTGGAATTATTTTTTTCAAAAGGTTTCCTTTTAAGGATATGCATATTTGCTGTGATATTTGGTGCATTAGTTGATTAGCTCGGATTTACACAACAAACCACAAGCTAAATTATGAGTGAACTAAGCTATAGAGGGGATTCTCAAGTTGTCACTACAGCAGTTCAGGGCAATGCAGTCTCCACACTTCCTGGTTACTGGCAGGGCGGGCTCTCCTCCTCCAGTGACAGCTCTGGTAAACAGAACTTTAGTATTAGTAGGACTATAAAGCTCAGCACAAGTTCTGCTATAACAGTGGCTTGTCCGCTGAATTGCACAGAGATAACAGCAGCTAACTGCTCTATAGAAATCAATGGGCTGCAGAGAGTTAATCCCTGTCTTAGAATGTAACTACTGCTCAGTCTAGCCCCATGAGGAAACGGTCACACAGCTGTCGGGTGTCCCGGGACCAGGGTCTCATTTCCTGTCCCTAACACTAGGGGCGCCCTAGCTCACTCTGTTCCCAGGGATACTTCCGAAGGAGAAGATGCCGGGGGCTCCACCCTTGCCTTATCTCCCGAGTTGCCCTCTGTCTGTTCACCTCCACCACCCAGGGAAGAGGGGCGCTACCATGCACCGTAGTACACCAACCCGACAAAACAAGGCAACACAAACAAGGGTTAACAGAAAACTCCAGGCATACAAAATATTCACTCACATAACGGAGGAATGCATGGGGGTGTGGAGGTAAGGGAATAAACCAAAACAGAGAAGGATATGGAATTACCACACATACAAACCAAGCAACAGTCACTGATAACTCCTCCAACCCTCCTTCTCATAAGAACTCCTGTCCCTCCGTTAGCCATGCAGCAATAAAGCTAGCTCTGACAAGGATTAGTAACAGAGCCCAGATTATAAAGGGGAAGGGAGTGGCTAACCAAGCACAGCTCTGAGCACAGGGATTTCTAACATGGCCGGTTAACCCGTGTTCTGCCAGAAGGAATAAACATTTAAAATGAAGGAGAAGTGCTTCTTCTCAGCGTTGGAGTAGGAGCAATCAGATGCTGCGGTCTTCTGGCTCCACACTGTCATGGTAATCCCGTGACAAAAAAGCTGTACACTATATAAAATAAAAGCTCTCATTGCAGGAGAATGAGAGCAGAGAGAAAAAGTCAATTACAAACTTGTTTATTTTCATGGTGTTTAATTAAAGCATTTTAAAAACACCCTTTAACCGAGTCTTGATATGACACACAGTTATGTCATATGTCAGGTCCCACATCTGCATCGTTCCCAGCAGATGATGGCTGAATTATAAAGCCATCATCTGCTTCTAACAGCCACGATATCGGACAGCAGGATTTAATGTACGTCGGCAGGGATGTAGTCATTCCACACGCCCATGACATGATCGCGGGGTGCCTTACAGCCAGGGGTCTACTGAAGACCTTCATGCTTGCGATTATTTGTATGGAATATCCTAAAAGAGAAAAAAATATGGCGCTATCTAAGCGTAGCAAGTTTATGTCAAGTTGTAAAAGGTGAGTTGTATAAGGAAACTTGCTCACTTGATATAGTTGTGCTGCCTGAGGCACAACGCTCATTTTGGTTTGGATTCAAAAGCGATCGACTGCAGCTAATCCCGGAGAAACCGCTTCCAGGAGTTTCCCACAGTGGAAGAATGAGAGCTGGAGACCAGGATCAGCGCTGTCTTCTGCTGCCACAACTGAACCAAGGATAATATATTTTTGATTGTTTCAATGAGCATTTATTTAAAAATAAAAGATTATTAAAAACACTAGTTGCAGAACGCGTTTCGGCTGCTTACAGCCATCATCAGGAAGGAGTATAATAAAGATGTACTTATCCAACTTTATATCCTCCACTACCAGGAAGTAGGAGGAATAGAAAGGGCAGGGTGACTGGGGAGGAAAAGGTTTAAACACAAGTATATTTAACCCTTGCTCTGCGATTTTGTTTATAACCAGTCAAAGATGGCTGCCGGACAAGTCCTTGAGGGGAGATGTGTGTCAGCACGGCTGTTAGCTGTGGCGATGTGAGCTCGGAAGTATGCTCCAGCACCTATAGTGCGGAGAGAGTTATTTGGGCCATTCCAGGGCCGGATTTTACGAGCGGTCATAAGAAATGGATGGGAATGACCGATCACATATCCCAACCCCAGGGGCATGGTTTGGCAGATAAAATGGAGGCAGAGTCTCTCATCTCATTCAGTGTCAGTGGCTGGAGGTGTGGAGACCTCCAGTGAGCGGGCGGACCTGTAGGGCTATATGGACTATTGACTTGCAGGTCGTGTTTACCTTCGGTGTGTGTGGCTAAAGGTACTGACCTGAGCGAGCAGACCCGCAATACCACATGGACTGTTTGGTTTTCACTTTGTGCCAGAAAAGGCTCCGTTTTGTTTTGCCCCCCGCAGTGGTTTATGAAGCTAAATTAACTTGCCTGGACTATTGCATGAGGACTGCCTGCTGTGCCTACCTCAAGAGCAGCTGAGTGAGTACAAACCTCTACATCATAGTCACACCCTGCCACCCTAACCCTGGTCCTGTTTTACACTTTCTGCCACAAGGAGAGATTAAATTACTAAAATACATCTGTAAAATATATATAGTGTGTATAAAAATGCAATAGCACTATACAAAATATAAAAACAAACACTGGGGGGGGGGGAAGTAAATTTTGTGTGTATTATAAGTAAATTTTCGAAATAAAAAAAAATACATGGCACACTGAAATAATACTTCCTTCTAGATTCATAGGTTTTCATATTGTGATTGTTATTCTCTTACAATGGGTCCTTTGTTTTACTTGTGTTAGGGTGCCACAGTGTGAACATGGCTCTAAACAAAAGAATTCTCATTGAAGCAATCAAGCGATGATTCAATCTTGGCAACAGAAGACAGCGCTGATCCTGGTCTCCATTTCGGATTTGTGCTAGTCATGACTGTTCTCCTCTGAAAGCCAACCAGTAGCTGGGGTTCATAGGAGGCTATCATTTTCACTACATCACTATACATAGCAGTACTGTAGTATTGCCGTGTATAACAAGCTATCAGAAGAAGAAAAAAAAAACCATACACATTTGTTATCGCTGTGTTCGTAAATGTCTGATATATCAAAATAAAAAAAATTAATCTAAATCCGTAAACTGCGTAACGAGAGAAAAAAATATCCCAGAATTACTTTATTTTTTGGGCTGCAGCAACATTACAATAAAATGCAATAAAAGGTGATCAAACATTGGATCCACACCAAAATTGTACCCGTAAAAACATTCAAACATTAGCTCAGGGAGCAAAAATTAAGCCCTCACACAGCCTTATATCCAGACAATTAAAAACATTTGAGAATTCTTTGAGAATCACAACACAAAGCTAATTTTTTTTCTGTAAATCAAATTTCTGAATCTTTTAGGAAAACAACAAAAAACACTACACATTTGGTCGCAGTGTAATCACACTGACCTGCAGAATCATATTGTCAAGTCAGTTTTTTTTTTACCTTATAGTGAACATGGTCAACAAAAAAAAAAAAAAAAAAAATTGTAGAATTTCACTTTTTTTTTTTGCAATTTCAACGCACTTGGAATTTTTTTTTTCATCCTTTCCAGTTGCATCACATGAAATGTGTGTCATTCAAAAGTTCACTTTGTCCTGCATGGAAAAAAAATTAAAAAAACCCAATCCCTCAGCAGGATCATCATTATCTTCGCTTTAATTATTGTATTATCTTTAACGATTTTACTTCCCAAACTCTTAAGGTACCTTCACACTAAGTGACTTTACAACGATAACGATAGTGATCCGTGACGTTGCAGCGTGCTGGATAGCGATATCGTTGTGTTTGACACGCAGCAGCGATCAGGATCCTGCTGTGATATCGCTGGTCGTTGCTGAAAGTCCAGAACTTTATTTCGTCGCTGGATCTCCCGCTGACATCGCTGAATCGGTGTGTGTGACGCCGATCCAGCGATGTCTTCACTGGTAACCAGGGTAAACATCGGGTTACTAAGCGCAGGGCCGCGCTTAGTAACCCGATGTTTACCCTGGTTACCATTGTAAAAGTAAAAAAAAAACAACACATACTCACATTCCGGTGCCCGGCGTCCGCTTCCCTGCACTCCTCCTGCATCCTGTGTAAGTGCCGTCCATAAAGCAGAGCGGTGACGTCACCGCTGTGCTCTGTGGGAGATGCTGGAGATGTTCGGCGCTGACACAGGACACAGGATGCAGGAGGAGTGCAGGGAATCGGACGCCGGGCACCGGAATGTGAGTATGTTTTTTTTTTTTACTTTTACAATGGTAACCAGGGTAAACATCGGGTTACTAAGTGCGGCCCTGCGCTTAGTAACCCGATGTTTACCCTGGTTACCAGGGGACTTCGACATCGTTGGTCGCTGGAGAGCCGTCTGTGTGACAGCTCTCCAGCGACCACACAACGACTAAACAGCGACGCTGCAGCGATCGGCATCGTTGTCTGTATCGCTGCAGCGTCGCTTAGTGTGACGGGGCCTTTAAGCTAATGCAGCCTTATAGGAGTCACAATCATTCAAGTGCAAAACAATACTGTATTCACCGCGGAACAATGTCCTGGTCTCTTCAGTGCGATATCAGCTACAATGCAGGATTGTTATGTCACTGGAGAGGAAAAGCCATTAATTAGCACAGCTATGTTGTGTCCCATTTTTGGACTAGTGTAAAATAGGCCTAAGATGGTCAAGAAAAGTGGGTAAGATTAAGTCAGACTTTAGAAATAGAGGCCATGCCTTCTAGAATTCCAATTTCCCTGTACACTTAACTGTCCTTGAAAACAATGTTGCACTGTAAGAATATAAAGAATCAAATTATGTTTTATTACAGAATCTCTAAAATAGTTTAGTTTAAGATACAGACATTAAGTTATTGGCTGTAAAGTGGCAATGGGAAGTTTCACTTATGACACACATTATAGGAATGAGAATTGAAATTGAACTGTAGTCTGTATAGTTCTAAGTAAGACCAAATCAGAAGCCTTCCAAGGGTCAATTTCTCAGGACTTGTTTAAGAGCGAGCAGTAATCAGCCCACAGAAAAAGAATGTGGCTAATTCTACTCCCAAGGGGTAACAAACGGTACTGACTAGGAGTCAGATTTTAGACAGCCTGGGTCTGGAACAAGATGCTTACATTCCAGACAAATGTTACACAAAACTGACTGGAATTCTCACACGCTACATCGTCTGTTCAAGGATTCGGACTAAATAACCAGAAAGGACAGCTATATCCTGTTAGTCAATATAAACCCTATCATTTCACAGAATTCCTTTAAATCTAGGAAATTGTAATAATCTGGCAATTGCTTCTGGCACAGACTTCAAAATAGCCTGGAATCTAACAAATCTGGAGCCAAAAGACAGAGCAGAAAGTGTCAGCTATCGTAGAAGGTTATGTTAGCGCTCACGTCCCAGATGAGCTCGCCATAATAAATCCTACATTTCTTTCCTTCTAATAAATCTTCTAAGCTAATGTTCAATGTGTAGTAATTAGTGATGAGTAGTGTTGAGCGATACCGTCCGATACTTGAAAGTATCGGTATCGGAAAGTATCGGCCGATACCGGCAAAGTATCGGATCCAATCCGATACCGATACCCGATACCAATACAAGTCAATGGGACTCAAGTATCGGACGGTATTCCTGATGGTTCCCAGGGTCTGAAGGAGAGGAAACTCTCCTTCAGGCCCTGGGAACCATATAAATGTGTAAAAGAAAGAATTAAAATAAAAAATATCGCTATACTCACCTGTCCGACGCAGCCGGGACCTCAGCGAGGGAACCGGCAGCGTTGTTTGTTTAAAATTCGCGCTTTTACTTGGTTACGTGAATTCCCGGCTTGTGATTGGTCAGGGCGGCCATGTTGCCGGGACGCGGACCAATCACAGCAAGCCGTGACGAAATTACGTCACGGCTTGCTGTGATTGGTCCGCGTCCCGGCAACATGGCCGCCATTAACCAATCACAAGCCGTGACGTCACGGGAGGCTGGACTTGCGCACTTTTTAAAAAACGCGCGTGTCCAGCCTCCCGTGACGTCACGGCTTGTGATTGGTTAATGGCGTCCATGTTGCCGGGACGCGGACCAATCACAGCAAGCCGTGACGTAATTTCGTCACGGCTTACTGTGATTGGTCCGCGTCCCGGCAACATGGCGCCGTGACCAATCATAAGCCGGGACGTCACTGGAGGCTGGACACGCGCGTTTTTTAAAAAGTGCGCAAGTCCAGCCTCCCGTGACGTCACGGCTTGTGATTGGTTAATGGCGGCCATGTTGCCGGGACGCGGACCAATCACAGCAAGCCGTGACGTAATTTCGTCACGGCTTGCTGTGATTGGTCCGCGTCCCGGCAACATGGCCGCCCTGACCAATCACAAGCCGGGAATTCACGTAACCAAGTAAAAGCGCGAATTTTAAACAAACAACGCTGCCGGTTCCTTCGCTGAGGTCCAGGCTGCGTCGGACAGGTGAGTATAGCGATATTTTTTATTTTAATTCTTTCTTTTACACATTTTTACATTAATGTTGTTTCGATACCGATACCCGATATCACAAAAATATCGGATCTCGGTATCGGAAATTCCGATACAGCAAGTATCGGCCGATACCCGATACTTGCAGCATCGGAATGCTCAACACTAGTGATGAGTGAATATACTCGTTACTCGAGATTTCTCGAGCACGCTCGGGGGTCCTCCGAGTATTTTTTAGTGCTCGGAGATTAAGTTTTTATTGCCGCAGCTGAATGATTTACATCTGTTAGCCAGCATAAGTACATGTGGGGGTTGCCTGGTTGCTAGGGAATCCCCAGATGTAATCAAGCTGGCTAACAGATGTAAATCATTCAGCTGCGGCGAAGAAAAGGAAATTTCCGAGCACTAAAAAATACTCGGAGGACACCTGAGCATGCTCAGGAAATCTCGAGTAACGAGTATATTCGCTCATCACTAGTAGTAATGTTCTGGAACTGAAGGTTTCACTGATTCAAAAAATATATAAATAAACACTTAATGCACCTAATAACTTGTATATCACTGAATCCAAGAAATACAGATGTTTTAAATACAGAAATAAGTGATACATAGAAGAAAGTACAATAAACATAAGTATAACCCCTTAGTGACGGAGCCACATTTTTTAAATCTGGCCAGTGTCACTTTATGTGGTAATAACTCTGAAACGCTTCAACATATGCCAGTGATTGTGAGATTGTTTTTTCGTGACACATTATACTTTATGATACTGGTAAATATAGGTCGATATGTTGTGTTTATTTATAAAAAATAATCAGAAATTTGAGAAAAATGTTTAAAAAAAAATAGCAATTTTCAAACTTTGAATGATTATCCCTTTAATCCAGATAGACATGCCACAGCAAAACATTAATAAATAACTTTTCCCTCATGTCTGCTTTACATCAGCACCATTCTCGTAAAAGCATTTTAGGAGGTTTAAAAAAGGTGCATTTTTACCACCTAAATGCCTCTAAACTTCTCAACAGGTTACAACAGCCGGCAGACTGTTAGGCCAGAATTTGGTCGTGAATTGCCATGGCAAACATCAGGACCACACAATCATGATCTGAGAGCACAAATTGGGATTAGGAGGAAGCCCCCCCCAGTCTGTTAACCATTTATAATGATGTAGTCACTATTGAAAACAGCATCTAAGGGGTTAAACAGATTTGGACGGTGCAAACACTGATTGTGGCGGATGCAGCTATAGTGTACAGCCGACAGCTGCTGGATTGTCACCTGTATGGGGAGGCTATTCTCTTATATCTCAGGTCAGTTAAAAGACGTATTGGCGGTCATTAAGGGGTTAAAGGGGTATTCTCAAGTTTGAAAGTTATCCGCCATCACTGGGGGTCTAACCCATGGGACCCATACCAATCCCGAGAACCCTAGCTAAATGGTGTGGAGGTAGACAATGTACACCGCCATTTTATTAATTCATTCTTATGGGAGTGCCAAAAACCAGATGAGCGCAGCACTCTGGAATCTCCAACGGTCTAATGAAGAATGAACGGAGCGGCAATGAGGCCACCACATTCATACGGAGCCTCAGTTCTCGTCATCTAAGGGGGTTCCAAGCAGTCAGACCCCCAATGATCAGGATATTATCACCTATCCCAGACAGATAGGAGATGTCTATTAAACTTGAGAATACCACTTTAAAGGGTAACCGACTACTACAGCATCAGATGGAGGTGTTACCAATGAGGGCTTACATGCCATGAAGAAATGGAGAAAGACAACAGGAGAGGGTAGAAGCTGTTTGTACCAATGGGAAGAAGGGTATTGTATATTCCAACCTTTACAGAAGAGGTAGAGTTTAAGATTTCTTTAGAAGGATTGAAAAATGGGAGTCTGGTCTGTTATAGCAAATGGTCCAAGAATGTGGAGTCTGCAGAAAAGGAATCTTGGAAACAATGTGGAGCCCTACCAGACTGAACTAACCCTAAGGGCTGTAATAAAATGTAGGTGTTTGAGAGTATGACCTTGTTAGGGCATATTGAAAGCATGTGCCATGAATATCTAGTACGTGCTACTTCTAATTATAGGACTCCCATCTATCAGGAAGATACAGGTCCCTTTTCCACACAAATTTGCATCCATCTACAGGATAGGTAATAACTTGCTGATTGTGGGGGTCTGACCACCGGGACACGCACAGATCGGCAAAATAGCCAATTTTTATCCTCATTAGAATGCACCAGCAGTGCTCACTATCGACTGCAGCTCTACTCATACCCCAAGGGGCTGCCAAGCACTGCACTCAGATTGTTCTGGCAGCCCTATAAAGTATAATGGGGCATGCAGTATTCAGGCATCAGACCTGTCACTCCAGTTTGTAGCAAGCATAAAATTGCCCAATCAGGCACGTTCTGCCTTTCAGTGTGGGTCTCAGTGGTCAGACCCCCACCGATAAGTAAGTTATCACCTAGCCCGTAGGATAGCCATTTCATCAACTCACATTAAACTGGTGTTTTCCTTCTCCCATAAACTACAATGACTCATGCATGTTCACTTCACCTTGCTGAGTATATTTCGTGCTGTGAGGTCCCAGAGATGGCCACACAGTTCACAAATACTACCTGACCTTACGGTGCTCCCTGGCCCTGTTCTACCAGACATGCAAAATGTATGTGAACAGCTACCAGACACCATGAAGCATATCTGTGGCCAGATGTTTGAGAGCTGCATAGAAAAGTACTGTGGGCAACATGTGACCCCCCCCCCTCCGGGCCACAGGTTGTGCACCCCAAACTGTAGATGGAGCATTGTCTATGTCAAAGGGAATGCCTGACACTTCTGCGCAGCCACCTAGTGGAGATATTCTAGTCTTTATCAGCAAACATGCAAGACATCACTGTCTGGTAGAGGGTTAGGCCTAATTCAGATGTTCGTATTTGTCTCGTATGCAAACATTTTTCTGTGGTTGATCCACTATCTTGTGCCTTGCCTGACAGTGGAGGTTGGCACTCTAAGTTTCCACGGTAAGGCGCCCCCACTCATTGGTTGCTTTCCCTGATGTCCCTAATAAATCCCTATCGGCTGACCATATCCTGATGTGGCCTTCTGATCCCCTGATGAACCCCTAGGAATGTTCTAGGGGGAAAACCTGTTGGGTATTGATTTGGGGTGCTGCTACATGCTACCTTATTATGGACTAAGGCTTGAACTTTAGCATGAGAATCACTGCCACTGCATTGACCATCCCCAATAGATCAACCAGATGAGTACATGATTACTGCACCCACTTTGCCTACATTATTTATGGTGATATCTGATATGTAGCTATTGTTGTACATTTTCCTACACATGATACATTTTTTATATTATTGGTTTGGTATTAATACATGTGCATAGGTTTTACCAGCTTAATACATGACATTGTTGGTTATTCACCATTTAAAAAAATAAAAATAAAACGGGTTAGGCTTAGTGTAATCACATAGCGGCCGGGGACAATTTTTTTTACACCTGTGACAAATTTTTAACACTCACTGATGATAAACAATTTTCAATGAACAATATTTTTCAAAAAAATATGTAGCTTTTTCCCTTTTAAATGTGTTGCCCAAGCAGAGCCTTAGACCCACCTCCTGTAAAGAAGTAGCTTAAAGAGAGCCTGACAGGTGTTACTTCTGTCCAACCCGTTGGCAGCACAGGCTGTGTGATCTGAGCATGGCGTGCCAATGCTTTTATAATGTTTTCACTGCGCTAAACAGCTGATCATCAGGAGCACACCAGGTATCAGAGTTCCCGATGCAGGTATTCAGTAAGCGCTATAGCTATAAGGACTTATCAGAAGCTATTCGCTCATCCCTAGTGCAGAGGTTTCCACAGCGTATCTGCAATAGAACCGGCATATGCTGCAGATTTCACCCTTTCCATTGCAAAGGATGAAATTTGTCGCAATTCTACTCAGAATGATGAGTATTTATATATACAGTGGGTACGGAAAGTATTCAGACCCCTTTAAATTTTTCACTGTTTCATTGCAGCCATTTGGTAAATTGAAAAAAGTTAATTTTTTCTCATTAATGTACACTCTGCACTCCATCTTGACTAAGAAATTTGCAAAAATTACGACATTTCTGATTTTTTTCAAAGAAAGAAAAACTGAAATATCACACGGTCATAAGTATTCAGACCCTTTGCTCAGTATTGAGTAGAAGCACACTTTTGAGCTAGTACAGCCATGAGTCTTCTTGGGAATGATGCAACAAGTTTTTCACACCTGGATTTGGGGATCCTCTGCCATTGTTCCTTGCAGATCCTCTCCAGTTCCGTCAGGTTGGATGGTGAACGTTGGTGGACAGCCATTTTCAGGTCTCTCCAGAGATGCTCAATTGGGTTTAGGTCAGGGCTCTGGCTGGGCCAGTCAAGAATGGTCACAGAGTTGTTCTGAAGCCACTCCTTTGTTATTTTGGCTGTGTGCTTAGGGTCATTGTCTTGTTGGAAGGTGAACCTTCGGCGAAGTCTGAGGTCCAGAGCACTCTGGAAGAGGTTTTCATCCAGGATATCTCTGTACTTGGTCACATTCTTGTTTTCTTCAATTGCAACCAGTCGTCCTGTCCCTGCAGCTGAAAAACACCCCCATAGCATGATGTTGCCACCACGTTTCACTGTTGGGAGTGTATTGGGCAGGTGATGAGCAGTGCCTGGTTTTATTCACACATACAGCTTAAAATTATCACCAAAAAGCTCTATCTTCGTCTCATCAGACCAGAGAATCTTATTTTTCATAGTCTGGGAGTCCTTCATGTGTTTTTTTTAGCAAACTCTATGCAGGGTTTCATATGTCTTGCACTGAGGAGAGGCTTCCGCTGGGCCACTGTGCCATAAAGGCCTGACAGGTGGAGGGCTGTAGTGATAGTTGACTTTGTGGAACTTTCTCCCATCTCCCTACTGCATCTCTGGAGCTCAGCCAGTGATCTTGGGGTTCTTCTTAACCACTCTCACCAAGGCTCTTCCTCCACGATTGCTCAGTTTAGCTGGACAGCCAGGTCTAGGAAGACTTCTGGTGGTCCCAAAGGTCATATATAGGTCATATATAGACAGGTGTGTGCCTTTCCAAATCAAGTCCTATCAGTTTAATTTAACACAGCTGGACTCCAATGAAGGAGTAGAACCATCCCAAGGAGGATCACAAGGAAATGGACAGCATGTGACAAATATGAGTGTCTGCGCAAAGGGTCTGAATACTTATGACAATGTGATACTTCAGTTTTTATTTATTAAATTTGCAAAAATTTCTACATTTCTGATTTTTTCAGTCAAGATGGGGTGCAGAGTACATTAATGTGAAAAAAATGAACTTATTTGAATTTACCAAATGGCTGCAATGAAACAGAGTGAAAAATTTAAAGGGGTCTGAATAATTTCCGTACCCACTGTAAAAAAAAAAAAAAAAAAAAAAAAAAATGAATATCACAGCAAAGGAGACATGGTTGTAAACACAGAATTATAAAAATGTCTATGATTTTCATTTAATTTCATAAAAAATAAGGACAAATTTAAAATGCATGGGTCCACACATGACAGCATATTACAGCAGGGTAGGACAAGAAAAATGTGCTACAGTATAAGCTGAACAGTAAGTAAAGTTTCTGTGCATAGCATCCGTGTATTATCAGAGCTATCAGAGTATGCATGGCAGAATGGCGCCAGTTCTGAGGTGCGTTTTGGCGTCAGCCTTCATTTTCAACATTCCATTTTAAATGAAATTGAATAGAAATCAGATCTATTTTTACAATCAGAATTTGGCATAATTACTGTGGGGTTAGCACAGCGTCCCTCTTTTGCTCTCGTGATGTGGTGTTTGGAATCTCGTTTACCCATTACTTCTGTCTGGCATTGATTGATTGCACACCATCCTTTACATTCTATTTTTGACAAAATGAGGTGTTGCTTTTCCCTGTACTGTACTTGCTGTAAGGTGCTAAGCATGTTACATGTGGAATGTTGCACCAAATACGAACACTTAGCCTAAGGCCATGTTCACACGGTCAGTATCTGGTGAGCCGTTATTTTTATTTTTTACTTCAGTATTTGTAAGCCAAAACCAGGAGTGGCTTATAAAAACAGAAGTGGTGACGTGCCTCTATTATACTTTTCCTGTGATTTAGTATTTTACATCAGTATGTGTAAGCCAAAACCAGGAGTGGAACAAACACTCAACATGTGTATGTGGCCTTATAGGTTTCCTTTGTTTCCCGTCTTTGACTAACAAACCGCATGCGATCAGTCTGGAGAGTTAGTGCAGCGCCCCAGAGTTCTGGTCATTGCAGTAATGTCGTTCTTCCACCAGGGGGAGTGATATTACGTCTGAAGGCAATAAAAGAGATCTCTTCACCAGGTAAATACAATGCATGCAACACGTTCACACTCCAGACCAGAAGGGGGAGCTCTAAACCTGTTTAAGGTGAACTCCCCTATATAACATCCTGATCTGGAGGGAAAAGGGGTTCAGAGTGGAGTTCCTGTCAGGAAGACAGAGGGAGAGGAGCTCTGTGGCATGAAGTGCTACAGCTCCGGGGAAGAGAACATATTGCAAAGAGTGTGCAGGAAAGCAGAGCACAGGAGAGGAATATCAGAGGGAAATCAGCCAGGAGCAAGCTGCTTCCCTCTGAGGCACAGAATCCAGTAGCCAGCAAACCGAGGGAGTAAGGATCTCTACGCTTTACTTCAGAGGCTGGCAGGACAGATAATTCCACGTTACCTATCCGCACCTATACCCAGGAGGCACAGTGGCAACTTGTGGGGGCTGGGGCATGATAGAGTCCCTGTAAAAAGCCTCAGGCCATCAGTCATACGGGTTTGTCCTATCCTGACCATAAGGGGGACAGAGAGAAAGAGACATAACATCTACAATAGTTGTGAGGACCTTACCGAGAAGCTCAACAGGGAGGTACTACAACACCCAGGCGCTAGAGGAAGGCTACTGATTTCCACCTGGATAAGGGGACTCTGGATTTGCCTTCAGACCGGCCTGACTCTGCCTACCCTGTGGTCTGTACCCTGGACTGTGGATGCTGAAGCCTTCAGTAAAGGTAAAGAAACTGCAACCTTGTGTCCTCGTTCTTCACTGCGCCTTACATCATTCACCATCTACACTCTGGGAAGCCCTGGGGAAACACTTCACCTGTGGGAAGGTATACCATCTAGCTGCCATCACATCATCCCCAGCGATGATTTAAGCAACATCAGTCACCCTGACCGAATACCACAGGTGGCATCACGAACATTATCCCTTTAAAGACCTTTCCCCCCCCCATTTATAACGGACGTCCCTAGGGCCACGGAGCGGGTCAGCCACCGTGACATCCCCACTGAGAACCGAAGAGCCCGGCTCCGAGTACCCCGCTGCCCTAGACGGGGCGATCCATCTACAGCGCGCTATATCGTAGAACTGTAAGTTTTTTTGTCATTTCAAATGCGGTATCTTTCTTCTAAAAATAAAAAAAAAAAAACCTTCTGCATTAATCTAGTCTGAAGGAACATATGATCCAGTGTCACAAAACAAAATAAGAAAATAAGGCTGGGATCACTAATGGAGTGTCTTATGGTATGAGATCGATGTGTACTAGCTATGATTATTAATATAGTTGCCCATATTGTATAAATTATGTTGACATGGCTACATGAAACCTAGACATAACAGTTCTAAAAAATAATGACGGAAATCTAACAAGCTGCCATGGAGAATTAGGTTTTCCCATTTGCATGGAATTCATGGCCGCTCGTGTCTACAAGGCTTTTGTTACAGTTGTATGGAATTTTAGAATCACTTGGAAAGTGTTCATAGATGGATTGAGAAAAAGATTTAAGCCCCTCATATTTAATCTTTTACACCATAGCATGGAAAAAATGGTTTCTGGCTCCTACTGACAATCAGAAAGATTCCTGGAAGGAGCTGTTCACATTGTTTTCAGGAACTGTTATTGGCGTGTATTTATTTAACCCCTTAAGGTACCTTCACACTAAGCGACTTTGCAGCGAGAACGACGACGATCCGTGACGTTGCAGCGTCCTAGATAGCGATCTCGTTGTGGTTGACACGCAGCAGCGATCTGGATCCCGCTGTGATATCGCTGGTCGGAGCTAGAAGTCCAGAACTTTATTTCGTCGCTGATCACCCGCTGTCATCGCTGGATCGGTGTGTGTGACACCGATCCAGCGATGTGTTCACTTGTAACCAGTGTAAATATCGGGTTACTAAGCGCAGGGCCGCGCTTAGTAACCCGATATTTACCCTGGTTACCATTGTAAACCGCTGTGCTCTGCTTTACTGCCGGCGCTGACACAGTCAGTGCAGGAAGCTCTGAGCAGCAGCGCGTAACCCTGTGGACGCCGGGGGACGTGACAGACATCAGAATGTGAGTATGTACTGGTTTTTTTTTTTTTTTTTTTACTTTTACAATGGTAACCAGGGTAAATATCGGGTTACTAAGCGCGGCCCTGCACTTAGTAACCCGATATTTACCCTGGTTACCCGGGTGCTGCAGGGGGACTTCGGCATCGTTGAAGACAGTTTCAACGATGCCAAAGTCGTTCCCCTGATCGTTGGTCGCTGGAGAGAGCTGTCTGTGTGACAGCTCCCCAGCGACCACACAACGACTTACCAACGATCACGGCCAGGTCGTATCGCTGGTCGTGATCGTTGGTAAGTCGTTTAAGTGTAACGGTACCTTTAGTGACCACAAATTTGCTTTCTTACTGACCCGAGACGCAAGAATAGCATCGCCCT
Source organism: Ranitomeya variabilis (assembly GCF_051348905.1). Taxonomy (NCBI): domain Eukaryota; kingdom Metazoa; phylum Chordata; class Amphibia; order Anura; family Dendrobatidae; genus Ranitomeya; species Ranitomeya variabilis. The sequence goes on along the minus strand of NC_135239.1, from coordinate 112,277,474 downwards.
ACGAGTAAAAATGCAGCAGCTGTCACCTACCTGGACATTATAGCCGACATCCAGCTGCAACCACAAGTGTTGGCACTGACCACGGCTATTTAACCCCTTAGATGCTTCTGTCAATAATGACTACGGCTCCTTTACCCCTATAGATACCCCGAAATCATAATTGTGTGGTCCTTTTGGTTACCATGGCAACTCACAGCCAAACAACAGCCTAAGGGTATGTGCTCACGTTGCGGATTCTCTGCGGATCCGCAGTGTTTTTTGCAGTGCAGAAACGCTGCAGATCCGCAATTAATTTACAGTACAATGTAAATCAATGTGAAAAAAAAAATGCTGTGCACACTTTGCGGAAAATCCGCTGCGGAAACGCTGCGGTTTAAAAGAAATAGCATGTCACTTCTTTTTTGTGAATCTGCAGCGTTTTTGTACCCATTCCATTATAGAAAACCGCAGGGGTAAAAAAAGCAGCAAATCCGCAAGAAAACCGCAGCAAAAAAATGCTGTGGAACCACACAAAAAAAACGTAGGTGCGTTTTCTGCCAGGAGAGACAGAATCCGCACCAGAAATTCCTAAGCCAAATCCGCAACGTGTGCACATAGCCTTAGAGTCTGCCGGCTATAATGACCTGTTCAGGCAATATTTAGGTGGGGTGACTATAAGGCCTTGCTCCCACTAGCATTTATATATAAACATCGCTCTGATATTAATCTAGAAAAGTAGGACGAGTGTCATGCGAGTACCGATGTGATTTTTCTCACGTAGCATCCGTAGGACAGGCTTTTCTTTCTCTGCAACCATCTCCAATCACTTAGAGGACCACTTACAGTGTTCTATGCTACAGAATGGTAATGTATCCAAATAAATCGGATGGCATACGTATGGTCCGTGTGCCATCCGTGCTTTTCCTCGCACCCGCTGACCTGCATTGGCGAGTCTCGTCCGATATGTGCAGCCAGTCGCAGCATGCTGAAATTTTTTCTTCAGTCCGATTTCAGTTGAGGGAAAAATCGCAGATGAGCAGGGAGTCATTGACTAACATTGGTGTGAGTGCAATGTGATTTTCGCTCACATTGCACTCGCCGATTTTACACGCAAGGGGGAGTGAGGCCTAAGAGGGATAATCAAAGTTTGCAAAGTCCTATTTTTTTTTTGTAAAACTTCTGATATTTTTATAAAGCCAAAAAATATTGATTTAAAATTTACCATTTATATAAAGTAAAATATGTCACCAAAAAAAAATATCAAAATTACCGTGATATGGTGAAGCATTCCAGAATTATTCACACATAATACGACACGTTAGATTTAAAGAATTTAGCCTCGTCACTAAGGGGTTAAAAAAAAATAGCATGTTGGCCACCTGCAGACCTACGCAGGCATGGCTTCCCTGATCCTTTCTGGTTCTGCAGCAATAACACAATGTTCATCATTCATATTACTTCCTAAACCAATTACTGGCCTTCACAGTGACACCAGCGATTCCCTTCACAGCGACACCAGCATGTACCCACTGATGTCAGAGATTCCTTGCAACAATTCTGTATGATTGGCGTCAGCACAGCAGTTCCAGTATTGATCATCTAAGCTGCGGCTTTGGAGCAGGCAGGGATTGAACGGAGATACAATGATTGTATAACAATTTCTGCTGTTGGGCAGGGTCTTCAAAATGTGGGAGAAACCCATAAATTTCAATCAGTAGCTCTTTCGTGGTGCAAGGAGCCAGAATGTTATGTTTTATTCTCAAAAGTATAACTTTATTAATTAAAAGTGATTAACAATAAAACAGTACATCATAAAAGTACAATAATATACCATACTGTTTAAAACGTGCCCAATTATCCACTTTCATCACTGTACTTGTAGTAGGATGATTCAACGGAAACCGGATACGGCACATTGGCAAATTTTCAGATTTATTGAAACTCCATTAAAGGGAATCTGTCACCCCCAAAATCGAAATTGAGCTAAGCCCAACGGCATCAGGGGCTTATCTACAGCATTCTGTAGATTCATTCATACAGAGTATACTCACCCAGGGGCGGTCCCGCTGCAGTGGGCGTCGCGGTCCGGTCCGGAGCCTCCCATCTTCTTACGATGACGTCCTCTTCTTGTCTTCACGCTGCAGCTCCGGCGCAGGCTTACTTTATCTGCCCTGTTTAGGGCAGAGCAAAGTACTGCAGTGCGCAGGTGCTGGGCCTCTCTGACCTTTCCCTGCGCACTGCAGTACTTTGCTCTGCCCTCAACAGGCCAGACAAAGTACGCCTGCACCGGAGCCACAGCGTGAATACAAGAGGACGTCATCCTAAGATGGGAGGCCCCGGACCAGACCTCGACGCCCATTGGACCAGACCGCAGCGGGACCGCCCCTGGGGGAGTATAATCTAACCTCTTTTTCTCATCTTTCAGGATACATCGGGGGCTAGAGCATTAGAGAATGCTGTAGATAAGCTCCTGATGCCGATGGGCTTAGCTCACCTTCGATTTTGGGGGTGACAGGTTCCCTTTAAAGGGAAGGTGCCACCAGTTCTCTTGTAGTTTTTTTTTGTGAAATTAAACCTAAAATAGTAATTAAAATATATTAATGCAGTGTTTGCAAACTTTTCTATAAGAAAAATATAATAGATATTCTTACAAACATATTTACCACTAGGGGGAGCATTTTCCGTTTTAGAGCTCAAGCAGCTATAGTAAGAGGTACCAGCTTTACCGTTGGCAGCAAAATTGGGGCAGTAACTGCTGACATCACCATTTCCCTCCCCTTTTGGGTGTTCTAGTACTCCTGGGGCAGAATGAAGAGTAGCATCACGGGGCAGTGCCATTTTGTGGGTGACTGGCCTGTGATCTGCTATCGCCAGCAGTTACTGTCTCTCTCCCATCAGTCTCGCTCACCCAGATTACATGATTCTCTCACCCCTCTCCACAATGTCTGGCCATTCACTGCAGACCTGCAGCTCCTTCTCTTATCTTACTGAAGGATGAGTCACAACTGCCAAGCAGCTGACAGCTCCTGCTCCAAAAATGCAAATAGTACACTGTTCCTCCTTGTTGTCTCTGCTATTCTGCCCGTACTTTTCTCCTGCATTTTCTCAGCAGATCCGAGGGCTCCATGAATATGGCAGCAGAACACTCCCACTATGGTGAATTGTGCAGCCCAACAGAGGTGTGCCCAGTTCACAGTAGTGACAGCTCTATTACAATAGATAGGGTCGGTGTCCGGTGTCCATCTGTTATCTCCCATGACCATGGGGTGCCCTATTATGACACTGATGGTGTCGTGCTGCTACTGTGAAAGCAAGAGGTCAGCCTCCAGTGCCTTCTATAAACTCCTATAACACACAAAATGTTTCAAATGCAATCAAAACTTGGTTATAACAGCATGTTATGCTACAGTACATTGATTTATCAATGATCTACAAACGCAGTACCTTCCCTTTAAAAGCACACACAAAGGTTTAGAACTTTAATCTTAGGTTTAAAACGATGATGCACCAAAGTCCTAAAGCTATGATGCACTGAGGTCATGCTTTGCATAAGATATTAATTGAGTTTCAATAAATCTGAAGATATTTTTAAGTTCCGGATAATCATGTGCATGGACTGTACAAGCAGGTGGATGTTTATAGTGCACAATACACTTATAGAGGTAGAGGAGCAGTCAGTACATCAAGAGTGAAAACAAACGGTCCTGACCATCAGTACACAATATCCACCATTGTTCTCAAACTATTCAACTATCTGCTTTTATGACAGTCAGTTTCTCGCATAAAAGTATGTAAGAGATATAACGTGAGAAAGGTAACTCTGCACACTTCCATTTTGAAAAAGAAAACCAGTTCACCCTTCCACAGGATCAATCAGTACCAAACCTCAAGATCTACCCCACTGCCCGACGCACGGTGAATGCCGGAAAAGGAGGAATGACCCAGCTTCCGATCCAGGTACAGTATGTATGAAATGAATTTGCAGGTAGCGCTCGAAACGTGTCTGATTAGGAGATTCCCAAGTTTCCCCTCACTCCATAGGTTGTTGGTGCATTTGCTACATCTTCTATGTTACACATTTTAACCATTGCCAATAAAGGAATTCATTTTATATATACTGGGATCGGACGCTGGATCATTCCTCCTCCTCCTGCACTTCCATTTCGACATAACGTGTCCTGGTAGCCAAGAATACAGACTGGATAAATTTACAGATTGGTTGGTCGGTTATGTTTTCCGGTTTATTCCCCAAGAAGTAGACCACTGGTGATTTAGGGCATGATATTCCAACTTTCACTTCTATTAGGTACAGTATCCGTTCCTAAAATGTGGCAACTTTTAGGTAAGACCACCAAATATGGTAGGATTGTTAGGTCTTAAGACAAATTTTTTACTTAGATTTTTTTTTGTAATTAAAATGAAGATTTGAAACAATTTATTTTTTTTACAGTGGAATTTTTTTATTCTTTGTTTTTGCACATGAGAGGCTGCTCTGCTTGTGAACGGTGGTTCAGAGATCTGCATTGTAACAGTCACTTTGGTGGTAAATGGAAATTAGAATGCTCTTTCACAGGTCCCTGTCTCCAGTACAAGTAGTGACAGTTTTCACACTGACCGGAGACACTGACACATATACACCTATTCAAGTGAATGGGTCTGTGCACCTGTCAGTGTGTTTCCATGGACCTTGTGTCTGTGGACAAAACACGCTGATATGTCCATTTTTTTTTTAAAAGTCAGCACGGGCTGCAAAACGTCCCACACACATGCACTCGGATGTCTCACATGGATGTCATCAGTGCAACATGCACCGGAGCTAGGGAAGAAGCGCTACAGTGAGCGCTGTTCCGACGGCGGGTGCTGAAGACTGCTCTCTTGGGAAAAAGTCAGCAATGAGGTGCTTTTTCCCATGGTGCTGAGGTCACCACAGTTCAGACCGGCTGGGAACGCAGCCTCACTGTAACCTCTATGTCGTCACCGCTGGTCAATGATGCTGCGCTCGCAACAGCTCATTCACAAGAGGTTCTCAGCAGAGACGGTCGCATCTTGGCACCGTCCAGGTTGAAAACTATTCATCGCCCCTGTCAGGGATTACGGCGTGGGACAGAACGACGGAGAGGATAGGGATGTGGTTGTTTTTTATTTTACTTTTATTACAGGAGATAAGGGATTCAGTGGAATTAGCCATTATACTCACCTGTGTTTTTTATTTTTAAAGAAAAATGGAAAACTGTGTTTTGTTTTATTTCTAATAAAGGACTTTATTCTGGCTGTGTCTTTAGTTACAATAAAACTATAAGATTAGTAATGGATAAGTGTCTTATAGACGCCTCTCCATTACTAAGCCGTGGGCTTAATGTCACCTGACAGTACAAAGGTGACAACCCCACAAATATGAACCCCACTTGCCACCGCTACAGGGCAAGTGGGAAGAAGTTGGGGGGGGGGGGGGGAGGGGGGGCAATATCAATGGCCCCTTTGCAGCCTGAGAATAGCAGCCCCTAGCTGTCAGCTTTAGCAAGGCTGTTATCAAAAATGGAGGGGGGACCCCAGGCTGTTTAAAAAAACAACAACCATTCTTTACTTAAATAATTTGAAAATACAGCGTGGGGACCCCTCTATTCTTGATAACCAGCTTTGCTGAAGCTGAGGGTTGCAGCCCCCAGCTGTGAGTTTTGCCTGGCTGGTTATAGAAAATACATGCCGGGGTTTTTATTTAATTATTTATTTATAGCGCAGTAGCCAGCTGATTAATACTCCCATCTGCCACTCCTGCTGTCACCAATTAGCAGCACCAGGTGTAGGCTGATAGGAGTAATAATCCCCTGCTGTCATTGTTATCACTTGAATATAACTCATTCTCCCCTGCTCTTAGTCTCTGGCACCCATCCGTGTGATACTGATGGGGCACACAGTTGCCACACGTGTGCCGCAAGTATTACACACACAGACACAGTCAACTACTGTGCTACTACTAGCTACTGTTTTTTTCCGGTACCAGAAATATCAGGATGTGTGAAACAGGCCTAAGAATGCTCTTTGACCTGTGCAGAAGTTACTGAGCAAAAATCACCCACCAAATGGTGCGATTCCGTGCAACTCCAGCTATAAACTACAGGGATTACCTCTTACTGGAACCATATATCTATACAGTATACATACAGTATCTTTAAGTATAATTACATGGAAAACGAGAAAATCATTAAAAAAAAAAGTTTAACTCAAAACCTTGATTTCAACTGTGTTATGTTTTCATGATACACTGAATCACGGTTTAATTAGAAACAAACAACTAGTGTACAAATCTTGCATCAGAGTTAATGGTGAAGTAGACATTTTACACTTTACTCGACAGCTTGACAGTGTTCAGAGGAAGGTGTACGACTGAAAAAATGCACCAAAATCTGGGCACAAAATATTGGTTTAAAGTACAGAACTGAAGATGTATGGAAAAGAGCTTCTCCCGTGAAGAATGATGTATTGGAAAGGGGCAGAGTCAGTGGTGAGCTGGTAACTAAGAGGAGCAATAAACTGCAGGATAGGCTGTTTACAGGTTGCTGAGAGACCAGAAATACTACACTATGGGCTGGATACGGAGGGGTAACAGAGTATACAGTAGGCTGAGAGGAGAGAAATACTGCACGATAGGCTGTTTACAGGGGACTGAGAGGACAGAAAAAATACACTATGGGCTGGATACGGAGGGGTGGCAGAGAGGAGAAAAATACTATAATATGGGTTGTATACAGTTGGCTGAGAGGAGAGATACTGCAGGGTGAGCTATATTTATGGGCTAGAGTGGGTTACTGCATTGGTTATAATGACAGAAGATCAGCTCTCCACCCTCCTGTCAAGATCACATCTCACCACTTGCATGCTTGACCCCGCTCCCATCCCACATCATCCTTAACCTCGCCACAGTCTTCTTCACAACCCTAACACACCTTTTCAACCTCTCACTCACAACTGGTGTCTTCCCCTCATCCTTCAAGCATGCCTCAATCACACCCATCCTCAAAAAGCCCTACCTCGACCCATCCTCTGTGTCTAGCTATCGCCCAATATCTCTTCTTCCTTATGCCTCAAAACTACTGGAACAGCATGTACATCTTGAACTGTCCTCCCACCTCTCCTCCTGCTCCCTCTTTGACCGGTTACAATCTGGCCTCCGTTCCCATCACTCAACTGAAACTGCCCTAACTAAAGTCACCAATGACCTACTAACCGCCAAGAGCAAGCGACACTACCCTGTCCTCCTTCTCCTGGACCTGTCTTCTGCCTTTGACACTGTGGACCACTCCCTCCTGCTACAGATTCTCTCATCTCTTGGCATCACAGACTTAGGCTACTTTCACACATCAGGTTTTTGCCGTCAGGCACAATCCGGCAAATCTAAAAAAAAAAAAAACAAAAAAAAAAAAACGGATCCTTTTTTTTCCGCCGGATCCGTTTTTTTCTCACAGAGTTGTATTAGCGCCGGATGGCCACATGTTTCATCCGTTTATTGCCGGATTCGTCAAACTATTTTTCCGGCGGCCGGAGAAAACGTTCGTTGGAACGTTTTTTGTATCCGGCGAAAAACGTATGAAACAGAGATGTGAAATGATAAATCCGGTTCTTCATGTATTTCTCCATTCAAACATGCACATTTTCCGTTCTGGGGTGTCTCTCGCTCTCTTCCCTGGAACAGGAAGTCCAACCTATATCCCCGGGTAAAAAAAAAAAATAAAAAAATAAATAAATAAAAACACGGATCAAGCAAAAAAACGGATCCGTCACACCAATTTTTCACAATTTGCAACGGATCCGTTTTTTTAAAAATTCGCCGGATCCTGCCTGACGGCAAAAACCTGATGTGTGAAAGTAGCCTTAGCCCTATCCTGGATCTCGTCATATCTAACAGACCGAACATTCAGTGTTTCCCTCTACCACACCACTTCCTCAACTCGCCCCTTGTCTGCCGGTGTTCCTCAAGGCTCAGTTCTAGGACCCCTACTCTTCTCCATCTACACCTTTGGCCTGGGACAGCTCATAGAATCCCACAGTTTGTAGTATCATCTCTACACCGATGACATGCAGATCTACCTATCCGGACCTGACCTCACCTCCTTACTCACCAAAATACCACACTGTCTGTCTGCTAGCTCAGCCTTCTTTTCTGCTCGCTTCCTAAAACTGAACATGGACAAAACAGAATTCATCATCTTTCCCCCATCTCACTCTACCCCTCCACTAGACCTATCCATCAATGTCAATGGCTGCTCACTTTCCCTAGTCCCACACGCCCGATGCCTCGGGGTGATCCTCGACTCTGCCCTCTCTTTCAAGTGACATATTCAAGCCCTTGCCTTTTCCTGCCATCTCAAGCTCAAAAATATTTCCCGGATCCGCAAATTCCTTGACCACGAAACCACAAAAACACTAGTGCACACCCTTATCTCCCGCCTTGACTACTGCAACCACCTCCTACTCTCTGGCCTCCCCTCTAGAACTCTGGCACCACTCCAATCCATCCTTCATTCGGCTGCCCAACTAATCTACCCGTCTCCCCGCTATTCCCCAGCCTCTCCTATGCCAAGCCCTTCACTGACTTCCTATCGTCCAGACACTCCAGTTCAAAACCCTCAATATTACATACAAAGCCATCCACAACCTGTCTCCTCCATACATCTGTGACATGGTCTCCCGGTACTTACCTTCACGCAATCTTCGATCCTCACAAGATCTCCTTCTCTACTCCGCTCTTATCTCTTCTTCCCACAATCGCATCTAAGACCTATTGTGCTTCCCCCATACTCTGGAACTCTCTACCCCAACACATCAGACTCTCGCCTACCACGGAAACCTTCAAAAAGAACCTGAAGACCCACCTCTTCCGAAAAGCCTACAGCCTGCAGTTATCCTCAACCTACTGAATCGCCGCACGCCCAGCTCTACCCTCTCCTAGTGTATCCTCACCCATACCCTGTAGACTGAGCCCTCGCAGGGTCCACTCTTTCTGTACCTGTTAGTGCCTTGTTTTTGCTCATGTTTATTGTATTTGTCTTTTCACATGTAAAGCGCCACAAAATAAATGGCGCTATAAAAAATGTATAATAATAATGTTATAACAGACTTTTGTTAAGGATTTAAAGCTTTTGTAATTGTTTTTAGTGTATGTTTAAATACAAATACAATTAAACATCTTCAAAATAACATTCCATTAAATATACATACAAAGCCCACCAGATATAAGTCTGTCAGTCATACGTTATAACTCCTCTAGGACTTTTATGACTTCCCTGGTATCTGTATCTGTAAGATGAAGATACAGGTGAAATTGTGAAACTAGGCAGCAGATAGGTGCGTGGTGTGGTATACCACTGAATCCAGTCCTTCGGCTGTTCCTGTCCAGCCAGAGGACAGTGACAACCAAAGAGCCACACTTTGCCCAGGTCTGGCAAGGACAGTTCATTCTTTAAATTTTTTTAAAAGGATTTAGGGGATTAGTAATTGATGGCCTAACTTTAGGAAAGGCCATCAATATTAGTGAAGGTAAATGATTGAAACTTTAGAAAGATACAGAATGAAGGGGTTGTAGGTCTCATTAAAGTGCCATGACCACTTTATTTGTTTTGAGGCCAGTAATGCCAAATACGTTTAGCCACGTTTGTGTAGCAGTAAAGTCCCACTAAGATAAATGTGAACTACACCGGTATGCAAGTTGCAACTTGACTAAAAAAATTTACAACCTGCATTCAATAACTTTCTTGTAGTTTTTCGTATAAAAAGGCTTCTGCACAAATCTGTAGAGAGCAGCCTAAAGACTGTTTTACATAGGACATTGATCCACTGAATGGGAATTAACTTATAAACATTCAATCATTGCCCCATGAAAACACACAGTGATCAGCCAACAAACTAGGAAAAACCAATTTGTCACCTGATGGCATTTCATTCTGCAAGCCTAAAAATTATTGTGGACTGGAAGAACAATTGCCATGACAAGGAGATGTAATGCTGACAACACTAATCGATATATGCCATTCTGTATATACTGTTCGTTTCAACTGAGATGAATTATATTATATATATATTATAATATATGTGGGATACAATGTTCCCAGTTATGCTACATGTTAAGCAAGAAAGATCTCAAAAAGCATTTACATGAGTATAATAGCTGTGTATGGAGTCCCTGCCGCCCCAACACATGTTTTGCTTCTTCGTCAGGAGGCGCATAACTCGGAACATTGTATCCCTTGTACCTATACCACTGGCTCATTTTTACTAAGGAATCTCATGCACTTTTATCACTTTTGTACTTAATGCTATGCTGTCCCTGCTTGGTTAGCAGTTACCTTGTCCATATCTATTCCCTTTTATTCTTGCTAAATCATTTAACCCCTTAATGACAGCCAATACCTCTTTTAACTGACCTGAGATATAAGAGAATAGCCTCCCCATACAGGTGACAATCCAGCAGCTGTCGGCTGTACACTATAGCTGACAACTTGCTGTATCAGCCACGATCAGTATTAGCACCTTCCAAATCTGTTTAACCCCTTAGATGCTGCTGTCAATAGTGACTACATCATTATAAATGGTTAACAGAGCGTGGGGGCTTCCTCTTTATCCAAACTGGTGCCCTCAGATCATGATTTTGTGGTCCTGATGTTTGCCATGGCAATTCATGACCAAAGAGCGGCCTTACAGTCTGACAGCTCTAGTAATCTTTTCAGAAGTTAGAGGCATTTAGGTGGTAAAAATACACATTTTCATTTCTGTCATACCACTTTGCATTAATTCCTGTAAAGCACCTGAAGGGTTCATAAACTACCTGACAGCAGTTTTCAATATGTCTAGGGGTGCTGTTTTTAAAATGGTATCACGTTTGGGGGTTTTCCAATATATGGGACCCTTAAAGTCACTTCAAACATGGATAAGACCCTAAAAAAATAAATTTTGTAAATTTCCTTGAAAAAATGAAAAATTGCTGCTACATTTATAAACCTCCTAAAATACTAACAAAATAAAATAACATTTTACAAATGGTGCTGATGTAAAGCCGACATGTGGAAAATGTTATTTATTAATGGTTTGCTGTGGTATGGCCATCTGGATTAAAGGGATAATCATTCAAATTTAGAAAATTGCTAATTTTTTAACATTTCTCTCAAATTTTTTATATTTTGTATAAATAAACACAAAACATATCGACCTAAATTTACCATTATCATAAAGTATAATGTGTCATGAAAAAACAATCTCAAAATCACTGGGATTTGTTGAAACATTGCAGAGTTATTACCACATAAAGTGACACTGGTCAGATTTCAAAAATTTGGCTCTGTCACTAAGGGGTTAATAGCTTTTTGATTGTTTTTATTGGCAATTTATACTGTTAGTGCTTTTTGTTTATTTAATTTCAGATTTTTCCTTTATACCTCATTCTTTTGGGTTTATTTGTATTTATGCTTAGAGATTAGTCTTTTTTTTTGTTAAATAACCTAACCTTGCTTTATTCTTCTCCACAACTTTATCCCTGATCTGTCTTGTGTGTCCCTCAAGTTTTCATGATGTCATTTGATCCCTTGTGAGTTCTGGAGGCAATTGGTCACTCAGGATATAACACGACAGGGGGCTGAACACAAGTGCACATAGCAATTTTCAGATTTATATTTTTAACTAGAAAACCATGTATCATTTCCTTTACACTTCACAAAAACTTGTTACTATGTTTTGGAATATCAATAAAATCCCAATAAAAAACATTTGTTTGTTAGTGCAACATGAAAAAACATAAATGTGAAAAAGTTCATGTGGTAAGAACACTTATTAACAGAGATTATACATACTGTACATACAGTGTGCTGAACATCTTGCTTTACATCAATATAATTTTTCCCATATGCACCATTTAACTTACCATTAACATTTGTGGAGGGCAAAATAATTGACATTTTTGGCCTGCTGGTTTTATTTCTGTTGGTAGCTGGCAATAGCAAGTGGTCCTGCAAAATGCACAAAAATCCAAAATATGAAATTACTATAAAACAAACTTAAAATATTAATATCACCTTTGAACTTTTTTTTCAGGCAAAACAGGCCATAAGGCAACCTTTCTCCATGGATGCTGGAAGCCTTGGGAGAAGCGAAAATACTCCCAGATATGCCTTGCATCAACAATAAAATGTATCACCTCCCTAGACCAGTGTTGTGAGCAGGGACATATATGTGCAGTAATCACTACTACTGAGTGTGAATGGCGTAACTCGGTTATCTGCCTCTAGATTTATATAAAAGGAGTTACCAGTCACTGTAATCCTGACATACGATGAGAATTAGAAGATTGCGAACAGCTCAGTAGTGATTTATTTCTCATGAAAACAAATACCTAGGGTGCTGAAAATCCAACTACCCAATCCTTCTCATCTTTTGGGGTAAAGTTGAGGCACCATACACCCCAGATGGATGGCCTGTCTCAGTGACTTCCATCCAATATGTATGGGAACTACAAGCATCTCTTGCAAAACACACATTGAGTGGCTTTGGTAATATGCCTTTTACCAATTATTTTGTTCTTAGGGTGTTTGTGTGCAAGTAGTTATTGAATTGTTTAAAGGGGGTTATCAGGGACTTTGAACAAAAGAAAAAAAAATGTGCCTAAGCATCAACAGGCAGGTAGTTGCTTACTACCTTCCTGTTGTGCTTGGTGCTGTTCTTCGCCAGCAGAGCGTTCCTGCCAGCGATTCGGCTGCTCCTGCTGACTTCCAGCCAACAGAGCGACCGCTTTTCCGCTCTGCTCTACTGACATGGAGCGACTGCCGACGTCATGCTGACCGACTGCAGACGTCATACTGACCGATAGCCAGCTCTCCGTTGCCTAATTTTTTTCATTTCAAAGAAGCTTTATTGGCAGGACCAAATAAACATTAGTTTCGCCAATGCATGTACACAGTAGGGAGACGGGACTGTGGGAACGATGGATGGAGTATAATTTTTTATACAATATGTGTATGTATGTATATATGTATGTATATATATAATACATAATAGAGCAGTCCTATCTAATGTATATAATCCCTATCTGATATATTTAAAAACCTGATCATCTGTATAGTGCCTGTATAAGCAGGGTTCAGAGAGGGAATATCCATGTGGACCTGCTAGATGGAACAGCTTTAGTGCAAATGACCCACAAAGGAGTGGTGGACTCCCCAGTCTTGTAGAAACAAGAAAACAATTATAGAACCAGAAACACATGGGCTACTTGCACATGGGCTACTTGTACTATACAGATGATCAGGTTTTGAAATACATCAGATAGGGATTTTATGCATTAGTTAGGACTGCTCTATTATGGGTATACCTTGACGATTGGTGGAGCAGCTTAGTGTAAATTATTTTGCAAAAAAAAACGTATCAACTAAATACCCTGGGTTTTTTTTTCATTTTTTGACTGGCACTTGCTTATTACTGTGATTTTTTTTACAACAGAGCATTTTTGACCTCACTGTGCTCTTTTGTGTTTTCAAGTTTCTTGGTGGTGTGAACATGTTCCTACAGACTTGTTCAATGTGCAAGTAGCCCATGTGTTTCTGGTTATATATATATATATATATATATATATATATATATATATATATATAATATAATATAATATTACACCTTTAGATGTTGTTCTTTCAGTTTCTGCGTAGGTGTGCACATAGATTTCTGGACACTCCATCATAAACACATAGGCAACTATGAGGTGGTCAGATTATAAGGGTATGTTTCCATGGGGCATAATCTCTGTGCTTTGGATGCAGCAGACACCCAGCTCTGCCCAAAGCACCGCCCCCTGTTGTACGCACGGTGATTACGGATGTGTTCATTGAACACATGTGGAATCACTGCATCGTATTCATAGACTGTTATTTATCTTGCGGAGTCGGAGCGTCTCCGCAAGATAAATAGACATGTTGCGGTCTATAAAGACGCGCCACATGTCCGGTTAAGCAGGGCTGCCGGATGAGGACCTGCACGAATAGTGGAGACGGGATTTCATAAAATCCCCTCCACTATGCTGTAACATCTGGACGCTGCAAATGTACGCAGCGTCCAATCCACAGCGAATACTGAAGGTTTCTTGACTGTGGAAACATAGCCTTAGTGATCTCCTATTTGTCACAGCAACGAAGGATTACATGTTGAAATCCAACATGCCTGGATCTGGTTTACTCTCTGCCATTAGGCTGCACGGCCAGCATAAGATCTAACTTCCTCAAATTACTCAACTTTGTATAGCTTTTTCTTTTGTCTCTTACAAGTTTTATATTTTATTCCCCTTTTTGCTTCCCTCCATTTGTTAAGCACCCATCCTCTAATTTTCCCCAAAGTTTCTTTGCAATGCTTAAGACATACTAATCAGAAGGTACGGACAGCAACTGGGGGTAGTTCTACTATACCATCCATATTTGTAGAGATAAGGAGCCTGAAACAGGAAGGAAATATTTCTTAACGGCTTAAAAAGTGAAATATGTACTGGAATTTTTGCTAACAATCCTTCACCTGTGACTTATACTAGAAGAGTAATATTTCTTTCAACATTACTGTTCCTAATTCAGCTATGATTATACCCATGCAAAGAGCCATCAACTGATGTTCGCTTCTACAAGCAGAATGTGGCTATTGTACAAGGTAATCAGATCATTTACTCAAGAGAATCTCATGGAAAATAACTGAGTAATAGGGTTTTTCTAATTTGATAAAATAATTGTGTGTGCGCAGTGCCGTGCAATGCTCAGCTTTTTAATAATCTCATAATACAAGTGACTATTCTTGGAGATAACCGGCTACTTTTTTTGTGCTTCAGACGACAGGAATCTATACTATTATTCAGATCACTGATCCCGGTCTCCAACCACCTCCTGCCTCATTACACAACATTACCTGTCAAATAACAGGAGGACAAGATAACTCTAGGAGGGACAGAGAGAAAACACGAGTATGGATAAGTGCACAATAAATGCTGGACACAGGAAAGCTTGACAATCAGACTGCTGGATGTGTACGGTGCAATAGGAAATATTATAAAATATTGCTGGGAGATATAGTAAAAGTTCTGAACCCACATCCTGCAGCGTCCCCGATCTGTGCGCACATTCCCCCAGACCTCACCGCTAATACTTTGGTAGGTGTCAGAAGCAGACAGCATATTCTGGTTTTAACTCTCCAATTAATTTTTATGTAACAAAGTCAACCTGTGGATTACGATAAAATAGGTCTTTCAAATCTTCTATGTGTGATCACCTATTAGACAATGTATTTTTTTGTTTGTTTGTTTTTTGTTTTTTTTTTAAACTGTACATGTTCTAAAATATACAGTACTGCCCTCTGCAACCCCGGATATTCTGCATTGATGCTCTGGTGTTAAGCCTGGTCCTTGTTCTCCAAGAGGCTGACACACGACCATTGTAGATGGTGATATTCATTTACAGGGCAATTGGCACCAGAGCGTACACGGTGTTTATTTTGGGACTTACACACAGGATCACCAAAACTGCCACCATTTATCACATATGGGTGTGGGGGACAATTTGGGTTATGCTGGGCGCAAACTGTACCGCAGCGGTGGGGAGTGTCAGACTGAGCTGGGGAGCACCATTCATTCCTTATAGTCACATACATGTCATGACTGTGTAGAGGGGCCTTCCATGACAGTCTTACAACAGCAAGTCTAGCCAGCACACAAAAACACACACACAGAGTTTGCCATGATTTGGCCAAGCACTGAAGTAACAGATCTAATCAGATTCTACAACTATGTGCCAAACTATTTACTCATGGACATGAAACCAGAAGAACAGCTCACCATCCACACAACACTCCAGGCAATCCCTCAATAATTTACTGTACTTGTTCCGCAATGTTCCTTAAAGGGAACCAGTCCGCAAAACTGTGCTGTGTAGCCTACAGAAAGTGTCAGGGCGGCACCGTTATACTGATTAAAATAACACCTCGGTTGATGAGCTGCCCCCTAGTTTACATAATGAATGAAGAGATATATATATCTATATATTGTGTGTATGTATATATATATATATATATATATATATCTATCTAATATACAAAGCTGAATGTGTGTATGTGTGTATATGTCCGGGATTGGCATCTGCACCGTCGCAGCTACAGCCACAAAATTTTGCACAGTCACACGTCTGGACCCCGAGAGCGTCATAGGCTATGTTGTGAGGCGAAATTTTAACCCTGCGCGTTCCAATTCACCAAACAATTTGGCCCCTATCTACATACAGGGGAAAAAGGCAGCTGCCAGATGTGAACGAAGGGGACTTAACCCCTTCACCCCCAAGGGTGGTTTGCACGTTAATGACCGGGCCAATTTTTACAATTCTGACCACTGTCCCTTTATGAGGCTATAACTCTGGAACGCTTTGACGGATCTTGGCGATTCTGACATTGTTTTCTCGTGACATATTGTACTTCATGTTAAAGGTAAAATTTATTCGATATAACTTGCGTTTATTTGTGAAAAAAATGGAAATTTGGCGAAAATTTTGAAAATTTTGCAATTTTCCAACTTTGAATTTTTGTGCCCTTAAATCACAGACATATGTCACGCAAAATACTTAATAAGTAACATTTCCCACATGTCTACTTTACATCAGTACAATTTTGGAACCAAATTTTTTTTTTGTGACAGAGTTATAAGGGTTAAAAGTTGACCAGCAATTTCTCATTTTTACAACACCATTTTTTTTTAGGGACCACATCTCATTTGAAGTCATTTTGAGGGGTCTATATGATAGAAAATACTCAAGTGTGACACCATTCTAAAAACTGCACCCCTCAAGGTGCTCAAAACCACATTCAAGAAGTTTATTAACCCTTCAGGTGTTTCACAGGAATTTTTGGAATGTTTAAATAAAAATGAACATTTAACTTTTTTTCACACAAAATTTATTTCAGCTCCAATTTGTTTTATTTTACCAAGGGTAACAGGAGAAAATGGACCCCCAAAGTTGTTGTACAATTTGTCCTGAGTACGATGATACCCCATATGTGGGTGTAAACCATTGTTTAGGCGCATGGCAGAGCTTGGAAGGGAAGGAGCGCCATTTGACTTTTCAATGCAAAATTGACTGGAATTGAGATGGGACGCCATGTTGCGTTTGGAGAGCCCCTGATGTGCCTAAACATTGAAACTCCCTACAAGTGACACCATTTTGGAAAGTAGACCCCCTAAGGAACTTATCTAGATGTGTGGTGAGCACTTTGACCCACCAAGTGCTTCACAGAAGTTTATAATGCAGAGCCGTAAAAATAAAAAATCATATTTTTTCACAAAAATGATCTTTTCGCCCCCAATTTTTTATTTTCCCAAGGGTAAGAGAAGAAATTGGACCCCAAAAAATGTTGTGCAATTTGTCCTGAGTACGCTGATACCCCATATGTGGGTGTAAACCATTGTTTGGGCGCATGGCAGAGCTTGGAAGGGAAGGAGCGCCATTTGACTTTTCAATGCAAAATTGACTGGAATTGAGATGGGACGCCATGTTGCGTTTGGAGAGCCCCTGATGTGCCTAAACATTGAAACTCCCTACAAGTGACACCATTTTGGAAAGTAGACCCCCTAAGGAACTTATCTAGATGTGTGGTGAGCACTTTGACCCACCAAGTGCTTCACAGAAGTTTATAATGCAGAGCCGTAAAAATAAAAAATCATATTTTTTCACAAAAATGATCTTTTCGCCCCCAATTTTTTATTTTCCCAAGGGTAAGAGAAGAAATTGGACCCCAAAAAATGTTGTGCAATTTGTCCTGAGTACGCTGATACCCCATATGTGGGTGTAAACCATTGTTTGGGCGCATGGCAGAGCTTGGAAGGGAAGGAGCGCCATTTGACTTTTCAATGCAAAATTGACTGGAATTGAGATGGGACGCCATGTTGCGTTTGGAGAGCCCCTGATGTGCCTAAACATTGAAACTCCCTACAAGTGACACCATTTTGGAAAGTAGACCCCCTAAGGAACTTATCTAGATGTGTGGTGAGCACTTTGACCCACCAAGTGCTTCACAGAAGTTTATAATGCAGAGCCGTAAAAATAAAAAATCATATTTTTTCACAAAAATGATCTTTTCGCCCCCAATTTTTTATTTTCCCAAGGGTAAGAGAAGAAATTGGACCCCAAAAAATGTTGTGCAATTTGTCCTGAGTACGCTGATACCCCATATGTGGGTGTAAACCATTGTTTGGGCGCATGGCAGAGCTTGGAAGGGAAGGAGCGCCATTTGACTTTTCAATGCAAAATTGACTGGAATTGAGATGGGACGCCATGTTGCGTTTGGAGAGCCCCTGATGTGCCTAAACATTGAAACTCCCTACAAGTGACACCATTTTGGAAAGTAGACCCCCTAAGGAACTTATCTAGATGTGTGGTGAGCACTTTGACCCACCAAGTGCTTCACAGAAGTTTATAATGCAGAGCCGTAAAAATAAAAAATCATATTTTTTCACAAAAATGATCTTTTTGCCCCCAATTTTTTATTTTCCCAAGGGTAAGAGAAGAAATTGGACCCCAAAAAATGTTGTGCAATTTGTCCTGAGTACGCTGATACCCCATATGTGGGTGTAAACCATTGTTTGGGCGCATGGCAGAGCTTGGAAGGGAAGGAGCGCCATTTGACTTTTCAATGCAAAATTGACTGGAATTGAGATGGGACGCCATGTTGCGTTTGGAGAGCCCCTGATGTGCCTAAACATTGAAACTCCCTACAAGTGACACCATTTTGGAAAGTAGACCCCCTAAGGAACTTATCTAGATGTGTGGTGAGCACTTTGACCCACCAAGTGCTTCACAGAAGTTTATAATGCAGAGCCGTAAAAATAAAAAATCATATTTTTTCACAAAAATGATCTTTTTGCCCCCAATTTTTTATTTTCCCAATGGTAAGAGAAGAAATTGGACCCCAAAAAATGTTGTGCAATTTGTCCTGAGTACGCTGATACCCCATATGTGGGTGTAAACCATTGTTTGGGCGCATGGCAGAGCTTGGAAGGGAAGGAGCGCCATTTGACTTTTCAATGCAAAATTGACTGGAATTGAGATGGGACGCCATGTTGCGTTTGGAGAGCCCCTGATGTGCCTAAACATTGAAACTCCCTACAAGTGACACCATTTTGGAAAGTAGACCCCCTAAGGAACTTATCTAGATGTGTTTTGAGAGCTTTGAACCCCCAAGTGTTTCACTACAGATTATAACGCAGAGCCGTGAAAATAATTTTTTTTTTTTCTCAAAAATGATTTTTTAGCCCCCAGCTTTGTATTTTTACAAGGGTAACAGAATAAATTGGACCCCAAAATTTGTTTTCCAATTTGTCCTGAGTACGCTGATACCCCATATGTGGGGGGGAACCACTGTTTGGGCGCATGACAGAGCTCGGAAGGGAAGGAGCGCCATTTGGAATGCAGACTTAAATGGATTGGTCAGCAGCCGTCACGTTGCATTTGCAGAGCCCCTGATGTACCCAAACAGTACAAACCCCCCACAAGTGACCCCATATTGGAAACTAGACCTCCCAAGGAACTTATCTAGATGTGTTTTGAGAACTTTGAACCCTCAAGTGTTTCACTAAAGTTTATAGCGCAAAGCCGTGAAAATAAAAATTCTTTTTTTTATTTCACAAAAATGATTTTTTAGCCCCCAGTTTTGTATTTTCACAAGGGTAACAGGATAAATTAGACCCCAAAAGTTGTTGTCCAATTTGTCCTGAGTACGCTGATACCCCATATGTCGGGGGGAACCACTGTTTGGGCGCATGACAGAGCTCGGAAGGGAAGGAGCGCCATTTGGAATGCAGCCTTAAATGGATTGGTCTGCAGGCGTCACGTTGCATTTGCAGAGCCCCTGATGTACCCAAACAGTACAAACCCCCCACAAGTGACCCCATATTGGAAACTAGACCTCCCAAGGAACTTATCTAGATGTGTTGTGAGAACTTTGAACCCCCAAGTGTTTCACTACAGTTTATAATGCAGAGCCGTGAAAATAAAACATCTTTTTTTTCCCACAAAAATGATTTTTAGCCCCCCAAATTTTTATTTTCCTAAGGATAACAAGAGAACTTGGACCCCAGAAGTTGTTGTTCAATTTGTCCCGAGTACGCTGATAACACATATGTTGGGGTAAACCCCTTTTTGGGCGCACGGGAGAGCTCGGAAGGGAAGGAGCACTGTTTTACTTTTTCAACGCAGAATTGGCTGGAATTGAGATTGGACGCCATGTCGCGCTTGGAGAGCCCCTGATGTGCCTGGACATTGGAAACCCCCCAATTCTACCTGAAACCCTAACCCAAACACACCCCTAACCCTAATCCCAACGGTAACCCTAACCACACCCCTAGCCCTGACACACCCATAATTCTAATCCCAACCCTAATCCAAACGTAAATCCAAACCCTAACCCTAACTTTAGCCCCAACCCTAACTTTAGCCCCAACCCTAACTTTACCTCCAACCCTAGCCCTAACCCTAACCCTACCCCTAACCCTAAACGTGACTGAAATACGTGGCACTGAAATACGTGGCACTGAAATACGTGGCACTGAAATACGTGGCACTGAAATACGTGGCACTGAAATACGTGATACGTGGCACTTAAATACGTGGCACTGAAACACGTGGCACTGAAACACGTGGCACTGAAATACGTGGCACTGAAATACGTGGCACTGAAATACGTGGCACTGAAATACGTGATACGTGGCACTTAAATACGTGGCACTGAAATACGTGGCACTGAAATACGTGGCACTGAAATACGTGGCACTGAAATACGTGGCACTGAAATACGTGGCACTGAAATACGTGGCACTGAAATACGTGGCACTGAAATAAGTGGCACTGAAATATGTGATATGTGGCACTTAAATATGTGGCACTGAAATACGTGGCACTGAAATACGTGGCACTGAAATACGTGGCACTGAAATACGTGGCACTGAAATACGTGGCACTGAAATACGTGGCACTGAAATACGTGGCACTGAAATACGTGGCACTGAAATACGTGGCACTGAAATACGTGGCACTGAAATATGTGATATGTGGCACTTAAATATGTGGCACTGAAATACGTGGCACTGAAATACGTGGCACTGAAATACGTGGCACTTAAATACGTGGCACTTAAATACGTGGCACTGAAACACGTGGCACTGAAATACGTGGCACTGAAATACGTGGCACTGAAATACGTGGCACTGAAATACGTGGCACTGAAATACGTGATACGTGGCACTTAAATACGTGGCACTTAAATACGTGGCACTGAAATACGTGGCACTGAAATACGTGGCACTGAAATACGTGGCACTGAAATACGTGGCACTGAAATACGTGGCACTGAAATACGTGGCACTGAAATAAGTGGCACTGAAATATGTGATATGTGGCACTTAAATATGTGGCACTGAAATACGTGGCACTGAAATACGTGGCACTGAAATACGTGGCACTGAAATACGTGGCACTGAAATACGTGGCACTGAAATACGTGGCACTGAAATACGTGGCACTGAAATACGTGGCACTGAAATACGTGGCACTGAAATACGTGGCACTGAAATACGTGGCACTGAAATAAGTGGCACTGAAATATGTGATATGTGGCACTTAAATATGTGGCACTGAAATACGTGGCACTGAAATACGTGGCACTGAAATACGTGGCACTTAAATACGTGGCACTGAAATACGTGGCACTGAAATACGTGGCACTGAAATACGTGGCACTTAAATACGTGGCACTGAAATACGTGGCACTGAAATACGTGGCACTGAAATACGTGGCACTGAAATAAGTGGCACTGAAATATGTGATATGTGGCACTTAAATATGTGGCACTGAAATACGTGGCACTGAAATACGTGGCACTGAAATACGTGGCACTGAAATACGTGGCACTGAAATACGTGGCACTGAAATGCGTGGCACTGAAATACGTGATACGTGGCACTTAAATACGTGGCACTGAAATACGTGGCACTGAAATACGTGCAACTGAAATACGTGGTACTAAAATATGTGGCACTGAAATACGTGATACGTGGCACTGAAATACGTGGCACTGAAACACGTGGCACTGAAATACTTGATACGTGGCACTGAAATACATGGCACTGAAATACGTGGCACTGAAATACGTGGCACTGAAATACGTGGCACTATGACTGTCAGAAAATGTTCATTAAACGGTTAGGGGTGAGGTTAGGGGTAGAGTTAGGGTTAGGGTTTGGATCTCTATCACCTTGATGGTGGTGGGTGGCTTTTCCGTGTGTTTTCTGTTTTTTTCGATAAAAATGCATGTGTTTTTAACGCAAACAAACGCATGTGCTTAAAAACGCAAGAAAATACTGCAGGTTGTATTTCTGAAAATGAACGCATGCAGAAAAAAACCGCATGCATTTGAAAACGCGACCAAACGCGTACAAAAAAACCGCATGCGTTTTCAATGCTAAATATAGGGAAAAAACGCATGCGTTTTTTTGTGCAAAAAACGCTGCAGACAAAAACGCAAGTGTGAAACCAGCGACGCTTTTTATAGCAAAAAAGTTTTTGCGTCTCCACATTTTGAGACCTATAATTTTTCCACATTTGCTCCACAGAGTCATGTGAGGTCTTGTTTTTTGCGGGACGAGTTGACGTTTTTATTGGTAAAATTTTCGGACACGTGACCGTTTTTGATCGCTTTTTATTCCGATTTTTGTGAGGCAGAATGACCAAAAACCTGCTATTCATGAATTTCTTTTGGGAGAGGCGTTTATACCGTTCCGGGTTTGGTAAAATTGATAAAGCAGTTTTATTCGTCGGGTCAGTACGATTACAGCGATACCTCATTTATATCATTTTTTTATGTTTTGGCGCTTTTATACGATAAAAACTATTGTATAGAAAAAATAATTATTTTGGTATTGCTTTATTCTCAGGACTATAACTTTTTTATTTTTTTGCTGATGATGCTGTATGGCGGCTTGTTTTTTGCGGGACAAGATGACGTTTTCAGCGGTACCATGGATATTTATATCAGTCTTTTTGATCGCGTGTTATTCCACTTTTTGTTCGGCGGTATGGTAATAAAGCGTTGTTTTTTGCCTCGTTTTTTTTTTTTTTTTCTTACGGTGTTTACTGAAGGGGTTAACTAGTGTGGCAGTTTTATAGGTTGGGTCGTTACGGACGTGGCGATACTAAATATGTGTACTTTTATTGTTTTTTTTTTTTAATTTAGATGAAGAAATGTATTTATGGGAATAATATTTTTTTTTTTTTTTCATTATTTTGGAATATTTTTTTTTTTTTTTTTTTTACACATTTGGAAATTTTTTTTTTTACTTTTTTACTTTGCCCCAGGGGGGGACAATACAGATCGGTGATCTGCCAGTTTGCATAGCACTCTGACAGATCACCGATCTGCGAGAGGTGCAGGCTGCTTCACAGTGCCTGCTCTGAGCAGGCTTCTGTGAAGCCACCTCCCTCCCTGCAGGACCCGGATCCGCGGCCATCTTGGATCCGGGTCTGGAGCAGGCAGGGAGGGAGGTAAGACCCTCGCAGCAACGCGATCACATCGCGTTGCTGCGGGGGGCTCAGGGAAGCCCGCAGGGAGCCCCCTCCCTGCGCGATGCTTCCCTGCATCGCCGGCACATCGCGATCATGTTTGATCGCGGTGTGCCGGGGGTTAATGTGCCGGGGGCGGTCCGTGACCGCTCCTGGCACATAGTGCCGGATGTCAGCTGCGATATGCAGCCGACACCCGGCCGCGATCGGCCGCGCTCCCCCCGTGAGCGCGGCCGATCGGCTATGACGTACTATCCCGTCGGCGGTCATACGGGCCCACCCCACCTCGACGGGATAGTACGTCAAATGTCGGGAAGGGGTTAAAGAACAAGAGCGATGGCGCCAAAGAGTATATACCGTACAGTTGCTAAGGTGGGGCCCCGACATGGGATACTCGCCACACATGGGGATATGAACACACACACAAAATGCGCCACACACTACCACGTGCTTGAACACATATACCACCCTCAGCACACATTTCACCACACATACACCAACCTCGCCACATAAAAGTCGAAGCACAAAAGTCGCCGCTCAAAACTCGCCACTCACCAAATTCGCCACATGCAAAACTCGCCACACGTGCAAAACTCACCTCATGGAAAACTCGCCACACGCAAAACTTGCACACGCAGAAAAATTGCCACATGCACAAAAGTTGCAACACATGCAAAAGTTGCCTCACACAAAACTTGCACATACTCAAAACGCACCACACATAAAACTCGACGCGCAAAACACACTAACCTGTCACATGCAACTTGACACACAAAAAGTTGCTACACGCATGTCGCCACACAAAACTCATCTCACAAAAGTCGCTACATGCATGTCACCACACGCAAATCAACACAAACAAATTGACACATGAAACTCGCCCTAAAACACACACAAGTCTGGTATTATCCTTCAAAAATAAAAATCTGATTAATAAGCAGAAAAACTACAAGAGCAACAAATGTACCATATAGGAAATACGGCAGCTGTCAGTCACATGACCTGTCTATTATGTGTATGTGTGAGCTAATATATACTGCCAGGGGGGAGGACTTCCTGTTGGCTGGGATTTATCAGGCTGCTAATAGCAACCAATCACAGCTCAGCTTCTACTTTGCTACAGTTAATTAATCTGAGCTCTGATTGGTTAATATAGGCAGGACATTCTCAGTATAACAAAGCTTTTGTGAGGTAATAGCATGTTGTTAGGATGTGTTGGTGGAAAGGCTGATGTCAGTCACATTACCTCTATGTGAGAGGATATAGAAACTGCCAGTTACAGACTATTTTTACCACAATTATGTGTATGTGTGAGCTAATATATACTGCCAGGGGGGAGGGCTTCCTGTTGGCTGGCATTTATCAGTCTGCCAATAGCAACCAATCACAGCTCAGCTTCTACTTTGCTACAGTTAATTAATCTGAGCTCTGATTGGTTAATATAGGCAGGACATTCTCAGTACAACAAAGCTTGTGTGAGGTAAAAGCATGTTGTTAGGGTGTGTTGGTGGAAAGGCTGATGTCAGTCACATTACCTCTATGTGAGAGGATATAGAAACTGCCAGTTACAGACTATTTTTACCACAATAATGCCTCATAAGAAAAGGAATTCCATGGCACGAATGTCAGCTGATGCGAAAAGAAAAGTTGCATTACGGGCCAATGAAAAATGTGAAGACCGAGAAACAAGGCTGACACACATGAGAACAGCAGCTGCTTTCTCAAGAGCCAATGAACTATCTGAGCAGAGGGAAGCAAGGCTTGCAGACAAGAGAATAAGAGCTGCTTCCTCAAGAGCCAATGAATTTTCAGAGGAGAGGGAAGCGAGGCTTGCAGACATGAAAACAAGAGCTGCTTCCTCAAGGGCCAATGAGTCATCTCAGCAGAGAGAAGGCCGACTTGCCACTAAGAGAATTGCTATTTCTTCCGCCAGGGCACAGGAAATGGTTGGAGATTTGAAACATGCTGCCTTTTGTTACCAGTCAGAAATAAACTATCAGGATAATCCTAAAGTTCAGATAGGAAAAATGGATGTGGTCTGCATGTACTGCAGTGCCCTAAAATGGAAAGATGAACCGCCAGGTTTATGCTGTGCAAATGGCAAGATAAAACTTCCACCTCCCCTGTCACCACCAGATCCCCTAAAGTCTCTGATGACGGGTACCAGTACAATATCAAAGCATTTCTTGGACAACATCAGGAAGTACAACTCCTGCTTCCAAATGACATCATTTGGTGCAACAAAAGAAATGTTTACAACAGGATTTATGCCGACATTTAAAGTTCAAGGACAGGTTTACCACTCAATTGGCTCACTGCTTCCATTACAAGGAGAAGAACCTCAATTTCTTCAACTCTTCTTCATGGGAAATGCAGAAGCAGAGGCTCAGCGGAGATGCTCTTTAATTCCTAACACTCGCCTTGATATTGTCACTAATTTGCAGCAGTTCCTTCACTCCAACAATCCATATGTTCAACTTTTCAAGACTGCACTTGAATGCATGTCAAATGACGATTACAAGGTTGTCATTCGAGCTGACAAAACACCACAAGGTGAGCATCAGAGACGTTTCAATGCTCCCACATTTGATGATGTAGCAATCTTGATTGTAGGCAATGATTTTCAAAGCCGTGACATTGTGCTTCAGAAAAGGAACAATAGTTTGCAACGAGTAGCAGAAACTCACAGGTCCTATGATGCACTGCAATATCCAATCATCTTTTGGCAGGGACAGGATGGCTATCGCTTTGGAATACCTCAGAGAGATCCTACAACAGGCAACCCTTCAGGAAAAAAAGTGTCTGCCATGGACTTCTATGCATATAGGATCATGACAAGATTTGCAGAGGAAAATCACATCTTGAAATGCAAACACCTCTTCCACCAATTTATTGTTGACATGTATGCAAAGATTGAGAGTGAACGTCTTTTATATATCAGACTAAATCAAAAGAAGCTCAGGGCAGAGGAATATATTCACCTTAGAGATGCTGTTGCAAATGATGCTGATCCAAAAGAGTTGGGGAAAATGGTTATTCTTCCAACTGTCACTGGAAGCCCACGACACATGCATGAATACACACAGGATGCAATGACTTATGTGAGAAAGTATGGCCGTCCAGATCTTTTCATCACCTTTACTTGCAATCCTGCCTGGGAGGAAATTGGAGGGCACCTGTTGCCAGGCCAAAAAACAGTGAATCGCCATGACCTTATTGCTCGGGTTTTCAAACAGAAACTTTCAAAAATGATTACTCTCATCACAAAATCACATATTTATGGTGAGACGCAGTGCTGGATGTATTCAGTTGAATGGCAAAAAAGAGGCCTTCCTCACGCCCACATCTTGATCTGGCTGAAGCAAAAAATACAGCCTACCGAAATTGACAATATCATCAGTGCCGAATTGCCAGACCTTCAGATTGACCCATTGCTGTTTGACACCATCACAAAAAACATGATCCATGGTCCGTGTGGGAGTCTCAACAAAAATTCTCCCTGTATGATTGATGGCGGGTGTTCAAAGCATTACCCACGATCCCTGGTCCAAGAAACCCAAACAGGACAAGATGGATATCCAGTCTACCGAAGAAGAAAGCCAGGGGATGGTGGTTTCACAGCAAAGCTCAAAATGCGTGTTGGATCATCACTCCAAGAGATAGAAATTGACAACAGGTGGGTAGTGCCTTACAACCCTTTGCTCTCAAAAATCTTCCAGGCACACATAAATGTCGAATCTTGCCACTCTGTGAAATCAATCAAGTATATCTGCAAATATGTCCACAAAGGAAGTGATCAAGCAGTTTTTGAACTCCAGAAAAATGGACCTATTATTGATGAAGTGGAGGCATTCCAGATGGGCAGGTACATAAGCAGCAATGAAACTGTTTGGAGAATACTAGGATTCTCCATTCATGAGCGCTACCCACCAGTTGTGCATCTGAGTGTGCACTTGGAAAATGGACAGAGAATTTATTTTAACCCAGCAAACTTGCAGCAGCAGCTCCTAACACCACCTAAGACCACCCTCTTGGCATTTTTTGAGCTGTGTCAACAAGACCCTTTTGCAAAAACAATTCTCTACTGTGATTTACCAAAGTACTACACTTGGAATGCCTCCAGAAAAACACTGGAACGGAGGAAACGGGGGCTTGATATTGAAGGCTATCCAGGGGTGAAAGCAACTGATACGCTTGGTCGTGTCTACACTGTTCATCCGTCAAATGCAGAGTGCTTCTACCTGCGCATGTTACTTCATGTTGTCAAAGGCCCTACATCATTTTCTGACTTGAAGACCGTCGGAGGCCATGTGTGTGAAACATTCAGGGAAGCTTGCCAAAGAAAAGGACTTCTGGAAAATGATGGACACTGGGACATGACCCTCAGTGAAGCAGCAGCCACACAAACCCCAAAGTGACTAAGACACCTCTTTGCTATTATTCTAACAACCTGTAGCATTTCAAATCCTCTTGAGATTTGGACAAAGTACAAAACTGATCTCAGTGAGGACATCCTCATGCAGATTAGAAGGGAAAATCCTCAGCAACTCATCAACTTCACTGAGGAAATGTTCAATGAAACTTTAATGCTCCTTGAAGATCAGTGCATAGCGATGTCAGGAAAAGCCTTACAGTTGCTTGGTTTGCCTGCTCCAAAAAGAAATCCTGAAGGCATCCAAACGTGTAGGGAGATTTTCATAGAAACAAACTACAATATTCATGAACTGACAGCATGTGTGTCTCAGAATGAGCCAATATTGGTACCAGATCAAAGGGACGCCTATAATTATATTTTAAGTTTCAGTGAAACCAACAAAGGTGGGATTGTCTTCCTTGATGTTCCAGGTGGAACAGGAAAGACATTTGTAATCAACTTGCTCCTGGCAAAATTTCGACAACAAAAAAAGATTGCACTTGCAGTGGCATCTTCTGGAATTGCAGCTACGCTTTTAAACGGTGGCAGGACAGCACATTCGACATTCAAACTACCACTTAACCTGTCTCATAGTGACAGCCCCGTGTGTAATATTGCCAAGGGATCAGGACTGGCCAAATTGCTTCAAAAATGCAGTGCCATCATTTGGGATGAATGCACCATGTCACACAAAAGGGCTCTGGAAGCAGTGGACAGACTGCTGCAAGACCTGCGTAGCAACAAATATATCATGGGAGGAGTAGTTATTGTTTTGGCAGGTGACTTCCGCCAAACACTACCTGTTATTCCAAGATCAACCCCTGCAGACGAACTCAATGCCTGTCTCAAAGCATCGTACCTTTGGAGAAAAGTAAAGAAAATTTCACTGAACACAAACATGAGGGTCTACATGACAGGCGATGTTTCTGCTGGACTGTTTTCGAGCCAGCTGTTGAATATTGGAGATGGCAAGGCACCAGTAAACTCAACCACTGGACAGATCACCTTCCCAAGCAACTTTTGTTGCATTGTGACTTCCATTGAGGAGTTGAAAGCAAAGTTTTTTCCAAACATTCAACTCCACTTCAAAAATTCTGGCTGGCTGTGTGAAAGGGCTATTCTAGCTCCCAAAAATGACAGCGTCAACAAGATCAATCTTCAAATTCTAAATCTCCTTCCAGGTTTGTGCACAACTTACAAGTCAGTAGATACAGTAATAGACCCTGCTCAAGCATTATTTTATCCAACTGAGTTCCTCAATTCCTTGGAGCCACAAGGACTTCCTCCTCACAACCTCTTTCTAAAACCTGGAGCACCTATTCTGCTATTAAGAAATTTGGATCCGCCAAAGCTGTGTAATGGAACAAGACTCTTGATTAAGAACCTGTTTCCACATGTAATTGAGGCAACCATTTTGACAGATGTGCCACAGGAGAAGATGTTTTCATTCCAACAATTCCTCTCATTCCATCTGATTTGCCTTTTGATTTTAAACGCCTCCAGTTTCCTGTTCGACTGGCATTTGCTATGTCCATCAACAAGGCTCAGGGACAGTCCTTGAAAGTAGTTGGAATCGATTAACAATCTCCATGCTTTTCTCATGGTCAACTTTATGTGGCCTGTTCAAGAGTTGGAACAGCCAAAAATCTGTTTGTCTTTGCACCTGAAGGAAAAACTAAGAATGTCGTTTATCAAAAGGCTCTCGAATAAGTAGTAGAAGATTACTTCACATTACTTGGCCAATTTAGTTAAATCTGTGTGGAATATCTCTGGTGTTGAAATATATGTTGTAAAATGCTTCTATTAGCTTAGTTTTTGCCTTTTAATAATTACATTTCTATCTATTTGTTTTGTGGGTTTTTTGTGCAGAATAAATTTTTGTTAACACATTCTATTTTGCTAACAGCAGTTATTACCCCGGGCGAAGCCGGGTAGTACAGCTAATATATATATATATATATATATATATATATATATATATATATATATATATATATATATATATATATATATATATATATATATATATATATATATATATATATATATATATATATATATATATATATATATATATATGGCTTTGTCCGGAGCTAATGTCCGGAGCTAATGTCCGGAGATAAGTGACATCACCAGTGTCCTACACCCAGGCAGAGCACAGTGGCCCCAGGCAGAGCACAGGGGCCCCAGGCAGCATATGGGGCCCCAGGCAGAGCACAGGGGCCCCAGGCAGCATATGGGGCCCCAGGCAGAGCACAGTGGCCCCAGGCAGAGCACACACCAAATAGGAGGCCGAGGGGCCCCGCCCACCAAATAGGAGGCCGAGGGGCCCCGCCCACCAAATCGGAGGCCGAGGGGCCCCGCCCACCAAATCGGAGGCCGAGGGGCCACGCCCACCAAATCGGAGGCCGAGGGTCCCCGCCCACCAAATCGGAGGCCGAGGGGCCCCGCCTACCAAATCGGAGGCCGAGGGTCCCCGCCCACCAAATCGGAGGCCGAGGGGCCCAGCCCACCAAATCGGAGGCCGAGGGGCCCCGCCTACCAAATCGGAGGCCGAGAGGCCCCGCCCACCAAATCGGAGGCCGAGGGTCCCCGCCCACCAAATCGGAGGCCGAGGGTCCCCGCCCACCAAATCGGAGGCCGAGGGTCCCCGCCCACCAAATCGGAGGCCGAGGGTCCCCGCCCACCAAATCGGAGGCCGAGGGTCCCCGCCCACCAAATCGGAGGCCGAGGGTCCCCGCCCACCAAATCGGAGGCCGAGGGTCCCCGCCCACCAAATCGGAGCCCGAGGGTCCCCGCCCACCAAATCGGAGGCCGAGGGGCCCCGCCCACCAAATCGGAGGCCGAGGAGCCCCGCCCACCAAAAGTAAGTGCGGCCCCAAAAGTAAGTGCGCCCCCGGGTGCAAAAGTAAGTGCGCCCCCGGGTGCAAAAGTAAGTGCGCCCCCGGGTGCAAAAGTAAGTGCGCCCCCGGGTGCAAAAGTAAGTGCGCCCCCGGGTGCAAAAGTAAGTGCGCCCCCGGGTGCAAAAGTAAGTGCGCCCCCGGGTGCAAAAGTAAGTGCGCCCCCGGGTGCAAAAGTAAGTGCGCCCCCGGGTGCAAAAGTAAGTGCGCCTCCGGGTGCAGAAGTAAGTGCGCCCCCGGGTGCAAAAGTAAGCGCGCCCCCTAGTCCAGTGTGTGAAAAGTGCTGCTGTAAAGCTGGTAGCGCTGTTCAAGCACCATGTATTTCCTTCAGGAAATGCCCATCTAATATATAATTGCCTAGAATACTACTTCCTGCAATTTGTGCCAACTTCCGGAGCTAATGTCCAGAGCTAATGTCCGGAGCTAATGTCCGGAGCTAATGTCCGGAGATAAGTGACGTCACCAGTGTCCTACACCCAGGCAGAGCACAGGGGCCCCAGGCAGCATATGGGGGCCCCAGGCAGAGCACAGTGGCCCCAGGCAGAGCACAGGGGCCCCAGGCAGCATATGGGGCCCCAGGCAGAGCACAGGGGCCCCAGGCAGAGCACAGGGGCCCCAGGCAGCATATGGGGCCCCAGGCAGAGCACAGTGGCCCCAGGCAGAGCACAGGGGCCCCAGGCAGAACATGGGGCCCCAGGCAGAGCACAGGGGGCCCCAGGCAGAGCACAGGGGCCCCAGGCAGCATATGGGGCCCCAGGCAGAGCACAGGGGCCCCAGGCAGAGCACAGGGGCTTCAGGCAGAGCACAGGGGCCCCAGGCAGCATATGGGGCCCCAGGCAGAGCACAGGGGCCCCAGGCAGCATATGGGGCCCCAGGCAGAGCACAGTGGCCCCAGGCAGAGCACAGGGGCCCCATGCAGAACATGGGGCCCCAGGCAGAGCACAGGGGCCCCAGGCAGAGCACAGGGGCCCCAGGCAGCATATGGGGCCCCAGGCAGAGCACAGGGGCCCCAGGCAGCATATGGGGCCCCAGGCAGCATATGGGGCCCCAGGCAGAGCACAGTGGCCCCAGGCAGAGCACAGTGGCCCCAGGCAGCATATGGGGCCCCAGGCAGAGCACAGGGGCCCCAGGCAGCTTATGGGGCCCCAGGCAGAGCACAGTGGCCCCAGGCAGAACATGGGGCCCCAGGCAGAGCACAGGGGCCCCAGGCAGAACATGGGGCCCCAGGCAGAGCACAGGGTCCCCAGGCAGAGCACAGGGGCCCCAGGCAGCATATGGGGCCCCAGGCAGGAGCACAGGGGCCCCAGGCAGCATATGGGGCCCCAGGCAGAGCACAGTGGCCCCAGGCAGAGCACAGGGGCCCCAGGCAGAGCACAGTGGTCCCAGGCAGAGCACAGGGGCCCCAGGCAGCCTATGGGGCCCCAGGCAGCCTATGGGGCCCCAGGCAGAGCACAGTGGCCCCAGGCAGAACATGGGGCCCCAGGCAGAGCACAGGGGCCCCAAGCAGAGCACAGGGGCCCCAGGCAGAGCACAGGGGCCCCAGGCAGCATATGGGGCCCCAGGCAGAGCACAGTAGTCCCAGGTAGAGCACAGGGGCCCCAGGCAGCATATGGGGCCCCAGGCAGAGCACAGTGGTCCCAGGTAGAGCACAGGGGCCCCAGGCAGCATATGGGGCTCCAGGCAGAGCACAGTGGCCCCAGGCAGAGCACAGGGGCCCCAGGCAGAACATGGGGCCCCAGGCAGAGCACAGGGGCCCCAGGCAGAGCACAGGGGCCCCAGGCAGAGCACAGGGGCCCCAGGCAGCATATGGGGCCCCAGGCAGAGCACAGGGGCACCAGGCAGCATATGGGGCCCCAGGCAGAGCACAGCGATATTTTGGACCACTGTGCGGTGTTTCAGACCCCCTGTGTGATGTCTGGGGCCCTGTTCTTAAGTATATTAAAGATTAAAGTAACGTATATTAAAGTATATTATAGATCAAATTTGACACGTTTATGAGCACCATTGAGTGATATACTCAAGAATGACATAATTTTTCAACATTTTATGGTTTCAAACTGTAAACACTCAGAGTTATTTTTACTTCAACCAGAAAACCTTAACGGTTCATAAAAAACTTGACTGTTCAGGATATGATAAAAGTCATAGTATTCTGAATCTTTAACTTATAAAGATACCTTTACATGGGGTGATTATTGGTTCCAGAGAGGCTTTCGGCCGATAATCGTACACATGGCTGGTGACAGGACAATACAATATAAACGTTCAAAGGTAAACACTGATAACATTAAAATCTAATATATAATTGCCTAGAATACTACTTCCGGCAATTTGTGCCAACTTCCGTGGCTTTGTCCGGAGATAATGTCCGGAGATAAGTGACGTCACCAGCGTCCTACACCCGCTCAGGGTGGACAAAGATATATGCCTTCGTGGTGCGCGGCACTTTTCTGATTGGTTGCCGCCTGCCGCGAGCGACCAATCAGAAATGTGCCGTACTGTCAAGAATTGTCAAGAGCTGGTGAGTGCAGCCATTTTTTGTTCTTTCTTACTATTATTTATTAATTGTATTATTCTTACATTTGAATAAATAAAGTATATATGGATTCTAGACTCCCGATTCTTTAGAATCGGGCTGCCATCTAGTGTATATATATATATATATATATATATATATATATATATATATATATATATATATATATATATATACACACACACACATACATACATACACATATATATACAGGGGTTGGACAAAATAATGGAAACAAAGACATATGGTAATGTTTTGTAGTTGATTATTTGTGTTATGTGATATGTGTATGTAAATTAACTGTTTGTTTTGCATAATTGTAAGAACATTGATGAGAACCTGATACCAATGGCAGACCTCTCGGATTTTCAAAGAGGCCAAATTGTTGGTGCTCGTATGGCAGGCGCTAGTGTAACAGAAAGTGCTCGAATGCTTGGCGTGTCAAGAGGTACTGTCTCCAAAGTAATGACTGCGTTTGAAACAGAAGGAAAAACGTCCGCAGCAAAGCACAGGTCCGGCCGAAAGTCAAAGTTGACCGAGAGAGACCGTCGGACTCTAAAATGAATTGTGAGAGAGGATCGCAAGACCACGGCTCCGAAAATCACTGCTGAGCTCAATGAACACCTACAGAACCCAGTTTCCACGAAAACGGTTCGTCGGCAGCTGCACAAATCTGGATTCCACGGAAGAGCTGCAATTAGAAAACCGCTGCTCTCAATGACAAATGTTTCCAAGCGTTTAGAGTGCTGTAGAAACCTCCAGAATTGGTCCCTCGAGCAGTGGAAACATGTGATATTCTCAGACAAATCATCGTTTACCCTATTTCCGACCTCCGGCCGAGTGTACGTTTGGAGACAGCCGAAAGAAGCATTTCATCCAGACTGCCTTCTCCCAACCGTAAAACATGGCGGAGGTTCTGTGATGATCTGGGGTGCTATTTCGTGGAGATCCGCCGGGCCAATGATATCACTTCATGGAAGAATTAGCAGCCGAGATTATTTAGGCATTTTGGGCAACCAAGTGCATCCAATGGTTCAAGCACTGTTCCCGGAGGGGAACGCCATCTTTCAGGATGATAATGCACCAATTCATACAGCTAGAATCGTTAAAGCATGGCACGAGGAACATTCTAAAGGAGTTGAGCATCTCATCTGGCCCCCACAAACCCCAGACCTCAACATTACTGAACATTTAGGGTCGATTTTAGAGATTCAAGTTAGGCTTCTTTCACACTAGCGCCGGGCTCGGCCCGTCGCAGTGCGTCGGGCCGAGGTTACCGACGCTAGCGTTGTATACGCAGCACAACGGAGGCAGCGGAAGCGCTGCAAAAATTTTTCCAGCGCATCCGCCGCCCCATTGTGAGGTGTGGGGAGGTGGGCGCGGAGTTCCGGCCGCGCATGCGCGGTATGAAATGGCGGTCCGTCGGGAGCAAAAAACGTTACATGTAACGTTTTTTGCATCCGACGGTCCGCCACAACACGGCGCGACGGTTGCGACGTGTGGCAATGCGTCGCAAATGCATCGCTAATGTTAGTCAATGGTGAAAAAACGCATCCTGCAAGCACTTTTGCAGGATGCGTTTTTTCGCCAAAACGACGCATTGCGACGTATTGCAAAAAACGCTAGTGTGAAAGTAGCCTTAGACGTCGATTTCCGCCGCCATCGTCGCTCAAAGAACTGGAGGGTGTTTTAACTGCAGAATGGGCTAAAATTCCTTTGGGAACAATTCACACCTTGTATGAATCCATACCTCGGAGAATTGAGGCTGTAATCGTCGCAAAAGGTGGACCTACACCATATTAAACTAACTTTTGTCCAACCCGTGTGTGTGTGTGTGTGTGTGTGTGTGTGTGTGTGTGTGTATATATATTATACACATATATATATATATATATATATATATATATATATATATATATATATATATATATATATATATACACATACACACACACATATACATACACATACCGTATATACTCGAGTATAAGCCGAGATTTTCAGCCCCCAAAAATGGGCTGAAAGTGCTCCTCTCAGCTTATACTCGAGTCATGGAAGGCGGGAGGGTCGGCGGGGGTGAGGGGGAGCGACACCTGTCAAATACTCACTTGTTCCCGGCGATCCTGACACGGTCCCTGCATGTCCCACGGTCTCCGGGCACGGCAGCTTCTTCCCCTGTTCAGCTGTCACAGGTAACGCTCATTAAAGTTATGAATATGGACTCCACTCCCATAGGGTTGGAGCCGCATATTCATTACTGTAATGAGCGGTGCCATGTGACCGCTCACTACAGGAAGAAGCTGCCGCTCCCGGAGACGTGGGACATCCAGGGACCGTGCCAGGAGCGCCGGGAGCAGGTGAGTATGTCATATTCACCTTTCCGCTTTCCACCACCGCCTCGTCTTCCGCGTCCTCGGCAATGACTGTTCAGGTCAGAGGGCGCGATGACGTATTAGTGTGCGCGCCGTCCTCTGCCTGAGCAGTCAGTGCGGAGAGATGGGACGCCGAGGAGCAGCTGGCAGCGACGAGAGGCGAGTATGTAATTTTTTTTTTTTAGTGCAGCAGCATTACATGTGGCACAATGCTATATGGATCGTCTATGGGGCCATAAAGAACTGCATGGAGCATTATATGGGGCATCTATGGGGCCAAAAAGAACTGAATGGAGCATTATATGGGGCATCTATGGGGCCATAACTGCATGGAGCATTATATGGGGCATCTATGGGGCCATAACTGCATGGAGCATTATATGGGGCATCTATGGGGCTATAAAGAACTGCATGGAGCATTATATGGGGCATCTATGGGGACATAACTGCATGGAGCATTATATGGGGCATCTATGGGGACATAACTGCATGGAGCATTATATGGGGCATCTATGGGGCCATAAAGAACTGCATGGAGCATTATATGGAGCATCTATGGGGCCATAAAGAACTGCATGGAGCATTATATGGGGCATTTATGGGGCCATAAAGAACTGCATGGAGCATTATGTGGGACATCTATGGGGCCATAAAGAACTGAATGGAGCATTATATGGAACATATTTGTATACGGAGCATCTTATGGGGCCATAATGAACTGTATGGAGCATTATATGGGGCCTATTTTGTATGGAGCATCTTATGGGGCCATAATGAACAGTATGGAGCATTATATGGGGCTCCTGATTCAATATGGATATTCAAAAACACTTAACCTACTGATGTTTCAATTAATTTTACTTTTATTGGTATCTATTTTTATTTTTGACATTTACCGGTAGCTGCCTCATTTTCCACCCTAGGCTTATACTCGAGTCAATAAGTTTTCCCAGTTTTTTGTTGCAAAATTAGGGGGGGGGTCGGCTTATACTTGAGTATATACAGTACACACACATATAATTGTCTAAGGGGTACTCCCATCTTTCTGTCTGCAACTTCCGTCACGGAAATCCCGCATCGCTGATTGGTCTCGCCAGCTGCCCGTCATGGCTGCCGCGACCAATCAGCGACGGGCATAGTCCGATTAGTCCCTCCCTACTCCCCTGCAGTCAGTGCCCGGCGCCCGCTCCATACTCCCCGCAGGCAGTGCCCAGCGTCCGCTCCATACTCCCCGCAGTCAGTGCCTGGCACCCGCATACTCCCCTCCACTCACACAGGGTTAATGCCAGCAGTAACGGACCGCGCTATGCCGCGGGTAACGTTACCGCTGCTATTAACCCTGTGTGTCCCCAACTTTTTACTATTGATGCTGCCTATGCAGCGTCAATAGTAAAAAAATCTAATGTTAAAAATAATTAAAAAAAAACAACCCTGCTATACTCACCCTCCGTAGTCCGACGATGCGCTCGCGGCTGCCGCCATCTTCCGTTACCAGAGATGCTTTGCGAAATTACCCAGAAGACTTAGCGGTCTCGTGAGACCGCTAAGTCATCTGGGTAATTTCGCAATGCATCCTGGAAACGGAAGATGGCGGCAGCCGCGCGCATAGGGACAGCTTCGCTGGATCCCAGGGGGTGAGTATATAACTATTTTTTGTTTTAATTATTTTTTTTTAACACGGATGTGCCCACACTGCTATATACTACGTGGACAGTATTATATACCGCGTGGGCAGTGTTATATACCACGTGGCTGCTATATACTACGTGGCCAGTGTCATATACTACGTGGACAGTATTATATACCACGTGGGCAGTGTTATATACTACGTGGCTGCTATATACTACGTGGCCAGTGTTCGATATTATGTGGGCTGTTTTATGTACTGCGTGGCCTGTGCTATATATTACGTGGCCACTTATATACTGCATGGCCTGTTATATAGTACGTCGCTTGTGTTATATACTGCGTGGCCACTGTTATATATTGGTTGGCCTGTATTAACGCATCGGGTATTCTACAATATGTATGTATATATGTATATAGCAGCCACATAGTATATAGCACAGGCCATGTAGTATTTGTCTGCTATATACTACATGGCTCCTATATAGTACATAGCACAGGCCACGTAGTATGTGGCTGCTATATACATACATATTCTAGAATACCCGATGCGTTAGAACCGGGCCACCATCTAGTGTATGTGTATATGTATGTATGTATGTATGTATGTATGTATGTATGTATGTATGTATGTATGTATGTATGTATGTATGTATGTATGTATGTATATATATATATATATATATATATATATATATATATATATATATACACACATATATACACATACATACATACACACAGTCATGGTCAAAAGTATTGACACCCCTGCAATTCTGTCAGATAATACTCAGTTTCTTCCTGAAAATGATTGCAAACACAAATTCTTTGGTATTATCTTCATTTAATTTGTCTTAAATGAAAAAACACTAAAAGAATTGTCCTATAGCCAAATTGGATATAATTCCACAAAAAAACATAAAAAATGGGGTGGACAACAGTATTGGCACCGTTTGAAAAAATCATGTGATGCTTCTCTAATTTGTGTAATTAACAGCACCTGTAACTTACCTGTGTCATCTAACAGGTGTTGGCAATAATTAAATCACACTTGCAGCCAGTTGACATGGATTAAAGTTGACTCAACCTCTGTCCTGTGTCCTTGTGTGTACCACATTGAGCATGGAGAAAAGAAAGACCAAAGAACTGTCTGAGGACTTGAGAAACCAAATTTTGAGGAAGCATGAGCAATCTCAAGGCTACAAGTCCATCTCCAAAGACCTGAATGTTCCTGTGTCTACCGTGCGCAGTGTCATCAAGAAGTTTAAAGCCCATGGCACTGTGGCTAACCTCCCTAGATGTGGACGGAAAAGAAAAATTGACAAGAGATTTCAACGCAAGATTGTGCGGATGTTGGATAAAGAACCTCGACTAACATCCAAACAAGTTCAAGCTGCCCTGCAGTCCGAGGGTACAACATTGTCAACCCGTACTATCCATCGGTGTCTGAATGGAAATGGACTGTATGGTAGGAGACCCAGGAAGACCCCACTTCTTACCCCGAGACATAAAAAAGCCAGGCTGGAGTTTGCCAAAACTTACCTGAAAAAGCCTAAAACGTTTTGGAAGAATGTTCTCTTGTCAGATGAGACAAAAGTAGAGCTTTTTGGGCAAAGGCATCAACATAGAGTTTACAGGACAAAAAAATTCAAAGAAAAGAACACGGTCCCTACAGTCAAACATGGCGGACGTTCCCTGATGTTTTGGGGTTGCTTTGCTGCCTCTGGCACTGGACTGGTTGACCGTGTGCATGGCATTATGAAGTCTGAAGACTACCAACAAATTTTGCAGCATAATGTAGGGCCCAGTGTGAGAAAGCTGGGTCTCCCTCAGAGGTCATGGGTCTTCCAGCAGGACAATGACCCAAAACACACTTCAAAAACACTAGAAATGGTTTGAGAGAAAGCACTGGAGACTTCTAAGGTGGCCAGCAATGAATCCAGACCCGAATCCCATAGAACACCTGTGGAGAGATCTAAAAATGGCAGTTTGGAGAAGGCACCATTTAAATATCAGGGACCAGGAGCAGTTTGCCAATGAAGAATGGTCTAAAATTCCAGCAGAGCATTGTAAGAAACTCATTGATGGTTACCGAAACCGGTTGGTTGCAGTTATTTTGGCTAAAGGTTGTGCAACCAAGTATTAGGCTGAGGGTGCCAATACTTTTGTCTGGCCCATTTTTGGAGTTTTGTGTGAAATGATCAATGTTTTGCTTCTTGCTTCATTCTCTTTTGTGTTTTTTCATTTAAAACAAATTAAATGAAGATAATACCAAAGAATTTGTGTTTGCAAACATTTTCAGGAAGAAACTGAGTATTATCTGACAGAATTGCAGGGGTGTCAATACTTTTGGCCATGACTATGGGTATATATACATACACACACATACATATATACACACACACACACATATATAAAAAAGGTTTCTTTATTCACAAACTTGTAACATAGAGGATACAAACTTCAGCACAAACCATATTGTGCTGAAGTTTGTATCCTCTATGTTACAAGTTTGTGAATAAAGAAACCTTTTTTTCACAGATTCGGTGAAGCTGGACATTTTATTCTTTTGGATTCTAAACGCCTGGACACAGTGGGTCCGTGCTCCCGAAGCTCAGCTTATGCATCACGGGTGAGCTGGTTCATATTTCTTCTCCTCAAAATCTTACAATGCGCACTAATAGTGCACTGTTGCTAGCTTATTACTTTTTATTAGAGCCGGCGAGCAAGAGCACTGTCACTGTGCATATTGTACAGTGACAAGATTCTACTGAGCATAGGTCAGAATTGACAGACTCATGTTCAGTAGAGCAGGGACTAGTTCAGCACCTGAGATGGAGGTGAATGATGATGCTTTGTCACCCTGTCCTTCAGAAATGCAACAGTAGCCTTAAGGTACCGTCACACTAAGCAACGTCGCCAGCGATCCGTGACGTTGCAGCGTCCTAGGGAGCGATATCGCTGTATTTGACACGCAGCAGCGATCAGAATCCCGCTGTGAAATTGCTGGTCGCTGCTAGAAGGTCTGCACATTATTTGGTCGCTAGGTCGCCGTGTATCGCCGTGTTTGACAGCAAAAGCAAGGATACCAGCGATATTTTACACT
This sequence comes from Ranitomeya variabilis, assembly GCF_051348905.1. Classification (NCBI taxonomy): domain Eukaryota; kingdom Metazoa; phylum Chordata; class Amphibia; order Anura; family Dendrobatidae; genus Ranitomeya; species Ranitomeya variabilis. Next base: position 112,236,943 of record NC_135239.1, on the reverse strand, counting down.
GGTAACCAGGGTAAACATCGGGTTACTAAGCGCAGGGCCGCGCTTAGTAACCCGATGTTTACCCTGGTTACCAGCGTAAAAGTTAAAAAAACAAACAGCACATACTCACCAGCGCGTCCCCCAGCCTCTGCTTCCTGACACTGACTGAGCGCCGGCCCTAAACTGAAAGTGAAAGCACAGCGGTGACGTCACCGCTGTGCTGTTAGGGCCGGAGCTCAGTCAGTGTCAGGAAGCGGACGGTGGGGGACGCGCAGGTGAGCATGTACTGTTTGTTTTTTTAACTTTTACGCTGGTAACCAGGGTAAACATCGGGTTACTAAGCGCGGCCCTGCGCTTAGCAACCCGATGCTTACCCTGGTTACCCGGGGACCTCGGCATCGTTGGTCGCTGGAGAGCGGTCTGTGTGACAGCTCTCCAGCGACCAAACAGCGACGCTGCAGCGATCGGCATCGCTGTCGCTATCGCTGCAGCGTCGCTTAATGTGACGGTACCTTTAGAGCTGTGGTTTGGATCACTGTCATATTGATAATGTGCACACCTACCAAGGGTACAGCGTGATGGTAACATCTTCTCTTTCAATTAGGAGTAGTACATCTATGATTCTTATGATATCAATGAAATTTAGCTCCCCTACACCTGCAGTGCTCATGTAGCCCTACATAAGGACACTGCCACCACCATGGTTCACTGTGGGCACTATGCATTTCACTTTGCACTCTTCACCTTTGAGAAGCCATAGAGTTTTTAATCCAACAGTTCCTATAACATTTATTTTTGTCTCATCACTCCGGAATATAGTCACAGTAGTCTTCATATTTTTCAGCATGAACCCTGACAAACTGTAGGTGGTCTTTTTTTGTGTTTTGTGCATGTCCTTTAGAAGAGACTTCCTTCGTGGATGAAACTCATGCATGCCATTGCTCTTCAATGTACTCAATATTGTGTCATAGCTAAAATGGGTTGAGTTTTTTCCTTCTACTTCTTTAGCTAGCTGCAGTGAACTGCATGTTGATTTTCTCCAACTCTTACCAAAAAATGCTCATGTTTAGGTGTTTACTTCAGTGATCGGCGTGATCATCAGTGAGATGGTTGACCTTACATTTTTGTTAAATGTTATTTTTGCTACAGTATTCAGACCGATAAGTAAAGCTTTGCTGATCCTGTAGTCTATACCTTTTATCTCTTAAAAGAAATTATGCTCTTTCTCAGGTCTTGCGACATTTCTCTTCCATGTAGTACCATAGCTGACAGCATGAAAAGGAAAGAGATTTTATTTGTTAAAGAGGTTGTCCACTACATTTTGATTGATGATCTATTTTTAGGAAAGATCATCAATGTCTGATCGGCTGGGATCTGACACCTGGAACCCCTGCTAAAAGATAGATCAATCTAAAGTAGTGGATAACCTCTTTAAGTAATGGCCTTTTAAACACCTGTTTAATAAATAATTAGGTTTAACTGTGGATGAACTCTCTTTAATTAGAATTTTGCAGTCTAAACTTTAGCTTTGCTCCCAAGACTTTCATTGGAGTGTACTCATTTTGCAATATAGTCTTGAATAAGTTTGTTCGTGAAATTACATTTTTTTGGATGTGGAAAATAAATCATGTTTGCAATCAATGGCCCACATTTCTGGGAGCACTTTGTAGAATGGAATGTCATTAAAATGTTGATTCTGAAAGGAAACAAAGGTTTTCTGACAAGTCTGTTGGGGTGTACTCATTTATGCTGAGAGCTGTATTAAATTTTAAAATCAGAAGCATGATTGTAGGTTTCTTGTCCTGTATGTGGGTGGGTTATACCAAGTATCGATTGATTTACTGAAGCTGCCAATACATCAACCTTCTTACTACTGTCGCCAGCCTGGATTAGTGAGATGTTGCCGTCTTTCAGCAGTAGTATTAGTGCCGGCTTATGCAAGCCGTAGAGAGCCTGGCTTATGTTCAGGTGGACCTTAAAGAATCTTAAAGGGGATGTCCTCTACTTTGATACTAATGATCTAACCTAAGTCAACAATATCAGATCTGTGGAGGTCCGACACACAGCACCCCCACCAATCAGCTGTTACTAGTTCTGATGGCAGCCAGATGCATACAGGATGTGGAGTGGAATAGCATGGCCCATATGCTGTGTCGTGGTTGTTGAGGACCTGAAGCAGTTGATCTGTGGGTGGGCCGCATCCCCAAATATCTGAAATTTGATGAGTTATCCAAACGAACAGTCGACACCATCAAAGTAGAGGACAGCCTTTTTATAGAAGCTGGCAGCAGATTACAACTAAAGATCGGAGTTTTGAATTCAAAATCCCCACAACCTTTTTTTTTTTTTTTTTCTTTCCAGTAACATTACATGTGGTTTAATTTTTTTTTCCCCCAAACACTGACATAATTAGACTGTATGCAACTCAAAAAAAATAACACTAAATACATTATACCTACCCTACGAAAAGACACAATATAAAACGTATCTCCTCTTCTGCGGATAGCTTCCAAAAACTCCTGATAGCTTCTTGGTGAGGAATAATAGAGCTGTAACTCATTTACTGGGTTCCTAGGAAAGCAAAGAATGAGGAGAGTAAATGTTTGCCTAGCACGCTACTCACCAGAAAGCTAAATAAATGAGGGAAAAGATCTATTAATTCCAACCAATTTGCAACATCCATCATGGACTGCACCTATTCTAAACAGAAAATGCTGAGAGCTTCTCTAGTAACAGCTCTGGGAATGTCCTTAATTTATGGGATAGACGGCTCGATATCATGTGAAGCTGTTCTCCCATGACACTATGGGCCACATCCATAGCAGAACAGGGCTGCAGAGACGTATTTCTATGTCATCCTTTGTGCTGTTAATGCAAACAAAGGAACGGAAAGTCCCATTTTTGGGGACAAGCCATTCAATTCCTGGTAGCATGAGGAGAGCTGGAAAGTGTGTGCAATACACAATCTCCATGCTGACACCAGTGTCGGCACCGCACTGCTTCCTTGTCTGTGTGGCAATCACACACTGTGATTATCCATGTGGGGGCACTGTGGCTAACACAGCGGGCACGGAGGGCAGCGGTCATGTATTGGGAGGAATGCGATGTAGAAGTGAGAAGCAAGGGCAGCAAACTGCAGAGGTGCATCACTAGACATGCTAGGGCGGCAATAATTATATCATGCATGCTATATGGACTTATGAGAAGAAAAATAATATTTGTGGGTGTGGAATTACATCAACACGAGGAACATGTGGTGCTACTTAGTGTTGGTTAGGCTTATTAGAAGTATCTTTCCCTCATCTAAATCCCCCCACGACCAATAACCAATGTCCTGTGTGACATTTACTTACTTTAAGCTGGTCTCCGTGTATTGCATGGTCACCAGTTGTGTACCATCTTTTCCATCGGTTTTCTGTCATATAAAGTATATATAGATATTAATATAGATTTATAGAGATTATATATATATATATATATATATATATATATATATATATATATATATATATATATTCAAATATATATATATATTTGATTAATTTTCTTGGAATTTGTAACTTTGATAAATCCTGAATCATCAAAGTAGAGATTTAGGAAAAATGTTGACAAATGATGGCCACTAGTAATTGTTGATATGCATGATGTTTAGAGACATTATTCTACCTTAAAGGGGATCTGTCACCCCCTGGATTTGATCTATTGCTATGGGCATTCCAGTAATAGAATGGTTAAACCAGTCTCACCTGTGTGCCTCATAGCTGCGGTGTAGATCTTGAGAAATTTATAGTGTTATATGCTAATGATTTCTCCCAGGCTTCGGGGCGTGCGGTGCCTGGAAGAAATCACTGCCTCCTGACTTCATTATAAAGGCACCCCCTCCCACCAGCGGCACACTGACCTGCTCGGCGCTGTAATCCCGCGTACGTGCCATGCACACGCGCTGTTATGCGCACCCTGTCCGCCCCCTATGGGCAGTGTCTGCACAGGAACAGTGAGCGAGTCACTGCGCAGGAGGAGAGACTCGGAGCCTGCACAAAAGATTAACGCAGACACTGCCCATATTTTAGTAATGCTTTTTAAACTAAATACACATTTAAATTCAAGATAAATACAGGATAAACATTGCAGTATACAAAAAGGTACAATACTAATTAACACCTAATATAAGAGCATGTTTACTGCATACATAGAAAACAAGCAAAAAGAATAGACGCTAGAATACAGAGCCCAGTGATCCTCCCCCTACTCCATAAAGGTATCCTTGATCCCCATAAATGACATGTTTGTAATTAGTACTCAAAGGAAATCTGTCAGTGGGATCAACCCTCCTAAGTAGTCTATACAGGCATGTACCTACAACATGGAACATGGAAGTCTTACTCCACAGAAATCCACCTTTTCTTATATGTAAATGAGCTGTTCCAGGCTGTGGGGAGGAGGCTGCCTGGAAGATAACTCTGCCCCAGAGATTATTACACATGAAGGGGAGTTACCAGTGTGATGTGTGATGGCCGCTCTCTGCTCTACTGCAGAGCTGTGTGTGATACCTCACACATCTGCAGGTTCCTCTCAGCTTCATACACAGAAAGATTACAACCCACCAGTAGAGATGGGCGAACCCAAACAGCAAAGTTCAGCGTCGGAACCAAACACCTACTGTTCAGACATGGACACCGAACATGGACTTCACCAGGAAGTCCGTGTTACTGTTCAGGTTCGACACCCCAAACACCGGGTGTTTGTCGCGCTGTCATGACTGCTTCTGATCGGCTGTGAAATCATCATTGCCGGTCAGAGAGACGCGGTTCACACATTGTCAAAAGACAGTGTGAGCACTCAGCTGTGATCGGAGGTATAAAGCTCATCTCTGGTCACTGGTGTCAGCTAATGGGACTACCGCTCCCATCAGCAGGCGCCTGCTGCCGCTAATAACAGTGAGAGCAGGAGCGGCTGATGGGAGTACTCATCAGCCAGCTTCTGCACTGTAAATAAAAAAAAAAAAAAAAACGGAGTGGGTTTCCCTGTATTTTTGATAACCAGCCAGGCAATACACACAGCTGATGTCGTCCCATCAGCAGACACCAATGACCAGTGGTGAACTTTATACCTCCGATCACAGCTGTGCACTCACGCTGTCTTTTGACAGAATGGGAACTGTGGCTCTCTGTCCGATCAGAAGTGGTGCCTGCCATGCTGTCATGCACATAGCACCGTGACAAACACTGGATGTTCCTGCCCCCCATTCAAGTGAATGGGGTCTGGGTACTGTTCTGGTACCTGAAGTTTTTGTAACTGATCGGCAGAACCCGAACATCCAGGTGTCCACCCATTTATACCCACCAGTAAATAAATAATGTTTACACAATTTGCAGTAATCCTGCATGCAGTTTTATTGCAATGAACCGCTGAGGCTATGTGCACACGTCAGGATTTCTAGCAGAAATTTTTTTGACAAAAAACGAATATTTCTGCCAGAAATCCGCATGCGTTTTTTTACGCCTTTTTTGTGCGTTTTTTCCTAATGCATAGAATTGCGGGAAAAACGCGGAAAATCCGCAAAATTAATGAACAGCATGCATGCAAAAAGCGGCATGCTTTTTTTACCGCGATGCGTTTTTTTCGCGGAAAAAAATGCACCATGTGCACAAAACATGCAGAATGCATTCTAAATTATATTAAAAACGCATGCATTATGCATTCTGAGTTTTTATAGCGTTTTTACCGTGAAAAAACGCGAAAAAAATGCAAAAAAACCTGAACGTGTGCACATACCCTTAATGTAAATGGAATATTCTTGCTACGTGTCAGCTCCAACAAAATAAAAAAAAATAACTAGAAGCCCACGTAGTGCACATTTATCAAATATGCTCACAGGCAACTGGTTCATTTTTCAACTACAATATCTTTTGTAACTTGTTCAAAGTGCAATCTGATCATTTCACCTGCAGGACGCCACGGAGCCGTGTGGAAGAAAGAAGACAGAAGAAAGACTATTAACCCCCTGAGAGCTGGAAGATTACCTGCTATTATTTTTTCCTCAAGATCTATTGCTTTTTTTTTTATATTTCTACCCACTTAGCCACAAGAAGACTTTTTATGCAGGATGAATTGTACTTCTGCATGACACCATTCATATTAACATATATTGTAATATAAAATGGGGAAAAAAATCCATGAGGTTAAATTGAGAAAACACGCAATCTCACAATTGTTTTTTGGGCTTCGTTTTTATGGCATTCATTGTTCTGTAAAAATTACCTGGAAGTAGGTTTATCCTGGTTAGTATGGTCACATCGATACAAAATGTGCATGTTTTTTTTTTTTGTTACAAAATTTTGCCTTTTAAATAATAAAAAAAAAAGCAAAAAAACAAACAACATTAAAATTGATGTTTGTGCTGCCATTTTCCCGAGACCCATAACATTTTCATTTTGTAGTTGATGTCGCTGTGTGAGGGCAACCTGATGCTTTTATTGATGCTATTTTGGGTTTGGATAAGACCTTTAGATTGTTTCTTATTGCATTTTTTGAGGAGTTATGGTGTATTGATTCATTTTTTCTTTACAACATTTACCAATTGGGTGGGTGAATTTTATATTTTGCTAGATCGGACCTTTACGGACACGGTGATACCACGTGTATTATTTTAGTGTTAAAATAAAAATTAAAATCTTTATTTTAAGTGGGCGGAAAAAAAGTGATGCAAATCTATGAGCTTTATTTTTTTTTTCACTTTTTACTGTAATCGTCCCTTTAAAAAGACTTGAAACTGATTGCTTGTACTGTATACAATATACGCTAAAGGGGCTAAAGGTTAACCACTAAGAAATGCGACCTCACCTGCACTGGCCTTGCTTTGTGGGTGATAGGTGTTCGTCTGGACTTTGTTCGTTCAACCTCATGTCTATGGACCCAACCACGAAGTTCTTGGTTTAACCTAATTTAAAGGAAAAAAACAAACATTATTTTGTGAACCCAATTTTATTCATGTATGTAATTTTTGCTAATTGCACATTTCAAACACTGAGAACATGAAAAGCCGCTCACGGAAGATGTATGGTACCAATCAGACACCGTTTATGTTCCCCTGCTTAGTCTGCTACCTATTGCCGGTTCTCTCTAATTTCACTCTTCCCAGACCTGGCTGGGTGCCAAGTGACTCACTCCATTCCCATAGTCCATAGGATGGGACTATAAGCTGATGTATACACAGTCAATTATTTCCCTTTGTTATGTTTGCTGGAATTACGCATGTTATAAATGTTATTACTATGGTGAGCTAAGGTAATTTATTTATTTTTTTTAATATAAAACAAAATAATATACACCCAAATATAAAAATAAATAAAAAATTAAAGTCTGTGTGCAGCATGCATTGCAACAAAACACAATACTCAGAGCCCAGAAGAATCTACCATTGGGTCATCAATCTTTGTAAAAAAACATTCTGTCATTTTGCAAATGAGCAACAGGAAAAGTTCTGCTGTCATCATGGAACTAGTAAGTGGCAGTCTTGTATGGTCCTACTTAGGAACGGATGTATGCAATGGAAAACTTCAGGCGTCCCTCCACCCCTCAGATAAGTCAAATCATAACTCCGAAGGATAGCAACGAAAAAGGCGGCCAAATTCAGACTGCCAGGAGAGAAAAGCTTTTTTAGCTTTGTCTATACAAATATGACAGATCTGGCTAAGAAGAACACTCCACAAATCACATGGATGATCACTCCAAGCATAGCCCCAGACATTCCCAGCCACTGATGGAAAGGACTTGGAAAATCATGTTTCTTACTCCAGCAGATCAGGTCTAATAGTAGGCTAATAGATCTTCCACTATTGTAGGGAAGCAGGGCTGTGGAGTCATTGAGGAGTTGGAGGTTTGGCTTTGGCTACATTCACATTACCGTCGTGCACTGCGAAGTTGCGGCGCACCGACACATACTGTGGAAGCGCAGCACAAAGGGGGCTGCGGATGCTGTTTTTCAACGCATCCGCTGCCCCATTGTGAGGTGGGGGGGGCGGGCACAACACCCCAAAAAACGTTACAAGCAATGTTTTTTGGTGGCGACGGTCCGACGCAAACGTCGCACGGCGGTAGCGACATGTGGCAATGCGTCTCACTGCGTCGCTAATGCAAGTCAATGGAGAAAAAACGCATCCTGCAAGCACTTTTGCAGGATGCGTTTTTCTACAAAACGACGCATAGCGACGTGCAGTGCACGACGCTAGTGTGAAAGTAGCCTTACCGACTCCACAGCCCTGCAGGTAAGGCTTCTTTCACACTTCCGTCTTCCAAATCTGCACAGGAGCCGTCAAGACGTTGAAATGACGGATCCTGTGCAGATTGTGGAAAACGTGTGCACTGGGCCCGTCTTTCTGGCGGACCCGTCGAGGCTATGTGCACCTGCTGTGTATGCGTCTTCGCAGCGGTTTTCCGCTGCGAAAATGCATACACAACACAAACCAGGTTAAAAAAAGAATTTAAAAATCGCAGTATTCTCACCTACCGGCGTTCTCACGCAACCATGCTCCCGGCAGCTAGCATTCCTAGTAATACTTTGCGAAATCTCGCGAGAAGTCACGGGCAGCGCAGAATGCGTTGCTGACCGATTTTCCGACGTGCAGAAAAAATGTTCCTCTGAACGTTTTCTCTGCCCGACAGACCGTTTTTCTACGCAGGATCCAGTGCACGACGGATGAAACAGATGGCCATCCGTCACAATCTGTCGCTAATACAAGTCTATGAATTTTTTTGCAGGATCCTGCATTCTCAAAAATCGACGGATTGTGACGGGAGCTGAAAGACGGAAGTGTGAAAGAGGCCTAAGGCTGTACAAGGGCCACATCCAGTATGTGTACGCGCTTCTACAAGCTACACAATTTAAAGTGAGATTCTGCTGACCTGAGGGTTTCCGTTTGGTTGACATGTGGTCGGCAAGGAGGAGGAGGAATGTAAATCAGTGGATCCTCTTTCACAACCATTAATGCCTTTTCTGTTGACATAGGTTTTTCAAGCCTAAAAGCAAACATTACAATTATTGGCAAAGTGTGGTGATAAAAAAATCCACATAGGACGCCTCATGAGCTAAAGGTGGACAATCCGTCAATATCTCACAAACAAATTGAGGGAATTTATCAATTCGAGGTTCAGATGCAAGTCTATAACATATAACCAACTGGAATAAGGTGTGCCAATATTTTTAGGACTGACAGGTTTTTATACTAGAAATAAACAAATTGGAAGAGCGTGGTCCAGCACCACGTCATTGGCCTGTGACCAGCGGGAAGGAGCTCTGAGTAGCGCCTCCTACCTTCTGATTTGTAGTTCCTCAGCAACGTCTCGCAGTTCTTCTGTCCGGACAAGGCTGCTGCACCAGGATTCTGCAAACTAAATTGCTCATTTCTACTTTCAACTAGTTTGTGATTTCATTTTTCTTCCACGAGCCATACATTTTTTTTTATTTTCCAGCCACGTAGACATATGAGGGTTTGGTTTTTGAGGGACGAGTTGTAGTTTTGAAGGACATAAATTATTTTACCAAATGAGGCACTGGAAAATGGGAAAAACTGCAGTGAAATGTCAGAAAAAAATGCAATACTGCCATTGTTTGGGGGATTTTGTTTTTACAGAGTTCATCGTCTTAGGGCAAGCACGATTACTGCGATTTTAAATTTGCATATTTCAATTTAGTGGTGAAAAAAAGTTCTAATATTTATGTACGGTATATAAAAATAAATTAGGGCTGTGCAGCCATTTTCTGAGATCAGTTATGTTTTGATTTATCCATCTACAGAGCTATGTACAGTGCCTACAAGTAGTATTCAACCCCCTGCAGATTTAGCAGGTTTACACATTTGGAATTAACTTGGCATTGTGACATTTGGACTGTAGATCAGCCTGGAAGTGTGAAATGCACTGCAGCAAAAAAGAATGTTATTTCTTTGTTTATTTTTTTTTTTTTAAATTGTGAAAAGTCTTTTCAGATGGTCATTTATTATTCAACCCCTCAACCCACCAGAATTCTGTTTGATTCTCCTAAAGTATTAAGAAGTAGTTCAGGCACAAAGAACAATGAGCTTCACATGTTTGGATTAATTATCTCTTTTTCCAGCCTTTTCTGACTATTTAAGACCCTCCCCAAACTTGTGAACAGCACTCATACATGGTCAACATGGGAAAGACAAAGGAGCATTCCAAGGCCATCAGAGACAAGATCGTGGAGGGTCACAAGGCTGGCAAGGGGTACAAAACCCTTTCCAAGGAGTTGGGCCTACCTGTCTCCACTGTTGGGAGCATCATCCGGAAGTGGAAGGCTTATGGAACTACTGTTAGCCTTCCACGGCCTGGACAGCCTTTGAAAGTTTCCTCCCGTGCCGAGGCCAGGCTTGTCCGAAGAGTCAAGGCTAACCCAAGGACAACAAGGAAGGAGCTCCGGGAAGATCTCATGGCAGTGGGGACATTGGTTTCAGTCAATACCATAAGTAACGTACTCCACCGCAATGGTCTCCGTTCCAGACAAGCCCGTAAGGTACCTTTACTTTCAAAGCGTCATGTCAAGGCTCGTCTACAGTTTGCTCATGATCACTTGGAGGACTCTGAGACTGACTGGTTCAAGGTTCTCTGGTCTGATGAGACCAAGATCGAGATCTTTGGTGCCAACCACACACGTGACGTTTGGAGACTGGATGGCACTGCATACGACCCCAAGAATACCATCCCTACAGTCAAGCATGGTGGTGGCAGCATCATGCTGTGGGGCTGTTTCTCAGCCAAGGGGCCTGGCCATCTGGTCCGCATCCATGGGAAGATGGATAGCACGGCCTACCTGGAGATTTTGGCCAAGAACCTCCGCTCCTCCATCAAGGATCTTAAGATGAGTCGTCATTTCATCTTCCAACAAGACAACGACCCAAAGCACACAGCCAAGAAAACCAAGGCCTGGTTCAAGAGGCAAAAAATCAAGGTGTTGCAGTGGCCTAGTCAGTCTCCTGACCTTAACCCAATTGAAAACTTGTGGAAGGAGCTCAAGATTAAAGTCCACATGAGACACCCAAAGAACCTAGAGAACTTGGAGAAGATCTGCATGGAGGAGTGGGCCAAGATAACTCCAGAGACCTGTGCCGGCCTTATCAGGTCTTATAAAAGACGATTATTAGCTGTAATTGCAAACAAAGGTTATTCCACAAAATATTAAACCTAGGGGTTGAATAATAATTGACCCACACTTTTATGTTTAAAATTTATAAAAATTTAACTGAGCAACAAAACTTTTTGGTTTGTAAGATTTATGCATCTGTTAATAAATCCTGCTCGTTTGAAGTTTGAAGGCTCTAACTTATTTGCATCTTATTAAACCTGCTAAATCTGCAGGGGGTTGAATACTACTTGTAGGCACTGTAAGTGCTTGTTTTTGTGTGGTAACAGGACATTTTTATTGATAGTTTGGGGTTCCTATGAGGTTTTTATTTTGTTTTGTTGTGTTTTTGAGGGGAAATGCAGCAACTGGAAAACAGCTATTCTGGAGTTTTGAATTTTTTAATCCATATAAATAAATGTTATAATATTCAGAGTTCATACTTTTACAGACATGGAGATATTTAAAAAAAAAAAGTAAGTTCTTGTTTAGAATTTTCATCTTTTCTTTTTAAACTTGGCATACACGTGGACCTTCACAAGCCCTTTGATTGCTATGGCAACCATTCGCACGCAGCAATTATGTTGTGGGGGAGGCCGATAAGCACCCAGAATATCGTAACCTCAAGGCCGCACACCATAAATGCCGCCATCAGAGAGGAACATTAGAGATTTAGCTCAGAGCCAATCACTGCTACGCTATGAAGACATCAGCTGTATAGCACAGTCGGCATCTGCAGGGTATAGTGCATGCTCAGCTCCCGAGTATCCCCAAAGCCTTCAAACATTCATGGCAGCCCCAACACAATACAGTATCTCCACAGCTGCTCACACAATAGTATGGGGTCCCCACACCACATTATGGTGGCCTAGTGAGGGGCTGTAGGTTCATCATACTTGTGTGATCTCATGATGTCACTGTGATCGCTTAGCAGAGACCGTGTCACATAAACTAAGTGATGGAATAGGGAAGCTTCGCATTCCATCATTGTATTCACTGGCGTCTACGTCCTGAAGATGCAGATACCGGTGAGATTGAGACCCCGAGCAAAGTGTGGCCTCATGTTGTCCGATGCTACTGTATTCAGCCTTTTGCCTGTCCCAGCCCCCAAAATGGCTAAGAGCAGCTAAAGGGTTGGATGTGGATAATGGACTGCGCTTGGCCAGGTATGAGTTACACAAATGGGTTATAGGATCATGGTACACTACAATTGTATATCTATACCTAAGGGCAAGGTATAAGTACAAACCCAGTGTAATCACAGTATAATATTTAATGGGGGAAGAAACTATAAAATGTGGATAAATATGTAGAAGTCTCCACATAGGAATACACTCTACTTAGGCTGGTTTCACATTTGCGTTTTTTGCCGCTGCGTTTTAGCGCAAAAAAACGCATGCGTTTTTTTCCCTATATTTAACATTAAAAACGCATGCGTTTTTTTTGGACGCGTTTGGCCGCGTTTGACGACGCATGCGTTTTTTCTATGCTTGCGTTTGGTTGCAGAAATGCAACATGTAGTAATTTCTAGAGGCGTTTTTTTGCCGCAAAAAACCGCATGCTTTTTTTGCGGCAAAAAAACGTATTGATGTCTATGTAAACGCATGCGTTTTTTAGCACATGCGTTTTGTTGCGTTTTTGAACGCATGCGTTTTTATTAAGATAACAATGTCTAGACACTGATAAGGGAGGGTGTGGACAGTTGCAGGTCACTTGTCACCAGACTCTGAAGCCGAAGACACCCTGACAGGACACATCTTGGAGGAAAAGACTCTGAACAATGTGAGTATATCCTAGCCAATGCCTTTATTTTCTATTTTCTGTCTCTACATGTCCTAATTTCTGCCATTTTTTAATTTCTACATGCATCAGAATGTCATCTTCGGATTCTTCGTCTGGTGAGGAGTTTCAGCCACGTCAGTCGGAAGTGGAGCATGTCAGTGAGGTGAGTATTTGCCTCGTCAGATTGGTAAGTATTCACTGTCAGATCGACACATGTGACAATTTGATTTTTCCTTTTTTTAGAGCTCTTCTACTGCGGCAGAGACAGGGATGGAGCAGCGGAGTCAAGGTCCGGTGGGAAGGCGGCAGCGGGTACGTATACAAGGCTGACTGTCCTCAGTGTAATATTCTTGAATCTTCCTTTCTTTCCACTCGTATTTCTAAACTTTTTCCTTCTGGAATCCTTTTGTATCTTGACTTTCCTATTCATGCCATTTCTCAGCATCTTTTTTTCTTTCTTTTCCTTATGTAATTGAGCAAACTTTAATGACTTTCTTTATCTTTTAGGTTTCACAACGGGACCATAACCTGATAGACAATGACCTACTCATCACCCTGGTCCAGGAGCGAGTCCCGTTGTGGGACAGCCGGGATCCACTGCACTCTAACAACACCACGATACGGCGGTTGTGGATTGAGGTGGCCCAAGCGATGTGGGATGGCTGGGACAACGCCACGACACGGGTCCGAAATGCATTTGGTAAGTATTGCACTGTAGTGTGAAGCAGCAGAGACCTTGGTCGTGCTCACTCAACTCTGTGTGATGAAAGAAACTCTACGGAGTTTCTCTCATCACACACAGTTGGATGAGCACGGCTAAAAGTCCATTTTCTGACCATAAGGTTTTTGGGTTTTTTTAACAGTGGACAAAGTAAAAACACGTTGGCGTTCGATGAAGGACCGCTTCAACAAGGACCTGCGTGAAGAGAGTCGTGTTCCCAGTGGTTCAGGAGCAAGGATCAGACGATACAAATACCATCGAGTATTGGCATTTCTAAGACCGGTCCTTGCCCAGAGAACGTAAGTATTTATCACGTGCATTAGGTTGTATTGTATTGCCATAATCTGTATTTTTAAATTCCACAGGATTTTGCGTCTGGTTAATTTTTGGTATTAATTTTCTTTTTCCTTTTTTCACAGCACATACAGCACGACTGTCGGCCCAGGTTCTGGAGCGGTCCTTCATCCGACAGCCACGGACCCATCCCAGCCATCCAGCAGCGCAGCAGCAGGTGGACCTTCCACACTAACTGGAGACCAGGGAGCTGGTCCATCAGGTCTTCCCCTTTCGCAGTCCTCTTCCACTGCCCCCTTTTTTTGGGGCACATCCCGGCAGCGGCAGAGGGCTTTGGACAGGTCACTCATGCCCGAGTTTTTGCACTTGAGCTCGGTTTTACACGAAGCAATCAAGGCTTTAGGTGACCGAATGGATGTTTCACATAACATCTTGAATGACCGTATCCAGGAGGTCACCAAAAGCTTTGATCAAGTTAAAGCTGACCTCCAGAGGCCAGCTCATCATTTTTTTTAACCAAATTGAGCAGGGCATGTCGGAAAACCTTACTCCTGATCTCCAGCTGAGTGTAATGCATTCCTGCAATGCTGCGTACGTGCAGGCTATGCAGCAGAGTCGGTATTTCCAGCAGACAGTGGCGGCATATCCAACTGTGCCTTCACTGTCTCGATTAACCTCAATGCCGACCTCTGCTGCATACCACTGCACGGCCACCACTATTCCTTCCACAGGCGGACTCCACTACAGCGCCAGCACCATGACGAATGCAGTTGGACATCCCACCGACACCACAGTGACAACCGCTGATCCTGCTTGGACCTCCTCCACTGACACCACGATGCAGCAGGACCCTGGCATGGCTTTCCGGACCGCCCCCACCACGATGCAGCAGGACCCTGGCATGGCTTTCAGGACCGCCCCCACCACGATGCAGCAGGAAAGTGGCATGGCTTTCCAGACCGCCCCCACCACGATGCAGCAGGACTCTGGCATGGCTTTCCAGACCGCCCCCACCACGATGCAGCAGGACCCTGGCATGGCTTTCCGGACCACCCCCACCACGATGCAGCAGGACCCTGGCATGGCTTTCCGGACCGCCCCACCACGATGCAGCAGGACCGTGGCATGGCTTTCCAGACCGCCCCCAGCACGATGCAGTAGGACCGTGGCATGGCTTTCCAGACCGCCCCCACCACGATGCAGCAGGACCGTGGCATGGCTTTCCAGACCGCCCCACCACGATGCAGCAGGACCCTGGCATGGCCGTCCGCTCGCCAATCGCTATGGACTGTGACACAGTGCAGCCGGACCCTGACAGGTCACCCGCCACGGCATATGAGCCCACCAAGACATCCCACAACCAGGCAAAGCCAAAAAAAAAAACAGAATAAAAAAAAAACCAGAGGACTCTTAGCATTCCTCCCCCTTCACCTACCAATGTGTCTGTAATGTCAGTTTTGTCTCACCCTTCCAGTGCGTCTCAAGCCTCTCATGTGTCAAGCCCTATCCCCGAACTTCCAGACCCTTATAGTTTCATTGCCCCTTCTGTAATGATCTGGTGGCCTAGGAGCAGCATAAGACGTACTCTGGAGAAGGTGGTATCTGTACTGACCGCGGACCCTGAACTCAACACCGCAACTAGAAGTAGCCGTGGGATGTACCTACTGATCCTAGACACCTCGACACAGCCGGAGGACTAATTAACCCTATAGATAGAAAAGGGAAAACTACCTCGCCTCAGAGAAAATTCCCAAAGGATAGGCAGCCCCCCACAAATATTGACTGTGAGAGGAGAGGAAAAAACATACACAGGCTGAAAACAGGATTTAGCAAAGGAGGCCAATCTAGCTAAATAGGAAAGATAGGACAGAGAACTATGCGGTCAGTATTAAAATGCTAGGAAATATCCACCACAGAAAATACAAAAACTCCACATCTAACTAAAGACATGGAGGGTATATCTGCCTCTCCAGAGATTCCAGCCGGACTGCATAAATCCTTACACAGATTAAGCTGGACAAGAAAAAACATGAAATGCACTGAACAATGAGGCCCACAAAATGTGGGCTGCAAAACAAGCAGGACTTATCTTGGTGAAAAGACCAGGAAGCAGGAGAAACCATGAAGGGATGTGAATCCTCCAGAAACAATGGACAACTGGCACTGACTAAAGGGTGAGGCCAGCTAAATAGCCCAGTCCAGAGTGGACACACCTGATAACTGCTGTGAAGGACAGACAGCAGCGCTACCACTTATAACCACCGGAGGGAGCCCAAGAACAGAATTCACAACACCCTTCTCCTGCCACCTCTGCATCGTCCACGGTTAGCCAGGCCTCCGTTCTTCACACCCCCCGCTTACATCACTCTACCCCAAGCCGGCGCAGTAAAAAATAATTTTTTTCAGTTGTTAAATAAATAAAAAAAGTTTGATTTGCCACAATTATGTTTGGTTTATTGTGTCTATGGCTGCCGGCAACACACACCGTGCGTTAAGAAACGTCGCCAGTAGGGTTGATCTAAACTGATCGGCCAATTTCCATAGTAGCCGATTTTTGGCAAAGTCGGTTTTCGTGAAACCCGACCAGATACTGTAAACCATGTCATATCCCCCTTTTTTTTGCATATTCAACACTACTGTTAGTAGTGTGTATGTGCAAAATGTTGGCGCTGTAGCTATTAAATTTAAGGGTTAAATTGCGGGAAAAATTGGCGTGGGCTCCCGCGCAATTTTCTCCGCCAGAGTAGTAAAGCCAGTGACTGAGGGCAGATATTAATAGCCAGGAGAGGGTCCATGGTTATTGCACCCCCCCCCCCCCCCTGGCTACAAACATCTGCCCCCAGCCACCCCAGAAAAGGCACATCTGTAAGATGCGCCAATTCTGGCACTTGGCCACTCTCTTCCCATTCCCGTGTAGCGGTGGGATATGGGGTAATGAAGGGTTAATGTCATCTTGCTATTGTAAGGTGGCATTAAGCCAGATTAGTAATGGAGAGGCGTCAATTATGACACCTATCCATTATTAATCCAATTGTATGAAAGGGTTAAAAAAACCACACACATTATTAAAAAGTATTTTAATGAAATAAACACACAGGTTGTTTTAATATTTTATTGCTCTCTCAATCCACCTGAAGACCCTCGCTCTGTAACAAATGAAAAATAATAAACCAACAATATACATACCTTCCGATGATCTGTCACGTCCCACGGGGTAAATCCATCTGAAGGGGTTAAAATATTTCACAGGCAGGAGCTCTGCTAATGCAGCTGTGCTCGTGCCTGTAAAAAAACCCGGGGAATGAAGGTAATGTAGGTCAATGACCTGTATTTACCTTCATTCGCGGTGATGCGCCCCCTGCTGGATGTCCCTCGAACGTGGGAAAATATTCAGAAAAGTTACCAGGCTCGAGGTCATATGAGGACATCCAGCAGGGGGCGCATCACCGCCACATGTCAAGCCACATGTCCGTGGTGGGTACGGGTATAAACTCATCCCGGAGTACATTCCACAAAGCCTGGCAGGTGTCCGCAACTATTCCGGACAGGGTGGATATTCCAAGCCGGTATTGGAAGTGGAGGGATGATAAACTCTCTCCGGTTGCCAGAAATCTGTAAGAAAAACAGAAATAAAAAACATTACAATCTATTCTATTTATGGTGTGTTTACGCTAAAGAAAGATAGGTAAATAGCCAAAACATACATGTGTGAAAAAAGACTGTCATTGGGTTTAGATTTGTAACGTACCTTAAAGTAACCAGCAGACGTTCCTCCGGTGGAATCGCTCTACGGAGCTGGGTGTCCTGTCTCCGTATGGTTCCTTGGACACGAGCAAGCAAATCCCGGAACGAGTCTTGCGACATCCTTGTGTATTCCTGGAATTTCTCCGGGTTGGCATTAAGCTCGGCATAGAGTGTGTGATAGGCTCCACAGCTCTCACGTAGTTCGATAATGGGGTGCCTCCAAAAACGCCTACGATGTCTCCTCCATCTTTGGCGATTTCTGTCTTGCTCCCAAGCGAAAGCACAGGCAAGAAACATTTTGAAGCTGAAATCCAGGTTGAAATAAAAGCTCTCCATGCGAAGATCCATCATGACACAGAATACAGTAGCAAACTGTTAAAATTTCAGTAGCCCTAGGGTCTAGAGAGATCACAACATATACGCCCTCTTTAGTCCCATTGGCGGTGTCTGGTTATCTTGATTTTTCTCTTGTGAAATTTCTCTGCATGGGAAAAAAAACGCAAACGCAGGAAAAAACGCATATAAACGTGGCAAAACGCCGTATTTTTTTTACCGCATGCGAAAACGCATGCGTCTAAAAAAACGTGGCATTTTGCCGTGTTTACATGCGTTTTTTCACCACCTGCGTTTGCGTTTGAAACGCTGCGTTTTTAAATGCAAATGTGAAACTAGCCTTAGATGGGGAAAAAAAAAAAAATGGACAGCAAGTAAACATACAGTCTGTCACTGAACCCCAAATTCATCTGTCCCTTCCTTCCCGCAGGAGCAGACATCCTGAAATTTGATGTGGCACCCATACTCCTCGACGGCTTTCCCTAGACAACCTTGAACAATCTCTAAACCAAAGCTGACTAATATGCACTGGTGAAAATGGTAATACATCAATGCGAACCATCCTCATATGATCAGTCACTGATCTAGAGAGTGTACACAAGTGGATTCAGCATTCGCAATACTGCTATCATCACAATATCACAATCCAATAAGCCACTTGACATTGCTCTTCTCAATTTAGACCAAGTCTTGGGGCTAGAGTGGGTGGAGGCTAAGAAAAAAATATATCATTTATCGGTTTAAGCCAAGGTTCGCATATGCTAATGCTTATTGCCATTTAATATGCAAATTGCCTCTTCAGAGAAAAAGAGGACTTGAACTCTATAGCGCCACCTATCAGAAGTAGCGATCCTACAAGTCACAATCAACCCTTTTTCCATTTACCACTTTTTAAAATGTGATATTGTGGTTATTCACCCCATTCTGCCCTTTTCTAAAGAGGGTGACTAAAGTCCCCTTTTTTCTGCAAAAGTGAATGATTTGAGGAGTTGGGCTGTGACCACCACCTATTGTCAATCACACGTTTCTGTGTTATTTAGCCATATAATTGTTACATTTCATTGTAATCCGGCCTGTGATAAAGAATATTATTACAGAAAAGGAATAATCAGCCTAATAAAAGGCTTTGTGGCCACAGTGAAATTGTTAATAGTCAAGATTAAATACAGAAAATAGGACATGGAAGAAAAAACAACTCTCACCAATATTTTGTAGCAAATACATTTAACATAAAAACGCCATTTAAACAAAACACCATTTTTATACATACAGCTTTGCTTAAGGTTTGAAAAATATATACAAAAAAATCACTAAATTAAATTACCCTAAGTCACGGGCGGAAATTTCTCGGTCCTTCATATTTATTTTACCAGGTGAAAATTCAAGCAAGTGTCTACTACTTGGGCGAACAGGGCTCACCTCCACATCAAAGGGACCTGGACTAGACTCCAATATACTACAGAAAAAGCAAAATATTAAACATTGCTTTAAAGAGAAAAAAGGGAACACAAAAATAAACAAATATTTTTCGTAGAAATCCTGCACAGATTAAAGTGGTCAACCTCTTGATAGCCTATTTTTTTGGAGGCTGCAGAACAACTGAAGAGGTGGTACACAATCTGTTTCTCATGAGCAGAGCCAAGGGGAGAGGCTCCTGCTGCAGCCATTTGTCTCACCATCAGACACAGAACAACAGGAGAGGGGCATAGCTGAGATCCATGGACAGATTTTTCTGTTGTAACTATAAGCACATGCACCAAGTGCAATACACTGAAATCTCAGCGGTGGCCATGCTACGACTTAACTTTTATAGGTTGTGTTCTACACCTGGCTAAGACTTGCCCATCCCACATTACTTACCTTAGAGGGTTAAAATTAATCATTAAGAAAGCAGCCAACATCATAAGACAGACGGCTCTTCTCTTTGGAGCAGTTACTTTAAGCTTCTGATTCTGCAGGGAGACAAACATTTTTGAGAAAATATTCATGGCTATACCATTATACCATTAGATTTTGTAGATATTTTACGAACTGTCTGAAAGGACCCTAAAAACAGAAGAAATAGCAAATTACAAAAAGGACATAAAAAAGTTGGATTGTAAAAAGGCCATAATGCGTCACCCATAAATTCACCGTTAGGCTACGTTCACACAACATTATTATTGGTACAAGTGCTGTTCGTGGAAGACAACAATTGGGATTTTTTTTTTGTTCATAGACCAAGTGCCGATGTTAAAAATAAATAAAAACTTGCAGTATGCATTGGTTTCTTCAGTATGTTGGAAGTCTTTGGATATGCAAAAGAATAAAACGGTAGTTAGACCTACCGGTAATTGTATTTCCAGGAATCCATCCTGACAGCACCATGGAGGACGTCCTTCTTATCCATAGAGGGACAGGAAACCACGAGAGTTTAAAAGGACCCTCCCCCTACCACCCTTCAGTGATTTTTCAAAGTAACGCCTCTGGATGGATGCAAAAAGAAAATTTTATTTGAACACACACAAATGGTATACAAATGTTACATCACATAGGTATGAAGTGTTCTTGAAATAGGGTGGGAACTAACAGTGCTGTCAGGATGGATTCCTGGAAATACAATTACCGGTAGGTCTAATTACCAATTACCGTTTTCCAGGTCACCACCTGACAGCACCATGGAGAAGTACCAAAGGAGGTTTTGGTCCTAGGGTGGGACTACAGCTTGAAGCACCTTCCTGCCGAAAGCTAACAGATGACACTACATCTAGTTTGTAATGCTTAGAGAAGGTACTGAGACTAGACCAGGATGCAGCCCTGCAGATCTGTTCTGCCGAAGCCCCTCCTTTCTCTGCCCACGAAGCGGCCATAGCCCTGGATGAATGAGCTTTAAGACTATGTGGAGGACTCTTTCCCTGAGCCTGATAAGCTAGGCTAATGGTGGACCTAATCAATCTCGCAATGGTAGATTTTGATGATTTTTTCCCCCTTTATTTGGACCCCTATAAAGGACAAACAAATTACTATCCTGTCTCCAGGTCCTAGTTGCCTCCGGGTACTTAAGTACTATCTCACTAACATCCAAGTTATGGAAAAACCTCTCTTTCTGGTTTTTAGGATGCTGGCAAAATGACGGAAGCACTACCTCTGGATTTATAGTTGAATCGGAGACCACTTTAGGAAGAAAAACTGGATCAAGTTTTAAGACCAGTCTATCTTCAAAAACCTGCAAATAGGGGTTCTGAGTTGATAGAGCCTGAAGCTCTCCTAGTCTTTTAGCGGACGTAATGGCTACCAAAAAAAGCGGTTTTGAGAGAGAGATTACCAATCTCTATATCTTCTGCTAGATCAAACGGACCTTTACACAACTCGTTAAAGGGAACCTGTCACCCCCCCAGGCGTTTTTAACTAAAAGAGCCACCTTGTGCAGCAGTAATGCTGCATTCTGACAAGGTGGCTCTTTTAGTTCTGGGTGCTGTAACTGCCGAAATAATCAGTTTTATTATTTGGCCAAAATACCTTTTCTTCAGTCAAGGAGGCAGGCCTTCCCCCCTGCTGCAGACGCCACACTTCCGTCAGTCATGTCTTCTTGGCGCCGCCTCCTCACCGCTGGTTTGATATGATCAGGCGCCTGCGCTCTTTTCTCCTGCCTTGGGCAGGCGCAGTGACCGCTGCCGTCTGTCCTCATATGCAGTCCAGCTGACTGCGCCTGTGCGGCCGCCCTGCCTGTGAATCCCCGCCCCGTAGTATGAATAAATCATAAGACATTGCGGGGCTGGGATTCACAGGCAGGGCAGCCGCACAGGTGCAGTCAGCTAGACTGCATATGAGGAGAGAGGATGGGCAGCGCTCACTGCGCCTGCCCAAAGCAGGAGAAAAGAGCGCAGGCGCCGGCTGATTTCAAAACAGAGGTGAGGAGGCGGCGCCCGGAGCCAAGAAGACATGACTGACGGCTGTGTGGCGTCTGCAGCAGGGGGGAAAGGCCTGCCTCCTTGACTGAAGAAAAGGTATTTTGGACAAATAACAAAACTGATTATTTCGGCAGTTACAGCACCGAGAACTAAAAGAGCCACCTTGTCAGAATGCAGCATTACTGCTGCACAAGGTGGCTCTTTTAGTTAAAAACGCCTGGGGGGGGGGGGGGGGGGTGACAGGTTGCCTTTAAGGATCAGGTTAAGATCCCAGGGAGGGACAGTCTTCCTAATTAAGGGTTTTAACCTTTGAACGGCTCTGAAGATTTGGCCTATCCATGGGTGGGAAGCCAGGGACGAATCAGAATACACTGAGGGCCGCTAACTGGACCCTCAGAGTACTAGGTCGAAGACCTTTCTCAAATCCCTGTTGTAAAAAATCAATTATTTTGGGAATGTCAGGATGGTCAGTATCAACTGCTGTGTCTCCAGAGAAACTGCAGAATTTTTTCCATACTTTTAAATAAATCACGGAGGTCACTGGCTTTCTACTTGCTTGAAGAACGGAGATGACTTCGTCTGAGAGCCCTCTTGCTTTCAGGATCTGGCGTTCAGGATCCAAGCTGCTAATTGGAGGCTCTCTGGATTCTGGTGTAGAACCGTACCCTGAAGAAGTAAATCTTTTCTTTTTGGCAGGAGGAAGGGTTCTTCTATTGACAATTTTCTTAGTAAGGGAAATCAGCTCCTCTTGGGGCAAGACGGGAGCCACTAGAATTACCTGAGCTCTGTCCTCGTATATTTTCCTGAGGATCCTTGGGATCAGTGTGAGAGGGGGGGAAAGCATGTAACAGACCCCTGCTCCATGACAGAGAGCATCTACCCCCACAGGGTTTTCCCAAGGGTTCAGAGAGTAAAAGGTTCTGACTTTTGAATTCCGTCTTACCACGAATAAGTTTACCTCTGGTGTTCCCCAGCGTTGGCACAGCTCGCTGAATACTTCGTTGTTTAGCTCCCATTCAGTCGCTGATAGCTTTTCCCTGCTCAGAAAGTCTGCGACCTGGTTCTCCGTGCCCTTTAGATGCACTGCTGAAATTGAAAGGACAGATCCTTCCGCCCATCTGAAAATCCAATCCGCCAGATTCTATAATCTTGGATGTCTCGAGCCTCCTTGATGCTGCAGGAAAGCAACCGTGGTTGTGTTGTCTAATAGAATCTTTAGGTGTTTGTTTTTCAGCAAGGTCTGTGCTGAATAAAGGACCTTCCAAAACGGATGTAGTTCTCTGAAGTTCGAAAGAAATTCTTGCAGTCTTCCAAACTCCATTGCCCCTGGTAGTATCTTCCAAGGACCTGACCACCCCAACCTTGTTGGCTTGCGTCCGTGGTTATCATGACTGCATCCATGAAACACCGACCTCAAGATTTCTGGGGATGGTCCACCAATGTAGAGATCGTCTGACCTGGTGGGATAAACGGAATTCTTTGTCCAGCGAGTTCTGCCTTCTGTCACAGGAAGCGAGAACCGCCCTCTGTAGCTAACGGGCATGAAACTGGCTCCAACTGACATAGGGAATACAGGCTGTCATTAACCCGAGGATCATCATTGCATCTCTGATGGAGACCAGACTTCTTGAAAAATGATGAATCCGGTTTATTAAAATCGGTCTGCTTCCCATCTGGAAAAAACGATTTCCTGACGCTTGAGTCCAGGATGACTCCTAGAAATTTTATTCTTGGTTTGGGAGTCAGGTCTGACTTTCACCAGTTCACTACCCATCCCAACTTCTGCAGCGTGGAGATCACCAGTTGACAGTTGATTCTGAGCTGACTTACTGAATCTGCCACTATCAGGAAATCGTCTAAATAGGGTACTATCGTGATGTCTCAATTTCTCCATTCTTACCCCTGATGAAGCCACTGCTGTGGTGACACGCGTTGGGTCTCTGACCCTCTCTGGACCCCCCAATTCAGTTTGCATATTTTTGGGCATGCCTAAATGATAGTCCTAATACGAAAAATTATCTTTCCTATCTTTCTATTTGATTAATAATATTTTTGGAGCTACAGGTCATTCTTGGGTGTGCAGTTGTAGCTGATATGCCACACAGAGGAATCCGGCTGGTCATTTTTTTGCTTTCTCTTTATCTAGTATTGTACTAGGTTTGGTATTTGTTTGACAATAACAATTGATCTTGCCATATATGCCATTACTTGTCCTCATAAGCATCATAGGACTCTGTTATATATATATATATATATATATATATATATATATATATATATATATATATATATATATATATATATATTTTTATTTTTTTTTTCTTTTCCTGGGATTGTTTTGATAACCTATCTTGGGGGTATGTGTGTTCTTCTGTCAAGCATGTTTGTTATTATAATAGACTGACTTATATTTTTCTCATTTTCCTCTATGTAACCTGCACTTGCTCATTACATGAGGTTTGTTACATATTGTATACTGTCTTTGCTATTTTTTTAGTATTGCAATATCAACAATATTGTAGGTTTGGTCCTAGGGGGGGTCTACCTCTTAATGGGGTTTGTTGTCTATTGTTTTTAAATGTTTTTATCGATTCTTGTGTGTTTTGGACTTTAATAAATAAATATTCAAAAGATTAAGTGATATGTGGTATGGATATTTTGGGTGTTCCCCAGTTTGGGTATGTACCTTTTCTTCTTTTTTTCTTGTCTACATTTTTTAACATACCTTGGGTAGATCCCCTTTAATCTCTAATTCATTGTGGTTGGTGCCCTCCATCCCGTTTTGTTTCTCGATTTCTCAATAAGCCACTACTTCTATCATAAGTTTTGTGAAAATTCTGGGCGCTGTTGCTAAGCCGAATGGGAGGCAGCGGAATTGGTAATGGTAGATCTTTCCTTCTTTTTCCAACGCAAATCTGAGGTATTTTTGGTGGTCTGCAAAGATTGGAACGTGGTAATATGCACTTTCTAAGTCTAAAGTGTACATTACCACATTTTTCCCCAGCAGGGGAACTGTAGATTTTATGGATTCCATCTTGAACCTCTTGTATACCAGCCAACTGTTTAGGGGTCTGAGGTTTATTATAGTACTGGATTCTCCTGAAGGCTTTTTTTATAGAGAAGAGGCCCGAGTAATGACCCCTTCCTACCTCCAGAGGAGGTACTGGCGATATTGCTGCTACCTGCAGGAGTTTCTGAATGTCCAACCACATAGGCGAGGTTGAAGAGAGATGGACGTTGGACACAAAAATTTTTTCTGGGGGTAAGGAGTCGAATTCTATTCTGTACCCTTGGGCGATAATCTGGAGAACCCAAGGGCTTGTAGATATCCTACCCGGATGGCGTCATTGCCATCGGAACCCCGACCTAGAAGTTGAAGAACCCGAATCTCTGTTTTTGTTCCTATCTTCTCCCCCTTTCCGATAGCTCCACCTCCCCTGCTTTCCCTTACCCCTATAGTCTGATCTTTGACTATAATAGGGCCTGCGAAATGGCTGGTACTTTTTACGTTTTTCTTCTGGAAACCCTTTCTTTTCATCTGAAGCTTTTTCCAGAATATCGTCAAGGATGGGGCCAAAGACTCTACCCCCTAAGAATGGAATAGAACACAGCTTATTTTCAGAATGAACATCTCCTGACCAGCTTTTCAACCAAATAGCTCTCCTAGCTGCATTTGATAAAGATTGACCTCTGGCTGTGAACCTAACCGATTCTGCAGTAGCATCTGCTAGAAAGCCAGACGCCAGCTTTAGCAGAGGGACAGCTTTAAGAATAGATTCTCTAGCAGTTTTAGCTGACAGCTGCTCGTTCAAGTCATCGATCCACAAACGCATAGCCTGAGCCACAAATATTGCTGCTATATTTGTGCGAATGACCGCCGCCGAGCTTTCCCAGGCTCTTTTTAAGAGCCCATCCGCCTTGCGATCCATCGGCTCCTTTACGTTAGAGGAGTCCTCAAAAGTAATGGCGGTTCTCTTAGAAACTTTAGCAAGAGGAATGTCAATTTTGGGAATATCCTTCCAGTCCTTGACCTCTTCATGATCAAAGGAGAGGCGAAGTCTGAAGTCTCTAGGGATTGATAGTCTCTTTTCTGCTTCCTCCCATTCCTCTAGAATCATACGAATACAACGAATATGGGCATTTCCAGGAAAGAATTTTGAGGTCTGGGAACGTAGACCCCCAAACATTTTAACTTTGACTGTCGGAGTGGTTGAGGGTTCCTCAACCTGCATAGTCTGTATAACTGCTCCCAGAAGTTCCTCTATATCATTAGATGAAAACAAATATCTCTTCCCTCTCTCCGGAAGATTCTTGTTTAATTCTTTGTCTTCCAGCTTTGATGCAGAAAATCTATCCTCGGACAAAAAATACGATTCTCTCTATCTTTTCCTAGGTGTCTGCAGGTCCTGGGGGTCAGACAAGAGATTGAGGCCTGTACCTCTTCTCTGACATACTCTCATACTCGTCATGAGAGAAGCCTGTTCTTCTCCAACAATCCTACTGGTGCAAGACTCGCAGAGAGATTTCTGCCAGGAGTCCTTAAGCTTTATGACGCAAATGGGACACTTTGTGCATTTCCCCGACTTCTTCCTTTCCACCGATGAAGGCAGCCCATGTGCCTGGGCTTCCGGCACAAACTCCGGTTTAGCACTATCCTCCATACTGCTTTTTAGCTAGTACCAGATAGTCACTCATACATTTATATCCTAAGTGATGGGTTTTGTTGCCGCCGCTTGTCCCGGACCCTCCTCGCACCGGGGGGGAGGAGACGCTGCCCCTCGCTGCCGGCCGCACCTCGGAAGTGACGTGCGCGGCAGCCGCGACCGGGAAGTGAAGCTCGGGCTGGTCGCACTCCCGGATACTACGGACATGTCCAGATCGCGCTCTTACCCCTGCTGTACTCCTTCCTGGACACGCTTGTAAAGGGTGCACCTTACAGAGGCATATTCACACGCAGGTACATGGGGCCTCGTCAAGGGTCGAGAGTGCCCCCCAGGGGGAAGCGACCCTGAAACCAGGCGCAGCGCTACACTGGTGCTGCTGAGGGACCCTATTACTTGGGTGCCAGCAAAGCAGAGTCTTGTAGTGGGAAAGAAGAGGCCGAGCCCCCCCCGATCCTCACACTCTGCACGGGACGGAAGGATCTCTCGTCGTTCTTATCCACAGTGGGACAGAAAAAAACACTGAAGGGTGGTAAGGGGAGGGTCCTTTTAAACTCTCGTGGTTTCCTGTCCCACTATGGATAAGAAGGACGTCCTCCATGGTGCTGTCAGGTGGTGATCTGGAAAATAGATTTATTTATCAGATCCCATACAATTCATCTGTGTAGAATGATTTTTATGGATGCATTGCAATTCTTCAGGAATTTGTTAATGGCCTATGTATAAATACAGATGCAGTCATAGATTAAAAAAATAAATAAATACCGTATACTCTCGAGTATAAGCCGAGATTTTCAGCCCATTTTTTGGGGCTGAAAGTCCCCCTCTCTGCTTATACTCGAGTCATACCCAGGGGTCGGCAGGGGAGGGGGAGCGGGGGCTGTCTAATTATACTCACCTGCTCCTGGCGCGGTCCCTGCAGGTCCCTGGCTCCCCAGCTTCTTCCTGTACTGAGCAGTCACATGGTACCGCTCATTACAGTAATGAATATGCGGCTCCACCTCCCATAGGGGTGGGACCGCATATTCATTACTGCAATGAGCGGTACCATGTGACCGCTCAGTACAGGAAGAAGCTGCGGCGCCTGGGAAGCAGGGACTGCACCGCGCCAGGAACAGGTGAGTATAACGGGGAGGGGAGCGCTGCGCGATATTCACCTGCTCCTCGTTCCAGCGCTGCTCCGTCTTCAGCGTCTTCTGCAGTGACGCTCAGGTCAGAGGGCGCGATGACGTGATTAGTGCGCGCCCTCTGCCTGAACGTCAGTGCAGAAGACGCTGAAGACGGAGCGGCGCCGAAACAAAGTCAGGTGAATATTGAAAGTGTCGGGGGCCTGAGCGACGGAGAGGTATGTTTTTGGGTTTTTTTTATCGCAGCAACAGCAAATGGGGCAAGTGTCTGTATGGAGCATCTTATGGGGCCATAACGTTTGTGCAGCACTATATGGGGCAAGTGTCTGTATGGGGCCATAATCAGCGTTTCTGCAGCACTATATGGGGCAAGTGTCTGTATGGAGCATCTTATGGGGCCATAATTAACGTTTGTGCAGCACTATATGGGGCAAATATCTTTATGGAGCATCTTATGGGGCCATAATTAACGTTTGTGCAGCACTATATGGGGCAAATATCTTTATGGAGCATCTTATGGGGCCATAATCAACATTTGTGCAGCATTATATTGGGCAAATGTGTCTATGGAGCATCTTATGGGGCCATTATTAACCTTTATGCAGGATTATATGGGGCATATTTTAATATGGAGCATCTTATGCGGCCATCATAAACTTTATGGAGCATTATATGGGGCTCCTGATTCAATATGGATATTCAAAAACACTTAACCTACTGATGTCTCAATTAATTTTACTTTTATTGGTATCTATTTTTACTTTTGACATTTACCGGTAGCTGCTGCATTTCCCACCCTAGTCTTATACTCAAGTCATTAAGTTTTCCCAGTTTTTTGTGGCAAAATTAGGGGTCGGCTTATACTCAAGTATATACGGTAATAATGAAGCACATTTTTGTGCCTGTGTTATGTGATGTACTTGTGCATATTTGGATTTTTTAATGTAGCAATCTAGGTATTGCAAGTGAAAATTGTGTGAAGGAGATCTCAGATTTATCTGGGACCAAAAAAAAGAAAAATCAACTTAAAATTGCTAAACTGAAATGTGTTCTCCTTTCTCACTGTCCTTGTAGGCTGACAGCGGGCCAAAAAGGCAGAACTCCCAACTAAAGCCCAAATCAGACATCCATGGAACACATCCGAGTAAGGCGATGTGCACACGTTGCAGAATTGCCACGGAAATTTCCGCGGCAATTCTGCAACTCCCTGCCACGGGAAATCCGCATGTAGAATTGGCATGCATATTCCCGCTAAATACTAGAGCTTTACAAGCGTAATTAGCTTGCAGAATGCTAGCGTTTTCCAAGCGATCTGTAGCATCGCTTGTAAAACTGATTGACAGGTTGGTCACACTTGTCAAACAGTGTTTGACAAGTGCGACCAACTTTTTACTATTGATGCTGCATATGCAGCATCAATAGTAAAAGATAGAAAGTTAAAAATAATTTCAAAAAATCGTGATATTCTCACCTTTCGGCATCCCCCGCAGCCTTCCCGCTCCTCGCGATGCTCCCGTTCCCAGTGATGCTTTGCGACAATGACCCCAGGTGACGAAGCATCACGTGAGACCGCTACGTCATCACAGGTCATTGTCGCAAAGCATCACTGGGAACGGAAGCATCGCGAGGAGCGGGAAGGCTGCGGGGGATGGCGGAAGGTGAGAATGATGATTTTTTTTTTACAGGTATATGGTTCCCAGGGCCTGGAGAAGAGGTGACTCCCCAGGTACCATATGCAGATGATGTGCCTACTTCCCGCATAGTGGGCATAGCAACATGCGGGAAGTAAGCGGATCAATGCATTCTTATGTGTGCGGAATCCCCGTGATTCCGCACAAAGAATGAGCATGCTGCGTATTTTGCGTGCGGAATCCTATTGAATTCAGTGGGGTATGTTGTGTATGTGTGTTCGCAGGTTTTTCGCTGTGATTTTGCGGCGAAAAAACGCGGCAAAAACACATACAATCTGCAACGTGTGCACATAGCTCAAGAATCATATTTGTATGAGGCTGTAGAGATCAGGTCAGGAGAACCGTGGCCAGTCTGTACAAGTTGTCTGCACTCAGTTTTTCACAGACGGCTGGTAAGTGGTTGAATTCAAGCCTTTTTATGCCGGCAAGCTAAAGGCACATGTTCAGAGACCCAGAAATGTGACACGGCAGGCATAGCACAAATTCACCTTTTTAAAAATGTGAATTGTATTACATTTTGTAAGCCGACATTGGAAAGTGGGTTCCTCCTCGAGTTTCAGGTCTCCTAAATCCAGGAGACAATTGTGAAAGACTGAAAATGCACCTTCCCTCTAGTAGCACGTCAGTCCTGCATTAGATGGTTTCATCTCCATAGGACAGAATTAGAAGAAAACTAAAGACATCTGTAGATTTTTCTTTTAGGAAATACGATAAGACTAATGAGCTGAAAGCTTAGACACAGAAGTCTGACGCCCGGCAGCCATCGGCTTACCTCAGACACCACTTCTTCCAGTAGTTTCTGCAAGGAGCCATTTTCCTTTTGGAGCCTCTCATTTTCGGACAGGGCTGCTCTCAGTCGCATTTCCAAACCTTGCATATATTCCTTTTTCTTCCTTCTGGACTGAAATGCCGACTCGCGGTTTTTAATCATTCTTTGTTGCCTTCGCATTACGTTTAGCTGTTTAAAGAAAGTTAGTATGTTGTAAGCAGGGTGGATAAAAATCAATTTTTAAAAAAAAAAAATCAAAAAAATCGGATTTTTTTTATTTAAATCGGATTTTTTTCAATAAACGGCTTTTTGAGGAAAATATTTTACCATCCAAAGGTTCTTCCATCATGAGATAAAGCTGAGTTGTTTAACTCAGTAGAATAAAGGCTGTATATGTGTAACATTCACAATGCCATGCTCTTCCAGAGGTTTCTGTAGGATTAGTGGGCAGTTTCTCTCCTATATTATCACAGACGCTCGCTTTACTTACGCAGTTCTCAAAACTGAATTTGACTCCGCAGAGGTCCCAGCCTCTTCTTCAAGGCAAAAATGTTACAACATGAACAGAGTTGAGAAAAAGACCTTAATCCTATTGTTCTACAAACCTATGAATACAGAATCAACCCCTTCAGTGCCAAGTCCAAGAAGTTAGACAATATGTTTCTGATTGTTTGGAGTGGAATAGATCTGCACAACACAAGAAGAATGTGAATCTAAGTGTGAGGAGGAGGAAGGGCAAGCAGACAAGAAAATGAAAGTGAAACTTTGAGCACAATACTGCAGCATAGCCACAGACAGACAAGTCTGGATCTGTTTGTGTGTACGATGCGATCTGAGGTTTATTACATTCTTTCCTTATAATGGCAGCAGGCCGTAAAAGAGACCCAGTTTGGGAATATTTTAATGAAGCTCCTTCGCCTATCGGTAAGGCAGGCATGCGTGCAAAATGCAAACGATGCAACAAAGAGATGCAAGGCCTGGTGGCGCGAATGAGGCAACATCATGAGAAGTGCGGTGATGAAGATGACCAAAGAAACACTTCTGAACAGGCAGGATCTTCAGGTTGGTAAACATTTTTATTGAATCCTATTTCTAAAGACTGAACTGTCATGTGTGAGAAAAATTATATTTCTTATTATTACTGCATGTTACTGTCATTTGGTACAGTTATGAAGAAAAACAAATATTCCTTTTGGGGCAGGGGCAGTGATGTGTTGTGTACAATAAGCAGAAATTGTATAAACAATAAAATAACAGCATTGACTTTTTTTGTTTAGGGGAATTCATGGATTCTGGAAACTATCCACCTCCAAGATCACCATCATCCTGTTCTACAGTTTCAGAGTTATCCATCCAGGATAGTGCTTCATTAGCAGCAGCATCATCATCAGATACCCACAGCCACATATCACCATCACCCAAAAGAAAGAAAAAACCCTTACCTCCTGGAACCACCATAGATAGGTTTGTGATAAGAACTAGCAGATTAGAAAAAGAGTTGATTGATGAAAAAATTGCCCAGTTTATTTATGCAACAAACTCTTCTTTCCGTCTGACTGAGAACCCACATTTCATGAATATGGTTCAGTCACTGAGACCAGGATACAGTCCACCCAGCAGAGCTGATGTTGCAGGGAAACTGCTGGATCAAGTGTATGACAGAGAAATGGAGCAATGTGCAACAGCTCTGGAGGGTAAAATTGTTAACCTAAGTATTGATGGGTGGAGTAATGTCCACAATGATCCTATTGTATGTGCTTGTATAACAACAGGAGAAGGTAAAGTCTTCCTTGCACAAACAACTGATACGTCAGGAAATGCACACACAGCAGAATACTTACAAGAAGTGGCAGTAAAAGCTATAACGACATGTGAACAAAAATTCAAATGTCTAGTACGCAGTTTGGTCACTGACAATGCTGCAAACGTATCCAAGATGAGAAGAGATTTAGAAGAGCAGGGAGGGAATACAAAGCATCTAATAACATATGGTTGCAGTGCTCATTTGCTGCACCTCTTAGCCAAAGACTTAAGTGTTCCAGAAATAAAGGCTAATGTTGTTGAAATTGCTAAATACTTCCGTAATAATCATTTTGCTGCAGCAGCTCTGAAAAGGATGGGTGGAACCAAGCTAACGCTCCCACAAGATGTTAGATGGAACTCTGTGGTGGACTGTTTTGAGCAGTATATCAAAAACTGGCCTATTCTGATGACACTTTGTGAAGAAAATCGAGATAAAATAGATGGCACTGTCACGGCCAAAATCCTCAACATTGGGCTTAAGAGAAATGTTGAACATATGCTGAGCTTCCTGAAACCCATCTCTCAAGCTTTAAACAAAATACAGAAAAATAGCTTTTTTATTGCGGATGCTGTTGAAATTTGGAAGGAACTGAGTGAACACTTAAAAACAGAACTACTTATGGACAGAATTAAATTACAAGCAGTAAACAAACGAATGGGACAAGCACTGACTCCAGCTCATTTTTTGGCAAATATTGTCAATATCCAATATCAGGGTCAAAACCTAAGTGCTGAGGAAGAGGAGTTAGCTATGACATGGGTATCCAGCAATCATCCATCTTTAATGCCAACTATAATAAACGTCAGAGCTAAGGGGGAACCATTCAAGAAATATATGTTTGCTGAAGATATTTTAAGGAAGGTCACACCAGTAAACTGGTGGAAGTCACTTAAGCGCTTGGATTTAGAGACTGTTCAAGTAATGATTTCACTTTTAACAGCAGTAGCTTCTTCTGCAGGCGTTGAAAGAATATTCTCTTCCTTTGGACTCATTCATTCTAAATTGAGAAATCGGTTGGGACCCAATAAAGCAGGAAAGCTTGTTTTTCTTTTCCAGATTATGAATAGGAACAAAGAAGAAGATGATGATGATAAAGATGGCGACAAGTGAGCTACAGAGGACAGCAGGGACAGTAGTATTTAAGTTTTTCATGTGTTGGCTGGGCTGACAGTCTAAGTTTCTTAAAATATATATATTTTGTTTAGCCAAATTAGTTAACAAACATGGATGTTTGTTTAAGCAAATAACTTATGCTGTAATGATGTTATTGTTTCAGTTGAATAAATCTATTTAAATTGTTATTAAGGTCAGGATTATTTTTCTCCTTCCTAAGTACAACAGAACAGTGGTGTCCAAATATGAATGATTAACCCATTAAACTGGGGAGAAAAAAGTAATATAAAAAGTGATTCTAAAAATCTTCATCTACTTGCATGTTAAAGTAGTAAGAACTAGTTTAGGTAGAAACTTTGATTTAAATCACTGATTTAAATCAAGCCTTACTGACTAGTGATTTAAATCGTGATTTAAATCAGTTAGATTTAAATCAAATCCACCCTGGTTGTAAGTTAACTAATGTAAAGAATGGGTAACACTACCAAACATGCCCAACTTATCTTATATTGTACAACCCTGGTAAAATACCACAATACAAGCTGCATACATGCAACAGATCTGTCACACCTGTTGAAGCTGGTGTATTTACTTTGAACAGTTCAGTCATCTTGATAATAAGAATACAGCTACAGAAATAAATGGCTCCAGTGTCCATGTGTGAGAGCTCCGCATCTGCAGGGAGGAGGCCACTGAGGGGTGATGCAGCCATGCTGACAGGAGTTTTCTAAGTAAAACCAGCATCTGATCAGGTCTAAAATCTATTTAGTAATGTGTGCAGATTGTATTGTGAGATCTGGTGACATCTGCATTAAAGCACAAGAAATCTGTTCTCAATACGCTCTAGCAGAGCATAAATTATTGCACATTGGATATAAGGAGACTCAAGAAAAAAGGTTCCTAAACACACTTTCTAAATTATGATTCCTTGGATGCCAAGATATTTTTAGCTAAACTGCCATAAGCAAAGTAAGAGACATAAGTAACATAAAAGAGGTGTTGAATGGCAGGACGGCGTATTGGTGACAGTGTCAGACAGCCGCACTGGGGAAGAGGGGAGCAGAGATCGCCAATCCAGACAGATGATTACAGGTCCAAACGTGAAGGGACGCGTTTAAAGGTGAGAAACACATCTAGTGGAAATACTCTGCACATCATGAATTACACAGGCCAATGGCGTCAAGCTCATTCTGCACATCGTGGCCCAAAACTCACTACAATCACCTATCTCAGATGAAAACACATTTGTCTGAGAACATGGCCGGCCATCGAATTATCTGAATACTCCTATTCATGAGCAAAGCTATGCAAAGATTTCAGATTCTTAACCCATGATGGAGAGACAACTAAAAAAAAATCAAAAACATTCTAATAAGTTACTCCTACACCAGAGCAAGTAGCTACATCCACTTGTATATACTAAAACAATTCTGCCATTGAGATACTAATAGCCAATATGTTCAGTGGTATATAACAGCTTTGCCTCTCCGCTGCTGCTGCAGCCTCTGGCGATTAGCTGCAGCGTTGTTGATATGTCACCACTGCAGCCTATCACTGATTTCAGGCTGATGTAGACAGCGCACGATGCCGAACTCCCTAATAGGCTGCAGAGCTGTGCACATGATTGCTGACAGGCTGATACACTGCTAAGATGGAGCACTATTAGAGGCATCACTGGACCTGAGAAGGTGGAGCAAAAGCTCCATTATTTTATACATCTCTAAGGGTGCTATCAGGCACACATTCAGTGGCACCATCGGGGCTTACATCCAAACACCCAGCAAAACGGGATTCACACACATGCAACGACAGGGTCCGAGACCGTAATGGTGCCGGCAGAGGGAGCGTGCAACATTTTAGAGTGTGTACCCCTACTGGAGGTGGACTGCATGTGAGTGTCTGCCACCAGTAGACAAACATGACAAAATGATGCACGTCGGAGCGCACGTTCGCGCTGCCGGCACCATTATGGTCTATGCCCTTGTCGGCACACACGTCCGAATATAGTTTTGTGGGGTTTTCAGATGCAAGCCCTGCCAGGGCCACCGAACAGGTGCCTGAACTCAACATGAAAGAACCCTAAGCCTATGTACTAATAATATGTGAAATAGGACAAGCTATTTGCACTAGTTTTTTGGCAGAAAAAAATAAAAAACAGTTTTACATTTCAGTGCCCAATTGTTTTGAACCCCTAAGTATATTTGAAGCATTTTACACTCAGACTTTTGTTTGTTTGTAGACATGAAGCACCAGTCCCAGGAAATACCAATCAAAGAAGGCTCTATTAGTTCGCTATCGAGTAATACAGCCACAGCTGGATGATCATGGAGCAGAGAAGGTTAACAACTATGGTCAGTAATGAAGACCAGATGTCCAGGCATGGAGGGTTGTATGACTCACCTCAAAAAAAGTAGTTAATATTAGTTCAAGTTGTTTCAGTTGTGTTATATATTACTGTTCTTATGTTGTTTAAGTCTTCACAAATTCTTGCGTGTGTATATTTTGACCTCCTCACGGTATCGTGCCTTGTGCAGGCTAGGTTTGAGTAAATCTTTGAAGCACAGAACTACTGTATGTTGCCTGGAGTTTTCCCCCCTTTCAGGGTTACTTATTGCATCATCAGTGATACAAGACAACTTAAAAAAAGGTAAAAACAAAAGGTCAAGCCCCAAAATGTACTGGCAACAGTAAACTACTACTATACAAAGTATGAATGCCAATACAGAATCCGTAGTGGGGCCCCTTAGGTCAGAAGGCATTCATGATCAATAGTCAGGATTCCCCAATTCTAGAATAGAATAAAACCACATCATGTTGGAACATCTACGTGCTATTATTTGATCCTTCTTCTCAAAAGGAAACAGAAGCCAAACAAATAAATCCACATAATATGGTCGTCGAAGAGAGTTCTAAAAACAACTAATCAGCGAGTGCGAGATATTTGTTATTAAGAGGGGTGTCCACTACTAAGACAACCTGTTCTCGTTCTCCATGTTTGCCCCATTAAAACAAAAAAGCTTGTACTCTCCTCCCTTGCCGGTACTGTTCCAGCGTATCGGCACCCGTGTTCCCGGGGCTCACGTTATGACACATGAGCCCTGCACCCAGTCCACGCTGGCGTCACTGTCCCCGCCTTCACATGTATAAGTAATCATGACTGGCCAGAATAAGCCAGGCACATATCCTGAACCGAAGAATGAAAATCCCATACTTACAATTATACTGGAGAATCCTGACAGTGTGCACAAAGTGCCTGCAGACTTATCAGAAGACCGGATAACGCCTTTAAATACTAGGTGAAGTCACATCCATTCTAATACTACTGTAAAGAGTTCGCATTACAGTATAACACCTAGCGTTTCTTCTGGGATAGGAAAGTGAACAGTATCTCTTGTCTGGAATGATATTTAACTGTAAGAACACTACTACTACATTAATGCAACTGGCACAATATTTCAGGTGAGTTGCCAACTATTTTCTGCGTTTTAGTAAGCAAAATATGATGACTTTTCCATGTTTTAAAAAAATGCTTAGAATGAATATAAATAGGGTATAGATTCTGCACATGGAACACATTAATAAGCCAACTGAAAATGCCACATCATAAAACAATGAATTCCACTTCCAACTACCAAAATATTCTCTGTACCTTCATAGTAATACATGCACACAAGATCCCTATCTACCCCAATTTCATCTATTGGGCGAGAGCTGAGCCCAGATCTTCATGGGAGGACCAGGTCGATAACCTCAGGAGAGCTGGAACCAGTGTCTCAAATATTACCATTAATAACACTCTACGCCGTCTTGGATTAAAATCCTGCAGAGCCCGCAAGGTCCGTTTGCTCATGCCAGCACATGTCCAGGCATGTTTGAAGTTCACTAATGATCATCTGGATGATCAAGAGGATACATGGGAGAAAGCCATGTGGTCAAAATAGAACTTTTTGGTATCAACTCCAGTTGTCGTGTTTGGAGGAAGAAGAAGGAGTACAACCCTAAGAACACTGTCCCAACCTTGAACCATGGTGAGGGAAACATATTTTGGGGGTGATTTTACGCAACAGGATGACTGCACCGTATTGACGGAAGGATGAATGGGATCATGTATCGCAAAATCCTCAAGGGGAAGCGGCGTGTAAACGCTGCGAAACGCGCGTCGGGGTTCGTTCACCGGCGGGATCCCTTCCCCTCTCCCCCTCTCTGCATGGGTAAGCATATTTTGCACTTTCCTGCTGTTGTGCCATGGGTTATTCATTATAAATAGTTGGTGCACTTGCTCCAGACCCCCTGTTGAGTTTTGACACAGCAGCCATTCTTTCTCTTTCCATGGGATGACCGCTAGCCACATGGTGCTTATTGTCTATAATTGTTTACATGATCATTTCCATCAGCGTTCTGGGGGGGTGGTGAGGTTGAGGGTTTGCTTTTTTTCCCCCCTTTCTTATGTAATGTTGTGGAATACGTACTATGATTATTGCTGTCCTGATTTTAATATTTTGTATAAATAAAGACTTTCTTACATATATTTGTACTTCATGCTCCTGGTCCTCCTCTTTTTTGGTATTCAGTGTTTGGAGCGATGACTTAAATAATCTGGGGTATTACTATATATTTACTAGCATCTTTTCCCAGATTGTCTTGCCATGTATACGGGTTTCCGATTATTATCCTATCCATAGAGTGCGTTATTTATCTTGCGGAAATAGAGCATCTCCGCAAGATAAATAGACATGCTGCGGTCTAGAAAGACATGCTGCATGTGCGTAAACCCCGGGCCGCTAGATGCGGCCGTGCGCACATAGTGGAGACGGGATTTCATAAAATCCCCTCCACTATGCTGTAACATCTGGGTGCTGCGGGTTGGACACTGTGGCTCTACGCAGCGTCCAATCCGCAGCAAATCCTGAAGGAATACGCCACGTGGAAACATACCCATACAATGTGATTTTTTGTTTTTTATTTTTAGATTCTGTCTCTCAGAGTTGAAGCGTACCTACAACGAAAATTACAGACCTCTCCATTCTTTGCAGGTTGGAAAACTTCATAAATCAGCAGTGTAGCAAATACTTATTTTCCCCACGGTATAACAGTTTTTAAAAAAGGGCTGGATGATTTCCTCAATAGACATGGGTTATAGATAATTTAGAGGAAAAAAAAATTATAATTGGTGTAGCAAGCTTACATTTGATGGACTTGGGTCTTTTTTAAACCTCTGTAACTACATAAAGTGAACCTGTCAGCAGTTTTGGCCGATATAAGATACGGCCATCACCTTTCAGGGATTATACACAGTCCACTGGGGCGGTCAATTCTAACGGGTGTCGCTGGGGTCTTGGTCTAGCGCCTCCCATCTTCTTAGGATCGCCGCCCTCCTGCTTGCTTCGTGTTGATGACGCGTCACTGCATCATCCACACAGTCTCCTCAGCACCGCGCTCCTGCGCATGCATACTTCTCTGTCCTGTTGAGAGCAGAACAAAGTACTGCAGTGTGCCTGCGCCGGGGCTCTTTGACCATTTCAGACACCTGCGCACTGCAGTACTTTGCTCTGCCTTCAACAGGACAGAGAAGGATGTATCCGCAAGAAGCAAGCAGGAGGGCGGCGATCCTAAGAAGATGGGAGGCGCCAGACCAAGACCAGCAACACCTATCGGATCGGACCGCCCCGCAGGTGAGTATAATAAAAGTTATTTTTCAGTTCTTTCAGGTCGGGCTGGGGGCACATATACAGCATAGTAGAATGATTTATATTAGCCCTGAAAAGGTGGTGGCTGTATCTTATATTGGACAAAACTGCTGACAGGTGCTCTTTAACTATGGATTTATCCTAGATTTTAGTTTTTTCTTCATTTTTCGGGGAGAAAAGTAGAGACAAATGCTAGTGAGTAAGAGTAAAAGTGCTTAAAAATAACTAATGGGTATGGGATATTTCCAAAATGAAGAGAAATTCATCAGTTTTAGGTTAATACAATTTTTCTTTTTTTTTTTATAAATCAAATAAAAACGGGCAAAGCATTTTTAGGACATGTGTCAGGTAGTCAAACTACAGCATAGGAACATCTGAGTATTGAGCACCAAGTCAAGATACTTCTCTGATTGAT
Organism: Ranitomeya variabilis; assembly: GCF_051348905.1. NCBI lineage: Eukaryota > Metazoa > Chordata > Amphibia > Anura > Dendrobatidae > Ranitomeya > Ranitomeya variabilis. The sequence continues at coordinate 112,197,796 of NC_135239.1, read as the reverse complement.
CTGATAGGATATAAACTAAATCATTGGGCTGCTAAATTATAGCAAGCTTCTATGGTGACAAAGTAGAGTACTGGTTGCTTCAGATACATATGTAGATGAAACAAAGTAAATGGTTACCATGAATACATAAATCTTAGAACTCCCTGTGAAATGATTACTGTACATGATCATCACTCGGTAGATTCTTCTAAGATTCCCTTTGTAGATGAGGACATCTAGTGACCATAATGGTGAACCGTTTTCGTTTCTCCCAAATTAATAATAATATTATTATTATTATTATTATTATTAATAATAATATTATTATTATTTATTTATATAGCACCACTGATTCCATGGTGCTGTACATGAGAAGGGGTTACATACAAATTACAGCTATCACTTACAGTAAACAAACTAACAATGACAGACTGATACCAGGGGTGAGGACCCTGCCCTTGCGGGCTGAAGGTACCTTCACACGAAGCGACGCTGCAGCGATAGCGACAACGATGCCGATCGCTGCAGCGTCGCTGTTTGATCGCTGGGGAGCTGTCACACAGACCGCTCTCCAGCGACCAACGATGCCGAGGTCCCCGGGTAACCAGGGTAAACATCGGGTTGCTAAGCGCAGGGCCGCAGTGACGTCACCGCTGTGCTTTCACTTTCACTTTAGGGCCGGCGCTCAGTAAGTGTCAGGAAGCAGACGCTGGGGGATGCGCAGGTGAGTATGTACTGTTTGTTTTTTTTACTTTTACGCTGGTAACCAGGGTAAACATCGGGTTACTAAGCGCGGCCCTGCGCTTGGTAACCCGATGTTTACCCTGGTTACCAGTGTAAAATATCGCTGGTATCGTTGCTTTTGCTTTCAAACACAACGATACACGGCGATCGGACGACCAAATAAAGTTCTGGACTTTATTCAGCGACCAGCGACATCACAGCAGGATCCTGATCGCTGCTGCGTGTCAAACTAAACGATATCGCTAGCGAGGACGCTGCAACGTCACGGATCGCTAGCGATATCGTTACAAAGTCGTTTCGTGTGAAGGTACCTTTACATTCTACAGGATTATGGGAAGGAGACAGTAGGTGGAGGGTTGCAGTAGCTCCAATGGTGTTGATGTGGCCTTGTGGTCTTTACAGGCTGTAAGTTTCTTTGAAGAGGTGGGTTTTCAGGTTTCTTTTGAAGGAACCAAAAGTAGTGGATAACCGGACGTGCTGGGGCACTGAATTCCAGAGGATGGGTGATATTCGGGAGAAGAGGAGGAGGTCTTGGGAGGTCTTGGGAGGACCGGAGATTACGCAAGGGAAGATATTGAGAGATTAGTGTGGAAATATACGGAGGAGAAAGGTTATGGATGGCTTTGTAGGTCAGTGTTAGTAATTTAAACTGGATACGCTGGGAAATTGGGAGCCAGTGAAGGGATTTACAAAGAGGGGAAGCAGGAGTGTAGGGAGAAGAGCGATTAATTAGTCGGGCAGCAGAGTTAAGGATGGACAGGAAGGGTGCGAGAGTATTAGAAGGTAGGCCACAGAGGAGTATGTTGCAGTAGTCGAGGCGGGAGATGATTAGGGCATGCACGAGCATTTTGGTAGACTGTGGGTTGAGGAAAGGACGGTTTCTGGAAAATATTTTTGAGCTTGAGGCGACAGGAGGTGGCGAGAGCTTGGATGTGCGGTTTGAAGGACATGGCAGAGTCAAGGGTTACTCCGAGGCAGCTGATTTTTGGGACAGGGGAAAGTGTGATTTCATTTATTTTGATAGATAGATCAGGTAGGGAAGATATGCGTGATGGAGGAAAGATAATAAGTTCAGTTTTGTCCACATTGAGCTTGAGGAAGCGAGAGAAGAAGGAGGATATAGCTGATAGACACTCTGGGATTCTGGAGAGCAGAGAGGTGACATCTGGGCCCGAGAGGTAGATCTGAGTGTCATCGGCATGTAGATGGTACTGGAAGCCATAGGACCTTATGAGTTGTCCCAGGCCGAGTGTATAGATTGAGAAGAGTAAGGGTCCTAGGACAGAGCCTTGAGGGACACCAACAGAGAGGGGGCGAGATGAAGAGGTAGTATAGGAGTAGGAAACGCTAAATGTGCGGTTGGCACGGTATGAGGAGATCCAAGATAGGGCAAGGTCTTTGACTCCAAAGGAAGAGAGGATCTGTAGTAGGAGGCAGTGATCAACTGTGTCGAAGGCAGAGGACAGGTCTAGAAGGAGGAGTATAGAGAATAGTTTGTTAGCTTTGGCTGTAAGTCGTTAGTAATTTTGGTCAGGGCAGTCTCAGTGGAAGGGTGGGGATGGAAGCCAGATTGTAGGTTGTCGAAGAGAGAGTTAGATGCAAAGTGAGAGGAAAGTTTAGCATGGACGTGCTGCTCAAGAAATTTGGAAGCAAATGGGAGCAAAGATATGGGGCGATAGCTGGACATAGCGCTTGGGTCAAGGGATGGCTTTTTGAGGATAGGTGTGATTGTGGCATTTTTGAAGGCAGAGGGGAAGGTACCAGAACTTAGTGAAAGGTTGAAGAGATAGGGTTAGGGATGTGATTAGTGTGGTGGTGAAGTTGGGGAGGAGGTGGGATGGATGGGGTCAAGTGCACAAGTGGTGAGGTGTGATTTGGAGAGAAGATGAGCAAGCTCCCCTTCAGAGATTTTGGAGAGTGAAGTTATGGAGTTTGGGCATTGGTCTCTCATACAAAGGGGGTGTGGTGGTTGGACAACAAAGACTTGCCTTGTTTGGTCTATCTTATTTTTTAAGTGCGTGGCAAAGTCCTCGGCAACGATTAGGGAACTCGGAGGGGGAAGTGGTGGGCGGAGGAGGGAATTAAAAGTGCTGAACAGCTGTTCAGAGGTTCCTAAATTAAATTTAAGCACGCAAAATATTCCCAAAGTATAATCAACAGTTTTAGCAATACTTTAAGCAGGGGATGACTGCATGTGTGGCTGAGGATGATGCAGACACTGTCCAGGGTTCAGGCCTATCATCAAGTGTTCCTGCAATGACTGTACATGAGACCAGGAGGCATTCTGATAAACTGGCCAGAAATGTAGGATGCCAGACCAGACCATTTCTCCATGCTGCATCTAACACGCCATTGCCATTTCTGTGAATGGCCCAGTGAGCTTTACCAGCACCTTCTCCTGTAGCCTCCATCTGCCCTCAAATAATAGGTGGAGTCCCACTTTCTGAAATTGACAGTGACAATTAAAGACCAGTCAATAGTTAAGGGCAAGTACCACAAAGAATCCTATGAATGGTCTAGCTCATATCACAAGATAACAGAGCTCAATCACAGTGCTACAAAGATGGCAATTACCAGTCTGTGAGGGGCGTTCAACTCGTAAATAGCTGGAATTACGGTACACTTTCTGCTCCATAGATGATCAACAAGATCTCCTAGTTTCCCCAAAGGCTCTTCCATACTAAGCAGAACTCTTCCACCCCACCAGACCTGCGTTTTGATGACACACAGACCCGAGATGCCAGATGAGAGGGTCTAGACCTTTAACTAGGAGTTGCCCTGCTATCTCAGCCTAACAACTTCCAAACCAGGGAATTAAAATTACAATAGATGGTAAAATAGTTTGAATGTCACCGAGAAGGTCTTGGTTTTCTGTCCAACTATCCCCAAGTGTCAAACGTGTATTTTTTTTTTAACCTCATTAATCTCTTGCATGTTAAAGTCCAGTAGTTTTATAGAACGCACATCAGAGTCTGACATATCCCTTACACGCCTCCGTCCCCCTTCCTCCAGCCACTGACAGGTTTCTCCTTATAGAGTACCTGTCACCAGAAAAAAAAAAATGCCCGGTTTCTGCCCTTATTTTATTCCTACTGCTCCAGAGTATAAAACAATGCATAGCAGCCTTCAGACACGTCCCCAGAGAGTCCTGTGAGCAATGCCCACTTGTAAAGACCATAAAATTAGCACCAAAAGGGAGCCTATTATTTAAATCCTCCAATGTGATACTCGGCATAATACTCCGGAGCAGAACAAAAAAAGGAAAACAACTACCCACTCTAACCTGGCGATAGGTCCTCTTTATGCACAGTTATTGTGGTCTCTAAGTAGAAACTAGTGTAGTAAAGTAAATGTTCAGCACAGCCCAGGGTGGAGGTGCATAAAAGTAGGTGCCCAGACCTTAAACGTGATATAGAATATACTCAGCACACTCCGAAATGTCTGATGCAAAAAGGGTGTTTAATACATACAGTATTCACATTCACAAACGTTTCTGTCTGCAAAGACCTTCATCAGTGTGCTCTATTATTAGAGCCAAAGGGCGTATATTATTCACGCATATAGTTTAGAAATTTGCATCAGATATTGGAGTTTAAACAGGGTAGGCTGTTTAAGGATAGAGGGCTGACACTAGCCGGTCGAGCACTGGAGGTAACACAAGGATGTCTCGTTACTAGAGGGCTAAGCTAGCCGATCACGCCAGCCCGAGGATGGAAGACGCGCTCTGACTTGCGGTGGATACCGCGTCTTCCATCCTCGGACCCTCTACTTTAGCTCTAATAATAGAGCACACTGATGTTTCGGTCTGCAAAGACCTTCGTTTGTGAATGTGAATACTGTATGTATTAAACACCCTTTTTGCATCAGACATTTCGGAGTGTGCTGACTATATTCTATGTCTAAATAGAAACTAGTGATGAGTGAGTATACTCGTTGCTTGGGTTTTCCTGAGCACGCTCGGGTGGTCTCTGAGTATTTGTAAGCGCTCGGAGATTTAGTTTTCGCTGCCTCAGCTGCGTGATTTACAGCTGATAGACAGCTTAAATACATATGGGGATTTCCTAGCAATCAGGCAACCCCCACATGTACTCAGGCTGGCTAGCAGCCGTAAATCATGCAGCTGAGTCAACAAAAATTAAATCTCCAAGCACTAACAAATACTCAGAGACCACCCAAGCAACGAGTATACTCGCTCATCACTAGTAGAGACAGTAGTTCCCTGATGTAAACATCTGAATAAAACTGCTTTGGTGGGATGCACATGACTTCTACAAGCCATGACCAAATTACCAGGGCAGTCGCAGTGATTTATATACTAAAGCTGCACCCCAAAGAAGGCTGAACAAGGCTGGAGTACAGGATCTATGAGTAAGTGCAACTTAGATATTCTGGTCAATTTTCAACCACGAACATAGTCAGTCTTAGGGTGCTATCACATTGCGTTCGTTGGGCCTGTTGGCGTATACGTCTGAACCCCCCTCCTGCAAAACAGACTTTGGACATATGCGCCAACAAGGCCATAAATTGCAATGGTGAGAGCAGAGTGAATGTGCGCTCTGACGTGCCTCATTTTTAGGAGTGTAAACCTACAGGAGGCGGGCACCCAGATGTAGTCTGCCACGTCCGAGTGTCCACCTCCTGTAGGCGTACACTCCTGAGAATGAGGCACAGCTGAGCACACAATTGCTCTGTCTGCATCATTAGTCTATGACCCGGTCAGCGAATATGTCCGAATCGAATTTTGCGAAGAAGGAGGTTTGGACGTATGCCCCGACGAGATCCACGAACACAGTGTAAAAGCATCCTTATACAAATACCATTGTTTCATTAACAAGGAATATAATACTTTTGGAAGTTCTCAAAATAGATCTGTTACCAGATTTCACCCCATAAACTGATATTACAGGCAAATGTAGAAGTCTCAGATTTACAATGTCAGAATGGCCATAGAACACTGCTCTACAGCCAAATTGGTTCAGAGACGAAGACAGTTGAACTCGAATAAATTTGGTAGTGCTGAAAATGAGTATGATGCTTAATATTTGCCGACTGGCTTTAATTCAAGATCCAGGGGAGGCTGCAATTACTAAGTTATGACACCTTTCATGCAGGCTTATGGAAAAATTGCATCTTTATAATTTAATCATTATTGTATTGTTAGTTGGTAGCTAGTCTATCACATCATATATTTAGTCTATTGAGATTGAGTCTGTAGTATTCTATCATCTTAGGGTGACCTATCAAAAACACCAACTCCGCTCTGATGACATAATGCTATAATAACAGTTGCATCACCTACTTTTATAAATGTTTTCTGTGTAAGACATACAGTTTTAGGATTTCTTAGGTTGGATTCTTAGCATATAGTGACAGGTTTCTATATGTTTTTTCAGATATGCCTCGTTCTTGCATTAACAAAATCGATACGTTTTGCCTTTGTGACACAAAAGTGATTTCCCGTCATACGTAGCAAAAACTGACTACCATGATAAAAAGCCTACAACCTGTATTTTGGCTGCAGAATAGGAGATCAGAACAAAAGTTGGGCTCCACACATATGCATCACATCTTAGCCAGTGGTTGCATGGGAAGAGGCAATATATGCCTTTTGCAGTCCCAACAATCTGGAGAGAGAGAACTGATCACACTACCAGTTGCTAATTATGCATGCTGCCCCCCCATCCCCATTAGAAAAGGAGTTTCAGGGAAGAAGTGGGCTTGACAGTATCAAAAACAATCCATCTGCAATACGTTCATACAGAAGAACCGCCAGTTCTAAGCACAAGAAACATTTTCAGTCAAGTCAAGCAAGTAAGAAAAAGGCGCTTGGTGTCATGAAGCATCTTCCTCTTTGGCTCAGATTTCTGTCGGCAACCTCAACTGAACCACACCTTATAACACAAAGTGATCTGAATGATCTTGGATCTGCCGAGAAGTAAGGCTGAGCTCTTAGGTTCCATGCTAAAGCAGTGCAATCTCCCAGAAATGTTCAGATTTTTTGATTCCACAACTATGATAAAGATCTTGTCCACTGCTTCTTCATGGAGGGTGATCTTGTGGCAAGCATCAACATCAACAGTTTAATAGAAGCGCTGAAGATAAGTTATAATCCAGAGGAATGGAGACTCATTGATTTGTGCAAAACAAGCCTAAAAGCAGTCTTGCTGCATAATGACAACACGCTACCTTCAATTCCAGTTGACTATGCAGTTCAGATGAAAGAAACCTATAACATGAAACAGCTGATGAGGCGCATAAACATTTGTGGCCCTACTGTGGTGACTTAAAGGTGGCTACTCTCTTTCTTGGTCTCCAGGTTGGATATACAAAATACTGCTGCTTTCTGTGTGAGTGGGATAGTCGTGCAAGACAACATCGCTACAATAAAAGACAGGCCTCTCCAACATTCATTTCAAACAAGTAGTAAAAATGTCCTGCATCCAGGACCTGTTGAACCACATAAGATTTTGTTACTACCATTGCATATCAAGTTGGGCCTAATGAAGAACTTTGCAAAGGCAATGGATAAAAAAATACAAAAGTATTAATTTATTATCTCATTGATACATTTCCATGGTTGGGAGAAACAAAGATAAAGGAGGGAATCTTTATTGAACCTCATATTCCTAAGCTTCTTCAGGGCAAAGAAAAGGCTGCATGGATAGTATTCACATATTAGTAACTACTTTTTTGGGAAACGCAAGAGCAGATAATTGAAGAGTTGGTGGAAAATCTAAAAAACAAAAAAATATAAGGATCTTGGTTGTAACATGTCTTAAAAGATTCATTTCTTACATTCGCATTTAGACTTTGTTTTCCGCCAAACTGAGGAGCAATGAGTGACAAACCCGATGAGAGATTCCATCAAACTGTGGAGCAGTGAGTGACAATAACGAAGAGAGAGTTAAACAACATATTGCAGCTATGGCGAAAAGATATCAAGGAAAATTGAATCCATCAATGCTTGCAGATTACTGTTGGACTGTTGTAAGACCTGATCCGATGCAGGAGTACAAGAGACAAGCAAAAATAGAGTTATTGTTGCCAAGATTCCTCTAATAAATATTGTAGTATTTTTGCAAATATAAAGATTACTCTATGTTTCAAAGTTCTGAAAGTTTAATACATTAATTATATGTAGCAGTAAGAGGAAAACTGATGTCACAGAAACAAGACCCAACTAAAAAGTGATCACAGTCAGATTTTAATTCAAGAGGTCAAAATCATTAAGAAATGGCTCATTTCATAACAACCTGTCAACTTTTGAAAATATGTAGAATAAAAATAATCAGAAAATTAAAATTAGCATTTCATGAATCTAGTTATGAAGGAAAGGGCTAGTCTCCAAGTATATTCTATCGGTGGCCACCCAGCCATTCCGCTGCAGCTTGCACCGAGCAGTCCAAGATCGTAGCAGGAAGGAGGGACACTGAGGAGCTGTTACTCAGACTAGGTGGGTGGAGATGGATTTACACTTTACAAAAGGATACACAGCTACTCTCACATGAATGCAATACTTTATCAGGTCTAAGATCTATTTAGTTATGATTGCTGTGAGGTCTGGTGACATGCTTTTACTAACCCAATCTGAACCTTGTACAGAGGATACCTATAGCAAATAAGGGAATGTCCGTCACTGGAAAAAGCCAAGACAGATTTATTAACCTAAGTTTTCTAAAAAAAAAAGAAAACTTTTACAAGCTAGTCATAGATCTAGGATTTCTTGTATAATTATATGACCCCAGAAGAACAGCATTACAATATAAAGTACAGAGCCCACAGGAATAATAAAGAGCACGGCAAGAAACGCCTCACAATTTCCATTCTGTCTCCAGCCAACGTGTTTCCACATCAGGAGGATGAGGTTAGAGCTGTACAAGAAAGTATTAACTCTTTAATGTCAAGAATACAGCGCAGCAGAATGTAAAGCATTTGCAAGTGCTTATCCTGACTTTAGGCAGTCTTCAGAGACAGTCTCACAACCTGTGCCATATTTTTAATCATCACAATCTGAGGAAGTCTGTCGCCTATAAGACCACGGTCACACGGTCAGCATTTTACATCAGTATTTGTAAGCCAAAACCAGGAGAGGATCAATCAGAGGGAAAGTATAATGGAAACATGTCACCACTTCTGGATTTATCACCCACTCCTGGTTTTGGGATACAAATACTGATGTAAAATACTGACCAAATACTGAGCGTGTGAACGTGGCACAAGTTATCCATAGAAAACAGTATCTGTTTATGCTCAAGGAATTCTGCTGGGGAAATGCCTCTGGTGCTGCTAATCTGAGCCAAGAGAAAAGCAGATGGGCTAGGAAATGTGGATTACAAAATATGGCTGCAATATGGTCATGAGGATTAGTGAGAAGACTATTGCCAATTACATGACTACCTCTTATTTCCATTTTGCTAAATAGTTGTATTCTTTTAAAAATACCTACAGTTAGAGCATTTTTTTCCTTTTTCTTAGGAATCTGTATTATACCATGTACTTTGTCCTGTAAACACGAGTACAACCCCTTGCTAATGGGACATGTCTCTATAACAGTCTGACACTGTGCATTAGTGCCAATTAGTGAGGCAGATGGAGTCACTTGATTTTGTCTGGCCTTTGGTCCAGTGGTGACCTGTCTCTTTAGACGTGAGTGCATGTGTATGCGTGTGTATGTGCATGCATGTGTATGAGTGTGCGTGTATATGTATGTATGTGTATGCATGCGTATGCATGTGTGTATGCGTGCACGTGTGTATATTTATGTATATGTGTGCGTGCGTATGTGTGCATATGTATGTATGTATGAGTGCATGTGTATGTGTGTGCATGTGTATGCGTGCACGTGTGTATATTTATGTATATGTGTGTGCGTGCGTATGTGTGCATATGTATGTATGTATGAGTGCATGTGTGTGCATGTGTATGCGTGCACGTGTGTATATTTATGTATATGTGTGTGCGTGCGTATGTGTGCATATGTATGTATGTATGAGTGCATGTGTATGTGTGTGCATGTGTATGCGTGCACGTGTGTATATTTATGTATATGTGTGTGCGTGCGTATGTGTGCATATGTATGTATGTATGAGTGCATGTGTATGTGTGTGCATGTGTATGCGTGCACGTGTGTATATTTATGTATATGTGTGTGCGTGCGTATGTGTGCATATGTATGTATGTATGAGTGCATGTGTATGTGTGTGCATGTGTATGCACGCATGCGTCAATCCTGCTGACAGGTTCACTTTAACCACCGAGATGCCACTGTTACGACAGACAGCAGCATCTAAGGGGTTAATGAGCACTGATCTGTTCCAACACTGAGCAAGGCAGCATCATTATCAGCTGTCATGTCTAGCAGACACCCATGGCATTTTTGCTTCTCAGGGGGTGCTAGTCACTTTATCCTCGGTGCAGTGAGAAAGGAAACCCTTAACCCCTTCACCCAAGGGTGGTTTGCACGTTAATGACCAGGCCAATTTTTACAATTCTGACCACTGTCCCTTTATGAGGTTATAACTCTGGAACGCTTTAACGAATCTTGGCGATTCTGACATTGTTTTCTCGTGACATATTGTACTTCATGATAGTGGTAAAATTTCTTCGATATAACTTGCGTTTATTTGTGAAAAATATGGATATTTGGCGAAAATTTTGAAAATTTCGCAATTTTCCAACTTTTAATTTTTATGCCTTTAAATCACAGAGATATGTCACGCAAAATACTTAAGTAACATTTCCCACATGTCTACTTTACATCAGCACAATTTTGGAACCAAATTTTTTTTTGTTAGGGAGTTATAAGGGTTAAAAGTTGACCAGAAATGTCTCATTTTTACAACACCATTTTTTTTTTAGGGACCACATCTCATTTGAAGTCATTTTGAGGGGTCTATATGACAGAAAATACCCAAGTGTGACACCATTCTAAAAACTGCACCCCTCAAGGTGCTCAAAACCACATTCAAGAAATGTATTAACCCTTCAGGTGTTTCACAGGAATTTTTGGAATGTTTAAATAAAAATGAACATTAAACTTTTTTTCACACAAAATTTATTTCAGCTCCAATTTGTTTTATTTTACCAAGGGTAAAAGGAGAAAATGGACCCCAAAAGTTGTTGTACAATTTGTCCTGAGTACGCTGATACCACATATGTGGGGGTAAACCACTGTTTGGGCGCATGGCAGAGCTCGGAAGGAAAGGAGCGCCATTTGACTTTTCAATGCAAAATTGACTGGAATTGACATGGGACGCCATGTTGCATTTGGAGAGCCCCTGATGTGCCTAAACATTGAAACCCCCCACAAGTGACACCATTTTGGAAAGTAGACCCCCTAAGGAACTTATCTAGATGTGTTGTGAGAACTTTGAACCCCCAAGTATTTCACTACAGTTTATAACGCAGAGCCGTGAAAATAAAAAATCCTTTTTTTCCCCACAAAACTTATTTTTTAGCCCCCAGTTTTGTATTTTCACAAGGGTAACAGGATAAATTGGACCCCTAAAGTTGTTGTCTAATTTGTCCGGTGTACGCTGATACCCCATATGTGGGGGTAAACCACTGTTTGGGCGCATGGTAAAGCTCGGAAGGGAAGGAGCGCCGTTTGGAATGCAGACTTAGATGGATTGGTCTGCAGGCGTCAAGTAGCATTTGCAGAGCCCCTGATGTACCTAAACAGTAGAAACCCCCCCAAAAGTGACCCCAAATTGGAAACTAGACCTCCCAAGGAACTTATCTAGATGTGTTGTGAGAACTTTGAACCCCCAAGTGTTTCACTACAGTTTATAACGCAGAGCCGTGAAAATAAAAAATCCTTTTTTTCCCCACAAAACTTATTTTTTAGCCCCCAGTTTTGTATTTTCCCAAGGGTATCAGGAGAAATTGGACGCCAAAAGATGTTGTCCAATTTGTCCTGAGTACGCCGATACCCCATATGTTGGGGTAAACCCCTGTTTGGGCACACGGGAGAGCTCTGAAGGGAAGGAGCACTGTTTCACTTTTTCAACGCAGAATTGTCTGGAATTGAGATCGGATGCCATGTCCCGTTTGGAGAGCCCCTGATGTGCCTAAACAGTGGAAACCCCCCAATTATAACTGAAACCCTAATGCAAACACACCCCTAACCCTAATCCCAATGGTAACCCTAACCACACCGCTAACCCTGACACACCCCTAACCCTAATCCCAACCCTATTCCCAACCGTAAATGTAATCCAAACCCTAACTTTAGCCCCAACCCTAACTGTAGCCTTAACCCTAGCCCTAACCCTAGCAATACCCCGAGCCCTAACTCTAGCCCTAACCCTAGCAATAACCCTAGCCCTAACCCTAGCCCTAATGGGAAAATGGAAATAAATACATTTTTTTTTTTCCCCTAACTAAGGGGGTGACGAAGGGGGGTTTGATTTACATTTATAGCGGGTTATTTAGCGGATTTTTATGATTGGCAGCCGTCACACACTGAAAGACACTTTTTATTGCAAAAAATATTTTTTGCGTTACCACATTTTGAGAGCTATAATTTTTCCATATTTGAGTCCACAGAGTCATGTGAGGTCTTGTTTTTTGCGGGACGAGTTGACGTTTTTATTGGTAACATTTTCGGGCACATGACATTTTTTGATCGCTTTTTATTCCGATTTTTGTGAGGCAGAATGATCAAAAACCAGCTATTCATGAATTTCTTTTGGGAGAGGCGTTTATACCGTTCCGCGTTTGGTAAAATTGATAAAGCAGTTTTATTCTTCGGGTCAGTACGATTACAGCGATATCTCATCTATATCATTTTTTTATGTTTTGGCGCTTTTATACGATAAAAACTATTTTATAGAAAAAAATAATTATTTTGGTATCGCTTTATTCTCAGGACTATAACTTTTTTATTTTTTTGCTGATGATGCTGTATGGCGTTTTTTGCGGAACAAGATGACGTTTTCAGCGGTACCATGGTTATTTATATCCGTCTTTTTGATCGCGTGTTATTCCACTTTTTGTTCGGCGGTATGGTAATAAAGCGTTGTTTTTTGGCTTTTTTTTTTTTTTTCTTACGGTGTTTACTGAAGGGGTTAACTAGTGGGGCAGTTTTATAGGTTGGGTCGTTACGGACGCGGCGATACTAAATATGTGTACTTTTATTGTTTTTTTTTTAATTTAGATAAAGAAATGTATTTATGGGAATAATATATATATTTTTTTTCTTTATTTAGGAATTTATTTTTTATTTATTTTTTTACACATGTGGAAAAATTTTTCTTTTTTACTTTGTCCCAGGGGGGACATTACAGATCGGTGATCTGACAGTGTGCACAGCACTCTGTCAAATCACCGATCTCACTTACAGCACTGAAGGCTTTCCAGCGCCTGCTCTGAGCAGGCACTCGGTAAGCCACCTCCCTCCCTGCATGACCCGGATGCCGCGGCCATCTTGGATCCGGGACCTGCGGCGAGGAGGGAGGTAGGAGACCCTCGGAGCAACGCGATCACATCGCGTTGCTCCTGGGGTCTCAGGGAAGCCCGCAGGGAGCCCCCTCCCTGCGCAATGCTTCCCTATACCGCCGGTACACCGCGATCATGTTTGATCGCGGTGTGTCGGGGGTTAATGTGCCGGGGGTGGTCCGTGACCGCTCCTGGCACATAGTGCCAGATGTCAGCTGCGATATGCAGCTGACATCTGGCCGCGCTCCCCCCGTGAGCGCGGCCGATCGCGTATGACGTACTATCCCGTCGGTGGTCATACGGGCCCACCCCACCTCGACGGGATAGTACGTCAGATGTCAGAAAGGGGTTAATGACCGCTGTAAAAAGCAGTGCTGGAATCAGGCAGTTTCTTAGTTTCACTAAAACCTGCACCAGAAGCGGATTCCACTGTCTTCAACTGGATCGTTCCCACATATCGAGTGCATTAGTCTTTGTGCTAAACAGGTCCAGATGCCGTACTGGGGACTGACCAGATCACAACTTTTCATACAAAAGATATTCGATCCAGCTGATAGCCTTACTCCCAGGTATTTCACATCACTGAACAATGAAATTGGAACATCAAGAATGAAAAGCGGTGGAATTACAGAAATCACAGGATGGACAGACATGCCACAGATAGGAAAAAAAGAAGTTTTAAAAACGGTGTTTCTATTTATTCAGTATTAAGAATGCCATGTGCAAAAATACACGCACCAGCATGCATTGGCTGCGGTCAATGAGGTTATTAACCCCTTAACGACCAGAAGTAGTTCAGTTTTTGAATTTCTGTTTTTCGCTCCCCTTCTTCCTAGAGCCGTAACTTTTTTGTTATTCCTCTTGGACAATATGGACATGCGATGGCTTGTTTTTTGCGGGACAATTTGTGCTTTTGAACAACACCATTGTTTTTAACATATCGTGTACTGGAAAACGGGAAAAAAATTCAAAGTGTGGTGAAATTGAAAAAAAAAAAGAAAAAGTGCAATTACAGAGTTTGTTTTTTTTACCATGTTCATTAAATGCTAAAACTCACCTCCCATTATGATTCTCCAGGTCATTGCGAGTTCACAGACATCAAACATGTCTGGGGTCTTTTATTAGTTAAGTAATGATAAAAATTTCCCAAATTTGTTTATAAAAAAAAAAAAAAAAAAAAAAAAAAAGGGAGCCATTTTCTGAGACCTGCAGCATCTCGATTTTTCGTGATCTGGGGCTGGGTGAGGGCTCATTTTTTGTGCGCCAAGATGCAATTTTTATTGACACCATTTTGGCACAGAAACGATCTTTTGATCAGCTGTTATTGCATTTTATTGCAATGTAGCGGCAAGGAAAAAAATTAAATTCTGCCGTTTTTAATTTATTTCTCATTAAGCCATTTAGAGAACAGGTTAATAATTTTTTCATATTCATAGATCAGACGATTCTGAACGCGGCGATTCCAAAATGTGTAGGTTTGATTTTTATTGTTTTATTTTGAATGAAGAGAAGAGCAATTTGATCTTATATATTTTTTAAACTTTTTTCTTTGCTTAACTTTTTGCATGCTTCAATAGTCTCCATGGGAGACTAGAAGCTGCAGTATTTTGATCGCTTCTGCTACACAGGCGATGATCAGACAGCAAGTGAGCATCTGCTTTGCACAGGCCTATGGGAACCAACCATGGGGAGGCGCTCATAGCAATCTGGCAATGACAACCATAGAGGTTTGCTGCAGGCCTCCTGTTGTCGTGCCAACCCTTCAGTGACCCGTGATCATGTGACGGGGTCACCAATGGGCGGGTTTTGCAACGCGCTTCAGGTGAGCATGAGTAAAAAGTCGATGTCAAGAGATTGACAGAGGCATTTAACTACAGTAGTTAACATCTAGTGGCTGTTGCGGGCACATGTTAGTGTAGCGCCCCCACTGCCGCAGGGCCGAGGGGTACCCGGTACCGGGCCTGTGAGTCTCTGCTCTGGGGTTGTCACGGTGGCTAGGCCCGGTCCGTGACCCTGCTGAGGGGCGTACAGTGATAGATGTGGGTAGATGATGATGATGGTGGTGGTGATGCTGTAGTGGTGCGGTGCAGTAAATAACGAGGACACCAAGTTGCAGTCTCTTTACCTCTTTACTGAAGATCTCTGGGTCCTCAGTCCGGAGTCCAGATATCCAGGCTGCGCAAGTCCGGCCGGTCCAATGGCACCTCCAGAGTTCTCTTATCAGGTGGAATTCTGTGCCTTCCTTCTAGCGCTATGTGTTGCGGTCCTTCCCTGCTGTGCTTACGGAAAGTCCCCACAACTGTTGTGTCCGTTTCTTAAGTTCCCTCACAACTCGATTAGATGATGTTCTGCTAATTCTCCGTCCCTCCCTGATGTTACGGTTAGAACGGCACCCGTTTGACGGGTAGGCTCGGAGCTCTTCCGGGACCCTAGAGTCGCCCCTCTCCACTAGTTGCCCCCCAAGACTGCATAGGTGATTTAGGTGAGACAGCCCGCCTTAGACTGACTGTCCTGCCGCTGTTTAGAGTATTGCTTGAAGCTGAATATTGTAATACTCCCTCGGCGTTCCGGCCGCCGGTTGTGCGCCTCAGTAGGATGTTGCCTCGGTCTTACAGCACGACCCCTACTGGTTTTCTCCTTCTTGCTTTGATCTCGTTTCTCACTCAGCACAATCTCTCTCACTTCCAATCCCTTCTTGGGCACCGCCGCTATACTGAGCAGGCACGGTCCCGTTACTTTCGCTCAAGTTGCCAAGCCTCTGTCAGGATCCCACCCCTGACAGAGACCCTACCGAATCTTCTCCCGCAACACCCTCTGCCACAAGGTGTTGCCTGGTTCCAACCCAGTCAGCTTTCTGTCTAACTTCCTGCCTAACCCCCAGTTTTACCAGTATGTGGAGAGTGGCCTAATGAATAGAACCCTTAGCTCCCCCTGGAGGCCCGGCGGTGAAATGTATTGGTGTCTGTGATACCTGATCAGATGAACTCCTTCAGTGCCATCGGACGTACCACAGCTCCCCTTAGTGGCGGAGCCACAGTACAGCAACGACCAGGACTCTGGGGCGCTGCATTAGCTGTATAGATCTGCTGTGATGTGCCTCAGTGCCAGAGCCTGCACCAAACAGGGGGGGGTCCAACGTGGGCGTATTATTAATGGTTTCTGAGGGGTATTCTACCACCCTGAATGCACTTGGGCACACAAATCATCTAGATCTGCTGCTGGCAGCAATTAGTGACCAATGATGTCTCCCATTCAGAACATCTGGGACCAAGTAGAACTGGGCCTGGCAAGCTGCATGGCATGGTGGCACATTGAGCAGTCTGCATGGCCTTACAGTAGCATGATCAACATGTGGTCTGTCATTTTTATGTTAAAAAATGAATTGTGAGACACTTTATAAAAATGCCCGGCCACTGGTTCCACAACCAAATGAATGCAACAGTCAGCGGTTAGTGTATGTGGAATGAAGACTAGAGGGGTTTGGCTACTCCTATGACACCCCACACCATAATCCTGGGAGCTGGAATGGTGTGAAATTCACTCATGAAGACGTCTTCAAGGCATTGCCCAAATGGTGCATATGCTTGATATTGAATAAAATCAAGGTGTTTTAAAAATTTTAGGCCCCATTTTTTCATTATGTGCATATCAGGAACCTGTGTATCCATAGGCTGCTTTCACACTAGCATCAGTACGGGGCCGTCGCGCTGTGTCGGCCCGACGTACCGACGCATACTGTGCAAAAAATTGCCCGATGTGGGCAGCGGAAGCAGTCTTAAGACGCTTCCGCTGCTTCACTGTAAGGTACAGGGAGGAGGGGGCGGAGTTTCGGCCGCGCATGCGCGGTCGAAAATGGCGGTCTCGACGCACAAAAAAGTTACATGTAACTTTTTTTGTGGCGGCGGTGCGCCAAAACATGACGCAACTGTCGCACGACGGTTGCGACGTGTGGCACTGCGTCGCAATGCGCCGCTAATAAAAGTCTATGGAGAAAAAAACGCATCCTGCAGGCAACTTTGCAGGATGCGTTTTTTATCCACAAAGACGCATTGCGACATGCAGTGCACGACGCTAGTGTGAAAGTAGTCTAAGATTCCCATAACTTTTGCTTCTAGATGTTGCAATTTCAATGTTGAGGAGTGTGCGAACCCAGCCGAAAAAAAACAACTTAGCACAATTTCTGACAGCTGAAAAGAGGAATGAGTGAAATGAGCTTTTGGGAAGAAGTGGTCTTGGTAAAAGTTTTTATGTCACTCAAGATATTGAATTATGTTCCCTTTCTAGGGCTAAACTGGAAAATGAAGCCAGAGCTTTCATCACTATGACATGGGTTTCGCCACAGCACAGCCTGCAATCTAAATCATGCAGGGCCTTATCCAAACCAGGTGTCTGCTCCGGACATTAGATTCACACTTCAGGCACAACTGTTCTGGCACATCACAGTGAGAGCGGCTTGGCACAGTGTGGGCTTTTCACAGCTTTTCATGAATAGTGCCACATAGTCGCATATTCCTGGAATGTAACATGCTGGCCCACAGCCACAACACATATTATTGCAGTTAGGAGTATTTAAAGTAGCACTGCCAGCTTCTGGCACTACACCCCCCATCCGGGTGTCACATTCTGCACCTCCTATGTATGGTGTACTTCCTTCACTGGAGTTTCCCGTCTCCTTTTCTTCAGACTCCATCTTGTTTCCTAGATCTCACCCTGCATTTGATATCTCTTTGCTCTCCCATCAATCCCATGATGCATCAGCACATCACATGACCAACTACTGTCAGTACTACCAATTACTGCTGTGGTAACACTAGGATCATTTCCTGTATATAGTCAGGGAAGCTGAACTGGGATTCCCTACATTCGAATTCTGTGCAGCCATTATCTGGGATCAGAGTGTGTCTCCACCCTGCGGAGAACTACAGTGGTACACTCCATGCAGTTTCATCATACAAGAAGCTCTGGTGACCCCTTCAGCAGACAGAGCCCGGCAATTCCCCAGGGGTTACCATCAGATCACACGTCCTGACTGAAGGCCAGTGTATTGTGAATCTTCAGACAGAAAGGAACAAATGACATCAGGCAATGCTGGCAGAAAGCTATATTGTGGGACTAGAGTCAGGATGGCCTGGAGGGCTACCTTACTCAGCCATTACCTTACAGTCAAACACTTACACAAGAACACGACACTTTGTGCCTTTTTACGGTGCAAGGTTTATGTATATTAAGGGGAACTTTTATTTTTGTTTTTATTACTTATGATTTTCAATGTAAACTGTATAACATTTAGTTTATTGCATAGGTCTCATTGTGGAAATCCAATAATGTGGAGAATGATTTTAATATTTTCTAAAAACTAAGAACAATTTGTTATCTTTTTTACATTTTTTTTAACCCCTTATCAACATATGATGTACTGGTATGTCATATGCCGATTCCCTGACTGATGAGAGCTCGCACATTGAGCCCGTATCTTTTAAACGGGCGCAGATGGAGCGAAGCTCTGCCCACGGATGTTAACCTGTTAAATACAGCTATCAATCTCTGACTGCAGCATTTCATATCATTACCACGCTCCTATCGGTGCGCCAGTGACGTGATTCCGGGGCAACAATGGGTTACTATGACAGCTGAGGGTCTGCTGATGACCCCCGTGCCCGTCATTACAATCCTTCTGTGAAAGTCAGTGTTTAGTTGGCACCATCTTGCTAGAGAAAAAAAAAATTCCTCTTTCAAGATGGCGCCGCTACTGCACAGGGGCCATCTTGGAGGAGGATTTTTTTTTTCTTCTAGCAAGATGGCTCTGTCTGCACAATAGCAGCTATCGTATCACCTCTACATACACTGATAGATGCTACTGCACAGGCACGGAGGTCGCCATTTTCAAATGGATTTTTTCTTTTTGTAATATCAGGATCACCTCAACCATAATAATTACATATGCAGTACATATGTGATTATGCTGCAGCGCTTGTGCAATGGCTGGCGCCCGCCTGCACAGGGGTTTTTGTTTTCATTTCTTTTTTTCAATATGTGTATAATATATTATTATATATTACAGTATATAATATTCATTATGTAAACTAGGGGGCAGGACCTGTCAGCAGTCTGCATTCATCACCAGGTATCATTGTAATCAGTATAACAGCACCGACCTGACTGTCTGTAGGTTACTGTGCACAATCCTGCTGACAAGTTCCCTTTCATTGAAGTAAACCTAGCACTCAACTTAAATGTGTGAGAATACGTTTATTATAGCACATGAGATAAATGTTTCGGTCCACATGGACCTTCGTCAGTAACGTAATGTGCTGGGCAAATATATAGCGTGGTTCCCAGAGAAGAATCTGTATGTAAAGTACCTCAGAAGGAGACTGCACCACTGAGAGAAGGAGAACGTCTCCGTGTCTGGCGGCAGATGTATCCACCCTCCCTCAGCTCGAATATACTATTAAGTGTCTTGCGGTAGCTGCACCCGCCCTTTCTCCTTCTCTCAGAATGCAAACCTGAGCATGCCATACACCCTTACCCCTGATGAAGCAATGGTCCCTTTCATACACAGGTTCTACTGCTCCTTATGTTAGGCTTCTTAGGAGTGGACAGGAATCCTTTTTGTTCACAGACATATAGCTTTGTACTCCAAGTTTTGAAATTATTGATCTATAGCATACAAATATTTGGATACTCCATGTTTATATGATATTATATTGCCTGTTATCAATATGCCATAAATTATTTCAAAACATTATTTTAAGAAAGATGACATATTTGGATACTTGGTGTTCATGTGATATTCTATTGCTTGTTATCCCATCTCTTTCATTATATATAGTTGTGTCATCACACACTAGCTGTGGATTATCATTTTTTTTATATAGATTATGCGGTGCCATTAATTATCTATTAGTTTGAAAGATCCATGATCATATGGTGATACAAGCTTTTGTCTAGGATTATCTTGGCTACCTTTTGAAGTATGCCCTCTACTATGTGTCTAGCACCTTACCATGATATAGAAATATAGTCGTACATTTGTCTATTAAATATCATTGGACTTTTTCGGATATTCTAAGCTTATTGTGGAATAACCTGTAGTAGACACTGGAGATGTCAGACCCAACAAAGACACACACGGAGGATCATATTCTAGAACAGTTTTTGCTTTTTAAATGTTTTTAATCATTGTATATTATTTATTTGGATTGCTAAATTTGTATAGTATTCTATCTGGAGACTCCAAATATCTATAGCACACTATCTCTTGTTATCACTTCTGCTTTTGGCGTGTTGTTGGCTGATCCCGTATGTATTGGTGGTGAACTCAGGAATTCTCTAACATTCTAATAAAAGGCAATGAAAACACTGACTCTACTCAGTAAAAACGTCAGCTCAAGGTGCAAAAATAAGCCTACATATAGCACCATAACCCGATAAAAGAAAATGTCATGGGTCTCGGAAAATTGTGACAATTTTTTTTGCTAATTAATTTTTTTCTCTTTCCATTACAAAAAAACACTATGCATATTTGTACTCGTACAGACCTGGAGAATCATATTTCCAGGTCAGTTCTACCAGAGAGTGAATATGGTAAATTGAAAAAAAATATACCGTATATACTCGAGTATAAGCTGACCCGAGTATAAGCCGACCCCCCTAATTTTGCCACAAAAAACTGGGAAAACTTATTGACTCGAGTATAAGCCTAGGGTGGAAAATACAGCAGCTACCGGTGAATTTCAAAAATAAAAATAGATGCTCCATACCGTTCATTATTGCCCCAAAGGAGGTTCCATATAAAGCTGTGCCATATATAATGCTCTGCACTGTTCATTATGGCCCCATAGATGCTCCTTATAAAGCAGTGCCATATATGCTCTATAGCGTTCATTATGGCCCCATAGATGCTCCTTATAAAGCAGTGCCATATATGCTCTGCACTGTTCATTATGGCCCCATAGATGCTCCTTATAAAGCAGTGCCATATATGCTCTGCACTGTTCATTATGGCCCCATAGATGCTCCTTATAAAGCTGTGCCATATATGCTCTGCACTGTTCATTATGGCCCCATAGATGCTCCTTATAAAGCAGTGCCATATATGCTCTGCACTGTTCATTATGGCCCCATAGATGCTCCTTATAAAGCTGTGCCATATATGCTCTGCACTGTTCATTATGGCCCCATAGATGCTCCTTATAAAGCAGTGCCATATATGCTCTGCACTGTTCATTATGGCCCCATAAATGCTCCTTATAAAGCAGTGCCATATATGCTCTATAGCGTTCATTATGGCCCCATAGATGCTCCTTATAAAGCAGTGCCATATATGCTCTATAGCGTTCATTATGGCCCCATAGATGCTCCATATAAAGCAGTGCCTTATATGCTCTATAGCGTTCATTATGGCCCCATAGATGCTCCATATAAAGCAGTGCCTTATATGCTCTGCACTGTTCATTATTGCCCCATAGATGCTCCTTATAAAGCAGTGCCATATATGCTCTGCACTGTTCATTATGGCCCCATGCGATTGCCGCAGCCTCACGCTGAGCACTGCGGCAATCACTTGCGGGTGTCAGCTCAGCTGTATGTGACAGCTGATACCCCACAGCAACACCCACGATCGGTGCTAGCACCAATCGTGGGCATTTAACCCCTCTGATGCCGCTGTCAGTAGTGACAGTGGCATAGAGGGGGCTCCCTGCGCACTTCCCTCAGAACAATGAGATGTGATTGCGTTGTTCTGATGGTGCCGGATGTCTTCATGGATACCAAGATGGACGCGGGGTCCTTCCGGGTCCTGGAGGGAAGGTGGCTTGTGAGTGCCTCCTTCCCTGCCTGTCCCATCTTGATCTGACACTCTGCTTTTCAAAGTGTCAGATCAGCGATGTAATATAGTAATGTCCCATACTGGGACAATGTAATAAAGTTAAAAAACAATATTAGAATGTGTAAACATATATATTTTTTTAAATCTCCAAATAAAAAAAAAAAGCAAAATAAATATTTTACCAATAAATACATTTGTTTATGTAATAAAAAAAACAATAAAAGTACACATATTTGGTATCACCGCGTCCGTAACGACTCGCTCTATAAACTGTCCCACTAGTTAACCCCTTCAGTGAACACCGTAAAAGAAAAAGAAAAAACGAGGCAAAAAACAATGCTTTATCATCATACTGCAGAACAAAAAGTGCAATAAAACATAATTCAAAGGACAATGTGGAGCTTACTCCTTGCCACATGGGGTTTTTTTTGCCTTCCTCTGGATCAACATGTTAGGGCATGTTAGGTTAGACTATGGGTTGAACTAGATGGACTTAAAGTCTTCCTTCAACCTTAATAACTATGTAACTATGTATGTATAGATGCTCCTTATAAAACAGTGCCATATATGCTCTGCACTGTTCATTATGGCCCCATAGATGCTCCTTATAAAGCAGTGCCATATATGCTCTGCACTGTTCATTATGGCCCCATAGATGCTCCTTATAAAGCTGTGCCATATATGCTCTGCACTGTTCATTATGGCCCCATAGATGCTCCTTATAAAGCAGTGCCATATATGCTCTGCACTGTTCATTATGGCCCCATAAATGCTCCTTATAAAGCTGTGCCATATATGCTCTGCACTGTTCATTATGGCCCCATAAATGCTCCTTATAAAGCTGTGCCATATATGCTCTGCACTGTTCATTATGGCCCCATAAATGCTCCTTATTAAGCTGTGCCATATATGCTCTGCACTGTTTATTATGGCCCCATAAATGCTCCTTATTAAGCTGTGCCATATATGCTCTGCACTGTTTATTATTGCCCCATAAATGCTCCTTATTAAGCTGTGCCATATATGCTCTGCACTGTTCATTATGGCCCCATAGATGGTCCTTATAAAGCAGTGCCATATATGCTCTGCACTGTTCATTGTTGCCCCATAGATGTGCCATATATAACGCTGCTGCTGCAATAAAAAAAAAAAAAAAAACACATACTCACCTCTCTTGCTTGCAGCTCCTCAGCGTCCTGTCCCGGCCTCTCTCTCTGCACTGACTGATCAGGCAGAGGGCGCCGCGCACACTATATGCGTCATCGCGCCCTCTGACCTGAACAGTCAGAGCAAGAGGACGGGAAGACGGAGCGGCGCCCGGTGGTTGGAACGTGGACAGGTGAATATAAAATACTCACCTAGTCCCGGCGATCCTGGCGCTGCCCCTGCCTGTCACACTGTCTTCGGGTGCCGCAGCTCTTCCTCTGTCAGCGGTCACTGGCACCGCTGATTAGATAAATGAATATGCGGCTCCGCCCCTATGGGAGTGGAGTCCATAATCATTTCTCTAATGAGCGGTCCCACGTGGCCGCTGACAGAGGAAGAGCTGCGGCACCCGGAGACAGTGTGACAGGCAGGGGGAGCGCCAGGAGTGCCGGGACTAGGTGAGTATGCGACAATCCTCTCTCCCCCTCACCCGCTGACCCTGCCGCCGATCATGACTCGAGTATAAGCCGAGAGGGGCACTTTCAGCCCAAAAATTTGGGCTGAAAATCTCGGCTTATACTCGAGTATATACGGTATATATATTTTTTTTTAAATTTCACTTTTTTTTCCCCCAATTTCAATGCACTTGTAATTTTTTCCTACTTTCAGTTGCATCACAAGATAAAATGAATGGGGTTATTCAAAAGGACAACTCGTAGAATGTAAGCCCCCAAGGGCAGGGTCCTCGCCCCTCTGTATCAGTCCGTCATTGTTAGTTTGCTTACTGTAAGTGATATCTGTAATTTGTATGTAACCCCTTCTCATGTACAGCACCATGGAATCAATGTGCTATATGAATAAATAATAAAAAATAACTTAACTTTTCCCGCAAAAAATACAAGTCTACTACCGGGGGGAGGAGTTATGGTTCTCGGAAGAAGGGTAAGACAAATGAAAACGAGAAATGGCCTAGGTGAAGGGATTGTTTCTGAACTAAAATATGTTGGAATATATGTTTTTTACAAAACTCTACAAGGTAATTGATCACCAGGTTTTTGCTACACCCATGAGAGGGCAGCATGATATAGGGAAAGAGCCCCAGATTTCAGTGACGTATCACTTAGTGGGCTGCTTGCTGTAGTTTTGATAAAAATCAGAGTTTTCCTTGCTGCAGGGCTTTGAATGCTGAGCTGTGTATAATCCCGCCAACATCACTGATTGGCAGCTTCAAGACTACGCACAGTGTACAGAGAGCTGCCAGTAGTGGGGACGGGGTTATACAGAGCTCACGAATATGGAGGACTACATGGCAGGAGCGTTACTAGTCCTCTAGTGAGAATCTACTGCTGACAAAACAGTGAAAATAGCAGAAAAACAGCAGCAGCCCAGTAAGGGTTACATCGCTGCATTCAAGGTCTTTCCCTTCATTGTGCTGCTCTCAGATTAGTTCACAAAAACCTGGTGACATAACATTTAGTGCATAATCAGCATTCTAACAGAACCCCCCCCACAAACCGTGCCCTTCCCTGTAACACTGCGCTCACTACACGTCTCCAGTCAGAGTTTACCAATCCGGGCTGATATGGTGGAAATGAGCTGTAAATCACAGCAAATAACTGTGCACACAGCCCCAGTGCAGGCGCAATGACAGCGCGGCCATCCGCTGCACGTGGCGTGGATCCGCTGCACGTGGCGTGGATCCGCTGCACGTGGCGTGGATCCGCTGCACGTGGCGTGGATCCGCTGCACGTGGCGTGGATCCGCTGCACGTGGCGTGGATCCGCTGCACGTGGCGTGGATCCGCTGCACGTGGCGTGGATCCGCTGCACGTGGCGTGGATCCGCTGCACGTGGCGTGGATCCGCTGCACGTGGCGTGGATCCGCTGTGGTGACAAGTATTAGCAAATCAGACATCTGCTCACGTTTCATTTTTCCAATGATCATTATCTAATTAAAACATAGCTTAGATAATATTTATATTGAAAAAGACATTATTCTGACCTAAGAGTAATACAGCTCACACACCAAGACATCACTTTAATTTTACCTTTGTAAGCAGTATGAGAAAAACTCCCAATTTTATTCAGATTTTGACATTCAAGTCTTAGGGAATGACCAGGGAAGCCATCCATGTTCCCTGAACCAAGATGAACATTGGTAACAATTAGTGAAACGCGTATAACTCAGTCTATGGCAGTAAAAGCTATGGTTCCCAACCAATGAAGCCTGCTGCATCAATCAGGACATTTAAACTGGGGCATTTCATTTACTATTGGTAATAAAGAATCCTGCAAATACACAAAGCTTCCCTCAATATATTGTGCCATTGGAAAAACCTGAATGCCTGTCACACTGTGGGAAATTCATTACATCTACTCCCAAAAGGCAAACAATCCCCAAAAATGGGGGAATACTCATAAGTTGGGAGTTCAAAACTAACTAGAAAACC
Organism: Ranitomeya variabilis; assembly: GCF_051348905.1. Classification (NCBI taxonomy): domain Eukaryota; kingdom Metazoa; phylum Chordata; class Amphibia; order Anura; family Dendrobatidae; genus Ranitomeya; species Ranitomeya variabilis. The sequence goes on along the minus strand of NC_135239.1, from coordinate 112,172,210 downwards.
AACAGGGAATGAATTACCCGGAATTTATGCATAAAATCTTTATTGAATACATAATATGAATAAAATCAATTAAAGGGGTAGAAATTGTACAAAAAAAATATAGTGGTAATTTAGTCATATATTAATTGGTCATACTAACAGTAATAGTATTCCCATATTCCACAAGGAGACTCAGTATCAAGTATCAAAAAATAAGAGGATATCAACACAGGTGAGGGAAAACTGCAGGGATGATTATCATATACTAGATGGGGCCCGGATTCTAACGCATCGGGTATTCTAGAATATGTATGTAGTTTATTTATAAAGATTTCAGAATAATGCAATGAATACACAGGATTCGGCCGGCCGGGCGCGACCAATCAGCGAAGCGTGGTTCAAATCCCGCACCAATTTGCGGCTGGACTGCGTCTGTCTGTCGCTGATTGGTTGTGCCCGGCCGGGCGTGACCAATCAGTGATGCCAGGGCCAGCTCCAGGTTTTTGAAAGCCCCGGGCAAAAGAATGTCACAGCCCACGCAGTATATAACACAGGCCACGCAGTATATAACACAGGCCACGCAGTATATAACACAGCCCACGCAGTATATAACACAGCCCACGCAGTATATAACACAGCCCACGCAGTATATAACACAGCCCACGCAGTATATAACACAGCCCACGCAGTATATAACACAGCCCACGCAGTATATAACACAGCCCACGCAGTATATAACACAGCCCACGCAGTATATAACACAGCCCACGCAGTATATAACACAGCCCACGCAGTATATAACACAGCCCACGCAGTATATAACACAGCCCACGCAGTATATAACACAGCCCACGCAGTATATAACAGCCCACGTAGTATATAACAGCCCACGTAGTACATAACAGCCCACATAGTACATAGCAATGTGGGCACCATATCCCTGTTAAAAAAAAAAAAAAAAAAAAAGAATTAAAATAAAAAATAGTTATATACTCACCTTCCGGGAGCCCCTGGATCCAGCTCAGGCCTTTAGCGATGTTCCTCGCGACACTCTGTTCCCAGTAATGCCTTGCGGCAATAACCCGTGATGATGTACCGGTCTCGCGAGACCGCTATGTCATCTGGGGTCATTGCTGCAATGCATTCTTGGGACCGGAGCGTCACGAGGAGCGGGAAAGGCTGCCGCGGACGCCGGAAGGTGAGAGTATAATGATTTGCTTTTTATTATTTTTAACATTATATGTTTTTACTATAGTAAAATAGTAAAAAGTTGATCACACTTAGAGGGTTAAAGGCAGCGTTAACGGACTGCTAAAACGCTATGTGGGCGCTGACTGGAGGGGAGTATGGAGGGGGCACTGCCTGGAGGGGAGTAGGGAGGGGCCAACTCACGGCCGGACTGTGCCTGTCGCTGATTGGTAGCGGCCAGCTGGGCGCGACCAATCAGCGACACGGGATTTCCGGGACAGACAGACAACCAGACGAAGTGCACCTTAGACAATCTAATATATAATTGCCTAGAATACTACTTCCTGCAATTTGTGCCAACTTCCGTGGCAATGTCCGGAGCTAATGTCCGGAGCTAAGTGACGTCACCAGTGTCCTACACCCAGGCAGAGCACAGTGGCCCCAGGCAGAACATGGGGCCCCAGGCAGAGCACAGGGGCCCCAGGCAGAGCACAGGGGCCCCAGGCAGAGCACACACCAAATCGGAGGCCGAGGGTCCCCGCCCACCAAAGCGGAGGCCGAGGGTCCCCGCCCACCAAAGCGGAGGCCGAGGGTCCCCGCCCACCAAAGCGGAGGCCGAGGGTCCCCGCCCCCGGGTGCAAAAGTAAGTGCGCCCCCGGGTGCAAAAGTAAGTGCGCCCCCGGGTGCAAAAGTAAGTGCGCCCCCGGGTGCAAAAGTAAGTGCGCCCCCGGGTGCAAAAGTAAGTGCGCCCCCGGGTGCAAAAGTAAGTGCGCCCCCGGGTGCAAAAGTAAGTGCGCCCCCGGGTGCAAAAGTAAGTGCGCCCCCGGGTGCAAAAGTAAGTGCGCCCCCGGGTGCAAAAGTAAGTGCGCCCCCGGGTGCAAAAGTAAGTGCGCCCCCGGGTGCAAAAGTAAGTGCGCCCCCGGGTGCAAAAGTAAGTGCGCCCCCGGGTGCAAAAGTAAGTGCGCCCCCGGGTGCAAAAGTAAGTGCGCCCCCGGGTGCAAAAGTAAGTGCGCCCCCGGGTGCAAAAGTAAGTGCGCCCCCGGGTGCAAAAGTAAGTGCGCCCCCGGGTGCAAAAGTAAGTGCGCCCCCGGGTGCAAAAGTAAGTGCGCCCCCGGGTGCAAAAGTAAGTGCGCCCCCGGGTGCAAAAGTAAGTGCGCCCCCGGGTGCAAAAGTAAGTGCGCCCCCGGGTGCAAAAGTAAGTGCGCCCCCGGGTGCAAAAGTAAGTGCGCCCCCGGGTGCAAAAGTAAGTGCGCCCCCGGGTGCAAAAGTAAGTGCGCCCCCGGGTGCAAAAGTAAGTGCGCCCCCGGGTGCAAAAGTAAGTGCGCCCCCGGGTGCAAAAGTAAGTGCGCCCCCGGGTGCAAAAGTAAGTGCGCCCCCGGGTGCAAAAGTAAGTGCGCCCCCGGGTGCAAAAGTAAGTGCGCCCCCGGGTGCAAAAGTAAGTGCGCCCCCGGGTGCAAAAGTAAGTGCGCCCCCGGGTGCAAAAGTAAGTGCGCCCCCGGGTGCAAAAGTAAGTGCGCCCCCGGGTGCAAAAGTAAGTGCGCCCCCGGGTGCAAAAGTAAGTGCGCCCCCGGGTGCAAAAGTAAGTGCGCCCCCGGGTGCAAAAGTAAGTGCGCCCCCGGGTGCAAAAGTAAGTGCGCCCCCGGGTGCAAAAGTAAGTGCGCCCCCGGGTGCAAAAGTAAGTGCGCCCCCGGGTGCAAAAGTAAGTGCGCCCCCGGGTGCAAAAGTAAGTGCGCCTCCGGGTGCAAAAGTAAGTGCGCCCCCGGGTGCAAAAGTAAGCGCGCCCCCGGCCCCGGGTGCAAAAGTAAGCGCGCCCCCGGCCCCGGGTGCAAAAGTAAGCGCGCCCCCGGCCCCGGGTGCAAAAGTAAGCGCGCCCCCGGCCCCGGGTGCAAAAGTAAGCGCGCCCCCGGCCCCGGGTGCAAAAGTAAGCGCGCCCCCCAGTCCCGTGTGTGAAAAGTGCTGCTGTAAAGCTGGTAGCGCTGTTCAAGCACCATGTATTTCCTTCAGGAAATGCCCATCTAATATATAATTGCCTAGAATACTACTTCCTGCAATTTGTGCCAACTTCCGTGGCTTTGTCCGGAGCTAATGTCCGGAGCTAATGTCCGGAGCTAATGTCCGGAGCTAAGTGACGTCACCAGTGTCCTACACCCAGGCAGAGCACAGGGGCCCCAGGCAGCATATGGGGCCCCAGGCAGAGCACAGTGGCCCCAGGCAGAGCACAGGGGCCCCAGGCAGCATATGGGGCCCCAGGCAGAGCACAGTGGCCCCAGGCAGAGCACAGGGGCCCCAGGCAGAACATGGGGCCCCAGGCAGAGCACAGGGGCCCCAGGCAGAGCACAGGGGCCCCAGGCAGAGCACAGGGGCCCCAGGCAGAGCACAGGGGCCCCAGGCAGCATATGGGGCCCCAGGCAGAGCACAGGGGCCCCAGGCAGCATATGGGGCCCCAGGCAGAGCACAGTGGCCCCAGGCAGAGCACAGGGGCCCCAGGCAGCCTATGGGGCCCCAGGCAGAGCACAGGGGCCCCAGGCAGCATATGGGGCCCCAGGCAGAGCACAGTGGCCCCAGGCAGCATATGGGGCCCCAGGCAGAGCACAGTGGCCCCAGGCAGAGCACAGGGGCCCCAGGCAGCCTATGGGGCCCCAGGCAGAGCACAGGGGCCCCAGGCAGCATATGGGGCCCCAGGCAGAGCACAGTGGCCCCAGGCAGCATATGGGGCCCCAGGCAGAGCACAGGGGCCCCAGGCAGAGCACAGGGGCCCCAGGCAGAACACAGGGGCCCCAGGCAGAACACAGGGGCCCCAGGCAGAGCACAGGGGCCCCAGGCAGAGCACAGGGGCCCCAGGCAGCATATGGGGCCCCAGGCAGAGCACAGGGGCCCCAGGCAGCATATGGGGCCCCAGGCAGAGCACAGGGGCCCCAGGCAGCATATGGGGCCCCAGGCAGCATATGGGGCCCCAGGCAGAGCACAGCGATATTTTGGACCACTGTGCGGTGTTTCAGACCCCCTGTGTGATGTCTGGGGCCCTGTTCTTAAGTATATTAAAGATTAAAGTAACGTATATTAAAGTATATTATAGATCAAATTTGACACGTTTATGAGCACCATTGAGTGATATACTCAAGAATGACATAATTTTTCAACATTTTATGGTTTCAAACTGTAAACACTCAGAGTTTTTTTTACTTCAATCAGAAAACCTTAACGGTTCATAAAAAACTTGACTGTTCAGGATATGATAAAAGTCATAGTATTCTGAATCTTTAACTTATAAAGATACCTTTACATGGGGTGATTATTGGTTCCAGAGAGGCTTTCGGCCAATAATCGTACACATGGCTGGTGACAGGACAATACAATATAAACGTTCAAAGGTAAACACTGATAACATTAAAATCTAATATATAATTGCCTAGAATACTACTTCCGGCAATTTGTGCCAACTTCCGTGGCTTTGTCCGGAGATAATGTCCGGAGATAAGTGACGTCACCAGCGTCCTACACCCGCTCAGGGTGCACAAAGATATATGCCTTCGTGGTGCGCGGCACTTTTCTGATTGGTTGCCGCCTGCCGCGAGCGACCAATCAGAAATGTGCCGTACTGTCAAGAATTGTCAAGAGCTGGTGAGTGCAGCCATTTTTTGTTCTTTCTTACTATTATTTATTAATTGTATTATTCTTACATTTGAATAAATAAAGTATATATGGATTCTAGACTCCCGATTCTTTAGAATCGGGCTGCCATCTAATATATATATATATATATATATATATATATATATATATATATATATATATATATATATATATATATAGATAGACTAGATGGCAGCCCGATTCTAAAGAATCGGGAGTCTAGAATCCATATATACTTTATTTATTCAAATGTAAGAATAATACAATTAATAAATAATAGTAAGAAAGAACAAAAAATGGCTGCACTCACCAGCTCTTGACAATTCTTTTTATTTAAGGTACAGTTACACAGGATCCATGAACATGCTTATGAGGGGAGTGATGAAAGACATCAGACAACAACTTTGCGTGTTGTGGCAAATGCCACAACAACGGTTCTTTGCTTAAGAACAATAATGTAAATAATAAATAATATGTATCAATAACTATGTATATTGGTATGTTCTTTCTTGGCACAAATTGCAGGAAGTAGTATTCTAGGCAATTATATATTAGATGGGCATTTCCTGAAGGAAATACATGGTGCTTGAACAGCGCTACCAGCTTTACAGCAGCACTTTTCACACACGGGACTGGGGGGCGCGCTTACTTTTGCACCCGGGGCCGGGGGCGCACTTACTTTTGCACCCGGGGGCGCACTTACTTTTGCACCCGGGGGCGCACTTACTTTTGCACCCGGGGGCGCACTTACTTTTGCACCCGGGGGCGCACTTACTTTTGCACCCGGGGGCGCACTTACTTTTGCACCCGGGGGCGCACTTACTTTTGCACCCGGGGGCGCACTTACTTTTGGTGGGCGGGGCTCCTCGTCCTCCGATTTGGTGGGCGGGGACCCTCGGCCTCCGATTTGGTGGGCGGGGACCCTCGGCCTCCGATTTGGTGGGCGGGGCCCCACGGCCTCCGATTTGGTGGGCGGGGCCCCACGGCCTCCGATTTGGTGGGCGGGGCCCCACGGCCTCCGCTGTGGTGGGCGGGGCCCCTCGGCCTCCGCTGTGGTGGGCGGGGCCCCTCGGCCTCCGCTGTGGTGGGCGGGGCCCCTCGGCCTCCGCTGTGGTGGGCGGGGCCCCTCGGCCTCCGCTGTGGTGGGCGGGGCCCCTCGGCCTCCGCTGTGGTGGGCGGGGCCCCTCGGCCTCCGCTGTGGTGGGCGGGGCCCCTCGGCCTCCGCTGTGGTGGGCGGGGCCCCTCGGCCTCCGCTGTGGTGGGCGGGGCCCCTCGGCCTCCGCTGTGGTGGGCGGGGCCCCTCGGCCTCCGCTGTGGTGGGCGGGGCCCCTCGGCCTCCGCTGTGGTGGGCGGGGCCCCTCGGCCTCCGCTGTGGTGGGCGGGGCCCCTCGGCCTCCGCTGTGGTGGGCGGGGCCCCTCGGCCTCCGCTGTGGTGGGCGGGGCCCCTCGGCCTCCGCTGTGGTGGGCGGGGCCCCTCGGCCTCCGCTGTGGTGGGCGGGGCCCCTCGGCCTCCAATTTGGTGGGCGGGGACCCTCGGCCTCCAATTTGGTGGGCGGGGACCCTCGGCCTCCAATTTGGATGGTGTGGACCCTCAGCCTCCGATTTGGTGGGCGGGACCCTCGGCCTCCGATTTGGTGGGCGGGGCCCCTCGGCCTCCAATTTGGTGGGCGGGGACCCTCGGCCTCCGATTTGGATGGTGTGGACCCTCAGCCTCCGATTTGGTGGGCGGGACCCTCGGCCTCCGATTTGGAGGGCGGGGACCCCCGGCCTCCGATTTGGTGTGTGCTCTGCCTGGGGCCACTGTGCTCTGCCTGGGGCCCCATATGCTGCCTGGGGCCCCATATGCTGCCTGGGGCCCCTGTGATCTGCCTGGGGCCCCATATGCTGCCTGGGGCCCCTGTGCTCTGCCTGGGGCCCCTGTGCTCTGCCTGTGGCCCCATGTTCTGCCTGGGGCCCCTGTGCTCTGCCTGGGGCCACTGTGCTCTGCCTGGGGCCCCATGTTCTGCCTGGGGCCACTGTGCTCTGCCTGGGGCCCCATAAGCTGCCTGGGGCCCCTGTGCTCTGCCTGGGACCACTGTGCTCTGCCTGGGGCCCCATATGCTGCCTGGGGCCCCTGTGCTCTGCCTGGGGCCACTGTGCTCTGCCTGGGGCCCCATATGCTGCCTGGGGCCACTGTGCTCTGCCTGGGGCCCCATATGCTGCCTGCGGCCCCTGTGCTCTGCCTGGGGCCCCATATGCTGCCTGGGGCCCCTGTGCTCTGCCTGGGGCCCCTGTGCTCTGCCTGGGGCCCCATGTTCTGCCTGGGGCCCCTGTGCTCTGCCTGGGGCCACTGTGCTCTGCCTGGGGCCCCATATGCTGCCTGAGGCCCCTGTGCTCTGCCTGGGGCCCCATATGCTGCCTGGGGCCCCTGTGCTCTGCCTGGGGCCCCTGTGCTCTGCCTGGGGCCCCATATGCTGCCTGGGGCCCCTGTGCTCTGCCTGGGGCCCCATGTTCTGCCTGGGGCCCCTGTGCTCTGCCTGGGGCACCTGTGCTCTGCCTGGGGCCCCATATGCTGCCTGGGGCCCCATATGCTGCCTGGGGCCCCTGTGCTCTGCCTGGGGCCACTGTGCTCTGCCTGGGGCCCCATAGGCTGCCTGGGGCCCCTGTGCTCTGCCTGGGGCCACTGTGCTCTGCCTGGGGCCCCATATGCTGCCTGGGGCCACTGTGCTCTGCCTGGGGCCCCATATGCTGCCTGGGGCCCCTGTGCTCTGCCTGGGGCCCTATGTTCTGCCTGGGGCCCCTGTGCTCTGCCTGGGGCCCCATATGCTGCCTGGGGCCCCTGTGCTCTGCCTGGGGCCCCATATGCTGCCTGGGGCCCCTGCCTGGGGCCATATGCTGCCTGGGGCCCCTGTGCTCTGCCTGGGGCCCCTGTGCTCTGCCTGGGGCCCCATATGCTGCCTGGGGCACCTGTGCTCTGCCTGGGGCCCCATGTTCTGCCTGGGGCCCCTGTGCTCTGCCTGGGGCCACTGTGCTCTGCCTGGGGCCCCTGTGCTCTGCCTGGGGCCCCATATGCTGCCTGGGGCCCCATATGCTGCCTGGGGCCCTTGTGCTCTGCCTGGGGCCCCATATGCTGCCTGGGGCCCCATATGCTGCCTGTGGCCCTTGTGCTCTGCCTGGGGCACCTGTGCTCTGCCTGGGGCCCCATGTTCTGCCTGGGGCCCCTGTGCTCTGCCTGGGGCCCCTGTGCTCTGCCTGGGGCCCCATATGCTGCCTGGGGCCCTTGTGCTCTGCCTGGGGCCCCTGTGCTCTGCCTGGGGCCATATGCTGCCTGGGGCCCCTGTGCTCTGCCTGGGGCCCCTGTGCTCTGCCTGGGGCCCCATATGCTGCCTGGGGCCCCTGTGCTCTGCCTGGGGCCCCATGTTCTGCCTGGGGCCCCTGTGCTCTGCCTGGGGCCCCAGTGCTCTGCCTGGGGCCCCATATGCTGCCTGGGGCCCCATATGCTGCCTGGGGCCCCTGTGCTCTGCCTGGGGCCACTGTGCTCTGCCTGGGGCCCCATAGGCTGCCTGGGGCCCCTGTGCTCTGCCTGGGACCACTGTGCTCTGCCTGGGGCCCCATATGCTGCCTGGGGCCCCTGTGCTCTGCCTGGGGCCACTGTGCTCTGCCTGGGGCCCCATATACTGCCTGGGGCCCCTGTGCTCTGCCTGGGTGTAGGACACTGGTGACGTCACTTATCTCCGGACATTAGCTCCGGACATTATCTCCGGACATTAGCTCCGGACAAAGCCACGGAAGTTGGCACAAATTGCAGGAAGTAGTATTCTAGGCAATTATATATTAGATAGATAGATAGATAGATAGATAGATAGATAGATAGATAGATAGATAGATAGATAGATAGATAGCACGAGAGCGCACCAACTCCACCTAGTGGACGAAGATGAAAACAACAATCAACTTTAAAATTGGGTATTCCCATTTCCAAGTTATATTATTATCATCATTATTATTATTATTAGTAACAATTCTACTGAATATTGTGATAGGATTTTAGAGATGGGAATACCCCTACAAACCGTGTGGTTCAGTAGAAGCTCCCAGTACTAACTCTTAGTGTTATACATAGATAACATTATAATCAGAATTACGTATAATAATGCCAAAAATACTGCTAAAGTTGTTATGTCAGTAGGTTACTGAAAAATATATTCTGGTATATGTGAGTGAATTTTATATGGTTCTGAAGAGTAAATCCACCGGTAAGTACTAATGAGTAAAATTATAAATATAATATAAAGTGCTAATGATGGTATAATTATGCACGCTCATTATCACTTTATATTATAATTATATTCATTAGTACTTACCGGTGGATTTACTCTTCAGAATCATACAGAAATTCACTCACATATACAGTCATATATAGTTTTGGCAGTAAGCTAGTGACGTAACAACTTTAGCCATATTTTTCGCACTATTATATGCAATTCTGATTATAATTCAATGCTATCTATAACATTAAGAGTCTGTACTGAGAGCTTCTACTGAACTCCAGTTTAATGATGCTCGTTTTTCATCATCGTCCACAAGGTGGTGCTGGTGCTCTCTATATATATATATATATATATATATATATATATATATATATATATATATATATATATATATATATATATATATATATATATATATATATATATATATATATATATATATATACACACACACACACACACACACACACACACACACAGCTCTGGCAAAAATTAAGAGACCACTGCAAAATGTTCAGTTTGTCTCATTTTTCTCTTTATAGGTATATTTTTGAGTAAAATGTAAATTGTTCTTTTATTCTATAAACTACTGACAACATGTCTCCGAATTTTCAAGTAACACATTTTGTATTTATTTTCAGAAAATTAGAAAGTGTCAAAATAATGGAAGAAATAATAACGGATAATATGACAAAAATAGTAATTGCAAGATTGTTATTAATCGCAAGGAAGCTGATCGCTAAATTTTGGATTAGAGAGGAGCCTCCGACTAGACGAGACTTTATTGCACAGATGGATCACATACTTCTACTTGAAAAAAGCATTTACACCAAGAGAAATAAGCTGGAGATATTCCACAAGATATGGCAACCATGGATTGATTGGAGCTAGTGCGGTGGGAATGATATATGACACTATAAGTGGTTTTCATGGGATGTGCTTGTAAGTTATTTGAAAATGTGTTAAAAAGTGAGGAATGCTGTTTGCTTCTGATACGGTCTCTAAGGGGTGGGTGGGGATGGAGGGTAGGGGAGGGATACTTTACTTTAAAAATTATCTGAGTAAAAAGTAATGTGATTTGTAATACTTGTTTTATTTTGTCATATTCAATAAAAATGTATCGGATTAAAAATAAAGAAATGGTCAAAATAACAAAATGCATTGCTTGCAGGCCTCAAATAATGCAAAGAAAACAAGTTCATAATCATTTGGAAACAACAATACTAATGTTGTAACTCAGGAAGAGTTCAGAAATCAATATGTTGTGGAATAACCATAATTTTTAATCACAGCTTTCATGTGTCTTGGCATGCTTTCCACCAGTCTTTCACACTGCTTTTGAGTGACCTTATGCCACTCCTGGTACAAAAATGTAAGCAGTTCTTCTTTGTTTGATGGCTTGTGACTATCCATCATCCTCTTGATTACATTCCAGAGGTTTTCAATAGGGTTCAGGTCTGGAGATTGGGCTGCCCATGACAGGGATTTGATGTGATGGTCTTTCATCCACACATTGATTGACCTAGCTGTGTGGCATCGTGCATTGTCCTGCTGGAAAAACCAGTCCTCAGAGTTGGGGAACATTGCCTGAGCAGAAGGAATCAACGGTTTTCCAGGATACCCTTGTATGCAGCTTGATTCATATGTCCTTCGTAAAGAACAACCTGCCCAATTCCAGCCTTGCTGAAGCATCCCCAGATCACCAATCCCCAACCAAATTTTACAGTGGGTGCAAGACACTGTGGCTTGTACGCCTCTCCAGGTCTCTGTCTAAACATTAGACAACAAGGTGTTAGGCAAAGCTGAAAATTAGACTTATCACAGAAGATTACCTCATTCCAGTCCCCTATGGTCCAATCCTTATAGTCTTTGGCAAACTTCAGCCTGGCTCTCCTCTGCTTCTCATTGATGAAAGGCTTTTTTCTAGCTTTACATGACTTGAGCCCTGCCTCTAGGAGCCTGTTACGAACTGTTCTTGCCGTGCACGTCACCCCAGCTGCCATTTGCCATTCCTTGTGTAGGTCATTTGATGTCATCCTGCGGTTGCTGAGTGACATTCGAATAAGATGACAGTCATCCCAGTCAGTGGAGAGACGTTTTCGCCCTCTGCCGGTAGGTAGCTTTGTTGTCCCCAATGTCTGCTGATTGACCTTGTTGTAATGGACTTCAGTCTTAGAAATTTTATGGATGGAGGCAACATGACACTCACTGTGTACCTCTGCTAGTAAAGCCAGAATTGAGCCCTTCTTTTCCTCACTCAAGACTTTTCTTTTCAACTCCTTTGGCATGGTTAAAAGTTATTTTTTTATTCCTATTAATTTTGGGATGTTACTCTCACTTGTTTTGCCATCCAGCTTGTCCTATTGCAAGAGGATTGTGAACAACACAGCAGGGGTTTTTTTTAGGCTATGTGCCCAAGTTGCGGATTAGGCTCAGGAATTTTTTGTGCGGATTCTGCATCTCTTGGCAGAAAACGCAGGTGCGGATTTGTCGCGTTTTTGTGCAGATTTGTGCAGCTTTCTTGCGATTTTTACCCCTGCGGATTTCTATAATGGAATGGGTACAAAAACGCTGCAGATCCGCACAAAAGTAGTGACATGCTACTTCTTTTAATCCGCAGCGTTTCCGCACGGAATTTTCTGCACCATCAGCACAGCATTTTTTTTTTTTTCTCATTGATTTACATTGTACTGTAAATTACTTGCAGATCTGCAGTGTTTCTGCATGGTAAAAAACGCTGTGGATCCGCAGGAAATCCGCAACGTGTGCACATACCCTAATACTTTCCTTCGTTAAATAAGATTTGGTTCTGGTTATCACAATCAGTAGCACATTAAGTAGAATGAGGTGTACTCTGGTTGCAATTCAACACTGACACATATACACACACACACTACTATAGTCTCTGTACAATTTCTACCCCCTTGATTTTTAATTGTTTTAATTTATATTATGTAGTCAATGAAGAGTTATATTTTATGCATAAATTCTGGGCAGTTCAATCTCTGTTGATTTTCCCACAAAAGAGGACCAACGACTGCATCATCCTACTAATGGAAAACATAAAATAATCAAACAACAGAAAAACGCAAGAACTGACATCCGACACAGACAACACATTCAACACTACTTACATCAGCTCCACAATCAGTTGTCTGGATGGAGGTTGGCGAAAGTGGTTTGACTGGTGAAGTTTTCACGTACTGAGCTGTGGTGGGAGACAGCAGGTTTATAGATGGTGTTGAGAGAGGCTGTGGCGCTCCACTTACAGAGAGAACAGGCTGGGGGGCTGCCATCCCAGGGCCAGGAAGTTGTACAACAGTAGAAGGGGATAGAAGAACTTGTTGACCTGTTGTAAAATAGAAATAGTCACCATGTAACTCCATAGAGCAATCACCTGTCATTGACTTTACCCACTTCCATTACAATAGCACATGGAATTCGCCATGATTTGGTTGACGTGGTTAAAGTGCAGTGATTGGAGCTGCAAGAGGCCAGGTAGAGTGCGGGCTCAGCTTCTGAGCCTACTCCATGCAGGGTCACGCCACGTACAATGCAATCTTCTGTCCTACGTCAGGAACATGCTAAATCTCTACCTTTCAAACACACTTTGATGACTTTTCTTTCGGTCTACTGTACTTTTTTACTTCACATAAATTAGTAAAATGCTGCAACTTAAGCTTCTTAATCTACATGTACACTTGCCCAATTTGCTATATTTGTGAATTGCTCAAGAAATGTTTTGTTTTGAAAATATGACAAACTGTTCCGGGTGTGGACTTGGCCTCCAAATATCAGAGACCTTTATCCAATCATGTACCTGGGCAAAGAGCTAAGGAATATCTGAAACATGGGAGCCCCAGGTCACAACTTACAGGACCTGTCACTTGCTCAAACAGATTAGTTAAATACTTGTAAAAATCCCATGAGTTCCCCCGATTCTGCCACTTTCCATTTTGAAGGATCTGTTGCTTTTGTTAGAGTGCCAGATGTCACAAGAAACAACATATCACATAACCGGTTTACTTAGGACTGTAAAACTAAATGCTTTAATTATTTTGGACTACTTCATGCACTGGGGCTGCCGTTTTTATTTGCTGGTGTCAGAGCGTGACACACACAAGGACGGCAGCCCCAGACCATAGGAGACTACAGTCAGCGCCGTCCCCATGTCCTATGCTATGGACTCATCGGCTGTGACCCGTGCATTGCCCCAGCACAGTACAGAGCTGGAGGTGGAGCGTAGATACATTGTAGCCCAGCACTGAACTTTCTTACCGGCCTGCGATGGTGGCTGAATTGTCATCAGTGGCTGTGGCTTTGGCAACAATGTGGTAAGAGGCTGAAGGATAACAGTTTTAGGGGCAATTCCTGATGATGACTGCACGTCTGCAGAGGTCGGAACAAAGATAATTTTCGGTTGTATGGATGGCTTAGGCACAACTGGAGCAAGTTTCCTCAATTTGTTGGAAGAGTTAGCTGCAATGAAGATACAATGAACACAAAATAAGAAATATAGGCTCAATATGGCATGCAGAAAAAGAAAAGAAATACTTTTGCATAGTAAGAATTAGGGGAAAAAGAAGCAACAACAGGTCCATTCCATAACAAGAACGACTACAATAGGATTTCAGGCTATGGCTAGGTTCACACTAATGTTCTGCCTTCCGCCTTTCATCCAGTGAAAATGCGAACTTGCAATGCAGCCCTTTAACCTCTTAACATCACCGGTACACCTTTTAATGGCGACCGTTAAGGGTATTTTATTCTTCAGTTCCTCTTTTTAATGGCGCTGAGAAGTAAGGGTGTAGGGCCCTATAGAGTTGGAAAAAACTCTGGGGTCTGGTTTCCACGGTCCTCAGTCACATGATTGTTATTCACCAAAATAACAGCGATCAAAAAAAAATGATTTAAAATAAATTTTTCTCTTCTCTGAAAAGATCTAAAAATATTTGAGAAGAGAGAAATGGGGTCCCCCAAGCCCCCCTGCCATGCCATGGATCTTTGCGTCATTTTCCTGGGGAAAAAACTACGCAGTGCGCCTGCCGAGATCTGCTGGCCGGTACCAGACAACAATACGGATTTTTCCTATTGATCAACATGAGGGTCTATCACAGTGATCAAAAGAAAAAAAAAAAATAGTAAATCAAATCCTCCTTTGCGTCCCCCCACTTTAGTTAGATAAAAAATTAGTAATTTCTCCCCTTCCATTCTTTGCAGTTAGGGTTGGGGTTAGAACAAAATAAATAGAAATATGAGTAGAGATGCAGAGCCCAATGAACAGGTTTTGACAGCACAAAACAGCTGGCTGGGGGGGTTGTCGGACAGCGTGAATCAGCTGGCTAGGAATTGGACAGTGCGAATCAGCTGGCAGGTTCCCTTTAAAAGCAATTATAAGAGGAAACATTTCTTATTGCGAAGTACTATAATGTCCACAAGTAACAGTACACACCCGTGCTAAGTGGTATTGTCATTTTTGGCTTCTCTTCCGGAAGATCTGGGGATCTCGGACTTCTCGATGCTTCTGAGTATAATGAAACTGGAGACATCTGGGAACTTGAGGAAATATCAATCGCTTCCTGTTGTGAATAGATTGAAAACAAAACGTGAAAACGTCAATATTTAACCCCTTAAGGACACAAGCAATTTTAATTTTGAGATTTAATTTTTCTTTCCCCGCTGACATAGCTGTATATATGAAGGCTGGTTTTTGGCAGGACAAGTTGTAGCTTTGAATGTTACCATTAAATTTTCCTATATTATGTCATGAAAAACACAACGAACAACTTGAAGCTAAATGAAGAGATGCAATTAAAGATTTGTTTTCTTCTTAAGAATGGGTTTTTACAGCATTCAGTGTGTGGTAAAAAGATCTGACAATAGGACGCCATTATTTCAAGACCAGACCATTTATCCTTGTTCCTGACCAGGCACATTTTGGGTTTTTGTTTTTTTTTTCATACATGTGGTTTACAGAACTGACCAACAAATTTTACAAATATTCAAATAAGTTTTGCATCTTTTTATCCACAATACATGGAGCATAATTTGTACGCTACTTTTATACTTTTTTTCCTCTCACATCAGTGGGAAGATCATTTTGTGTCTGTTTTTCACATGTGGAGATTCAGTCTCCTGCTCCCCTCCTGAGGCCCCGAGATCATATGGCTATGTGCACACATTGCGGATTTGCCTGTCAAAAACGCAGCGGATCTGCAGCAGTTTTCCATGCGTTTTACAGTAGCATGTTAACCTATGGAAAATAAAATCCACTGTGCACATGCTGCGGAAAATACCGCATGGAAACGCTGCGGTGTATTTTCCGCAGCATGTCAATTCTTTTTGCGGATCTGCAGCGTTTCTGCACCCATTGACTTCCAGTGTGTCAGGCACATCCACAGTAAAACTGCAGACGTAAAAAAGAAATGCGGTTTAGCTGCGGATCGGGAGGATGAAAGTGTGTGGACGGTGACTGTGTGCGTGTGCGTCTGTGTGCGTATCGTCCGATGGGACTAAAAGTCCCACAGGCTATGCCTGCTACATTGGCGGTGATTGACACATTAGCCAATGATGGGACAGTAGTAGTCCCATCATCTGGCTAATGTGTTGAATGTAAAAAAAAAAAAAAAAAAAAAAAAAAAAAAACCACACACATACTCACATATACAGTACATACTCACCAATCACCTTGATCTTGGAGCCATTGATCACCTGTAAAAAAATATTAAATTAATAAACCAACAATATACTCCCTGATCCGCAGTAATCCAATTAAAACGAGTGTCCCACGACGATCTCCCGTGGAGAGCTGCCACATCAGCTGATGCGACCGCCCTCCAGGTGCTCCGGCGATACAATGACGGAAGGTATCCTCCCACACTGTATCCCTCCGTCGCTGTGAGTACAGATAGTTCATACTCTCACTTGAGGCACTGTTGTGTGGGAAAATTCCCACGCAGCATTGCCATAAAGTGAGAGCGAAGCAATGAACTACAGTAACCTCTTCAGTGATGCACTGCAGGAGCCATTGTCTCCCGTCAGTGTGTCACTGGAGACCCTATAGAGCGGTGACATCACCCGATGTCACTGTTCTATAGGGGAGATCGTCGTGGGACACTCATTAATTGGACTACGGTGAACAGGGAGTATACAGTTGGTTTATTATTTTTTATTTTTTGCAGGCAATCGAGGGTGTCGCAGGAATTAGGCAGGCTTGTAAGTATGGTGAAATTAAGAGTTTTAAAATACTTTTTTCTGGCTGTGTCTTTTTTAACTCTTTCACTACTATAGGATTAGTAATGGATAGGAGTCTTATTGACAACTCTCCATTACTAACCAGGCTTAATGTCACCTTACAATACAAAGGTGACATTAACCCCTTTTTACCCCATATGCCACCGCTACAGGGCAGTGGGAAGAGAGAGGCTAAGTGCTGGAATTGGCACATCTTACAGATGTGCTATTTCTGGAGCTGCTGGGAGCTGGTATTTGTAGCCGGGGAGAGATAATATCCATGGCCCCTTCCTAGGCTATGAATATCAGCCCGCAGCCATCTGCGTAGCCTTTCTGGCTATAAAATATAGGGGGACCCAACATCATTTTTTAGGGGTCCCCCTATTTTAATAGCCAGTAAAGGCTATGCAGACAGCTGCGGGCTGATATTCATAGCCTGGGAAGGGGCCATGGATATTACCCCCTTCCCAGGCTACACATATTGGCCCCTGGCCGTCGACTTTCCCCCTCTGGCACAGAAAATTGCGCAGAAGCCCATGCCATTTTATTCCCATTTTTTTTAAATCAAAATTAAACATACTGTTCATTAATAAACATCGGCCTTGCTATTATACATAGTTACATAGTTATTAAGGTTGAAGGAAGACTTGAAGTCCATCTAGTTCAACCCATAGCCTAACCTAACATGCCCTAACATGTTGATCCAGAGGAAGGCAAAAAAAAACCATGTGGCAAAGAGTAAGCTCCACACTGGGGAAAACAATTTGTTCCCGACTCCACATCTGGCAATCAGACTAGTTCCCTGGATCAACACCCTAACAAGGAATCTAGTATATATACCCTGTAACATCAAGAAAAGGCATCCAGTCCCCTCTTAAATCTTAGTAATGAATCACTCATTACATCATACGGCAGAGAGTTCCATAATGTCAATGCTCTTAAAGGGCCACTGTCACCCCCCTCCAGCCGTTATAAACTAAAAGAGCCAACTTGTGCAGCAGTAATGCTGCATTCTAACAAGGTGGCTCTTTTAGTTTTTGGTTCAAGTATTCCCAAAATAAAGCGTTTTGAAACTTATCCAAAATACCTGTCTTTAGCCAGGGAGGCGGGTCCTCACTCCCCAGCTTGAACCGCTACTCTGCCGTCACTCCAATCTTCAGTGGCTTTCGGCGCCGCCCCCTCAGCGCTGTTTACGCTTCAAAACCGGCGCCTGCGCTGTGTACTACTGTTCTGCACAGGCGCAGTAAGCTCTGGCCATCTGACGTCACAGCCAGGCTTGCAGACTGCGCCTGTGCGGGCAGTGCGGCCACCCACCTTTGGAATCCCAGCCCCACACTGTGCATAATGCATAACACACAGTGCGGAGCTGGGATTCCAAAGGTGGGTGGCCGCACTGCCCGCACAGGCGCAGTCTGCAAGCCTGGCTGGGACGTCAGACGGCCGAGCTTACTGCGCCTGCGCAGCACAGTAGTACACAGCGCAGGTGCCGGTTTTGAAGCGTAAACAGCGCTGAGGGGGCGGCGCCGAAAGCCACTGAAGATTGGAGTGACGGCAGAGTAGCGGTTCAAGCTGGGGAGTGAGGACCCGCCTCCCTGGCTAAAGACAGGTATTTTGGATAAGTTTCAAAACGCTTTATTTTGGGAATACTTGAACCAAAAACTAAAAGAGCCACCTTGTTAGAATGCAGCATTACTGCTGCACAAGGTGGCTCTTTTAGTTTATAACGGCTGGAGGGGGGTGACAGTGGCCCTTTAAAGTAAAGAATCCACATCTGTGATTATGCTTAAACTTTCTTTCCTCCAGATGTAGAGGATGCCCCCTTGTTCCCATCTCAGGTTTACGAGTAAAAAGGTCATCAGAAAGGTCTTTGTACTGTCCCCTCATATTTATGCAATAAAATAAGATCACCCCTTAGCCTTCATTTTTCCAAACTAAATAGCCCCAAGTGTAATAACCTATCTTGGTATTGCAGACCCCCCAGTCCTCTAATAACCTTGGTCGCTCTTCTCTGCACCCGCTCTAGTTCAGCTATGTCTTTCTTATACACCGGAGACCAGAACTGTGCACAGTATTCTAAGTGTGGTCGAACTAGTGACTTGTATAGAGGTAAAATTATGTTCTCCTCATGAGCATCTATGCCTCCTTTTATGCATCCAATTATTTTATTTGCCTCTGTAGCAGCTGCCTGACACTGACCGCTAAATGTGAGTTTGTCATCCACCCATACTCCCAGGTCTTTTTCATTGACAGTTTTGCCTAGTGTTTTCCAATTAAGCACATAATTATACATCTTATTTGATCTACCCAAGTGCATGACCTTATATTTATCCCCATTAAAGCTCATTTGCCATTTATCAGCCCAAGCTTCTAGTTTACATAAATCATCCTGTAATATAAAATTGTCCTACTCTGTATTGATTACTCTGCAAAGTTTAGTGTTATCTGCAAATATTGAAATACTACTCTGTATGCCCCCTACAAGGTCACTAATAAATGTTAAAAAGAAGAGGGCCCAATACTGACCCCTGTGGTCTCCCACTGCTAACTGTGACCCAGTCCGAGTGTGCTCCATTAATAACCACCCTTTGTTTCCTATTCCTGAGCCAGCTCTTAACCCACTTAGACATATCTTCCCCTATCCCCATTGTTGTCATTTTATGTATCAACCTATCCATACATACTGCATATCTATCCATACATATATCTATGTATCTATAGATCTATCTATCTCATTCCATCTATCTATAGATCTATCTATCTGTGTGTAATGAAGTGTGGGTTGGACAAGAAATGACATCACACATTTTTTTTGTTCAATAAAAGATCTTTATTTAGCTTTCAAAAAATCTGCAACATGTGCACATAGTCTATGACTGCTGGTTCCAGATGAGAAAGCATGGCTAGTGCTTCCTATATGCTGTTGATACAGTGCTTGTTCAGGGCAGTGTATATAGCGATCAAAGACAGTAATAAACCATCTCTGCCTTCTCTGTGGGGAGTTCGGCAGTGTCTCCACTGGCTCCCCAATCCCACAGATGTACAATCGGGTGTGGCTGCTCCACTATGCAGTGACATTATGGAACATCACAGCAGAACAGAGCATGGCCAACCAGATGATTATTGCCCATGGTCTGGATAGAGTTAAAAAAATATATAATTTGAAAAAAAAGGCTTAAGGCTTGTTTTGAACATGCTGAATTGTCACTTCTAATGGTAAATATTGTGTTGGTTAGTACAGGGCTTTGATCGCTTTTTATTGCATTTTTAAAGGAGGTGCAGCAACAGAAATACAGTATTCTTTTCTTTTATCGCTTATATCTTATAGGTTAAATTCTTCTATGTTTTGGTAGATTGGACAATTTTTTTTTTTTTTTTTTTAAACAGAAGTCCAAATGTAGCAGAAAAGGAACGGGGGAGGGGTCTGGCTGCCAAAGCAACCCATTGGCATCCTGCATGATGTTGAAGGACATGAAAAGATATGGGTGACCAGATGGACACACCACCAAGATTGTGTTACTTAAATGCTGTTGTCACAGATTGTCAATTAAGTAGCTGAACACCAGATCTCCTAGAGGCCGGCACCCGCCCTGTATGGAGGGCTCAGCTCCTAAGTCAGCCCCATACAACCACATCAAGAGGAAATCATGGTAGTATATCATTGAGTGGGAAAGAGTCCAATGTGGCCCCCATCAGCTTCTCCTTGCACTGCTCCAGCTGAACAGTCCTTCCGATGTGTGTACAGAGACTTGTCAATCAATTAAAGTGAGGCGAGAAGAAGCCAACCAGGAGCAGCGCCGGACTCGTTACATCTTTGTCTGCGACACTCTTCAAGCTATTATTTCTTTGAAATTATGTAACGTTTCAGATAATAAAAAAAACTACAAAAAAACATAACTTAACTGGATGCAATCCTGTTATCTTTAACCTATTTTTAACTCCTTTAAAAGGGCATTTTCTTTGCAAAGTATATTTCCATTACTGTATTCCCAGAGCATGTATATGACAACTTAACACCTATTCATTAGGGTGCAGTATAGGTATACAGTTAGTGGCAAAAAATACCTATCCACAAGAGATGACCAAGGTAGTCTGTGTACATGCAATCCCTCTAAAAACAATACATTTTATCAATAATATGCATTAAAAAATAAATAAAAAAAACACCAATACCTTGTCAAATGGACATGAAAATAATAAAATTACAAAGTACATCAGTTTAGTTACAGAAAACCTGAAGATATACAAGAAGTAATTTCCCAATGATTTATATACAAGAATACCTGACAGCAATATTCTGTCACTCCCCATCTTCGCCTGACTGCGGAGGTTGGCATCCTAATGCAGGCAGACCGGCGCCCCTGCTCATTGGTGGCTGTTCCCAACTCTCCCTGTTACGCCCTGATATAATGAGCTAGGTCTGAGTGTAGGTAACAGAGTAAATATAAATACTAAACAGTCTAGTAAAACATAATAGCGATACACAAGAAACTTATCATTACTTGTAGAAACCGTCTCAATGCATTTCCCCGTCTATACAGTTCGTCAGGAGGCTTGATGCATAGATGGATAACGGCAGGCTCATGATGGGCAATCGCAGGCTCATGATGGGCAGGCACAGGATAAGGGTGGCTTTCGCCTAAAGGTAGCGATAGCCTGTGCCTGCCCATCAGGAGCCTGCCGTTATCCATCAAGCCTCCTGACAAACACAATGGACGGGGAAACTCATTGACACAGTTTCTACAAGAAGAGCGGGGCGTCATTTCACCGGCATTAGGATGCCAACCTCCGTGGTCAGGCAGTATCTGCTCAGGCACCGAATAGGGAATGACAGAATATTGCCATCTGGTTTTCTTGTATATAAAATGATTGGAAAGGGGAAGGACTGCTTATATATCCTGAGGTTTTCTATAAGGAAACAGATGTCCTTCTTTCTAATGTATTATTCTTATGTCCATGTTACATGGGTAATGGTGCTTTTTTAGTGAATATTAATAAAATGTATAGTTTTTAGAGGGATTACATGTTCATGTAGTATAGGTTTACAGCCTTCTTTAGATGCCCAAGAAATTCCTTACCGGTACATATTGTGAGGAGCGTGGGGAGTCAGCAGACAAAGGCGACTGTACAGAACAGCTGGAAGATGCGGGTGACAATGGTTCTGGTTTTACATCATCTAGTAAAAGGCAGATAGTAAAAATTAAGCACCGAATCTAGCAGCACACAATCACATATAGAATAAGCACCACTACATATTTCCGTGCCCGCATC
The DNA here is from genome assembly GCF_051348905.1 of Ranitomeya variabilis. NCBI lineage: Eukaryota > Metazoa > Chordata > Amphibia > Anura > Dendrobatidae > Ranitomeya > Ranitomeya variabilis. Next base: position 112,150,659 of record NC_135239.1, on the reverse strand, counting down.
CGGGATCTGTTTTCCTTGTGTGCTTTAGAAATACCTCTCATCGCGGCCACTGACATTTCGAGTTAGGATCATCATGGCATCTCAGTCATGGAGATTATGTGGTATAGCCAGACCTTAGTGGTTTTGTACATTGAAGACTACCAAGATTACACTTTTAGCCACAAAACTGATTTTTGATCCTTTTGTTTCCCCAATTGGTAGTTTGTAAAAAAGTCAGGAAATTTCTGATCAGTGTAAAGTGATAGATAGAATATTCGGATCTGCAAGAGTATAACATTGCTCTAAAACCTCCCACAATGAAGGGGTTTATGAATGATGCTCCAGGTTGGTGAAACTTGGAACACACACACGTATATATATATATATATATATATATATACACACACACACACACACTCTGTGTTCCAAATTATTATGCAAATAATATTTCCTCATATTTTCTCTAAATTACCTATCTGAATTGCAGTCATTGTTATTTTCCAGTCATCTACTATTCTAGTATAATTGCAATGTTTTGGAACAAACTGCCTATGAAAACAGTATCTTTTAAAAAAAAATAAACACTCAAAATGCATGTTCCAAATTATTATGCACAGCAGAGTTTGCAACCTTTTTTATTTTATTTTGAACAAAAAAATGGTCAATTGTGAAGTTATAAGCATTATCAGCTTATTACAAAATGAAATCAAACAGTTTTCAACTGAAAACTTTATTCTAGGTGATGTTACATTTGCACATAGGACCCCTTGTTTGAAAGAAGCTTCTGAACTCTCTCGTCCATTGAATTTGTCAGTTTTTGGATGGTTTCTGCTTCAATTGTATTGCATGTGGACAGAATACCCTCCCAGAGCTGTTGCTTAGATGTGAACTGCCTCCCGCCATCATAGACACTCATTTTGATGAAGCTCCAGAGGTTCTCAATGGGGTTGAGGTCAGGGGAAGATGGTGGCCACACCATAAGTTTGTTCTCTTTTATGCCCATAGCTGCCAGAGATGCAGATGTGTTTTTTGCAGCATGAGACGGTGCATTATCATGCATGAAAATGATCTTGCTGCGGAAAGCACGGTTCTTCCTCTTGAACCATGGCAGGAAGTGTTGTTTTAGAAACTCCACATAGATTATGGAGTTCATCTTTACCCCTTCAGGGATCATAAAGGGGCAGACAATCTCTCTCCCCATGATTACAGCCCAAAACATTACTCCACCTCCTCCTTGTTGGCGCCTTAGCCGTGTTTTCATGGGGTGTCCATCAACCAGCCATCCTCCACTCCATCCATCTGGACCATTGAGCGTTGCACGGCGCTCATCGGTGAACAAAACAGTTTGGAAGTCAGTCTTCATGTATCGTTTGGCCCACTGGAGCCGTTTCTGCTTGTTGCAGTGGATAGAGGTGGTCGATAGGATGGCTTACGCACAGCTGCAAACCTCTGAAGGACCCTGCATCTTGTTGTTCTGGGGACATTGGAGGCACCAGCAGCTTCAAAAACTTGTCTGCTGCTATGAGAAGGCATTTTTGCAGCTGCTGTTTTAACCTTACGCAATTGCCTGTTGGAAAGAGTCCTCAATTTTTCCTTATCAGCACGCACACGTGTGTGCTGGGAATCAGCTACATACTTCTTGATTGTGCGATGATCACGATGAAGTGTCTTGGCAATGTTGATTGTAGTCATGCCTTGACCTAAACACTCCACAATTTGTTGCTTCTCAGCAGCCGACACATCCTTTTTCTTTCCCATTTTGGAAAAAAACGTAGGCTGCTTAATAATCTGGAACAGCCTTCTTAAGTAGTATTGCCTTTATTTGGACACACCTGCCAAACTAATTTGCGTATGTATGTATGTATGTATGTATGTATGTATGTATGTATGTATGTATGTATGTATGTATATATTTTTTTTTAAAGGCTTTATTTTCTATTTGTTAAACACAATGAACAGATGAACAATAGAACCATCTACTATATAAAATTGTCTAAGGGGTACTTCAGTCTGTCCCGGATATTCATTGGTCGCGGCCAGCCAGTGGGCGTAGACAAAAGGGCAGGGGAGGCCAGGAAGTATGCAGAGCGAGTCCCCGCTCACTCCGTACAGGCCCGGCCAGAAGCGCTGCAAAGGGGGCGGAGTCGCCGTGAGGAAGGCGAAGCCGGCCGGGACCATGGATGCTGTTGGGCCTACCGCTGCCAAAAGCCGGGGACTAAATTTGCGGCCGCAGTCAGTGATGACGGCCGCGGTTATTAATGATGGCTGCGACAGAAGGAAACAGCGCAGTACATGCGGCGGTGACAGCTGCGGACGGAAGGTGAGTATATAGTACTTGGGATGTGCTATATACTCTGTGGCTGTGCTATATACTACATTGCTGTGCAATATACTATTTCTAGAATACCCGATGCGTTATCGGGCCGATTATATATATATATATATATACATACATACATACACATACATACATCTATATATATCTATCTTTATTTATTATAATTTACCAGTAAATTGCTGAGCAGAAGCAGCCCATGGATAAGAATTCCAGGACGTCAGATCCATTGTAATATCAAGATCATCTAGATAGGTTTCCTACAAATTAAGAAAATGAGATCATAAAGTTATTCCGCAATGATACATATCTGTTGGCAGTAACATGAGCTAACAATTATTAATTTGTTCTAGGACAAACATTGTAACATAAAAGTGGATTGAATTTTAGAGACCCCAAGTCTGTAGAAACATCATTAAATGTGGATTCAAGTAATGATGTTCAAGGAAGACTCTTGTAATTTCATAATATAAAATGTCACCAACCCCAATACTTACATAGGCATTGCATTTCCCATCTTCAAAGAGGTCATCAACATCTATCAGGTCGCTCAGTTCATCAAACAATGAAGAATCTGATTAAAAAAAAACAAAAAACAAAACACTGTACAACAGATGTGTGTACTGCAACCAAAGAATCAGCAAAAAACTTGTCACTACAATCTGACTCAGGGATCAGAACAACAAAGTTATACTACTGGGCACTAACTAGGGAATATGTTTAGAAAACGATCGCCAAAAATAAATTCAGCATGAATATGGTACATTTGGATTTGTGATCTGTAACACAAGCATTTTTCTTAAAATCGAAAAAAGTCGGTAACATTCGGTAAAAGAATGAAAGCAGGCAATTCATATGCGGCGTACAGTAAAATCTGCCTATGCAGCATCAATAGTAAAAAGATCTATGTTAAAAATAATAAACAAAAAAAAAAAAAAAACATTATATACTCACCTTCTGTCGGCCCCCGGATACAGTCCAGGCCTTTCCCGCTCCTCGCGTAGCTCAGGTACATGCATTACGGTCTCGCGAGATGATGACATAGCGGTCTCGCGAGACCGCTACGTCATCATTTCGCGAGTCCGCAATGCACTCTTGGGACCGGAGCGTCACGTGGAGCATCGGTAAACGCCTGGGCTGGATCCGGGGGCCAACGGAAGGTGAGTATATAACTATTTTTTATTTTAATTATTTTTTTAACAGGGATTATGGTGCCCACATTGTTATATACTATGTGGGCTGTGCTATATACTACATCTCTGTGCTATATACTGTGTGGGCTGTGCTATATATTACGTGGCTGGGCAATATACTACAACGCTGTGCTCTATACTACGTGGCTGGGCAATATACTACGTGGCTGGGCAATATACTACGTGGCTGGGCAATATACTACGTGGCTGGGCAATATACTACGTGGCTGGGCAATATACTACGTGGCTGGGCAATATACTACGTGGCTGGGCAATATACTACGTGGCTGGGCAATATACTACGTGGCTGGGCAATATACTACGTGGCTGGGCAATATACTACGTGGCTGGGCAATATACTACGTGGCTGGGCAATATACTACGTGGCTGGGCAATATACTACGTGGCTGGGCAATATACTACGTGGCTGGGCAATATACTACGTGGCTGGGCAATATACTACGTGGGCTGTGATATATTTCTCTGCTGTATCTGTGCATCATGAATCGTGGTATGTGTTAAAGAGGGGGGGCCCACTGAGACTCTTTCACCCGGGGCCCTCAAAAACCTGGAGCCGGCACTGGCTTCACTGATTGGTCACGTCCGGCCGCGAACAATCAGCGACAGTAGCAGTCCACCCACAAATTGGCGCAGAATTTGAACTTCGCTTCGCTAATTGGTCGCGGCCAGCCGAATCCTTTGTATAAATTGCATTATTCTGAAAACTTCATAAATAAACTACATACATATTCTCTAATACCCGATGCGTTAGAATCGGGCCACCATCTAGTAGATATATACTCATAGAATACATACATACACATAAAATCACTGCAAGAGCAGACAGGATAGAAAAGATGGATTACATACAGTAAATAGAATAGGTAGATATATAGATGTCTGTGACAAATACAATTAGTTCAGTGTGTGTGCACCTTGCTGTACATGTATTTAAAAAAAGATTACTTTTCTGAAAAAAAATAAATAAATGTTGTGGGCTCCCACGAAAATTTTCGTAACCAGCAGAGGAAAAGCCGACGACTGGGGGCTGACGTTTATAGCCTGGAAAGGGGGTAATACCCATGGAGTTTCCCAGGCTATTACTATCAGCTCACAGCTGTATACTAAGCCTTTACTGGCTATTAAAATGGGGGACCCTAAAAAAAAATGACATAGGGCCCCCTATAATTAACAACCAGAAAGCAAAGGCTATGCAGACATATGCGGGCTGAAATGAATAGCCAAAGAAGGGGCCATGGATACTGCCACCCCCAGGCTAAATATACAAGAAATGACGTGCACTCTGAATTAAATGAGGAAGGTGCTGGTTGAACTTGGAGAGATCCAGACCATTCAAAAATTGAAGAAAACAACCGCACTCAATTTGTATATTTGCATCATGAATGTGAAAAGTCTTTTAATAGGAACACCACAGTGATACAGACAGTAGCTACTGTCTGTATCACTGTGGTGTTCCTATTAAAAGACTTTTCACATTCATGATGCAAATATACAAATTGAGTGCGGTTGTTTTCTTCAATTTTTGAATGGTCTGCACCCCCAGGCTAAAAACATCACCTCTCAGCCACCCCAGAAAAAGCATCTATAAGAATCGCCAATCCTGGCACTTAGCCTCGCTCTTCCCACTTGCCCTGTAGTGGTGGCAAGTGGGGTGATAGTTGGGGGGTTGATGTCACCTTTGTATTGTCAGGCGACATCAAGCCCCGAGGTTAGTAATGCAATCTGACACCCCCATTACTAACCCCATAGTCACATTGTAAGTAAACACAGACACCCAGAATAAAGTACTTTAACCCCTTTCTGCCATCGGACGGAATAGTACGTCCGATGGCAGAACCCCGCTGAAAGTCGCATGGTGCAGAGGTGAGTTCACCGGGGGAATTTCACTGCGGTGAACTCGCCTCTGCACCATGCAACTTTCTCACGGTGCTAGCAGGGATCTCACTGAGGTCACCGCAGTTCAGCCCGGCTGGGAACACAACCTCAGTGACGTCACTGCTAGTCACTGAGGCTGCGCTCGCAGCCGCTCAGTCACCAGTGGTTCTCAGCCTGGACGGTCGCATCTTGGCACCGTCCAGGTTGAAAACTATTTCTCTCCCTGACATGGATTACAGCGTGGGACAGAACGACAGACATGTATGGTATATTGTTGTTTTATTATTTTTGGTTTATTACAGGTGAATGAGGGCTTTGGTGGAATTAGGCGAGGTTGTAAGTATGGTTTCATTAAGAATATTAAAGGAGTCTGTCATTCTTTCAATTAAAGGACTTTTCTGGGTGTCTGTGTTTTCATACAATGTGACTATGGGGTTAATAATGGGGGCATCTTATTGACGCCTCTCCATTACTAACCTTGGGGCTTGATGTCACCTGACAATACAAAGGTGACACCTTTCCCAGCCCATTCCATGTGACTCTTTTTAGGCAGGGCCACCTGATGCTTTATCATTCATGTGAGGTATCCTATACTTGATTCATTTTGATCTTCTGTGTAGGCTGTTAACTTGTGTCCACTTATTTGGTATTGGATCACTACTGCCTTTGAATTGCAGTTTTTGCTATATTAGGATTCCCTGTGTTCCTATTTGCCTCTACACTATATTTTTATTATCAATCGGCATTAGGTCTCATTTTGTTGGCATATTTTCAGACTTTCACACATA